>NC_091812.1:42214166-44732500 GCF_041296235.1 Equus asinus
CATAAATATCCAAAACTGAACACAACATCAATGTCTATCAATAGTTAAATGGATAAATTGTGGGATATTCAAACAATGCAATAGTATATACCAGTGAGAATGAAGACACTAGATAAAGGCAATAAATCTGACAAACATAATGTTGAGCAAAAGTCAAAAAAAAAAAGAATTCATACAATATCATTCCATGTATATAAATTTCAAAAAGAAGAAAATATTATTTAGGGATGCATCTATAGGCAATAGAACTATGAAGAAAAGCAAGAACGAGCTTACTATAAGAACAAGGATAGCGGTTACTTCTGGAGGAAGGGAGAAGATTGAGATCGATAAGATAGACACAATGAATTTCTAGCGTGCCTCTAAGGGTAAGTACATGAGTATCCAAGCAATGTAAAAATGTACTCACTATTTCTACAGCTACCACTCTGGTCTACTCCCACCTGTGCTAAAGCTCTCCACTCCTCCCATGCCACCACCATCTAGCCACCCTTCTGTCCTTCCTCTTCCCTGCACAAGCCAGATGCATTCCTGACTCAGGTTTTTGCTTTGGCTTCTTCCTTGGCGTGGAATGAGGATGTCCTCTCTAGACATCTGCTAGCTAACTCCAATTCCTTCAAGGCTTTGCTTCTCCATTAGGCCTGCCTGACCACCCTCTTTATTACTACAACCTGCTCCCCACATTCAACAACAGTCTCAATTCTCTCTAACCTGCTCTGCTTTTTCCTTTTTCCATCACCTTCTAATACAGCATACAATTTACTTTCATTAGGCTTACTATCTATTGTATGTTGCTTTTATCACAGAATGTTAGAGAATACTGTTAGCCACAGGAGCTAAGGAATTTTTCTGTTTTCTTCGTAAATGTATTTACAATGTTTTACATATTTTAGGTGCCTCCACAAATATTTGTTAGGTATATATGACTATCTAAGTATGTGTTAGTCACAATAGAAAACACATTTATTACTGTGAATTAAGGTGAAAAAGGTTGCAAACTACTACATTAGAACACATAATTTTTATAAATCTTTAATGTGTGGGAAAAGGGAAAATAGTAGTGATAAAAATAGGAAGGTTACGCTTTATCCTGTAGACCCACACTGTCCAAATGGTAGCAACTGGCCACAGGTAGCCATTTAAATTTAATTAAAAAATAAAGGTAAAAATTCAGTTCCTAAGTCTCACTAGCCACATTTCTAGTGCTCAATAGCCACATGTGGTTAATGGCTACTATATTGGACAGCACAGATATAAAA
Organism: Equus asinus; assembly: GCF_041296235.1. Taxonomy (NCBI): domain Eukaryota; kingdom Metazoa; phylum Chordata; class Mammalia; order Perissodactyla; family Equidae; genus Equus; species Equus asinus. The sequence goes on from NC_091812.1 coordinate 42,215,426, forward strand.
TATTTCCATCATCACAGAAAGTTCTAATAGGTCATGCTGCTGTAGACAATATAACGCTATCACTGTATTCTAAGCTAGAGAATAACAAGAACACGTCAGTGTTTTTGAAGGCAACTGGCAGTTATGGAGAAAGAAGTAAAGGGAGAAGAAAGTGGAAGCCTCAGGAAGGCCAATTACATGGCTTGTAAAATGGGAAATGGGTGAGAGAGAATGACAAAGTAGTAGAATGCAGAGGAGGAGGCAAATTCAAAGGAACTGTGGAGTTGGCATCATCAGGGGAGCCTGACTGGACTTGAGAGTTGAAGGGGACTAAGGATATTGACTAGCTAAGTGGGCTACTGGTAAGGAAAAGCTATTTTTAATGGATAGGAACTAGGAAGGTTCGCTTAGCTCTTCTGACCCACGTGTTTTGACTTAACAGACATTTCATAAAGGTCAAATCGAAATGCAATAATGTGTTTTAAGGCCAGGGAATGCCTGCAATGGACAGCCAGATCCTCAGCACTTCCCTAACACGTATCTTAGATATGAGATAGGGTGACAGTCAGGGAATGAGTAAGTAAATGAGGTGAGAAATAGGCAAGGTCACGGAATGTATGAAATTATCTGTTGTAATCATTTCTTGAGGGGAAAAAAAAGCTGAAATAGTCCATTTTCAGGCAATGTCAAAAGGACCTCTTCAAGTAACTTTGTCAATATAGCATGTATACATAGGGGCAGATTAAGAGGATAATACATTTGAAGTCCTTACAACTCCACTTGGTAAATGGTCTCCAGTCACCTATCACACTGACCAAACAGGGATTGTTACCTTGATTCTAAAAGTAAGATGATGTCTCCACAAATTGGATGCCAAAATGAAGTTGAAAGTCATCCATAGCGGAAATGAGTTCCAGAACACACACATTAAAAATGATAATAAATGCAGTCACTTTCTAGATTCTAGTATAGTGAGCCAAGGTCAGTGGCTTATGAAAATACTAATGGCTATCTTAGCTGTCCGTCCCTAAGGGACAGTAGAAGCATTTACAACGGAGGCTGGCATTTCTGGTTTTGAGGAAGGCAGTGAGGGAGGGCTGGCACTGGTGATTTAAATCTAGCTTTTTGACTACTGATTTAAATTCATTTGATTTTAATCAAATCTGCCTCAGCTGAGAAGAGGAGCTCATAATAGCTTTTCTTTGTTTAATCCTAAAAAAGATAGGATTGTGTCTTTTGAGGACATAAGCACCCATTTTGTGTGCAAAGTTAACTACTGACAAAAAGGAGGAGCAAAAACAGGGTAAAGACCTTTGGTCTCTGCTAATACAAGAGATGCTTTCCTTTCTCGTTCCTTCTCCTTTTTTCTTCCTTCTCTACATGTCTCTCTTTTCCTCACTACATCATGCTTTTATTCTTTTATCTTTCCTGTTATTATTCCTAAAAAGAAATACAGTTCCTTAATCAACCCTCACACGTAGATGATATTTCATATTTACAACATGCTTTTGCTCCATCATCTCATAGGATCTTCACATTTTGAGTGATCAGTAGGAGAAGTGATGAGGAAACTGAAGCTCAAGAAGTTGGTGACTTACGTAAGGTCACATAGTAATTGAGCGGCAAACAGAAAATTCATGTCTGTGATAGCCAGCTTCCAAGTTGGCCCTAAATTATCCCTGCCTCCTGGTATGCACATACATTGTGTAGTTCCCTCCTCACTATAACAGGGTTGCTCCAATAGCATGCAGTAATAATGATGGTATGTCACTTCCACAATTAGGTTATAAAAGAAACTACAGCTTCCGTCTTGCTGTCTCTCTCTGTCTCTCTTTCTGTCATCATGCACTTTGAAGCAAGCCGGTGACATAAGCCATTCACTTTTGGAAAGCCTAAGTAATAAGGAATTGAGGGTTTCTTGAGCCAACAAGGCACTAAGGACTCTTGTCAACACATATATGAGTAAGCCATCTTGAAATCAAATCGTCCAGTCCCAGTCAAGTCTTCAGATGACTGCATCCCCACTTCACATCTCAGCAACAGTTTCATGAACCAGAACCACCCAGCTAAGGCACTCCCAGACTCTTGACCCTCAGAAACTGTGTGAGCTAATCAATATTACTGTTTTAAGCTGCTAAGTTTGAGGTAATTTGTTATACACCAATGGATAACTATGTCCAAGTTTTCTCTTCCTACTCCACCAAGCTACACCTGCATTCAGGACACAATTCTGGTCGCAGAGGTTTGCCAAATATTCTGTTAGGCACCAGGTTCTAGAAAGACAGATAAGATTGACAACGCCTGCACATGTAATTTAAAATAATGTAACTGTTTTATTTGGATCCTAGAGAAGAAAAAGAATTTATACCGAAAGTGCTTATGCTGAAAATACACTGTGTATGTGTGTGTGTTTTTGTGTTCATTTAAAAACCTGTAAGTTGTCTAAACTCAGTCTTGAAACAGCAACTAGCAAAGAGGGAGAGGTTTGGCCGGATTCAGTGTTTTGCCCAAGAATCCTAATGGGAATTACCAAGAGCTGAAAAAGCTCTTCAAATCCCAGCAGCACAGCTGGGCTATTGATACTGAATACGAGAAAACTAAAGAAACATCTTGCTTGACTGAGGTTGTCACATTATCATGCATTACAGTGCAGCAGCCCAAATCAAAGAGATATGCAAAATTCACCAAGGATGGCAGCCATGCATTTTTCCTCCAGTGAATGTGGCAAGGCATCAGGAAAAGGAAGGCGAGTACCAATGCAAAAACATCTGCTCCCGACACCCATTTGAAAAATATTCCTGCAAAAATAAATGGGAATCATCTATACTTTGGAGCAGATGGAAGTGCAATACGTTTAATTTAAGGGGGAAAATGATGCAATTGGGCAACCAGAGAGTATGGAAATAAAACAATACTTAAGCCCATTTCACATACTGCGGCCCATTAGCCTACATTCTGCTTGGTAAGAAAATATGAGGAAAATCGCCTTTTATCTGGATCAAAATACTCTGAAAAAATTCCAAATAATCACGGTAGACACTCTAATGGTATTTACAGTCTATAGATTATTTGACAGAAGCCAAATTTCAGGGCAGCAAATTTCCCTCTAAAATGAGACATTAATTACAGAGTTGTCTTTTGGTTTCAAAGAGATTTTAACTTCACTGACCTGCCTCAGAGGGACTTGACAAGAAAGAGCAAATGAAGGAATAAATTATTTTAAATAATAGGCAGCAACAATGCAATGGCTCAGGATTTGGAGGAAATGCTATGTAAACTTGTAATAATGCAAAAAAATATTTAATCAAATAGTCCAAATACCTTTGAAAAAATGGCCAACAACTGACAGTAGACAAAGGAATACTAGTCAACTTTTTGTATTGCTGATGAATTATTTTTAGCCCAACCTTAAAACAAAATTGCTTATCTTCTCAGCATGTACTTAAGTCTCTTAAATTCATAACATCACTTAGCCTGAAGGATGGAATCTTTTTACATTTTCAGAAGTTGTTTAAAGATTTCGTTAAGAATTTCCCGGGCACAGACAAAAGGGGAAAACATCACTGTTACCCAGAACTGTGTTTATATACAAATAAAATACATATTTTATATGTAAAATAAATTAGCCTACTTAGGAAGTACAATAAAAAGTATGATAGGGAATTAATTTCACACATTAGATAATAAAATGAATATATGGGTCACTGGACTGACTTTTGAAAACTTTCAAGTGTGGAAACTGAATAATATCAAACAATATATTGTTTTTCATATTGCAGTAATATTTTAATCAGTGCCCACACAAAGATAAATTGTAAGGTCCTTTTAGGACAGTCCAAACATTTTAGGGTTAGAAAATTATCACAAAATCTGTTTCTTGAAGGGAAAATGCATGAAATTCCAGAGTCAAAACATCGACAGTAACCTCTGCTCCTGTTCACTATGTTATATGTAAGACCTATAGGATAGCGATATAGCTTCTTAATGCACTGCTATTTTGAAAACTAACTCAAATAAATATACAGAAAGAATTCATCAAATTGCATGTTAAAAAAAAAATCAAAAGGCACTTGAATCTGCCCCACATTCCTGGAGACTTGATGGGACTATCTCAAACACGACCACATTCATGAAACTCTACCCATCAACCATGTGTGATTTCCCTCCTGCTGATCTCACGTGGACCAAAAGCTGAGGTAGCAAAGCCCCTTTAACTCTGATAAGGAAACATACCTAGGGAAATTAAGTGCCAGATGATAAAATACAGTAACAACCAGGTCACCTGTGGGTTCCTGATAAAAACAAATGATGGGGCCGGCCCCGTGGCCAAGCAGTTAAAGTTCCACACGCTGCTCTGCAGGCTTGGGTTCTCCCGGACATGGATCTACTCCACTCCTCAGCCATGCTGTGGAGGCAACCCACATACATAACAGAGGAGAACTGGCACAGCTGTTAGCTCAGGGCTAATCTTCCTCAAGCAGAACAAGAGGAAGATTGGCAACAGATGTTAGCTCAGGGCTAATCTTCCTCACCAAAAAAAAAGAAAAAAAAATTATGCTAGGTGTTTTAAAATGATCTATGCATACTGTTAGTAGCCATAGCAGAAAATGTTATAGGTTAATGGATGGTTTATGAACATATCAATGAGGGAATAAGTAGGGGTGAGTTGCCTTAATTCTCAAATGCCAAGATATAAATAAATTTTAACAATATTAGAATGTAATATTTTAGACTTTCTGAGGGGGTATTTAAGATATAAGAATGAACAGTATTCTATAATAGCAACTAGTGAAGGCCAGTGGAACATTTGACCTTTAATATTAATACAAAATGTTCTTCAGCAAGCTGACACTCAGTTATGAGAATGCTCCCACTAAATTACAATGATCCTCATTTATCAATACTTTAGAGTAAGTGAATATTGCACTGCCCAGAATATTTATTAGCCATGAGAGTACCTGTGACTACCAAGTAGAAATACTGATTTAACTACCCCCCCCATGTAATTTTTTCAACAACTCCATAGATATCTATAGGTTCCTAATTTTGGCTACATTAACTTAATTTAAAAGCCATAATTTATCACATCAAATTATCACATGCTTGACAATTCAAGGCTTTAAAAAAGAGTGCAATTCATATATTAGTTTTACATAGGGTCCTAAACACAAAACCTCTGATCTTATGGTTGAGACATTCAAATTTCATTAATCCAGAATTGAAATAACTAGGAAGGCCAAATGGCCATAATTTATTTTGTAGAAAATGAGCAACGACAACGGAAACTCCTCTCTGTAAACCAGAAAACCTCTAGAACCTGAAAGAGCTTTCTGAATAATTAAATAAGAAATTCAATTCAAATTATGCTCAGAACATTTTAAATGTTAAATATTTTCTTTTATTGTAATTTAGGGAATTGAGTAACCTATGTAAAATATTTCTATTTCTTAGCTACCATAATGCTAGATTAACTATAACATTCCATTTCCCAACCATTTGCAATAAACTGAAATTTGCCATAACATGTTATTCTTTAATATTAGTCCATATTCAAGCAACTTAAAGTACATACAATTTGATTATGTTATAAAATAAATTCAAGTTGCAAATGAAGGTAAATCTTAATATGATTTTTCTACGGGCAAGAGATTTACTCCCAATTCTCCTAACTATGGCCGTTAATACGCAATCATACAAAAACCTCATTTAGACATGAGTTCAAAACTCTTTCACCATCAATTAATTTTCCAAACCCACCAAATAAATAGATTGCTTGGTTTTGAGTTAAGTTTATTCTGTGCCAACACAGCTCTCATAAGTAGTGAAATAGCCAAAAGAGAATGCTGGTAATATGCAAAAAGGATACCTAAGCTATATGTGATGCAGTTGCAAAGAGTCCTTTCTGCACCAGCACATGTTATAAAGGGCACCTCCCAATTCATGGGATTCTATGCTTGTCAAATGCCCCATATGCCTGCAGACTTGGTGGGACTGTCGCAAACACCACCACATTCGTAAAGCTCTATCCTACCCATCAACTATATGTGATTCTGCTCTTGAGGATCTCCCTTGGATCAAAAGCTGAGTCACTTACCTCACTATGCTCTGTATTAAAGATATTTGTCTATTTTTCCTCTGCTCTCTGCTAGACTGTGAGGTCCTTGAGAGTGGAGAATAGGACTTCCCATATTTGCATTTACTCTCTGTTGTCTGGAACAGCGTAGACTCTCAGAAAACACATTTAACAGAATCTTTCTTTGAGGAGGGATGGCAACTGGGCTCAGAGATCTCAAACCAAAGTTGTATAAAATATCTCACACTGGACTTACACGAATCCCGCACTTCACTCTTTACAGAATGGAATTCTCTCCTTTCTGGATTCATTAATACGATAACTACAACATTTTATGCAACTAAGTACTCATCTATACATCAAATTTTCCTTTTTATTCTCTGGTATTTCTTTTTACAGTCAAGTCTTAAGACATTAAGCCTTTAAATAAAATAACTGAACAACTTCATAATGTAAGGTAAATCCTAGGATCACTAAGTCCAGCTCTCCATAAATTCTTAAAGAAATACGAAGATGATAATCACTTTCAACACTTTTTAAAATTTAAATCATATCAAAATGCTGTCCTCTCATTCCCTGTGCCAAGAATGCAGATAATACTGCTTTCAAATAGGGATTATTTAGAGAATGCAAAACCAAACAATTCTGGGTTTGCTGGTCTAAGCATACTACATCAGCAGAGAAGTTCTCATATTTACTAACAGGAAACAGATTATAAATGGAAGATGTTTAAATCTACCAAAATCCTTCTGAATCATCTTTAATAAAGAGTAGTTTCCTACCGCATTCTAAAGCTAGCATAGCAAGTCATCTAAAAGCTGTGACTTTTTTTACTCATCCATTTAACACATGTTTATTAAGCACCTACTCTATCTACATCAGGCATTGCTTGTCAAGGCTGCAATTCAGCAGTTAATACAACAGGCTGTGCCCCCTTGAAGTTTACAGGTAATTAAATATATTTAATGTAGAATACTGGCTCCTACTACTCCTTCACTAATCGTATATAAATACAGTTATTTTAGTCACAGATATCTCACTGATGTAAGTCTGCACTTTGGATGCAATGAGCTATGATCATAGCATCTAGGTTCTAGTCTCATTTCTGCAGTTTAAGTGCCTTTGAGAAGTCACATGATAACTCATAATCTCAGTTTCACATGTAAACTTGGATGAATAAGTTCCACTCTACTTTCCTTACAGGGTTATTATGAGTCTAAATGAAAAGATCTTATGAAGTGATAGTGCACTGAACATATATATACAAGATACAGTACTAATTTCAAGTGCATTGCTTTATTTAATACTAATTACAGTCCTACGATAGCGTAATAAAATACTGTTGTTATCTACATGGCAGAGCACAAAGGTAAGAAACTTACATTTCAAGTGTTTTTGTTTTTTTCTAAATGAATGCATACATTTATTTGCACATATCATTATCACCAATAGTCTGGTAGCAATCACTGTATAGCTTCATCTTCCTTAAAGGCTTTCTCAATGAAGCCCTAGTGGAGGGGATGCTGGAATGCATTTCACTTTTGTTGTGGTTGGTGAGAAAGAATCCTTGGAGCCATCTTAGAATTCATCAAACAGAACAGACTCTGGAAGCCCCCTGGAGTGCTTTAAAGTTTCCCGCCTGGACAAGACCAAGAATTGTCCAGTTTGGAAAATATAGGCACTAAACATGTCACCCTGGTAAAAAAGAAAAGGAAGGCACTTGATTGAAAGGTAGTAGGGGAGAGAGAGAAAGTGTTACCTTGCAAACTCTTAATATCTTTAATATTAGCAAAAACAAAACTTGCCAATCTCTTCCCAGAAATGAAATTCAACAGTTGGTCAAGCTCAAAGACTGTGCAACCAACTGAGGACTCTGGCTGCCTTCCCACCTTCTGCCCTCCTCAGTAGAGACAGTGGAGCAGATGCAGCAGCTTCAATTAACATTTAACCTTTATTCTTTTATGTCTGGATGCCCTTTGTAATGAATATCTGTCACTCTTATTTACTTTACCAGATCTCCACAGAGAAACCCTCCTTTCTTAATTACACTTGTAATGTTTGTTCTCCCCCCACACACACATAGTTTTTTTACTCAACCTGGTATGTGACTCCAGTTAATCCATGGCAGATTTTCCCAGACTCAAATTATTTTTGTTTCGTTTTCAAGCAGAAAATCTCTACTTTTCCCCAGGCAAAAAAAGTGGGATTCTGTTGGAAATTAAAACTCTGGTACTACACCATAATTTTTTATTGAGGATCGCAAATAAATATTCATATCCATGGGTTTACAAGAACAAAGTATACAAGCATAGGGTGATACTTCCTTTATTTTTCAGGGATATGGACATATAACCAAAGAGCAATCAAGACTTCATCCTCTTCTCCCCTTCTACATATATGTATAAATGTCTGTACGTAGGCCTGGTTTTCTAACTGCTGCTCATCATCAAAAGTTTTAATAACTTCATATAATTAAATAATAATTTAATTATTTGCTGGCTTGTTTTTTAAAAAATGTATGCATATTTTTTATTTTCTAAATTCTTTTTGCTTTTACATTTTAGTTATTTTCCTATTGAGATATAATTGATATATAACGTTGTATAAGGTTCAGGTGTACAATATAATGATTTGATACACATATATATTATGAAATGATTACCACAGTAAGGTTAGTTAACTCCTCCATCATCCCACATAATTACCTTTTTTATTTTTGTGATGGTAACATTTAAGATCTATTCTCTTAGCCACTTTCAAGTACATGATACAGTATTGGTAGCTGTAGTCACCATTCTATACATTAGAACCCTAGAACTTATTCATCTTAGAACTGGAAGTTTGTGCCCTTTGATGGATATTTACCCATTTCCCTCACCCCCCGGCCCCTGGCAACCACGTTCTACTCTATTTCTACAAGTTTGACTTTTTTAGATTCCACATGTAAGTGAGAACCTACTGTACTTGTCTTTTCTCTGTCCGACTTATTTCATCTAGCATTATGCCCTCAAATTTCATCCATGATGTCACAAAAGGCAGGGTTTTCTTCTTTTTTATGGCTAACATTTCACTGCATAAATTATATGTATATTTTTTAAATGATTCCTGTTACACATCATACAAACCATTCAATTCTTTCTCTGAAAAGACAAAAAGATATTTGACAAGAAATTATCTTAGTAAAAACTGCATGAAGGATGTTATGAGTGAGCTGGGACCTCTAGGCCAGGCAGACCTGGATTTGAACATCAATGCTATCAGGCCATGACATATATACTTAATCTCTATGAGTATTAATTTCCTCATCTGTAAAGTAGGAGTAATAATAACTAGACATTTTGCAAGGACTAAACATAATAGGTACAAAATATAACTCTAGCTTTCAAACAAATATTTGCTCCCTTACCAATTTCTCTCTTGCCAAGGTCACAAGATCATGATGATGGTTTCAGGTACTTTGGTTCCCAAGGGTCACAAATATAAGGATAAATCCAGGAGTAACAATGCACTGGAATCTATTATTGACTGATATAGTAACTACTAGTTAGTTCTCAAATCTTGCTATATTTAATAAACTTCCTTGCCTCAGAGTGATCAACTTGTCATTCTCTTTAGAGAATTAAACATGGTGCTAGATATTTATTTCACTGATCTCTGGGAAACATTTGAGGAATTGGGTTTATTTCATCCATTCTGATGGTGTGAAGTTAAGTGTCACCCATTCTATCCAGCTGCAGCGCTGCCTCTTTCACTGGCTGTCACATTCCTTGACCTCTCCTGAGTCTCAATCTCAACCCTTAATGGTATCACCACAGTTCTTTGCACACTATAGACACTGAAAAACATTAAGAAAAGAAGAGGAGGAGAGGGGAGGGAAGGAAAATCTGAACTGAGATCATTCCCTTCTTACTTCACCTCTCAAAGGAGATAAGGACGGGCTATGAAAATCTAAAAATATTATTTAGTACCACCAATGTGAAACTTTTAGTCCACCCCATAACTGGAACCAGACTGCACTAGTGGTTAAATTGCTGTCTTATTATACTCTTATTATAACTTAGGCTTTTTCAGAGCCCTGGACCTTCCAGCCACCCACATTCACAGATTCACAGTGCTTCCTGTAGAAAAAGTACAGGAACTATTTGAGTCAACATCTCACCTCCTGTTACAGATGAGTCCATTGACGTTAACTGGTGAAGGGCTTGTGGGTCCAAGTTTGAGTATAGAAAACAGTGTGAATACCTCTGCTTCAGACACAAGGTGCTCACAATCAGGATTTGCCTAAAAACTGGCCACACCCTGTCAGCAGGATGTTCTCAAGAGTGGTGATTATTTCCAGTTGCAAATTCTAGTTCCTTCCTTCTAGGGGAATTTGTAGGTCCTAAGAACTTCACTTTTATTTAGAAAAGGCCCTGGCAACCCCCATGTTGACATTTAGCAGTTATATGGTCTTCAGAAAATTACTTAATTTCTTTCAGCCTCAGTTCCCTCAACCTTAAAATAGAGATAATAATTATACTTACTTCACAGGACAGTTATGAGGATTAAACAAGAGATTGCATGTTAAGCAACTGACATATAGTGAAGATTCAGCCAATGTTAACTACTATTTTTATTTATGAATGGGTACATATAGCTACTATTTTTATTTACGAAAGGGTACATATAGCTACTATTTTTATTTATGAATGGGTACACATAGCTACTGTATTTATTTATGAAAGGTTACACATACTTGCAAAGTGTTTGTGAAAAAATTTCCTTTCTTTTCCTTTTCTTTTCTCTGATGTGAACAAAATGCGCACCTTAGATAACATGAATAATAACATATACCATAGGTATTAGCTCACCCTACCATTTAATTACCTGAAGGAATAAACAGACATAATAATTTCTAAAATCAAAAGGAATTAGTTTTGCCAATGATAAAACCAACTCAACTGGAAGATCTTTGACACTCTCCTCAATAATCTACTCTTTCTCAGATCCTGCTAGTAATTACATCTTATAACATTATTACTTTTAACCTTTGAGTTCTTTACATCCATATTTATATTATAACAATTATGAAATAATTATCAGTAGAATAATTAATAATTACAATGTTTTGGGCAGAAAAAAAACCTACTGCCAAAAAACGTCAAAATCCAATCTAGAATATAAAAATATTCAAAACATATACCAAAGCTGTTTGTTCTTTTAGTCTTTATTGGGTTTTCTTTTCCCTCATGTTTGAAATCCACCATTTCTAGTAATAATACAAAACTTCAGTCACTTTAAAACCAACTATCCTGGTTGGAGAAAAACATGTGGCATGAACTTTGTCTTAATCAGAATACTCTACTACTCCTTCTACTTCTTTCTAATTTCATAGACCTTGCACAGTGGCTACCTTGCAGTGTAGAAGGAGAAATAAGTGTGACTGAGATATGATCCTTGGCCACAAGAAGCTCAAATTCCGGTAGAGAAGCCAAGTAGGTAAGCCTATAAAAACAGGATGTGTTAACCAACGAGATGTTTTAACAATTCCCAGATCTTATAACGTCATGAACCTCCTAAATTTGAAAGGGAATCCTGATGACTATACCCAATTACAGATTTATTTTATGGCTCTGGTGTAGCAAAGGATAAAAATGAGAGACTCAGAAGAGATGATATTACCCTGGTGATAGAAACTTCCACTAGATTTCTGTTCATTTAATGAGATCTGTGCTCATCAGATCAAAGTCATAGGATCAGAACCTGTAACCCACAGATACTACCTGAAAAAATAAGAAGAGGGAAATAAAAACAAACCCAAATCAGCTTCCTTCTTGGCCTAGCCCCATTCAATTTCACAATAATTCTCTGAGGTTAGTATGATCCAAATTACGGTGGGGAAACTAAAGCTCAGAAAGGTTGACCAGCTCAAGTCCACAAAGCAAGATAGAGCTGAGATTAAAATTCATATTTTCTCCACTTGAAAGTTCAGGCCAGGTGGTCTCTCTCTAAAAACTACATATCTCTGAGGGCAGCATGGACATCAGGGTAATCCAACCCCAATATCAGAAATGAAAATCTTATGCAAGCTATCCTTACACAGTAATCATGGTAAGGAAGCTAGTGACTTGTCAGTTTTGGAAAATGACTATAAACCTCAATCACAACATAAAACAACAGACATACACATACAGAGACAAAGAAGGAAAATCTTTTGGATGTCAATACTATGACTGCATGCACATTTTTTACAATCTTAGGAGATAATTGGACCATTTTAATATGCACATAAATATCACACTTTCATTTTCAAAGATTTATGAAACGCTGACAACACCACCAGTAAGCTGATTTTAAAATTCAAATGACAAACATATGATTTTTTAAAACACAGAACCTATATTCATGTGTAATGAACAGATTCAAACCTACCTCTCATTAGAGCACTTCTGGAGATTTAAATAGTACCTGCCATACACAAACAAAATCACAGTATCCATTTTTACCTAAGTTTTATGAGTCATGTAGTTTAAAGAGTGCATGCTCTGAGATTACCTGTAAATATCAAGCAAGTATTGACAAAGTCTTTCTAAAATTAATTGTATGTGTTTAAGACAATCCAATATTTTAATTTCACATTTTGGCTAGCCTAAGAGATGATATGATCTCTCTTCTGTAACTAACACGCTGAAATTCTATGCTGACTCTTTTATGCATTCCATCTGATTAAAAGAGTCTCGATAGAAGAGATATTTGAATTACTATTAAAAACATATTTTAAAAACCACTTTGTTCAAATTAAGTATTTAAACATGCTCCCTCCATTTGGCTGCTGTGCTGAGATCTTCTATAATGGTTCCAGAAATATATTTGCACTGATATAACTCAGTCGATGGAAACAAAAACCTAATTCTGTCACAGGAGTAACTAGGACAATTGAAATGCAGGAGCACCCATGAATTGCCTTTGTTCCATCACAATTACAGTGACAAACATATTTATTTTAAGGGAATAGCCACTGACATTGAAAGAAGTGGGAAGTAAGGTTTTAAAGATGAAAATAGAAGCTGTGAGCGTTCACAGACTATAGTTTATTTGAAGACATGGACCACTGCACCTACCCAGTCAGGACTAATGAAGACAATAATCACTATAATCAAACAAACAAAGCAACTACACATTAGGAGAGAATTGAACTATTATTTAGAAAGTTTCACTTGATTTCTGTACGGGTAATTTTATTTGCAAATGGTTAATGAATTTAGAATAGCTTTTTTATTTTTTTAAGATTTCTGCTTTTTAAAATGGGTTTCGTCAGAGCTTTCCTCATATCTTTATTAACCCCCTTTTAAATAAGTTCATGAAATAAAACATAAAAAGTCTTTCACAGTCCTTCAGATTTTGATCTTACTAACAATCCCAACAAGTGTAGTCTGCTACTTTGTTAAATTTTGTTTTGTATCCACAGTCCTTCCATTTTACCTTAGAGGTATACCTCTCAATAAAATATCCAATGGAAGTGGGCAGGAGTGGTATGGTGGACAAGGAGACTATACAGGTCTAAATGGAATCTCTATTCTACTAAACACTCGAGTTCGCACTAGTCTATAAAGCTCTATGTAAATTAGAAACCTAAATTTCAAACAGTGCTTGGGGACACATTTGCTCTACAAAATGAAAAGCACATGCATTCTGCACAAGGCGGTGAAAGTGACCAATTGCTTTTCCTCAGCTTTTCATCTTAGACACCACTTTAAACTCAAGAGTATCGTCTGGTTTTGCCTCTTCTCTCACCAACATCGTGCCCGCATCTCTAAGTGAGTTGGGATTTGGAAGTACCAAAGGGTCAAGTAAGGGATGCCACCAAACAGCTAGAAAGGGGTTTCTTTCATGAAAAGGAAATGGTGTGAGAGCTAACCAAAAGCAACCACAGTCCTGCTCAACTACCTCCCTTCACCATAATCCTAGTCTTTGCAGACAATGCATCGCCATCTCTTTTCATGGTAAGCACTTATGGGAAAGCACTAAGCCAATTCCACATTCACTCACTCTAACATGACTGTAACGAAATACCAGATACACACAAACTGTACATGCTAGTAGAATTTTAAAAGCATATGTTGGCTTTGGTTTTTGTTTTTGTTTTTTCACTTTCATGGAGAAAAATATAACCTATATGAATATAAGTTTATTATATTTATTCTATTTTATTTATATTTTATATAAACTATAAAAATATAAAATATAAGTAAGTATACAAACCCTTAGTATGCTACATAAACCCCAGAGACACTCAATAATCTTGTTAACCAGCTGGCTTACTGTAGTTATATAAAGCCAATTCAGTGACGCAAGTAAACCAGTAGACTCAATTCAAAATAGCAAACAATCAGAATAATATCTTCTTGACTTGGTAATCATAACTGACTTTTTATAAAACACGAAATGTATGTATGTTCTAGACCAATGTTTTTCAAAGGACCACCTGCATCAGATTCAACTGGGATGCTTCTAAAAATTTAGATTCCTGGGACCCACAGTGGACTCACTGAATCAGACTCTATGGATGGGATGCCTTAGAAGATGCATTTTCAAAGAGCTCCCTCCACCAGATGCTGCACATGCAAGTAAGTACCCCTGACTTAGGCATTAGCAGAATGTTTGCACACAGTGATCACAGAGAGATGAAGTAACACTGAGAGATGGAACAGAAGGGTCCAAGTGGCCAGGTTAGCAAAAGAAGGCACCAGCCATAGAACAAAAGAATGGAAGGAAAGTCAGAGACCACAGTCTAATGAGGCTAACGAAGACCAAAACTGACATGTCCAAGGTCACCAAACTAGTTATTACATTGTTTGGACTTGAAACCAGATCTCCTGACTATGGTTAATGGCATTCCCGATTTTTACACTCTATCTCTGAAAATAAAAGTTTGAAAACACTAGTTGTTTAAACTGCACACTTTAACTTTTCAAAATGCCTATATCTTCAAATTACTGAAAGAATACCACTACTTTATGTTTCAACAGTTCTTTACCAACCAAAAAACGTTTCCAAGTTTCTTTCGCCCAATGTAACAGTGCGAAGTAGCCAGGGTCAGTATCAGCATCTCCATCTTAGAGGTGGGAAAACCGAGGTTTCCAGAGGTTTAGTGGCATCTCCAAAGTCCTTATAGCCCCAAAAGTGGAGTCAGCAATCCAGTTCTGACCATCAGTCTCAAAGCTCAGTCCTTCTTCCATTTATACCTCCCTGAAATTTGTATAAACTCTCAGCTAAAGCACTGAGCTTTTCCCACTTCTTAGATTTAAAGATTTAGTTCTCAAAGATCTCTTCCTGAATCACAGCCAGAGTTTCTGTGCACATATCTGAAACTCTGGGTGGTCACTACACACTATCTCAATGGATTTCTATAGGATAGCTGGGAGAAGGTTTAATGTGTGTACAAATCCAGCTGATGTAACACTGCTGTCGAGAACCAGTGTTCATTGTATTATCAGTTTCAGCTTGATAATTTGATATGACGGGTGTGAGACACAAGCTACAAGTCTCTCCTTCTTAAAACAATCATTGTGAGCCTTTATTCCTCACCAGGAATATCAAGGTCATTGTCTGGATCAAACCTAAAAGGGAGCTTCCATCAACAGATGTCATAACAGATAAGCACCAATTTGACATGCTCTTGCAGAACTATCACCTGCTATCAGAGCTGCTATGACAGCTGTGTAGTAAAGACAATGTGGGCCAATTCATCAGTCCTCTGGGCCCCAAGTGCTCCCCTAATGGGTATGACAAACATATGCCTCACTGCCACACAATGGGTGTTTATTACTGTAGGGTTGTTTGTATAACGATCCAATTAATCAGTGTTGATAGTCATGTTTTTTGTAATTGATGGAAAGCCAGAATTGTATAACTCTATTGAATGACTGCATTCTTTGCCATAGTATGATGATCTGTGAAAAGAAAAAAGTAGACTATTGCGTGCACACATGCACGCACAAACAAAATCTTGCCAAGATATAAATAATCTACCCACCTCCTTGGCTTTGACATGATGTTATCTTTGCCATGCAGGGCCTGCTCCCTCTTGCCTGGCTAAGTCCTGCTTACTTTTGAAAAACTCAATTTAAGTGTTATTCCGGGTCTCAAGCTCTTCTGCTTCCAGAGCCTAGGCAGGTATTTTAAAGAAACTCTCAGATTGGTTGGGGATTAGGGAGTACTGAACTGCTCAGATTACCTCATTTTAATCAACAGCTGCTCCTCAGCTCCAGCTGACTGTTGCCATAGGGAACCTGCTCTCAGGGTTACCAGGTCTTTGATGTTTCAAGAAAAGTCAGAATTCTGAATTTTTATTTGCTATCCTCCATTTTTTAAATTTTGACAGCTGTTTCAATTTTGATTTTCCTAAAATTACAGTTTGAGACAAGAACTTGCAGGTAGTTTACTTGGGAAATGATTCTAAGAAGCAGGAGAGAGGAAAATGAGGCATGGAAAGTATAAAAACCAAATAAGGGGGTGTAGGTGGGATCCCAGAGGTCTCAGAGACATGCCACAGAAGCTTCCCCGTGGATGGTGGAAAGCAGGGGCATTAATGCCCCGGCTCCTGTCTTCC
The DNA here is from genome assembly GCF_041296235.1 of Equus asinus. Classification (NCBI taxonomy): domain Eukaryota; kingdom Metazoa; phylum Chordata; class Mammalia; order Perissodactyla; family Equidae; genus Equus; species Equus asinus. The sequence goes on from NC_091812.1 coordinate 42,232,069, forward strand.
ATCGGTTAAGGATAGTTCCTGGGGCAATAACTCCCCTACACTTTCTAATTATATGGGCCAAAGTGCTGAGTGGCTTCCCCAGTGTGGGAGAAAGCCCTGAAGAGACAGGCAACGACTGTGCCTGAGGTGGGCTGCCGTCAGCGTTCATGGAATCACAGCTGAGACTGAAATCAGAGGTGACTGAGGGGATACAACTGAGGGCACCAAAAGCAACTACTACAGCAACTAAAAAAATTGTAGACATAGTGCAGGTCAAACAATTAATGGGCACAGACCTGATGTGGCCCACAGACTCCATCTGCTTTTCACCTTGAGGAATGCCTTCCCTGATGACCTCCAGGAGCAAAGCTCCGTAGAGGGAAGCTCCTCCACCCAACCACAATGTCAGCATTTATATCACTGAGCTGTATCATTTATGGTCATGTCTCTCAACCTCCTAGACTATGAGCACCCTGAGGAAACACTCTGGACTCTGTTCCTTATTCCCAGTATCTGGTTTAAGGTAGGCAGGTGTTCAATAAAAATCTACTGACTGATTAGTTCACAGAAAAGGCCCATTAGTGTTTGTGGGACTGAATAAACAAATATAATTTTAAATAGAGCTCTATTAGCTATAACTATAACCCAAACCCACTCAGGAAAAACAGTCCTAAGGTCACTAGGGAACAAAACAATCACGTCTTAACTCCTGACCCAAAGGACCTTATGACTCAAAAAACGTTAATCACTGACAAAGATGAACTTTGTTTCCTGAAATGGCTACACTGCCTCAACTATTAAAATTATAAGTTCTCAGCATATGTACTTTTTTCATATTAATAAAAAAGTTTAGAAAAATTAACTTTGCCCCCAGAAAAACAAAAGTTATAATTCAATTTCCGCAGCTTCTACTATGAAACTGAATTCTCTACACGAGACTAGAAATTCACCTTCTTTCCCATACAAACTCTACCTTGATATTTGTACCTTTCTCTAAGGCTCTCACAGCATTTCCCTTGAAAGACATCTGGTCTGGCTGGGACGTGAAGAGATAAGCCTGAGTGACAGATCTGCATAGGGAAGCTTCAGAGAGAGCAACAGAGGTAGGGGGATTCTGGAACATTCCATAAAGATAGAAGATCTCCTTATTCCAACTGAGTGGGTACCTCAACATAAATAGCAGAATAAGCTCAAGGTTCCTATCCTACTTTCTACATATGGTACAAACAAAACAGAAAAACTAAGTCCTTATTAGAGACAGCCCAATACACAATGAAATATACGCAACAGACTTTCATCCTTGAAAAAAGTGCAGAAAGATGTTCTGTGTTACAGACCTGCTGCACTATTTCTGGCAAATATATATATGAATCTATAAAAATGGGTTCCTAGAGAAAGCAAAGTAGGCTGTTCTTGTATAAAACTATCATCTACAGAACTAGGAATAGCTGGGTAAAGTTTCCATGTAATTGCTTTGAAAAATTAAGAACTTGCTGCTGTGGTAAATGGATGCCCATCAGTTCCTACATATTATTTTTACTCTGGTAGGAAGAAATAATTTCTGCTGATGATAAAACTCCCTAATAAATTCTGAAGAGTACATGTGCAACTCCTTAAGAAAGATCAACTGAGAGAAGCAGAGGGTAGAAAAAAATTTGATGAGAGGTCAATGAACCAACTTTATTCTAATCTTCCGGTCTTTAGTGCAGGCTGACCATCAACCCGTTGTTAAAGGAACTAGCCAATGCCATTGCAAGGAGATCAACATTACAAACTCTTGAGAGGACTGAGTCAGGAGTGAAGGCTAATGAAACATACAAACATTTTTTAAAGAAAGTTATGATCTTGGAATTAACTAGAAACATTGTTTAAAAAAATCTAGTTTCACACACCCTGAAGAAAGCAGAATATTGAGTAATAACTAAGATAGCTTTGTGCAGACGCAGTCCTGTCAAAATAATCTAATTTCCTCTGATGAAGTGACTGGCCCAGTAGATCAAAGGGAAGAAGCCAAAGACAACTTATATTTGGGTTTTAGCAAAGCTTTTGATTCTGTTCCTCATGACACAATCATCAATAAACTGAGAAAACAGGATCCACACTGCATAGCTATGAAACAGCAGGAAGGTCATGCCTGGCAAGGAGCTATCAACAGAAAAGTGTCAGCCTCAGAGGGAGCATAACAAATGGGGTTGACTGTGGTCACTTCTGGGCAGTGCTCTGGTGCATGTTTCTCATTAACGACCTGGGGGGGTGGAATAATTAGCACCACCGTAAAATCTGCATATGAGACCAGACTAGAAAGAAGGGTTGGGGGAAGGGAGGGGAGGAGGCAGGAGGGAGTCACCAGCCATTGAGGAATATAGAATCAGAATTCACAATGACCTTGAAAGTTTGAAAAGGAAGCCACAAACAGAATGCATTTTCTGAGAACAAGCACACTGTATGTTATTCCCTCTCCCAACATGCTCAGTCCATGGGCTGTGAGGCCCATTCTTCTCAACTAAAGGACCACATTACTCATTTGGTCAATCTACAACATAGGCTGTGCTGAGTTCCAGGGACACTTAAGCAAGACAGGACACTGTTAAGCAAGACAGGTTCTGGTTCCTAAGGTTACAGACACAATCCACTCACTGAGGAAGGCAATTTAAAAGGAAAGGACATTAGAGCGTGTGAAATATTACAGTAAGGATAGCACTTTGTCTGGAAGACTTCATTGATCCTGGTCCACCTTTTTCCCCCACACCCTGTCTGAGTTTCTTAGATGCTTCCATATTTCTCTCAGCCTTCCTCTGTCACAGAACACTGCAGTGTAATCAGATTTATTTATTTGTCTGCCCTCTAAACTGTTAACCTCTGAAAGGGCATAGGCCACAGATTATGAACTTTGTATCCCCAGAGACCCCCACCTGACACGTAATGGATACTCAATAAATGTAGATTGATTTGGAACTGAAAATAAACCACACATGCAAAGTGGGCTCCATGCAAGTCTAAAAAAATATTAGGGGTGCTGTCCTGAAACTCAAGAGTTAATGCCCTTAATACAGCCAGAAAGTCAAGGTTAAAAATGTGGAGAAGGAGGGCTATCCTGGTGGCATAGTGGTTGGGTTTGTGCATTCTGTTTCAGTGGCCTACGGTCTGTGGGTTCAGATCCTGGGCATGGACCTACACACCACTCATCAAACCATGCTGTGGCAGTGTCCCACATACAAAATAGAGGAAGATTGGCAGGCATGTTAGCTCAGGGACAATATTCCTCAAGCAAAAAGAGGAAGATTGGCAATAGATGTTAGCTCAGAGCCAATCTTCCTCACCAAAAAAAAAAAAAAAAAAGAAAGGAGCAGGGCATCTTCTGCACGTGTGGTAATGTTAAATACAGGTAAGTGGAGAAGCACTCTACAGAAGGAGGGAAGGCAGAGGGCCAAGACTGAGCAGGGATGTCTTGAGGGAGAACTGCTCTAAGTGGAGGAAAGAGGGGAGGGGGAAAGAGAGGGAAGAATCCAAAGAAAGAATATTCAGGGAACCAAGAGAACCAGGGAGGCTGACAACCTGAAGCTGAGGCCAATAAGAATGTCCCAGAAAGAGTGACATTAGCAGTACCAAAGAGGGCAAAGAAATTAAGAAAGAAGAAATACTCAAGGAGGGAACACTGAATGACACAAGGAAGTCAAAATATGTCAAAATTGTGAGTGAAAACAGAAGACAGACATCCAAGGACAAGACAAGGGCATGAGTTTGGAGAACACAAAACCAACTGTGGTGCAGAGTACACAAAGGTCCAAGCAAGCTTCACTAATAAAGATGATCAAGAAGAGCAGTTCCTCACTGGGGAATGGAGTTCCCACACAGATACATACACACACAACACAGACTACAATAACTAGTAAGGGAATATACTCAGTCTACAAAAATAACAAAGACAAGTTAGAAATGAAATTCCTAACCTTAACAGGAGGGAGGGCTTCCATGATTGAACTTAAAGTTCTGTTCATTTGTGCCTCTATGTAGTTACCTACACTTCACTAGATAGTAACTTCGAGCAAATGCATCAAGTTTGTCTGAAACTACCTCTTTTAATTCAATAAATTCTGTTCTCTCATATGGCCAAATCCGTCTCAGCTTTCTTGTGGCTCCAATTCTGGTGGTGTAGAGGAACTGCCACATGCCACGTGTAAAGGTGACATCACTTTAGAGAATTTGGCTTGTCTTACAAATTTTCTCTTCATTTTTATTGAGGAAGGGGCCGTGCGAAAGCAATGTGGAAAGAAGAGATAAAGTGAACCACTGGTTTGAAAATTCCACATCAGGTATAATTTGTTTTTTGGTCTTAAACCAGGTTTCTGCTGCTTCTACTGCCCTGAACTTCACTGGCTTGCTCTTAATCACAGAGACTGACAAGCTACTGAAACATGTACTTCCCACGACAATCCAGACAATCCAAAATACACAATAATAAGTCTATGAGGTGACTTAGACTCAAAATGTGACCTATTGTTCCCAGTAGCTTAACTGTCTGGGCACTTCAGATGACTCAGATGAAAGGTTGGTTTAGATATTGAAAATGAACAACCAGAAGTCATTACAAAAATTTGAATTCTAACATTTACTAATCAAAATAAAATAACAACGCTAACATAATCACCTCATATTATTGCATATGAACTTTGTTACCAATCATAGGATCAAAAGTTAGAAGCTACGTGCTAGAAACTTTAAAATACTCATATTAGGATACGGTTATTTTTTTTTTCCCTCAACCCCTGCACAAAATTATTCCTAAGCAACTTTTAAGTCGCTGTATTACAGGTACCAATGGTGTTGATATAATTCTTTAGTTAAAGCCACTAAGTCTATGTTGGAGTATCTGATTCAAAGGACCTAAACCAAGGGGTGAAAATGAAAAATTACAAACATGCAGCTGATTAGACGAATAGTTATAATAGGCCTTACTGCTGTTATTATTGAATGTACAAGTGAAATAACCATTAGCCTGTTTTAACCACTGGAAAACACCCTATGGTGGTACTTGACTGATTCGATGCATTTTTGTACACAATTGCTGTGCTAATGGAGCAGACATTTACCCCATAACAAAGGAAATCTCAAATGTAAGCCTTAGGGTTTACAGTAATTCCAGAATACCAAACCGCCACTAAGGATTCTAAATGAAGCCCCTGCTGATCTATTCGTTGGTTAAACCCTTTGGTCTCCTCAAAACAGCAACACCACTCACAGGACAAATTATTGATAAATTGCAGAATTTCAAACAAAGATAAGCAGAGAATTAAAAATCCATAGCGGACATTAGCTTTAGGAAATGCACTTAACAGAATATGATTGTTGGTCTAGATCCAGTTTTTCCTTCGTGTATTTCCAGACATAAAGGTCTGGACGACACTCCTATTAGCACAGTATACTGGAGAACAGAATTGGCTCAGCTATGGAAAGAATGAGATGAGCCAAGCAGTCTTTTGATTTCTGAGATAATCTATAAACACAAGACACCATGCTGACCCTCGAAGTGATCTCTTCTCACCTTCTCACAAGGGAGGGCAAGCCAGAGATATCGTTATAGGGTACCAAACAGCATTTAGGAAAGGTTCCTAAAGGAAATCATTCTTCCATTCAACTGTGTTGCCGTGGTAACCAAACCAATCAAGCTTTCTCACAAAGGCTTTCATGTCAAGTTCTATTAGCAAACTCATATAGAAAGTACAACTCAACTAAATTAACACAATATTTGTTACCTTATTAGAGATAAGCACAAGGCGCAAATCCTTTCAAAGATTAGAGGAATATGTACTCCTTCCATATCAACATCTCAAATTAATCAAGTTCAGTCTTTTTTAAATGAATAAAACTCTCTTGAAGGCTCTTCTGGAATGGGGCAGGGGCTGGGGGTGGAATTTACCTGGAAGTACATGCCCTTTCCAAAATGGGTTATTTCCCCACTTTCTCAGGAACACAACAAAAGAATTCTTGCATTTTGATAAATCTTTTATTATCATTTCTTTGCAAACTTGTGCTTCAGATACATTTGTATTATAGGTGTAACTTACATGGAAAAATCCTAGAATTTCCCACCTAGCATCTTTTAGGCAAGCAGAATAGATGGGAAAGCAATGCAGATGCATGTTATTAAAGGGCATTTTTCTTCAGCATGGCTTGATAAAGCTGTAATATCGATTGCAGGCTTAAATTTGAAGGCTGTTTTATGTTAGTGACATGGTTTCACACTAGGGTAACTCCATTTCTAAGGGACACTCCTCATGCTGGTTAAATTCACTTATTAAAAGCAAAACAAAAACTCTGAGCAAGAGCTTTTGTGAACTTAATAATTTGACACTCAGCTCCAGCGCCACTGGGTTTTACAAGAAAATATTACTCCATTGTGTTGAGGAAATTGTTCATATTCCTTTCTTAGATTTTATCAGAAAGACTAAAAGAAGGTCTACACCCTCATCATATATTTTATGTTTATAGTAAACACACCCTATATTATTTTCATAGAATATGAATGATGGAATTCTTTTTTTTTTTTTTAAGTGAGGCAGATGCTAAGTTAAGGATTGTGATTATGATCTTCCTCACCCTTTTTTTTTCCCAAAGATGGCATCTGATCTAACATCCGTTGCCAATCTTCTTTGGTTCATTTTCCTTCTTCTTCTCCCCAAAGCCCCCCCAGTACATAGTTGTGCATTCTAGCTGTAAGCCCTTCTAGTTGTGCTATGTGGGACGCCGCCTCAGCATGGCTTGACAAGTGGTGCCATGTCCACCTCCAGGATCCGAACCAGTGAAACCCTAGGCCACCAAAGCAGAGCCCGCCAACTTAACCACTCAGTCATGGGGTCGGCCTCTATGGAATTCTTAAAATACCCAACAAGCAAACTGATTATGGAAGTGGATAGTTAGTGGGTCCAGACTCTGCCCTAACATCCGTCTTCATTTTAAATAAGTATTGTCTTTTTCCTGGACTCAGTAGCAGAATTTCAAAATTTCTGATTACCGGACTTTGCTCCAAAACACTTGACAACTGTGACCAAGTAGGAAATAATAACCAAGATAAGGGTTTGGACCAAACAGAACTCAAATTAGTTGCTCAGAGGTTTTCAAAAGGCTAAATGTCATCAATACCTTGAAACATCAATTTTGGTGCACATACTCTTCTAATCCAATTGCCTGGCTATGATCTGAGGCACTCACACTTTAGTAGGAATATTTTCATAGCTTGAGTTAAACCATAAATTAAGAAAATCTGAAACAATGTGTAAATTAAGATTGTCCATTTTAATTTCTAGGCTTTTGATATCAGTAAGCTAAAATTTCAATCTAAAACTTTGGAAAATATCACTTTAATTGACGTTATCTTTAAAGATAAAATTATACACCTAACACTAAATAAGGATAGCACTGTACATTTGTGTGCTCACTTGAAAATTTAAATGTATACTCTATGCCTCACCTGATTTCATTCTCTCTACAATTCTAGGACAAAGGCAAGGAGATAATAGAGGAAGAAAATGAGACTTAGTTAGGTTTAATAACTCATTTATTTATAATAATAATTTTAAGAGCAACCATTTAGTAAACATCTATTATAGGCCAGGTATTGTCTGTCCTAAGAGCGTTTCTCTTCATTGTTAATATATATTGCCATATTATCATATTATGTACAGGGATGTTATTTATATATATATATAGCTCTCTCTCTTCAATTCTCAAAATAATTCTGAAATGTGATTATTCTCATTTTATAGAAAATTGAGCTTCAGGGATATTAAGTAGTTGCCAAAAGCCCCACAGCCAAGAAACCCAGTTTCCAGAATTCAAAATCAGATCCACTGAATTGGCATTATACTCATTTGTTCTAAGAACAGACTAAATACTCAGATGAGCTCCCTACAAGGTCACTACTTCTTATACATGTGATATTTAATTGTTGCTAGTAAAACATTTATGACATTTATAAAACGTCAGCCAAATTGTTAATCTTGCTCTGATCATTGCAATTTTACCTTTCAGGAATACATTTGGCCATTTTTATAGCGAGATACACAGACATCCTAAACACAGAGCACTTTACTCTCACAACAGATTTAAACAATTACTCCTGAAGGGGTCCCCTGTTTTCATTTAGAAGAACTGAGTGTCTTGTAACAAATGAAGAAAAGGACACAGCCCACTAATTGCAACATTTGACTGTTGTGTTAAATACAAAATATCACTATACCAGAACAAGGCACAAAATGCTAGGAAGTGACAGTTTAACAAGAGCTGAACTTTCAAGATGAAGAAATGCAAGAACTTATTATCCTTAACCTTGTTAGGAATAAAAGAAATTGCTAGCTTTGATGATATATAAAACACCAAGCTTTCTGAGTCCTGACCATTCCCTTGCTAAGTAAAAACAGTTATTATTTACCAAAGTTTGTCACATATTTGACTCTGTGTGAATAAACAGAATATATAAAATACATAAAAACTCTAATATAATATGTATTTTATATATTTTATATTTATATATTTAACAATTATATTAATTTATATTTTATATTAGAATATATCTCTAACATAAAAGCTCTTTGGGAAACTTGGGACACATATTAACCTTATACATTACATTTTAATAATTTTCAATAAAATTATCTGGGAGATTTTTAGTTAAGGCCAGATTCCTTTGTGACAAGACACTGTGAAGTTCTTGATAGCTGGAAATACCAGATAATTCTTTCACCTGACATACACTCAGAGTGCACAAAATGAGCTGAAAGATCACACATGGGCTCCCCTGTGTCTTGTTCTCCTTGTCGACACAATGATACATTCTGGAAACCAGTTTATTACAAAAATACAACAATGGCAGTTGTCAATCCCCTAACAATTGCTGAGTGCCCTTGCTTAGGTTTCCTAAAGCAGCCATTTCACAGCAGACAGCATTGTTTTTGAGGCATGTAGAGGACATTTTAGATACCCTGAAATTTCATTCTGTTAGATACAAAAATATAAATCAATATATTTGATAATAACATAGGACATTGTTATTTGCTAATATTTATATATGTTTGCATATTTACATTTTAAAATATATTTTTGACATATATGTACAGTTAATACAACAGCCTATAATGCAGGTGATTATTATGTCCATTGTATAGATGTGGAAACTGAGGCACAAATAAAGTAATTTGACCAAAAGTCACCTAGCTAGCAAGTGGCAGAGCTAGGATTCTATCCTAGGCAATCTCCATAATTCATTTTTTAATCCACAGCATTTAAGATGAGAGCAGAGTCCCTGCCCTTAATCCAGCTTTTTATGAAGGGACAAATAGAATGTACTCACAACTATAATGGAATGTGATCATATTCATCAGCTAATTATAAAATGTCAGAATTTAAATGAAGAATTCTGTTCCTCAGTGAATGCTTCCTTGAAGTTAAAACACATACACACTACATACCACATACACACAGCTGTACCACATATATACATATGTCTCTGCGTCCATGCAAGACACATAGAGTATAGTCACAAAATGCCTTGATTTTACCTTCCATCATCCCTTTAAAATTTACTTAATGGGCAAAGTTCTTCTCTGCCCTTACATGAAAACTCAAGCAGTCCAATTACTTTTCTAACTGTTGAATAACATGATGACCTACCGTCACTTGACATCCCAACTCAGAAATCAGAGTGCTCAGTTAAATATATCAGTCATAGTTGAAACGTACTAGTTATAACTACCTCTCTCTTCCGGCTAGGGTCGGCTGCAGACCAGTATCCAAAGAAAAGGATGTGGTCCTTCTTTTCCTTTTTTACCTCTTCTGATTCCTCTGCTCTTCCGATGGAGAGCTACATTTTCTGAACCACCAGGTTGAAATGGTGAAAAGGAGAAAACTTAATGGGAGTAAGAAAATTCTTACGTGGCTGCAGTTGGTAGCTGATCACATGCTCTCTGGGTCTGGTTAATGTTCAGAGCTTTCTCTCTCTCCCTCTCAGTTGATAAACTTACAGTTTCTTCAGAGGGCATTCATTCCTGGGAGCCGGTCACCTGCCATACTTAATGCAGTGCTATAATCACCCCCACCCATCAATTACTCCTTTCACAGCCCCTAAGAATCCAGCGTAATGTCTGTTGAGGTCTGTCCCTTTGTCTTGGCAGCAATTTGAATAGGCTCAAGAGAGCCTCACCTCTCTATTTGGATGGCCTGTATCTTGTCCCCGGGAAACACAAATGGAGGAGAGATCAATCCTCATCAGTCACATCTTCTTTCCTCCACTTCATGATAAACAGCTAGCAGGCCTGCTCTTGTTCCTTGTAGATTTTCTAAGCAGGAACAAGGACCACTAGATCCCTTCAACTTCAGGAAACATCTAAGCTCTAAAGGTGCTCCTTTGAAAGTTTCTTTCCTAATTGGCTTAGTCAAGGTGGTGGGAAAGGCACTCACAATAGCTCTTATCAAAAAATTTGTCTTCATGAATCCTCTGCTTAAAGCCCAGCCCCTAAAACAACTCGCCAGTATTCCTTGAAAATTTGTCTCTTGTTTTGGAATCTGAATTTGGTACCCGGTATCTATCATCTTTGGGTTGCAGCCAAAGCTACTATTTTAATATCTTTACCTATATACTGATAATTAGTACTGTGGGCAACTGAGATGCTATCTGAATTGTTTGAAATCAATTTCAAATGATAGATTAATCTTAAGTAAAATATTTTAGGTACTGGTATTGTTGTTTTAAGAACTTAAATTCCAATTATGAATATGCCACTATGAAGGAAATCTTTATGAGTACTCCATTTTGATAGTTTACATTTATTACTATTTTTCCATTAATAAAACTGTGTTTCCTTATGGATGTGCCAGATATTTAATAATCAGTACACTGGGCTATTTTTAAAAAATATTGGAGAATAAATGTTCTCATCACTAATCTTACAAGAAAATGGATTTCTTTTGCAAAATAATGGCTCATTATTATTGAAAACTTATTAACAAATTACATGACAAATTACTACACAGATACATATTGTCCACAAACATGTGCTATATTTCCCTTCCTCTCCTAAGAAAGCTGCTCTGAAACAGGCAAGAGTCCTTAAATATTCTGTGATCAAACACAGTTACAGGATTCACTGGCACCACTTTGGCAAACATGAAAGTCATTGTAAAAGTGGAAAACATGTTTTTTAGTTATTTTTGTTTTGCTTAGTAAGCATTTTCCAACTTCCATTATTCCTTATATGCGCAAGTGGCGACCTCCCTCTTACTTTTTTTATTCTATACCACGTTGAGTCACTGCCAGTTTCCCCAATGATTTAGGACATCTGTTCTCTTTGACTCTTGCCCCTGAAACATTTATCCATACCCTGGTAATGTCTGCATTACTCAGGGTTCTAGTACCCCAACTGCTATAAAAACAAACGTAGAGCAAGAAATAAAAGGCTATAAGAACTGGGAATAAAATGTTACAGTGCAAACCAATATAAACATGTGTTCTGCCAGAGAAAGTGCACTTTAAATTGTGCACAACCAGGCACACACTACAATTTGGAAATTCTCCCAGAGAGAGTAGAATTGTTGCATTTATACCTTGGGTGGAAGGTTAAGGGCATGGTTGTTGAAGGCTAATGTTAAAATATGACCACAAGGGATGGGCAAAGCACAATGATTTACCAAGATGATATCATTATGAAAGGCATACACGTGCTTACAAATACAGTATCAATGATAATAAGAAGTAATATTCTTGGGGACTTTGTGGTTCTATACATTAATCTTCATAACCCTCTGGGAGGGTATTTTATTTTCTCCCCAAATTACATACCGGAAAACCAAAGTTGACAGAGGTTAAGCAACTTGCTCAAGGTCCCCAAGCTGAAAATGCAAGAGAACTTGAATCCAGTTCTGTCAAATTCTAAGGTTCCCCATATCCCAAAACCACTACACACGCTGCAGTCATTTCCTTTAAGATAAGGCAATTTAATAGGTTAAAAAGCAGAAAGAATGAACAGAGTTGCACTCCTCTAATCTAAACTCGATGTTCTCACAGCCCACATTGTGATCTTTCTACAATATACTTCTGATCAGGTTCGTCCTCCGCATAAAATCCTCTAATGCTTTCCCATCCACAGCAGGAAAAAGAGCAAACAAATGCCCCGGTAAGATATATAATTCTCAGTGTTCTGTTTCCATCCTACTAACCCAGCAGCCCCCTGCCCCCAGCCTCCTCTTGAAACCCGCTTCCCTCTTGGTATTCTACTGTGCCATACTGTCCCGGTTTTCTTTCTACCACTTGGGCTGCTCCTTTGCCTGAGCTCTAAATTCTCAGTGACCCACTAACTCTTCCTCTTGACATCCCTGGGTGATTGCATCCATTCCCACACAGCTTTATGTTCCAATGATTCTCAAACTTTTATCTCCATGGCAACCGCCTTTGATCTAAAGACTCATATAATACATAGTCCCTGTCTCTCCTTGGATGTTTCATGGGGACCTCAAAGCAAAGGTTTCCAAAATGTTTTTTTTCCAATCTCCCAACATGTTCATTCGCCAGCTTTCCTTATCTCAGTAAATGACACCATTTCAAGAGAAAAGCCTGTATCTATCCTCAATTTCTCTGTTCCTCCTCCTCCACCACCCACTCCTAATCCAATCCATCAGAAATTCTGTCTCGATTGCCACCATCTCTCATCCTACTACCTACAATAGCTTCCTAAATGGGTATCCTATGTCTATTCTAGTACCTCCCAATGTATTCTTTACACAGCAGAGTAATCTTTCTAAGTGTCACTCCTCTATCTACAACCCCCCCCCCCCACATTGTGTTCCATTGTGCCTTAAATGAAATCTAATCTCTTTACCAAAGCCCATCAGGCCCCCTGACCAGCTCTCTCCAATCTTAATCACCTTCATTCTCCACAAGTCCACCACCCTCCAGCCTGGCTGGCTTCCTTTCAGTTCATCGAACAGCTATTTCCTGCCTCTTGTCCTCCATACCATGCTGATACTCACTACCCACATCCAGCTGATTCCTTCTCATCCTTCAGATCTCAACTCCAATGTTGCCTCCAAAGAGAGATTTACAAGACCAGGATTCTAGGAGGGCAGGCACCACCTTTTTTTCCTGCCATATTCCTGAACCAGTTTGTAACTGCACATTCATCTATTATTTCACTCTCCTCCTCATGGTATGCTCCCCAAGGCAAGAATCGCATCTGCTTTGATCACCAGTAAATGTCCAGTGCCTAGCATGGTGTCTGGCATATAGAAGGCATTCTGCAAATACTGGAGTTAAAGCCTTGCATGATCTGGTCCCCGACTCCTTTCCCAACTCTCCAACTCCCCACTCTTGTTCTCACCAAACCTTTAAAAAGCTTACGGGTTACCCAATGAGCATGTTGTCTTGGCAAACGCTGCTCCTTCTGCTGGAATACTCTTTCTCCTCTTGTTTAAACTGGCAGATTTCTGCTCACTGCTTAGATCCAACTCTGGGATCTTCTACCCTCTGCCTGTCTATACATACACACACACACGCACTTGGGGTAATGTTCATTACTTCCTCTTCTGTAGGTTCCCTGTGCTTCTATTAAAATATTATCACACTAACCTGCTATAATATATTCTCCTACCTATCTCCTCTAATAGACTAAGCTCACTGAGGGTAAGGTTCATTTCCAACTCATATTTCAATCCCCTAAGTCTAGCAAAATCTGTGGTGAAGGAATAAATGACAACTCATCAATATATTTGGTATTCAGGGAGTTTTACTTTTCTGCCACAAAAAGTAACCAAATTCCTTTTTTCCCTCCAGCTCTTACAACGTAAATCAACTTATTATTTACATTTCAAAACAGAGCATACCTTTAGCCTACAGGATATTTATCATGTCCCTTCACCCAAAGATTTATTCTTGTTCACTAGAGGCTATTAAAATTTTTGAATTAAACTAAACATGGATCTAATCCAATTAAGCCATAGCTAAATGAACTTGAATAGGATCCATTTAAAATAAAAGGCCTGAAATTATGTGGAAGAGTATCTTTCTTGGAAAATCTACATTTTCATAATTATTAGTATGATATCCCGAAGCACATTTAATTAGCACTTATCACTATCCTCAAAATAATAATAAGATAATAATAATATATTCAACAATGTGTTGGGCACTGTTTGATCTATTTTGCTGATATGTCCATTATTTAAAAAGGAAGTAAATCCCATGAAAGACTTTGGTTATATAATCCACAGAAGAAGAACTTGAAGCGATGATTATGAAAGGCCCGATGGAAAGAGAATCATTTCTGTCTTCAAAAGACTTAGGCTTTGAAACTGGTGGTATTTAAAGAACTGCGTTTAAACGCAAGTATGTTAGTAGTACTATAGAACAAGCAAATACCCAAAGTTACTGTGGAATAGACAAAATTGCTGCAGAATTGATATCCGGTGCTCTGAGAACAGGAGAACTAATTGTCAAAAGTGAGAAGGTAACTGAGGTTACTATTGCGTATACATCTCTAATAACCATTAAAAGTAAAATGTTAAGGTCATGTTTTGTGGGTTCATTGTAAAGCTTTGACCTTTGCAACAGGATAAAATCAAATACGCCATGTAAAATTTGTGAAATGTTACCTCCAAGTAAACTCAAATAATTCAAAACATAGTAAGTTTGTTCTTATTTTAAGAAAACTCAGGGTGCTTTCATTTTCAGAGCATAGGTGGTGGTTCCTATAAGGCAGTACTTCCAAGAGAAATAGATATCCTTACAAATACTCTACCATACTAGAGTACTGTCAATGTCATATGTTGTGTGCATCCATTTTACATTTACCCCTGAGAGCTTACAAAGTTGAATAAATAATTACCACTAAAGTTTTCTTAATTGTTCACGTAAACTATTTTTTCAGATTTTTAAAAAATTGAAGTACAATTCATACAGTGAAACGTACAGATCTGAAGTGTAACTGGATGAACTGTCACAAATATGTATGTCTGCATAACCCATATCCTTATCAAGATACACATTTCCATTTCTCTAGAAAGCTCCCTTGTGTCCTTGTCTAGTCATCCTCCCCCTCCTCCCCCTGCCTAGGCAACCACTGTCATAATTTTTCCCACCATAGATTAGTCTTACCTGTTTCAAACTTGACATAAAGGGAATCATACAGTATGTACTCTTTTGGGTCTGTCTTCTTTTACATGATGTATGTTTTTGAGATCTACGCATTTTGTACATTTATCAGTAGTTCATTCCTTTTTTATTGATGAGTACCTTTCCATTGTAGATAAAAAGTATTGTCAGAGGGATACTGTTTGAAGGTTATCATAAATCCCAGAGGACCCTTACCATAATATGCATCAGGTGGGCTTGCAGTTTCTCGGTGAACTGTACTTTTCCCACTGTGAGTACGCCAGCGTGCCTGACATCACTGCTCGCTGCCCAGCACTGGACAGAGCCTCAACCACCCCTGGAAGCCCAAGTACTGGAAGAGGATAAACCCAACTCTGAATGCATTTTCCCCTAGAAATAGACCTATTCATAATGTATTTCAGCAACATGGAGTAATGAAAAAACCATAGAGTCAGGCAATCAGGAACAAAAAGCCCAGTCTATTACTAACTAGCCACAACCTTCAGCAGGTCTTTGACCCTCCTTGACCTTCACTTTCTCATCTTTAAATGGGAATAACAGTAATGCCTCAAAAAATTGCCGAGAAGGTAAAATGATATTATTTGTATGCAATCTCTTCATAAACTGTACAATTCTCTAAAAAGTTATTATAACATAACAGAGACAATTACCCTTTCAGAAAACATTGAGTAATACTAGCAAACAAAATTTAAAAATTAAATATAAGAGCTTGAATTTACTGAGCCCTTAGTACATTCGATTCAGGCACTGTTCTAGACACTGTACATATATTAACTCTTTTATATTTTTAAGCAACCGTATGGAGCAGGTGCTATTATTGTCCTCATTTTATACATGAGAAAATGAGGCAAAACAGATTAAGTGACGTATTCAAGGACTCAGCTTATGAGAAGCAGAGCAGAGGTGCAGACTCAGGCGCTTGGTTCCAGAGCCCAAACTTCACCACTCCGTTCTGCTCCCTTTCAAAGATTTTGTTTAATGTAAGCTTATAGAAATTATTTTTAACTATAGTACTAAAAAAAAATCAAGGATAAAGAGATATAAAGAGAATTTTATGAGATCCTGAGAGAGGCTTCCAGACACTTTCACGGGAGTCCTGTGGGGGAGGGGGGTGTATCTTGATATTAAGTAACAAGAATTAAATAAGAACAGAAAATAGAAAACAGGTAAAGTGGTTGAATACTAGAAATATGAGAGGATGTCTCAAGTACAATTAAGAGATCTGTGACCAAGTAGAAAATTGAAGACCAAGGTCAACCCAACACCCCCTCAGCTCCTCCAATAAGAGGCGAGAAAGGAGGTCACGGTGAAGCAGCAGAGTGTCCACCCTGATCACATACGAGGTGATCATGTCCTTTCCAGACCGTGGCTGCTAGAGGACACAGCAAGGGGAATTAGACACTCCTTGGCTGAGAGGAAAATAAAAAGGGGAATACAGTGCAAATAGCCATTCACACCTAAAGCTATTCTCAATTCTGCCCCAAATTCGGAAAAGAGCACCATAGTGCTGAAATCATTGCTTAAGAAATCCCAAAACCCTACCAGGGTGTAAACATTTGTTTTCCTTATCCAACAAGTAGTTATTTAATTGATGAATTATTAGCGATACCTTAATAAAGATTAATCAAGTGATATTAGCATTTATTTATTGCAAAGCCTACATTTTTAACAACAAAGATGCTTCAGAATACTCAAGAACTAGTTTTTCTGAGGAATTCTGATGACCCAGCTCCACAGTAAGATATGCACTTAGAAAATGTGTGGCTGTAGAAGGGACATGTGCCATCATTGAGTTCAACCCCACAGTTTGCAGATAATAAAACTGAGGCTCAAGAAGTTTCATTGTTTTGCCAAGGTTCACAGCGCTTGATAGTGACAAATGAGCCCTTGAAGCTATGTCTGCAGAGGATAATAATCAAAGCAATATTCACCGAACCCTTCACTGGGTGCCGAGCAGTGGGTTAAGCATTTTGATGCGTTATTTCAATCAAGCCTCACAACAAACCTAGGACATAGATAGGACCTATTTAGGTGGGATTAAATTGACTTTAACTGAATAATTATCCAACTCTTCCACATCCAATCTTGCGGTCTGAGGCTTAACATTTTACTGCCTCAGAAAATGTAACAGGAGCATAGGAGGACAAAATAATATTAAATTGTAAATAAAAGGTTGCCACTGTACTTCGTGAGGTGACAATTCATTTTCATGCTGATAATCATTTTACTGGAGATGCTGTAACTAAGGAAAAATGCTGTATGTACTCATTAACCCACATATGAGTGGACAAAGGGTTAGGAGGGTAGGGGAAGTGGACTTCTTCTATAACTTTCTAAATATTAAAACCCACCTAATCAATATCAATCTACGAATAGCACTTCGGCCAATTTTCCACTCACCTCCCACAAACAAGGTGTAAAGTGGTCCAAAATAAGTTTTCTTGCTCTTTGCAATTAGGTTTTGGAAAGAAATACATTTTTATAAGCATTTCACCTGTTTTGGGTATGCAGCTCAGATCCATAAGCCAGGTAACAATCACATTTTAGAAATGCATTTATGTTGCGTACGGCATTGCTACCTGGATGGTTGAAAGGAAAGGGGTTTCATTACAAAGTCGACAGTATTCCCAACAGCATTAACTGGCCCTCCACGTCCATTCACAGTGCACAGCGTGTTCCCAACAAAGCCAGAGGAGAGGGACAACTGAAAACCAAACTAAGTATAGAGGCTCGACCTACACCAACCCCCCGAGGGAAGCAGCATTGTGAGAAGAAGCCTGAGCACTCAACTGCAAGATCAGATGGACGCATGTGCACAGCTTCTGGAAGTTTGCTGAATTTTGTCCTCCCTCACTGCAGCTCTTGATGGGATCATCACAATCCCAGGTATCCAGAGTAGCAGACCATTTTTCATAAGGTAAGAAGCAAAGAAAGAGGGAAAGGAGGGAGGAAGAGGGGGAGGGAGGGAGGGAGGGTGGAAGGAAAGAGGGAGGAAGAAGGGGAGGGAGGGAGAAAAGGAGGAAAGAGAGAGAGAGAGAGAGGAAGGGAGGGAGGGAGGGAGGGAAATCTACAGAGCCTGACTATTAAATCAGTGAATATCTCACAAGCCAGGTAAGCCCAAAAGTCTTAAGCCATTAAACACTCAAAAAGAAAATGGTTTTGTTTTTGTTTTTCTGATACTTGAGAGTGAGTAGGAGAGGCAGGAAATGGTTTGTTAGAGATTCCCCTGCAAAATTTTTATCAATTGAATCCTGCACTTTGTTCTTGATGTTCTCATTTTGTCTGCTGGATTTACCTATTGAATCCTAGAAGAATGTGAGGAAATGTTTAAATCTGAGTTGGTTTAAAAAAAGAAAACAATCTTCCTTACTCTGTATCAAAGCACATTGGCTTCCCTCCATTAGACCATTACGAAATGGCATTAGGAGTATGTTATGTAAACCTGCTCAGAGACTGGACTAGAGATTATAAAATCCACATCCAAATAAAAAGAAAACCGCAATCTAATTCAGTAAAGCCAGTCATTTTAGAAAGGAAGAGAAATGACAACGAGAGCAATATTAAAATTTGCTTAACTTCCTTACAAATGCACACTAAGTAAACTCTTTAAAAGTAAACTCAAAGACCTTCTGAATCAGACACATTATCTCCAAATACTAAGAAAAAAGAATTCATACAAGATGTCTCTTTCAGCCACAGTTAGAATGAATTTGAGCCTTCTGAAAATACGTTGCTATTCATCTCAACACTATATTACTTTTAAGAGTCAACTGTATTATAAGCCCTACAAAACCTCAGAGAAAGTTTCACAGCAAAGACCATTTACATATACTAATTTGGCGAAAATTGCTTTCCAAATCACAATGTTTTACAAAGGCCATATTCTATTTTTCCTTTAGTGCTTTTTTGACAGTTGGAAATGGGTACAAGTTGTAATTTACTTGTATCCATTTCCTACTTTAGTACTGTCCAGTAAAATCATTCAAACAGCATGACAGATAAAAGGCAATAATGAAAAGTGTTTGCAATCTTCTGAGAGCTATAATGTGCACTGAATGCAAACAGGAGCTGGCGATTGAAAAAAAGAAAAAAAAAATATATATATATATAATCTATACATATGTCTGATGACTACTAAGATGGTCCCTAAACATATTTAGGATCCCGCAATGAAAATACGTAAAATGGTGTGCATTGATCCAGTAACCCTCAAAGTTCCTAGTCCCCCTTTAATTTACCTTAAAGGAGAATTGCTTTGAGAAAAATCCTACAAGATATGGCGAAATCTGACGGTGGTTAACAGTGTATTTTTGTAGTCATGAAAGCAGAACAACAAAAAGAGGTCATATGCAAGGCCAATGGCAGCTAAAGCCATCATGTTTTCCATCCAATTTGAAAATTATGGGGAAAATAGGTGATGAATTATAAGGAAGAGAGAAAGTCAATTATGATGATTACCAAAATAGCCACACAACATTTCAGAAACGCCTGACTGAACAGGGCCACAATACACTTCAAGTTATGTGAAACAGAAAATTAACTAGTGTTTGCACCCACTATGTATGTTTTGTTAACAAAGTGATTTTGATTAAGTTTATGGTCACATTGCAGGATCACAAGACTTCACAAAGAGGATTAATGTAAATATAAAATCTTTCAACTGTAAAAGTAATCATGTCTGAAGGAGGCTAGATATTTAATATTTCTCTAAATTGGAGTTATCTCTCTTTTTTTTCACATTGCCTGAGGCTTCATTTTTCCACGAACTGAGCAACTATGCAAACCCTCCAAAGAACAGAAAATAATATCTTAAATGAAAAGAAATGCAACCCTTCACATCATATTAGTACTCTCATAAATTTAATATCCACTGTTCATTATCCAGAGAGCTGCGTAACATAAAAGACATTTTCTTTCCTATTCTTATTTTACCCAAGCTAAAAACAAATCAGTAACACAATTGACTTAATATTTTCTCTGTGGGCCCCAGAAATCTTAACAATAGTGGTAATGCATCCAGTTCATCTAGAGGCTACTGCCACACAGCTTACAGTGAGAAAGAAGAAAAACGGGGTTTAAAGGTTGAAGTTTACAGCTTTTCTTTTCTGACTTACTATACAGGAGCCTTTGCTAAAGAATTAATCTTATTGGACAACATTCCACTACCCCTTTGTTCCCAAGAGGTTATTAACATTGATTTGAGCATCTGACCTTTGAAACTTCTGTAGGATGTCTGAGCATAGCTATTTAGGATGATCTACAAGCCTGATATACAATAAATGACAGACAGAAATATGGAGAAAGAATTGAGCCCAGTAAGTAGAGATATATATTGTAAATGGTAACATTTAATTATTTCAGTTTACTCATTTATCACTTTAGTAGGTATTAGATAAAAATTCTCATTATCCTCTAGATTTCATAACAAAATTTCAGAATGTAAGCATGGCAATTATAGCTAATGATACTGTATAATATGATTAATGTTGCTAAGAGTAGATCTTAAGTGTTCTCACCAGAATAAAGGACATAGGGATGAAGGAGTTAGTTAATGCTGTGATAATAAATATGTTGCAATATATAAAAGTATCCAATAACATGTTGTGCACCTTAAACTTACACAATATTATATGTCAATTATATCTTAATAAAGCTGAGGGAAAAATCAAAAAACAAAAACTTTCACAATGTAACACAATTGTCATTTACTGGATTGATGGTGCCATGCTAATAATGGGCACAATTATATTATACAGTCATTCATAATCTAAAGCTGAACGGAAAATAACTCAGTATATATATTTTATATATCACGTAAAATTGAAAACTTACTAACTCACATAAGGTTTAATTTTTATGGATAAAAATGTATAAGAAATCCAGTAATTCTATAAAATATTTTTCTCAAACATCTGACAATCTTTTATAATTTGCCTGTTCTTATTTACTTCAGAAATAGCGTTCATAACTACTTAGTTCATATATCTAATTTCTAAAGATTTACGTAAAAGAGAAGAATAATGGAAAGATAATAACAGTAGTAGTATCAATAGTAATAAAAACTGCTTTATTTATTGGCTATCCCATGTGTCAGGCACACTACTCTTTAAATGCATTAACTCATTTAAGGTTCACAGTAACACTAGGAGGAAGGTAGAGATACCCACCTCCTATCATTCCTATCTTAGAGACAAGAAAACTGAAAATCAAAGAGGTTACCCAGTGTGAATTTAAACCCCAGTCCATCCGGAGACCAGCACAGTAAGCTAGGACGCACACAGACGACGATTTCTAACCAACATCCCATTGCGTCCTCCCTCTATGGCTTTGAGCAAGACATTGAAACTTTTCATTTATCAGATTTTCTCCTGTATAAAATGAGGGCAGAAAAGAAAGTAAATACAGAATTGCTTTACAGCAGGCAGCTTAGTGAGTAAATCTTGAGTTTATGTGGGGTTATTCAGAGCAAATAACTTACAGCCCAGCCAGTGCTTTCGCCTAAAGGGGTGGGCATGACTGAACTGAGGAATCAGCCTGCACGGAAAGGGTTGAACAGATAGGATCTAGGTCATGCAAGGACCCTGGGTTAAAGTCAGTTGTCAGGAAAGGCCATGGTGGAGGCAAATATTCAAGTGGGGCCGAGAGCGTCAGATTCAGAGTCAGCAAAGCAGAACCAGAGCCTGGGGTGCACAGAAGAACTGGACAACCTTGGTCTTCTGCCTCGTTAGACATCACCTGGGCTCCTAGGCACCAGCTGTAGCTGGGATGAGTTCAGAGAGCAGAGATAGACCTGGCCCTGCATTTGAGGCAGGTGGGCACTAGGAATGGGATATGTCTAGAATTGTAGCGTCTCCAAATAGAGCTAAGAAGAAAATTTGCTTTTCAAAAGAGTTGAGGGGGCCTGGCCCAGTGGCATACTGATTAAGTTCCTGTGCTTCGCCTCAGTAGTCTGGGATCCCCAGTTTCAGATCCCAGGCACGGACCCATGTACCGCTCATCAAGGCAGCGTCCCACACACAACATAGAGGAAGACTGGCACAGATGTTAGCTTGGCAACAATCTTCCTCAAGCAAAACCAGGAAGACTGGCACAGATGTTAGCTCAGGGCCAATCCTCCTAACTACAACAAAAAAATGTTGAGGAACGCAGTGCCAGCACCCTCCTGCCTTAGGGTATTGCACTTACTGCTCTCTCTCCTGAACTCTTATTCCGCAGAAAGTCACCTTCTCAGATGCCCACCTCACCTAAAGCAGCACTGATTCCACCCCACCCACACAGAAGGGTCACTCCATATCCCCCTTCCCCGCCATGGTTTTTTTCTTCATAGTACTTATCGCTATCTCATTTATTTTACACACTACTATATATCTGTTTATTGACTATCTCCCCACTGGAACGAAAGTTCCCTAAGAAAATAATCTCGTCTTTGTTGTTGCCTGCTGCATCCCCAGGGCCTAGATCCACGTCTGGAACACAGTCAGAACTTAGTAAATATTTGTTTAATTAATATATGAATACATTTCAAAACAACATTGTCCAAATGCCATTTTTCACTGCTGACAGTTTAGGGTTTTGCGTGTTGCCACATGCCCTGTTACATAAATTAAGAGATGACCAAATTGGTAAATAATAATAAATATAATCAAAGTTAGTGACCTTGAAACTCGTGAATTAATTCAGGCGTAAATACTGCTCAAACTGCAGAACTTGAATGTTTTGATAGTTTAACAGAACACTGACAAAGCAAACTACAAGATATGCTCTATTTCACAAAGAAAGGGAGCCCTTGGCGCATCTCTAAAAGGCCGGAGTTATTGGTTAATCACTGAAAACCCATACTCTTCTTGCATTAATTTTTCCTAGTTAAAAGTAAAAAGGCTAATGTTAGGACGTATACAGGACAACTGATCTCTATCCTTACAAAAAATATAGTGTTAATTTTTAAAGTAATTGTAGGTCCTAAATTCAGAATGTTAATTAAAATATATTTTTAAAATAGCATATAGAAAGATAAGATAGGAGAAACTGAGTGATACACAGATTAAATGTTGTTTTTCTCCCAACTATAAAACTAATTAAGACAAGATTCCAGAATCATGAAAATTGGATTTTAAGTCAAAATAGTTCACCCTAGTTAGATTATCCAATATCTAACTTCTACATTAAATAAGGCTGCGCTATTTAAAACAAAAGTAGTTTTGTTTGTTTGCTTGTTTTATTGTGAGGCTGTAAAGAGAAAGTGGAGATTTCCCACTATAATTAAGCATTTGACTACAACTACATTGTATATAATACGCTCACTTCCCAGAACATAAGTAAGTCGCATGATATTATGTAAAATCTGAATTTCAGCTTCTTAGCTTCTAACTCAAAATTTTAGGGTCAACTAAAGTTCATTTCAAAGAATAAACCAGAGAAATTACTAAAGAAAAATCTGTTAAAAAAATAAATGTAAGGGGGAAAGTTCAGCCCAACAAGCCATAAAAGCAGAAAAAAACTACAGTAATTGAAAGATATTGTAACCGACTCAGTCATGGACCTGTAAAAAATAAAACTGAATAAGCAGATCAGAAACAGATCTTAAAACCTATAATGATTTCAAATAAGATTTTTTCTTAAAGGAGCATTGCAAATAATTGGGGAAGGAAGGAAGGAAGGACTGTTCAGTTTGGGGATAAGTAATCGGCAATTTTGAAAAAAGTCTACTAGAAGCTTGCTTCATACTACAACTACTATCACTTAGAGATGATTTGAAGGTAAGATTATCAAATTATATTCCTCTCTTTGGAAACATCTAGGGTCTAATAGCTGCTTGGAAATGTTTCACTTCTCAAAACCAACTAATAGACTCCTTTTCAAATTCAACTCAAATTAATTTAATATAGATATTTCCCTAAAGTTTATACTATTTTCTAATAAACTGCCTGAAAAAAAAGTATGAATTTATGAATAGTAATGGAAAACACTGGTTGATTATATAACAGGCCATTTAGTTTGGCAGTTCTTTTTTTTTAAATCTATGTACATATAACTCTTGTTTGTGAATTTATAATATGCTTTAGTTATGCTTTTTCCTAACAAAACAGTACCTAGTTTGTATGCCAAAAATAAATATAATGATAGTTCATGATTACTTCATACTTTCAGGTATCTCTCCATCTATATAAGTTTGGGAACCACTTGACTGAAGAGCAGATGGAAAGTAGTAACAAGAGGAATAAAACACCAGAAAAACTAGATGAAAATCTTAGGAAAGGAAAAGATCTTCTAGTTTTAAATGCAATAGGAATAATAATAGAGAAAAAGATTATCAACAGTTTTGATGATATAAAATTACAATTGAAAATTCTTTCTGTAAAAAGAACTACTAAAAAAGATGACTAAAGAGACTTAAAGTACGTTTGTTTCACACATGACAAAGAGTTAATATACCTAATATATAGAGAACATGAACTAAATAAAAACCCTTAGGCAAAGGAAATGTACAGACAATTCATATAACAGGAATAATTACTTGCAAACAAACATTAGGGAGAAACTATCACTTTAGTAATTAAAGAAATTCATATTAAAACAATAATGAGACAATTTTTTGCCTATTAACTAAGAATTTTCAAACTGGCCAAGGGGAAAACAAAGTGGTATCCTCAGTCCTTACTGGTAGCATTATTAGCACATCTGTCCTCTCTGGAATGCAATTTGACCATATGTTTCAAAAGACATAATAATGTTCATATTCTTTGACGTATTGATACCACTCCTAAGAGAAATAATGCAAAATATAAAAAAAGCTATCTCCATTACAATGTTCCTCAAAGCTTTATATTTGCAATAGTGAGAGAAATGAGGAAAAATAAAAAACAATGTCCAACAATAGGGAAATAGACACATCTAGTCAATGAAATGCTGGGCCGCCATTAAAGATGATGGTCATGATGAGATAAGATGGGAAAAACACATTGATGCTAAAATGTTAACTGATGAAGTACTGAATAGCAAACTCACACATAGTATAAAGGACCAGAAAATTTACTCAAGGCAGAACAGTGGATTGTTTGCAGGTGACAGGATTATGAGTGACATTTTGCTGTTGTTTCTAAATTCTCTATAACAAAGTTCTACTACTTTTATGACTTTAAAGCAGATGAACACAAGTTAGGGTAGAAAAAGGTGGAAACAGCATCACTTGGCCACTACCTTCAAGCAGTACATTAGAAAAAGTACTTTGGGTTCATGTTTTCTTTCAAATCACCCCATTCTAAACCAAACTATCTTTTCTGACTCTGTCACTTGTCAGACACATCCAGGTGGAATGTTCCACATTTCTGGGCCTTTCTGGTCTCTACTCAGAACGTGGGCTACCCCTGGGGCTCAGTTAATTTGGTAGGCCTATAATTACATAAATTTAAAATACTAACACATCAACCACATAGTTCTGAAAACTAATCATGCCCATCCCTAATCTTTTTTCAGCTAATTAAACAATTGAAAATGATTAATTGCCCTTTTAACGGACTTAGCAAGCCTTTGGCACCAATTACATCAATTAAGTACAGTACCATACTGGATCTGATACTGCATCTTTTACACTGCATGTAACAATATGTACAAAAGACGCTGTCAACAAGGATCACTGTCATGTATGAATCACCCTGTCTTCTTAACTGAGAGTTCTCAGCATCGCTTCCATAATGACAAATTCAAGTTCTACGTTATTACCTAGAGCAAAAGCCATGGGTGCAGTGGGGTGGGCTTGAGGACATGGACTATTAAATCCCTCCTGGGTGAAAAAGCCTGGCTCTTTTAGACAGCTCCCGCCCTATCACAACATTCTTACGATCATCAAGACTTAGATCGGTAATTACAAGAGGAACCTGTTTTCCCCTCGGCTTCTGATAGAGACGGTACATATAATCACAATAAAAAGTTAAGACTTGAAAAACAAGACTTTGCAAGAGGTGAGTGTCCCCAAGCTCTTGTGGATTAATTGGCTTAAAGGAGACCTTCCACTCTCCTGCTCTGTTACAGGGAGCTGAAAATGGCAGGAAGCATAAGCACTTCCATCCTTGCCCTGAATCTCCTCAGTAAGGAAATAAATCTCTTATAACAGAGATAGAAACAAGCTTTATTATTATTATTATCATTATTTTAGCTGAGAAATTTTCTAGGCAGGGGGGTGGGAGACAGTCCATTGTTCTGAGCAAACACCAATTTATTATACATCAAAACACCCTCAGCATTGTGTATATACAATCCCCTGGCCCTAACAGAGACCTTTGTATCTTTTTTAAAGCTGCAAGCATTGCTGAATACAAAAATTCATTCCAACTGCCTTTAAAAATGCTTATCCCTCAGAAACCTCTTTTCGCTAATTTTGATTATGAAACTCAAGGTACATACCAACAAAGACAGTCTCAGAACTGATTAAAAAAACAAACGAAAAACTAGACCTAACCGTTGCTATGTACTTTCTAAGGCATATCCAAAATAAAGCAACTTCTTCATAGAATTACAGCAAAGATGAAAAAAAAAAATCTACTTGCAAAATGCAAACTCTGCCACTTAAAATACCAGCACCTGTGGCGCTCCCTGTGGGAACAGATAGAGATTGACAATGTGAAAAGAAAAGAGAAAGGCATTTGGGAACAATTCTCTCAGGTTCTGTGACCAAAACACAGGCCAGTTAGGAGAAAGTAGGGCTATGTTTCCAGGAATTGTTACAAAGTCGGTCAACTTTTATCCCTCCTCGTTTCCTGACTGCTCTATTACAGCCCTACAGAAACATTAAGGTGAGCCCTTAACCCTTGCCTGGGGGGCAGGAGGGGGGGCACAGGTGCAGGTTAAGGTACAGGCCTAGTATTGCCTCTACTACTCTGCCTCGCTTCCCCACTGGCTTGCCAGGGGTGCATCTGGAGGTCCTCATCTGCCCCCATATTTCGTTCAATGTCTTCTAACAGGTTGTTCTGACATGTGCCTGTCAGCGTTAATTACATGTGACATTGGATTGGCTTGATCTCTGACAAATTTCAAGAGCACCATAATGAAGCAAAAGGACGGCAGGAAAGATGCCAAGAGGAGAGTGGGCCATGCTTTTGCATCCCCAGGATTTCCTTCATGCCTCCCTCCTGCCCAGTTCAATCACCCTAACAGAGACACATTTGCTGGGCTCCGCATACAGAGCTTTGAGCATCAGACCCATCCTGTTCGCTTAGAACAACCTAGTCTACACCTCTTGTCCCATTGAGAGCATCCTCTTCTCTCACAACATCCTGTTCGGATGTTAGATTATATGATCACCACTGAGTCCCCTCTTTCAACCATATTGCCCCTCTTTAATCCTTCTCATATAGCTCTGCAGCAAAAATGGCTGAAAACAGACAAAAGTCACTTGGAAAACAACAGAAGAGATTCCCTGAAGAAATCTGAGGAGATGTGGTGGAACTGACAGTATCATTTGTTTCCTTATTTAACTTCCATAGAAGCGTATTTCGGCACATTGAGCAGGTACAAAATCAAAAAGCATGCATATTTGTCATTAGACAAAATGCACAGAATTGGCTATCAATTCACTTTCCTTGAGGATGTATTTCTAGACACAGTATCTTTCACTTACATCTGGCAGGTACATTCTTTCCTACTAAGATCAATGAGTATTCTCAGCATGTAATGGCCTATCTTTATTTTATTACATGTGTAACCTTGAAAACATCAACATTTCAGACCAATCAGGTGGATCAGTGTTGTCCAATATAACTCTGTGCAACAACGGAAATGTTCTGTGTCTGAGCTGTTCTGTATGATGGCCGCTAGCTACATGTGGCTATTGACCACTTGAAATTTAGCTAGAATAATTGAAATTATAGTTATATTTAATTTTAATTAAGTAATAAGGAGATTTGTTTTCCTATGGTAAAAAAATAGGATGAAAAAGATCTGTCCCCTGTTCTTTCCCCCGAGTCCTGATAAGACAGTAGATTCCTCATCAAAGCAGATGTTGTCTGATGTGGAACCTTCCTCCATCTCAGAACCAGCAAGCCATTGGCCAGGACCCTGTTTCTGGCAGTATAACAGGGGCAATGTTAAGTATACAAAGGAATGGCCATGGGTTCCAGAGACCAAGGTAGAAGGGCTAGCTGGAACAACGCAGTCTCTTCAATTCTTGGGGTCTTAGTTTCCGCAACAAAACAATATGAGGTTTAATCTAAAGTCCTTTCTAGCACCTTTGGAAAATTTCCCATTCACTCTCTGAAAACCAGTTATCCCTATGACAATGTGGCCCATTTTACAGACAGAAAATTGTGTTTGGTCCTCACCTAGAGATACAGAATACAGTGTAAATTGTCACTCTGGTACCTAAATAATCCAAAAAGAAAAAGAGTCTTATGATTAAAATATCTAAAAGATCATTTATTTCCCCCTTACCTTTAAGTAATGTCGTGTTCATACAGGCTTACGGCTGCAAGTTTTTATCTATTTGTGTATTTCATTATTTTTCTCAATTCCAGTTGCAAAGAACATTACTACTGTAAAATTTTACTACAATGTTGTGCATCTTTTCTTCTAAATGATGAAAACTATTTTGAAAAATTTACACAATCAGAAAGAGTGACAGGCCTTTTTATTACATTTATTAAAAATTATTCATCACATTTATATTCCTTTTACTTAGTATACATTTTTTCAGTATGAGCCATAGTCACTAAATGACTAGTTTGGTATACTTCTTAGAGGGCTCTATCATTTTAAAATTGCCTTGAAATAAAATATCACTCAGAATGAGGCTAAGAAGATGCATATTTTAAAAAATTTCTCATAGAAACTAACCATCTGTACAATAATCCATTGTCTGCTCTACCAAGGTGATTTATTAAGGATAATGAAGCATATGATTTAATAGCTGCTGCAAATCCTTTTTCAAGTAGGATGGGTATAAATAATACAAAAAGATGGTCTAATAATAGCCAAATCCTAACCTAAGGACTATTCTATATGCTAGGTCACAGGAAATTAGATGAGTTCAATTAACTGTGGAGCTAAGTGAAGTGTGGCTAGGCTGCCAAGGCTCTAAGCACCCCCTCCTACGCTAGTAGTGATGGTTATTATTACTTAGTGAAACCTGTAAGTTCCATTATCATGGTGGAATTTGACTGGTTTTTTTCCACACGACAACACAAAGCTCTCCAACTGGAAATGGACATTATGCTGGCATGAATTTTCTGAAATCTTAAGATTCCAGATCTCTGCGTATTTGTCAGTGTAAACCGTACCTGGCACTGTTTTGCTCATCCTTATAGTCCCATCGTACTTTGCATTTAGCAGAGTTTAATGTATGAAGCTTTAAAGAATGAATGCATTCATGGGAGAGTGGACGATTGAGTGAATAAAACGAGGTCGCTAAAATCCTTGAGAAAGAAAAAACGCAATTCTGTATTCCTATGAGACCTTGTTCTAACATTTATCCTCACCTATACTTTTGAGTTTTGATGGTCAGTTGTCAAAAGGTTATTTTCTTTGGTGGTAAAGGTTTCCTTAAACCAGCTTTCTATAAAGCAGGAAAAAACGCCACAAAATCACACACACGGTTAGAACAAAAGTGTCCAAACATTAGCTCCTATTTGCAAACTGAAACACTCCTCTCCTGGCTATTTCTGTTAATATTAATGTCTTCACAGGACCTCATGAAATCAGTGAGGCAAATTTCTGATGATGGGAAATACAAACCATCATACATGCCAGCTGTTTGGCATGAAAAGATTGCCTGGCTGTGCCTTACAGACATGGCACAGCCATTCATTGATAAGCTGGCACAGTCAGTCCTGTCCTCATGCCACCCAGCAAGTGCATCTAAAATAAGATTAGGTGTTACAAATTCTAGTGTTCCAGTAACACTGAGCTGCGGAAAATATCCATGGCTAAACATATACAAGGGGCCTATGTGTGAGACATATGTCACCTCTGAAAAATGTCTGCTTCACCAGACACATTCACCACCAGCATATTTACACACCGCAGTTCCTACCACTTTTGCTCTTGTGAGCCTGGCTTGCCAGAACTGAGATCAATTTTATTAGATACCATTAGTCTCTGTTAGGGCGGTCATTTGAATAACAACAGATTGGCAAGTATAAAACTAAGGCACCTGTTGTACATTTGGCAGCCTGGATGAGGCCCCTTAAAACGAAAACAAACACGAGCTATAACCATGCCAGGCAATGGCTTTTGGTTCAGTAATGACCATGTGTCAGAATTAAGTGCATCTGGGAACTCCTACCACAGCCAGATGTAAAGGCAGATTTGTCTTGTCTAGTGGCATATGAGTAGATATACACAGTATACTCAGATTTGGCTTTGTCTTGGTTTGGTAGGGAACTAGGTAAGTGGAACTTAGCTCAAATAAAATAAAATTAATTACTGAAAAGCAACTAACCATATTATCATAAATTGTAGAGTTAAATATTAAACATATGGGCTAGAAGATTTGGGCCATGAACTACTTTAGCTCTGATTTTTCTGGGCACAGTGATTTGTTCACAAAGTACTCAACAACAATGTGCCAATATGACTAGTACACTAGGCCAGGCAATGGGTTAGGTGCTAGAGATACCACTGGGAACAAGACTTAGATCTCGGCGTCAAGGAATTTGTGATGAATCAGACCATAAATAAGCAATTACAAGGCATTATGATAGATGCTATCTGTAGAATTTATTTGGTGCTCTTTTATTGCATAGAGAAAGGATATCCAGGCTTGGAAGGATGGGAAGGCTTCCTGGAAGCATTGTCAGCCAGGGAGGACCTGAAGGAAGAGATGAGTTGGGCAAAAATGGAAGAGGAAGGGACTTTCCACATGGAAGGAGAGAATGCATGCTCAAAACTACAGACAGAAGGGTCAAAGTAGTGGATCTGGGAAAAAGCAAATACTTTAGTATGGTTGGAATGGATGTGTGTTGGGGCTGGGGGAAGGAGAGGGGAGGAGAAAAATGAAAATAAGAATGGCAAGGTGGCAAAGAGACAAGGCAGGGTAAGGACATCAGGGTCAGGTGACTTTTGCTGAGTGTTTCAAGCTTTATATAGGGAGAATGGGGAGCCACTGGAATATATGAAGGAGAGAGAAGACATGATCAGATTTGAGATTCTTTTTTTCTTATTTTGGTGAGGACGATTCACCCTGAGCTAACATCTGTGCCAATATTCATCTATTTTGTATGTGGGTCACCGCCACAACAAGGCTAATGAGTGGTATAGTTCTGCACCTGGGATGCAAACCCACAAACATGGGCGGCTGAAGCAGAGCATGCCAAACCCAAACACTATGCCACAGGGCCAGCCCCCCAGAGTTGAGTTTCTTAAAAATCATGCTGGTTGCAGAACTGAAGAAGCAACTATAGTGAGCTCGCAACTAAACACTGGGAGGCTGCAATCCAGGCAAAAGATGATGGGATCCTTGCCAACAAATGTAAGCCAACATATTAAAAGGTAATTGAAAGGAAGTTAATAATTATTGTGGTATGCTTGGAATAATAAGAGATTATTTAGAGAAAACAAGATTTTAAGAGATAAATTTAAAATCAAAATGTAAATTATAAATTTCCTAACTTTTTTTGGTAAAAATAAATCAAATTCAAGCTGAATCTGGACAATTGTAAAAATCAGATTCAAATACACTGAGGCAATCATTTCCTGAAGTAGTACCTGAATACACATAACAACATTCATTGAACTTGTCATTCTTAATTTGTAACTATTATCATCAAAAAGCATTCATTGGGGCTGGCCCTGTGGCAGAGTGGTTGAGTTCCTGTGCTCCACTTCAGTGGCCCAGGGTTTCGCTGGTTCGGATCCACTCGTCGGGCCATGCTGAGGCGGTGTCCCACATGCCACAACTAGAAGGACCCACAAGTAAAAAAAAAATATATACAACTATGTACTGGGGGGCTTTGGGGAGAAGAAAAACAAATAAATAAAACAGTAAAAAAGCATTTATTAAGACTCTAACCATGGAAGAACCCTCACTACACATTCCCCAAAGAAGGCAGTACAAATGCTCCAGGCTTCTAGGAGGTTGCGCTTATAGATTAACTCACAGGAAAACATGGGGCTAAATAGGACAGCATGTGAGAAGCAGTTTCGGAAAGCTGCGCAAAGGAGGCTTAATTGTTGACACACTGTAAGAGCCATAAAAGACCGAAGCGTTTTCCGCGTAACTTTATTTTATGTACCACGTCTGATTTAAAACTTCACGGTGCCTTGTTGTCAGAGAAAAAATAATTTTCCAAGTCATCAAACAAGTGTCACATCCTGTATTGTATTATTTACAAAGCCAAAATTAATCAGAAATAGGCCTCTGAGGCCTTACCAAAAAGGAAAAAAAGCTAAACTTTTATAAAATAGGTTAAATGGGGGAAAACATCAAATCATCCATCCGTTATTGATAACGAAATTAACAGGTGAGCACTGAAAACAGAGTATTTTACAAGACATTATAATTGACAAAATTTCCCAGAAGAAGGCAGGCTGCCAATAAATAAAATGCATACATATCAGTCCTCGGCATAATTTGACTTCTTTGACAGGAAGCTATTCTTCAGATAGCCCTGCCTGATCTATATTTCTCTTTATAAAAATGCTTTTGATTCCTTGCCTGTTGGGCAGCTATGAAGATGCCAGCCTCTGTGATTTTAAAAACTATTCTTGGTAGAAATATTCCATTTAACCACTTCCGCTCCAGGACTGACCCCAGAGCTCAGTATGCTGTCACTAGCCTGAAAGTATAGAATTTTAGAGCTGGAAAGCAATTGCCAAAAAAGGTCATCTAGTCCAAACAGTTTAAGTAAAAAAAAAAAAAAAAAAAAAAAAAATTCAAATGCCTCCAGTCGCAAGCAGAGAAACAGAACAGATTCTTCAGAAACAGTAAAGGGACAACCTATATAATGCTTAAGAGTCTTCCAGAATTTTGGCCAAGAAAGCACTGTGTCTTTGGGTATACTTGCCTGGTATATGCGAAATGATTTTTTTTTTTAATTCATGTCAGAATATACCGAGGGGTTAAGAATAGAGTGGATAAAAGCTGGGGTTGTAATATTGCTTGACTTAAAATCTTAGCTTTAATTTCCATCTTTATTATATCCAGCTATGCAACCTTGGGCAAAAAATCCCCTCTATGAATCAGCTTCTTCTTGAATAAATTGGTAATAATAAAAGCATCTGACTTACAGAGTTAATTTTAGAGATTAAGAATGACACTGAAGTAAAGTGCTATGTCAAATGCCTGGCACATAGTTAGTGCTCAGTAAATTGCAGCAACTAGCACTATTAGGACTTCACACATCAACCACCACTACTGAACTTCTAATATCAAGAAAATTGAAAAGAATTTGTTTTCCATCTATTTCAGTGTCCTGAGCATTATCAGAGGTTTCAAATGGATCATTATTCTTTGCATTCATGATTTCAATTAAATTCAACTCAAACTATACTCAAAGAAAAGGACACAGCCCTTGGGCTGAGCATTAGAATATGAGAGAATGATTAGAAGGATTTCAAAGGATGCAAGTTAGGACAGCTGGTAAGGAGAGAAACGGGATTCCAGGAACAGTAGTGGCAGAACCAAAGAGGTGCCTGAGAGCAGAGGCTTCTTTCTCCCTGACACAGGGACTCTGATACTGCAGGAGGACAGGGCACCTGGGCGATGGTTAGAGAGGAAGCTGCACACACAAGTTAGGGTTAACTGGTTAGCTGCAAAGGGCTCTGACTGCTGTGCTGAGGATTCATCCCTTGAGTATGCAGGTTGGAGAAGGCTTGCATTTCAGAAAGCAAAAGTTTTCAGGAGGAACTGAAGAGGAGAAATGAGAAAACACCAAGACCACATAGGAAGCCATGCATGCAGTGCTGAGCATTTAAATAATATGATAAAGGTAAAAAGGGAAAGGAAGTGATAAAGTTCAAAGGGATTACAGGAATAGAACCTACACAACTGGATGGAGGAAAGAATGAAAGGAGGGAAGGAGGCAGAGACGACATCAAAGTTTCTAGTTCAGGGATAAATCAGATGATGAGGTACCAAGAAAAATGAAGTAGATCTAAGTACGGATGGAAGATTATTTTAAGTTTATAAAATGCAGAGTTTGAGATACACGGGAGCCTTCTATTTCTCAACCATCTAACAAGCAGATAAAAAATTCAAGCCTGTAACTCCAGAGAGAAGTTAGGAAACTTAGTTTGAGGGTCATCTGTACAGATATCATTGCTTCTATGAGAAGTGGATAGGAATACTCCAGCAGACAGTATGGACAGCGACCTGAAGAGGGCCACAGATAAATCAACAATAAAACAGTTTAGAATGGAGGTTCAGACAGAGGCCAAAACATCAAATGAAGAGGAAACAATATTTATAAAGAAGGTGGGGTCAAAAAAGGAACCCAGAACAACTTCCATACATGGGATGTTTCCAATGGAAGATGCTCCCCAAAATTTATTTCTCTGGGAAAACATTAGAATTTCTTCATTTTTCCCCCCTCAGGAAAAAAAAGGAAAATTACTACCTGGCCAGCAAGTAGATTTAGAACATTTAAGACATTTCCAATAGATTATATTATTCCCAATTAGCCAAATAATCTTGATAGATCTATTTAAAGTAAGATATAGAATCACGTATCTAAAAATCCACTGAAGTATTTCAACCAGAAAAGTCAAAACTAGTAGAAATATTCTGCTGCTGTCTTAAAATCCTTTAATAATATTTCGAGTGTTACTATTACAAGTAGTTTGAACTCGACTTCCCAGGGCGGTCAGGGTCTGTTTGTGTAGTAAGAAACCATTAGTATATGCTCAATTAGTCCCTTTAGTCAAGATGGAGAATTAGGAAGGGACATAAAGGAAAAAATTATTTTAAACACTGAAAACAAATGTCTTTTTGACCTATAATGGGGCCCTGGATCAGCATTTGATGTGTCTAGTCTAATTTTTCTCTGTGAAATTGTACTGGCGGATCTTAGGGAGAGACAGAAGGCTGTAAATTCCTATCCTCCATCAATACATTTGACCTCAGAGCAAACCCCACAACTGGCTACAGGCACCCACCATCCATCATTGCTCTTGAAACCTGATCTTTCAGGGAAGGACAGCTGCACTGGCAAAGAGCTGAGGAGCTTTCTAAGATGCACTACCATTAAAGAAAAAAAATGGTGATTCCTTTGGTTCAGTATTTTAATTAACTGCTTTTCTAAACATTTCTTCCCCTGGACTGCGGCTCCACATCAAATATCATCCGGAATTTATTAATACATTTTTGACTTTTGAGAAAAATCTTCTCTTTGTACATTCTAGGTAAAATCATTTCTAGCTTTTGCTTTAAAAGCTTTCTGAGATAAATAGGGTACTATGGCATACTGATGCGTACAGACTTCAGTAAAGTGCTCGACAGGAAAACGTGGTTCCAGCATCTATAGTAATTACAGCATGTGCACAACAGAACACAAATTGGGCAATGTACACAAAACACCCACATCCAACGTCTTGATTTTTAAGTCAGGTAGCAATAATTTATAGCAGATAGCTAAAGATAGCAGATCTTGATCATGGAAGATAGCGTTACTGAATGATAGCACGTTCATTACATGATTCCTACTTCTAGGAATTTTTTTCTTTAAAATACAAAATAAGGCAAATTCTCATTATCTAATTGGATGTTCATCACATCTATGGTTATTCTTTCCATTTTACAGATGGTGAAACTGAAACCCTGAAATGTTAATTAACTTCCCTCAAGTTGCCACAGATAATAAGCGACAAAACTAAGGTATAAATTCAGCTCTTCTTGCCTCAAATTTGTGTTCACTGTAGCAAAAAAAAAAAAAAAAAAGGAGGAAGCCGGTTGAGATTTTGCAATCTTTACTCTCATCTTTATATACATTATATACCTGCATGATTAAGACTAACAAGTGATTTTCAATTATTTATAAGATCAGTACTAATACAAATCTTTACGTTAATATAAGTAGTTCATTTGCCAAGGCTTAAAAAAGTCTCTTGTTACCCGTGACCCAATGATTACGATGATC
Source organism: Equus asinus (assembly GCF_041296235.1). Taxonomy (NCBI): domain Eukaryota; kingdom Metazoa; phylum Chordata; class Mammalia; order Perissodactyla; family Equidae; genus Equus; species Equus asinus. The sequence continues at coordinate 42,268,261 of NC_091812.1, forward strand.
ATTTTAAATATTTGAAAGTACAATATCTCCTAATCCCAAAGCAATACTGACAAGTGCTATTTCCTAAATGCAATTCACAAACCTCAATTTAGTTAGCTAGTGCTACATTAAAGAACATAGCTCCAGGGCTGTTAAAAGAAAGAGACAATTAAGAATTTATAAATTCAATCAATTTCATGAAACTGACAGAGTTACAATGTTTAAGTCCAATAAATAGCAATGTGGGAAAGGTCACAATGCTCCTGACATTGTTATCTGAATGTCAAAGTTAAGCGGTGTTTCTGGTCAGTGAATTCAAAGAACTAGAAGAAAGCCCAGCCTCAGATGGCTGCTTTGGCTCTAATATTTTGTTATAAATGCTTAAGGAACTAAAGAGGAGCTGCCCACCACCTAAGAGAGGCCATTTGTAAAGGAAAGCAAGGCTCCTTTGCTGCAGGTGGGGAACCGGGAACATTGACGTTGTCTCAACACTATTTTTCTACTGGTAGATCTGATCTGCTGACTTACAGACAGAATCAGTTGTCTTAGCTTTCCAAGTTGTCACCTCTTCCATATAATTTACTGGTCTATGACACATAGGGATTTCATCTGGGGAACAGCAGAGGTTCGAATGCTGAGAAAAAGTTCAGTTTTACCTTTCTTTTTTGTAATTTTAAAAAGCTACGGACCAACTGAGAAGTATTGGTATGATCCTACTAAATATATGAGCATCAAATAGAAAATAATGAACAGAAAGATATTGAATGAATTAGTTTGAGACAGAGGAAGCAGGATACTGCAGGCATTATTTTAATCAATTTTTTTTCCCAACAAGTTGCTTTGAGGAATGTGACCGTATATAAGGACATAATGCTTAAATTACTTTAATGCCTAAGTCTTGAAAATATCATATAAATAAAATGTTAAGAGAAAAAAATGTAAACTGACTATTGATTACATGAAAGCAAATGGGTAAATCATTAAAGTGGAAGCAAAGAGCACAGACCTTCAATGTAATTTTGTGAAATACATCTCGTAAGAATTCTATTTCATGAATACTTCAGTATAGCACCATCGTCAGGACTTTATTATTTAGATTACGTTAGGTCAGAGACTGCTGTAGCGCATAAGCATTTGCTCTTTGACCTCCCCAAGACTTATGACAAAAAGAAAATGCTAGACTTTTCCATCAGAAGCTATAATTTCACATAATGAACAGTCAGAAAGCACAAGCCAGTATTCTTTTAGATATCTATCTTTCTTAAGGCCTTAATTGTGGAGAGCTGAACCACATTTTTATTTTTTACACAAAGGGGGGGGGGAATTTGAACACTTTAATTGTGAAAACAAATGCATGCCAAGCATGACATTTTAATAAGTATTACCAATTACTAATTAGAAGCAAATGAGATTATCCATATAGAAAACATATCCCCAAACAAACGTATCCTTTGGTGGAAATGTCACTGTGCTATGAAATTACAGAAGCTTAAGCAAGTTATGTTTGTTGGAATCAAATTTACTGGCAAATCCCTTCCAAGCAATCTTCTTCCACGTTATCAGATTTCTTCAGTTGATGTGTTATATAGGAATCCTCAGTCTTGTAGTTCTCAGAGAGAACAACGCTTCTCTTTGCTCTTTCTTGGCAAATCATTGATAATATACAAAGAAATGTTTTCAAACATTGACTTGGCCTGAGGCTGCAAGTTGCCTTAGTGCCATCACAAGTAAATAGCTTTCCTGAAAGATTTTTTTAAAAAAAACTAAATAGTACAAAGAAAACGTAAATAATGCCATAAGGTAATAAGATACTCAGTGTAAGCCTAGCTTAAAATATAACTCACTTACTACTAATCTTTTCAAGCAAAAACTGCTGTCCCTGTAAGAAAATACTAAAAAATGATACATTCTTTGACCACTCTGGAAAACTGAATAACCATATCTTTATATTTAGTACCTCATAATCTGTGTTTATAATAAGAGTCCTAAGAGTATATTTTGTGACCACTAAGTTGAGTACACTACATCAAAGGTAAAGTTTATTTTCGAGATTCCCAGAAACTATGGGGAATTAGAAAGATACCCATGACCAAAGGTTAAATGTATAGATTTGAAGATGTGAGCCTGAAAGTTTGAGGCTCTCAGGATCATAAGTTAGAGCATACATATTCTTCAACTCTCAGACTACCCACAAATACACACTGAAACTAAAGAAGGGTAGTTTTAAAGCAAAATCACTTTGAGAAACCCATCTTTCCTAAAATGGCACTTTTCATATGTGATTGTGTTAATGAATTCTTACTTATCCATAGAATTCTTTTAAAAATAGAATTGTTCAATGGCTTGATAAATCAACTTTGGTCTGAAGGAAATCCAATATGCAAATACTTATCGTGTGCTCTTTTACAAATAGTCACCCTTGTCAGTTTGAAAAACTGAAAATCAACAAAAGAACAGTGTAAGTATACTTGACCTTATTGCCTAATGTCGATCAAGATCGCCACGGCCGGTCGATTTCAAATTTGTGAAACTGACATTTAAAAATGTACAGTGCATCTTCAGTCCAGGTCCCTCAAGTGCTGAGTAAACGGTAGTCACAGCCTCAGATTCTCCTTCCACACTAACTTGCACAGCACTTACAAAGCTAGTTTAATCACACCATCCATCTATGACTGTACTTTCCTTAAAGTCATTCTGCTTCACTTATCTTTTAACCCGACATTATGCAAATAATATCCTTACCACTCCAATAAAGAAAAGTTATTAACGTTCTTACTTGTTTATCCTTGACATACACTGAGAAACTGGGATCACATATGAATTTGCACAAACACCTCTTCTATGTCTTACACTCTGTATGAAAAACCATCCTTACACCACCACAGTTTCAGAGCAGCTCTAAATAATGTTCTTGAAAAAGCCTTCAATCAATGTCTATACTAACATCAGAGTTATGAGTTAGCACGTTAAAAAGGACAAAACAAAAACTTAGGGGACTGCCTACTTGAGTTTTTTTTAAATGTCTCTCTAGGAAGGGTTTGCATATGCCACACAAGGATGTCTCCTGGATATAAGAACAGTTCTACAGGCCCCTAGTGGCTTAGCAAATAGCAGCAGATGAAGGGATTCTAATTCTTAGCTCTCACTGTGAGATATTCTGGCTTTAAATAAATGATTTAAAAGGCAAATCAAATCATTGTATTTAATACTTAAAGTAGTTTCATGGTTATCGACTGAAATACATATATATTAAAATAGATCACTGCATTTCATCACTTCAGTAACTACAACTGCATTGGTCCAAGAAGAATTTGTGTTATATAACCTCCACAATAAAATATTTAATTCATCCACCTCTTTACATGTTATTATAAAAGTAATATATTACTCATATATATTAAGATATATTCGAGAGACACTTTTCCTCTGAATCCCACTCCTATTATACTACTATTACTGAAGGCTTTACGAATAGATTATTTCTATGCAAAGTGCTCACTATTTAAAATGAAATATAGATACAAACTGAATGCCACTTTTACAATAGTAGAAATCTAAATGTACTTCCCAACAACAGCCAGTGATAAAACTCACATTGGAGTGCATCTATTTTAAAAGATCTACAATTAATGACACCCCTTAATCCTCATCCCTTTGCTGTCTTTCCTTTACAAAAGAAAATTCCAAGCAGGCACATTTACAGCTTTTAGCAATTTTTAACTGGACATAATCTGACAGCTGAATTCATGAAACTGACCAGCTTGTCAATTTCACACTTTGAAAGTACAATAATAGCTGATAGCATGAGGGTGAATTTAAGAAATCTGTCACAGAATTGCTAGCTCCATTGAAAAGCAAAGTACAGTATCTAATTATGGGAGGTGGGAGGTAGGGAAATTTTCTTTCTATTGTCCATTTAGGACATCTGTTTCAAGAATTGGGACATCAAGCACACAAAATTTACTCTCTCTTTGCTAGTTCAATAAAATAATATCTATCTGTGGCATATAACTGAATATGTTTTCAAAATAAGCATAATATCTAAGAAGCATTGTCCAGGATATCATCATATTACCAACGTAATATAATATTTAAGTTGGTATTATCGAAATAGTCCTTTAAATCAGAACATTTCAAGTTTTGGTGCATCACCCCTCTTTTACTCAAAAAAAAGCGGGTGGGTACACTTTTTTGAGTAGTGGGTGTGTACACTTTGAAACTGAGATCATATAGTCAAAATGGTCAGAAGTACCAAGGGTAGAACTAACTCCCCAAATGTGTGCTACAGGATGGCTAGAAAGAGCACACCAAAGAGGAAGGTTCACATTTCGAGCTCTGGAAGTCCAACAGCAAATCTGTCTCAAGTTACAAGCAGTTACTAGTCTCTGAGAGGCTCAAAATGTGTGCACTATGCTCAAGTCACTGGCACTGTGTCTGTGGGCATATAAAGGGAAAAAAAGAATAAACTTTAACAGAAAATACAGGGAGAGCGATCCCTCAGGAATCTTCCTGAGGTGCTTAAGGCACAAACTGTAGATTGGTCTGGGGGATCGCCCTAAGAATTTGAGAAGGCAGAGGAGACATTTGGCAAGTCGTGTACCGGGAGGCGAGCTGGAAACAATACAAGTGGATTGTGTTAGTCCGGGTTTTGGAGAATGGAACTACTATTCAGAATCCTGGAACACCCAATTAATGAAAGCCAAGCTCACACAGAGGGTTCAAGATTTTTTTTAAAAGCATAAGAAAACTGACTTCATTTGTTAATGCTTTTAAATGAAAATCAACCTCGCAGATACACAATGCAAGTTTTCTACATGCCTATATAAAAACTATAGTAAATCGATAGAAAAGCGAAGAACCTTTGGTTTATTAGTGGCTTTCTTTTAAATTGTTTCCTACAACTTGGGCTTTTCATTAGAAATTCTGCGCCCCCTTCCCTACGGGATGAGTGTGTAGGAACACAGATTCCCGTAGCAGAACTACGAGCTCTGATTCTGCTGTGGAAAGGTCTCCAAAACAATCCCCCTCCTCTATGGCAGCCGGGTAGACTTTGATTCCTGCTGTTTCTCCTTCTCCCCACTAGTTCAGAGGAAAGAAAAAGAAATCGCCCCCTCACCATAACCAGCCCTCCTTAACACGGTAATCTTTGCCTCTTAAAAAAATAGAGGCAGTGGCAGAATCCCTGGGTAGGGTCGGATTGCCCCACCGCTCCACCATTTCCCCCAATACTACGCCCACCCCAGGAGGAGAGAGCAAGGGTCACACAAATACGTGTATCCAAACACCCTCTTTCTCTAGCATTGCCCCTCTCCCTGGCCGGAGGTTTCAAGCGAGAGCGACCCGTGCAGAGAAGGACCTCTGCCCAAGGAGGTTCAGAAGAGAAAACTGTGTGCGCTCCGGGGCCGGGGCGCCGGGCTCGCGGACGCGGGAATGTGCAGCTCCGGCCCGGGAGGCGCGGGCTGCCCGAGCCAGGCTCAGGGCAAGCCCCAGGCGCGGAGAGGGGAGGACACAGGGGGCGGGCCGGGTCAGCTCCGGGGACTCACCTGGTCATGTTGGCTCCGGGCAGCCGCCGCCACCGCCTCCCGCGCCGCCACCAGCACTTTGCTCCAGCGCCTTCGCGCCCCGCCACGGCCGCGCAGCCCGCGCCCGCCCCAGCCGCCGCCTCCGGGCGGCCAATTTAATCCCGCCGAGCTGCGGCCACCGCCGCGGGGCTTCCCCTGGTCGCTGCCGCCGCCCGGCCCTCGTGCGGCCAGCCCAGTCCACAGCGAGGAAGTGGAGGAGAGTGAGCGAGTGAGTCCAAAAACCCGAAATCCAGCATCCAAAGGAGCGCGTCCCCCCGCCCTCCCTCCACCCCTACCCCCTTCGCCTCCTCCTCCTCCGCCTCCTCCTCCTCCTCTTCCCGGGCCGTCCTCCTGGCCCTTCTGAGCCCGCGGCTGCCGCGGCGGTTTCTCCTCCTCCCGTTCCTCCTGTTCGCCCAGCGCTCGCTGCTCCGGCTGCCGCCGCCGCTGTGTGTCTCCGCTCCCCGCTCCTCCTGCTGCTCGTCCTCCTCCTCCCGCTCCTCGATGCTCCGCCGCTCGCAGCTGGGGGGTCCGGGGCCGCGTCTCCTCTCCTCCCTCCGCCTCTCCTGTTTCCTCCTTCCTGCTGCTGCTTCTTTTAAAGAGGATTCTTTGGCCACAAATAGCAACTCGGCTGCCCCCCTCAGCGCCTCCCTCCCCTTCTTCTCTTCTTCCCCCCAAAAGTGAAGCGCACGCGAGAGGTAACCAGAAACTGAGGCCGGCGGGGGTAGTGGGGAGGCGGGGGAGAGGGGGCGAGGCGACGCTTGGCGACCGGCCCGAGCGGAGTCGAGGGCCAGGAGGTGGGATGGCCAGTCCAGCCCAGTCCTTGGACCTGGCGTGAACCTGGTGGTTACGCTTGGAGGCGAGATGGTTTGGTGGGGAAATTAAATGAAAAAGCTCGGGAAAGTGATTGGAAAAGCTTCTCTCTTTGTTTCCTTGTCTGGGTGATTTCTAAAATCCTCGTAACGTGCTGGGGATCCCACGGAACCGCGGTGCCCCAGCGCCGGGGGATTGTGTGTGCGCGTTGCCAGCGCCAGAGTGTGAGTGTGGGCGCGCCCGGGCGCCAGGAGAGCCAGGCCCGCGGCGCCCGCTGGCGAATGCCTGAATCTGGACCACTGACCCACTGAAAGGGCCAGAGAGCTGAACGAAGGAGGGGCAGACAGGAGAGCTGGGCGAGGGAGACGCACCACACACACACACACACACACACACACACACTCTTGGAGAGGAGGGGGCGGGGTGACGTCACTCCCCAGGATCCATCCACCAGGCCAGAAAAGACCCCTTCTAACAAATTCACTCATCTCCTAAGAGATGCACACCCCGGAGCGTCCTACTCAGCGTCCTGGCGCGCGGGAGGAAAAAAATGCTGGTCGCGCCCCATTCAAAGCTGTTATGATAATATAAGGAGCGCGCGTTGATGAGACAGTTTGTGTCCGCCCCAGTTCACCTTGGCAGCCTCATTCTGAGATGCTTGTAGGATCCACTTTGGAGTCAGAGAGGAGGAAAGGGAAATATCGAATTAATCAGTGTAATAACTCTTGTTTTGCTTCCATGCTACTTGCTTTTACGATGTTGGAAATGCAGTGCTCCCTGGCTTCTCTGAAGGACACCATCAAACCCTCTCCCTAGACATCCGCTCAGTTGTTGGGCTACACAAGCTTCATCCACAGAACCCTTCATCCACAGTGCACACTGTGTGGATTGTCGGCTGAGAGGCGAATTTTAACCTTCTTCACTCCTCCTAGGACCACAAGCGTGTAGAAAAAGTCAACAACTGGAAGCCACCATCGACGATTTAGCCTAGCCAAATTTTTTTAGCAACTTGGTCAGAAAGGTTAAACAAAGGCAGGGCCTCCAGCCACCTTTCTTGCTCCTTCTGTGTTCAGGCCAGCACATTTGCACACAGTTCTTATTCCTGCAGGCTCAAGGCTGTCTTTGAAAGAGCAAAGGTAAGCAGACCCCGTTAGATTCCGCCTAATGATCCGGCATCCTGACTCTTGTTTCACGCTGCCCATTTGTTCCCACCATCTGCATGCTGGGCTCCTGAAAGGCACTGAAGGATTGGTCAGTAATCCTCTGCCTGCTGTGCACGCCAAAAAGAAGTCACATCTTTGTGAAAGGAGTCTTGCTAAATGAAGTTTAGTTTTCCAGCAATTTAAGGGTGGGGGGGGCCGGACATCTTGGCATGACTCTTCCTTGTTCTTTTTTTATGGTTAGCCTTATAGTGAAAATCAAGAAGAAATCTATTCCTGTGTGAGCCCGCAGAGCCAGGTTTACCCTCCAGTCTTTCTGATGACACAAGGAACTGAAAGGCTGAGCAGGTAGGATGGACACCTACCCCCTGTGCCCTAAGGATGGATCCAGAACTCTGAGCCTCCACATGGGTGATTCTCACTCAAGTTGTAAACCTTGATTTGGCTTTCTCATTGCCACATTCTCTCCCATTAACTGATGAGTCCCATTTTCCTCTTGCAAAGTTGGATGTTAGAGGAACAAACAGAAAGTTTTAACAACCCTAATTTTCCTCTGCTATTGTCCTTGGTGGAGAGACACTCATCCCTCATTTAAGATCTGACCAGATCTAACCTTATTTAAGATCCCAGCTGGGAAGTCTGACTGCTGTCTGGGAGCATCATGGAAGAAATAGCAACCTATCCCACTGGTAGAAAGTTAGCTAGAGAACTTAGCAATGAGCCTTGTTACCAAGGTGAGCAAGAAGCAGCAGAAAAGAGACCCAGAAATCAGAGGAGACAGAGGACAGTACAAGTAAATGACACAAGCCAAAGGACTCAACATGACACCATGAGGACATAGATGTTCCTGTCCCACCACAACCAAACGTCTTGGAGAAATAAGTAGCAGTGGGAAGAGCTGACTAGAGAGTCTGAGCTGCTTTTTTTTTTTTTTTTTTTTTTTGCTGAGGAAGATTGGCCCTGAGCTAACATCTGTGCCAATCTTCCTCTGTTTTGTATGTGGGATGCTGCCACAGCATGGCTTGATGAGCAGTGCATAGGTCCATTCCCAGGATCTGAACTCATGAACCCTGGGCCACCAAAGCAGAGCTCCCCAACTTAACCACTACACCCCTCCCTGAGCTATTTATTATACAAAAGAAACAGCATTATTCAGAGTGGTGCTGCTGAGTAAGAGGAGATACAGAAAGCAGAGGAGCCAAACTTTCTCTGCACATGTGAGTAGTGGTGGGAAGAAGACTTCAGCCCAATATACATGTATTAATATATCAGAGCTGATATATAACAAACCCGCACCCCATAATACTCTAATACAACCTCTGGGATAGTTTGCCATTTGGAGATTAGAAGTCAAAGAACATCAGAGGAGGGCTATTCCAGATCTCTCTGGCTATCGACAGATCATCTCTTGCAATCACCCAATTTTAAGGTAAGGAAACTGAAACCCTGAGAGTTTAAGGTGACCCAATTATTTGGTGGCAGAAGCAGAACAAAAACCCAGATATCATGACCTGGTGTCCCCTCCCCCAACTATTCCTGATTACCTCCCAGTTCTTGATCCAAGAAGCCATTTTTCCAACTTATTAATGAGCAATAAGTATAGAATATTTTAAATCTATAAATATTTCCATGAAGGAAAATGAAGCAATGGGACTAGACACTTTCTTCGTTCCTTTCCAGCGCTAACATTCTGTGATGAATAGCACACAGGAGCTTTGCTATAGCACAACCCCCTCTAGTGCATAATTCAGCATACGATGAGTATGAGTCTATTTTGGACTCCATCCAAGGGAGTTAGTTCCTAGAAGTACTCGAAAGATTTTACTCTCATCTATCATGAAGCATCCTAAAAAGAAGACTAAAAATAATCATAACAACAGTAATGGTAACCATTTGTTAACCTTGTATTAGGTACTAAACATCATGTTAGTTCACTGTTTTTCAAAAGGCACATCGTGACCTTTTGTGGGTCAGGAACAAATTTTCAGGCAAAATAAATGAAAATAGGAAAGGAAAGAAAGAGGAGTGCACTATATGTGCTAAGTATTGTTTTGTAAACTTATGTTCTGATCATGTGGCTAGTGATTAAAAGAAAAAGTTTCAAAGCCACTGCCTCCCCTCTAATCTTAACAATGCCGTACTAGTTTAGTATTATTAGCTCTGTTTAAGTGAGGAAACAGAAACAGAGAGGGTAAATAATTTGGCCAAGCTGACACAGCTAGTGAGTGGCCAAGCTAGAATTTTGAACTTACATCTGTTTGACTTCAAACCCTGTGTTTTTACTTCTATTCTGATTATAAATTATTAATCAAAGAATTGAATAATTGTTGCAATCATATTTTCTTTGTGAGGGCTTCAGTGGTTTGTATTAAATCCAGTTAGATGGAGAAACACGATCTAGGTTCCAGTGACGTACTCTGAAGAGAGTGAACGGTTTCATAAGGCACTGAAATGAGTATCTGAGACCTCTTTCTATAGGTGCTAGCTGTGTCTAAATTTGCTGCTAATGCATAAGTGGAATAATAATGAATGGATTTACTCTTCAAATAAATATTAATCTCTACATGGGTTAAAATGTTTATTTCAGAGAACTTTTCAAATTTAATTCATACAGCGTTTCTCAGTAGCTTCCTTCTTGTCCCAAACACAGAACTGACATGTGAGAAAGATAAAACAAATATATAGAGATAATATAGTCCCTAAACTAAACAATATTTTAACTCATTTGGGAACACAAGCTATCCACATATAAAGTAATCAGACTACACTATAATGCCACCTGAGTTGTGAAGCATGGCGGAAGACACGATGCTAATTTTCTGAATCATATAGTCCTTTGGATTCTACCAGTAAGTACGCAAGTTTAGGTGCTGATATTCCCATTCTTCAGGTTCTAAAGCTCAAACTCAGAACTAGGAGGTGATTGAAATGAGCACCTAATCTGGGTCTTTCTGATTCCACTACCTAAGCTCTCTTTACAAACAGATGGGCTTCCAGTAGACAAAGAGGTAGTTAGAGGTTTTGAGACATGCTATGCAAATATTCACACTTTTCTCCATCTGAAAGAAATGTACCTTCTTTTTCTCCAGGACAATGTTTCTTGTTGCTGTCAGGCAGCACTGTTCTCTTAAAGAAAAGAAATCCACGTCTTTCTCTAAAGAAAGGCCTGGAAAGGCCAGGCACTCTACGCTGCCTCTGTTCAGTTTGGCTGCTGCATTTCACCCTCACCTGCAGTGTGTGGAGGACGTTATGGTACGATGCTATTTTCCATTGGCTCTGCTACTAGAGATTACAGCATGTGACTGTGACAAATGGATATTCCCATTAAATTCTTTAGTAGAGTGGGGCATTCCATTAACCATTGGCACCATCCCAACCCAAGTGGAACATGGGGTCATTTTTTTCTTGTGAGCAAGAAGTGAAGGGGAAAAACAAAGGATATACTCTAATTACCTTTTCTATTTTTTTTGGTTGCATGCATTATGATAGCCATATATTACAATTATTTATAATTAATATATGACAGGCTGTCAGCTAAAATTTAACAGGTGCTTTGTCAAGAAGTCCCATTAACTGATACATTAAGCAGTGGATTTCAGTATTTCCTAACAATAAAAGTGTATTTCAGTTTTGTTGTTTTAAATCTACTGTGTTTAAATATTCAGAAGCCATCTATCTTTATGTATTTGCAGCATCTTTTAAAAATACAACTATTGTTAACATAATTTCGAACTTTATTAGTAATGTTAGGAATAAGCAAATTTTTTGTCACTTTAACCTTTAAATGCTAGTGTTTTCACTGAAGAAACTAATCACCTAGTGTTTAAGTTTTAAACTTTTATGATTTTTTATACATTTTTCAAATCGTGTCTTTGGTAGTAAAGGCAAAGCTGAATGGAGAGGAAAATAATTGCAGTTACTTATGTTCCATTTAGTGTTTGTGTCTTACACTAGAGAATTTTGAAATGAAGAAATATTTTAAAATACAGAAAAAATTGAGAAGTCACCAGGAAGTTAATAATTAATCACTCAATAAAGGGGAAATCTACAGAGAAAAAACTGATGAAGCAAGCTTCATTTTGCTGAATGGCGCAAGAATAGGGCACACAGAAATGAATCACAGATATTTCTTGGGAGGGATAAGAAGACTCTTAAAAAGCGGAAAAGCTTGGTTTCAATATCTATAGAATGTCAATGTCATGGGACATAACCTGGAAATGATAGTAAATTTTAAACTACAATTTTATTATTGGGTCCATGGCCAACCAAAGTTCATATTGTTTAAGAGAATGATAGAAAAGTAAGGCAGCATTTGTTTAAAATTTCCCCTGCTCAAGGCTGGCTCTTAGCTTTCAAGACTAGGACAGGCTGCAGGATGTTAATGACTGGCAATCAACTATGTAGAGGGTGCTGAATCTCCTTAATGAAAGAAGGTGCTTCAAGATTCAATGGTTAGGAAGAGAGGGGGGAAAAAACGAGGGTAGAACCCGAACGAGAGCAGTTTTTTCAAAGCTAATAAGACTTCTGTGTCCACCAACCAAGTTCAGTTTTCACATTTTTAGCAAGAAAGCCATACAGTCATGAAATTATTTTTCAAGCTTCTTTCAAATAGCGTTTCAGAAAATGATTTTCAGAAACTCACTCAGAAGCGAAATACTACAAGTTGGTTTCCGTGTAACTGGGAGTATATCTCTTCTCAGGCTGGGGATTATAAATGACCAGTGACAAGCCAGTCATCGTATCCTGGACTGGAATCTCAGTCCCCAGATCTCGTCTTGATTCCCCGATGCAGCAATATTCCCAAATGCAGCTGGGGATGCTTCTGCACACATTCAGGGAGAGTTTTCAAAACAGGGAGCACAGCAAAGACATCAAGACTACTACTTTTCAGCCACTTTTCAAACCTTTCTCTATCTTTGTCTTATACTTCTATACTTATCTTCTATGTCAATTGTGTCACTTAACAATTTCTACTGAGTGTACATACTTTGTGTAATGTTCTCTCTTGGCTGTTTGAGAGCAGATTTGTGTCTGATTGGAGCCAAACTCTTCTCATAGTGCTTTAAGCTCTACAGGTACTCCATAAATATTTGAGGAAGTAGAGGAAGGGAAGGATGGAGATAGGAAGAGAGAGAAGAAATGAATTAGTTGTCAAATGCCCTTTTTATGTAAAATATCACTTTCTTTACAAAGCTTCCTGCAATCCTCTAAGGAGAACGAATTTGCCTTGTCTCTGGTCTCATATTCTTTTCTTTTTCTTATTTCCTCTCTCTCTGCATTTTTGTTGTGTGTATTTGTACCCTATTAAGCTGTGAGCATCTCCACACTCTTTATATCACCATCAATAAGCACAGAACCTGGACTATAAGCATATCTCAAAAGATGTCTGCTGAATGAATCGAATCAATGGATGACAACATGGACTTAGATACCACTGTGGCTGGTCAGATGTCACCTTAATATTCAATCTTATTGGGCTTGAGCTGACAGGGTACAGTGACACAGAGTTTGGTCAGAGTTAGGCCTCACTAATTAAAACACAACAAAATGTCACAGACAAGAAATAGTAGAATCTGAACATAAGTGGATGGATTCGTAGTTCCACAGAGTTCTTAATGAGAGTAATTACAAAGTTTCATGGTTTCCCACAAGATGTCAAAATAATTGATCGGTTTAGTAGGAAAAATTCTTCAACTTCTGACTGGTACTGAAGTTTTTATTTTTAACTATGTATGTACTCTCTATTAGGTGGACAGGACATTCATTTGTCTGTAAATGGTTTTTTTCTAATATAATCACGTATTATTCCAAATCCTCCTGATTTTCAAAACTCATCGGCCACATCTCTAAAATTGCTAGAAACACTAAACAGAAATTTAATGATGCAAATCAGAAACTATTCTTTCCCACATGTACGATTACTTTAAATAGTCTATTCAAGTCAATGCTTGTTTTATAAATATAGAAACACCATTCTTGCTTAGTTATTTATCTGTTTTCAGTTCTTCAAGGTCACGGTTTGTCTGCTTTTCTCACCACCAATAACCCATCTTGCCAATACAAATGTCTCTAGTGTTCTTTGGACAGTCCAATAATAATCTTTTGTGTATTCTTCTTGTCTCAACCTTCTTCTGACTGGCCCCAATTCATTCCCCACTCTTCTGCCCAATTAACTTTAATAAAGCACAAGTTTGATTATGTAATTTTTCCGAGCTCAAAAAACTCAGTGGTTTGTAAATCCTGACCAAATTAAGTCCAAACATTCTACCAGCCTTCAAAGCCCACCACAAATGGCATGCTGCCTGAATCCATTTTCCATTCCAAATTTCTACCTCTTTACCAGCAACACCCTCAACTCTATAATTGTCTGAATAAAACTGTGTGTTTTTCTTAGCCAGAAGGTTTTCCTAGGATCACCTGTATGTTGAATCACAACCACCCTGAAAGGATCATCTCCTCGAATAGTTGTTTTATTTCTTCTGATTCTTCTACCAAGATATGAGTGTTAATTCCTTTGAAACAGCAGATTCTTTGAATCTCTCTTGTGCTAAATAAACATTCTACTGGAATAGGATGAAGGATCATACACAGCACTTACTGCCAAGATGTGTCCCATGGCTAGACTTATTGGTATAGATCTGTTGATTGGAATGGTAACTTATTATAAATATGAGAATGCACTGGATGGAGTTAGTGGGAAATTATGCAAACTTATGTCTAATCACACCTTGAAAGTTCTTGTGACAGATGACTATGTTTGGGAAGAGAACAAAGAAATTCCAAAGATTCTGAGTTAAGACCAATATGAAGAGCAGCAGATGATGGAAAATTTAACAATTTCTTTCTTCCTTCTGTTTTTTTTAAACTCAGCTATGCTCATTATCCATGCAAAGACATGAACCAACCTGGGACTATTAACAACGTCTGATATCAAGAAGCACGAAAGCAAATCAAGTCAGGCAGATGTTTTCTTCTGCCTTCCTCTTGGCAAAGAAACCAGTGGTCAGACATCTAGAAGCAGCCCTGAAAGGACACTTGACACCCATGCTTTTTACTTTTTTTGCTCCATCAAGGGACCTCCTGCCTGGTGAGTCTCAGGCTCTAGGAAATATCCTACGTCGTACCAAGTGGTGGGAGCAAGGAACAAGGCGCCTGTTATAATTTCTCCTTTCTATCCCTGTACTGCCCTAAAACAGGCTGTATTCTGAGACTACGAATGGCAAAACTGCTCAATTTGGTCAGTCAGTTCTAGGCTGAGTAAAGAAGAGATGAGAAATTAGAGCGAATGCTGAAAGTTACAGTATTTTGTCTGTGATTAAACCCTTCCTGTGCCATCCATAACACACTTGCCTTTTGTTAAAGTTGTGTTTATACTTGTTTTTCTCACTCCTGCTCTGTGCTTTTGCCATAGGCCAACCCCCATATGTTTCCAGATTGCAAGACTATAAAATCTTTAAGAAGAAGACTGAATCTTAACCTGTGTGTCCCAGGGACACCTGCAGAATGTCCTGTACAAAGAGGACATGAGAGAATGCTGTTTAATTGAATTTTTCTGAAGTCTAGTGTTTTCTTTGACAGTAATGGGAACTCTCTAGGGCGGAAGCACATCCCAATTTTCCCAGTTTAATATATTCTCTCCTATTTTCCCCAGGGAGTATACTGGCATTTATCAGATCACCAGTCCAAATGTTTGGACTGCCGAATCCTTGACATGGTGGTTCATAACTCCAGCTAGAATCACCTGTAAAACATTTGCCTAGGCCCCACTCACATGAATGGAATTCTTTAAGAGTGGGGCTCTAGCATATTTTTTAAAAATCTTCCCAAATGGTTCAAATATTTAGTCAAAGTGGGGTAACCTTGTTTTACAGCTCTAGGAAGCACAGCTTGAAAATCACTAGACTCGATTATTTCTAAAGTATTTTCCAGCTCTAGGATTCTTTGTGAAAGTGCTTTTATTTTATAAGTGAAAAGGAAATGACCCTTTGACTGGAGTCCATTTTTAAGTAGTAACTACAAATGAAACCCAGCCCAAATTTTGTATACTGGCGCGGTATTTTTAGCATTTCTTGTTACTTAGTTTTCCTGGATGCCCATTCATCCCACTGCTCATTCATTCAGGCCTCTGCTGTGTGCGAGGTATGTCAACTATGCACTGTTAAGTCATTCTAAGAATGTATGCTGTGAACAAGGCACACATACTGAGCAAAACTCTTTCGTCCAAATACAATACACAGATCCCCTAATGATTTCCATTCCCTGCAGTTCAATTAAAATAGGAAGCAATGCCGTCAAATTAGCCTAAATTCCAGCCATTCCACCCCCCCAATAAATCTGTGATTAAAACAAAGAAAGAAAGGATCAGAAAGGTTGAAACCCCCTCCTTGGAAACAATTTGGAATTAAGTCTTGATGCTCATGTGTTACTTTCAGATTAAACCAGGAACAACAAAACTACTACTTCTGAGAGAGAAAGTGCTGCTCACAAATTTTGGCTTGAGCAATGTATTTTCTTGAGAGGGAAGCATTCTTGGTGAACCCTAATAATAGAAAACTATCAACTACACAAAGTACGTAACTACAGCAGACTTCTTTCATTTCTCTGAGAGTTCCCAGCACAGGATCTAACAAATGCAACGAAGACTGTGAACACCATATTAAATATTAAGATTTATGTAGCACATTGTGGTTCACAGAGAATTTTAAGAGACCCATCTTTCTAAGGCTCTTAATAATTTTGTGGATGGTAAAACACCCATTTTACAGATGACCCGGACACTAGACGCTCTGAATCAGAACCTCTGGGGTGGTTTCTGGGAATCAGAATTTTT
This sequence comes from Equus asinus, assembly GCF_041296235.1. NCBI lineage: Eukaryota > Metazoa > Chordata > Mammalia > Perissodactyla > Equidae > Equus > Equus asinus. The sequence continues at coordinate 42,284,601 of NC_091812.1, forward strand.
GGCAGGCTTTTCAGGTAATTTTGAAAACCACCGTCATAACTCAATTCAAATTCATTGATTTGTTATATTGTTCCTAGGATAATAACCCAGTATAGCTGAGCAGATTCTGGTATTTCCTAAGAGGCTAGCTGCCTTCTTCTAGGATTTGCCTCTTTCTTTCCTCCATAATTTTTAAAAGAAAAAAAAATCACAGGTGGCACTATTTCCCTTAGATCGGCAAGCTTTTTAATTCTGCTCTGCACAGCTGGCTTAGTCTAGCAGTTGTCCCTGCTATGAAGGAAGCCCCAGCTTCTGGCCCTGGTGGCAGGGCTTGAATCCTACCCACTGCCCTTCTGGCCATAACTGAGGTCTTAACAGCCTGTGGCGACCACAGGCCTCCTTAAGCCAGCAGCTGTAATTACATGAAGTTTACTGGACATTGTAGTGCAAACCCAGGGCCTGCTGGGACATTTCAGTGGGCTTCAGCCTTCTATTTGGGAACCCACAACTTCTAGCTGTTATAGTCAGAGAGAGAATCGGCCGTGAGCTATTTGTGTTGGTGTATGTCTGTCTCCATCAGTTTTAAAAAAGCCTTAAAAGTAAAAGATATGCTCTCAGCTAGCTATCCCCCTCCCCAAATTATATTAAAACAACATAATAGCTACCTGAGAAATACCATCTCATATATAACTCTGGGGGAAAAAGTCAAATAGACCCCTCAATAAAACCTTCTTTAGAATAAGACTACACATTTCACGGGAGGAGACAATGTTATTTTTACCTTATAATTACTCCTAAGCCATGCAGACTGGAGAGAAGAGGATTTTGATTTTATGTCTGGAAAGAAATACACTTGACTGGAAACGAAGATGCAAGGGGAAAAACACCCTCAAAAATTAAAGGAAAAGAAAGTGTGTGTCACCACCCCCATCCTCTCGTTTCTCAAACTTTCCAAATTCTTTTGGTTCACCACCCCAACCTTAGTAATACCCTCTTGTTTAACAGCCCTCCAGCTATTATGGTTATAGTTTCTGGGAAATTTGTATGTCAAAAGAAGAGAGGTTCCAAAGAGTTTGGCACTTTTCCTCTTGGGCAATAAAAAGCCATAAGACCTGAGGTGAACATACGCACACACACACAACACTCAATTTCTCTCTGGAGTTCCACACCACATGACATGCTGGCCCTTTTGGCCTTGAAGGGAACATTACGGGAGGAGAGGATGTGGATATACTCAGATCACTTGACATCAGTGAACACTCTCGCTGCCTCAGAACCTTACCCTGTGTCCCAGTGATGCCTCTAAGTGAAAAGGATATTGGGAAAAAGGACACAAGGCAGTTTGCCCTATGTTTGGTTATCCAAAAGGGTGGGAGAACTTTATGCTTTTTACTTCCTGCCTGCTAAGAAAAAAAGGCAGCCATCCTATTTGAGACCACTAGTTTCCTCCTCCTTTCCCTCTATTTTGTCTTCTACCCTTTAAACTCTCAAATAACACACACGTTGCCACGTCCATAATTAGAATGTTGACAATGCTTGCTCCCTTGCTTTCAATTCCATTTATACAAATGTTCCCATCACTCTTTTTAAAAGCCCTGGGCACATATTCAAAACATATAACCCAAACAAATAAACTGCATAACCTAAGCCAAACCCACCAACAACTGGACACCCTTCCCATTTTGGAAGGCCAACCTGAGAAGTGATTTAGTTTCAGTATATTCTGTGAATCAAAGTTCACAGAGCTGAAAATGGAAGTTTTATGTTAGCAGCTTGTACCAAAGAAATGTAGGACATACAAATAAGCCACCGAATCAGCTACTTAAGATTCACTGGAGTACATCTCACCTTGGGTGACTTCCTTAGAAAACAGAAGGAGGGAGGAGCAGAGTTCCTACATGGAACTTTAGGGTAGGGTTAAACTTCGGTAGAATTTATTATTTGCAAGTGCTGAGAAAGCATTTACATTTAGAACTAAGTTCTTGATCTAATCCAGTGATTGACTTTCCATGGCCTTTGAAAGCAACTTTGATAGCAAAATTTCTGTCTGTCGTTTACCCCTAAAGCTGACACGATCACAGCAGTAGAGCTGCTAGAATGAGGCCATGAAAAGAGTGAAAAGTTTACCAATGGGAAGGACTCCAATGTGTAGGAAAAAGATAGAATTTATGACAAATTCACTTTTACCTTGGTACGGCAAAAAAAGGAATAGCTCAACAAAATTCAAATTTTCGTGCGGAATCTCTCCAACACAGCATAGGCAGAAGTGCCCAAATGCACTGTTTGGAGTAGTAAGGAAATAAGGCTCTTTGGCTGTGATTCAGGCTGGCACCGCAGTGCTGGGGTACCACTGAGAAGAAATGTACCCTCTGCAAGATGGCAGCCCGTGGAAGTCAGCAGCCATGCAATCGATCAACAGCGAGGGCCAAAAGCTCTTACTTCCGTTTCTCTGACAGAACAAACCACTATAAAGTCGGCTCAGAGCCCCAACAAAAACTGAAAAGTTTATAACAAGTGGTACCACCTGTGCTTATGTCTCAGCCTAGCCAAAATAATTTCCTCTCCTGGGTCTTCTAACTGTGGGGAAGGGTGAGGAATGTGACAGTGAGTATGTGGAGAGGAAGAAGGTTCCAACATGGAGCCTGCAGAGTAAGTGGATTATCATCTTCTGTTCTAGCAGAGAGATCAGCAAGACCATCTCCTTGACTCGGGAACAACTGTGTGTGATGTGATCTCGCAGCCCCTATCAAAAAGGCTTTGTCTTCGAGAAAACAAAGACTTTTCTGCTTCATGTTGTTCTCTCACATGATTGAGTTTTCTGTTTAACAATCTTATATTATTACAACCTTTGTAAAGCTCGGGATATGGAGGCTGTATTAAAAACACAATACAGAAAAGCAGCTTGTTTCTACAAGCCAGTATTTTGACCATAATTATACTTTTCTCCGTCTTCTTGATGAATCAGGAAATTTTGAGCCAGGTATCTGCACAAAGCATGAGAGAACGAGGATAAAATGGCACAAGGTCCAGGATGTGACCTACATTTATGTAAATCTTGTGGATACAAAGTTCTGTTCTTCATCACTGGCTTTAAACAAAATCTATAATTCTTTCTTTTTTATCTTTAATTTTCATGAAAACCATCCAAGGACAGTCCAAATTTTTCAGAAAGAACAAATTTTTCAGTACAGGAGGCAGCATTTGCCAGTACAACAAGACACCAGCCAAGTTGCTTTGGAGGAGTTAAGCAAGTACATTTCAATAAGGACCCAAACAATCCTTGGCAACTAATCAGAAAAACAAGCCATCGTTGCATTAAGGAAGCCCTCAAAATATGAGTGCTGTCGGTGGAAAATAGTTACTCACCAACTGAAAATGTTTACTTGAAGTGAGAATTATTTTATGGAAACCACTGTGAGTTTTGGAATACTTACAATCTGTTCAGATTGGTCACTGTGTGCAATGTTACTGCTGCAATATGCCCTGAGACTTCTAATCTGTCTGCCTAATGGAGCAGGTGGCGAGATTCTCCACTGAGCTGTGGGCTCCTGGAGGGCAGGGACCAGGTCTTATTCATCTTGTATCTCGCACAATCCCCAACTCTTCAAAGATGAAAGCATCTTTATATACATGGCCATGCTCCCTGAAACCCTGCCCTAAAATGCCACCACCCTCATCATCTCTGTCCCATTTCTCTGCTTAATTTTTCTTCTGAGTCATTATTGCCAGCTGTCATGTTATATCTGGCTGTTTTTATCTTTGTTTACTATTTCTTTTTCCACACAAGAATCTAAGTTCCCTGAGGGTAGACATTGAACAGGTTTGATTTCCTGTATATCCCCACCCTAGATCCTAGGATGGTGCCTGGCATATAGCAAGTCAATTACAAATATGTATTGACTTTTGAACGAATGCATGAGTGATGAATGAATGGTATTCTCTGTGTCTTTAATTTTTTTTCTTTCCTCTTCATTCTCATCTATTTCATCTTAATGAGGCCTGGAAATTATACTATGATCTTCAATCAGTAGTAACAAAAGGAGGGGCTCTTCATTATATAGAAGGTTTATTCTAAAAAACAGAAGGAACAGGGGACCAGGTCTTGTTGGTCTCTGGCATATGAGTCTACAAACTTGCAGAGAAATATGAGTGACAAGAAATAAAGAAGAGAAGGAGGCAGGAAACAGAATAATCTCCTAATGTCCATCAGTGGTAGACTTCATATGAACTGACAGGCTACCCCATGTGAATAGTAAAACATGTTTGTGCACCATTTTCTAGATTATGTGCCTACACCTAGTCATTAAAACGTAACACTGGGTTCTTTATCATACTGGGCAGGGCCTCCATGTCCTTCTAGGCTTTGAGGGGCAAAGCTACACCTTGTCTAGATTTTGAGTTCTCTTAGTGCACCACTTTCAAACTTAGGGTAAAATTTTAATAAGATAATATAACATTTATTTCCCTTGGGCATTTCTGCATTGTCTCCACATGTGAACGAATAACAATTCCCAACCTATTAATAATGTTCCCATTTTACAACCCCATTTAATGGTTGATGAAACCAGTGACTCAGTGGTTCAGTGACTTGCCTGTGACTTACAGGTGGTTGGTCATCCTGCCAAATACAAAACCTTCAAGGTATTCTTACAAACTCCAGATATTATTTCTTCCTTATCAAACCAATATAGAGCGGGAAGCTCTTTGTTGCCTATGGATGCTCGTAATGTGTGATGACAGTTGAACAAACTTATTTTTGTAATTTCGCAATTTGGGTTTCCCCAAATGGACTTGGGATAAATAGGAAAGTGGCCTAGCTGCAGAGTCTGAGTCTTGGAAAAAACAGATGAGTAGGAACAGAAAGGTCTGTCATTGGCCTTCTCACTACTGCCCCTTCTTTCCACTCTAGGCCTCACACTCCCTACCTCGCCCCCAATCCCCTCAGTTCTTCTGGCCAGCCAACCACTTGTTTGCCTGGTTCTCCTAATGAATCTGACCTCTCCCTTAATTTATCATAGTGGAAATTACACTGGAGATGAGAAACCATAATCCCTAACTGTGTTAATAGCTGTGTGTCACGGGGTGAGCTGTTAAAATCCCCAGAGTACTTGTTTCTTTATCTGTAAAACAGAGATAATGGTATTTCTTTCACAGAGTTATTGCACAGACGACATAAAATCGTGTACTTGAAACTGCCACGCAGAGCCTGTCTCCTAGGAAATGTTTAATAAACTTTTAGGATATAATGTCTAGATATTTATTCTGACCTAAGTTGGTGATTCTAACGAAAATTTCAAAACAGGAAGATGAAGGACGTTTTTCTAGTGGCTGGTGAGGGGATTCCTTTGGCAGAGCCAGGGTGGCGCGGGGAAGAAATGGAAGATTCAGCGCCATGACGTACACTTGCTCAGTCCCTGTTCTGCACAGCCATACATGGACACGCTGACGAGGGATACCCATTTGTGAAATGGAGAAAAAATGGAGATTAAAATGGGGAAAAATAAAACCTCTTAAGTTTTGGGGATGATTAAATGAAACAATAGACTGCCAATCACCAAATGTGTTAAAGTTAATTATGATAACATAACTGTTCATCTGTGTGGCTTTTTCTAGTGATGGTGATAAAGTTCCCTGAAAGTTCTAGTATAATCACAATAAACTTAACTGAAGACTCCAGAATGACTTCAGGAACTCTTTATTTGGTTCCTTCATGACACAGTTCATATTATTATCTCTAAGATGTTACAATAATTGACAACTCAATTGCAAGTATAAGGTGAGCATCTCTAAATGTATTTCCAAAAGTGTGTAGCAGGTACAGGGAGTTGACGGTTATGAAATAAGCAAATCTAGTAATATGGATGCTCACATATATTATTATGTTTAATGACACGCATGACCTCATTTCCTTAGATAATGCTTAACATCTGTAATAACGTATTTCATGATTTTAATGTGATTAGAAGAACAGGCTCTAGACTCAGAGTGGTCTGATATCCTGGCTCAGCCCCTACTGAGTGACTTTGTGCATGTGCCTTAAACTCTCTGAGCCCCAGTCTCCTTGTAAAAGGAGGAAAAATATACCCACTGTCTACAGTTCTGGTGAAACATGTGGAAAGATGGGAAAAAACTGCAGATTCCTTGTGATGCTGAGCCACCAAATTAACCAATCCTGAAGTCCTATCCCTCGATTTCCGCTGAGATAATGTGTCCTTATTGTCTAAGTAACATTTTTTTTTTTTTCCTTTTTCTCCCCAAAGCCCCCCGGTACATAGTTGTGTATTCTTCGTTGTGGGTTCCTCTAGTTGTGGCATGTGGGACGCTGCCTCAGCGTGGTCTGACGAGCAGTGCCATGTCCACGCCCAGGATTCGAACCGCGAAACACTGGGCCGCCTGCAGCGGAGCGCGCGAACTTAACCACTCGGCCACGGGGCCAGCCCCCTAAGTAACGTTTTTGTTGGTTAACCTAAATCAAGAGAACCTATGTGAGTATGTGAGTGTACATGTATGTGTTATTTAAATAACTCATAAGACATAGCTGGAAAAATTCACTAGTTTTATTAACAATACTCTAGAGGTGTATAGCGGGGACTAGTCATCAAACCAAATGAGTTGATGAAAAGCCCATGTTCTACCTGGTTTTCTGTGGGGAAAATCTTTTGAGTCCTGAGAACTCCTTATGCCTCTAAACCTCCTTTGTAATGCTCATGCAATCTAATATTACCGAATAATCACTTTACTGCAATATCCTCAGAAGAATTTGGAGCTTTGTCATTTCCTGGTTAAAGGTCTCATTATTTGCACCTGGCAGAAACCTAGTCAGGAAGAATTCATTGGTTTATAATTCCAAGTTAAAACACTCTGACCATTTGAATCTGTGAGATTTACTTGCAAAAATAACTCGGCACATTTGGTGTTCTTTAAGGACTGCGGTAAAGTTTTACTGAGTGACATGGTACCCTTTGCAAACAAAGACTACTTTTAAATATTTGAATGAAAGATACAGGGTATGTTTGCATACATCGTGAAATGTTACAGAGTTCAAGATCACGGCCTGATATGTGGCCAAAGTAGATTGTGTTTTAAATGTGTCCTTTCAAATGTGTCCTTCTTGAAGTCCCTTTCCTTTAGCATTCTGCTTCACATTTTAATAATTTGTCTTAGACAAATTAGAAGAAAAAACATAATCTGGGCCTTGTTCCAAGAAATCAAACATGAATAACCCAGGTTAACTTCTATGTCGAATTAACAGTTCGTTGGAATATCGGGTAATCTACCTGAGCGGGTAAACATCTCATTTTTAGAATTTCATCAGACATTGACACTGAGGCTTTTACACTGGCAGTTTATTTCTCCTATTATAAAGGACTTCAGAGCAACAATAAATTAGCTTATTAAGTTAATATCTAAATAGATTTACATAATTTAAGAAGCAAATTATCTTTTGTTATTTTGGTATTTTTGATGACTATTTTTCTGACGATAGGTCAAATTATAAAAATTCACATTTGCATCCACTTACAAAATGATGGAAGTTTATCAGGAAAAAACTGCAAAAGAACTTTCAGATCTCAGTTAAACTTGACATTTTTTCCCAGCAACATTTGCTAAGAACGATAACCCTCAGTGACATTTTACATTCACAAAGGAGACAGGCCACTAGACAAAGTTTCTGGAGGTCATCATTTGTCCTTTGCCTCTTTAGCGTTTAAACACTACAAACAAGTGTCTCCACCTCTTCTCAGATAATCCAGTTCTGACTTAAAAATGAAGCCTATGAAGGATGTTGGGTGGAAATAAAGATGTCTGCTGACATAACTCTATGAAAGTGTTGCACATGATCCACTTGAAATGGCACAGCAACAGGGTCAAATCCCTCCTTAGTTGTTGTACTCATCATCTTAAGGGAAGTTGTACTGATACCCACCAGTACACAGTTTCTGTGATTGGCTTTGAAGATTGACCAGAGATCCTTGAATGAAGAATGTGTGTTTAGTGCTTTACAGTCACTGAAAGTAATATGTATATTAATCGTACTTGAAGATAATAGTTAGCTTACACTATCAGATATTATGTATTTCTCAGGAAGCCATCTGAAGGAACTTTATGAAACACTGTGTCTTATTGTTCCCGATAGCTGGATAATTTGTATGAGATTGGAGAGCGGTGGAATTGGTCCACACTTTGTCTTTCTGAGCAGCTCTTCGTTCCAGGCACAGACAATACTTGGAGAGAAATAAAATGACTCCTGTACCTATTGTGTTCTCAGCTGCCTGTGTAACCATCCCAACAAGTGAAAAGACACAGGGCCAGTGTGTGGGACCAGAACAAGGAATGATGGAGAGCAAAGATGGAAGAAGAAAACTAGGTAAGGGAGCTTTATAAATACTTAAGAAGAAAAGAGAAGTGATTTGGTTCACTACTCACTTAATTCTCTGCACCTTGTCATCCCTTTTAGGGTACATAACAAGCCACATCTGTGCCGTTGGGGGACTCTGGGTAGATGCCAATCCTACAGCTTTTCTGGGCCACTGTTAGTTGTACTTCTGTGTTTATGAGGCTCCCCTGGTCACTTATGTGAACTTTTTCTGTTTTTTTGGAGTGGAACAAGTCCTTTATCCTGGGCAAGGATGGAGTAGGAGGCCTCAGGTTCATGCCTTCAGATTTCCTTAAAACAACGCACTCTTCTGCATTCCAGAGAGAGGCCTGTATCTGCAGGAATTGCTATCCTTTTCTGGACTCATTATGAGCTCAGGTAAATAAGAGCTGTTAGCCATGAGATAGGTGGATGGAAGAGATGAGGGATGCCCTTCAAAGCTGTCCTGGATGTGCCTGTTCCCTGGTTTTACAATAAATAAAAGTTCTGGGTGTGGATGGGGTATGAGTAGTGAACAAACAATGTGATTGGGCCCAATAGGCTTGGCTCTGTATTCATGCATTCATTTATGCATTCATTTGTACCTTCTTTCATTCATTTACTCAAATATTTACTGAGAGCCCATTGTGTGCGTGACACTCTGCAAAATACTAAAGGTGCAAGCTGAGCAAAAACAGACCCAATTGGATCACTGGTCCATTGTCATGGAGCTCACTAGCCAGTGGCAGTCAGCCCTGATTATTATTTTAGTTTTAGATGTCTTTTTATATTTACAACATTGCTAGCCCACTTGTGAATTCTAAATTTATTAAAAGATTCTAAACTTTTCTAGGGGGAGAATATTCTTTAATTTCAATGATTTAAAATAGGATCCTATATCTTAGAGTTCCTGCTAAGTTCTTTTAATTTGGCATGACAACCTTCCAGGATTAAAGTTCATTAGACTTTGCTTCAACTTTACTCATAGAGACAGAGATGGAGAGAGGCTGGATCAAATGGAGAAGCCAAGGCTCTGGGCATCCCTTTTTGGAGCATGCTCCAAACACCCCTCACGTGGTTCCAGACACAGGAAAATGTGTAATGAGAGAACAGTGAGCCTCCCAAATCCGAGGATGAGAAACCTATTGACAGAGAGTGAACCTTTTTGGTCTCACTGCTTAAGTAAGAATTTTCAAAGCAAACATTTTCCACCCTCCACTTTTAACACTGTTTACAGAGAAAATACACTGTGTGTTTGCTGTGGGGTCTGGAATGTAGCCTTACAAATAAAGCCGGGGGGATCCTGGGTGAAAAGAGGCCAAACTGTAGGGAAACTAAGATGGTCATTCTTCTCAGTCGTACCCCTGAGCAGCCCCTCAGTATCTTCCCCCTGGTAATGTTTGATAGAAGCTTGGATGGTAGCCACATTGATAATCGCTGAATAAACAGCATATTCATGGCAACTGCTTGAGAGATAAGGAGAGATTTTAGATCCCCAAGTTGTTTTCTCCTGAGTGAGGCTTCACTTCTAGGCCTGGCTCATCCCCCCATTCAGGGTTATCTGTGGAAATCACCAGCCACCTGCTTCTGCCTTTATTCTTTCACAAAGATGATGATGCAGCACAGGACACAATCAACTTCTACTGACTGCTTTTAATGTCATTATTTTTATTGAGCAAACTTCTAACTGCTCAGAGCTAATTATTCCTGTTTAATCTGAGGGTGCATATTAGGAGTAATGTTATTACCGCAAAGACAGAAACGAGCAAATGGTCCAGGTACCCTGCACTTCTCTCCATCAACTCATGCCTGCTGTTCCTCATCCTAGAGCATTAACAAGAACGATTATTCGCATATATAACAATAAATTTATGCAAATACAATAAAAGAGAATTAAGATATTTTAATATATTTTGTGTCATTAGCCTATAATAATATTTCTAAGGTCATTTCTGATATGCAGCAGGGATTGGAAACACACTGTGCTCCTTCATTTAAAATAATAGTTGTAATTGTTCATTCCTTCTCACATTTACTCATTCTTTCAATAGCATTTATTAAGCTCTTATTGTATACCAGGCATTGGGGGTGAAATGGAAAAGAAGTCAAATATGTTCCCTGCTCTCACAGAGCTAAGAGTCAAGTGAGAGAGATTATACCTGAAAAAGTTGCATATCATACAAATCTGTATAAATTCATATTAAAATTCAATAGGACAGTTTGGTCTTTTTTGTTGTTGTTGTTGAGGAAGATTAGCCCTGAGCTAACATCTGCTGCCAATCCTCCTCTTTTTGCTGAGGAAGCCTGGCTCTGAGCTAACATCTGTGCCCATCTTCCTCTACTTTATATGTGGGACGCCCACCATAGCATGGCTTGCCAAGTGGTGCCATGTCCACACCTAGGATCTGAACTAGCAAACCCTGGGCTGCCAAAACGGAACATGCAAACTTAACCACTGCACCACCCGGCCAGCCCCGGATAGTTTGGTCTTAAAGTTCTCCATAACTACTTTTGTAAGGTAAAGTACTGACTGCTAGTATATCTATTTGGTTAGGCCAGATACATCAGGCTTTATCAAAACTAGGCACATAGTTCCTCTCAAACATGAGAACACTTTTGTTCTACAAGGTGTCTGCAAATGGTTATGATGTAGATACACAGTTCTTTCAGTACACGACAATGAAGGAGCTGTCGTATACGTCACAGTGTATTGATGTATTTACAGTGGTGTAAATTTAAATAAAAGTTAGGTACATAGACAACTAAGCACAATGTATGTGCTTTACTAAAAGGGTGAGAACGCAGCATAGCAGAAAGACTAAAGGGTGGAGGCATTGGGCAATGAGTGTAAAAAAGCTTCCAGGACCCAGATGTCAAGGATTAATAGAATTGACCAGAGTAAGGAAGAAATGGTGGAAAAAAGGAGTAAATTCACAGAGAATTAAAGACTCAGCCAGCCATAGTTTTCTCAGTCGTTCTAGTCATTTCTCTCATGGAAAGAAAGCCTCAGTTCCCTTTCTAGACATTCTCCTGGACTCTTAAGAGACTCCTTCCTGTCTTCTTACTCAGAAGAACAGGGAAAGGAGAAGCAAGGCACCATTCAGCTTTCTCACCATGATCCAAGTTATGTCGAGAGGATGGGATTGGGTTGACTATCATTAAGCAGGCTGATAGAAAAATAAGAGAGGAAGAGGAGAGCCCCATTATCCAGAGGATCATGCCTCAGAGGTCAACCAAAGTGCAATAAAAAGTGGTCAGAAAAAAGCACATTAGGGCAAGGACCATTGAGTTCTTCTGTTTTTGCTTCTTCTTCTTCTCTCGACAGTATCAAGAAGGATGAACACTGTAAGAAGTATTTGTTGACTCATTGGCTAAAAACAAAGAGGTGGCCCTTTGATTTTACTTCTCCTTGATTAGATTTATTTTTAGATTTATTTTATGGTATCTCATCTTAAACTTGTAGTTCTGGAAAGGATCTTAAAAATGGTCTAATCCAACCCCTTTGTTTTATGGATTAAAAAATTACTGATCAGAGTGGTGAGGTAATTTGTTCAAGAACACAATTATTTAGGGGCAAAACTGAGACCAGAAACCAGATCTTCCGGCCCCCAAAAAGTAGAAAGTGATTTAGAGTTATTTAGACCTAGTTTGAATCTGTGCTCTTAATTATATCTGTGTCTGTTTCTTCTGAATACTGGAAATAATAACACTATATGGGGAAGTTGTGAGAAATAGATGAGAAAATATATGAAAAGCACCTAGCAGAGTACTGGAATCTTCTTAGGTACCCACCTCTGCGGCACCTTTCTCCTTCCGTGCCCATTCAAAAATCATGCTGCAAGAATTGTGAGGGACAGTAATTAAGATATTTTAGAGTGTGATTTCTGAAGCCAATCTAAAATAATGGACACTATTAATGGAAGATAAATGTGAGAATTGACTGAAGTCATACACACACACACACACACACACACACACACTTTTTTTCCTACAGTGAATAATGACTAGATGTTTGAAATTCCTAGTAATGCTTTAATAATACCAATTATTAATAATGAATACCACTAACTGAGCACCTACTGTGTGTCAGGTATTATGCCACTCAAATTACATGCACTAATTCTAATTTTGGCAGCAACCTTGCAGAGCCCTTCACAGATCATGAGACCAAGGGGCCTGATGGTTAAGTAATATTACCCGTGGTCCAACAACTAGTGTAAGAATTCAGATGATAGTTGTAGAAAAGTTTCAACTCTCAGATTTGTTCCACGCAGAATAAATAGAGAGAGGTGATTTCCTAAAATCTTTTCCAGCACAAATGCCTAGACATTTCAATCAGCAGCTGTTCTCCTTTGATATTCAATGGGCGGTGTTTGTACGTTTAATCGGCCAGGACCATAAACTTGGGTAATTTAAAAATTGAACAAAGGGCACAGATGATGCTTTCTTCCTAGCACACACCTGCTGAGAGCTATGAGTAACTATCCCTAAGGTCAGACTTAATTGGATTTAGATCTAAATGAACTCTGACATGTTGATTATTCACTGCTTGAAAATAGAAGGAAGAAAAATGCTAAGGTGAGAGGTCAGGAGTGTAAGCTCTCCTTTTTCTCCCCTGTGGTTCTGAAAAGTCCCCACTGGGGAGTTTCTTTTATTTAAGTCTGGTATGTTCACTTTTAAAGTAACTTGGGGAACCTAAATGTTTTGGTCCTAAGTCCATCTCAAATACAAATCTTTCCTAATAGACTAGGGTTCTATAGCTCCTAAAGTCAGTCCAGTAAAGGATATCAGGCAGCACAAAGTACTTGAAGACACGTATTCAAGGATTCTCACAATTATTTTCTTCCACAGAATTTTAAGAACAGTTAGTAGGCAATCTTAGAAATGATAGGAATATTAAGACGAATCAGAGTGAGTGAATTGTCTATTCTACCCCAAACTTTATATATCTTACCTCAGTTGATGTCCATAATTACTATTTCCTTTTATCACAAGTACAATTTTTATCCTCATCTTATCAAGGGTGCAATCGAGGCTTAGAGAAGTGAAAACATTCATTTAACACCATGCAATAGTAAATGGCAGAGTTGTTATTCCAAATCTAGGCTATCTGATTTTGGCAGCCCACACTCTGAGAGGATGGCTGGGCTGACAGGGTCATGGTAGGTTAGACATTGGGTGAGACTCAGCAGGAAAAGCTACCTGGAGAAAGTGGGTCCTGAGTTGCAGGACAGAAAAGGGAAAAGATGTAGCTTGATCGCCTGTTGATATTTATGTCTAGCCTCTGAGACTGCAGGCATTGCGAGGGCAGGAAGCAGGGGCCGGGCTAGGTGAAGTGGAAGGCATAGGAAAATGAGTAACCCAGAGGCTAGAATAAAGTGAAATGAAGAGAGGAATCTGAAAAATTCAAGAGAAGGTACTCTGAGTTTAGAGCTGGACCAAGTAATGAGGCTAGAAACAGCCTCTGGAGGTCTCAACACATCAGGAGAGCAACCAGAGGCTTGAAACCCAAAAAGCAATCTGAGGCCAGAGAACAGGAGGGAGCAGACTAGACTGGTCACTTGGTAAACATCAATAGGTACATTGAAGGTTCTGGAAAGAAAATATACTTGTTTGATTCCTGAAAGATAGTAAGCAATGTTTCTGCAGTAAGTAAAGTGAAATCCACGACAGAAAAGATGAGTTTGTAGAGAAGAGCTGCAATTTACTGTTCACAACACTGATTTGCCATAGCTCAATGTGTATTTATCTATTTTTCATTCATGCATCATTTTTTTTTTAACAAGTATCTGTTGAGGGTCGGCTGTGTGTCAGGCTCTCTGTGGGCACTGAAGTTTCCACAATGTACATCTGAACTATAGTAGCAAATCAGGGCTTCCTGGAGGAAACAAAAAGTTCTCTCTTGGATTCCAGGGAGGACGATGTAAAGTTCATGACCACTGAATCAATGCTGGAGAATACAGAGTAGAAATGGAAGTGCCTTTGACAAAGAGATGGGATCAATTAGAGTGACTATCATAGTGCAAGTGAAGTGTTGATTGTGTCGAATAAAATGGAAACAGACAAGGCTGTGCTCTGAGAGGAAACAGAATAGGAAATGTGGATGAGATTGATAATGATGATAATAGTTCCCATTTGGGGACCCTGTACTTCTTGACAGTGCTAGATGCTTTACTTATTCACCAGTCTGCAGCTCTGTGAGGAAGTTATAATTACCGTCAACTTACAGGTGAGGAGTAAGATGACCAACGACCTATTTTCCTGGGACTAAGGGGTTGCCCAGGCATGGGACTTTAGTGCTAAAACTGAGGGAGTCCCAGGCAAACTGGAGTGGTTGGTCACCTTAGAGGAAACCAAGGATCACAATGTCACAAGTCAAGGACAGAATCTGAACTCATGCCCAAAGTTTCCTGATGCCCAGCCCGTGTCTTTCCACTATACCACACTGGCTCAATCTTTAAAAATCCTGAAATCACCAATCTCAGATCACATACTTTCTGTAACCATAAGCACGAAGATTTTGTTTCTTTTTTTTTTAAGATTTTATTTCTTGAATCAAATAACTTCCATGCTCTGTCTCCTACGTTGTTCATGGCTGCTGTCTTGACCGCTAACGATGTGTAACTAACAGCCTCCCTTCTACATAAGAGAAATATGTTTATATAGTCACCCTTTTTTTTCCAATAATTCAGTTATAATCCCAGAAGCAAGTGGTAGGAAAGAACTCCAAACAAGGTTGTGTCTGCAAGAGAACAACATCTGGGAAGAAAATGAAATGAAAAACGAAAGTCCAGCTGGTTTGTCCATAAGCCAAACACGTTGATATTGGGGGACATCTGGAGAGTTGATTGAACTTTTGATTTTCACGCAGATGTTCAGTGTCATATAGACACAGTCATAACTATACATGGAAAGATATGCATAATGGTATTTCACTATGTAATTGCCATAGGGAACTCTTTCATAATGCTAATGTCTGTGGAGAGAATGAAGGCTCACCCTATTGGCTTATACTGTTATATCAATTATATTTTATAGCATATGGTTATTATGTTCCGGGACATATATTTTGACCCAGATAGCCGTGGCATGATGTAGATGTTATGGATTTTGAAATTAGTCACTTTATAACCTTTTCTTTTTAAGTTCTAATTGATTAGATGCAAGCAGAAAGGGTGAGAGGCATTTACTGGATTGCCTGGGCTTTCTTAAATAACTAAACAAACTTATTTAAAACTTGTTTAAAAAATGATTCAAATAATGCAAGTTTTAAAATGATGTCACATTTTAGCTAAAGATAGTCCCAGGGCTCAATTTACTCTGCAATCAGCACATCCCCTGGTTTGACTGTTGTATGAAGCAGCTGCATTATCTACATTTTGCCAAGTAAACAAACTCTGCACCGTGCAATAGTGTTTGTTGTTTGCTAATGTGCTAGTGGTTAGAAACTGCTTAAAAACTCTAATTATACATTTTCATATAATGCAGAGGCGGTGTGGGGGTGTGTTTCATTACTTGAAGATATACACACACAAACTACACTTCTATACTTGGTCTGTGCATAGTAGTTATTCAATAAATGCTTTGTAAGTACCTAAAAAATAATATCAAGCCTTATCTGATTACTTACTATGCACAAGACACTTGGTTGAACACTTAAAGTGTATAACTGCTTAATTTACAAAATAATCCACTGAGATGGCTTTATTATCCCCATTTTACACATGAGTTAACTGAGGTGCAGAAATGTTAAGTGACTTACCTGAGGTCATGCCAGTCTAGCATATGGGAGAAGTGGCTTTCGAACCCAGGTTTGTCTAACACCCACAACCCATGCTGTTAACCACTATACTTTACTGCCTCTTCTTAAGGTGAGTATCTGATGGCAGAGACCTAGTTTCACCGAGGCCCCCAAGACTGGTTTAAGGCCACGGTCAAGCACAGACATGCACAGCACAGACTACTTTGTGCCTATTTCATTAAAAACATCTTGGCAGAGAAGTGCTGGCTCCTGCATGTAAAAGGAAGAGGTATACATTTGTTCCATAAACCCCACTTGTGCACATTCAAAATGATACAGTCAATGGGTTAGCAAAGGTTGTTTTAAGCCATATGACACCTGTAAAGGAAAGTTATGTCACTGCTCTTTCCTTTTAAATCTGAACTTCTTACTTACTGACCTGGTCTGTTGCAAACACTGATGTGTCATAAAAAATACGTTGCTTTATAAATCATGTCTATCCTGTAGGAGATTACAGCATTTTTTTATAGCCCATCTGAACCTCTTAAAGTTTTGTTTCTTCAGAACCTATTCCAGTTACAAAGAGATGAGATGTCTACTTCAAAGGAAACAGTTATGAAATCTACACTTGCTGAACACAAAACTACCTCTTTAAGGCTTTGTAATGATTGATACTTGATTCACTTTTGCAACTGCCATTTAAAAATTCACAACACAGATAATAAAGTATCCACCTTTTATGATTATCCCACCAGTAATTTCATCAATGTATGCAAACAAGGTGGGAAAATAGTGCCTCAGCTCTTTGATCTTGAGTCTTATTTTTTCTCACTGGAACTTACTGGAAGAGCCATCTCACTTCCTAGAAAATCACAGGTTTTAGTGCATTGAACATGTAGCACATTAAGAAATTCATTATACATACCCACACAGTCGGGGATTTTAAGTCAAATGGTTGCCTTTTCAGAGTGAAAAATTAAAAGGAAGAATAGTTATGCTACTCACTATTTAATAGAATAATCAAGTGGCATTAGTTAGGCTGTTTTTGTTTTTTTAAAAAAGAATGCTCATCGGGGCTGGCCCCGTGGCCGAGTGGTTAAGTTCGCGCGCTCCGCTGCAGGCGGCCCAGTGTTTCGTCAGTTCGAATCCTGGGTGCGGACATGGCACTGCTCATCAAACCACGCTGAGGCAGCGTCCCACATGCCACAACTACAAGGACCCACAACAAAGAATATACAACTGTGTACTGGGGGGCTTTGGGGAGAAAAAATAAAATAAAATCTTTAAAAAAAAAAAAGAAAAGAATGCTCATCAAATACCAGGTGAAAGACTGTTTACCTACCAACATAATAACACCTTTCATTTACGTGACCATTTATTGTTCCAAAGTGCTTTTACATTTAGTATTATATAATTGCGTGATATCATTTGAACACTTGAAATTATACCCCAGATACAGTCTTATAACTATTTTCTGAACACAAAATTCAGTGCTTTTCTGGCACTGTCTTTACTAAAAAGGTAACATAAAACAATACTGTTCTCACCACAAAGAGATTTCAGACAAAGAAACAAAAAGATGAAAAACAGTATCTCACTCACAGTTAAACCACGGTGAAATTTACAAGAAATTTACAAGAGAGGCTTTTGTTAAAAGATTTTTCCCAACTGCACTAGACTATAATCTAACAGTCAGTTCCTGTAAGATTAAGTG
This sequence comes from Equus asinus, assembly GCF_041296235.1. NCBI lineage: Eukaryota > Metazoa > Chordata > Mammalia > Perissodactyla > Equidae > Equus > Equus asinus. The sequence continues at coordinate 42,302,391 of NC_091812.1, forward strand.
CTTCACCTTGAGGGGTTTTTTAATGGCTGCCTCTAACTGTAGTGCCTCACCTTAGATATAAAATATCACCACAGAGGGATGAGCTAATGGGGTGTATTAAGGAGCCTCTACTGGGAACCTCTATGAGTGAGAAGCACAATAAGGGAATACCATGGTGGATGCAAAGCAGTGTGGCAGAGTGGAGAGAACACAGATTCTGAAATCAAAATGCCTTTGATTAAAATCCAGGCTGTTCTACTTACTAATTTGAAGACCTTGGACAGCTCATGTAACATCTCTGAGCCTTATTTTTCTTATCTTTACAATGGACGCGATAATATTTCTTCATAGGGTTATTGTGAATATCAATTGTAATGTTGAATGTGAGCCTTTGGTTGGTGCCCAAGATATTAAATAAGGAGATTCATTGCCCATCTACTATTAGACCTGTATCCTAGCTATTGCAATGCTCCAGGCAGAAACCCAAGAGAGTGTAGACCATGGAATGTATTTCAGTGGAATAAAGAGGAAGAAAGAACTTTAGTCAAGACAATTTCCTGGATTGTGGCTTGGGCATCTATATGATGCTAATGATAATGATGATGATGATGATGATATTCAATAAAACCAGAAATAGAGGGAGATGAAGGAGAGAGAATGAGAAAGATGGTCGGAGAGAGAGAGAGAGAGGGAGATTGCATTGCATAATGCATTTGCCTTGTTCAACTGGGAATCTCTAGCTCCTAGCAAGGTCCCTGGCACATAGTAGGGAATATAATAGATACATGTTGAATTAATAAATGAATGAATAAGCAAATTACACATTAAGATGGGCCACCCAGCCTCATTCTTTGCCCGTGTTTGAAATGGCTGCATGATCAAAATAAATATATTTCAGAGAATATTCTTATCATAAATATGTAAATACCTAGCCCGGCATTTACGTCCTTTATCAAGGACTACAACAAAACACTTGCATAGCATTTCAAATGAAATAGATTGAGGAGGAAACAGACAGAAGGGCAACATTACCTAGGTAGATCAGGAAACTTCCTTTTCCGTGTTTAATATGCTAGAGACTAAGAGGACTTACTTTTTCGATTTCACATTCCTATCTGGATCTAAGAAGTCATGGTCTCCAGCAGAGATCTTGTCAACTTTTCATAAGTTCATAGTGCTTCCCTTCGCATTTACCTGGAGATTCACAAATGACACAGAGCTCTTCACTAGGTAGACCTCATCTCTTGGTCAGGGCCAAATCAGCATAGCAGTGTGCTTAAAAAAAATGTGGGTTAAACAAAGGGTGACTTGGACATTTGCATGGGAAGGTCTTTATTTTCATGTACTTAATAGGTAGCTATTTTCAGATGCCTTTAAACATCTCTATTCCTAGAGCAATCTCCATTCCCATTTTGTGCTACATTTCACTTCTCTCTAGGAGAATCTTGTCTTCCCTTCCACTGCAGGCAAGCAGATAATCTATCTGCTATTTATACAGCACAGCCATTTTTCCAGGAACACTGGGCTCAAGGAGGAAGGTGCTATTATAATTGCCTGTTTTCATTTGTTATTTCATTGTGAAAGCAGGCTAAAATGTGGGAACAAGGAGGCCACATTTGATAGCTGCCTGTGTCAATGAGGAAATGGGCAAAAGAGGCCTTTTCAGGACTAGAGCATATTCAACAGCTTTTTAGGATTACTGATGTGATGAAGCTTATCATTTTAAAGTGTAAATAAACCATAGGTTTTTTGAAAGTGAAATTTATTACTTTAAGAATAAGAATCAAGGTCTTTGCGCAATCAATTAGCGGTTGTATTTGAACAGAGAGGGTGCTGTACACCTCTCTCAGAACCTTTGTGCGTTGAATCAACCTAATATTTTTTTTAGGTAAGCATTCTGTAACACACATGGAAAAGTGCAGTCTTTAAAAAACATAGCTAATACATAAAAAAGCCATTTGCTATATGCAAAAATTAGCAGGATACAATTTAATTCAAAATTAGCAAGTGATGATTCTGGAAAACAGCAATTTCTTCTCAGTAGGAAAGCCACACAATGGCCTGAATTCTACCCCCTGCTACTCACACATAGTGATGGAAGTAGGATACACTTACACAGCTTACAGCGCAAGACTGGGCCAAGTAATGTGTTCATAGTGCCTTTTACCAGGAATGAGGTCCTGAAAGCAGTTATTAGTAATGGTCATAGAGTCAAGGAAGCGCTTGAAACAGAAGAATGTCACTAGGTGACAGCTTAAAACCACCTTGGGATCCAGCAGTCTCGGAGTCGGGAAGAGTTAGGTGATCTCAATAGAAGTCTATGTGTCTTATAGATCTAATTTTATCCCCACTCTTCTGAGAGGGTTAAAAATCCATATGTTATCAACACCTTCTTAACATCTCCTTGTGAGCTCTTGTTTTCATCTTAGTCATTCACATACTCTCCCCTATCCTCTTCCTCAATTCTTATTTTCCTTTTTTCAGTGTATGGGGTTTGGGGAATGGAAGAGAAGGAATGGAATGCCACAATGAGCTTCATCTGCTACTCTGCTGGCCACAGCCACAAGGGCATGGGGGACATAGTATGACCGCATCCTCTCCCAGGCTGCTGTTTCTCAGCTTGTGACAGGAATTTTGTTCAGACCAGTGTCGAATGCTTTGGGTTCTGGCACAAAACTTTTGCAACAGGGAAAGGGCGATTTGTGCAAATGAATAGGAGACGCAGAGTGGGAAGAAAGAGGTCCCTTTTTCATCACGGTAGACTCTGGACCAATGTGTTAGAACTGAAAGAGACCCCAGAGAAATACTTGCCCAATTTGTTGGTTCATTCCACGAATGTTAACCAAGACTCTCTGTTAGGCACTGGGGATAAAGAAATGTAAATTCTTCAGGTTGTCTCTTGTCATAGCTAATTGTAAATTTAGTACGAAGGTTGAATTTGTGTGTGTGTGTGTGTGTGTGTGTGTGTGTGTGGCAAGTGCTGGTCAGGTTTTACAGGAGCTCAGGAAAAGAACCACTAGTTCTGAGGTTGGGAAGAGGGAGGATTCTTACCTGGTAGTAGACATCCAAAAACCTAGAGAAATGAAATGACACACAGGATATTCAACAAATAAAGGAAGCATGGAGGTAGAGGCATGAGGTCCATAGAGGTGAAATAAGATAAGGACAATAAGTCATGGAAATTAAGATGTCGTTGATAATCTTGATGTCCATTTTAGTGGCATAGTAGAGGCCAACTACAATGAGACAGGAGGGAGATGATAAAGTGAATAGGTGGACAGATTAGCATTGGGTAGGTTAGCATTGTATTGGACTATAGTCCCCTTTTGTTAATTAATAGGAGAGAGAAGGAGATAACGATCTGTATTGCCATCTACAAAATCTGCAGTGAGAGTGGAGAAGGAAGCTGAATGTGGAGAAAAAACCTGCAAGGCTTGTGGAGAAACAGAAAGTGAATTGACAAAGAAATGGCTGTAATGCTCAACATTACCAGTAATCAGGGACATACCATTCCATCCCTAGCAAATTGTCAAAAACCAACAAATCACAAGTAAACAGAGAGAAATATGATAATTCCAAATGTTGGCATGTGTGGAGGAGTGGGAGCTCTTATGCTTTCTATGACACCTGCTTTGGGTGCAGGTTGGCAATATGCAGTAAAGGGGAAGGTGGGCACACCTTCTGACCAGTGATTACCCTTGCAGGTACGCACCATGCATATGCACAAGGAGGATATGAGCTACGTGGCCCTTATCAGGATGTAGATTTTAAAATGTGGTATATTCAGTGGACCACTATCCAGAAGTTAAAATGAACTAAGATGCATGTATCAAAGTGGAAACACATCTGTAGCAAAATACTGAGAGAGGAAAAGCAAGCTGTAGAATGGTATTGTGAATAGCTACACCTACATATGTAGAATAAGTAGAAAACAATAGACAGAAAAGATACGCCACTCAAACTTATTGTATCTTGTAGCTCTACCATTTTATTTTGTAAAATAATTTGGGACATATGCACACAATGGAATACCAGGAAGCAACAAGAATAAACGATCTACAACTACATTCAACTGTCTGGATGAATCTCACAAACGTGAGGTTGAGGAAATGAAACCAGACACCAAAGAGTACATACTGTATGATTTATATAAAAATGAAGACAGAACCAAAAAAGCAAAGCCAATGTATCCTGGTGAGAATCAGGACAATAGATTTCTTTGGGGGAGAGGGGTAGACACTCTAAAGGGTACAGAGTGGGTCTTCTGTGGCACTGGTAATTTCTTTCTTAATCTGGGTTCTGGTTATACAGGTGTTTTCAGTTTATGAGATGTCATTGAGCTGTACACTTCCTAAATGGTTACTTTTCTGAATGTATGTTATACTGTAATAAAATGTGTAAAAATGCTATTTGACAAAGGAAAAGAAATTCTGACGATAATACGGCAAATTAATATTTATTTACTCTGGGTCGATGGGTTCATAGGTGTTTTCATGATATTTCCTGTGCCTTGCTGTTTATGTGTAATATTTCGTTATGAAGAAAGGAAACACAGGAGCCAATTAAATTAAGAATTATAGATAGGAGATGGCACCAGTTGGAATTGATCCACAACGAGGAATCCGAGGCCAGGGATGACAGCAGATCTACTGGGGCAAAACCAAAGCACAGATCCAGTCTCCTCACTCGTCACTCCAGTCCAGTGCTGTCCTCTTGCATGTGTGTTGTACCAAGTTTTACATTTGCACTTTTTATTTTCGAAATAGATTTCACTTCTACCTTTAAGTCTTGTGCAGGGCCCTTACTCTATGTCAGCAACTATATTTATCAACAATTAAAGAACTTTGCAACCCTCCTAGTAGTTGTCGATATTTTAAAACACAGGATTTGCGGTAGATGAAAGAATGACAATGTTTCCTTCTCTGCTTTTCAGATTTTCCCAGCAAAGGGAAAATAGACCCCACCAAGCCTCTATGTGATATTATTTTCTAAGTTATCCGAGGATAAGAGCATCTGCCCTTCTCTATCATCCTCAAAATAAAAGTGTAAATGAAGTTAAACACTGCTAGTGGGTAATACATGCTCATTTTCTCTGTCCTTGTGAAAAACAGACTGTTTTATTTGAGAAATTCAGTGACGGTGTGTTTGATTTTAACATACAAAGTATTTGGAACTGTCTCTCAGATAATGAAACCTTCAGATGGTGTGGAAGATGTTTCAGGAAAGCCCAACAGTACTTGACTCACTCTGAGTAAATAAAACAGAGAGAGAGTAAAATGCCCTTTGTAGCACCCTGCTTACCCTGTATGTGTGCAGGCCCTCTGCCGCTGCCCTCTCTTTAATGCTCAGATGATCCCAGGGTGTTTAATCCCTGTCACTTCAGCACATCACACTTGATTGCAGAATTTAAAGAAGACAAAGAGCACTGTTGAAATGTGAGGGACTCCTCTGGACTTCAGTCAACTGTGTAAAGCGGGATGGGAAAAAGCCTTCTAGATTTAACTCTCATGTACCTTAAAACTCAAGCAATGAGAAAACTATCCATTTCACATTCAAGGTGGGCTTTCCACCAGAGAGAGGTTGAGTCGCCCAGGACTTGTGAATTCCGAGGTTCAGCAGGATCCTGAGAGCTGTTAATATTTGCTGCCCCCTGTAGTTTGCTCTTGTAAAAACTCTAGAAAATCAAGAGAGCTATTTAAAACTCCAGTTGCTCTTCTTCTAAATCCTAAGCACTTGTGGAATTCCATTCCTCATCTCTTTTCAGTTCAACTTTGCACATCAGAGTGATGACGTGGGGCGAGGCAGAGGAATACTTCTATGAGCAGTCGTGATTTCATTTAAGAGAATAAACCGGAGGAAATTATTGCCTTTTAAACATGCAGATTGTATTATATGGAGAAAGCTGCACAAATAAATATGATTTTCTTTAAAAAGGCAAAGGAAGCATCTGTTTATTAAACTACTTTCTCAATTTCCTATTGCCTTCAGAATTGGTTCTGGGACGTGATTGCCTTTGTCTCCAAGCACAACAGCTCCTAATAACATTAAGTTTAAAATAATATAGTAGAAAAGTACAGACTTGTGGTTTGTTCATTTGCTGAAACTAATATAAATGGCAGAAATTTTACCCAAGCTTAAAATAGCACATGGAACACTAGCAATTTAACACTGGCTCAGTGATGAATGAAATTTCATTATAAAGAATCACAATCTAATATCTAACTTTAGTAAAAATTTTGGAACTAGTTATCACCATGAACAAATGCTGGGGCAAAAGGTAATAAAACTGTTTACTTTAGCAATAGATTAATGAAGAGGAGTAGACGATCCTAAGATAATATCATCCGATAGTCTGTGTGACTTGAATAATTGTAGGTTTAATTTCATGATTCAATTGGCCTGTGTATATGTAACTCCCAGAAAGATTATGGAAGGGTACCATTAATTTATACAGGGCCAAAACTTCCCTCAGGCATACAAAACATCTCATTTAGTTTCTTTAGAATCTATATTATAGATTCAGATTTTTTTTCCATCAAAAATGCACCAGGAAATTGATAATTCCAATCAAATTGGTAAAAACAAAGGGATAGCTATGGTTGTTTTGAGATCAAAACAGGTTAGCTCCAATTTTATGGAGTGAATTAAACAATGCCAATTCCTACAAAGATAAAACAAAATAAAAGAAAGGTTTTATATAGGAGAACCTTTAATATTTAAAAAATCCTTTTAAATGAATGAGGATAAATCATATTTACTGATGGTCATTTTTATTATGAAACTTTATTTTATTATGCACCTCTCACAGTATAACCATACTGTTTCATTTTATTGAGGTAGAAACAGAAACCCAAATCCACCAGCCAAGAAATATGTTAATGTTTCTGTAAAGAATACAAAAGAAGCATAAGATGTGGACACTCTTCTCAAGGTACCTGAAGACTGACTAACAGGTAAATGAATGAAAAGACAATAAGCATCTGAGAAGTTTACAGAAGAGATAATTTTTTCTTAGAATGTTCATGAAGATATGGGCTGGGCTGGGCTTGGAAGAAAACATGAAGACTGAAGCAATTGGAAAGGACTTCTGGGGTTTGAAACACAAAGTAAAGCTCTGAAGGGAGCTGCTATCTACCAATGCTGTCTGCTCTAAAAGCAGACCCAGAAGATGTACAAAAGATTTTGGACCTGTCCCTAGAGATTTCTGATGTTCCCAAAGGGGTCCTGGACCATGAGCTGCTTTGTACAAGCAAAACAACACAGAAAGGAATTTTTTAGTGAGGCACATCTCAAGATGGACCCAGAACTCAACGTCTGGCTGAACAATGCTTTCATGGGTCTCTGATGAAAGGGTCTAGCCAAGAGGGAAAGAATCTCCTCTGGTAATGTGGTAGAGAGTTTGGCAACCTGAGAGGATGGGCGCACACACTGCTGGAGAGAATGTCCAGTTGGATGACCAAATATTTGATTCTAGCTCTGTTGCTTTCTTACTGTGTCAAGTTCAAGCTTGGGCCCAAACTTCTCTGGTCCTTAAATCCTTTATTTACCATGTGGGGATTAATAACGCCTTCCATCTATATCATGCAACCCTGATGAAATGCAAATGAGATAATGTAGGCAAAAGTACTTTGTAAACTGTAAATTGCTAATAAAAATTAAGGGCTGATTGTGTTCAAGCTGCAGTCAACATCCATGACACTTTGTCTCTGATTCATTGGCTGAATCATGGCCATCAAAAGCCCTCTTCTACTCTTCTCCATTAACCCACATCCATTTCTCACTTCCCTACACCAGACCCACTTTTTTACAAAGCTCTCTCTCCTTATCCATTGTCAGTCTTACTTCTCAAGCCTTCAATGCTTATGCATGATTTATACCACATTATCCATTTTAACTCTTGTTCTCTCTTGTACAACTATATGTTGCTTCTCAGTTGCATTATAAACTCTGAAGGAAAGGGAGTTTGTTTATTTTTAAGATGAGACGAGAACTCTCTTATACCTGGAGGCAAAGAGTTGGGGATAGAGGGGTGTTGAAGGAAACTGAGGGTTCCCAGAGAGTGGCAGAGGAAAACTTAAATACACACTGACCCCATCACAGGTAGCCTGGCTTTCCTAGCTCTTTTCTTGACAATTATTTATAAAATGAAGATAGCAACCCAGATCTCCATTATACATGAATTGAGTTGAATAATTACAAAATATTAGAGTTAATAATAATGTTGCATTACATTGTACAGATAAAAAGTGAATCTAAATAAAAAAATAAATAAAAATAGGTTGGGTGAGATTTATATTTTCTGCATCAAATACTTTAAATTAATTGAATATTTAATCCATAAGATTTGGTAAGAATAAGATCTCAATGCATTTTTTTCAATTCTCAGAAACAACCAGCTTACTTTTTTCCCAACTGACGACACATGTTCAATTATTGCTAACCCTGGCATGATGATACAGAATGCATATCAAATAGACAAGTAATCTGTGAAAGGTTATATTAGATAAGGGAAATAAAGTGCTGGATTTTATCATTTAACAAGATGCATTTGTTTTCTACATAAGAAGACTACTCTTCATGTTTCAATCAATTCACTGAAAAAAGCAACATAGAACTGAGAAGGAAAATTGACCATAATGTAATACAAAGAGAGTGTTTAATTTCACTTTGTGAAAATTCATTGTTTTGCATTATCTGCATCAGTCGTCCACCTAGCAAATGTCTCCCTCCATAAACTCCTGTGTCAAATCATCCTTTTCTCTCTCTCTTTCTTTAAAGCTGCTGCCTTCCAGGACAGAGATAATGGAGAACTAGGTAAGATGAAAAGATTTGTTTTATCTGCTGCGTACAGCTTATAAAGTCATCCGGCAAATGCTTCTAGGAGGTCTAATCCAGGAGCACCATAATTATCATTCTGAACCTGGGTCCCTCGAGTAGTGTTTCTCTTTTAACTTACAACACTTTTAAACTAAAGGTAACCTCTTGAAAGAACGCAAGTTGAACATAGAGACTCTGTGTTTCTGTAATTTAAAAACTGTGCTCTCAAACTTGAATTCAAGCAGTGGCACGATTCAAGGGAATAGGATTAAGTTTCTGCAGTCTTGTTGTGCTGTTGTTCAAATAAAGATCAGCGCAACCCCCACCCCTGAGTGTGGATAGACAGCAACTGCAGCTGATACTTGGATGGTGGCATTAAGGTCTCAAAGCACAAATTTGCTGGAAAAATGCTTGCAAAACAGATTGTTTCCATTTTTGCTCTCCCCATCCTGCAAGTGGCGGCTGTTTCATGGCCAGAAGCAGTTGTGGGGAGGTTGTTGAGTGTGGTTTAGAAAAAACAGCCTGTGTTTAGACTGGAGTAGATGCTTGGAACCCACAAAAGTGAGCATTTCTTCTTTCACTAGCATTTATGATGTGTCACCATGGGTTTTGCTAAATCTCGCCCAGATGCTAGTGTGTGCATGTTTTAGGTGTCCTTGTGGGTGAGGTCTTGGCAGTCAGCATGGTGCTTTAGACAGTAAAATGGGAAAAGTTCATCCTGTTAAAATGTAGACATTTCAAAAGCAGTAAGTGTTAGTTAAAGATCTTAGAATGGGAGCAAAGGATTCGGAAACATGAACCTTCCTGAAAAACAAGTCCAAATTATTCCAAACATGCGTGGATACATCTTTCTTTTTGGTGCATTTTTATCACTTTTTAAAATGTTTTACTGAGATCTTTGGTGAATGTGGATATGTATCACTACTAACGATGGTAATGCACTAACTAACTAACATGGTAATTCACCAATTGCTGACTGTCTCTAAAGCAGTGAGAAGACATGTAACAATACTATATAAGTAATTTGTTAAGAATGTCATTTGAATAAAATTAGGTTCAAGGGTATTATTATGGAAAAAAATCATCATTAGCAAGTAATAAAGAAATATCTCTTTTAATGCATCAAAAAATGTATTCTTGGGGCTGGCCCTGTGGCATAGTGGTTAAGTTCAGTGCACTTTGCTTTGGTGGCCCAGGATCGTGGGTTCTGATCGCCGGTGCAGACGTACACCACTCATCAGCCACACCGTGGCAGCGACCCACATACAAAGTAGGAGAAGATTGGCACAAATGTTAGTTCAGGGTGAATCTTCCTCAGCAAAAATGAAGTATTCTTAAAGATGGCAACAGGTTATCATACCATTAAAATGTGCACAAGAATAAACATGTTGAGGGGCTGGCCCAGTGGTGCAGTGGTTAAGTTCGCATGTTCTGCTTCAGTGGCCTGGGATTCACCGGTTCAGATCCCAGGTGCAGACATGGCACTGCTTGGCACATCATGCTATGGTAGGCGTCCCACATATAAAGTAGAGGAAGATGGGCATGCATGTTAGCGCAGGGCCAGTATTCCTCAGCAAAAAGAGGAGGATTGGTAGCAATGAGCTCAGGGCTAATCTTCCTCAAAAAAGAAAAAAAAGGAAGAGAAAAAGAATAGAGATGTTGACTTTTAAAGAATACAGCAGCAAAAGAACATTTTGGATTTTGCTTAAAATTTTCAAGATTCCTAACTGCCCATTTGAAAACAGTGTAATAATGACTTAAAAAACATAACCATAAACCTAATAAAGAACATAAATTTCATTTTGTAAACTGAGTGGTCCAAACTATTTGTATTAAGTTATATCATTATTAATTTTAGAATAATCAGCCCTCAGGTTAGATTACCATTTGGCCAGAGTTTGACCCTGAATAGTGATGCTCCACCAATTTCCAGCTGTGATTGTATTGACATATTTAAATAGGTTGGGGAAGCCAATGATGTTGTGGTAACAATAGTGTAATATTAGTGCTACAAAGCCTTTCTGTAGAGTTCTCAAAATGCCGAGAAAAGACAGTCATGCTTGTAGGTAATAAACCAAATTAGCACTGAATGCAAATTAAATATAGGGGAACATAGTCCCAAAGAATCCATCACTGAATAGGGTTGCAGTTGTAAAACACATGCTCAGTTTAGCATAAGATTTCATCGATGCTTTTTAGTAGCTGTATTGATTTAGCTTTTATTTTCAACTGTGAAAGCTAAAACTGGCAGCTTTATATAATTCATTCCAACTCTGACTTTTATTTTTCTAAAATAAAAAATGTGCAACTGACATAAGTACAGTACGTGTCACAGGTAAGTGACAATTAATAGTGTCGCTTTCAGTGACATTATCAGACTGGAAAAGGGCATACAGAAAAAAGGGAGGAAAAGGACAACATCAGGAGGCATGCAAGAGGGGATTAGAACAGATACTGAGAAGGGGCGAGAGATAGGAGGGACAGGAACAGGAAAAGCCAAACAGAAAGTTTTCAGTGAGCTTGGTGGCTTCACAGGAGCTCTGTGCATGTTCCCATGAGGAAGCAGGCAGACCGTGACACACAGCCGACATTTGTATTTTCTGAACTCCCTCTGATTGTCTCTGGTGGGTAAGAACTTGAGCTCAGATGGCCACTTAAATTGGCCGGGAAAAGTTAAGGAAAAGAGAGAAACAGGTAGCTTCAGAAGAGAGAGAAATAAGTTGATGGCAAAATTCCCTTTCCTCAATGATGACAGTGGAAATATTTATTTATTCATAAATATTAGTAATAATGGTAAAAACAATGAGACCTCTGTAGAGCACTGTTCATTTTGTAAATTTTTTCTCCATCTATCACTTCACAACAGTAGCACGTGGTAAGTGAGGCAGTGATTCTTTTCTTTATTTTACAGATGAAAAATAAACACAAAATGGTCATGAAATTTAAGTGACTTGACCAAACTCCCAGAAGTAAAATAGGGACAGAGTTGAGGCTAGAGCTTAGGTCTCCTGATTCCCCGCACTTAGCTCTTTCCCTAACTTCTTTGACTACGCCTAATCCACAGGCCACACTAGTATAATCTACATCAGAAAATAAATTACTTTAACTACTTTGTAACTGCATCACATGATTGGTTGTTTCAGATCAGCACATCCTCTTACTACATCTCCTTGCTCTTCTTGGTCAGGCCTTGTAGTTCTTTTTTGTTCTCTACCAAAAATAGTCATACTGCTAATTTACATAAGTGTAAAATATTAGGAAATCCTTCCCTGAAATTAGAGGCATGGGCAGAAGTACCAGCTCTATGGTTTTGTGTCAACAATTCCGAGTAAGTCCATGAAATTCTCTGAATCTCAATTTTCTTACTTGAAAAATGAGGGATTTGGATTTAGTGCTTCAGTACGGTTTTCTCTACACAATCACACACACATACTCTCCCCTCAGTTGTTAATTAATTAACTGATTATTATATTATTACATACTACCCACATATGTTCGTTCATATATTATTTATTAATCTTAATCTCATTCAGCCTTCCACCTGAGTTTCTAGGTGTGTGTTGAGACCCTGTCATGTCCTCGACACTCTTCCTATTAAAAGTGTGGTTGGTGAACCAGCAGCATCACTGTGACCTGGGAGATTGTTAAAAAGTCTGAGTCTTATGTTCCAACCCAGATCTATTAGAATGTCATCTGCATTTTTAACCATATGCTTGGTGATTTGTATGCACTGTAAAGTTTGAGAAGCATTGCCATAGAACATAAGCTTCTAGGAAGAATGAGAAACAAGACTTCACAAATCTGTCTATATAACATATATAACACATAGTCTATGGTGATTTAGAAGCTCATTTGAAGGTAAGTATAATTTCTACCTGTATTAAGATTTTTCAGATGGTAATAATAGTACACAATGCTAATAATGAAGAGGTTATATGTTTTATTTAAATTTCTTTTATTGAAGGCTTTGCAAGTTTTTTGGCAAGTAAGAGAAAACATATGAATTTAGAATGAAGATCAAACTCTGATCTTGTTCTAATTGTCTGAGAAGTCAAACAGTGAACCAGTCTCACCAAGTTCAGGAATCCAGATCATTACAGAATTTGCCATGATCACACAGCTAGGTGGTTTACAGGAGTCTATCTGATTCCAAAACAGAGTCACGTTCTATTATATCAAACAACTGACTTGTAGAGAAAGGAGACATCAGGAACAGGACCAAGGAAAATGTCTGTTATTGCTAGGAAAAGCGCAGAGTCAACTTTTAGTTATCCGTTAGCCTATGAGCCTTTCTTTAAAGTATTACCAGTCATTTAACAATTATTTTTCCAAGTTATATATCCTCTGGAGGCAGTATATATTTGGACTATATTAATCACTTTTCAAAGTCTTCAAATCAGCAGGTTTGAAAAAAATTATCAAAAACACCAAGGATGAATGTTGGAGTATAAGTAATAGTTTGAACATTAAGGATCCCCAAACACTGCAGAATGTTTTGTAAACCTCTTTAAAATAAAAGCAAACAAAAGCTATTTCAATGCTACATATTAATGAATTATCATAATTATTTTCTTTGGGCCTTAGTTTCCTTATCAGTAAAACTAGCTGAAACTTTTATGACTCTCTACCTCTAAAAACTTTTGTGAAATTTGATTACTGTTAAAATGACTACTCTATACAGCAATATGCCACAAGTGAATTGGGTAAAGTTCATGATAATAATTTTTGACCTAAACCTTGTTTTATGTTTCAATTATTTATATATTTCTGCCCCTCCTGTTTACTGAAAAATGATTTAAGGCAGTTTACAGTAGTAAATTTTTAAAGCAACAAGCCTAAACTTGTCCATTTGTGTGTGTAACATATTAGGTTTCAATTATTTATTTTCCTCTAACCTTTTTATTTTGAAAAATTTCAAGCCTACACAAAAGTTGTAAGAATGCTACAGTGAACACTCATGTTGTCTTTACCGGTTGTGGGTATTTTGCCATATTGGCTCTATTGCTCTTTCTCTCCTTTCTTTCTGAACCATTTGTGAGTTAGTTGCAGTCATCATAACACTTCATCCTTAAATAATTCAGCGTGTATCTCCTATGAACTAGGATATTCTTTCATATAACAAGAGTAAAGTTATAAAACTCAGGAAGTTTAACATCAGTATGATGCTACTATGGAATACATCATCTACATTTCAATTTCCAATTGTATAGATGTTTATTTCTCAATCTTGGATCCAATGAAGGGTCACACATTACAGTTAGTTGGTCATGTTAAATATGATTTGCAAAAAAATGCAATTAATCATGTATGACTGTGATCTTTTGACATTTTTTCTGAAAGAATAAATGCACTTGTAGGGAAACTCCCATATTTGATTGTGCATTTACAATGCATATTTTCATAAAATTGAGGTAAAAATCAACTGAATTTGTTTCTGGTGTAGAAACACACACAGATATTTTTCCACTGAAATGAACATGTTTGGACATTTTTGGTGTGCATACACACTAAAATTGGCTGAAGATACAAACTTGAAGCTTGGCAAGATTGTAAGAAAATAAGGCCAGAGTTAGAAAAAAAAAAACCTCTTCAAGATTTAAATTACATGAATGATTAGAATTATAGGTATGAAAAACTGAAATAGGACATTGTGGGCCCAAGGTCATTCTCTACCAGTCATCTCTTCTAATTGGGTGGCTGAAAGTCAAGATGATGTTAAAGGACTTTATGGAACATGCAAATCAATCCAATGTTTGTGATGAAAACATATCAAGCAGTTCCAAAGTAAAGAACTCTGTGGTGATTTTAATTTGGCCACAGTTTGCATTTCTGTTCCTGTTTTCATAGATATGTATGAAGTTGGCCTTTTCTCAGCCTTTCTCGCATGGGCACTCTCTGGTTGACCTCAGAAGTGTTATCTTTTCTGTGTACACTATGGCCCTCCAGATGCACTGTGTTTCCTTTGAATGTGCAAAAAAAGATGGGGGACTATGAGCACCCTTCAGGGAATAAAGAATGCCCTTGCTCTTCTTCCTTCCTTAGCTGGCCCAGGACAATTTGTCTTGAAAAGGATACTGCCCATACTCTACAGGTGGGTTACCCACTGGATTTATTCACAATGACCCTGAGGAAACAAATCTAGTCTGCGTTGCTAATTTATACCACACATTATCAAATACAAAAATAAGTATAACTGTAGTCCAGCTTCATTTGGAATGCCAAAATTTGTTTTCCAGGTTTAGTCTTAAGTGTGCATACTTTAAGGTTTACATTTCATTTTCATCTAGGTTGATAAATTTGTATGTCTGAAGTTCAGAGAGACACATGACAAACCTTTCTTAATGCACGAATGCAACGTTAATGTGACGAATTCTTTAGTATTAAAGACCTATGCCCTGTGTTTGGCAATTTCCCTGACCAGATGATGATTTTTCAACCTTCAAAATGCTGTTAAAACCAACATCATTTACCTTTTTCCTTACAATCTTGGCTTATAGAAGTTTAAACATTTGAATGGTAAGAGACTCAGCATTTTGGATTATTTTTTTAGCACTTGTTGGAGCAAAGTAACTCTACTGTACCTGGTTCCACAATTCTTTTGCTATTCATCTGAGTGAACTAAGAATAGAGCACATGGAAAACAGATAATGGGTCTATCATTTCTATCAGTGTAACTTGGGGAAAGTCACTTTGTTTAGATTTACCTCAGTTTCCTCATATGTAAAATGTTAATAAGTTATCTACCTTACAAGGTGATGAAAGAAGTAAATGAGATAATGCTATGATACACCAACAGAAAATAAGTGAGCAGTAAAGTGGTAGGAATTATTATTATTATTATCATTACTACATTAGTTTTGTTCACTGACATTCTACATTATAAGAAATATTTTAAAATTAATCAAGACACCATCACCATCTTGACTGAATAATGGGAACTATCCTCTTTAAAGTAAAATGGGACTCCTGGGCACAGAAATCTAAAGGGGTTAAAAATGCTCTCTCCAAGAAAAACCTACAAAACTGGACAAAAATGTAAAAAACGACCAATTGAGAAGCAATTATTCATGAAAAGTGCAAAACTTCAGGTAAGAATAATGGGAGTCTGTGGTGTTAATACTGGGGGGGTCCCTTCTGCTCCCCATCCCCTCATAGCTTGGTTAACATGATAGTTCTCCTAAGGCACGGTTGTCTGCAAAATCAGCTTCACTTTATTTGAAAAACTCATGCCTAACAGTATTGGTAGTAAAAGTAACCAACTTGGTAGTAAATGAATGAGTAAAACCTGCAGCTCTCCTACCCTAGGCTGTAGTTCTATTGGAGCAAGCAGCAGACTGTATGACTGTCCAGAATTTTAACAAAGAGATCTTGAAAATGAGAGAGTCATAGAGGAGCTTGGTAAACTCTTTATACATCTCCAATGGATTGGAAGTTTCCACATGGGCAGGGGAGACCTGAGAGGACCCAAACTGTCTACACAACCCTGGTTGTCTAGAATCTGCGCACATGCAGGTGACACTTGGGAGGATTCAGTGGAGAGTAGAAGGACAGAATTGAGAATTGCCTGAACTTTGTTTGTGTTCCCCAAGTCACAAGCATATCCACCAGCAGAGTGTGGAAGCTTACTGGCTTGAAGTGTTTGAGCACAAATCTGAGTGAAGCAGACACTTGAGCTAAGTAGACACAGTAGGAAGCTTGGCTGAAAACTAATTATAAAAATGAAATAACTGAGCAGAGATATCAGGAGCTGCACGTTACAATAGAGACGGATTCTGCAGATTAAGCCCAGGAAAACTACATAAAAACAAACAAACAAACCAATAAACAGAAACAATGATAGCTCTCAGGAAAAAAATAAAATAAAAACGAGAATCCAGAGTTACTACAATATATTATCTAAAATGTCTGGTTGTCAACAAAAAATTCTAAGATAGAATCCATGACAAATATGTTCAAAGACTAAAACCATGTTTAAAGAATTATAGGAAAATATAACATTGACTCAAATAATGGGCACTATATATAAAAAAATAAAACCATTAAAAAGTACCAGTTGGAAATTCTTGTGTTGAACGATATAGTAACAAAGACCAGAAATTCACAACATGGACTCAACAGAAGATATGTGATGGAAGAAGGAAGAGTTAGTGATCCTAAGGAGAGATCAATAGAAAATTTTTTCAATCTGAAAGTAGAGAGTAAAAAGACTAAAGAAAAATGAACACAACTTCAGAGACCTGTGAGATAATATCAAGTCAGCCAACATATATGTAATGTGAATCCTAGAAAGAAAAGAGCAAATGAAAGGAACAGATAAAAAAAAAAGAAAGAATGGCTGAAAATTTTCTGGTTTTGATGAAAAACCATCTACAGATCCAAGAAACTGAAAGATTCAGAGTAGGACAAATACAAAAAGATCCTAACTTAGAAACATCATAGTCACACTGTTAAAATCTGATGATAAAGAAAAAATCTTGACAGCAGGAAGAGAAAAGTCACTCATTACATGCAGGGGAACAACAGTACAATTAATGGTTGACTTCTCATCAGAAACAACAGGGCCAGAGGGCAGAGGAATAGTATATTTAAAGTGCTGAAAATTGTCTACCAAGAATTCAATATTCAGCAAAACTATCTTTGAAAAATGAAGGTTAAAAAAAGGCATTCTAAGATAGACAAAGACTAAGACGTTTATTGCTGGCAGACTTGCATTACAAGAAATAGTAGAGGGATTTCATGAGGCTGAAAGGAAATGACACCAAGAGGTAAAAAAATACACAGGAAGAAATGAAGACACTAAATGTAAAACAATAGAAACTACCCAAAAGAATGTTCTTCTATTACAGTGGGATTAAATTAGAAATCAATTACAGAAAGAAATTTAGGAAATAGTGATATGTGGCAATTAAACAAAACACTTTTGGGGCTGGCCTGGTGGCATGGTGGTTGGGTTCGTGCACTCTGCTTTGGCGGCCCAGGGTTCATGTGTTTGGATCCTGGGCGCAGACCTAGCACTGCTTGTCAAGCCGTACTGTGGCAGCATCTCACATAAAATGGAGGAAGATTGGCACAGATGTTCGCTCAGTGACAATCTTCCTCAAGTAAAAAAGAGGAAGGCTGGCCACGGATGTTACCTCAGGGCCGATCTTCCTCACACACACAAAAAAAAGCCCCAAGAAGCAATTTTTAATAACCCATGGCACAAAGAAAAAATTAAAAGAAATTAGAAAATATTTTGAGCTGAATGATAATGAAGCACAACATACCAAAACCTATGGGTAGCAGCTAAAGTAATGTTTGGAGGATGGTTTATAGCCATAAACACTTATATTAGAAAAGGAGAAAGGTCTCAAATCAGGAATCTAAGCTTCCATCTTAAGAAACGAGAAAACAGAAGAGCAGAATAAACCCAAAACAAGCAGAAGGAAGCATGTAATAAAGAACAGAGTAGAATCAATGAAATATAAAATGGAAAAAACAATAGATAAAATTAATGAAACACGAATTTGGTTCTTTGGAAATATCAACGAAATTGATAAACCTGAACTAGATTGCAAAAAAATAAGAGAGATTATTAAAGCCTGATTACTAAAATCAGTGTTGAAAGAAGGGCTATCTCTACTGACCTTACAGAAATTAAAGGGCTTATAATTTGATATATTTATATAAACCATAAAGTTTACATAACTACAAATTATATGAAAGCATATAATTACAAACAACATTTTGAAAACAAATTATACAACTTAGAGAAAAAGACAAACTTCTAGAAAGACACAAATTACCAAAACTAACTCAAGAAGAAATAGAAAATCTGAATAGATGTATAAAAAGATAATAAATTGAGCTGGTGACTTAAAAATCTTCCCACAAAGAGAAGCCCAGGACTAGATTGTTTTACTAGTGAATTCTATCAATTTATCATTTTAAAATAAACTCTTTCGGAAAATAGAAGAAGAGAGAATACTCTCCAACTCATTCTATGTCACTGATATTATCCTGGAACCAAAACCAATGATATCACAAGAAAACAAAACTATGAACCAAAATGCCTTGTGAACATAGACACAAACATTCTTAACAAAATATTCGCAAACTACATCCACCCATGTAAAAAAATGTATTCTACATCTTGACCAAGTGGAATTTTAACCCAGGAATACAAATTGGTTTAATTTTCCAGAACTGAATTAATGCAACAAACCATATTAATAGAGAAAATGGCAAAACCATATGATCATCTCAATAAGTGAAGAAAAAGTTTTGACAAATCAAACATCCATTCTAGATAAGAATTTTCAACAAACTAGGCAAAGAAGAATTTCATCAACCTGAAAAAGGGCATCTAAAAATACCCCACAGTTAGTATAATACTCAATGATGAAAACTGAAGGCTTTTCTCCTAAGATTGGGAACAAGGCAAAGATGTCTGTTCTCTCCACTTTTATTCGATTTATTCTGGAGGTTCCAGACAAAGAAAGAGGAAAGGAGGGCATGGGAGGGAGGGGGAGAGGAAGAGAGGAGAGAACTTTGACACTGATCTCAAATCACACTCAAAAAATAACTGAAAATATATGGCAGACCCAAATGTAAGAGCTAAAAATATAATACTAGAAGGAAATATAGGAGACAATTGTTGTGACCACAGATCAAATAAAGATATCCTACATATGAGACCAAAAACATGATCCATAATGAAAAAAATCAATAAGGTGAACTTCACCAAAATTAAAAACTTTCTCTCTTCAAAGTGTCATTAAGAAACTGAAAACATGGGCCACAGACTGGGAGAATGGGAGAAAATATTTGCAAATTATATTTCTGATAAGGAACTCTTTTAACTCAATAATGAAAAGACAACAATTAAAAACTGAGCACAAGAGTTGAGTAGACATTTCACAAAGAAGGTATATGTATGGCCAATAACAAAAGATGTTCAATTTCATTAGTCATTAGAGACATGGAAATTAAAACTATAATGAGATACTGTGATAGTCCCCCTAGAATGGCTATAATAAACAAGGCAGATGATAGCAATTGTTGTTGAGGAGGTGGAGAAAGTAGAACTCTCTACATTACTAGTGGGAATGAAAAATGGCACAGTGACTTTGTAAAACATTTTGACAGTTCTGTAAAAAGTTAAATACAGATTTACCAGATGACCCAGGAATTCCATTTCTAGGTGTCTACTTTAGAGAAATGAAAACATATGTCTGTACAAAAATGTGTATGCAAATGTCCATAGCAGCATTATTCCTAATGGACCAAACTGCAAACAATCCAAATGTCCACCAACTGGTGAACAGGGAAACAATATGTGGCATATTCATAGAGTGGAATCCTATCCAGCAATAAAAAGGAACAAACTATTGATAAACTCTACAACATAGATGAACCTCAGAAACATTATGCAAAGTGAAAGCCAGGCACAGAAACAAAAGACCACATATTGTATGATTCAATTTACATGAACTTTCTAGAAAGGGCAAATCTATAGAGACAGAAAGCACATCAGTGGTTGTCTGGGACCAGAATGGAAATGGGAATTGACTGAAAACAGCGACTTTTAGAGTGATGGAAATATTCTAAAACCTGATTGCAGTGAAGGATACAAAACTATAAATGTATGAAAAAAAATTGAATTGGACACTTCCAAGGGATGGATTGTATGGTGTTTAGATTACACCACAATAAAGCTGCTAAAAAATTAAAGAAAAACTTCTACAAAAATCAAGAAAATGAATTCAGTAATGTATAATTTCTTAATAATTATATTCATTGTTTAATTAAATTAAATGAGTTTTAGATGTAGAGCTGAGTTTAAATTTTGACTCAATACATTTCCATAGAAATCTGGTCAAGTTGCCTGGTTAAAGCTAAGTTTTCTAATTGGTAAAATCAGAGATGTTAACACCTATATTCCCATTTGAAACCGTTGGGCAGCTCAAATGAGATATGAAAGTTTCTTCTATAAAACTTTATGTAAATGTTAATTATACTGATGTTGATGCTGCCAGTTAAAGAATCAGTTTTAAATCGTCTATTTTGTTCTTTAGCTCAAAGCCGTTGTGGTCATAGACCCTGCCGTTTTGAGAGGCTCAATAGTATCACCTTTGTGCAATGCACTTTCCAATCCTTCAAAATAAATACTATAGAATTTTCTTGAAAAAAATCCCCATGCTTTATGAACGTGATTTGATCATGCTATGGCACAGGTAGTATAACTTTAACAGGTACATGGTTGCAAGTAATTGGCAAAGGGCTAAAAAAGGAAAATATCATGTATTACATAAATACTTGTAAGATAAAATGTGAGAGTTCCTTGCCTTTGGTGTCATTGCTATTCTTAGAATCCACCCTTGTACGACATACTGCTGAGGGCATCCCTCTGGTGGATGTTCGCAAATACATTAAAGGTAAAAAAAAAGAAAAAAGAAACAAATAAAGCATTTTGGAACATCAATCTGAATTTATCAAGCCTTGAAAATCAAGCAAAGTATATTATTTACACATGAGAGGTTCTATTCTGAGTCTGCATACATCTGGCATAGCTCATATTTTTCCTTAATTTAAATGAATAAGTGTTATAATGAGTGCCTTCCATTTAATTGCTCTATATTGGTAAGCTTCTGCCCCAAATTTAGGAATATGTTTAGCAAAAAGGAATTCTCATTAAAGAACACTCTCTCTGTCCCATTCCCCATCTGATCCCTCTCCTTCCGCTATTTCTCAAATGAAGAATGACTAGAAACAGTAAAGAAATCAATGTTACCAGCGTTCTGCAGGTAAACATATGCAGAGGGGAGTCTGGAAGTCAGTGGAGCATAGTGGTTATGACCAGCTTTGGAGTTAGAGACACTTGGGTTGAATCCTGGCCTTTCTAAGTATTACCCGTTCATTTTTTCATTCATTCAGCAGATATTTATTAAGTACCTACTTCAGGTCAGCATTGTGCTATGTTCCGTTAATGAAATGGGAAGGAAAAAGATAGACACAGCTATTCTCACATGGGATCAGTTTAGTCAGGGATTAAGATATTAATTATAAAATCAGACTAATGAATATGGACTACAACCAAGAGTATGTGCTCTGAAGGAAAGGAACATGATTCATGCAGCAGCATACCTAAAGATTTCACATCTGGAGTAGATCATTTTTTAACACCTCCCTCTTCCACAGGACACAGTTGTTTTTAATAATATTGATGTAATATTATTAATAGTTGCCATCTTAGTCATTCTTTAATTTTAAAATTAACAAGGAAGAATAATTTTAATTTGGAAGATATTACTCAAATTAAGCAAAATATTTTGTTTAATTTTTTAAAACATATTTTTGTTTTAAAATTTGTTCTTTCTAAACGAAAATATTACACTTTACCATTTGTGCTCTGTTTCACCATTTTAACTTTTAGACGGAAATAACAACTCGAAGTCATACAGGATTGTTGAACTGAAGTAACTCAAATTGTTTCTTTTGTTTACAGTTACTGGTCTATGACAGTTTTAGAATGTACTGTTGAAACTCAGAAATACGTGGCACAATAGGAGTTGAGACGAACCTGTGCCTGAGGTCTGTGTCGAGGGCTGACACTGTAACTGGGAGTTCTCCAAATTAACTTCCACAGAGGATATAATGCTCATTGAAGGATAAGTTTTTAAAAATAGTAATTTGAAGTGTACATAAATATTAAAAGTCAATAGTAATCACATCAATTGTTAAGAACTTAGACCAACAATAGATTTATTCAGGAAAGACATTGTTTAGAATTGCTGGCAGAAGGTACTAATAAAAAGCAGACCAACATTCAGTGCATTTTATTACTGTTGCTAAATTCTCTACAGACAAAGCCCTCCCTTATTGCTTGCACCCTGGTAGACTACTTCTCCTGTCTCATCCTGGGTGCACCACAGATACAATGAGAGCATATAAATGACAAAAGGAACCGAATCTCTAAGCATGTGCCACACTCTTGTCTGAGGACACACATTCAAGGAAGTGCAAAACATTCAGTGAGGCCAGCGCTGGATATGTGAGGGAGAGAGTAATATGACAGCAACTTGGAAATATGTACACGAGAACAGGCAGAGCCTCATACGTCATATTCAGGATTTTGATCTTTATCCTAAAAACAATAGATTGTCTTTGAAGGGTTTTTTGGTGGGATGGATAGTGTGGGTGGTGAGGAGTTATCACAATCAGATCTGTATTTTGAAAAATTTATTCTAGCCACAGAGAATGGATTGAATGGACACCAGTGCCAAAGAGGGTCAAAGATGCTACAATACTAGTGTCAGTAAAAGATTGGACCCTGTTGGTGATGACTGAGTTGAAACGAGGCGGTTCATGACAAGAGGCATTTATAGGAAGTAAAAACAATAGGGATTAGTGATGTATTGGATGTATTATTAGTCAGGGTTCTCCAGAGAAACAGAAGCAATAGGAGATATGCATATACATCTCTCTCTCTCTCTCTCTCTTGCTCTCACTCTCTCTCTCTATTATTCTGAGGAATTGTCTCACAAAATTATAGTCTAACAAGTCCTAAGATCTGTAGCAGGCAAGCTAGAGACCCATGAAAGCCGATGGTATAGTTCTAGTTCAAAGGCTGGCAGGCTCAAGACCCAGGAAGAACCAATATTTCAATTTGAGTCCAAGAGCAGGAAAATAAATGACTTCTCAGCTCATTGCAGTCAAGCAGGTAGAATTCCCCCTTATTCAGGGGAAGGTCAGCCTTTTTGTTTTATTCAGGCCTTTAATTGATTGGATGGGGCCCACCCTTATTAGGGAGGGTCACCTGATTTACTCAGTCTGCCAGTTCAAATGTTAAACTCATCCAAAAACACCCTCATAGATATACCCAGAATAATATTTGATCAAATATTTTGGCATCCTGTGGCCCAGTCAAGTTGACACATAAAACTAACCATCACACTAAACATAGGGGTAAGGGAGAGGGAGGTGTTTAGAAGGATCCCTATGTTTCTGGTTTGGACAATTTGATGGTTGGTGGCTGCATTCACTAAGTGATGGAACACTAGCAGAGCACCAAGTTTTAGGTTGAAGGTCATAGATTTTATTCTGGACTTGTTGAGTTTGAAGTGACTTAGTCACATCTAAGTGGGTATAATCAATGGATACATGGTCTGGGACTCAGAAGAGGAGTTTTGTTTAGAAAGAATAATGTAGGAATCAGTGGCATGTAGTTGTTCATAGAAACCATCAGCACAGGTAGAGAAGAAAAGGGTCACATAGGGTAGAGAGACAAAGAAGAAGGTTATAAAATCAATCCTTGTGGAATGATGACATTTAACGACTATATCAGGAGGATGATCCTGCCAAAAACCCCAGAGAATCACAGTTAGAAAAGTAGTGGGCACCCTATGGAGAGTATTGTGTACTGGAGCCTAAGGTAGGACAAATGGGGCTGCTGAGGAGAGGTGTGCTGCTCCTAGAATGTGGAGAAGGGGGAAGCGTAAACGAACAATGATGAAGTGGAGGCAGTGTGCAGAGAGAGCTTTGAGAACAGTTTGACTATGAAAGAGAGCAGAGAAGTAGGGTTACAGATTACAAGATGCTCAGGGATTTAGTTGTAAAATTATCCTTCCTTTCTTAATCCAGTGAAACCAACCACCTAATATAATCAGAGAGTAGCAAGATAGCTGACATTGTGCTTCATAAAAATGTGTTGAATGAATACATCCTTGAATGCCTGACATCATTCCCTCTGGAAAACCGTTCACAATTCATGGCTTTACTATATTTTTTTATTGGAAATGACGGGCTACAAAATACAATCTATTATGCATAATGAATTATAATAAATATTTATATATATATCAAGGCAAGTACCATATGATTAAATCTTTCTCATAAAACATCCTGTGGTATCAAGTATCCAAGGCAAACTGTGCACATAAACCACAGGATTCAGGCAGATTCAGCAAATAATAGTATTCTCTTTATGAGGCCTCAGGGGATAAATGTCTCTCTTTTCTCTTCACAAAGAATAGACTTGTTCTATTGTTTAGGCAATGGGGAGTGTATAACTGTTTGTATTTTCCTCTTTACTCTGGGGCGAGGAAGCTCAGGGCTAAGCTGTAGTCCGCTTGTAACCACCAGAAACAGCAACCTCAGAGCATGATTTTGTCTCCGTACCTCACCCCTAGTTTGTTTTTATCTGACCTTTATTTTTTCATCACTCCGATTTTCTTAGGTTGGTCTGAAAACAATCTTGTTGTGTTCTATGGACTTTTGCAATATGTCCTAATTTTTTTTTTTTGCTATAACAGACTATAAATAATAAACAAATAGGGGCTGGCCCAGCTGCCGAGCGGTTAAGTTCATGTGCTCCACTTCGGTGGCCCAGGGTTTTGCCGGTTGGGATCCTGGGTGCGGACATGGCACTGCTCATCAAGCCACACTAAGGCGGTGTCCCACATGCCACAACTAGAAGGAGCCACGACTAAAAATATACAACTACGTACCAGGCGGCTTTGGGGAGAAAAAGGAAAAATAAAATCTTTAAAAATAATAATAATAATAAATAATCCTAGCAGTCTACACAGTTCAGAAGGATGCACCTGTAAGTGTATTGCACTGTTTATTCCAGAACACAGAGTTGGCTTCACTTCACTCCTGTAAATGGGACATTTGGCAAAATGGCATGATTCAGACCTCAGGGTTTACTGCTAGAGATCATTTGATGGAAAGACCGAAAGGGATTTGCAGTTTTACTCTAGAGGTTGATTTTGCATATGTGTGCATGCAGGGCTGGCTCTCCCACCACACTTGTGTAATTGTTAAGTAAGGTTTTCTTTTTGAGGATGGGAGGTGTGTTTTTAACGAGCGAGAGACATTAAAGGGAAGTGGGGGCCTCGCAGAATCAACAGTGTGACAACAAGCTTTCAATTAGGGGGACATCTGTTGGGAATACAGGGACTCCCTACCCAAAGTCAGTGGCTAATCAGATTCACCTGCCCGAGCAGCCAGACAGCCCTGTGTGCTGGGAAAGCTTGCTGATTTCTCCATGCTCAATCACACTGCATTAAGTGGCCACCTGGGCAATGTGTTCGTGCACACCTGCTGACCCACCCAGCCTAGCAAAAGGTACTGAGATCAAACTCCCGAAATAGACAGAAAGCAGATCCTCCCATGTCCCGAAAGGGGAAACAGCAAACGAAGAAGAAGGAAAGACCCAAGACTGGAAGGGCATGATGAATTGTTAGGAAATCAGCATTAACTTTGGCACCTGTTGTTAACATGTTTCACTGTTTTTAAACAGTGCATTTAAGAAATTCTCATCCCTGAAGAAAATATTCAGCCCTTTCACTTTCAGAACAATGGTATTTAATCTGAATCAGACCAAATAGCAACCTGATTCATAGAGGGTGAGATTAAGCCGTATTGAATATATATACCTAATTTTTTTGGTGATTTCTTTTTGCCTATTTTGGAAATGTATTGTTCCTCTTCCTTTTCTGAATGTATAAAAGGCACTTTTCCTAAAACATACAGTTTTGCTTAATTAGATGCCAACTGTTGGCAACAAGTATTGTATATTCCATACGTTTTAAAGGTATGAAGCTAAGGCCAGTTTATAACACAATATTGTAGATCAAACTTTCTCTACCTGATGGATTGCATTACTATGGCCACTTGTACTGTTATTTTTCTGTCCGGTACGAGTGATATTTATTGTTATTTTGTTTTCTTTATTGGGGCTGGTTTGTTGACAAACCTCAGAACATCTAAGATTGACCAAAATATACAACACAAAGGGACATAAGGTTTATTTCTGACGATTTCTGAACACATGGATGCCTCTTGTTACTTTCTATGGCTTTATTGTGTTCCTCTCTACAATACTCAAAAGTCAAGAAACAATGAGGGAAGCTATCTAGGTGCTGCAGATTAAGAAAAAATTTCAGCCTGAATGATGAACTTTCTAAGTTCTCTTGGTAAAACTCCATCTTATAATTATTCATGTCTCCAGTTCACTCTGCCTGTTTAGACATAAACTTGCTGTTTTCAAGTTTTCCTTCTGGCAAATTGGCTTAATTAAACATTCTGACTAATGAGAGCATTGTATGCACTGAGAATGCTCCGTGTCTATAGAAACACTTTACTTTTCCCAGCTTTTCCACATATAGATGTTCATCTTACGTATAATCACATTTGTAGTCTTTCATGATCACTTATATCCATACATATATATATAGATACACACACAGTGTTGTATTCTAAAACAAAAATAAAATGAAATATATTATGGTGTTTTATAATCACTAATGTATATATTAGTTATATTAGGTATATATTATAATATATACATATATATATATATAATGTCAACAAGACAATATTTTCCCTTAAACATTAGGAAAGCAATGTATTTGAAATGAGGAAAAACATTGAAAATATTTGGTTTGGTCATAATTTTATAGTTGACTCAAAATGATTAATAACCAAATTCAGCCCTTCCCCTAAGCACCCATGCAATGCATGCATTGAAATAAGAAAGAATACAAAAACATGCTAAAACAGAGCCTGTAATTCCCAACAGGCTTCTCTGTTTTCTGATGGAGATAATCAGTAAGCAGATCTTCAAGGCATCTCTTCATCACTGTCAATTTTGACTAAACGGAGATTCTGATTGGCTGCTCAGGACTGGCCAGCTGCTAAGGGAAACTAGAGAACCTGTAGAAACAAAACCTTTCTTTCCTTCACTGAAATAACTACTAGTTAAAGGTACAAAACATCTTTAAATGAAAAGAGAAGGGAGATAAATCTGAAGAAATAAAATGTGTTGACTCATCAGCTAAGATATTAGTTTGTGAGCACTAGTACCACTTATTTATTGCTGTGTTTTAGAACAATGCAAAACAATAAAACATTATCTCACATTACAACAAAGAGCCTTTCCTGGTGCACAGCAGTATGGACTACATTGACATATGTATGTTTCTGCTCAAGTATCTGTTGGTCTTAACAGAAGGACTTTGAAAATGTCAGTATCGACATTGCAAGTCAGGGCAGAAATATCAGCTAGTAGTAGTATAATTTTGTTGCTGCTTTAATGTTTCTACTATAGCTAGTTGACAACGTTAATATTGTTAATATCTTTCGACACCTGGCTATGTAGGTATTAAGTTTTAAGTTCCACTTACCAAACAAGTTAAATTTCTTGTTAAATTTAGTGCCAGAGAACTAGAAATTCTGAATCTAGGAATAAACATTGAATGCAGAAATATTTGATCTTGATATTCATGTGATACCATCATGTCCTCTGTCATTAGTTCCATCCTTTGTTCATATCTCCCTTCTAAAAAAGAACTGTGGGGGTTGCCCAGTGGCGCAGTGGTTAAGTTCGCACGTTCCGCTTCTCAGCGGCCCAGGGTTCGCGGGTTCGGATCCTGAGTGCGGAGATGGCGCTGCTCCTCAAGCCATGCTGTGGTAGGTGTCCCACGTATAAAATAGAGGAGGTTGGGGCATGGATGTTAGCTCAGGGCCAGTCTTCCTTGGCAAAAAGAGGAGGATTGGCAGCAGTTAGCTCAGGGCTAATCTTCCTCAAAAAATAAATAAATAAATAAATAAATAAATAAATAAAATAAAATAAAAAAGAACCGCTGGTGTCCCCTTCTCAGAGAATATGCTCAGACAGCTTAGCCAAGTGCACTTTTGGATTCCATCCTAAGACACTTAGGATGACTGAAATTAAAAGCAAGTTATTTGCTCACTCTTTACTATTTATTTATTTTATATTGACAATAGTCATATCTCTGTGGATAAAAATTACTTTGCTCGTCTTTGTTTAGTTTATGCTTATTATACACGTGAAGTTGTAACTTACAGGTTGGAAAACTAACAGCAAAGTCTGCCTTGAGTGTGGTAGAACACACTGACCGGAGTCACCGCAGCGTGTGGGGGGAGGAGTGTGTGGGGGAAGGTGGCAGCATGTTCACCAAGCAAACAATTAGGAGAGGAAAAAGGTGAGTCTTCCAGGAAATACTCAACCGGGAAGCTATTCTCTACTTCTCAAACCAGGAATGTCTGAAAAACCTGCTGCTGGAATCTCTGAGCCGTGCATCGGCACAGTGGAAGGGAGCTGTTCAATTCCAAGTAGGAACAGAATTCTTAAGTGCACAAGTGCAGTAGAAAGATAGGTAGAGTACTTGATGCTATTCTAGGCAGTGATTTTCTCTGTGTTAATGCGGGAACTTGCTCTCTGTCTCTCCCTCTGTCTCTCTCTCTCACACACACACACACACACACACACACACACAGAGAAGACAATTTGACGACTGCTGCGCATATCTGCCCATCAGATTTACCTGAGCGGCTGTTTTAAAATGCTTATTCCTGGTACCTCTTTCTGGATCTATTGAATCTGAGCGTGTGGATGTGGGGCTCAAGCATTTGTATTTTTAACAAGTTATCCCTTAATGCTAATCAGCCATAAAAAAAGACAAAATCGTCCCAATTGCAGCAACATGGATTGACTTTGAGGATATGATGTTAAGTGAAATAAGACAGACAGAGAAAGACAAATACTGCATGATTTCACTCATAGGTGGAAGACAACAGATACATACAAATACATGGATAAAGAGAACAGATTAGTGGTTACCAGAGGAGAAGGGGGTTGGGGGCACATATGTATGGTGACGGACAAAAATTAGACTACTGGTGGTGAGCATGATGAAGTCTATTCAGAAACTGATAAATAATAATTTACACCATGTTATGAACCATTATGATCCCAATAAAATTACTGGGGAGAAAAAAGTTATCCCTTGACAATCTGATGTAGTAAATCCAGGCTGGTCTTGGGGAGCCGCTGTTTTATACAATTAATTAATATGTATGCTTTCTTAAAATTAAATAGTCAAAAGTGAATTAGAATGGGCAAGAGTGAGGTGTGGATC
Source organism: Equus asinus (assembly GCF_041296235.1). Lineage (NCBI taxonomy): Eukaryota > Metazoa > Chordata > Mammalia > Perissodactyla > Equidae > Equus > Equus asinus. Next base: position 42,332,114 of record NC_091812.1, read on the forward strand.
CAAAACTAGAGAAAGAAGACCATGAGGCATAATCAGAAAAATAATTAAGGGCAATCTGGCCAAGAACTAAGACAGATACAAACCCGGTCTCTCTTCACTCTGGGGCAGTCGCTGCTGTGCTAGTGAGGAGGGTTTAGAAGTTAACATGAGATCCATACTGCAAACCAGTAGATAATCCATGTTTAGTATACTATTATCAACCTCATGCTAATATTTACTTAAAAGCATGCATTTATGCATTACATTTTTAGCAACTAATTCTTTTGTTTTTGTTTTGCTTTCTCTATAAAGACCAGTGTTACTATATATACTTTTGTCATTGTTATAGAAATCTTTCTGATATGGTAGACCCAACTGATAATTCTTATCAATACCAAGACTTTCAGAAGAGATAGATCAAAAAGCTCCTTCCTTCCACAATGGTCCCTGAATGAGGAATATTCCTTTTTCATTCTTTTACTACGTGCAAACACGCACACAGACACACACGCATATGCACACACCATATAAAACAAACCAATACTCTCTGCTCATATCACTTACTATCTATGACTAGAACAGAAAGATCATCAGGGAAGTTCTTACTGCTTTAACAAGAGTCAAATAACATTCAGTGTTCCAGATAGCTCTCATTTATTGCCTTTGCCACCCAACTGCATGAGAACTGATTCAGAGGCCCAACAGGTAGAAATGAAAGTTGGGTTTAGAATGACTATTTCTGCATAGCTCTTTAACTCCTAGATGCTTTTCTAACTTAGACAATGCTTATAGACGTTAAAAATAATAGCACGGCTTAATGACCTTAAGTCTCTTTGAACAATAGCAAAACATAGGTAAGTTCTCCAAATGTTGTCAATCTCTTTGGTAGTCCGTTCATAAACACATGGTACCTACTGAGGAGTAATGAATGCCAGAGCATGTGGCTCTACATGCCAGATGGAGGTCACACACCTCTAATGAAGTCACTGAGTCCTTTAAAACAATGCAGTGAGTCATACGTGATTTGAAGTTCTGCATTTTTGAGCAAGGCATTGTAAAATTTGGAAGATACAGTCTATTTTTGAATCCTCCAATTGTTTTAATTAAAAAAATTCTTTAAATTGTATTATACCGTTTACATAGCTATGAGACTGAACTGTTTACAAGTCATTATCATTTATAAAAAGAAGAGAGTCATTACTGAATCTGGAACAGTGGAAGTATTTTAATTTTATTATTATGTCTACCATTTGTCTTAATAAGGCACAGTCCCAGGGGCCTAAGATCCGATTAAATCCAGCATCTCTCATCGCTCTTATGATTCAGTGTCTTCTGAGAAAGGGAGTTCCTTAAGTAAGTCTATAGTACTGAAAAGGATTAACCTTGGCAAACTACCAAACAAACACATTTAATTATTTCACTAATGCAAAAAATGTTAGTTTTTTTCCTAACAAGCAATATTTTAGTCATGTATTCATTGAACTGTTAATAGTTCCTCAGCTCTCTCCTTGGTGCAAGGGGAGGTAGAAAAAAACAAAAAACAAAATCTGGTCCCTCATGGGCTAGAAGGAGGAAACATTTATTAGATACTTTCTATGTGTCAAGTTCACTGCTAGGTGCTTTCAGCACACTGCATCATTTTGTGGAATTTAGAATTTGTCTGGGGAGGAAAATACATGCTTGTAACAATCAGGGAATCAAACGTGGTACTTGAATTTCATAAAACTTGTCAGCTCCTTTCTCTTGTCTTAGCTTCTCACCACCTCAGCTCCCTAGACAGATGGGTCCTTTGAGGACTGTCCATCACGAGCAAACTCACCAACTCCTCACAGTAATTGCAAACCTGATCTTGCCTGGGGAAGGGAATTCTAAGTGACTCCTTGCTCCATTCCACCTCCTCATCCCCAACCCCCAACATTCAGTAGGGCATAGCATGAGTCAGCCACCCAGATGTGACATAAGATAAAACATATATTTCTTGAAACATTTCTCTAATTTCTTTTCTTTTTTTGAAATGTGACAGTATTAGCATTAATTCATTAGCATTAATGAAATTTCAAAAAGCTAGATAACCTGAATGGGCCCATGAAGCTGTCCTTTATGTCACGGTTGCTATTTGCTTATGCTGTTGACGGTGGTGGTGGACGTGAACACTGTGACTTTCCAGGTTGCATGTGTTGTAGTCCCTAAAAGCTTTAAGACATCCTGAGAGTTCAGCCAATAAAACTAAAGCAATTCTTCCTGCTCAGTCTTCTTAGGATCACGCAACCATTGGTACTCTCCCGGGTTTCTGTCCTTGTCTGATTCTCTTCCTTCACCATCTTTCCTCCGAGTCATCTCGTCTGCTCCCTGGCTCTGATTACTCCCTATGTGATGTTGGATCCAAAGTATTTAACTCCAGTCTGAGTCTTTTACATGAGACTCACACCCATATATACAACTACATACTGGTCATTTCTCTACATAAAACAGTGCTCTTGTAGGCAGGGTGGTGTAGGATGGGAATGAGGAGACTGGGGAAGGCCCATGCTCCTCTCCATAATCTCCCAGCTTTAAAAAAAATGCAAATATCAAAAAAGGTGAAAATGTCAAAAGTGCATAAATTCACATACATAATTTCTGAAGCATAAGACAGAGCTGTATTTGTCCTGCTGGGGTAAAAAAATTGAATAACATAAAACAAAGCTAAACAAAAAACACCAACCTCTACCATGTTTAGATAATCTGTGCTCTCCGAGATATTTTCCATCTAATGAGGAGGTTACTCTACATGGATATCCGCAAAGACCACAAACTCAACGTGCTTTCTATTGAGTCTATGCCAACAGCTTGGCTGTCATCCTCAACTTTCCCTTTCCTTTACTCGTACGTCTAGGCATTGAGGCCTATTCCTCCCACCTCTAAAGATCTCTCACATCTCTTCCTTCCCCTCCCCCCTCACTATCGGAGAACTACTGCCTTAGTTCAAGTCCTCCTCAGTGTGTCAGCTGGACTCTTGCAACAGCTTTATAACTCATCTCTTGCTTACAAGCTTCCCCCGTTCAATCTATTTTCTCTGTGATAATTAGAATAATAATTGTATTTCAAATATTTCAATGACTCAGGGCTGGCCCCGTGGCCGAGTGGTTAAGTTCGCGTGCTCCGCTGCAGGCGGCCCAGTGTTTCCTTGGTTGGAATCCTGGGCGCGGACATGGCACTGCTCATCAAATCACGCTGAGGCAGCATCCCACATGCCACAACTAGAAGGACCCACAACGAAGAATATACAACTATGTACCTGGGGGCTTTGGGGAGAAAAAGGAAAAAAATTTAAAAAAAATCTTAAAAATAAAATATTTCAATGACTATCGTTTTCAAGGCAAACCCCAAACTACGTAGAATGACATAAAATGGACTGTAGGTCTGTCCCTGGTAAGGATGAGTGACTCTACTCTTGCATGCCTCTCCTCACAAGTTCTAGTCATTCTCAAGCTTCTTGTAAGGCTCTTAACATGACGTGCCCTCTTTTGCCACACTGCCTTTGCTCAGACTGCATCCTCTGACAGGAATGCATTTCCTTGTCCCTGCTGCTCAGATTTCAGCAAATCAGCTTTTACACTTCCTTCACAACTTACTTCAGCTGTTACCTTTCCTGGTAAGCCCTTCTTGACCAACACAATCTGGACTGGTTTTCCCTTCCACAATCTGTTAGAGTATCTTATTCTTACCTCAATAGAAATAATAGTAATAGTTGTAATAATAGTATAAATTAACGGTTATTGAGTGAATTCTAGGTTCTAGGGACTATGATAAGCATTTTTATAAATTTTTTCTTGTCGAGTTTCTAATACTTTACAGAGAATGTCTATCAACTTGATGGTTTCTCCCATGAGACTCTGAACTCTAAAAAGGCAGGTTCTGTGCCTTGCTGAATTTTTCTTAGTCTCAGAGCCTAACTCAGCGCTGTGTTCATTGAATGACTGAATATTCTGAAAGGTTGTGACTATGTTTCTTGTGGAAATTTCCATGATTCTCTCTACTGGAAATAATCGCTCCCAAGTTGAATTCCACTTTGACAGGATTTGCGTTCCTTTCTTGCTTATGTTAAATATTTTCATGTATGTAACCTGGCTGCTCTGTGCAGTTACTGAGTGATCATTTCTTTGTCATCCTTTCTGACAATATCTCTCAGCAGCTTCCAAAATCTTTGGAATTCAAGTTTTAATGTTCATTCAAATCTTCTCTTTCTGGTTTTAAAAAATTTTAAGTATTAACACTATCTGAAGAAGAAAACATCATTTGGGTCCAGAAAAGAGTGATGAATCACTCTAGTTTTCTTTCTTTTAGACCATGGAATTTTAGTGTTCAAAGAGAGTTATGAAATCCTGTCATCCAATCTCTCTCTTCTTTTTCGTTTTTTAACAGAGGAGGAGCCTGAGGTCCAGAGACGTTGAATGGCTTCTTCAAGGTTACGGAGCAAGTTAGTAGCTACATTTGGACCAGCTTTTAAGAGCACAGAAACAAGACTAGATAGCAATTTAACAATTTGAAGCAAGATACATTCCCTTCGCATCCCCACTTCTAAGACATACTTCAACAGTGACTGGTCTTTTTCATAAAAGGACTCTAGAGTAACATACAAATGATCATTTATTCCTCTGTTATACCAAGGTTAAGCTTTTGTTCTGAATGACTTAAAAAGGCTTAGCTGTAGCATACGGGAATATATTCTGTCATTGACACCAACAGCATGCCTCTCAAGATTCACAGCAAAACAATGAGTTGAATCAGTCCTCTAATACACGTGACTGATTTCCAGTGAGCTAATGGATACCTGAGATAGTTATTCTAATCTAATATATTTTTAAAAGTGAATACAAAGTATTTTAATGCTTATAACTGCAGGAATATTTGGCTCAGAACCATCACCTGATGTGCTACTTCTTGGTCTTTCAGCCAAGTCTTTTTGTGCTTGATACATTGACGTCAGAAAATTCCGAGAGGTCATGAGGAGATAAGAACTTTATACTTGGTAGCATTTTGACTATCTGTAAGGAAACAAGATAGTATGCAAGCTTATATCTTAAACTTCCCTACCACTAATGATCAAAAGCTTTACAGAGTTTAAAAATAGCAAATCACAAACCTAGGATTCCTTCCGGCAAGTTCTGTACATCAGTGTTATAGGCAGACATATATAGGTCTTTGCGTTTCATTTCGAGGAGGAGAATGTTTCCTTAGCAGGTGAGGCAGGATTAAACTTTTATTATGTAAATACGGGACTGAGGAAAAAAGTGAAAAATTGGGGCCTAGGGTTTCAGATGAAAAGCTTAAGGAGAGTCAGTGATTTTATTCCTCAAGTCTCCTTTGGCCCTGTCATCATCTAGCCTTCTTCCTCACCTCCAGATACGCAAATGGCTGATGCTGAACTGATGAGGGAAGAAGAGAGAATTGGTTACAGTATGTGTTGATGGATAAGATAGGATAGTATAGGAAAAAGAATAAAAAGACAGAAAGTTTTTTGGTGTGTAGGCCATTTACATAAAAATAACCTAGAACTGAGAAGGCTCAAGCCTCTAAATTGAGTTTCAACTTGAACTACCAAATTAGGCCTACAAACACCAAGTTTAGCTGGTCCCTATCTTTAAAGTAACATACTCTTGGGATTCAAAGTATCAGCAAATAACAGATTTTAAAAACATCATCCAAAGGGAAAGTCTGTCTATTATTCTTTGTCATGCCCTTACGATCATATTGGGAGATCCCGAGGAAGCCTAAAGAATGAATGCTTCCTTTATATAACCAGCTCTATCTTTGCTGGAAGCCCTAGAGGAGAAGGCATCTGAAAGTCTACTGTTTGTTTCACTTGGGAAAAGCCTAGGACTCGGAAATTACATGAGGCTTAATGCTGTATGAAATGAGAAGCTGGAAAAAATATTTTTCAAAAGCTATTCCAAAGAACAGGATAATCAGTCTTACTCTGAGTAATTTAGTCCTCTTCTCATAATGGCTCTTTCTTTCCAAAAGTGGGTAAACAGTTGCCCTTTGGGGCTACACCATCAATTTAAATAATGATACACAATCTCTGTGTCTCCAAATATGGCCAGAAGCCTCAATACATGATATGAGTCTTGAACATTTTCTTTTATCAAAATTTTGAGACAACTTTGGTGGGGGCCAGGCTCTTGGTTACTCGGCTGACATTCACTCCATCAGCTCCTAGAGAGGTGTTTGTTGTTCCCTCTGCTTCTGACACATTATTTGGGATGACAGAAGGCTTCTTCAAATCAATTGACGGAAAGCAGAAAGAAAGAGAACTTTCATATAATTTCTGAGCTATCCAACCTTTATTGTGTAAGACAAGTAATTTAGTGTTTGGTGTATGTGGTAATTATAATTGCTTAGTTTACACTAGTTCATCTCTAAGACAGTCTTGCTTTGAGGAAATAGGCAGTTCAACTGACCGTTCACATAGAATAGAAACAATCACTGAGACAGGAATGGAAATGTTAAGCATAATTTGCCTGTGATAAAAAATTCGTAATCATATGATAACATTGGCTTAATTTCATGGGTCAGTTCTAACACCGACTGATCCAGTTTCCTTATTAGACCTCAGCTATAATCCATTTATCGCTAAGTATATGAAGGATAAGTGTTATATGATAAACATGGGACACTTAAAGATGTTTTCTCGAACAGAATATCCTTTAGGATCCACATTAATCTAACAGAATGAAAAAATAAATAATAATAATGGTACTGAGCAATTCGGATTTTACTTACCAATCCATTTTTACCAACTCATCTAGTGAGACGGGCACAGTTTTTGGTTTATTTGTTTTTGGTAACAGGTAAGAAACAAAATACTTTGATAGATATTTCATACAATACTATTTTCTAATGGTATATACTCCTCCTAATATTAGAGTGTAGAGATGGTGGTCCTTCCATTTCATCATAATTTGTGGGCTACCTGAGAAAAATGTCAAATATCTATATTGTGTTGAGGAACATCTTTTTAAAAATCCCCAAATAATTTGAAATAGCCACTGTAACATTATTATAATCACCTTATGACATCACAGGAATCATGAAAATGTAGGCTAACACAGTCAATAACATGTATGGAATTTACATTTAGTCACATATAGACAAATGTTTAATTTCATGTAATTTCACATCAGATTCTCTTTCCTATAAAGCCATTTTCAGAACCACAGCTTAAGTATGATGAAAATAAGCAAAGATTAGATTTTCAAGTGACCTGTAATTTGCATTCATAAGTGCCCTAGTTCACTCAGAAAGAAAACGCTCAGGTGGCTGTTATAGGTCAATTCCAGTGTTGCTCATATGCCTCTTCATCCTCTCCTCCAGGCACCCGATGGGCTAGTGTTTTTAGCAATACTAGTCCCTCAAAGATGCCCTGTTCCCTTTCAGCTCAACAGCTTTCCACTTGCTGTTTGAAATGTCCTTCTCTAACCCTGACTCCTCAAACTAGCAATATATAAATGTTTGAACTTCTGGGCTTTCCTCCTCTTTTCCTCAAAAGATTACAGTTAAATAACTATGTTTTTATTTTGTTTACTTTTGAGTTTTTTGGTTTTCTTTCTATCCATTGTCCTAGAATAGTTGGAGAGTGAAACTGAAGGACCAAAAATCGCATGGCTATATTATGTTAACTCACTCTCTGATTCATATGGTAAGTACAGACCTAAATAAGTGTTTTTCCACTGAAAATTAGGGCAATATATAATCTGTTTGCATTCATTCACTTCCCAAATTCCGATTATGTGCCAATTTTTGTGATGGGCATAGAGAACAAATACAACCTAGTCTTATTAGAATTGACTTAGTTTTATATGGTCCTCAACAACTTTACATCTTAGAGGAAGAGGCAGACAAATGAATAATTTTAATAATATGCTATATTGCAAAAGGGAGTACAGGAAAAGGTTTTTATAAGAATGAACACAATCCAGATGCTGTGGCGTATATGGATGGGAGAGAGATTAAAGATGTAGGATCTACAGGAGTTGGTGATTGATTTTGGAGGTGAGAAAAAAAGAGTGATGGAGGGAGGCAGGAAAGGGGAACAGTGAGGGAGACAGAGAAGAGAGAAACAAATTAAAACCACAGCTGGGATTCCTGAACTGAGTGAAAGCACCATTTACTAGGATATGTAATATAGGAGGTGCAACATATATTATAATCACATAATAAATATAGCAATCATGCAGCCAAAATCTACACTATTCATCCAAATATCAAAGAATCTACCCTGTTGGTTTATAAGTGTCCTTGAACCTGTCAGGCTATATGTCTTGATTTATGGTTTAGAAGTACATTTACCACAGTACTTAGTATAGCACATATAGTATTTAGGTACATAGCACCTCGTAATAGGAAGTTGATAAAAGGCTACAGTTTAATCGGATAGCATTTCAGTGAAGGACAAAGATGAAGATTGCTAACATAATCTTTCTTAAGGAATGAATTCTCTCAGTACTAAAGGGTCCACTACGGGTCCAAAAAAAATCACTATCATTACCCTGAAGTTTCTAATCTCTCCCCAAGACACTGTCTTTGTGGACAAATTTTCTACAAAGCAAATTTGAGCTAAGCTTGCCTAAGCTTTCAGTAAAGACATTAGCTTAGTTAGCATATTAATTAAGACAAGTTCAAATGCCCTCTTCCCTTCATTGCTATATAATAATTACATGCTCAACATTTGCCCAGCAGAGTTCCATTACATAGGAGCTATCCATCTGAGGTTGCTGGCACTTATAGTTCCTCCCTAAAATTACTGAAGTATGTTAAGATTCCTGGCCGTTGGGTGCTTTATTTATTTTTTGGAGTACGTAATTGAATTTTGAATGTACATTATGTGATTAAGGATTTAGAATACTGCAAGGTCTTTCAGAATCTCTGAATGGGTATAATAACATTGCTGCTACTCATGCTGTTGATTTAAGTCTATCTTTTATTGCTGCTGGAACTCTTTCTCATCCCCTTAGAATGGAGATACTTCCTCTTACTGCCATTGGTATTTATCTGAACAGTTCATTTTAGTTCTGTGTCCAGAATTACTTGCAAGGAAGAAAATACCTAGAATATTTGTAAGGGCTCTGGAGTCACCCCAAAGCCTTTTTGGATTAAGGTGGGGAATAAGTACATCGAGGGGCTAGGCAGATAAGCAACCAGACAGATGGATGCTCAACTTCATTTTGAAAGATAAGAAATTCTGTAACATTTAATGAGGCTGTATCATTTACTGTGACCAAGAAATATTTTCCCCTCCATCAAGAACTATGAAAACAAAATTTATACCATTAGTGGAGATATATTATCTTAGCTCTTCATCTCTTTATTATTTCTTCATCTATATATCTATGTATGTGTTAGTGTTATGTACATCATAATGCATCCTCACATATCTGTTTATTCCCAAATGTATCTCTACTACAAATCTTTCTAAATCTAATTAAAAGGCAATCTGAAAAAGAATATTTTTAGTTTTTTTCTATTACAAAGGATTGTGGATGACAGCTAGGAAGATTTTCAACTTTCATCCTAAAATGCTCCACCTTGTGCGCAGATTACACAGAAACTAAAATCAATGTGATAAGTACTGATGATAATGCAAACATTAAGGGTTGCTTGGTGGTATACCCAGTAAGAGTCATTCTAAACTCTTCCTTAATTCTTTTTTTTTATTGTCATTTTCTTAAGAAAAATAGTGAAGTTTTTGTTAAGAAAAAAATGCAAATTAACATGTATGTCTCTGGGCCTCTTTTAAACAGAATAGCAAAAAATAAAATTAGAATAGGCTAAAGTATTAGTGCCTTAAACTTAGCTCAATTCTGTATTGAACTAATTACAAATGAACTTAAAAGAAAAAGTGTTGGATTCTTGTAAAGGCAAAGGTTTTGAGACTGGAGAATGCCCTATATCCCAGTCTCAGGCCTTGAGAGCTGGGGCTCTGAATTCATATAGCCTCAGGCTATATGGTTTAGTCTGTGATACCTGGCTTTGCATCTGCCGGTTTCTTTCCCCCAAGACTAAATTTTACTCCTCATATGTTCAGTCACTGGCTAAGGCTCTTTGCACGTCTCTTAAACAGGTTGTACCTAAGACTCCAGAATTTCACCCTGAGTTAGGAACTTCACCAACACTCCCTACCAGGAACTTTTAGATGCAGTGGCTGACCTGCTGTTTGGAGACCCTCTCCATCTTCCCCCTGCCAAAACTTCTCTGCAACAAATTTGACCTCAATACCCCTTTTGACACCGTGCCTTGGACAGACCGTCTTGTCTCTTCTCAAAACTAGCATTGAAAATAACAACAACAACAACAACGATGGTGCTATTGTCTACCAGGCCAAGCCTATCTTAATGACTCAAATTACTGCCTAGAACCAACTTCCTTGTGCCCGCTTTACACTGGTTATGCCTTCGTTACAAGCAGGAAAAGAAAATGAATGTTTATAGTCTGAAAGTATGGCTTCCAGCTTAAAGATTTAGACATTGTCTTGGCAGGGCAGTGGTCGCTCATCAGGAACTCCTGATAAAGCCATTTCAAGAGTATCATTTGTGGAACTTTACCTGACCCTCCCGCTAGGCCAGGCTGCACATGCCCTTTATGCTCCTTTTGCTCATAAACACCTCTATTACATTAAAATAAAATTCAAAAGTAAAATGAAAGACTGGTTACATTTATATTACAACTGCTTCTAGAGTACGAACAAAATTATACATATGTGTGTGTGATATATGTATATATGCATATATATTTCATATATACAATTTCGAAGATATTTCATAGAAAAGGAAGGCCATATTTGAGTCCTGGATTTGCTAATTCTAGCTGTGAGACCTCGGGTACAGAGCTTCATCTCACTTATTTCAGTTTCCTTTTTTATGAAATGAGGAAAATAATTCCTTAGAATATTGTTGGAGTGAGTTTAAATTTAAAAGTGTAAATTCAAAGTACTCTATTGATGAAAAGTAATAACATTATATTTGGCAAAGTAAATAAAGTTAAAGTAATTTTGTGAGAAAGCTACTGCCTGTGAGTTAAGGTGGCTGAATAAATTGCTCAAGAACCCCAGCAAAAATAGGACTTTCTTAAAGGGCTTTAGTTAACTGGTCAATATGTAACAGATAATAAAGATCTTCATTCAACCCAGTGGCATCCTTTTGATCAATTGCTGAGCTTAGATTAGAGTCTGGCGGCCACTTTCCCCATTGCCAGCAACTGTTTTAACAGTGTGTGCTCTTCTGCGATTGTTAGGTTTCAACTCTTTTATAAAGCTGGTCTAAAATAGGTACAAGTTAGCACTTTTAACCCCCACCCCCTGCATCCTGTTTATGTGACAAGGCATTCCTGTTTCACCTGGTTGGTGATATGGACATTGAAATTTGATCTGGCACACAGAGGAGAGGACCCCAACCAGTCTCCGTCTTGCTGATAGTGGTGAGATCAAACACATTACTGAATATGACAAGGGACCAATCCTTCTCAGAGAGAAATTAAAATAACAGTGGTTACAGATTAACACAGAGGCAAGAAAGACAATTCCATTAGGGTTATTAAAAGACCTCCAGGAGCCAGCCCCCGTGGCCAAGTGGTTAAGTTCGTGCGCTCCGCTTTGGCGACCCAGGGTTTTGCTGGTTTGGATCCTGGGGCAGGACATGGCGCCGCTCATCAGGCCATGCTGAGGCGGCATCCCACATGCCACAACTAGAAGGACCCACAATTAAAATATACAACTATGTACTGGGGGTATTTGGGGAGAAAAAGCAGGAAAAAAAAAAGAAGATGGGCAACAGTTGTTAGTTCAGGTGCCAATCTTTAAAAAAAAAAAAGACCTCCAATTTAATCAAACACAACAGCAACATATACAACAGTCAAAACAAAGTGAAAAAGAAACAGAAGAATCGGAACTCAATGGGCTTGGGTTACTCTGATTCCCTTCTTTTTTTCTTTTTTAATTTCAGCTTTGTTGAAGTATAATTGACAAAATTGTAAGTTATTTAAAGTGTACGTCTTGGTGACTGGACACGCGTATACATTGTGAAATGGTTCTCCCCATCTAGTTAATTAACACATCCATCACCTCTCATATCCATCCCTGCCTTTTTTTTTTGGTGAGAACCTCTGAGTTCCACCCTCCCAGCACTGTTATCAACCACAGTCACTGGGCTTTACATCAGATCCTCAGACCTTGTCCATCTTACAGCTGAAAGTGTCTACCCTTTTTACCAGCTTCTCCCTATTCTCCCCACTCCCAGCCCCTGACAACCACTTTGCTGCTTAGAGTCTCTTTCTATGAGTTTTACTTTTTTTTAAGATTCCACATATAAGTGATTTTCTTCTTATGTTTGTCCTTGATCAGCCTCTATATTTGGATTCTAGGCTTCAGCTTTATTATGAATAACTTGTCAGAAACAGTTTAAAAAAAAAATCTCCTTCCTTCCCCAATTCTTACCTCCTGCCCATTCAGAGCAGTCTCCAGTGGTTTTTTTTTTTTTTTTTTTTTTTGGTGAGGAAGATTAGCCCTGAGCTAACATCTGTTGCCAATCTTCTTCTTTTTAGTTGAGGAAGATTGTTGCTGAGCTAACATCTGTGCCGTCTTCCTCTAGTTTGTCTGTGGGACGCTGCCACAGCGTGGCTTGATGAGCTGTATGTAGGTCCGCACCCAGGATCCTACCTCATGAACCCTGGGCCACCGAAGTGGAGCAGGCAAACTTAACCACTGTGCCACTGGGCTGGCCCCCTGAGCAGTCTCCAGCCTTGCTCTTCCTCTTTTACTTTTCCTTCTCTTCCATTTTTACTATGTTTCAAATTCTTTCTTTCCTCTCCTTTTTCACTGGTGTCACCACTTCATTACTTCACACCTGGCCATCCACAGCAATCCATCCTGCTCACTAGAATTTTCCTAAACCATGGTTTGCATGATGATACTTTCTTGCAAAAAGACATAAGAAACTCTTTACTAGTAATGGATTCAAATCCATGCTCCATACCCTGGGCTTCAAATTCTATATCACTTCATGTCACTCTGTCTTTCCAGTCTGATCACAATTCCTTGGCAATGTGATTTTCCACAGTCTCATCTGCACTGATGTCCACCCTTGTCTTTGCCTCCGTATCTCTGGACATACTGTTCCAGTCACCTGGAATGTACCCACCTTTCCTTCAGCTAAGCCAAATTCTCCAAGAAAAACTCAGTCCCTCCGAGAAAACTTTTCCAAATAAGTCAGTGAACAATTACAAATTTGCATTACAATTTTTAATTCCTGTAACATATTCTTCTCCTCACCTGGAAATACTTCAGGGTGTCTCACACTTGTTCTTCTGGAAGAGGACTTCTAAGCCATGTTACCCTCGTAGAAAGAGCTTGAGATGTTGATTTAATTCACTCCGACAGAACTAAGAACATCCTTGCGAGTAAAATGTAATTAAATACATTTCTATTGCACAATAAAATAGTAACCAAGTACACTTATGTTCAAGAAAAAAATACCAGCTGTTAAATCAACACCATCAACTAGCTAGTCTTAAGTTTTTGGATCAATATTTGCTTGTTTTGTGTTCCTTCATTTTGGTGTCAGTTTATGTTGTCAGAAAACAAAAAGAAGTCATCAGGCCTTAAGATGAATCAGTTTAAAAATAAGGGGACCCGCCCCGTGGCCAAGTGATTAAGTTTCTGCACTCCACTTCGGCAGCCCAGTGTTTCGTTGGTTCGGATCCTGGGCGCAGACATGGCACTGCTCATCAGGCCATGCTGGGGTGGCATCCCAAATGCCACAACTGGAAGGACCCACAACTAAAAATGCACAACTGTGTACCGAGGGGCTTTGGGGAGAAAAAGGAAAAATTAAAAAAAAAAAAAATCTTAAAAAAAAAATGAAAGCTTACCAAGGAGAAATTTTCCCAAGGAGGCAATGGAGTATAGGTTTGGAAGGTTTTATTGGGATGCTGGCTCCTCTTTGTGTCCCTGAGAAAGTCACTTAACTCCTATGAGCCTCAGTTGATTTATGGGGGTAATAATACTGGATATGGGGAAGGATTAAATGATGCAGTATATGGGAAGCCCTTATCATATGACGTGGGCTTGGTAATTGTAGCTGATGGCTTGCAACGGTAGTCCAGAGCTCTCTGTTCACCACCCTTTTCTTCTGATTCCAAGAAAGTGGAGTGCCGCTGACGGGGGATGTTACTATGTCTGGTTTAAGGGCAAAGGACTAGGAACTGTGGTTGCTTCGTTTTCTTTTATCCTCCTTTGGAGTCAAACGTCAACAGATTTCCAGCCTACTCTCTACCAGGAGCCTGGAGAAGACAAGCACAGTTCCCGGCCTGTTCAGATCTGTCTCTTGCTCCATCTCTCTGATCCTTGGTCTCCTTCTTTCTATTTCTTTATCATTCTCTTTTTGTCTCAATCCTATCTCTCAGTCTCTCTTTCTCTGTGGGTCTCTGTCTTCCTCTATCTAATTCTCTATCTCCATATGTCTCTCTGTATGTCTCTCTGCCTCTCTGTCTCTGCTTTCTTTCTTTTTTTCCTGTCTCTGTCCCTCTATCTCTATCTCTCTGTCTCTTTCTCCCACTTCACTCTTTTTATGTCTTTCTTTCTATTTTTATGTATCTCTGTTTCTGTCTCTCTCTTACTCCTTTAAATGTTCTCTCTTATACTATTTCTGGCAATCTCTTCTACTGCTCCCTGGTGTACATGTGGTCTTATATTATTTATTTTTTTAAATCACTATGTTAAGATTTGAGTCTTGGGTTTAGCCTTAGAAAAACTAACCAAGATGATTTTCATCTTACTCAAAGTTCAAGGACATTCACGCTGCCCTGGCATAGGAAAAGAAATTCTTCATAGGGTCCAGATGAACTCCTAGAGTTCTGTTTCATTGGTTTGTTTTGTTTGGATTGGGTAGGTGAGAGGTGGAATACGGCAACTAATAATCAATTTTCAGTTTGCTTTATGAACATGTTCTATATTCCTTCTAAGGATCTCAAGAGGAAAGGGCTGTGGCAGGGCACAACAGATGTGTCTTTGGCAAAACAATAATAATAATAGCCCATATTTTTGAAACAATTTCAACGTGCCAGATGCTATTTTTAAGTGTTTTGCTTCTATCGACTCGTCTAATCCTTACACCTGCCCGTGAGTTGGTGGCACTAGTATTACCACTGGGCCAAGGTTCAGGGTGATGCCCAAGACCACGCATCAGGAAGTTATGTCCAGACAGAATACCCAGAGAGTGTGGGCTCTTAACCACCGCTGAAGCTGTCCGTGCATCTTCGACAGTGTTACTGATTATTATTGGCGTCCATCTTTTTCATTTTTTGGGTAAAATGAAATAATACAGCTTTTATTTGATTTTAACAGTGGAACATTTTTAGATTTACTTTATAAAACGCCTCTGTGGTGGCACAAAAGCAAGTTATAAAATATGCTATATCTTATTAATAGGACCCATAATTTATGTATCCTTCACAATTCTTGCTAGATTAGATGCTCCCTGCTTATGGAACGAGTGACTCAAGGAACCAAAAAGGATGGGTAAAGTCACATTTCTGGGATTTTTTGGGAACATAACAGATGACATGATAGAAGTAATTCAGTTCACAGGAGATATAGCTGGACAAAGGCTTCCACTTTGGGTTTTTTTTTGGTGTGTTTTCCCCAGTTTGACCACTATTTGTTAGAATAGTTGTAAGGATAGTATATTAAGACTTGTTTCCACCATGGAGAGGAATTAATTGGTAGATAAGACATGTTAAGATTGGTGAAAGTAATTTATGATATTAAATGCTGTATTATTATTTTTAAGACTACACTTCACCTAGAAACCACTTTCTTTTGTTTACATGAAGACATTATCAACTGTACTCCTTGGTGCATATCGTAATCTGCAAGAAAAGCCTTAGTAGAAAAAAGTAGTAAAAGTGCATCTGGATTAGTTATAAATAATAATCACTTCCATTTATATACCGCCTTTGAAAAGGTCCCTAGAAGCTTGGTAGCTGTTAAAATCATGCACCAGATTTCAAATGCAAAATATCCTGCTAATGCGATGTTGAAGTTACAAATTTAAACACATTGAGGTCAGCAAATGCAAGAGGTATGGTTCTCATTATAACATTATCTCACCCACACAAGCATGCTTTATTGTTTTTTTTCATAAAACTCTTTATTTAAGAGTTCAACTGCTACGGAAAATATTACATCTATCTAAATATTTAGCATGACAAAATGTAAACGTTGTGGGATTGTCATCTTCCATGTGTTGATATTTTGAACTATAGCATAAAATGGTGCAATTTGAATTTTGATTTTGCCTGGAATCATAAACTAAATGAAAATGCTGATCCAGAAGCAAATAGATATTTTATTTGGTCACGTTTCTTACTTCAATTTGCCCTTTCCCTGAGGTCAAGAATGAGTGGAGCCACAGAGGGAGAGTAGATCAGGAACTAACATTGATTGATGGCCTACCATGTTTGAGACCCTATATTAGGTGTTTTGACAATATTAACTTGCCAACTCTCACAACACTTCTAAAAACTAGATATTAGTGTATCTATTTCACAAATGAGAAAATGGAGGCTCAGAGAGATTAAGTGACTTGGCCAAGGTGAAACTACTAATGAGATGCAAATGTAAATTTGTTAATTTCTAATGTTGTCCCCATTTTTCTCACTAGATGGGGTGGGAGAGGAACCTCCTAAGTATCTGTATGGACTGCCTGCCACTCCCCCCAATCAGGGTCTTCACTGAGAGATTATGCAAGCTTAGGAGAGAGGCTGTAGAAAAAAAATTTCTAGGCCAAAATTTTAAGCACGAAGTTAAAAGTTCTCCAACATATTCCTCACACTTGACATGCAACATTTTAATTTAGGAACATATGGAGAAGGGTATGTGAGTCCAGTTGAGGAGAAAGCTGTGGGGCAAGACCATCTGCTTAAAGGCACTGATTCAGTCACCTTCTGAAGAAATAATGAGCATGATGCAGTTTATCAACTAAGTTCTCATTGTCCTGAGGGAGGAAGGTTTTCTCATATAATAGACAGAAACTCACTTTGTACTGAAAATATTTTCAGATGTCGTGATATCATATGCCATGATATCACATATGCAGTCATAAAACTATATAATAGAGAGATCCAATTTTTCTAACACAGAGAACTCCCCAGAATCCTATACACTCGTTTGAAGGCACTAAAACTTTTAGAATCTTTTAGAGCTGGAAAGACTGTAAAAGCTATTCCTTTCCCACTCTGAACCTTTTAGAGATGTGAAAACTGAGGCCAGAGAAGTTAGTTGAATTGCTTAAGCTAGTAAGTGTCAGAGTATAGACTAGAACCCAAGTTCACTTACTCTGCTTATTCAGATTTTACTGCCACTTTCTGACCACAGCAAGTATACTTTGGAAGGCAGCTTCAGAGTTTTAGCTGGCTTTGCAATAGAGAGTTATTTCAGCAAAGTTTTGATAGTGGAATCCTATTTGGGATAGACTGGAAGCACTCACTATTTAAAGGATAAATAATGGAGTGGTTTTATTAAGCCATACATTTAGGATAAAGAGGTGTGTGTGTGTGTGTGTGTGTGTGAGAGAGAGAGAGAGAGAGAGACAGACAGAGAGAGATGGTGGGGGAGAGGGCAAAGAGACAGAAAACAGAGGAGAGACACAGAGACAGTGTTGGTAGACATCAACTACTTGAAACACTTTCTCCACTATCCTGGTTTACCATATTTCCTCAGTTTTTTTCATTATCACTGGGTCACTCATTCTTAGTTACCTCTACTGGATCCTCCTTTTCTTCTAGTCGTCTAAACATAGGAGTGTGTCAGGGTTGAGTCTTCAATCTCTCTTCTTCTCTTTCTCCCCAAACTCTTAGATTATCTAATCAAATCTCAGTATCCCTACTAGGCTGTTAACTTCACATTTATAACTTCAAGCACTGAAGCTTTGACTAAAATCTAGATTCACGTGGCTGAGAATATTATGATATTTCTCCTTTGTTATCTAGTAGTGATCTCAAATTTAGCATGTCCTTAACAGAATCCTTGATCTCCCACCTCCAATCTCCTAGCTCTCTTTTTTATCACAATACATAGCAATGCTCTTCACCCAGTTGCTCAGGCCAGAAACCTTGAAATCATCCTAAATCTTCTCTTTCTTTCCCCTTCCACAACCAGCCAGTTAGGAAATCCTGTCCTTCGGATGTACTTTTGCCATACATCCAGGGTCTAACCTTCTCAGCACTTTCATCACAAGACCCAAGTCCAAGACACCATCATCTCTTATCTGGACCATAGCAAGAGTCACCTAAATGATCTCCCTACTTCTTCTCTTGCTTCCTGTATTCTATGATTTACACATCAGCAAAAATTATCTCCTGTTCCAAATACTCGAATGGATTTTTATCACACTTGAAATCAATTCCAAAGTCCTTATCATGATGTACAACATTGCTTTCTTGCTTCACTCAGGTCTTTGCTCAAATGAGTTCTGAAAGGCTGTTCATGAATAGATAGATAGATAGAGTACTCTTCCCTTGCATGACTATCATTACTTACCTTATTTCTCTGCATTGCTTAACATTACTATATATAAACTTACACACCTGTCTGTGTGTGGGGTTTTTTTTTTAAAGATTTTATTTTTTTCCTTTTTCTCCCCAAAGCCTCCTGGTGCATAGTTGTATATTCTAGTTGTGGCATGTGGGACGCTGCCTCAGCGTGGTTTGATGAGCAGTGGCATGTCCGCACCCAGGATTCGAACCAAGGAAACACTGGGCCGCCTGCAGTGGAGCGCGCGAGCTTAACCACTCGGCCACAGGGCCAGCCCTGCCTGTTTGTGTGTTTTTAATTGTGTGCCTCTCCCAGTAAAATGTGAGCTTCATGAGCTCAGGGACTTCATTTGTTTTGTTCACTTCTATACAGTAAGTACCAACATTTAATAAATACTTGTTGAAGAAAGAGACTGATTATTAATCTTTGTTCTTATATATCAAATTTCATGGAACTTGAAATACACAACTAAAAATTCAGTACATTGGCATAAATGATTGTAACCAAAGTATTCCATTTTATTTGCACTATCCTATAAAAGGGAGCCCGGGACTATTTTTCTTGAATTAACCATGCAGTAAGTATTTGCCACTTTCACTATTAAACCATACCAACTAAACACAAAAATATAAATATCGGGCTGATATTTAACACAGGTATACATAGATACATTCACTGTCCCCAAACAAAAAGCACACATAAATGACGCTTTCTGACCCAAAGTGGCTTCAGAATAACTAAATGGTGATGATGCAGATTCTATACTCCCAGAAGCTGTGAGGAAAATAATCCAACAGATCACAAGTAAGCAGTCAAGCTGTTTGAGGGCAGAAGGTATCTGCACAGATAGGAAAAATATTCTTCCTTCGTTTCTTAAAGATGTTGAAAGTGAGATTACCATAGAAAATTGAAATCCATGTAGAAGTGATTATATGGTGAAAATAATAGAGCATGATGGAAGAAAGAAAAGAAATTACAAGAATATTTTTAAATTAAACTTATCCACTCTCAACATAGCATAACCTGAAGTCCCAAGATTTCCGTAAGGAATAAAGGTGTAAACGAAGAGGAATCAACGGAACTCTCCCTGGCCTCCGCTCCAGAGCAACTCTTCGTGTATGTCGGGGTGGACCTGCTGCACCACCGAGTTTGCAGGCTCAGAAATCTGTGGCTGCCTCTTGCTCCACTCTAGGGATTTTGCAATATAGAGCATCGAGTGACACTTTAGAATAGATATTTTTTCCTAACAAAATGTATGTTTTTAGTTAGTGTAGGAGCTGTGCAGGATGCTATGGGAGCTCATAACAGGGGTGACTAAGCACTCTCCTGTGGTACGTGAGTGCAAATGTGTGAGCGAGATGTGGGAGTTTCAGAAAGGTCCTTCCCAGAGGAAGGGCCATTTAGCTAAGAAATAAAAATGCCCAGCTAAAGGGCACGAGCGGTGGACCTGAGCTCTGGAGAGCGGTTCCAATCAGAGGCAAGAGGATGAATTTTAAAACTAACACTACTAGTTAGTATGCAAAGAAGTCCTTGGTCCAATCTTAATTGTGTTGCCTCTTATTTTCTTGGGTGTTTGGTTAACTGCTCATAGTTTCTTCATTAGCTATACGATGTGGATAAAAACAATGGCCTCAGGGGCCACGTTTAAGATTTAATTAAAGAAAAATGAACAATATAAATAAATAAGTAGCCTAAATAATTTGTATAAGAAATACAAATTTTATTAAAGAACCCTACCGAACTTGTTTATTACTACAGATGCAAAATACAGACAGCCGCATTCTTTCTCAGATTCATCTTCTGCAGTCTTGTGAAAAGCTATGTTCGCTCTGGACTGTTGTGCTTTAAAAAGGATGTTGAAAAATTAGGAAGCATCTAAGGCAAGAGTAATAAACTGTTGGAGAGGACCCTTGATAAAAGGCTAAGGAGTTTGCATTATTTTGTCTGGAAAGGAGATGGCTGAAGAAGGATATTATAACTCTCTTCAAAAATATGAAGAGCTATTATTAGGAAAATGTAGGCCAGCTGTTCTTTAGCTCCACTGAGGTCAGAATAAGAAAAAGTTGGCTGATTTTGTTTAAACATTTGAGAGAAAGTCTTGAAAGTAAAGGTTACTTATAGCTTCCCGGAGACAGGAGATAGGCTGTCTTCTTAACAGGCGATCTTGAGATACCATCTGCTTGGACGAATAGATACTCAGAGGTACCCCTTCAAGCTCTGGGACTCAATTACTCTAGTATCACAGCCACTGGATAATTGGTAAAGGACAGAGGAAGCGCTCATTTGGAAGACAATCGCCTGCATAAATGCTCAGCTCTCTGGGAGATGGAGGTGCCCTTTCCTGAGTGTGTGCTAAGGTGTGCTCTTGATTGTAAACTTCCCCTGAGCCTTTTTCTGAGAGGCTATTTCTGCTTTTTATTGTCTTCCATAGAAGCTTAGTTTCAAACCACAAGGCCAAGGGACAAAAATCTTTTAAATTCTTCATCCCATTTTGAAACATCAGAATTTGAAATTTAAAATATGTGCCTGTTAATTAAAAAAAAAGTCTTCACACACATCTAACTCCTGTAACATATATAGTGCTAACTTGTTAAATCATCTCAAATGTAACTGTCCTTTGCTGAAGAAAAAAAGAAACTCATGCCTTAGACCTACATATAGCATTCATTTGCATATCTAGGCATATATACACACACCTTATTTTACATTAAATCTGTCTCTCTACTATTTATATTTATACCCATTTGCTGTGTCCAAATATATTTGGCCATTTCTGAATTCTACTGAGTATTCTTCAGAAAGTATTCTTAAGAAGTTATACTTGGTAAGACTTTGCAACAAAGCTGAATTATGGTGGAAATCCTATACAAATGCTCAATCTTTCCAACAGCAATAAATTACAATGTCAGAAACATGAGGTGCTGACCTCCCAGTGTGAACAGAGTGGGGGGTGAGTGACAGGGATAAAGCTCTTGATTAGAAATGTTTTCCTTGAAGAATAAAGCTTTTATGGAAGGAAACAGCCATGAATAAATTCTATCACCTCCTGATGTTTATCCATATAAGCACAGGATGATTTCTCTTCAAGGGAAGGAAAAAATGGAAGGGAAGAAAAAAAGAAAATGAAAAACCTCACATTTTGGATTGATACTCCAAGTTATAAATGTTTAATGCATCTAATTTCTATAATTTTACAGCTTTTTCCCCCCTAAACAAATGAAGAAATAATCTTTTTCTTTTTAACAAGAAGAAGGAAATGAACAATCCTGAAAGTGAAAAAGCATTTTGTAATTTTAGAATATAGAAGTGACTAGTGGGTTATTTGCAAATTTCGTTGACAAATAACAGCCCACTGCTTGAATTGCATTGTATTTTTAAAAGTCAGGATCAAGGACTGCAGCTGTGTAACATGCTTCACAATAGGGGAACAGGTCTCAAGCTCCTGAACTCCACCAACCATGACAGAAGCAGAATGTCTCTTTCATTCGGTCCCTGCCTTCCTCCTTCTAAAAAATCCTGGTAAAATAGACCCTACAATAGAGAGAGGATTTTCAAAGAACCTGAACCCACCATCATTATTCCTAGCTGTTTTTAACTCTTGACACAGTTTGCTTCTCAAAAATACCAATGCCCAGTCTCCACTGGAGACAAATTAATTGGATGGGGCCCAAATATTAGTATTTAAAAAAAAACTTGGTGTGCAATTCTAATGTGAAGCCAGGGCCGGGAACTGCTGATTAGCCCACTGGCACCCACTTGTTTGTCCCTACTTTATTAATGGCAGTAAGAGTAACTCAGTTATAAAGGCTAACAATTTAAGCCCTGGTCACCCATTCCTTCATGGTTCTTTCAGATCCTCTCCTTCCTTACTAATCTCTTCACCACCTTCACAGTCAAATCCTTTCCTTGACAGAACAGCACTGTGATAATATTCTCTAATCTTGACTCTCTCCCGGCTGGGTCTGTTCACATACAGGGATCTACTGGAGGTAGAACTTTCTTCATTTTATTCTCTTTATAAAGCCCCCAATCTTCTGTGACTCTCTACTCCTTCAGTAAAACATTCAAATGTCTTAAATACAGCATTCTAGGTCCTTGGTAATCTGGTCCAGATTTCCTTTCCAAGTTGTGCATCATTCTGTGGCGGGGATCCTTAACTCCTTCCATCCTTGTCTATATTCAACAATTCTTGAACATCTTACACAATCCTACCGTTTTGAATTTTTCCTTTTGTTCTCTTCTTGAAATGCTGACTCTTCTGCTCAGCCCAAAGCTACCCCTGTCCACCCCGTGTCCTAGCTCAAATATTCCTTCCTAAAGCATTTCTCAACCATGCAAGCAACCTCTCATTATTTCACTCTGTTTAGCTCTGATTTTCTGCCCCATTCTATTTGCTCAATTCTGCTCCCAATGCTATTGCAATCTCGTTAAAGACAAGATGTGTATCTCATCATATCTCTGAACACCTTGTACAGTGTCACACACAGTAGGTACTCAATAGTCATTTGTTAAAAGAAATATAAAATGATTAAATGGCACAGAGCTAACATGATCTCATATCTTAGTGGCTTAATGCTGAGTATGCAAGTGCTGGGAAGCGCAGTCTGGATTCCAGTGCCAGAATTATATTTATGAGGACATATGGAGGACAAAACAGAAAGGAATGCCACAGTCCAAAAAAGAAAAAAAAATCATTCTCAGAAAAAGAAGACCATTTTTAACCTTAGAGTGCATTTAGATCTCCAGAAGATCACACAAAAAAAGGGATGGAAAGTAAAACTTCAGCATGGAAGAAACATCAGTTCTAAGCTCCTTAAGATGTAATGCTAATCAAACGTTCCTTAAATGAAGCTTTAATCTTTGTTTTAATTCAACACCCTGAGTGACCAGTCAAGATCCCTCCATCCTGTTGATGTTAAATGTGTTCTTTTGAATATCAGAAGGGTGCTAAGAATTGCTATCACACAGAAGAAACTGATTTATTTGGGGACCCATGACGCCTCATTCTCTTCTCTGTCCCGCTGACCACTTCTATCTCTGGTTAAGCAAGGAAGACATGGAGTCACAAATGTTCCCTGTCCTTCTCCCTTGTAAGGATAATTTCTACTTTTCTCCCAGAACGAATCTTGGTTTTAATATAATATTTGATTGAACTTTGGTTTTCAGGGTTTTTTTTAATTTTTTTTTTAAAAATCAAAGAGTGAGAGAGCAATTTTGAGAATATGATAGTAATGGGCCTTTTCCTCTCATCTCCTGCCATTTAGAATCAGCAATTTGATGATCCAGGAGCAGGTCCAGAAAACCAAGCCTGATAAATTCACTCTCCATGTCAATGGTTGACCCGCGAACCAGGGCATAAACCAATGAGCCTTCCCCAGTGATAAAAAGTATTTCAGAAACAGGCACATGGCTGAATTAAAGCCAAAGGGAAGGGAAACTAGCGATTTCAGGAAAAAAGTTGATGAGAGATTCATAGATGAGAAAGTCTCTCTTACTCTTTCCCAATAGATACAGCTGAGGAAGCACATAGCCTTAATTGCTACTGAAACCAAACCCACAACCACGAAGGAACAGGACTGGGGATGAAGCTAGCACCATGGCTAGTGTCTGAGAGGTGAGGTGGATCAGATTCCCCAAATGCCCACTCTTTCTACTGGTCTTCATAGTATGTGAGCCATTGAATCTATGTTATGTTAGTTTGAGTTGGGTTTTCTATTATTTACAGTCCCTGGTACCTTAAGTCATATGATGATCTTGACAACAGAGACAAATCCTAAAGGAAGGGCATGCCTGATTCCAAATGCCAAACTGGCTCACTAAGCCAAGATGTATTTGCATTAAATTGCCTTGTTTTGATAACGATGAACGCAACACTGACTTTAGGACAGAAATGCCTTCATTCATTAATTTATCAAATGTTCACTGAGCACCCACTACGTGGGGGATGCAATGACAGATTCCAGAAGATGAGCATTGAACAAGTACTCAAGCATTGAACAGTGCTGTGAGTGTTATGAAGGAGAGCAGGATGCTAAGGAAACATATATTACGGGAGCAAACCTATAGTGTGGGCTCAGAGAAGAGATGCTTGAGAAATCCACTTTTACCCCAAGAGTTGAAATAGGTGGAAGATAGCTAGGGGAAGAGTAGGAACAGAATGAGCACATATGCAGTCCTGGACAAAAGAGGGAGTGTGGTATTTGTGAGAACCTGAAGAGCCCAGACGTAGAGAAAGTGAGAGAAGGAGAGCAGCACTGAGAATCCAAAGGCCTTGAGCATCATGGTAGGCATTTTGGGCTTCATCCAAAACCTTGAAATATCACAAGTGCAAATATCAGACGTAAATGTCAGAAGATTAACACTATTCCATCTATTTGCATTCTGTAGTTGTTTAAAAGAAAGTTTGTATTGATATGTACGAAGTAGGGAATTTATGTTAATACAAGAATCACATGAGTACATCCAGGGGAAGGCAGCTATATTTCCTTTCAAATCCTCCCAGTAAGCCAGATGGATAAAATTTCATGATCTTGAAAACTTTTGAATGCTTTAGAGTATTCAAAACATATATTTGCCCCCAGGACATGTAGATAAAGCCACTAAAGCATTCTCACTTTTATAAAGTTAACCAAATTAGAGATTGGTGGTGAAAACTTTATTCCAACAGTATTTATTGAGCACCTCATCTATCAGGTGATGAGTGGGCTTCATCACCTATTTTTTCCCTGTCGTGTTGTACACATGTTCATTTAGCTACTCTGTATAATAGTTGATTTTATAGAAATCTGCAAATATTGTAGGGTTAAAGACATCCCTCAAGAATTAGATTCCATTTAATTAAAATCCTCTTGGAATGTACTAGCTGTGTCACAGGGGGCATGTTATATAACTTCTCTAAGCCACAGTTTCGTTCTTTGTAAAGAGAATATAATACTAGTTCTATGGTCGTGACTTTGTTCTTGTGATCAAATGAGATAATACTTACTGAAACCTATGCCAGGAACATAGTAAGTGCTTAGAAATATTAGTAATTACTAGTAGTAGTCATTACTTTAAATCCATAATACACGTAGAAATATAAATCTGTATAGAGCAGCAGTGGAATGGGAAGGTCACTGGACTGCCCTACCTTGGAACATCAGGTGTATTCAGAAGAGATGTGGGGCCAGTAAAAGCATACATACTAGGACATCGGGCTTTGAGTAGGCAGCAAGATCAATAAAAGCAATCCAGGAAAATTCTATCATGTGTACCCAGAAATCTGGAATCCAAGATTCAAAATACATTTGGAAGACAGAGGAAAATGCTAGGTACTGAAAACCAGAACAGAAGATCGGTATTGGAGTATTGGAGAAAGCATTCCAGCTGGCCTAGCTACATTTTAAACATGCAGCAGGCTGGAGGCAGTGACTCTTAGTCTGCGGGAGAATTAAAGGCTTGCCATAGACTCTGGCTAAAGTTAGAAGACCTGCTTTCTAGTTTAATCCTGACACTCTTAAGCTATTGATTCTGAGCAAATTACATATCATTTTTATGATTCAATTTCCTCATTAGTAAAATGAGGATAATTATATCGGTTTTGCCTATCACACGGCACTGTTGGGGTGTTTAAATGAGGTAATGGATAAGAAAGTACATGGCAAATTCTAAAGCACTACATCAAATCATAAATAAATCCATTCAGCAATACTTATTGAATCTTTATCTTGTTCCTGGGGTTGCAGTACAAAGATGAAAAGAAATATTCTGTTGCTTTAAGGCATTCACTGTCTGGTAAGGGGTTAAATATCAACAATCAACTATGCTAAATAGTATATAATATATGGAGATACCAGCTTTCACAAGGACGTGCAGAAAGTGCTGTAGAACCTAATGTGGAAGGAATAGCCAAGTCTTCCCAGGAGAATTTAGGGAAGACTTCATAGAGAAGATTAAACACGAGCTGATGTTGGATAGACGACTGGGAGCTTTCCAGGTGGACGGGAGGGAAAGAGCTTCGGCAGGGAAAGGGCAGAATGTATACACAAACCACAATGGTATCTTCGTGGGTTGAATTAGAAACAAAAGTTTCAAGTAAACCAAGCCAAAGGCTTCTTGAGGTCCTACATTCTTTTCCAGTGTCATCACGGTCGTTTCGACTGCAGAACATGTTGGGAAATGACTGACCTTGATGCTGGAATATTCCTCCCATTTGGCTAGGCTCTGTAATTCATTCAACTGGGTCAGAGTTAGCCTTGCACCTGCAAATATCACAGCTTCTAGTAGGCAAGAGTGAGCAAACTCTGTGCTCTGACTTCTGCAAAGCAGAAGCATTGAGGCAGCCTGGCTGCATCAAGGCTGAAGATATTAACCGAGCATCCGATGTGGCTGATTGCATCATTTCTGCCCCATGGCTGAACAGAAGGTTTCAGTTTCCACTGCCTGCTAGGCTACTTAACCCTTCTAAGCAGAAATATTCAGATGAAGAAACCCAACTGTTACTATAATTTTGTAGATGTAAGACATCTGCACATGACTTCATGGCATCTGGTACTGTTGGAAACATACAGAATCCAGGGCTGCAATTTCAATTTCTCTAAGTATGCCATGTGACAGTTTAGGACGCATTCGCTTACTACAACAGCACCAACACTCTGCTTCCAAACGTGGTGAAATAAGGAAAATTATACATTCTGCAGAAATAACTATGTAAGAATATATGTAAACTGCATTGTGCGGGGAAAAGTCTAGTCAAAGGAATGTCATTTTATGCAATTTTAGGTCATCTCTCCTTTACATCAAGGTGGCTTCTTATAAAGTAGCTTCTACCTTGGAGAATGTAAAAAGAGACATTTCTTATTTCGCATTCATTTAACAAACTTTTAGTGAACACCTCCTACGTGCTCACCATCCTGCTGGACAATGGGAATAAAGAGATGAAAGACGTCTTTAAGGGAGGTAAGATGTAAGGGGACAAATAACTCTTTGGTGAGAACAAGCCATGTGTCTGCACGGGTGTCATTTCCCTCAGAGAACCACTCCGTGTGGTCTTGATGAAGCAGTCAGTCAGGGTGTTTTGTCCCTCAACCACTCTCACAGTCAGGGAAGGTGCATCATTCAGAGAGTCTAATATGTGCCACCTTAGAACTTTCCCATCAAGAGATTCTGGAGAGTTTGTCCCTTTCCACATGGGTTGCTAAGGTGGAAAGATGGTACTCTGAATGTCATTTTAGCAGTTATCGTCCTCAACACAATGACCAGGGCCAAGTGATAGGGGAGGGAGTGAATAAAGGAGCAAAGGGGAGGGAGAGAGTGAGGGTGGCAGAGAGGGAACTAGAGAGAAAAGTCATGACATCATTTGAGCTTTGTATTAAGTGTGCCTACAGCCTCTTCTTAAAAATTGATTTCTAATTTAATTAGAAATCAATTAAAATTTGTTTTTAAATTGATATCTGAATGTTGAGTGTTGCAAGTTGCCTATCTTAAAATATCGAATTATCTTAGTTGAGGAGGGGTGGAGACAAGAACTCATCTCTTCTTTATGAGGAATTTGTGTGCTACAGGAAAGAAAGTAGTTAATCTATACCTATTATATTTTAGGACTCAGGCGCTTTGAAAAACTGGTGCAAGCATTATTCAAAAACAGTGTGGGATCATGCAGTAAAGTCAAGGAGACAGATATATTCTTCAACCAGCAATTCAACTTTCAAGAACTCACGTATATGCACATTAGGATACACGCACAAAAGATTTCCTAGCAGCATTGTTTGCAATAGGTCAAGCTAGAAACAACACTATCTACTGAGAGTAAAATGCATAAATAAATATACAGTGGAATACTATAGATCAATAAAAATGAGTGAGCTATAACTACACATAAGAGCATGGTCCAATCTTACTAACATCATGTTGAGCAACAGAATGTAGACGTGAGAAATGCATAAAATACGATTCCATTAACTTACAGTTTAAAAAAGCAAAATCAAAAGATGTTATTTGGGGGTAGTTGGTAAAACAATAAAGAAAAGCAAGGGAATGATCATCAGAATGCTAGGATAGCAGTTACTTCTAAGAGGGCTTGAGGGGTTTGAGATTAGGAAGTAACACATGGAAGGCTTCAGGGTGCTAATAATGTTTTAATTCTTGAACTGGGTGTTCACATCATAGTTATTCATAGACTTCTGTTTACACATGTTTTATGGACTTTTTTGTATGTGTGCTATATTTCATAGTAAAAAAATGTATGAATCAAAACAATGCCTTATGACCAAATGGATTTACTCAGGAGTGCAAGAAAGATTCAATCTAGAAAATATATCACAATAATTTATCACAAAAATTGATTACAAGGAAAAAATCATGCATTATCCCACTAGTTATGTACATAGGATTCTCTAAATTTCAGCAGCATATATGATTATAAAAGAAACACCTGTCAAAGTAGGAAACCTGATACAGCATATGTACCAAAACCTATGGTAAACATATACTCAGTGGGGAATACTTAGATGCTTTCCTTCACAAACAATAGCAAGACAAGGAGATTCGTTATCATCGAACTACTGAATACAGACCTGGAGCTCTTGGCTAACTCTGTAACGGAAGAGAAATAACTAAAAGATTGGAAGAAATGGAAGAAACAAGATAAAACTGCCATTATTGGTGGATGATATAAACGTCTACCAAGAAAAGTCAACATGATTAAATTCAGAGTGCTGTTTTTGTTTTCTTCTTGGATATAAGATCAACCTTCAAAAACCCAAGCATTTTTTTTGCACCAACATTATGCAAGGTGAAAATGTAATTTCAATAGTAACAAAAATTATACATTATCTATGGATTTAAACTTAAAAATGAGTGCCTAAGATTTCAATGGAGAAAAATTTTCTCTAACAAAGAGCATAAAAAATCTGGAAAAAAAGAATCTGTGCTCTTATTTAGGATTACTGAATAATAAAAAATTTAATTCTCTGTAAACTAATAGATAATTTCAGCGTAATCAAAAACAAAATTTCATGTGGATGACTTTTAGAACTCAGTGCAATCATTCTAAAATTTATGTGGAATAATAAAGACAAACAAACAGCAGATTCTTCTTTGAAAAGAAGAGCAAAGAGTAGATACTTGTTCTCACAGATAATAAGATAAAAGCCATGGACATAAAACCAGTATATCTTTGGTTCAGGAACGTCCAAATGAAGCAATGAAAATAGTGAGCTTACTAACAGATCTTTGAATTTATGAAAAGTCAATACTTGATAACTTGGCATCAAAATCTATAGGACATAAATGAGTTTTTTAGTATATGTTATTGAGAAAATTGATTTACAATATGTAGAAAAATAAAGCTGGCTCCCTACTGAAACATACACAAGCATATTGCTCATAATGGCAACATATACACAGTGCTTAGTGTGTACAGGCAGGGACTTTTCTTAGTGCTTTGTAATATATTAGCTCATTTAATTCTCACAGCGATTCTATGAGTCCAATAGTGTTATTGCCCCCGTTTTATATACAAAAACAGCCATATTGAGGTTAAGTTGTCCAAATTCACTCAGTTAGTAAGTGAAGGAACCAGGATTGTGAATTCAAATAGTGTGGGTTGCAGTATCCTTGGTCTCAATTACTACACTATAAAGGTAAAACTATAAGTGTAAGAGCATATCTTTGTGATCGAGATATAAGGAGTGACTTAAACAAACTTCTAAGAGCAGAAACACTAAGGCAAAGAAGTAAGGGATTTTATAAAATAAGAGTTAAAGATTTTTATTCACTGAAAAGGGAATGGGAAAAGTTCACAATTGGATGACAAATTGAGAGAGAAAATTCAATTTGCAATGCTTAGAACTGACAAGATTTATAGTTAGAATATCAAACAACTGCTGCTAATCAATTAGAAAAGGATAGCAACCCAACTGAAAAATAAGAAAAGGATAAAGGACATTCAATAAGTGAGAGGAAATCCCCTTAAACAAAAGGTTGCAATCAACAAAATGATGCCCAACTTCATATGGGGAAATGGAAATTAAAATGCTGACATCACATTTTACTTCTTGCATTGACAAAAATTAGAAAGCTGAATCACGCCAAGTTTTGGCACTGATACAAGGACCTTCATTAAATTCCTATAGGTATTATAGACTGAGAAAGATATTCTGGAAAACAACCTGGCAGTACTTTGGCAAATTCAGAATATGCACAGACTATGACCCAGTAATACCACTCAAAGACAAAAGGGTTCATATACGGGGATGTTCATCAGCAGAGTGTTCCTGTTAGTGAGGAGTTAGAGGTTATCTAGGTGAATGTGCTAGTTTCATACCATGGAATACTAGAAACCAGGCAGAAGCAATAGACAATGTACATACAATAATATGGATGAAATTTTAAATCAATGCAGAGCAAAAATAGTAATAAATGTAATGAGTTCTTGTATATTTTACAAGAATGTGTACAAATGAAACACATTAGAATGATTGTGTACAGGTAGAGCTACAGAAATGGGAATGAGGAATGGAAATAAAAAGGAATAAATAAGTGAATGAATAAAATCAACCAGTGATGATACTACGCCATCTGATAGAGAAATCTGATAAAGTCATAATTCTACCCTTGAGGTTCATGAAAAGGCGAAAAAAGAAAGAAAAAGCAAGACCAACATAGACCTGGACTTTATGCAGATTACATTCTGAGGCAGGAGATCAATATTAAAGTACTAACTACAACCTTGCTTTTAAATTGCTATTTTGATAAGTGCTATGATAGGTGAAAGCATATGGTGTTATAAGAGTATTGTAAGGTGTAAGAGAAAATTAGTATATCTCAGTCAAGTAGAAGATATTAGACGAATGTCTATGAGATATAAGAAATTGGACTATGAGTTAGATAGTCTTACAGTTTTAAAACTGAAGGGTGCATGGAATTGTCATGTGTTCAGTGTTTAACTAGAAATTCTAGATTCACTTACGACTTCTGTCTAAGAACTTAATATACGTTCTAAATTAATTTGAGCATGAGTGCTCTTGTTCACTCTCTAGGCTAGTGCCATGGACATATTGGCATGCTTTCCGTATTAAATAAAGATCATAAGCCTTATTGTTTGTATATCTATAGAACACTATGACAGACCCACACAGTGGAGCTGAAAATAGCATCTTTTCAAAACAGTGGGTTCTAGACAATTTCTCTGTGTTTGGAGATGAACTCAGGCTTGTGAAAAAAATTCTGCAAAACCAAGGAAAGAGTCCATCTTCCAAGAAATTATAAAAGGTCAAGGATCGAAAAATTATTTATTTAAGGAAACAATAAAATTATTTAAAAGGTGATTATAAAATACAAGAATTCATGAATTCTGTGAAATAGAGAAAAAATGACAAGGAAACAATAATAGGCTACCAGAAAGGACACATAAAGAGAGAGAAAAAATGATGAAAGAAGCCAGTTTCAATAACTAAATGAAAATCTGCTTTGGAGGTAATAAAATTGACATTACAGAAACTCAAATCAGTTAAGTAAAGAAAAAAACCTTAGAAATTCTTTCAGAGTGAACCTGATAAACGGAAAACCAAGGTTCAACCTAAAAATTTTGGTTGTTTTTGAGAAAGAAACTAGGACAAAGTGAAACTAAAACAAATGGAAGAAAACTGAAAAAATGCAATAATGAAAGTAGCTTATCAAGAACATATTCTTGAGAAAGCCTGTAGTGTACATTCTAGAAACAAAATTAGAATATAGAATCATATATAGAATATAGATATGTTCTTACAACATTTTTAAGTTACTAAGGTTTTTAAAAAGCTTAAAAGCATCTTCATAGACATTTGAGTTATCAACAAAGAAACAAATATCAAGCTTCTGCCACTCTTTACTTCTACAACTTTAAAATTTCAGAAGACCATGCTTCAAATTTGTAGGATGTTTTTTCAAAACCATGTAATTTTTCAAAAAATATTTTTACTCAAGTAATTTATCTTGAGTCAAGTTCTTCTGCATACAAGCAAAAGAAAAACTTTTTTAAGATGTAGGTCAGCTGAGAAAGTATGTCTTTATTGAAAATCATTAGTCAAAGACATACTCCAGCTGGCCAAGACATAAAAAAAGATAAATAATCCACAATTGAGAAAAATGAGAAATTGAAGGAGAACTCAAAAAACTTTCCATCTCCCTCTGACTGTTAAAGTCAATATGTTATGGTACAGTGGATAAGCACACTGGCTTTGGAGCCAGATGGCTTGAGTTCAGAACCTGCCTCCTGTAATTAGTTAATTTCTTTTGCATCTCATTTTCTTTATCTGTGAGATGGTAAGGACATTAACGCCAACTTCACAGAGTTATTGTGAGTATTAAGTGAATTGATATATGTAAGTGTTTCAGATAGGCTTTCTGTTACATAGTAAAAGTTCAATGAATATGATCTGTAATTAAAACTCTTGAGAATATATTTTTAGATCCTAGTAGGAAAGTACAGCAAAGTTTTCTTTGACCAATTTTCATGGGGCAGCCATCATAGCTAATGGCACTAATGAGATGATAGTTGCTGAAATTAAACAATTATATTAGTAATGGTTATTCCTGTATTGACAATTTACTATGTAGCAATTTACTATGTATCTCATTTAATCTTCACAAAAATTTGAGAGGTAGGTACTATTATTTTCCTCATTTTATAGATAAGAAAATGAGACCTGAGAAATAAGCAACTTCAAAAGTCACACAACTTGCAAGTGGTGGAGTTGGGATTTGAACACTGTCCCTTGCCAGTCTAATACTAGTTCACTAAAGCTAATTTTTATTTTTATCCTGTACCAGAATTGAGTCAAAGAAATCATTGCATCGTATACCTCTTTTTATTCAAATACAATGCAATTGTATTAAACAGCATACAATTCCGTGGCAAGCTAGTTTAGAAAAACGGACAAAACAAAAAGATATTTAAATGGCCTAACGTGAAGCAATCCAATCCAGGAGATAGTTCTGAGGAGACTATCTCACCCAATGACCAACTGAACCTACATATATTTCTGTGAGAGCGTTTGTTATACTTTATCTCATGCAATTTTTTTTGTTTTCAAAGCGGTTTTATTTTTAAAATAAAAAGTGTATTTAAGGTATAGAACAAGACGTTTTGATATATGTATATAGTGAAATGATTACTAGAGTCAAGCTAATTAACATATTCATCTATGCATTCTTCACCTGTCTGGTTCTCTCAGTAGACTAATGCCTGGTACTCAGTGAATGTGTGTTGAACGGATGTTAGAAGTTTAGCTGAGGACCACTGATAACATCTCCTAAAGCCACTAACTTTAGTAGAGTCAATAACTGTAAGACACGGATAACATACAAAGAAGGCAAAAAATAAAGTGAAGGAAAAGTAAAACATTCTAATTTAAAGGATTTGTCCTCCCAAAGTAATGAAGATGAAGATATTTAAAGTCATATACACATACTAATTATCTTATAGTCACAATTAGGAAAAATTACTGTTGAAGGAGTAAAATAAGGAAGGAAGGAAGGAAGGAAGGAAGGAAGGAAAGAAAGGAGAGAGGAAGGGAAGGATGAAAAAAGAGAATAAAAAGCGTGTGGAAATGAATATTTATTGAGGACTAACTACTGAACAATGATCTTGATAGTAATATCATGATCTCATTTAATCCTTACAACAATCCTTCATGGATGTAAATAATTTCCTTCTTATGACTAAGGACATTGAGACCAAGACAAGTTAAAAACTTCTAGTGATGCTTTGCAATCAAGTTCAGACTTCTGTTCTATTCTGTAAATTTCCCATGAACATTTAATGAATGAAAATCTACTAATGTTTGCGCACTCTCTTGAGAAATAACTATGTAGTGTAGATAAAATGGTGACACCATCTGACTAGGAAACACTTTCTTATTTGAAGTAACTTGTTTTTGGATGGATCGATGTTTTAGAGATCTTTAATAGACTAGTAGATTAAATTTAAGTTTCATTCTGCTTTAATTTGCAGGCATATTATTCTTCATTGACTAGTCCTAGGAAAAAAAATCCTTCTCATAGCTGAAAGTTATTGCTGGAAAGTCTGTGCATCATGATTCATATTAATGAAATCAACTTTTTTTATTAGGATTGTCTTACTCCATGGACTCCTGGGTATATTCCATACAATCTTCACTTCCCCAAGATCAGAGGAGCTATTTTCGGGATGGCACCTGCTGCCATCAGTTGGAGAACAGCCGTTTCCCCTCATTGGATTATCTGGATTGACCATATATATTGCTTTCATTTATTACTTCCTTTTAACCGTTTGCTTACTTTATGCCATTTATAACCAACTTTGGAATCACATTAAAGGAATAAAGATGCAGACAGGAATAGCGCCTATATGATGACATACTCTATGCACTGAGAGAGATTTTTGGAGGCCAGTCATCAAAGCAGCTCCATGAAAGGGTATTGAAGTGAATGGGCATACATTGAATATATTCGTTGTGTGATAAATGAGTATCTGCTTTGCCTATATAGACTATTTTAGTCACCAGAAAACACCACAAGGGAAATGATGATGATGGTGATTGCTAACAAATATTGAGCAAACATTCTGTTCTAAGAATGGTGCAAAGTGCTCTCCACTCTGCCTTTCACGTGAAGAAACTGAACCCCAGGGAGATTAGGTAATTTATGTAAAGCAGGTATTATTATTCCATTTAAAGGAAAAACAACTGATTAACTTGTATGAATATGCAATTTCAAAATGAAGTCCTACCTTAAGGAAGTCTATTTAATTACAGGTTTTAACGTCAAAATATTCAGTGTTTAGATTTTTTAAACTTGAAATGAATGTTATATTAATGAAAATTTCAGGAAAATTCGAGTTTTTTTCAACCTACAAAGAGTAAATATAGAACTAAAATGAAGACCCACAAAATCACTTACCTTGATGTATGTATTTATCCAGTGTAGTAAACATTTTGGATGAATATGTGACTCTTTTTTAAAATTTTTTGAAAAAATTGTTAGAGTCTCACATCTTCCTTGAAGAAAAGATAGAAATTATAGAAGAGTATACTGAAAAAACATACATACGTATGTCTAAAATTGATGTTGAATTATAGATTTTGCCTATATTTACTTTTTTTTTAAATTTCTGTTTTTTTTTAAAAAGATTTTATTTTTTCCTTTTTCTCCCCAAAGCCCCCCAGTACATAGTTGTATATTCTTGGTTGTGGGTCCTTCTAGTTGTGGCATGTGGGACGCTGCCTCAGCGTGGTTTGATGAGCAGTGCCATGTCCGCGCCCAGGATACGAACCAACGAAACACTGGGCCGCTTGCAGCTGAGCGCGAACTTAACCACTTGGCCACAGGGCCAGCCCCTATTTACTTTTTTACTTAATATTATATCATGACAACATGTGCTTCAAAACATGATTTTCAGTGGTTGTTTAATAATCTATTATATATATGCCATAATTTATTTAAATAATCCTCTAGTTGTACACTTAGTTTTCTTGCAATTTGCCATTATTATAAAAAATCAATGAGATAAGATTTTGCCCTTACTTTCAACTGTTTTCTTGGGACACAAATAAGTAGTATTTTTCAGAACAGTTCTCACAAATGCAAGATTTATATGAATGTCATTATTTCTCATTTCTCTTTCTATATCTGGACTTCCTTTTTCCCTGTTTGGGTTACTCTCACTGTGTGGTTGGGTTAGGTTCTTTTAGAGCTGAGATAATCACTGCTATTAGTTTTGAATCTTTCCCTGGTA
Source organism: Equus asinus (assembly GCF_041296235.1). NCBI lineage: Eukaryota > Metazoa > Chordata > Mammalia > Perissodactyla > Equidae > Equus > Equus asinus. Next base: position 42,368,392 of record NC_091812.1, read on the forward strand.
ATTAGTACAGTGTTTTGCTCATGGGAAGTGCTTGAGAAATATTTGTGGAATAAGTGAATTAGTTCACGATTGAACTAGGACCTAAGTCATACTTCCAAATATGGTTCAATAATCACCATCAAACACTAGGCTCCATATGCTCTTTTGCCGAGCCCAGTTAATATCCACGAGGACTATCTGAGTGATAATGATTTGGAGTGCATTTTAGCCAGTCTTTTCATAAATAAAATGTAAGAGCATGCATATTAAGATCATGTTCCCACAGTCAAAAAAATTGTTTAATCTGGGTTATATTAAGTAGTTCCCAGATATAAACAACTGTATAAGATGTCAGTGTGAAGAAATGTTTTGTCTAGTTTAATTTTGAACTTGTACTTTTACTTCTCCTGCACTGGGAAAGTCTAACCACTGACAACATTTGATCCATATTTTGCTTACTTCCTATCCACAGTCTGATTTTTAATAGCTAAAAATGACTTTTTTCCCCAGAGTAACGGGATTGGAGAGTATTCCTAGCCTGCTTTAATTGGAAGCAAACGTTGATTTTGTGGAGTGGTTAGAACAGGACGTTTTACTTGCCTGTAAAGGTGAAAGCAAAGATGCTATCTTCGCTATGGGGACAATGTTCCCATTTTGATCTCTAAACCTGATTTTTCTTCCAGGCTTCAGTCCTACCTCTCCAATTGCCTGCTGGGCATCTCTACCTAGATGGTCACTGGCTCTATGAAGAAAGAACATCCAAAAATGAGCTCTTTTTCTCACTTCCCAAATATGCTTCCTCTGAGACGTCTTCTATTACTTGTCCTCCTTATCACCCAAAAATGATCAGTTACCAAGTTGTTGATTCTATGCTGAACATTTCTCTGATATCTATTCCTCTTCTCCGTTCCCCCAGCAACTTCAAACACTCTGGTCTGTATTACTCCCCACTGGTTTACTTGGCTAGTCTACCTTCCTCAAATTTTAACCTTTTGTAAAATATATCCTATTCACCCTTGCCAGATTACAGTTTTAAAGTGCAACTTGGATCATATCACTCTTTAATTAAGACACTTTAAAAGCTCCCAGGATCTCCAAAAGACTTGACTGGGAATATGCTGCCCTCTAGGACTTGCTTCTACCTGTATTTCCAGGTTCTCTTTTTTCTAGCTCTCTTTATACATTAGTTAACCTAGACTCTGTTTAAAGTAAACCAAAGACTGTTTTCTGTAAGGATTCTGAATGCCCTTGTTCAAGCTATCTATTCTCTCTGAAAAATTCTCTGCCATTCTATCTTGTCATATAGTCATTCCTTTGAACCCTCAAGGTCCTGTTTAAATGCCATACTGAAGAAACTTTACTATAGTTTCAAAATTCATAAAACACTATCATCTATACTCATCTGCAACAAGGTGAAAAACATGTTAGTTTACCTACTAGCCCTCAATTGTCTCCTAGGAAGAGAACTGTCTTTTTTTAGGAGAATACTCTGGGGAGCCACTTAGAGACAGAAAGTGAGGCTCCAAGAGCATGCTTTGGAAGGAGACAATAAAGAGAGATTTAAATGAACCTATCAAAGGAATGAAGAGACATTTGGGGCAGGGAAAGACTGCAGGGAGGGAGAAAATGAGGATGAAGATGTAAGAAAGCAGGGGTCCTGTGGAGAAAGGTGGCCAGTAAAATATTAGTTAAAAATATCTAATATTCAGTTTTAAGTTGCTTATATTGTTGTCTTTTACACACTTAAATGCCTTGGGGTGTTTCATTTTATTTTACTGTAAGTCAAGGAAAGGTTGTCATGGAGAAGAGAGAATGGAACAATTCTGGGAGATGAGACAAGTGTGAGATGAAATCCGGAGGAAGCAGGAAACTGGGAGCCAGAAGTGAATTTGAGTCCACAAGTCGTTAGTAATTAACTTATATTTGGGGCAGGGGGTGGGGGTGTCCTTGAAATTCTCACATGGTTGAGTTGAATTTGGTTAAACCTCAAAGGGCGGAGTGGTTTTAGCTGATGCACGGACAACATCTTTCACAGCCAAATTACTTTATGCTTACATTGTAGTTATTAATGTAGAAGTCCCCTATGAGTTTCAGAGCGCAATTGCTCACCCGTGCAGAACTTGCCCTTGTACCTTCCATAAAGTTTAGCCTGGTAACTTTCACATAGTGGGTTCTCAATAAATAACCTCTGAATGAATTAATGGGAAACTATATAGGGAGATTTAGGTACATGGAATCAGGGTCGTTAGGTTGCCTTCATGCAAAATTAAGAAAGGCTCCCTCTTTAGGCAGCTCAATCCCCATCAGTATTAACTGGTAAAAAGGCCAGGCATACATAGGCCTGATTCAAGGTGGGAGTTGTGTGGGTGCAGTACTGCCTGTAATTTAGCCGTACTCCTCCCAACTCTCTTCCTTGGCTTGTGCCAGGCACGGGTATAACCTGCACAGCCTTAGGTGGCAGCCCTGCTTGGAGTGAGAGACACAAGGAGCAATGGAGGAAAGAGTAGTGGCCAAAAGGAATCTGAAGTGATCTGTCAAATGAAAGTGGAAAGTTTCTGATTTGAGAGAAGCAAAAGCTAATATGTCTTACCTGCTCGACGCTACTGCTAAAGATTCCAGACAATATCCACCACTTTGCAAGGCAGTACATATGTAGTTATTTAGATTGGCTTTGAATGACATTAATTTCAATTCACTGAGGCTGTCATCTTTTTTCTTTCTTTTTTCTTATGTTTACAGTTGTGGTTACTTTAGATTACAGACTCTTGTGAAGTTGAAAATCTGAACTTTGGCAATAAACCCAGACTTGTAATTCATTTCTTGTTTGTTTCTTTTTAAAGGTTAAAAGCAGTTCAGTTGCCCATGGACAAGGCACACTCTAGATAAGCCCAAAGTCCTTTACGTTTAAAAAATCATTTTTCAAAATTAGTTTTAGATGACTTTTGAAAGCCTTTACAGCTAATGAAATTATTCTGAAACATTCAGACATTGTCTGAAGTATTCCTAAAGGACTGGAGAATAAATCTAACAGATAATAATATCATGATATAAAAGTCTATTGGAAAGTAACATTAGGTTTCTAGAAATTTTATCAACATTCTTAAAGATATTGAAATTATCTAAGGAAATTCCCTGTGGACAAATTGAGAGTTATGTTTTCCTAAACAAAAGGAATTTTCCCATTAGAGAAAATGGCTCTGGCATTCCATTGAGAAGAGACTGAACACCATCCTCTTAAATATATGTAGCCCAAATCCCTACCCTGAGTAACAGACAAGAACAAAGGCTAAACTTTCTGAAGGTGAATTCTGTGCTTATAGCTATTTCTCAAAGCAGATCTCTGGGGACTCATGGTGAAGATTTATGAAATATACAGGGCAAAGCGTGGTTCCAACAGGAAATAAAAGAGACCAGGAACCGATGATATATGTGTTTTTGCAGGCCAAAATTCCATTGTGTAGATTTGTATGGAGATAATGGGTATAAAACTGACGTTGACATCAACCTCAGTATTATAAGTATGGGCCTCCTAGGAGTCAAAGCTGAAAGCTCCCCATAGTCTTCGAGCAGCATGCTGAATTACTTGTCTCCATCAACTCGCTAACGGAATTTCCTATTCTTTTATTTTCAAGAGCAAAGTGCTTTCAGGATCCTGATCTAATATGTGGGTTATTTGTCACCTAAATTAGTTTATAAAATATAAAATATGTTTTGCTCTTTCATGAGCACATAATTCTGTGCTGGGTACTTAATAAACAGCTGAGCATAATAAAAATAGAATTTTTTGTATTACTACTGACTTCACTGCTTGCCATTAATAGGATTATAATTTTTTAAAGAAAAGTTTTTAATGTAGGGGTGATGTCTACACACTAAATACTAGAGACTTCTTAGTGTGCTCAAAATTATTCCAAAGTGTTGGAATTATTCCTGTGTTGTCATATGATTCAGTTCTCTAGTTTGGATTGTTCAAGCAGGTGTCACGTAGTAAAGTCAAATGTTGACATTCTTGAACACTTGGATTTGGGTTTCAAATATTTTGAAAAGAATCATGGGAGCATTTGTAAGACATCCGCTGAGCTGGGCACCTGTGTGGAGTGCCCACCGGGCACAACTGTTTGTGGCAATTTAGGGCTTACATTCTCTGTTAATGAAGAAATAATATCTGCTTTAGAAAAAATATATGGCCAAAGAATGAAATAGGGCTGGGCACACATAATTATGTTTCTGAATTTCAATTTCTTCTTCTCCTGCTTACTTATAGGACTTTTTTGAAGACTAATGGAGATAATGTATGTGACTATATCTAATATAATTATAAAATACTATGTAAGAAGATAATGTGATTATTTGGCTTTCTAACTTTACAAATTTGGACAATAAAATCCTCTTACTAAGGAATAGACTAAATTGAGAACTAGTGTTAAAATAATTTGTAGTTTTGTTTTTTTTTTTTAAATATTGGCACCCGAGCTAACATCTGTTGCCAATCTTCTTTTCTTCTTTTATCTTCTTCTCCCCAAAGCCCCCCAGTACATGGTTGAATATTCTCATTGCAGGTCCTTCTAGTTGTGCTATGTGAGATTACGCCTCAGCATGGCCTGATGAGCAGTGCTAGGTCCGCACCCAGGATCCGAACTGGAGAAACCCTTGGCCACTGAAGCAGGGCGAGCGAACTTAACCACTCAGCCACGGGCTGGCCCTCATTTGTAGTTTTAATGCTTGAAATATCTTTTCTTTTATTGGTTTTCCATTGAATCTCCTGCATCATTTAATCTCATCAGAGAAAAAAGTAGATCTCTTTTTAAAAGTCGTAATGTAAATGAAAATTAAAGTCTAAGTAAGAAAGTTTATAATTCATCAGGGACAAAGTAAGAAAAAACAAATTAAAATAGTGAACAGCCAAAAATCACAGCGAAATGAAGGTATTTCATAATCCAATTAATACACCGAATCTAATAATTGCACATTGTAAAAGGGAGAAGTTAAAAGAAGAAAACATTACTATGCACTTATTAAATTGCCCATATGAATTGATTGACTTAGTATTGAATACTGTTTAATTGAAATGCACATATCTCAATGGCTCATTATAGAAATTATATTACCTTTCCTTCCATTGTATGTTCTGGGTTTGCTCCAAATCCCATGCATTAGCATATTTTAGGGTACAAACCATATAGACTTTAAACCGTCATTTGCTTCTTTCTATGGGTCTTATAAGTGAAGTCCTTCTCTCTGTTCTTTTGCCAAAAATGACCTTTTATCTTAAGCAAATGCTTCCCTGGCAATTCAATGTTGAAATCATCTTAATCACTGTAAATGGGTTCTCCCACATTTGTAAAATGGCTTTCAAATATGACATTTAAGTAGGATTCTTACTTCATTTTTAAGAGAATGAAAATACTACTTAAAGGGAAAGGACAGAAAAAGAAGCAAAACCCAAAAAAGCTCCAGAATCATGATCTTTATCACCAAGTCTATAGCTTGGGAGATAAAAATGCTTCTAAAATTATTTCTGTTGCACCAATCTAACATTCCTATCTGCAAGCTCACTATTTTCCTCTTCTAGATTCTCATACATGTGTATCAATTACCATGCCTTTAGACTGTAAATATGGTCAAACATTATTCATTTTCCTCATAATTTTCACAAAGTTCAGAAATACTTATAATCAGAAGCTCTTTTTTGTGACTATTCACATGCAAATCACCAGCCAGTAAACATTATGCTTTTGGCTCACAATGTGACTTCCACAGAGAGTATAACGTCTCTGGATAGGGACACAGTCTAGGGCTGACATTTCAGGGTGTTGAAGTGGATCATCAATTAACCTCACTTGCGATGAGTCGAATTATACCATGTTCTATTACACTGTAACGTACTGTGGAAAAAATCTATTTGATATGATACAATTTTTCTTTTTTTCATAAATCATTTTTTATTTTCTCTGGTCTGTTTTCATCAGAGTTATTTAATACTTTGGTGGCTTTCCACCACACATATAATATTGTGACTATTAATAATCAGAATGGCCAAAATTAACCTAATAAATGAAATCTACCTTTTCTACATCATGAAATTTCATTGAGATATTCTTGCCTTGGGAAAGATTGGTGAAAAGCAAAATGTTTCATTAGGAATTGTAACTGATGATAATTTCAAATAAATAGAAGAAAATCTGATGCCAGTGGTGAATTTCCTCAATTCATAATTTTTCACTCTTATCTCATAGAAAAGGATTATGATATTTTCCTGCAATAATATTGAAAGTCTCAACTCAAGTTGTTCCTGTTCAGTACATCTGTCTCTTTAAGAAAAGCTATTGTGTCCATGCCTCTTTTGTGTTTAGGAGACACCTTATTTATTTTATACACTTTCTTCACCTCATCTTTATCACAACTGTATAAGCTAGGTATCATCATTGCTTTTTTACATCTGAAAAACGAGAGTTTCAAAGAAATCAATAAATGGCCTTAATATACCTGAGTCTCAAATTAAGGTGTGTCTGAATTCAAAGACTAGTATTTTAAAATTCCAAATGAACCTCTTTCAATTGTAAATACATTTTAAAATAATGGCAGGCAATCTCTCTACTATAACATATATTTAGTATATTTGTGTCCTATTTAATATAGAATATCAGTTAAAAGTGTACGTGTGCATTTGAAAAGTCCATTTTGTAAGCAGCAATTGCAACAATAAAAACAAAGTAATACAATAAAAAATAATGGTTTTTATTAAAGTGAAAGAAGTATTCTACTTTAACATTCTAATATCAGAAATGGGATAGATTTGATACCATAATTAGCAATATTGAAAAGGTTCTGGGTTATAAAAATGTGTCCAAGGAGGAAAGATGAAGAGCAGATATGAATCATTTCCCTAAAAATAAGTAAATACAGTGAATCTTTTAATATGAACCTCCAGTTTTGACGGCTGTGCTTCCCCTCCAGGTCTATCAATCTAAAGAATCATTTAGGCTATTTGAAGTTTAACACAAAAATGATAAACCACCATACTGATGGAAACTGAAACCTAAATTATGAACTGTTCTGAAACATACAATAAATTCCTAGGGACGTGAAACTTTTAGAAGCACAAGCAAGGAAACAGTGGGAAAATCCATCTTCCTCCTGACTTCTCAGGCCCATTAGGCTAATTCTAGAAATAAATCCAGTCAATTGGCAACTTAACCTCTTACTCTTGTCACAGAAGTCATCTGCAGCCTTGAGTTTAACTGTTTTCTTTCTCCTTGGTCTTAGTCCTTTCTTGAGTGGCTCTGTATTTATGGTGTCACTTGGGGAATTTATCTATGATAATAATGTGCCTCTGAAAATCATTCATTTTACAAAAGCTTGGATGCAGTGATCATATATTAAATAAAATCTCTTTAATTCTTTTGACATGGATTCTTTTTTCTACTGTGGGGTACACTAAGTCACTCATTTCATGGTTTTGTATTTTTAACATTATTTACTCAAGACTTACTTTATTTGGACTTTCAAAATGATTGAAATGAGTTGGATGAAGATTTACTTTTGACCAATTTCATTTTAACCTTTCCTGCATGCTCAATTTTTAGAACCTACTTCAATGCCCTGAAAGGAAAAAAAATCCTTCAGTAGAGAGTGTTTTTTCCCCCTTTTGTAATCAGAAATGCAAAATTGTAAACACGGTCATATTTATTTTAAAAAGTTCAGATTTGGAATATATTTTATTTAGACTTTTAAAAGCATTTAGGAGAACAACTATCTTACATACTAAGAATATACTAAACATATGTATACATATGTAAATTATTGCTGATAAATATAGTTTTGTCACAGAACTGGATGATTGGATGTTTTATTCAATATAAAAAATTTGTATCTTATATCTTTCAGTGAAATTACAATTTATATTTAAAACAGATTCTTATACTTAATCAAACTTTAAAAAATTTTTGAGTAACTGTGACCAGCATAGATTGGTTAACATAGGTTCTAACAGCAAATAGCAAGGACAGGTTACAGCCGTGTAGAACTCACCATGGGCCTGGCTCTGTTCTAAGCACTGGCTTATTTAAATCATTTAGTCTCCCAACAATTCTAAGTGCAGTGTGGTTGAGCAACATGCTCAAAATTATGCAGGTGTTAGGTGGTGAAACAGGGATATGCATCTCCTGCCAGTCTGTTTCCAGAGCCTACACTCTTAACTACTGTGTTGAGAAATCATTAAAAAATAGCTATTAGAACCCCTATGTTCATTGCAGCATTATTCACAATAGCCAAGATGTGGAAGCAACCTACGTGCCCATCCAATGATGATTAGATAAAGAAGATATGGTATATAGATATATACAGTGGAATACTACTCAGCCATAAAAAAGGATAAAATTGTCCCATTCACAACAACATGAATGGACCTTGAGGGTATTATGTTAAATGAAATAAGCCAAATAGAGAAAGACAATCTCTGTATGACTCCACTCATATGTGGAAGATAAACAAACATGCGGACAAAGAGAACAGATTAGTGGTTACTAGGGGAAATGGAGTGTGGGGGGTGGGCACAAAGGATGATGTGGTGCACCTATAATATGACTGACAAATAATAATGTACAACTGAAATTTCACAAGGTTGTAAACTATCACAATCTCAATAAAATAAAACAGAAAAAAAAATAACTATGAGAGAGCCAGTCCTGATGGCCTTAGAGGTTAAATTTCCTCAAGCTCTGCTTTGGCAGCCCAGGTTCAGTTCCAGGCAGAGAACCACACCACTTGTCTGTCAGGAGCCACGCTGTGGTGGTGGTTCGCACAGAAGGGCCTACAACTAGTATATACAACTATGTACTGGGGCTTTGGGGAAGAGAAAAAAAAAGAGAGAGAGGAAGATTAGCAACAGATATATGTTAGCTCAGGGTGAATCTTTCCCAGCAAAAAAAAAAAAAAAAAAGAAAGCTATTAGAGGCTATGTATGCTTTGATTAAATTTTCCATTTTTCAACAATATGTAGTACGCCTATAACCCCAGGTTAATGAAGTTATTGAATACCTAGTTTAAATAAAATCCTGGCTGGAACATTATGTTCACATGCACCTAGTCAAAGCAAACTCTCATGAAAATATCAGTAGGAAAACAAAATAATTTTCTTCCATTAGCGAAAGATGCGTTTTTGCTCTATTGTCTCCAGCATTTTTTTTGCTCCACTCTTTTCATCAAAGATTTGCTGTAATAACTGTTTGTATGGTGGTTGATTTAAAACATAAAACTAACGCTTTGAGTATGTTGGTAAGAGTTTGGGAGGATCTTTACAATTCGGTTAAACAAGGGTAGGGCTGCAGTGATGATCTTTAAAATGAGCTATGCAATTAAGCCAGATTTGACAACATGGGCTGAGCGCGGGTTGTTTTTTGTTTTGCTGCAGATGTCTGGCTCTCAACGTTCTATGAACTCTCCACAAAAGATCCAAACATTCTTGTCTTTTAGAGATCCATATCCAGGCTTGGATTTCATTTTTAATTTAAACAAATACTATTTTTTATTTATGAAAGTGACACAGACTCACTGTAGAAGAGTCAAAAAATGTAGCGAAGAAAACAAAACCACCTGGAACACAAAACGAGGAGTGACAGCCGGTTTCATTTTGTATAATCTTCTTCTACATCTAAAATAGATAGGTATACATATTTCATAAGTATATATATATTTTTTCTTATTGTGTAATACCTTAGAAATAGTTTAGTGTTCTTATTTTTCATTAATAGCATGTCATAAAAAAACTACCGAAGCTGTTGATTTTAAAAACTATACAGCTAGATAACATTCCTTCAAATATTCTGACAATTTTTAACATTTAGATGCATTCTGCAGCTTTTATAAATAATTTTGGTAACATCTTAGAACATAAATGTTTTAAAAGCTTTTATAATCATTTGCTTAGTTCTTAGGCTAGATAACTAGTTTGGGAAGTACCGGATTCATCTGTATTAGCGTTTTAAAGGTTCTTGTACACTGATACTAAATTTTATTTCCACCAGCAGAGTCTGAGTGTGTCCAACTCAAGGCACTCTCACAGCCATCGAAGTTAGGATTTTTTCAGTCATCATCATTATTTGTTATTTGATAATAACACATTACTTTAAAATTTGCCTATCTCTGAGGACTAGAGAGGCTAAATATTTTTCTGTGCATTAGGTATTAATATTTCTTTTCCTTTGAATTGCTTGCTTTCTGGTTTATATTAGTTATTAGCAATGCAAAAACCATGAGGCTGTTTCTCTTAGAAGAATAAGACATCACTGGAATTCATCCACCTTTAGAACCTTCATAAAAATTACCTGAGCTGAAAGTGTACTCTTCATTTATGAAAAGTACTATCACACAGAAGATATTTGTTGTGATTTCTCTGCCATTAGTGGTATTAGGTTTCTGCTGACATATTTCACAAGATGTGAGATGAGTGACTATGGCTCGTGGTGTGTATGAGTGTGTGGTGTGGGGAGAGCAGACTTCTGTAAATCGACCTCTACTAGGTAGAATTCAGTATCTTGGCTGTACTAACCACATCCTCTAACATGAATATTTCCAGCAAGAGTATACATTTTCATTCATTAACACAATGATTACCACTGCAGTGCAGGTTATATCCTAGATTTCCTTGCTTCTTTTCATAATCTTAGAACAGGGTATGAAGATACAACTAGGTGGTAGAAATCATTTGTAAAGAAGAGAAAGAAAAGGTGTTGTGTTTGTGTGTGTGACTCAGTCACCAGGATTTCTGATCACACAATATGTGCCAGCTGCAATAATAAATGCTAGTGTGTGAGTGTGTATGTGGATCTTTACATATGTGGGCAAGTGGTTTAGATTTGGGGTGACACACAATAAGGTGATGATTACAGTTTCATAAGTGGGGAAGTTATTCAATATATGTAGTGCTTAAGTACAAATAGTAGAATAAAATTTTACAGGATAGACTGATGTAGGTAATAACTTAATCAGAACAACTATTTAGAAGATGTGGCAGAAAAGATTCCAGGTGTGTAGAAATGTTTGGCTAACACGGCAGCCGCGGGAAAGTTCAGTAAAAGAGGGCTAGAAAAGGCATTTTTAAGGAAGAAATGACAAGATTTTGAGGAAAAATAAATAGTGGGGAGGCAGGGGGATGAATCAAAAGAATGACCAAATCAGCTTTTAAGAAGGATGTAGATATTGTTCCAGAGAGGGCAGCTGAGAGGAAGAAGTGATTTGTGGAGGAAGACGATAAAATTTAGCTTGCTATGGTGAATAGGTAAGTGAAATCGTCTTTTAGGAAAGAGATATATCTCAGGCGAGTCAGGATTGGAGGTCTATCTCGGGAATCCTCAGCCTGGGGACAATAGTTAAAACTATGGGACTGAATGACCTTTATAAGAGTATTGGAAATGCAGATGCTTCTCAAAGGCAGTGCAGACACAGTATATGATGGCTAAGGTAGTAAAGGATTTCAAGAAGCTAGTTATAGTCAATACATAAAAATCAAAGATTCTACCACACTCTCCTCCAGGGCCTGGCCAAAGAAAAGGTGAACTTTGGTGGCTGGGCAAAAGAATCAGAAACCAGATGCGGGTAATTTAATATTTAAATAAAGTGAGGAAACTACCATTGGCTCTAAATAGTTATATTTAAGATATTAAAGTAAATATAGAGGCCAATTAGTATGTTTCTTTCACTCCTATTGATTGTGGTAGTGACATCCATCAGAGTAATTTTTCTTTAGGAAAATTGTAAGAAATCTTGGCTTTTATAATCAAAGCTGTGGATGGTACCTCTGATTAGCGTTCATTTTTTAGAGTCAGATTATAAAGTGCTTTATTTAATGACTATACTTGTCAGCGTGACCTTGAATTTTATGCTAATGGAGACACAAGCAGCCCCTCTCAGGATAGTTTTAGCAGTCTCTCTCTCAGGACGGGTTTTATTTCCAAAAAAGAAATCTCTTTTATTAATTTACATAGAAATGGTTTAACAATGTAATCCCTCCATTTTCATTAACATTACAATAATCATGTTTTAGTCTTTCCTCCAACATATTATTTTGTGAGCAGAGTTAAATTTTGCTCTTTGTGTCTCTTTTATTGCATGGGGTTTTTTTTCATTTGTTTGTTTTTGTGGCCTTAATTGGAAATTTAATGTGTCTTTCTCTTGAAGAAAAGAAGACACCAACCTTTTCTTCAACATAGAATTGTTCCAAAGAAGTGAAGTCAGTCCTTAGGGGTATAAATCCAGAAGAAAATTGGCATGAATTAATGAAAATAGCTGCATTCAGAATTGGAAAAACTGAGTTCAATTTTTTCTATAGTACAAGAATATTTATACAAGTTCTTTTAATAATATTCTCATGAATTTCATAATTAATATTAGTGGATGTTATGAATCACTCTGGATTTTAACTATTCACATCTCAGTGTCCTAATTGGTAAAATTATGAAACTAAATCACACTTGGTGATTCCAAGGGTTGCAGAAGGTATGACCAATATTTAAGACGATGAAAGAGCTCGCTCTATAACAATAAATTAGAAGTGACTCTCACCTATATTATGTTTAGTTCATTTCTTTTACACTGAAAAGGTAGATGAAGTACTCCTGAGAATTAAGACCACAATGCCAGAAACTATGGAAACTTGCAAGAAGAAACATTAAGTAAAACATTTAAAAGCAGTACTTACTCTTAAATAAAGTGAAATCAAATTGCTGGTATGAATTTACTTCTACATTTTTAATTACAATATTCACTCATTTCTTTGTATAAAGGCTAAAAATAAAAGAAATATTTGAAAGTGAACTACAATAAAACCGTATTAACTTGGACCTCACTCAAAATTTGGGATAATGAGGACAAGGTTAGATTTATCTTTTTCCCATTATTTATGCAACACTATTGTTAAGCAAACTTAGAGCAAAAGGCATTCAAGAGAATATCTTCAAGCACCTCCATGCATATTGAGTACAAGTTTACATACCCTTGACCAAACCATTGACCAAATTCAGTTGGCGATGGATTTAAAGATCCATTGAGCGAGGAGAGGTGATAGTGAAATAACACAAAAACAATGGAACAGGTTAGAGACGGCCAATGCTAAGTGATGGTGCGTAAGTCACATGGGATATGGGGAGATATTATCCATCTGAGAGTAAAGGTCATGGGTTTACAGAATATGTGCTTCTACTTAATACTTAAAATATAATTTACAAAGATCAGGGATACTAAACTTATCAACAGCACCCATAGTAGTGCCAGAAACAGTAGGTGTTCAGTAAATACTTGAATGAGTGAGTACAGGATGGTTTAAGTTTTCCTCATTTCAATCTATTAATGTTTATCGAGTACTTGCTTAGGCCAAGACACCCTCAGGCCTGGGTGAAGGACTGACGTGCCTGCATATTTCTGGTTCATATGTGTGCAAATAAGATGAAAAAACACTGGCAAATGGAGGCTTAGATTAGTCCACAAAATGGATTGGGAAAACTATTTTCTTTATTTTTTTTTTCCCTAATTGAAAGGCTTTGAGTACACATTAGTTCTATGCAACATGCTTGTTAGAGTAATTTAATTAAGGTAATTTTGCCCTGTCCATCAGATCAACAGCATTTTAAAAGAGCTAATTATCTATTTGCTAGTTCATAATAAAGATTTTGGAAATCTGCCTATATTCTTAATTCAAAGAATACTTAATTACCTATGTCCTTCAATGTCTAATTTGTTAGAATACTTCTGAAGAAATAGTAGTTAGCTAGGACTGAACACTAAATTTTAAGGTTATTTTCATTAAAAAAAAACACAAAAAACATTTGCAATAGTGATCCAGGATTGTGGTGTTCAGAATGGTAGAATAAAGCCGTAAATAATGTTCTGGAAAGGGTTTGAAAGAGAGAAGGTGGATGGTGAATTTACAGCTCAAATTGTCCTACTTTCCACATTTATCTTCCTCTAATGAATAGTCTTCTGTTTTGGGGCTCAAACAAGGAATCTGATGTTTGTTGGTACTGTTATGACATGCAAATTTGCTAGTGGAAATAACTCTAACCCAGAATGGAGATGGAAAGAAAGAAATTTTCTGAAACGCCAAGTGTCAACATATCAAAATGTATTAACGGCAACTAAAATTGACAAAGTGCCCTCATTTCTGAAAAAAAGACTTTTTCACACTGGCTTTTCCACACTTTTACTTGTTATCTTATCTACAATATATATAATCTGAAATAATGAGTGGGATAAACATTTGTTAAGAGTTCATGTATACCCTGGGATGGAGGCTGGAGATGAGGGGCGCTGGGAGGGTTAGTTAGCATTTGAAGCACCCTAACTGGGCATATTCCCAGCAGGGCAGTTGCTCTGAAGCCCTTACTCCAGAGAGACTGCTACTCTAAGACCTTCAGCTATTTTTACCTCTGATTAACACCAGAGGTTAGCTTATTTAGCACAATAGATATTAGACATGATTTTTCTGCGGTGACATGGGTAGTTTTCAAGATATCTGGATTCCTAGAAATATTATACAGCTACTTGGAGCCTAAGAGCCTGCGCCATCCAGAATATTGCCCTGGGCTTAGGATTCTGATCCAGTCCTTTGTTCAAATGTTTTCTGGAAGATTTTGTTACCTGATTCTGCCTAGAAAGTTAGCTAAATTATGTCATGCCTCAAATGAAGCTTTAATACAAGATGCTATAAGAGGGTCTAAAAGGACATTTGGGATTTTACCAAGCTTACAGGTTATAGGCTGTTTTCATGCCTGCATTCCTATAAATAAATGTTTGTTGGTGGCACTGGTTGTGGTATTTGCTCTTCTCTCACTGAACACACTGTCAGGTATTGAGATTATTGGGAACAGGGCCAATAGTTTGGTCTTCCTGCAACTGTAGGAAGTTATTGACTGCTTACCAAAGATGAGCATGGCTGAGTAAATAGCCTTAGGTAATCTTGTTTCAGCAATCAATCAGTGGAAGAATTATGTTTTATGCCTCACATGAAAGCACAGAGAGGAACTTATTCAAAGTTTTGTAAGTAGGGAACAGGGCCCACATGCTTGATCTGGGGAACCTGGCTGCTGGGGTTAGAATCTCCGTCCACCGCTTACAAGCTCTGTGCCCCAGGGCAGGTTGCTTAACTTTTCCATGCTTCCATTCCTCATCTGTAAAATGAGTTTAATAGTATCTAGCTCATAATATTGCTTTGCATATTAAAAGGATTAATACAGGTGAAGAATCTGGAGCAGTATCTGGCTTATGAGGAAGTAGACAGCAAATCATAGCTATTACTACCACAAAGTGAAAACATGAAGACTGAGTCTTGTATTCTCCCTACTCTGTGTGGTGTGTTCCCCATTAACCATTCTATTGAAAATACATTAGCTTTTCCTCCTTTTTCTGTCTATAATACGTGCGTAGTCTGAGCAAGACTGACCAAATAATCAGATGACTAATAAAATGTAATGTTTTGTTTGAATCAAAATTTTCCTAAAATCCGCTGAGATAATTTAATTTTCCTGATTATATGGAAGAAAATCTCATATTGCCTAGAATATTTGATTTCAGTCTTTCAATAAATTCTACCAATGTTATTGTTCTGCTTTATTTCAGTCAAGCTCTGATGAAGAAAAAATTTCCTGGACTTTTCAGCAAAGAAAATTTTCTTGATCCAATGTTTATTAAGGGCTTATTATGTCTGTCATACTCTGGCGGACCCAAAGAGGTAAACAACAGTTTATTTACAATAATTAGCAGGAGAGACACAATATACACATGAGCAAATGACAATAGAAGTTCCAATTGCAATAGACGTAATGAGTGAAAATAATTGTTAGAGGCATTACAGGAGGGAGTGATCACTGCATGCCAATAATTTTGTGAACAAGCACTGCATGGGTACACATGGAAGAATTCAGGAAAGGTTTATTCACAGAGTAGGACTCGAGCAACACTTTGAAGAGTATATGAGATTTAGAGGGGTGCTGAGTAGGGTGAGATGGGAGGGAGTTTAGTGAACTTGAGGATAGGCCCCCTCTCTTCCAGAACAAGCCCCCTCTCTGTTCCACTCTCTCTGACTCAACTAACTTCCCCATTGCTTTAAAGGACCTGCTTCACTTGGCATCCTCACTGAAATTCTACCAAGTAGGGATGCAAGTGGAAGGCATAAACGATCAGCTTCTCCCTCTGCAGTGTGATCTACTTAGTTCTTTAAAGCAATTACCATGTCTGTTTCAGATGGTTCTTTAACAGCACCCAGCACAGTGCTTGGCAGGCAGTAGATGTCAATGAAGACAAATTTCTTTTACTTGGTTTGTTTAATCAAATGAGTTTTAAAAATCTAAAAGCTCACTAAATTCAAGAGGACAATTATTTAAATAAAGGAGGGAAACTGAAAACAAGAAATTTGAGAGTGTGGAGTAATTCACTGGTTAAAGAGCTTTGATGGGGTATCAAAGTTGGGGATTTGAAGCAAACACAAGGTAGCAGGAGTGTACTATTTGCCTGAAGGGCAGGAAAGGGATTTTGCCAAAATGGAGGATCAGAACAGGAGTAGTGAGCAGATACCGAAGACAAATATTGTCAGCTTTGCTTGTTTGTCTTGAGAAATAATGAGAGAAGGCAAGGCAAAAAGGATGAATAAGTAAGAGTGAAGGAGTCATGCTGGGTAATCTTGAGAAATAAATTTGGAAATGTAGCACTGGTCTGTGCTAGACTATGGAGCATCAAGCTAAAGAATTTGGTTTTCATCTTATATGCAACAGAAAATACCTTTGGTTTCTCCACTTATATCCTACAGACGGAAATTAAACTAAATGGAAAACCTTGCAGGTATTCTGCTGTGTTGGCGGAAGATGGTGGTGGTGGTGGAGGTGATGGTGTAACTTTTGAGTCTCTCCAAATTGGCCTTCCTGCTATCCCTATAAGTACTTAAAGCAATTAAGAGAGCCTCTAGATCTAACTACCAAATCAAGGAGATGCGGGAGTAGAGAAACATGTTCAACAAAACTGCAAGAATGCAATAAGGGAAGCTCTGCATGCAGATATATAATATTTTTCAATACATATGTGGTATATTTTTTTAAAGAAAGAGGAAACTTAAATGAATTAACAAACATACCAACCAAATCCAGTGTTTTAGATAGGGAAATTCGAACATGGACTAGGCATTAGATCATTTTAAATGATGATGCTGTTTTATTAGGTATGATAATGACATTGTTATGTTAAAAATCATTATCTGTGACAGATACAGATGTGTTTACAAATAAATATTATCACATCTAGAATATACTGTAAAGGGACAATGTTCTTCCCCACCCCTGTATTGGGGATAAGCAAAAAAGATTGGCACTATATCAATAATGCTGAAAACTACTGCTTGGATGATGATTTTCATTATTCTCTCTTCCTATTGGGATGTTTGAAAACTTCCTCAGTGAATTAGCTGTTCTTCGACTCAACACACGAAGATGCATGTGAAGCTTTTATTGGGTCTTAGTGATGTGACACCTCTGCTCACCCTCTCGGGGGTCCCCATATCATTTAATACTCAGAATATTTACGCAGAGAGCTGAAATCCGATTCCTCTAACACAGAGGGTGCCATTGACTTCTGTTTTTGTACCAGAGAATCAAAGCAGAGCTAACTCACAGAAGTTTCAGGTTTTGTAGTGATATAGACTATTCCTAAAAATTCTCTTCAGGACGCACACCACTAGTTTACATTTTACAATGCTGTGAAGTATAAAAGGCAAATTTTGTGAGCTGAGGGAGAAAACAT
Organism: Equus asinus; assembly: GCF_041296235.1. Taxonomy (NCBI): domain Eukaryota; kingdom Metazoa; phylum Chordata; class Mammalia; order Perissodactyla; family Equidae; genus Equus; species Equus asinus. Next base: position 42,386,149 of record NC_091812.1, read on the forward strand.
TAGAGAGAGACCTCAAAAAATAAAATCTCTTTTATTAATTGTGTACTTCTAGACATAGATTCAATACATTTGTCCCAGTTAATAAATGATCATAATGAGATACCACTACATAACTAGTAGTGGTGATTAAAATTAAAACAAAAAACCCCCCAAAATAATGAACAGTACCAACTGCTGGTGAAGATATAGAAAAACTGGAACCATCAAGCATGGCTGATGAAATTCAAGAGTGCAGCCACTTTGGAAAAGAATTGGCAACTCTTATAAAGTTAAGCATGCACTTAACATATAAATTAACTTCGTAGTCCACTGCTAGCACTTCTAAGTGTTTACCCAAGAGAAAAGAAAAGTTATGTTCTCATAAAAAACTGGATTCAAATATTATAGCAGCTTTAATTCATAGTCACCTCAAACTGAAAACAACCCAAAAGACTTTCAAGTGGTGAAAGGATAAATGAACTGTGGTACATCCATAGGTGGAATACCATCTAGTTAAAAACCAAAAACTACTGATACACACAACAAGCTTGGATCTCAGCAGCATTATGCTAAGTGAAAGAAGCCAGACACAAAGGCTGCATATTGTATGATTGGCTTTATATGATTTATATGATTGATATATATGATATACATACGACTGATTTATACGATTCTGGAAAAGGAGAAACTGTAGAGAGAGAAAACCAAGCAGTTGTTGCCAGGGGATAGAGGTGGAAGGAGGCAACCACTCCAAAGGGGCATGAGGGAATTTTGAGGAGTGATGGAATTGTTTTGTATTTTGTTGAGGTAGTGGTTGCTTGTCTGTATATCTGACTGTGTCAAGATTCAGAATGTACACTAAAAAAGGGTGAATTTTATGTCTGTCATTTATATCTATGAACTTGACCAAAACGAGATATTAAAAAACTCAGAGTTCTTCTCCAGTTTCCTGCACCAGAGTCTCTTTTCTTTCCTTATTTCTTTTTTTTTATGAAAAAGCTTAATGACTGCATAATGTCATCATTTGGATGAACTGTCACTGGCATAACAATTCTTCTATTTGAGCATTTAAGCTGCCTTTCTACTTTTCACCATTATAAATAAAAGTTGAATATAAAAATAAATGATCAACAGTATTATTTCCTCTACAGATGTGTTAACATGCCTGAGAGTATTTTGACAGTCCTACGTAATCGATACTCCACTTTGCTTATGAATCAGGACTTGCAGATTCCATGAAACAAGAAAAATATGCTTAAAATAATCTTGTTATTTTCAGAAATATTTTGGATTCCTATTTTGATGACCAAAATTTGCAGATTAAGCTGTGTGCAGGGAAACAAGGTGGTGGAGCATTGACAGTTAAAGAAACATAAATCCTCCACAAATTATTCCAAAATCCTAGCTATACTGGAGTTGAAGCATCTGCGAACCAAAGTAAATACTTCACTGGATTTCATTTCCTGATCAGAAATATTAGTTCCCATATGCCAGAGTGCTGATGGCTAATTTGTACCTTGGCCAAATGCCTCTTTTATGGATAACTGGGGGCTCTGTGTGTGACTTCAGGATCTATAATAACGGTTTTGTGCAAGACATGTGTCAAACAAGGTTGAAACTGTAGTATCCAAGTCTCCACAAAGGTCTTTAATTAGGCAAATCCCAAATAGCAACAGCACCATTGTTTGACTTGATTAACGTAAATGCTCTCTTTTGCAAATCCATTTTAATATACAGTATTGGGGGGGACAGGGAAGATCTCTGGATGAAGATGGGCAGGTGGGAGTGAAGAGAGGAGTCATAGAAATGGAAAAATGTAAGTACATAAAAGCAAAGTGATATTGTGGTTCATCTCCAGGTACTTGTTTCAACTTCACTTTATGAAGCTTCGACCTATTAACCTTTATTTTTTAAAAATTTGCCTTTACTATGGACCTGTACAACCAGCAAGAACATTTCTTTGTTAAGCCTCTCTGTGTGCCTAAGCATTTTTAATGACCCCTATTGCCATGGCGCCATCTGGACACCTGACATTTTAAAAACAAACATTTCAGCATAATTGATGAATTCTACCTTAGATGGCTATTATGCAGGTCTGACTGCTAAACATACAAGCAGCCCTCATTCCACCAAATTAAACCTTGCTAAGCAGAAATATCACATCAAGCGTATTAACGTGGGTGTATTGGAAAGAAGGCCTGACCTGAAGCTCTCTTTCCTCTATAACAATAGAAGTGATGGTCCTACAAAAACCAAATTATGAGAATTAACCTAGTGGATTTTGGCCAGAAGCATACTCCCACTCAAGAGGTCACAGAGAGATGTCAATATCATCGATGAGCTGTAACTTACCTTACAAACAACTCCAGCAAAGAATACTCAACTAATAAATGACCCATCCAATGAACAGCCACAGTTATCCTGTCTTCTAGCACCAGAAGATATACCTTTACTAACACCCCTGTAAACTGCCATAGTCAATGGGAAAAGGAGGGAGAATTAACATTGAAGGGCATCTGTTATTTATGAAGCACTTTTGATTCATGCATCTATCCATTCAACATAATCAACAGAAATGTGTTACATACAACTATACACAAAGTACCGTTCTAGGTCCTAAGGATGCAGCAATAAGCAAGATGGACAATAGCCCTACATCTTTGGAACTTACCTTCCGCCTGGGGCCTGGGAGAGAGGCTGGCAGAAGGTTGGAGCCTTTAGACTATCTGTGATTTTGTGAGTTAGACATTATTTTCCTTCCTTTACAGATCAAGAAACTGAGATTCAGAAAGACTGAGTGACTTGTACAAGGTTACACAACTAGTAGGTCATAGAAATGGCATTAGGATCTAGGATGCCAGCATAACACTTTTATTGAGTAATCTGGAAGCTTGCTTCAGACAATGACCTCCTGCCTTGTTTACTCCAGGCGCCACGCAACTGTAAGGCTTCTTCAGATTCGATACTTAAAGCTCTGGATAAACATCAGAGATTTGGGAGAAGTTAGGGGACCCAGAGCTTGGAGCTTCCGTCAGTTTAATTTTAGCTATTTGAGGACCCTGGTTAGATTTTTTGGACTACCATTTTGAACTACGTTGCTGTTGTGGGGAAAACACATTCAGACTTCTAAATGAATGATTCATAAATCAACATTTGGAATTTATCAATCCGCTACCTCTGATTTCTAACTCTTGGGTTTCTAAAATCGACTTTTCCATTCTAGTTTCCAGCTCACATCATTCCAAGTGAAAATAGGAAGTCAGCACATTTTTTCTTCTTTTCTTCTTATTCATTTAAGAATTGTTCTCTTCCAATGAGTACGTGTTTAGTTTCTGCCCACTTGGCTTGTGCATGCAATAATTGATTTCTATTACTAGTATCCTGTGCGTGTGTGTGGAAGGGGGCATTCAAGTCCCTATATGACAACATTCTGGAATTCTAATCAAATTACTTCAATCACAACTAAAGTTTTTTCTTTGCTTTACAAGGATTATTAACAAAGCCTGATTCATAAAATGTCATAATATATAAAAGATAGGATATTTATCCCTTCCAAATGAACAAGGAAATAGTAAAGGAAGAAACAAAAGTTTCAATATAAAGAAGTATTTACCACAAGATTCTTAAAAAAAAATTTGTGGATTTTAATATTAATGAGGCATTAAAGTATATTAAAAATTGTTCATGGGCTCAGCCTTGGGGGCTTGGCGTTCACAGGTTCAGATCCTGAGCACAGACCTACGCACCACTTATCAAGCTATGCTTCCTCTATATAAAATGGAGGTTAGCTCAGGGCCAATCTTCCTCAGCAAAAAGAGGAGGATTGGCAGCAGATGCTAGCTCATGGCTAATCTTCCTGAAAAAAAAAAAAAAATTGCTGTGTACAAATTAACATATCGAAAAGAATTAAATGAAAGTCAAGTAATGATCAAGCTAGTAATTATTAGCTAGTTCATACTAAAGACCAATTTGCAGAAGCAAAATTCAAAGAGAGGCTACGTCAATAACAGTGAAAAATAAAATTAATTATTCTATTATATAAACTTATTTTTCCATCTTTGGAAGTTATGCCTGGTCCCTTTATAATTAATTATATGCTTATAGAAGCAGAGAATTTATAGTACAGGGGTATACCTTTACAAATAGAATTTTCCACGTCAACAATAAGGTCCTTTATAATGTCTAATTTGTATTACTTGATATTTTATATATAATGAGACTTCTTTTTTCTAATCTTAACAATTTACTTTTTGGCCTTAATCTGGTTACTGGTTACTTAATCTGGTTACTGCTTAATTCTTTGTGTCCAAATCCATCTCTTGGTGATCTGCTTAATATCCTGTTCCCTCTAGAACTTGAGAAAACTGTCTTGCTTGAGAGTCTCTTTCTAAGACATTGGAATCCACCCCTGCACCCCATCAAGGAAGGGTCTCTAAAATGCACTTTGTGGCCGTAAGGCTTCCTTGTGTTCCCTCCTTCCTTAGATTTTCAACGTTAATTTCAGTGATATGTTGGACCCAACTTTTATTGGCTTGCAAAAGTCTGTTGTTAAATATTCAGAAATTTTTTGAGTGGGGCTATAGCTGGAGATCAGCCGTAGTAAAAGTATTTCAACCAAGGAAATCATCAATTGGTTTTTACCCTGGGAGAGCTGTTTTATCAACACTGGATCATCGTGCCTTTCAGAATACATTAGATAACTGTGTTTGGACCTCCTGACTATGAATTATTATTGAAATATTCATTTTATATCATATTCTACTGGATCTTTCCCCAGTACTTTGAGCTGGCATTACCTTAAAGTAACTACCTCACCTCAGTAAGCCAGTGTGGTTATGGATTCTAGTTGTTTTGGTTTTCCACCTATTCTTCTATGATTAAGTGATACATGAACAGCTCGATCTGACACCAAGACCCTCTGAATGCTCTGGGCCGTCTGTCTCTCGCACCTGGGCCTGTTCTGGGACACAAAGCCTCCTTCTGCTGGCCCCAACTATTAAAATACATCTACTTGTATTTTAGACTCCAAAGTGTGAAGATGTGGTAAAAGACTAAAAATCCTACTGTCTTTCAATGTAAATACATTTTGACTTTGGTTTCGGGAAATACATACTTCAAGGGAGGTTAGCTAAGACATGACTGGTCCTATGGTGGTGACTGTCAATTGGATCAAAGTGTTCATTTTGGATGCTATTGTTGAATACCAGTCAAACAGTCATCTACTTAACTCTAGCATGGGATATTTTTAGTGGGAGTGTAAAATATGGATGATAGGCTGAGCTGGGCTTTGATATCACCATTAGCAAGAAAGTTGTTTGACTACTTGCTTCTTCAAACTGAATCTCCTTCACTAGATCTCCTTAACTAGCCTGTGTTTATGAGCTGGCCTGTGAGAGCTGGTAAAGCTTCACATGATTATTTCCATAATTATTAAAGATTTACCTGTAATTAATAAAGCTAAAGGTTATTAAAGATTTATCTATAACTAAAATCAGAAAAATCACAATGTTTGAATGCCTGATCACATTATAACTTGTTGGGACATGACAATGCATCAATAAAAATCTTCAAATGATTTTGCTACCTTTCAAACAAGCCAACGACTTCCTGGCTCTATGGCCTCTGGTCCCCTAAACAGACCTGTCCCTTGGAATGGTGCCATCCTGCCACAAAACATTAGCTGCACTGCAAACACCAATATTGAGTATACAAGCACTTTATATTTCTCCTTTAGAGAAATCTTCATGTGTTCTTGTGGCCTCTGATCCCTTACACCACAGTTTTGTTCTTTAAAATAAGTTAAGGAAAACTGCTATTGGCAACTCAAACTCTCCAAATTATTTTACGTTTTGACATTCAATATTATTCCTATCTATGTTATCTGTAATTTAGAGAGCATCCATATTATCTTTATCTCTTTTAAACTTTAAGAATATGCCATGAAAACCTTTAAAATATCTCTAAGCTGTCCATGAAATACTTTAAACAGGTTATCATATAAAATAAAAACCTCATATCCTTATCCTCCTCCTCCATTTCAAGCATCTCAACCTGAGTTTTGTTGGGGCTCTATAACCATGGCAATTTTAAATCACCTATCTGCTCTAAACACTCTGGAATTCTAAACTTTGGCACATGACCCTCTGTGGCTGTTCTCTTACTTGGCTCTAGGTGGATAAGATGAACAAGATCCGGAATGACTGCATCCCATATAATTCTTCCCAAATGTTTCCCTTCCTGACATTCTTTAGCCATATGAATCATTCCCATTTTAAAAAGGTAAAAAAGTGCCAGAGAGAAAAGAAATTTATGTCTGGATGATATAACTACACTGCAAATGAGGAGACAGGAGGCAAAACTGCTCATGTACGAGAGGTAGGGTTGAAAATCAAACCTCCCCTGGAACCCATAAACTTCATCTCTGGGTGGAGCAAGAAGAGAGGAGAAAGTTAATGAAATTACTTTTTATGAGTAAATGCACTGAACTGAGCTGTAGCTCAGATTTGAAACACGTGTGCATACAAAAAAAAAAAGGGGCTTATTTTCAATGCACATTTTGTTCAATTGAACGGGCCACAGGGAAGCCAAAAATGAGCTAATTTTCAATGCCATTTGCATTATCTGCCAGGTGTTAAACTCATTACAGACCGTAGCATCATTTGCTGGAATCATCCATTTCTTCATTAGCCACACTCCCTTTATGCCCTCCAGGGCATATATCTGGAATGGACCTTCAGGACGAAAGATCCAAATAGTTTTGTTATGGCTACATTCTGTTTCCATTGAAATGGAAGCAAATGCGACTAGCTAAGGGACCTTGAAAACAAGCCAGCCAACAATATGTATTGACCACTTTATATCTGCTCTGTTCATTACTAGACATTTTAAATGATACAGAAGAAATGGAAAATTTGGTGTGAGTCCCAATTTCCTCTTCTATAAAGTGGGGATAAAATGGCAACTATTTTACCTGGCTGTTGTGAGAACAAAAAGTGGCATGGGTAAGTGAAAGTAGCATGGTGAATGGCACATAATAGGTGCTTAATGAATAATATCTATCATTGACAATAATAAATTTATAATTCTCATAAGTGAGAGAGAAATATCACGCTTGAAATAAGTGTTGAACCAAACATAGAGGTATGACATTAATCTGGATCCAGAGTGAACCACCCAACATTCATAGATCATTTAAAAAGGTGACTGCAATTACACTCCCCTGATCCTTTTGGCGAAAAGGCATTCTATAAAAAGCTAAGTATAAGAAGGATCAGTAGACAATTTCTGCTGCTCTCAGCTGTAGAGGATGATGGGATTGCTCCCAAGGGTATCTTTTAATAAAGTTCACTTTATTATTCTCTAATACATTTTAGCAAGCTTCACTGGCTATAACCATGACTTTCTTAAATGAGAGATACCTTTTCTTCTCAGAGGAGCAAATCAAGATTTCTTATCATAATTGGGTATGTCTGGAAGACAAATTCATGCTTCTTATTATTCACTGGCTGAGCTATGTTCTAGACCAATTAACGAGCTTCACTAAGCTGTAGTCCTTCTGCAGAAAAAGAAAGCCATACATTCAATGATTATCTGGGAAATAGAAAGCTCTGGAATTTTCTTTACCAGAGAACTTTTGGGTCGCCTATCTGAATAACCTGGACTTGTTTTTCTCTTCAAAAATTAAATAACTTTTAATCTCCATAGAGAGAACTGAATCAATGAACCATAAGATGGCTGCTCTCTGGTTTAGCATGAAGCGTACTGCCACTGATTCAATGACCACTTCTTTCATGCTTGAAGCACATGAATTTGCTGTCAAAAGAAAGATTGGAGGTGTATCTGACTGAGGCTGTAATATGATTTCAACATTAAAGTCTGAATCTATCATTCTAGGTCCTTCTACAAAGGAAAAGTTATGAGAGCAAATATAATGATACATAATGTATAAATTTGGATCCCCTCTCTTCTTTTTGTCCTTATTCTTCTTGTTTTTCTCCTCAAGAATGAACAAAACATGTAATTTTAAAAAGGAACTCTCTTTATGTTGGGGAATAGACAAAGCAAGAGTCCTCCATTCCCTTGGTATTTGTGTATTCAGTTTTAAAGGCTGACGCTATTCTGAAGAGTCACTGATTCTCAGAGTTCTGACTCTGTAATGGGCTTCTTCTTATTAAAATGGAGATTGAACTCTAAATTTGTGATTCCCATTGGGTTTCAATTACCATACTTATTTTCGTAATCCACCTGATCTGAAATTAGGAAAAGATATTGTGAAAGCATCTGTCTACTGGTCTAATCATTAGTTTTAGGGAGCAATATTGATATTTTAAATCCATTTCCCTGATATTTAAAGAAAAATGTTCCATACTTCATCATAGTAAGGAATCAATGGTAGAATTAATTGGAATTGAAATAACCCCATAGACTTTTTTCAATATGTTTTTTCTTTTTTATAGTGGGGAAAAAAAAACCCCACATTTAATGAGGAAGTACTTGTCTATAAGAAAAAAGGAGAGAAATGATTTCTTGAAAGATCGGTGGATGACATTTCCATCTAGTGTCACAAGGTAAAAATAAATGAACCTACTGGCTTTCTCTTTGTCTACCCCGGCCTATAGCAAGCTGAGGGTGAGGAAGTTGACTGACTACTTGTAACATTTAATGATTCATAGCAAGAAAAAAGTAAGTTTATTTTATGTTAAACTCTTCCAACTTCATGGCTTTTTTTTCTTTTTATTGTGAGGAAGATTGGTCCTGAACTAACATCTGTGCCAATCTTCCTGTTTTATGTGGGATGCTACCACAGCGTGGCCTGATGAGAGGTGCTAGGTTCGCACCTGAGATAAGAACCTGTGATCACCAGGCCACTGAAAAAGAGTACATGAACTTAACCACTATGCCATCAGCGAGCCCACCTCATAGTTGTTTTAAAGCATAAAATTAAGAGAGTGTGTGTTCCAGTCTATATGTATTAAGAAAAGAGAAATGGAAAGATAAATTAATTTTAATTTCAAACTATCAGTAAGGTTGTGAGTAGAGGTATACATAGAAATATATGGTAATGTGTATTAGGAAAACATAAAAATTAATTCCAATAGGCCTTTTCAGCTCTACCCTTCCACCCTCAACCACTTAATTTTATTTTCCAGACCAAATTACTTTGTGTTAACTGGCAGCTCCAAAGATAGCTCAGGATCAAGGAGGAACAAGGAGAGTGCAATCCCCATCACCCTCCACAGCCTCTGCAAATAATAAAATCTAAGGGAAAATAATGTGTGTATTATACAAATACATCTTCCTTCAAACAGGTCCTTTACTAATTTTTAAAAGTTGCTTGCTTTTTTATGTGCTTTGCCCTATTTGTTTTTGTAAAATGGTCCAATAGATCTAACACAAGCCTATAAATATTTCTTTCAAAACATTCAGAGAAAGCTACAAAATTTCCATCAATTCCACTCCTTCTCAGAGACCTTCATGCCTTTACCCCCCTACTCCAATCTGGACCTATGGCTTTACATGCCAATGTATAGCTATTGGGGGAGGGACTTCCTTTTACTCTTTCCTGTGTTTGGTCTCTTGTTTCTTGCATCTTTGTTTTGTTTTATGTAGTTTACTCTCAAGTGTTGCTTAGGCATATCCTCCCGTTGTTTCTTATGAAAGAGTAGATAAGAAGTGATTCTTAAAATATTTTGCCTGTCTGAAATTGCCTTTATTACACCTTCACACTTTATTGATAGTTTGGATAGGTATAGAATTCTAAGTTGGAAATCCTTTTCCCTCTAGAAGTTTGAAGGCTTCTTGTCTTTTAGCAGCTGAGTATTCAATGCTGTTTTGAGAACAACAGTGACATTTTTATTCCCATTCCTTAGTATGTGACCTGTGATCATCACTGCCCTCTCTGTTGCCTACACTCCTTGGGTTTGATTCTTTAACTTGGCTATTCTGTAATTTACCTGTGATGTGTCTCCAGTAGGTCTTTTCAAAAATCCATATGCTGAGCAGTCATTGGATCCTTTCAATTCAGAGAATCATGTCTGCCAGTTCTAGGGGAATTTTCTTTTGTTATTTCTTGGCTATTTTCATTCTTTAGATTTTCTATGGTCTCTCTTTCTGGAAGTCATTTTAGTCAGATATTGGTTATCTTGGATTAATTCTCTGATTGAAAAAATATATGTTCTTATTGACCATCCCTTTTTATTTTTTGCTCATTTTTCTAGAAGATTTTCTCAAGTTTATCTTTCATCTCTCCTTTTGTATTTTGTCTATCTGCTACAATATTTTAAATATCCAGGATATTTCAATTTTTCTCTGACTGTTCTTTTTTTATGATTTGTATTTTTATTTGTATCTTTATTTGTTTTGTTCTCTTTTACGTTGAAACTGTTCCTCATTTATCTGGTCATCCTTGATTATCTGAGTGGTGTCATAAGAAGCTCTTGTGGGAAGTTCTGTGTTGGTGTGTGTGTGACTGGGGGCTTTATGATAGGGTGGTGGGTAATGAGATAGCTTTATGTTGGAATCACAACTCCTACATATCATTACCTGTGAGTATTTTCTCAAGGACTTTATGTTTTTCCAAAGAATATTTGAATTTCATTCCTTGTTCTGATATCCTGGGAGTAGGGAGTTTGTATCTAGGGAGGATATTTGAGTTTCTTTTTTCATGATTTCTGACCAGTTCCTCATCCTCAGCCTTTTTTATTTTGATATCCTTGATTTTTAATTCAGTTTCTCTAAAGTTTTATACCATTGGTCTCCTGTGGGAAAGGGGGGAGGTGCTCCACTAGCTATAGATGAACATGGAAAGGGATTTGGTGATCTAAGCATATCCTAGACTTTCAAACAATTCTCTTGTTTTCAGTCTCAAGTGCTTTCTTTTACTCTCATATACTTGGTAAGCCCAAGTCCTAAAGCTTTCCAGGTTCCCAGAGTAGGAGTGAATTGGCACAGGTCACAGTTATCTAAGCTACCAGCATACAGGTTTCAGATTTTTCTATTTTGTTAATTCATCTACCTTCCACCTCCCAAAATTTGTTGACATCTCATGATCATTTTTACCCTCTCCTGTATAATTTGTCTTTGTATTATTGCTTTGTACATATTTTAAATTCAGATTTTAGAGGTGTTTTTGAATGTAGCAGAGCTAGACCTTGAGTTCCATATGCCGTGATTTACCTAAAGACTTAGACTATATTTAAACACATGTTGATCATGGGATGTGTATTAATATGAGATTTAGTATTCTAATTAGCTTCTAATACCATAGTACCAGCCAGACAGAAAAGGTTTTTGGTTGTTCACTGCTTTTCTATTGTTATATAATATAAGATAGGATTCAGCTTGAATGAGAGACTCAAGAATAAGAGGTGGTGTGGTTTCATTACCCATATAATATTAACATATGATCTAGGAATTACTTAACGTGAAAGCTGACTTTCTAGTAAATGATGACTTTATTTCCACCCATTGAGAGAAATGTCTTTACCACGTCATGTTATTCAATATTTCTTCTCTGAAAATGTACTTAAGAATTGTACCAATATGTGAATGGTCAAAGAATTTACAAGGGAAAAAAAACAAGAAGAAACTCTTCTAGTTGAATATTCCTTTTTTTCCAAATACCTAAGTTTTATTTATTTTCTTTTAAACTACTTTCTTGGTTTTAAACTATTTTTTGACATATATTAAACTCTAGGCTTTCCTGAGGGAGGGAAAAGATGCTGTAATTGTACTATGCATATGTATATATAGGTGAGCGTGCTGTGTGTCTGTGAGAGAGAGAGATATATATGTTTTTCTCTACTACCATTTAGTATTTTAATGAATAAATAAGGCACTAAATTTATTTTAAAATCATTTTTTATAAGAATAATCCTTTGAGAGCACAGCATTATCATTTAAAAGTGGAAAACATAAAAAATATACCATGAGTATGTGACATGCACAGGACCTTATGGATTCCTTCTGACTGACTGGCTAAAATAGTGACATTAAGTCAATTCAGCTTTTATATTTTTTTTCTAATTGTATTTCCAACAACATCAAAATGGAAGTTATGATTGAATTAAAAAATAATAATTTTTGTCTGTTATAACAATGAACATAATTTTGTATTCTACGGCTCTTTCCCTCTTGTGACTAGAAAAGGCATCAGATGAAACCTAGAAAACTATTGAAAGTTAAAAACAAAACAAGACAGCGATAGAACCCCTCTGATTTCAAACCGGAAACAAAGAGATACAAGTCTTATCAATTGACCCAAATATTCACCCACTTTCCTACATACACCATTGTGACTATGATAAAAATTATTAAATTGATTCCTTCTGCTTGATAAAGTGCCAATAAATTCTTGCAGCTGCACTGGGAAGCATTCTTATAGCCCTCTCAAGTTTTGTCTGTGGTACAATTCACTTATTCAGAAACGTTTGGAGCCAATTATCTACTAGATACTCTCCTGATGATACAAAGAATTAGATGAGATCCCTACCTTCAAATTGTTCTCCATCATTTGGAAAGTACAGGCATATAAATACATTATTATAATAGAGTACAGTAAGGCCTATTAGAAGTTAATTAGAGTGCCATGGGATTAACTGAAGGAGATGCAAATAGAAGTCATGGTACCATAAGAGAAGCCAGCCTTTGGGGAGCAATATGATAAAATCGAGTAGTGCTAAAGCACAGATGTGTGGAAGGGAGAGTGGGGTAAGAGATAAGGCTAGACATGGGGGAAGGAATGAGTTCATGAAAAGCCTTAAATACTTTGTAAAGAGCTTGTGCCTAAGTGGGATTGAGACCCACAATAATCTGCGTTTTAGAATCATCATTCTGGCAGTATAAAAATTATAGATAGGATTCAGGTCTTTGTTCCAGGGACAAATCTATCCAGTGAAACATAGCGACCCAGTCACACAAACACAGATGATCCTTCTTACGGAAGAGCTAAAGAGCTGTCTTTTCTGGGTAAGCTATTACACTCTTATTGATCTCTGGCTAAAATTTCTTGTCCAAAGTCATGGAAGAGGAGGCCAGTTAAAATCATTTAAAAATGGAAAACAAGCATCAGTTTAAAATCAGGAATTTTTAAAAGTCTGCTTGAGGAAAACATATAAAAAATTGATAAATGAAAAGATAAGGTTACAAGATGATTTTTTTAACATTTTTGATCATTTTTTATGCTTGCTTATCCGATGTTCTAGCTAACAAAGCCACAGTCCATAATGGGCTGTTAAGTAACCCATGCCTTTTCCCTTCCGTTACATAGTAAGAATGCATTCTAGATCTCCAATCTGGTAACTCTATAGACACAGGGAAGGCATGAATTTTGCATCTGTTATACCATTGGCCTCTGGTTTTGCTGAGGGAAAGGAAGCAAAAGAAATCAAATGGTGAAATTCTGGGTTAAAATATTCAAACACTGTGAAACATGATTTTTGGAATTTTGCAAAGATTATTAACTAGCCCCACTAATAATATACTGGGAATTGCTGGTTATATAACTTAAAAAACCACTACATTGCAATAACTTTTTTTTTAAAAAACTATATAAACAGTTATTTTTTTCCTCTCTTTTACCTTGATATAAATGAAGTAAGTATCTTATCAGGTAAAGTATAAAAACAGTTTTACTTAAGATAAATTTCACATCATGCTTAAAGGGAAAAATCTTAAATTATGTAATTGTAACTTAAGGAGGAATCAAAGTAGTCCTCAGCATACTCCCTTAGGAAGAAATCCATCTATTTGAAAGATAAAAACAAACAGAAAAACAAAACCCCGTGAAATTAATCTAATGTGTGCATAAATATAGTAGGCCTCTCTATAAAAGTACAAATAATTCCCTCATTCACCTAATACTCATTTTGTAATTTTTTCCATTATTCTTAGTATTTTGTTTCACATTTACAAAACACTATATATATGCACAGTATTAAAACCACAGCGAAAGATTACCAGGAATACCATCTACTTAAGAAATGTGAAAATTGTGAATGAATAAAAATTGACTCATCCTAAGTCATAAAAGGCTGAATGTAAACCCAATAGAATTGAAATATGGGGTTGCATAGCATTTATAGTCCTACGATTAATGTCTAACTGATCCACAGATTTCAGCGCTAACTCTTAATTTAAAACTGGTCTGGAGAAAGATTTTATGAAGATGTCAGTTGGTATGGAGAAAAAAATTGGAATGATTGTAAAAATTTGCATGAGTGCTTAGGAATACAAAAACAAGTTGAATGATGATTTGGGTTAGAGTTAATATAATTTAGACATAGTAGATACCAGTTTCTCCATTGACAAAACTGGAGGATTTCATTTTGTAATACATGTGCTAATTTTGAAATATGCTATCTCAAATCTAGGCATAAAGCTTTTCTTGGGATTCTCTCTCAAATCTAGACACAAAGCTTTTTTTCCTTGCGTAAAGAGTGCAAGGGCAGATTGCAAAAATATTATGTAATAAGCTACAATTTATGGTAACTTTCAGAAATTCTCTCCAGATTTTGACTAGCCTTATTTTAAGGAGTTCAATTTTTCTGTTGATGGGGCCTGTGTGGAGGGGTCTTCGGTAATTTTTTCCTCCTCAGAGTCCTTGGGCCTTCCTATAAAGAAGATTTGGAATTACAAAAGTGTCCAAAAGTTGGTCAGCCTATAGGAAGATGGAAATTGTCAGGAACTGCCTTCAGGGAAAGTCCAGTTACGAATGATTAGAAGAACATTTAAGGTTTCAACACTCCCTTCTAAAAGCCCCATGATTTCTGAAAAGTGGTCAGAATATGAATAAATGAAATAGATGATTGATGTAGTTCCTAAGGTGAGTTAGAGAGTAACAGATTCAATACATTTTTGACCAGTATTTCCCAGGCATAAAACGAAGAAACCTATAGAAATCAGACCATGGACAAGAGTTAGAATTTTAATAAAAATGAGACAAAATTATCCATAAATATCTTTGACTTCTGATGCACATTGACCTGCTACAGGATAATCTCTGCTTATCCCTCCTGGTCTATTCTTCACCTTCTCCCTGTTGCTCTCAGCCTCATGAACTCATTTATGCATAGACTGCTTCAACCAGGCTCTCTTGCCTTGTAGCTTCTTGTTGGTTGCTGCAATGTGGGCACCAGTAGAATATGAGAAGGTGAAAGAAATGAGGAATTATGGCATTTATTTCCCTTGTTCTCTACCTGCCAGGGCACATGTTGTTATATATAGCTTTTTTTTACTTAAGGTCAGGCTCTTGTTGGGTGGTCCTCTTAAATAGCACAGATTTTTCTGAGTTCTGATAATCCTCTGTTCTCTCAAGCCTAGGTGTGAAAGCAGCTTCCAATTGTAGTCATTGCCGCAGGCGAGAAGGGTTAGTGGGGGACTGAAAACGTCACGTGTTTGTCACACAACAGACACAAAGGGTGTCCCAAACAAGACTTAATATGTTTAAAACAGTAATTTTCAAATGGCAAGGGTTTATGTTGATTATTTTGGTATGGAAAAAATCCTCTTTGCGTTAGGGTTCATACGTCGTATGCTCATAATTTAGATTGCCAGAGTTATAAATTGCTACGGAGCGTGTATCCTGGTTACCTTAGAGATTTCTTCTCAAGTAGAAAGTGGCAATTACAGTCTCCAGGGGCCCTCGGAAATAGTATCTGTTTTTGAACTCGAGCAAGATATGAAGGCAGGAGATTTTCAGGGATCTCCAGATGTGGCTGCTCCAAAGTTACATGGTCCCACATGTTCCAAATCACTACTCCTTGGGGGAATAGCTTATAATTCATCTATTCTTCTCACTTTCTGGAAAACTAGTAAGCCTGGAGCTTTTGATTTAAATATTATAGAATTAAGTGCTTATGTGAGAAAACAGACCTATGGGTAAATAGATGGTAAAACGAGTATTAACTGCAGCAATAATTACACAGTATATAAGCACCTCTGTGGTTGTTACAGGCCAAACAATGGCAGACAAGTGAGATGTTCATTAAAACCAACTGTGTTATTCAAAGTCCTGAAACTCAGAATGCACTCAGCAAGGAAAGAGGTTCACATGCTATTCGTTGTCAGAGCAGCTAGGAATGCACTCCTAGTCCCTGAAGATTCAGCCTCTTACAATGGGAAAGGCTGTGGATATAGTGCTTTCGTGAATGCAGTGTAGTGACAAATTTACAGCTATTTTAACAGCTATTTTACATTTATTTAGTAAGACCAAACTAACATGTTTTTTCCCTAACGTGGTTTTAAATTCTGGTTCAAAGCTGGGATTTCAGGGCTTGCCCCTGACACTGGTTTCTATGATGATACCTCTTTGGCAGGCAGATTTTGAGGTGGTCCCCAGAGTCACTTTCTCCTGGTGTCTATATTTTCGTTTAATTTAGTCCCCTTGAGTGTGGACAGGACATGTGACATACTTCTAAACCGATTGAATTTGGCAAAGGTGGTAGGATTTCACCTCCCTGATTGCGCTATGTTATAGAAGACTCCTTCTTGCTATCAGACTGGTGCTAGAGGCTCTCTTCCCTTTCTGGCTTTAAAGAAGCAAGGCGCCATGATGTAAGACAGCTTATGGAGGAGGCCGTGAGGCAATGAACTTCAGGCAGCCTCTAGTTCCTGTTATAAGCCTCTAGCCAGCAAGCAACAAGAAGTTGGAGCCCTTGCTCTTAATAGTCACTAGCAAATAGATTCTGAACTTGGGAGTGAATCTGTCACCAGTTGAACCTCCAAATGAGAACTAAGCCCCGGCTCACATGTGGATTGCATGCTTGCAGAGGACCCAGCTAAGCCACATGTGTACCTACCCATAGAGACTGTGAGATAATAAATATGTGTTGTTTTAAGCCACTGAGTGTGCAGTAATTTGTTACACAGCATAGGAAACTGATACTTGCTCCATACAAACTGAGGGAGTACCATGAGCCAAGCATTATTCATAGTACTTGAGAAGACTACAAAAGAGATAAATCCATGAAATTGAGGAGGGTATGGTAGGTGGTTTCTAATATGTGTGGCTAAAAAAATTCAACAGGTAAGATACCTTCTTTTCACACACAGATATGGGGAAACTATTTACAATGTCAAACGGCTGTTCTACTGTAAGTGCATATGAGAGCAAAGCAGATTTATGCAATAGAATTAAAATTTTTATCAAGGTCCATCAATTACAGTTTGATGCCATATGTATGTATATTTGCCATTTTGCCATTCAAGATAAGGAATCATCATTATCTGCCATGTGAGGGTGTATATCCTTGCCATTATGTTCTGTAACATCAGGTAGAAGAGTAAAACTTCACAAAATTTCACAAAACTCAGGAATGCTAAAAGAAAAATCTGTGACTTGCTTTTGCTCAGGGGCCATGCTGTCCTTCTCTGTATGGTTCCAATTTTCGTATACGTGCTTGTGAAGCGAGCACTGTGACATGCCTTTGCATTCTGTATCCACTAGCTTACCTTGTCAAACATCTGTACCAAATCTATATTAGAGAGATGGTCACTGTCTTAGATGAAATTTTCAGCAAAATTTATTGAGCGTCTGGATTTCTTGAATGAAGCAGATAAATGCAACAAATCATACTAATAGGAGCAGAAAGAAAGGGAATTAAAGAGAGGGAGGGAGATAGTGCAGATGTTAATTAAAAAAAACCTTAACGCAATGATATTTGAAAACTCTTGCCAGTTCTTATATTTGTTTGTTTTCAATTTATGAGGCTTTAGGGACTTCACATCAAAGCAACAAAAGAGTGGCTAAGCCCTGATGTATCATAAAGAGCCTCTGCAGCAATAATTAATATATGGGGCCACGGACACTAGAATTAATCTTGGAAACCACTCTCAAGGTGATGGAGAGAATAAATGTGCTGTGGGAGTACCCCCTGCTGCTGCACCATCATTGTTGTGTTCTATCATTGATCACTGATGATAGCAAAGAAGTGATCACTCACAAGACAGAATTCATAATAAGTTTTCAGATATGGAAAGATCCTTACTCACTTCTATGTTTGTAACAGTCCATGTTTAATGAATACTATTTTCCTTTGTTTTCCTGTTTTTTTATTCCCTTAAGGGCACAAGCAACAAGCCTCCTTCTCTTCTTTCCCCTGCATTGGAGGCAGCACTGGAGTTAATTCACTATTTTGAAATAGCTCTTTTGGCTACAAACTCGTTTCCAGATGTAAATATGTGGCTCTAAAAGAGTATAGAAAATCCAAGTATTAGTACTAATGCATGGTTACAAATGTATGGGCAGTACAGATAGGACCAACTCTGCCCTAAGCCAGACACCCAAACTGACATCAAAATTGAGAGACCGCCTGGGTGTAACAGACACTGGGAGGTGTCCACTGTGCTTTTTCATAGTGGTGGTGAAGGTACCATTGTCAGCATTAGTTCCACTACTGGGGTCCCACTAATTCAATGCTTCCTTCCCTTCACAGAAGGGGACTCTAGGCACTGCAGTGGCTGGGCACTGTCAATGTGCAAGACAGGGTTGCTAGGTAACATGCATCCTTGTTAGGGGCATCTTGTAGTTTAACCAGCCTCCCTAGGAGACCTCACTCTGAGAGTTCCCTCAGTCTTGAACTCTTCTTGGCTGCTGCACTTTTGCCTTCTTGATGCCTTCTCATCCTCATAATCAGTAGTTGTGGCAGATAATGAACATTTTTCTATAGCAAGTAAATTGTAAGCTCACAGGAGAACAATAACTCTCTTTGGAAATAAAGAGGTAGCCATGCAAAATAAACAACTGTTTGGTCCATTGCTATTACCTTGTTGCTTTCTGGGAGTGTTTATTTGAGTTTCATGAGTGAAGTTGATACTGTAAATAAAACTTCCCCCACGATCCCAAGATAAGGCTTAGTTCTCACAATCTAGATGGAAATGTGCATGTTGTTGGAAACATTATGTTGTACAATTTAGATTCCTCCTTGTGTACAAGACTCCAAATATTTCTTAATAATAACATCCTTATTTCTAATCATGCCCTAAAAAACACCACCTAATAGCTCACCTTTTCCCTTTGAACTTTTCTACGTGTTAAATCCAATCTTACAAAAGTATAAAGGACACCTACGCAACAGCTTAGAATGAGTAAGATCACAATCGACCCGAAAGAATGCTTTATACTTGTCTAGAAATTCCATACCAAGAATACGCCAAAGAGGAAATAAGTGTGTTTATCTCTGGTAATAACAATACAGCTGCCTAGCAATCAAGTTAACTTTGTCATTTTTATCAAGCAGTGTGTTTACACTGGAGACAATGTGAGGAAAGAGGAATCTGTACTGGGATATCAGCACAATGAAAGTGTATTTCTAAACACAGTCAGCCTCTCTTTTATGAAGCAAGATGATGACTACTTAAAACACTCTGTTTAGAAAAGCAAAGATTATTTAAGGTTTAGAAATGTCATAACACATTTAAGGCTCAATCATTTCAACTTTTCTCCAAAATCACTTTTTCAACATTACTTATTCTAAGATGTATAGAATATGGAATATTTCGTCAAAAGGGGAAGAAGATCTTGTTATATTCTGTGTGTACACGTGTGTAAGTGTGTGTGTATGTATGTCTGTGCATGTGAGTGTGTGTGTGAAGGAGCAAAAAGAGAATTATTCATTGATTTTGTTCAACAATCTGTCTAGGATAATTTGTCTAAAAAAGAATAAAACAAGTTTATTTTAATAAAATTAATTAGAAACAGTTATTTTTTTAAATTAAACAATTAACCAATCATGAGGAAGCCTCATTTTTATTTTTTCTAACAGCTTTTTTTTTTCTTAAGGAAGTTCAAGAGGCTGACATCTCACAGGGACTGTTCAATGCATGTTTGGATATAGTAATTATCCTCTTCCCTGACCTCAGCAAGTATACTTAGACCAACTCAGATGAACCACAGATTTTGCACTATCAGCAGAAAAGTGGAGGCACGCAGAAAAGAGGATCTTCGGGTTTTTGTTAAGGAGGAGAGGAATGCCAATATGTAGAAAGAAATATGGGACCTGGGACTTCTCTCTGCTAAGCTATCATAAGAATGCAGATGAATTGGATCTTAAAGGCACATGCAGGAATACTTGACGTTGACTCTGCTGTCAGCTGGCCAAGTAGGAAAGAGTTGTAGGATTTCTTTTTTTTTTAATGCTTACTAATGCCTTGTCACGGAGCTTGTCCAAGGCCCAGCTCTGAGTTAGTGAGACTGTCTTACACTCTCAGTGGTCCTCACCCTTCTTGGAAACTAGCAATCACTTTTTGCGCTCCCTCCTCTTTTCCATTAAACATTTTCTCTTCACCAATTTGGATAAAATCACTATGGTAATACTTCTACAAATATTTGTAACTAAAATATCATATTTCACTAAAGAAGGTAGCAGAGTTTTGTAATGTACATGAACTGTGGAAAGAGTTCTGAGTCCCAATTACAGCTCCCTCCTTTTTCTGGCTCGGTCATGTTACTCAGCTTTTCTGATAATCATCTGGAAATGGGGACAATCAGATATTCTTTACATGATTGACTTGAGGATTACATCAGGAAACATACGTGAAAGCACCCAGCCTAGTGCTACTAAAATAGGAGAGAGGGTCTTAGTTATAGTCCATTAGAGGAATGTAAGGCGCCAGATAGCAGGTGGAGATTTTTATGAGGCTGAAGGGCTTTTCCACCACTTTGGATATACAGCCAGGAAGATGAAGACTTGAGTCTTTTAAATGATAGGTTGATTTACTCCTAAAATATATTTTTTTAAGGATAAAGTTGAATCACAAGTCCAAACACCTGCAATAATCCTTGCAAAGTCATTTGTGTGGCTCATGGGATTTCGGACAAGAGCCTCTAGGGAGCTAAAACCCAAGTGTTTGCCGGTTATGTCATCCACTAATGTTGACCAACTTCCAAATACTTTCAGGTTGATAACTTATTCAAATTCCATAACAATCTTGTGAGTAGGGAGTATTATCCTCATTTTGTCATGAAAACATTGAGGGCCAGGGCGAATAAGTGGGTCTTAATTCTGACGTTGGGATTTCACCCAGTATTTTGGAATTGGAGTCAATGGGCACTTTCTACAGTACCACCATTGAACTCTGCTCAATGGTCTTGAAAAATAATGGATGGTGGACTATTAGCAAGAGCTTTATACATAATGGACCATAAATAACCAAAGGCTTTTCCCCAAGATACTTCAAATGTTGGGAAGAAAGAGACCTTTCATCATGATGATGAATGATTAACACATAATAGCCACCAAAAAAACCAATGAACAAGAGCAACAACCATAAACCTAAAACCACACTTCCCCAAGTGACGCTAAAAATAAATCGTTACTCATTTGTATCTTTATGTCAATATAAGGGAGGTTACTTTGCTGAATCTTTATGATTTATGCTTTGGGATAGAAAAGCTGTCAATTCTACAAGGTTCCTTGGTAAATCTGCACCTTACAAATGAGATCAGCACTACTGTTAACCTTTCTTTTTCCTGCAAATAGCAATTACGGGATAACTACAGAGTAAATCTAGGGCTTTGTGTCCCTGAATGCAGGAGTAATTTGGACTATTCTGGCTGTAACTTTGAATTGTTTAACATATGCTTTCTGTAGATTAGAAATACATTTTAATAACTTATTTCACCTCTCTAAATGCATGATTTTCCCTTTTTTTAGAAGTCAAGTGATTTCAAGAGTAGAGCAGGTTTAGCATATTCGTAAGAAAACTTTAAACAAATCAAGAAACATCTTCTTCATTTAAGTATGGCTTAAATTGAGCATAAAGCTAGATTCTCGGAAACATCAAATAATTATACGACTAGAACTTTTTCGTCTACAATGAAATAGATAAAAATATTCAGTGCTTCCTTTTTTTTTAGAACCGTTGAAGTTCTAATTTCAACTAAGTAAATTGTCAAATAAGTAGCAAAGATTAAAAATGGAACTTTATCTTTTACCACGTACTCTTTTCTTTAGCCCTTTCTCTCAAGTGCGACCTATTCACATATGCTGTCTCTACCTCTCTTTAGTTTCCAATCTCTACTCTCGGTTCTTACTTTGTTCTACCTCTATTTCCCTTCTTCCAAATGTTGACAATGAAGTGTATGTAATCTGTTTACTCTCTTTATTCTTATGAGTGATCTGCTCTCTTCCTCTTATTATTTTCAGTTCTCCCCTTACTCATTTGCTTTCCTTTTGACCATTATTCCTCCTGTTCTCTTTCCTACTCCATCAAATGAAGGCTCTCCCCTTATTATCCCAACACATCTTATTCCAGTGTTGGGCGTGGATCTCCCACTGTCCAAACTCTCTGGTGCTGAGTCATGGTTCTACATGAACTAGGTTTTGGGAATTAAATCAACCACTCCTTGACCTATTCTACTGATAGGCAAGAGGTAGGACTAAGACAACTATAGAAACATATAATTTATAAAGAAATTACTTTGCAAAATTTACTCTATGGATTCATATTCACTCTTGACCATAAAAGCATGCCCATTACTTTGGGCTTAAATTTCACACCATCTGTAATGTCTTTAAGTCTGCTTACCATATACAGAAACTTTGTGTAGGTTTTTAAAGCCTCTGAATAATCTGAAAGTGGTCGAAAGTTCACTTTCATTCTTCATGCTCTATAATAAAATTGCTAACACTTTTCTAAGAAGCTAAAATCTATGGTAGTAAAGAAATAGTATTAAGTAATAAAACAAAGAAAATATGAACGACAGATTTTTTAAAAACCCAGCATGCTTTAAATCTTACTTGTTCTTTAGACCCCACGGGTGTTCACCAGACGTCTCTCTAAACAAAAAAGAAATGTGACAACAATTAAAATGTTGTGAAAATGTTGCTATTAAAATACTGCTCATTTAAGTGATGCATGTTTGTATTACTTAGCTAGTGAAAATGTCAAATTCCAAGAAGTGAAATTAGTTGTATTTTGGCATTTCCCTTCATAATTATTGTTGTAAAGAGCAATTTAAAACGTTCCTTTTAAAGCAACAAGAAGCAAAGCATGCTATGATTACTCTGGGAAGAGAAATGATAGTTTTAGAATATTAGTTCAATATACTTCATAATCAAAATTGTATGTAATCTGAAATAAATAGCATATATAATCATCCAATATGATTAAATTAAAAACAACAAATTTCTGTTGGAAAGTCTATGAAAATTCTTACACAAAGAAATATTCCTTGCATTGTAAGGAATTTCTTGCATTGTTCAGATTTAGTTCTTTGGCGAATACGCACTAAGCCCATTGAATTGCTTTAACTAACATTACAGAGTCTATGGAAGGACAGAATCTCCCAAAATATGATGACAATATTAAAAGAAAGAGAAAAAATCTAGATTTTAAAATTGGGAAGAACAAAAGGCTTGTTAAAATTTTTAATTAAAAAACATGAAAGTTTACTATTAATATAATTTTATTATTAGAGTTGGAAAAGATACAAGTCTGTAAAAGTGTTGTAGTGTTTTAGAAGTTTCAAAAGCCATTCTAAAAACTAGACAACCATGCTGGCGTTTTCCTAATGATTTTCAATAAACTCAATCACCATGCTTTTTTTCTTTTTGTAAGAGTGTAACTGGAGAAATCAATTTTGACTCTCTGTGAGTAGCTTAAGAAAGTGGAAGTATTAATCCATTTCTATAAATTTCTAGAAAACACTAAGTGATCTTGAGTGACATAAAGCAGATCAGTAGTTTTTTGTAGACTTGGATGGGGAAGGGAGGAAGGAAGTTTTAAAAAGTCCATAAATAAACTTTTAGAATTGATGGATATATTTGTTATCTTGATTGTAGTGATGGCTTTCCAGATATATACATATGTCAAAACTCATCAAATTGTATGCTTTACCATGTACAGTATGTTACATGTCAACTATACCTTATTAAAGCTCTAAAACCAGAAGTGGAAGCATGTGAAATACGTATTCACTTTATGGCATGATGCATAGTTAACTCATTGAAAAATTAATGGAGGTTGTTGTTGCAATTTTTGTTTTAAAAGATTATCTGGCTGCTATGTGATGACCAGGTTGGCCAGAGGGTGGTTGGAAGTCGAGATTAAATTCTGTAAGGAGGCTGGGACTACTTGGTGATGGAGGTATAGGATGCTGGACGGATTTATGGTAGAGTTAGTATGTACAGAGAAAAGGCTTGCTGAAGCACTGCATGTGAAGGTAGGGCAGAGTAAGAAACCAGGGATGGTGGCCAGGTTTCTGGTTCGAGTAACTGGATGTATGGTGCTGCCATTTCCTGAGATAGCGAAGATTGGAAATATATTAAAATGTCAGGGGAATAGAAGAGTTCCATCTCGGACATATTAATTGTGAAATGCCTGTGAGACAACCAAATGGAAATGTTAAGTTGGATAAAAGTTTCTAGAACTCAGAGGAAAAGTTTGAGCTACACAAATAATTTTGAGAATTCCCTGCATATAGTTGAGAGTGTGAGGCTGCCATAGGAAGGAGGCAAATGTCATGGAATGGGAATAGAGAAAGAAACCCAGAGTCAGGATGCTGGATGGTTTATCTATTTGGATGTTTATATCCCTCCTCCCTCCCTTAAATAACCAGAACGAGAGTGAAAAGGAGTTCTATAAGCTATAAACTAATTTAATTATTTCTTCTGCTCTTTACAGGCTACTTTCTAATTTTTAAGTTTAAAAGTCCACAATATAGATAAGAAAAAATATAATATTTTAGTAAACTGACCCTAATCTTCCTCCAGTTTAATCTTGAAATTATTCTCAAAGGCTCTTGGATGTCTAATTATTTATTTAATGATTATTTATAATCACCTCATCTAAAGTACACTTCTTAGTCTTGATATATCTTTTGTTATGCACATACTTTGAAAGTAAAATTAAAAGTGAAGAATAGAGCTTTGCTAAAATTCTCAAAAAGAAGTGAAAATAACTTGCAGAACTTGAACATTCTTTCTTTGCAACACGTGCATGGAATATGGAAAAAACGGTGAGATGATTTGCTGGAGGTAGCTGGAAATTCTGTATTATGATGCTCTATACTCAGCAGCTCATAAGTACTCATAGAGATCAATTATAGAAACAGAGTAAACAATTTTGGAACTATAGTTTATTATTATAAAAGGACAATAAAACAGGAATTTCATGGCTGGTTTGAGAATGATCCATGGAAACTTGGTTTTGTTATTTCCCTTTGCTTTGAGCATTGCTGGGATGTTGGGGAGTCATGTAACCTTGGTAGACTTTTGTTTCTTTATCTGGGAAGTGAAAATGATACAATTTCCAAGGGTTTTGGTGAGAATAAATGAGATAAAGTAAACAAAAATGCCTTGTACAGTACAAAGTAACATAGACTGCACTACAACAATGAAACTTCACAGGTAACTGTGGTACCTGATATAACTCAAAAGAAATATTCAATGAATTTAATTTGTGTATTTTATTAAATTTAATTTAGAATTTTCCAAGTCATTAATAAGGCCTCGAAAGAAATAGCATCGACTCTTCAGATATTGATGAAAGAAAATAAATAAAAGAAAACAGCATTTTTTGAAACTTTGTACACCTTGCTGACTGTGAATTTTTGACACACACAATAAAAACAAAAGGTCTGGTACTTGCTCATGGCACAGCACTTGGACCGAGCCACAGTTTGGAAATATGGTCCTTCCACATCTCCCATTCCTCTCCTTATACTTAGTTGCTTTTCTAATTTAATAGTTTACTTTTTTTCTTCTTTTCTCTACTCCCTATGTTACTGTTCATTTTTTTATTATCTCATATCTGATCAGGATTAAATAATTTGTCATAATTTTATAACTTTTTAGTTTTTATTTTTCTTTTTATAAAAATAATATATATTTTCCTTTTTACAAAAATAATTCAGTGTTCACTGTTGAAAATTTATAAACTACATTAGAGAAAAAAAATAAAACAGAAGCCATTCATAATCCTATCACCAAGAGCTAACTGTTACTGACTTTTTGGTACACAGTCACTGGTCTCTTTTCTATGCACTAATGTATGTTTTATAAGCTCAGTAATGGCATCAGGTTGCTCCTGTTTTTCACTTACTTTTAATTGACATAAGCTGTTTTTCTACAACATTTTTAGGTACTGTATAATTATTTTAAATCTTAATTCATGGATGAAACATAATTCGTTAGACCCAACAAAAAGGTCGTTGTCAGGGTTTTTTCTTATATAATCAGGCCTGTGATAAACATCCTTAAGGCTATACATTTGCATAAATCATTATTATTTCCTTAGGATGAATTCCTGGACTCAGTCAAGCCTGCATATCAAATTACAAAAATTATAACACCTATTGCCAAATCGTACTCCAAAATGTTATAAGATTCAACACTTCTACCAGCAAGATACGGGAGTGTCTCCTTCCTCACACTGCTGCTAGTAGTAGATATTGTCATTTTTCAGTTTTTACATCTTTTGCCAATTTGATAAACAAAATTGCATCTTTATTGTTTTAATATGTGTTTCTTTGGTTACTAGTTGAGTTGAAAATATTTTCATTTTTTTTATTCCTATTTGTTAGTTTCTGCAATGCTCATGTATTTTGCATAGTTATGTATTAGAGCACATATCTTTGGTATAATCCCTTGTAACAACTTCTTATATATTAAGGATATTAACTATAAAAATAAAACTTTGATTAAGATGATCTTTGGTATAATCCCTTGTAACAACTTCTTATATATTAAGGATATTAACTATAAAAATAAAACTTTGATTAAGATGATCAATGTTGACCTTAACATTTCAAGATTAACATATGCCGAGATTCATCTTAAACTCAAGAGACAGTTAAACAGCTTTCTTAGTTTGCCGAGATGCAAAAGCAATTATAAGTAGATGACTGAATTTAAGAAAGTTCAGTTTTATGCTTCCCTTTTTATTACACCAATTTCATTCAAATTCGAATCAATGTTGTATTTAGTTTATTGCTGTTTAAGTCTCTTGCAAAATATTTTAGATTGCTTACATCAGTATATTTTTATTCACTATTATGTTGGTTATGTTTTACTCTCTCTTTCCCTTGAAATTGTATGAACATATTTTTCCTTTATTATCCTCAAAAAGTAAAGTGGTGTAACTAAATTTTTCTTCACATATTATCCTAAGAGGGAGGACTTACTGGTGAAGCTAAGGTTAAGACAAGAACCATCTTGCAGTACGGTCTTTAGTGTTTGAAGAACACAAATGTGTCCAGTGTGGTTGGAGCATAATGAGCCAGGAAGAGCCTAGAATGAAAGGGGTGGGAGAGGAGGTGTAGGCCAGATCATAGATCATGTAAGGCTTTGTGATCATGGTAAAGAGTTGACCATGGTAAGGTAACAGAGAGCTATCATCACGATGATGATGAAGGTGATAAAGATCAAATTAATTACCAATCCAACAGTTTAGAAAACTGTGTCTTTTTTTTTGCCTAAATGTTCTACAGCAAGCCAGTGATTGAGTCTGGTTTCCTGTTCAGACTCTGCTTGGTTTTATTTTCTCTCTGTTTTGTTACTGCCTGTAGTGGTGATGGTTTTTCATCTCTTAAGCCCAAAGTTGATTACCGCTCTTGATGTTTTTTGTTGTTTCTATTTCTTTTTTTAAGGCATTTTCCCAGTTTTGTGCATTGATTTTAGTGCTGCAGAAACATTTACATGACTCAGATTTATATAGGAATTATATTTCCAAAATTCAAACTGCTTTATTTTAATAAGAGCTATAATTAATAGACACCTTTATAGCTTCCTAATTCACTACGTACCTTGTGTCCCAAACCCCTTTTATTTAAGTCAGGCACCCCTACTCACAAGTTTTAGCCCTACCAGCCAAAAAGGGCAAACTTCAATTGACATTCTAGGAAGGAATCTCCCCTTCACGAACCTTGTCTCCTAAACTACTCCTTTTGCTTGTTTGAACCTCATTTGCTTGAATGTCTATTACTCTTTGGGAGTTGTGACTTTGTCTCTTGACTGGATCCTCCATTCTTTGTCCTTGGCTTTGCACATACTATGTTAGGTGTTCTTCCCTTCACTATTTCAGGTCATACCTCCACTTTCCTGCATAGCCTCTAGGACACATCATGCATCTTGTCCAGCTCAGTTATTACCCACACCTTCCGCTTTTCTGGTTGGATTTACCAAATGTAACCCGTGAACCAGGATAGAATTTGCTTCTCCCCCCCCCATGCTACTCTTTGCCTGCATTTAAATTAAAAATAACCTTAATTATAAGAAGAGTAAATATATATATGTACACAACTCATGCATTTGCAAGTTAAGTTTTATCCATTTGACAGTAGCTGTTATATGGAAAACAAATCCTTACAAATGCATATGCACACTATAGAAATACTCTCACTTTGTTTGCAGTCATCCAAGAGTTTTAAAAATATTGAGTTTAAGGGGCTGGCCCCGTGGCCAGGTGGTTAAACTTGCGCGCTCTGCTTTGGCGGCCCCGGTTTTGCCGGTTGGGATGCTGGGCGCGGACATGGAACTGCTCATCCAGCCATGCTGGGTTGGCGTCCCACACAGCACAACCAGAGGCACTCACAACTAGAATATACAACTATGTAACGGGGGACTTTGAGGGAGATGAAGAAGAAGAAGTAGAAAAAAAGAAGATTGGCAACAGTTGCTAGGTCAGGTGCCAATCTTTAAAAAAATAAATAAATAAACATTGAGTTTAGGAAGCAAATTTTCCTGAATTACTCATAAATATTTTAAGTTTTGGACTTTGGCGTCAGTCTTATTGGCAGGAAGATTGTAGTATAATTTTAAGAGTTGATATGGGGCTTTCAACGAAATCAGTTTCCCTAATGCCAGTGGAAAGCTCTCAATAAAATCACAATATAGCTGGAAAGTCCTACCATGTATCACAGGGGTACTGCGGGTTGTAACAGGGAATGAACTGGCCTGAAGGGGTAATAGGGCCTTTGGTGATGTGGAGTTTGTGTGTCTCTAAGTACAGATTTTACACTTTTATGTAAGATCTGCTTTGTCAAACTTACCCTGGGTTTTTATAATATGTTAATGAGTCATGCACTTCAAACTGACCACAATTTGGCCTACTGACAATTTCTATCTTATATAAAATGATAGTAACGTAAAAAATCCCCTGTGATGAAGAAAATATTAGCCACATTTAGCTTCTTTACCCTCTACACCAGGACTCCTTATTTTAATCGGTAATTCTTTGTGTGAAATCTCATCAAGCACACTTTGTGTATGCAAACATAGAACCCAGCACTGCATCTACCACACCCTGACAAAGCATTTGCCACAGCCTCTAAACACATCCATGGAGTAAACGCACACAACATCCCTATCACAAATGATGTTGGAGATTCTTTATCAAATCACTTTTTCCAACACATTCTTTCATTAAATCTTCTCAACTTGTTTCTAAGAATTCCTCCATACCGATAACATAATCAGACAGTACTTTTTGGAGCTCACTAAATTATGTCTTCCATAGTACGATTATGCTTACTATTTTTCAGATATCAATATTCTCATCATTCCATATAGAAATAAATCACAGAACTAAAATTATACTAGTTTCACTTTACTTTTCATGTAGTACATGTGATCCTTCTATTTCTGATATTTTACTTATCCTTCTAGAATAAGAATAAGTGTTATATTTTGGAAAATAAATCTTTACTAAAACCTATAAAGTTAACCTGATAATGAAATTAGTGATAGTATAATGTGGAATCACAGCCAACTGGTAAATAATATAAGGCTGTTGATTAATAAAGTCTACTTATATACTTGTATTATAATAATTCCATACTATCATCACACCATCAACAAATATTTACCGTACTTTCTCTGTGAAAGGCACTCTGCTAAGTGATATGGGAAACAGAGAGAAGTGTCCGCCCTCAAGATACTGACAATTTGGCCACAGTGATTTCTCCTGCTTTAATTACAAAAACTAGCACACAGGACATGCCAGCTGAGTAGCATAGAGAATAACTCTCGTGAGATGAGATCATTGTCTTGTGGTGGTGAGGGAAAGCTCCCCAGGAGAGTTAGAACTTAAGCAAGGAAAGCCTAGAGATATTATCAGGATCTAATTATGTTGAAAGAAGGCAAGTTATACGGGTAAGTGAATGAACTAAGAATGTAAATGGGAGACACAAAGTATGTTGGAGAGCTGTGTTGTCCAATACGGTAGACACTAGCCATATATGGTTTTTGAGCACTTCCACTGTGGCTAGTCTGAATTGAGATATGTGATTTCAAAGGCTCAATATAAAAGAAAGTGAAATTAATATTATTACATAGTGAAATGGTAATATTTGGGATATATTGGGTTAAGCATAATACTATTATTAAAATTAATCTCACCAGTTTCTTCTTACATTTTGTAATTTGACTATAAAATGTAAATTATACACATAGCTCACATTTGAGACTTACAGTATATTTTTATTGGATAGCATCAAGTTATTGAGTCATTGTAAGGATTTACAATGGTTTATTAAATATGTGTTTTTAAGAAAAGTATTCAGGCTAAAAAGTGCTGACTGGTTAGGAGAGGCTAGAGACTAGAAATATAGAGAATGATAACCTAGTCAACGGCCCACCCATGAGCTGACAAGGACCCAAGGAAGCAGGTGCAATGGGGGAGAGACAGTATGACAATAAATACTTTTTCGTGTCTGAAAACTTTTACTCAACAAAATATTTTTTTAGATTGTTCCTATTGCCAGAGACAGTATAAAAGAAGACTTTCAGAATAACCAACTCCAGTGACTAGACACGGAAACTGAGAGAGGAAGGAATCAATATGCCTGATATTGTAAGCTGAGGAGACAGGGAGAATGATGATGCAATTGATGGAAGTGAGGAATTTGATGGGGGAACCTGACTGTAGGGAGGTTTTTAAGCCCTGATATGTATTGTAGTGGTGGAGTTCTGATAGTGATTGATCTCTCGAAGGAATGAAGAATGTAAGGAACAGGTAGGTGGCTAAGTCTGATCAAAGGTGTAAATCAATGAATAAATGTACTTAAGACTTCGGTAAAGGAAAGTAGAATCCAGCGAGGAAATGGTCAAATTGATGATAGAGATTAGAAAACCATCTTGGTAGAATTGAAATTGAATGTTAAATTCAAGGGTGATGTTATGATTTTAGGTGATGACTTTTTTTTTCATGAGGATGACTGGCCTTGAGTTTACATCTGTTGCCAATCTTCCTCTTTCTGCTTGAGGAAGATTGTCACTGAGCTAATGTCTGTGACAATATTCCTCTATTTTGTATGTGGGACGCCACTACAGCATGGCTTGATTGGTGGTGCGTAGGTCCATGTCCAGAACATGACCTGCGTACCTTAGGCTGCTGAAGTGAAGCACACGAACTTAACCACTATACCCCTGGGCTGGCCTCAGGTGATGATTTTTTTGACAGTTCAATTGTAAAGCCAAGAATTGAGCCACAGAGAATACTGACATTTGGAGGTTGGAGGAGGATGTTCTACAAAGATAAATTGATCAGCTATGGAAATGGGGGGAGAACAAAGACAGTGTGGGATCATGAAGCTTAAGGAATTAAAAAATATCAGAGAAGAGGAACCAGCCAACAAGAGAAAATATTTTAAGAAATGTGTAAAAGAATGTAGATGGCATTTTCCTATTTAGCATCAAAATATTAACTGCCAGGAATGCAATCCTCAACCATAAAAATCTAAGAAACACCAGATGTTCCATGGTCTGTCATTCCGTCTTTGGATCACGAGGGCTTGTTTCCAGATGTTTGCCCCTTTCTCATTCTCTGGTTAGTATGCCTCTCCCATAAAGATTCGTCTGAAGAGAGTCAGATTTATTGTTTTCTGTAGCATTTACTGTCTGCATCTTCAATCAACACTTATCACACAATGCCTAATATTGTCTTTTTCGTACATACTATTTCTTCTGAAAGTTTTGTTTTTTGTACTCCACCTGGCTGCCTCCCTAGGATTATCCTTAATGCTTAAAATACTCCATTCATTGAGGAAACAGAGCTGATAAAGAAAAATCAGGGCTAAGGCTAGTCAGAAGGCTTGAGCTGGACTGCTGAGCACCACAGTGCTCCCTAGGACCGGTTCAGCGTCATTGGTTTTTCATTTCTCCATCAGCTTTTATCGTTTATTTCTCTTTAGG
This sequence comes from Equus asinus, assembly GCF_041296235.1. Lineage (NCBI taxonomy): Eukaryota > Metazoa > Chordata > Mammalia > Perissodactyla > Equidae > Equus > Equus asinus. Next base: position 42,418,257 of record NC_091812.1, read on the forward strand.
ACCTTTGCTGCTGTTTAAGAGTGGAACTCACATTTATTCATTCATTCATTTAACAAAGCACTAAAATATTTAGAAAGTTATAAAATGAATTCAATATGCATCCTGCTTACCCTTTACTGCAATTTATGTATGTGTTTACATGTCTCACTTCCATACTTGAAGGTAAGATCCTTGAGGAAAGAACTGGTTACTATACACCTTGTAAATCTTTGGGTTCTTAACGCCTAGATGGTTCTTGGCACCTAGTAGACTATCAACTCACACTTGTTGGAGGAATATATAAATCAACTTAAGTGTGAATTCCTTCCTGAAGGAGCTTACAGACTGAGGAAAGAAGACAAAATACATGCACAAGTAACCAGAGCACAAATAGAAAGGAGATGTCTGACAGAAGGAATACTCAGAGAAAAACATATTAGGGGTTAGGCGAAAGAAAACAAATGTCTCCCACAAGGGGTGGGAGAAGGCCTCCTGGAGAAGCTGGTATTTGAGCAAAGCCAGAGGAGGGCAGAATTGGAAGGGTGAAAACAGAACATTCTACTGAGGGGAACAGAGCCTATTGGTCCTATCTAAAGATTTTTATCCCTTCATATTTATTAAGAAAAAACACCGATTTTCCATGTCTGCTTAGTTTTTACTTGAACTCCTGTGATCACTTTTCATTTACAAAAAGCTTTTTTTTCCATAAAAAATTCCTTACAATATGTAGCCGCACAGCCGAGTTTTATTTTAAGGATAACAGCATTTTTACCTCCTGTTTTGTGTGAGGGTCTGTGGGTTGTAGAAGATGAGAAAAGAGAGTTCCCAGCTGCCACAGCCCAACAAAACCCCTGAAAATGATGACTGCATCCATTTCTACCCAACGCCACATTCTGAAAGTGGTCTTTTTTGAAACAAGGATTGCAAATAACTGCTGCTTCTCAACACTGCAATTGCCTTTCATGATGCGCCGTTGCTGTCTCCATGCTGACGCAGCTCCCAGCATCAGCACCAGCCTGCCTTCGAACTGTTGAGGATATTTCAATCCCAACAATAAAAAGAGTATCCTACAAAAACAGAGAGGTCTTGTTTTTAATAAGCTGAAATTGACGAAACGGGCAGTCATGAAGTAAAAATGATTATGAATGAGGGAAATGGAGACGTAGTGAATGCCCTCCTCTCTCCACCTCCCCCCACACCTCCCCAGGACTAGGCAATGTTCTCTATCTCTGGATGATGCTCTGAAAAGATATGCACAAATAGGAGAGGGAAATGAGTACCAGAAAAATAGATACAATTTAAAGGATGTGACATTTTCTGTATGTACAATGTGCTGTGCTGGAAGAGCTTGGGTGTTAGGATGAGCTTTGTATCCCAGCTCTACCCCTTACCCATTTTTTTTTTAAACTTGCTCAGTTACTTAACCTTTCCAAGTTTGGGTTCCTGCAAATGGAGCTTGTATTAATTACTTCTCAGTGTTGCTGTGCGGGTATTTAGATAATGTCTGTCATTATACCTAGTCGGTTCAGAACAAATGTCAATGTCTTCTCTTCCAGCCTGCCTTCCTTTCCCTTCTCCATTGAGTGCAAGAACACGAGGGAAAACTCTCTGTAAGAGGCTTCTCGGACCAGTAGGTTCACTTCAGATTATTGGAATGTGGGCTGCGTTATCTTTCACATTATTGAATGTGAGAAGATGGTGCTAATTACCCACCATCTGTAGTGTTTGCACATGTACTTATTGCTTCCCAATGGAGATGCATTTGTGTGCTAGGAGAGGCAGCTGTACTCTTTCTCTCTGTTCTTCCGTGATCTTCATCTCTCATTTGGCTCATTGGGTCTAGCCCATGGACATGACACACAATTTGGCAGTAATCAAATCAGTGTTTTCAGACAAAGGCTTTCTTTTTCTGAGGATGTGACAGGGTTAGAAACACCAAATTTTATTGTTGGAGAAGGGCTTGGAAAACATCTGATCCAAACTCCTCATACAGATGAGGAAACAGAGACCTAAGAGCTAGCTTGGACATAAGAACCCAAGTCGTAAGGAAAGTTAATGGCCAGGTTTGGATTAGAACTCAGATTTCTGCTGCTGAGTCCAGGGAACTTTCTAGTCATTCCCACACCTCTCAGAGAGAGACATCTTTCCATCTTTTCCAGAAGAACATACAACCACAGTAACTGCAAATGTAATATTCAAGGCCAGCCACATGAGAATCTGTAAACGGATGGCTCTGATTATGACTATCATTTGGAAAACACTAGAGATAACCACTTGGAAGATTATTTTTCCTTTTTTGATTGGTAACAATTCTAAATGGACCCTTGTTTAAACACCCGTAGGCATGCACATGAGCACGCACGTGTGTGCACAAATACATACATACACACACACACACGCACACGCACTTCTCCTGTTCTCTCTCGGAATGTGTTAGTTGCCCAGGCGGTCTCATTTAGTGACTGCACTATGTCTAGAACGAAACACCATGGCTTTTTGCTGTTGGGACTGCGGTATGCAAATTGACTGGAGTCAATTGTACCTGATTTTCTAAATTGCCTCTGTTATAACAATTCTCCCACCCAGTAATAAGCCATTGAAATCCAACAATGGGATTGATTACACATTCCTCACTCTGGGGAAACTCCGTTAGTTTTACCTGAATGAAAACTACAGAACAGGGCCCAATTTGAGGTAAGTAGTGTACAAAATTCTCTAGGAAGCACAGTAAAAATAAGTTTGGAAAATCTTAAACATCTTTCTTTAGCCACAGGGAATATCAAGCAAACAGAATTTTATTTACAAGTCACATAAAGACATGCTTAAGTGAGTACTGCTCGGTGTAGTCCAGAATTGACAGAGCTCGTGTTTATTCTACCTCTGTTCTTAGGATAGATAGTTGATCCAGGTGAATCCTGGAGCCTCTATAGCTCAGTTAGAAATCCATATATAGGGTAAGTCTCCAGCTTGAGATTTTCCAATTTGAAGCTACAGGTAACTAGTAGTTGGGAGATCTGGAGAGGAGTCCCAGCTCTTCATTCACCAGCTATTTGATGTTGGACAAGTTACTTAACCTTTTTGAATCTCAGGTTTCTAATATATAACTTCAATTTTATTTTTTTTATTCTATTTTTTGGGGTGGGGAGATTGGCCTTGAGCTAACATCTCTTACCGATCCTCCTTTTTTTTGCTTGAGGGAGATTGTCGCTAAGCTAACATCTGTGGCAGTCTTCCTCTATTTTGAATGTGGCATATTGCCACAGCATGGCGTGATGATCGATGCATAGGACCCCACCTGGGATCCAAACTTGTGATCCCTGGATCGCCGAAGTGGAGCACGTGAACTTAACCACTATGCCAATGGGCCAGCCCCTAACTTGGGTTTTAAATACCTGCCTCACACATTTCCCCAGCTTGTTGTGAGGATGAAATGAAACCATGTACAAAAAATGACTTGAAAACTGTTAAGTGCATTGCAAATGCGGGAGATTATTCTTATTCAAGGCAGTCTATTTTGCCGAGCTTCTGCACAATGCCATAAGATGTAGAGCTCAGCCCCTAGTGAGGCTGGACTTCTCCTGAGCTTAAACTCTTACACAGTGGCTGCAGGGTAGTCGGACTTTGGACTCAGATAAACCTCTGTTCACATCAGCCTCCCATTTACTGGCTCTGTGTTCAGGGGCAAGTTACCCAACTGTCAAGACTCATTCGTAAAATAGGCATAGAAATAATACTTACCTCACAGGGCTGTTGTGAGAATCAACAGTGCAGGGTATGGGACGTGAACATCATGTGATTAATGTTACTTGTTTTTGTTATTAGCAGAGAATAGCTGTAACATGCAGGAATATTTACATGGTGTCTTTTTCAGAACAAGCAAGAACCTTCAGTGCCCGGTGCAGTCTGAAGTGTGGGCCAGGGTTATTCAGATTTCTCTCCTCTTAGCAGGAGCGACTTCTGAGGCCCTGTGAGAGGCCTGATGTGACATTGCAGCCCACGGGATCTCATTCTCTAGCTGGTGAGTTCCTGGAGTGTAGGAGTGGACTTTTTTGCATCTCACCAATACTAGTATTCATAATGCCTAGCATAGAGTCCGGCAAATGGCTTAGGAAACACTTTCGCATGAATGAGAAAGAAATCTTTGACTTGTATACAGACAAACAGGAAGGAAAAATGTGAGACTTCATTCCTCCGATTGAAAATAAGGGAAGAGATTTTCCTCTCCTCCCTTTTTATCAGAATGTTTACCTCAGAGACTTGTAAATTTAAGTTCTGTCTCTGTCTCTTTGAAATGTATCTTTTCAGAAACTAAATAGCCTTTTGTTAACATTATGACCTAGGAAGATCTTTCTCAAGGACCTGAGAGCCACATCTTTGAAATATAAATATCAAGGGTGTAGCAACTCTATCTCCCAGTGTTGGAGGGAAGTTAGGAGCCTAAACTCATTGGCCCCTTGCCCCAAGTTCTAAAACTCCTTCCTGTCATAAAGATATGAGGGTTTTTGCCCCCCACCCCCACCTCTTTTGGTTAAAGTTAACTGGCTAACATAGAAGGTCACTCCAACTACTAGGTGAAGTTGTAATGAACGCCATGTGATCAATGAGGTTGAGTCCTCTTTCTTGCGAACTACTTATTGTTTGTCTTGAAAACATGTATATAATGAGATGTATCTGCTTAGCTGTATCAGAGGGCGAGATTTCCGTCTTCCCAACCTCCATGGATTGACTGTAACGCATATCACATTCTGGTTTAATGCTTCTTCAATATTAAGAGTGTTTTCTTTCTCTGTTACCTTTGAGAAGAGGATTTCTGTGTTGGGATAGGAGGTTTTTGTTTTTTAATGATATTTCCCCAACCCTTGCTACACAGAGTATCAGGTTTCCCAGTCTGAATGGTATCTGATGATGATGGAGATAAAGAAAGTCATATCAATCTGACTAGGCAATGCTCTGTTTTAGACAATAAGCTACATTTTTCTAGGATCTTTCATTTGCAAGCTGCGAGGCGTTTTATTACTGAATTGGGAATAGGCAGCACTGGAATTCCTGGCCCTTCCATGTGAAATAGAAGCAAGCCCAATTTTGTACCTAGTTTAATAAATCTGTGGAACTGATTACATGGGAGGCACTGAGAAGGTGTGAATCATCCTTACTCTTCCTAAGGAGCTGAGAATTTCGAAGACTAATGACGGCAGTTTAAATGCTACTGTTCTTAACTATTTCTTTGTGTAACTATAAACATTCAACAAATATGCCTACCTCTTTTGAAACTTAACTAGGTTATTCTTCAATTGAGTACGATTTAAGTGTTTCAACTGACTGACTCACTAGCAAAGATTATTCCCTTTCTGCCAGCCAAAGAAAATCCTGATTCATTAATCATAAATTCTCATTGGCTTCTGGCTAGTGTTATCCTCATTACTTGCAAGTTTTCTAGAAATTAAAAAATGCTTGGCAGTTTGTACGGAAAGGGGGGATTTCCAGAACCTTTTCTAAATAATGGAGGAAATAATGCTCTGCTAAATAGAGGAAAAACTTAAGACAGCTTAACACAAATAAAATACAATAAGCAAGTAAAGATATTGAGACAAAAGGAAAATAACAGTTAAAACAAATAAGGGTGGAATTGTTATAGTCAAGAGGAACATAAAGAGAAATGACTACTAAATGTAATGTGGAATCCTGGATGGGGTTCTGGAATAGAAAAAGGACATTAGGTAAAAACTATGGAAATTTGAATAAAGTCTGGACTTTAGTTAATAATAATGCATCAATAGTAGTTCATTAATTGTAATATAATTAAATGTACCATTCTAATGTTAGATGTCAATAATACCGGAAACTGAGTGTGAGGTATAAGGAATTCTCTGTCAAGGAAAGAGAAGAGCTTAGACAAAAATCCTAGGTGAAAATTCTAAAATGTCGTATTTCTCTTTATATCCGTAAGCCCCAGCATAGTGTAGACTGAATGGAAATTCTGTTTACTATTTTCCCTCCCTCCTCTCCTCTTCCCCTTACACATACATCCCACTCTGTTGGTAAAATTCATGCCTTATGGTCGAGCCCAGCCAAGTTTTGACAAGAATAAAGCATAGAACACAGCCTACACCAAGAACTTTGGACATTAGGTATCTTCTCATAGTTCAAAGAACTGGGCTGCTTCCAACTGTCCTTAAAAATAAAACTTAAATTAGTTTGGACGCTAATGCACAAAGACTTACACTCCCACAGTGCAAGTTGCAAGACTGTCTACTGGGTTAAATACAAAATGTCATCTACACAATGGTAAATCCCTTTAATAAACCTATTAATATCAAGAAGTAATTCATCCTGTGCCTTGTATGTGGCATTAAATCTAGCCCAAGTCCAAACCAGAGAGCCTCCCAATGTGTAGCTCAGGATAAAACAACTCAGAATGTCAGAATTGGAAAGGATCTTAGAGACTATTTAGTCCAACGCCTTCATTTTACCGATGAGTAAACGGAAGCCTGGGGAGATTGCCTGATTAGTCAAAACTCCCCCAGCTTGTATGTTTGCATGTCACTTCATCCCATAAAGAGTATGAGGTAGGACTAAAGAAGAATCTGTAGACAACAGTTTGTGCTAGTGAATGCGACCTTAATGATTCAATCATGAAGATTAGCTTCTCCAGGGAGAACTTTGCAGAAGTACTAAGCTTTATCAACAGGATAGACAGCAGGGCTAGTCCACTCAAGGAGAGAGCATGTCTATCTGCTATAACTACAGAGTTTTGAAGAGAGTTCCCTGCTCTAAAAAGTACCCTGCCAACCGCCAAATGAACTCTGAGATTTCTTTAGCAGGCAAGATCAACTTTATTCCATAAGTAAAGGCTGAAGATAAAAATATCTTTGGAATGATTCCCTTTGTTTTTCCCTTCTTTGAAAGGGTTATCAGGTGGTAGAGGGAAGCTGCCCAGCAAAAATGGCCACAAGGAAATCCAAAAATCACTGGAGGATAAGCATTTAAAATAAGCTGGGAAGGGTGGAACAAGCCTGCTTTTTATAAGGACCGAATTCTTGGGAGTTCTGATTTCAGGGCACCTAGGAGCACAGGGAGAGCCAGGACTGATGACTGGCTGACAGTCAAGCCAGGACTTTGGAGGGAGGCGTGTATGCTGTTGTATTTGGTCTATCTGGTTTAAGCTGTGTAACTTTGGGAAAATCAATGAACTTTTCTGAGCCTTAGTTTCATCGTCTATAAAATGTGAATAACTTCACAGAATTGGGTAGAGGACTCAAATTAATGAACTACATTAAAAGTTGGAAACCCATAACAAATGTCAAATACATAAAATGTGAAATATATTTTTCTTTCTTTTCCCTTTCTCCATTCCCACTTCCTGTTCCATGTCTAGATACAAAATCCTCAAGAACACATAATATTTCCAAATAGTCACAGGATGTGGGATGAATAAGAGATCAAAAAAGAGAGTGACTAGGAAGACAGGGAGAAGGTGAGAAGACTATGTACGTTTGATATCCTGGTAAGGGGGCAAGAGGGGAGCTGGTCAGCTGGGGCCTGACCATGCAGCACTTTGGGCTAGGCTGGCTAGTCCATTGCCTTTCCTTATTCCAGCTGTGTTCGTTTTATTTTCTTCAGCAAATTCTCTTCCATTGTACTTGTAAGCACTCCCAAATAGAAATGATAGAGTCTGACAGAACCGAACGTGTACAAAAACTATTATGATTCTTTAAGTGGGACTAATTCAATGTTTGTTCAATGTATACAATAACTATTATTCTTATTTTTATTTAAAAATTTTCCCCGACAGGAAGTGTCTTTGAATCCCTACTGAGTGCCACATACTTTTTAGAGGTTTTGTTATATTTTCATGGATATTACTTATAAATAGTATAAGGAGATAATGGCGAGAAGCTCCTGCCTCCACCAAAATACTAAGGTGAAAAATAAAGAACTAAGGAAAGATTGCTTTGCTTTTTGAGAGTTAAACGGTAAAACAAATATAAAGAATCCAAGCATATGTGTATAAATTCTATACATTGAGCTATATAAGTGTATGGCCATACAAAGCTATGCCTTAAACAGGCAGAATGGCCTCCAGGCTAAGGCCTAGCCTGGAACAGAATTGAAGTTATTTACATATTTAGAGAGAACGTGTCAATCAGAAGGCGTGTTAGCAACAGAAACAGAGGATGCTGAGAAACAAAGATTGGTAGTGAAGGAAATCTTACCCCACTCAAGGGACTGGCTTCACTAGCTCCAGACCCAGGTGTCAAGGCCCGTCCGCAGCTCTAACGCTTCAGTGAAGGCAGATGCCCCCGGAATGCTCATCTTGGTAACTCACACCCTGTAATCTAGGGGCCACGAATTAAGGCCTGCAGGGCTAAATCCAGCTCACCATCCCTTTTTTGGTAAATAAAATTTTTTGGACTATAGCCATGGCCATTCATTTATGTATTGTCTGTGGCTGATCTCTGCCACAACAGCAGAGTTGTCATCACAGCTGTGACTGAAACTGTATGGTCCAAAAGGTGAAAATATTTACTACCTGGCCCTTTGGGAATCTCTACTGGGTGCCACATACTTTTCAGATAATTCAGTCATCTTGCCTTGATTTCATGCTCCTCAGACAACTTTTTGATTCCATGTTGTTAGTTTGTTTACTTTTGTGCATACTTTGTACTGAGAGAGAGAGAACTTACAGAATAGTAGCATCTTTTCTTTCTGATAGCATCTTTTTCAGTTCCTACCTTACAAATGAAGAAGGAAAAATTCAGAGAGAGGAAGAAAGCAAACAGCATTTACTGAGCATCTATTCTGTTTTAGGCTCACAGCTGTTTCCTTTATAACGCCATTTATTCTTTCCAAGCCCACATAAGAGATATAAAACTCAAGTGCCTGTTTTCACAGATGTGGAACTGGAAGCTTAGAAAGGGTAAGGCCGCTTTAATTTGTGAGCAAAGCCAGGATTTGAAAGCAGGTGCTCAGATGCAAATACTTTTACTCTGGGATGTTTTCACACGACCTATAGCTCCTGGCAAAGTCTTCTGATGTTAGGTTTAAGAAAGCAGCACCATATGCCTTGGTCTCTTCCTCCCACTGAGGTGCACTGTTGTTCTTTAATAAACACAGATTAAGTTAGAAAATCCTAGAGATTTTAAAGGTGTAAAATTTTAAAACAAATCCTGAACATTTATACTGGGGTGTAGAATCTTAGCCAGCTACTTTACATATTCAACCACGCTCTTGCATAAAGAAATTGGTGGCACGATGGCCTGATGCTCATAAATAACAGTTCCTGAAAAAAAAATTTTTTTTTCAAAACTGGTTTTGTACTTGACGTGATTTAAATGTTGTACTTTGAATTCACTGCAGCAAGAGCATATTTTAGAATTTCTAAAAGCTGAACAGAATGGAAGGTTATCTATAACATGAGCATAATCACAGTCATAATATCTGTTTAAAATAAAACACTGAAAAGAATTAAATGTTCCCTTCAAGCCAAACTCAAAGAAATTTCACGAAAAATAGACTGTAAACTTGCAGTTAATGTTGCTTGCTGAGACCCATTCTTTAGGAGCTCAGAACCTCTGAAAAGCTTTCGCTTATTATTTCTTCAGTGCAAAAGGAAACCAGCCTTTGGGAATAGAGCTGGTCCCACCCTCTCACACAGTGTTCACTGTCCTGATTTTTATTTGTAGTTGTTCTACCTGACTGTACTTCTTGTCTCTTATCTAGATTGAAAACTCTTAGATGGCAAAGTGTATCTCCAAGGCATTTCATTTACTGATATGCAGACTATGGGTGTTTCATAAAAATATTTGCCAAAGCATCATATGATTATAAGATAAGATTTTTAACCAATAGATTATTAATGGCAATGTATATAAAAATATTCAAAAAGAAAACTCTAAGCTATAAAAAATTTATTTTTCCAGTTCTTCTCTTTATTTTCTTAAATAGGGAAATAGAACTAAACCCTGAGGACACATAAACTCAAGCGAGTAAATACATTGAAACCCAGAAGTTATCTGGAAAATTCTAGTCACAGAAAGTTAGCACTGGAAGGCAGCTCTGAGACCACCAAATTCAACTCGTTGTATGAATGCATTTAAATAAACCCTAGAAGCATTAAGTGATGAGCGCAAGGCCACAGGATTTATTGGTAGCAATGCTAGAAGGAACAACCAGGACTCCTGCATAAAAGTTAATCTCCTCCTGTAAGAGTTAATCTCAACTGTACCAGCTTTCTAGGAAGAATAAAAGTTTACATTTCCTTTAGAATAGTTTGAACAAGAAGCCTCTAAAATGCAAGAAGCTATTCTAAATCTCCTCAGTCTTAGAAGGGTGTTGATGTGACAGAAACCCAGTTTATCCTGGCCTAAGCATGAAAGGGAGAGGTTATTGGATCGCATAACCAAACTGTGCACGGTGCTGGCTATGGGTGAGGACACCTAGAGCCTCAAACTCTATTAGGATAATTCTTACCGCAGCTCTCATCGTTGCTCTCTCCTTGTGTTGGTTTTAATCTCTCAGGCTGGTTGTCTCTGTGAGTCTAGAACCAGAACTTCAGGTGGCTCTAGGCTTTATTCTGACTACTTCATCCACAAGGAAGAAAGAGAACTCCTCCCTGCCAGTTTTAATGAGGAAAATCCTGGGGGAAAATGTGGATGGGTTCTGGTAAGATCAAATAAACATCTCTGGATTGACCACTGTGGCTGAGAGGTTGGTACAGGGACAACTCTAACTGGAATCATGGACCAGGAGGCAGTAGGCTAATAAGACTCACACTTGGAATTACACTTGGAGTATGAGAGATGCCGTTTCATCAGACTCACACTTGGAGCATAAGAGATGCAGGTTCCCTAAGGAATTGGGGCTAATGTCACCAGAGCAAGGAGAAAAGATGTGCTGGGCAGTCAAAACAGCAGATGCCACTTATGTGGTGACAGTCAAGAAATAATGTACAACTGAAATCTCATGTTGATGTAAACTATTATGAACTCAATAAAAAATAAAAATAAAACCAAAAAACAGCAGGTGCCAGATGAGAGTTAGAGTTTCTGAAGACTCGCTGTGCCTGTAGAGAATATACTACATACTTAGCAATTCTTTCTAGCCTGCTCAGAATCTGGACCTCTTTTCTTCTTTTAGGGAATCGCACATCTTATTAGCCTTGGTGGGAGGCATAAGACATTTTCTACTACCCATTTTCCAGACAAGTTGAAAATGCCAGATACCTGGTTTTCCAGTCTCCTTTGTAACAAAGACCCAGGAAAATGACCTAGACTCAGCCAGTGTCCTGGACCCTGAGTCAGGAGTCAGGAGCACCAAGATTCAGTTCACAGGCAATAGCAGTTGCAATACACAACTTCATTTGTTCCTGCACATTTCTGAACCTGGTTCTCTAGTCCTCTTGGTGATACTGTGAACTCCCAGTAACTTTAAAACAAAGTAGTTCTCTGCCTAATCAATCTACAGTTAGTTTCTGTGGCTCGCAAATAAGATACAGAAAACTCATGCATTTCACTATCTTGGCACCAGAAAACTCTGGCAGTTTCCTGTGTTGTTGGGAAATTTAATTAATACCTCTCCTCTTTGAGAAGTTTTGTTTAGCAACTTGCCCTATATTATGTATAGGTTATTTTGAATACTGAACGTGACTTAAATCAATCCATATTAAAGAATACTAAAGGCATATTTGTTAGTCAATGCTACCCACCAGTAGATAGGTGTCATCATTGTTAAACACTATGGAGTTTCATGGACCTCAAGGTCACCATAAACTTCTATGTTTTTTCTCCTTCTGTTCTACTAATGCCATGCTGCCAACAAATAGTTAACTTTCACCTAAACTGCCAGGCACACCACGCCATTCCACCATTGAAAGAAAAATGATCTACTCCAGTGCCTCAGAAGGTAAAAGGAAAATGAGCATCGTGAAAAACTAAGTTCAATGATAGACCTTTAACGCAGAGTCAGTTTTTAATTTACCTAAGAGCTAATATTTTCCTTAGGAAGTCTGATATATTAGTAGTATAACTGTATTCCTGAAATTGCCACAAAGAACAATGAAGATTAAAAATTTGTTTTTAATATGACAACGTGAGCTTCCAGTTTGTTTTTACGATTTTAGGTCGAAAATAAAATTTAGACTGGAGTTGCTAAGGAATGACAGGAAATTGTTGCTAAGGCTAAATACCATCTGAAAACATCCAACGTGTCACCAAAGGATTTATTAATGTATCTTCTCTCTGGGCTTTGTTTGTTTGGAAAAAGAACACAGATACACATGGTTGCTAAGAACAGATGTCATTGACCCCTGTGAGTGGCCCATGTTAATCTGCCATAAATATCTAAACACGCAGCTCGGCCCGGCGCTGTTGAGGACATTTTCACAGCAAACTGGGTGAGATGTGAATTCTCACTGCCTGCCAGCAGTTCGTGAACCATAGGTGTGTTTGGTTGCTTGTTCATTTCGTGAACACTAACTAGTTTAGGCATTTCTGTCTCTTCCAGAGCAGGGCTAAGTGTAAAAAGAGTGACTGTCTAAATTAATAATAATGGCACTGTTAAATGAATACTGCACTTTAGAGAAGTAGATCCTACCTTGGAATTTATCAGAAGCTATCAAGTCATTACAGACTGATCATACTAGGAACTCCAAGTCATTTTCCACTGAGGGAGAATATACAGTAATTACCTTTTAAAACATTTTTTTCCAGCTTCTTCACTTCAACTTTTTTCCTATTAGTTTTTCTGGGAGCTAATAACCTTTTAAAAGGAATGACAGATCTCTTTGAGCCTTGAGAATACCAATGAAATATTTATTTTGAATCTATTGCCATAATAGCTTATTAAAAAGCGTCACCCAAGACAAAACCATTCAGACCATTTGCCGAGAAGTATCTAGGACAATAATTTTGTTTATAAAACAGCATCAAAGTAATCAACAGGAACAAATGAATCAACTGAAGGCTCTTGATGATAGAAACAGCCAGACCATCCAAAAAAATGATGCTAAAGAAACATGATTGTCATTTCCAAACAACTAGACGTGTTCTGTTATGGTCCAAATTAGGAGCTTGAAATATACTCTACAACCTAAGGGATCTTGGAGCGCTTCGATGAATCACAAGTGACATATGGGAGCTCATTAAAGGAAGGTGAAGTTATAAGCACCCAGAGGGTTTGCTGGAAATCAGAGCTTTTTAAAAAAGGCTTCAGGGGTCAGTCATACTGATTGGAGGATGTTCTTTATCTCCCTTAAAAATAATCCATTTCTCTTTACCACTTCTCAGTTATCATACTGCTTGAGTGGTGGCCATTATTGCAAAATTTTAAGTTGTAAATGCGTAGGGGTTGGTGGGTGGTGGGTGGAGGGTTGTGATTTGATTGATTTTGAGAGGCAAACAATTAAAGCCCTTGGAGAGTAAGACCTCAGGGCAGCCTGCTTCTGCTGTTTCACTCCAACTTCAAGGTAACTATTGAAGTTGCAGGAGTAAGGCCAGCCCGTGGCTGCTCCTGTGTCATGGAAGCTATGTCTGTAAGCTGAGCTTTGAATGACACATTATTTCCTCTGTGCACCCCAATCTATTTTCTGCCTGACTAAGCTTATAAAACTCTGCATAAATTCTCCCTCTCAGCCTGTTCCATAATCCTGTGAACACATTGTCTTCCTGTTCCTTCCTTCAGCCAGCAAGCACCAGCTGTTGGGTCCTGGAAACATTCTATGTTAAAGAAAAAAAAAATAGATGATCAGAAGCCTGTAAAAACTGCAAAATGCTTGAGATATGCAAATGTTTTAGGGAGGTGAATATTTGACCTGCATCAAAGAGATGATTAGGCTCCCATCAATCATTATATTAGCGAGCACTCTGCTGAGATCGGGTTTTCCCGATGCTTCTCAGCTGCCTTGGTTCTGCACAGTGTGTAAACTAATCCAGTTTTGTTTGTTATGTGCTAAAGAAAGGATAAACTCCGAGCTTAAAAATATGAACAGCAATATAATTATCTTAACATAACACTCATGCTTTATTTTAGGTAAAAATGCCACAAACTTTATTATCTATATTTTTCAGCTTCAAAAGGAAAGTGGAAGTCACTTGATAATGTCTGTCTAATTACTTGAATGCACACTTCATGCCTCAAATACACAGGAAAGCTAGTTGTTATAATTAGAAGTTATATAAAGACATAGTTTATATAAATTGTACCTAATTACTTAACTAAAACGCCAGTCTCTTACCATCCTACAAGGAATGATATCCAATAATATGTAATTTAAACAATTGGTCAAAGTGGTAATTATAATGTAAAATTTTCCTTAAAAAATATTGGTGGCTGTTATTGAGCACTGAATGAAAACGGCTTCTATTTGGAGACTTAATTTAGGACATATCTGAAAAATAGCTCATACCTAAACTCCAATAGTTTAATGAGCATTTATGCACATTCTGTTACTAATGTCTTCCTATTCATTTTATTGATAATTTTTAGGGGGGATTGAAAAACAATCAAATAGATGGTAATACTCTATAATAGGAGTCATAAAACTCATTCTTAGGGGACTACATAGCAAATATTTTAGGCTTTGCAGGACATAAGTTTCCTCTGCAACTATACAAAGCAATTTATAGTTGTAGTGAGAAAGCAGCCATAGGCAGTACGTAAAACATGAGCATGGTAGTGTTTCAATAAAACTATTTACAAGACTCGGTGGCCTATGGGCCATAGTTTGCCGTCCCCTGTGCTATACCAAGCATCTAATGACCTGGAAAGCAATACTAGTCATTATTACTATCCTCAAGATCAGTTAGGTTTTTTGCTTCCTTTCAAAATCTAAGGTGTAGCAGCCCTTCTCCATGGACCTTCTGCTGGAGAGTTAAGCCTTACTGCCCTGAGGCATCCAGGGGAAGGAATGCAGAACTTCTCTCCTGTGCCTCTAGAATGGTAGTAACTTTGTACTATTGTTGGAAGACCTGAGAAAAGGGTCCCTCAAATTGTTTCCTGTAGGGCTCAATTTTCTCATGGAAGCCTAGCTGAGAAACGCAAGAAGCGGGTGCTTTACCAAAACTATCTGGGGTACAACATACACAGTTAGGTTTTGTTGTGGCTCTTGGAGTACCAGGATGGAGATAATCATGGTGACCAACCTCTTTTATTTGAAGACAGGGTGAAATTAATATAAATACATCTCTTTCACATCTGGTTCACAGATTTGCCATCTCACTAGATTTAACAGAGATATTAAATATAAAAAGCATAACTTCAAAGTGGAGCTTATGGGATGCAGAGGTTGGTAAGGCAAATAAGGACATTCTCAAAAGTGATAATATCTTACTAAAAGGTTCCACTGTTGATGTACTGGTAATTATGACTATGATGAGTGGGCATCTGAAGGGCAGTGTGAACATGTGGGGCAATGCAGGGGTTGTGGGCTTTTAGAGGTATGCCTCAGCAACTTATAGGCAGGCCCTATCTCCCTAATAAAAGAGGAAGAGAGCCTCGTAAAATCATATGGCCACATTCCTATTCCGAGTGCTCTCTGGTAATTCAAATCCTGCTCTGCATCAATTTGTAACAATAATCCTATTTTTAGAGCTTATGGCTGCTAATCATTAATACTGCCTCCACTCAAATAAAACAGAAAGATCCCAGGACTTTGAGATTGGAAATAACTTAGTCCCCAGTGTCTTGGGAGTTGGAAATAACTTTGTGAAGCCACCTGGAAATGAATGGTTCTTGTGTCACTCCCCATTTTGGTCTAGGAGGTAGCAAGAAGTGGTGTGAGGTTTTGCGAAGGCAGTCACACCGAGCTGGGAGCAGAAGCTGTGGCCACCGGCCCTAGCTTGAGTACTTAGCATTTGTGCACACTCGCGCAGTGCATTGCCACACTAAGTCTTGGTTTCCTCACCTCCAAAAACTATAAAAAATATCATCCTGCCACGAAAGGGAGGCATAAATGACATACCACCTTTGAAAACTTCCTCCCTTTAATAGTGTCTCATTAAGGTAAAGCAGCATTCAACGCATCGGTGAAACCACAGGGTCATCACACTGAAAAATATGTTAGTATAATAGCTTCACCTTAGAAATAAAGAACTGAAGTCTGGAAATGTTAAGTTCTACAGCTGGAAGTGATGGGGCCTGGACTTCAACCATGGACTTCTCCCTTTTCCAGTTTTACTACATAGTCTCCCAGCATTCAAAGACAATTAATATATTCACTGCTCCTAATTACCAAGGATAAAATGCTTACCATTTTAAAATACAAAAACAAAAATTAGATCAATTACACAGCATTCATTTATGGGCACTACATTTAATTTTTTCCAACAAAAAAACCCCTAGCCTTCTGATTCCTAACTAAAGAATTTTTCTATGCTATTATGCATAGAATAGCTCTCAAGGTCATTCTTTGTACATATGCAACATTTAGCAAATACAAAGTTGTACTATACCAAAATTATTATGAAATAATATTATGAATTAATGAGGTATAATAGTTTTTTAGTTTTGTTTGTTTTTAATCATAAAGGGGATTTATTTAAAACAGGGCCCATTTTATTAAAAGGGATGCTTTCAAATTGGCCAACATGCATTGCCTGAAATGTTTCATTATGCAGTACAGGATGTTTGTTCAGGTGAAAGTATATAGAATATTGCATATCTCTAAATACATTGATTTAAATGCAAATGCAGTTAAATGTGAAATCCAACCTCGGTGTCATTTAGTGTTACATTCTGCCATCAAAATTTAGAGGTATTCTTTTTTCATTTAACATAGAAATTCAGAAATCAATGGCAATTCTAGGAAAAACTTGTAAAAATAGAAGTAGAACATTTGAAATTCAGATATCCAAACCATTTAGCAAGATTTTTTTGCAGGTATAGAATGTAAATTAATGTTCAGGTTGTGACATGGTCATCAAAAGAGAAGAGAGATTTGATAGATTCTAGAGGCCATGATTACAGAGAATTTAAATGTAAGAGAAGGGCAAGTGGCTTCAGGTCTTTATTTTACCCACTTGTACGACTGACCAATTTGTTTTCTACCAAATTGTTTTGGGACAAATTGTACTCACTCAAAAGGGTAACTGAACTTCTTTCCATCCCAGTCTTACTTAATCAAAATTATATTCCCAACCTCATTGCTCTACTGTCACAAAACCACATAATAATGAATCTTAAATAAACACATCAAATTTGTAATCTGGGCATGGGAACAAATGCCATTATTTCATTTTATAAATATGAAGCCAGCAATTCAGTAAGGCTCAGTGACTTGTCTATGACCCTACAGGTAGACTGGATCCATGATCACAACCTATGCCTTTGGTCTCCAAACCACTGTTGACTGGTGTATATTGTACACATTGCACAAAGCTGTAAAGGAGTCACTGGCTCCCAGTGGATAACTTCACATTTCCTTTGGAAGCTGCATCGGCAATTTTATGCCATTGGAGGTATATGTTTCCCTCATGGTAATACAAAATAATCTTATTAGGCAGAATGAAATAATATTGAAAAAGAATAGGGACATCCTAGCCACTGGCTGAGTATGCCTACGATCTCTCTACTATCTATAGCAAATAATTTACTTACTGGGAATTTCTGGCTAACTTACTCATGTAATGAGCTATATGTCCTTTGAAGTCATTTTAGATAGTGAATGATAGCTTCCAATTGGAAAAATACAGTATCAAAATTACTTCTTATTTGCTAAGAGAGTAGATCTTAAATGTTCTCCCTCACCACACACAGGAATGGTAACTCTGTGAGGTGATGGATATGCTAATTAACTTGACTGTTGTCATTTCACAATATATATGTATACTAAATCATCTCATTGCATATGCTAAATATATATAATTTTTATTTGTCAATTATACCTCCAATAAAGCTGGAAAAAAACCCAAAACAGTGGTGCAGAAAGATAAGCTTTATATCTTAGGTATATATGTACAACCTAAATATATTGATCTTTGTTTCTTGAAGAATAGTATCATGTATTAGGTTGAACACTTTTCAAAATGTTTGAATATTGGTAATTTCATAAAGTTTAACATAATTGCATAACACAGTGATTCAGATCATGGAATCTGGTCACAGAGGGCTCAAGGTCAAATTCTGGTTCTTTCACTTAGAATTGTTACATGATTAGGGCTATTAAGAGGTAATCCTTATAAATTCTAATCATTGTGCTAGTAATATCATAAGTTCTGAAGAAACATTTTGGTACTTGTTGATGATGATGATGATGATGATGATGGTTATCTTAGTCAATTCAGGGTGCTATCACAGAATACCATAGATCCATGGACTGGGTGGCTTAAACAACAAACATTTATTTCTCACAGTTCTGGTGGCTGGGAAGTCCAAGATCAACGTGCCAGCAGATTTAGCGTCTGGTGAGGACCTATTTTCTGGTTCATAGACTGCCATTTTCTCACTGTGTCCTCACAGGGCAGAAAGAGAGCTAGAGAACTCTCTGGGGTCTCTATCATAAGGACGCTAATCCCATTTGTGAAGGCACCACCCTCATGACTTCATTACCTCCCAAAGGCCCCACCTTCTAATACCATCACTTTTGGTGTTAGGATTTCAGTGTATAAATTTAGGGAGGACACAAACATTCAGTCCATAACAATGATTCTGATGATGTTGATAATGTCTGTTCTACTCAACTAATCCACTCCGGTTGCCTCAATGGGTTTGGAGAGCTGATGTGTTTAAAATACCCCGAGTACCATGATTATAGAAAAAAGAAGACACATGTAAAACTAATTTGGGTTGTGTTGTGAGTGAAAATCAGAGGCTACTGAAAATGTTGATTAGCAGGCTAGATTTATCGGCAGATTAGGTTTAGAAGGTAATTCTAATGTATCCGTGGTGTAATCACTTGTTATGGATTGAAGCCAAGATCTAACTGGCTAGCTAGACAATTTTTACAAAGCACATGAGATAGAAGGGATCCTATGTTAATTTCCTTATTAAAAGGTCAATATTCCCCATAAAGTTAAGGATCAATTGGGTAATATTATAAGCAAGAAAGCAGATAGTTTTCTTTTTCTTTTCCCCTTTAAAATCAAAATCAAAGAGCAATAACAACGATAATAATTGAAGCTGCTAGATCACGCACTAAGCACCCAGTACATGTACTAAATGTGCCAGCTGTCCTGTGAAGCATTTAAACGCATCATCTCATTTAATCATCACAACAATCCTTTGAGGGGTGTTCTGTCATTGTCTCAGTTTTACATAATAGAAAATTGAGACTCAGAGGAGTTAAATCACATTCTCATTGTCATGAAGCTAATAAATGAGGAATTCAATATCCTGAAACAATGGTACCTTGTTCAACCTTGAAGAGTTTAGCTAAAGTGTATATCAAAGTATAAGAGGGCTCTCTGGGAACCTTACAATTTTTTGATAACATTCAGTAAGTGTGTCTTTTTGCCCTAGTAGATGTAAAATTATTATAACTTTTGCCTGTATCTTTTGCAATCCCTCTTGCATCTGGGACTTCGTGACTTTCTAGATCATGTCTCATTACAAGTCCATGGAAAGAGCCTTTGCTATGGACAGGAACACTCAAGTCCAAGGATCTGATGGCTACTCCTGATGTTCTCTTATCCTATCATTCAGGAAACTCCATGAACTATGCTCCAAATCCATTTTGAGTTTGGTAATATTCACTATTATATTTTAGTTTGCCTAAACACACATTTATTGATTGCATACGCATGTGTTTGCCATTGTTTTGTGATCTGGTAACTCAAAGGTAAATAAGAATAGATCCTAGCCCATGAAGAGACCATAGCACTGTAGGACAGGCAGGAAGGAAAATAAGTGATTATAAGATACTGTTTTATAAGCTCTGCTAGAGTCGTGCAAGGAAATGCAAAGGACGAAATTAGCGTAAGTGTCCTAAAATAGATGGTCTCTGAGCTGAGTACTGATATATGACCCGGCAGATGCATATAATCAACTTCAACTGGTAATCAAAGAATAGGAAAATTAAGAGTTGACAATATCGAGTGTTTTGAAAGGTCAGGACCTGTCATACATTGCTGCTAACAGTGGATGTTGGTGCATTCATGTTGAAGAACAATTTGGCAATGTACAATAAAATTGCTAATGCAAATATGTGATGATAATCTTTTGTAGGTACACATCTAGACAAACTTCCGCTTGGGCGTCCAAGAAAACAAGTATAAAGATATTCGTTACAGCATCATTTACAAGACAAATTAGAAACAACATCAGTGTTTATCAACAGGTAGATAGGCAAATAAACTGTGGTATATCCATACTGTGGAACACAATATTCAACTTCAAAGTGATGGAGTAGATAGATCTATATATCTCAATATTGACAAATAGCAAAAACACGATGTTGAACAAAACATTTGCAGAATGATAAATACAGTGTAATACTATTCATGTAAACTTAAAATGCATAGCAATGTTGTATCATGGTGGATATGTACACGTGTGTATGTGTGTGTCGGATAAACAAAAATTGTCTGCAAGACCAGACAACAACTTTATAGCAGTACTTGCCTGGGGAGGCAATAGGATGAAAACTGGAGTTCAAAGGGAACTTCAACATTATTGGTGAAGTTTATTTCCTTTATTTAAAAAAATAAAACAGAAATATAAACAAAGGTAAAATTTATCATTTTTTAAGACCTCAGATTATGGTTATAAACATATCTCAAAATGAAACAAAATGAAATAAACAGAAGAATAGAGTAGGCCAAGAACAAGATGGATGAAGTACGGAAAAGAGTTGAAGTCAGGGGAGGGAAGGTATCCAGGCAGTGGAATAGTCTGGACAAACCCATAGAAGTGTGAAATAGGCTGCTATGTTTACAGGACGCATGACTGACCACAGGAGTATGAAGCAGGCGGTACGCAGGAAGGGGCAGGAGAAAACAGTCCATAGGTAAATAGATGGATTGACTATGGAAGGCCTTAGAGGCCAAGTTAAAGCACTTGGGTTTTATCCATAGGTACTGGACTTTGGGGGTTTTAAGAAGGGAAATGATGACTATATAAATGTTTCTGGCATATCACACAGATAACTATTTAAGGAATGGTTTTGAGGTAGAAGAGTTGTATTAGTCAGGATTATCCAGAGAAACAGAGAAACAATAAGATGTGTATATACATATATACCTACCTAGATATATAGATAGATATACCTATAGATAGATACACACACGTCTTTTATTTATATATATCTATATATCTATATATATAGATATATATAGATATATATATATATACACAGGGAGCTTTACTTTAAGAAATTCGCTCACATGATTATGGAGGCTGACAATTCCAAATCTGCAGGGTGTGCTGTCAGGCTGGAGACCCAGAGTACCACAGATGCTGCAGTTCAAGTCCAAAGGCCATCAGCCTAAAGAGTCAGGGAAGAGCCAAGGCTACAGCTCAAGACTGAAGGCCATCTGTTGACAGACTCCTTCTTGCTCAGAGGTCAGTCTTTTTGTTTTATTCAGGCCTTCAACTGAGTAGACAAGGCCCATCCAAATTATGGAGGGCAGTCTGCTTTACTCAAAGTCTACCAATTTAAATGTTAATCTCACTTCCAGTAAAAACACCCTCATGGTAACATCCAGAATAATGTTTGATCAAATATCTGGGCACCATGGCCTAGCCAAGTTGAAAAATAAAATTAACTATCACAAGTGTAGAGGCAAGAGACTAGTTAGAAAGAATAATTGCAATAAGCCAGGCTCCTAATTCAGAGCCCTGAAACATAGTAAAAGTTGAGTACGTATGTGTTAATTTGAGTTGATTCCATAGTGATTTAAAATATCTGGCAAGTGTGTCTGTATATATGTATATACACTAATATACATATACTAATATAATATACACTAATGCTACATACACTAATGCTACAATATACACTAATATACATATACTAATATAATATACACTAATGCTACATACACTAATGCTACAATATACACTAATATACATATACTAATATAATATACACTAATGCATACACATACACAGACACATGCCATGAAAGTTAGTGTGGCAGACTATCCATTCTCAGTCAATGATGCTCACCAGCATCATCTGAGTATCTGAGAATATTCTGTAAGTTTCTTATTCTGTTGGGCTTCTCTCTGTGACAGTTGTTTTGCATTTTGATGAACCGTTTTGATTTTTAATGTCTGATAAAATGTACTAGGGTAGTGCTGGATCTGCCACAAAGAAACACTCTGCCAAGAAGATAAAATCATCTATCGAGTCCACCACTGTATTGACTACAAGGGAGCTAATTTTTCAAGGAATAATATATATGTGGGAGAAGATGAAAATTTCATAAATTTATAGGTGATCAGAAAGAATCATGTGCCTCATAAGAAGCACAAAGAGCATCTTAAACTCCATCCTTGAATGAAGCAAAGGAGCCGCACAAACATTTTGAAACAGTTGTGCTTGACCTAGGAGTTCAGATCCTGCAGTAACCTGCACAACACAGACATTATTAGTGTGAAGTAAGTGCTGATTCCAAACCTTAACAACTTTGAATTTCTCATCTCCTCAAGGGAATCGTTAGCATGGTCATTCTCAATGTTCAGTCCCCAGTTCCTTCTCAATGTGGATTAAATGTCCTTTATGGGAAATTTATGCCAATGAGCATTTTCACCTCTTAAGAAGAGAGAGATTTAAAGCTTCCAAGGACCATTTACTTTCTTACTGGGCAGTGATGCTCTTGGGATTTTAGGCTGAGTGAAGTTTATGCTTATAAAACTTTCACCGGCCCCTGATTTTCTCTGCCACCATTGCCAAGTTTTCCATGTTTGCCAAGTGTGAGGAAGTCCTGTGCACTTCACTGAATTTTTTTTTCATGGTTATTTATTTGACAATGCAAATGCATTTATTAAATCATGTTTATTATGTCATCTATTTTTAAGTAAATAAATTTCTAGTGTGTCTGTTGGAAGTAAAAAATAATGTGTTAGAACAATGCTTCCATTGACTGCAATATTGACCTTTTCCAGAGAGTTCTGTGTGCACCGACTCCACCATTTACTAACTTGGGTAGATCAATCATGTTTTTGCATCCTCACCTTAATGTCTTCTCTTTCCTCAGAGGGGATTGGTTACAGAGGGGTTGTAATAATTAAATACTCATGTAAAACTCTTCATAAACCTTAAAGGGCTATACAAATATAGTTAGCATTGTGGATAATAATCTGATTACAGACAGCACAGGATCACATATTCTAATGTGTAAAGATTTTTTTTCTCTGTAGTAGAAATAGAAAGTAGTCTATTCTTCTAGGGACTAACAGTGTTTGCAATGTTTCCCCCTCTGCCCAGAATCAGAGTATATTTGAGCTGAAAGGAACTTTGAAGAACGTCCAATTCCATGCCTTCAATCCTCTCTTCCCCATTTTACTATAATGTAAAATTTAATGTGAACATAAAATAAAACTTCCTAGATGGTTTAGACGGATTTTACTTTGAAAACTCTACATTACAATGGATTTAGATCCTACTAGGATACAAACGAAGCCTGAAATTTTAGATTCAAGAATAAGAATCAAACTTCCTAAGGGATTTTTTGGTAAGTGATGAATGATAAGTATTAAAATAGAAAGTTGTTGGGTATATCTGAAATGTTACCGTAATAATGCCTGGTAAAGTGTAGCCACATAAAGAGGATAGTTGGCCACTATCAAATAACATCAGAGGTGTGAGGGTGAATGAAGCTGCAGAGAATGAGAACATCACTGAAATTCCTAATTCTGTTATGTATGAGCGGATTGTTCATAGCTTAGATGCTTAATTCCAACCTTTTCCCACTGACATCAAGCATGCTATTCTGAGTTGTTGTCCCCCATAATTGTCAAAGTGTATGCAAGTAATGGAAAATAATTATAATATTAGCCTAAGTAAGATATGATTGAATGTGTAAATATTTTATAAAAAATAAGCACAGGCTACACTCTTGAGGCAAAAATAAACAGCTCCTACTATTCACATCCTTCCTTATTGTAGGAGTTCCTAAGATTTACAAAGATTTCAATTCCCTAATATTAACAAAGACTATCCTAAAAGGCAATTGTAAGAATGAAGAAATTCATAGGACTCCTTAAACATATATCATCTACTTTACCATGTTTGGAAAGAGAAATGTTGCAAACAAATAAATATTTAAATATGGAGAACAGAATATAAAGGGGCAGCTAAGGCTTGCACTCGTGACTAGCTTTTTAGCAACATGCTCTATGATAGAGTCACAATTTCACCCATCAACCAAGAAAAGTAAATTAGAGTAAAGCAGTGTCCTATGCAATGGTATGGTCCATCAAGCGAAAAAGGAGCAGTGATATTCTGTTTTGATTCTGATTGGTGTGAACTTGGATTGGACTGGTCAAATGTCCTAGAGAGATAGTTTAGGAGATAATTTTATACAATACTATGAGTCAGAGAAATACCATCAGAAGTGTTACTTTGAACAAGGGGAACGAGAATCAAAGTTAGAGGAGTCATGAAAGAACAAGTCATGAAAGAACGGATGACAGTGAGGTTAGCTTTGAAAAAAGAAGACTCTGCTTCTTCTGAAAATTGAACAAAGGAGGAGAGAATGAGGAAGGATATGAAATATATTCATAGTGGAAATAAAGATAAGTTCCTGAAACATTTTCATTTGGAGCACAGGAGTGTTGATGGAACTTACTCCAGAGAAGTTTAAACTACTCAGTAAAGACTGGGTCCTATGCTTTGGGAGAAGAGATGGAGAAAAATTTGGTGGTTCTAGGAGTGTTGAAACAGTTTGGAACAGTGGCTATGAGTCATACAACACGGAGGAAATTTAAGGAGAGAAGAGAAAGGGTGAGGGAGAACTCTGAGGATCCAGTTGAGGTTAGAAATCACAGGGACAGTCAGTACGTTTTCACCAGTCAGAGAGGAAAGAAAAGATGCATCGTGGGTAGCTTAGGGTAGGCTGGCAGCCAACTACAAGGTCCAACGTGGGCAGCATTGAAAGGATCCATAATAAGGAATAAATGACCCCAGAAAGAGCCTCAGAGCTTATGAAGCTAGTGAATGGTTTTAGAAGGGATGGTAATCATCAGGGTGGGGGCCAGTTCAGACTATGGATATAGACAGAGAAGAGAGTCTCTAGCCAAGGTAAAGTTAGAAATCAACAACAAAAAGAAAAAAAAAAAAACAGAGAATAACCCATGTATAAAGAAGAACTCTAAGGGGCCGGCCCTGTGGCCAAGTGGTTAAGTTTTCATGCCCCGCTTCAGCGGCCCAGGGTTTCGTTGGTTTGGATCCTGGGTGTGGACATGGCACCAATCATCAGGCCATGCTGAGGCGGCATCCCTCATGCCACAACTAGAAGGATCCACAACTAAAAGTATACGATATGTACCCAGGGGGTTTTGGGGAGGAAGAGGAAAAATAATTTTTTTTTTTTTTTAAAAAAAGAAGAACTCTCAATGAACATATCTGGAAACAGAAAGATAATAAAAATACAATATCAAAAGTTATTAAATGCAAATAAAGCCATTCTCAGAGGAAAATTTATGGCCTTAAATGCATTTGTTAGAAAAGAAAAGAAGGTTGAAAATTAACGATGCCAACGAGGTAGAAAAAAAAAACAGCAAGTTAAAGAAAAGAATATGATGTGATTTTGTATCTACAAAGATTAAATAGCAATAAATGAATTTAGCAAGGTTCTTGGGTATGAGGTAAATATACAAACATCAATTATATTTCTGAAAAATAGAAAATGAAATAATAAAGAAACTATGACAAGCAATTTTAAATGCATAAAAAGAAATCCAATAAAAATGTATAGGACCTTTATATGTGACGTATAAAATATTTTTGAGAGAAATTGCATATTTAAATAAATGGAAGATTACACCATGCTTATAAATTGGAAGATTCAATATTCTAAAGGTGTCAACTTTCCCCAAGTTATACTATAAATTAAATGAAATCCTAACAAAATAGAAATGTGTGTTTTTTTGTTTGTGTTGTTGGAACTTGACAAGTTGACTTTAAAATGTATATGGAAATGCAATGGGCTAAGAACAGCTAAAATATTCCTGAAGAAGGATGATATGGAGAGTAGTTTCCCAGATATCAAGGGTTATTTTAAAACTGCGTTAACTAACGCTATGTGATATTGGTTCGTGGACAGAAAAATTGACCAATGGAACATAACAGAGGCCGGGAAGAGGCCTCTGCATGTATCAACAGTTGATTATGACAAAGATGTGCAGTAGGGCAATGGAGAAAGGAAATTCTTTACAATAAATAAGTTTTCACCCCTACCTCACATTATAAAACAGTCATTTCCAGAGGAATTTTACATCATAATGTTAAAGGCAAAATAAATCTAAAAAATAATATATGACAATAATTTCATAACCTTGCAGTAGAAGAAAATTTTCATAAATAGACACAAAATACATAAAAATTACACAAGTACATAAAGATATGTAGAAATACATAGATACAGTAAAAGTTTAGATAAATTAGACTTTATTAATACTATGAATTTCTGTTCACTGAACGAAGTTAAGAAAGTTAAAGGAAAGCTATAGGCTCAGAGAAGATATTTTCAACATATAAAACAAAAAAAGAATATACAGGTCTCCTAGGAATCTTTAAGAAAAAGACAGCCAATCTAATAGAAAAAAAAGGGCAAGATATTTAAACAGGCAATTAAAAGAGGATATCCAAGTGGACAATAAACATATGAAGAGGCACTCAATTTCATTATTAATCAGATAAATCACAAAGAGATACCATGACTCACTCACTATAATGGTGAAAATGAAAATCGTTAGCATATGTTGCATGTGTTGGTGAGTATGTCGAATAATTAAAATGGTCATCCACAACAACGAAAAAAACAAATCACAGTGTAGTCTTACAATGGAATCCTATCCAGCTATGCAAATGAACACGCTACAGCTGCTTACAAAAAGGTGGAATCTCACAACATAGTGTGAAAAAAGAAGTTGAACACAAAAGAATGCAAAAATTTGTTGAAGTTTATATGTAAACTTTATATAAAGTTCAAACTCAAGCATAACTGCAGCTTCCTGTTAGAAGTTAGGAGAATGGAGACTTTTAGGGTGGAAGGGAAGGGTTGTAATTAAAAGGGGACAAAAGGAAAAGCTTTCAGGGTAGTGGTTATGTTCTATTTCTTGACAAGGATGCTGGTTATGTGGGTTATTCACTTTGTAAAAATTCCTTTCCCTGTAAATTTGTTTTGTGTGCTTTTCTATATATGTGTTACACTTCAACAAAAATGTTAGAAAAAATAAAAGATCATGTGAATGAAATTTTGATCATGTGTTTCTTCTAACTGCAATGCAATACTTCTAATACAATTTCTCACTTCTATTGCAGTGAATAACATTTTTCAGACATGTAGCCTTAGATTCTAGGATCTTGTTTAGTAACAACAACCACCACGAAAATGAGGGCTCAGGCAGAAAACTATTGCCTATGTTATAATTCTTCGGCTTCAGAGCAGTTACTCTAGGTGCCTCTCTCCTTTTCCTTTTTACCCATGGATAGCCTGGGCCTGCTAGTATTCATGAGACACCCCAAAGCTGTTCATCGTTGGCTCAGATTATTGGTCAGTTTGACTACCCCTAAAATATGGGTAAGAGTCACAGTAGGACATGAGGAAGCCTGGCTCCATTAAGAATATTAATGAAAGTAGAGCACCAATTTATTAAATGAAAATCCTCTGTTCTGTTCACTGTAGCAAACAGCTGTTATTCTGAATCCTAGGGAGGGCCTTGGGACTCAATGACACTAGCAGGTCTGCCTCTGCGCACATTTCGCTCAGCTGGTCAAATAAACAGCTCCTCTGTCTTCCTGTGGAGAGGCAGGGTTGTTCCCAGTTGTCAAACTCAAATAATCCCCTTCAAACAGAATCCCTGGCAAGTTCAAAGAAAACATGCCAAACCCCACTGCTTTGGTGGATAATGGACACCAAGCATCGGCTGCAGGAGCAGAAATAGAAAGATGCCTCCAAACATGAAACATTAACAAACCAAGCATTATTACAAATATTTCTCCTCCATCCAATGACCTTTCTCAAAAAATTAACTCCAATCCCTAGTGCTCCAGTCTTCTCTTTTCTACCACATTTCATATTCCAATAGTTGAAGTTTGAGTTTACTTAGTAGCACAAAATTTTACTTGTATTGTTTTCAAACCATATAAATATATGCATATATAGTTTGAACACAGTGTAACCAAATCGTAAGAGGAAGTAGGTAGAATTACATGTCAAAACACAATTTGACCTTCATTCTAAAAATTAGGGAAGATAGAAGAATATTAAACAGCTGATAATGCACAAATGCAGTATGGATGCTGTCTAATTAGTAAATAGCTAATTGGCTACAAACGACCAACATGGCTAGGAATTCATCTACATGCTTTGTGACTGATAGAAGAAACTGATTTTTTTGTTCAAGGTTTGAAAATATGTTACTCAATCCCTTGTCAGTCATCCCAATCTTTCCTTGTATCCTCGTGGACCCCACACCCACAGGAAAACTGACATTATCTATCTATCTATCTATCTGATTATGGTTGAGAAAATGAGGTCCAACATTGAGCTGATTTAGCAGGCAGGACTGAATGTATGTTTCAGTGGGTGAATAATGCCAATAGCCAACACAGACAAGCGATTTAAAATGTCATGCTACTGTGTAAATATCATACGACTGCTTATACCCATCATTTGATTTCTCCCTTTTTCCACAATGAATTTCCTGACTTGATTTTAATAGGCACCATGCAGCTTATTTCCCAATGCCAGGCGGCTCCTAAACTTCAGAAATAAAAGACTTCTGCTTATCTCACAAGAATGTTTTAAGAATAAATGTGATAACTTGCCAGAAAGCATATGAGTTCATTGGAGAAAAGGTACCACGTGAAAGAAATGTGGTATTACAATGGCTATAGGTTTCACATGGTGATTCAGAGCCTTACGTTTATCTGGGCAGAATGTCTCAGGCCTTGCTTTCAACAGAATGCCAGCCTTGACACCTAGGACCTGAAAGAGAGGGGAACACTGGGATAAACACTCAACCAGGGGTCAGGAGACTGCAATGATTGTCATGGCTCTACTTCCCACTAGCACTGGTAAATTTTTGTAAAACTCGACCTCTCTGGGAATCAGGTACTTCATCTTTAAAATGAGGCAGAACCAGGCACTACTTGAAGGTGGCTTCTAGCTCTAGGGTTCTGTAATTCTATGATTCAGTATGATCCTTCATACTTAAGAAAGTAAGAAATTGTTTTCGAAAGTAAATAGCAAAATGGTGGTTTAGGAGTTAAGGTTCTACCTTCACTGAAATGCCTACTCTCATCAAGTAATCTGAACTGAGCTTTCATGGTGACCCAGGATATGAGAAAAGCCTTCCCTTAGCCTATGCCAGCTGGTTCCCAATTACTCCAGCACATCATCGTATTTACTTCCTTCAATTCACCATAACGTGTAAGTATCTTTTTCTTCGCACTTTTTAAAAATATTTGTCTCCTCAAATAGAATGTAGGCTATCTTGTTTACTGCTGAATCTTTAGTGCCTAAAGCAAAGCCTAGCAAATATAAGGGATCAGAAACGTGTGTTGAGTGAAAAACTTACTGCATACCAAAACCATTTAACCAAGTATAGAATAAGGCTAGACCTGTTTAAGAGAAATATGTTTAGTGAACACTGGTATATGGAAGACTGTGTTTTTCCTAGATGTGACAAAACGAAAGATGACGTGCCTGAATTAGATCGATAAAAAATATCTGGAACTTTTCCTAGTTTTAATCACTTTTGCCAGGTCACTGGAGATGTACATGGCTTAAGTATAAGATTTTGCAATAATACAAGGAGAATAGTCCTCTATTTTATATGATATGGTGTTAATTCAATAGAAGCTTTTATTAATCCTAGGGTAATTACTTTTATTGACTATGGTTTCAAAAAATATACAAGTGAGAAGCAAATTTTTGAAAAAAAAGTACAGCTGAATTCTTGAATCAGTTTCATTTTGTGGTAATAATATATCATAATATAAAAATTGTTACATATTATTTTTTAGAAAAATAATTTACATAACTGGGTTTAAAAGAAAATTTAAGGTGTAAGAAGTGGCTTTTACAAGTTTTCTCAGCATCTGTAGCTTCAACAACATGTGGATCCTATTTGTTATTGCTATTTATTGTGTGCATCTATATTTAAAGATCCCAAGTTTAGCAGCATTAAAAATATGGATATCATCTGCATTGCTCCAGACCACTGTATATAGGTCAGCAGGATTTCTCTTTTTAGGGGAATCTATAGTTATATTTTATGTAGTCAGAGAATTCACTGTTCCATGATGACTTTTCTCGGGTCCTCTTAAGAACTGATTGTCACACAATGATCCAATCAGCTGTTTGATTGATCTGATTCAGTTCATCTACGGCACCTGGACCAAACATTTCAAGGTCAGGTTATTTCTGTCTGACATTGATGGACATGGCATGCACCATCAAGCGATAAAAAGAGTCCATTATATTCAAAAACTGCCCCACACCAAGTATGTTTCCGATGCTCTGTTTAAAGATAACTATGAATATCTGAACTGAATAATGTTAGCTGAATAATTTCATTTGACAGCAGTGGTAGGTATGGCCTTGCACAGTTAGTGTGGACACAGTCAAATTGTTGAAAATCAGGATGGTAATAAGACTTCATTAAAGAAGTGCAGTTTTGTGTTCAGAAAAGCGACTTGAATATAGGATTTGGAAAAACTGTCTGCACACCAAAATGAGCAGATAGCTTTTAGATCCACACAGGAAGCATAGAAATATAACACAATGTCATTGATTTCACATGTTTTAAAACAAATGTACATAACCGTGAAGGAGCCTTTGGCCTCTGAACAACAGTCCTCAACTCAGATTTATTTTTTACAAGTTAGAACTTTTTGCTGAAGCATTCATCCCTCTAACATTCACTGAGCACTTACTATGAAATAGGCAGTCTCCTAGGAGTTGGGAATAGAGCAGTATATAACTTAGACAAAAATCTCTTTCCTATTGGAGCTGAAATTCTACTGGGAAGAGATAGATAATAAAGATACTACGCAAAATAATTAAACAGTGTGTTAGGAAGTGATAGTGTTATGGAAACAAAGCAGGATAGGGTGGAGGGGGAGTGCCCCAAGGCTGGAAGATTCACTTTTAAATAGAGAGATCAGGGTAGACTTTGTTGAAAAGTGACAATGGAAGAGATTGAGAAGGTCTCATTGGGAGGGAGACCTATGATATCAGTGGGAAACACGTTCTGTGCAGATTGAAACACCAGTGCTCAGAGTAGGATGCTGTACTGTACCTGACATGTATGAGGAACAGCAAGGAGCTCAGGGTGGCTGGAGTGCAGTGAAACAGAGAAGGAAGAGTGAAATATAAGGTCAGTTCTGTACAACCTCATAGACCATCAGAAAGACAATGTCCTCTACTCCAAATGCAATGTAAAGCCAATGGGGCCTTTTGAGCAGAAGAATTACAATATCTGAATCACAGTTTAACAGACTTATTCATCTTACCGTGAGCGAAAATGAATTATGGAGTTTCAGGCTAGGATGGAAGAAGGATGTTCAGCTAGGAATGAGATGCTGGTGGCTTGCACCAGAGTTTTAAATGGCAAGCTGCTCATCCCACAGGCACACTCTCTATTCCTTGAAATTATACCTTAATGTCTCTGGAAGGCTTCCAGAGTTTTTCCAGTTCTCATTAGTGTAATCTATTTATGCCATTAATTAACGTAATTTATAAATGTAATCTATTTAACTTCACTATATCTCAGTTTCCTTACTTGTTAAATGAGGTTTAACATAGTGCCTAATTCATAAGGTAATGGTGTGAATTAGAAAAGAATATGAATGTATACATACAAAGCTACAGTAATCAAAACAATATGGTATTGGCATAGGAACAGACACATAGGTCAATGGAACAGAACAGAGAGCCCAGAAATAAACCTATGCATGAATGGTCAATTAATTTATGACAAAGGAGTCAAGAATATACAATGGGGAAAAGACAGTCTCTTCAGTAAGCAGTGTTGAGAAAACTGGACAGCCACATGCAAAAGAATGAAACGGCTATATCTTACATCATACACAAAAATTAACTCAAAATGGATTAAAGACTTGAATGAAAGACCTGAACCATGACACTCCTAGAAAAAAACATAGGTGGTAAGCTCCTTGACATAGGTCTTGGCAGTGAGTTTTTGACTCCTACACCAAAAGCAAAAGCAACAAAAGCAAAAATAAAGAAGTGGGACTACATCAAACAAAAAGCTCTGCACAGCAAGGGAAATTATCAAAAAATGCAAAGGCAACCTACTGAATGGGATAAAATATTTGCAAATCATATATTTGAGAGAAGTTAATATCCAAAATATATAAAGAACTCATACAACTCAATAGCAAAATAACAAATGACCCAATTAAAAAATGGGCAGAAGATTTAAATGGACATTTTTCCAAAAGAGATATACAGATAGCCAACAGGCACATGAAAAGATGTTCAACATCACTAATTATTAGGTAAATGCAAATCAAAACTATACTGAGATATCACCTCATGCTGGTCAGAATGGCTATAATTAACAAGACAAGAAATAACAAGTGTTGGAAGGATGCGGAGAAAAGGGAACCCTCACACACTGCTGGTGGGAATGTAAACTGGTGCAGCCACTATGGAAAACAGTATGGAGATTCCACAGAAAATTAAGAATAGAACTACCATAGGATTCAGCTATTACACTTGCGGCTATTTTTCCAAAGAACAGAAAAACACTAAATCAAAAAGATATATGCACCCCTATGTTCATTGCAGTGTTATAATAGCCAAGACTTGGAAGAACATAAGTGCCCATTAATGGATGAATGGATAAAGAATATGTAGTATATATACACAATGAATACTACTCAGCTATTAAAAAGGATGGAATCTTGCCATTTGCGAAAACATGGATGGACCTTCTGGGTATTATGCTAGGTGAAATAGTTCGGAGATAGAGAAATACTGTATGATTTCACTCCTAAGTGGAAGATAAAAATAATAACAACACAACAAACAAACACATAGATACAGAGATTAGATTGGTGGATACCAGAGAGGAAGTGGAGAGGGAGGAAGGCCAAAGGGATAATAGGACACATGTACAAGTGACAGACGGTAATTAGTCTTTGGATGGTGAACATGAGATGGTCTACACAGAAATCAAAACATAATGATGTACATCTGAAATTTATATAATGTTATAGATCAATGTTATCTCAATAAAAAAGATAAAAATAAACAAATAGGAAAAAGAACATGCATGTAAAGCACAGCACAGTTATTATACAGCACAAAGAAAGTTTTCAGCATATGTTAGTGTTAATATTATTAGTAGTGAAAAATTTTTTGATAAAGAAATAGGATATTTCCCTGCTTTTATTTAGGTCTTCTTTAATTATTTTCAGTAATGTTTAATAGTATCATTAGAGCAATCTTGCACATTACGCATTAAATTTTCATCTAATGCTAGTAAATGGTATCATTAAAATTTCTTTATTTTCTACTTGTTCATTGCTAATATATAAAAACATGATTGATTTTCACACATGGATGAAGAAATCTATTACTTTGACAAATTCATTTATAAATTTTAATGGTTTATCTGTAGACTCCTTGGGCTTTCTACATATATGGTCATATCTTCTGCAAAAATATCAGTTTTACTTCTTTATTTACATATCTTACATATTTTGTTTCTTTTTTTCTTGCCTAATTACACTGGCTAGAGCTTCTAATGCAATGTTGAAGGGAAGTGGGGTAATGGGAATCCTTATTTCATTTCTTATCTCAGTGGAAAATTGTAAACTATTTCACCATTAAGTTATGATGTTTGCTGTAGATTTTTTTATAGATAAGTTTTATCAAAGATGCAACCTTGAAGTGATCTCTATATATTATCAGAGGGATTCAGCTTGCAAATGTTTTGTTTATGATTGTTGCATCTGCAGTCATGAGAGAGAGTGAGGTGAATATTCTTTCCTTGTATTTGCACCTAGGTTTTGGTATCTATGTTATTTTTCCCTCATAAAATCAATTGGTAAGTGTGCCTTCTTTGTCTATTCCCTGGAAAAGTTTGTGCGAGACTAGTGTTACTTCTTATATTTGGAAGAAATCACTGGAAAAGCCAGTATAGCCTGAAAGTTCCTTTGTGGGAAGTTTTTAAAAACTAGATTTAATCTCTAATAAATATGAAAAGAATCATATTTTTTAACTCGTGTTGGTTTTAGTGGATTGTACTTTTCTAAGAATTTATTTTTTTAATTTCCAAATTAATTAAAATACAATTGTTTATAGTTATTGTAGTATGCTGAAAATTGTTCCCCAAAAGATATTCAGGCTCTAATCCACGGAACCTATGAATGTGACTGTGTGTGTCAAGAAAGGGGTCTTTACAGATGTGATTAAGTGAAGGATCTTGAGATGGGGAGATTATCCTGGATGATCACGGTGGACCCTAAACACAATCACATGTATCCTTATGAGAGAGGCAGAGGGAGATTTCACATACAGAAGACAGAAGGTCCACAGAAGCAGAGATTGGAATGATGCAGCCACAAGTCTAAGTATGCCGGCAACCACGCGTAGTTGGAAGAAGAAAGGAAAGGATTCTTCCCAAGACCTTCTGGGGGAAGTGGGGCCCTGATGACACCTTGATTTTGGCCCAGTGATAATTTTGGACTTCTGGCCAGAACTTCCAGAATTATGAAATAGTACATGTCTGTTGTTTTAAACTACCAGTTTTGTGGTAATTTGTTACAGTAGCCTCAGGAAATTAATACGAGTATTCTCTCATTTTTGTTAAAAAAATTTTAGAATCTATAGTGATGTCCTCTTTTTGCATTTCTAATATTGGTCATTTGCATTCTGTCTCCCCTCAAAAGTTTATCACTTTTATCAGTCTCCTCAAATGACAAGCATTTGACTTGTTCCTTTGCTCTATTTTAAAGCGGTTTTCCGTTTCATTTATTAATGCTTTTATCCTAATTTCCTTTCTTCTGTTTTCTTTGTGTTCAATGTGCATTTCTTTCTAACTTGTTGAGATGAACATTAGGTCCTTCACTATTCAGTCTCTCTATTGCATTTAAAGCTATATATTTCCATTTACACTTTAGCTGTATCCTAAGTTTTTATCTCATATTTTCATTATTCAGTAAAATATATTTTCAAATATTAATTTTCTTTCTCTTACAGGTTATTTATATATATTATGTTTAATTTTAGGCATCTGAGGTTGTACTCTTTATATCTTGATTTCTAGTTTAATTCTATGATGGTTCTTAAATATACTGTCGTGATCTCAATCCTATGAAATCCATTGAGATTTAATTCATGGTCACCCAGCATGTGGTTCATTTTTTTTTTTTTTTTAAAGATTGGCACCTGGGCTAACAACTGTTGCCAATCTTCTTTTTTTTTAAGGATTGGCACCTGGGCTAACAACTGATGCCAACCTTTTTTTTTTTTTTTTCTGCTTTATCTCCCCAATGCCCCCCTGTACACAGTTGTATATCTTAGTTGCAGGTCCTTTGGGTTGTGAGATGTGGGACGCCGCCTCAATGTGGCCTGACGAGCGGTGCCATGTCCACGCCCAGGATCCGAACCCTGGGCCACCGCACTGGAGCAGCGAACTTAACCACTCAGCCACGGAGACGGCCCCCTGTGGTTCATTTTTATAAAATGTTCCATGTGAAATCGAAGAGAGAGTCTATTCTGCTAGTGTTTGGTATGTATTCTGTACGTTTCTATTTGGACAAACTTCATAATGGCACTATTCAAAGTTTCTATATCATTTATTATTATTATTATTATTATTATTTTTGGTCTACTTGTTTTATCAGTCACTATAAGGTGGTGTTAAAATCTCCCATGATGATTGTGAATTTTTCTCTCCTTGTAGTTTTGTCAATAGTTTATTGGTATATTTTTGTCTATATTATTAGATCCAGAAACTTAAAATTGCTGTTTTCTTGATAAACTGATGCTTTTATATTAAGAAATGTCCTTCTTTACCTCTAGCAATTATTCTTGTCTTAAAGTCTTCTTTGTCTGATATTAATATAGTTTTTGGATAATTCCAGATGACTTTTGGATAATTCTTGTATAGTATATCCTTTATCCCTTTGTTTTCAATCTACTTGTATCTCTATTTCCTTTAACCTAGATGGAGTCTCTTGTATGTAGCACAGAGTTGGGCCTCAAGGCCTCTGCTTGAGTCTGACGATCTCTGTCCTTGTTTTATGTATGTGATTAGAAAAATACATAACATGAGATCTACTCTCAAAAGAATTTTAAGTGGAGAGTACAGAGTTGCTAGCTACAGGCCCAATATTGTACAGCAGCTTTCCAGCACTTTATCATTTTGCATAACCAACGCTTTATACCCATTGAACAGCAACTCGCCATTTCTCCCTGCCTCCAGCCCCTGACAACCACCATTCTCCTTTCTGCTTCTATAAGTCTGACTACTTCAGTTCCCTCATATAAGCGGAATCACGCAGTATTTATGCTTCTGTAACTAGCGCATTTCACTTAACCCAAGATCCTCAAGGTTCATTAATATTGTTGCATATGACAAGATTACCTTCTTTTTAAAGGCCGAACAATATGTCATTGTGTGTTTATACCACATTTTCTTTTTTATCCATTCATCTGTCTATGGACGTTTGGGTTGTTTCCATATCATGGCTAATTGAATAATGCTGCAATAAATGTGGGAGTGCAGATATCTCTTCAAGATCCTGACTTCAATTATTTTGGATAAACACCCAGAAGTGGGATTGCTGCATCATATGGTAGTTCTATTTTTAATTTTTTGAGGTAGCTCCATACGGTTTCCCATAGCTGTACCATTTTTCACTCTCAGCAACAGTGCATAAGGGTTCCAATTTCTACACATCCTCATCAATACCTATTATTTACTTATTTTGATAATGGCCATTTTGATTTGCATTTCTCTGATGACTAGTGATGCTGAGTATCTTTTCATATCCCTGTTGGCTATTTGTGTGTATTCTTGGGAGAAATGTCTATGTAAGTCCTTTGCCCATTTTTAAAGCAGTTTACTTTTTTTTTTTTTTTTGCTATTAGTTGCAGGAGTTACTTACATATTTTGGACATAAACTGCTTATCAGATACACAATTGAAAATACTTTTTTCCCATTCCATAGGCTGCCTTTTCACTCTGTTGGTTGTTTTCTTTGCTGTGCAGAAGCTTTTTAGTTTGATGTAATCCCAGTCTCAGTGGTCTATTTTTGTTTTTGTTGCCTGTGCAACAAAATACTAGTAAGCCAGAGCCAACAACACATTAAAAGGATCATACACTATGACAAAGGGGAACTTATCCCTGGGATGCAAGAATGACTCCGTATACGAAAATTGACCAATGAGATATACAATATTAGCAGAATGGAGGATAAAAATTATACGATCATCTCAATAGATGCAGAAAAAACATTTCACAAAATTAAGATCCTTTCATGATAAAAACGCTCAACAAGCTAGGAATCTGAAATTACCTCAACATAATAAAGGTCAACTATGAAAAGCCCACAGCTAAGATCAAAGTCAATGATGAAAAACAGAATATTGGACATATGGCCAGTCATCTTCCTCCCTTCTCAGGGAGAGGCCGAGAGCTGGGAGTTCCCTCTCTATTGTGTACTGCCGTACCGGGGGAATGGATTATGGTGACAGGGTGCCACAAATGTCCCTACCAGCTTTAATGTGGTTGGTTTTACCCTCAGCAGGGAGCATGAATCTTCAACTGGTTTCTGGACTACTCATAAAGTGAATTGGTCTGTGTATTGTTGTTGAATCAAGGTGTCCTTGGGGGAACATTTCTGGGATTTCCTATTCTGCCATCTTGCTGATGTCACATCCTTTTGTCTTTTAATTAGAATATTTAGTCCACTTACCTTTTCCCGATTATTTAGGTTTAACTTTACTATCTTACATTTGTTTTCTATTGGTCCTACCTATTCTACATCCATTCTCTTTTCTTTCTTGCCCAATTTTTGTTTTCTGAGGAAGATTCGCCCTGAGCTAACATCTGTGCCAATCTTCCTCTTTTTTCCCTTGAGGAAGATTAGGACTGAGCTAACATCTGTGCCAATCTTCCTCTACTTTTTATATGTTGGATAACACTACAGCATGGCTGGTGAATGGAGTAGGTCCCTGCTTGGGATCTGAACCCATGAGCTTGGCCTGCCAAAGTGGAGAGCGAGGAACTTTAACCACTCGACCATGTGGCTGGGCCATTTCTTGGCTTATTTTTGATAATTCCAGTTTCCTGCAACGTTTCATTTTCCATTTTTACTATCTCTTGAGTTATCCCCCTGTTCAGCCCATCTTTTAGTAGATTCCTTAGATATTAATCATGCAGATTTATTAGTGCTTAATATAAATTGGTGCTTTAAATATTTACCAGACAAAGTGAGGATCAGGGAATCATTTAAGAATATTTACACCCTATTGTCCTAATGTTGTCATATAATTTAATCCTACATATGTCATAAACTTTACAGGACATTCTAATGGCTCTTAACTCATGTGGAATTCCCCTCCTATATGTCCTTCCTGCATTTTAGTGTTTTCACTTGTGGTCATTTCTTTTTATTTGACACTCTTGTTTTAGTATTTCTTCTAGTGTGTGTTTACTGGTGAAAAATTCTCTCAGATTGTTTGTCTGTAAACATCCTAATATCACTTTTTTTGTTGGACATTTTCACTAATTATATAATTCTAGATTATAGTATTTTCTTTTAGCACCTTAGAAATATCAACCATTATTCTTTGGCTTCCCTTGTTATTCTGAGATGTTGCCAGTGTTGTTATTTTGAATGTAATGTCTCTTGTTTTTCCTTTGGCTCTTTTGATTCTAGCTTTCTTTGTATTTATATTCTTGAGGTTTTTGTGAACCTTTAGTTTGTTATCTTTTGGCAGTTTTGGAAACTTCTGGCCTTTATCACTTAAATTATTGTTTATTTTCCATTCTTTCCTTTCTCTCCTTTGGATCTAAATAATAGACATTTTCACCCTGTTCTATTCATTTTCCAATTTTTTTTCCTCTCTGTGAGCTAGTTTAGATATTTTCTATTGCACTATATTCAAGTTTACTATTTCTCTCTTCTGCTATTTCAAATCACTAAGTCTATCTATTGAGTTCTTAGTTTTATTACAGTATTTTTTATTTCTAGAATTTACATTTGATTTTTATTTTGTTTATTTTAATACCATTTCTATGGCTAAATTCTACATTTGGGTCATCTATTTCCTGAAACATATTAAGCACATTATTTTTCAAGTTTGTGACTATTAACTCTAATATCTAGATCACTTGTGGTTTTGCTCCTATTATTTGTTATTCTTCAGGTAGTTTTTGGTGATTTCATCCTGACTTCTGGCATGCCTGGTAATTATTCACTGATTACTAACCATGTATACAAAAATATTATAGAGCCAATTTCAGGCTATGGTTGATGTTATATACCCCAGAAAGTATTTGTTTTTGCATACTACTTGGAAAACTTGGCCACTCAAATTTCTGCAGCCTGGGTTACTCTCTAAGACTTAAAATACATATTTTTTGCTATATTTGTTTAGTGGGAGGGTTGGTCTGAATTAGCTGCTTTTCCACTGCACTGATAGATTTTTTAAAAATACAGTCATGCACCACATAACAACATTTCTCAATGACACACAGCATATATGACAGTGGCCCATAATATTATAATGGAGCTGAAAAATTCCTATTGCCTCGTGATGTCATAAACCATTATAATACTGTGGAACAATGCATTACTCATGTGTTTGTGGTGACGCTGTTGTAAACAAACCTACTGTGCTGCCAGTCATATAAAAGTATATAGCACAAACAATTACATACAGTACATAATACCTGACAACGACAATAAATGACTGTTAGTGGTTTATCTATTCACTACATTATACTTTTTAGCATTATTTTAGAATATACTCTTCCTACTAAAAAACATTCTACTGTAAAACAGTATGCCACGTTACGCCAGCAGCAGCCACGTACATCTCGTGTTCACAGCCTCATACAATCTCTTGATTGCATCATTTTCTCTTGTGCTTGATTTAGGTACACTCTATGATGTTCACACAATGACAAAATTGCCTAACAACACATTTCTCGGAATGTATCCCCATCTTTGAGCAATGCATGACTGCATAAGAAAATGAAAACTTAAATTTCATGCACTCACACTAATTCACTTAAATATACCCAAGGTTTGCAATCAGATTTATTCTTCAATGACTTTTATCATAGAAAAGTCTTTTAATTATCACCTAAGTAAGACATCTCATATAATCCTTAGAAACCATTATCAGGTTAATGAATCACTTTAAAGTAACCTATTTTGTATGAAGGATACCGATCCCTTCATATGGGTGATTTAGACTTGAATAATGCTAAAGAACCATTGATTCCAGACTAAACAGTATGTCCTGATACTTTACAAAGCTTTGACGTTACTTCAACGCAATCTTGTAAAAAAAAAAAACAAACAAGAAATCATTTGTTTTCTTTACTTCCTTTTTAAAAGTTTAATTTCCGATGAAACATAAATGATTTCATGGCAATCATGATTAAAACCTATCTTAAAACTGCAAAGATTTCCAACTGTATTTTTGCATGGATTTATATAATTTACTAATTAAGTTTTTAAAAAACATTACTGCTTATGTTTTAATTCTTTGTGCTTTTATGTTTCTGCCCCTCTGAGTCACTGGTCTTCTTTTTGTTCGTTTTGCTTACTTTTCATGTTGTGCGTATCAAATAGTGTACAGTGCTCCTTAGGCAAAAGCAATCTGTGAGTTTTATTCCAGTGGTCCTCTTCCTCCAATGCTTTTCACCTCTTTTCTTTCTTGGTAAGTATTTATTTTCACTACCTATATATATATATTTTTTACTTCAAGTTTTTCAAGGACCTTTTCAATTAGTCCCTTGGTTATTTGCTGAAAAAAGTTTTGGAGTCTTATTAAATTAAACTTTTTAGTTATAAAAATGTTGATTAGCAGAGTTGTAAGAAATAATACAAAGAGACTCCATGTAACCTTTCCCATTTACCTCAATGGTAACACCTTGCAGACCTGTAGGACAATACCACAACCAGAATATTGACATTGATACAATCCATTGATCTTATTTAGATTTTACAAATTTTACTTTTACTTTTCTGTGTGTGCTTTTAGTTTTATGCATTTTATTACTTGTGTGGGTTTCTGTATCCATCACTAGAGTCACGATATAGAACAATTTCATCAAGTCAAGGATTCCTCATGTTGCCCTTTTAAAACCACGCTCATCTGCCTCTTCCCCAACTAGCCAGCTACCTGGCCCTGGCGACCACTACTCTGTTCTTGATCTCTATAATTTTGTCATTTCAAGAGTCTTATACAAATGGATTCAAACTGTGTACAACCTTTCAGTATTGTTTTCCTTCACTGAGCATAATTCCCTTGAGATTCATCTAAGTTGTTGGGTATATCAATGGTTTGTTCCTTTTTATTGTTGAATACTAGTCTGTGGTTTGGTTATAACACAGTTTGTTTACCATTCGCCTGTTGAAGGACCCCTAGGTTGTTTATAGTTGGGGGATATCACGAACAAAGGTGCTACAAATGTTCACGTGCCGGTTTTTATGTGAACCATAAGTGTTCACTTCCTGGGTAAATGCACACGAGTGTAATTACTAGATTGTATTGTAATTGCATGTTTAGTCTTATAAGAAATTGCTATTTTCTTGAGAGGCTGTGCATTTTTACATTCCCACCAGCAATGTATGAGTCATCATTGGTGTGTTTTAAAACTTCTGAGATTCACTATTATCCAGTTGTTTAATAACTGATTTCGTGTAATTTTTCACATTTTATTTCTAGGACCCTCAGTTAAACTCTTTCTCATCTTTTTCTTGCAATTTATGTTTTACATCAAATTTATTTATGGGAAGCTATTTAGATATTTTTAATAGTTTGGCTGATAGGAAAATAGCTCTATTATCTCCAGTTTTGTAATAGGATTTCATATATAAAAAGAAATATAAAAACACCTACCTAAGGAAAAATAAATTAAGAATATGTCTTTATTCTATAATAAACAGGACTATAGTGCATGTGGAGACCTAAAGGAAGGTATAAAAATGTTACTATATTGAAGTAAATGTTTCCCAAAGTGGAGCTCTAAATTCTCAAGATAAGAGCTAATTTAAGTGAAATAGGAAGATATTTAAATACTATTGCTAAATAAAAAAGTCTTCAAATTTATTAATTTTTTCAAAATAGAAATAGGATTATTTT
This sequence comes from Equus asinus, assembly GCF_041296235.1. Classification (NCBI taxonomy): domain Eukaryota; kingdom Metazoa; phylum Chordata; class Mammalia; order Perissodactyla; family Equidae; genus Equus; species Equus asinus. The sequence continues at coordinate 42,460,702 of NC_091812.1, forward strand.
TATTTATAAATGCCTATTAAGAGAGCAAAAAGTATAGAAAAGCATAACAAGAAAATAAAATTAACCATAATAGTATTCACAGAAAATTGACTTTCATAATTCGTTGCTTAAAGGCCTTTGTGACTAGAAGGAGTAATTTTGGGATAAGAGAAAAGTGGTTAATTTTAGGAAATGGGATTGAAATAGAAGAAATTTAAGTTTCATTTCAAAATTTTATTGATAGAATATAATGGTCACACACTCAAAGCAAGTAAAGTTATCATGATGCTACCTAGCTGTTAAGTTACAACCCCAGATTGCTGGCTATAGCTTCTTTTTGAGGACTTCAAGCCAGTAAAGTTACAAACTCTTTTATTAAAATGCCAATCATTTAGTTTCTTGCAGTGATCAATGAAGTACCCGACTCAGCGCCTCCTAAACTTGACTATCCTGAATTCAGTTTACAAAGACAGTGCTAGAATGTGAAGATGAAAGAAATGTGTACACCTTGTAATTTAATATAGAAAGCTCAGGTATTATCCACAACTGATCCTGGCAGCATTGAGAGAGGAGTAGTATAAAAATGAGTTCACCCCAGCAGTGCCAGATTCAATCACCCAGCCATTGTGTGATGTCAGCTTGACCATCATCTATCGCTTAATATTTCACCAATGGAGAAAAAGAGTCCCTAAAATTAAAAAAAAAAAAGAAGTCTATATCCCAATTTTTGTCAGAGAATACAGTTTAAAGTAAATCAACACTTCATTGTGAAATATTTTCCTACTTGTTTCTTCTGTGGACAAAGTCCTTGAGGAATCAGTCAGGTATTTCAAGTATCAGCAGAGGTGAGGAGAAACTCTCAGCATTTTATGTATTCACAAGGAAATTTTGACTTAAATTAGCTAGCTTCTGCCTTGGCTTCACTTGATTATCTAGATTTACACAGGGGTTGGAGGAGCAATTTATGCAATTCAAAGAGTAAATCAAGGTGATTTTCATAAAGTCGGCTTTGCAATAAGGGATCTTGTAATTCTATAAGAAATCATATGCTATTTTCCTCTCATTCCTGTATAGAGGTATGGAAACGTCATTGGGATCAATTATTACATGTTCCCATTCTCATTTTTCTTTGAGTATAGGTATCTATATTGATCCAAATGATTTGAAACATTTCAAGTTGATCCAGTCAACTTTATCAAAGTTTTGAAGGCACTAACATGCAAAAAGTTGAAAGTTAAAGGTAAATGCCTTTTATTTTGCACATTTAAAGAAAGGAGACAAACCCCATATTGCTCTATATAGTTTCTCTTGATTAGTTGTAGTCCTTTTTTTTATATATATAAAAGCAGTAGACAATTTCTACTTAACTTTTGGGAATTCCAACCATAGGGACACATTATCTCCTCTTACCGTCTGACTGAAGAATTAGTCAAAAATCCTACAGTCATTGAATTTTGGCATTCTATGGAAACTTCAATAATTGTTTAGTTCAAGATTTGTATTTATCTTTATTTTATAAGTGAGATACTTAATATACTAAGCAATGAGGACAGTTTGGCCTGCTAATAAGTGGTAGGGTTAAGGCCAGAAGTCAGAATACCTTAGTGCTGCTGCTGGTTTCTCCACACCACTAGTGCTGCCTTTAAAGAGATTGGGGAAACACATTTAATCCTTTCTGTGGTGGACAGAACCTAGGGTGGCTCCCTTCCCCATCTCCCTTGGTGCCTATATAATTCTTGACCCTTGGGTGCAGGCAAGACATGTGACTTGCTTCTAATGAATATAATATGGCAAAGACAAAGAGACATCGCAGCTATGTAATTCAGGTTCCAAATCTGTTGATTTTGAGTTAATCAAATGGGAGATTATCCTGGGAGGTCTGACTTAATTAGGCAAAATCCCTTAAAAGAGGGAGTAGGCCCTCCCTGAAGTCAGACTCCAATCAGGAGAGATTTTCCTAGTTGGCTTTATGAAGTAAGCCATCATGCCAAGGAAGCACATGTGGCAAGACATTGCAGGTGGCATCTGGGAAGTATGGATGGTCTCTAGCACCTGAGGCTGTCTCTAGCCTACAACCAGAAAAAAGCGAGGCCCTCAGTCACACAGACAAAAAAAGAAATAAATAGGTTTTTACAACAATCTGAATGAGATTGGAAGCAAATTCTTCCCCAGTTGAACTTACAGTTGAAAACACAGCCCAGCCAAAACTCTGATTGCAACCTTATAAGATCTTGAAGAGAGGACCCAGCTAAGCCATATCTGGGCTCCTGACCCACAGAAACTGTGAGAAAATAAGTATCTGTTGCTTTAAGCTGCCAAGTTTATGGTAATTTGTTATTCTGCCATAGAAAACTAATGTGCTTTGAAGTTAGAGCCTTTCCCTCCTACTATTTGAGAGTAAAATACATTCTTAACTTGTTGGTGTATAACACATAGAAATGGTCCACTGCTTTGTAGTCTTGTTTCCTGCATCACATCCCTTCCTCAATACTGATGCACATTTATCTGAGAGCTCTGGCCAGACGCAGAAGCGATTGTTTCCTCAGGCAGTGGTTCCCAGACATTTGATTTCACAAGCCAGGATAATTTAAAGCTATGTTTTGGGGACAGACATAGTGCCATCAACCTTTAATTTTACAACATAATGGCATTTTAAAAACACCAACTTAATATCTAATCATTTTATCATTAAAAAAATAAATTATAACACCAGAAAGTTTAGTATGGATATGATCTCAGAATAAAAGAGAGTCCTGAGAAAGAAGAGTTTGCATGCAAACACAGAGAACCATGCACATTCTCTCACTCTTTAATTTTCCCATTTACTTTCAACTGGAACAGATAGAACCTTGTCACAGACTCATACCAGACCACAGACTGTCATTTGGAAGCTACTCTTGTAAGGAGATGTTTTAAAAACCATTGGACAAAGCATATGCTGTCCTCTGCTACTTCTTTCAGCCTGTTTGTTACCTTTCTGAATTAAGGTGCTTTTCTTAAGGAGTGAACTGGAAATGAATAAGTTGTCTTTTTATATCCAATTAATAATACTCTTACAAAAACATCTCTTCATTTACCAGGTACCTCCTATTTGTCAGGCACTATTCCGTATGCTCGATGTGTATTATAGCACTGAATCATCACTACAGTCCTATGATTTGTATTAATATGATTATCTCCATTTGAAGATGAGGAATCTTAAGCAGTCAGGGCTTAAGTAACTCTCCTGAAGTGATCTTAGGTTGCTGAGCCCACACTTTTAACACTGTGTTAGACTGTTCTATAAAGTCACATTTTGCTTTGGATACATTCCTTCTTCTCCATACTGATTTTATTCAAAATTTGAACCAGGAGACACATGGGTATTTGGTGGAAAAGAGGACATAAGAAAGGTCTGCAAGAGAGCAAAGATAATCTCTTTAACAAATGGTGCTAGAACAACTAAAAATCCATATACAAAAAAAGGAATCTAGACATAGACCTTCTACCATTTATAAAAATTGACTCAAAATGGATCATAGACTTAAATGTAAAATGCAAAATTATAAAACTCCTAGAAGAAAACATAGGAGAAAAGCTAGATCACCTTGGCTATGGTGATAGCTTTTTGGTTAAAACACCAAAGGTATGATCCATGAAAAAAATAATTGACAAGCTGGACTTGATTAAAATTAAAAACTTCCCCTCTGCTAAAGACAACGTCAAGAGAATCAGAAGGCAAGCCATGAACTAGGAGGAAATATTTACAAAAGACATGTCTGATAAAGAACTGTTATCTAAAATTTAAAAATAACTCTTAAAACTTGATAAGAAAATAAACAACCTTATTAAAAAATGGGCCAAAAACTCTAACAGATACTTCATCAAAGAAGACATACAGGTGGCAAATAAGCATATGAAAAGATTCTCTACATCATATGTCATCAGGTAATTGCAAATTAAAATAACAATGAGATACTACTACACACCTATTAGAATGGCCAAAATCTGGAACACTGACAGTACCAAATGCTAGCAAGGATGTGGAGCAACAAGAACTCTCATTCATTTCTGGTGGGAATGTAAATCGGTAAAGCAACTTTGGAAGGCCATTTGTCAGTTTCTTACAAAACTACACATGTCAGTTTCCTACAAAACTACTCTTACCGTGTAATTCACCAGTTGTGCTCCTTGGTATTTATCCAAAGGAGTTTAAAACTTACGTCCATACAAAAACTTGCATGTGGGAGTTCATTGCAGTTTATTTATAATTGCCAAAACTTAGAAGAAACCAAGATTTCCTTTAGTAAGTGAATGGATAACTAATGTAGTTCATCTAGATAATAGAATATTATTCAACACTGAAAAGAAATGAGAAGATCAACATTTACCACCAGTTGAATTTAAGTAAAGCAGATTACTCTCCATAGGATGGATGGACCCCATCCAATTAGCTGAAGACCAAAGACAGGTTTCCCAAAAAACCAATTCTGCTTCTAGGCTGCAACACAGAAATTCTGCCTGAGTTTCCAGCTTTCGAAGTCAAAACATCAACTCTTACCTGAATTTCCAGCCTGCTAACTTGCCCTATGGATTTTGGATGTGCCAGCCCCCAAAAACATGAGTCAATTCCTTAATATAAATCTTTCCTTCTCTCTTTATATGTATATCTTAGTGGTTCTGTTTCTCTTGGGAACTCTGACTAACACATATATCAACCAAGCTAAATGTCAGTTCTAATCCATCAAAATCCATTAAAAAATCTCATTGATCATTTATTTTTTGTCTTTTTTTTTTTTTTGAGGAAGATTAGCCCTGAGCTAACTATTGCCAGTCCTCCTCTTTTTGTTGAGGAAGCCTGGCCCTGAGCTAACATTCGTGCCCATCTTCCTCTACTTTATATGTGGGACGCCTACCACAGCATGGCCTGCCGAAGGGTGCCATGTCCGCACCCAGGATCCGAACTGGTGAACCCCGGGCCACCGAGAAGCGAAATGTGTGAACTTAACCACTGTGCCACCAGGCTGGCCCCTCTCATTGATCATTTTGGACATGATAGTCCATACATAATATACTGAATATAATATTATGCAGCCTGTCTGTGTAATCTTAATTTCATTGATGTCCTCACCTATAAAATGAGGACTAGTTATAGTAGAGAAGTTGTGAGACTTACATGAGATAGTCTATGTCAAATGTCTAGTACAGTGCCTGACACGCCTAAGACCTCATTACATATGAGCTGTTTTATTGTCCTTAAAATAATCCCATAAATGCATATTATTTACAAATGAGGAAACTGAGGCTGAGAGAGGTTAAATAAATTTTAAGACATTAAGCTAATTCATTTGACTGTGAAATGATCGCTACATTTCAGAATACAGCTTTATTTCCCCTGGATTTTGTTGTTCTTTCAATGATGTCAATCTACTGGTAGCTGAAATACTGATGTTTACATAAAGAATAATTGAAAAAAGATGAAGATTGGTACAAGATATAAAAAAGTAAAAAAGAATTTGTAAAAACATCATTGAGACTGAAAATACTCTGGGATTGATTCATTTACAAGCAAATGTTGGTGGAATACTCACTTTCAACATCTAGCACTTATTAGGATTAATATGAGACTTCTTGTAGAATTCTGAAAAGTGATCATAAATTTAGGTTTAGTTTTCTTTCTATCTGCTCATGTGTTTTGTATACATCTGGTAGAATTTGTGTTGAGTGAAATGCAGATCAATACTAGTTGATGACATGAAGTTATAAATGATTATATATTCTTAAACTGGCTAATATTTTATTTAATATTTACATGTAATTGAAATATCATATCTAAAATGATCGGTTTTAGATCAAATTTAGGGTGAATTTTGGGGAATTAGAAGTACAATTTAGCTTGGGGCAATTTTAGGTAAAAAAATAAAGTACTATATCATCCTATTACATATGCTCTCAGAGTTATTAATGATATAGTACAAAGATTGTCCTGTTAAGGAAAAAAATATTATGGGTGCATATCCCTCCATGATTTCTAGAAACAGAATGGGAATGAGTCCAAATTACTGAAACTGTTCTTATCTTGCATAAACTTGATAGTACTAATTTCCTAATATAGTAAGTGTCTTCCATTTCTGACTTGGGTGATTTTATGATTGAGCAAACTGAACATAAGAAGTAGTTGGCTGCTCTTGATTAAAACATACTACACCCATATGCATACACATATACACACAGACAAACACATCCCAGAGTCGATCTTTTATTCTTTATATGTTTACAGAGATTTAAAAACTGATTGAAAGAGCCAATTTTCTGAGACTAATAGAGGACAGTGTCACACAAAGATCTGTGAACATACATGTTTATCTATGCTCTACTTTAACAAGCCATGGTTGGGGAGCTATGTAAAACGTCACTTTATTGGACTAGCCACATGTGACTGACCACAGTTAGCGACATAGATATGGATACACACAAGATAAAGCTGAAGAAAGTAGGAAATTTCCTTGGAAATATGGAAGAGAATGACCTTAGCTTAACCTGAGTTAGTTTTGTGTTCTCACAGAACCAGTCCTATGTCCTTTTTTCCTCTCTCTCAAGTTTCACTGAACTCTGATGCAAGCTTTGGAGGGTATGTCCACCTGGCTTTAATCTAGAAAGAAGAGTTAATAGGAAAAAGAGAAAAATGTACATTTTGCCTTTCATAAATGTATACTGGATTTCTGTTCAGATATATTCAAGGGCTTTAAAATTTTCAATGAATGACCTATGAGATTTTCAAAGATCTTCATATAAAATTTCAGTCTTAAAAATTAAATTTACTAACTCTAAAATAAAAAAAATTCACAATATCAAAATGAATAAATGTTTAATTAAATGTCTGCATACGTAATATTATGTCATTTCATTTGTAATTATTAAATTTAATACTCATAAAAGTTTTTTACACTTGAAAACCATTTGGTGGATAAATTTTTTCCACTTTGCTAGAATTTTCCAGTCTGCAGAATATTGAAAAATCAGAGCCAATCATAAATTATATCAATTAAACATAGTGAAATAATTTCAAAAGGAAACATAACATTTCTTTCCCCAAATTTTACAGTAAATAATTAGTGTGGAATGTGGTGTGCTTTCATATGTTTGCTATGCTGCATGCTGTGGGTTCCAAAAGGCTAGCCAAGTTCTTACAGCAGCTCCACTCTGAATTCATCCATTGCCTGCTGTTGCAAGATAGATAAGAAAGATATATTTGGTTCATGTTTTGAACTAGGGGAGGCCTTAGACTGTGTTCTCTGGAAACGGTCTCTGGGCAGAGAGTTGAGTACAGAAGGTTTATTGCAGGGTATTCTCAGGAGGTACACCTACAAAGAAGTATGGAAGGCAAACTAGGCAGGGAGACAACCTGTCTGCACCATGGTTACAAGAGAAGGCTCAGCTGACCCTACACTGAGCCCTGGAGCTAGGATGGCCCTTCAGAGTGGCCCAAATTGGGGCCGGGAACGAGGCCCTTTGAATCCCAGTTATTGGTCATGTCTTCCATGGGAGGGGATATAACCTTTGGTAGGCAGCTCTAGACAGCTGAAGGAAACACTTTAGTGAGGAAATTGGGACATGCAACATCACAGCATGTCCTTTAGGGATTATCAGATTACCTCACACCAAAATTCACCCCATATGTTGCAGTTATAGAAAAAGGTAAATTGCAAGAGAGCTGTGATTTCGTCCAGTTCATTAGTTTTTCATATTAATATGACAATAATAATGTTTTCCTGGAGTAAGGGTGCCCAGAGTCTCTACTGAAATTTAATATTTAAGTGTAACCTGTGTGCTAGATCAAGCTACCCATAGAATATTAAATGATCAAAGACTTCCTGAACAGTCTAAATTCTGAACTGGTGGTATTTTTTTGTAAAATAGACATGTGTGATTCTGGATTTAATCTAACTTGCTCAAATCCTAATGCATAGTTATTCTCTATTGAGCATCTATTACTGGGCTAGACTCCTGAATGCATTATATCACTTACTTATCAATTCATGACTCCTACTTTAAGGAATAGGAAACTGATGTCTAGAGAGGTGATGTAACTCGTCCAAATCACACAAGGTGTGAGACATGAGTGACAGAATTATTCCAAATCTCTTAGATTCTAAAGTCCAGACTTTCCTCCCCAATCTACAATGTTGCTACTCTAGTCCAGAATAAGTTTTAAAAATCCTTTAAAATGCATGCAAAGATAATGTAAAATTATGCCCAGCAAAGTGAAGAAAAGTTATTCGTGAATACTAATGTCATTGTAAATATAGCTTGCTACTATGTACCACATGCTGCTCGAAGTGCTGTACTTGAATAGACTCTTCACAACTTTAAAAGAGATAGACTGTCATTTTATTTCTTCCTTTATAGAGATTGGTAAAATAAGGTCTAGCTGGGCTTAGGCAACTTCCTAAGGTCACACAGCTCTAAGCAATAGAGTTGGCATCAGACTCCTGCAGTCTGATTCCAGAAACTCCCATTTGATCACAAAGGTCTGTGCCTCTTTGGGTTAAATATTGATGTATTCTGTCTTAAGTGCTGGTGTACACATTGCTTTAAAATAGAGAGTGTTCTCATTGACACACATTTCTTGGAGCCAAAGTCAATGTATATAGCATCTAGAAAATTTCAAGGACTACAAATGAACAGGATCTGAGAGTGTTTTTTTTTTTTTAAAGATTTTTTTTAATTTTTTCCTTTTTCTCCTCAAAGCCCCCCGTACATATTTGTATATTCTTCGTTGTGGGTCCTTCTAGTTGTGGCATGTGGGACACTACCTCAGCGTGGTCTGATGAGCAGTGCCATGTCCGCGCCCAGGATTCGAACCAACGAAACACTGGGCCACCTGCAGCGGAGCGCGCGAACTTAACCACTCGGCCACGGGGCCAGCCCCTGAGAGTGTTGTTTTTAAGCAGAGGTAAAGCTTCGGCTTCTGTCCCTAATAACGGTAGTAAAAGTGTACTCCAAATACACAGACATAGCAAAAGGTGCACAAGGCTTTGAAGAAGGCTCCTTGATGAAAGAGGAAGAGTTGGTAGCATCATAGTTCCAGGATTGTTGTTTTGATCTCCCATCAAAAGAGCCATTCAAAAAAGACCTCCATAGCTATCAAAACATCAACATTGTACTTTCTCTAAAGCTTGTGTATTTCTTAGCCACTATCTTAAATACTTTTTAAGACTATAGGATGAAGGATACTTTTAACCAACCGTTTCCAGTACATACAGGAGAAGATGATTTTTTTTCTCTGAAGAGATTGTTTTTTAAAGCTTCTTTCCTTTCTACTGCATAGTCAAGCACAAAAAGGGGATATTGACTAAAGTGCATGATTCAGTAATTTTAAAATTATTTAATCAGAAAGGAAAAATATTTTGGCTGTTTACAAGGTTGAGAAGTATATACTTAGTGATTTTTTGATTAACACCGTCCAAAGGGACTTTATTCTATTGTAATGGCATTGTGCTAATGATCAAGACTGAGAAGAATGATGGAAACATGCACATAACATCTTTTAAATTATTGTATAACCACATAGTTAGGATTCCTAGCATAAATATCTATTCTTACCACTAAGTGAAAATATTTTATGATGATTATTTTCTATGTCTCAGAGAAAATTTTAGTATTAGCCAAGGTAAAAAATAGTGTGCTAATTTCTGCTTCAAGATATGCACTATGCATGCGTAAGCTTTGATGGGTACTAATGGACACTTCTTCTTAGTTTTGACCCTTAGGTTGGAAATAACAGCTTGTTGTTATGTTTTCAGGAAGAATAAGATCCATTTCTAAACATTTTAGAGATCTCAGCGCTTTTTTCTCTTTATAAATAGACAAATAAATGGCCACATTAGCACTTACACTTCAATGTGAGCCAAGGACATTTTTAAAATGTCACAACTCAGGGTTAACACTTTTATTTTTGACGTTTGGCCTTCAGATTTTTCTCCTTAATTGTCTGTTTGCTGCCTCATTGCCATATACAGGAATTTAAGGTCAAATGTATCTCTTTCTTGCATTTCCATAAGACATAATGTCCAAAAGTTTTCATATTTCATATATTGTGGGTTACCAGACTTTCCTAAGTTCTACACTAGTTAAGCCTCTTGAATACAGGGAGGTCTTCTGATCAGGATGAAATTGTCCCCAGCAAGGATTGTCAGTTACTTAATGCCAACTACATGTTGCTCACTTTTTAGCAGATGCTTGTGGGCTTGTTTTTCTAGACCAGTGGAAACATTTTGGGTTAGCCTTACAAAAACAAATATGAGTGTAGCCAATACACAGTAGTGTGCTGTTATATAAGAAATTGAATAGACTGTCAAGGTGATGCTGTTAAAGATTAACTGACTGACATAACTGGGACTTAAGTTTTCTTGTTAAATCAGGATCACTTCCAGAATGGCGTCAAGTGAACTGAAGTGTGACCTCCACACACCCTGTCCACTTAAGAGGTCTTAAAAACAATAATATTGTACATCTATGGGCATGGAAGATTGAACTTTTTGCTGGTTCATTCCATCCATTGAGAATAATAGAGAATGGAAATATCATAGACAGTGGTTTTAACATTGAAATGTTCTGATGAATATTCAGTTTAATCCAGAATCCATGCTATTCATTACCTATTCCACAAACGTATCTCAATAATCTTTTACATACCACTTATTCGGCTAGTTACTAGGGAAATAAAGAAAAAAAGTTGCTTCTCTCAAGAAATCTAGGAGCCTAAGGACTGATTTCTGTCTCACATGGCACTCTTTGCATATATTTGCCTTTGTCTCCCCCACTAGATTATTATGATCTTTATAAATCTTTATAAGCCTCAGAAAGCATACTAAATCCTTAGCTGTCTTTCCAAGGGTATCCTCTATTTAAGCCACAGTACTTAATCCTGTGTCCTCATCCTCTGTCCTTAGGTATGGAATGTGGTCTTAGACTGTTCTTAGAAAATATAAATGGCCAAATTTTGTATATTGGGTCCTCATTCTCTTGGCCACTGCTGAAATGACAAAGGATGGGTACCTATCCCATGATTGACAGTTTGTGAGCTGAATAACAGCATCTGGTGTGGCTTTGAGCAAAAGCTTTGTCCAAATATGGACATAAACTTTCTCTGGGGAATTTGAGTGAATGAAACAAAAAAGTTGACTGTAGAAAGCTGAAGCAAAGAGAGATTCAGAGGAAAGATAATACATACGAACTATGGGGCAGTAAAAGCTCTCAATGAACAGATACCATGATGCAGAGAAAAGAAGAGAAATAATGTAATACAGTCATTGTAGCTGAAGTGATATACAGAGAGAACAAGCTCATTTTTTTCTAATTGCATCAGAGCTGCAAATTCCTGAAAAAGCAAAAAACTCTGAGTTCCATTATCTCTGAGTTGGCTACACATCTGCTCCTGGATTTCTCTCTGTTATTTCTCCATTAAGTCTTCTAATAAATATTCATTATGTAAGGTGAACTTAGTGAGTCTCTGTTCCTTTCAATTGAAGTAGTCTAAAATATTTCCTTACTACAAATGCGCAAAATATCTACAAAGTGCCCTAATAAATTACCAAAGCAGAGTTTAGGTCCTTGGCCCTGAAGAGTTTGTAATATTACAGTCAGAAACAGAATTGCATAAAGGAGAAGATAAATCACAAATAATAAACATATACATATACATATAATCCATGCTTGATCATTTTTCAATGATCTATAGATAAATCCAAGAAGGAGGATAGTTGTTCCTGAATGCAGACACCCTAACCTTGCGTGCCCTGGAGGGAATGTCTTCCCATAAAGAAATGAGCATGGCATTTCAAGGAGGAAGAACTCAGAGCCAGGACTGATATATGAAAACTCACGATAGATGTTTTCAAGAAAAATAGGAGACAGTTTTAACTGAAGGTCAGCTAAGTTGCTGACATTTCACTAGAGTTCATCACACATATGATCTCATTTAATCCTTATGGAAAATTGGGAAGTAAATATTCTAAACTATAAAGATAAGATATTGAGGCTCAGGGAGTTTGCAGTAACTTTTCCAAAGTCAAGCTTGAAATTGAAACTCATTACTTTCTGGCTCTAAAGCCTAGATTCCTTTCATTTTATCAATATGCTCTTCATTCAACACAATCATCTGATGTCAAAAAGAACATAATAACATAATTTCCACAAGAGCCCTTGACTCTTGATTCTTATGCCCTCACTCATCCCCTGAACCTTCTAGAAAGGAAATTTCTGCTAAATTGTAAGTGCTGTCAAGAAGGGATTGTCTCCACTTAATAAAATGGGGCCTGGGCATGCGGTAGGTGGTCAAGAAATGTCTGTTGAACCAGTGCTTTAAAGGGGCTTTACACTTACAAACTTTATCTTTACTACAGATTACCCCAAATTAGCTTTCGCTATCCAAATGCAGCTTTGCTTGTCTTGCGGTGATGCAAAAAAAAGCAAAGGTTTTCTTATTCTTGGTGGAGATGCAAACTCACTTAGAACTTAAACCTGTAGGCTCCGGAGACAGTGTCTGTATTTGAAACCTGACTGCCATTTCATAGCTGTGTTGCTTTAGGCAAGTTACTTTAACCTTTCTAGTCTCAGTTTCCTCAAATGTAATAAGTTAATAAGAGATAATGATATGTTTGGTGTGAATATTAAATGAGTCAATATTGTGAAATATTTAGAACAGTGCCAGGAAAAAGATAAGCACTTAATAAATGAGAGCTAGTTTAAAGAGACTTCAGAAGGTTTCCATTTCACATTACTCCTATTTTTATCCTCTAGTAAAGGGCAGGCATTTCTCAGATCATTTGTGAGTCACCAGAGGAGTCAACAGAACCGTGCAACATAGCTGTATTCATGTTTGCAGTAGGGTTGGGGTGGGGGTGGGTGAGGGGTATCCCTGTCTTGAAGGACCTGATGTAAGTTAATAGATAGCCTACTTTTGAAAAGAAGCCTTCTGTAAATGGTCAGACAATAAATATTTTAGACTTTTTTGAGCTGTACAGTCTGTTGCAACTACTCAACTCTGCGGTTACACTGTAAAAATTGTCACAAACAACAGTTAAACAAGTGAGTATGGCTGTGTTCCAATAAAACCTTATTGACAAAAACAGGTAGTGGGCCAGATTTGGCCCCAAAGCCACAGTCTCCTGATTTCTGCTGTACACAATGATAAGCACAATGCTCAGATAATGAGTATGCGGCTGGGACAAGTGCTTCTCAGATACACCTTGAATATTACTATTTGATCAGGGGTAGGCCATTTAAACTTTATGACCAACGTTTCTCATTTGTGAGATGGAATAAATGTTCTGTGAAACTCCTTTAAAAGATTAAGACTTTATTAACTCTTAGTATGCAAAGGCCTAGAAATATCACAGAGAAAACCAAAATTACTCTTCTGTTAAGATTCTTAAATCTTCCCCAAGTCTTCTAAATGGAAGCCTGCTTTGCCTACCTAGGTTTTCCTCCCCACCTTGCCTGACTGACGACTGAGTGATTTTATAATGTGGAGTAAGTAGAAAAGGGTCAAGGCAGGAAGATAAGATGGACATGCTGCCAGGGCTGGAGAAAATAGTTTTGTGAAAGTTTCCAAACTAGAAATGAGGGACTATCTATAATATATAATATGTCAGAAAAGTAGAAGAGAAATAAAGTAGTGACGCTGTGGCATGTTTATTCTTTTCATGGTCTGAAAATTGCAAAGCAAAAAGTTTATTTTGAATTGTTTTATGATCATGAGCTGTGTGCCTTTAATCAGAACAGCCTTCTGCGACTGGACCACATGGGTGCTGGCTTCTTAAATATGACACGTTGATAATCATTCTAGTACTTCCTCGGGTTGAGTAGTGAAGATGACAGTTACTTAAATCTGAAGTGGCTATAATTGTGATTTTTTTTTAAAAAAGATTTTATTTTTCCTTTTTCTCCCAAGCCCCCTGGTACATAGTTGTGTATTTTTTTAGTTGTGGGTCCTTCTAGTTGTTGCTTGTGGGATGCCACCTCAGCATGGCCTGATGAACGGTGCCATGTTTGCACCCAGGATTCGAACTGGTGAAACCCTGGGCTGCCGAAGAGGAGCGCATGAACTTAACCACTCAGCCACAGGGCTGGCCCCTATAATTGTGATTTTTATAAGCCTGCTTTTTGGTTGAGGGTCAGCAGCTTCAGATAGAACAATAATAGTTGGCAGCCTGACACTTTTATACAAACTTGAAAGACATTTCCATCTTCCTAAGTGGGGTAGTACTAATGATGGATCTTGAACAAAGACCACATCCTTACTCCAAACATCACTAATTACAAGTTACACCCATCCCAGTTGAGTTGCTGCAAAGTTGAAATAACTCTTAATGAGTTTTTGATGATATCTTATTCCATTGACAACACTGATAAGTTAAAGTTTTTTTCTTATTAATATTGGCATATTTTTCTGGAGTTCTACATTGCTGGTAGATCTCCAATCACAGTATTATTTTGATTTTTATTAAAGTTTTATTCATTAAAAAATACATTTTTTTATGGTGCCAGCCCTGTGGCCGAGTGGTTAAGTTTGCGCCCTCCACTTCAGCAGCCTGGGGTTTCGCCAGTTTGGATCCTGGGTGTGGACATGGCACCACTCATTAGGCCAGGCTGAGGCGGCATCCCACATAGCACAACCAGAAGGACCTACAACTATAATATACAACTATTTACTTGGGGGGCTTTGGGGAGAAGAAGACGAAGAAAAAAAGGAAGATTGACAGCAGGTGTTATCTCAGGTGCCAATCTTTGGGAAAAAAATACATTGTTAGTCTTGCAAATTGTTTCTAAGACTTCAATAGGCTTGTAGGAATTCTTGGTAGCTTCAATATGTGCATTTTGTCTCACCATGATTAAAAATAGTTTTCATCTCCAGAATCAACTCTTAAACCTGCTTTTCACGGCAATAGTTCAGCACCTAGGACAGCGTCTAACACACAAAAATATATGTGGAATGAATAAAAGAATAGTCACGGAGAATGACTCAAATACATATCTGCCTTAATAAATACTAAATTTTCACAAATTCCCAGTCACAAGAAAAGTAAACAAAATCAAATAGAATAAGCCAATTGAATAGTCTACAATCCATTGGAAAAATGGGCTTGCTTTCAGGTTTGGGGCAAATGGGATATTGCTTACTTCCAGGATTAGTCTAGGTATTATCTACCATTGTGCTTAAAAATCAGTTGGGTTTGGTGTGGAGTGTGGGAATAAGACACACTGAAAACCCTAAATTAAAATACACCTTTTTTCCCCTTATCTCTCTAACACCGCCTTCTATCTGCCAGGATTATACACTGGTTACTAAGTATCTCTGCGACCTTCTTTTCTCTCAGTTCACCTTTGGGATTCTCCTCTAGTTAGAAAGTAATGCCTCCTTAGACCATTCCCTCTTAAATTAAACTTTTATTTGCCATGGGGAAAGTTAATAGTGTTTTGTATGATAACAAAACGCTAGGCTCACTATTGTTATAAACATGCTAATGTTCAACCACTATCATGTTCTCCTACTTCTCAGAAATAATGCACCTTTTTCAAATGCTAAGAGTATTCTCTATTGCAGGGCAAAGGTCTTCTCCACAAATAATACTATTGGGAACTAAAGCAAACACAGATATTGAAATGGTGATACTTTATTCATGACCATATGCTGCTACTGATTTCTGCAGCAAGGCATTTATAAATTTATTCCTTTTTTCTTCTTCTGTTTCAATGGACTCAGATTATTATTATTAAAAGTACAACATGTAATAAGCAGATGAATGATAACTAATCTAATATTCACTAATTGCTCTATACAGCCACTACTATTTTACCCTTATCCTGCATGGGCCTGTGAAATTTATTCATAATAAAGTGTGATTTAGAAATTAAGTGTAATAGTTATTCCATTCACTTACAACTTATATGAAAAATTACGATGTGAAAATCTTAGAGATATTATACTTAGAACAAATCTGTAGTAGAGTGAAAAAGACAATGGATTTGAAAGAAGTATAAACAATAAACATCTATTGAGTTCATATTATTTGCAATGTACTTTAAATATAGTTACTACTTTAGAATTTAGAGTGATAAATTGAAAACTATTATGATTGCCAACCATATCAATTATTTCTTCAAATATAAATGTTCTACACACATAAATGAAAACATAGAAATTTTCAGATTGGATTAAAGAAACTACTATGGCTATTGAAAAGAAACCTACTTTAAATAAAAGGACATATCTAGGTTAAAAGTAACAGTGCAAAAAATATATATACCCTGGAAACACCAATCAAAAGAAAGTTGAAGTGGATATTTTACTTTCAGACAATTAGGCTTCAGGACAGGGATAAGCAGAGACACTGCGTAGTAATAAATGAGTCAAATCACCAAGAGACATACTAATCCTAAATGTTTAAGCGCCTAACAACAGAACTTCAAAATAGATGAAGCAAAAACTAATAGAACTGAAAGGAGAATTAGACAAATCTGCAATTGTAGTTGGAGACGTCAACATTCTGTGCTCCTCAATTGATAGAACAAGCAGACAGAAAATCAGTAAGGATACAGAAGATATGAATAACGCTAATAACCAACTTGACCTAATTAGTATTTATAGAACACTCCACTCACTAACAGCAGGATATATATTATTTTCAAATGCACAAGGAATATTCACCATGATAGACTATATTCTGGGACATAAAATAAGCCTTAATAATGTGAAACAATAGAAATTATGTAAAGAATGTTTCCTTTCCATAATATATTAAAATAAAAATCAAACATTTAAAAAATATAGAAAATTCCCTAGCATTTGGAAATTAAATAGCACATTTCTAGGAAACCCATGGGTGAAACAGGAAGTCACAAGGGAAATTAGAGGCATTTTGAATTGAATAAATATGAAAACACAACATACCAAAATTCGGGGGACGTAGTTAAAGAAGTACATAGAGGGAAATTTATAGCATTAAATGATTATACTCAAAGAAAGTCTCAAATCAATTATCTAAGCTTTGCTTCGATCTTAAGAAACTAGAAGAGAAGAGAACGCAAAAGGAAAGAAATAATAAAGATAAGAGCAGAAATAATGTGGAAAACAGAAAAATAATATACAAATCAATGAAACCAAAAGACAATTCTAAAAAAAGATTTAAAAAATTGATAAACCTCTAGCCAGAATAAACAAGGAAAAAAGAAAGACAGAAGGCAAAAAATCAAGAATGAAAAGGTGGTCATGATCTCAGACCCCAGAGACAAGAAAAAGATAATAAAGGAACGTTAAACTCAATTTAATGGCCATAAATTCAACACTTAGATGAATGGACTAATGCTTTTTTTTTTTTTTTCTTCTTTATCTCCCCAAATCCCCCTGCTACATAATTGTATACCTTAGTTGCAGGTCCTTCTAGTTGTGGCATGGATGCTACCTCAATGTGGCCTGACGAGCAGTGCCATGTCAGTGCCAAGGATCCGAACCAGCGAAACCCTGGGCCCCCACAGCAGAGCGTGCAAACTTAACCACTGGGCCACGGGGCCGGCCCCTGGGCTAATTCTTTTTAAGACACAAAGTACCAAGGCTTATTCAGGAAGAAATAAATGATCTGGACCTTCCTATGTCAATTAAAGAAATTGAAATAGAAGTTAAAACCTTCAAGCAAAGAAAACTCTAGGTCTAGATGGATTCCTTAGTAAATGCAATCAAACATTTAATAACAACAACAAGAGAAACAATTCCACATAAATTCTTCCAAAATATAGAAGAAGAGGGAACGTTTCCCAACTCATTTCATTAGTCTAGCATTATGCTCATACCAAAATCAGACAAAGACATTATAGGAAGAGAAAATTATAAACACACATCACTCATGATCACAGATGCAAAAATCCTCAACAAAAAAATAGCAAATCAAAACCAGCAATGTATAAAAGTGACCATCATGACCAAACGAGGATTTTCTCAAGAATGCAAGACTGGTTCAATATTTGAAAATTAAACAGCAATTGATATCAGCATCCATTCATAGCAAAAACCCTGCAGCACACTGGACATAGAAAGTAACATCTTTGCTAACGGATGGTATTTACAAAAAAACCTACCACTAACTTCATACATAATGTTCAAAAACTGAAGGTTTTCTTCCTATGATCAGACACAAGGCAAGGAAGTCTATTCTTATCACTCATATTCAACATACCAGAAGTCTTAGTTTGTCTAATAATAAATTTTAAAAAAGACACATTCAGATAGAAAGGAAAACATAAAAGTCTTTATTCACAGACAACATGACTGTCTACATAGAAAATCTGAAGAAATTTATAAAAAAAAAGCTACTTGAACTAAATTCACGATTGTGAAATACAAGATCAACATACAAAAATCAAATGTATTTCTATTTTTAAGACGTCAATTCTCACCAAATTGATCTACAAAATCAGCACACTTCTGGAATAATAAAAAATACATCTGGTCACAGGCAAGGCTCAAGGAGGTCTCGTGGGTCTCTTTGCAGTGAACACTTCTAGTGCAGACACCCAGAAGGTTCTGAGTTCCTCCTCAAGGTGACCTCCTGCTGGGGAAATTCTTTAAAATTCCCAAGAGACAACTGTGGACTTCCTGAACTGTGGAATGTGACTTTATGGTTAAAATTAGTGTTGAAAATTATTTCCAAAAGCTAAATTCTACACTGATTAGAAATTTTTGTGTGCCATGACTCTTTACAATTCTGCAACATTAGATGTTAATTTATAGAAAACTATGTAACATAAATTACATTTGTTGGATGAAGAGACAAATGATTTTTGTTTGGTACAGAAGATTAATCCCAAATGTTTCCATTTAATTGCCTGTAAGACAGTAAATATATTTGATCTAAATTGGAAAAAAGCCAAAAATCATGAACCAATGTGATACGCTATAGTCGGAGGAGGTATATAAAATGGAATGGAAGCTTTGTGAACAGGCCGTAATTGGGTGTAGGAGGGCACGTCACCAATGAACTCCTAAATGTCAAGGTTACTTCTCTTTACTTATCCTCTACAGTTTCTCTGTTCCATCTCACATTGCTGAAAATATTAATAAACTTGAATTAATTCACTAACATTTGAAAATTGGGTATTTTCACTTCAAAATAAAGATTTTTTTTCTCTTCTTTTGAAACATCAGAATATAAGGTAACACTTGGTTTGCAGACACGCAGCACAACAATTAGCTGGATATGAGCAGTAGTTGATTGCTACATGTAAGAGCTATGCTCTCTGATTTGCAGAAAACAGGCATTCTATTTTCTTGATTCTTGCCATGATGCCTAAGCACTTGGGAAAAGTTGGTCTGTCCTGAAAGAAAATGCAGTAACAGAGCTGTAATTAAGAGATTAAGATTGGATCTTGCAGCAAGAGTTAAGGGGGACTGACTGATATTCCTGAATTAACCCGGAAAGGATATAAAGTAACCACAGTTTGGTAACATACCATGGTTCCTGATGGAAGCAAGTGCAAATCCTCTATGAAGGAAAATGTTGGGAAATGTTCCTCTACGGGTTTCCTATTTCTGCACATCTTGTGAGAAGAGGCTGTGACTGTGTTACAGACTATCTTCTCTAGGATGTTTGTATGGTGAAAAGCTGTAGAAGATGGAGATGGTGTCTCCCTAACGAGTAATGGTTATATCTGCGTATTACTTAACATAATAAAGATAGTATCTCTCTCTGGATCTTTGGACAGGCATGCTTATGGACTATTGTAAACGAGCCAGGTTCCCTAAGCTCAAGGTTTTTGTCACACAACCCATTACATGTGTGGGTATCACCTGGTCCTCTTCACATGACCCTGTGGGAACTTGGACGGTAAATCAGCACAAGAAAATGGTGATTGTCTGGCTACTGCTATTGCTGTGAGTAATAAAGTTCTTTGTCTCTGACCCAGGAGTGTGGTAGCTTCTGCCAGCATCTAAGAAACTGTGGCAGGTAAATTAATAACTTTCAAGTAAGGTAAAATGTCAGACTCTTCACAGTTCTAGCTTTCTAAAGGGACATTTGGCTGTAACTGTTAACATTCAAACTGCCTATGCTATTTGACAAAGACATTTTACTTCTAGGTATCTAATTTAGAGCCATATTCTCTTACAGGCATAAAGACACGCTAGGATATTTATTGCAACATTGGACTTAAATATACACGTAAGATAACTATGTTGCCCAAATTAGAAGACATCCATTGGTTATATGAAATGACTATATAATGTCCTAAGTTCAGCCCTATAAACATAATGGCTGAATTATAGGACATCCATCAGTTGTATGGATGAGGTTAAGCTATGTATTCTTAGGTGGAAAGATTTTCTGGACATATATTAGGTAAGAGAATGCAAACTCAAGTGATGCTTCTGGTATAATACCACTTATATAAAAAATTACATAAAATACATCCACAATATTATATATATATAAATTCTGAAAGGTTACCTACCAAACTGTTAATAAGTTACCACTGGAGAGCAGAGTGGAATTGGCAAGTGACTCCCCAGTGGTCAAGAGCTTTTATTTATCAGAATTGGTTAAATTTTTAACAATATCAGTATATTTATGTATAGCAAAGTGAATGTATTTATATAGATGTTATGCAATTATTAAAAAATTAACAAATACTTTTTATCCATTTATTCCCTAAAGTCACACTCATGATGATTCTTTGTCTGCCCATTGCATTTCCTTCTCTTCCCTCAAATGTCAGTGTGCTTTCTTGCTTCCTGCTCCTGATTTCTATTCTTTTGTCCCATGAATATATTTATTATTCTCAGTATCATCATTATTACTTATTTTTGTTATTTACATTTATTATTGTTACAATTCTTAATACCTCCAATATCATCAGCACTGTTACTATTGATAAAAATAACTATCATAACAACTATGTTTATGATGTCCCAATGATTTATATAAGCCCTTGGCAAGTATGTGGGTCTTATATATTATTGAAGAAAATATAAGTTGATACAACTTTTTAAAAAATAAATTTGAACATATTTTGTAAAGTTAATCATTTGAACATCTTACAAGCCACCGATTCTACTCCTAGAGAGACTCTTACACGTGTTCACCAGGAGAAATACACAAACATGTTCATGATGGTGTTGTTCATGTTATTAAAAAGCCAGAAAAAACTGAGATGTCTATAGACCAAATAATGGATACATACATTGTGTTATGGTCATACCACAGAGGATTTATGTAATAGTGAGAAAGAACAAAGTGTGTTTCATAAAACAGCATGGGTAATTCTCAGAAACACAAAATTGAGTGAAAAAAGCAAGTGAGAGATAATACAAAGTATGATAATATTTTAATGAAAATTAAAAAAAACAAAAACAAAACTGTGTGTGTGTGTCTGTGTATAAACTTGATAAAAGCTTATAAAAGCCAACATAATGATAAGCACCACTCAGGTCATGCACATATTTGTTGGGGACAGGTGATGGGAGAGGTAAGAAGCAACACCCTTAGTAAATGAAACCATGTTGATTATATTTTAATTCTTTGCTTAGGTACTGGTTCATGATTATTCATTTTCTTATTTGTCGCGTAATTTAAAAATATATACAGCAAGAATATGTATATTTTTCATATGTATCAAAATACTACACACTCATATGAAAGTACCTCAGATATCACCAATCATCTTTATATCAAATAAATGTCTATGGACTGTATCTGTCTTAGTTTTTAGAAGTTATTTTGCAAGGAGATACCTTAATGTCTGCCTGATTGGGCTTCTTGTTTTTGAAGGTAACTAACATAATCTACTTTTGTGTCAAAGCCCATATGATCATATGCAAAGTAGGGTGACAATGTCTTCTTAAGTAACTATCAAGCAGGCAATAGATATTTGCTTACAGGATGCGCTCCTACAATTATGAATTGTGGTTTTAAGAATAAAAATATTCTATATTAGGAAACAGCATAGGTGCTACTGGAAGCTTCACACTGTGTAGTGGAAGTGGGGATTATTTTTTTATTGCCTATGGTTTCTATGAATAGAATTAACCAGACACCAATTATCACCTCATTGAAAGGATAAGTCACTGTGACTTCTACAGCTGAGCTCAAACTCATTGCTTTTGCAATGCGAATTAATTAGAGTTGGAGAGAGCTATACTGAAGGGTTAGGATGAACTGCAAATTTGAACAAGTCTATATTTTAAGCAACTCAGGGGAAAATGTGTTCCAATTAGTGTATAATGTTAATATGCAATGATCTTATTTATATACAAGTACTTTAAAGAAATACTTTTATAAGAAAACATTAAAAGAGCCATAAAAAGTATCCTCTTTTTGTAATGACTGTAATTGAAGGGCCATAAAAATTTAACAGGTATATTAATTCATTTTAACTGGCAAGCAGGCTTACAGAAAGGGTTATCTTCACTGGAAAGTGTGTGTTCCTGGGTGGTGAATAGAGATGGTTGGCTTCTTATCGTAGCACAAAAACGTATCAGATAAATATGCCCACGAGCCTATTTGGACACAGCAGTGGGTATTACCATCTGCTCCCAAGTATGCCTACAACCCTGTGGCTCTTCCATTTTGGCACCTGAATTCATGAGGAAGAGCGTGACATCCTAAGATACACTGATTTCTGAAAAGAGCCTTGAAAATGAATCCCTAGTGACACAGAATTGTGTAAATAGCTAGGTTTATTTCAATCACTACTATTTCTTTTGGGGAACACCACCCCCACAATTCTTCTTCTATGTTTGGACGGGATGACATGACCCAGAAAATTTAACATCCTATTGGAATGAGCAGGTAGACAGAACATTTTTTAGGAAAATGATCACCACATTTATTTGTTTCTACCAAATAAATGACACAAATGACACAAAGCAAAAATTTGATGACAAAAATGGATACTGTCAGCATCTTTACAGGTAAGGTAAAAAGTCCCAGGAAAATAGCAGCCACATTCTGAAGGGAATGTTCCTGTCCTGCTTCCAGGGATATTTCTAGGCGGGTCCCTTCCCTCTTTCAACACTGTGTATTGACTGTCTTAGGTATAAGAATCTGTAGTGAACTCACAGTTGTGTAACATACAGTTTCTAATGTTAAGGGGCTGCTGATCTCGTATTATATTACTAACTTTGCTTTCCAAATTCGCATTTGCACTGTGTGTATAATCATTCACAGTAATTCGAATACTTAAGAATTTACAATGCACTAATTTGATTTCACACAAATATAGACTACTTGGAGTGAAAGCAGGTTTATTTTGTTAACTTTTATTATACATGATTATTTTGAAAGTATAAAGAAGGGAAACGTTTAAAAATCATAGAATATACAAGAAGTTCGTATGAAATTTGAACAAATTGGTCAACAAATGAAGAGAGAGAGAGTAGAGAGCAAAAGAACAAGAGCTTCGACAAATGAAAAATAATGATGTTTGGAGAATAAACTAGTATTGGAAACATTATAAAGTATCTTTCAGAAAGTCCTGAGCTTAAATAGATGCTTGAGAATTCAATTGCTGGGTGAAATTTGGGATATCAGGTAGATACTTATTTCTCATTTTTCAAGAAGACAGATAGAACATTAATTACAGACAGATGATGTTCTTGAATGAGCAGAGGATTTTGCTGACAGCTCTATAAAAATACACCTGCACAGATATGATTAGCAGCCTCACCTCCCAGGAAATCAAGAATGGGGATGGAAGGGGATTCTGAAGATATTCTCGATGCATTAATGAGGCAGCAGAGCAGCGTGCGATAAAACCAAAGTGTCTGCGCAAGATTGTCATGACTGACATTTACAGAATAAAGAAATTAATGAGAATCATTATCTTTTGTAGCACCTGATTGAAAAACAAGAATTCTGAGCATTAAACCCATGCCATTATCCACAAACAACTTGAGAAGCTAAAGACTTGAGACATGACATGTGTCTGTCACTTATGAATACTACCCCACTCAGTTATTCCTAAGGAACCATATGATTAACCCACAAGTACTGTAAGTGAGAATATTTTTACTTTGAATCTTTAATGTGGGAGGAAATTATTCCTTGACTGTACTTATAGAAAATCTTGTTTCAACTATTCTGGAATTCTAAGATTACTAACAATTTTGGTATTTTTTCTAAATCCACTGTCTTGAGTAATTGATGTGAGTTAAAAACTGACATTCCCTGACACGCCAACAAAATTCAAGGCTATACTTGCATGGTATTTGAAAAAACCAAAAACGCCACAACTCTTTAGGGGTTGATTTGATTTAGTGCTTAGCATAAGTGACAAGAAATGAACCATCTGTCAAGACAAAATTGTACTGATCAATGTTTCAAAGGCAAGCATTTAGGACCTCCTTTTAAATTTAAATATTTTCCTGAACTTATATAAGATTATTGAAGATCACAGCCAGAGTTTTTATTGCATATGTTTTATAAATACCTAAGTTATAGCTGCTACTGTATTTTTAAGAAAGTCTCATGATAGAGTATTTCCTGTCATCCACATAGGAGAGCAAGAAAGAGGAAGTCACAATGTGCTTCTATTTTCTCTTAAATTTACCATTCTATGGCAACCAACAGGTAGTGCCTGGGTAGGGGCAATGATCTGAACAAAAGCAAATGGCCAATTTGAGCCATTGAACCAAAATCACGCTGCTGGAACTGTGGCTTCTTCCAAGTCATTCAAAGATAACTGCCAGCAGAGGGGTCTGGAGAGAGGTGGCCTCCAGCCATTTGGCATTCACCAGCATGTAGGCCAGATCTGCTCCAAGAGCCTAATCACCATCAATCAGCACGATAACAACTCACCCTCTCGTTGACTCAGAGCTGAAAGATTTGCTGTCCCACCATGGTTGCTTATTACATAAAGTAGCCCATGTGCAAAAATATTTTCTTAAATATACAGACTACAATAGATTCACAATGTGATAATGTTTGAAAGTTACTTATTATAAGTGGTTTTGATCCCATTGAACAAATTAATATTTTTAGTAAGTTAAGCTGGTAGAGATTTTTTTTCTCAGTTTTGGGAACAGCACTCTGAGAAAAAAATAAAAATAACACAAACAAAATAACCACAAAACAAAGTTTGTGAATTTCTAGACTTTTTATTTGGTGGGGTTAGCTAATTTTTAAAAAATCTAATCAACATCATTTTCTAATGATTTACCCTCAGCCATGATTTGAGAAAAAGGGCTTAAGAGAAGTCTTTTAGACACTTCATTTCATTGGGTCAGAGCTGTTTGTTTGTTTGTTTCACTGTACCAACTTCACGGGCAGCAATAATACTTTATAAATTGCCTCAAGCCAATGTCTTAAAAAAAGTTCCATCAGGGGCCAGCCCGGTGGTGTAGTGGTTAAGTTTGTGTGCTCAACTTTGGCGGCCTGTGGTTCACCAGTTCAGATTCCAGGTGTGGACCTACACACTGCTCATCAAGCCATGCTGTGGTGGCATCCCACATACAAGATTGAAATGTCACATACAAAATAGAGGAAGATTAGCACAGACGTTACCTTAGTGATAACCTTCCCCAAGCAAAAAGAGGAAGATTGGCAACAGATGTTAGCTCAGGGCCAATCTTCCTCCTCAAAAAGAAAAAAGAAGTTCCATCAGAACTCTGCTTGAGTTAGAATGGAAGTATCTTGGTAAATCATTTTAGATTAAAAAGAAATGAAAAATGAATAAATAAGAATGTGACGAGCTTATATAAGTTAAATGAAAATGTATTATTTTAAAGAAAATAATTGATCACAATTGTTCTTTGTTTAAATTTCATAAAAATAATATGGAAAAAATAAACTTTGGTTAGAATAATTCTCTTCTTTAACACACCCTCTCTGCTTCCATTAAAAAAAAAAGAAAACAAAGAAATGTCAATGAACCTACTCCAGTTTTGGGAGGTACTGAAACTTTCCATTGGAAGATGAAACAGTTCTCTTAAAAAAAAGTCATCATTGTTTGTAAATCAGTTTTGCTAGTACAAAAGGAACTTTGGCCATCAGATAGAGCAGGGCTTAGCAATTTTTCTTTTTTGTAAATTGTAAATATTTTAGTCTTTGTGGATCATCTAGTCTGTCACCAGTACTCAGCTCTGCTGTTGTGACATCAAAGTAGCCAGACAATAGTAAACAAATAAGCATGGCTGTGTTCCAATAAAATTTTATCTGTGGGCATTGGAATTTGAAATTCATACAATTTTCATGTGCCATAAAATATTATTATTCTTTCAAAAAATTTTCCCAAATGTTCAAAAATGTGAAAACCATTCTTAGCTCAGAGGCTCTACCAAAACAGGTGGTGAGGCAGATTTGGCCAATGGACCATGGTGTGCCAATCCCTGAGATGGATGAGAAAAGCTTGGTTTATATATACATTACATTTGCACTCAGGCAGGTGTTTTGCAAAGGCTGTTTAGTGGTAATAAGTTTTGCAAAATAGTTATTTCTAAAGATACTCAAGCCCACTGTCATTTCCAATGAATGTCATTGCTGTCAGCCAAAGCAAGTGCCGTAAGCACCATTTCGGATAGTATCTTGTTAGGGCCTCCTGAAACAAGAGCTGGAAGATAAGCTTTCCTGGGCATTTGTATTGAATGATTTGGTGCTTAGTGTCTCTTTACTTATTTTGTGCCTCACTGATATCAGACCACTCATTCACTCATTTATTCACTTAGTCATTCCTTTGTTCTTTGCATCGTTCCACATTAAATGCCAGACACCTTCCTAAGCACTGGGGAAACAGGTAAATTAGACTCAATTCCTGAACTGTATGAACTTATAATAGCTGTGAGACAAACAAATGGCTGGATTCCACTGTGATAAGTGTGAGATTTGAGAAGAGAATTCCAGGACACCATGGAAGAGACAGGATGCCTTGGAAAGACAGAAAGTCTACTGAAGACTTCAGAGCAACACTTCTGTTTAAGATATAACAAGTTACCAACAGCCTCAGATAATACATGTAATATTTATTTATACCACAGTGTAGCAATTGTCTGCATATTCTATAGTCACAGAACTTTAGGAAGGAAAGACATCTTGGTGGTAATCCATTTGGATTCTCAAATTTAATTAGTGAAGAAAAAGTGACCCTGAGAGAAGGGAGAAGTTCAAGGTTACCATCCCTATAGGAGGGGCCGTATTAAGCCTCAAAGTTCTTCAATGCCGATTCGGTATTGTTTCCACTACACTGAGTCTTTCTTGCCTCTTCCACAGGTTTTCACAGATTGTATATTGTTTATTCTCTTTTCTATACAGATTCTCTGAGCCAACTTGCACAGCTCTTATCTTTTCTTCAGTAATTCCTTAATGACTGTAGATGATAAAAACTGAGAAAATGCAATTGGAAATAATACTCAAATGACATTACCTTTTTTGGATTTTCTGCTGATCTGAAGTAAATATACAATTACCTCAGCTTTCAGACTCAGCATATTGCATTCGTCATTCCAGTTTACTCCATAAATTGCAATTATCATCATTTGTGGCTCTCACAAGATTATAAGTGACTGAGTACTTCATCAACTAAGATCCAAATTTCCCCTGGCACAAAACAAAACACTTGTATAATGATCTAGCAGAGTGGATTAAACGCACTGAATGAGAGAGCTACACACTGAAAATGTTCAGGGGATTATCAGTTTAGCTTTTCAAATCCATTCAACCAAAGTGAAATTGATGTGGCTCTGCTTAAGTATCAGTACTATTTTGAGGTTTAAACTTTTACACTTCTAATTTCCTGTTATTTAAAGCTTCCATCGTTTTTAATACTAAAGAGCAGGATCTATGCTCTTCCTCAGGCACCCAGTGATGGATGCACGTTCCCCCACTCTGCCCAGTGTTCTTTCTGGTAAATGGTAGGGGTTAGGGGCAGTAGGGGTAGGCAAGCACATCCTAAGGCAGAATCTCTGGGAAGCCTCAGTGTTCCATAGTTTCTGTGCTTTCCTCAAGGACGTCATTTAGAAAAGAGGAGTATATGGCTGTATTACCCAAGAGAATGTACAAAGATTGGACCTAGCAACTACAACTTCAACTGTTCTTTGTGAAACTTTACTCATCATGTTGATTGCTGTTACTTAGTGGGTCACTGCTATATTCTAGGAATTCCAGCCCATTATTTCATGTAATCAACACAGAATCCTGTGAAATAGTTATTATTATCCCCATGCTTCTCAAATCACATCTGTAGTGTAAGGAAGTATACAGAATTTGGCTGTTAAAGCTATAATAGTAATATCAATAATAAAAATTATAATAGGTATGTGCTACTTGCTATGTTTTAGAGATTCTTCTAAGTAGTTTATGTATGTTAATGTATTTAATCTTCCCAGCATCCATAAGAGTTATTATCCCTGTTTTGAAACTGTAAATTACAGTTATATAATATGCTTAATGTTACAACTAATAAATGACAGAACAAAGGTGTGACTCTGGGGGTCACATACTCAATGACTACACTACAGAGGAGCTCTCATA
This sequence comes from Equus asinus, assembly GCF_041296235.1. Classification (NCBI taxonomy): domain Eukaryota; kingdom Metazoa; phylum Chordata; class Mammalia; order Perissodactyla; family Equidae; genus Equus; species Equus asinus. The sequence continues at coordinate 42,489,174 of NC_091812.1, forward strand.
AAAGGCAGCCAATGGAGAGTATCTATCTTCTCTCCCAATCTATCTTCCATAGATTAAAAAAAGTCTTATCTGCAGGGCCCTACCTAACTAATAGGGGGATTATTTATCAAAAGAATTCAAGTCACTGAGCAAACGCTGTGGTTGGTGGTTAAAATGTCCATTTAAATATAGATATATTTCAATACATGATAATTGCTCTCTCCCTTTATTTTGTCCTGAAATCTATGCCTTATCTATCCCACTATATATAGAGAGAGTGTTAATTTAATCTACATCCTATGGGAGGTCAGTTGGCCTAATTGAGAGAACATACTCCGAAGAAAGCTACCATTCAAAATCTTCTAATCAGAAGCCCACATTCCAAAGATATGTACTTCAATGTTTCTCTATAATATTCTTACATTTGATTAACATCAGATTAACATACAGTGCATTAGAAATTATTTTTGCTTACTGATATGAGTGATACAAATGTTGTGCAGGCTTTTCTGCCCTTGCAGGAATGGTGTATAAGGATCCAGAGATCAGATTATCTATATCTTTTGGAAGGAGGGCTGAGGCCAGATTCTGAAATGGTCCAGTGTATACCCACTGATTCTGAGCATGTTCATTGCCACACTGAATCCTGCTGATAGAATAGTTATTGCATTTGTCTCAAGCAAATCTTTCACACAGGTGGGGTCAAAACACCAAGAAGGAGCTTGCAGAATATGTTGCTTGCTTGTTTGCCAATAAATGTATGTATGACTAAATTCCTTCTGCTAGCCCTGTTTTAGTGTAATCTGGTTATAGGATAAGACTTAAAACCCTCACCTGCTTCTACTTTTGAAACTTTTATTTACCATAAGGAACCTACTAATTGTGAATGATCAATTGCCTTAGATCAGTTGGCAGCAGGAGTCTATGTGTGTGAGTAAACAAGTGTACATGCTTGTGTATACACACACACGAGAGTGGTGAAATAGGAGGGATGGAGTGGGAGACAGAAGGGGGCTGCCAACTGTTTATATATGGGCTTATTTGTCCTTGTCCCTTGGATTGGAAAGTTTTTCATCCACAAAGTCTCCTGAATTTCTTACTGGTGAGCAAGCCATTTGTTTCTTGCTTCAGTGATGGTAACACGTTATTTATGATCCACACTTAACTACAGTTGTTCAGATCTCTGTCACCTCCAGGATTGATGGTTAAAATGCACTCTACTTTAGTCTACCCTTTTCAGCTTACATGCCTTTATTTGTTCTTTGAAAGCGTGTGTTGTGTATATTTCACAGAAGAATCTGTTTTAAACACTCTTCCTTTTACTTTTTATGTGTGACAAATGTTCAAGCCACTTTTCTCCCTCAAAATTTCCATCATTATTGCTTTTTTTCCTTTCTTCTAATGTTGCCATGTTTCTTCCTCATGTCTTTAAAATGAGAAAGCCATTTAGTAAACAATGTAATAAGTACTTCTCCAAGGTCCTAGGGCTTATATCATCCAACAATGTTTCCAAGCCTTTAAAGCCATAGTTTTCATAAGTTATAGCTTTTCCTTAAAATTTATGTTCTTTACATTTGTCTATATGAATTAAGCTTTCTCTGCTAAGAACAGTATTTCTTGAATTTTTTTCCTTCTTATCTTTTGTTTTTATTTTCTTCTCTAGACTTAGCCGTGATCTCTTTCAACTAAGAGAGAAGATATATTGTGGAACCAACAAAAACCTTCAGTTCACCCAGCTCAGAGTAAATAAATTATTAATAAGAACACTCACACTACTGTATATAGGCACTGCTATGCTGCACTAACAAGTAATTCACACTAAAAAATAACAACAATATAATTTCTCACTCAGACAATGTACACCCAATGTTGAGGGATAGTCCAGGATAGCTCTCCTCCATGTTGTGACTCAGAGATCCAGGCTGCTTTTATCTTGTGATTATGCAACTTAAAATACTTGGCCTATGTAGTCTCCCAGTCAATGGAAGAGACAAGAGAAGGTTGTCTACTGGATCTTAAATTCTTTGTCCATAAGTGACACTCATTACTTCTCTTTATAGCACACGGTCCAGACCTGGTCACCAATGCTTTCTTAATTGCAAGGGAACTGTGAATACCAGGTGAGTAGTGACTGTGTCTGTCTAGCGTCTTCACAGGGGAAGAACTGTGTAACTGCTGAGGCCCTCTGGTATAAATGTCACTCAGAGCACTGGAATTCTAATAAATATTTAAGATGAGCAAGCATCTGTTGCTCAGAGTTACCCTTGTAACTAACTGTCATCCCTACTCAAAGACACGCATCTCATCAACTGAATGCTGTTTCCTCTTCCCCATCCCGACTCCTTGCAAAGTGCTAAGAAAAGAGTTCTTTTATGCAGTGGTCAGTCTGTTCCTCTCCTTTAGGCAAGAATCATCATGATGTAGGGGTGGGGTGGGGAAGTTGTGGTGAGCTCCTTCCTCAATAAATGCTGGGGGAAGTCTTTCAACTGGACTTCTGTATTTATAAGATTGTATCCTGCTGTGGATCAGGATCTAGAGAATTTTAAAGTACGCTTGTTATCCTTTGTCTATATCCATGTACAGATTAGCAGCAAAGTCCTTAAAAATGCAGGCTCTGTGCATTTTTCTTTGACAGGAAGGAGAAAAGAAATCTGGGAGTGCTGAAGAGTGGTCAAAAGGATAGGTTCTTATGTCAGTCAGGACTGGTGTTAGATTCTCTCACCATTGTCTATTAACTATTTGATCTTCAATGAATTAATTAGCCTCTCTGTATCTCTCTGAAATGGAAATACAAAGCATAGTTGTGAAGGTGAAATGAGAAAATGTACATTAGTAGTACATGCATTAAGCAGTGAGCATTCAGTGAATAGTGGCTATCGACATAACTGTTAATCTAATAACCATAATAGTTATAATGCAGAGTAGAAGGGAAGAGCTATAAGAAAAGAGAGGAAAATAGAGATGACAATCTAGGCCTGAGAGACCTCACTGATCTCATTAATAGAAAGATTTGCAAGTTTCTTACAAATATTTCTATTTCATTAATATAAATTCATAGTAACAAAAATATTAACCACAGAGCTTGAAGTTCCAAAGATTTGAGGCTTCCTCTTATATATTCCTCTTGCTTGATATCTTTCCAATATTTTTCTTCATCCTTCTGCTACTGGGTAGGGAAGGAGTTGTTTAATATCAATATCAATAACTTTTTTTTTTTTTTTAACTTTTGATTCTGCCTAGAGATGATGGCTTTCCTAACCTGAGAGGGAAAGTCTAGGAGTGTGTCAGGAGCCCTGGGCCAGTTGTAAAGAAGGCTCAGATGTTGAGAATCAATATGTTTATTGAAGATGAAAGGGTCATTTGTATGGAGGCCACAGGAAGAGAGGAAAAGCAACATGAGGTGGATTTGGTAGAATTGGACCAAAGGAGCTTGGTACCATACCAGGAGATCTAAGGAAACAGTGTAGGAGTCAAGGATGGGATAAGGACATGATTGACGTCATGATTCCTTATCACAGAAGGAAGTCTGACAGTGGAAGAATAAAGAAATTTTGCTCTAGTCTCAAAGGGCTAGAAATCATTAGCTTGAGGGATAATAGTATGCACGCTGTTACATCTACGGTATCTTCAAATTCTGTCCTTGGTTCTTTCTTCATTTCATTTGCTTTCAATACTGAGGACACCCAAATCAAAACCCTGGCACCTCTCTAGGATAGTTGTTCTCCAAGGATGCTCTCCAGACCAGCATCTGCAACACGGTCTGGGAACATGATAGAAATGCAAATTACTGGGCCCCAGTTCAGAGTGAGAAACTCTGGAGGTGAGATCCTGGAATCTGTGTTTTCTATAAGCGCTCTTGGGGATTCAGATGTGAACTAAAGTTTAAGAGCCATTGTTATAGACTGTATCCCAAATGTTCGCTGTGCTCTAAGTCTTACTCATCTCTCCCTCCCCACTCCTGCTAACACACCCAGTTCCACTGCTTTTACGTAGTGTCTCCTCCTTAAGGTCAGTTGCTCAAGCCAGAAATTTGGACTTGTTCTCTTCTCCTTGCCCGCCCCTCGTATCAAATCACCAATCATTCAATCACCAACTAGCTCTTAAATCTATCTTCTCTCTCTCCTCACAGACCACCATCAACTCAGCCTGCACCATTGAAATGTCTTCTTGATGAATCACCATTTTGTGCCAGGCTTTCCGTCAGGCCAGAGTCAGCAAACTACCAACTGCAGGATAAATCCAGACTACAGCTTGTTTTTATAAATAAGGTTTTATTAGAAGATAGACATGCTCATTCATTTGCATATTTCCTGTGGCTTCTTTTGCACTATGACAGAGTTGAGTAAATTGCAACAGAGGCTGCATGGTCTGCAAGTCTAAAATATTTGCTATCTGGCCCTTTTCTGAAAAGGTCAGCCAACCCCTGTGCTAGACACTGAGCAGGCATGGAGAGAAAGATGGATGTCATATACGTCCTCGTGGAATTTACAGTCCAGCAGAGAAAACCAGAAGATAAAGTGAGCTATCTAGTTATGCAGGTCAGGAGCATCTGACCTAGCCTAGAGGGAGCCAGGAAGGCTTTCCAGGGACTAAGTGAAGTGAAGCCGAGTTTCAAAGAACATGTGGAAATTCATCAGACAAGGAAGAAAGGAGAAAAGTGATGCAATCAGAGGAAATAACTTCATTTATTTATTTAATACAATTTCTCTTAGTACTTGGCGTGGTCCTCAGGACATTCTGGCTTTCAATGTAGTTGACTGTCCAATAATCATTTCATAAAGTCCCTTGATTCTCAGTCTGTAGAACAGGAACCTTCAGATCACTCCTTCCAGGTGCTTCCCCAAAGCACAGTGAGTCCTACTTCTAGAAATGATTAGACATGACACAGGGCAGCAGTGGGAACAGCTCTTTTGAGCATGTGAGGCACTCCATATTAAGACGCTCAACAAATTTCTTCCTGAAAGGCCAATAGACACTTTGGGAGTTGCCGTAAGTAGTGACTATCAGATTGCATTTTACATCTGCTAACAAGTGACCTGGATAGAGGACTACTGGTGTAACAATTTTGCCCAAGGCTCTATGGCAAAATGTTTATGCCCCGCTGGTTTTTTCAAGGTGAATTGCATGCAAGATCTGAAATGATTTTGGTTATGTGTTCCTCTTTTCCCACTGAAAATTCTTTTCCTTTCTGTAGAGCCACTTAAGGAAAACATTTAAAAAATTTCACAAACTCAAGAAAATATATCTGAAATAATTATAGAGGCATTTATTTCCTCTGCTTTTTTCCCTCTTTTAATCACATGATACTAAATTAAAAAAAATCTTTCCTCCCTTCACCCAAGATGGGCACTTTAGAACCACTTTTCCTCTCTCCTCTAGGAGAAAAGAAGGTGTAAAAATGGGGGTCCAGGCCACCACTGCTGAGAGCTGAGACTCCAACAATTTGTGGCCAGAGCCATTTCTCTTCTCTTATTCCTGTAACCTTATCTGCTTTTACTGCTGCCCCACCGTCTCAGGTAAAACACATATCCCATTTCTCCTTTCTGCCTACAAAGCCATGCTAGAATAATTGCACCTGTTTTGTAGCTGGCACTGATCCTTTTTGGCATGAAAAATGGAAACCCTGGGACGGTTAAAGCGCTGTCTACATTTCCAGCATCTCACTGGGTGCCCTCCTCCAGCTAATAACTCGCTCCTCTCCAAATGGAATATTTTCACGTCAGGCAGGGATGTCTTCGGATGGCTATTTTAGAGGTAGGAGTAGTGAGGGGATCTGAGACACTTCATAATTTCCCCCTCCTTTCCAACTTTTGGCATTCCTTATGAATCAGATCATTGACTGCTCACTGCTCTGTCTCCGGCACAGCCTGCTTCCCTTATCACCAGAGTTACTTTCAATCTTGTTGCAGATCTCACTGGCCTTGAGGAAACTCCCTTTCTTGAAAGTCAATGCTTGAAGGAGATTAGGACTATTTATTTTGTAAGGCACTCCCTTCAAAGCCTCTGGTGGCTTTACTCTCTTGACTGATGCAAACCTCAACTAATTCTCTTGATCCAGATAATCCACTCGCTTCAATATTCATCAAATGGCAAAATGAAAAGCTTTTAAGAAAGAGAATAAATGTGCTGGCTTAAAATCACATAGAATTCTAGTCTTCGTAAAATTGTGAAAGAAATCAGGAGGAAATCAGGGTTGTGAATCTTGTTTCCAATGAGAGAACTTGAAAGCAGATAAAATTCATGAGACCACAGCAAATGTTTTGTATCTTTTGAATTGCTTTAGCAGGTGTTTGCATCACAAACTTTTGATGAGGAAAAAGAAATGTGTTTTCCTCTCTGATAAGATCACCATAAGACAAACTCCCCTGATCTGAGCTCCCACTTCTTCCCTTTATATGTGTGCACTCTCTCTCTATTTGATTCCTAAATTAAATTCACCAGACATTTCATGTGCTGTGACCACACACAAGACACTAACAAATATACAATATCTACAACAAAGAGAAAAAGCTTGTCCTGAAGAAGCTTCCAGTATTATAGCAAGGACTAATGGAATTGTTCTGAGTTAGAGCCAGGAAACTAGGGGAAGCTAAGAGATTCGAAGTCAGTCTTTTCCCTAATTCAATCATTCCTATAGCATCAGGAAAGAAAACATAGTAAGGAAAGGGATGTTTTTGAAGTGGTGACATTTCAAACTCCAGTCCCAAACTTATAGAATGAATAGTTAAGCAAATTGATTATAAAATTCTTACAATTGCTGCCAGGATACCACCAAGATATATTAAGTATTTTCCAAACATATTAAACGTAGTACAGTAATTCTTTCACACTGAAGAATTCGTCCAAGAAAGTGAAATAAAATAAAACAAAGTCTCAGTTTTCTTTATAGATGGTGCTATGTGATGGTTAGGTATCAACTGACTTTGTATTCACCAAAAAAGGTCTGATATTTTGAGCAAGAGAAAACGAGAAGAAAGGACCATTCAGTAGGGAGCTCACAGGTTTCTTTCCCAGGTTTCCTCCGTATTTTGTGAATGGGCTGTTTTAGGCAAGTGGAATAAAATGGTGAGGATCATAGTAAGAAAGCAAACAGGAGAGCTGTACCCCACACTGTACTGACCTGAATTGTAAAACACAAAAACTGTCATTTGAAGCTTAGTCCATGCAAACAAAAGGAGCAGACCACAGGCCAATCACACTGCCTGTAAGACCTGATGTGGATCACTGGGGATGCTACAGATCGGTTTTGGGTGTACGCAGGGATGGGAATTCACGGTCAGACAGTTGGAATGAATGTATCTGTGTGCCCTGTTATTTGATAGCTCTGTAATGAAACAGTGAGTGTGCTGAGTCGTAAAATGATAAGGATCGTCTTTGCAAGGCTTGGCCTGGGAAAGGCCTCTTCCACAGGAAGAAGCCTGTTCAGCGCTGGTTGGAGACAAAACCTCAGTGGGAGCATTGGGTCTTCTTGGTGGGCATGATCCAAAAATGGTTGAATAAAGGAGGGAGGGGAAGCTGATTTCTTCTTGGCTAAACATTTCTTAACCACATCAACAGCAAAGTACTGACATTTCTCCAAACCCTAATCCACAAAATAAATGTGTGTGTTACAGCAACCTCTCATCATCCATTCCTGGGGAAAAAAACAATTCTTGACCTGCCTTGCTTCCCCCTACAAAGATTACAAGGCACTCTGATCAAGAATTTTACCTGCTCCAAAAAATAAGGGAAAATCAAGGTAAAACTTTTACCTTATCTTTGAGTAGCCAGGTAGGTGGTTGACATTAGGGGGAGACGGCTTTGACGTAAGTCCTAGCTTCTATGCATCTGTGGGCGTTGGGCACCGTCTGAAGGCTCCGCTCTGAATGACCACGTGAAGTGCTGCCAGTGTCCTGGGTGCTGGCCCTGTGCAGATTATGGGGCTTTTAGGGAAATGTTTTCCTCCTGAATTTGAATTTAAATTCTACTCAGCTCAAGGATCAATGCTGTTCTTAGGAGACTGTGTTTTGAAATGGTCCATCTATAGCTCATGCTGATGGATAGACTTTAGAGAGGACCAGATTTAGGGGGACCAAACCTAAACAGGTTGCTGTCGTGGACGGGAATGTAGAAAGATCACCTTCCTTCCTAGCAGTTTATGTTGTTTCAGGCTAAATAACTTTTAGACTTTGTGTGGAGGGTTTCATTAGGCATCCTTTTCTCTGATTTTGGAAACAATCCTATATTAAGAATAATTATTTCCAGATTTAAATACATTTTAGCATTCTGGTGCACCTGAAAACCTTTTATATATTTAATTTTGAGGAGGGAATTCTCTTTAAGTCATCATTCTAATTTCACCTTAAATGTTACTTGCACAGGACAGGCTCCCCTACACCCAGAGGATGGGGTTCTTCTCTTAAAACCTCATGCTTTTCTTTCATAGCACCTGCCACAGTTTGTAATATGTGTTTGTAATTGTATAATTAATCCAGAAGCATACTTTGCTCACTTTTGGCTCCCCAGCACTTATTTCAATGCCCGATACAAAGTTGGAATTCATTAAATATTTGTCAAATAAGTGATAAACGCCTCAGGGGGAGGGGTGGTGGTCAGAGTGGTGGAAAAGAGCTCGAGATGGGAGGAAGTGGGCCGACACGGGCAGAACTTTCTTCTCCCCCAATATATTACAGGAAGGCTACTCTTGAAAGAAGAAGGACCGTGTCTGGACACTGAATAGAAACTTTGAAGTAATTTTTCTTCTTCATGAATTTTTAGTATGTTATAAGTAAGTGGGATCTGATCTTAAATTAGACTCTTTTTCCAACTGAGAGCTCAGGAAATTAAGTTTTTTTTCAGGGTGCCATCAACTTATATTCAAGTAATTAATTCTTGAGGATAAAAGGACTGTTAGATTTGTAAAACGTAGCTTCAGTGTGCCTTAATACTTTCATCAGCATCTTGTTTTGCTTATTAACTTACCGTTTTTAATAAGTTATAACTTGCATTGTACTTAAGGATAATAAAACGACTCAAATGAGGTAATGCACATGAAATGGCAACACCCCGCAAAACACTATGCACGCAAGCTATTTTAAAATTATTTTAGAATTGAGAATTTCACTAAGTACCTTGGCCACCCCCAGTGCAGAGTTGTTGAGCAAATTGAGGAGCAAGATCTTTTCTTATTCAATTACAGTTTATCTTTGTACATGCCTAGAACCATGTTGCAACATGGTTATTGATAAAATTTTCCTGAATAAGTAAATGGAAGAATAGATCCCTAGCCTTTCCTAGAATAAATTAAACTTGGGAAGCTTTATTTTAATGTTAATGTGTCAAGAAAAAATAAATCTTACAGCTTGAAACAAACTGTAATTTTGAGGGTAGTAATATTTCCAGAAATCATGAGGCTATCATTTGTTCCATCACCTGAAAAACTAGACTGATGTATTACCTTGAATATAATGGTAGAGGTAAAGAAAAAATAAAGAAATAGGAAGGGATGGTTCCAAATTTTTTTGTTTTTGGGGGGATGATTAGCCCTGAGCTAACTACTGCCAATCCTCCTCTTTATGCTGAGGAAGACTGGCCCTGAGCTAACATCCATGCCCGTCTTCCTCTACTTTATATGTGCGATGCCTACCACAGCATGGCTTTTGTCAAGTGGTGCCATGTCCACACCCGGCATCCGAACCAGTGAACCCGGGGCCACCGAGAACTAGAACATGTGCACTTAACCGCTGGTCCACCGGGCCAGCCCTGGTTCCAGATTTTGAGGCATCTGACATTTATACAATGTGGGGGTCTGTTTTGTCAGAAACATAATTTTAAAAATTACAACTATAGCTTTAGGTACAAGTCCGTGGGTGCGCTCATGCAAGAGAGGGACCTGAAGCATAAACCTTATCAACTTCAGACCACATCTGCCTCTGGTACCCCGACCAGAGAATCATCCACACTTGGATCTTTTGGTCACTGTGCAACTCAAGCAACAATTACTACAACCTTTGACAGTGGCTCTGAAGGATTTGAAAGCTGAATGACACCATAAAAGTATTTAAATATGTTTTTAGCAAACAATAATAATGTGAGAATAAAAATACCTTCTTAACTCTTAGGACGAACAAATGACCTACCTGAGAATACACAGCAAACTTGATCTCAAAACCTCGAGGATTCACAGGTTGAGAGAACAGATATAATCCATTTAGCCCCACTTAACTGATCATTTTCTGCAGCAGTTAAAGTGGGAATAGAAAAATTCTGCCCAATTTCACACTGTGTGCACAGTGATTTAGTACCTAGCAACTTTTAGTCACACCCTGGCTTCCTATCTTCCTTCCAGGAATGTTCGTTTTTGTTCTCTATGTCAAGAATCTATATAGCTATCTCTTCTAGCCTGCACAATGCAAAGAGAATACAATCTTCCAGCTTCGCTCTTATCCTCCGATCTTTTTCTTTTTAATTGAGAATTAAACTCTTAAATGCATAAAGAGGCAGCCTCCTTCTGTTGAGAGACCTGGAAGTTCCTTGCAAGCATGGGCAGCTGAGAATTGAACAAATAAGGTGATTAGAAAGCAGTAAGCTCAATATACGGTGCCCTTTTTATTTTATTATTTATTTCTATAATTTTGATTCCATATGATCAGTGAAGGATGATGCACTCATTCAACCTGAAATTAAATTATGAGAGCACTTTATTTTTTAATAAAATACACACTCAAACCCCCATTCCTTCTGACAAAAGTTATGCACATGAACCCACACTATATTTTATTCCACAGTTACGAAGGAAAGTTAGTGGGCCTAAAACTGTGGTAGTTGATAGGGGCGTTATTCATCTAAAAAGATATTAAGGTTCACATATTTTTGTGTCACATGGAGAGACCAAGATGCTCAAATTAATGGAGATACCTGTAATCTTTTCTTTAGTAACATGGAAAATTCCCTGCCAAACTTGTACGTTCTTTAGTATGGTGTCCTGGGTGCTCTGCAGAAGTGAAATGAATTGGTTTAACACTTTTGAATTTATCTTATTTTGACTGCATATCACTTCAAATGATAAGCTAGTTTACTGAGCTAGTCATTGGACTATAAATTACTGTGTAAGCCAATTAGCTGTCACCCTAAAACCAGCTGGCCTCGGGTTACCTGTTGCCTTTTAAAAGTAAGAAAAGGTGAGCTTCTCCCCCTCAATGCCTCAGAAATTTGGTTGAGTGAAAATGGTGAGGTGATAACTCTGGGTTATGATGTATTTATAGGAAACTGTTTTCAAGACAAAGTTGAAGAGATTCATATTGAAATCCAAACATAGGTCCAGAATCTCAGAAATATTACTGTAAAATATTTATTTTGCAAGATTAAATAACTACTGCATTAATCTCTGTCATGTTTTTTACCTCACACGATTCAACATTTTAAATCTGTGTTTGGGACATAATGATTGAAGTCATGCCATTTTCTAAACTGTGTTTGGTAAAACATTTTTCCTTGAAGAATGCTGGTAGGTAGACACCTAGTAAAGATCGCGTGATCTAAGTAGCTGTGATGGTCCTGATTATCCCCCTCTCCCAGAGACTCAGTGCACTTTGGCTATTGAAGGCTTTGAGAAGTCGTGGAACAGAGAAGTACTAGGCTGAAGAAAACTGGTCCCCAAATTTATTTAAATAAAGATGTTTATATGGCTTCTTAATAAGATCTGGTAGAACAGTGTCAAGAGGGACATCAGCTTGGGAAATGCTGAATCAGTAATTACATGGAGACCATGATGATCTGTACTATTAGGCACTGTGGTACTTTAGAAAGCTCTAAAAAGCATCTTCTAATGAACTCAGCAGTGCTCAGGCAATCTGTCTCATTAGCATAAATTATTATTCATTCACATACACATGTCTGAGATTTGGAGCAATATAAAAATTTGTCAAATATGAAAGCTGGGCATGGGCTCCATTACTTACAAAAGCTACCTCTTTAGATTTAGACATAGATTTGCAGAATCTCTGAATTGGATAGTATTTTAGAAGTTATCTAGACGAGAGTTATACTAACCATGTGTTTTATAAAACAAAAAATAGATGCTTGAGAAGTGCTTTCACTATTAACATTTGTGGACGTCATATGAAACTCAGTGACATTTAGTTTCTTGAGATTTTACAATGAAATGATGTATTACAAAAGAATCATTGTTACCTGTCAGACATTACTTCTATCTCTGCTGTTAAAGAGAAGCAACACTTACAAAGGGTCTAGTCTTTGGGAAGATATCTCTATATGGGGTTACCTAAGCCTTTTAAAATAACAAGACTTTATTTTTTTCACTTCTATCAGTATAACTACAAGAATCAATGATAAGTATTTCAAAGGAGAATCATAATATATAGTAAAAATGGTTGAGTTAGTAAATACCCTAAATTTATCAATTGAGTTGGCTGAAAGCTTAAAACCATGAAGAAGCACTATTCTATTTTTACTCTTCTTAGTCAAATCTCCATGTTGGATTTTATTTTGGACTTTTCTGTACCCCAAACATAGTCATAACTAAATATTGAAGAGCATTTTAAGCTCAATGGTTTCTAAGCTCCCTCCCTTCCTGAAATGATATGATTCTTGCTACAGTACATGGCAAGAACATATGGTTAGTTGGCTCAGCTGTCCAGAGAACTTTGGATTGAAATCCTGTGTTTCCTGTTTAGCTACATTGTGTTTTACAGACACAGACTGTACCCATACTCTCAACCAATGTTTGTGCCAGTACATGGGGTAATGTGTGAGAATATGAACAACTCTGGGAAAAATCATCTTTCCCCTGGATAAACAAGGGCAAACTCAACCCCATTCCCAGTGATCATATAAAGAATCTTTGTGTAAAAGGGTAACATATCACCATTGATACAGTTACTACCATTTATATTAAAAGAAATACACCTTCAAAGGATGCAACATGTGGACAATAGCATTTCTACTCTATAAGACACTTAAACTCATTGTTTGTGTTTTGTTTTGTTTGGTTTTTGGGTTTTTTGAGGAAGATTAGCCCTGAGCTAACATCCGTTGCCAATCCTCCCCTTCCAGTCATCCCCTTTTTGCTGAGCTAACATCCGTTCCCATCTTCCTCTACTTTATATCTGGGATGCCTGCCACAGCATGGCTTGATGAGTGGTGCATAGGTCCATACTAGCATCCGAATCAGTGAACCCCAGGCGCCAAAGCCGAGTGCGCGAACTTAACTACTGCGCCACTGGGCGGGCCACTAAACTCCTTTTTTTTTTTAGCAAGCCTGAGATCCTTGGAAAGAAGGAGAAATGAGCGTCAAAGCAGGACTGCTGTTTATGCAAGAGAATCCTCTGTTTTGAGTGGATAAGAGTCCGGCGTTTAATGAAGACTGAAACACTAATGCATTCATTTACAGTTAGATTTAGTGACAGTCATGTAGACAGGGCTTCATGTTATCTGTGCCATTTAGCTCCAATTCAGATATAAAAATACACTTCTGGTGTTAGAGACCCAGGTGTTGGTGCTAGGGCATCTCTCTGAAATGCTAGCAGAGTTTCCTCTTCAGCAGGCTGTGTAGGTCCCTTCTGCGGCTCCTCAGGCATGAGTGTCATTCACTTAACTCCTCAGTAGAATAAGTCATATATTGACTTATCAACTTGAAGGAGACTGCCAGCTACATGCTGTACAGTCACAAGACATTGTAGTTCAGATTAGAAAGCCGACATGGAACCCTGCTGCCTCAGCTACGTGCAATCAGATATGTCATAAGAGACAAAAATTTTTCCAATGGCATCAAGAAAGCCACATGCTGTTGGCTAAGTAATCAGCCCATAGACTGCTAAAAACTAAACACATGATTTCTTACCAAAATGAAGGGTTACAAAGCAATGCTAATTTCTAGAGTGAAACCTAGGTTCCTTCATAACAGAAGAATACAGTTTACTTTATTTTCTGTCAAATTAGAGAATATTTCCAGAATGGAGGGACTACAACATTTTTTGAAGGGTACACTCCTAAGTTATCAAATGCAAATCTAGAACAAATCAAAAATTATTTTGAAAAAAGTTTCAACAGGGATATCCACAATGAATCATGGTCAACTAAATTAAAGAGGTGGTGGTGATGTGGGGAATACCAATGTAAAATCAGGCAAATAGAGGAATGGAGTATATCTAAGCTAAAGCACAGCTTGGAAAAAGTAAATTGACCAATGGCTAGTACTGGTTTATGTAGGCGTGTTGTCTAAAAGGTGACATCTAGGGAGGGAACTACCAAACTGTGTAGGAAATTATCATGGCCAGTAAACAAAGCAGAACACAAGCATGGGGAAAATGACATTTTATCTGCATATCTATGCATAGCAAGCAAGGACATTTAGCCATAGCAAATTTAAGCGTGCATCAGGCATGATGAAGTGTTATGGCATAGATGGCCTTGATGCAACAGTAGACATTTTCTTGGGAGAGATACTAGACAGTAACAAATACTTTAACCAGGTCTGGAAAAAAGAGGTAGACTTTTTAAATAATCCTCATTAAACGTTATTTATATATATCAATAAGATTATATGTTTCCTTCTGCCAAAATAAAGAATCCTGGCTTTCCCTAAATAATGATCTTGAAACAGATTCGGAAAATATTACCATATAATCAATATATTTTTTGACGCATTTCTAATATGGTTGGTCAAATGTAGGCTGAAATTTAGACCAGAACAAAATGACAAAATGGCCATAATTGCTTTCAACGTAATTATAAAACTGAAAAAAAATCAAGCAATTATAGAATCTCTTCTCTAAAATTGCTTGTTTTTTTTTTTTTTTTTAAATAAAAAGAACTAACAAAACCAAACTCTTCAGCTCACACCAAATCTGATTCATTTGATTCCTGGTGAGTTCAGACCCGGTGGCTGCTATTTCAAGCCTCATTTCTCTTTGACCTCAAATAGTAAAGTTGAAGCCAGCCAGTTTCCTTGTTGCATTCAGCCTTGTTGCATTGTCTGCCAGTTTATAAGGCTTTATGTTTGCATCAAAAATGTTATAGGAGGAAAACCACAAAGAAGTCACAAATCTGGGCAATTATCCCTGTTTTAAACAGATTTCAAAATTGTTGCAAAAGTTGCCAACCACTGGACATACTTGATAGCAGAAAATAACCCAAACACTGAAAATCTCTGTCACTATTTTGTTAACTCCTTATAACAAGAAACTGCTGCGCTGGACATCTGGTCCCCCCGACTCTCACCCCTCTATCTGTCCATCCAGCACCTCTGCCAATTCCTTCTGTGTGACAGGCTTTCCTAAACTTCTTAGAGTCTAAAAGGAAAAGAGACACATAAAGAAACACTGGAGTATAACATACCCAAGCCTAGCTTCCTCCACTGTGTGGCAGCCATCATTAGGAGAACTGGCTCCTTCCTTAGGCAAAGTGGGCCTCTCCTAAGCAGCATGATCAGAGTGGGTCACAAAGGCTTGCTCAACTTTAGATTTCCCAATCAAACTGCCTGTTCTGGGAGCTCCTTGCTGTCAGAAGAGGGAGAATAGTGCCGCCATTAGGGTCATTTCTATTTGGCGATCAAGACTGAGCACAGGAATTACCTCCTGCGGAAGCTCTCTCTTACCTGCTCTGCCACTCCATTACCATTGTGGTTTAGCTTGATTTTTGTCCTTCCCATAGCAGCTGTGCTTACCTCTAACTTAGCATTTCCTTCACAGTGCTGTAATTGTCTGATAAAAGAGATATCTCCCCTTTAGATCTATAAACCTATTACCTATTTATCTCTCCTCTTTATGGGAGCCTTCCGGACAGGAACTTTGCCTTTCATTTCAGTTTCCCAATACCTAGCAAAATATCTGGCACAGAAGGAGGCTCAAGTAATGCATATTGAATGAATTTATTAGAAAATGGAGCCCCCAGTTGAGAATCACTGATCTAAAGGATTCAACAAGTATTTCTTGAACACGTACTATGTTCTAAGCACCAGACACAGAGATAAAGGAGAAATAAAGATCCATGTCCTTGTAGAACTATCCTCCAAGAGAGAAGACAAATAGCAAAGGAATGACAAATTGTGATAACAATGGTTAAAAAATAAAGAGAATAATCAAGTCAAGACTGACAGGGGGAGGGCTGTTTTAGATTATGAAGGCTTCTCTGAGTAGGTGACATTTGAGCTGAGACCTGAAGGATGAGATGGAACTAGTCAAGTGAACAGAAAGGAGAAAATGGTCCAGGCAGAAGGGACAGTTAGTGTAAAGATGAGTTAGACCTTGAAGTGTTGCAGGCATAGGAAGGAGGCTGTTGTGCCTGGAACACTGTGAATGAGGGAAGAATAGTAAGAGATGAGATTTACGACGTAGGCAGTGCCAGATCACAAAGGGCTTTTAAAGCAAAGCTAGGAGTTGGGACTTTATTCTACAAGCAATGGAAAGCCTTTGTAGGGTTTTAAGGATAGTGACATAAGCCATTATTTATTTTAAATGCATAATATCTTCATCAGAGATGCAAAAAACAGGTCGAAGGTAATAAGAGAGGAATCAGGAAAAACAATTAGACAAGGATGAGGTTCAAAACATTTAACAACTTCTATAACCTTTAACACCTATCAATCAGAGAAGTCACCAGCCGATCAGAATAGATACTGACCACTAAGCCATGATAAGTGAACATAAGCTGAATAGTTGGTTAGGCTTGTGACACCCAGTGAGAGATAACGATGGCATGAAGTAGGTGGGTAGCATAAGGATGAAGAGAAGCGAATTGATATGAAAGATGTTTTGGAGGTATAACTGAAAGCACTTACAGATAGATCGGATGTAAAGAGTTCTTAGACAAGGGAGAGATCTTTTGTAAATCGAATTGAAAGGTTTGGCTTGAGCAATCGATATGGATGTCTTTCCATTTTAATAAAGAACAGTCAAAAGTTCTGTTTCAAACCTGATAAATTTAGATCTCTTTATGCCATTCAAATGAGTATGTTAAGTAAGCGACTGAACTTCCACATTTTAGCTGAGGGTAGTGGTAAGTCTGGAGATGTATGTCTAAGAGTAGTCAGTATTTAGTCAAGTTTATGGATAATCTCACTTTGGGAGAGAGTAAAGAAAAGAAGCTCAGAGAAAATAGACCAATGAGGACAACTGGAACGAACACCTTGAGGACAGGAATTTAGCAAGAGAAAACACCCTGGTTAAACTTCATCTGTCTCAACTTTCCCAGAATTTGGTCCTGCCAGAATATGTGGGCAACAAAGTGACCTAAGCTCTCCATTCATGTTGGCACTTTGCAAATTGGCTGTGAATTTTATTCCAGATCTAAAATAAATATGTTAACTCATCAATATGGTGCATTATTGAAATATACGGGAATATTTTATACGTATTTATTTAACCCTAGATGCTTTTACTTCATGGACAAAATAAATGCTGGATCATCAGCATAACACGTGCACTTGATCAAGATGCTTTGGCTATTTCAATTTTTTGTGAAATTCACAAATGAAGACCATTGTTAATAGGTCTTTCTGAATATGTGATAATTCAAAATATTTCAGCTCATTAGCCTCCTTTTTACCTCCCAGCCCATACATCCATGCACAAAGACATAAACACACATATACAAACACATAAAGAAACATGCACACACTGTCTAATTATTAGTAAGTAGATGGCGTAGGGATTCTAATTCAGAATTACATGTCAAATACTTGTATTCTAATACACATTCTTTAAAACACACATCCAATTACATATGCTTATGCAATAGCATCATGGCCTATTGTCTTACTTATTTTGATGTAAAATTGTGCAATTATTTGTAAATGCTAACATGTTCAGGAATCTAGTTAGCACAAAGAGATCTTGGTTTTCTGAGTAAAAGTCTATACATTCACTACTTTTTAAAACATGCATCAATTTTCTGAATATCATATGATTTGACTGTTAATGTATATAACACACATGATGAGAACAATGCCTACCAAATGCTTTGAAGAACTCAGTACAATTAGATAAAAAGGAGTTCAAGCTTCATGGAAAGAAAAGACATTAAACTGTAGCAGCAGCTGTGTGCATGTGGGTCACATTGCACATATCAGAACAGAGAAGTTAGCAAGGTTCAACCTTAAGGAGAGTGGCATTTTTCATTGTGGTCCATGCATAATTAAAAAAATATGAATCTTAAAAACAAAAGGTAAATGCAACATCATTTCTCCAATTTCAAATGGCAACAAGGGAGTCATATGAAATGAATGTTTAGCCAGCAGACAATAAAAGACTCTACCTGGGAAATTTCTACAGTGGCTTTGTTCAATGCTTTAACACGTCCACATAAGTCACATTTAGTGAGGCTGTTGCTCTTAAAAATAGTTCTGACATAAGCTTTGTTTAACCGTGACTTAAATATTCAATTCTTGCCACTTAATTAATTGATTTCTCTTTTTCTCTTATTTACATATTTAATTAATTCCTTAGTTATCATCCTCCACTCTCACTCCTCCGATAGAATCATAGAAAGCACAAGTTCTTTCAGCTCCTGAAGGCTGGTATGTCTTTCAATTGCCGATTGGATTTTAAAATTTTATATATCACTATGGGTAGTATTTCACTACCACAAAGGTAGCTGTAACACCTCAACAAAGTTAGGAGATATCATACATCTAACAAATACCGTATTTCAAAATCAATTGTTTGGGTTAGCTATTAGCCAGATTTTTTTCCCTTCTGTTATGTAACTAAAGTCTACTGTTTGACTACATTCTACATTCATATGAAGGCTGCATTTATTTGTCCAATCAGCATTTGTTATGGATTTACTTATCCTAAAAGCACTATAGCATACCGTTAGGAGTGAAGACTTCATAGTTTGGAATATCAGCTTTGCCACTTACCGGGTGTTTAACTCTAGGCATGTTCCATAACTTCTCTCTGCTTCCAGTTTATTCATTTGTAAAATTGGTCTAATAATAGCATCTGAGGATTACTGTGATTTAAGATACATTAAGCATTTAGAGTATCTGGCACATAGTAGGCTCTTAATATTATATATTGCTTTCATTTTAATTATTATTATTTAGCTGTGTTTGTGTATCTTATGTTAAGTGCTAGGGATACATTGAGGATAAAGCAGTCCTACACTGAAGATCTTTTCAGGCTGGCTGGGGAAATGTGTGAATGACACAGATAATTTCAAAATAATGTGTTCTTGGTGGGAGTAAGTCTAGGTTTTGGAACATTTACTCTAAATATAGAGAAACTGGTTTAATGATGAATGCTGACAGGAAATAATTACTATACTGAAAACTGAGCATTTACTTCTCATCTGTTTACAATAAAATATTAACATTTTCCATAAAAATTAAAGAGTTTCTCCAGATAATTTTCATTGGAATTCCAAGAAATCGTGTGAACAGAATCATTTCAATTCTTTCTGTTCCATCTTTTGTTTCAGTGTGTTGCTAATTTAATGGTTTACAATTCAAACAAAACAGGAGTCATGTGTTTTTTGTGGGGACAAAGTGTTCTAGTAAAATCTAGAAAAATCAACATTTAGGAGGCAAAGTAGAAATACTGCATACAGAATCCTTACGGACTCTCACTCATCTATATGCTGTTCTCTTATTCAAAATCATCCTACAGGGAGGGAAACCTTTTTAAAGACTGAATCTCTCTCTATATGGACATAGGTTATTTGCGTTCACATGTCATTCCTACCGACCACACTGTATTGTGATTACCTGTGTCTCTTATATTGAAAGCGAGTGGAAGTAAATGTTTGGTTGAGGGTGTTTTAGGGTTGCCGAGATATTTAGGGTTGGTCATTTCACCAAGCTGGACTCAGCAGGTTCCAGTTTTATGATGAAAGAGTTGTACTCCATTTTGTACATCAGGAGTAGGCTCCAAAATTGCATTTAATCAAATCTTTACTTAAAAATAGTTTTTTCCTATGGACAACTAATCTTTGACAAAGGAGCTGAGGGCCTACAACGGAGAAAAGAAAGTCTCTTCAACAAATGGTGCTGGGAAAACTGGACAGCCACATGCAAAAAAATGAAAATTGACTATTCTTTTACACCATTCACAAAAATAAACTCAAAACAGATCAAAGACCTAAAGATTAAGGTCTGAAACAATAAGTCTTCTAGAAGAGAATATAGGCAGTACACTCTTTGACATCAGTATCAAAAGGATCTTTTTGGACACCATAACTCTTCAGACGAGGGAAACAATAGAAAGAATAAACAAATTGGACTTCATCAGACTAAAGAGCTTCTTCAAGGGAAGAGAAAACAGGATTGAAACAAAAAAACAACCCACTAGTTGGGAAAAAATATTTACAAGTTATTTATCCGACAAAGGGTTAATCTCCATAATATGTAAAGAACTCATACAGCTCAACAACAAAAAATCAACCCGATAAAAAAATGGGCAGGGGACATGAACAGATATTTCTCCAGAGAAGATATATGGATGGCCAAGAGGCACATGAAAAGATTCTCATCATCACTAATCATCAGGGAAATGCAAATCAAAGCTACACTAAGATATCACCTTACACCTGTTAGAATGGCAAAAATAACCAAAACAAAAAGTGACAAATGTTGGAGAGGTTGTGGAGAAAAAGGAACCATTGTACCTTGTTGGTGGGAATGCAAACTGGTGCAGCCACTATGGAAAACAGTATGGAGATTTCTCAAAAAATTAAAAATAGAAATACCTTATGACCCAGCCATCCTGCTACTGGGTATCTATCCAAAGAACTTGAAGTTAGCAATTCCAAGAGTCCTATGCACCCCTATGTTCATCGCAGCATTATTTACAATAGCCAAGACATGGAAGCAACCTAAGTGCCCATCAAATGATGATTGGATAAAGAAGATATGGTGTATATATACAATGGAATATTACTCAGTCATAAAAAAGATAAAATCGTCCCATTCACAACAACATGGATGGACCTTGAAGGTATTATGTTAAGTGAAATAAGCCCGATAGAGAAAGACGAACTCTGTATGACTCCACTCACAGGTGGAAGTTAAACATAGAGACAAAGAGAACTGATTGGTGGTTACCAGGGGAAAAGGGGGGTGGGGGAAGAGCACAAAGGGTGAAGTGGTGCACCTGCAACATGACTAACAATAAAGTACAACTGAAATTTCACAAGGTTGTAAACTATCATAATCTTAATAAAAAGTTAAAAAAAATAGTTTTTTTTTTGTTTTGTGAGGAAGATTGTCGCTGAGCTAACATCTGTGCCAATCTTCCTTTATTTTGTATGTATGCTGCCACAGCATGGCTTGATGAGCTGTGTGTAGGTCCATACCTGGGATCTGAACCCACGAAACCCACACCTCTAAAGTAGAATGCACAAACTTAACCATTATACCACTGGGCTGGCCCCCCAAAATAGTTTGTTTTTAAAAGACCTTTGATGAATACTTCATTCTATCTTCATTTATCTTTGCAAATTTAAATTTTGTCACTTGGATTTTTTTTAATGCAAGAAAAACCTTTTATTTAAAGATACAGTGGCCTCCTAGGATGGAAGAGGAATTTGAAGATGAGTGGGAAGGGAGAAGGGAGATAGAAAGCTTTGAGGTAAGGAATAAAATAAACTGAAGGAATAAAAACTGACACTTAGGGCAAACCCCTTGTACATGGGTCTTTTTTATGCCTTCTTTTCCTTTGCACACGCCTGTGCTATTTACATTTGGATACAATTTAAATCTTATTTCAATTAGTCTTTTTTCTTTCCGATTTTAGTTTTTGTGAAAGAACAAAAATATCATTTTTAAGAAAACATGTCCAGGAGCCGTAGATAACCTGTAACTGGAAACAATTGCCTTTTTATGGCTCACACAAAAGTGTACCAATGAATCAGCAGACAGCTATGTCAGAAATACTATTTATAAACAGATGAGTTCAAACAATAAAATCACGTGGAACAGATTGTAGAAGTGGATCATTACCACTGTGAAAACTCCCATCGTGCCATATATATTGTAACAGACTCTGGAGGAGATTGCCGTTTTATAGAGAAGTGCATTTGCTAATAGTCACTTAGATTTGCCTAGGTATGGAGAACCATGTAGTACCATTTGAAATTAATTGAAGTATCAATATGTTCCAAAACAAGTTTCTTTGTAAAAAAATTCTTTGTAATGTAAATAGCACGTATGAATAGCCAATTCAAATATTTACTGGGACAGAGGAATCACTGAGCTATGAGAGTTAGGTAGGATTGGGGATGTATGTATGTAGTGGTTCGTGTACTAAAATATATTTCTTACAAGGACATCAAAAATTTTAAAAACATGGCAAAGTTATCAGTGAGATAAGGCTTTGCAAGTTTTGCTTTAATTAATTTGAAAGGCAGCTGTACTATTTCTCTCATTTGGGAAGAACTTGTTTAGTCTACTGAGCTTATGTAAGCGCCAATCACTTTGAAGGTTGTGAATTTTCCTAAATCCTTCATGATTTGGGTAAAGTCCATTTGTACCATCTTCAAGTGTGTAAATTACTACATAAAATATCAGTGACAATAATAATTTGTATAGTGTTTCATGCTCCGAAAGACTTTTTTCAGAATATATTAAATGGGATGAGACATGGGTCAAACTCAAGCTTACAGACAATACAGCTGGATAGAAGTATCTTTATTTCACAGAAATTATGACACCTTCTTTGGAGACATAGTATTCTCATTCTATTAATAAAAATAAACAATATCTAAGATGAAGTAAGTCTCTTTTCCAGTTTAATTAAAGGGATGTTTGATTTTAATGCTTCATTGAATTTACTTTGTCCCTAACCAAATATGCAATCATAATTAAATGAGCTGTGGGCAATGTTGCAGATTCCAAATCCTCTTCTTCCCACTCTTCAGGGAATGAATGTACTACAGAACATTAATATTTACATGCAAATATATCAGGCTAAATAATCACCTTTTTTCCCCAAAAAGCGATATATGATTTAAAAAGACCATACAAAAGAATGAGAGTTCATTGATGGTGAGAATAGATTACATATGCAATATAAATTGAGGTGTATTCATTTTTCATATCAAATTACCTCAGACACATGAAACAAAGCTGCTGGTTTCTTCTTCTTCTTCTTCTTTTTTTAAGTTACTCTAAGAGTAGTGATTTAACAGAAGATATTTTACTAATTAATTTTATTCCTGGTCCACTTCAAATCACGCAATCAAGTTTATTTTTAGGAGTATTAAAGGTGTTCTTTGTCTAATGGTTCCTGTGTTTGGCTGATCAGACCATTTGGGAGAGTGTTTGTGAAGTACGGATTTCAGGGCCCACCCTAGAACTACCAAAAGAGAATTTCACCGAGGTGTGGCTGGGGATTGGCTGGAAGATAGGTGGGGATGGAATCTGAACAAATGAAGACTCTGCCGTAGGTTATTCTGATGATATTCCAGACCTGGTGAGTTTCCTCAAATTTATTTCACTAATAATCTACTCCCCAGAGACATTTATTTTGCATAATGTAGAGCTCTCTAAATATAAATCAACATGATCTTCAGATGAATAACAATGGTTTAGTATTCATTTAGTGCAGGATGATCAATTCATTCTAAGGAATTAAGAATTAGAGTATATGTACTGAAAGGAAAACAAAGGAGTTTCATGAAAGTTTTCATAAACAAACAAAAAAAGAGTAGTGTGTGTGTACGAGGGGAAGCCTTTAAGTCAAGAGACTCATTGTAAGGACACTCATCTTGAAGATAAGGATATATAGGAATCTGAGATGCAAGTACTGTGTCACAATCACTGTTGGACACACTGGGTATCTGAGAATCATTGTTATGTTACTGGACAATGATGGTCATATATGGTCACTGAGTCTGTGGTATATAATACACAGACTTTCCAGTTGTTTGTTTATTATTAGTAGAAATACAGTGCCAGGCTTTAAGGCACAGGGGCTGAGCTGCCCATGCACAAGCAGAGTGAGGAAGGGTCCTACTCCCTGCTGAGGGCATTGGCACAGATCCAATTCATCCAAACCACAAGAGTGCTGAAAATGGAACTGGATGAAGATATGTATAGCTGGAGCAAAAAGGAGATTTCCATGTTCCAGTAGGGCTCTCAAACAATATTTCCAAAGCCCCACTTCTGATCTCAATACCCAAATCCGACTAATCCTATAGTCTTAAAGGCAACTGCAACTTCCTGTTGTCCACGTAGAGTCATTTTTGACTCCTTTCTCTCTCCATCCCAGTCAGTTAACCTATCAGCAATTCTGTTGACCTTACCTTCAAAACATATCCCCACTACCTCTCACACCTCCACTGTTACAACCTGAGTCCAAACTATCCATCATTGCTCACCTGGAATTTTACAGCAGTCTCCAAACAGGTCTATCTGATGCTGACCTAGCCAAACGATAGCTTGAAATTGTACCGTAAATCCATCCCATATAAATCCAGTGATTTCTCAATTATTGAAAGTAAAAGCTTAGGTATTTGAAATAGTTCACAAGGCCTGACAGCAATCCCACCTCTCCTCTTGCCACAATGCTCCCTGTCTCCTTCTAGATACTTTATTTTTTTTTCATAACACTTTTCATCATCTGCCTTGCTATATGTTTTACTTATGTATTTCTTTATTGTTTGATTCCTCTCAACAGACTGCATGCTCCATGGAATCAGGGATTTTTGTACAGGGATAGTGTGTAAGTGTGTGTGTGTGTTTGTGTGTGTTTATTCTTTATCCCTGGCCTTAGAACACTGCCTAGTACATTACTGGTGTTCAATAAATAATTTTAGAATGTTAAATGAAAATCTGTAGATACACCACAGAATCTTATCTCGGAAGACAGGTAAGGGAGTTGTCCACAGTATAACTAACTATTTTAGGCTTTTCCTGTGAAAGGACATAGTGATGACATTCATAGAAGCCTATTATGCTTTGCCTTGAATTATACTAATTTGAGATCACATGTCCGTGTTAACTAGATTGTCAATTCCTTGAGGGTAGCGGGAGTCATGTCTGGAATTTTAAATTTACCTAAGCTTAAAGAAATTTAGTGTTTTGCCCAAATCCTCAGCAGAGCTGAGAAGGAGACCTATGTCTCTCCACTTTGCTTTTATAGTTTTGACTGGGAAGATTTTACACTTCTTCACATCGTCCCTCCAGCACCTAGTACAGTGCTTTGTACATAGCAGAAAAATACATTAAACGTATTCTTGATTTACAGCTTCCTATGTAATCCTTTGGTTCAGAGAAACATATGACTTCCTTAGCTCTGGATAGAATTGTTTGAGCAAAACAGCCAAAACCAACGTGCGTGTACACAGTGTCTAAATGCAGTTGTGATGACTGGATCATTTTCTGTGCTATGGCTGCCACCAAGAGATCTTCACATTGCTGTTGACTAATTCTTATTGCAAGAGACAGTGATAGAGAGGAAGAAAAGATTTCTCATGCTTTATTTCTCTGCTACATGCCCTGAAGCATGCTAAGCATAATACGGGAGACTAAAGAGGGAAACAATTTGGTTTGAATCCAAAGACCAAGGAAATGCTGATGTTAATCCAACACTGAACTCATTTTATGCAGAAATATTGGGTCAAAATATGGTAAACATATGTTATATGTTAGAAATTTGTTATTAATGACAAGTTATAAGAAATTATTTTATTAAATACTTTTTAAAAGTTTCATGATGGAATATTAGCTATTCCTGGTTATAACTGGAAATATTCATATGGAAAAAATACTTTCCTACCTCCCCTCTTATTCTCCAGTAGTTGAATAGGTAATTTAGAATAAGTTCATTAATTTAGGATAGATTTTCAAATAGAAGGGAGAAAATTATGAAATTTATATTTTTAATATGAAATTGTCTTATATATGGAGATTATGTGCATTATTATGTTTGTGCAGACACACACACACACACACACATGCACAGTAGTGGAGAGAACAAAGTTACTTCTTTTGTTAATGAAACATCTCTATTTGCCTCCTAAGGTGGTGGTGTGATATCTGAAGATGAATTTGAAGCTTCCACAACCTCATCAAATGTTGGATGGAGAGTAATTCACTGTGACAAGGAACTTATGTTCATGTCGAGGAGAAACAAATGGCAAGCACTAGGTTCTCAAGTATTTTATCTACCTTGATTTTTAAGTCTCTGCTTAATGCCTATTTTTGGTCATGGTAGTTTTTAGATTAAATTGGTCTAATTAATTTAAGTATAAGACGGTAGCATTTTATAAGACATTTTCCTCTTCATTACTTACTTATACAAGTTAATAAAATAAAGCTATAGATTCTTATACAATGAAACACAAACACTTTAAAATCACCATCTGAACTCCTTTGCATACATGTAGATAAGGGTGATGAAAACTCAGTTAATGGAACACCCCAAATATGATCACTAACTGGATAAGTTGGAAGGAGAAAGAAAGACAAGCAAGTCTAATAATAATGATATGTGAAATCAAGAGTGATTAATTTTACAGAAAATAACTTCTGTTTGGTAAAGCAAATATTCTAAATGTTAAAAAAATTGTGTGATTTTAGTAAACCGTTTACAGTGCCTCCATTTACCTAAGATTTTCAAAGAAGAGTCAGTAGGTTAACTGTATTCTTTGACCCCACAGATAACTTCCACGAATAAATGACCAAAAATCAGTCCTTATGGTCCTCGTCTATATGATGAGTTTGACATAAATGTAAAAAGAGCATGGAACTGTGGAATAATTTTGGAAGTAAAATAAACAACATATCAGTATTGGAGTTGTATATTTGCAATTTGTGGAATGCCCCTGTGAGATTTCTTTCAAGCTCTGTCATTTGCTAAGGGCTTTATACTCGCTCTGGCACACTCAGGATGAACTAGATCTCCACCGGCAGTGCAGGGAGGGGAAGGTGATATTCTCTTTTTGATTATTATTTGGTCCTTAAATGTTAAGCATCAGCTTTTTCAACAAACAATCTCAAAAGTTGCATTACGTGATTTCACTTGCTCAAAATGTAATTTATTGCTAATGGAATCACAGAGAAATGCTTCCACAGTTTATGGAATGCGGAGTCAAGCAAGGAAGGCAAATTGCTATTGAAGAGGAATTATTGATCCTCCTTTTACAATAGGTACATTTCAGTTTTGATGCATGGAGTTTTATTTCTATTGTACCAATAGTTTATATTTAAGCCCAAGTTTTCCATGTCACCTTTCTTGGCCTATGTTATTTATTTATTTTTTTTAAAGATTTTATTTTTTCCTTTTTCTCCCCAAAGCCCCCCGGTACATAGTTGTGTATTCTTCATTGTGGGTTCTTCTAGTTGTGGCATGTGGGACGCTGCCTCAGCGTGGTCTGATGAGCAGTGCCATGTCCGCGCCCAGGATTCGAACTAAGGAAACACTGGGCCGCCTGCAGCGGAGCGCGCGAACTTAACAACTCGGCCACGGGGCCAGCCCCTTGGCCTATGTTATTTTAAACCAGATGTGACAATTCTGCCTGAACTTCCCATTCTCTTGCTCTCTTTTGAAAACCACAAGTGACTAGATGCTATCAAATCTGGGCTTGAGAATTTACAAAGCTATCAATAACTTGCTCAGCAAACTTTCACAAAACCTTCATTTGTCTTGTCCTCATTTGAACATACAGGAGACTGGACAAATGGATGTATAATTCCCTCTTGTGGGAATATACTCTGAGCCCTAAAATCTCTGAAGTTATGTATTTTTCACTCTCTATAGAATAACCATGGGTGCATATTGAAATGTGTAGATGAATTTCTTCATAAAATCTTACGACTAACGACTGGGATTATTTTCCAACTCGTTTAGTTGATTTACTACAATAAATGTATTAAACAAAAATGTTAAGCAAGTCAGAATTAATCTTTCCTTTTCTGTACTCTCACAGTACACTATGCTTCTGTTAAAAGCGTTTCTCTGTCAGTTGTGTATTATAGCTGTATTCCTGGTGTTATCAGTCTGGGTCAGAAGATTGGAAAATGAATGAACAGCAGAGAAGTCGGGAGTTCTTTATCTCTGTTGTATCTGGTCTCAATTCTGCTTTAAATAGCGTCATCTTCCATTTCTTGAGCATCACTCTTTGTATATAAAATTTTAACTCTGCTGAAAAAGAATTCATAAAGTAGATCTTATTATCTTATTTTGCAGTGGAGAAAACAGGCTCAGAGATATTTTTTCATTTGCAGAAAACAACACAGCTGGTAAGGGGTGGAGCTGGGCTATTACTTCGATCTGTCTGATGCTAAAGCTCAAGATCCTTCTACTATGACAGGCTTTGATATTTCAACACAGATGAATAACATCTGTTGAATCAAATGCAATTTGTTTTCTTCCAGAAACCGTGTATGCCTAAAAACTTCCCCAAATGCGTCTATTTTATCTGAAAACTATAAAAAGAAATAAGTAAGGGAAATTAAATTATTCACTTGAAGCCTCGGCTTAATTATTTCCCAAATGGGGATCTCACATTGAGATGTGGTGTGAGTTAATTAAGTGCAATTATGTGACGCGAAGTCACTTTTGTGCCTGGCACAGAGAACTTCTCAATGACTGTCAGATAAAATCATCATCATCATCACTATTCTCTAGTATTATGTGTACATAAAGATCAAACGTATCTTGAAGCAGAGGCAGTTCTTATTTTTAGGATGGCTGTATCAGAAATTCATAAATATCACAAAATGTTTATTTGTAATTGTTTTAAAAGTGACTTGTGATGGTTTTACATATATTTTACTTTTAATACTGCCTTAACTTTTAAAAATTATAGTGTATTCATTGTGCTAAGGGAAGATGGCATCTATGTTTGTGTGGGAAGGAAAGAGTAAGATCCAAAGCTTTAAAGGTATATTCCTTAGCTTGCCTTTTACCAGCTAAGCATCATGTGGAACAATTGAGTTAATGCTATACATTTTAATATAGAACTAGAATTTTAATATAGAACTATATAAACAATTCTATATTTTCATAAGCATTGATAAATATTTGTTGAAAAAATGAACAAATTAGGCTCTTTCATATTTAATCTCATGTCACCATTAGATTAATGTTACCAATGGTAACATCTATTGTTAAAATTCCAGGCTGAATGTACTTATAGTTCTTATACATTCAACAATGGATTTGGTTATTGTAACTACACCAAGCATTAAGGAGTAGCATAAAACAGTAATAATAATAATAATAATACTTAACTTCATTAAGTTATTATCTTTACTAAGTTGCTTGCTGAACATATAGCCAGTAAATACGAGAGGCGGGAGAGGCACCAAATTCGATGCTTTTCCATTTTTACCAGACTATCCTGGCAGACAATGAGGTTTTGATGAACTATTCTAAACTTAGGGAGATGCATATTTGATAATTCAGGCTAATTCATGTAAAAAGGATGAAAAGGATAAATTTGTAGAATCCTAATACCCTTCATTGTCTTGTGATTTTTGTTAAAGAAATGGTGGGAATATCTGGTATAATTGTATGCGTGTCTCCTGCTGTTCTTCATGAAGAGAGTAGATTATTTTGTGGGGAAAAAAAAAAAAACCTTCATTACAGTCGTGAAACCAAAGTCAATGAGCAGTTTGTAACACTGAAGAACATTCTAACATTTCTAGAATGTAGTTACTATTAGAAGCTAAAAAAAGAAAAAGTCCCTTAATAGGAGTTGAGTCACTGGGTAATAACATATTTGGGAAAAAAAGAGGCCTCTTTTGCTATTTCCCAGCATGCGAGTAAATGCAGTATTTTATCTTGGTAGACAACACCTCACCTCATTTTGGGCTGTGTTGCTAAATGCTCAGTGTATGTGTACATAGCACACACTCATACTCCCAGTAAGAACCTGTAGATTGTTTTGTCCCAGTTGTTACTCCAATGGTGGCTATTGTTTGGACTACTAAGCTTTCGAATGTAGACGACTCAGATATTTTTCAAAGGTTGTGTCTGTCATTCTTTAGTACTTTTCTGATTCTGTGGCACAGAAGATGTGCACGAAAACCAAAAAAATTTCTGAAAGCCTTTGTGACAGAGACAGTGCTACATGTTCAACAGTCCCCATGTCCTTTTCTTTCTGAGCGTGTACCTGGACTACATTCCCCTCCTTCACCTGTAGTTCGATGGGGCCATATGACTGAGTGTCAATGAAATGTAAGCAAAAATTGTATGTAATTCAGACCTGGTGCTTAAATTTCCTGAGTACTACACTCATCCTCTCCTTCCCTTTTTTTCTCTCTCTCTCCTCCTTCTTCCTTCCCTCCTTCTCTCTTTCTCTTCTCCTCCCTTCAGAGGAAGTCTAAGAGACAATGAGACGTGGCAGAACCTAGGTCCCTGAATGACTACATGGAACAGAGCATCTCTGAAACTTGCCCCTGGACTATAATATGAGTAAGAAATGTTTGTTATTGTGTTAATCCGGTAAAATTTTGGGGTTATTTGTTACAGGAGTTATCTTACTCTGACTTTAGAATGATGGTTTCTCTTTTATGGAAAACCTCGCCAGAATTGGAAATAATGAGCCACAAAGTTATTTTACTATTTTTCTACTATATTAAAATATGGTTCCATATATAGGATAAAATTCAATATGTTCTACCATTTCCCTTAGCCAGCTATGTTTGGTCTTTATATAATTTAGGGACCAAATCTCCTACTTTGACCAATATATTTATACATGTATTATATATATACACACATATTTATTATATATACATATTTATATATAAATTTAGTGTATATTTATTGTGTGTATGTATGTGTATGTATATATATACATGAATTAGTATATATAAATTTAGTTCAGTTAACATTTCTGGGAAAGTGCAATTACTTAGCCCAGAATACCTCCTTAGTGGTTGAAGATGGGCCATGGGTATGATGAGAGTTTATCATTAATAGCTGTTCTTCTCATGTCTCCTTTCTCCCAGGGAAAAATAATAATTTCTCTTGGTAATCTCTGCAAAACACATGGCTTGATTGCTATATGTACACATCCATCCTTATAGTGATCATCTTGGTGGGAGCTCCGCTAGGAAATTAAAGTGGGGTGCTGATGAAACTGAGTGATTCAATGCTCCAGCCTTTTCCTTGTGCTCGTGGGGTCTTCCTGCAGTTCTACCACACAAGTGCGAGCTTTGGACAGGTGCTGTTTGAATGC
Organism: Equus asinus; assembly: GCF_041296235.1. Taxonomy (NCBI): domain Eukaryota; kingdom Metazoa; phylum Chordata; class Mammalia; order Perissodactyla; family Equidae; genus Equus; species Equus asinus. The sequence continues at coordinate 42,520,281 of NC_091812.1, forward strand.
AGGCTCATTACAATTTACGTTCCCTGGAGGCAAAGCTCAAGAAGCCCTGGAAGAGCAGCACAGCAGGCGTTCTGGTGCCACCTCCAGAGAGTGGTGATAACTCTACCCATAGGGACTCAGCCTCAGGATCGGTAGGGTAGAATGATTGGCATAAGAGACAAGATAAGTGATCAATGGGCAGTGAATTACAGTTTTGCCAGTCAAGACACTATAATGAATTTGAGAGTTTTATTCATGAAAGCATGTTTTCTTCATAACTCCTTGAACTTGGTAAACTTACTGAAGATCTGATGGGCATGTGGTTGCCATCAACAACTTCAAAACGTATTTACTCCCTTTGCTATGAAATCAGTGCTCAGAAATTTTGCTAAGTTAGCAGAGACTTTCTGCACCTAGTAGTCTCTAAACTGACCGTTGTATTTTAAGATTTTCTAATAATGCTAACGGCATATTTTAAGCTTAACCAAAGATGCTTACACATTCTGTAGCTGACTTGATATAAAAAGGAACTGCTACATTTATCTGAAGTTATACAGTAGCAGAGGAAAGGAGAGAATTCAGAATTTCTGACTCCTGTTTCTGAGAACTATTTCTCTGGTGTTTTATATTTTCAAAGTATTTTTGCACAGCCCATCTGTCCTAGATATCTTCCATTTGCTCCTCCAGCTTCACTCTTCCCCTTCTGCATCCAGCTCTATGTTCAGAAAGCTTGATCCAGAGAGGCCACATTGTGGAGCTTCCTGGAGTCTGGCTTCCTGTTAAGTTCAACCACTGGAGAGCAGTGGCAAGAGCAGAGGAGCAGGTTGCTCTCTAGGGACTGGCCACATCCTTCCAATGAAAGTCAGAGCTCCGGTAAATTTGCTCTCTCCAGTCTCTGGGTTCCAACACCCACTCCCTCCTTTCACACTTTCAAGTACTAACAGTTCACTATCTTTTTATCTCTACTCCTCTCACCTTTGCTGACAGTCTCTTTATTAAATTCTTATCAAATCCTAATTGGATCACGCCATTCGTTTGCCTCTGAGACACTGCCAGGTCAACCATCTCATTTGATATTTATGTCAACTTTATAAAATATTTGCCCCATTTTATAATAAAAGATTTGATACAAAGAAAAGGAAAATGATTTGCCCAAGGTCACAAAGATAGTCATTGGTTGGAATTGAGCAATTTTGACTCTTAGTACAATGTTACTTCCACATACCTGCACTGCCTCCATTTACTACAATTATTTAATCATGTTAACCACATTATAATGAATAAACGTTGAACTAGATATCACCTTCTATTATATTTTCCAAGTAAAGATCAGGCATTGAAAAAGAGCCCTTTTAAATGAAAATCGTTGATGCAAATCATTTATGGTAATGTGAATGTTAATCACAGTAATTTTTAAAAGAGTGAATGTTTTATAATGGCGTAATTAACAATCACAGGAGATCATCACAACATGGATCTCTTCAAATATCTTTAATATTAAAAGTTTAGTATACCAGGCATTCACAAACAGGATATGTGATGAACAAATACTTTACTCAGTAATTTGGTGGTGAACTTTGAATCGACAACTGACCCATCTTCAAAGGAGGGAATCCTTGTGTGAAAAGTCATTAGGGTTTGAAAAGTAACATGTTCCATGATAAAAAATACTTGGCTAGTTGTACTGTGTGATCTAAAAAAAACCAAAAGGAATATATTCCATGTAATATCTTAGTACACAGGTTTTATGAGGTTTTCTCATAAGATCATTCATCAAGAGGTGTTAAGAATATTTTGTTCCTTCTAGGAGCAGATGTTCTGTGCATGGAGCTAGATGGCACACTTTTTCTAAGGTCAACTCTCTCATTATAACAGCCATACCGTGGCAACCCAGCCAAATGTCTGATAAATGAGCGTAGTGGGTATTTCTCCTCCTTTATTACAGATCTGAATAATGTGTCAACATTAAAATAAATGTTAAATAAAGTAAAGTATTAGGAAATGGAACATCCTACCCTGACAGCTTTTTATTTGCTATTTCTGTTCTGTGACAAAACTGAGTTGATATGTGATCTTCCATGATTTACGCAGCCCTGCCTTCTACCTTGTAATGGCTCCAGTGGTGTTGAGCTGCCTTGAGAGGATTTACTGCAATTTGTCGCTTTTGAAACTGTTCCAAAATAGTCTGCTGACAAGTACTAAAGAGCTTTCAGTGAAATCTGAAATGGTTCATTTGTTATGTCAACTGGAAACATTAAGTGATATCTGAAAATCACTTTAAGATTTATTGAAGTGATTTAAAATATCCTTTAATGGCAATTTGGCATATCACAAAAGCAGTATTGTCCTTAAAAGCATGAGAAAATCTTTTCATTGCATCTTAAAAGTATTCATATCATGTTCTGATTATAACTGAATCACTTCGCCACTTGGGAAATCTCTCACTTTAAAGATACTCTGAAAGTTTAACAAGCAACTTTTTAACAAATATTTGTAAGCGGAAGAGGATTATTGTGATTTACATCATTTAATATCCTTGACAATCATAGGCCTGATAGCTTAAATTCCAGAACGTATTACTAACGTACTTAAAGATGTGCGTCATATTCTGTTCTTCCTTAAGAATCTAAGCACTTATTGCTATGCAACGTATCTGTGTTGGCCACTGTGAATCACTTTCCACCTTAACGAACACACAATTTAAGTAAATCAGGCAATTTATGTGCCCTGTTAAATATGGGTAGAGTTTTCTTAAAGTTCTCTTTGGGACCACTGTCTCTGGAAAAATGAGCATAGGATTCTAGGTGACAAGCTGTGTACAGAGAATTTCCTATGATTGTTGCTGATGATGATTTTCCTTGGGAAGAAAGAAAGGCATACTGAATTTCCTTAGGTTTAGATAGTAAACGTACTTTTAATTTAGAATATACAATAAGCAAGGATACCTTTGAATTAGTTGACAATCCCTGGTCCTCAAAATGCTTTAATTTCTAAGCTAAATATAAGTGTAATAAAATGTGAATTAAACTCTACCCCCCTCTCCCAAATTTGAAAAATCTGCTGGGCTAATAATAATAGGAATCTGACTTCTTAGAGTGGATCTTAGGAGGAAATAAGCTAAAGAGAGATACATCTTCATGTCTAAGGTTGGCTATGGGGAGTTAGCTGCTTTGGCTTGATATGGAAGCAAGTGCAATATAATAGAATTGAGTCCTAGGCAAAGATTGGGACTGTGGCCTTCCTTGTTCAAGTTTATAGGATGTTCTGCTGCCTGTGATTTCTCTCAAGGAACAGGTGTCTGACAATAGAGCCCAGCAATAATCAAATCACCTCTAAGGAAAGGTAATGGACATAGCCATGCATCACCAACCAATGCAACCCAAGGAACGACACCTTGACTGAGGAGATCCTGCTCTGGGATCAGCATGGAGAACACGGTGACACAGGGTGACAAGGGCTTGATGCCAGTTTCACTTCACTCCTTCTGTCTTCACTACACCCACCTAGACTCTCCTTTTAAAAAATACCCACTATTATGAATGCAGTTTAAAGGAGGGTTTTGATAAGCAATTTCCACCAGTCATAATTTCTCGTGCTGAAAAGAAGCGATCCAGGACATCATGCCTGTTGAATTCTGTGACTGAGATTGTTTATTCTGTGGTAGCTATATCAGACCACTGCCATCCATGGCCAAAAGAAAATTTGCTAATTTTCCTTTTATTTAATTCTACTGTCAGGCTCAATTAATAATATATTTCATTGTCGTAAGTCAGTATTTCTCAAAGTGTGATTTTTGGGACTAGCTATGTGAGAATTACCCAGGGTATTGTTTTAAATGCCATATTTGGGGCCCTAGACTTCTTGAATAGACTCTCTGGGGTTGAGGCTCAGGAGCCTGCATTTTTAATAAGAACCCCACGTGATTCTTATGCACACTGAAATTTGAGCACCGTAGTAATAAGACGTTTTCCTTTGATTAGGGTTTATAGTCACCACAAAAAGATCCTCACAACTAATTTATTTTAGAGCTCAAAGGGACCTTGGAGATCACCTCTTTCAGCATCCACATGATTAAATGAAGATGTGTTTGAAATTCCAAAAAAATATTTGATTAGTTCAATGAGAAGACAGCCTTGCAGACTATTACATAGCAAAAATAATAACTGTCATTTATGTGGGACCAAAAATAGGCTTGGCAAGTAATTTGGCATTTTTACTAATAAAAATGATCCTTAGACATAGAAGAGTGATTTAGGAAACATATAAACTGGTGGGCTATGTTACTACTGTGGTCACTAACTCCAGCCAGATTTTAGAACAATAATAATTTAACATGCATGAGGAATGGCTATCATGATAATATGGTCATTCAAAAATACTTTAACTCAGGTTTTTTTTTTTTTAATTTTGCATTTTTTTCTCTTTTCAAACTGACTTGTGCTTCTGAGTCTAGCCTGTTTATTTATATATATATTTTTTTAAAGGTATGAGGTTTTTTTTTTTTTTGGTGTGGAAGATTGGCCCTGAGCTAACATCTGTTGCCAATCTTCCCGTGTGTTTTTTTTCTGCTCAAAGCCCCAGTACATAGTTGTATATCCTAGGTGTAAATCCTACTATTTCTTTTACATGGAATGCTGCCACAGCATGGCTTGATGAGTGGTATATAGATCCGCGCTCAGGATTCGAACTGGTGAACCCCTGGTTGCCAAAGAGGAGGGTGCAAATTTAACCACTATGCCACGGGGCTGGCCCCTTTGACTTAGGTTTTTAAAAAATATTTTTACTGATTATTAAAAATTTACAGATTTTGAAATTCTTGAACCCAATGTGTATGCATAGATGTATATTTAACCACCATCAAACTGGAATATTAATTCAGTACACGATGAGTATGAGATTAGACCTTCTTAACAGGAATGATCCTTATTTTCTGTCATTTGATTCTATAAATTTCAAAACCGATTTCCCCATCTAAATACTCTCAGGCTCTATTACTTAGAATCTAGATTCTTGAATAATGTATCTAGAATCTAGAATAAGGTATCTAGAACCTTGAATAATGACAAATAACCTATTCTATCAATTGGCAAAATTACTCTTTGGAGCGATCACTGTGATTCTGGAACTTCCAATTTGCTCCTTTTGTGGTAGACACGAGCCACCTGGGGGAATTAATGTTGTTACAAGTTTGTTTTTAGTATGAGTTCTGTTCCTCATTTGGCACTTGCCATGAATTTTGATACTGAAGTTAATACTCATTCTGTCCTTCTCGGACCAGTATTGGCCTGAGGATAAAACCCAGCCCATGGCCGGATTTTGCACTGCTCCCAAGCTAAGAATCTTTTTTGGCACATTTTAAATAGTTAAAATAAAATCAAAAGAAGAATATGTTGTGCTGTGCAAAAGTTATATGAAATTCAAATTTCAGTGCCCGTAAATAAAGTTTTATCAGAACATGGTCATGTTCATTTGTTTGTCTACTGTCTGTGGCTGCTTTCACGCTACAACCACAGAGTTGAGCAGTCGTTTGCTAGGGGGACCATATATCTCACAAAGTCTGAAATATTTACCATCTGCCTCTTTACAGAAAAAGTGTGTAGACTCCTCTTCTAGAATAATGGTTTTAAAGTGTATTCCTTGGACCAGCAGCATCAGCATCAAAAGGGAATTTGTTGTTAGAAATGCAGGACCCATCTCAGACATGCTGAATCAGAAATTATGGAGAGGAGGTGGGTATGGGAGGTGGACCCAGCAATCTGTACATTAACAAGCTTTCTAGTTGGTTCTGATGCATGCTACAGTCTGAGAACCACTATCAGGGGGTGGGGAGTGGGGCTTGTTTTAAGGAACAATAAGCAGAAGTTATTTGAAAATATAAGTTAATATGTATATGTAAGCGTATGATTTATTTAGCTTTTATATTTCATTTGCAAGGAAAGCATACAAAAATGTGGAAGAAAATGATGAACACTGTGAACCCTCTTTGTTGCTAGAGAAATAGCTGTTGGTAGAGGAAAAAAAAATGCATGTCTTGCTTTAGGGGTTACTTTAATTTTAACAAGCTTTATAAAATTACCTCAGAGTAGCTTTGATAAATCAGGAAAATGAGATGGCAACCTTTCTGGAAGCTGAGTCTCAGTGGTACTTAAAAGGGCTTATCATTTGGTTTATCAAGAAGAAAATACAATATGCTTCAATTATTTATATATGAAGTTAAAAAAACCCAACCTGAAACTATATGTGTAAATCAAATTGACTTCAACAGAAGGGAGGGCAAAAAAGACAGCTTCTTATGTAGAAGAAGCTGATCCTGATGTCCTATCGTTTGATGCCTATGTGTCATGAACAGCAAGTGCTCGCCCCCATATGGCTGACATTTCTGCATCCACTATTGAAGAAGGGACTACTTGGTCCCAATCTGAACTGAAACTGTGGGGACAGATGAGGATGAAAGGAGGCATGAAGACTAATCATTTAAAAATAAACTATAATAAGATAATCCAGTCCAAGTGAGGCTATAGCTTTGAAAAGCGTGCTAAAGAAAGCCCTTTAATGGCTCTTAACATTCCACTGTAATGAAACGAATGGCTCAATGTACCGTTCTATCCTAATTCAGTGATATTTATTTTAGGATATTAATGCATATTTAGTTTCAGTTCTGTTTACTAGTACAATAAAACCTGAGGTGATAAAAATAAGAAAATGATATGGTTACTAAAGCTAGAACAAAATGTTGCACTTAAAAATGGAGATGGTAATTGAAGGGTCTGGTCTTAGTAGGCTAGCTAACACTGCCTATGGAGAAGCCAATAAGGAAATTGGACAACGGTTTAGTTTTCCAAAGAACATTGTAAACATGTAAGAGGCTTCATTTTCAGTGAGAGAGGATGGTGTCAGCTGGAGTGTTTAGGAGCTTGGCTTTTGCTGTCTAACTGTTTATGTTGGAGTCCCATCGTTGCCTGTTACTATCTGGGTAACCTTCAGCAAGGTACAAAATCAGCCTGCATCTCAGTTTTCTATCAAATGAAGAGGATGATAACATTACCTACCTCATAGATTTAGTGTAAGGATGAGAGGACATATCCACATAAAGCCCTTAGCCCCATGTTTGGCACATAGTAAACATTCAAAAGTGTTAGCTATTGGGGCCAGCAAGGTGGCGTAGTGGTTAAGTTTGCATTCCACTTCGGCAACACAGGGTTTGCCAGTTCGGATCCCTGACTCAGATCTATGCACTGCTTGTCAAGCCATGCTGTCGCAGGGGTCCCACATATAAAGTAGAGGAAGATGGGCACAGATGTTAGCTCATGGTCAATCTTCCTCAGCAAAAAGAGGAGGATTGGCGACAGATGTTGGATGTTAGCTCAGAGCTAATCTTCCTCAGAAAAAAAGAAAGCTATTGTCACTGTCATTGTTCATTGTTGATCACATATTTGCAAGTCAGTGGTGGTGGTAAGGGAGGAGAGATAGGCAGTGAAAGATTATTTAGTTTGCCAACAAACTCTGAACTCTCTCATCAATCAGATCAGATTGTTCACTAGAATTGCTTTCTGGATCAGTTTTGAAACAATTTAGCGGTCCCCTTCTATAGAAGCTTTTTTGGCAACCTGTGCATGGTGACTCCACAGAGAAAGCTCACAGCTATCCCTGGCAATGGGCTTCAGCAGCGTGTTCATCAAACACTGAAGTCATCCCGGTCAAAAAATCCAGGCTCCATCCCAATCCAAGTGGGTGACGATAACCTTCACTTTTCTATGAGAAAAAAATTTCTCTTTTAGATTCTTTGCTAAGATTTGCAAATGGAAACATAGTCAATAAGAGCACTCTGGTCCTTAAGCCTTGACCTATAAATTCAAAATCTGTTTCCACGTTGGGGTGAGAGACATCTGGATGCTGCACCTGCCGTGCTGTGCTGCTCTGTCCTCAGGGTGTGCCATTCAGGCAGCTCTAATGGCTGACCTTAGTCGGCCTGAATCTTAGGGTGTTTCTATCTAGGAGTCTGAGGACACAAGGCTCAGTGTAAAGAGTAAACACTGGACAACTTTATATCCAGGCAGACCACTATATATGAACACCTGTCATATAAACACAAGTGATAACACTTTTCTTTGGAGCAAGTGTTGCCACCCATCTTCAGAGCAATTGCCATCTGATCCCCAAATTCATGACACTATTAAAGGGACAGATCCAGACAGTCACCTTGTTTTTTGGAAAACATGAAAAGCTGCTTTCTATTATGCCTAGCCAGAAGAAGTTATTGTGACCATGGATATGTCCTGTTCTCTGCTTCTTACCATCAGAGGGTACAATTAGTGTTCCAGGGAACATGTGTGAGAGACCACAGTATGGTCATTCTGCATCTTCCTAGTGTCTCAACCTAAATACAGCAAATATTTACTGAGGCTCCATACTTCTTGCTAGGCTAGGCTTGGAGGATATAGTGGTAAAAAAAGATAAGCTAGTTTCTCATGTCATGGAGCTTAATCTAGTTAAAAAATATTTTTATATTAAGACAAGCACTGGCAGATATGCTACGGCATAGAGTGAACAGTTTGAATATATGTTTCTGACAAAACAAGGAAGTCCAATTAAATTCTCCCAGGTGAATCCACTCATGCCCTTCTGCCAAGAATTCTTAAGTGGAAAAATCTGAAAAGTGGAAGTTTACTGAGTTGGAAACATCTGCTGATACACTTTGAATAAAAGATCATGTATAACCATGTTTTAAAAGTTGCTACCAGACAACGCGTTACTTCTATGCATCCATTATAATTAAATATTTCCTCCAAAATCAAAGATAATTACCCTCTATTAGTTACAAGAATGGCTCTAGCCTCCATCCCCATCATCCTCTTCAAAGGTTCCCTCTCTTTCTCTTGCACTTATCTTGGATCTCCATGAATTCTACACCTTCAGAGGCGTGATTGTTTTCGAGAGTCTGGGGCTGTTGTCTGAGCATCTCTTATGCTATTGCATCTCTGCTCTCCATCCCTCACCTCCAAACTTAGCAGCTCAAAAGCACATCATGACTCACACCCACTAGCCTTGCAGGCCTCCTTAACTCCAGGACCTCGCTTGGCAGAGGTGTTGAAGGCCATGTTCCTGGGTGGGAGTGGCCTCTTGATGTACTGCCAAGGCCTGCAGGCAGGCATCTGGGGACGGGTACAGAATGTCTCATCAGTCAGTTGGGCTTGAACTTCATTCTGAAGGACTTAGGTGTAAAGGGTTAAAATAATGTGTTTTGTTTAAATGAGATAGCCTTCAAAAATTTGAGGGTCGAATATCAACTAGCAAAATCTCTGAAAATATTCTCTATTTTTATTTTCCTTTGAGGAAACCACCCTGGAAGCTTAATTTTAGGGGCTATTAGAGAAGATATTTTAATGTAAAATGCTTTGGTTGTTGATGAGACAGAATTTGTTTTTCAGTTCATCAGCAAGATGACACTTTGATAAATTACAGATTGTTCAGTGCCTAAAGAGGCACATTGTGACAGTTTTCATCACAATGTGATATAAAGAGGCAAATGAAGCAGTACTCCAGATCATGCCGGGGCCGGTTTGGTGACGATGGCGTCCACTGTGTCGATAAGAACAGGGAGAGGCTGTCACTTACTAACAATGTGTTCACTGTTCTCTGATCCACCTGTGAGAGTCACTTTTTATCAATCACTTAAGGACAGAATTTGATTTGGATCTTGCTGCTTATAAACAGTTGGATGAGTGGGAGGTCACACAGCCAGCCAGAAGACCTCTTTAAAAGGACTCATACCGCAGATTTTTCTTTTTTCTACCTTGATAACTTAGGCTGAGTCCTCCTGTGTGATAGAATGGAGTGTGAATGAAGAGCTGGTCACTGATTTACTCTTACTCATTTGCATGCACCAGTTGATACTAACTAGCTCCATGTCTAATCCTTTAACCAAGTTTTCTGGCAAACCAGAGCCACGGCATCGTTCATGGGTACCTGATTTGAATGCATATGTAAAGACATCACCTCTGGCTTCAAATTTCTCTTTGTGATATCCTGTTTATTTCATTTTAACATGCATAACCCAATATTCTGTGCTATATATCTAGGTAAAATTTTCTCCCATTTCATCACTGAAGGTAAATTCTAAAGTAAATGTTGAGCACTTTAATTCCTCAATTTGCTTTTAAGTCTTAAGGGGAAAATTATGATGTTCGCATACTGGTTCAGGCCGACTCTAGGATCTTAATGGGAATGGCTATGTGAGATTAACGCTAAAGACAAATAGGCAAACATATAATTCAGCAAAAAAAAAAGAGTTATTAACTAACTTTATCATGGAGTGGTGCTGGTGGGCATATAACTGGTGCCAAATGAATGGCATAACTGTAATTTTCACCTTTCAAATATTGCTGTGGCACTGTGGAGTCTAGTCCAAAAGAAGCTGATCTCATTTGTCTCATCATGGTTTCTTTTGGGCCTTGGGCAAACGGGCCAACACTTATTTTCAAGGCTGACCTCATCTTTTCTGGCTGTTGAGTAGACTTTGCACTTCAGTTGATGAGGGCATATGAGAAATGAACCAGATAAATTGCTTGATTAGAATCTTCATGAACCAGAACTGATGACAGGGGCACACGTTTATTTGTGAATTAGGAACCAAATACATCTTTCTGGGGCTCGATGCTGACACACGTATTTATATCCTCCCCACTGTGTACCATTCACTAATTGTAAACCCTGGGTTGTTTTGCATTACGGAATTTTTGCACCACTATATGGTGCTTGAATGTTGACCATGCTTCTCTTGCAAGTCTCATGTTAGTCTATAAATGGCCCTCTGGTTAGGGGAACATTGGCCTTCCTCCTGTGCTTTTAAGAAATGTGAAAGAGGGAACTGAACCTATAACTCAGCCAGTTTTGAAGCCAGCTTGGTTATTATTTCTTCAATAGTAGGAGACTCTATAATCACAATAAACAAATAAATATAAATTCTCTTTAACTGATAGGATGAAAAAAACCGACACATTTCATAGATTTTTATAGAGATAAAATCATATTTAGCCAGAAGTGCCTTTCTTGGCACTACATACAATGTAATAAATCTGTGTATACATATGTGAGTGTGAGTGTCTGCGTGTGTGAATGTATCTTTAGAGGTTGATAAAGTGAGAGATAACTTTTTACTTCTCAAGTGTCACAAAGCTTGGAATTAAAAATGTATATAAAAATTACCAAATTTTGGGGGCTGGGGGTGGGTAAAAGAGGTAAAGGGGCAGATATGTATGGTGACAGACAAAAATTAGACTACTGGTGGTGAGCATGATGAAGTCTATACAGAAATTGATAAATAATAATGTACACCGGAAATTACACAATGCTATAAACCATTATAATCTCAATAAAATAATTGAAAAAAATTACCAAATTTTAAAAATGTGAGATCTTAGTTTCTCTATATGCCATAAGGTACAAAAATTAATATCAATTAATTTTGGCAGATTAATGTGATTTATTAATTTACTAATGGTAAACTGTGATATTAGATACACATTTGAATGTTTATCTTTTGTTAATTTTAACAAAAGTGTCTACGTTTCCACAAAACACTTCTTTCTAATATGACATATATTTGATAAATAGGTGTCAGATTTTTAACAGACTTCTATAGCCAATTATCTTGTAGAAAAATCAGCATTCACTTATAGTGTTTCAAAGCCAAAATCAAATAAAATTAAGGATAGAGGAGATATAAATCTGTCTCCTTAAACTGTACCTTCTCATGGAATTTTAAGGGACAAGGAGCTATTAGAAAAATATTCCTTGGGCCAGCTTGGTGACACAGTGGGTGGGTTAGCACACTCTGCTTTGGCGGCCCAGGGTTCACAGGTTTGATCCTGAGTACGGACCTACACACCACTCCTTAAGCCATGCTGTGGCGGCATCCCATATACAAAACAGAGGAAGTCTGGCACAGATATTAGCTCAGGGCCAGTCTTCCCCACCCCCCGAATTCTTATCTGATTTGAGTTGTTGATTACTGAGTCCGATAATATTATTGTTCAGCAAATATTCACTGCTTCCACTCCCATCCTCTCTGAAGGAGTAAAGTTCCCTGCACCACTGACATTGAATTTAGCATGTCAGTTGCTTTGGTCAGTGGAATGTACATGGGCATGACATGGGCAACTCTGAGTACAATTTTGTGCACTTCCGTTTTGCTGCTTGCACCTTGCCATCAACCACAAGAAGAACATAATCCTGGTGGCAGCTGCTGCTTCAAACCATCAGAAAGACCCAGATCTGATTTAGAGTCTGAAACAAAGCTGTCACAATGGATCACAGACTTGTGAATAAGAACAAGTATTTTTATTGTAATAAACTGAGATTAGGGTGTGGTTTGTTACTTTCTTAGTCTGCTTAGGCTGCCGTAACAAAATATCATAGACTGAGTGGTTAAAAACATAATTTTTTTTTTTTTTTAGGAAGATTATCCCTGAGCTAACTACCGCCAATCCTCTTCTTTTTGCTGAGGAAGACTGGCCCTGAGCTCACATCCATGCCCACCTTCCTCTATTTTATATATAGGATGTCTACCACAGTGTGGCTTTTGCCAAGCGGTGCCATGTCCGCACCCGGGATCCGAACTGGCGAACCCTGGGCCACTGAGAAGCGGAATGTGAGAAGTTAACCACGGTGCACCCAGGCCAGTCCCTGAAAACATAAATTTATTTTCTGACATTTCTGGAGGCTGGGAAGGCCAAGATCAAGGTTCCAGCAGGATTTGGTTCAGGTGAGGACTTTCTTTCTGGTTTGCAGGTGGCCTTCTGCTGCATTCTTAAATGGCGAGAGAGAAAGAGCCAGCTCTCTGGTATCTCTCCTTATAAGGACAATAATCCTGTCAGATCAGAGCTCTACCCTTATGACCTCGTTTAATCTTAGTTACCTCTGTAAAGGCCCTTCTCCAAAATAGTCACATCGGGGTTTGGGAATGCAACATGTGAATTTGTGGGGGAGACACAATCATTTAGTCCATACGAGTTACATAGTATTGTTGTAGCATAACTTGATGAATATTCATATACTACTAAAGCTTGTCCCAGCTTTTTTTTATCAGTTTTCTCCCAAAACAGCAACCAATAAGCCAGAAAGACAAAAGGGGAATGTATTCTGATTTAGGCAATCAAAACCACAAAACCACTCTGTTTATGTGGCCATTTTTGTTTTAATAAAACCATTTTCTATATTTTATGCCAAGATAAACACTGTTTTGCCAGTAGAAAATATTTTGTATTAGGTAAAATGATCTAATTCACTACATTTGGGTGCATACAATGTTTTTACTGTTGAAAAAACAAACATCTCATTTTCTGTCTTTTCTCTGTGTGTATGCATGTGTGTTTGCAATATGAGATTGCATAGATTTTATTTCAAGTCTTCTCTGTCGGGTATAGTCTGATGAATGCAGAAATGCAATGGGGTGATATTCAAAATCAAATAACAGGATCAAGAAACCTAGAAACAAAATCAGTTTATCATACAGTCTGAAATGATTATTGCCTTAGTATATATATATATATATATATATATATATATGCCTACCTTAAGACACAGTGAGGCTGTTTTTCTCTTTTGATTTTAGGAGTGGGTAATGAGTTGGCTTTTTCACTTTTTAAGTGTACAAATCTAGGAACTAGGATGCTATTTTTAAAATTAAAATTGTGTTTCCACCGCAGATTTTCCTCTTGGTGCAGGAACTGGATCTCAATGTGCCGAAGCACATCATGCAGACATGCCACCGAAATAGGAACAGCAACCCAAGAATATAAGAGTTTAGGGAACCTTACACTTGTTGAGTGAGGGGCAGGTGAAGGCAAAAGAAGGGCCACTGGAAGTTAATGTCCTCAGAAATCATGCTGTGGCCTACCGAGGTGGCACACTTTGATAGCCAGGATCATGCGATTGATTGATTTGACTGCGAAATCAACCTGGAGTCATGGTCAGAATGGCTTCTCAGTGTAGGACCACTCAGTATGATTGTGCATTTCTAGCCCAACACTCCGAGCCAAGATGGTACTCTTAAGGCTGCATTTATCCTGAGAAGAAACCATTTTTTATTGTATATAAAAGTGCTGTGTGGGCCAGTGGTGGCTCTGAATCCACAGATAATCCTGGATCAGCATCAAAAGCCTTTTGTGAGGATAAGAGGTTGCACTCTAGTCCTGGTGCTATCCCTCGGCATAGGATGAAAACCACTAATTCATCTGAACAAGTGTAACTTGAACAGGTCCATTCAGAACACGCTAAAACGTGGCCATTTCCTTCTAGCATGGTAATGCAGAAGCTCAGTTCCCTGGTCCCCACTTACGTCTCCCCTCCTGCTTCAGCTTTCTTGAGCAGAGACTTCAGGATCAGCTTTCACCTTACACCTTGTAACTTGGCTATTCTTGCTTAGCAAACTCTAAAACAGCTTTCCTACAAATTTATGAGGAATATGCTTCCGGCCTTAGCCTTCTGTTTCTGAACTGGACAACATTTATCTACAGTTCTTGTTTATTTACTCGTAAAATAGATATTCCTTTTACCTGAGGCACTATGAGAATCAAATACTTCATTTTGAAAGGGCTTTGAGAAAAGCAATCTTTCTGTCAGATATGTATATGTCTTAAAGCAGTTTTGACAAATGATTGTGGTTATATTCTCAAGCTTTTAGACTTACTTCCAAATAAAAATACCTTCAGTCCATTTTAGAATGCAGAAAAGTAATTTTCTTATTTTTCTTGCCAAAATCCCCATTCTGTATCTTCTGAGATATTTACATTTATCTTAATATTTTTGTGGTAAAGACCTCAAAATGGTTTTAAAGTGACGTATACGTCTGAAATAAAGAAAACTTTTATATAAGTGTGTATTAATTAAGAAGAACCTAGAACTTAGAAGAAAATTTAGCCTTGGAACTGATTATAACCAATACATAATTGATTAGACCAAATTGTCTGTAGGAATAACCACAGATTATCAATAAATGTATGGCTGACGAGATTTGGGAGCATCCATTTTGATGATTCCCAGTGGCTTGACATATTTTTGCCACATCAAAATCCACAGCAGTCATTCATCTTTTACTTAGACCCAGACTCCTTCCATCTTGTGCCTCTATCTTGTCAATAATCTTGGAGTCTCCCCCAGCTCATGGATCAGGAAGCATACCTGATTCTTAATCATTTTGCCTAGGAAGTGGCACTCGCATGTTCTCTTTACATTCCATTGGGGCAAATAAGCAATACGACTTCATCTAGAGGCAAAGGAATTGGGAAATACATATTCCCTGGCTAGCCAGCTGCTTCTCAGGAACAACTACACACTTTTTCTCTGCCACATAGTGGTTAGCCAAAGTCTTTCTGTGTATTTTCTGATTTTTAGACGAGAACAAGCAGCAAAGATACTCATCTATTAACCTCTTCTCTGTGAGAGCACAAAGAATTAGTGGTCATAAGATATAATTGGAGAGCTAACTCTTCCTTTTCATATGTAGGGCACTATTCCTTCTATTTATATTTAATTTGCTAAAGTGAGCAGGAGATGAAGAGAAGAGAATGCGTGGTTCTTATTTGGGCTCCAAGTCAAGCATCTTAGCAGTAGAGATTTAATTTTTAAATTTAATTTTAATTAAAATGAGAGCCTAGAGATGTAACAAAACTCAAGAAATGGAAATTAAAAAATAAAATCAAATCCTGGAGGAGCACACACACTTAAAGATTCATGCAGGCTTCTCAATGAGAATATCAGCATTCACATCATTCTTCTCACGTCTATTGGTGATAAAGACACAGCTGTACATTGACATCTGTGGCAAAATTATGGATACATTTAAAATATGCTTTTGATAAATACATATACATTTGTGTGTCATACTACACTTTTATTTCTAAATGGCAAACTATGTAATGCATTATGTAACAGTAATGGTTACTTTACTGCATAAGCTACACACATACATATATATCATAATTAGCTAAATTTTTCAATTTTCTCATGCTTTCACGAAACGAGACTCAGCTTATTAATTTATTGTAGAGGCTTAAAAGGCATTTCATTTTGAGATTCTTTGTCTTGAATCCTAAAAAAGCAGCAGGATAACATAAGAAGGGACTCAGCATTGCCAAAAGAGCAAATATGTAGGCCAGGCCTATAGAAGATCTTTCACTACTTTCTTGCCAATATCTCAGCATCCAATGCCCTATTGGCCTTGGTCATCGTGTGTAGGAAATTGTCTACAGTGACATTTTTCCCTATGCATACACCAAGGCTGCTAAAGAATGTCACACAAACGGACAGATTGGTGCCAATATACATTCATGATTGCTCATCTTACCCAGGCTCTCAACAGTGCCTGGGAATCCTATTAGATTTCCATTATACAACTGAATTCTCATTCCCTATAGATACTATTTCAAACCTTCTCAACTCTCCTCAAATCTTCAGCTCATCCATCTCCTTCCTCAAATCCACAAGATTACTTTAAAGCACTGGGGTAAACTCTTAGACTCCTCATTGTCCAGGCTACAACCTGCATCCATCTTTCCCTTCTTCCTGTTGGGGTGAGGAAGATTTGATTTTGCATCTGCATAACTGATCTATCATGTCTCTGTCTCTGGACCCCTTCCTCTCTGGATTTCTTAGAAATACAGTAAATGCTCCATTCTCCATCTGCTTGTATCTTGAGTTTCTCCATTACTTCTGGATAAATCACATCAGAATTTCACCATTTATGTTTTTTTGGTGTTAAGAAAAAGGAAAAGGAAAAGAAAAGAAACTTTCTTCAACCTAATTACCTCTGCAAATCCTACTCTCTCATCTCCCCTTCATGGTCAAAATTCCTGAAGGTGTTATCTATATTTTCTGTCTCAATTTCCTGAGCTCATCCAATGTTATTTCTTCTTGCAATATAACACTGACCTTGCACTCACATAGGCTATCAAAGCTTATTTATTGCGAAATATGGACACTTTTCAGCTATTTTGCCTGACTTCTTGGAAGGATTTGATGCTGTTGGAATCTTTTGTTCACTAACTTCTATTTCCCTGTTTCCCATGGTATAACTCTCTCCTGGTTTGCCTCCTTCTCCTCTGGCCTCTCCTTATTTTCTTTTGGCTCTACTTCCACTTTAAACATTTATGACTTTCCAGCCTCAGTTCTAGTCTTTTTCTCCACCTCACTCTTAAGGACTTGTAAAACTAGTCCAGGAACCTCTTGGTGAGTTCATCTACTCCCAAAGCTTCAGAAACTCTGTGTAAACTGATGACTCCCAAATCTACTCATCCAGCAAAGACTTCCTTCCTAGGCTCCAGTTCTGTATATCCAACTGCTTACTAAACATTTCCATGTGTATATTTCATAGATACCTTAACATGTTGAGAAGTGCACTCATGATTTCCTTATCCCTCTTCCACACTTAATTCTCTCTTATCTTCTTTATTCCTGAAATGCTAATGCCATCTACCCAGGGCACCTCTCACTTCTAGTAAGTCACCAAATCATTTTGATTCTACTGTCAAACTGCTTTCTGTATACTTCTCTTTATTTCTACAGCTACCACCCAGGTCCAAGCAAATACCATCTCCTTTCTGAATGGCTGCCACTTCTTCTTAATTGACCTGTCTTTCTTCAATATCTCTCTTCTCTAATCCTCTTCTGCACAGTACAACTATGAGAATATGATTATGACATTACCGTGCTCAAACTCCTTTAGAACATTCCCATTGCACTTATGATAAGGTTCAAACTTGGAAACATGTGACAACTGATTAGACCATTTGTGATATGACCTCAGTTCACTCGGCAGCCTCATCACTCAACCTCCTCCTCACACAGAACAGACATATAGAACTTCTTCCAATTCTTTGAAATATAGCTTGCTCTCGTCCACCTCTAAGCCTTCACATCTTATTTCACATCTTATTTCCATTCTATGGTTTTTCTTGTTATCCTTCAAGCAGCCCTTGTTGGGTTTTTGGATTAGCTTAATAAATCCTACTAAAGTATGACTTCAACATTTATGTTCTTCT
Source organism: Equus asinus (assembly GCF_041296235.1). NCBI lineage: Eukaryota > Metazoa > Chordata > Mammalia > Perissodactyla > Equidae > Equus > Equus asinus. Next base: position 42,538,298 of record NC_091812.1, read on the forward strand.
CCTATCATAACTTCATGCTTTATTATTATTGCCTGTTGTATGAGTTTCCTATTGCTGCTGTAACAAATCAGTACAAACTGCAGCATAAAACAGCACGAATTTATTAGATTACAGTTCTGGAGGTCAGACATCTAAAATGGGTCAGCAATTCTGTGTTCCTTCTGGAGGCTCTGGAAAAGAATTCATTTCCTCATTTCTTCCATCTTCTCAAGGCTGCCTACATTCCTTGGCTCATGGTCCCTTCCTCCATCTTCAAAGCCAGTGGGTAGCATCTTCAAATCTCTCTCTCTGACCTCTGCTTCTGTCATCATATCTCCTTCTCTGACTCTGTCTCTCCTGCCTCCCTCTTTCCTTATAAGGACCCTTGTGATTATATTAGGCCCACCTGGATAATCCAGGATAATCTTTCTATCTCAATGTCCTTAACTTACACATAGCTGTAAAGTCCCTTTTGCTATGCAAGTTAAAATATTTACACATTGCAGGGATTAAGATGCAAACATCTTGAAGGGGGGCATTATTCTGCTTCCCACATTTGTTTAAATGTCTATTTTTCCTATTAGATTTTTGAAATCTCTTTTATTCCCCTCTTTATTCCTCTCTTTATTCTAGCACAGTGCTTGACCCATGAAAGGTGTTCAGTACATATTTATTATAAAGAAACACACAGTCCTAGATGTGATTTCAACCCACTGGTATAGGTATAGATGTAGATATAACAAACATGTAACATTGAACGAGGGTAAATTGTAAAATATAGTCCTAAAACAATCAAATGCAGCTATAAAACAATCTTTTTCCCCCCTACTCTATTGCTCCTTTAAAAACTCTATAGCAGCAGAGTATTGTCTTATACTGCACTGGAAGGTGAGAGGATGGAGCAAACAGACAGGGCAGGGTTCCACTCTGCTGTGAACATAGAGTCACTAGGAGTCAGAATCAACTCGACAGCGCTAACAATAACAATAGCAACAAATCGCCCCTTTAAACTTTTTCACAGAGATTAGTTGTTATCCTGTCTCCAAATGAGAATTCAGATTGCAATTGCTTCTCTGTTTACTTTCAGGTATTAAAACAACCTATGGTGACTTTGAATCACAAAACAGTTTCAATTCAGTAATCAGAATGCCCCATCTCATGAATATGTCCGAACTCTGGGTTTGCGTTTATGTTGAATTGCTTCTCCTCCTCCCCACCCACCTTGCTTACTGTGGTTTCTGACCCTTTCAGCATTGGAATAGGGGGAAGAAGGGAGAGTTAAGTGGAACAAAAGCCGTTACTCGGCTGAATCTGTGGAGGTGAGGTAATTTCAGTGGTCTCTGAACTCTGCAGATGTTGAAAGCTGACTCTCTTGTGTGTGTTCGTGGAATATTGGGGGAGATCTCTCTCACTCCATCCCCAGAGAGCTCTCTTCTCCAGCCACGAAGTTCCTGGAAGTCAGCGTCTACCTTCTATTGAGGTCCCTTCACCCACCCAGCTGAACTGCTTGAGAAGGTGAAGACTACCCAGCTGCTGCTTCCTCTCCTGTGTGTTTCAAAAGTGGTCCCAAGGAAATGCTCATGAATCCATTGTCCCTACAGATTCTCAGGGTGCCATTAACTTCAAACCAGCCCTCTCCACTGCTGCAATAGACCACTTTAGCCAGCTTGTTGCTCGCAGACTTCTTAGGCTTGGCTCAGATAATAGCCCACTATGGACTCCAAATTGAAGGAACACGTATTATGCTCCCCAAGTGGTCCTTTTAAAGACCCTCTGGGGTGTGGTACGTGTATTGGGGGAAGGAAAACATTCACAAAACACCTCTCTCCAAAGAAAACCTCTTCAAAACTCTCCCATTTAGAAAAAAAAAATCTACCTGTAGGTGTGAGAGGTTTAAGAGTCATCTAGCTGCATCACAGACAGCTATTTTTGAAACTTCTATCACAGTCTAGAACCTCACTTTTGAATATATGACCTAGCTGAGTTAAATATTGAGTACCATGTGCCACTGTACTAGGTCTTGTCTTATTCCATTCTATCAACTCAGTGAGAAAGGCATTAATATAGTCCTCATTCTAGAGATGAAGAAACCAAAGCCCAGAGAGGTTAAGGAATATGCTTCAGGTCACGGTGTTGATAAATAGTGGACCTGAAATTCAAAATCCAGGAGTCCCAATGCACAACTCATGTCTTCTCATATCATAATTTTCATCACACTTTCTCTGTTTACAGCCCATCTTCTTTATCAGACTGTGATTTCTTTCTTATTCTCATCACTTTTCCTATAGTAACGTTCACCTATGTCTTGACACTGACCTTGTTCTCAGTTTTTTAAATGCAATTCAAGATGATATATTGCTTCACATGCCATGCAGGGGGAATGCTTTATCCATTTAAGAACAATGACAAACAAAAGAAGCAAAGCAAAGCAAACTTAAGAAGAAAAAAGATCTCCAAACATAAAACACTGTTACTGTAATATCCAATTAAAAAATAAAGAGAACAGGGGGCTGACCTGGGGGTGTACTGGTTAAGTTTGCGTGCTCCATTTTAACGGCCCGGGGTTTGTGGGAAAGGATCCCAGGCACAGACCTGCACACTGCTCATCAAGCCATGCTGTGGCAGCATCCCACATGGAAAAATAGAGGAAGATTGCCACAGATGTTAGCTCAGTGACAATCTTCCCTAAGCAAAAAGAGGAGGATTGGCAACAGATATTAGCTCAGGTCAATCTTCCTCACCTACAAAAATTAAAAAATACAAAATAAAGAGAACAGTCCACAGTTTTTGTTTACTAAAGACCAAAAATTAAATTTTATGCTGCATTTTACTGATTTTACAGATGTTCATGAAGCTGTGCCCAGCTGTTGCCTGAAACGTGTTATTTTAATTATTGTGGGGATGTAACTGATATTGCCCATGGTCAGGTTTGCCTTAGTGAGCGTCATTTCACATTTTAGTGTCAAGAAAAGCTATCGTTCTTTGAAGCAGACTTTGATTAAGATCAGATAACTGACTCTGATTGTCTATCTATTAGTTCCCACCTTTGCTTTAGTCTCCAGAAAAGGACTGGGCAAACAGTTGTAGTTTGTAAATAGTTTGTAAAATAGTTTACATTGGTCCACTGCTTGTTTTTGTAAATAGTTTTATTGTTCCACAGTCATGTCCACTCATTTATGTTTTGTATATGACTGCCTTCATATAAATTGGCAGAACTGACTACTTGTTGTGGAATCTGTATGGCCCACAAGGTCTAAAATATTTACAGTATGGCCCTTTATGGAAAAAAGTTTACTGACCCTTGCTCTAGAAAGCTTGGATTGTCATTTTTCTTTGTATCAGACTCTCTACAAAATACTCCTTCATACTACATTGCCCCAACTGTTTATCATATGTACAAAAGTGACATTTTAACTTTTATCCATTTTTTCTCTCTCACATTTTACCTTAGTTTCTTGTCTTTATTATCTTGTCTATATATTTTTAGCAATTTTAAATTTACTTTATTTTACTGTATCTCATGAATCTTCAAAAGCTACCTTAAATTCTTTTTGAATAAAATGGCATAATAATAAAATAAAATATCACTTTGTATTATATACATTTTTGCAAGTAAGCTCAAAGTATTTTGCGTAAAATGAAGTTGAATATAAAGAAATAAATAAGTAGACAAGAGACCAAACACTCGTCCTTGTTGCACTGACTTGAATATTTTAATTTTTGTTTTTATGAAACACCTCCATATATTTACTTTTCAACTTTGTAGGCCTTTAGAAGCATTAGCTGATTTTTTTTTAAAAGAAAAAGGCCAACAAACAAAAAATACAAAGCTCTTTTTGAACTTTATGCTTTATTTTCTGAGAGGCAGATAACAGTGTATTTCCTGCAGGGCAAAGCTGAATAAGATCCAAAAGCATTTATCTATTAAAAGTATTAAGTATTACCTTTTAAAATGAAAATGCATTTAATTTTTATTTCTTTACTGATTTTGTGTAGGCAAGTAGAATGAAAATTAATGCTTTCCTCTGTCTCTCTAAAATAAAAAATGGTATATTTAATTGGACATGTGCTCCATTTCATGAAATGTCATTTATCTAGGATATATGCTTCTATTACAGAAACAGCCACTGCACGGTATAAAGTATATATATATATATAAATTCATATCAGTGGCAATCAATGGATAAAATTACATTGACCTTCTAATTGAGTGCTGCCATTTTGTCTAATACATTATTTTCTTAGCAAATCTTAGAACCCTTCTTTTTTCTTTAACTGCTCTCATCCAAAACTTTCATGCTGGTTCTAAAATTTCATTTCATGCTGTAGGATAAAAAAAACACCACAGATGATATATAAAACGTTTCAGTGCAAAGAATTCTCTCTTGACTTCTAACCAACTCTAGACCATATTAAAGGTTCTAAATTCAGTGTCTTTGACTCAATACTGGGAGGACTTTTATATTTTCAATGTTCTTTTGCTTATTAATACATGGCAAGCGTTTGGAAAGAAAATATAAATCCCAGGACTGTATTCCAAGTACTTTTCTTCAGTTTTTCATAATAAAATTAGGAAATTAAAGTGATATAATTCCATGCTGAATTTTCCAGTTTAACAAAATGAAATAGACTTCTTGTGGTGATTGTTTTGCAATAGACACAAATATCAAATGGTTATGTTTGTACACTTGAAACTAATATAATGTTATAGGTCAATTATATTTCAATTAAAAAAATGGAGAGAAGTCCTTGTTACAGAGTCTGTCTATATGGATTTTGCTATGTTGCTGGTCAAATCCTAGCTCTTGGATATAAGGTAATATATAAAATGTACATCTATGTGACCCTTCCTTCCTGTTTTCTGACAGATTTAAGGGAGATTCCTTTGTATTTTGCTTTCTAGTTGAAAAACAAAAATCCATTAGCAGGCTTCACTCCCCTGAGCCAGCTTTTCAGATATCAGGTTAGACACATTTTAAAAAATCATCTGTAGTCTGAGAGCATCGGGTCTAGATATGCCCAATCCACTGAAAACTGAAACAACAGTGACATCAAAAGCCACAGGCTTCCTGGTTACTTTAATGATAGATGATTATAAATATGAGTCAATACATTAAGCCAATCTATCGTTGTAAATATTGAGCTCATATAAATAAATAAAGCCGGTGGCTTCACGGAGACGCTGGTCTTGGCAATGGGATCTGCAAGATTTGATGGTGCTGCCAGGAGGCGCTGGACGGAGTTGGCATTTGTTGTCATTTTGCAAGCACCACAGATTCTGTGTGTTTTTATATTTTTATTTATTTATTTTATTGTGAGATTAAAACAGAGTAAACCATAAAGGTTTTCTGGAAATTATTTTAAGGTTTTGCAGTTTAAAAGGTAGCTATTTATTTATCCAAATAGTAAACATACCAATCTTTGATTATGTAAGATTGGATCAAGTAATGCCCAAATAACGTCAGAAAAGCAATTTTAGGTCATGTTTTTAAATTTCTCAGAAAAGTCTAACATTGAACTGAATTATTTTCCTGAAATCCATGCCTAAAATATCCGTTAAAGTTATTGTTCAGAATCACAGCAATGGGTAAGATTCTTTGTCTTTCAAATTCTTACTTACATTAGATTTCACTGCGGCATCACTAAAGAGAAAAAATAACAAAATAGAGTGGGCAGTTTGATTTTAGGGGGAAAAGTCTTTAAGCGAATCTTTGGCTCGCCTGCTCTTGCTACCTCATTAATCCTAAATGGTGTCAGTCAGTTGAGTCTAATAGCTGTGAGCGTTACTACCATGGTCAGCTCCAAATTATAGTATTGATTAATTGATTGTCTTCTTCCAGTTGTGAATTGTATTAGTGCTGGCTCGGGCAACTTGGCTTAGGGCCAGAGCCTAATTTTAAAAGGAAGGCAACAAGCAGTTTCACTGTTTCACTGCTTCACTGCTGTGGTTAAGTGGATGCTCAGGAAACAAAAAGCTTTGGAAAGACAATTTGACAAAAAGGAATGTACTAAATATAATGAATATGCACTTATTTATAGTCTCTCTCCAACCCGGAGAAAAAAGCAGAAAGAGAGTAAGTCAAGAATTCATCATTTCTCAACCTCAGACTTCCAAAACAGTCTTAAAACAATTGACTGGAGGATGAGAACAGGAAGGAAGAAAGATCCAGCATGATAATGAGCCAACATTCGGATCTGTGGAATTACAGCCATTCAGGAGAGAAGCATGGTGACTTTGGTAGTTTCAAACCAAGTAGAACTTAAAGTGGATTATGGCTCCCTATATCGTAGGTATAACTATCTAGGGAAGCTTAAAAAGCACCTGCCACATTGTGGCACCACCAGGGCAGTAGTGCCATCTTCTTAGAATAATATAAACATTACTAAGTTGAAAGAAAAAACAAAGGCCACTTGTTTCTTGTTAACTCTTCACTTTAATGAGGAATATAAAACGGATGGGACTGTTTATCATTGATTCTTGTGGAATGGGAAAAGCTAAATGGGGCATTGAGAAGTTAATAACTTTCATAGATCCATAACTTTGCATTTGTTTGCTGCCAGATCAATTCCTTTTCCCTAGAAAATCTGGAGGGAAAATTGGTGTGGAATGGAGTAACTGATTATAAAATAATATTCACACTAAAATGTATTTATAATCAATATTAGTCTTTCTTTTCAATATGAACAAAATTAAACTTGACTTTACAGAGAATTAGAAAGAAGACCTTTCTTCCTCAAGTAAAGGGAAAGATCACAAAATAAATGAGGGAAATGATTCCAGGGGTCCTAAATTTGAAAGCTTTAAAATCAGTGTTTAGACAAGAGTAATAAATGGAAGATTATAAACGGGCAAACAATTGTGGATATGTGAAAGCATACATCACAAGGTCAAATATGCTGATGAGAATTAGAATTTGGTGAAAGTTTTTGATATAAAAAAGGGGAGAAAGATTGCAAGTAGACCTGTGGGTGAGAAAATTACTCTTCTTTAAGTGGTACTAAGTTCAAGATTATTAGTGATTGATTATATAGATATGAAAAATCCTAATAGAAACAAGAGCTTCTTGGCATAGATCCTGTAAGGGAAGTTCATAGAATAAATCTTCACAAAATGTAATGGTATATTAATTCTTCATAGCTGTCTCAGTGATCTATAGCAAAAACAAGGTTAGAGTTGGGAAATTCATATATTTGCTACATAACAAATATTATTATGGGATACACTGTTTGGTAGATGCTAAAACTACTTTGGGGGCAGGTAAAAACAAGCAGCGTGCCTTCAGGGTGCTCTGTGGAGCTGTGCTAACAACTTGAAAAGATAAATGCATATCTTGACTTAATTAGGTACTTAGGCGTTAACTCGGAAGATAAAACTCTTAGCTTGTTGTGGGAAGCTTCCAAATATAATTCATCCTGACACAGTCCTGGGTTACTCAGCACAGAGACCCTAGCACAAAATGGGTGTGCCATGAGTATCTTTTGAAAGAAAGAATGCATAAGAATATAGCCTTTGAACCAACTTCCTGTCAATGGCAAGAAATAGTTTTTAACAATATACTATCTTTAAAGACACCTAGCAATAAATAAATAAAGTCAGTAAAATAAATAATAAAGTCACTAATAAGATATTAGTAAATTTAAAGTGCTTGGGATCCCAAACATGTAGGTGTAGCTAATTTTCCCTCTCCTCAAGTAAATAAATGTGATTCACCCTAGACTAAGACATTATTTTCATCCCTGTAGACGTAATTCTTCACCTATTTGGACTGGATTTAGCAACTCCGTTATGAACTCCTGTGCTGCTAGTATTTGGGGAATGTTTGCACTCTCCTGTAAGTGTTCAAGTGGTTACATTCTAAATGGGCTCCGTCTGTCTTACTCCCCGTTATGTTCCCTAGGTACTAACAAAGGGTTTGGCACATAGACAACTACTTGGTTCTTTCAATTGGTGTCATTCTTGACCCGTTTTCCCCACACCTCACATCAGGTTTGTCTGCAAATCCAGATAGCTCTACCTTCCAAGCAATGCCTATCCAGAATTCAACCACTTCTCCCACTCCCAAAGCCATCGCTCGGTCCACTTGTTGCCCGTACTATTTCAACAGCCTCCATCCTGGCATACCTGCCTTGGCCCTTGTGCCCGTTAGTTAGTTCTCAACCCAGAAGCCTGAGGGATCCTCTTAAAATATATGACTGATCATGTTAGTCTTCTGTTCAAAACCTTCCGTGAGATATCATCTCACTTAAAATAAAAGTCCAAGTTCTTCCTAGGAGCTACAAGGGTCTTTTCTCAGACATCTCTTCCTATCTCTCCTTGTACCGGGCACTCCAGCCACACTGGCCTCTTTGCTGCTTCTCACATATTAGGTAAGCTTCCTCCTCAAGCCATCTTCATGGCCTTTGCACCTGCTATTTCCTTTGTCTAGAATAGTCTTCCTCCAGTGCCTACAGGACTAACTCCTTTACTTTCTTGAGAGGTTTACTCAAAACTCATCTCCCTTCAAAATTTCTAAAATGCCAACATTCCCCTTAACCTGATACTTTAATTCTCCTTCTCTGCTTTATCTTTCCTATTAGTGCTGATTCCAAGCCTGATAGTCAGTAGGTAAGATGAGCTTCCATTCTCGATAGCTGAGTGTCTATTTGATTAGTTGGTACTGATTAGTCCTGGTTGTTAAATATTTTAATCCTCACCCATGCTCATCACTACCTAATATACTCTATTCTTTACCTGTCTCTCATTACTAGCTCATTACTCCTTCACTTGAGCTTTTCTGTTCAACTCTGTATCAGCAGCATCTGGAGCATCTGGCCTCCTGTAGGTACTCTACCTGTATGTCCCTATTGTAGCCTATGTGTGCTTCTATCTTAAAAGGCACGTTTTTTATACTTAAACATTTTTATACTTATTTGCTTTCACATTGTCTCCATATAATAGATTGTGAACTACTTGAGGGCAGGTATCATTGTTTTTCATCTTTCTATCTCCATCATCTACAGTAGTGACTGGTTAATAAATATTCAATGAATAGATGAATGAAAAAAGGACTTGTGCATACCCACAATTATTCATTTAAGATATACATAGTATTCCAATTATGCCTTTATTTGTTATGCTTACCTATTTTTAATCAAGATAAAATTATTTATACAAACTTTCATTGGCTCAAATATAACCTTATAAATTATATATTCCCAATGTGTGAATTTATCTGCTTAAAGGATTTTCAGGAGCATAATTCTTGTGACTGAGGAGAAAATATTATGTATACATAATCCTTTCTTGGCATTACTACGGTTTTAAATTGTAGTAATATGAAGATCTCAAGTAAATTTTAGACAGCTGTTTCCAACAGAAGATATTACATAGGAGATTCCTAATTCCATTGGATAACTAGAGATGATTTCTGCTCTTTTAAAATGTGATTTAAAAAGTATGATTCTGCATAGAAAAATCTGAGAACAGATTCAAAGGTCTGTTTTTTGTTTGTTTGGAACCATTTAACGTGTCCAAGATTTTAGAAAGCATAAACTTTTTATAAAATATTATGTTTAGGTCTATGCCATCTACCACAAGAAGAATCAACTCATAAAATTTTTGGTTAATAAATTATATAAGATTATACAAGGCACGTTTATCAAACGTACAAAAGGTATTCTTAACAGTTCTCACAAACTCAAGACTCGAAAAATTACTTACCACCTGTTTTGAGGAATGCTGCCCCCCTTGTGTTTTGTTACTTCCCTCCTTATATGTTGTCCCTGACCCAGGCAACTCTCCCTCTGTTCAGCACAGCCTATCGTAGGCACGCCTATCTTCATCCCATTGAGTATTTAAGAAACAGGTCAGATACTAGTGAAAACTCACATTATTTAGAAATGCAGAGCCAAATGCAATGGTATAGCTTAGTTCCCACATTCTGGAGATCTCACACACACACACACATAAGCACAGCCTTTTATATACCATTCTTAAATTCAACTTCTGGGTGACACTTTATAGCTGAGTCTCAAAGCCCCTCACTTTGGACAGATGTCCAGTTATCAAGCACCAAAATTTAACATTTCAGACAACCTCAGATTGCCACCCTGACATTTTATCCCCCATTTTCCTATAGCCTATAAAGTAGGAAAATAATGAAGATAATGAGGGAGATAAATGTGGACACTTAAGGATCTGACATCTACAAAGGTTCTCAAAATACTAGTCTGATTGTCCTGGTTCTACACACCACAACCTATAATTGAATTTGTTTGAAATTATTTAGTTTAGTTATTGTCTTTTATTTCTAGAAAGAGGTGTCTACCTTTGCATAAATATAATATTGGATGATTTTATCACTAAGGTGACTTTTAGGGGAAGTTAGAAGTCAACCTCTTTTCATAGCTCTATTTAGCTATTAAGAACCATTCAGTTTCTCCTAATCTTCTTTACTTAGGGACTTTTCTTCCATCTTGCCCATTTCTTAGGAAATTTGGATGTAGCCAGTGTTTTCCAACTTGATACTAAATTAAAGGCCAGGTAGATTTAAAAATATACCCATGTTAATGGAATTCAATTGTAGATGGTCAAAATACATCTTAAGATTATATATATTAATATATATTAATATGTATTATGTATTTTTAATAATGCATGTATTATATATATTATATATACATATATAGCAATATATATACATATACACATAAACATTCTCCTACAGTCTATCTTAAGTAAAAAAACAAATAGTTTTGCAAGGCAGGAGTTTTTAAAATTAAGACTTTATTTTTAATTTTTTTTCCGAGGAAGATTAGCCCTGAGCTAACTGCTGCCAATCCTCTTTTTGCTGAGGAGGACGGGCCCTGCGCTAACATCCATGCCCATCTTCCTCTACTTTATATGTGGGATGCCTACCACAGCATGGCTTGCCAAGCAGTGCCATGTCTGCACCCAGGATCTGAACCGGCGAACCTCACGCTGCCCAAGTGAAACGTGCAAATTTAACTGCTGCGCCACTGGGTGGGCCCCAAGACTTTATTTTTTAAGAGCAGTTTGAAACGCAGCAAAATTGAGGAGACCTAACCATTTTTAGCTTCTATTTCTAGAAATGAACCGATGAATAGTGACCAAAACTAGAGTGGACAATTCATACTTTATATTGATTAATATACAGGATTTTTTAGGGAGAAAAGATACTAGAAACTGATGCACATAACTACCTTAAAATTTATTTTATACTACTTGTTTTATTTTTGTGTCATTATGAACTCAAATTAGACAAACTCTTTTTTTATCCTCATGACTTTCTTGAGCAACACAAATAATCCAAACTGATAGTCCTTTCGGTGATTATGGTGATGATCACAAATACTTATGTTTAATCCTGTCAATCTTAACTTAAAAGTGATAAAAATAAACAAACCAATTTAAAAATCAGTATAAGAGCCCCCTATTTATAATAGTCCATGTGAAAAACACCTTTAGGCTTTCATTGTTTCCTACAGGCACCTGAAACCATACAGAAGGCACAATTTGTCTGAAAACCCAAAAGCACGGTGGTCAGACTGAGAGGTAGCAGCTTTTCCACATACTTATGGTAGCATCCAGGTACCATTTGTCACTTGCGTTAAGTTCTAGGCATCCATCTGAAACATAAAATATTTTACCGATGTGCTGGGAAGAGGCAGCAGAGGACGAAATATCTGAAATTCACGTCTTAAAAGGAATGGGTGAAGGAGGTCTGGCTAGTTTGCATAGAAAAACAGAAGATTAAAGGAAAAAATAAAGGCAGGTAGATTCTGTATCAGTATAAGGAATCCCTTTCTTGCAATTAGAGCTACCCAATGATGAAAGGGAGGTTTATGTGTAGTTTTAATCACAGACTGACAGTGTGGCATGGGGAAGCTTCCTATGGAGTAGGAGATTGACCTATGGGCTCTTCCCTGGTCTTTATGTCTTAATTTTTCTTTTTTTCATCAAAGGATAAAATGGTTTTAAATGAAGAGTAAAAAACGTCTGAGTCACAGATATACTGCCAAATTTCTTTTTGTTCTTGAGCAGGTCATTTATCTTCTCTGGGTCTAAGTTTGTCATGTACGAAACATGGCCTGGAGTTTTTAAGGTCTATTTTAGTTCTAATGTTCTCTGACCATACAAATGTAGACATACTGAGTCAAACTCTAAGTCTGCTCATGATGAGGATCATTACAATTGTAGAGCTGGAAAGCATTTAGAACTGGAAAGCAATTAGTCAATCCCTACACAAGATGTTAGATTATTCATTTTACTATTCTTATACAGACTTGCTAGTAAACCATTTTAATGTCTTTCTTTTAGATACTATATAACATAGTAGTTTTAGTTGTTACCTCTGAATGAAAAATGTAACTCTCTCAACCGGAAATGCTCAGAGAAGATCCTGCTGAGCATTCTTTTTTCTTCTTCTTCTTCTCCCCAAATCCCCCCAGTACTTAGTTGTATATTCTAGTTGTAGGTCCTTCTGGTTATGCTATGTGGGACGCCACCTCAGCATGGCGCATGGCCTGATGTGCGGTGCCATGTTCGCGCCCAGGATCCGAACTGGTGAAGCCCTGGACCATGGAAGCAGAGCATGTGAACTTAACTACTCGGCCACAGGGCCGGCGGCTGCTGAGCTTTCTTCCTCTGGCCATACAGTCTGCATCCCCAATTAACCTCCCCTTAATTAGATTAACTTGTTCTTTACCAGAAATTGTCAAATTAATACTGCAATCAAAAATCTCTAATAGAGACCCGAATATGTCCCTGCTATGTATAATGTTAATTACTTCTTTACTAAAAATAACTCAAATCAGGCTCACTTAATGGGATGCCTTAGTTAGGAGATCTGGTTTATTTCTCTAAAACAGTGTTGCTCAGAACTTTATAAGTAATTCTTAAAATCACCTAAAGAAACCTTAGTATTTCCAACTTTCTTAATTAATTCGATTCTAGAAATTAACTAAAATTCAGGAAGGTTACTCTTCATTATATGAAAATATTTACAGGCATTGGCATTGGTCCTTATATTAAAATATGGTACTGTGTAGCAAATAATCAAATGTTATCATTCACAAGAAACTAAATTCCACTTGCCAAAATAAGCAAAGCACTTGGCTATAGAATCCACAGTAATATTATGTTCACCATGCATATTTGTGAATTTCCACATTTAGACATTTAACAGTTTCTGGCTAGCATTAGCTTGATCCAATTAGGAAAAGTGACACTGACAATTGCATGAAGAAGAAAGCTCATTTAACCAAATTGACTAAACTTGGTCAATGGCCCTAGAGCAGAAGGTTTTGAAATTTTAATTACAGAATAGTATATTCATCATTAACAGTATCTTAGATATCCCAAAATGTTCTCAATCAGTAATTTATTAAATGTTCATCGAGTCAAGGCACTCTTTTAGATATTGTGAGGGCTATTAAAGATGAATAAGAAGACATAGACCCTCCTTTCCAAAGGTTCACGATCTAGAGACTTAAGGAGGAACTGGCAAAAGAGTGGAAGCCTCATGATTCTGCCGTCTAGTTACAGGGTTTTGGTTCTCTTAACTCAAAGCAATCAGGACGATTTCAAGACATAGTGGCGATGGTTGTCTCTGGAGTTCCACGGGGTTAGAATTCTGATGCTAGTACTACTTGTGTGACTTTGGGTAAGATACTTTAGTTTCTCCAGTTCTCAGGTCCCTCATCCTAACATGGAGATAATTAAAGTACAGACCTCAGAGGTTTACTGTGACAAGAGAATAAGAGATGAGTGCAATGTGCTTTGCACATAATATGCATATCAAAAATAAAGGTTGAATATATTTAAGGGATGAAGGCTTCATTAAATAAGAAAGCTGTCTTTCCTTTGGCAAGATTAAAAAGTTCCATATTTTGTAATGTGTTAGAGTTATATTCTTACATTTAAGACTGATTATATAACATTCATGGACTACAAAGGGAAAGAAAAATTTCTAATGCAATGCCCTAAAGCAACACTGCTAGTGAGCTTGTGATCTTAGATAAATGGAGAAGACAATTTGGGAAATACTGATCAAATATAATGCCCTAAATAAAGAGTGCTAGCCTTCACCCAATTGTTTGACAAAATGTCTTATAGTTTTGCAGACAATATGGAGAAGGCAGGATTAGAAAGAACTAGGTAAATTTGTTAAGGGGCGGAACAGCCCCTAAAAAGACATTAGAATGTGTAAAATATTAATCTGAAAAAAATACTTTGAATATTGAATATGTAAAATATTAATCTGAAAAACATACTCTGGCTCAGAGTGCTGTCTTTAGTAGAGTGGAAATATTATAAGATTTAAAGGTCAGAAAGTTTGGAGTTTGGATTCTAGCTCTAATTGTTTTTAGCCATGAAAGATTTTTACCTGCTTGACCACCAGTTTAAAGAAGAGGCTATGAGGATAACATGTAAAGCCCATCACTTCATGTTTGGCACATCTTAAGGGCTCGATAAATCATATCAATGATAATCATTGTTATTTTTACCTCCATTTCATTTCTGTGATGAGATGAAGATAATTACAGTGTTTCGTTTCCACTTTTTACTCATCTTGGAGATACAGGAATACCAAGAAACCATTTGATCTGCATTTTATAGAAGAGGTAGTTGTTTATGCTCTTTCTGACCATGAGACACTATGTTTCTGTGATTCAAGTATCTATCCTGTCTCCAGAAGGTGAACTTCTAAAATTTATTGCCTACTTCCACTTTCAAACACACCTATATGTGGGCAGATAAGTTCCTGATACTCCAAGATTGAATGAAAATAACGTGATTAACATCTATAGGCTAACCCATATAACCACTACAATATGTCAGGTACTGTTCTAAAGCACTTTTCATATATGAAATTTAATCTTCACAACAGCCATAAGCAGTAGGTACTATTATCTCCATTTTACAGATAAGAAATGTCAAATACACGTATTTGAATAGATTGCCTAAAATCAAACAGCTAGTAAGGAGCAGAGAATCTAGGCAAGTCTAGGTTAGGATCAATGCAATTTTCCCCTTAGAATAGAATTGATTGGTTCTGAAAAAGCAATGTCATAATTGGAAGTATATTTGAAATATTTCTATTGGCACTAGATCAGACAGCAATAGAACTTAAAAGAAAATAAGAACATCATTTCTATTATTAGTTCTATGGGAACTAATAAGTACTTCGGATTCCCAAACAACTGGTTTTTAAATTAACTCTGGAACATAATGTGCTCAGAAAATGGGAACTGATTCTATACAAATTGCTGAACCATAAAGCAGAATGATTAGTATCATAAGAGAGTTATGAACAAAGGCACATAGGAGTTCAGAAGAAAAAGACATCATTCTGACTGTGGGTATCCAAGAAAGCTTTATGGCGAAGGTGAGCTGAATCTTAATACAGTGGATATAAAATTGCAACAATGAGGCACCGAAGGCAAAACAGCCTGAGAGCTGAAACAAATTTACTACAATCTCCATCTCTCTTGTTTAACTCTCATCTCATTTGACTTCAGTGCCAGCTTGGCTTCCGAAAGGCCTTTGTGTACCTTTTCTATACACAGATATTTTTCTTTTTCTTAGAGTCTTAAGAAGCATCAACCCCAAATGAGGTTGATGGAGAATATGGGAGGAGGTATTCCTCCTTTAAGGTGCAAATGCAAAATTTTTAGTTGATAAAAGTATCTGAGCTTGCTAAAGAACTTTTAAACTTTATTGTCAAAATTTGTATTTAGAAACATCAATGAAAAATCATGTTTATTTTATAATTCATCACAGATTTATACTAGATAAAAGTTTTAAATGATATGCCAATAGGTCAAATATCTTAGAGAGCATAGGAGTTATTTATTGCAAAGAAGTATCATTTTAAGATTAGAAGCACCCTAGTAAGTTGCAATGGACAAGAAAAAATGTACTTGGTAGAGAATTTTATCAAAAAGTATTATTATAATAGATGAAATGTTTATATCAGAGAAAGAATATGTAAGGTAACAAAGCTGTCTTAGTAGCAAAGTAGTGAGAACTCAATGCATTACATGATAACTTGTTATTGTTTAACAGAGATTAGACATTGAAAAATTTGCTAATCTATTTGCTAATCTGTTTTCTCACTTTATTCCCTCATTAACAATAAATAGCTTTGTAGCTTCCAGAAGAACAAAAATAAAGAATGTAGCCAAGACCACTGCTGAGGGCTAACAATTTCATGGCAGCAGCAGCTAAATTCAATCAACATTTAAATCTATAGGCATCTGCTGCTCCAGTTCAAAATATTAACCCATTGTTAGATTTCCCCCACATTGCTGACTAACATCATCCGTGATTCAGAACTGAAAAAGAAATCCCTCATTGACAGATACTTTCCTAGTTGTTCCATTGTTTTGAGTAATGTTTGAGTATGTTGTAATTTTACTTATAAAAGGAAAACTCGTCATTCATAGTAAAGAACAACTCAATCTTAGCATATTCTAAGAGGAATAGCAGGTGAATAGAATACAATGTTTGAATATTCCATTCATCCATCCATCCTAACCAATATTTATTGAGTGCCATCTATGTATCAGGCACTCTATTAGGTGTTAGGACTCAAAGAAGGGAAGGAGTTAAGATGTTTGGTAGACTTACCTTATGTTAGCCACTGTAGGTGCTTTCAAACACAGTCCCTGGCCTCAAGAAGTTCAAAACCTAATTAGAAAGATAAAAATCAGAATTCATTTAAAAAATATTTCAAACCCTGAATTATCTTCAAAATATGGTATTTCTGCCATCCCTTTTTTAGGGGGATTGAAACAGAGAGGAGAAAGAGCAAGAGGGTTAATGAGAAGCCAGTATCAATTTTATGTGATATAATCTTTAATTGAAACAGTGAAATGCCAAAAATCAACATGGAAATTTCTTTTGTTGCTGTAAAGCAGTAAATATTGATTATTCCTTAAAATTTTTAACTCAGACTATCATGTCTAACATAAAATGATTAAATTGTCCTCTTACTCCACCTATTTCATCAAGGCTACACAATGCCTTAGTTGGTTGCTTTCTGAGATTACACAATGCATTTCCAAATTCTCATCATTTGGACTTTATGGAGCTAGATGCCCCCTAAGTTGTTAAGGGGATCATTTAAACCCTGGTGGCCAAGCTAAAGCAAATCCTTGTCTGTTATATTCATCCTGGGACTAGCTAGCATGGAAGAACTCTAAATTTATAAGCATTACATTCATGTAAAAGAATCTCATTACTAATTTTTTTTTAAAATCCACATCTCTAAAACATAGAAAAAGGCACTTTGTCTTAATTCCTTAATAGAATCATTTTATAAAGTCTAAAATCTATCCTGATTCAGGCTTTCAGAATTTTTTCCTTCTGTCTAGACCACTTCCTTCTCAAGGGTTTTTCACACCTTCAACTCTTATTTCTCTTTCAATTCCCAAGGAAGTGGTTATCTCATGCAGAAAGCCTTCCTTGACATCCTGCCCCCTCCAAGTTTGACTTAGATGTATCTCCCAGATGACCCAATAGCTCTGTGCTCTTCCTTATCACAGTTTATCACATTACCTTGTATTACAGAAACTGGCTACTTGTTCACCAAACTAGTTCCCTTTTCCTCCTGTTACAGAGCCAGACTACATTTTGCAGAGAGATGTGGGCATGTGACTGAATTCTTCACAGTGGAATATGGCTAGATCCAAATAGTGCCACTATCAGGCCTGGCCTTAAAACCATCTCATACATGATCCTTTGTTCTACATTCCCTCACTACAGGTAGAATCTCTGAGGACCTAGAAGAGGAAAGATCTATAAGACAGAAAGAGCATGGTCCTACAGCCACAGCTTTCAGCATTACCCTCAACCCCACTAATAGAGTCTATTCATACTAGAGTGTTACATAGATGATCATCCTTCATCCCACCCTGACTAGGAACATCTATTGACACTGGAGTTTTATGTAAATGAGAGTTAAATTTCAGTTCTTTATGCCATTAAAATATTGGGTGTTTGGGGCCAGCCCCTTGGCATAGCGGTTAAGTTTGGTGCACTCCACTGTAGAGGCCCAAGTTCATGCGTTCAGATCCCAGGCGTGGACCTACATCACTTATCGGCCATTCCGTGGCAGACACCCACATATAGAGTGGAGGAAGATTGGTACAGATGTTAGTTCAGGGCTAATCTTCCTCAGGAAAAAAAAAAGAATGGGTGTTTGTTACAGCACTTAGCCTACCCAGACTAGGATTGTTCCATCTGTTTGATCTCCTCCACTATGTTGTAAATTTCAGTACTCCCACAGCGACTGGTTTTGTTTTGTTGTGGTTTTTAGCCAAGCCCCTGACATAGTATATGGCACTTAATGACCATCTCTCTATATTTATTAATAACTTGAATTTTATGTGATAAAATGTACCATGAAAATTTCACAGAAAATGTTATTCTAAATACACTTATTCTTTGGGGGGAAATGCAAGGCTTCATCTAGCACAGGCTTCAAAATACTTTTTGGCAAATACCTTAAAGGTAAAATCTGATTTTGCTTAGAAGTTCAAAGCAAGTGGAAACATTGAAACA
Organism: Equus asinus; assembly: GCF_041296235.1. NCBI lineage: Eukaryota > Metazoa > Chordata > Mammalia > Perissodactyla > Equidae > Equus > Equus asinus. The sequence continues at coordinate 42,556,845 of NC_091812.1, forward strand.
TTTTTGCAAAAATGTGTTTGTAGGCATCTATTTGTGGTTCTTGGTAAGATGGTGAGATCATTGCAAAACCTTAGTCAGAGGTAACACACTCAAAAGCTCCTTGCTGCATCTGCTGTGATTTGGAAGGTCCTTCGAACTTCCACTGGGGATTGAGCGGCAAAGAAGAGAAAATGAAAGGTAATTTTCTTTCCTTTTCAAAACAATAACCAATCACAGAACCCAAGACCTTCTGCTCTTCTCATAGTACAATGAAATAACTTTTGAAGTTTAGTCAAAAATGGAGACAAGCAATATCAAATCTCAGTCAGCATGCATTCCTGTATTTATTGCGAACACCTTTCTCTCTCCTTCCTCCTACAGCCAAAAACACTGTGTGCACTGACTCCTTTTGGGCAACCACCTGTTTGAGGCCACTTCCAAAAGGTCTCTTCATAAATCTCACCCATCTGTCTCTTTACGATCATCCACTTGCTAGTTAAATTTAGTCCTGTTTGGCAGAACTTAACTTTCAAACACAAACTTCCTTTACTTTGAGCCCTATTTAAGTAAGGAAAACATAGTGGAGATGGTCAGATCTCCTTGCTTCTTTTCTGAAGAACAAAGAGGAAGCTTTTTCTGCCAGACGTGCAACTTGCTTTTATCCCGAAGTAAAAATCCTCAAGCTCTGTGCCACAACTCATTTATAATATTGCTGAACAGCACCTTTAGGCTAGATTTTATGGTAGCTTTAATAAATTTGTAGTTCACTCACATCCATGTTAACACATAATTTACCCTGGTAAGGCACCTGTCTCTTTAGTGTCAGGCAAATGCACATTGGATTTGCCAGTTGAAGCCATGTCTTCAAGTTTTCATAGACATGAAGACAACTCTTCCGCTTCTCAGATCATCTCAGCACTACTTTTCCTTTCTGACTACAAATATCAACCCAATGACCTGTTGATGTAGCAGAGGAGACAATAGAAAGTATTTAAAATCAACCTGAAATAGAAAGAATTCAATTTTTTCTAAGTCATGCTTCATGTTTAGGTCAACTGAGCTTCCTACAGTGGTCAGAGTGCAAATTCTTAATGTCTCAATTTTGTTTTCTCTTCTGAAGATCGAGGAAAAAACAGGATCATAACTTCTCATAAGCAAGAGAAAATGGAATTTCAGCAATTGATTTAGCCAAGTAAGCAGCACACTCCAGCTCATAGAACATTCCTGATGTGGGTAAGAGAGTGAAACAAATAAGAAGGGAACTGGTGCAATGGGACAGGTTCTTTCATTTCCATGCTTTCTGCCAAAGTTTTGACTAATTGTTGTGGCTGAGGAAACTGTAAGAGCGACAGTCAATAACTTTCCAGAGCAGAACTGTCCATGGTGAGGTATGATCTGGCCTGATGCAGCTGTAATATTTCCAGATGTGCATGGAAAATGGTTCTAAGAAGTTTTGAAGCTTTCCATTTACTTTGGTCATAAACTCAATTTTTTTTTTTACCCACAGAAGTAACAAACATCTCATAAACAGCCCTTCATTTAGTGTTTTTTACGTCAGAAGAATACCATCTATTTTATTTTTTAAATAGAGTTAGCTAGAGTCAAATCATGTATATTTCACATTTTGACCCATAAAAAATACTTTGGACTTCCTCACTATAGTTTTTTATCTTTGCTGTATGGTAACCCTTCTGTTATAATGTAAAAATTCCAAGTTTCATTAATGACTCATGACTCTATTAAATGTAATAGGCATTTTTCACATCCATTAATTAAAACTTTTCAAAACTAAAAAAAGATATTTCAACAGAAAGCTGGAATTTAATTTATATGTATAGTGTGATGCTTTTTACAACTTTATTTAAATTACAAAAAAGTTTACTTCATATAAAGTTTCTTTCTGCTGCTAACCCTATTCTAAAGCACCAAAAAAAAAAATCTGATTATCAAAATAGCAGGTCGTTTTAAATCAGATTCTACATTAGCACAAGCAACCATGACCCCGTACAGTGGTTTAAAATTACGTATTAAAGAGACTTCATTAGGAGGCTTTCATTCGCTTTTATTTAGAATTGTTTGCACATGTTTTTCTTTAGTCATTGTTCTCATGTTTCCATAGATTCAGGTTTATACTAGACAAGCAATGGTAGGTAAGCAAACATCCAGGAAAAAAATAAAAATATGAAATACCTAAAGGTATCTGTCTTGCAAAATCGTCAAGTCCTCATTTCATGTGTAGGTTTTCCAGTAGGAAACCAGGATGGATGAGGAAGAAAGTAGATTTTTAAGTTTTGTTCTGCCAAACATGTTAGACCCCTTAAGCGACATCTTTGCTCCTTTCGTCCTTCCTTCTTCCTTCCTCCCCTTCTTCCTCCCTCTTCCACCCTTCTCCCTCTCTCTCTATATTTGTTTCCTTTTTTTTTTGTTCTTTCTCTAACATTGTTCTTTTTCTCTCCCTTAAGTAGAATGAGTCTTTTGGAGTTTTATTAACTGAACAACAACAATAACAAATCCTACCTTAAACCATATTGCAGCTGACACAGAAACGTAGGAAAAATAGTCTACAATGATGAAGGTTACTGGAGTATAAGATTGTCATCACACATCTGGAAAAGGATATACAAACTGGGATATCAGTTGTGCCTCTCATCACTAAAGAACGAGGATTTATGGGGTCTTTATTTTGGATTGTGTGTATATTTCCACAGGGTCTCTTTAAAAAAACAAGCAGGACTTCTTGGAAACCCATGTACCTTTTAAATATTTTTTATAAAGTCAAAGTACAGAACACTTATAGAAAAGTGCATAGACAATGAATCACACAAAAGCAAACACCAGGGCAACCACCACCCAGGTCAAAATATAGAACATTTCTAGTGTTACAGAAACCTCAAGCTCCCTCCCAATTCCATTCCGCCCTCTTTGTCAAAGGTAAACAGACATTATCTTGATTTCTAGCCCTATAGTTATAGCTGCCTTGAACATTATATAAATATAATCACAATTACGTATTACTTCGTGTCTGGCTTCTTTACTTCACATTATACTTCTTGGTTTCATTTATGTGGCAATTTATCAGATATCATATGAATATACCTCACATTATATATCCATTCTATTGCTGATGGACATTGGGTCATATTCAGTTTAGAGCAATTACAGTTAATGCTGCAATAAACATCTTTGTAGATATTTCTTGGTCCATATGTTGTATATAATGAAGAGTGGAATTGCAGGATCATCTGGTAGGCATATGTTCAACTTCAGCAGATAATGCCAAACTGTTTTCCAAAGTGGTTGTAGCAATTATACTGCCCTGAAATATATGTGTTCCTGTTGTATCACGTCTTTGCCAATACTTGGTAGGGGTATTTACTTTGAAAGCCTAGGTTAGAATAGAGAAGGAAGAGAGGGGTAATGAAGGCTTGCAGTGGAAATGGAAGACTCCTGACCCAGGATTCAGTTGGCTGGTATGAGAATGACGGCTGTGCTGTGAGCAGTGAAGACTTAAATCGTCGCTGCCAAGGACTTTCCCTGGAAGTAGGGGGATCCACGAAGGGCTGGGGAGTGGAATCAAGAGCATGGACTTCAGTGGAGTTATGAAGGTAGAAATCAACCTGGCAACAGAATTTCAGTGCAAAATAAATTCTGTGTGGGGTGGGGGAAACGACTGGAGTCTTTTCACAAGCAAATAAACAAAACAAACATATAAAGTCTCCTTATATATGAAAGCATAAAGAGTCTCTTCATATATAAGAATCATTAGAAATGTCGGGGGTGGTAGATCAAAGGTGAAAAATGCCACAGAGTAGAAGTTCGCCATGAAGAATTACTTCATATCAATCTACTATAAACTGCATCTTCTTTTTGTGATCAGTTTTGAACATATTGTGTCTCAGAAGGGCTGCGAATACAATTCCAGTATTTGCAGATATAGAAATTTCCCATAGATGTTTACTGAACTGTTTTAGTAAGTGATTGTTTTATAAGGTAATTATTTTATAATTATCCTATAGTAGGCACTTTAAATAAATACCCTCTAGAGTCAGGAATAATCACAGAATTTTATAGTTGGATAAGGTCTTGGACAACATCTAATTAAACTTTCTCATTTCACAGATGAGGAAGTCTAGACGTAGAGTTGCCAAGTTATTTGATCAGGCTAAGGCAGTAGTTAACTGCAGATGCAGAAGAATCAGGCCTTTTGACCTAGAGGATAATCATCATAAATTCATTTTATTAAAGAAAAGTTGAAAAATTTCTCTCTTGACTTTTTTTACCCGTCCTATTTCTACACATCTATTAGAACTCATGAGAGTTCGTCTACCCCAAGACGTCCTCTCTGATCTCCTCTCCCTTCAAGTCTGCATTAGATGCCTCTATTACATCTTAAACAACATTTTATAATGATGTCTACTTTCTAATTATCTATGTACTTGTCTCTTTACCAACTATATTGAGAAACCAGAAGGTAGGGACTGCTTTTTCCTCTGCTCTGAGTTCTTAGCATTTCTCATAAGCCCAGCATATAACAGTAAATACTTGGAATGAGTTAAATGTATCATCAATTTGGCCTATAATCATTTTGGTAAGTAGTTAGAAGTGAAATATATGACTTTACCCATTATGTTCACCTTTTGGGCTGTTCCTTGATATTTCTGTTGCTATTTTTTTCAGAGATGTACTTCCTTGTACCCTTCAAATTAGTGTGGCCCTGTTCTTTGAGCAGAAGTAACACAGATCACTTCCACAAAGAAGCCTTTAACAGCTGGTGAACAATTTGCTCTCTCCTCCCTCCAGCCCCAGTGATCTTGGAGATTCCTTGAGTGAGGACAACATGAGAGGAATCCCTAGCCAATCCATGATGGGTGTGCAGTATGACTGAGAAATAAAACTATGCTGTTTTAAGTCAACAAGATTTTAGAGTTGTTACTGCAGTATAACCTAGCATGTCCTGACATACTGTGATGGGATGAGACTTTGTGGACTCTGGGAGAGAGTGAGCCTTTTTTGTACATTGGAGGGATATGAACCAGTGGGGGCCAAAGGGTGGACTGCGGTAGACAGCTTCTAAAATGGATCTCAAAGATCCCCACCTCCTGGCATTTATGCACCGTGTAATTCCCTCAGCATGAGTGTGGGCTAGACCTAGTGACTTGCTTCTAACAAAAAGGATGCTGCCAAAGTGATGGGATGTTGCTGATGAAATTAGACTTTAAAAAGACTGTGGCTTCCTTTTTGCTCATATTCTCTCACTCTTTCTTTCTTAGAGCCCTTGACCTGGGGAAAGCAAGCTGCCATGTGGTGCGTAGACCTATGGAAAGATCTACATGGCAAGGCATTAACATCTCTGGCTTATACCAGAGAGTACATGAGGCTTGTCAACAGTCAGTGAATGAGCTTGAAAATGGATCTTCAGACCCCACCATAAGCCATGTGAGTGCACTCGGAAGTGTATCCTCTTCCATTTAGTTCTTGAAATGACCCCAGTCTTGGCTGATACCTTGATTTCAGTTTTGTGACAGATCCTAAGCCAGAGGCATCCAACCATACCACCTTGATTCAAGACCCACAGAAACTATGAGATAATAAAAATTTGTGGCTTCAAGCTGCTATGTTTTGGGATAATTTGTTACAGAGTAATAGATAACTAACACATTCTGTATTTCCCTATCTAAGTACACTATAGCAATAGGGCAAATACATTTAACATTATGTCAGAGATGCCTGATGAGAACCATATCTGAAGTTGAAGGCAACATTTTATTTCTTTATTTATTGCAGCATTATAACATGGCTATAAGTTACTAGTGGATATAAGAGCCCAAAGCCATATAAGAATCAAATTCATACTTTAGTTATTGGAATCAATTAATTATATAAAAAATACATAGATGTGAGCAAGGACTTCTAAATGTAAATAAGATGTCATTAAATGTATAATAGTGATTAGTATTGAGGAATTAGGAATTTAGGTATTCTGGCTCTCTTTGATTTTTGTAGATAACAGAAAACTTGATTTGTTCATTAGGGAGGAACATAGGTTATATTAGACCATTTTCATGTTGCCCCAACGTAAGCTGACTTCTACTTAAATAGCTAACCCAATTCCTATACTGCTTCTGAAAAATTTATCAAAATGTGATCAAAGGAGTGCAGGGACAGTGTGAGACTCGGGCTGTCAGGCTATTTTGAATCATCTGAATCTAAAAATGAGGGCATGACCCTATACTTCTCCCATAGCTGTTCAATATCAGGAATCCAGGACAATGTCTGTTCAGTAAATCAGAGAGTTAATGTTAAATTCTATACAGCAAAGATGAAAAAGGCTGTAAGAAAAAAATTATGAAATATCTGGCAGAAAGCAGGAATGCAATTATTATATGAAAAAGATAAACATATGCTGAAAAATCTTCCACTAGCAAAGCTTGAGCTCCAAAAGAAAGACCCTGCTTAGGTATCAGTCTAAAAAGAGACTTGAAAGACAGGTATCCTAGTTATGAAAGGGTTTTTCAGAGGTGAATATCATTGTTTTCACATGTTTGAAGTCTACCTTGTTTGAATCCCACCAGGAATTCCTGATGAATATTGCCTTTTCTGTGGAAGCAACAATTCATAATTTCCCTTTATTCTTGTTTGTTACTAAAGACTCAGTCTCAGGGGACTTTGATTCAGATGATGAGACAAAGAATAAAACAGATAGAGAGTCTGTTCAATGTCTGCCTGAAACCAGAGCTGCACAACTTAATATGAAAGACACTTCAAAACCAATAATGAAATAATCATCCTTTTTGCAAGACTGATAAGAAAATGAAGGCTAGATGTAGATTTGGGGAAACTAATTTACGCTGGAGGAGGGAAGAAGGGAAGGAGAGCAAAGACAGAAAATCAACTGTTAATAAATATCGGAGACTGCAGAGAAGTCACAAGATAAGCTGAAGCATATGTTCCTCTAGGTAAAATACGGCAATCATTTCTCTAAGAAGAGAAGCTGATAAGGCCCCCTCCTCTCCAACAGGCAATCATTTTGCATTTTATATTATTTGAAAAGAGCTTGATTATTTTCTTTGAATGAAACCAGATTGATTCACATTTACCTGTCAACAGAATGTTCTATTCCCGTTTTGCCTGTCTATTTAAAGGCATATGACCTGACTATGAAATTCCATAGACAAACCTTTTGTGAGATGTAAATAAATAATTATGAATGACCAGCTCATGTTTTTTTATGTTTTTTTTTGGTCCCAAATTATGCTAAATTAAAATCCACAGCCTGATAAATATGGCTGATATTTGCAGTAATGGATTGAGGTCATGAATATTGCTTTATTCAAGGTCAGATACAATCTTTAAAAATCATATCCAGAGGGAAAAGCCACATATGAAAATGATAATTATGTTATTTTAAGTGTAGTTTAAAAGAATAATAACATAACATATAATCTCTTTTGGTTTTGTAAACTTGTAGAAATATTTTAATATTGCTCTGTCAAGTAGGCACAGACAAGAGGAATGTGTCAAGACACACAAGAGGTGAGCAGCTTGTCAGTTGACTTATATGGGTTTGATTTCACTTAATGAAGTAGGTGCTGGGATCCAGAGCCTTAGTGGGACATTGGTTATGAAAGCATTTGTATAATATTTCCCAATATTATATATATATATTGCATATTATTGAAGGGCGATAAGGAATAAAATGTATCAATGGACATCTAAACACGTGGGTTCTAGTATGGATTCTGTAGCTTATCAAATAGGCATTTTTAGTAAATCAATGAAACTTTTTTCGTTTTAGTTTTCTCATTCTACCAAATGAATTAGTTGAATAATATTATCAAGGACCAATCTAACTCGATGAACTCTAGGTATCACAATTATGTATACTTATGTGTATAGATACATGTATATATACAGCTTTTTCAAGTAAATAAATCATTAGGCTAACCTGTGATAGTACTCATATCTATGCAATCTTTAGGTCTGAGATAAGCGTAATTTACACTGAAGGTCAATTTCACAATGCTGCTCAAGTAATTCACAAAGAAAGTTTATTTAAAGTTCAGGTTTGCAAAATGAATCAGAATATTCTGTGTATGGAAAGAAGAACTGATCCTGTGAAAGATGGAAGAGGCTTTGGGTGATAGGAGCTCAGTGTTTGTTATCAATAGAATATCAAGTTTAACCCAACTACAGGCCAATAGGTCATATTTCTGGTGGGCCAATAGTAAGACATATTTCTAAGGGATTATGTAAGAATTATGTTAGCCTCTGTTTCAGAATGTGTCTCATTCGGTTCATAATTAATATGAGCTTTTGCAGTCTTGGGATTTTTCATTAAGATACTGATTTTTTTCTCAATTATCACTCAACTTGAAATCTTTCATCTGAATGGAGCATTCACCTCTTTCGAAGAGTTTATGATATTATTGCTTTTAGTTAGATATTAGCAGTTTTCCTCAACATAATTTAAATGCAAAAAAAAAGTATGCACACAAAGATAACTTTTAAAAATAGTCATGAGCTGTAAATTCTTCACAGTGCTGAGCAACTGAACCAGCTATAAGCTGTCAAGGGCAAGAGACAACAATTACCTAAACAGTGGTGCTGGAAACACTGTTGCTGGTAGGTCATAGTTTCATCATGAATAGTTAATTAGAAATGTTTCACAAATGCTGATATTTAGAAAATGTAAGAAAAACATTTTGAACATTCTGAAATTTCCTTCCTTTACCTAAATTATTTTGGGAAATTATTTAAAAAAGCCTGTATAATTTGGAGGATAGTCCATTGAACTGAAAGATGGGAAGGCAAAGACGCTAGCCCCTGTGTAGTCACTTGTTAGTTACGTGATTTTGGGTGAGGACTTAACATATCTGAACTTCCATGTTCTCATGTGAAAAACAAGATCATGATCTCCCTTTAAGAATATATATGTGGAAGCCTGTGGTTCAATCCAAAAGCTGAATAATTGCTATTACTAACATTTTAAGGTTTCTTCCTACTTCTGGGACACAGTGAAATTACATCCAACAGTCATGACTCTGAGCAAGTGCGAACTTTGGATTCTACTGGTCAGTTCATCCATCACCATCTAACTGATCATTCAGTATTTATTAAACATCACTGCAGGCAAGCCACTGATCTGGTTAATCTGGAAAAATCAGAAATGAAAAATGCAGTGTCTCTACCTTTATGCACATTATAGTTTAATGAAGAAGCTTATCTCTTAATGCACCAATATTTGTTCATACCTACTTTCTTTTATAAGGTAGTGATTAAGTACATTGGCTCTAAAGTCAGACAGGTCTAGGATTCTAATCCCAATCTCTCTTGTCTCCACATGTCATTATTTTTCTTCTCTGCTGAACTAATCTTTCATTCTTCTTTGACTTCCTTTTCCTGTCACCACTCCTTTCATGTTAAATGGTTATTGAATGAATGAATGTTCCGTTTGTCTATGTCTACTTGTTTTATTTCTTCTTTTTCGTAGCCTCAGCCCAGGCAAGCTTCAGGAAAAAATCAGCTCACCACTCTATCAGATAAGGAGTAGGGAACTGCATAGCATCAAGATTTCTGATACTGGAATTTCTTAGAACTCGGGCAGGGACTAATCAACTAAGTGCTGCTCAGTGCAAGAACACAGGAAGACTACTAGGAATCTCTGACTTTGTACAAGGGAGTAAAAGCATGCATTTAGGTTTGCTTGTATTTTTAGTTATAAATATTGTTTTTCTTATATATGGTTAAATTTAGCTATTATTTTAATTTCACTTAGATTTGTGGCTTTATATTTCTTCAATCTTCCACAGTTTCCATTGGGCATTTTTTAGGGTATAAAAATACACACACAATCAGCTAGGTTGAAAACAGACACCATAAAGGCAAAGCAACCTTAGAATATGAATTTTGTTAATTCTTCTACCCGTCCATAAGTATCCATTTAAAATTTCACTGAAAATTAGCTCTCACGTTGGTAGTTTTGTATCTCTTTGTCAAATAGGTTTAAATTATTTTTTTCTTTTAATTTGTCTTTCTTTTATTCATTTAGTAAACATGGAACCACTTAGAAGTTAAAAATCTTTTAGGATAGGCAAAGCTGCGGGTAGACACTGACATGTGGAAACATAACATTTTAGTTTTCTCTTGCTCTGAATAAAGCCAGTCTTGAGAATTTTAGTTAATTTCTTCTCCTTAAATATTTTTAGTAACTTAACTTGGAATGCTTAAGATTTTGTACTTCAATGGGATAGAGTTACTGAGGGAAATGGCCCAAATGCAAACATATGGAGTTAGTTTTAACCTAGTCTCAAATTCCTACATGTACTACAACAAAAATGAACTGGACAGAAACTTTCTGATTCCATTAGGCTGAGGGTGTCCATAAACAGTGTCCTATCTGAATGAAAAGTAGCTGATTTGCCCCTCTGGATAGATGACTAGATACAGTATAGATTCAAATGACTGGAGGTAGATGGACAGAACATCTTAATCGGTTCCTATCTGTATTTCATTATGGGAGGTCTGCCTTTGGTTCTAAGGTCAGGCCTCTGGCTTCCAGATTCATCATAGCTTGGGTGTTTTTAGAGAACTTCTCAGCCATGGAAGGAGGATATAACTTATGATTATTTATGTAGCACCAAAGATATGTGTTAGGCAGCAGGTCAAGTGTGATCTAGAAGGCATAGATTGAAAGTTGATTAAGATCTGAATGGCTTCCCTGATAATAAGTGCAAAAGGAGACATAATATCATCCTTCCAGGTAAGAAGAGAAAGAGCCAGAAATGATTGACTGTTGTATCTAGAGTACTTTGCAATATATATAAAACTAAGCTGATTCCTCAAGGAAGAGCTCTGTGTGCTATGCATGTATTACTTCTGGGATAAGAATTGACTTTAGAAACCAGGGAAGACCTTTAAGTATATTCTCTTATTCAAGGACCTAGTATAAAATTCCACTGTGAAAAATACCCATTACTTACTTTAAGTAAAATTACTAATTCAATTGCCATCCTGTATACCAGTGGCATGTACCTGAGTCCCCACCCAGAAAACAGAGACTGTAAAATACATCCATGCTTATGGAATTCACCTGCAGTGTTTTGCTGCTGTAATGCATTAATGAGAGGAATGAAGACAAGAAGACCAGAACCAAAACACAAATGGTGAAAACTGACAAGGATATTATAAATAAGACCCAGATCAACTCAAATGTAGAGAAAGTTTTAGTCACAGGCCACTGTGTTAGAAAGGTAAATATAAATTAGTTAAATGGCATTTGCAAGAATATTTCAGAAATATGCTAAGACTATAGAGTGGCAGAACATTTAAGCCAAACATGTCAACTTTTTAAGAAAAAGTAAAATGAATGACAATGTAACTTAAGGTCTAAAAAATGATTTTATTAAAATGAATGTATATATACATATACCTATAGTTATATACATATACATCTCTATATATGTATTTATTTATTAATAATCCTAGTGGTAAAACTGAATGGCCCTGCTATGATCACTGGACTTGGCATTAGAAAACTTGTGTTCTGATTCCAGCTCTCCTTCTTTTTAGAAGTATGGTCTAGCAAGTCTTGGAACCTGAGCTTCTGATTGCAAATTGGCGATACCTATTTACCCCACACAAGGTTGTTACTGGTTCAGTGGTGGGCACGAGGTCTGATGTCCTAATCAGATTAAAGGACAGATTAGCAGGCCATGGTTGGGGGACAGTTTGGACTCTCACTGTTTGTGATCAAGGAAATGAGTTGTCCTTGATCCTGCTGGCAGCCATTTTGTGACTATGAGGAAAGTAGCTTGCAAAAAATCCAACATGAAGGGGAGGATAGAAAGAGGGAGTCATAGAAAATTTGAGCAGAAACCCTGATATCCTACATTGGGAGTCTTTCTGATTGCTGGACTTTTTGTTACATAAGAAAAAATATTTCCTTATCACTTAATCCAGTGTGAATATGATCTACTTTATTTGTAGCATCTTCTTAATTTCCAAAATGAGCATTTTCCTGTTTATCTGGATCAAGCAGGTATTAAATCTCTAAGAATGAAGACAGGTTACACTTCTTAGGTCCACTTCTGGGCAAGGCACTAGTCTACATATATGGTAGATTATATGAGTCTGCATATATAAAATTTCAATATATGTAGACTTATACATGTACTTATTTAACTTTACAACCTCCTGACTTTACAGATAAGAGAACAAAGGTTCAGGGAGTGAAGCTATTTGCCTAAAGTAACACAAGATCCAACCAAGACTGTCTGGTTGCAGATTTCATGAATTTTTTCATTATACCACTGAGCAAAGCAATTGTAAATCTTTATGGAAGATATCTTTAGTTGATAAAGGTGTGCTAAAAATGGGTCTTTTAAAAGATATCAAGAAATACCCTGGATAATCATGAATGCTTTTGCAGTGAATGAAATAATGACTGGATAGTGGTGGCAGTTCCTTTATCCTACCCCAAAACTGCAAACCTTCAGAACGAAGAAACTGTTAATGCCCACACAAAACCATCATTGATTACATTTCCTCATGTGGTTTCCGTCTCTATTGTAGAAATTCTTTCCTAATTCAAAAGAAGCTATTATTAAAAAGCTCATCTTTTCTCATATGAAGAACAGTGTATGCTGCAAATATCTCAAATTGTGTACTAAACATGGTTTCACTGAAGGGTTAGAATAGCGGAGCTATTATCCAAGTCATAAGGGAAAAGAATAGAACCTCTGAATAAATACAAGAAAATTCTTATCATGAAAAGTGGCTTATTTAACTACAAACAGTGACATCTTCAGAAAAGCATTCTTCTTTTTTTTGTAAGCAACATATAAAATTGTCAGCTTCTACCACACACATGTCAGGTTCAAGAAGAAAACTAAAATAAAAGTTGAAAATAGGGAGCATTAAAAAGCAATGCTGAATGGAAGGAAACAGAGAGATGGGAAATTGAAATTAACTCCTGTGTTTGCATTTTGGTATCAAGGTCTTTCCTATTTTTACCATATAGAAGAAAAGCAGGTTATGTTTGTTTAGACAACTTATATTGGGTAAAGGTGATTGCAGCAAATTTCAAAATCAATAATTCTATTGATTCCAAGTTTATTTTGATCCTTCTTCTTAAGAACAATGTAAATATTAACTAGTATGTCTTTAAGTAATAAGGCACTAGGATAGAAAACCCAAAGGCAAATAGAGCACAATGTTGGCGACTGTGATTCAAAACAATAATAGCGTTGATTTGTTATTATAGGATTATGATTAGATCCAAACATCGAAATTCTCTGAGACATAAAAAATTCTTTCCAATAAAAACAATTAACAAATGTCTTATGATGTCAGCAATGCATTTAAATGTGAAAGTTGTGTTCTATTTGTTGCAAAATACTCCACAAAATAATTCTGATTAATTTAATATAAATAAACTGATTATTTGGGATGAGGGACTAATTTTGAAGTGATATTCATAGCACAGTCATTAAATCATTTTAATGACAGGTACCCAATATTTACTTATTTTTGATCCTGTAGAAAACACAGACCTGGGAGCTGTGCCACACAGCAAAGAGACCATAATAATGTGTGGTCTTTACCCCCAAAGACTTTTTTGACTATGAAACACTTATAATTAGAAAAAGAAGCAGAATGTGTTGAACACACTCAGAGAGACGTACACAAATTATTGGTGGATTCCAGCACAAGAGGTGCTCATTTTCAATTGGAAGATCAGAAAAGGCTTTATGGAAGACATGCCATCTGGATGGACTTTGAACAGTGTGTTGAGCAGGGTATGCAGATGTGAAGAACATGTTTGCAAAGAGATCAGGGTTCGGAGACCTTAGACAGTTTCCAGCAACAGTAATTGATATCGGTGGAATCTCTTCACTCTACTAAATTTGTAGTCTATTACAACACAAATCTCATTGTCAGATCTATTGTTCTCTTATCTTTCTATAGACTGGACAAAAATTCCTATGCAAGCTGGTTATAAATTAAGTATATACTTCATTTTAAAATCCCTATGTATTTAAAAGTTTTCCATTTTCTTCTGGACATCTTCCATATTGAGTAGAAAATATTGAAACTGTCCCGGATAGCTATTTTGCAGTCTTCTATTATTGTTACACCAGTTTGAAAAATTTTTTTACACAAAATTCTCCAAAGCAAGCCATCACAAGTTATTAAATCCAGACTTTGAAGAAGCCACATTATATCAGATGCAAGTTTGATCAATAGTCTCCTAACTTTTTCTTAATCAAGATCTTCTCTAATTGGGAGCAAATAATGGCGTATCATTGGTTGTTGTCTTGAGACTTCTGTCTTACAGGTGTGAATTAGCAGCATGAGTGACATTTGTATTGAGAAAATATGCTCCTGTCAAGTGATCTTGGAAACTGCTGTGCATATCACGACTGTAGGAAGATGTGCTCAATTAGCACAGATCGCGACTGCACATGTGGGGACTTTATGGCCCCTCTGGTCTTGACCTTAGAAGCTTGGCTTTCTTACATCCATTTAATTAAGAATCCTTTCCTGACTTTTCTTTCGTCCATCCCTTAAATGTTGATATTTCTTCAGGGTACTATCCTCAGACATGTTCTCTTCCAATTCCTGGATGAGCTCATACCCTCCTATTATATCATCAATGATTTTCACATCTCCAGTCTTCATCGCTCTCTTGAGAGCCAGACATCTATTTCCAGCTGCCTATTTGCCATCTCAGTCTAGAAACAATAATCATACTAATAGCTAGGTACTGCCTGGGCGTTTTAGATACTTTATCCAGTTTTAATTTCAAAACAATTCTAAAAAGTCAGATATGTATTTTCCCCCTTTTTTCTGAAATTCTGAAAGGCTAGGTCATGTACTCAAGGTCAAACAGCTAATATCTGGTAAAAGTTGGATTTGATTCCATTCTAAAACCTAGTCCATTCAAACCCGTGCACTTTCCGTTATGCTTTACCTTTTGTCCCACAGGAATCTCGGTGTCTCTGTTTTTCACATCATTATCATCTACCAATTATCTCAAATTAAAAACCTTAAAATAATTTCTTCCTATTCCCCTATAGTCATTAATTCAGTCTCTTAAATGTCAATCTCTTACTGTTACAGTTCAGGTGCTTGTTACATCTTTCCTGGATTGCTGTAAAAGCCTTCCAATCATTTGTTCTGTCCCCAAATTTTCATCCCTTTAATCCATTCTCTCAGTCTCTGCCACAGTCACATTCCCCCTAAAATCCAAATAGGATTACAAGTAATTTAAATTTTCTCCTTTCCATGTTTTTTCAGTTTCTGATGTATCAAGCCAGTATTTGTACAGACTCAGACAATACATGCTTTAAAACAAAGAAGAGAGTCTCTGGAAATATTGAAATTTTTATATAGAAAAATGATTGTTTCAGAGAAGAGCTCTAGAAAGATTACTTTGGAAGTAGAATGTAAGAAGGATTGCAGAGAAAAGAAAATGAAGCCATAGAACCTGGCTTTCTCTGCTCACTAACTCTTAGTATTTACAGTGTAGATAAAGACAGCGACGATATGTCTCTGATTTGGAGATCAGATTAAATTGAGAACACTGAGAAATTTGCCCTGAGTGATCCAGTGCCTTTCTGGGTCAGCTCAGACTAATAGTGGTTACATGACTGCTAAAATTCATGCTGTACATCAGGGAACAGATGTGAGTTCATCATGTGAGTTCAAGAATAGGGACTTCTGATTTCTAATCCAGCCTGATACCCTCTTTAGCTTTGGGGAATTGAGTTGGTAAATCTGCTTTGCAGAAATGTGGTTAGTAAATATGCACAGGCCCTGTTTTATTAGTTAATATGTTTGCTGCTTCCAGTGAACACATTTTTCACTACAAACATGTTTCTCTTATATACAGTCATTGGATATTTTTTATGCTTTTTTGGAGTTCTAATTATCATTACAAAATCAAGTTCATAAATTTTGATGATGTTAATCCTCTATTAAGAAGACTGAGTCAGCTAGTTTAATCCATTCATATTTGACAAAGCCTAGTTTAGACAGTTTAAAGAGTTTCCTCCCCTCTAAGCACTGTCTTGGTCTCAAGTTCTAAAGGCAACAGACACAAGCCCCTTGCTTCCTACTATAGAGTAGGTAAGCCCTATGTAGTTCTGGCTCAATTTTGATAAGAATCACAGATGAAAAGTTTCGATTGTGTATGTTTATGTGAGATATTTAGAGCCAAATATTAAATCAGTCGATTAAAAGGTGGTTTTAAATTGGTGGCCTTGAAGGAAGTTGGAAATAGTATAGTCCATAACATTTTTGCTCTGATATAGCTTAGTGAAAATGGATTTGGACATGGATTACCTGGACACTGTGCTAATATATATAAAAACAACTAAAAGAAACCTTCAAGAACCCTTTCTAGATTTTAGAAATTATTATTATTGCACAACAATATACAGAACAAAGAATTTCAGAGTTCATTAGATGACTTATTGTTCTTGGAAAAGCACGTTAGGATATACATCCTAGAGTATAGTGACATTTACGAAAAGGTGAAGTGTGTGGCTATTGAAGAATGCAAATTAATTCAGAGTAGCTTTGCAGATCTCTGGGGTGGCAATTTAGTCTAATGGGAACTTAATAACTCATATTAAACACATTACTAATCTGATGCTTTGCTTACAGTAAATTAGAGCCAGTGAAATTATAAATCACTTATTAAAGAAAAAAACTATCTTCTTGAATTGAATTTGATTCTTCTCTTAACTAAGAAACAGCAGGTAGGAAGAATTCTTGTTGTTTCTAAATGAATTCCAATCAAGTTTTGTATTCATGTTAGAACATTAAGTAAATATATTTAATTCAGACAACACAAACCAGTGCCTTTCATATAATCGCATAATACTGTAAATAAAAACTAGGCAGTTTGCATTGAACAATATTCTGACCATTTCATATTCTTGATGGGCAGGGGTCATGTGTATTTAATTCTAAATACTTGGCAGTGTGTTGCTCAGGATTCATGTTCAATTATTCCTAAATAATAATAATAATAACAAAAAAATCATAAAGCTATGCCCAAATTCAGATTCTGAGTAAATCATTGTTCCATAAAAACGGGTAAAATAGAGCTTCATCAAGAGATTTTTCTTTACTTTGTATTATCCAACATCACATAAACCAGAGTTTTCCTAAAACCAAGTATGCATTTTTAGACTTATGGACTTTAGTTTTCATCGTTATGCTGGTTGAAAGATATTTCTGTCTGATGTAATTGTAAAGTCAATAAAATATAACCTTATATTCACCCTTTCTTTTATTCATTCATTCATTCACTTACAAAAAATTTAGAGGGCCTTCTTTGGGCCAAGCACTGTTCTAGAAGCTTGCAGATACAGCAGTGAAATAGACAAAGCTCACATCCTCATGCCTACTTTCTGGTGGGAAAGCAAATAATCAACACAATAAACAAGCCATTATGTCAGGTGGTCCTAAGTGCTTCAAAGGAAGAGTATGACAAAGAGGATGGGGAATTGTAGCAGAGTGTGGGCTTATTATTTCATCTTAGGATTTCACGGAAGGTCTTATTGATATGGTACATTATATCCACAAGTTAGAAAAACATGAGGGAGTAAGTCATGGAGCTATCTCAGGGAAGAGCATTCCAGATACAGGGGTTGGCAAATTAAAAGACTTGAGATGAGTTTGCTCAAATAAGAACAGGAGACTGGTGTGTTGGAACTGAGTAAGTGCTGGGGAAGGAACTAGGAACTGGGGTCAGAGAAGTAGCGATGGAGGGTGGTGGGCCAGATGACACACAGCTTTATAGAGCGTTCAAAGGACTTTGGGCTTCGTGTTGGGGGCATTGGAGACATGGGAGCAGAGGTATGACATGATCTCCCATGCTTTTAAAAGAACACTGGCTATTATGTGAAGACTATACTAGGGTGAGGGTAGGGGAAGGCAAGAGAGATTAGCCATGAGGCTATTGCAATAATCCAGGGGAAAGAGAATAGTGGCTCAGATCAGAGTTGAAATAATGGATTTGAAGAGAAGTAGTAAGATTCTGGATATATTTTTAAAGTAGTAGAATCAGTAGGAATTACTGATGCAGACAACACGCTAACTGAAAAGAAGAGGAGAGTCAAGGATGACCTTAAGTATCTTGGCCTGAAAAGTCCAAAATTATGGAGCTGCTATTACTGAGTGGGGGAAGACTACAGGGCAGAGTTAGCATGTGGTGAGAAATTAGGAATTCCATTTGAACTTGTTAAAATTTAGACACTTAATAGACAACTATGTGGAGACGTGGAGTAGAGAGTTGGACAAAAGATTCTCAAGTTCCACGTAAAGTCAGGGCTGGAGATATTAATTTGGGAGATCTCAGGAAATAGATTGTATTTCCCTGAAATATAAAGAGCTCCCAAAATTAGAAAAAAAAAAATCAGCCATCCTATAGAAAAATGGGTTAGAACAATAACCCATTCACATTCTGTGAACCGAGTTCACAGAAAAAGAAATGCAAATGGCTCTTTATCATACGTGAAGAAACTCAATCTTGCTCACAATAAGAAAAACGTAAACTAAAGCCATTTGATTGACAAAAATCCAAAAATTTGACAAGATACAATATTGGTAGAGCTCTGGAAAAATCTGCTTTGTGGAGAAACAGGCTCTTGTTCCATTGCTGGTAGGAATGCAGAATGTTACAACTACTACAGAGGAAAATTTGGCAACACACAGCCAAACTGACCCAGAAATCCCAATTCTGGGAATCTATCGCAAAAATACACTGGCAAAAGTACCTAACAATATATTCACAGACCTATTCATTGTAAGACTGTTTGTAATAGTAGTAGACTTCAAACAACTCAAACATCCATCACCGGGGATTAGGTGAATAGATTATGATGTATCCGTATAATGGAGAGCCATGTAACTGCGAAAGGGATGGAGGGTTTCTCTTCGTACTGCTCTGGAGCAATCTTCAAGCATATTGTCGAGTTAAAAAAGGCAAGGAAGAGACAAGTATATAGTGAGGCATTATTCACCAAAGGAAGAAGGCTATTGACTATATGTATATATCTGTTTATATTTTTAAAATACTTGGAGGATGAACCATAAATAGGTTTTTTAAGTTACTGATGAAGAAAGGTAGGGTAGAAGACAAGGGGGAGAGGCAATATAAATAGAAATTAAGGTTGATTTTTGCGTTCTAATTCATATAGAGGAAATAAGATAAATGTTCAATTCATTCCCTTTATTTACCAGTTTGTATCGTTTTGTTTCTTTTTTTGTGAGGAAGATTGGCACTGAGCTAACATCTGTTGCCAATCTTCCTCTTTTTGCTTGAGGAAGATTATTGCTG
Organism: Equus asinus; assembly: GCF_041296235.1. NCBI lineage: Eukaryota > Metazoa > Chordata > Mammalia > Perissodactyla > Equidae > Equus > Equus asinus. The sequence goes on from NC_091812.1 coordinate 42,576,175, forward strand.
AGCTAACATCTGTGCCAATCTTCCTCTATTTTATGTAGGATTCTGCCACCGCGTGGCTTGACGAGTGGTGCTTTGTCTGTGCCTGGGATCCGAACCTGGGAACCTCGGGCTACCGAAGCGGAGTGTCTGAACTTAACCACTATGCCACTGGGCTGGTCCCTTGTTTTGGCTTTTACTTTGAAACTATGTAAATATTTTATGTAATGATAAAACTAAAGTAAATTTAATAATTCATACAATTACTCTGAAACTGGCACTAAGAAATCATTTAAACTCTCTGGGGCTAATTTTTTAATCAGCAATATTAATAAGTTGATCTGTAAGGTCCTTAAGCTACAGAATTTTTGACATGTATCAAAGAGTCTTATCAATTAGTTTCTTAATAAATAATTACATATAATGAAAATAACAATAATTTTTGGTACTTTGTCAAATGCTCTTTGCTATGTTTTACATATATTATCTAACTTAATCCTCACAGCTACCTGAGGAAGTATTAATTATTTGATCTGAAAAGTAAAAACATCTTGTTTCTAGACAGTCTAAATAACTTACCCTAGGTTACACGACTATTTGAGTGCTGCAGCCAGGATTTGAAACTAGTTCTATAAAATTTCATTATATAAACTCTTTCTATAGTTCTATGCTGACTTCTCAAGCTTAATGAACCATACAATTTTAGAAGCAAACATTTTTGCTTTTTGAATATACTAGTCAATTCTGATTCTTTATGAAAGTAACAACACTAAAGTTGGATCCTGCCTGAAAACAGAATAATTATTTTGCTGTCATAAGTAATAATGTCAATACCCACCCTCGAGAGCGATAAAGATGTTTGCACTTTAACAATATTTATCACCATTTGTTTGGTGAATTTCATCTTCTTAGCAACGTTCTTATTGTTTAAAATATTCTATTAGCACATTTGTAGGAGAAAAACATTTAAAGTTAACAACTGCCATAAAATTATTGCCAAAGACTGAGGAAAATAATAGGAATATCACTAATACATATGAAACGTCCCCTGCTACCCCAGGCCTCTTTGTGATTTTCCCTTATGCTGAAGCAGTTATTTCATGCTAGTTCTTACCTTTTTCCAGCCACTCTTTACACTTTCTTATTGTGCCTCCTCGTGATTTAGTCTGTTTGTTTACAATTCGTGATTTTAAATCTATTGATGGTATATTCCTGCAAACGTACTTGGGTCAAATCAATTGAGCAGCAAAGCAAATAGTTGTTTCAACTGCTTGCTTGCTCATTCCATGTTAAAAATACCCTACATAGCCAATCAATAGGAAGTCGAGAGAAAAATGTAAGAGGGAGCAAGAAATCTGGCACGGTGAGATAGAAGTATTTTGCAAACACAGCCAAGGCCATTCACAGACTTAAGCATGGTTGGACTACCGGCTAAGGAACCGATATGCATATGCGTTACTGGACTCTATCAATCCTACTGGGAAAGCAGTTGGTGTGCCACTCTTGTGTGACACAGTATTTTGACCATCACATTCTGACGTGGTTTCTACTTTGCTTTTAGGAGTGTGTGTGTGGTGCAAAGAACACTGGAGCAGGAGTTAGATCTGACTTTCCTTCTATACTGTATGCTTTGACATAAGTCATTTGACCTTTTGCTTTGAATGCTCACCTGTAAAATGAGAGATTAGCCTGGAGATCTGTACGATGCCGTAGGCTCTGACTTCTGGAACTGTGACTTATCTTTTTAGGTCAGGTTAAGAATAAGATGCCAGTTAAAATTTGAATTATTATAACACTATTATTTATTAAATGAAGATGAGGGACTGGCCCATGGTGAGGTGGTTAAGTCTGGTGTGCTCCACTTCAGCGGCCTGGGGTTCATGGGTTCATCTCTCCGGCGTGGACCAACACCACATGTCAAGCCATGCTGTGGCAGCAACGCACATACAAAATAGAGGAAGACTGGCACAGATGTTAGCTCAGGGCGAATCTTCTTCCTCACACACATACACACAAAAAGTAAGATACTGATTAAAATTTTAATAACTATAATACTATTATTTATTAAAGGAAGATGAAACAAAGCATATAAAGTCCCAAAATAGGCTTTTAAGTGAAAGCTCTAAGACATGCTTGCTTGAGGTGGCTTTAATAAGCTACTGTATGCGGTGGTTTCAGATTCTGTTAGAGACATCTCAGAGGACTAACTCTATATCTCTTTAGTTGAACTCGTTAACTGAGAGAAGTAAAGACTTTAAGTATCATTAAGCAAGAAGCACTTCGGAACGGGGGACTCTGAGAAAACTCGTGTTTTTGAGACAACAGGGAAGACTTCTCCATTTTGATACAGATACGGACAAAAGTTAACATAAAACACAGTGTTGCCCTATTATTTATACATGGTTATGGGTATTTGAAAGTACTCTGTGCTAAATTAAATGTACATTATTGTGTTTTAATTACACTTCACATAATTTAAAACTACACTTGAAAAACCAAGTATTGTTGCCTTTCTTGTTTTGTAAGAGACTACCATTGATTAGGTCCAAACGATTTGGGGCATTAAGTTGCATTTATTACAAATGTGTGGTAAAGGTATATATTTTAGTCCCTCTGTGTTCAAATATGCTGACACAGTATGCCAAAATGCACATTTAGCATCCAACACAGAGTCCCTAACACTCCTGAATACAGGCCCATTCTCCAGGGAGACTCTCCAGCAGATGAAAGTGAAGGGCTGGGCTAGCAGACACCAAAGGAGAACTCATCGTTCTTCCCTTCACAGCATATGATTAAAACAATATATGCATATAAGACGAGGGAGGAGCAGGAAACATGCAACCGATTCCAAGGGTTTCCTTTCCCTTTTGTGTAGCAAAGCTTGTCCCTTGTTTAGCTTTGCTTTTACAATAGGTATAGTTTTGTTTATCCTTTTATTTGCTAAAGGCCTAGTCATATTCCTGGAACATTTTCATCTTCCTTTATTTCTTACTTATTTTTATCATAGGAATGATAGCAAATGCCGGCAGAACAATAGACGAACATAAACAAATTCTAGTGCTTATCACCCCCTAAACAAAATGACAACCAGGAAAGAACTCTCCTTCCCAAACCAGCAGTGTTGCCTGCCTCCTACTAGCTAAGGAGAAGTGCGAAGTGTCCGGGATATTCATCTGATGGACATCAGGCCTGCTCCCACTGTCAAAAACACAGCTGTTGGGTTTCCTTCTGAGTGATCTGTGCTGCGATGCCCTCCAGCTTGTGTGTTCCCTGATAAGGTCCAGTGGAGAGCTGCAGAAGAGCTGGACGCTTTGCTTCTAATAGGCAACGCAAAAACAAATTTCACAACAAATTGCATTTGCAGCACTGCCTGATGCCATACAATTAAACGGGCTGAATTTGTTCTAGTCCACTAACTCGGAAGACATCATGATGGAACAGTTTCTCTTAGTGACTGTTAAATGTTAAAGCAGTTAAGGGAGAAGGATTTCTTTTTTTAGCTTCTACTACAAAGCAGGAGGGTGGGGGAGGGAAAGCTGATCAAGCTTCTTAGAGCCGCTCAATTAGGAGAAAGCAAATGAGGCCATTTAACATCTTCACCAAGGTGAAATCTGTCAATGAGACCGATCCATGAATTTTTTGTGCACATTTTTTTATTTTAAACTTAGATAGCAGGAGATGGAAAATCCAATTTTTTTTTTTTAAAGATTTTATTTTATTTTTTTTTCCTTTTTCTCCCCAAAGCCCCCTGGTACATAGTTGTGTATTCTTCGTTGTGGGTTCTTCTAGTTGTGGCATGTGAGACGCTGCCTCAGCGTGGTCTGATGAGCAGTGCCATGTCCGCGCCCAGGATTCCAACTAACGAAACACTGGGCCGCCTGCAGTGGAGCGCGCGAATTTAACCACTCGGCCACGGGGCCAGCCCCGAAAATCCAATATTTTTATCTAGTACTTCCGTTTTTTTCAAAGCCCTATATAAAGATACACAACAAACAAAAAGTATTGATAGATATATTTACATAATGCCTATTGTGCGTTTGGCAGTATAGACATGTGTTAACTCATTTAATCCTCCCAGCAAGCCTCTGTGATATGTACTCATACTATTACTTTTTACAGATGAAGGAACTAAGGCCCAGAGAGGTTAAGTAACAATCAAGATGACAGACTAGAAAATGGCAGAACCAGACTTGGAACCAGCCCTTCTGGACTCAGAGTCTGGGCTGTTAATCACTATATTCTGCTGCCCCTTGAACTCACACTACTTTGATATTTGTTCAAATATAGTACTACTGTTTGTTCCATTGTCTTGGGAACAGTAGTTTCAGTGCTGAAACAGTGAGATGACTCAATTGGATATTAATGATAAGTGGTAAACCACAACCTGGTAAAATCGACCGTTTATTTTTGGAAAGGGAGTTCTTTTAAAAATTATCCACTGGTGGGAAATGTTTAAACCCTATTTTCACGTCTCTTCATTGACTCAATAGTTGTGGACATCATACCTGACAGTAGCTCACCCCAGGGTATGCACTGGAGTAGTTACATGCTTTACTTATTCGCTAGGAAATTTATGAAGCTACATGAGACCTGCATTTGCCACTCTGCCACTTACTGACAATTTCTTCCTGAGTTCTAGAGAGAGGAAAAAAATACCCTGTCTACTGCACAGAGTTGCTGTAAGAATCAAATGTGATAACATATGTGAAAACATATTACAAAATGTGAGGCATTACAATGGGTGGGAAATTGAATGGCTCCATGGGCTAGGCAGGCTGGAGGGATTTCACCAACATCTGTAGAAACTCCACACCCAAATAGGGAGCAGAGGGCTTGGGAGGCAGAGAGTTGAGTTGAAGGAGGCAGCTTCTCAGGGGCTTGTACAACCCAGGAGGTCAATTTAATACATTTAGGTTAAACTCTTCTTTACAACTAACAACTAACACACGTAACTGCTCATGGCTTTCTTCATTCAATCATTCATTGATTCCCTGATTTATTCAAGAAGCTTTCAGAAAATCTATTTTATCAAGAACTGTGCCTGGGGATTAAACCATCACAGCAGTAAAATAGCACCGTATCTGCCCTGGTGGAGCCAACAGTATCGTAGAGGAGACAGATTAGTAAATAGACAAGTACTGTACACTCTGCTAGGTTAGGGACAAGCACTTGTACAAATGTTTATGTGACTCCCCTTCCTCCGCCTTCACTGTTACTTGTATTGCATATTGGCAGTACATGGTGGAATGGTTCAGAATGTGCACTCTGGCATCAGTCTGCCTGAATTAGAATCCTGATTCTATTCTTTCCTAGCTGTGTGACCTTGGGATAGTTACTAACCTTCTAAGTCTTGGTTGACTTGTCTTTTCAATGGGGATTATAATAGTTATTCACCGAGGTGTTGTGAAAATTACATACACTAATTCATGTAAAGAATTTAGTATGATGCTTGGAAAATAGAACTGTTCAACCACAATGAGATATCACTTTATGTCTATTAGGATAGCCATTTACCAAAATAAACAAATAACAGGTATTAGTGAGGATGTTTAGAAATTGGAACCCTTGTGCACTATTGCTGAGAAGGTAAAACGGTACAGGTGCTCTGGGAAACCATATGGAGGTTCCTCAAAAAATTAAAAACAGAACTACCATGTGATCTAGCAATCTCACTTCTGGGCATTTATCTGAAGAAAATGAAACCACTAACTTGAAAAGATATACAAACCACCATGTTCATTGCAGCAGTATTTACGATAGCCAACATATGGAAACAAACTGCGTCCATCAACAGATGAATGGATAAAGAAAATTTGGTATATATATTTATTGGAATATTATTCAGCCATAAAAAGAATGACATGTTTCCTTTTGCAATGGCATGGATGGACCTTGAAGGCATTATGCTAAATGAAATAAGTCAGACAGAGAAAGACGAATACCATATGATCCCACTTATATGTGGAATCTAAAAAAACACAGAAAACTCAAGTCTGTAGATACAGAGAACTGATTGGTGGTTACCAGAGGTGGGGGGAGGGGGGCATTGGGAATGTGCTGAAATGGGTGAAGGGGGTCAAAAGTCAAAAAGTACAAATTTCCAATGATAAATGTCACTGGGATATAATGTATGACATGGTGACTATAGTTAATACTACTGTATTGTATATTTGAAAGTTGATAAAAGAATAAATCTTAAAAGTTCTCATTGCAAGAAAAAAATTCTGCAACTATGTATGGTAACAGATATTAACTAGACTTATCGTGATGATGATTTTGCAATATATACAAATTTGCATCATGTTCTACACCTAAAACTAATATAATGTTGTATGTCAATTATACCTTAAAATAACCCCACATTGTAATAAAACAATTAATTTAAAAATAGAATAATGAAGTGAATTTTGGTTACCAACATCTATTGCTTCTACTTCTAAATCATTTTTTTTTCCTTTTATTTCCTAAACTGATTTCCATGGGGCATCAGTCCTAAAAATAAAAGTTTCTATGAATAAATGTGTTTAGGAAATGCTAGGGTTAGTAGAGGGTTTCTTTTGCTTTTTTTTTTAATCTTTAAGTCTGTTTAGATGCATTAATATGCAAATGAAAACTGAGAGTCCCCTTGAACAAAGAAATTCTATCTGGAGGCTGCAGGCCTACAAGTTTAGAGCCTGCTGGTTGCCATCTCAGCTCTGACTCTTTCCACCGGGGGATCCTGTGTCGGCAGGAGGTTTCTTTCCTGCAAAATGGGGATGAGAATAGTACCTACCTCATAAAGTTTTTCCTTGAGAATTAAATGAGTCAATATTTATAGAATTACTTAGGAAGAGTACCTGGCACCTAGTAAGTGCTTCATATGGACTATAAATAAAATAAAATAGGATTCAGTATTTCCCAAACTTAATTTTCCAAATCTTTTTTCAAGGCATATCCCTCTGAACTGGTGATCTTTGGAATAAACTCTAAGTAATGCTCAAATTTGTTCTGTCCTCCTCAATAAGCCAGCCAGTCCCTTAGCTCAGCCATTATTCTCCCATCTGGGAATGTATTGGCTACCTCCCATCTTTCTTTTATCCATTCAGGGCTCCATCTACACAGTTATCTTTCTAAAACACAAACTTGAGTGCATTATCCCTCACCTAAAAAACTTTCTCTCCTTTCCGAGGGTCTTTGAAAGTCCCAAGTCCCTATTCGAAAGTTCAAGGCTCTTCAAAATCTAGCCCCAGTCAATCTTGACATAACTTTCCTTGAAGCCACTTCCACTCCTCTACAAAACCTACTCCCCACCAAAACAACACCCTAGCAGTCCAGCCAAATTCCTCTTTGCCTTTGTTTGGACTGTACTGTCTTCTTCACGTTTTCTGATAAAATACTTCAGAAGCAGCTTCCTTTCTGAAGCCTTCCTTGGTCTTCTCTTACAGAATGAATGCATAAATTTATTCTTATCTCTTGGGTGCAATAGCTCTTTCTTCATGTTGCTAACAAAGCATGCACCCCATTAGATGACAGTTATTCCTTGCATGTTCACTCTGTTCATATCTGAGCTCTCTGGGGTCAGGGAATGAAGCATACACATACCTGTCTGTAGAATACCTGACTTCAGACCCGGAACACAGCAGGAGCTTAATAAACGTTCGTTGTGTTGTACTGAGTAAAGCAAATAAAGTATCTTTGGGAAATTACTTGTTTCATTTTCCAGTTCTATCGGCCATTCTCAGTATTCTCAGAATGTCAAATTGTTTTTGCCTTTTGGTTTCAATGTGTTCACATATTTTTTTTTTGATCACTCCTATGTGACTCATAGACACAGGTGTAGACAGGCCTTGAACATTGCTTGATGCTCAATTTAACTTCTTTCTCCCTGTGATGCTTTATTTTTAAAAGATGTTTCAATGCTAAGACAAGAATAGTGGCCATTGGCTTGAAATCTCATCATTGCATTTAATCCTACACCTCTCTTCCTTGGTAACGAAATATATTTCAGTCTCATTCTGACAAGAAAGATCAAATGAAGTGTCTTTCCAATATGAACATGCCTGATAATCTTAGATACAAAAAGGACATTGGCGTTTTTCTTCCTCTATGGAAGGCTGCTAAATCAGAAAAACCAAAGCTAAGTGCTCTGGTAACATGGATAATGGGACAGGCAAGGCCGGTGAGCATCGTAAATAAATCCAGGACTTCTGTCTGTGGTGGTGTTATCAGCATTATTCTTCTGGTCTGGGAAGACAAGCAAAGAGTGGCTTTCTTTACTGTCATGAATGCCAACCAATCACAGCTGAGATGATAGGAAAGACCAGCAGAATATACCACCCCACGTTCTCCAGAGGCAGCACTGTGACCTCCCTGGGGCACCATCTTGGCGTTCCCTGAATACAAGTAGTCAAATAGGCCTTTTAGCTGTGTTCATTTGCGTAGCCCAGCTAGGAAGCAGCAAATAAAAAACGTAAACCTTGTCAGGGGAAAATCTCACAAAGAGAGGAAGGGGTACTTCGGTACACAGTTTTCCCACTAAACAGGATTTCTCTTTTCATATCTCCTGTGTCATTTAAATACATTACCTTGTTACATATGCATAAGAGTGTGTGGATAGCCTTACATTTCAATTTAGAGATAATCTATAAGTGAAAATATTGGAAAAATTGGATTTCTAAAATAAAAGTTCCTGGGCTGATATGAGGCATTTAAAAACTGTTACAGATTTTAAAACACTGTCCAAAAAGATTTTTAGAAAAATAAGTCTCTAGCTGTATAATTGACCGTGTACAGCTGATCTTGTTTTCAGAGATTACTCCAGTTTAAAAAGAAATACAAAGGATTATATTGCATATTTCTGGAACTGTTTCATTCAGAATATCAAATTTCACAGATGATTTATTCTATAATGATAATGTATCTTCTGATGTTTATTAAATTAAAAAACTTGATAACCAGGAAACTGATAGCAAAAACATGCCCTTAAACATTTGCCCAATAGCTAATAATTCTTTAAAAGTTTAAAGCAGCTGTTCAGTCTGTATTCAGAAGTAGTAAAGATAAATTAAAAAATCCTTACCAATGATTTTTTTCACTATAGAATAACTGCTTACATTGAACCAGGCGAAAGATATGCACTACTGAGCAAAGGAAAACTATTTGAGTGTACAGTCATGAGTTGTATAATGACAGCTTGGTCCATGACAGGCCACATATATGATGATGGTTCCATAAGATTAGTATCTATAGCTTAGGTGTGTAGTAGTCTATCCCATCTAGGTTTGTGTAAGTACACTCTATGATGGTTGCACAACAATGAAATCGTCTAGCAATGTATTTCTCAGAACGTATCTCAGTCATTAAGCAACACATGACTGTATCAACAGTTAAACCTGTAGCAACACTGAACTCGAATCTCTGATAGGACGAGTGGATACTGGGCACAAGTAAACCTTTGGAGGAATTTTCTGTGAAGTGAAGATGGAAGGTTGATCAGAATTCTAACCTCCAACCCAAGGGATGTAATAGCTCTGTGCGTGGCAGAGTGTCAAAACTGGCAGCTGCGTGTTCCAGTTCTGCAGTTCTCTGCAGGAAATGGGCATCTGTCCCATTTTCAGCAAAAGATTGGGACTACGGGAAAGCAAAGATTTTTATTCTTCATTAGTTCAATAGGACATGCATTCTGTAATTTTTTCATCCATTTGATGTGGACATTTCAAAGTGACATATAAACTCATTTAAGTAGAGGAATCATATTTGAATTATTCTTGAAAAAGCTTAGAATTTGAAGGACTTAGCTGTAAGAAATTTAAGTAGGGAAATTTGGAGAAAATCATGCTCTGTACCTTTTCCTTTGGGTAACTCAAATTCAATATTTGGGTAAAGATAGATCAGTGGAGGGCTAGCTAAGTTCATATCTGTGACTTTTTGAGTTATTACAAGAAATATTCAAGTGCAAACAATTCCTGTACTTGTTGAGAACACCATTCATGAAGCTTTATATTCCAAAACAACATTTCTTTTTTGAATGTAGTCCTAGGGAAAAAAAGCTATTGATAAATCTTGCCAAGTGGAAGCCAATACAGCAGCAACTAAATTAGCCCTTGTAGTTAGCATAGTTGGTCTCAATAACTGCATTTTAATTTTCTTGCTTTGTGCATTGTGCATATGTTCCTCGTAAAGCTGTTTCTGAAACTTTCTGGAAATAGATAGAATTTTTATAAGAGAGGAAAGTACTCCATGATACAGTATAATAGTATGTCTTTCCATAATGTAAAAGAAGTATTTTGAATTAGGCATTAGTATTCATTCATTTACATGTTTGTTTAAATTCAGATATTAATGTATTTAATGTTCCTACATTAGAGTCAACTATATTTGACATACACTGCAAAATATTTAGAGTTTGACTGTATCCAACATGGGTAATTTAAGCACATTTCTTATTTCACAAAATAAGGTTGCTCCCATGGACATTTTGTACCTTCATAATTCATAAGATATTCTTTATAGCCATGTTATTTAACAGACCCCTCCAGCTTTCTCTGTGGAGGTACCATAATTTATTTCCCTGACACTTGCAGATTGATGACCTGGTCCATGAGTAGGAAAGTAGGGGGCGGCTAACTGATTGGCAGCACCCAGGATGGCTGCCTCCATATTTCAAGAGGTGAAAGAGCCATGATAATAGCCTCTAGTTATATTCCTCTCCATGGTCAAAATGAGCGGTGGGAGGAGGACATGGCAGAGGCTGTTGTCTCAAATAACCCAGGTAGAAGTCGTCAACTAATCAGCTTGGAATCCCTACTCTGTAGCGCTTTAGGGGCTGTCTCAAATATTTACTTTGATAACATGAATGATGTAACAACTAATGAAAATTAAATGCATTCTTTGGTAAAGTGAGAAAAGCATCATGGTTTGTCTTTGATCCAACTGATGTTGATGCATGATAGAATCAGGAGAGAATTTGGAGCAACAGTTGCAAATTTGCTTCCAGCCTCCTATTCTGGTTGATTTTACTTCTTCAGGTGATATGTGAAAGTGAAGAAAACAAAACAATACCAAGCAAAAACAACAACTGTATTAGTCTGTTAGGCCCCCATAACAATAGACTGGGTGGCTTAAACATTTGTTTCTCACAGTTCTGGAGGCTGGGACTTCCAAGATCAAGGTGCCAGCCTATTTGGTTCAGAGAGCTCTCTTCCTGGTCCAAAGATAGCCGCCCACTGGCTGTGTCCTCCATGGCAGAGAGAGTGACAGCTAGCTCCCTGGGGTCTCTTCTTACAAGAACACCAATCCTATCATACCATGTCACCACCTGTATGACCTTATTTAACCTTACTTACCTTCCATAATGGCCTTATCTCCAAAAACAGTCATATTGGGGGTTGGGGCTTCAACATACAAATTTTAGAGGGATACAGTTCAGTCCATAGTAACAACCAAAACCTATAAGAAGTCTGTCAGGTGTATCAGAGAAGACAAATCAAAGGAAGAATATGAGATTCTAGCACAGTGCTACTCAAAGGCTGTTTCTGAACCAGAAATATTGTCATCACCTGAGAACTTGTTAGAAAGAGAATCTCAAGTCCCTCCCCTCACGACCATCTCAGACCTACTGATTTGGAATCTGCATTTTAACAAGACCCCCAGGTGATTCAGATGACATTAAAGTGTGAAAAACACAGTTACAGAATTCATAATAAAAGCAAGAGTTAATTTTGTACATTGTATTGTAACTTCTCCCAAAACTGGAACTGGCAAAATTATTTCTTGTAATAATGTTAATATTGTTAGGAAAAACTCGGTCAGAAAATCCATTAGTATTCTTTTTGCTATTGTAGGTAAAATTAATCTATTATTGAATTTCAAAACTTGACATTTTGTGCATATAGTCGATGATAGACTATTAGATTCCTTGCCAAAAAAGTTCAGGAAAAAAAAACCCCAAGCCTGGACATAAACTAAAACTTTGGTTAATTGTCCTATTAGCTTAAAAAACATGCTATTCATCTCTTACAAGTGCTCTGTGGTTAAAAATGACATTATTTTTGAAATAAATAACACTTTAAACTAGGCATATATTTTATACTACAACACAAGGAGTGTGACATTACTTATAATGGAATTTTCAATTATGTAGCCTTTCAAAGCAACTTTTAAAAATTTACTCCATAATGTCAAAAATGTAGAATTATGCTCACAAAACTTAATATTTTGGCTCAGCCCTGGAAAAGTGTTTAATAAATCAAAAACCCTTCTTATAACTGACATTTATGGGTCCCTACCATATATTTCCTTAATATTCTGCCTAAACACTAAAACGGATGAAATATGCAAGAGAATACGATTTTCTTTGCCAATGAGAAGTAAATGATACACCCTGTCATTCCTCAAAATATTAGCATTGAGATCACTGAAAATATCCATAGATGGTCTTCAGATTGTAGTTTGAGGTGAACAGCAAATAAAAGTAACATATTCCTCATGTAATAATTCATGAGAATTTGGAGAAATATATTTTAATGTTAGCATACATTCTGGATTAATTTTATAGCACAATATTCAAATTTATGCCTGAACCTCTTAATGAATGCCTCATGAAAAAAGCACTGTGGATTAATAATGGTGAGACTTGCATAATTATTAGCTGGACTTCAACAGGTATACAGTCCATGCTGCTAAACCATGACTTCTTCTTAATTCAAATATATTTTGGGTTTGTTTGTTTGCTTTACACCTGAGCTATAGTGCAAAGCTACAATAATTTGTATTTATAAGGACCATAAAGAATACTGTGATGTGATAAAGCATTAATACTGTTATAGATCTCCTATTTTATTTATAATACAGCTTTAAGTGGGCAGGTATTTTTGGAAGGGCCCATTGAATGAGCAATAGAGCTGTGTCGGGGAGGTGGCATCATCGTGTCATCATATACTTCAGGGGATGGTAGAGCACACGGCACAGTGTCTAATCCCTCAGAAGTGTGATTATTTCATGAAAACCACACCCCACTGAGCTGCCTTATTGCTGTTATAAAAAACCTTTATTATAGGAAGCTCTTTTGTGCTGTAAGAAGATGAATTCCACACTTTAGAATGTTAAACAGCAGTTTCAGCAGAGTTCTGTAGTTCACACAGATTAATCTACCCCTTTGGAATATTCATGATTCAATCAGAACGCTCTCCGAGTCTCGGCAATTTTACCATTGTAAAATAAACTAGGTGCATTCTGATGAAACAGCCTATGCCTAGCAAATGCCTTCATTAATTTTTTTAAGTATTTTATGGATTCTGTTACTATCAAAGAACATCTCTCTATGAACGTAAACTCAATCCCACTGATGCAAAATTGCTATTATTGAAAAACTTGGTACTTGAGAAAAACAGGATAAAACCAAAATATCATGAAGTAAAGTGCATTGACAATGCAAATCAAATGCATATGGTTTAATTATAATTGTGTATTAAGTGACGAACTGGGGATTATAAATGATGTGTCTCTGGTGAAGAGTTCTGCTGAGTACATTACATATTCATTAGCTTTCCATTTTTATTCACTAAATGTCCAGTCCTCTCTCCTACACACCTGGCATTGTGCCTCCATGACTGAAATGAGTATTTTGAATTCAGAAGACCATGATTATATATAGTAAAACTCAAGAAAAGTATTAAATATAATAAATTTGTTTCTTCTAATCTACATATTTTCATCTGATTAGCAGATTGTGTTGGTTTTGAACAATGCCAGAACATTCTAGAGTGACTATTCAAAGATTAGATTTGGAAGGGTTGAAGAGTCCCTTGAGACTCTCAGTCTTAAAGATGAGGAAGTGCGTGTGTGTGGGAGGAGAGAGGAGGCAGGCAGCTATAGTCAGTAACTTCAACCCAGATCCCACCCTTCACTGTGACAAAGTCAGGAAGAAGCCTGGACACATGACTCCTATTTCAGCACAGTTGACAGATACCGGCAACTGATAGGTTTCAAATCAAGAAATCATCGTGCTTATCGGGCACTATGTATGTGGGGAAGGGCAAGGGAAAGGGCATTTCAGGGGAACTTTTCAGTTTCAAGTAGGTGGTTCTCAATGCACAAACTCTATTTCGAACACATTTATTCTCATTTGGCACCTTCTTTCCAGGACTGCCTCTGATTTGGCTTAGTTATTAAGATTTCAGTATGGTTTCTATTTGTAACTGAAAGAAAAGTTGGAAATGGGGGCAGTAGAATCTCTCTACTCTGGTTCAGATGTTCTGATGCCCTACTTCACAGTGAAAATTGGGGAATTGAAGTCATTACTAAAGATGAAAATAAGTGTATTAATTATGATTATATTTATATTTGATTATGACAAAAACAACTTATTTAAACTGGCTCAACTAATTTATTACATTCATTAATAACTGTTTTAATAGATATGACTCAAATTTTCTAAGTATGTGCTGACTTTCCTATGTTTTCTAAAGAAAATGACATTGTTTTACAGTGTGATAGATTTCTGGACTGCATAAGATGTTTCTTAAGCTAAAAGGTGATTATCCTTCACAATAAAATGATAATAAAAGGATTCAAATTAATACATTTGCTAATTGCTGATCCCTGTGTGCTGGCTAGGAGCGGAAATTCCTCAAAGACATTTCTTCCCTAAAATCAGTTTGATAGATTTGATTGACCGGCTATTAATTTTAGATTGGTCTGTTGAATCAGTTAAATCCATTTATACATATCTGCTGACATCTATGTTAACTCAAATCCACAGGAAATAATGTTTTATGTTTTGTCTTTTTTCTAGGGAAGGTCATGATTAATATAATAAAACTGCTTATATGAAATACGTAGCTTTATTACATTATTATCAAATAGCAAAAGAAGGGAAAAGCAGGACTGAGATGGAGCTTCGGGGAACACTTCTAAAAGGTTTCATTTCTTCATTATGTCTATGATTAGCTTATCTGATTTATTTACATATCAGCTTTAAAGAATGGTAAATATGTCGTGAGGGACAACCACAGAGAAATCACCTGTCCACCTCAAGTAAATCACACGCTGGACTAGCCTTTGTACCCTTATCAAAGACCAGGCACTTTAAGAAATATAGAGCCTTTCTTACAAGGGACGCTATATAAGAGGATGAACATGATTAGTGAAAAATCCCTCACATCTAAGAGAAAAGCAACTCCTGCTGATTGCTTTATGGCGGCAAATACATTGATGTGAGGGCTGGATTCCCCGTACCATTTATCCATGTGGGGCCCACTGCCCCATACATCATCCAATGCTGTCAGTGTCCTGCACCAAATGTAGTGCTTCCTACAAATCATAGCTCTTATTGAGCCATCACTAGCTCGGAAATTTACTTTGTAAAGTCATCTTCCTCTTCAGGTGATGGAGCAATTAAGAATTCCAGATTCTGAGATTTGAATCATTTTCATGAAAGGAAGGTGGCAAAAAGGACAGACTGCAGGAAAATCAACAGAGAATTCTGTCCTGTGAGTGCAGATCCCAAGAAGAGAAGGAGAAGAAAGAACAAGAAGGTTTTAATTGTGTCTATTCCAGACAAAGACAGATTGTCTTGGGTATTTAGGAAAGCCACAGTAGAGCAGCATATTGGTGCTCCTCCCTCAGGCTTGCTGTCTTAAAATGGGCCTTGACACCTCCTCTCCTTCACAGGCCCAGGCAGCAGCAGCACTCCTGACATTTCCTTCTACCTCGGGGGCTTGCTGCTGAGGAAAATTTATGGTTCCCTCTTCTGGAATTCTAGGATCCTACCCTACATAGGAAAATGATAAGCCAATTGGGTGAAATTTATCTATATCTAAAAATGAATTAACATTAGCTCTCCAGGATATTATATGCATTTTAATGGCTGCTTTATACAAGATAATTAAAGTGGGGGAAGAATGCTGGTCATTTCAAGTGTTTCAGCAGCTCCATTTTGGGATTAGAAGACTCCTTCAGAGAAATCTAGCAGACAGCAGTCTGCTTCTCTGAGCAAAGGTCTAGTCTGGAAGGAAATGCTTATTGACCTCAGATCAAAGCTATGATTTGGATGAAAAATCTAATATCAGAAATCTAATATCAGGGCATTAAGACAATTTTTACTTTTACTTAAGACCTGTCTATTTAGTATAGCTATCTCTTTTGGAATGCCCAACTATCTCAGAAGATCCGCCTTTGCTTTACTATTATTATTATTTGGCTCATAAATATTTACTCTTGTATTATTGATGATACCAAATCAGCCAGGATAATAAAACTCAGCAGAGGGAATTAAGTGGGTAGTGCAGGGTAGGGAGGAGTGAGGAGTTGAATAGGAAGGAGGTAAAAATGGAAAAAGTCTGGCGAAGAGGAGAGATCAATATACAGTTTCTAGGCTTTGTTGTCCATTATATGGTGGGGTAGTTAGATCTTGGATTTTGGTTGAGGCACTTGGAATGAGCCTCAGTTTCCCCATCCATGGAGACAATAAGAGCTTTGACAATATCATGGGGTTATCTTATAGAACAGCTAAACTGTAAGCTCCCTGATGGATGTGACCTCTTTATGTATCCTGTTTATCACTGTATCCTTCACTTAACTTGAATATCATATGTTAGGTATAGTGAATTAAAGACACATTTCACAATCAAATGACAATAGAGCTGTCAACTAGTTAGCATTGAGAAGTACACAAGGTAATAAATATATCTAAATTTTGTCTCCAAGATACTAAAAAAGGACTTCCCCTCACAGAGAAGCTTGATCCTCTTAGACATATCTTATACTTCATATTTGTATAGCATTATATATTTTTTCCAAAGTAGCATCATCATAATTTACTTTTACTTTTATAATACATCTGTAAAGTAGATTAGGAAACTAATGTTATCTCCATTTTATAGGAAATCAGGTGAAATAACTTGATCAAAGTCTTTCCCCTTCCCTCCATCCCCTGCAGTATAACCATGGTCATATGGCAAGCTGCCTTACATATTTAATAGGCTCTTGACTAACTGTTTCTATTCTTATTTTTGCAAATGTCAGCAACAGTTCTAAGGTCCTGGTTTTATGTGGTGGAGTCAGTAGTAGTATTTGCATGGTATGGGAGAAAACCAAGGTTGGTTGGTTGTTTAATTTTTCCTCCCACATGAAAGTTAAAACCTCACTCCCCAGCCTGGAGCTATATGTCCCGGTCTGAAATCCCACTGCTTCCATGTTCCTAGGTTCCCCCTACTGATTTGGCTTTTTACTTTTTATGGTAATTTGTGATGGTTTAAAAACATGATGTCTACAATGTCTTTGACATGCCTCCCTTCGAGAGATGTCTTTAGTGTGGGCTGAACTCAGGGACTTGCTTTTAATGAATAGAATAAAGCACAAATGATCATGACAATGGAGAGGCCCAGATGACAAAAAACTGAGGTCTCCTGCTAATAGCCATGTGAGTGAACCATCTTGGTTCCTTGGAGTGGATCCTCCACCCTTATTCAAGCCTTCAGATGAGTGAAGCCCAAGCCAACACTTGATTGCAATCTAATGAGAGACTCAGCCAGAGCCACCCAGGTAAGTTATTTTAGAATTCCAGGGCCATGAAATGATGAAATAATATTTTGGGTGTAATTCATTATTCAGCAATAGATCATTAATGTCATATTTTTCCAAGCATTTCTGTGTCTGTGGTGGGAGAATGCAGGCCATCAATATCAGGCCATTTGGTCATGCTGATTGAAATTTCTGGACACAATAGACTACAGTATAATGCACAAATCAAATGTGTATAGCTGAATTAATTTTTAAATATATATAAACATGTGTCTATATTTCCAATATATCGTTTGCTGATATGTTTGCTCAATCGTTTAAGCAATTGTTACTCATACAACCCTGAATGCTTAAAAGAAGACACTGATTCATCATATAGGAATATTCATAAGTATTGAATTAAATTAAATAGAATATGGTCATATTTCTTTGAAAGTGCCATTGCAGAAGTTTATTGGAATAAAAATCAAGAAAAAAATTAAACTTCTTCTTTCTAAATACATCTTATTGAATTCCACACGTATACACATATGTGTGTATGTATGTAGACATATAGTGTGTATATATATAAGTACGTGGTGTGTATGTGTGTATACCAGCTATATGATCTCATAAAAAGTTACTCGATCACCACTTCCTTTGCTGCATTTGTAAAATGAATGCTATATCACCATGTCATAGTTATTATGAAGATTAAATGTCATTATGTATCTCAAATACCTAGCATAGTGCCTTGTTCATAGAAATCACTCACAAAGTATCAATTTCCTTTTCTTTTCCATTTTCCCACCTTTCTTTTTTTGTTTCTTTTCTTTCTTTCTTTTTTTTTTTTGAGGAAGATTAGCCCTGAGGTAACTACTGCCAGTCCTCCTCTTTTTGCTGAGGAAGCCTGGCCCTGAGCTAATATCCGTGCCCATCTTCCTATACTTTATATGTGGGACGCCAAACATAGCATGGCTTTTTTGCCACGCGGTGCTATGTCTGTACCTGGGATCTGAACCAGCAAACCCTGGGCTGCCAAGAGGCAGAACATGCGAACTTAACCACTGCGCCACTGGGCCAGCCCCCCTTTTTTTGTTTCTTCTTTATACTTAGTTAACCCTACATAACTAAATGAAAAGGAAGAGTTCTAATATGCAAGTTCCACAAACAGTAGTGGAAAAGAATGTCAAGGGTAGACAGTTCCATACGTACACATTATCACAAATGATTCTTTAGGAGAAAGCATGAGAGTTTCGTCTCTAAATGCAACACTGGTCTTTAACCATGTATTATTCCTCTTTGATAGAAATAACTTTGTAATGTAAGTGGTTTAGCCTAGAAATGAAAAGTTAACATGGATTCACTCTTGTTTTCCTGTAACATTCATATCATACACAATTGTTCAGGTAGAATGATACCATATTTTGTGGCTATACTCTTGATTTAAATATAGGTATTTAAAAAAATTGACAATATTCAACTTGAAGGGAGTATCTTTTTTTTTTTTTTTAAATATTATGTTTACTTACATTGGCTAAAGCAAGGAAACAGTCCTATAACTGTTAAGATTCTGGTTTTCAAGCAAGAGTCTCTCTGTCTTAAGCCAAAGAAAAATTATTGGAAGGCTGCTGAGGACTCAGAGAATTAATGGAGATAGGAGACCATGTGAGATGAGAACAGGAAGAACAGTAATGGCTCATAGAAGAAATTCTGGTTGGCCTCTTCCTGCTGTGATGAATAATCTGTAATCTGTCCTTCTGTCATTGCATCTCCCACCCAAAACTCAAAGCCCAACGAACAACATCTGATTGGCCAAGCTTAGGTGATATCCCTTCTCTTGGCTGTACTAGAATGGTGAGAGAAAGCATATGGCCCCTTGGCTACTTTAATGGTTGGCAAATACTTGGGTTTAGTCTCACAGCAAAGTTATACAAGATTAAGAGAAGCAATTCCTCTAAAGCAAATGGTATTACATTAGGAGAGACAAAGGTAGCTGGGCTGGCAGAAATGACTGATTTCTTTCAATAGCCCTGTCTTGACTCACTCATTTGAAAGGAAGAGAAGTTACACATGCCAATGAGGCTACAGAAATGGGAAGGGGATGTGATGAGATGTGAGAGTAAACTTGTATAATTATATGAATGTTGATACTCATGTTTGATTAAAACACTGATAATAACATTAAATATACAAATTAGAGACATTTTTGAATTAAGATAGAGATTGAGAATATAGAATGACAAGAAAATACTAGAATCTTTGTTGAGATTTCCTTTATTAAAAACATTATCCTTGTAATGTATGTAAAAACATTAAGCAATAGCGATATATTTATCTACTTTGCATGTTAAATCATAATTAGTTAAGATATGGTATAAACAACTGGCTGAAAATACTAAGGGGACAAATCTGTATCTTTTCTCTTAAAAAAGACTGTAACCTTAGAAATTTAGCCTGAGATTACCATCTTTTGTTGGATAGTCTAATTAAAAACAATCCACTCACAAACAATTAATCTTGGGAGCTACGGCAAACAGATTTTTATCATTTTATAGTGTTCAGTCCCAAATGTGAACACTTCAAATAGCCAATCTCATACTTGCTTAATCTACTAGGTGACCTGAAGCTGGAAAATCCTTATCTCCTTGATTCTTATCAATGAGGTGGGAGGTGGTGATCTAACAAGTTAGGAACATAGTTAAAATGCCTGGTTTTCTTGTTGTTTCTGTGACAGGCTTGTATCCCCACTCTCTCCTAACATGTATAGAAGAAAGAATGAGTAGAAAAAGATGGTTTAGGTATAGATGTTAATTAGTTGTACTTAAATACATAGACAGATTCCATCCATCACTCCCCAACAAAGCATCTTAACAATTGGGAATTAAATTTATCTAATTTTATATCCTGGACTCTTTGTCTGGAAGAGCCAAATTAGAAATACAATACTCTCTTATGAGTGACTAGAGTATATTATTGATTGTGAAGTGGATTTCTGATACAACCAGGAATTTTACAAGGAAAACTGGAAGCGATACAATATATGGGAGAATAAAGAGCTTAACAAAATTTTAAGTATTTATATAAATACAAATTATGTATTGTACTTCATATATTTATATATACAAATTATATATAATTAAAATAGTAAGACTTTCCATCTAAATACTACTTAGCATTTTTGAAATTATCTAATTTACCAAACAATAATACTCAATGCAATATATACAATTAAGTATGTATCCACTTGCTTTGTTTTTCTTATATGCCATTTTTGTTACTTATCTCTACTAAGTTTAGAGAACAGTAACACAAATGAAATTTAAATGAATATCTAAGAAATACTTCTTTCTTCTGATAATGAGGCCATTACTTTTCTCTTCTCTCTCTCTTGTCACTGTCTCTGTCAAGAAAACTGGTGATATGTAGAGTAACATGCGACCATCCAAAGATGCGTCTCCTTTTTGGTTATTTCACACTCCTTACAATTCTATTTCACACTTTTTAAAAAAGTATATTGTCCTGACAATGTCACTATTTACCTGTACATTTTTGTGCAGTGGAACAAATGATGCTGTGTAGAATAAATAGGTTGAGGCCCTTTTGTGTGCTGAGCTTGCAAATCTAAATCCTTTAATAAATAGTGCATTGTGTCCATGTTGCCTTTTAAACTACTGAAAAGAAGTTTTAGTAGAGTTGCACAAAATCAACTACCAAGAACGAGCATGTGGAACATCAGCAATTGTCCCTTTATTAAATATAATAAGAACTATCAAGTATTAGAATACTTAAGTACTAGAGAATTAGGAATTTTCTATGAACCATCATTGCAAACATTTCCATTCAAGCTAACTATATTCAATTAGCTAATATGTAAATGTAGTTCAATTTATTAAAGTATAAGCAATTCACTATAATGCAGCCTACAATTACAGGTTTCTCTCAATTGTCAAAAGATCATTCTGTGGTAAAATATGAAACATTTTGCTGCGTTATGAGGTTTATTCTGGAACTTTCATAATAAATGCTCTTTCTGAACAGATATATAACATAGATACACTAACCAATGAATTGCATTTCTTACATGTGTGACTTTGTGTTTTCACAATGCCCTTTATGTAGTTTGACATGCTTATTATCAATATAGTTAGATCAACTAAAATTAATTTTTATTTCTTCCTCTATATAGCTGCTCATCTCTCTGCCTAGAATGCCCCTGCTCTAACTCCACATGGCAAGCCCTCTCCAGTGTAAGACCCAACTCAAATCACGTCTCTTCTAGGAAGTCTTCCACTCTCCAGCTGGAAGTCATTTATACCGACTCCCAAATCCCACACAACAGTAGTTCTCTAGTATTGTTTAGGAACATAGATGTCAGAGATACATTCTGAATCTACTTAATCACAGTCAAGGATGGCAGCTAAATTTTTACAAGTTTGCAAAGTGATTCTGATGCACATGGAAGTTTGAGAACCATTGCCGTACATTTTAACTGCATCTTTGTTATCTCACTTATAACTCTTGGCTTAGTTTCACAGTTATTTGTATTATCTATCTTTGACCTCATATTAAAGGTAGCTCTTGAGGGTGGAATCTATGTTCATTATTCTCTTTGTATCTCTTGTAGTACACAGTAGGTGTTGTGTAAAGGTGTTGAGTAAATAGAGGAATGCATGAGCTCCTGGGTAAATTTTAACAACAGCACAGTTCCATTTCATAACATTTTAAATTATCTTGTTAACAATGACTTTACAGGTTGCCTAGAACTTTTCTAATGTTAAGGCAACAGTTAGTAGGCAATGGAGGAGACAGATATTAGTTAACATTCACCTGTTGGCCAATGCTACTAATGTTTTAGTTTGGTTCTACAGCAGGGATAACAAGTAGAGTTAATCTTATGATCATCTCTGATTATTAGTGGCTACTTGGTGCTCTGTTCTGAGAAAGATTCTGAGGTTGTGTATAGATTCAGTATAAAATAGTTCTGTGCACCATGATGCACGTATGCTATGAGAAGGAAAAGAGAAGTCATGGCATGTATGCTAGACATATGTCATTCCTTATTTTCTTTAAAAGAGAATAGTGTCCTTTGAGTGTTGTAAATAAAATGGCACATTTCCTCCAGAAAAGACAAATTCAAATGCCTACAGGGACCACATAGGTACACACAAGTAAATAGCTCAGGAGGGGACTGGGCTAACAGGAGAGAAACTCTCAAGAGCTATCCAACACCCCGCAGTGGCTGGCCCGTTGTACTCCAAATCTACAGATTCAGCCTTATCAGATATTGGGAGCCCCAAAACAAGATTTCTCTGGGTGAATTTTCTGATTTCCAAATGTTGATAACCAATTTAATTTTAAAAAAATAATGCCCAGGACAAATGAAAAGTATCTGCTTATTATACCTTGTAAACTTGTTTGGATTCTTTGTCTGTCTTCCTCTCTAGCTCTGTCTTTCTGTCTCTGCCTACCTCTAGCTCTCTCTCTTTCTCTTCCTTGGATTATAATTGATTTGAACAGTTAGAATGAATTGCTAGTTTCAATTTTGCATTTTTCTTAGAGAGGAGCTCCATAGTGAACTCTTATCACTGTCTTTGTCCCAGAAAAGGCAGCTTCAAACAGCCCTTTCTTGGCTATTTTGATTGAAAGTGATGAATCTCCACATCTTACCTTCTTAAAGTAAAAGAATGAACTGGAACTTGAAAGGAAAGGATCAAATATTCTTTTAAACTTTAACAGTTTCATGTAAGTGAATCACAGTTCTTTTGAATTTAACATGTTTTGTCTTAATATAAGTGGATAAACAGATAGGAAGAAATTGGGAGGAAAAGTATTTGTGACAAAAAGCCCTCCAAATATTTTGGTTTCACTTTAAATTAAGTACTATTTGGATAACTACAGTTCAGTTAGAGGAAATCATTCTTATCATGACCAATATTTTCTTGCAACTTGCCTTCTCCCAGAACTCCCAAGCACACTGTTAACAGCTGTATAAACAAATTCTTTAATACGTGGTCACAATGCTGAGTTGACATCTTTACAATTACAGAAAGCTCTAGGGCATTGGCCACTAGCATGTGCGTGTGTGGCTTTCTATTTTTCTCTTTCCTGAAGGGCTGTTTTCACCCATCATGTACTAGTACCAATAGAGCCTGCTGACCCCAGAGTAAGAACACCTCACCTGTGAAGGAGTGTAGGTGTTGCTTGAATGGTTTGCATATAAATACTAATACCTGTCCAACCTTACTTAGCCCAGGAAATCTCTCAGAGGATATAACTCAGGCAGTCGGACCACAAGCTGTTATAATTAGGTCAGATGAGGAACACAAACATTCTGCCATTAGCCGTGGTTTCTCAACTCTCCAGATTTTAACAAATATCCCCAACTGACCAAAGGTTAGCATTCATGACCTGGTGTCTCTTCAAACAGGAGGTGGAGACATGATTTTCATTTTCCTTGACTTTATTTAAATTCTCTTTAATATGCAGTACGCTGGTAGCATGGTTTGCATTTCAGTGTTGGAAAATTAGGCCTGCCTCTGGGTTGACTCAGGAGCCCCTGGTCTTAGGGGAATCCGCAGGAGGGAAACGGAAACTTAAAAAACAGCAGAAACGAATCCAAATCCAAAACCAAAAAGAAAAATAACAACCAACAAGACATCAAAAGCAATAAAACAAGTCCCCAAATGGTCATTTTCCTTGTGCATTCCTAGGATAGTAGCCTGATAAAGAGTCTATTTCTTTATTTACTTATTTATTGTTGGATGACATGCAAACACAAACTCAGCAGGGTAGAAGAGAAATCAGCCTTCCTGGCCAGGAAGTGTGAACCAGTTTAAGAGATGAATTACAGCTGAAATTGATCTCCTCTATTCTCTTACCATGCCCAAAGACCTTTGATGTCCTATTTCATCCTTTATACTATTTGTGATTGGAAACAAAATGGAAATTCAGAATCAGAAAACCTACAGGCTAGATTTGAGGCTGGGGGCTAAGACGCAGGGCGCTGTGTCAGGGATATATCAAAATCCAGCCTGGGGGTTGTCAACCAGGGACTCCAGGGCTGTTATTCCATTTCTGATCCATGTCAGGCAGCCCTGCTGAACGCTGCTGTGAGAGGGACTGGCACTGAATCCAGCAGCAGGTAAAATGACCTCCAGGGGCTCCTCATTATCCACAGGATAAAGTTCAAATACTTTCCAGGATACAAAATTCTCTTGTGACTTGTCTTCTGCATACTTTTCTAGCAGTATGTCCCTTCTATCCTTGTATTTATTTACACATCTCTAGGCATGGACAGCTACTCACTGGCAAGTTTCACAGCTCTACGCCTTTGCACATGCTGTTCCTACTATCTGGTAATTCCTTCTCTGCCTTCTTCATTTCTGAGAACCACTTCTAGCAATTTTCAAGAGCCAACTCAAGGATTTGTTTCTCCATGAATTGAACTGTAGTTGAATGCAATTTCCTTTGGGCAAATATTATATCTTTTGTGTATTCTGTCATATAGATTTTGTCACACCATATTGCTGTATTTATTTTTCTTGTCTCTCTCCACACAAGGGTGAGAGTTCTTTGAGGTAAGAAGTATGTCTTCTTCACCTGAATCCTCAATAAATAGCATAATGGGATACTTTACACATTTTAAATGCGCAAAAAATAATTGTTGAATAAAATGTTTAAGTAAATAAATAGTTTGGGAGATAACTTTTCTAGAATTTTTGTTTATAATGTCTTGGGAGTATCAGTTAGATCTAAATGCTGCTGCAGTCTCAACCATGCCTTCCACTATCTTGATGCCATTCATCCAGAAAAGAAGATTTTCTCCAATGAAATACGAAATTATGGGGCGAGCCGCATGGCCGAGTGGTTAAGTTCAGCTCACTCCGTTTTGGGGGCCTGGGTTCAGTTTCCAGGTACATTCCTACACCGCTTGTCCATGCCTGTCCTGTGGCTGTGACCCACATGCAAAATAGAGGAAGATAGGCACAGATGTTAGCTCAGGGCAAATCTTCCTCAAGCAAAGAAAAAGATTGGCAACAGATGTTGGCTCAGGGTGACTATACCTCAGCGAAAAAAAAAGAAAAAGAAAAAAGAAATACAAAATTCTATGCAGAATCACTTCACCAAAAACAATCACTCTAACCTGCCCCTTGCCTTCACAAGCTCTACAACGTTTTTTGCCCTCTCTTACTGTAGCTGAACTTTTTCCTGTCAGCTAATTTTGCCAAAAGACTCCTTGCTTGCCTCTAAATCTGGACTTCAGGATAATTTATGGTGCCACATTTCTCTTAAGGGACCCTGTGTTTTTAGAAAGAGAATGACATAAACAAATCTGAACTCATTTAGAAAACAAATGTAAGAACATCAAACAAAAATAAGAATATTGGCATAAAATGCATATTGAGGAAAATTGAATTTTTGAGACAGGAAAAAAAGTAGAATCATTATGAAATTTCCAAAAAGGAACTATTGTGAAATTTCTAAATTTAAGACAGAGAGGGTTTGGGAATGTCTAGCAGCAACATCCCAGAATTCACACTTCTTATCTCAATTTTTGAAGTACATGCTGATTTATTGATGTTGAAGTGTGCATGCCCCCAGAGTAAATGCTTTTAGAAAGCCAGGGTCATGCCATCTGATTTTTCTCCTGGCAATCTAAAGTACCTAAGACTTCCATGGGCATTCAATATAAACTTATTAATTGGTCCAAGCTGAAGTCTTTATTAATTGATTTTTTTTTTAAGTTTTAAGTTACTGGCATTGAGTTTAGGAACTATTGATGAAATATTATTCCATTCATTAATACATAATAATTACTAATTAAAATTAGTTGCTAACAAAAGTTGGCATATTCATTATTTCATTGGATCATATTTTTGAGCTTGACTGCACCTGTTTTTGGAAATATATATATCTTTCCTTCTTTCTTTACAAATATTCCTCAAACAGCTGCAGTTTGAGTGATTTTGATATGTTTAAAATTTCATTTGGGTGTAGAGTCTGCTGGAGTCCCAGTTTATGCAAAAGCATGAGGAAGCCTTTGAGTGACTCTGAAAGAGGAGCTGTTAGTTTGATAGCCCTCTTTCCCTTTGGTGTGATGGTCCTCCTCTCATTCAATAATTGATTGAAGTCAGGCTGTATTTCATTCCTAGGACTGCTATGACAAGTGGTCACAAATTGGTGCCTTAAAACAAAAGAAATGTGTTCTTTCACAGTTCTGGAGGCTAGAAGTCAAAAATTAAGGTGTCAGCAGGGCCACACTCCCTACAGAGGCTTCAGCAGAGAATTTGTTCTGTACATCTTCTAGATTCTGGTGGGTGCCAGCTGCGTTGGTTTGTGGCCACATCACTCCAGTCTCTGCTTCTGTCTTCACATTGTCTTCTCCTTTGTGTGTCTTTTATAAAGACACTTGGCATTGGAGTTATGGCCCACCTGGATAGTCCAGGATCATTTCCTTGTCTCAGGATCTTTTTTTTCTTTTTTTTAAGTTAAACATTTAATTTTTTTTTTTTTTTGAGGAAGATTAGCCATGAGCTAACTGCTGCCAATCCTCTTCTTTTTGCCAAGGAGGCGTGGCCCTGAGCTAACATCCGTGCTCATCTTCCTCTACTTTATATGTGGGAGACCTACCACAGCATGGCTTGCCAAGCAGTGCCATGTCTGCACCCGGGATCCGAACTGGTGAACTCCGGGCCGCCGAAGCGGAATGTGAGCAGTCAACCGCTGAGTCTCCAGGCCGGTCCAGGATCTTTAATTTAATTATATCTGCAAAGACCGTTTTTTCCAAACAAGCTGACATTCACAGGTTCCAGGGATAAGGATGTGCACACATTTTTGCAGGGTGGCAACTATTCAGCCACTCCACACGCCTTTCTTTAGGAATTCTGTAGAAACAGAAGAATCCTTTCTGGATAAAGTAAGTCTGCATTTTTTCCATTTCCTTCCTATTTCTATTTGGGCTTTGTAATTATGTTATTTGGGTATGCTTTTGGGCTACGTTTGAGATTAGTTTTAGAAATAAATTTATTTAAGTGAGAAGCTTTTTATTGCTGTTTTTTGTTGTTTTTTTGGTTAGCTACCTAAGGAAAAGTTATAGTTTTATTTACAGTTAATTGTATTATTGGTAGATAGACATGTTTTTAACTTGCAAGAACAGTTCTAATGGAAGATGATCTTTCATTTCTGCCATAATTTACGTGTCAGTTTATATAATATATCTTTCAATAGTGAAAGCAAAAAATCCCAAAGATGCAGAGGATTTGGAGTGGGTTTCACTAACATGCAAGATTAACATCTGGAAGTCTTAGAAGTGATTTAGGAGAAATATCAGCACATGTTTCTTACTGGATCAATCTCAATGGAAGAGGCATACAAACATTTGCAAATAATTCACTGCTTATTTTTTTTAACAGTCTTGTAAAACCTTGCACACTCTTATTCCTTTCACTATTTGTATATGCAATTCCTGGATTTGAATTCCTCCAATTGGAGACTCCAAAACCACCAAATAGTCCTGAGAATATAATTTCTACACTTTCTCTGGCTGTTGTTAGAATATTTCTGATTTACTATGGTTTTATGATCTACTCTACAACATCCATTACTTAAAAACAGGTTGTAAAATTCTGACAAAGATCTCTTTCTGATGCTTCCATGATATAGATGAGATTTTCTGGCTCCATAAAGAAGAAAATACAAGTCAGTTAACTAACGCCACTGCAGTATGTAAATAAACAAAGCTCAAGTCAAATATAGACTATGTTTTGCTATGTGCAAATAGACCCAGAAGAAAAACAATGAACATCTGTAGTTCAATGCCACTGGAGCATTAACTTCCTTTTAGGTGTACAAGAAGAACGAAAATATGTTTGCTTTGACTACAATGGTGATTTTATTTAAAATTAAATCGTATTATTGTTGACGTATTTCCATTCATCTGAATAACTGACTTAGTCTATATCAACCATTTCTCTTAAAAGCCAATTTTTTAAGTTGACCAGAAGATATTCAATATTTTCCCCTAGTTATAGCTCAACTGAGGAGTAAGCATAATAAAAATCTCTTTGTATATACAAAGGATTAAGATCTATTTTCAATAACCAGACAATGCTCCAGTCCTAAAACTATCTCACTGATGCTAAAAAATCACAATGTGAATCTAACAAAGTGAAAGTACATAACCCTGGACAACCGTCTTTCCTGGCCTATAAGGAAGCACATAAATATAATGATGGATCACACTGATGGGTTTATAAAGAGAAGCTAAGAATAATTAGTCCAAAGGACTTTATTGGCACAAATAGTGTAAAACATTGCAAACTATCACCAAGTTAAAGTTTTATAATGGGAAATGATTGATTGTAAAATGTAATCCAGTTGTTCACTATTGGAAGAAAAATGCCATGA
Organism: Equus asinus; assembly: GCF_041296235.1. Taxonomy (NCBI): domain Eukaryota; kingdom Metazoa; phylum Chordata; class Mammalia; order Perissodactyla; family Equidae; genus Equus; species Equus asinus. Next base: position 42,605,041 of record NC_091812.1, read on the forward strand.
GGGCTGGGATTTTGTCCACTTTGTTCATTACTGTATCCCCAGTACCTAGAATACTTCTTGGCATATGGAAGATGTCCTTGAAATATTTTTTAAATAAATATTTAAAAGTGTTAAACATGAGAGTAATGAGATATACACATTTACTCTACAGCAAGTCACTATTTTCGGTAGAAAGTGGGCTGTTTTTTAAAAATAGTTCTGATTCCTATTAACAATCTTCAGTTAGAAAAGCTAACACCACGTTTGTCCCGCCCAAAATTTCTTTGTTGGTCTTGAACCCCTTGTTTGACTCCATGATTCAGAAAGAACGTCCAAACCTCTGCTTCAAAGACCTTTGTACCTTAGCAAGTTTCAAGGAAGGCGTGCTTGGCTCCTCCAGTCTTTGGGTTGCAGAGCCTTGAAGAGGTGCTTTCCAGGAGCTAAGTCTCCCAAGGCAAAAACACAGCGTCCTTGAACTTTCCAGTAGGACGTTATCTCCTATTTCATCCAATTAACATCTTCATTGTTGACAATGGAAAAAAAAAAACTGGATCATGAGAAGCATGGAAACTTGTGTGGAGTAGCCCTGGGAATGAGTGATGGGTCTGAGACTAAAACTCAACTCCTTTGCTCCTTGGTTCTAAGACCACAAAGAGTGACAATGACATTGCTGTCCTTTGAAATCATAGAGGAAAGATCTCCAGACTTTCAGCCTCTGTAGTTGACAGAATGCTGCTGAAGGACCCTTTGAAAATATATCCAAATCACATTCTCCTTCCTTCACACTCCCCTTCCCTCCAGCCTTGCCTTTCTCTTCTCTCTGATATCATCTGCATTCAGGCTCTGACCTTTTTTCTTTTTCTTTTCTATTTTTCTTTTTTCTCCTCCAGACGATTCTAATGTTCTTGCATAAGAGATTCATCCTCTTCTAATCTGATCCCAAACACTGACCTAATAAAAATTCCTTTTTTTTTCTCAAGAGGACACTTGAGTATGAAAATGACTTTCCAAAATGTTTCAATGTTTGACAGATCTGGTACTAGAACTCAGATTTCTTGTGTCCGAGTCTAGGATCTTTCTATTGTAAGACTCAATGGGAGAAATAACAATGCTATGATTAATTACACGAACCCCAAAGATGTATAAAATGATATTATCAAATTGTCATTCTCCTATCTGAAAATTGACAATTTTCCTGTCCCTCTCTCCCTACAGAAAGCCCTAGCTGCCTCTCCATTTATAAAATAAATCCGCAAATCATTTATGTCTAACTTTTGTTGATTTCTACCTTCAGTGGGCCTTCTTCCAGGACCAAGCTGTTTTATTTACCATCCCCAGAACAAAGCTCGTTATTCTTGCTTATGTCCCAATGCTCCAAGAAAACTGAATTCATCCTTTAAGTCTCTCTCCTTCTCTATCTGGTAATATATTGACTATATAAAATATCCAATAAGAAACTTATTAATATCTCAATTGTGGACCATATGTTGTCATACCAAAAGGACATCTGGAGATCATCTAGTAAAATCCCTCTTTTGATGGGTTAAAAACAAAATTCTAGAGGAGTTAAGTGATTTTGTCAAGATTTCCAGGTGCTGTGAAGAGCTCTGGAGAGAGGGAAGAAAGAGAAAGAAAGTAAAGTTTCTTTGTATGGCCAGGAAATTATAGATAGTATGTAGTTGTATTTCCATCTTACATATTGAGAATAAAGAAGCTATATAAACCGTCTGAAACGTAATTCAAAGATGGAAGCTTTGATTTACATTTCCCAAACCCAAGCTCTTCATCATTAAATGCACTGCTCCTTGATTTGAAGTGACAGAAAGCTAAAAAAAAAGTCATAATTTTTATACTTGATATTTAAAAATCTCTGTGTCAGGGCAAAGAAGATGTCAAATCTACCCTAACTATCAGGGGCGTTAAGGACAGGTGGTCTTAAGAAGAGTTTTTCTGAAGTGATCCTTTTTGAAATAGAAGAATTGTTGTGTTGAAAAAAGCACAAACAATGCTAGTACATGAGCATTTATTCTTATCCTTAAAATAATTTGGCTTTTGGCAACAGTGGTAATGAAAGAATTTAAAAAGTAAGGCAGAGTATGAGATAAAATAATATATATATATATACACACACTGTTTTATATTAAATATATATATATATTTAAACATTATAGCCTCATCAGGCTTCTAGATAAACAAAACAGTCATAAACATTATAATGCCTGACAGCTGCAAAAATAAGAACTGAAAGTGACAGTAGCCAATACTACACTAGGCTGAAGCATGTAATTTACATCTTACTGAAATTAAACATACTATAATAGCTTAGCTTCCAGGCAACAATACTATTAAATTTGCAGTAGTAGTTTATGACATCATCTGAAACCCCAGGATACACATTTGAAGATGGCTATTATGGTTAGTAATCTGTATTGCTGTTCTGGTTAGTTTTTCATTTAATTCATTGCAGGCTTCTATTAAAAAAAAGACAAATAGCAGCAGTTGAGGATGCTGTGTTTTTACAAAAGCCGTTAAGCCTCAGGCTGCAGTGATGTCACATTTTAGAATCAGTAATAGCCTATATTTGAGAAGCATTAAGAGGTCAGAATTATATTGAAAAGTATAATAATTTAAGCATTTTTATGGTCAATAAGTATAATTTGGGAAGGTTTTCTAACTCACCTTTCTTTTCCAAAATGTTTCTTAGCTAACTAAGGCTGTACAATGGTGGAATAACAATGAGACCTACAGCTTTTAGTAATGGGTTTATGTTATACAGCAGTAATCTCAACCAAATAATAAGACCACTAGAAGTTTAGACTCTTGTGTGTAGGAGGGGATATTAAGCATCTGTGAACTTATTAAAATATTTCCAATATTTTTTGTGTAAATGAATTTCTCCGAAGATGGAATTTACAACTCATATATATAATGTTTCAAAAGGGCGGATTTTTCAAAAAGTTTATGAAGCTTGCTCATTATGATTCTCAATGGTTGGGGGAAGTTTTTTAGAATCTCTTGTGGTGGGTATGAGAAAGAACCACATAGTTTGATAAATCCCTTCTTTCTCCACCCGATGATTGTAATGTTCTTGTCTAAGAGATTTGTGCCCTTCTTACCCAATTTCAAGCACTAAACTAATAAAAATTTCTCATTTATTTCAAGAGAACACTTGAGGATCAGGAGGATGAAAATGACTTGGCAGAAATTCTTCAACCAACGATTACCAGATTTAAGACTAGAACCTGTGCTTGTTGTCTCATGGCCCAGGTTCTTTCTATTATAAGAAACTATGAGGGGAAGAGAAAGACCCACAGAGGCAATTCAATTAGATATAGTAGGGAAAGATATCTGCTACATGAAAATACAGATCAGAGGGCGATACAACTCTGTCTAGAGGATGACTGAGACATGGGCTTAACAGGATATTTTTCTGGAGATCCTTTGCTTTCACAATGTGCCCAATATTTCCCCCCTCACTGAATGAATGTATCTACATGCATAAGTGTGAAGCCTCAGAAAACTAGAAGTGAAAGTGGAGGTAATGGATTACATGTTCAGAGTTAGTCTGGCCTGAAATAGGTGACCCTTATGTGATTGAATTGAAAGAAGTCCACCTGATTTCAAGTAACTCATTGAAACGTATGAAAGTTTTGAAGCCCTTGGGAAAGTACCACCTTCGTTAGCCTTCTGGGAAACTTAACGGTTCTGCCATTAGAGCTTCCCTCTTGAGTCAAGCTATGAACTCCGGATGATTATCATCAATAAGACCCCCAATGATAGTAAATTTAGCTCAGATGGAGAGGAGAAAAAAATGTTCAGAGAACTGTAAACTGACTAACACATGTGGGTTTTTGAGGGTCAGAAATCTGGACATAGTGTCCCAAAAGAGGGCGGTCAATTAGAGATAACTGAGTTTCTAACGAAGATGGACTATGAAAAGTCACATAAGGAGAGTTTAAGGGAAAATGTCAGCAAATTAGAGCCTCGGCTACACCATGCCTTAACGACTTTTGAAGAGGAGGCCTCAAGTCACAAATGGTCTCCCAATATTTGCTCTAAATATTCAGAATTTAACAGACAGAGAATGGAAGGAATATCAGAAGAGAAGTCTGTGAGAGAAACTATTTTCTGAGCTTGAGATGACACTGTAAAATATATTTTATATAAATGCTATGCATGCAAATTAGGTAAGTAGATAAAATCACCTGCCTCTTGACTTTCAAAAGTGAAAAAGGGTAAAAGAAACCAGCAATTTAACCCAGAACATTGAGCTGAATAAAAGCAGACTCCATCAGCTAAAGCTCTGAACTTGAAATATGGAAACATTAAGAACATCAGAGTGAGGCACGTAGTCCTCACTCTAGAGACTGCTGTAAAGAGAATATACTGAAAGTCATGACTCAGACAGAAAAAGAAAATCATGTTTACTAAATTACCTATTTCTTCCTCTAGGAATGCCACTTCTTTGATCTCTTGCATGAAGGAAACAGCAGTTTAGGACAGTTTTAGCCAAAAATACCAATATATACAACAGCACCACTGGGAAAACTCTTGTCATTTTAATATTTCTCTTTCTAGGCTAGCTTCCTGTCCTCTTCCTTATGAACTGTTTTCTTTCTTTCGTTTTTCTTATTTCCTTATTTGTGTTTGAGAAGATGAGGTGGGGTATGGCACAAAGATACCGTTGTTGGAACTTGGAAGGACTTGGCTTAACAGCACTGTGAAGTGCTGACCCTGAATGGTCCAGATTTAAAAGATGCTACAAAAAAGGAAAGTTTACTGGAAATGTCAATGAATAGAATAGACAATCATGGGTGAAACTGGGTGATAGACTACACTTTTCAAGTACTCAGAGACAATCACTTTTTCCTTGTTTTCCTTACTTTAGGATAAACGGTGGAGAAATACTGGGCATGATGCTCATAAGTCTGTCCTCAAGGGGTCGATGATTATATTGCCCCATACTGCAATCAACAGAAACTCAGAAGCAGCCCACAGACGATCACTTAGCTAATTCTTTGGTATTTTCTCACAATTCTCTTTTCCATGCAGAATTTATTCTTTAATAGCCATTGGTACTGAAACTTATGTTTGCAGAAGAGAGTGAGTTGATTAATAGGTATTTTATACATCTGGTATTTTCTCATAAAAGACTGGAAAACTTATTTCAATTATCATACCACCAACAAGGATGCAATCTGTTCACAAGGCCTGTTTACGAATGGCTGCTTTGGGTAATGGCTGTTTTCTTAGCACGGGAAATGAAATATAATATTATTAAACAGAGATATGCAGAATGAGGTGTCAACTTATCCATCTTCCTGATGTTTATAGGCTTCATTTTTTAGAATGTTTATTTTGTTTTATGACACCACACGTTAAAATATCTTCTATTTGAATGGATCTAATTTCTTTTATTCTGGTTTTAATGTCCTTGAATATTAACATTTTCAAACTTGTAAGCAATCAGCTAAGGAAACCTGTGGTAGGTACTATACTAATTCCATTTAGATAAGTGTGCCATAATGGGAGAGACAATAAAAGTGAACATTTTATCTTCATACAAGGACAAGAACTGGTCTTTGCCAGAAGGATAAATGATTTTCATTTTGAGAGACCACCTGTGATAATACGGGGTGGAGTAGTGGTTGGTAGAAGACAGACCTCAGACAGTAATGAGTTTGAATGTGTATACGTGTGTGTGTGTTTCTGGTGGAAGGGATGTGAATCAAGATAATGTAACTCAATTTCAAAGAGCTTTAATAAAATCATTGGAAAAGTCTAGACGTACATGTTTTCAGCTAAGTGTGGCTCCTTAATCCTTTCACTGACTTTCAATTATCTCTTCGAGGGGGGGAAATGGAAAAGAATAATTTTTTTAAAAAGGTAAATATTGCTCCTTATTAAATTATAATTATTTCTCATTTTCCCAGGAAGGCATACTACTACTAAGTGGACTTATTTGTAGATAAAGGAAGGCAAATCATATAGTAAAATAAAGGAACAGCTTCAGACAGTACAGACTGTAGAACTTTATAAAAGCTCTTCACAGAAATATGAAATTTCCTTACATGAGCAAAGGAATATTAAAACTGGCAAGAGAAATACCATGGTACCCCACAGTGCAATTCCTTGATGGTGATGTAATGTACACTCAAGCAATGCTTGGGCCATGGAAATAATTTTAGGATAAGAAAGATTTGTTTCTTAAGATATCCTCTAGATCAGTGTTGTCTAGTAGAAATACAATAATAGTCACAGATGTAACTTAAAATTTTCTAATAGCCATATTAGAAAGAGTAAAATGATGGGGCAATTTTAATAATATATTTAATTTCACCTAGTATACCCCAAAATAGTATTGAACTGATATCAGTATCAGTTCAACATGTAATCAATATAAAATTTATTGATGTAATATTTTACATACTTAGTCTTCGAAATCTGGTGTTTATTTTCCACCTAACAGCAAGTCTCAGTTTGGGTCAGTCAAATTTCAAGTGCTAAATATTCACATGTAGCTAGCAGCTACCATATTGGGCCGTGCAGCTCTGGATTGTCGAAAATATGCCTTCCTGTAGAGGAATGAGCTGCGAATGGGCTTCAATATGTATCAGTGAAAAATTGCCCTAGTGTAGAAGTCAACAAATCCTTGGTGTCATCACTCACATAGTCACTGATTTCTAAAACTAAGATATATAGAGAAAAATCAGAGGAACTTTTATGGCCGTATCTAAACACTTGTTTACTTATTTTTAACGGCATATTTCTTGTTGCAATCTTATTTCATATAAGAACACACAAAAAAATCCATTTTCAGCATTGGCCTAGACAGCTACCCTTTTGAATTACTGAAATGAAATCTGTCCATTGATTAATTTCTGCCTTCTGCATTGAGATGATTCTACTTTAAAAAATTATCCAGCCTAGTTAGAGTTCTTAATAATTTTTGAGACATAGACTTAAAACCATTCATCCTTTCCCCAGAAAAATGCAAACACATGTGAGATGTATAAAATTTCATATGCAATTTCACTTTCATAAAATTTCAGGGGCTTCACTGAAATTAAGGGTCAGATTTAAAAAACATCATGTATCATGAAGTATGTGTGAGAGAAAAAAATGGATTATCTGTTGAGACTGAATTTAGATATAGTCAAAAGTCCTGTGGGCTCTTACATTTTAACAGACTCATGAAATCATATCATCGTAAATGCCCCCACGAAATCATTCTAATTATCATTCGAATTTCACCTTCTTCATTGTGTACTTTGATTCTCTTTTATAGATATACATTATTTTCACTCATTTTCTACTCTTTATTTAATGTGTATCTCCCATAGGAGACTTGAGGAAAGGCACTGGGTCTTTTCCCCTTCTTACTGCAAACATACACCAGTGTACCTAGCTAGTTTAGGTAGATTGAATAAATCATTGACTGGATGAATATAAAGGAACAATATAGGACATTTCTCTGCCTTCAGCCAACAGTGTAACACAACTATTTTGAATATATAATTGCATATTCTATGCTCAAGTAACCCTTGGAAAGCCTTTGGGTAGTTTTTTATATACTGCAACTTCATGGAAACATTTTATTTTTGGTACTTAGCATAGTGTCTGGTTCACAGTAAGTATTGTGATTTTTCCTGAATTAATTAATATGCATCACCCTTCAAATGTATCTGCTTCTGTTTAAAGCTGTTATATTGAACTTCTTATCTACCAGTTACAGTGCTGCAATTTTGTGGTTTCTTGTCCCAAGGACTCTCTCTCGTGCACTGTATTTGTCAAGAATTCATTCAACAAACAAAAACTCATTACCTTCCATTTTTCAATCTTTGTTTAGGTCCTGGAGATACAATGGCAAAACTATCAGTTAAGGTTTCTGTCTTAAGGATATTTATCTTCTAGTGGAAGAAGCACATCATATACAAGTAAACAAATAAATAAGATAACTATAAATGTGATAACTACTGTGAGGGAACAATCATTGACACGATAGGGAGGAAGCAGGGAGAGGGAAGTGAAAATATTTAGACAAGGATGCCAGGGAAGACCTCGCTGAAAAGCTGGCATTTCAGCAGAAGATATGGGGGATAATAATAAGCCAGCACCGGAAAGAAGGGCAGGAAGAGTGTTCCAGGCAGTGAGAGGAGCAAACATCCTGAAGTAGAGAATAGCTTAGACCATTCCAAGAGACAAAAGAAGGTCAGTGTGGCTGGAGTGTGGTGAACTACAGGGTGTAATGCGCTGACATTGGAGAGTTAGGAAGGACCTGGTCAGGACAAGGATTGAAGGAAAAATTTGATTCTAAGAGCACAGGGAAGCAATAGAAAGGATTCAGGGAGAGGGAATCACATGATCTAATATACTCTATAAAGATTTCATGGTCACTGGGAATAAAATAAAATGTAGAGAGATATGTAGTTTCAAAGAGATCACTTTGAGATGATTGTATCTTGGTATAGGTAGGTGGCAGAAAAGATGGAGAGAAGTTACCAGATTTGAGGGATAATTTGGAGGTAAAAACAACAGAACTTGTTAGTGGAGTAGATATAGGGGGTGCAGGAAAATGAAGAATCAAAGAATATTCTTGGATTATTGGCTTGAATATTTGCATGAACACTGAAGTAATTTACTGATAAAGGAAAGACTGTGAGATAAAAGCTGAAGGCTGATCAAAAGACCTCGAATAGGTAAACAAATCCTAAGAAAAAAGAACAAAGCTAGAGGGTTCACAATCCCAGCCTTCAAAATATACTATACAGCTATAGTAATCAAGACAGCATGGTACTGGCACAAAAACAGGCACGCAGATCAATGGAACAGAATCAATGGAATCAAAGCCCAGAAATAAAACCACACATCTATTGTCAGTTAATTTTCGACAAAGGAGCCAAGAACATACAATAGAGAAAGGAAAGTCTCTTCAATAAACAGTGTTGGGAAAACTGGACAGCCACATGCAAAAGAATGAAAGTAGACCATTATCTTTCACCATACACAATAATTAACTCAAATGGATTAAAGACTTGAATGTAAGACCTGTAACCATAAAACTCCTCGAAGAAAATATAGACAGTACACTCTTTGACATCTGTCCTAGCAGCATCTTTTTGAATACCATGTCTACTCAGGCAAGGGAAACAAAAGCAAAACTTAAAAAATGGGACTATATCAGACTGAAGAGCTTCTGTAAGGCAAAGGAAATCATGAGCAAAATGAAAAGACAACTCCCCAACTGGGAGAAAATATTTGAAAACCATATATCTGACAAGGGATTAATGTCCAAAATATATAAAGAATTCATATACAACTCGACAACAAAAACACAAACAATTCAATCAAAAAATGAACACAGGATATGAACAGACATTTCTCCAAGGAAGATATATAGATGGCCAACAGACACAGGAAAAGATGCTCAACATCAGTAATTATTAGGGAAACGCAAATCAAAACTACAATGAGATATCACCTTACACCTGTCAGAATGGCTATAGTTATCAAGACAAGAAATAACAAATGTTGGAGAGGACGTGGAGAAACGGGAACCCTCACACACTGCTGGTGGGAATGCAAATTGGTGCATCTACTATGGAAAACAGTATGGAGATTTTGCAAAAACTAAAAATGGAAATACCATATGACCCAGCTATCCCACTACTGGGTCTCTATTCAAAGAACTTAAAATCAACAATCCAAAGAGATTTATGCACCCCTATGTTCATTGCAGCATTATCTACAATAGCAAAGACATGGAAGCAACACAAGTGCCCTGCTACTGAGGAGAGGATAAAGAAGATGTGGTGTATACATACACTGGCATACTACTCAGCCACAATAAAAGACAAAATCATCCCATTTGCAACAACATGGATGGACCTTGAGGATATGATGCTAAGTGAAATAAGCCAGGTAGAGAAAGACAAATACTGCATGATTTCACTGGTATGTGGAAGATAAACCAACACATGGATAAAGAGAACAGATTAGTGCTTACCAGAGGGGAAGGGGTTGGGGGGTGGGTGAAAGAGGTAAAGGGGCACATATGTATGGTGACAGATAAAAATTAGACTACCGGTGGGAAGCACAAGGCAGTCAATACATAAATTGATAAATAATAATGTAAACGACATTAACATGTTATAAACCTTTATGATTTCAATAAAATAATTGAAAAAAAAGCACTGAGGGTTGGGGAATAAAGATTCCATTTTGGTCATGCTAAGTTAAAGGTATTTAGGAGACTTGCAGGTGAAAATATAAAGATGGACTTTGTGGGCTACTAAGAAACGCTACAGATACAAAGCCCAGAACTGTAAATTGCTATTAGAAATAAGAGAGAGGAAAATCAATCTCCAAACATTAATCATGCATCTCAATTTACAGTAATTCCTATCAGTAATTCACAAGAGCAACTTTCAAAACTTTATTACAAAGACTGAAGGAGTATTATATTCTTCGAACTTATTTTCCTCATCTTAAAAAAAAAAAAAAGAAAAACCCCATCTGTGAACTTTCTCATTTGTCTGAACATAGTGTAATTTTAAAAATAGGACCATATTCTCCAAATTTCTAATTAACTCTTTCAGATTTGAAGACCAGTCATATCTAAAAGGAAAATATTTTCTCTCTGTTATGTTACATCTGAAAAGAAGATAATATGGTTCATATTCTGAGTTGCACAGCAACACGTGAAAAAAAAACCTTTTAAAACATGCTATGAATTGAATTCATTAAATCTATTGGGTGTAGCAATTTAATGAAGCAAAAAATACTAATTAAATTATTAAAATCTGGATAGCAAGTAGTAATTAAAAAGACTGTTGCTATGCAACTCAGAGAATTTCTGTAAACAGTCTGCAAAAATGTATTGGTTAAATATGCTGGTATTTTGCCTTGACCTTTTGTAATCAAACACCTCCGTGATCTGTGAAAATGTGTTTCAGAGACTAACATTAAATAGAATTCACAGATTATAAAAAAGAGAAAATTTAGGATTTGATTGGGTTACTTCATTATCTTCAAAGGTTATGTGTGAGGAGTTCGAAGTTCCAAAAACAAAAATTATGGAATACACATGGAAGAATAGTAGCATTTTCTTAAAGGCTTCATCATGATTAAATATTGTAATAAAAATCAGCTATTTTCCTTTAGTATTTCTTTCATCAGTGTTGTAACACTTTATGATTGTGGTGGATTAACACAGGATATAGTTTTTCAAAAGTCAAAACTTCTTTTGACAGTAAATCTATTTTCCCAAACTGTCATAGAATTAAAAGTTGGTCACAGATTTTAAAAGTCTTCAGTGTACCCAAGAAAACTGTCCTTGAAACTATGCATACCCTACAGGGTAGTTTTTGCAAATGGAAGAAATTACCCTAATATGTGGGTTTTAATCATTTTCCTTGGGCAGACAAGGAAGGCAGTCACTGAGGGGCTGGAAGGCAGGCACACATTAATTCTAAGTGTCTGAGTAAGGAATAAAATAAAATTACCTTCTCATAGGAAAATCAAAGTTGAGGGTTAAAATTTTCTTTTGTGTAACGCAAAATATTCCCAATGTTTCAAAATTATTATTTAACCACAAGTAGTACTGCTTGAGAACTAACTTAATATTAGTGGGAGATTACTAAGGCCTCTTAATCAAAGATACCTTAATTCTGGTTATTGAGACTGACCCAAAGCTGATGCAGTAAGAAAAGTATTTAAGGGCAACGTTTACTAAATGGAGGTGAGAGGTGGTTGCCCAAAGCCATTAGCTTTGCTATTTGTAGTGGTCAATGGGAGGAAAACATTACTTGAATATATATGAACCTCAGATCTTTTTAATATAACATTTTTGAGCTTCTACCATAACCTATCACCAGGCTGCCTCCCTTCATTGCTGCCTCTTCAGAAGTCATCTTCCTGGACCTGGAAACACATGTATTCCCCCATTCTAACCATTGCTTGCCACTTCCATGTCTTAGCCAGGTGTTCAAAAGTAAGCATTATGGCCATGGTCCCCAAACTGGGTGCCAAGACATCCTGTGGTGCTGCAGGGAGCTCTCAAGAGGTGCCCTGAAGCATTTAACATTTTCACATAAGCACAGCTACACTGGACAAGCTAACAAGCTTGAGGTAATTCATGATCTCAACATCAGGTAGCACTCCATGCCTTTTGATAATATCAATAGTTATGTGAAGCTGGGTCTGTGATTGCCATGATAAAAGGCAAACTGCATGGAAATCGATGTGGAACAGGAAATATGAGTAGCAGTGCCCAATTTGAATCTGCGTTTTGTGTAATCAATGATGTGCATTACCCAACAGGTGCACATATCCCATTGTGTTTATTTAAGAATGAAATAGAAATATCATTCTGCCAACATATGGATATTATTTTTGCAAATATCTTCCAAGCTTTTAGGAAGCCAATACTTACTGAGTTGTGGGACCTAACTACTAAGTAAATGGAACTGTTAGGTATTTCTCTTGGCCTAGCAATGTTGTGAAACAGTTGATGAGACACGAAGGAACATAGTGGCTCCTCTGCACCACGGCATGGCAAAAGGAACTGTTACTGAAATTGTGTTGCTGTGCAGTAACAGCTCCTTAAGGTAGCTGTACGTATACATACCCATATTTACGAAAACTTTAAAAGATATAAACTACCTTTTATCTTTTTTATATAGTGTCCGTTGAATATAGAAGAGAAAGTTGGCATGTATTTACTGTGCAAATTCCATTTTCCTTGAAGACACGGAATTGTGACATCACTTTAATGTTTTCATGAGCACAGATATGAGAAGTATTCAAACTATGTCGCATGTTAACAAGACTGTCTACCCTGGCTGACTCTATTTCATAGAAAGAAATTTGCTCTATAATCCAGCAGTTTAGCATACTTTAGAATGACCTAACATGGATTGGAATTTGGGCTTAGTAATAACAGGAGTTTTGATCCATTCCTGTTCATCTACTCCGTAAGTTTCCTTATTATATTGCCTACAAGACCATTCTCCAAACCTTCAGAAGTTTGTCAGTACCGATAAAGGAAATTTCATTCTCTTTAACACGGTATTCAAGATCTTCCATGATCTGACATCAACATATTTTTCCTACCTTATTTCCTGCCACACCATCCTATGATCCCATAATCCAATAAAATGAAAGTATCTCTTTTCTGAACAGATCCTGCACCTCTCTTCCTATGTACTCTTTTTTTCTTTTCAGTTGTCTCTTTGTCTCTTCCACCTAGGATGCCCTTCTCCTGTCAATGTCCCACTTCTTCAAAGCTGTGCTCAACTCTTCTTTCACAAAGCCTTTCTACCAATTCCCGGCCAGGCTCTAAATCTCCTTTTCATTTTTCCCCTTGCACATGGTGTAGCATATTCATGGTCTGTTTTTTATTACGTTTGCTTCACCATGTGACTTTCTCCATACTACTCCTTTGATGCTTTAAGATTGATTTATCCTTTCAAACCTCACTGAAGCTAGTCTAGCATGAACTCACACCCTCCACCACCCCACCTTTAAATCATTTGTGGTAAATGTCTACCTAGAGTAGATGCTCAATTTATGAGATTAAATTGCAACAGATTACGCTATAACTAAGAAGATAGTTTATAAAAACTTAAGATGTTAGATCTCCAAGAATAATTCTCATTGAATAGAGACCCTTACAGAGTTTATCTCTTCATCCCAACTCTTGCTGCTATTATCCTTTTTCTCGCTTTGATGTTTGGAGGATCCTCAAGAATGTCCAAATTTCTCTTTTCATCCCCTGTCCCCAACTTGAAAAAGCTTGAATAAATTAGTCAGAGAGGTTGCTCTTGCTCGAAATCTGTACTTTGGCCAAATAGATTAATTGGTGATTGTGTTAAAATAGATATTTCTGGGGCAGACTTAAGACATACAGAATCCAAACATTGTGAATTAATATTAGTTATTACTATTGTTATTCCCAAATCAGAATTTCTTAATTCATAGAACACCACTCTCCACAGAGATGCTATATACAAGTTCCTAGATAGAAATTATTCCACTTTTAAATAATTTGGGAGGTATTCACTATTATCTATCTTTCTGAGAGATTCAGGATTCATATGAAGATATGAAAGAAATCTTTGACAAGTCCTGCAATCTAATTTACATAATTTAACTCAGACTTTCCTCAAACCATTTGGAGCATCAAAGCCCCCTTGTTTCGCTAGTTATGTACTAGCATTTCATGCTCTGCAAAATTCAGTTTGGGAATATCTACCTGAGACCCTTCTTAATTACCAATTTTGTCAATTTCAAATAGTGACAGAGGGTCAGTTGAAAGGCATTCTCAGGATAAATTTCTACTGTAAAATGTGTGTGTGTGTGTGTGTGTGTATTTCCCTCAAGAATGGCTCAGTCTCGCCCACATTCAGTGACAGAGGTACCAGGAGACTGAAAAATCTCTCTGGACACACACTGAAGAGGATGAAACTATTCTTCTGCTTTTATGTGTCTCAGACTTGAAAAACTCATGTCTGTGTGTTCTACATCAACTTCCAGTATTCAACACAGACTGTTAAGAGCTTAGATTACCCTCCCTGGGCTGGGTTAGTCTAGCTCATCAGCCTCAACAGGAGAATGGATTTGGTCCCCAAGATAGGAGCTGCTGCCCCAGGGAATATTGTCTTCCTACCTCCGGGTATGCTGTCAGTAGAAGGTCAATCCTAATATGCAATCAAATGACCCATCTGTGTCCTCTCTAAAGTGTGAATTAGTATAGGCTCTCCTTACTTACCTCCCTCCCTTTAGAACGACTTGCTTCCGACAACAGTGAATGAAACACCTGCGTGTGTGCACATGTATATATGTGTGTATGTGTGTTTCTAAAAAAGAAGGATTCTTCTACCCAACCAGAATGTCCCCAGGCCGTGAAGGAGATTGAGCTGTGCAAACCAACCATGCCTCATGCTCTATGGGGGGAAAAGAAAAAGAAATGAGGAAGAGAACATCTCATCTGAATTTATTATAACAAATTTCTTGGGATAATAAAAAACATCAGCTCAGCCCTAGAGGGAAAGTAGGTTGCAGCTCAGCTAAATGTCCTTGTCTAATGTTGCTTGACCCTCGCTAACATTTCAAGCCTAAATAAAGTCCTGTCAGTGGTACATTTTGGCCTGTTTAGTAATTTCATCAGGGACACTATTTAAACGTATTTTTGAACTTATCTGACAAACACTCACATCACTCATTTTTGGATCACATGCCCCTAATGTGCTGTCTGTCCTTTAGGGCATGTTCTCTTCCATGATGTAAGGGGAATAAGATGTGTTCTTTTTAAACCTCTAATTCCATATTTCACTAACTGGATGGGGAAAAATCAGTCAAGTCAATATTTCATTACTGTTGTAAAGAAAAAGAGACTACCTGCAGGTTTCTGGATGCGTCATGCTCTGTGTCTCTGCACATGCAGTTCCTTTTGCCTCTCATGGTCTTCTTCCTTTTGCATATGCCAGAAGAGCATTTTCAGCATCCCTGCATCTTCGGCGCTTTTTACAATATCCAAGGAGAGTTGAGCACTCTGCTAAAGCCACCAGTGTACCTAGAGCATGCTCCTTTCCTCAAACTATAATTCAATTTCTTGTCTGCATTTCTATGTCCCCTGTCTAAACTCTTATTTGTATTTAATATTAGTACCTATAACATTGCTTAGGTCAAAATAAGTATTCACAAATATTTGTCAAATTTAATTGAACAAAAATCCAGATAACTGATTTTGTATGTTTATGATTTCTTTCCTCTATCAATTAATTCACCATTGTTGTCTCTTAAAATTTCAATTTATAAGAATTTAACATTTTTAGACAGCTTTATACATTATTTTCAGGATGTTACAACTCACTCTCTGATATTGATGGAGTTGCCAAAGTAAAAGGAAAGATTGTAAAGTTTTAAGTAATGCACAATCACAGTTTTTAACAGTTGAAATAAGAAATGTACACATTTCTGAATCATAGCTGAATATTTGTGTTGGAGAAACTACTTCAGGAATGTCACACTATCTACGCATGGATGAAGTTAGACTGTGAGTTTGTAAATTTAGACTTCAGAGCTTGGCTCTTATGCTTAAATGTGAATTGTAATTAGACTGAGGTAAAACAATATTAAATAATACTAAAAATTAAGTTTGCAAATAAAAGAAAAAACTCTGTAACTCAGACATCAGAAATATGGCATTTCTTATTTTTTATATGTGGTTGTATATGTGGTTATACGGAAGGATCTCTTGAATGAATATTAAATAACTATGTCACTTTATTTATTGTACACATCTATCTGCAACCCTCCCCGAATGAAACTATACCTATAATAAACCCTGAAAAATGATGGGCGGTAATCAAAGTTTCCCATCTGGAAAAGACCCCAGTCCAGATGGATTTGCTAATGAATTTTATAAGATGTTTAACCAACCTTTGAAGAATATCCCAGACATGTTTGATTACTTTAAATTACCAACATTTTTGGAACTACCGCTGTGGGTTCTCAAACTAATCTTTATAAATTGCCAAGAAATGCTAAAATCCAGAAATCTGTGTTTTTTTAAGAACTTACATCTTTCACAAAAATGCTAAGAACAGATTTCTTCCAAGCTTGAGCCCGATGATAAAATGTTTTCTCACTGAAAGGATATTTTTAGGCTAAACAGGTGGGGAGAATATCTCAGCCCAAATTCATAAAATTAATTTGCATTAACTTACACTGTGTTAATAAGACTTTTTAACATTTATTTTGCTAGAAGATATGTCAATAAAGGTGGTTCTATGTTTTCCTACAATTTTTCACAGACTCAGGTGTTTCACACAAATGATAAACAAATAGATGATAAATAATAATCAAGAAGTAACCAATATACTATGATTCAAGGGCAGCCAAGTAAGATATCATGTCCTAAATTATTTATCCAACCAGTTTGGTCTCATGCCTGAAATCTTGCAGTTGGATATTTATCCCTTTCAATAAGGCTTTTGTGTCTTTAGAATTTTGTTGTTATTATCATGGCTATTAAGTGGAATGTCTTTCTAATTTTGTAGATGCAGCTGACTGTATTTTTAAACACTGTGGGAAACTCACTCTTCTGCCAGTTCAAATTTTAAGAAGTTATGAAAACTAAAATAACCACAGAGTGACAGTGTAAGCTGAATATATGATTTTTAAACTCCCTTCAGAAATTTACTTTATTAAAATTTAGTACCAAATAGGATATTGCACCACATCAAAGATATGCATGTTTTAATGTAGGATGATGGATTTGGGAAGTCAGAGAATGGATAAGCAGGACACCACTAAGGGGGAGAGGTAGGACTTCAGAAGATAGAGGGCAGCAAGATATAAGTGGTTGGTCTGCACAAGGCCACTGATACACAAACTATTAAGTGTCATGAAAGGTCCAGAAGCTTTAGTGTCAATCAGACTTGACTTCTCTGAGATTCCATTTCCTCATTTGTAACATGAAGATGACGACATTTACCTTAAAGTGTTATTGTAAGGATTAAATAACTTCCTGGGATATGAAGGTGTGTCTAATATTGTTTTTTCCTCTTTCACTCTTAGACTCACATACACACGCACACGCACATGCACACACGTGTGCACTCACACAGAGTTTAGATTACAACAGAGAAAGGTTTTTGCAAAACAGTCTGCCAGGTCAGATGCTCTTTGTTACAGTTTTTTGCTTTTTTCATTGTTTGTATGCCATAAAATAAACTCCAGTTTGTACTTGAACAACAATATGGTATGAAAAATATATATTCACTCATTTTTATAAAGTCAAAGGCATTTATCATACCAGATGGTTGCCTAAGAATTTAATGTTCAATGCAAAAGTTTACCTTTTGACCATATTTTTGAACCATGATTATAATGGCAACTGGAAGTTACATTTTCAAACAATAGATTGGTATTAAGACAATTTTGTGTGTATATATGTATGCGTACATGATTAAATACACACACATATAGCTAGTATCAGCAATTTATTCTGAAGTATGAATTCTATTTTATTGATATGATTCTAGAAGATAAAGTCAGTTACACAGACTCCTTTCCTCTTTACTCATGATTTAGGAAACACACAAAAACAATTTAAAAAGCATAAGATGCTCATAAAGTCAATTTAAACATCCTTTATGATGGTTTTCTTTTGTAAAAGTTGGTACTTCTGTTGAAGACAACATTACAAAGAATGGGATTTCACTAAACAGTAAACGGAAGGATCACTGAATTTTTTTTCTTCTTACAAGAAGAAGAACTTAAAAAATTCAATCATTACCATTTTATATAACATGGAAAATTCCCCTCATCTCTCCATTTGCCCTCTGCCCTCTCCTACTTAACTTGAAGTAATCACATTTAACAGCATGCTGTACTACTCTCCAGATATTTTTTTTCTGTGTAGTTTATGTTAATATATTACTTTTTATTTTCAAAATCGGGTCATGGTATATACTAAGTATAAGAGTTATAATTCACTGCACTTTTTTTTGTCACTCTGCTTTTAAAAAAACATAGAATATACAGATTTGCCTCATTCTTCCATATTTTTTCACTATATAGGTGCTCAAATACTTAACTGGCTGATTCTATATTGGTGGTATGTTGGAGTGTATCCAATGTGCAACCATTGCAAACAATGCTTTAACACAGTAGGAGCTCCTTAAAGAAGGGTGGTACTGTAAGGGGCTGGGTGAGTAGAGGCAGGATGCTCCCAGTTGGAGTCTGAGGAAAGCTGCACGTGGGAAACATCTTCATGAGACTTATGAGTGTTAATTATTTCAGTAAGAATAAGGCTGGGCCTTAAGTACAGAATCCATGTTGTGGGGGCATGTGGTGAGAGAGGGTGACTTGCAGAGTAAGTGACCCTGGGACCCAACAAGCTACTTTCTGAAACTCATCAAATTATATGTATGAGAGGAATAAGAAATATGGAAAGATGCAGATATAAAACAGAAGGGCTAAAAATGATAATTAATAAAATTGAACAAGCCAACAAAATACCCCTAGAACTAATAAGAGATTATAGCAAGGTTGCAGGAAAAATGTTACTATAAAAGAGTTAATTGTGGGGCTGACCCAGTGGTGTAATTGTTAAGTTTGCATGCTTCACTTTGGCAGCCTGGTATTCACAGGTTTGGATCCTGGGCACAGATGTATGCACCACTAGTCAAGCCATGCTGTGGCACTGTCCCACATATAAAATAGAGGAAGATTGACACAGTTGTTAGCTCAGGAACAATCTTCCTCACCAAAATAAAAAAATTAAAAAAGATTCAATTGCTTTCCTTCATATCCTCCATGAACAAGTGGAATTTGAAATTGAAAACACATTACTATTTACATTATCACTCCCCAAAGATGAAATAGTTTGGTATAAATCTAACAAAATATGTGCACGATCTATATGAGGTAAACTGCAAAACTCTGATGGAAGTTATTGAAGAATATCTAAATAAATGGAAAGACATTTTACGTTCATGGATAGGAGCACTCAATATTGTCAAGATGTAAGTCCCTATCAAGTTGATCAATAGATTCAATGCAGTTCCAATCCCAGCAAGTTGTTTTGCTTATATCAACAAACTAATTCTAAAGTTATATAGAGAGGAAAAAGACCCAGAATACCCAAGACAATTTTGAAGGAGAAGAACAAAGATGAAGGACTGACATTGCCTAACCTCCAGACTTACTATAAAGCTATACAATGAAACCAGTACTGTATTGGGTAATAGACAAATAGATTGATGGAACAGAATGGGGAACATAGAAAAATATTCACATAAATATAGTCAACTAATCTTTGACAAAGGAACAAAGGCAGTACAACAGAACAAAGATAACCTTTTCAAAAAATGGTGTTGGGGCAACTGGACATTCATATGCAAAAAGTGAATCAAAATGAGTCACAGACCTAAATGTAAAACACAAAACTATAAAACTCTCAAAGGATAACACAGGAGAATCTCTAGGTGTCCTTGGATATGGCAATGATTTTTAGATACAATATTAAAGGCAGGATCCATGAAAGAAATATTTGACAAGCTGGACTTCAATAAAATTAAAAATGTCTGCTCTATGAAAGACAATGTCAAGAGAATGAGAGACAAGCCACAGAGTGACAGAAATATTTGCAAAAGACATATCTGGTAAAGAACTATTATCCAAAATATGTAAAAAATTCTTAAAACTCAACAATAAGAAAACAAATAACTTGAAAAAAAGTGGGCCAATGGGATTCTGGGAAGACAGCAGAGTGGGAAACACAAAGAATCTGGCTCCCCACCCAAACAACAATTGCACTGGCAGAATCTGTCTGATGTAATTATTTTGGAACTCTGGAGTCTATTGAAGGTCTGCAACTTCCAGGGAAACACTTGTATGGTAAATTGCAGTTAATTTTGATCAATTTTAGCTCTTAACACAGTAGCAGCTACCAGTCCTCTACTTCCAGCCATGTGGCAGGCAGCTGTGCCCTTATTCCTGGAGCAGCTTGCAGACAATTTGCGGGAGCCAGGATGAACCAAAAGGACTCTGTTCTCCAAATATCAAGGATTTGTGTTCTGATCACTGATTGCTGCTTCTGATTATGGAGGTGCAAAGAGATGGGCAGTGATTATTGTTGCACCTCCTCCTATTGTTATAAGCCCCTCTTCTCTGGCTGAATTGAGTTCCAGGTGGTTTAAAGAGCCAACACCCTTTTTCACTCACTTCATTTTTTCTCTTTTTCCCCTTTTGGTAGCAAGACATTAAAGACTAGGACATTCAAAAGCAACTGCAATTATGGAGAAAATTAGAAAGAGAGCACTCATATTCAGGGAAAGGTTTAGAAAAGACCTGAGAAGACTGTAAGTTTACATCTCAGGCTGATACTTGGTATAGAGACAGCCTATAATAATAAAAAAAACCCAAAAATAATAAACAAGAATATAAAAAAAGCACACCCTAGAGAAGAATGAGAATCTGACTTCCAGAGTTACAATATTATTAGATTCACGTGTCCCATATGCAACAGAAAATCACAAGGTAAGCAAAGAAACAGGAAAATATCGCACATTCAAAAGAAAAAATAAATCAACAGTAACTGGCCCTGAGAAAAGAGCTGATGGCAGGTATACTCAACAAAGACTATAAAACAATCATCTTAAAGATGTTCAAAGAACTAAAGGAAGATGTGGAGAAAGTCAAGAAAACAATGCATGAATCAAATGGAAATATCAATAAAGGCATAGAAGACCTAAGAAAAAACTCAAATGAATTCTGCAGCTAGAAATACAATAAGTAAAATGAAAAATTCACTAGAGGAATTCAAAGGCATATTTGAGCAGACAGAAGAAGGAATCAGCAAACTTGAAGACAGGACACAATAGAAATGATTGAGTGTGAGGAACAGAAAGAAAAAATAATTGAAGAAAGTGAGCAGAAACTAAGGAACTTGTGAGACACCATCAAGTGGATCGAAACATACATCATGGGAGTCCTAGAAGGAGAAGAAAGAGAAAAAAGGACAGAGAGAATATGTGAGAAATAATGACTGATAACTCCCCAAACTTATTGAAAGACGTGAATATAAACATCCAAGAAGCTCAACAAACTCCAAGTAAGATGAACTGAAAGACTCACACTAAGGCACATTATAATCAGACTTTCAAAAGCCAAAGCAAAGAGAGAATCTTGAAAGCAACAAGAGAGAAGTGACTTATCACATACATGAGATCCTCAATAGGGTTATTAGCAGATTTCTCATCAGAAACTTTGGAGGCCAGAAGGCAGTGAGCTGACATATTTAAAGTACTAAAAGAAAATAAATAAAGCCCCCAAAATTACTAACCCTAAATACTATATCCAGCAAAACTGTCCTTCAAAAGTGAGGGAGAAATTAAGACATTTTTAGGTAAACAAAAGCTGAGAGAGTTCATTACTATTATACCTGCCCTGCAAGAAATGCTCATGGGAGCCCTGCAAGGTGAGATGATAGGACACTAGATAGTAACTTGAAGCTGTATGGAGAAATAAAGATGTCTATAAAAGTAATACATGGGCAATCATAAAAGCTAGTATTACTGTAACAATGGTTTGTAACTACACTTTTTATTCTTGACATGATTTAAGAGACTACTACATTTAAAGATAAAAAATCAATTATTAGTCTAAATGCTAATATTATTATAACGTTGGTTTGTAACTCCAAATGTTTTCTACAGATTTTAAGAGACTAATACATTAAAAAGAATTATTAGTTTACATTTTGGATACAAAATGTATAAAAGATATAATTTTGTGACATCAACAGCCCAAAGGGGTAGGGATACAGTTGTAAAGGAGCACAAGTTTTTGTATGTTACTGAAGTTAAGCTGGTTTGAATTCAAATTAGAATGTTATAACTTTGGGATGTTAAATGTAATCCCCATGGAAACCGCAAAGAAAATAGCTGTAGAATATACACAAAAGGAAATGAGAAAAGAATTTAAACATATCACTACAAAAAATCAACTAAAGACAAAAGAAGACAGGAATGCAAGAAATCAAGTACAATGTAGATATAAGGCATTTAGAAAACAACAAAATGGCAGAAGTAAGTCCGTCATTATCAGTTATTACTTTGAAAGTAAATAGATTTAACTTTCCAATCCAAAGACAGAGATTGGCAGAATGGATAAAAACAAATGATCCAAGTGCATTTTGTCTACAACAGCCTCACTATAGCTCCAATGATACAAACAGATTGAAAGTGAAAGCAGGGAAAAAGACAATCCACGCAAATAGTGACCAAAAGAGAGCAGGGGTGGCTATGCTAATAGACAAAATAGACTTTAAATTGAAAAAGTTTACAAGAGACAAAGAGGACATTCAATATTAATAAAAGGTTCAACACAGGAGGAAGATACAACAATTATTAACATTTGTGCGTCTAATGACAGACCACCAAAATAAATGAAGAAAAAACTAACAAGATTGAAGAGAGAAATAGACAGTTCCACAATAATGGTTGGAGATTTCAATACCCGACTCACAAGAGTAAGTGACAAAGATGAATAAGGGTGGCTACTTTAAAAGAAAAACAGAAAACAACAAGTGTTGGCAAGGACGTGGAGAAATTGGAACCCTTCTCCATTGTTGGTGGGAATGTAAAATGGCACAGCTGCTGTTGAAAACAGTACAGAGCTTCCCCCAAAAATTAAAGATATAATTCCCAGATGATAGAGTAATTTGTCTTCTGTGTATATACCCAAAAGAAATGAAAGCAGGATCTCAAAGAGATATTTGTACACCAAAGTTAATAGCAGCATTACTCACAATAGCAAAATGTGGAAGCAACCCAAGTGTCCATCAATGAAAGAATGGATAAACAAAGTGTGGTGTACATATAAAGGAATACCATTCAGCCTTCAAAAGTAAGGAAATTTTGCAATATGATACAACATGGATGAAACTTGGGGATATTATGCTAAATGAAATAAACAAAAATACAAATACTATATGATTCTTCCTATATGAGGTAGTTAGAGTAGTCAAAATCATAGAGACGGAATGTAGAATGGTGGATGCCAGGGGATGGGGAGAGGCAGGAATGAGGAGTTATTATTTAATGGCTATAGAGTTTCAGTTTTACAAGATGAAAAGAGTTTTGGAGATGGATGGTAGTAACAGTTGCACAACATTTTGAATGTATTTAATACCTCTGAGCTGCACACAAAAATTGTTAAATGGTAGATTCTATGTTATGTATATTTTACCATAATAAAAATAATTGAAAAAAAATGAGCCAAAGTCCTGAATATATATCTCACCAGGGAAGATGTATAGATGGCAAATAAGCATATGAAAAGATGCTCCACATCATATGTTATTAGGAAAATACAAATTAAAACAACAATGAGATACCACTACACACCTGTTAAAATGGCCAAAATCTGGAATACAGACAATATCAAATGGTGGGAATGTGTAGCAAGAGGAACTCTCATTCATTGCTGATGGAAATGCAACAGCCACTTGGGAAGACAGTTTGGTAGTGTCTTACAAAACTACACATACTTTTTTTGGGGGGGCGGGGGGGAAGATTGGCCCTGAAATAACATCTGCTGCCAATCGTCTTTGTGCTGAGGAAGAGTGGCCCTGAACTAGCTTACATCTGTGCCTATCTTCCTCTATTTTATATGTGGGATGCCTACCACAGCATGGCTTGATGAGCAGTGTGTAGGTCCGCACCCAGGAACCAAACCAGCGAACCCTAGGCCAGAGAAGCGGAGCAAGCGAACTTAGCTGATATGCCACCAGGCCGGCCCCAAAACTACACATACTTTTACCATAAGATCCAGCAACTATGTTCTTTGATATTTACCCAAGGCAGTTGTAAACTTATGTCCATACAAAAACCTGAACATGAATGTTTATAGCAGCTTTATTTACAATTGCCATAACCTGAAAGAAACAAAGATGTCCTTCAGTAAGTACCAAAAAAAAAAAAAAAAGGAAAAACAAAGGGTGGTACATCCAGAAATGGAATATCATTTATTACTAAAAAGAAATGAACTATCAAGCCATGAAAAGACATGGAGGAAACTTAAACATGTATTACTAAATGCAAAACTTCAACGTGAAAAGGCTACATCTGGTCACAACTGTGGAATTACAGAAAAGGCAAAACTATGGAGAAAGTAAAAGAATGACTGGTTGCAGAGATTAAAGGGGAGGGAGGAATGGATAGGCAGAGGACAGAAGACTTTAAGGACAGTGAAGCCACTCTGAATGACAATATAATGGTCTACACATGTCATTATAAATTTTTCCCAATCTACAGAACATGCAACACCAAGAGGAAACTGTAATATACACTATGGACTTTGGTGACAGTGATGTGTCAATGTAGGCTCATCGATGGTGATAAATGTACAACTCCTGCGTGGGATTTTGATAGTGGGACAGGCTGTGCACATGTAGGAGCAGAGGGAAGATGGGAAACTGTACCTTCCACTCAATTTTCCTATGAAACTAAAACTGCTCTAAAATAAAGTATAATAACTTTTTTAACATAACTAAAATGATAATTAAAAACTAAGCAATTATTCTATTGGAAACTAAATCTTGGATATTCAGAAACATATGTTTTTCTGCCTTTCTGTGACTTTTTGAATTTGTGTAAATTCAGCCCTTACATTTGATCCTGACTGTACAAATGACCCCATAGTTTGTTCTCCTGAATACATGATATTGATAACACGAAGTTATAGCTTTCTCTTCTCTTTTTTCTTTTTTCGAGGAAGATTAGATCTAAGCTAACATCTCCTGCCAATCCTCCTCTTTTTTGCTGAGGAAGACTGGCCCTGAGCTAACATCAGTGCCCATCTTCCTCTACTTTGTATGTGGGACGCCTACCACAGCATGGCTTGCCAAGCGGTGACATGTCTGCACCCAGGATCCAAACCAGCGAAACCTGGGCTACAAAAGCCAAACTTGTGAACTTAACCACTGCACCACCGGGCCAGCCTCATAGCTTTCTCTTTAAACCTAACTGATTCTAGCATTTTGATTAAACTAACTTACCGTCTAGTAGTTCAAAGAGAGAATTAACATGGCTAGTTGTTTTGCTTTAGAAATAGCTGAAGACTAGATGTCGATGTTGAATTTTGCAGTCTTGATACAGTCAATAATTATGGTTGAAGCCCAAATAAACTGTTTAAAAGGAAGCAGCATACAAATTTAAGCAAGGCACCTCCAAAATTTCAATTAGGAATGCATTCTAATTATTTGTCATTTTAGTTGAGTAAAGTCCGTGTACTTTTCAATATTTTGGACTACACTATTTTCTTCCAAAACTGGGTATGAAGAAACATTCTTCCACAGGGAATAATATCTCCTCTCATCTGACTCTTATCTTGAGGTCAGAATTAATGGAGTGGAGGTATCTCAATCTTGCTCTAAACTTGGTGTGATATCCAAAACCCTGGTGTCATGGAAGAATACATAGGAAAGCTGTTCCTTCTTTGCTTCATTTCCTCTTTATAATTGGGCCTCTGGGCAGTGAAATAAGACAAGATGGCTTGATCTATGCTTTCAATGTGAAGACGAGGTACTAAACTTCACTTTCTGCTAAGGTTATGCTAATTTTACTTCCAAGACCCTGATAATTCAGTTGTACGATTCATCTTCTATAGTGAGCAGTGTGGTAGATAACCCACATTCAGAATTAATTACCATAAATCAGAAGTATATTCATCGTATTGCTGTGAGATCTTTCATTTCCCAGGAGGAAATGTCCCATCTACAAATGAACCCTTTACAGGTTCAATTATGTCTTCTCATTTCTTTTCTCTCTCAGGCTCAGCATAACGTCTGTAATTTAGTTTTATATTTTCTTTTATACAGAAGGTATCCAACTGCTAGGAAGTAAGCTCAATTATCACTAGTGGTAGAACAAATAGAAAAATGACAGCGTTCTTCAAAACTATCTGCTTAGTTATAAGTCTGCAGCTGCCTTTTCCTTATGACCATTTGGTTCAATTAACCGAACATCATTTGAAATTTGTTATCGAACAAAGAAAAAAGTTAGACTGAGGCTGGAAAAAAAATTGAAAATGATTTCTCTTTACCATAAAATGAGTCTTGCCTCTGTCTAAACATACATCTCTCTAATTGTACTGCATTAATCATGGTGAATATATTAGAAGTATATTGACCCTGTGTGATAAATAGCCCATACTGAAGAATTCTGAGCATCTCATGCTTCCTTGTTCAATATACTTACATAGAGAGAAACTGAAAAGCAAGCAATAATTATAATTTCCTTTACTACATTCAATCTTTCTTAAATTTTGTGACTTTTCACAAACAAGTAGGCTTTGCAACTGGAAAAATTGCAGGTTTTTGTGTGGACATGACTCCATCATGATATAATCTTACTGGCATGCCCTACCAGATTTCTTGATATTTTAAATTAAATGTAATATCTCTAACATAATTAACCTAAACATTGTTGGTGTTCTTTTTTGTAGTCATGCTCAAGATTAGTCACAGGAATATAATCAAGATAAGTAACCCTTAAATAATCCTCTTCTCGGGGTTCCATCCTAACTTTCAGGTCTTATATATACCCATTCCCTATAGCTGGAGCTACCCTTTTCCTGGAGGTTCAGCTTAGCCATAGCACCATAGTTGAGGTAATACAGTTTATTAGTTCTAGTCTTCCAAGCATCTTAATTTCAAGGCATCCTTTAAACTTTTTGAAACTAGCTTGATTCTAGAGTCATAAATAGGCTCCTGCCATGGTTACAACTTTTATTTTTACCTTTTCCCCCTTGATGCCCTGTTTTTCTTTTTTTATATATACTCAGATGTTTCCAGAACTGATCAGCTTGAGAGGATAAATGAAACAATATTAACATTAACTACTCAAATTTGCTAGCCCCCTGTTTCCACCAGTGAAGAAATGCCACAGATCCATTCCTCCATCTCCTTCAATAATTTCTCCATCAGTCCACAGACATGTTTTTGAAGATAAAAATATTAAAGTGATACTTTTAGTCATTCCTCATTAATATGTTTTCTAGAATTTTAGCTTAAAGGTAATATCGAAAATGCAGACAACCCTGCAGAGAAAAGTAACCTGATATAGTGGAAAGCTCGTAGATTCTAGTGATAGGATCTTGGCTCCATAATTAACTAGTTACGTGTCATAACTGCTAGCTAAGGTGAGGCATTCCTTTTGTCCTATACAGTGTATTCAGTAATTCCTATTAAAGCATAGGAGGTACTGGGTGTACATTTAGTGGGATCTTCAGGTGTAGCTACAATTTGACTCTCCTTGTTGATGAACGCTTAACCTTAACATCTCTGAGGCTTGATTGCATTTTCTACTAGTGTGAACAACAATGCTTTTATCAACAGACTTTTGGAAAACATGACAAACAGTATGTGGTACAGAATAGAAGCTCACCATTTCTTTGCCTGCTCTTTGTTATAGCGAATGTTCGACAACATAAAGCTAACATAGAACAACATCTGTCAAATCTGATATCATCTTTGGGCAGATGAGAAAATGAATTTTCACTAATGGCCATAAAAATAATATTCCACTTCCATTTCTCACTACTTACACTTTAATGTAAAATCATACATGTTTGCCATGAATACTTTTGAATTAGTTATATCATTGAATAACATATATCATTGTTTAAGTGTACTCTTTTACAATGGAAAGCTTTCCACCTTTTCATCTTCTTTTCTCTTTTCCTCTACATGTTCTGAAAATAGTGTCCTCTCTTGTCACATGCTCTCCAGTCTTATAGGAAGGCATGTCTCACTTTTCCTCACAGTCAAATCCCATCCCACCGGCCTCATACATTGCTCCATCAAATTTCACTCTATTTCCTATAATGCTAATAATTTTTTCTCTGACTTCTCTTCAGTTTACAAAGAATGATCAAGATTCACCTATCCTAAAAATAATTTTTCTCAAACCACCACCCAATCTTTCTTCTTTTCTTCCAGGACCAACTCATTGGAAGAATAATCACTTGATGGCGCCAGTCCTGCTATCTCCAGACATTCTTTATTGCCAGTGCATTCTGACTTGGGCCCCAACCACTGTACTGAATCTGTCCTTGGTAAGTCACTAGTAACTGTATAAGTGCCAGATCCACCGGTCATTTTTATTCAGACCTCACCCCATTTATCTCAGAAGCATTTGACTGTGTTGACCTCTTTAGTTCTTTCTGTCCTTGTCTTCCAGGACAGCATACTTTGCTAATTCTCCTAACTCTGGTCATTCCCTCTCTGTCTTGATCACAGGCTTCTCCTCTTACTGAGAACTATTAAATGTTAGTATTTCTTATGACACTAATTTTAGTCCTCTTTTTTCTCTATCTCTCAGTAAATGACAAGTGACCTCATCTACTTGCATGGCCTCAATTACTCTTTCTATGTGGATAGCTATGAAAGTACTATATATCTGAAAAATTAACCTCTTTTCTCAGTCCACAGTAAGTTTCCAATTTCCTAGTCTACTACAGGCATTTCACGCTTAACATGCTCAAACATCGAACTCATTGTATAGCCTCATTTCTATTCCCATCCCCCACCCAATACTGCCCCTTTTTACAGAATTCTCCATCCTAAATAATGTTGTCACTATATACACATTCTCTGTGGTAAACCCTTTTAAGACAGTGAGGAAATTGTCTCTTCTCTTCCCTCCCATTCCACATTTAATCAGTCACAGCATATCAATTCTGCTTCAGATACATCTCCTGAATTCTGTTTCCTTACATCTCCATTGCTACTGGCTTATGTCTTTATTGCAATTATTACATTAGGCTCCCAAAGGGTTTTCTTTTATTCTTCTCCTTCTTACTGCCATGAGAATTATTAAAATAAGTAAGCAGATCTTATTAGGTTCTTGCCCTACCTAAAAACTTCCGTCTCTTGTGTAGGTGAGCGCATACTCTGGTTTGCTCACCGTAGTACTGTGGTAAGCCTGTTGTCTCAGCTATTGCACTCCCTTTTATTATCAAATGAGCCCCAGCTGGGCGTTAGATTATACCATTAACAAGAGAGTAAAGACCAAACCCCTTAGCATCATCCACATGGCCCTTCCTTCATAATTTTGCCACTACCAGCATTTCAATCTCATCTCTATCTCTTACACCCACTATACATCCCAAACTCGAGTCCTATTCACAATTCGGAGTCTTTGCACGTGTTACTTCTTCTGATGGACATGTATTTTCCTAATGATTTTTTGCACTTGGAAAATTCTTATCTATTTTTCAATATCATTCAAATGAAACATGATCTGCTGAGCCCTTCCTGAATCTTCCCAGGCCAATTAACTTGTTCACTTTTTTGCGATCCATTGGCTCCTTGTTCATTCTCTTATTTTAATCCTAATCACATTTTACTGTAATTCTCATTCTGCACGTCTACACCCTCCACTGAAATGTGAAATCCTTAACGGCAGGGACTTTGTCTCATTTATCTTTGATCTCTCTGTGCCCAACACAAGGCCTAGCAAATAAATGCCCTCCCCCCCCAAATTCTGAATGAATTCATGAACAAAGTTGTTGAACATAGTCTTGAAGCTACTAAAAGTTTCTGATATTTTAAAAGCTTTTTAGTATAGAACTTTGGCAGAAATGTTAATGTGCCACTCCCACTTAAAAATGACCCAGTAACCATATATCTATTTACTTTTTAAATACCACGTTTTTCTACTAGAAGTTGCTCTAATGTTTATAATCAGCACTATAAGATTTTAGTGTTAAATGATACAAGGTTTCTTAAGTTTGCAGCTTGTCAGATTGTAAGCTATTTTATAATTTCTCCATCCAGCCAACCTTCATGAGGACTAGTTACATTGGACATATAGGAGGAAATTATTCAGTGCATTATCCTTTGTGATAATGTAATTGTGAGTTATGTTTAAAACTCAAGGCTTTGAAAGTTTTCTCTGTTACTTTGTGAGTCTAGATGATCACGGACAGATATGGTTGCTGAGCTTAAATTGTATTATTGAAATAGGTAATTAAAGGGCCTATTACAAAACAAATTTACATCTAAAAGGATTTTTATTTACACTAATTTTGAGAGCATCAATAAAATAATATGTTGAAGATACTCCTGAGAAACATATTTGTATAAATCTATTTTTCGCATCAAGATGTGGCTAAAATAAGCATTTCATATTCAGACAGTAAACTAGAGTTTAGGAAACAACATTGACATGTCTCTCTAGTAAGAAAGTGTTAGTGCACCTGTGAAAAAGAGTCTATTTATTTGTTCTCAGATGCCTTTGAAAGCATGGCTTTATTTTTTTTCCTTTTTCAATTTTAAATTTTCCATCTGCTTTCCAAATTCTGAAGCAAACGTTGGGAACCGAAGTGAGGCTGCCTAGTAGCGACCTATAATGGTTAAATGCAGCACAAGATTTCTCATTAAGATTTTCTAGCAATTTCTCAGCAACTCTTGGCTTTTTATGGGCAAACACAAGAAATGGTGAGCTGGGTCGGACCAATTTGTTTCTTCTAACCCAGTGTTCTGTCTCATAAAAGGAAAGTTTTATGAAGTTGTATTATTTTCTTCATTAGATTTTAAAAGATTTATATCTCCAAAACTCGATGGTTTGGAGCGATTTCTAAACATACTGCAAATTTGTTTACACTCTGATCTGAATTCTTCCACTAGTTTCTTCTATTGGTCTTCTATCTAGAGAGTAATTCAAAATCAAAGTTTATATACTATATTTGCCTTTCCCAAATGTCAGGAAATGTTCTTTCTTTGGGAAAATTATAAATTGATAGATTTTTATTATATTCCCCACAGTTTTCATCTTTTTAGACTTCCATCTGGAAAAATCACATTTGAAGGAGATTACATGTGTATGTGTATAATATATATACATATGCAATCATATCATGCTATGCTATATTATGTTATGATACGTATATTAAATAAAATCACTCTATCCTCCCCCATCCTGGACCTTCTCCAGTCATAACATCTCTATGCTTATGCTTTCTTAAACTTTCCCAGTACCACTATCATAATGACTACTTTAAAACCATGTACAAACCTGAATGTCTCTACAGTCATTAACTAGCATTTGGTCTTTAGGATGGGATATCTGCATATGTCAGATAAAACTTGAGAAAATATTCATAAACAAGGAAACTATCAAAAAGTATGATGGTTACACTTTCCTTGTTAAGAGTAATTGAATTAAGGGATCCTTAGTTAATTACTAAAATTATTGTCTGACAATAAGACATAACGTGCTTGAATTTCACAGGTAAGTTAAATGGAAGCTTCATATTTTCTGGTAGTCATTGTCATGCAAGTAGAGTTCACTGAAAAGTGAAGCAGGCTAGCTAATAGTTATCCTCTAGAACACAACTACAAATAGAATTTTAGTTTTTTTAGTTTTCAAATGGTACCTATTTCCTGTTATTGATTAGTCTAACACTTTCCTTTAGAAATCTACAAAACTGTCATGCAAACATATACCTAGATAAATACGTGTGGTAAAGATAACTTGGTTGATAACAAGTTAAACAGTTAGCAACTTATTTTTATGTGTCAAGCAGTAACACTACTAGATCTTTATTAACCATTTATAAATAGTTAATTTTTATTGACCATTTATTAACCACTTGTATTTTATAATTATGTTTAACTAGTACAAGTCTTAAATTTCACATTAGAGAGCCAAACTAAGTTAATGATTTTCTATGAAAACTGTGAATCAAAGCATTATGATTAGCACAAACAATAAAAGTTAACATTTGGAGATGATTTATAAACATGGGTGATTAGTTAGATAACTTATTTTCCCAGTGATGAACGTTATAACACCATTCATTCGGGCAGTCAAGAAATATTTATTTTGTGCCAAGCACTCCTCTGTGCTATAGCTATAAGGCCCAGTCTTTGCCAACAGCAAGTGTACATCATAACATTTTAAAATGAGAAGTGGTCATAGACATCATCAGGTGCTTTCGCTGTTTTTCACAGTGTAGAAAATTGAAAACCAACAGGGTCTTAGTTCCCTAAGATCACAAAAATAGTAGCAAAGATGACTCAACATGATACATTAGTTAATACTCTCTTTAGCTATAAAACATATATTTCTTTCTAAATTTGGTTGGTAACACTTTCTTAAAAGCATTAACAGATAACATGAAAAGGTGATATATACTGTCAAGATCTAAGGCATATTCATTAACTTTTGGATATATATAACCATTTCTTGTGGCAGTATTACCATAACAATGAATCATGAGTAGTGGTGATTTTTTATTATACAGTTAACAGCCTTTAGGAAAGAAATCTTATACTTTTCTTCAAAACATGGAGCCTCTTATAAGATGGTCCTTTTAAATGGGAAATTTAGGTGACTGCTTTCCTTACAATTAAATGCAGACATAAAGAAATCTCAGGATTTTGTGTCCTTGAAGAATATGCCCCCAAGAGAGGTGCGAATAACTTGGTTCCTTGAATAATTACTGGAAAACATCTTAACCTTTTGCTCTAGAAATTCATTAGAGGTTTTGATTAGATTTTAACATATCAATAACATAAACTAGCATTTCCCAAATAGTGTTCCTTGAAAGACCTGATTTTGCAGTAGGTTATTTTTTTAAATTTTTAAATTTTTTTAAAGATTTGCACCTGAGCTAACACCTGTTGCCAATCTATTTTTTTTTTTTTCTTCTTCTTCTCCCCTAAGCCCGGCCAGTACATAGTTGTATATTCTAGCTGTAGGTCCTTCTAGTTGTGCTTGCAGTATGTTATCAATTCATTAATATTATGTTACAAAATTTGGGATACACTACAGTAAGCAACTATTAAGTATATATATTATTTATACATGTAAACTATCTCTTCCATTGGTTTGTTATCGCAAAGGCAAATTGAAATAGAAGTTTATTTACTATAATAACTTTTCAAATGTCAGAAAATTTTCTATGGGAAAATTTACAAAGTTAAAGATTTTTATAATATTCCCTCTCAGTTTTTATCGTTTTAGGTTTCCAACTGGGAAAAATCTTATCTCAAGGGAATTTTGCGTGTGTGCGCGTGTGTGTATGTATATGTGTGTATATAACATATATATACATATCAAATTGGGTCATGTATCATAAATTTCTTGATTTAAAATTCATTTACTTAACCTAATCTCTCCTCCATGATTGTTTTATATATTAACGTGTTTTCTTTGCTGTAGAGGTTTCCTAATCTACCAGCTAAGGTGAAATGTGTAAGCTCCACCTCCGTAGAAGACTCATGAAGCTTTGCATTACCTACGAGATGAGGGGCCTATTCCAAGGCCAGAAGGATTGAAGGAACATAATGCTCTGGAAACATTTTTAAAAATGTTTCCTGCCATTTAGATGCCCAGTAGTGACCACAGAATATTTTCCTCTCTTTTCTAGGTCTTGCCACTCTCACTCAACATCATCTTATTCACTTGAGGTACCTCCAAGTTAACTGAGGCGTAACTTGCTCTTTATCTAGATGCTGTAATAGAAGGCTTCAAGGTCAAGAAATTAAAACTATTTGCCCAGGGTGATCTCTGCCACTTTTCCAGGATGTAGGAAGGTTTACAATTTAGGATTAGATGACTAAAAACTAACATATAACACATTTTCTTTCTTTTAGTTTACCGAGGTGGTATTTTTTAATAGTCTTTTAATTT
This sequence comes from Equus asinus, assembly GCF_041296235.1. Taxonomy (NCBI): domain Eukaryota; kingdom Metazoa; phylum Chordata; class Mammalia; order Perissodactyla; family Equidae; genus Equus; species Equus asinus. The sequence goes on from NC_091812.1 coordinate 42,639,237, forward strand.
TAGATTTACAGAAAAATTACAAAGACTTCCTATATATCCCACATCCATTTTCCCCAATTATTAACATCTTACATTATTATGGTACACTTGTCACAATTAATGAACCCATGTTGATACATTATTATTATCTAAACTCCATATTTTATTCAGATTGCCTTAGTTTTTACCTCATGTCCTTTTTCTGTTCCAGGATCCTATCCAAGGTACCACATTACATTTACAGGTCATATGTCCTTAGGCTCCTCTTGGCTGTGGTAGTTTCTCAGTCTAACTTTGTTTTAGAAGACCTTGACGGTTTTGGGGCATACTGATCAGGCATCATGTAAGAGGCCTCTGTATTGGAATTTGTTGAATTTTTACACTCTAAAGTTACTCTTTTTTTCCCCCTTTGCTTAGTACACACTTTGGAAGTTACTACACAGAGGCCACAGGGAAGAAGTAGGATGCTATGCTTCACTTCTCTGAAAATATAAATTATTTAAAATTCTTTTATACGGGAGATTTTTCTATCCTCTGCCATTTATTTATTCAATCAGTTTTTCATATTAGCATGGCTTCATGAACATATATTTTATACTTTGGGTTATAAATTAATACTACATTATTTCTTTTGTTGAACAAATTTTTCCAGCTTTGTCTCTTGGGAGTTCTTTCAATTGTATCTTTTGTTCCTTTGACATATTCCCCTCATTGTGGGTTTTTTCAGTGTTTCTTACTTTCTTGTGCTACAAGATGCTCCAGGTTCATCTTGCATATTTTCTGCTCCAGTCTTAGAACCACCCATTTCTCCAAGAAGATCTTTTTACTGGTAAATGCTGTTAGAGGCCAGATCTGGGAGCTAGATGTGCTCATTGTTACTGTGGGTTGTTGTTTCTAGGCCCTCTCAGCTTACAGAGAAAGGAAATATATATATATACTAACCTGTGTATATATAAATACTTATGAATATTTTTATATGGAGTAATTTGTATTTATGTTAATATAAACATGAGTTCATACTTGAAGAGGTAATTTTTATATGGACACCTTTACTTTGTTGGGTAAGTATACACTTAAAAATTATGGTAAAATAAGGCAGCCATGAATCTGAATACTCTCTTTTTCAGATTCACCAAAAAAAAGTTTTAAATGAAATAGTAAAGAAAAACTAAGATCTAGTTAGTGAGAACTTGTATCAATGAACCTTAAGAAAATAACGTATTATTCAAATCAAATTTGATTTCTTTGTTATGCTAATCAAAAACAGTGACCAAGAATTTTAATTTTCTAAATATGAGCTTTGTGGTCCTCAGTGAAACACTCAGTAGATGGGAAAAGAAAATGTACCCTTCAAAGCAGATTTTAGAGGCAAGCATCTAAATTTTATTTAAACAAATAAGGCAAAAGTTATCCTTATTCTAATTAATACCTATCGAAAATATAAATATCTATTGTTCCTATTTATAAACCTAAAGGTGAGGTTATGTCAGGAGAATAGTGTGTATTCTAAAATCAACATAAGAAGTAAAATAAGTGAATCTTTCAAGCTTCCTCTATTTTTTCTGTACTATTTTTTGCTGAAAATAAATTGCAACTGTCATTTCTCTCACACAAGAATTTACTCTATCACTGTTACTTAAAGAAATATACAATGTAGTTCTAGCTATTTGAAAATGATAGTTGTTGAGGATAAAACAGTTGCTTTAGAAGTAGATGAACAATCAAATAACTATTTGAAATACGTACTGTAATAAGAGCAGCTATGCTCAAACAACAAAGGTAGATTTCAAGAGGCTACTGGAGGAATCTCTTTCTTGGATTCTTCTGAAGAGAAAAACTGACTTTTCTCTCAAGAGTGGTTACATTTTATTGTATAACCAGATGGTATCGTGTGTTATGAAATAAAGTAGGAAAACACTAGGTTAACTTTAGATGGAAGCTGATTCTTTGAAACATTTCCTCACAACCAGAGTTGGGAACACTCAAGCTTGTGGGTGGCTCTTGTCCGTGATAGGACTTTGATCGGAGCTCCAGAGGGTGACTCAAAGGCCCTGCTTATGGCACTATTTTCATGTTGTGAAGCCTCTGTTATTAGCATATTAACGTTTATGGCTTTACGACTCATGAGATTGAATTGAGAGTCTGGAAATTAAATTTAAAATAGCTTCTTAACATTAGATGGCATCTCAGTTTTTGTTTTGTTATTTTTTTTTTTGGTTTGTTTGTTTTGTTTTGTTGGTAATGAGGATTCAAATAATCTCATCGGACTCATTCTCAGCTTTGAGTACAATACCTAGAGTATTAGACCACCAATCATGGCCAGTTAATGGGGTTTAGAGTTATGAAACAAAATAAATTCTATGATTAACACAAGGGCTATAAAAATCTCTAGACTGCTGGTTCTGCACCATGAACTTGGACTCATATTAGACTTCAGGTTTATATTCTGAGTTTACCATTTTGACTTTATGTCTCCTTGGGACAAATGTTCTCCCATGACCTTTAATTATTGCACTGCCAGTGGAACCTAGGAAACGGACATCATTAGCAGTCTTGCCTGGATAATTAAGAAGTAAGTTCAGAGGGATAATTGCTCCATCGTTATTTCTCTTTACCTTCTGACAAATTAGATTTTTTTTATAATTGAGTTGACCATATGTTCAAAACTATGCAATTAACAGCACATTACTTTAATTTAGAAATTTATACTGACATACAAACTGTGGTTATTTCCTCCTCCTCCTCCTATACCTTGTGAAGATGATGGGGAAGGGGTGAAAGTGGAGTTTAAGTCAGTTTTAGATCAGTGTTAAGGATCTATTTTGCATTCTCCTCCTGAGATTTATAGAATAGAGGTCAGTGAATAGAGAAAATGTAGAATGGAGAGGACTGAGGCTTTTAAATGTGGCTCTGATTGCTTTTGACATTTCAAATAAAGAAGAAGTTTTTGTATTATCCTACTGCTCCCTAACCGACTCATGTGGATGAATGAAGACAATACAGAAATGAATTTGAACCACTTTTACATTGCCTTTGATCGTCCTAGTGGGAGTCCTAAAACAAAGCCTACTCTAAGTGATGTGAGAGGTTCTAGAAGATATTAAAGTGGAGCATGAGACAGCTCTATCTAAAGCGATTAGTGTTAAGATCTTAAATTGGTGGCAGGCTTTAAGACTTTCATAAATGTTCAAGTCTCTGGACCTTTAAGCATACTGACTTTGAGAACATATTTCTTCCTGAAATAGTTTTGCGAGAGTGAAAATACACTGCATGTTAGTAGCTCCTCTGGCTTTAGACGATAATGACACAGACATGAGTCAGCTGCTACACCTTCTCCAAATTTCTCCAGCAGTTGCCCTTCACCTCCAGAGCCTCCTGGACTCCTACCCAAGATTCAGAAATTCACTGTTAATTGCAAGTCTGGAGTCAGTCTAGGATTTGTAGCAGGGAAAAGATAATAAATAAATTTGTGTTCATCTTTTTACCATCTTCACAGGAGAGAAAATGCAGAGATAGACAAATGGTTTGGGGATGTTATGAGTATCATGAAGAAGTAGAATTAGATGAATGAAAAATCAGAAAAATGGCAAAATCTTGCCTCCTTCCACCATCTCAGGATGAACGCTTTTCAGTCCGTGACACTGGTTAAAAAGGTGAACAACAGATGTACAAAAATCCAAACGCATATACCCAAAGCTAAGCTAGTATTTGTACATATTATATTCTATTGAGTTCTACCAAAAAAGGCTTATAGATTGGAAGAGAAAGTTACTTCAGCTAGTTTTTCCAGAAATAAATAAAAATAACCCTAAGAATAGAAGTTTTAAGTAAGAGCTCGATATTCTTTAATGCTAAGTATAAATTGCCAGAATACTTGATTATCATAAAAGATAATAAAACTCAAAACCGCTGCCTGAGTGGGGAATTTTAGAAACTTTCTTTTCATCACCAAGTAGAATAGGAAGAAATACTGGAAAATTCAAAGTAGAGGGATGAGAATAAAGAATTAATATGAGGGCTGGATATTAAGATTAACTTAGGGTGTTGGCAGTGATCTAGGGATACAGAGCTGACTTCTGTTAGTTAGAGCTTTACATATAGGAAGTCGTAATCCTGGCACAGCCTCATAAGATAAACTCTGTAAAAATGAAGAGTGCTTAAGAACTACTTAAGGGTGGTATGGATAGATCCTAGCACAAGCTTGGCACATAGTAGATGCCCAGTGAATATTATTAAATAAATTAATGACTTAAATGTGAGAGACAATAGATGAGTAAAAGATAACTCCAAGTTATTAATCTTGGGGAACAGGGAAAGTAGCAATATTACCAACAGAAAGACTGAAGAAAATCTGAGCTTGGGAAATTGACAAATTTGGTATGAAATAAGTGATTAACCGAAAGGGTGCAGAAAAAGAGTTTCAAGAAAACAAGAAAAACAAATGTGAGCAGAGTTTTCTCTTTTAATTCTTTTGGTTCTCCGTGGCATCTCATAAAATGTTAAATATCGCTCATAGTTGAGGAGATTGGGATATATGCTGATGGCTGGGATTGCTTCTTTCTGATCCTCAGAGACCTATCTTTTCTTCAGAGCCCTTTGTTAAAAACCAGATTTAATTTCTGGTTAGAATATACACAGACAAACGTCAAAAGTTGTAATAGGGCAAGATACTGGCTTAAATGGGACAGGAAAGCTAAAGGAATATTTAATTATAAGATGTCTCATAGCTGTTTTCAGTGACTTATTTTGGAAGGTTGCAGAGGAAACTTGAGTATTTTGCAGTGCTGCAAAGATTATGATAACCAAATCAGTAGAGGAGCAATGAAGAAGCTGGAGCAGGAGGAAAAAGATAAGGATTATTGAAGGGAAGACATAAGCGTGCAGCAGAAAATTCCCTTAGCAATGAGCTGTCTATATTTAATTCCTCTCTTTCTCCAAATTATCCTGAATAATTTACATATTGAATAATTAGAAGCCAAACCATTAGCCATTCAATGCAAGTCCATTATAAATTTGTATATAATAAAACTTATAAAATATGATTAGACAAGAAGGCAGTTATTAATCCTGCCAGCAATACCAGCTTTAAAAAAAATGTTTCCATTACAATGAGCATGAAATGGAAAAGAGTCTGTTTTTCTTAATATAAAAGACTTAAATGTGTTTGCTAATTAATATACTTTGACTAAGCTTCACAGTTTCAGTGCTAATTTTATTATTACTCTAATCATTTTGGGTTCTACTATAATTATAATGTAGATCATGACTATTGGCAGATGAAGATTATAGATGGTGAGGAAAAATAATTGTGTCTCCAGCAAATATAGGGAGGTGTGCAATAAATCGAATTAGAATAGCAAATTGATTGATCAACTATATAGTGTATTAATTTTGGCAATGAACACAAGATTTTATTATTACAATATTAGCTAACAGGTAAAAAAGCAAATATGCAGAAAGGTAGACTTATAGCAGTGCTCATCCACCAAGGGTGATTTTGCCCCCAGGAGACCTTTTCCAATGTCTGGAGACATTTTTGATGATTGTCACGATTTGGGAGAACGGGTGTTGTGACTGGCATCTAATGAGTACAATAAGGCACAGGTCAGCCTCCATAAGAAACAATGGTCCAGTCCAAAATGTCAACAGTTCTAGGGTTGGCAGATTCCGGTTTTCAGCATGTATTTCTCAAGGTTGTTTGTCATTAAATTTTCCTTATTTGGGATTATTTATATGTTATCATAGACTTCAGATTACCTATAATAACTCTCAAAAGCAGTCATTTTTAAAGGTCACTTGGGCAAGACCATTCCTACATGTCTTAATGATCATTAAATGATGACAACAGTGACTTGATGTCCAAAATATTTTTGCTTAAAGGGGAATCTCCATTAGTTTGACCTAATTATTTTCTCCACTTCATGTTTACAACAAGATAGGTTGGTGTCTGGGAAAACACATACATGTGGCGAGGACAACCTGTGTCTTCGTGTCCTTGAGCAAGAACTGCTCATTCATTAACCTAACTGGAAAACTCAAATATGAAACCTTTTATTCATTTTTGTTTTATTTGATCGCTATAGGTCTCCACAACATACACATAGCTCCTTAATGCTGTTTTCTGCATGTATTTCAAAATATATATATAAAAAATGTGTTCTTTTTTTTCACTGACGTATGACTTTTTTTTTAACTTAGTACTGTTTACGAATCTCATCAATTCTGTCCACCTCTACTGCCACTGTGCAACATCCTCCCAAGTAAGACTTGTTTCATCTCTTGCCTTCCTCCAATATACATGTCACACAGCATTTAGAATGGCTTTTAAAAATACTTGTGTATCACTCTCTGCTTAAAGTCCTAAACTGATTCCTATTGTGCTTGGGATAAAATTCAAGATACTTAAAATGACCTACAGGCCCCTAAATCATGTGGCCCCTGCTTTTCCAGCACTATTTTTCTTCTCAAGCTTCTTCTCAAGATTACTGTGTTCTGACAACACCAACTTTGCTTCCTGTCTTAGAAGCTCTGAATGTGCTGAGTCCTCTCTCTAGATAGGTCCTCTTCATCATTATCATCTGTCTAGATGTCATTTCCTCCCACAAGCCTTCCTTGACTTTGCTCATTTAAAATTAGGAGCCCCTGCTTTAGTCTCTCATTCTGTTATTCATAGCACAATCAGAGTATTCATCTATTTTATAAGTATTTGAATAACATGTCTCCAACTACACTGTAAATTCATTAAGACACTAACATTATGTCACTATTATTCATCAATGTCTTAACAAAGCCCAACACAGTATCTGACACAAAGCAGGCACTCAATAAGCAGCATTCTTTAATATAATTTAAGGCAAGTGTGAGTAACATTTTACCATTCACAATAACTACCACTATTGTTTAATGTTTTCATATGCCTATTATTCTAATATGTTTGGAACTATGGTCTTAAAAAATATTTTCTTCCAGACTACAGAAGATACAGTTTTTGAGGATATATTGTTTGGGATGACATAATCAGGAGATTTCAAAGCAGAAATCATGCCTACTTTTAGCCCCAGACTGCCAATTAAGATGTTTTCCACCTCAAACAATTGTAAGGCAGTTTATTTATAGTATTAAGATGATTAGTAAGAAAACATACCTAGTTATACTATTACAACAAGATACATTATAAAGATGGCACATAGCTAGACTGAACTAGAACCAATGAGAGCATAGCTGTGGGGATACATTTTGTGGGACTGCATCAAACTGCTAATTCACAGTCACCTATGGTTTCTGTTCTATATTTACAGAACCGGCCACTTTGAATCTTATGTTCATCATTTTTTTTTCCCCTTGAAAACCGCCTTAATTAAATCTTACTTTAGATTGAACGCTAATCTGATTTGTCTCAATTGTTTAATGCATTGAGAAATAGGGTTTGCTAAAGATAGAACTTCCATCTAGCTGTAAAATTGTATTACACTAATCATGGGTTTATCAGTTATCTTGAAGAAAGGAACTGCTGTCATGGGTCTGGTAGACTCCTTTCATTCGTAAGAGACATAGCCTAAGAACTTTCCCAAATAGCTAATCTTTATAAATACTAGAAAAAATTCATTAATAGCCACGTAACATCAGGAGGAAACAACATGAGCAGAAGTTGAGTGGAAATATGCATTTGTTTGTTCATTTGCTATGTTGATTCATTTATTATTTAAGGTCTATCTACTTTACATGAGCCTGCCATGGCCTTCACTCAAAATCCATCTTTAGCAAATTGATAGATTATTGAATATCATGGCTCTTTTGGATTGCTCATGCATAGCTTATGAATGTCAAGGGTCACCTATATGGTTATTTAAAGCAATGTTGTATGGTCCTAGGAGTCATCAATTTAAGATACATGGTTTTCATTGCAATTGCTAAAAATTTATTCTTTTTTAATTCCACTGTGGGTTCTTTTTATGAAAATATGCCATGATGTTTCCTTCTGGCCGTAACTGCCAAGAATTATCTCCTATGACCTTTGGCAAGCTAGGAAGAAACTTGGAAGACAGATGTTCCTCCTATCGCACTCCTCCCCCCATACCGTACACACACCTGTCGTTAACAGGCATCTTTCTTTGACAGAGATGATCTATTTTACTTGTGCGGTTCCACAATTCCTTTCGCAAATCATATGAGAAAACGGATGTGGGGCATGGGACAAAGTTTACAAATTTATGTGGCATCCAAGACCCACTGCAATTTGATTCCTGCTTATTTTTCCAGTTTCACCCTTCTCTCCTCTCTAACTTCTATTGTATGTGCCAGTGATATTGACGCATCATGTGGTTTATAACCAGGTGTCGTTCCTTGTACTCTGTACTTTGCCTTAAGAATTCTTCCATTCTTTTTTTCCAATTAGTTAATTCCCATGCACCCTTTATGACTCAGCTATAGCATTCCCTTTTCCCTGGGTAACCATCCCTAATTTCCTGCAGCAGTCTGAAGCAACTCCTGTGCAAATGTCTGGCACCCTGTGCAAATAGTACTGCTGAACTTGGCACACTGAATTGGCATTTTTAGTTTGCATAACTGCTCTTTTCTTTAGTTTATATGCTATTCAGGGTATATCCTACCATACTGCATGGCAGTAAATATTCATTGGCTTGATAAGAGCAGACCCTGTGCTATTTTAAAAATATAATCGCAAAGATGTTAGCACAAAAATTATCCCTAATGTAAGGAGAGAGATAAGCTAGAACTAAACTCTAAATGAAGCTAAACTACAGCCTATTCATAGGAGAAAAATACCTTCCTTGCCTTCAGTCCAGGGCCCTGTTTTCCTAGTCTTATACACCAGTTTATACTACTGATGATGACGATAATAATTGGTTTGGAGAATTTGAGAATGGTAGCCCAAAACACATAATTGGTTTCATATAAGATATGAAATTTTAAGAATAATTCATGGGGGAAAATTGCATAGGCTTGACCATAGTAGTATACTATGATTATTAAAGTAACCCACATCTGTCATGTAAGCATTTTATATATTTCTTAGTTTTAAAACAATTAATTCTTATAACAAAATCGTGCAGCAATAACAATAACACTTTTGTAACTCTTTCAATATATTAGTCACTATTTTAAAAAGTCATTTTACAAAATGAAGAAAACCTGCTGTGGTGTGATTATGTGGATTTTACTAAATGTTTTGAATAAGTTTACCATTTGCAATTAGATTCAACAAAAATGAGAGCAGTCTGAAATATGGACTGGAACTGAGATTTTAATGGAAACAGAAGAGTGGAAAGTTCGAATTACACACCCATTTTCCTCAGCACATGGTGCCTGACAGAATCCCAAAGTAAATCAGAGATATAGGAATCCCTCGCATGGTCTCAGATGGAAAGTTAGAATGCTGTCTATGGTAAAACAAAGAAAGAAACATTGGCTACTTCATTGCCCTCATTTGTAGATTATCTGCTAAACATAAAATTCAATTTTTCTTCTGATTTGATGATTCAACTTAAACTCCCTATAAGGAATATTTGTAAATAGTTAAAAAGACAGATAGTTCTAAAAGTCTTATAGCAATTACACTTGGTCCCACTTCTTTCCACTCCCCAATTGGGCTCAAGGAGGCAACCCCTTTCAATTCTTTCAGTTATTACTTTCATCATTTAAAATGATTTATGCAGTTCAATGATTCAACAAGTATTTAATGTCTCCAATGTGCCAAGCACTGTTCTAGGTGCTTGGGACAAATCAGCAAAAAAATAAACAAAGACATCTGCCCTCATGGATCTTGTAATCTAAGGGGAGCGCCACAGACAGATTTGATAAATTAGTAGATCATAATTAGTGACTTATATAGTAGAGTGGAAAATGATTGCTACGGAAAAAGAAGAATAGGTTGAAATGAGTGGAGAGTGCTGGAGAAAAACCAGTCTGCAACTTTGATTAAAGTGGTCAGGGTACCCTTTCAAAGAGGATGACATTTGAGCAAAGACTTGAAGGAGGTGAGGGAGTTCCCATTTGGATGCTTCCTTAGAGTTCTTCTTGTACTCTGTTCATTTGCTACTTGTATTCTCTGTTTTTCCTATTTCAGACTTTCCTGAAATATCTGTTGATCCTTGAAGATTGACTTGGGTTTAAGAATGAGGGACTTAAAGCACTTTATATTCTCTGTGTACATGGGTAGGGCTGTTGATTGGTAGAATCATTTTAGGGTTATAAAGCAGCAAATCATCATTTCTATTGGAAAGTCTCAAACATGAGTATTTTATTTCTGTTCTCTAAGGTGGTTCAGTTTCTCTAGAGAAAAAAATCTCTATATGTATTCCCTGACCTTGGAGCATAAGCATGGCTTGCTGGCCTTCTAATGGACAAGGGGACAGAACTGAGGGTCTTACTGTCCATTTACAAACTTTTATTTAATCTCCATCCTTCAATATGCCTGGTGGCCTTGCATCTGGGGACTCCTCAATAATATCTCCATGAGGGGAGGAGGAAAGCTACTGTCTCTTGTAGACCTGGTTTGGGGTGGTCACTCGGCCACATGGGAGAGGATTGTATATCCTAGGAGTCTGTGCCTTTAACAGTTGTGTCCTCCAGTTTTCTTATTTTCAGGCCCATATTTTACTCTCACCTTCCAGAGTCTCTGGTCCCTTCAATTCCTGAGCCTTTCTGGGAATCTGCTGGAAAATCAACTTGCCTCTCATCTTTACATTCTCTGTGTGCACATTTCAGCTTGTTTTGTTTCCCTAATTCAGTTAACGTGTCTCAGACTGAGTTCCAGCTTCCAAAGTTTTGTTCATATCTTGTCCAGCTGCAGTTTCATTTCTATTCTGTCATTATACATATTAACTTTTTTTTAATTCTTTTATAGTAATATTGGTAGAATTCCCCGAGAGAATATCAGTAGGTATGTGTTCAATCTGCCATGTTTAACCAGAAGTCAGTAAAATTCAATTAAATAAATATTTATCTGGGTTCTATTTAGTGGGTCATGGTGCAAGGTGCTATTAGGAATATACAAATTATTAAAACAAGATTTCTATGCTGCAAAGCCTCGAGTTTAGTTTGGGAGAGAGACATACTCTCACACAACTCTAACTCAGATCAGATTGATAAAGACCATGTACTGGGTTGAATAACGCCCTCTAAAATCCATGTCTACTCAGGACCTCAGAATATAGCTTGATTGGAAATAGGGTCTGTGCAGATGTAATCAAGTTCAGATGAGGTCATAGTGGATTAGGATGGGCCCTAAATCCAATGACTGATTTCTTTACAAGAGAAAGGAGAGACAGATTTGGCTATAGAGACACAGAGGATAAATGGGGGAAAAGGCTGTGAGGATGTGAGGTGATGTGATGATGTGTTGTGATAATTAAGTCAGAGATTGACATGATGCAGTTGCAAAACAAGAAACTCCTGGGGCCACCAGAACCTGGAAGAGACAAGGAACCAATTCTTCTCTGAGAGACTTCAGAGAGAACATGGCCGTGCTGAGAACTTCATTTCAGATTTCTAATCTCCACAATGTGAGAGAATGAGTTTCTGTTGCTTTAAGCTGCCACGTTTGTGGTACTTTGTTATGGCAGGCCTGGGAAACCAGTGCGTGTCAGAACACCAGTACAAAGTGTAGTTTGAGAACATAGTAGAACACAGCTCATCACGTATAAACGCCGGCAAGATCAACACCTCTGCATTTACCTTTGGTCAAGTGGAAATTCTACAAGTAAAAATGTGTTTGATACTATTGAACTATATGGAAGCTCTTGATTATTTAAGGACTGAGTTTTCACTGATAATTGCTAAAATGGAGATATGAACACGTCCACACATTTACATTTTAAAATCACATTTTTTTTCAAAAACAGTCACTAATGCTTTCTTAATTATTTGAGAATACAAAATCACACACATTTAATATCATGTAACCATTATTTCTGAAAGAAAGTTGAATGGTATTACAAGGCATTCTCGGCTCACGATTTCCTTCATATCGATAGACATGCCCTCATTGATTTTAGGCTGACTTTCTAACTTCATTAACATTGAGAGTAACTTTTAAAGAAGTACTTTATTTTGCTATTATAATCCAAATTATTACCAAGATTATCTCAGCTAAAGCAACAGTAATGGTTTTTGGCATATATATATATATTTGAACACCTTGGAAGTGGAGATGAGTTTAAGAAATTGAAGCCTAGAAAGAGACAAATCCTGTTTGACAAATTCTAAAGACATTCTAATGAAAACGGAAAGTGCTGGTGATGTAAGATCCAAATTGTTAACATTCATTCAGCAATTACTTGTGAAAGAACCACCCCATCAATATAGAATTGATGCTCCTGAGACACTTCAAGTAAGCTTTGCAATCCAATTTTTAAAAGTTAACCAAAATCTTTAGGGAAGCTAAACTGGTGAAACCAGCTATGGTTGCAAACACATAGCAGTTAGTTGAAAATTGTTTGGAGAGAGACAAAAACAACTTCATCTATCACTTGGAAGATCAAACATTTCCACTTGAGTAACTCACAATATATAATAAAACAGTTTGGTTCAGTTTTTCTCTTGGAGGCCGAGCACATACTAGCAATGCTTTTTCTCAAGCTTGGAAAGTGAAGAGTCTTTCTTTTATTTTCTTCTAAAACCCTAAACCTCATCCAAAACTAAATTTTAGCTTGCCTCCAGGCCAATGCGTCCTTTTTTATTCCCTTTATTCATAAACTGAACTATGCAATTGCCAAGATAGAAAACTGAACGTCTTCCTTAGCTATCATTCATCCCTAACATGAAATCAGTTGCTGGGTCCTTAACCACTAATTTCCTGTCTTTGTTTTTTTTTTTACTAACTACTGCTGCTCTAGGTAAGATCCAATTGCTTCTTGACTAAATTACCCCGGTAGTCTCCTTACTGACCTCTCTGAGGCAATTCTTTACATTGCTGCCAGAGTGATCATTCGGAATTACAAATCTAGTCAAGTTAAGCCTTGCTTAAAATCCTTCCACTGCCCCTAACTTTCAGAGTGAAAAGCACAAACAGCCCTTTATGATCTCTCACCTGTCAATAGTTCAGCATCATGTCTCAAGACCTCGTCTCACTCTGTTTGCTCAAGTTACGCTAAGCTACCAGATCCAAACCTGGGGACACAGTCTGTTTGTCCCCACCATACCTTTGCCCAAGCTTTCCCTTTAAACTGGGGCTATCCCTCCTCACCATTGTGATAAGCTGATGATAAGTTATCCTACAACATTCCATTCAAATTTCAGTTGTCTAGTTTTAGTCTAGCCAGGTAGCCAGCCTAATATTTGAGCTTTCAGCTCGGGAAAAAATTAAGAAAATAAGGAATTTATGGCTATGGTATTTTAAAGTAAATTTTACGCTTACCATATATCATCTAATTTGTGTTAGACTATTTAATCCCTAATGTATAGTAGCTAAGAATAGTGTTCAAGAGCATGGTCTCTGGACTCAGACATCATATGTTCAAATCTTAGTGTTACCATTTGCCAGTTGTGTGATTTTGGGCAAATACTTCCCTAAGCATCAGATTGCAATAAAGTAATACCGCTGACTGATGGCACAGAGCTCATATTCATTTTCAGGTCATTCATGATTTTATGATGCAAATCCTAGGAATATATTTTAAAGGGAACAGGTTTATATGTGCTTAGTGATAGTCTAGATCCTAAATGATGAGAATTGAGAGAATATTGCTGTAATATGTTAAATATCTGCTACAATAATCCTTGGCTGGCCAAATAGTAATAGGACCCAGCACCATCTAATGTTATGTTGCTTATTGAAGCACTGTTTCTTGAGAACGAATCATTGGAAAGACAAACAAGATATGGACTTTGTGGGGAAATTCTCTTTTTGTAATTCCTCACCTGCTCTCACCAGGAATAGGGCCAATCTACTAAAGACTGATATTTGCTACCTAGGGTTGCTATTAACTGTCTTAGTTTTATCAGTGGAAAGAATCCAAAGAAAAAATTGAGAGCAGTTTTATCTTCTGTTTACCTGTACCACATTAAAATACACATATAATTAGAAGTTTATTTTTGTAGATTAAAGAGTTATTAAAATGGATATTTGACGCAACTTAAAACAATATATGCTACAGCTGAAACAATATTTTTGTTGAATTTTTATCACATGAACTACAAAACTCTCAAACCCTGTGAAGCATGCTGGGTTAATTAGCATTAGAGAGGAAAAATATCATTACATGTCATTTAAAGTAAAGTCTTCAAACTATTTTGGTGAGATTTATATATTAGCACATTTTCCAGAAATATCATTTAATAGTGATACATGATATAAGTGATATAAGTCAAGCTGAATCACAAAATAAGGCAACTTATTTTCTTCTCAGTCTTTTGAAAAGCACAAGTCAAAAGAAAGAAGCAGTAATTTATTTGAAAATCCTTGTTCCTTTCTTTCATAAAAAAATATCATTTTCTCAGGAAGTTCATGTTTTTGAGATGTAGACCTGGGACATTTTGGCGCCCTATTGCTGCCTGGCCTGTAAGTTTTGTATCTCTTCTGTACTTTTCCCTGTTCCTTCCAACCCCAAACCCAACACAAAACTCCATTTTCCTAAAATGTGTAGCTAAACTCTCAAGAAACTATTGTTAATATTTCTTTAAAATAAAAAAGACTTTTAGCAGAATATCAGCTTTCAGGAGAATGTCACAAGCCAACAGTAAGTGGTAGCAATGAGGAAAAAGCTATCCAGCTGCTAGAACCATCTACTTTACCTCATCTCATAGGTCCACGCCTTTGCCTCACAACATATATTCACTTGTTGATAGTTCTTGGTTCTGACAAAGACTCCTCCTTGACATACCTTTAATCAGACCCCTTTGAGCCCTCTGCTTGACTTGGCCTGACTTTGAGCTTCCCTCTCGGTACTTATTGAATCCAGTTTGAGCAAGAATCCTGCTAAGATAGCCTGGTGAAAATCCCCGACTCTAGATATCTGACCATCGTACATATCTGACCCCAATTGCTTATCTCCCACCATCTATGTTTCCCTGGCCTACCTTCAGTGAGAATTCTGTTGAGTATATCTAGCAAGAATCTCCCTCATCCTGATGTTTCTTCTTAGGCAATTTCCTTCCACTGACTCCTACCCTGCTCCTTTGTTATAAATCCCCACTTGTCCTTATTGGAGTTGGAGGAGAGGCCGCTTTGTCTCCCTACTATAAAACCTCATTGTACTAGCTCCTCTTGAATAAAGTCTGCCTCACCATCTTCAACAGGTCTCATGCAACATTTTTTTCTTTAACAAAACCTCAGACCAAGTATTTCCTCTTTACTGGTGTCATAGAGCCAGGACACATTTCTTGGAGGTCACAGAATCATAGAAAACTCTCTCTTAGCACACACCAAAGGAGGCTTCTGAAAGAACACTACTACACCACAGAGTAGAATCGCTGACACTCCAGATTGTCTATGCTGTTTAATAAAATTTCTACATAGAATCTTGGAAGACAAAATACGGCACAATGTTATTCAGTTCATCTACCCTCTCACCTGTACTGCCACATTATCTTACGTAGTAAGTGATCACAAATATTGGCTGAGTGACTTTCAGTAAGATATTTGTAAAAAGTAAAATTTTCCAATTTATTCCTTTCCTCCAATCTGGGAATAGTAGTTTCGATTTTGAATTGAGCTCAATTGTAATATGGAGTGATTCAAATAGGAACCGGTCTGCTTCAGACGGATCGTGGATATCCCCCTACAATGATATGAAGAAGTTTGTTTTTATCCTGCATAGGACTCAATTTAGAATCATGTTATGGGATTTGGGTGCTTATCTAAAAACTTTCTCTACTGTCACAGCATTCTGCAAATTGATTGGGAAAAAATATTATGCTGAAAAGAAACTCTCCTCCAGGATTCCCTGTAGGTCTCATTTCTTCCAAACTGCATATACCAAGGTGGCAACCTCACACAGGTGGTTACTGTTTTGGTTCTGTAGATGTTTGTGAAGTGGTGCTTGGAGAGAAAGTAGGAGGACAGAGGAAGCATTCAGGGATTTAATGACGAAGCACGGTGTGACGTGCTGCAGTGAGGGCAGGTTTCAAAATAGCATGACGGCAGATGCACGCCTTCCAGTTCTGAGACCTTTATCTAGTTTCCATACCTGCCCTATCACGGTGCAGACTCTCAGCATGAGGCCCTGCCTGCTGCTTCTCTCCTTGCTCCTTACCCGTTCTCCCTTCCCTGGCCTGGAGTGAAACGTGCTGAAGGGAACTGATACTCTGTGGGCCAACTGCTTTTAAAAGAAATCAACAAACCTGCTTTGACCACCATGTCTTTAGCAGAAAGGCAGAAAAAAAAGCCCCAATTTGAAGTCTATTTAATGAACAGTTATTGTACACCTACTATGTATAAAGCACTTTCATCTATGCTATCACATTTAATTCTGGGTGGTAGCCCTGCATTTGATATGAAAATGAATACTCCGAGAGCGTAAATAATTTAGTAACCATAGCAAATAGATGTTAGTACTCAAATTCAAACCCTTGTCTATTTAAGTCCAAGTTTGCACAGGACAAAATAGGGAGAGACAAATGCCAGTAATTACAAGTATTTACTGCGTGCTTTAGTTGCTTTCATTAAATTATCTCAAAATAACACAATGAAGTGGATGTCTTCATTTCCAATTCCAAGGAGAAACCAAAGGTTCAGGGGGATTAAACAATTTGCATGAGGTCACGGAGCCAGGAAGTTGTCGAGTAGGCATTTAATCCCATGTCAAGCACTAAATTGTTATGTTATGTTGCTGTATAACAAAAGATGTATAGATCCTCCGGAGAGGCTGGAATATTACATACAGCTACCAGCTCTACTTTAGAAACAACACAGATAAATCTTAGACAAACTGGACAGAATCATCCAAAGGCTTCAGAAACAAGGCAATTGCTCCAGTGTCTCTTTATTTGCTTAATTTAGGAAGTTCTCTAATCCTGAATTATATTAACAAGTTACTCCCAAAAACCTCTGTTGCAGAGAAAATAGCTAAAGCTTATTATCATTTTACTTAAGGAGAATTTAGAAGAAGGATGCTCTTTCTTGCATGTGATTTTCTAAACTTACCCCATAATTAGCTGTAAAAATGAGATTAGAGACTCCTATCTGTGACAACGAAATAGTTCCTTAATCTAAGCAGCAATCATTATAGAAATGTAAGGCTTGGAGATCCACCATTGTTTTAAATAGAATACAGAATCAAAACTCTCATTCTCCATTTGAAAAATCACTGAAACCAACTGACCTATACTTTGCAAGCAATTGTGCTCATTGACTGTATCCTAAGTAGATAAAAATAGAATGCATACAGCAATTAATTACACTATAATCGGTCAACAATAGTCCTAAACTTGCACATTAACTTTTTATCCCTGTGTCAATAATGAGTTTTATGACACATTATGAATTATAGCTAACTGTAGTAAAATAAATTGCAATTTTAATTTGCTAGGCCTGTTTATTCTCAACAAAGGAAATGTAAGTGCAATATCCTGAAAATATATTTTCTGATTAAAAATTTAAAAATTCCTTGCATTTAGTTAGTGTCTCATCTCACAAACATTAAATTTGATTTTATTTGAATCAAAAGATTTCATTTGATTCCTAAAAGTGCTGAATGAGATGTGGACTATACCCACCTAAAAAGATGTGGAGGACCAGCTTTACTATATCCACTTAAAAACTGAGGATGAGAGAGTTTAAATAATCAAGCTAGAATGTTAGAGCGTCCAGGATTGCAACTCGATTCTAACTCAAAAACCATGTGGATTCAACGAATAATATCAAGAACATTCCAGATTACAGAGGATTTTAGAAGTTGCCTAGTCAACATAGAGGTTGGCCTCTATGTCATATTTGAGAAGTGAGGAATAAGATCCTGTAAGAGAAACGTGTTGAAACGTGTATAGATGATCTCTCCGTTGGAGCATTTGGGGGTAGGGGTGCAACAAATGCAGAAGAAAACTTCTAGGAGGTAGTACAATTGTACCTGTAAATAGGCTTGTTCCTGGAAGTAAAGCATTAACGTAAGCAGTAGGTACAGAACAGGAAACCTGACCTCTGCTTTTCCCAGCAAAAGGATGAGAGACTCTACAGGATCAGTCCAATGATGCAATCTAGCGTCTAGCTGCTTCTGCTTCTAGTTACATTAGAGAGAAGCCTAAATCTAGCTGCTTGGTGCACAATGCAATCTTCTTAAGTCTTTTTCATGGGGAATAAGAGTAGGCACCTACCTGGTGTGGAAATCAGGAAATGAATGCTTCGCTGATAGCTGGGTGGGCCTAGAACATGTTTAGATTACTTATCTCTGAAAGGGCCTCCAATAAAAATCTCTTCAAACTGGTGCCTCAATCCAAGGAGAACAATAATGGAATATCAGCTGGATAATCAATTCAAATGGTGCTTATGACACTGAAGGAAGATTTCTCTATCTTTTTAATGCTCATACAAAATTTGGTAAGATTTGCTTTTATGTGTTGACTTCTCTGTGTGCAGGCACATAAACATGCATGCTTGGAGACAAAACACCTATCAATGTCCCTCTGTAGACTTCTTCCGCGTACTCAGTACATTTGGAGGTTCAAAATCTAGATGTCTTTTTGCTAGTTAAATGAGCACAGAACCTATTTTACTCTAACAAATAGGAGGAAAATAGTTTATTTCTCAATAACATTTCCTAGCCATTGACAGTACTAGCATAATTTTCACCATTATTTGTTTGTTTGAAGGTGGTGGAGATATTGGCATGTGCATTATTAAGATAGTCTGAATATGGTAATTTTCGTAATGAGATTTATTGTATACGCCTCCTGGAATAAAAAAAGGACTGTTCTATTATAAAGAATTTAAATGGCTGTAGGATAGTGAGAGTCTATTATTTTTTATGGAACAAAATTTGTATTCTGAATTCGTTAGCATGCTGAATGAGTTGAAGAAACAAGTTCTGTTCTTACATCGCTCATGTAATGAAGTGGTGTATGAGAAATTCAGTTTTGTGGTGACAAACACATGGATGGAATTTAAATGAATATAAATTAATAGCAAATGCCCCCTCAAAGAACGGAGGTGATTTTTTTTTCCTGCAGTTTTTGGTAGTTCCTGATTTCATGTCACATGTCCCAGCTTGGCAAAATTTTATCAAATGAAGGTGGAGGAGTAGCTAACATTTGAGAGATTTAAAAGGCTTCCTATCTTTCTTTCACTTCTCCAGTGTCTGGTGCAGTGTTTTGCTTCGGGTAGAAATGTAATAAGTGCCTATTCGTTTAAAGCAAAAGAATTTAAAATGCAATGGGATGGAGTTACAATGTGACTGAACAATTTGTCCATAAACTCTGAACCAGTGTCAAAATGAATGGTTTTTATTTTCATTCTCTAACTTACCAAAATGAATCTAAAATATCTCTAGGGCAATTTACTCTATTTTATTTATTTAATTTTAAATGTGTTTGAAATAACTGATGAGATAGAATAAACACAAAGGACCATGACAATCTTCCATTTTGTTCTTCATTTCTCCAGACACCAATTGCATTTATTAAGGTAATTTACTTTGTCAATCTCAACTTCCTGATCTTTCCTTTTTCTCATTCCAGCTCCATGTAGAATCTCACCACTAAATATTTATAATACAACTCATCTAGAGTTTATTTATTTTTACATCTAAATTTTGGCTAAGGCCAACTAAAATTGACTTTTAAAGTTTTCTTCATCTTATACCACATTATTCTACAGTGAACATGATTTTTCCCCTTTCTTCTTCTTTGTATTTCTTTTTAGCTGCAAAAGATGTAGAACCTGGACTTCACCAAGCTTGCCTAATTATAAGAGATAGCTCCTGAAACTTCTTGTATCTTTATCCATAATATTTTTTACTTTTATATATACAGCTAAATTAAAGAGAAACTACAATTTATTGAATGCTACTATATTACAGAGATTTATTATGTATACGCACACATATTTTTCACAACATCTCTGTGAAGTAGATATTACTATTCTAGAAAATTAAACTATAGTAATTACTTGTCTAGGATCACCACATAATGAATGTAGAAATGGAATTTTAGGAACTTTCCCATTCAATTCCCAAGTCTGTCTTCTTTCTACCATACCAGATGATAACTTGAAATATAGTTTTGAAACAAGGCTGAGTGGAAACCTAATCTGGTGAAATCCATTTTTGGGTCAGTGCATTTTCACTCCTCAAACACTGATTTTGTTGAATTATAGGTAATATTAGATATATTTTACTTCTACCTTGTTGTAGTCATAAACATATTTACATAAACATAAACATAATAAAACATTCCTTCCTAATTCTTAACTGTCTAAAAACAAAGGAAGAAAAAACTCAGACTAAGAACAAACGAAACCTGGAGTGGAATCGTTATGTTGTTCATGCTCTTTCAGATAATTTTCTGTATAATAGTAACAGACAACTTTGCTTGCTATATGTGAGCTACTGAAAGTCACACGAAGATTCAAAACACATATACAGAACTTAAGATGCAGAGAGCTTTTCCTGTGAATTTCCTCAATAGATATTCTAACTAACTGACATGCACACACATGCCCATGTGAATCCTATGGATATTGACATACACAAAATAAGGTTTACCAGTATACAGTTTATACCACAAAACTTTGTTTGGTGCACACTCCTGAGTCCATGAGAATCCTGAAGAAAACTCTACATATTGGCAGTCAATTAAGATGTTTACCTGGGGGGCCCAGCCCCATGGCTGAGTGGTTAAGTTCGATTGCTCCGCTTCAGCGGCCCAGGTTTTCACTGGTTGGGATCCTCAGGGTGGACATGGTACTGCTCGTCTGTCAAGCTGTGCTGAGGCAGCATCCCACATGCCACAACTAGAAGGATTCACAACTAAAATATACAACTATGCACTAGTGGGGTTTGGGGAGAAAAGGCAGAAGAAAAAAGATTGGCAGCAGTTGTTAGCTCAGGTGCCAATCTTTAAAAAGAAGAAACGAAAAAGATGTTTACTTGGAAATACCCTACCTTTATCATTTTATACCACTATGAAGCACATTTTTGCTTGAAATTTCCAGTCCATGAGATTCTCACACAAATAAAGCCCTCTCTCAGTCTCTCTCTCTCTCTGTCTCTGATACTCATGTTTTTAACCTAGTATAACATCTGATAAGCAAACAATTCCCCTAAATATCGATTGGATTGCAGATATGGTTTTCAGGTTAGAAAGCTTTGAACCTTTGCTATTAGAAAATCTTTTTTATAATATATGTAGAGCTTCTGAGACAAAATTATCCTCAAGTTAAAAACAATACTTTTATTAAGGTGATCTATAGATAAGTTAAACAAGACATTGCTTGACCCAAATAAAAAACTGAGGACATTATTAGCCAAATAACTCTTTGTGACATGTACTCACAAGGCCAGTTTTTACCCTTTCATGAATCATCAGATGTGGTTTTGTAAGGGAGAAATATGTAAACAGTAAAATAACAGAATCAACTTTGCCAGTTCTCTCCCAAGAATTATAGCATGAAATTAAGGGAGCAAAGTTGGATGCATGGAATGCCACTCAGCGTGGCTTCTACGTAAAATAACATTAAATAAAATAACACAATCAATCATAAATACATTTACCAAATTGCAGCTACTGTAGGGTCAACAATTTCCCTGGGGCTCTCAGGGACCACACAGCAATCCTTTTATGAATCTTTGGTGAGTGATCTCTGTGACTGCAAATATTCTTGTCTCCTATTTTACAGAGCATATCGAGGTCTTCACGAATAAACTCTCTGCCTCTAAAATTACAAAATCATTTATATCTGAATCTGCCTTTATCTCCGTCTTAACAGTGTTGATAAAACAGATGGCCCTTCTCTCTTTTAAGACAAATCTCACCACTGCTCTTGGTCTCTTCTCATTCACCTATATTAATCTGGAACCTCGGTCCAATTTTTATTTCCTATCTCAAGAATAATTTCAATGTCTTCCTCTCTACTAGTCCATTTCTTTCTTTAGTATCTCAGATTTCTTACTCCTTCAAAAGTGGTAATCTTCTAGGTTCTGTCCTCTGCTCATTCTATAGACTTCCCAAAGATGGCACCATTCATCACCCTGTTTCAACCTATACCTATTTACTGATAACTTCCAGTCCAGTAGCTTGAACTAAAGACCCATTCAGTCAACCACTTGCTGAAGATCTCCTTTCTTTTGGAAGATTCACAGGCATGTGAAACTCAATATCTCCAAAACACAACTTACTACTCTTCTCTATAACTTTGTTTTTCCTTCTGAATTTCCTATGTTGGTAAATGCAGTACCCCAAGGTTTAAACAAGTAGGTAATCCTCTATGTGTCTCTTTTACCTCTTTCCTATAATTAGGAATGAAGTTACGTTCATCCTACCTTTTAAGCTTCACATCTGCTTTGCCCTCATAACCCACTGCTATTGCCTTTATCCTCTGCACTAATTACTCAGAAAACTACATCCAGTCTTGACTCTCTAGAGTTTATGCTCCATATTGTTGCTAATGTTATATTTGTCTGTCTATATCCAGTCTTGACTCTCCAGAGTTTATGCTCCACATTGTTGCTAATGTTACATTTGAAAACATTTCAATTCTGATCATCTTATCCCCCATTTTTAAATCCTTTTATACCTCCTCATTTTCCATAGGTTAAAGTGTAAACTTATTCATTTGATGCACAAGGCTCTATATTATCTGGCCTCTGTCTCAGTCTCTAGCTCATTTTTCAAGAATGATTTGTAGACGCCCAATAAAAAAACTATTTCATGCCTTCATGCTGTTTTCCCAGTGATCCTTGGCAAGAAATACATGCAACCAACATTATATAAATTCTACAAAGCCAAACTCTATACTGAAGAAAAAGTGGCAGAAACAGCAAATTACCTACCAAAATATGTACTCTCTTTTCTCTAACATAGAGTTATCACTAGAAAATCACCTTGCATTTAGTTTAACTACATATATTGTTCTCACCAATGGATTGGAAGTGAAATTGTTGTGTGACACTTTTGAGTCGAGTTATTAAAGGAACATTGTGTCATCTCTATGTTCTTTATCTTTCCCTTTCTGTTGGCTAGATGCAGAGAACAACGAGTTGCTAGGGAAGGCAAAACCATAAGATGAAAGAAGCCTGAATTTCTGAGACATTGCATAGAGAAAAACTGTCTGCCAATAAGGATCATCCACATTGGACTGTTAATTGAGGAAGACATAAACTTTTATTGTAGTAAACTACTACCATTTGAGCTCTACTTATTACAACAGCTATTGTAACCATAACTCATCCAAGAGACAAAAATGAGTCAAGTAAAAATGGAACCTCTGTCATTTAGAAGCTTTCTGTTTAGTTGTCTGATATTTCCCAAGAATGTGAGTCAATATAATTTTAATAGCTGCATAATATTATATTCAGAGTATAGAACATCATTCACTCATTCTCTTATTATCAGACATTTCAATTCTAACTTTTCACAATGACAGAAAACAATGATTAATAGCCTACGGTATGTAATGTTTCTTTTTCTACGTTACTTCCACAGTCTAACTCCCTTAAACAGGATTGCTGATCAAAGGTTAGAAGATTTAGATGAATCCCGACACTATGTTTTGATTCACTATAAAAACCTGACTTACAAACATATCTCTGAGTTGGAAAGTCGACTTATTCTAGGAGATTGACTTTTAAAGATTAGGATACTAATTACACAACATTGTAGAAACATTTTTATTTAATTGATGACAATTTATAGTATCTTTTTTCAAGCAAACTATGATATCTTATGAACACCTTCTATTTACTGAAACAAACCCAACTCATTTTCATAACAATGATCTTTCAGGTATGAAAAAATTATTAAACTCACTAATCTTGATCAGTTACATGACATACCTGAGGTAATCCATGGATTCGGGTTAAAAAAAAGGGCTTTCGCTTTAATATTTGTTGAAAGAGGCTTGCCACCATCAAAATATACAGATATGAAACAGCCTTCCCATGTGCCATTGAGAGGCGGCAGTAGGAGACTTCCTTGCAATATCTGAATTTACTCTGATACTCTCTAAAGTCAAAGAAAGCCCACAAGTGAGATTCTAAAATCCCAAGAAAGAATCAGTTTGGTGAAGTAAGATTTTTTTGTCTCTTCTTCCCACTCTAAGCACTAATTTGTGCAAAAAGACCAAGGCACTACAAAATTATAATAATAGTAGTATGGAAATATTTCAGATTTGTCTTGAGAAACACTACATTTTGATATTTTTTTGCTAGCACACAGATTTAAAGTAGTAAAGAAGTAGAATCATTTTTCCCTTTATAAACACAGACTTAAATTTCAAGATTTGATAAAAAGTATTTTATCTCTGATGATGGTCTGCTATTTTAATACAACACAGACGTTATCCAGATAGCTTTTATTTTTAATCTCATCTGCTCTTTATTATAATACAAAATTGTGAGCAACAGTTACACGTGTGCAGAAAGTGGAGGTGAGCTCCTCGTTGACTTTCAAATGCAAGGATAATCAAGGTGGATAAACTCTGCTCTTCATCCCACCTGCAGGCATCTGGATTCCTGTGTTGATTTACGCCAGCTCAATCTTCTGACTTTTCATCGAGATGTTCAATATACAGTGCCTTCATTAGGAACTATAGTTTTCTCTATCATTATAAGAAACACAAGTTAAGTAAGCTTTCCTCAAACAGCAGTGATTGCTTTCAAGTTCCTGAACACGCTGCGGTAGGCTTGCCGAGAAGGATTGATTTATCACTATTTAAGTAGATCCTTAATCTGCAAATCAATAAAGTTTCACTTCAGCAGTGGCACAGGGTGAATGACTCACCCCCGAAGCTGAATGAACTGATGCTCCTTTCTTTCTTCCTTTCTTTAATACACTCAGATTGCGACTGTGCTTTTTCTTTGCTTGGATGACTTGTTGAACTTCAGGGTTTGGGAGTGCCTGAGATTTCAGCCTGGTTTCTCCATAAATCAAGTCAGAGATTGAATGTTAATCAGCTATGACTGTTGTGTTGACCCTGCTGTTCTCTTTGTTATGTAATGAGAAGGTTAAAAGGAACACATTCTTTAGCCGGCCAGAATATAAATAGAAGGTAAAGACACTCAGGACATGGCCATCACTTCGGGACGAGAGATGTGGAGAACATTTTGTACCCGTGACACACAGTGTTAGGTTCAAAATTAATAGAAATTTTGGGAATTTATGTTGGACAATTAGCTTGGTACAATCTACCAAAGAGTAAAATTAATATACAGAGCCTCAATTCCCCACACGTCATCTACTCTTCATACTTTACTAAGTGTACTGTAGGTTCTAAACACTTCTTCTTGTGGGAACCTTTTAGGCAGTTCAGAAGACTGTCAGACTCAAGTAGAAGAAATACTCAAGAAATTCAGAAAGAGAGCACATCAGCTTTGTAATCACCAGAGCTTTCTTAAAAATTTTCTAGCATTAATAATAATTGACGAGAAAACACAAAGAAATCCCATAATAAACTTATGGTTTGATATAAGCATTTTGTACCAGGTTACACTTAATTTGAAAATGTCTCTGTAACAAATTTATTCTGAAACAATTTTAATTAAGTACCTGTATAGTTTCATAAATTCCGTAAAAATAAAGAAGTGGTATTTTCACTTCAATTATATTACTGATACTAGAAAGGAAACTTCCTACAATATATTAGATGAGAAGTCCAACTTTAACTTTTGAGAAAGTGACCTCGTGTTTTCGATATGAGTAATAGTGCTTTATCTGAACGAGAATAGACCAGAATAGAAATCAACATAAATTTAGATAAATAAGATTTCCTTGGTTTTTTTTTTTTTTTTTGAGGAAGATTAGCCCTGAGTTAACATCTGCTGAGAATCCTCCTCTTTTTGCTGAGGAAGACTGGCCCTGAGCCAACATCTGTGCCCATCTTCCTCTATTTTATATGTGGGATGCTGCCACAGCATGCCTTGACAAGTGGTGCATAGGTCCACACCTGGGATCTGAACTGTGAACCTGGGGACACCAAAGTGGAGTGTGGGAACTTAACCTCTATGCCATCAGGCTGGCCCCAAGATTTTCTTTTTTTAATCTTGAAAATGTTTTATTAAGGCTAAATTTAAAGAAGTCGTATTTTGGAGTCGGCCAAGTGGTGTAGTGGTGAAGTTTGCATGCTCTGCTTTGGTGGCCCACAGTTCAGCAGTTCTGATCCTGGCCATGGACCTACACACTGCTCATCAAGCCACGCTATGGCAGCATCTCACATACCAAATAGAGGAAGATTGCCACAGATGTTAGCTCAGGGACAGTCTTCCTCAAGCAAAAAGAGGAAGATTGTCAACAGATCTTAACTCAAGGCTGATCTTCCTCACCAAAAAAAAAAAAAAAAGGAAAACTAAAGAAGCCATATTTTCTTTTTCTTTCTTCTTCTTTTTGTTCTTATTTTTTCCCAGTCTTAATTAAAAGATCACTTCTTGATGACCTACTTTTCTTCACCCACATGTCAGCATCTATAGATAATGTGGGAAAGAAGGGAAAATTGGGTATTGTGTTCTTATTTTAAAGCTATGTTTGGTGAGAACCCAATCAGTGGGGATAAAACTTATATTTTAAGAGTTAAATCTACTTATGAGAATTCTCATTTAAAAATATATCACTGTATAGTTATTAAAATGAAGTAGGGAAGAAAACAGAAGAGAAAATCAAACATTGCTACAAATGTTTGGTTCATCCTCCTGGCCCCTGGCCACACAACTCTGACATCACTAATACACACTGGTCCTTTACACTGGCCTTCTCAGGGACGCCATGTCATCAACCTTCACGAATGACCTTCCTAATCTTATTACATGGCATGAATTAGGCAGACCTTTCTGGTGGCCAATAAGCAAGTATAACTCGAGACTACATGAGACCATCTTGTATGCTCAGGTTGCCGTAGAATGGTGGATATGTGGTGATTATTAACTATAGGGCTTTTCAATAAAATCATAGTGCAAAATTTTAATTGACAATATTTTCTTAGTGTGGGGGAGCAAACGTTCATATATATGCACACAATACATGGGCTTGAAGATACGCCACAGTTTACTGCAGGACCTTTGAAGAAGGAGTTTACGCCACTCGTTGACCGTAATCAGACAGCCAAAGCATAGAGTCCTAAACTTCTCATATTTTATTATTCATCTTTTTAATCCAATCAGCATCTCAGGGAAACATCTCCATCAGATACACCATTTGCCTCTAAGAGTTTCTACTCTTCTGTTACCTTCACAGCACCCACATTTGTGAGGAGGCATGGGAAAGTCTTATTTCTCTTCAAATACCAATATTTTAATTAGACTGAGAAGTTTTATTTTGTTCGAAAGCCAGAAATATCCTGAACAAGACTTTTGTTCAAGTAAATTACCTAAACAGGCTCCTCCTTTAACAAAGAAAGTGAATAGACACTGTGCGCCTTCAATACCTATTAGTAAACAATATGAACCATGAATATTCAAGAAATGCAAGCCAATGATTATAGTCTCAGTGCAAAGTATTTAATGAGAATTCCCGAGAGCTCGACATTGAGTTACAAATTGACATCACTTCCTGCAAGAGACATCTTGTAAAATCTGTGTATGATATGGAAGTATAAAATTCAAACTATATTTTCTTAATTGTTTTTGTTATGTTTCTGACTTTATGTGGCACAAAAACTATTTTGACCCTAAAGAAATTTAAAATGTGTCTCTAAAGCCTTGAATTCATAAAAATGAGGATTCTGTTTTTGTGAAAATGCAGGCTACAAGTACTTGATTCTTTCATGAAATCATAGAAACAAAACATAGCAGTTAAAATCTTTACCTACAGAGACTGACTATTTGCATTCACATGCTAGTTTTCCAGTATTGAGTAGCTATGTGACATGAGAAAAGGTGATTTATTTTATTTCTTTCTCAGTTTATGTATTTGTAAAATGGGAATCATAGAAGGGTCTATTTCACATGGTTGTTGAGAGGATTAAATGAGATAATTCATGTAAGGTGCTTAGCACACAGTAAATGCTTAATATACGTCATCTATTTTAGCAGGTTTATGGTAATAGCTGGTTAACTTGATTTTGATTGAGGTGCTTTATTGCCCTCATTAAAATATACATTAATCCATCATGTAATATTTATTGGCAAGGCACTCTGGTTAAGTATTACAGTCTTAAAAGTATTTGCTATAAATAATTACCAAATCACTGGAAATTCTGACTTCTCCTTGCCTGAAAAGGTAAGCAGTTATTCTACTTATGCTTTAAGTGTACAGGCAAACTCATGACCTGGAAAACGGCCACACTTCTGAGTTCAGTCAACAAAATGGTATGAAAGATACTATTGCTTAAAGCTATTGTTAAATATTGCACACCAGTAAAGAGTCCTATGACTTTCAGCAGAGAAATCTATTGTCGTCATCTCCTGCTAAAATTCAAACTGATAAAAGCTGCCAGTTCTTGGATGTCTACTTTGGGTCAGGGATCACGTTAATGCTTTATGTGCAGTGCTGCATTTAATTAACAATTTTCCTGTGAGAAGAATACGATCATTATTTGACAAATAAGAAAGCTAATGTGCAGAGAGTTTAAACATGGTTCTGTCACATAGCTGATGGCAAAAAAGCTGGAATTGGGTCCTAGTTTACATCTTAGACGTGTCACTGTACCACGCCACCTCTCGAATACCTATTTCTTATGTAAGAAACCATTTCAGCGTCATCTGACACAACCAGCATACGTATGTAGCAGCAAAGGTCTCAGAGTAGCACACGGGCAAGGCAGGACCTCACTCACGTACTTGGATTATTGCTCTGTTTTATTAAATGAGTAAATCAGTGCAATGAGAAGTGAACACTGTAGGTCCTTGGGCTTAGAGAATTTAGCATTATGGTTTCAACTATTTTGTAGAGATTTCAAGGGTCCACGGACTTTAATAATTTGTAATTTTGTTGAGGTGGAAATTTGAATATGTATTGCCACTCTGGAATGCAAGAGTGAGTCATTGAGAAGGTCTGGAAACCTGGCTAAAACAGCTTCTGCATTTTGACATATTATTCTACAGCATTTCTGTGCACAGTTACTTGGATCAAGTGATTTTTAACAAGTTGTATTATATTAGTTTTTTCTTTCTTTAATAAAAAAAATTACCCTGCCAAGAAAACAAATTTCTAAAGCTGGTCTAAAAGAATTACTCAAAATTTTAGTTAGTCTTTACTTTTTTTTTGGATATTTATTTAAGATATTTTGAATATATCAAAATAGATTATTCTTGTGAAAATGCTGTTGTGTAGGAGATCAAGATTTGAGTAAGATTTTCCTAATTATACCATTCAGATGGTTAATCCGTGCATTAACAAATGAGAAAAGATAATCGTTTTACAAAAAAAAAAGGAAGAGAAAACCTTATATGGCTAGTCAAATCAATAACAATAATAATGCTTACAAATTACACTGAGATTTATAGTTTACCCAGACATTTTTTCATGTAATGTATTCTGGAAACAGCCATGTGAGGTAGCTGGAATTACAATTATCCTAACTGCAAAGGTGGGAAAATTGAGACTGAAGCTCAATGCTAATAAACTAAATCTGATCCAGATCAGGACATCTAACTCCAAATTCTGCACTTGCATTTTAACAATCTGCTTTGCTAAGAATTGCTTCAATGTTTTTAAGCAGTATCATTATCTGAAACCAATTCAAGAACCATTGTACTACTCTTATCCCCCCAAAATCTACTTCTCTAGTACTAATTAATGGTGACCATGAGGACATTTGAGGTGACTTTGTCAATTCCATATGTGCTTTGTTAAGTGAACCCCACGATAACTTTAATGTAATTATTAGGGTTGAGGAAAATGAAACAGAGAGAGGGTGTCCTGATGAAGGGAAAGAGAGGAGCCTTTTCAGGAAGCCATATCTTTTAGCTTTGGATAATGTGATCTTTTCACTCAAAGTATCTTTTTATTGACAACAGTAATATCTAATAATGCATTTGGATAACAGAAAATGGGCAAGTTTACGTAATTCTAAAATTACTTATGAACTGAGAGAACATTTTTTTGAGAGGATGTTTAATTTAAAAAAACCTTCAAGTATAATGAAATCTTCAGAATAATAAAATTTGCCATGCATAGAGCTCTGCCTTTATTCTTGTTTCATCAATTAGGAAATTGAGATTCAAGAAGATTGAGTGATTTTCCTAAGATTGCAATGCTGTTAAGTAGGGAAGAAAAAGATCAAGATTAGAAATCAGATACTTACTCTTCCAAATACAAAGTCAAGAAAAACAATGAAAAGGATATAAATTATTATAGAAGCTAAGTTTGAGTAAAAAGGAAAAACATGAACGCACTGGGAGTATTGTAAAAAGTGAGAAGGTAAGATAAAGACAAAATGAACCCTGAAATAAAGTAAATTGGGAAATAAATTGTATGGTATTTGAATTATATCTCAATAAAGCTGTAAAAAAGGGGAAAAAAAAGAAAAGAAATGTCAAGGAAAGAAAGAAGGAGAACCTAAAACAGAAATATGCAGGCATCCCAAAAGGTAGAGAAAAGAACAAAAATACTTTTTCGTAAATGATTGCTCAAATACACTGTTCTATCTTCTAAAGACATAAAATCATTCAGCCTGCAGTTTAAGAGTTAATAGCCATGAACAGCCCCACTTTCTTGCCCCAGAAGCTAATTACCTTTGCATCAAGGCCTGTCACCAATTAGCAGTGCCTTGTCACTATTAGGTTGGGAGGGGTACACGGCTTCGAGAATAAGTCACAAAGCTAAATGGACAAAGTAAAAGGGATGAGACCTTTGTTTACGGAAGAGGTCAATTGATTTCAAAGCATGAAGCTGTCCTACAGTTTAGCAAGAACAATCTTGCATAGAATCCCTGGCAGAAAATGTTACCATTGACTGAAATTCACGGTAAATTATTAAACACTTGGCATAGACTCATTTATACTGAGTAGAAGCAAAAGATTAAAAAAGAAGTCCCACACGTAAACAGCAAGAATGTAAATCAAATCTGCCTCTAGCAGAGTCCTTCAATGGTGCTACTTCTTTTGGAATATTTCCTGTTTTGGTCAATTTTTCTTGATAAGAAATCAAAGTATTAAATACACTTGCTATAGAATCTAAAGTAATCAAAATGGAAACAGTTATTTGACTTTTGCTCCAGTAATATTTTTTCCACCTTGCTTTTTCTCATTAAAAAATTTACATTTGTAAGACAACCAGAAATATTAAATGGTAAATCTATGACTGTTTTCACAAAAATTTGGAAGAATTACATAAAGATATATGTAGCAAAGCTCAGAACATGAAAGGAACCACTTTAAAATAGCCATATCCATGATAGATAGTAATAATATCTTATATTTATCCTAATTTTGTTTCTACTGCAAGAGGTTTACTTTAAGATAAGGCAGAAAATGAGAAACTTGGGTAATAATAATAATAATAGTAGATTTTGAGGTGGTTTTGTAGTTCAAGAATAAAGTTCGAGTACTCTTATTTTTTCACTATTAGATAATATTCCGTATATTTCAATTGTCTATTTATAGCATAGAATGTATGCTGGCATGCACACAGTGTTTGCAGTGTATGTCAAACCAAAATAATGTTATTTTTGGTCATCCCATTTAATCCTACTTTAAAGTATGAATTTTAGATTAAGTCAATGTGATTCCAACATGACTAATTAAAAACGAAGGAATTAGAAAAATACGTAGTTGAGTTTTTAAAACAATTTTTATATTCTATTTACTAGAGCTAATTATAAATAAGTTGAATGATGAAATCTTGAGGAGGGAGGGATGCTGCCAAGAGTAGGATGTAGGATGATCTATACTAAAGTCTTCTTTATCAAGACAGGAAGTAGACAGATGTTCCACTTACGTGATCCATTCTTAGATATATTTTGTGTCTGCTGTTCTCTCTTCATCAGGCTCTTTAGGGTAGAGCCAGCTTAAAGGATTTTAACATGAAAGGAAAAGATTTTCATTCCATCTTTTAATTATACTTCTTTAAACTAAATTTCTGTTCTATGTTCCAAATGCTTCAATGCGTCTTTGGCTTTTTATTTGTCAACTTAGCATATGCATTCATATTTAAATATCAGGGAAATTCCAAACAAACGTGTTCAAATTTTCTTTTTGATCACTTTGGGTAAAGTGATGAGGGGTGAGGGTTGAAGTTGGGTAAAAGTTGACACGATGAGGACAATATTTCTTTTTTTCTTTCTCTTTTTCTTTTTTGAGACAATTTCTCAGATAATAATGAAAGTGGCTGTGGGAAAATTCAACTATTCTCTCCTCAAAACCTCCCCGAATTGTGCAGGAAAAATCTCTCAATAAAAGCTGATAACAACAGGAAGAGCTCTCCCAGTTGGAATCAGAGAGCTGGCTGGTTATTCTCTGTAAATTCATGCCAAGAAAAAATATGTGCAAAATCATTATTCCCCAAAGGAAAAGATTAATTCATTGATGACAGTCTATATTCTGTCATTTCATCTTTTCATACTCATGAGCTGGTTTTTTTTTTTTTTTTTTTTTTACTTTATCAGTGCTAGGAGAACACAAATTCTATGTCCTTCAGACTGAGATAACAGTAGATAGTAGATTATTTACTAGTAGACTAAAAACATTTTGGATGATGACATTGAGGTTTAACTAAAACAGAACAATTACAGTTGTTGCTATTCTCTGGCTGGATATACACAAACCAAGAAGTAGCAATAATTAAAGGCAACTTCCTTCAGCCCAACCCCACAGCCTGTTATCAAGCCTTAAAAAAATCCTTCTGTCTTCCATTAGAGAACCGCAAGAAGGGAACACAAGGGCGTGTGGCCAAATGATAGTAATGAATGATTTCTGTAGCAAACTGGAAGAATATTCAGTATCCCACTATGATTTAGAGGCTTAGTCCTTGGAGCTGTTAGTTTCATGAATTCATACTTAAGGCTAAAACTATATTAACACAAATGAGTTTTTAGCCAAGTTTCTTTTGGCCTCTGAGATTTAAACAGAATTTTTGAACCCATTCATTCTCATGTTCTATACAAACCAATTAACTCACTCAGCAATCCCTAGGGCCCTACATTCCCAGGGTCACTTCTAGCTGCTAATTCCTGTTATGGGTAACAGAAAAGGGGCTTTTCCTTGATTTTCTAACCAATTCTCACAAAGATCACTCATGTAATAAGCCGATTTTCCTGAAAATTTAGGAGGCAGTGGGTTTATACCATAGAAACACTAACAACCTACAAATGAACATCAGATTCCCATGTCACTAAATCTCTTTGGCTATGACACTATTTGGAATTGCTCATTGACCATCTTCTGCCTCGAGCTCCAGATCCTGCCGTGTTTTCTGATTTGCTTCTTTATTTTCTTCTTTTCTCTCTTCCTTGGGCTCCTGGCAAAAAAATACATGCTCCTTCCTTATGTAGGTCAACTTTTTTATTGTCTCCTTCCAAACCACTTACTATATGTCTGCCTTCTATAAACTATTTCCCTTAAAAAAAAAAATAAAGTTCCATTTCTAAGAGGAACTCTTGACAGTAGCTATATAAAAAGAAATATGTATATATTTTTCTCCCCATCTGCTCCAGACATTTTTTAAAAAAGGTTTTCTTGAATGAAATCAATTACAGTAAACTTTTGTGATTTATATTCTATACATGTAACTGAAATTACAACTTCACATCATGTCATCTTAATGTATGGCCATATTAAGGGGGAAACATATATTCAATATGAAAACTAATAGTCAAATAGTAAATACAATATAATATTATTAAAAATCTGGTCAGTACATCTTTACACTTTAATTGTATAAATGTATGATGAGGCTATTAATAATACATATTGATTCATTTTTATTAAATTTTGACAAGGAATTAATTTTGCCCTAGTATAATCAATGCCCTTAAATGGAACCAAACTCGTATATGGTATTGATTTCTAGGGAGGGAAAAGTCATTAAATTTTTGCTTAGGGGAAAAAGTACAATTATCCATAACCTGAATTTTGAAAAATGCTAATTCACTTTTTTCTAGAAAGAGACATGGGGGGTTTCTAGTAATATTGATTTATAGAAAATCTCATACAGGAGCATTTTTGGAGGGTAGAGGCACTTTAAAAAATATTTTGATTTCTTTGCAGTAATTTAGCGGAAAGCTTTTCCTGTACTAGGTGCTAAATAAATGTTAGTGAATGGAATACTTCGGGTCATTTGGTTGCCTGGAATAGACAACCTGGCCAAGCTAGCTAAGATGACAGCTTAAGAAAACATGAAGATGAGGATTTGGGCTGGAATACTGTCATGCATGAGACAGCTCCGGGGCCAAACTACTCTATTCAGCTCTCCCATGGGCCACATCATATTTATTCACATGTGTTCTGTGCCTGTCTTTCCAAAACCAGCTTCCATACAGTTGCTACTCCCCTATACCTGTAGTTTACACATGACTTAAGTTTGCTACCATCTCTCCGGATCTATATCTTGTAGACATCTTGTTGTATCCTACCTTCTTCTACCCCTGCTTCCAATTGACTGAGTTTTCTATTTTCTAATTAAACATTTATTAAACAGTAATATGATTGCCTGACTATTTTTTTTGGTTACTCATAGGTCATACATCATCGGCAAGACTGTGTAGATTGATTTCCTTGGATTCGATGCCTGCCTGATCCCAGCAGTTGAGACTGGAGAAGTAGAGCTCACATTTTGTCAGAAGATTTCCCTTAAAAGAGAGTGTTGTCGGAGGAGTCAGTATGACATCTCTCAGGAGAACAAATAACTATGGATTGACCACTAATTGATAAAAGGTGTATGTTTTACAAATCAGACGCCAGAGAACATGTCTTTCTCAGAGTCTTAAACTGAGCCATATGACCATGGCCATCTAACACACGTGGATAACATTCATGGAACAGATTTCTCTTCTCACTCCCTACCTTCCACCTCTTTCACACTTACTATCAGTCACTGAATCAAACCACCTCAAATAATTAGGTGCAGTGGCACAGCAGAAGAGGGGCATATGCAACAGGGGCTGTGCTCGGGTTTGGGGGATCATCCATCAGGTAGGATGTGCCTACTAATTAGCTCATTTTGATACACCTAACGTCATAGCAACTTCTCCCGGGGAAACCAGAGGGAGAGTATAGGGAAAATTAATATGACCTTTAGTGGTTGCTTAGAGAACAACTCCCCTTCTTTTTTTCCTCTCAATGAAGGGGATAAAAAGGGGATAAAAAGGCTAATTGCATATTTGCTCCCTCTCTATGGAGTTTGCATGACAGCTAGTCTGTTCCCAAGTAGAGATCAGGAGGTCCATTAAGGAAAATGATGGAGAATGACACGCTAAAAACACCAACTGGTAAGAGTATGGAGATCTGAAATATATGTTTGTATCCATCATTTATTTCCTCTTCTTTCTCTGAGATGATGAAAGCCCATGGGCAGGTGTGGAGAGGGTCAGAGTATAATTAATTCCAGAAAGGGCAGGTAAAGCATTCATACTTGTTTTTCATATTCATATACATATATTCACAGTGCAGATGGCTTGAGGAAGCACTTTTTCCTCAGAAAA
Organism: Equus asinus; assembly: GCF_041296235.1. Lineage (NCBI taxonomy): Eukaryota > Metazoa > Chordata > Mammalia > Perissodactyla > Equidae > Equus > Equus asinus. Next base: position 42,674,887 of record NC_091812.1, read on the forward strand.
ACAGATTGATCTATATGCCACATAGTGTATGTGCTTTTATCTGGTTGCTATCAATAACTAAAAAACAACCACATAATATATTCAAATGAGTATGCAAAACAGATACCTATTATCTCTCTGTACCAAATTAGAAAATAAATGTGATAGTAGAGGAAAGAAATTGTGTCCCATTTGTGCTGGATATGAAAACAAAATAAAAAAATAAGAAATTTTTTAAAAAAGCTTCTTTTTACTGAGCCTTCGAGTCTCTCCCTAGGACGACGCTCAACATTTTCTAGCGATGCTAAGGATAGAAACAACCAGCTCTTGAACTTTGAAGTAATTGGTTCACAGCTGTGCTTATACTGAGATGGAAATATGGAAATACATTTGTACAGAGGAAGGAATTTTTTTTTGGTAGTTGTAATGACAGAGTTGTCAAATTAAGCCCAAACTGCTGTAAGTAAAATAAATTACATGTGGAAATTCAATTCCTGATACTTTCATTGGGTGGGTACATGTGCTATGAGAGTTCTAAAAGGAACTCAATGTTACTCAAAAGTTTAGCATTAAGGAAGCACAAGTAATCTAAAGTGATTTAAAAATATTTTTGCATCATAAAAGCATGAATAGGACACCATATCAATGCAACATGGTGCCCTTCAAGCATTTACTACATGTGTGAGTTCTTGGAGAGGCACACAAAAGAAGCAAAGACCACATTTCTGGCTACAAAGATGTCTGAAATATACTTGGGAAGGCAAGATTAGCACATCTGAAAGAGGAACAATATAGAATATACAATCAGAATGGAAAGATCAGCCATTCTGAAATAATCAGAAAAGGCTTTGTAGACAAGATAAAATAAGGGCTTGAAAAGGTGGGTATAGAGTAACACAATGGCAAGAAGGAAGGCATTTGAGGGGCATATGTATATAAAGTGCACGCAGCAAGAATGTGAGCAGGTGCATGAGAAGGGGAAAGGATGGAGTAGACAGGGAGAGTGTGGCTTGTTTAGGGGAGAGTAAGAAGCTTGGCCTGGCAGAAACTAAGGTGTCCCATTGGATTGTGTTTAGAGAAAGTTACAAAGAGAGCTTTAGTTCTATATGGGCTACTTGGAAACCAGGAGATATGAATCATCTTCTGCAATGCAATCATAAGTGGACTCATGTCAGGAGGGGGTGGGCAGGACTTGCCACACAATAAAAAGGCACTAGCCTGGAAATGTGAAGAAGATCAGGACTTGATTCCAGCTGTCTGACTAACATGCTGTATAATCTCGAACATGTCACTTGGTTTCCTGACTTAGCTCACAGACAGTTGATGGAAACTTCCGACTCCAATATTTACAACTATTTTACTGTACCTTCATATGATGTCAAAAACAATACACTTTAACTAAAGAAAAACACTAATTTGTTGATGTGGTAGAAAATAATTATGGTGAATGAGATAATTAGAAAATTGGAATGTATTTCCCATGTGTATCTTTTAAGAGAAATAGTACATATTAAGTACCTGAGTGTCTAATGGTGAAGGGGAGGCAGTGCAGAGGAATAGAATATTTCAGTCCCATCAGTCCTCAAGGTTGTTCATTCCACAGATTAGAACCTCTGTGAAAGGGAGGAACTGTGACCAATTTAGTGTTGGCTCCTAATAGTGCCTGGCGCACAGAAAGTGCTTAACTTGGTAAGTGTTGAAAGAATATGCCTAGATGTATACACCCATAATGTATACTTTCATTTAGGTTTTATTAAATTTTTTTTTTAAATTTCTTAAAAGCTCACTCTAAGATGATAATTCAGTAATAGTTGCTTAAAAATAAAGCAAGCATAATCTCAGTCATACTTGTATTTCAGGAACCTACAATTAAGACAGCTCATATACAAATTAACCAAGAAACACAAAGAACATTGACAGAACCAATAAAATAAGTGTTTGTGTTAGGTGTAAGTGACAATCCAGGGCTCAGCTGTGAGGGCGTTGCTGCAGCAAGTTCTTCTCTGCCTGTTATCAACCGCTCCTTTGTTTGCTATAGTCTTGTGGGTCACAGAGACACAAGCCGTGCTGGCTTTCAGAGCAAGGTGTTTTGGGTACCTGTCCCATGAGTGGGAATCTTAAAAGTTGTGGTGTTAAACATGGGCTCCAAACTCCTTAGGGAGAAGCTGGTTGCCATCTTGGTTGACCTCTCCTCCTGAATATGATTCTTGATCTCTCTGTGCCTCTGTTTACTGAGTTGGTAAAATGGATCTAATCTATGGTACCTTCCTCATGGGTAGATACAAGAGATAACATATGCAGATCTCTGAGCACACTGCCTGGCATACAAAAATTATTCAAAACATGTTAGCTTCTATGATTATGATTATGATTATTCTCATCCCAATCATGTTGCTTTATTCAGAATTGCAGTGAAAATACAGATTCCCTAACGTAAGTTTAGGATAAGTAAATGATACTAGGTGAGAAATCAACTTTAGATACCTATAAATATGGGCACATGAGTCAAAAAGGTAGTAATAATAATTTTAAAAGAAACCCTTGTGAAGGCAGAGTAATTGAAAATGTGATCTTATGTTCCAGCTTACATAATGAGTAAAAGGCATCTGTTTGAAAAGCAGACTCCACTACTCTATATGCTTTTAATATATGCTCATCTTGTAGTCAACTGCAATTCTTAGACTAATCTTAATATTCCCCAATGACAAAATTGCATCAACTGAAAATTTGGTTTCTGCCTGATATTCTGTGTTAGCATTGCTATTTTAAACTCAAATAAGCAGTCTGAAAAAGCCTTAAAAAGTCATTGTCATTCCTGATCGCAATTCATATTACATTACCTGTAGAATTTCATCCCCAGTTGAATTACTCATCACCAATCTGATCATTGTTCCATAATTAGACTTTTTTGGTGAAAGATAAACTCTGAATATTAATACCAGACAACTAGATTTAGAACAAAGAACAGGATGGAAGGCAATTTTGGAATCCATCATTAGAGTTTTTAGTTTTATAGTCAAAGAAATTATTCCTCATTGTGTTTTTAGTGGGTGAACAGTCTACAACAGATATCAACAAACTCATCTTTTCACTTGTTATATGCAATAGTGAAGACGTTTTCCTACTAAATCTTCTTGAATTGATCTTCCCTGGAATAGTTTTTTAAACATGGCATTTATTTAAATTAAATTTAAATTAAATTAAATTATGAATTTATCATAAAGTAAAATAATAAATTATTTTGACCAAACGTTATACATAGCAATCACGTATTCAGTGTTTCTTTTTTAATTTTCTTATCTTTTACATACTCATTTTTGGTACAAAAAGCATAGAGGTGAATTGGACCCTGGAGACAATTCAATCCTCTCTTTTTACAAATGAGGCCCCAGGAACTTGAAAAAAGTAGATCTTTAAACTTGAAGGCAAATTGTACTTTTGTCACAAAAGATACATCTCTGCATCCAATAAAATCTAATGAGTTCAAATCCATATTCACAAGGGTGTAATAATATAATATTTGATTACAATAATAGGGGAGCCTATAAACTTAGGCAACATCCCTTTCATAAAAAAAAGAATGAGAAATCAAAGAATTTGGAACTTTGGGAAAAAGAAAATACATAAACTCAAAACCAGGATATTAAAGAGAAGACTTACAAATTCAACTCTAGGGAGCTGCTTGGAATCCAGTGTGAAATTTCAAGGTCTAAAGTGAACTACAGAGAAGGTCTAAATATCATAGTAATTTTATTTTCTAAGTTTTTATTAGGCGAATGTATGTATAAAAACCACATATTACAGCTATACACACACACACATCTTCTGCATTTTTCATTATCATGTACAGATGGGATCTCTGTGACCTCTTCATAAGAAAAACTAAGTCAGGGTTCTGACATATCTTTTTAAAGCTACTCCCTCCAGAGAGATTTACAAACCTTTGGTTTTGATGCTTTTCTGGAAAGAATGTGATGATGTTGGTCATACAGATATAAGAAAAAACCGCATTTTTTTTGAGGGCAGAATCCTTTGCCTATGTGCTCTGATACTCAAGGAAGGATGTTTCTCTATCAACTTTTGGACTGCTAACTAGAAACTGTGAACCCTAACCTTTTCATGGAGGACATGGCCTGAGTTTTTGCATATTGACCTTGCACATAGCCTGTCCACCATCATCATCATACTGTTTATTGACATTTAGAATACATTATAATAGTTACAATTTTCTTTTGTTTACAAATATCTTTCTACAAACTAATAGTTCTTTGATGTCAAGATCTATGAGTCATTTTAGTACTTTTTTTTTTAAACAAAATACACTGCTGACAAAGTCTACTAAATGGAATACAGTAGGCAGTTCTTGGGGTCACTGGCACTTTCCTCCTGCCTCTTTCCCAAAGAACTTTAAAATAGGAAAAGAGAAATATTTTGTCAGAATGCAACTATGAAATAAATAAATAAATAAGGGATTGGGATGGAAATATATGATACCACCACTGAGTAACAAAATGTGACATCATCCCCCAACCAACATAACTATAGAAACAATGTATCCATCAAAGTTTTCTCTGCAGGGGCTGGCCCAGTGGTGCAGCAGTTAAATGCTCACATTCCACTCCAGCAGCCAGGGGTTTGCAGGTTTGGACGCCGGATGCAGACATGGCACCGCTTGCCAAAAGCCATGCTGTGGTGGGCATCCCATATATAAAGTAGAGGAAGATGGTGTAGGGGGGAAGACATTTCCTCTACCCTCTCTGGGTTCGTCTGGCTGGAGAACAAATTAAATTCACATGAGACAGAATAGCAGGATAAAATTAAACAAAGCTTTATCTAAAATCTGAGGACCATGGCCCGGGGCTTTTCTTCCTGAAGGAAGAAAGGGCACCGGAGAAGTGGGGTGCACATAGTGGTTATATACCTCCAAACAGGATGTTTTACATAGGATTGAAATGTCCCTTTTACAATAGTCGCGAGACTGCTTTGTCGGCACAGTGATTGATGGAAACAGCAGATAGGTCTGCTGTCTCGCTGAACACAGCAGGGTGGTAGGTCTGTTGTCTCAAGCTGGGTGGTCACAGGTGAGCGGGATGGTCAAAGGTGAGTGCAGCAATCAGTTCCTAGACTAAGGAAAGATGCTTATCCTTGAGGAAATGCCAATGTGGGGGGGAAGTTGCACCTTTATCTTAAGGCCATTTGTTCTTGCCATAGTAAAATTTTTTTTTAAAGATTTTATTTTTTTCCTTTTTTTTCTCTCCCCAAAGCCCCCCAGTACATAGTTGTATATTCTTCGTTGTGGTTCCTTCTAGTTGTGGCATGTGGGACGCTGCCTCAGCGTGGCTTGATGAGCAGTGCCATGTCCGTGCCCAGGATTTGAACCAATGAAACACTGGGCTGCCTGCAGCAGAGCATGAGAACTTAACCACTCAGCCATGGGGCCAGCCCCTCCATAGTAAATGTTTTAAAGCAGATATACAATGCATGCTCAATGGCCACAGTCAGGCCCTTTTGGAAAAAACAAAGTCAGGCCGAATTAGGTTTACACCAAATGGCTTCCTCATGTACTCCAATATATCATATTGCTTGCCATTTCTATTTGTCAATGTATAAATGGGAGAGGCTCAGGCAGGCTGAGCAACTAGCCAAAATGGCTGAAACCACCACCTTAAGTATCATATCCAGCTAAAGACAAACGAGGATGTTGGGGGTGGGGGGAGTCAGTTACAGGAGGTTAACAGACAAGCACAATAAACAAACGCAGATTTAAGTCCTTGCCTTCCCCATTGATCAAGAGTTTCTAGAGGTAAGGTGATCTCCCCTTCTTCCCGGTACAGAGAGGGAGATATCTTTACAGATGGAAATTTGTTTACAACGTAAATGTCTCTTGCAAAGGGTAAGTAAATTCTACTTTTCAGTTGCTTTCCTGTCTGCAAAGTAACCAGCCCCAAATAATCATCATGCCAAAGAGACATATCTTTGGGTGGCCAATTCTAGGCCCCCACAATGGGCATGGATGTTAGCTCAGGGCCAGTCTTCCTTGGCAAAAAGAAGAGGACTGGCAGCAGTTAGCTCATGGCTAATCTTCCCCCCCCCCAAAAAAAAATTTACTCTGCAGTGAAAGCTGAGAAAAGGGAAAATTCTAGGCAGTTCTTGGTAGTGAGTTTCCTCTTCCTGAGGGGAGAGGGCTCTCTGCCCCAGGCCTGTCTTCAGAAAGGAAGTCTCATAGATCAATTCACAGGAGCCATTCTGATCATCTAATTCCTCTTGTCCTAATTTCATGCAGACACAGAAAATTCCTAGTCACAATTCTCTTCCCAGGTAGCCAGGGATGTTTTCCTTATAATTATATTTCTCATGTTAAATTAATAAATTAAAGTGTTGGTTTTATATACTGGTCTCTGTGAATTTGTTTAATATGAATCTACCTATAACTGATGGACAATCTGACAAATGAAATGTCTGAATCCGCAAATTTGAGGGCAAGGACTGGTTCTATGGGGACTTTCCAAAACAAACAAACGAAAAAAATGCTCCTTTCTGGAGAACTTTCTGGGCAATGAATTGGCCTTGCTTAAGGACAAACAGCTTCCTGGACAATGTCCCTTTTCATTCAAATTGATCCATATAGGACATCTCTCACCCAGTATATTATAAGCTTCTCCATCAAGGGTCGAGATTGCTTCATAATTTGTGTTTCTGCCCCTACCAGCTACTAAATAAATAGCTAGGAATTGTTATGATGAATGAAATGCAACCATAAGTAATTTTAAAGCTGCAGGATTTTATTTTCTTCATATATTCTTTTCCTTGCCAAAGAAACAGATGCATTAAGATCAGATAACTTTGATCAAAACAACATCCTATGTATTTATTCAGAAGACTATTTTGTTTCATGCATAAATTGCTCTATTCAAATGAAAAAGTACATCTGAAAAATACCCTCATACAATAACAGTCATTAAAGAAAAGCTGCTAATTTCCTGTTTATTTAGCGTTCATCAAAGCCTCGGGAGTAACACTCAGAACTAGCGCAATGAATTACTCTTATGTTAAATTTCTTGCTGTATCATATTCAGAAGACAAAGTTCAACAGAATATAGGCTTAGTTGTCTATTCTTTGTTAAGAATTCAATTATTTAGAATGTGTTTCCCTTTGGCACTTCGTTCTAAATCAGATTGTAGCAAGATGAATATAATTTTCAGACATTTTAAAATTTTTCCATAATATGTTTCTTTTCATGATGACTTTACTTTTAGCTCAAAGAAACTAAAGGAACCTAAAAGTACATTATTTTAAACAACTGTCTTTTGGTTTTGAAATTATGACTTGTAGAATATAAATATTGTCATATCTATACATACAACCCGTTTGATTGATTTACACTAACTTATTGCAAGCATGTGACTGTCCTACCAATAAATACATAACTTGTCAGGCAAAAAAATGACCAAATTCCACTATGCAATCAATTTGTCAGAATTTCTTCTGTATTACCTAATAATTCCATTCTTTCCAATGTCTTTTTCACTTTCTCTTCCCTTCCCTCTCCCCTTCTTGGCCTCTCCCTCCTCCTTATTCTTCTTTCCAGTGCACGCTTTTCCATTACTTAAACTGGAGTTAACTTGACGAATAGCATTGTCCCATCCATCTCTATATCCAAGTGCCTGGTATAGTCCTGGCATAAAGCTGTTGCTTAAAACATGTTTATTGAATAAATAAAAAGTGTTTATCAAATGGTCTAGCAGTTTTATTCAATTATTTATATCAACTGGATAGGTAGGAAGTGCTTCAGACACATAATGAATATTTCCCTACTTAGCTAATTGTATGGTTGGTTCTCAAAAATCTTAAGATCATTGCTTGTCAACCTAATTAATTACTTTAGAATGAAAAATGCTAACCACTTTAAGGCCGTAGCAATGAAACATCTTCACGAAAGCTTTTAGTACCAAATTGGAGTGCAGTAAATATAATAATATCATTTGTTTTAGGTCAGTTTATATCAATATATAGGATCATAAATAAGAAGATTTTGAAAAATTGCTAATCTATTTTAGAAGCCCTTTATCATTCAGCGACTAACATATTCTAATTGAATAAACTGCATGCAAATTTAATTCAAAATGAGAGTAACTGTGAGAAGTCATTAGCAATACAAAGTCTCAGTAAGAGAGACAGATAAATGGCACTCTAGGAAGGAGGGAAAAATAACATTTAATTTGAGCTAATGCACTTTAAAAAACCACAAAAGATAGTAAAGTGATACTGACCTATCAGGATGATTGATCAAGATGGGAGAAAATTAACAGCCAATAATAAATGTATGAATAAATGCCTCCCATTCAAGAAAGGAAAATAGATGTTACATCAGAGAGTCTATGATCCTACTTGCAAATACGAAAACAAATGAAAAACAGAGACTGTAATATGAAGAAACTAATTTATTTTCTCAGAGCATTGAAGACCTCTTTAGAAGTAAGTTAGACTATTTTGTGACGGTATGAATCTCTTTTTCAACCTTTTAATTATACTTATTATGTACCACAAAGAAATGGTTCAAATGTGGAAATGCCACAGGATGCTGCAAGTAGTTGTTAACCTGAAATACATTATTCAAAGTTGTTCAGTTAATAAGATCTATCCCCATGTAATATATTAATTACCGCCAGAGACTCACTGGGTGTCTGATCACACTGTGAGGGAATATATGGTACAGAATTCAGGGTCTGTTAGGACCAAAGAGCTGTGAATTAAATAGGGTTGGCCTCAGCTGGAAAGCTGTTAGACACATCACGGGAAAACAATTATATTTCCTTACTGATAGGATTTAATACCAATAAAATTCAAAGTAAAAAGGAAATATTAAGTTAGAGATAAATATTAATTTCTTTGGTAAATGATTTTTCTTGAGCTAGTAGAGTCTTGAACAAAAAATATAGTTCTTTTATTTGACTAATCATGAGAATAAATCACCAGTGACAAAAATAGTGACAGGAGCAAATTTTGAGGCTAAATGCATTCCATTATTCTAGCAATATGTATAGTTTACAAGTTTCATTATGTTCAGTACAGAATGAGGCATACTTATAAAATCTTTTCCTATTAATAGATGGGTATAAACATGTTTTAAAAGAAAATATAAAATTCTTTGCCCACTGCTTTTTCAAATCAAGAGAGAGACAATAAAACTATAGTAAACAAGTATATCATAAAAACATATATTGCAGCTGTAGATTGTGGTCATTTAAGGAAAAGAAGGTGTTTCTGGCTTTCTTCTTGGCCCCATGGCCTTTCACTCCTGCAGCTGTTCCATTTAACCTCCATCTGTGGGTTCAGCTTGACCCAGGGCCTTGAGATGAGTGTTACTTTAGGCAGATGAGCTCTAAAAGAAGCCCTTTGTCAGAAACCCCTGACTCAGTTGCTGCTCCACTATGACCTCAGTATCTCCCCAGGGCCCAGGAGTCAGCTAGTGTCTCATCTTCTCCCTTGTGAACCCCAATTCTCATTGACTACATTTCCATCCAGTGCGCGTGTTCCAGAATAGCCATTAACAGCCTCGTTCTCTGGCACTTGGCCTGCTGATGTCAGATGGGCATCTGTTGACTCCAGGCATTTGGATTTCCACTTACTGCTCTGCTGACCCACTTTCATTGACATGCTGGTTTTGGACCTTGAGTTTAGACCTTGGGAAACAGTGCTTGTGCCCAATCTGACCTTGGACAGATCTGATTTGGCAGCTGACTTCTGGAATGATCATTTCTTGTTCCTCTTCCTGGATTAAGGAATATCTGCTTGTACTTGCAAAGGAAAATAATCATATGCAGATTGGAATAATTCTCAAGAAAGCACTTTAAGATTTAAGAAAATGCAGTCTTTGAGTAGCATGAAGATGTCAAAATTGACTTTAGTGGAGCCATTTTAAAACGGAGTCAGAGCTGCCTTTCCAAAGAAACTGCTTTGCTGTCTTTACCCTTGGACTGGGCCAAACTTTGGACTGGGTGGGTTAAAATGGCAATTGTTTTTACAAGCAATTGTTTGAGAAGTCAGCAGAACAGACAACCTGATCACAAAGCCTGGGGATTGCGGACTTTCTGAAGATAGAATCAATAGTCATCAGAGTTTAGCCAGGACCAGCTGTCTACTTCCAACTCCAATTCAAAGTCTTTGTAATACAACCTCCCCTCTTCACCTTTAAAGCCCCTGACTGTTACTCCCTAACGGGACACTCTTTGGGTTTCTACCTGAATCTATGCGCCTCGAATTATAACTCTGAGACCTCAAATAAATTTTTTGCTTCCCTTACACTTTATGCCTCTTATTTGTTGACAAAGATGACAGGAATATTGAACAATATTCTTGTTAATAATGAAAAGATTGGGAGATGTCATGGCCAAGGGGTAGTTAAGGAATACTACGCTGCTTTTTAGAAGTCTCACACTTGGCTTATTGTAACATACTTCTATGTAGTTTTCTCCTGGGTCCCAGATTATTTTATGCCCTTTTTACTTAAAACTTAGAAAGAGGTGGAGAAGATGGTGAAAGTAAATTTGTTTACTATTTTTTTCGAGATGATGATACATGGTTGAAAGGAAAAGTGGGGAGAAAAATGCAAACAGGAGCAATGTTTGTGAATAAAACCCATTCCAAGGGAGGAGTTTGATGCATATTTTAGCTCTTTGCTTTCTAATTTTGTCAAAGAAATGGGAGACACATGATTCACTACATGTATACAGGGGGAAATAGTGGACTTGTTGCTTAAAGAAAAAACACAGCTTTTGGGGGAATACTGAGTCCTAAGGAAAACACTTCAGGAATCTTTACATACAGTTTGTTGTTTAACAAAGTTTGGTCACCTGAGTATTCATCCAAGCAGTTCTCACAAATGGCATGTCTCTGACTTTTCTTCAAATGACGTTTGAGTCTACACAACCTAGCAATATAAATAACTGCAAATATTAGAGTCTGATGCAATGGAGAAACTGTTTTTCCAGAGTCAATAAAATCCGATAAAATGTTATCTCAAAAAAGCAAGGTAACAACAAAAAAATTCCATTGGAAAATCATGCACAGGAGACACTTTGAGGATTGCAGGTCTACTTCTACAATGAAACGAAGTGAAACAAATCTACTCCCTTTAAAAATAGGGATGAAATGAAAGGGGGAAGGATGCGCCTCTTTTCTTCAATTTTCCAGCTACTGCATATTTCCTGTGTTATTTATGGCCCAATACCAATGAGAAGAGACAGGTTATGTAAATTCCTGGGAGAGCATTCCAACTTTCTTTTGGAACTTAAACTCACTTTTCTTCCTAATTGAGCTTGTACACATCAATGATATGCATCTTAAGGTGCTGTAAATATCTCCCAGATAACCAAGAAGACTGGAAACGCCCATCTCTCAATTGGCAAGTGCATTAATTCTATGAAGAATATTTTATTACATTGGCAAGAGAGCTGAACAACTTATATCAAGAGAGTTAACTCCCTTTAATGAATGAAATATGTGTATATATATATATATACGTATATATATATATATATATATATATTGCATTGTGATGCTTGTGTTCAGTTTTCGTTCATGCCTAAAATTCACAAATAGAGAGAGAAGATATCTGGAAAGTCTCCACAACAATGTTTTTGTATCCTGAAAATCAGCTTAACTTTTAAAAAATTAAATTTAAAAATTTAAACATTTTATGTGGTAGACACAACCCAAAATAGGGCCAGTGATATGAACACATTTAATATTCTTTATTCTGATCAAGTTTTACATTTTATTCAAGAAGCAAAGTCTTATTTAACAGAGAAATATATATTTGAAACAATATAATTAGGAAAAAAACCAAGAGGCGTACATATGTTTTTATTTATAGGGAACAATGAATGTATATTGCTGATTCTATCAATGAGAAAAATATTTCTAGGAATTAGCTAGAAAGCCAGAGGATATTCTGAAAAAACTACTTTGCTACTAATAACAGGACGTGGGGGACTGGAGGGGACTACATGATCAGGGACAAAAATGATGTCCTAGGATTCATATATTTGGAGTTGGTAGGTTGAGCAGCCACTCGCTCGGACTCACACGCAACTACTGATTTTCCAGACAGGAGAGTGGTTCATCAAGGAAGTCTCTTGAGATGTTTTGACTCCCAAAGTGGAATTTTACAACAGCTAATTTCATCTCAAAATATTCATGTGGGCTACCGTTATGAATATTTTTAAGCAATGATAAGAGGTTGCACTTAGAGACAGACTTTTTCTTAATCATTTAAATAGTGAAATCAGTTAACTCAGTAATAATATATTATCTAATCCATGAGCAATCTTCTGAGGCCAGCCCGTCTTCTGCATGTGTCCCTTCAGTGCTCGCCGCTCTCGCTCTTTGTGAAGCTGAGCAGTGTGAGTCCTGGGCGGAGAAGCAGAGGCGGAGGCTGGGAGGTCACGCAGCAGGCATGCACCTTGGGCCTTGATTTTGACCTCCAAATTCCCTCATAAAATAAATTTTTATTTAATACTTTCACTATACAGACTTTTAAAAAATTGCTTCCTTAGAAGTCACTTCTCTATTACAGAATTTGCATTGTCACTTTTAAACCTCTAGGGTCATCCCATCCAGCTAGATTAATATGAGGCTAAAATGATCATGGATTCTGGAGGTGCATTATCTGCAGGCAAATTCCAACCCTGATACCTTCCAGTTGTATGGTTTTGGCAAGTTATTTAAATTCTCCATCCCTCAGTTTTCTCCTCTACAAAATGGGAACAATAATGATGCAACCTCAGAACGTTATTAAAAGGATTAGATAAGTTAATAGATACCAAGTAGCTGGTCCATAAACCATTGCATAAGTATTTCTACTATTCTCTAAACAGTGGCTTTGGAATATTTGAAGGTATTTCTTTATTCATTAATGCATCTGTAATATTACCAGTGGAACTCTTTCTTGAAGTAAAAATTCAGGTGAAAGTTCGACATGCAAAGGAAGTTCTGCTCTTGAGGAGGCTAGAATGGGGGCTGCGTTTGGGAAGCTCCCTCATGTGTGAATTGCCATGGACTCCTCCGGCACCCCAGAGCAGAGGTAGAAAATAAATCCCTTGAAAACAAATCTGAAAAGTAGACTATATGTCCTTAGCTATAACCTCCTAAGGTGGCTAAAGGAAGCCCGTGTTCTTCTAACACGGTGACTATGTAGATGGCATTTTTAATGAAAGAAAACATTCCTCCAGATATTCGAGAAAGGATGTTACATAGCAGACATACGCTTACCATAAAATAGCAACATGGGCGAGTCAATAACCACATGACTCACACCTAATAAAGTTCCATTTTGAGAAGAAGTAATTTAAAGAAAAGCAACCAAAAATTAAGGAATGATATGTAAAACCTGCAGTTATTACCATAATAATCAAAAATATAATTACTAACACTGTTAAACAAGTCTATAATGTAATTATAAATACTTATTAATTAGTGATGCTTATTTCTAAAATTTGGAAAGATGGAAGATTTCTTTAAAGTCACTTAAAATGCCAAGTAGCAGTGTGTAACTCTCTGGTTGTATATGTATATATATAAAGAACTCTATGCTCTTTAACTGTGTCTACACTTATGTTCTTTATTTATAATATTTTATAAAATGTGTTTTAATTCTTTAAAACACACATATATACATACATATGAGTGTTTATCCTAGATGGCATTCTCTTTTTTTTTTTAATTTTTATTTTTTTCAGATGTACACATTTCGAATTCTGTATACATTACATCATGTTCACCACCCGGACACTAATTATAGTGCATCCCCTCACATGTGACCCTAATCACCTCTTTTGCCCTCCCCCCTCCCCACTTTCCCCATGGTAACCACCAGTCCAATCTCCAATGCTATGTGTTTTTTTTTTGTCGTTTTTATCTTCTACTTATGAGTGAGATCACATGGTATTTGACTTTCTCCCTCTGATTTATTTCACTCAGCATAATACCCTCAAGTTCCATCCATGTTGTCACAAATGGCCGGATTTCATCATTTCTTATGGCTGAGTAGTAGTCCATGGTGTATAAATACCACACTGGATGGCATTCTTATAACACGATCGTCACAATGAAGAATAACAATTCCCGTTCACTTCAACATTATATTAAATTATATTTCTATTTTCTTTTTTATCCTTCAGGGTAAAACCATTTGCTGAGTGGTTCTCCGTGTTTACGTTGATGTAGAAGTTGTGTTTCTATAAAGCCTGTTCTGGCTATAAATTTTCAGTTTTCTTTAGCTATTACAGAGAATGGCAAGAAAAAAAACAAGCAGTCTATATAGAGTTACTTTATATCACGAGATGAATGTGACTATAAGTTAAATATATAGCATCAGCTATTGGGGAAGAGGGTGAGAGCTTGATTCATGGTGCATCTCAACTCCATTAATAACTAGTTAGGTTAAATGGTGCTCTGTTGAATTTCAACACTGAGGAAAAGTGTGAGTAGTGTTTGTTGAAATTCACTTACATTGCTCTCACATAGAGAAGGCACTCCTCAATGACCGGAAGAATCAAAGTCATCGTTATCTTGGATCCCAGTTCATTAGCTTTGCTGCTAAAAGCTCCCTAAGTTACTGCTTATGTGCGTTTCAGACACATCATAAAGATATCAGTAACCAATCCTGCCCATAAAGTGGCAAAACAAATTTCAGTAATGCATCACAAAATTTTATACTTCTGTTTCAGCATGCATATTCAAATCTACTTTATTTAAAAAAGCAAAAACCAAGTCTGTACAATCAAGCTAGAGAGTTGATTGAATATGTTGTTAATGCACTCTTTCAATGTTCCCCACCAAACAAACAGCATATCTAAATTTGATTTGGTAACTGTGGAAAAGAAACCAGAATGTTACCTGTTATAGAGGTGAGAACAAATTAGGTATTCTGTTCCTTTGGATGATCTCAATTTACTTAAAAAATCATTTGGTAAGAAAGCTATAATGTCTCTGGCACTGGAAGTTGTGACTAGAAAATAGTTTTCTACTTTACAAATAAATGTCTTGGCTTCACTCCAACATTTATTTTCAATAAACGCCTAAGCATTTATCTTGCAGCGGGAGACCATTATCCAGTCACAACGTTCAATTCCTTTGACATTATCTCTTAAGTAAAACAGTAACATTAAGAATAAAGGACTTGCTGATTGAAAGACTGCCTTAGTATGCTTGGGTGGGTGAGCAAATACTGTGGGTGAAAATCACCCCTTTAGTCGACATTTGATGTGGAAAAAGCACAAGTTTTCTTCTCTTAAGACACACTGAGTATTAGAACTTGTAATGATCTTGACAAACTAAGAAGCCTATAAAATGAATATTCTAGCATTTTCTAGATTAAATAACATCTCTCAGATAATTTATTCTCTGATGTTATTTGGTGCTTTATGTGGCATCTCTTGAACATTTTGTGTAATGGAGGTTCACGTGGCTTGTATTAGCTCTGAAGATCCCCACTTACTCTAACTAAGGTGTTCTTTTCATGAAAGTTCCTCTATAAGACGACAACCTATGTGTGGCTTTTCTTCTTCCAATAATCAGTTGAGATTTGGGTCTCCCTGAATTTTAATAAATTTAGGAGGCTAAACCTATTTTGATAGGAAGTGGTTTCTGAGGTGATCAGTGTCTAAGTACAGATATTCATAATCAGATTTATAGTCTGTCTTTTGTAGCCAATCACTAGTATAATTGGGGGTGGGGGTTGGATCATAGCAATCATAGCACCCTTAAAAAGAAGCAATCTATCTTGAAAAATCAAAACATCAGTGGGGATGGAAATACATTTAAGAAAAACCAAATTTCCTAGACAAAGATCTGATCGTATCACTCTTCTGCTTAAATATTTTACTTAACGAACACCCTGCCATCTGTTAACTCACTTCAGAACTCCTCAATGTAGAATGGCAAGGTGCTTCTTAACATAGAATAACAAGAAGCGTCAAGGACTAGCTTAAATTTACTGGTCTACTCCTTCTTTGGCAGAGCACTAGCAGACCATCAGCCACCTCACTGTCACCCCTTATCTTGGACACGTACCATAAGCTGCTATTTTTCTCTCCATATAGGGAATATTGCAAATAAGCTTTAAGACAAGCCCCCTTGGCTCCCAACAAGACCACTGCCGCTGTTAGGGTAGCATAGAAGTGCCGCTTAACTTATTTATATTTCTGACTTTGGAACCTTGTTCAAAGCATAGTAATTTTGACTTTCCGTGGGTCAAGCTCTGAAATTGGAATTGTTTTTATTTCCATAATTGCTTTTTTTTTTTGCGTACTAAAGTTTGAGAATCACTGCTTCATGACTTTGTTCAAATTCTTTTTCCTTCACAGAGCCTCCACTCATCACCTTCAGTGCTAATGATATTTCTCTTCCTTGATTTCTAGATCAATTTGTATATACCACGTAAGTGACACCTATCACACACTTCTCTGTGCTATATTTATTTGCAAATATGTCTGATCACCTCTGGAGATGAGATCAGCGTCTCTCATAAATTAGCATTTCTGCAATACTCAGCCTGGAGCCCACACATTGTAGAAAGTCATTTCATAAACACAGACATATAAAATGGCAGCATTGTCTGGATTCAACATTAAAATTACAGGGATACTGTGAGGTCTAGGCTACCTAGCATCAGGGTAGGTGTCATCCTGGTCCCTGAAATCCTTTTTCAGAAATTCCTTTCAGCCATACAAATGCATAAGAAGATAGAGATGAAAAGGGACCCAGGAGCTACGCTGCAGAGTGGTTGTGAATCCTGTGTTGATCTAAGAAAGCCCACATTCATCCTTACAGACAGCATGGTAGCCCTCAGGCTGCCATATTTCTAGGACAGGGCATTATGTAAAGCACGAAACTCATCAGGAAGTAAACCAAAGTCGTATGTTCTCAGGTGCTATCTAACACACCTGATTTTGCAGACAGTTCGATGTTGGGAGTTAGTAAACCAAGGTTGGCCAGGTAAAATGACAAATGTTTTTTATTTAACAAAAATCTCAGTGGTACAATAAGACATAAAGAAATGTCCTGATGAAAGTTATCATGACCATCATCACAAATGAGGAAAGACCATTTCCCAACCCATAAGCTTACACTGAAATATAAAAATTAATCATATAAAACTTGTTAGGTATCATTGTACAGATGCTTCTATGGATAATGTCCATGATAAAATGCATAAGGTTCCTATGAAAATCCTTGGCAATCTCTTTTTGGTCTTAGCATCATCAAAGATGTGCTTCTCCTGAACAAGCAGTTCATTTTTATCATAGGGAAATAATAAACCTTAGACTGGAGTCCAAGATGTTCTCACCTTTCTTTGGACAATTGGAAAGCTCAGCAGCCAATGGGCAGCCTAACTCTTACAAGTGCAGAGGTGTAGAGTGTGGATTTCTGCACGCTAATTTAATTTCTAGCTCTATTTTTGCACTTTAAGGCCCCTTGTTCTGACTTTCTCAACAGTGTGATACATCCTTTGGTACTGTATGAATCTTTTTGAAACACTGTCCAAACTCTTTGTGTAATCAGCTGGGATTCAAATGAAAGCATAATGCCAAATTATTTGCTTCCCCTTTTGTGTCAACATTCTAATTTCTTCTTTGACCCCTAGACAAAGCGTCATGGTCTCATTCTTCTATTTTAATTCCAATACAAGTCAGTCATAAATATCTTCGGTGATGAAAAACTTCATATCTCTTTTACAAAGCATTTGCCTCAGAGAGGGACTAGAAAGAGGTCTATACTGTGCTTCATTCTAATTAGTCTTTTATTTTGAATGTGGAGTTGAAAATATCAGATTTGAAAAGGATCTCTAGAAAAATACTACGGTATCATCTAAGCTGAGCATAAAGCATCAACTTATAAAACAACAATAAACATCTTATTAAAATAGCAAAAGGACAATATCCTTCAGATGACTAGGTTAGCCAATCTCAATCTTTTAAGATCCTTTTCTGAACTATGTGTCCAGCTGTCATCAAAAATGAACTCTGATGATCTTTCAACTTCAGTGCTTCAGGTAATCTTTTTTTTCAGGTTGCAAAGTCATTTCTGTGAAAGATCGCAGGACAACTGGTACCCTAAAGTCAATTCTCAATTACCTTTGGCATGAGAGATTGGATTACATGGACATTTGTTGACAATTTCCAGACATCCCTCCATCAGTTCTCTCAATACCTTCCATCATCAAGCCTTGCTCAGAAGGGCTGCCAACAAGAAGCAAAACGTACAGATTTGAGTTGTACCTCATTTCACTTCTGCAGACTTACAGAGGAAACTGAAATTTCTAAAGATATCTTGTAAAAAACAGAGCATGAAGGGATGAAACAAAAGTAAAGCAAACACAAAATAGCTGGCACTTGAATTTCTGAATATAGCCTGCACTGGGACATGTACTAGAAGAATTCAAATTGATTAATAAACGTTTGTTGAGCTTGCCTAGAAAGGAAAGGAGGAAAAGAAGAAGGCGCTTGGGAAAGAGAACATTAACGTTGCATTCTATCTATTCTAGTTCTTCAAATCACAAAGGACACACTATCTGAACTTCCTTTCAGGTGTTCAGGTGAACCTCACTAGATGGGAGGCGTTATCAATCAGGGACACAAAATATAAAGCCTAGAAACACTGGCACAAAAAATATTTTTCAGTGGAGCAAACAAGGCACCTTGGAAAGACACGTGTTAGCTGGAGAATAAAAAGCACTGAAGAGCTTGTCTTATTTTCTTTTTTCAATTTAAAGAGGACTTGTGGGCTGCTGATGTCTTAAACATGTATTCTAATGTATGTATGTGCAACAGATTATAAAGCATAAGAGTGTAGGTTATGCAGTTGGTCAGCTGGGTTCATGGTTTGGCTCCATCTGTCATTTTGGATTTGTTGCTTAAACTCTCTGTGCCTCCATTTCTATATCTGTCAAATGGAGATAATACAAATACCTCACATAGCCCAATGAGCCTATGGAGTATTAAATGAGTTAGCCTGGCATATAATAATATTTCAATAAATGAGAGCCATATTATTCTTATTAGAATGGTATCATAATGCTGATATACAGAAAACAGAAAATATCCGATAATCTTATTGGAAAGATAATCCTTGATAATAAAACAAGAACAAACAATCAGTCAAACAATAAAACACCCTAATATATGCATTTGTTATAAAAATGCAAACCATGCTGTAAAGTAAAAATGTAAAGCAAAATCCATCTTTCCATCTTTTCCCTCCTTTGTCAAGAGTTTCCTAAGAGGTTTTTCAGTAAAATGTATAAATAGTTATTAAACATTCTTTTAACTATTTACATAAAAGTGATGATACTCTCCATTATATACATTTTTATGCATCTTGCTTTTTGTCCCTCACATAATAACATATCTTTGGGAGCTTTCCCTTTGGGCACATTCAGTGCAATCTCACTTTCTAACAATTGCATAGTGTTCCATAGTACTTATGCAAAATAATTTAACTAACCAACTGTACATTGTCGGAAATTTATGTTGTTTGGGTAGGTGATAAACACAAATAATACTACAAAAAATCTATTTAAAAATTACTTAGAGTGCTTCCTTGAAAAATTCTTATGTCATATTCTTAGGAGCAGAATTTCTGGATCAAGATTATGGACCTTTGAAAATCTGTCATCGTGAAAACGCCCTCCAAAGATGTGATGTCAAACCTGCATCAACACCCTCACCAGCATCTGAGAAGTCTTGCCTTGGGAGTCACTTGAATCTTAAATTTTGCCAAACTGGTCATGAAGAAGTTTATTTAGGGCTGATTAACATTCTAATTTGATTTTTCTACACTGGCTAAGAGGAAACAATGTCTTGATTGCAAAATATCTTGTGCTATTGTCCTTTTTGTAAAACGACAAGCATAGTAAAAATAGTAGTTATTATCAAACTGGGTGTCTTTGTTTCTCTGCATGGAAGGATTTTCAAACATCATTCTCTTTCTTTTTTTTTTTAAAGTTTATTTTTATTTATTTATTTATTTTTTTAAGGAAGATTAGTCCTGAGCTAACATCTGCTGCCAATCCTCCTCTTTTTGCTGAGGAAGACTGGCCCTGAGCTAACATCCATGCCCATCTTCCTCTCCTTTATATGTGGGATGCCTGCCACAGCATGGCTTGCCAACTGGTGCCATGTCTGCACCAGGGATCCGAACCCGCAAACTCGGGGCCTCTGAAGCGGAAGGTGCGAACTTAACTGCTGTGCCACTGGGCTGGCCCCCATTCTCTTTCTTCTGAGATGTTATGGTCAAGAATAGTTAATATCCCTTCTCTCTCACTTTCAAAATATTTCTTTCTTTCTAGGATTAATATAAACATACAGAGATACAACTATACAACTACACACACACACGCAGACATACACTGGAAGACCTCTACTATCAAGAAACAAAGCACGGCTATTCAGTGCGTTTAACTACAAGAGTTACTATTTAAAGGAAACCTAACAGATTAAGGTTTTAGTAAAGGTAAATTGCAAATTTATCTGAAGGGTGTTAAACCACTACAAATATAGAATAAAAGCCAATACACATACAAGTGACATTTTTTGTCTCTCTCTCAGTGGATTAAACAGATTCCTCAAAATTGAGGTTATTCGTTAAAATTCCCCAGTAATCTATATTTAATACCTAAGCAAATATATTAAAATTTTCTCCTGAAAATCGTTTCATTTGTTTTCATGAAATTCTGCATTCATTCAGTTCCTGGAACCAGTTGGGAGACAAAGATTTTGCTCTGTTGCCTTCACACAAAAATGGCTGGTTAGTCTTTCTTTGTATATTCAGCAGGTTTCTAACACATTCAGAAAATAATACAGCCAACTTGGAATAATTTACCAAATATAAATGTAAGGACTTTCTTATGAGTAAGGCAGATTAAGGATTACTATGAATTATGCCTATACAGTTCATATTAGAGTACCATAATCTACAGAATATCTTGAGTTTTCTCAGGGTTTTAATAACTGTAAATGTCTGGGAGAAGAATCTCTTTTTAAATTTGTAGAAAAGGGTTTGCAAATAAGCCATGTATCAAAGAACAGAAGCAATTCTCTGTTGTTTCTGATTGAGTCTTTACTAAATGATTTTATACAACATAAGAAATTTGTTATAATTACAGTGTGCACAGAAAAGAAAAGTTTCCTTGTTATTTGTATGGCCTGGTGATATATTATTGTATCCTCAGTATTCTAATTTCCAGTAATAAAATTTGAATAATTTTTCAAAATTTTAATGCAAGGATAAATCATGTGGGAGCCCTCTGGTGGCCAAAACAATGCTATTAAATTTTCATTACAGAAGTTCAAGTTCGGTCAGAGGAAGATATTCCTTGAAATACTAAAACTGTATTTGGCATCGACTTCATACTGATATATTTATAGTATATTGACTCAATTGACAGGTTACAAAGTGCCAACATATTTTAATATCTGTCATCAAACTCTTAAAGTGTTATTTTGCATACAAAATTCAACATTTAAATTGTATGGAAAATATTATATTTCTATATGAATGTAGAGACTCACAGACTATCTTAGACCCAGAGAATTTTACTGAACCATAGAATTTCATAGCAGGAATAAGTCTTAGAGTTATTTTAGTGAAATTCCCTCATTTAATGAAGAAGGAAAATAAGGTCAAGGTAGGTTAAATGTGTTGTATATTGTCAAACTAACTATCGAGAGCGCTGGGGCTACAGTCTATTTCTTTATGTTACAGCATGAAGTGCTTTGGAAAAATGTGGTCATTTAACTCTGCTTCAATTTTTTTTTTTCTATTCCCTTCACATGGGATTTTTATTTATGTTTATCTTAACCTGTTTTCATTATTTTTTGAAAAAAATTCTTGCTTCTGAAAGTTTTTCCACATTAAGACATGAGCATCAAGTGATTTGCAATTTAAAAGTAAAGCAGAGGAATAAAAAGCAGAAGTAAAAAAAAACAATAGCAAGAAATATGTTAGTTTTCTATTGCTGTGAATAGATTACCAGAAAGTTAGCAGCTTATGACAACACCCATTCGTGAGCTCACAATTCCCTAAGTCCGAAGTTCAGGCTTTGCATGGCTAAGTTCTCTGCTCAGGGTCTCACAGGACTGAAGTCAAGATGTTGGCTCAGCTTTGTTGTCTGGAGGCTCTGGGGCAGAATCTGCTTCCAAGCTCCTTCAGCTTGTTGATATATTTCAGTTCCTGTGGTTGTAGGACTGAGGTCCCTTTTTCTTGCTGGTTTTTGGATAAGGAGTTGCTCTCAGGTCCTACAGGTTATTCTTAGTTCCTTGCCACATGACCCCCTCCATCTACAAAGCCAGCAATAGAGAATCCCCTTTTGTTGAATCCCTCTCTCACACTTAACTCTCATTTTTAGGAAGTGCCTGGTTCCTTTTACAAAACTTGTAAATGATCACAGGGCTATTTATAGGTCAGTATCACTCATAATCATTTTTCCTTCTTAAGGTCAATTATGCCATATAACATAATCAAATCATAACAGCGATTATCCCATCATATTCACAAGTCTGGGGTTGAATAGTGCATGTATAGGTGCATGGATCTTGAGGGTCATGTTAGAATTCTGCCTACCACAACAAGATAAAGTTTTCTTACTAAGATAGACCTCAATGAAACAGAAGATTTTACTTCCTTTTGTGGTTGTCATGATTCTTCCAGTATCTTGATGTATAATTTAGCATTCCAAAAGAGGTTATACACTCATAAAGTCTTATAATATTAAAATATACTCTTTAAAATTTCTTTACTCTTACAATGAATTTAAAAATATATATATTTAGGGGCTGGCCCCATGGCCAAGTGGTTAAGTTCGCACGCTCCGCGGCAGGCGGCCCAGTGTTTCGTTGGTTTGAATCCTGGGCGCCGACATGGCACTGCTCATCAAACAATGCTGAGGCAGCATCCCACATGCCACAACTAGAAGGACTCACAATGAAGAATATACAACTATGCACCTGGGGGCTTTGGGGAGAAAAAGGAAAAAAAATATATATATATATATATTTATTGGGTTAGGCTCTCTTCTAACTTGGAATTCATCAATGAATAAAACAAAGATTCCTGCCCCTGTGGAAATTACATTCTAATGGGAAGAGATAGATAATAAATTATAAATATACTCAATAAGTAAATTATCTAATATACCAGGAGGTAAAAAGTGCCATGGAATAAAAGTAAAAGACATCAGGTAAGAAGGATCTGGAACATCAGAAGGGAAATAGGTAACTAGGATATCAAAGGTGTTGCTCATTGAGAAGGTGAGATTTAAGCAAAGACATGAAGGAAGTGATGGAGTTGTCTATGAAGATGCGTGGGGAGAAATAATCGAGGCAGAGGGAATGACAAGTTCTGTGGCTCTAAGGCAAGATCACGCCCGGTTATTCAAAACACAACAAGGAGGAACACGTGACTGTAACAAACGAAGAGAGGACAAAAAAGAAAACAAGAGACAAGGTCAAGAGGTAATGAGGAACCATATGTTGAGGTGCCATTGTAGAGAGTGGATGAAATGGCATGCCATTGCAGGAGGGTGACATAGATGACCTAACTTTTAGAAGGGCTACTCTGGCTGCTTGATTAAGAATGAATTGTAAGGAGCAAGAATAAAAGCAGGGAGACCTATTTAGAAGCTATTGCTGAAATTCAGGCTGGAGATACAATGGCTTGGACCAGGGTTTTAGGAGTAAAGGTGGTAAGAATTGGATTCTGAATATATGTTGAAGGTAGAGCTAATAGTATTCCTATTGTGCTCAATGGTGACATATGAGATAAACAGAGGAGTTAAGAATGACGTCAAGGTTTTTATTTTGAGTGGCTGGCTGGATGAATTGCTACCATCTGAAGAAGATGATGGAGAAGGTGAGAAATTTCAGGGACTTACTTTGAGGTCATGTTGCATTCAAGATGACTTTTAGATATCCAAGTGAATAAGTTAAGTAGACAGTTGGATATACAAATGTGGAATTTATGAGACAGATCTGGCTTGAAGATAGAAATTTAGGAGTCATTTAGAAGACTCCCAAAAAAGGTATTTTAAAGCCACAAGACTGGATGAGAACACATGGGAGTGAGTCAAGGCAGAAAATAAGAGTGAACCAATGACTGAGTCCTGGAGCACTTCAACATTAAAAGGTCAGAAGACGATGAAAAACAAGTAAAGAAGAGAGCAAAAGAAAAACCAGGGAAGAGAAGGAACTTAAAGCATGAGCTATCACAGAAGCCAAGAAAAAAATGCATCAAGGAAGAAGGAGTGACCAACTGTGTCAAATGCCCCCAACAAAGTACTCTCTGAGACTGGAGCACTGGATTTAGCTATTTGGAGGACACTGGTGAGATTGACAAGTTTTGATAGAGAGATAGGGATAAAAGCCTGGCTGGGGCAGTTTTAGCAAAGAACATGAGAAGAGGAATGGCAGAAAATGAATACAAAAAAATATTTCAGGGAATTTAACTGCCAAAATAGTAGAGGTGAAAAATTGATGAAGGACAGAGAGGAGAATTGTCAGAGGAATGTTTTTAACCAAGTGGTCGAGGGATATCTAATGTAGATTATTCTTGTTGGTCTTGTTTTCCATGCCTATCAAAAACCATCACAGCCTATGTTATAATAAACAAACCAATTTAAATACAAATACATACTTGAAATCCTCAGAGCATTGTTATTATGAATCACATGGGAGCCTACCACCCTTTGCACATACATTTTACTAAATACAGATGACTTGAAGGTGTCATTTTCCCTGTTCCAATAACATTTAGAGAAAGTGAGTTACAGCTGAAAGTTGTAGTTAGGGGAGAAGAAGTGTGAATATAGCAGAGCTAATCGTGTTAATAAGAACACACATGTCAAAGAAACATAGTTTAAGAGTCAGAAAACTCCGTTTTGAGCCCAAGTACCACTGACTAGCTTTTCCACATTTGCAAAGACAATTCTCCCTCCGGGTTTCATTTTCATTATTTAAAAAATAAACACATTGTGCTAGATGATCTCTAAGGTGCATTCTAACAAATTCAATACAAAAACGTTCTCTGAATTACCGCTATGTATAAGAGGTAATGTACAAAGCTGGCATCTTGCTAGTGAGGAAGACAGAGTTACAGTCAACTAACAGAAAATGAGAGGCAAATAAATCTGTAAAACAGGGTCAAGTCACAGGTATAAGACATCCAAAGGGGATTTGGCTCTTCAATGCAATATGCACTCTTCTGCTCTCCCTCCTTCCTTCTCCTCATTTGCTAACCCATCAGTAGACTTCACTTCTCTTATGCCTGAATTCCTTTCCGGTTATATATTGGAGAGCTTTGGAATGAGGAAGTCTCTTATTTTAACAGTTGCCAGCAAATGGCTGATTTAGACACCAGCAAAATCTGGTTCTATAAATACTGTGAGAATATATGGATAACTGAAATAGAGGCTGATGTGCACTCAATGTTTTCTTTCCATGGGGATTTGTGGGATGTCAGATATTAATCTTAGGTTGAATTTTAAGTTCTTGCTTCTGCTCTTGCAGCTCGGAAGTTAAACCACATAAAATTCATTTCGGTTTACCCATTTTTTTTCCTAAAGGTTTGTGCACTTCCGTTGACCCTATGTTACCCAGGGAAGGAATGTGCATGCTGTCATTAGGTCTGAAATGAGGCAAGATGTAGGGCTTGGTGAATGCTTCAAATGGCTTTAGGTCCTACGCCTGAGAAATCATATATAAGTCCCTTTGCAGCTTCCAGAAGACCTAAAACGTGGCCAATAATCTTAACAGACAGTAGAAGAATCACAGAATAGTTCTAAGTAGCAAACGAATGAGGGAAAGAAATAAATGGTTAAATATAGTTCTTTTGGCCAAAGGTATTACAGTATCACTATTAAATCAGAGGATGTGCCGCTCAATAATTTTTAAAATAAAAAACCATCACACAGTTAAGAGGGCAATAGGGCAGACTATTTTGGAATGACCCTGTCTCAAGCAATTGGAATATATTTGACATTATAAAAGTATTATATTTATCGGTTAGACTTGAGATTTACATGTGTCTCATTTTTTTCTCTGGTAACATTACCTACCACAACTACTTCTGTTCTCTATGTACTGTGAAATTTGTATTTTGTGACTCTCTGGAATTTGCACTTTCCTAACCGATACACTACTGCTTTGGCGTTCTGCTAATCTGACTTCTTCCTTCTTCCTGTGAACAGACTATAGAGAGACGAAGATTTTCTATCAGGATTTATTTTTACCATTACATAAATAAGGAATTAAAACATGTTTCTGACCACATCTACTGGAAGATCTATTGTCCAAAGAGCTTTCTGACAAAGCAAATTCTCCTACTCTGTGTTATTGTTCAAAAGCGTTTGTAACATTTTGAAAAATACATTAGATAGGTATGTTTATTTTATCTCCATTTAGTTCTAAATTGATTATATTCAGTCTGTTGTCTACTTAGAAATAGAAATAGATCCAAATCATTCATATTACACTATGTGCTTATTACTTTTCCAGGTACTGAAACGATTTTATTTCAAATAGCATGTATTATTTTGATGATTGAAAATTTAATAGTAACTATAATGAAATCACAGAAGGAGCATACACAGATATGTAGATATGTGTATCTGTATCTATATCTATAATATTTTAGCAAATATTCATAGAAACACTTTAGCTTCACTTCTTCCAGGAAGAATTTGGAAAGGCAGCTTCTCCGGAGCTCAGAATTAAAATAAATGTCAACTTTTCGCCTTCACAGAGAACCCGTCTAGTTGCAACCCTGCTACCCATGCCAAGAGTCACAAAGGAACTGATTGGCTCCCATGCTCCAGAAATCAATTTGTCCACAAGCTTAGCCCTTCTACATCTCAGGAGTCACAGCAATGACCCAGCGAGACTGGTAGAAATAAAAAGTACATGTTGAGAAGGGCTTGTGCCTGAATCAGATTCAGACTTCGTGATTAATCCAACACCTTTGCATTCTGAGTACCAATCATTAACATCATTAAGCTGCTTGTTTCTTAATTGCATTCTTGTGTAGGGGACTCAAGATGAGAATGAACCAGCTCCAAGAAGCCCACAATCAAATCTGATTGTGTCCAACCTTACCATCGCACCTCTATTAACCTACAAGCTGTGTGGGCAGGACTTACAAAAAGCACTTTGGGAGAAAAACTGTCTCCTTCAGATTTTGCTACACTTGCATTTATTATAAATTTTCTGGAAATTATGAGGTAGAATTCCTAATGACTCCTGTCACAGACAGTCATTATCTCAAACTGTGAATACTGGTTGTCATTTTCAGAGTCAACAGATGTTGACCTTAGGGTGTCAACTTTTCCTTCATTGTATGAACCTAATCAACATTATATCCTTCAGTTTTCTATAAAAGGCACTATCCAATTAGAAAGTAAGCTTTTTAAAAAGAAAGGTCTAGGGTTAAAATCTCATTTAAGCTGCCTTAGGCTAAATGTGTCTTTGAGCTATTTGTATTAGCTGAAGCTATTTATGATTTCTCTAAAGGAGAGGAAAGGACACTCTGGGGACTACAAAGAAATTGATTTAATGGTATGCATGACTTCACATTCAATTTCTATAAAAGTGGCCATTCATAAGAGGTTGTGGCGATTTTTGACAATATCTCCCTTTTCATCTCTTTCCTCATCTTCATAGAAACACTGTTTGCAAATATGTAGCTAAATGGGCAAAGACACAGCTAAAGAACAGTTCTGCAGTATAGATGGGATGCAGCAACTTTTACCTTCCCAAATTAAATTGAACTTGAAATCCACTAAACCTAGTGACCATTCACTCGGAAATGTGCTGTGAATTCCCGAGACCAGTCAGCTTTTTGTGGAATTATAGATCTTCTTCCAACTTGCTTTTAAGCTTATTTTCTTCAGATGACTTTCCCAATCAGACTTCATTTGATGCTGGTAAGGGCTTTAATGGCATCTGACTCAGTTTGATTTCCATGTATCCATTCATTCATTTATTTAGCAAGTATACTGAGTGTCTAC
Organism: Equus asinus; assembly: GCF_041296235.1. NCBI lineage: Eukaryota > Metazoa > Chordata > Mammalia > Perissodactyla > Equidae > Equus > Equus asinus. Next base: position 42,702,924 of record NC_091812.1, read on the forward strand.
CATGCAGAGGCAGTAAGTTGGCTCTGGTGAAACAGTGAAAGAAGACACAGACCTTTATTTCACAGCCCTTCCAGACTAGCAGAAATATAGAGAGAATTCCATTTCAATGCAACATAATCATAACTTTTTAAAAACATTTTTCACATCTTTGCAAATAGTCTCTAGTAAGGATGCCTTAATGCTTCGGTTACAGTGCAGCATATGAACTAAAAATTCTGGGTGTTTTCCTTGTAGAAGTCAAGTTTCATAAGAAAAATCATTATGTTTTCAAATTTAATATTTATGGTAGGTATAAAGTGTTTAGATTTTAAATTGCCCTCTAATGGAAGTGATTCTAACAATCTGACAGTTTGATGTTTTTCATTTTGGGCATTAGACAGTGGAAGAAGACTATTTCCAGTAGACTGACAGTTATATGGTAGAGGGGGAAAAAGGCGATTGGTAAAGTCATAACAGAGAAAAGGTAAAAACTGGGCAGTCCTTTATCTCAGTGCAACGAGAACAAATAAAAGAAAAAAAATCTGAACCTATGAAATTTTCTAGGTTGGAATTAGGCAAGATTAGGCAAATAAGTTCTCATTTTCTAAGGGGATGTTTTGGAAAATTTATACTGAATGGCTTTTCCTAAAAATGACTATTTGAAGGAGTAATCATTGATTTAACAAGGCCACGTTTGTGTCTGGGCCAGTGGGAGTGTGGATGCAAATTTGTTTGAATCTCTGCACTAGGTAAATTGGGAAATTATCTTGAAGTAAAATGGATAATGGGAGAAATGTTTTAAAAATTATCAATTTGAATGTATTAGATGTGAAATAAGGATAATAAAACGAAGCTCTAGTGCAGTACAAAAAAGATCTAGCCAAGATATTAAAATGAACATAAAAACGTAAATGTTATTTAGGAATTACAGGTTCTTTTTTGAGTCTATATATTCTCCGTAAATAATGGCAAATTACTGCTTGATTATGGATAGCTTTATAATTTTTAACAATAGCATACTAGGAAAAGATTCCTCATTGTGTTATGTGATGGAGTAGATTTGATAAGCTATTGTTTATTAATATCTTTCACTTACAGAGAAATACAGAATGAGGCAAAGCACTAAAGCAAGATGCATACATCACTGTTAGAATTTACCTTAAATTCTAGTAAAATGAAGTAAACAGAGAGAATAGAAGAGCAAAATAGGGATGGGCTGGTTAGGATATCTGACACATGACCAAATATCATGTTTAGTACTTCGGTTCTCAACTTGTTTTACATAAATGGATCATTTTCAGGAAAAAATATAGCTAATCACAGCATGCTTAAATGCATTTTATTCTTTTTCGTCAGAAAGACAGATAAGTTGAGGGCCACACTGTGGGTCAAATGCTTACAACTAAATTTTGGTGGGAAGTTAAATGCTTAGAGCTTCCTGTTCTTCATACAATCCTTACAGTTGAAAATGCCTTCTCCCTCCTTTCAATTTATCCCCCACATTATCACCAGAGATATCTTTCAAAAATATCCATTTGATCATGTCATACTGCTACTGATAAATATTCAGTGATTCCTTATTATATTTTAAGCCACTTGTAATTTTCTCCTAGAGTATATTCTTCTACAAGCCCTATATTTTCTCCTTTGCTGGCATTCCTCAATTTCATACCTGATTACTTTTTTTTACATTGTTCTTTAAAACACACCTTATTTCTTCAGTGCTAAATTCAATCCTAGTGTTGAGTTTTTAAGGCTGAGCTTAAGTGACAAATTTTTTCATATCTACCTGGAAGGTTCAATTTCCCCCTTGGCATTTTGTTTGTATAATAACTAGTATTTATCAACTGTATGTTACACGACTATTTATTGAATGCCTACCATGTGCAAAACATTCTTATAAAATGACCATCCAGGAGTGCCCAACAATCAAGATCCCGTTCTCTCTTGAATTTTCTTATATGTTGGATACTTACACATTTACCATAATCCATTAGCTCCTTTTGGAAAAGATAACAGTCATTCTTGAGTCTAAAACAAAGAGTTTAGCTGAGAACACGTGCATGCTCAAATATTGTTTATTTTTTTAATTTAAAGATTGAGTGGAATTAAACATCTGCTGTTAAGTCACTTGGAACACTCTTTCCCTTTTACCACAGATAGATGAAGTGAAGGCAAATATATGATAGGGAAGTCAAGACATATTAAATATTTATATAGCATCTCCATAGTTTTCCCTCAAAACTTCCTTAGTCATGCATTTTAGAAAAATTCTACTAGATTCTTTCTTTAGCATAAATAAATACATAGGTGCATAAAACACAAATAAGTATATATTAGATCCTAGAAAAAAAAGAAAAATACTTATGCTTTTCCCTTATGCTTTAAAAAGGGCAAAGACTATTTTTAAAAGCATCAGCCAACTACAAACAACACAGTGTGATATCTACAGTTCAACGATGTTACAGTTCAAAGATGATGTGTGAAAGCAGGAATGGGGTCCCTTGTGGTACTTCACTGTCAACATTGTCAGAGAAACATCAACTAACATATCTTGTATAACTTCATTTCTAAAAGATGTATCTGTCCCAGATGGATACAAAAGGGCATATTCCCTGTTCTCAAAATTCACTAGCCCCCAGAAACAATTTTTGGCTGGCTCCCAATGGGTCAATATGTGCTCACAGCTTGTCAACAGCATCTCCATTCCTTATTTTTAAAATCTATGATACTTTTGAAATCTATAAATTAGGACCTCCTTGATGGGATAACAAATGTGTTATTAATTATAAGACTTAACTTATTGGTTTTTCAAAAGAATAGTATAAGCCAGCTATAAATTTCTATGAAGAACTCATGTTTGAAGGAAAATACTAGGTAGATAAAGTAAGTTTAAGGAAATCTTTCTCATCGGATGTACAAAGTGGGCAGCTGTAGAAAGTATATTCTTGGTAAACCTTTTTAGTCAGAATTTAAGAAGTTTTCAAATTAAAAAGAGGCAGCTCTAGTTTACTACGTGGTATTCAAGCTCCCAGTTTACTACCCTTTTCTTGGGTACTTCTGGGCTCCAGGGAAGAGTAATCAGCCGTAAAATATTCTTTTTGTTGTTGTTGTTAATGTGCCTGTTGCCACATTAGAAGTGGATATAAAACATATATTTTTTTTTTGTTTCTTTCTTGTTTCTGTCATCCAAAATGGGGAATCACAAGACCACAACAACAATTACTGGTCAGCCCATCAAAAAGCATCATAAATACCTTTAAGAATCATAAACGTATTGTACCTTGTCGACAACTGTAATGGACCTGGACTTAGAAATCTTCATATAAGAGCTGGCCTTGTACCCCTTGTACTTGAAGAACAGAATCGCAAACTCGGGGACCTGAAACAATGGCCTCTCAAAAGTTCCTATTATACTTCGGAGGTAATTTAGTCTTGCCTATGAGTATAGATTTTCATTTTTAAGGGTTAGGAAAGAAGTACTAAACCAATCATAGATTGCTAGAGCATTGGTGTAGTTTCAACTTATTTTTTGGGGGCTGGGGCTTAGCTCTCTTTGCTCAAACAAAATCTTAAGTGTCAGTACAATAGGTAAACTCATACATGCAGAGATTTTCTTGTTGAAAGGGGTTGGGGAGGATCAGAATTTGCTACCCTAAAAAGTATCTCTTTGGCTTGACTATTTTTAAGATCAAAAGACTCCAGACGAAAATTTGATCTTACCTCTAACTGCCTAAAAGAATTTAAGATAGAAGGTCTGTTTCAGGAAGGAACATCACCATAGACAACTAAACTATTTGTAAGGTATGGCAAACATTTGTTAACTAAACATTTGCTTTTCCATCTCGATATGCACTGCCTTGCTCCTCTTTGAATTCTAGAACCACCACCCACAACATCCTGCTAAAGCTGAAGATAGTATTTAAGGTGATGGCTTTGCCCATTTTGGTGAGTTGCTTAGTTTTCTTGAGTTTCTTCCATGTATACATGTTATTGAATTCGTTTGATTTTCTGCTGTTAATCTGTCTCATATCAATTTAATTCTCAGGCCAGCGAGAAGAACCTAGAGGGTAGAGGAATAGTTTTTCCTCCCACATAGGATGATGTTGGCACATAGCCAAGGTCCAGGGCCTGAAGTTCAGACACTTGGCAGTCTTTCCTATAGGTTACCGCTCTAGATTCCATAAGAGAGCTTTTCCTATAGGTGACCACCCTAGATCCTCTAAGGGAGCTTTTAAAAGATTCTTTAAAATCTCAACAAATAAAATGTTAAAAACTAGTGATTTTTTTCCATCAAATACATTTGATAGCCGAGGGAACAAAAGTCCAGTGAGAATGAATATCAGGATATTGCTAACAGAATATTATTTTAAAGATTTATAAGGTTATATTTTAATATCTTCACAGATCAATGCCATATTTATTTATATCAAAAGAATTATTTTCTTACTGCAACTGTTTAATTACCATAATTCTAATGAATGAACATGTTTATTGTCTATTGTCAATATTTAATTATTTATTATGCATTACTGTTTTAGGTAGTCTTTTCTGTCTTGTTAGTTAAATGATAAAAAGAAACCATCCTCTGCAGTTCCTTAAATCCCCAGACTGTCTAGCATACGGCCTTTTGTGGTAAGTGTTCGTTGACAGCTTATTTTATTTTATGTCTTAATTCACACCATCAATATGGTTTTACAACATTTTCATGTGCTGAACTTCAGATGGAGGCCTCTGGCCTCTCTGAAATTGATGTGCAATTAGCTTTGAGAATAGAAATCTAGATTCTAAACTAATAAGCTGCTAATTTTTCTCTGTTGTAGAATCAGCTGCCTAATATACTGCTAGACATACATAAAGTCTGTGCAGAAGTGCAGTCCATTCACAATTCACATACCAGGCACTGTTTTATGCACCAGGCTACAGCAGCAAACAAAACCTATAAAAATTTTTTTCCTTAAAATTGCTTGCATTATAATGGAGGGAGTCAGATACACACAAAAATGTCAGAGAAAGTATGTCAGATATTGATAAGTATGGAGAGGGGAATGAATTTTGGGTTGTGGGAAGTTACAATTTTAAAGAAGATGGTTGAGAAGATCACACTAGATGGTGACGCTGAGGAAATCTCTGAAAGAGATGAGGGAGTCTGCCATGTAGGTATATAAGGGGAGAGCATTCTAGGCAGAAGGAAGAGGAAAAGCTCCATTTGGGAGACCATCTGGAGTGGCAGAGGCATAGTGAGGAGTATGGTTAGAGCAGAGAACAAGTCATGAGGTGAGAGGGGAGGAAGGGAGGTAGAGTGTGAGGAAGGAAGAGTGAGGGAGCAAAGGTTCTACCTATATAGGGCCCCATATGCTGCCCTAAGAACATGGGTTTGTCCTCCATGAGATGTGAAGCAGAGGGTTTCGAGATGAGGAGTGATATGACTTGTCTTCATTTTCAAAGGTTCAGTCTGTGCTGTGAGCAGCATCAAGTGTAGATGGTTCAAAGGCAGAAGCAGAAAGGTGAGGGAGGAGATGCTGTCAGTAACCCAGACAAGACCTCATGGTGGCTTAGACCTGAGTGGTGGCAGTGAAGGAAGTACGAAGAGGTTAAGTGCTAGGTATATTTTGATTGTATAACTCACAAGATTCACTGATGGATTAGATATGAGTGTGTGCGAGAAAGACAGAGGAGTCCAAGATGACTTCTATCTTGCCTGAGAAACTTTAAGGATGCCATTGTCATATACAGAGATGGACAACACTGTATGCTAGAGCTCAGGCAGAGCTTATACCCTCAGCAGAGAGGACAGATAAGAAAACTATTGAATCACAGTTTTATTTATAGTTCTAGTGGATAGGGCAGTTGCCACTCAAGTTAAAATCATGTGTCTCTATTATATGACTGGAGATATTGACTGAGCCTCATGTCCAGCAGTGTGATTCAAAACATGACATTTTAAAAATGTAAATTCAAATACATCATCATTCACATGCAGGTGGTATTAGCCTTAACAAAGACTGCAGATTTTTTTGTACAATCAAAGAAATAATGTCTTCATAATATTATGAAAATGAAAATAGTTATCTAATTCATGACTTCCCTAATTATCCTCTCCTGCTGAGGATGTCAGCCTGCTTTCTATCTTTAGCTGAGGCAATTCTGTAAAATTCCATTCATTAAAGTGTAGTATGGCCAACATAATGAAATGGACAGCTGTTCACACTGGGTTAAAAGACATTATAATCAAGAGCTCTTCGTAGATGTCTATGTTTTCTCAAAACAAAGATTATAGACTATTAAATGGGCTTAAACAGATAGGCTGGGAAAGGACGAGCCAAAGGTTTGACCTCCTTCCTGTGTGATGTTGATCTATAGTTTAACCCAGTACCTCCGTGGGTCTCTCAAACAGGCATCTGAACAACCAGAGGCCTCATTCCCAAATCTATACCCCTTAGAAAGTCTAAACTCTAGAGACATATAATACAGTATTTGTAAGGTAATGAATATAACTAAACATATCCATTCATTAGAATTATGGTAATTGAACACAGTTGCAGTAATGAAATAATTCTTTTGATATAAATATAGCATTGATCTGTGAAGATATTAAAATATAGTCTTATAAGTCTTTAAAATAATATTCTCTTACCAATATCCTGAGGATTTACTAATTCCTGGGACTAAGCCTATTGCATGAGAATTAAAATGGATACCTTATCTACACACTAACCACCAAATTATTTATGGAATGAATTACTGGAAAATAATTAGCAACTGAACAATTTTATTCTCAAAGAAAACTTTAAAAAGTAATTTAGATTTCATTGGTTGTACAATTGACTATAAGGCTTAAATCTCAAGGATTGGGATTTTTTAAAACAAGGGTTCTTTTTGGTGAGGATTTATGAGATGTTTTATTTTCTCTTTGAAAAATATTGATTTTGAAAGTCTTCTAAATAAACAACACTGATCTATCTATTCTTGAATCACTGAGAGCATGTCACCTGTAGATAGCAAATGATTTTCATTTCCTAGAGATAGACTTTATTGAAGAGAAAGCAAAAGCAAGAGAAAGCTTAATTTATAGTGCCAAGCAAAATTACTGGAATTCACCATTTAAGAATTTATGCTGTACAGAGTAGAAGAAAGCGCTAACTCCTGAATTGAAACAAATAGCCTGGTTCTGTTTTAATCAGCCGGAAATTTTTGTAAAATGAGCCATGAACACAACAATGAAGAAAATCCATGAATTTGAAAGATTTCATCGATGATCATACCACTACATTTCTTATATGGTAATGATTTTAAGAAATAAAAATACACAATTTAAAACAATGAATCATTATGAGCATGGAAATATTTCTTCTGAGTAAAAAAATAGGTCACAAAAAGAACAAAATAAATTCTTTTTTTTAGAAAACAGACGTAATAAAAATGTATAGAGCTAAAGATACAAAGGGTAACATAAAGTTCAAGAGATCTGTGGGTAGAGGGATATTTCTTTTTTTATTACTTTTATGTATTTCTTGAATTTATCTCTCGACTATGTATTACTAACTTCTCATTACTGTATAATGAGAAAAAATAGTCGTGATAATTTTTAATAAAGATTATATCCAAAATTTGTTCAAAAGTATATTTAATAAAATGTCTATAATTCTTTCCCAGACCCCCTAGCAACATGATCAATAAACAATATCACTTGCAAAATTTTACCAAATAAAATAAAGCTTAGGATAGTACATTGAACAATAAATTTTAAGAAAACATCTTTCTGAAAAAATGAAAGACTTTATGCCACAGAAAATGATTCTTTGGCTTATGAATAAAAAGTTGATATAACCAATATTACTGTAGTACTGTTTTTATTTATGTATCTTATGTAAAACTTTATATTCTGATAAAATGTTTTTGAAGTTTTCACAATGGAAAACTAGGAAGAGTTTGTATAAATTATAGTGAGGGAAAAGTTAACTAGAAGGAAAACAAGTTCGAGTACAGGCAAAAATATAATTTCAAGAACACTAGATTTTAATATCTTCCAGTAAATAAAAGGAAGAAGATACAAAGGTGTTTTGAAAAATTTAAAATATTCCTAAACGACAAGAGAGGAAGATAGTCATATTTAAGCTCATCGACATTTTAGCCTAAAATTATATCATCTCTAGTTCAATAAATTATCTCTCACTTTTAAATGTTACCAATGAAATATGCTATTTTGATAGCAATTTTAGAAAATTTTCTATTTTGTGTTACATGGTACAGGATTCTGTATCATTCAATGAAAGTCTAAAATTTAATATTTTTGAATGAGTAACTATGACTGAAACTGTGGCATTAGGACGACATAGCTGATAGAGAGAAGTTAAATCCATAGACTTTCCTTGGTAAAGAGATGTGAGCTAGTCCCACCAAAACTGCCAGAGACAATTTCAGACAAAAGAATAGCTCCGATTTCTCGGGTGGAGAGAGGAGATCATGGGCTCATATATCACATGCTACTCTAATTTGCAAAGGAATCTGAGAAACACCAAATTGCAGTAATAAGAAAAGGTGACACTTGTACCATTTCACAGTCTTCTTATATATTCTTTTCCTAGAGTAGGATAGTCTGGGGTACGTTTTCTTCTCTCTCTAACCTCTATCATAAGAGAGAACTACTATCATGCTTGAACGCCCAGTAGACCATCTGAGCAACAGCTAGGGGGTCATCTAGGTTGACACAGGAGAGCTCAAGCTGGCATGATTAAACCAGGGAACACATGTTAGTGATCTTCACTAAGGACCTGAGACCTACTCAATATGGATCCTGTTTCACTTTGTGCATTTGATTTGCAAAACTCTCTGCCAAATGTGACTTTAACATTTCAAAAACTGATCAAGGTCCTTGCAGTGAAAAGTTAAAGCTGCATTTATATCTTCCCTCTCCCATTCGCTGACTGTGTGACCCGCGTGAATTTGCTTAACATTACTGAGCCTTAGCTTCCTCAATTTTACAGTAGAAGATACGGTTTGAACTTCGTGGGATCTTGTGAAGTTTAAATGAGCTAATGCATGGAATGTACCAGCACAAATCTGGCACAGAAAAGTTGCAGAAGAGAATAAATGTTAGTCCTTTCACTTCTTGTTGATCCTCATCCTTTCACCTACTACAACCCTCTGAATGATGTCCCATATTTTGGTTAACTTGAGCCGCTTACTGCAGCAGTGTTTCTCACTACGAGAGCTTAAGACTCACATTCCTAGTGAGGAATATAGAGTTGAAGGGAGGGTAGGTTGCAACAATAAAATGGTACTTTGAAAAAGCCCAAAAGATTATTCTTAAATGTTCCATTGTGTGTGTGGGCTTACTGGAAATCAAACTAGCAGACTAGCTTAAGCTCAAGGTAATAACACCATATTTATAAATAAGTATAATCAACGTAAGCTAGAAAAAATGCTCATACGTTCAGAATATTACAAACAATGCTGCAATGGATTGATCTGTAAGTGGAATTTCTTAGCTAAAGAGAAATGCACGCTATCCATTTTGTTAAATCTTTGAAAATTGCCCACCGCTACCACCAAAAGTAACATCAGTTTACAGCCCTGCCACATGATATGAAGACATGTTTTCCTCTACATCTTTGCCAACACTTAATGTTGACTCTCTTTAGTTGTCACTACCACCATCCTTCCCTCAATTTGACCACTTTTGTCCCTTAGCCATCAACTTCTATTTCTTGAATTGATAGTTCCTAGAAAGGCTGTGTACTACAGTGATAAAAATATGGGCTCAGGACCTGAACTGCTTCAGCTTAAACAATAAATATGGTTATATGTTGCTTCTGTAAACAAATTTGAAACAGGAATATTAAAGCCAAAAGGGAAGTATATTTAAATTGCTATAGGTTTTCAGAGGAAGGAAACAAATACTTACATCTCAGAGAATTCAAAGAGGCAACCTTTGAGGAAAGAAAAATAGATTTGACCACATGACATAGATTAGAAGTGTGTTCCAGAAGGTAATTTAGTTTAATAGGAACAAAGCTGAATGAGAGTGTGATGGTTAATTTTATGTGTCAACTTGACTGGGCTAAGGGATGCTCAGAAAGCAGGCAAAACATTATTTCTGGGTGCGTCTGTAAGAACATTCCCGAAATCGTTTGAATCAGTAGACTGAGTATAGAGGACCTGCCCTCGTCAATGTGGGCAGGCATCTTCCAAAACATTGAGGGCTCAAAGAAAACAAAAAGGCAGTGGAAGGGCAAATTTTCTTTCTTTCTTCTTTAGCTGGGATGTCCATCTTCTGACCTTGGACATTGGAGCTCCTGGTTCACAGGTCTTCAGACTCCATTACTTACACCACCAAGCTCTCTGGTTCTCAGGCCTTCAGACTTGGAACGAATTATATTACAGGCTTTCTTGGTTTTCCAGCTTACAGATGGCAGATGAAAGGACCTCTAGATCTCCATAACCATGTGAGGCAATTCTAGAATAAATTTCTTTTTTTTTTTTTTTCAAAGATTGACACCTGGGCTAACAACTGTTCCCAATCTTTTTTTTTTTTTTTCTGCTTTATCTCCCCAAATCCCCCCTGTACACAGTTGTATATCTTAGTTGCACATCCTTCTAGTTGTGGGATGTGGGACGCTGCCTCAACGTGGCCTAAGGAGCAGTGCCTTGTTCGCGCCCAGGATCCGAACCCTGGGCCGCCACAGCAGAGCGCGCCAACTTAACCACTCGGCCACGGAGCCGGCCCCTAGAATAAATGTCCATATGCACACACATATATATATTTCCTATTGGTTATATTTCTCCAGAGAATGCTGACTCAATGAGGGTAATAAGATAAGTGAAAGGAAATAATGATGAAATGTTTAATTTAGATCAAATCTTAGAAGGCTTTAATACAAGAGAGAGTTTAGATTTATTCCTCCCGGAATAAGAACGTCAAAGCACAGAAACTAGAGGACAGTCATTGACTATTGATAGTATGGCCAAATTTACCTAAGCTCTTTTAAAGTTCTGTACAAAAAGAAAAACGATACTCAAGCATGGGAGAGACCCACCTGCAGAAATTTTCATATAATATTTGGTATGGTCCTGAGCATCATCATTCTCATCTTCCAAGCTTTCTAAATGCTCTCATTGTCTTAAGACTAACCAAGAAAAAAAGAAGTGTTATGGATATGATGACTGGCTATCAAAAAAAAAAACAATGACAGAGGAGACATCAAAGAAAATTTAATGTCTTGATAGAAAAAATGCTATTGAAGAATACATTGAAGAAATGGATATCATGAGCAAAAGTATCATATACAGAAATATTTAGTCATGCTCTCAATTATTATTTAAAAAGATAATAGCACAAGTTAAATATAGGCCTATGAATAAACTCAACTCTGTATTTTGTGTGTGTATGTGTTTCAAATAAAACTTAAATAAGCATTTTGTTCAATATCAAAAGTCCATTATATCCTTCATACATAATAAAATTAAAATATATGGTGCATCAATACTTGTAGCAGCAATATTCACAATAGTCAAGAGGTGGAAAGAACCCAAATGTCCATCAATGGATGAATGGATAAACAAAATGTGAATGTGAAATATTATTCAGCCTTAAAAAGGAATGAAATTCTGATACACATTACAATATAGAGGAATCTTCCAGACGTTATGGAAGGTGGAATAAGTCAGACACCAAGGGACAAATATTCTATGATTCCCCTTATATGAGATACCTAGAATAGTCAAATTCATAGAGACAGAAGACAGAATGTTGCCTAGTAGGGGTTGGGGGAGGGGATAATGGGGAGCCACTGTTTAACGTTTATGGAATTCAGTTTGGGATCATGAAAATGTTCTGGATATGCACAGTGACTATGGTTGCACAACAATGTGAATGTACTTAATGCCACTGAAGTGCATAATTCAAAATGGTTAAAATGGCAAATTTTATGTTATGTATATTTTACCACAATAAAAATAAAATGCTGCCTGTGAAGATTGAGAAGAGATTCTCTTTTAAAGGAAGTGGTATTAAATCATTTCCATACTGTAATGCACAAGGAAGGAGAAATTATTCAAAGAAGATCTTATCATTATTAGATCTTAACATTTTATCATACTGTAATTCCTCTTGATTATATTACATATTTCATTGCTGAAAACCTTTGAATAATCTCAATTCAGTGCATAGTCTTGAAAAAAAGTCTACATTCAAAATTGTTTTTCTACTTTTATCTATATGTATAAGATATGTAAAATTGTTTTCTTCCCAGAAATCAAATGGCTGGATAACCGCTCTTGCAGGGGCATTCACTAACCTTTGAGCTGCCTCAGTTTCCTTCTGCTATAAAATCTGACTTAAGATATAGACAACTTCATCTGTGACTACAAAAATTCAAACCTTCCTCCATTAATCAAATTATCTTTTAAATTGTGATATGTATGCAATTATTCCATGAAATGTATTGATTGTATTAAATAATGTTTAGAACTATGAAGTAAGGTTCACCTATGAGCCCAAACCCATTAACTCAACCTAAAAGAAATTTGACAGTAAGTATTTAATTACTGATATTCTACCAAAATTGGCATTTAATAAAGAGACTTTTCCTAAACACTAAAGAGCTTTAAGATATGAAATGGAACAGTCTATGTCTTGAAAATGAATTTAGTCTTAAAAGGAAGAAAAATTAATACAGTCATGTTCAAAAGCCTTTAATAGGCCTGTAAGACTAAAAGAGAACCACTTCGGTCTCTCATTATGAAGCAGTATAACATTTTACTCACAGGCTTGGGGAGGAAAAAAGAAAGCCAGGCCCCAATGAAACATCACATTATACACAGAACATAATGTGCAGAATACACATTCTTCAGTGTTCAGTAATGAGCTCAGAAACCTCATCACAATAAATACTGAGAAAATTCCAAAAAGTGGACAAGCAGACCAAATTTCAGGCCTGAATACTAGGAAGAACTCAATATGGAAAACTTTTTTCTTCTAAAGCTTAAGCTATGGGAAGACTTTGGCCAGAAAATTGAGGCTGTGCTATTCAACATGGTTGATCTGGATTTTCAATTTCCCATGCTGCTTATTGTACAATATTGTGTCCCATTTATTTTGAGTATGAAAAGTTTTATGTTGGAAAATGACATTTGAGCAAAAGACCAGGATTTCTGTGGGTCAAACAGCTCCATCCAAAGGGCTTAGTCAATGTAGAAACATAATCTGTGTATGACTCTAACACTGATCACCTGGTATGTTGAAGCCAAGTCTTTGAGTTCTTGCAGTAGGAATCCACCACATTTCCATTTAACTTGTAAAATATGTTTCTTCCAGGGTCTTGGCACTTGTAACAACATTTCTAATTAAGCTAACTCCTAGAAATTAAGTAAGTAGATTCCTTGACATTTTAAAATTGATTGCTTTTTCACCCTGGTTGTTACTATTTCTTGTAAATTGTAGGTGTGGGTTGTTTGCCAAACTGTACAATAAAATGAACTCTTTGATCCCTAAATACTGCTATTGGGACTTTCCAGTATAATGAATTTTCACATCACTAATTCTTTCATGCTTCATTATTTTCTTTCAGATGTCCAGTGGTGTTTCTATTTGATGGCTGTTGAAAAAAAGTTCCACATTGGATGTGACCTTAAAAAATAAAGTCCCTCTGAAACAATTCCACATCCTGAGACACTCAAATAGTTTTCAAAGCTGCTCATAGTATCCGTTACAATTTATTGAACATACCTGCATTCAATACATCATTTTTCTATACGCAGTATTTCAAACTTTGAAGTATTTACATTTTTTTCTCTCCGTGCTATCTGGGTGACAGGAATTTTATTTCCTGGCGCAAGTTATTTCACAGGTTGAACAAACACAGGTCTTCCAACAGAATGCCATAATGCAGACATAATATCGACATAAAAAAGAATAATGAATCCGTATGTTCTGTCTTCATGTAACAAGCATCCCCATCTCCGAAAGTCTTTAAAATTGTTTGGCGTTTTCACTTGCACTCACAAGCACTGTGAAGACAGCCAGAGGTTTCAGTTAAATATTTACTGTGCACAATTTTCCCCCCAGGATATAGATTTTTTTTCTCCTTTTGATCAACAGCCTTCAGACATAGTCCCAGAGAGTAAGATAAATGAGAGGAGAGTGAAGTTCTAGACAGTCTTACACAAGGAGCTCAAAATGCTTTGCAGATCCTGCCTCTGCTTTAAGCCTACCCTGGGTCAGTAATCACAGCAAACCAATCCCTCCACACGTATTGTTCAGGAAAGTGTGTGAAACAAGGTTACCGGTTCTTTCAGTGTACACGTATTTCATCCCACAGAGCTTCTAGCTACTCTGTAGCATGGCTCTATGTGTGTGTGCACGTGTGTGGGTGTGCATGCCTAGACCTGACAAAATTTAGTGAAAGTGAATATGGCCAAGGAGAGTGATTATTCCCAGTATGCTGGGTGAGGGACCAGTCCTTAAGCCAGATACGTTTATACGCATTTTATTTACATTAACTCATTTAATCTACACAACTTTGGAGTGAATGTCACTTTTGATTCCCATTTGCATTTGGAGACAACACCCAGTAATTAAAGTGAATTATCTAGAGATACACAGAAAGTAAGTAACAGAGGTACAACTCGAACCTATGATTTCAGTACCATGTATTTTTTTTTTGAGCAAGATTGGCCCTGAGTTAACATTTGTTGCCAATCTTCCTTGTTTTTTTCTCCCCAAAGTCCCAGTACATAGTTGTATGTCCTAGTTGGAGGTCGTTCTAGCTCTTCTATGTGGGATACCACCACAGCATGACCTGATGAGTGGTGTGTGGGTCCGTGCCCAGGATCTGAACTGGCGAACCCTGGGCTGCTGAAGAGGAGTACTGGAACCCAACCACCCGGCCAGCCCCCCATGTCTTTTAAAATATGCTGTCTCATAAAACAATTATGACCACCCACTGGGGGCCTCATTTGCATATATATCCATTAGTTTTTAAGAGAGCTGTCTTGAAAGATTTCATAAGCTCAATATAGCCTTCTTCCTGTTATAAGAAAAGACTTATCTCAGGAAAAAATTTAGACTTTCAGGTTAAAAAAGAGGCAAGTACTTGTCTGCCCTAAACTTAGATGGAAAAGACTTACATGGGCCCTAGTTTGTAGGCTCAGCTACAAAAATAACTTCCCTTGTCTATTTGCACTGCCAGGCACCTTCTAGACTTGTTTAATTCTGTCTAAGTGACTGGTATGAAGTCTATGAGTCTCTGGCAGGCACCACATGGGATTCATCACCCAGTGCTGTTTACCTGCCAATCTGCCTCGCATTGAACCAGAGGTGTGCCACTGAAGTAAGGTCTCTGAATCTTCTGAGATGGCATACCTAGCAGTATACTTTAGTAGAAAAGACTCTAACAATTAAAACAGACTGAGGAGTGAGGGCAAGTGTGGGGAAAATGAATGGTAGTTGCAATAGCCTTATTGGAGCCTTCACAGAGGATGGTGGTAAGTAGTTTTAAAATCTACAGGCTGGTCCTCCAGGAATGTGTGTCTCAACAGAACTAAACTGAGCAATAGCAGAAGATGCTGTGGCTGTGTGCTTGTCCGATGCCAGGAGGCACTGAGGACTGCGTGTGAGCGCAGGTGCTGAGGAAGACTGGGAGCTTCTTCTTTTCTTTGTGCTAGCCAGCATGGCCAAGGACCAGGCTTACATTTGAACGAATTTGGTGGAACAGTAAATGGAACACAATATTTCAGCTACTGCTTCTCTAATTCTTTCAATACGTGTTTATGTGAAATTTAGCAAAGATCTAGAGTAATAAAGTAAATGTTTTATCTTTTCTAGCAAAAATTAATTCTTTTAATAATTCGAGTTGGTTTATCAGATCTGTTGAGAGAATTTCTATTACGCAAGGAGATGAAGAGTTTAGGCCTAGTGTGTCTCATTTTGGTGAGCATGCATTTTTCCCCTCTCCAGATTTTGATTAACTGATTCCTTTTGAAATTAAAATAAAATTATTAAAGACATTAAATCTTTCCTTTTACATCTAGGGTAAAGACTTTCTGTAAATATCGCATATGTGCTTTAAATAGGTTATTATAAAATGTATTGTCCATGCTGAACACTTTTGAGACACTTTTGAAAGCAATGTTTATAGTGCTATTATTAATAATCTATCTATGTTTATTAATAATTACGATGGGAAACAGACATGAATGAGACTCTCCAAGTAAACTAGGTCATATAGTTACCTTAGTTTTAAGCATCAATCAGATATTAAAGAAAGGCAATAGTAAATGATTTCAAGGCTCCATTGCAAAACTAGTTTTTAATCACAGGCTTATTCTCATTTACGGATTTACGAAGAAACATGATTCAAAAAATGCATTTTAACAGGAAAGTCTTAAATATGCCTGGCTAAAGCTGCCAGGGAAAGAAAATGAAAACGTTTTATTCCTGTAATTATAGGTATTAGTGCAGGAAAGTGTGCAGCAAGTGTACACTAATGCATTTGTTAATTTCTCCAAGATAATTTCTGAAACACTCAAGAAAGAATAAATTAAAAGCAAGCTTTCTGAGATAATGAGTATAAAGGGATGCAATAAGATTGCCACTCTTGTGGAAAAAAATATTGCAAAGTGGGAACCTTAATCAGGATCATTAGGGAGAGTTAGTATTGAACAATAAATAACAGTATGAAAAAATATATATTTTTTAAGTTTGTAATGTGAGTCTACAGGATTTTCTGTGACTTTGGGCAAATAACTTAAGCTTGCTGTGCCTCAGTTTTCTCATTTATGAAATGGATATAATAATACTTCCATTATAAGGCTGTTGTGAGGATTAAATTGTATATGTAAATATGGTAAAATAAAGATGATACATAGTAAGCAGTATAATGGGTAGCTATTGCTTTTATTGTGTTCCCTAAAATAATAAAACTCATCATATTTTCCAATAATTTATCTTTAATTGTAGTAACTTTCAGTTCTATGTAACATGACATTTAGTAACCAGCGACAAACGCTTTAATATACCTTTATCTGTATCAATACTGTAAAGAAAATCATTTTGTAATGTACCTAAAATGCAATCATTCTAACAACAGCTAAGTAGGGAATCCTTGGACAAGAAACCTAGAATATTCATTTATTTCTTTGTTTCCTTCATTTGATTGTTCATGCATTCCTATAACAATTAGTCACCAAGCATTTATTCTGTGCCAGGGGTTGGGGATACAGAAGGGAACATTCCATTCAAAGTCACTGCCTCCTTATAACTTCTATAGATTATAGCAGGAAAAGTTGGACAAATAAACAAATTTGTAATAGTTATGGCAGGTAAGTGCTCTGGAGGCAAAAGAAAATAGATTAAGTGGGATAAGAAGAGGCAGAGATGAGAGAAAGAGCACTGTGATAAGATGACATTTAAGCAGAGACTTGATGGTCACATGGGGAAGCCACATGCTGTTATACTGGAATAGCATTCCAGGTAGAGAGAGCAAGAGCAAAAGACCTCAGGCATGAGATTGCTTAGCAGATTCCAGGGAGAGTGGGGAAGTAGGATTGGCTTGAACAAATGACGGACGGGGAAGAAGGTAGAAAACGAGGTCAGAGAGGAGGCCAGATCACGGGCAACCTTGAAGGCCATCGTAAGGACTTGGGCTTTCATTCTGAGTATGATCAAAGGGCCATTGGAGGGTTTTGAACAAAGACCATATGAAAATGGAATACAGTGGTCCTTAGCTTTTTGCTTTTAACATGGTTATCAAGAGGTATAAGAAAACAAATTCCTGAGCTCCCTGAAAACTAGCCCGCTGCCAGTCAATCATAGAGTCCATCCTCCAGGTTCTCGAGGCTCTAACCAGTTTGCTACTGTCTGAGTCTTCGGAAGACAGATAAAAGATAAGCAAGAGAGTGAGAGAAAAGCAAAAGGGAAAAGTTCTGAGTTTTTATTTTTCATATATTTTTTCCTTAAGAAAGATAAAAGAGGGAAAAGAAAGAAGAGGTCATTCCTGCCCAAGTAGGTCTCATTATAGCTCTGTCACAGCTGCCTTAAAGGAGCGACTGAAGCAGTTAGTGCTGATTCTAAGGAGGACAGCAGCCCATCTAACCAAGCTCTGAATTTCCTAGCTTTGCCATGTGGTTGCTGTGTGAACCTGAGGGAGTCACATGACTTATGCCACAGTTTCCCTATCTATGAAATACGGTAAATCTGCCTCACAGGCTGGTTGTGAAGAGCAGGAGCTCACACATAATAAATAAATGTAAGTGTGTGTTGTTATTGTTTTTGATAACAAAATGAAATTTATAATAAGATTGAAAGATGGCATTTAACCTAATAACTTCATTATAAGACGTTCTTTATTGTAATATGCCCATTAAGAGTTACTTTAAGGATAAATGAGAGACTAACTAATGTACTAACTGCTTTTAAAATCCATCTAATTTTCAGAAATGTTAAAAATGTTACTGTTACAAAGAGAAATTTCATCTTTAAAACAATAGTAAGATGATCACTGAAAATAAAAAAATGAAAAAATGGTATTTGGCTAATATGCAAAACCTAAGATCCAATAGGTAAGACTATTTCTGCCATGAAACCACCTTAAATTAGAAACTGCAAATTATGTATGCATGTGCCAAAACACGACTGCTTCAGCAAGTGATGAATTTGCATATACAATGATTTTAATCAAAGATACCTATTTGATTGCACAATTATCTGTTTTGCATACACAAAATTTGAATTCTGCCCATGTGAATCCTCGTTTGTACATGCACCCAATTATTTTGTTGGGACAACTTAGAAATCCCTATTTGATATATTAGGAAATTAGCTCTCTTCCATCTGTAGCAATATGGATTCAGTTTTTATTGACTAGTAAAATAGAACTCCCCGGAAGAACATGGGAAATGAATCCTGCTTCCACTCATGACAGAGGGGAATGCTACTCCACTTCCATTCTCTGCCAAAAGAAGCAAAACATGTTTTCTCACACACCTTTTTGTTCCTTTCTGCCTTCTTATTTGGAAGTTATTTCAAAATTTAAAGATTTTGGTTCACAGGGAGAGCCCTTGAGTGGTGATCATACTGAGTTCACTCAATTTTCTACATTGTTAGTCCCTAAATGATGGGAGGAAGCTGTTGATCTCTACCACTCTTAAGCAATAGAGAAAATTTAGAGCTGGTAAAAAGCACCAAATTTATAGTCCTAGAAACAGATGTTCTCTGTAGAGCTCTTGAAAAAAAAAAATACAGCCTGAAAAGCAGCGAGGCAAAACTCTGTGTTATTATGGTCTTGCTGTACAATCAAGATTCTCCTTGGCCCTGCGTAAGGGTGTTGTGGTACAATACGCTGGGAAAATTGATGCCCACAATGACAAAGTTCTGGATAAGTGGGATGTCTGTTTTCTAACTCACTCATTCTGACAGGCCCATCGGGATACAAGCCTCTTCAAAATCCAAAGTTATTCATAAGCTCATGTTAAGAGGTTTCTCTATGCTGTAGATGGGCCATTGGTAAGAGCAGGAGTCTTTTGCCTTCTGAATCTTTCAGATCGAGATCTTCTCTGCATGCTTTTGGAATCAGCCTTGAGGATTCATCTGAGACCCAATTTGGCAATCGAAATAGACACAATATTATTATTGTCCCTCCTGTTGTTCACCTGCATGCAGATATGTACTTGTGAAAATGGGATCCTCCCTTAGTAAAAGAGAGGAAATCTATGTTTTAAATATTCATAATTTTGCCAACTACACCTTGATTTTGTTTGGTAATCAGACTATAGAGAGATCCTTTCAAATGCTCTTAATTCTTGAATTTTGAACCTTTCCGTTCACCCCAATACTGAATTTTCTCTGATAAATTTCATCTTAAATACTTAGATCTGCTCACCGTTGTTGCAATAAGCCCAGGTCAAGTCTGTCTATAGTGTCTTTTCAACAATACTACAGTCTGTTTTCTTCCCGTGTTCACTTTCAATATCTCCAGGGAGGGAACATATTATAGTAATTAAAAGCACAGTGGGTCTTGGAGTCAGCCACATCTGGTATGGGAGACTGAACCATGCCTCCAGGTATTCTTGTCCTTGTTTGGTTCCTTCTTAGTTGACTCGGGGCTTGGCCATTTGATTTTATTTTGAAAAATGGGGCTTTAGGAAACATGATACAAGGTGAGGCACTTGAACACTTGAACACGAGGTGAACACTCCTTGGAACTGAGCTGCAGGCTATGTGAAAGTCTAAGTTATTCTGCTAGAAAGAAAGGTCATGTGGAGAGCCTCTGGAAGATAACTCACCATGTATGCAGACAGGCCACATAGAGAACTGAGACTTCCAGTTAAGCGCCTAAGTGAATACAGCCACATAAGTGACTCTAGCCAATCTCAGGTGGAACAGAATAACTGCCCAGTCAACCTATAGAATCATAAGGAATAACAATTATTTTAAGCCACCAAGATTTGGGGTATTTACTTACACAAAAATAGATAATTGATAGACTTTGGGTCAAATCTAAGCTCCATTATTTATTTAACTATGTGACTTGACTGAGTTGTTTAAGCTTTCTAAAACTCACATTTTCTAGCTTTACATTATGGGCAATAATTGTACTACCCCACAGGGCTGTGGAATGGATTAAATAAAATAACGTAAAAAACACTTAGCACAATGCCTGAGCCATAATAAGTGCTTAATGAGTGTAGTCGTTACCATCAGTTTCACAATCTCAACCATCCCCATCACCACCATTATGAAAATCATCACCACTAACAACACCAACGCCAAGACCAACACCACTAACATTGCCACCAAAGCCTTTCTCAAATCTAGCTTTCACGATTCCTTTAGTATCTGCTGCCATGGGGAAAATCAATCGTTTTTAGTTATGTTTTTAAAGCCATACATACACAAAAAACTTCTTTCATTATAGTCAATGATGATGTAAAGTAATAAAAATAACACATTTAGATATATCTTTACATTATTTCGTTAGATTGCTAAAGAGGTAAAGAGATTTGCCAAGATCACTCAGAAAGCAAATGGAATGGTCGTATTTGAATCCCATGTCCTCTCGTCACAAATTCTAAGGTCTTTTTAAACATTCTGGCTATTCTAAAAATAAGAGTCTATGTCTCTGATGAGAAAAAAAATCTCCATAAAGGCAGAGATTTTGTTGGGCTTACTATTCTATTCCTAACACCTTGTGTATAAAAGCTTCTCCAGAAATATTTGTTGAAAACATGAATCAATTGACAATTGATTGGTAGTTTGGCAGAGCAGGGCTGTGTGGTCAGAAGGCCTGGGTTTGAATCCCAGTTCTGCCAGTTACCAGCTACGTGAGCTTGGGCAATTTAATATTTCTGTGCCCCAGTTTCCTTATATGTTAAGAGGATAACAATAGCACATACTATCTAGGATTGTTTTAGTGCACATAAAACACTCAGAACAGTGTCTGACAAATAATAAGCACCAGATAACTGTTAGCTATTATTACTATTTGTTGTTATATTGAGCTCTGTTGATACATGGAATAGTATATATGAATGTTAACTTAAAGAAGAGGAATATTTATACATATCAAAAGAAGGTAGTGTTGATACCGGCTCAGAACAAGGTTGACATAAAGGAAGCCATAGTATAGAAAAGAAACCATATTGTTGAATGACCTCTGATTAACCCAGCTGGATATGCACCCTCCAGGAGACATACATGTTCTGTAGGTTTTATGGCCCCTCTCAGCTGCTATAAGTTGATAACTTTGTTTTTTTGAGTTCTTTAGGAATGTGATGACCCCTGGGCAGAGAGTCTATGCTGATAGCCATCATCAATGACAACAGAAAGATCTGGGTATAGGTCATTGCTCTGGTCTCTGATGCATATCCAGGAAAACAAAAGATTAACAGGAACTAAGACCAGACGTCTGTCCTCCCTGTAGACTAGATGTCTGTCCCACCCAGAGACCAGCCCCCTATATAACTGGCCTATAGTCTTTGTTCTGTAAGATGATTCTTTCGGACATTAGTCAGCCATCTTCCCCCTTGTTAGCAAGCTGTAATAAAACCCATTCTCTCCTACCACCTTGCCTCTCTGCTATTGGCATGTCTTTCGGTGGGCAGATGACTTCCTCCTTGGATGGTAACAGTGTGTGGTCTAAAACAATGGCTGTCAAACTCCATTTTTGATTAGAATCATCTGGAATGATTGGTAAAGTTCAGTTTCCTGCACAATCCACCCCTTCCATCTATCCTCTGTATTTTTAACAATTGTACCAAAGGATAATGATGAGGATTATTTTAGGCTGCTTACTTTTAAAAACTGCAGAAGGGAAGGAGGCTCTGAGGAGTGGAATTTGCTTGCAGTTTGATGAGAGACATTTGCATTTGTGAAGGAAGTCTCCATCTGTGTGGTGTCTCCCTCTCTGCACCAGGAGGAAAGGGGGATGACCTTATCTCTAGAAACTCTTAATGGGGACGGCAAAGACTTAAGTTTTATTGTGCTTGCCTGGTAACCTCATGTAGCTGACTCCCCCCACCACCAACATCCTCCGGGAAGCATAGGACATCCTGACTTAATCTGGTCTGATTCTTATCTAAAGTTATAGGACCACCCAATAACCAGACCCCACCTACACTGATACCATTTTAATGACTTTTTACATATTCTTTCCTTTGTCTTGTAAAGAGATAACTCACATACCTATGCCTTAAATTTCGCCCTATGTTCAACCCATGTTTGCAGCAGCTCTGACTGCCCATGGGTCCTGTCCCCATGCTATTCCACACTATGCTCTAAATAAAAGAGCATTACTGCCAGACCTTGAGAGTCCAAGAAATCTTTCTTTCGACCCCTCGGCTTGCCGACCCCGCATCAGATAATGTTTGCATAGTCAGGCTTGGAAAGTACTGAAATCAAATGAGTTTTAATTAGTGTAAGTTCAGGTACTATGTGATTTAATTAGATGAGATATTTTGGAGTACAGAGATTTTTCCATTGCCCTTCAAATCCAATCATGGGGAGTTGAGTATTCTACTCAGGGTCCCTACCATGTGCCATTTGGGTCTCTCTTCTCTCCTTTCTTCTCTTCCTTAGAGAGAAGATAACTACTTCCAAGTGACACTGACCCTTCCAGAACTTGAGGAAAAACTTAAAAGGACTGGTAGAATCTTGATTCTTAAAATGTGGTCCATGGGGCAGCAAAATCAACATTACTTGGGAGCTTGTCAAAAAAGCAAATTTCAGGCCCTAATGTAGGGCACTGGTTCTCACCTCAGTTCACCATGGAATCACCAGGAAGCTGGAGCATCAGTCTTTGGATACCAGGCTCCACCCTGAGCGACAGACTGAGTTAATTGGTCTGGGTGCAGCCCAGGCATTAACTATTTTTTTCTCAACTCCCCAGGTGATTCTGACATGCAGTTTGGATGAAGAAACACTCATCTAGAGGAAAGAGGTTGAGCAGAAAACTTCAGATTGATTTTAGCCTTCTACTTTCAAGGCTTTTTCCAGGTTCTTATGGGAATCCAGTTTCTGGAAAGCCCTTCAAATTTCCTTACATCACTGGACTACCCTCTTGGCTTTATTATTCATGGTTACTGACCCACCATGCCTGGTCTGACTTCTATTCTGTCTTCTTGATAATCTCCCTGGAATGTGAATAAGCTTAACAATTAGACTAGAGAACATTCATAATGTAAATAGAAACATGATACAAAACCAATGACATTTTACTACATTTTCAAGGAAAAAGTCAAGCACTTGAAAGCATAGCAATGATGATCATGTCTAGTTATATTACAGTTAGGACTCTCTAACCACCACATCCATTGTTGCTTTTTATAAGTTGACCATTTCAAGGTGATGATATGACTGCTATTGAATAGATTGCAATATTAGAAAAATACATTTACTTTTTGCAAAGTCTTACATCTCATTCACTTGAGAATTTTTTGACTCAGACAGATTGACTTTCTTTGATCTTTCACAGTTTACCATAGATTAACCAGTTAATGAAAGGGAAAGTAGACCCTGGGAGCTAGCAAGACTCAGTTCTTTTTGTGTGTGGCTGAACTGAAACTGGGCATTTTTTCTCTAATCTTAAGATTGATCTTTACACAGTGAAATAAGAACACTAAAAATCCAATCCAAATCAAATGCTTGAAAAGTAATGTCTTGACTGCAATTCCTTGAATAAGAGTCAAAAGGAGAGAATAATTTATGTAATATCTTGCTATTCACAGCGTGGTTCTTGGACCAGCAGCTTTGGCATCACCTGGGAGCTATAGAAATGCAGATTCTTGAGACTTACTATAGACCCAATGAATTAAAGTCTGCATCTTAACAAGATAGTCCAGGTGATTGATAGGCAAGTTAATGTTTGAGAATCACTATGTAATATACAGTAAGACTCACAAATTTTTTTCCCCAATATTTGCTCTTCCTTAAGTAACATCCTATACAGCATCCCATCCAGCTACCCATTCCTCTTTCTTATCCAAACTTTTTGTAAATTTTTCTTACACTTCCAAACTTTTCATTATTCTCCTTCCAACCATCTCTCACTTTGGCCATCTCTTATTTTACCATGCAGTTTAGTCTATGGGTAGGAGCAGGATGCTATACAAAGTTACTCTTTCATAATCTTTTCTTTATTGGAGTTGAATAAACAAAAATAGTGACACTTTCTCTTGATCTATTCTAAACTGGAAAAAGCTCACGGAAGTAAAATGAGTAACAACCTGATGCAAAGTCTTTTCCTTACTAGTCTGACAATGTGAAGAGTATCCACGAAAACACCAATTTCCCAGTACTGTAAAAATATACAAATATGTTAGGTTTGTTCTTCCAAGACAGAGATAAAAGGATACCAACTTCTCCAAAGATGAATTAGATGGATTCAGACTATACCCACTCATCTTAGTTTTCAGTGAGTAATCATAATAATCCAAGGCGTTTTTAAGTTGAGATAGAGAAATTATTTTTCCTCTTTCTCTTCTTATAAGAATAATAGATTTGTGCCAGTAAGTGTTGAGTGTTTCACTAACAATACAAACACTATAAAATATACCTTGTAACTACCAAAACAGTAACTAACAGCAAGCTATTACTTTTCTAACTGATTGAGGTTTGATTAAGTGAAGACTCTATGAAAACAAATGTCTTTCTTGACAGTATCTGGTTGAAAAGTAGATTCTTAGTTTTACTTGAAGAAACAAAAGATCCTGAAAGGCCTGATGGATTGCCAGAGGAAAGCTCTTTCTTTTTTCAAGGGCAAACTATTGCAGCATATATTTTATTGTCATCATTAACATTTTTTACAATATTTAATACCATATTCCCTTCTCCCTCACAGAATATTACCCAGTAGAAGCCCCTAAAATGAGCCACAACATATTCATAACAAAGACAGAAAAGAAAACTCTCTTTCAATGTCTGCTTTCCAATATGATAATTCAACTACAACAAAGTCGAATTTAATCAGCTATGAAACTGGAAAAATGAAAATCAGCCTGTGCGTACATCACGGCCGTGATTGCTAACACTGCCGTGAAATGGGGACAGAAAAGAGGGAAACATCTGCTGCTTCTTACCAAACCTCTATATAATGTTAAATTATTGTTTTTGTAAAAAAACTTATTTCTTTACAAGCCGTTCTGCTTTTGATGGTGTGAACCTTTGGGTGTTTTCTCAGGGTCATCCCTGGGCAAGCAGATGGTACATGTGACATGGAAAACATTCAGAAAACAGTAGCCTCTCCTAGACTCCTGGTGTGCATGTACGGGAGACTCTCTGAGTTGTTCAGTCTTGGCTCAGTTCAGAAGGAAAAAGGGAAAGGTTACCCCCGGGGAAGAAATGCAGCCTACTTTAGGGCATGCCTGGCTTTCAGTCCATGTCAGTGTTCACTTTTTTTTTTTTTTGAGGAAGATTGGTCCTGAGCTAATTACTGCCAATCCTCCTCTTTTTTTGCTGAGGAAGCCTGGCCCTGAGCTAACATCCATGCCCATCTTCCTCTGCTTTATATGTGGGACGTCTACCACAGCATGGCCTTTGCCAAGCGGTGCCATGTCCACACCCAGGATCCAAACCGGCGAACCCCGGGCCACCGAGAAGCGAACGTGCAAACTTAACTGCTGCGCCACCGGGCCAGCCCCAGTGTTCATGTTTTTATAGGTTTCACAGGCAAGATAAATCCTTTTGAATCACAGAAAGAATAAAACATTCTATGCAGATCTGAAAAGAGAAAAAGCAACTTACCACAGTCATTCAGTTAATTCACAGGCACCATCATCTGAAACAGCAGAAAAGTATTTTGATATTGCAATCATAAACACTATGAAAAACTTTCAAATTGGCTTCCAACACCGATTGTGAATGTGTCTACAGAACCCAAATTAAATAAGCAATAAGGATACTTTGATCTCGATCATTTAGTTTTTTGAAATGGAAGGGTTTCATCCTCACCATTTTAGGTTCAAATTAGATAACTGGTTGTTTTTCAAAATCTTTTTTATATACATACTGACATATCTATATTTTGCATTGATATTTTCTTATATTCAAGTTTAAAAGGTAGGCAGAAATGGAGTCTCCTGTGTAATATAGTCTTGGTTCTGGCATGAACACAATTGTGAAATACTTATCCTAATACACAGCTCTGATAATGCCATAGAAATCACCTTGCTGAGCTCAAAAATTCTATTCTCTATACAAAAAAAATGAAAGTATTTAGCATAGCGCTCAGCACCTTCAGTCATTCACCCTATTGTACCTTCCTACGATTCTCTCCCATAATTCTCCAGTGCATCCTTATTCTACCTTTCCAGTTTATCTCCCACTATTTTCCTTTGCGCCCTATACTAACATCATCTTAAACACATTTTCTTTTTTTGAAGAATACTTTGGTTCACCCCTTTTTCTCTGCCTCAATATTCTTTCTACCCATTCTTTTTTTTTTTAAAGATTTTATTTTTTCCTTTTTGTCCCCAAAGCCCCCCGGTACATAGTTGTGTATTCTTCGTTGTGGGTTCCTCTAGTTGTGGCATGTGGGACGCCGCCTCAGCGTGGTCTGACGAGCAGTGCCATGTCCGCGCCCAGGATTCGAACCGACGAAACACTGGGCCGCCTGCAGCGGAGCGCGCGAACTTAACCACTCGGCCACGGAGCCAGCCCCTCTTTCTACCCATTCTTTAAGGCTGCCTCAATTAACATGTCCTCAGTGAAGCTTGTCTTGACACTCAGATAAGGAACGAATTACTCTTCTTTTTCTAGGTGTTCCCAGTGTATTTTGTACTTCGTTACGGTACTCAACAAATTCTATCTTGTGTTAAAGATACAGGTGTTCATGCCATGACCCTGTTTATTTTTGCCTACTCAGATGACTTCCTGCTGTCTTTGGCATGGGGAATGTCCAGAAGATGCTGCTTGAGTTAAAGGGAAAAATGCATTTAATATAGAGATAATACATTGTGTGCTTTTTCCTTATGTTCATCTGCCATCTTTTAAGAGAAAAGTATAGCTGCATTGCACCTGTTTCTGCTAATTCAGCTTGAATTTTAAAAGAATAGTAAATCCATTATCAATGAAACATTTTAGTTTCATGACAAAATGAATTAAGGAATTGAAGTTGAAGAAAATTTCCTCCATTGATAAATGACTTTTGAGGTAAGTTAAGACTTTTTGCATCACATGGGAATACATTTTCTGCTTTTTTGATTTAAAAAACATTTTTTTCGCAGGCTTGAATTCTGTATGGAAACGTGACAATACTTTCTGGCCCTCTATTAGCACAACATAAGTTTGAAATTAGTGTTTTGAGGGACAGCGACAGATTTGCTTTGAACCATTAACATGGTCACCCCAGCAGCAAGACTGAAATCGTAGCACAATCTTAGAAAAGAGCCTCTATCTTTTTATGGAGAATGAAGTGATAACCTTGCATTGTTGGTAATTTTGCACTCCTGGCCTAGATAACCATGCCAGATCAGACTCTGCTTATAGGAAGCATGCATGTGTATTACATACTCACAACGTCTCATCGTTCATTCTCCTTCTGGGCCCACAATCCCACTTAGGCTTCAAAAGGTTGGCAAACCATTCTGTGCAATTACTCATATCAGGTTTTTTTTTTTCTAGATGATTATAAATCGGCTATCTATTCACCCATTTTATTGAAGACTTTCTTACTGTTTTTGTGTAATATATTAAACGTCCTAAGTATTATTGAATTGAATAATAAAATTTTAAATAACAAATGTAAAAATTTTAATCTAGATATTGAAAATAAAAGCAACGTTTCTTAATTTGGTGAGAGGAAAAACTTCTTTAGATTCTTTTTATCTAAGCCTAGAATGTGCTATTTCAACCTTTAGCTTCTTGGATTAAGTGTTCATTCCAACTCCTACTCATTCTCGTAGGAAGAACACGGGTTTAACACACAATTAAGACAAATAAAACTTTTTTTTTTAAAATTTGTGATTCACGGAAGCTTCTAAAGTAGAGTAATACTCAGTAATTTAACATGTGTTCATAGTCTGAGTCTGCAACCAGGTCATTAGTGGACACTTTCCCCTACAAGTATCAAAGTTCACAAAGTGTTTTAACAAGAGTAATGAGCTATCATTATGGGAGCAATATAGAAATATTAATAAAAATGGATCATTCAGTTTTAATATAATTATTAACACCTCACAATCATCTATATATTACTTTGATTTTCTTATAAAATAGAGTATGGACTTCACATACTGATTTGCTGGGGGGAGAGCTGGTAGAGGAGGAAACAGAAAAACATCAGTGGTAAGCAGTCTTGTCAGTGGCCAGCCCTGGTGGTCTGCTGGTGAAGATTCAGCACTCTGACTACTGTGGCCCTGGGTTTGTTTCCCAATCAGGGAGCCACACCTGCCTGTCAGTTGTTACACTGTATTGGCCATAAAAACCCTATGAATAACAGTGAAGCATTGTGTGATAGAGCACCGGAAGATGAGAGGATGGTGCAAAAAAACCTGGCAGGGCTCCCCTCTACACGACACAGGGTCTCTAGGAGTTGGAATTGACTTGAAGGCACTAACAACAAAGCACCCTTGAATGCCTTGCACTTCTGTGCACATATAGCTGGGCAGGACTTCAGGGGTCTATGGCTTCCTGAGAACAATGATCCAATGGCAGTCTCCTGTTTCACTCAAAGGCAACCACAATTTAACAAAGAAAATCCCATTAGAAACAAATGTGAAGCAGGGAATGTTTTAATCAATATCTGTTCTAGGAACATTTAAATGGACATTTTCTTTGACATGATTGGCATTGCTGAAGAACAGGACCAATCAAAACCTCTAGTTCTAGTGCCTCAAAATATTTTCAGCGATCCATAATGTCCGATGTGCTCCTCTATCCAATTCACTACCTTTATCAATCCAAATTTTCTATCTTTTCCTTTTTTTGGCCAAATTTCTTTTCCATTCACTTTTTTCTTCTGTATTTTGATCAAGTCTTGAGAATGGCATCCACAAAATATGGAAGTCCTTCCAGGTAAAACAGATAACGTACAAGTGGATAACCAATTGCTTGAGAGAAAAGAAGAAAATCTTATCAAAAACTTTGGAGCTTTGGTTTTGACTCCAGAGAGGCCAGCATACATGTGGGAATGGAGTCACCCGGAAAAGAATGATTTGTAGATAGCACGTGCACCTATAAAACTTTTCTCTTAAAAGAAGTTTTCTGAGAACCTTTCATATGCAAATTTATTCAAATAACATTTATAATTAGCCACCCACCTCTCTATATTTGACCATTTAATTCTCATAAAGGGCATCTATTTTCTATAAAAGAACCCTGGTGTTTGAATGTAGGAACAAAAGACTAAGTTGGATATCATTCCAATATTGTAATCACATGATTTGTTAGAAAATAAAGTGAGGAACAAATTAAATATGTATTATTGCCTTCTCTGTATATCTGTACTAGGCAGGTGGTGGGAATAAGCCAGCTATTTCTGTATTTACTTGTAGAATCAATTACAGAAATAATTATGAAAAACAAATGCAAATAGGTATCCACTCTAGGCATAGAAAATTATTTTAGCAATGAAATTCCTGAGTTCCAATAATATCACAGAAATACATACATCCATATATAATGCATACTTTCATATGAATCTCACTCTCTATTTCTCTGGCATACGTGCGCACGCACACACACACACACACACACACACACAAATACAGATACATACATAGATGGTTAGAGAACTTTTCCTCTTTTCTAATTTCATCCTATTTCTCTTTCTTTTGGCATTTCCATTTCTCCATACCAAAACTCCAGTCCTCATTTCTTACCAAAACTCCAGTCCTCATTTCTTGTATGGGTCATGAGCAAGTCCAGGACTTGACTGAAGGGGCAGAAGACGAGTGGTAATAGTAAAAGGCACCAAGAATGAAAGGGAATTAGCAGGATTAAGCCTCACTACATATATTCCATAAACAGCCCCTGAGCCAAAGCCCTGAATAGCCTTCCTTTGAAAAAAAAAAGAAAGGCTAAACATTAGGTCTTACTTTTTTTCTGCTGAAATACAAATAACTCTTACTTCAGTCATAATTAGCTGTGAGTTCCTTATCTTTGCTTACAGAGCTAAAGTAAAAAGACCAATTAAAGTAGTTCTATTTCAGTCAAAAAGATGCATCAGATGTTGTAAACCAACAACAAATGATCTCAGTACAAAAACATTTTGGACAATTAGATAAAATATAACAAATATTCTTTGAAACGCACAACTGAGAGAAATATGTTAAGAAAATCTTCAATAGCCAAAACTGGAGAATAAAGTGGAAATGACTGATACAGAGGCTCTGATCTTTTGGTTTTCTGGGACATTTATCAATCTCAGCCAAGAGCCTTGGGATTTCAAGGACAAGAGATTAAAAAGTCTCTCACAAAAACCTCTCATATAGGTTTTGGGCTTGAATTTATACTATTGACAAGGACAGAGAAATTCCACAGAAAGTATTTAACTTAAAATTATTCCTGGTGGGCCGGCCCTGTGGCTGAGTGGTTAAGTTCGCGTGCTCTGCTTTGGTGGCCCAGGGTTTCACCGGTTCGGATCCTGGGTCGGGACATGGCACCACTCATCAGGCCATGCTGAGGCAGTGTCCCACATGCCACAACTAGAAGGACCCACAACTAAAATATACAGCTATGTACTGGAGGGATTTGGGGAGAAAAAGCAGAAAAAAAAAAAAAAAGAAGAAGATTGGCAACAGTTGTTAGCTCAGGTGCCAATCTTTAAAAAGAAAAAAAAATTATTCCTGGGTTGGTACCTTGTGCTCTCAATCTTAAAATTTCTCTGAAAGGGCACGCCCTCAATAAAGTACACCTAAAGATTACAAATATAAAGCTCTGCTAAGCAAGAGCTCACATTCATAGTGAGTGAGAATCAGGAGAAGGATCAAAGAATGAGACTAGAAAAACAAAAACATTCGGATAATGGAATTACTAAACAGAGATTATGAATAATTGTTTACAATTATTAAAAATGAAAGATGGAAAGAAAATATATGAAAGAAACAAGATGTTATCAAAAGAACAAGACTGTTTTCAATCGGTACAACTATAATTTTAGGAATAAAAATATAGCCCTTGCAACTAAGTAAACAGATACATTAACCACAGGTAAAGAGAGAGTTAACAGGAAGACAGAACTGAAGAAGTTATCCATAACGCTGATGGAAATACAATGGAAAAAAAGTGGCAAGAGAGAGCATATGAGACATAAAAAACTAGGTGACAAATTAGACATTTGTCTGATAGGAGCCAGAAGGAGAATGAACAAAGTAGTCTTAAAAGAGTAATATTTGAAAAATTCAAGAATTGTGATATCTCATATATAAATTGTGATATGTATCTATACATCTAGATAAATCTATGTCTGTCCATCTGTTTATCTATCTCTCTCTTTGGGAAGCTAAATGTATCTCAAACAACATAGGTCTAACTAAATCTACCCTACAAACAAACATATAAACACAAACTTAAAATATCCAGAAGACAAAATAAGTATTTAAAGAGAGGTAAATTAGGTTCACAGCAAACTTGTCAACAGGAGTAGTAGAAGATGGGAGACAGAAGAATCATATCTCAAAAGGGCTAGCAGAAAAATAACTGTTATTACAGTAACCTTTACCCATCTAGATGCTAATTTATTATTTTATTTTTACTTTTTTAAAGATTGGCACCTGGGCTAACAACTGTTGCCAATCTTCTTTTTTTTTTTCTTCTACTCTATCTCCCCAACCCCCCGCCCCCGTACACAGTTGTATATCTTAGTTGCAGGTCCTTCTAGTTGCGGGATGTGGATGCCACCTCAACGTGGCCTGACGAGCAGTGCCATGTCCGTGCCCAGGATCAGAACCCTGGGCCGCCGCAGTGGAGTGCGCCAACTTAACCACTGGACCACGGAGCCGCACCCTAGATGCTAATTTATTAATGAAGGGTAAAAAGGTATCTTCAGGCAAAAAAACATTAGTTTCTACCACATACTTTTATTGAGGGAAATCTAAAAGATATAATTTAGGAAGCAGGAGATTGAATACAGAAAGAAAGGGAGATATAAGAAAGAATGGTGAGTAAAAAATTGATACTTATAGGTAAATCTGAAAAAAACACTGACTGTACAGAAATTTCATAACATAGCAATATTAATAATCAATTTTGGGATAAATTAAACCAAAGTGACTGAAAATACTGGACATCAAAAACATATAAAATGCTGGTAGGAGAGGTTGTCATCAAAGCGTTCTTAAAAGTTCTTATATTATTTAGGAGAAGGGTAAAGATATTTATTAGCTTTATACTTTGTTAAGTGAGGCATGAGCATTAAAACTTAAAGGTAAGCACACAGACAAAAAGAAGGAAAATAGAAAATATAATACCCAAATTGATTAAGAAGAAGAAAAAGAAAAAGATTACTACAAAAACAAGAGCAAAATATTATGCATAGAAATAAGCTGAGTAAATTAAAAGCACAAAACAAAATGATATAAATAAAATCCAAATATATCAGTAACCATAACCATGTGTTGTTTTGCAACCTTGGGAGTTCCCCCCATGAAATCTGAAACTGCCTCCCTTACATGGAGAGAGAGAGAGACCCAAGAAAGAGTCATACTGCCCCAGATTGGTAGGTGGCAGGTTTAATAAGCAAAGGAACTTACATGCAAGGTTTGTCTTGGGTGGCCGCAAGACTAGTGGATCTCTGCACTCACCTGCCAGAATCTTAAAGGTTTATCTAGCGACCTTAACAGGGTTCGGTCACAAACACTATCCAAATGGTCCCAGCTACACATTACTGTCTCAAGGCTGCATCCTTGAACCAACTCCGACTGTGGGGACAGTGGGCAGAGTGTACATTCCAAGGGTAGAGGAGGGCGTAAATTGCCTCTGTTTGCTCAGGCCAGCTCAAGGGTCAACCGGAGGTCACATCCTTTTGATGACCTCCAATAAAATGTTAATGAACTCAATTGCTAGTTAATGACAGAGTCTGCCTCTCTCCTTCCTCTACTCCCCAGGATCGTATTACCCTTCCTAATCATTTTCTCCTCACCATCAGTAGCATCTACTTGCTCTTCTCCCAGTTCCACTGAACATATGTTTTCAAAACAAACAAAGCTATTTTATAGTTTTCTAAAGGCTTCTACTTGTAGAATAGGTAGGAAAGTAAAAGGAAAGATATTGCAAACATAAATAGCAAGGAAAAAAGTTCTTAGTTTTAACTAGGGTGACCAACTTGTCCTGGTTTTAAAACTGAAAATCCCAAGCCCAAGGAATCCATTCCCCCATGATAGTTGCAAGGCAAAGAAAAAAAAAAAAGGGGAGTTTTGGTTCTCCTAGATTTTCAACTAACATCTGCTATGCGTCATGCCTCCAGAATATAAAGGGCAATACAGATTTTTACTTTTTTGTTCTCTCTTTTTGTCATTCTTCCTCTTAGATTTTGAGATCCCTCCTAGTCACTCTACCCACCTCCAGGTACTTCCATGAAAGATTACCCCGGTGCTCCTTGCTCCCTTATTTAAATGTTTTACATTATGGAAAATATTTTCACCATGTTGATAAATCCAATGAATCAACAGTTGTGTAATATCAAGCAAATAACAAAATACTGTGTCAAAATGAGTAAAGAGCAATTTATTGATTATTTTTTTCCTTAGTCATTCATTAAACAAGCATTTTTAACATTTCTTAAACAAATTGTTAGCATCTATTATGCACTGTGGGCTGTTCTACGCACTGGGATACAGCGGTAACCATGTGGACATGTTTCTTACTTACATCTTTGCAGCAAGGAAGGGTGATGGGGAGAAAGACTATACGCAAGTAGACACATAAAGGAAGAAAATAATTTCCGACAATTAGTGAAATGAATAAAATGAAACCAGTGATGTGACTCAGAAGAGGAATACTTTAGATTGGATGGTCAGGCCTGAACAACACAGAACAAGACACCCATGTAAGATAAGAGAGAGAATGTTTATGTAAAAGGATAGTGAACACATAAGGGCTTGTGTGAACTTATCACATTAAAGCAACAGAAGAAAAGGTCGATGTAACTGGAATGTAGCAAGCAGGAAATGTGTGGTGAAAGACAAAGTTAGAGAGGTAGGTGGGGGCCAGATTGTAGACTTCATGGCAGGCCATTGCTAAGAAGTTTGGATTATATTCTAAGGGCAATGGGAAGTCACTGGAGGGTTTTAATCAGTAAAGTGACATTATCTGATTTTGTTTTAAACATGCCTATGGCTCTGGAAGATGGAAAGCAGAGGAAGGAGTCAAAACTGAGAGATCAGTTTTGAAACTTTCCAGGCAGGAGCTTATGGTGATTTAGACTAAAGTAGATTTGGAGATGGAGAAACCTGGATAGTTCGGGGTAAATCTGGGATACATTTTGGAGATAGAGTTAACAGAATTTACTGATGGATTGGATGTGGGTAGTGAGCAAAAGAAAGTGATAAAGGATGATTTCTGGTTGGGGATTTTAGTAAATGAGTGAGTGTTTAGTGTTATTTACTGAGTTTGGCAAGATTGGTGGAGAACATAGTTTTAGGATATTTATTATATGAGTATCGGCTGTGGTGATTCTATTCTAGCCATATTAGGCTGAGGCATTTCTTAGTTGCATGAGTACAAATGGCAAGCGGGAAGTGGGATGTGGAAATCCATAGTTCAGTGCAGAGGTTAGGGCTGGCGATACACATTGGGAATCATTATTATCAAGATGGTATCCAAAGACACAGGAATTGGAGAATGTGTCAGTAGCAAAGAATGGAAGGCTTAGGCAAGAGCCTAGGAAATCTCAATATTAAGAATGAGAACTGAAAGCAAATTACAATCAAGTTTTGTGGCTTAGCTAGAGGGGGGAATTTAATTGAGTCTTCACCAAGTCCCTACTTAACATCACATTCTGTGCTAGGTGCCCTAATAAACAAAATTGACTTACGCCTCACCTGGTTTAGATTCAAGAAAATTATGTTTCTTTCTCCAGTATTTCTGGATTCACAATAACGTTCCAGGAACACTCTAACAATTCGTCAGTTTCAACCAGTTCTTTATTATTCCAGTACTAAGCATTTTTTATAACAACCACTCTCCTTCATTTCCTCCCAATTCCTTTCAAAATCTAAAACCCACAGATTACTTCAAGAGGAAAAAAAATGACATCATGATATAGTTTTTCCCTGAACTACACATTTCAGGAAAAGGAGATATAACAAATTCACAATGGAATTGCAGCTTACTGTTGTTCTATTTACTTCATTTGATCCTATTGTTTTGCAGGTCATAACTGAGCCACATGGAAACTTGCAATGGCTTCTTCAATAAGAATGATTAACATGATGGACTCTCAGATTCCTGGGGTGTCACCAATCACCATAGAAGTTGCAGGCAAAGCAACAATGTACATCTAACACCAGTAGAATAAACAAAGTAAAAATAAAAATCAATCAGTAGAATCCTTTAATCCTAAAGGAAATATGTAGACAGACACAACTTGAAACAAATTGCACAGGCAGCGTCTTGCTCCAGGGCCTGGTTTATAACACGAGCCTGGGTAAATCTGCTTCAGTTTCAATTAATAAAATTGCAAATTCAGGATCCATGTTTTAGTAAAGTTACAGTTTGGATTTGTGCAATGCTAAACTATTCTTTGTGAAGGCAAAATGAAGCTGTAAACAAAACAGGCTCTCTGGAAGACTTTAACATTGTTGTTGCAAAATTGAATTTTTATCCCGTAACTCTGGGGAGACGGTTGCTTAAGAAAACACACTTTCCCCTATTTTCATAATTGTCTTCATCTACACTTTTTTTCCAATACTGAGATCATTTTTCTGTTGCTGTTGAAAATTGTACTGATGTTTGTCTTTTGGCTTTTCTCTTTCTTTAGATAATTTTTAATTTGCTAACAAACTGGAAACACTACAGCTTTGCATATTTTCTGCATGTATAATGTTTGCCCTAAAAAATAGCAAATTTGCTGTTTAATTTTGCTATTATTTTCCTTGTACATTAAAAATGTATTCTTTGAGGGGCTGGCCCAGTGGCACAGCGGTTAAGTTCGCTTACTCTGCTTCAGCAGCCCGGGCTTTGTGGGTTTGGATCCTGGGCGTGGACCTACCCACTGCTTATTAAGCCACGCTGTGGCAGGTGTCCCACATATAAAATAGAAGAAGATGGGCATAGACGTTAGGTCAGGGCCAATCTTCCTCAGCAAAAAAAGGAGGCTTGACAGTGGATCTTAGCTCAGGGCTAATCTTCCTAAAAAAAAAAAAAAAAAAAATTGTATTGTTTGGATAACTTCAGTTTGGAATATGAAGTGTTAATGTAAAATTTACCTTTACATTCTATTTAGAGACGTAAAATATACTAATATTGAATAGCTAAAACAGGATTTCAAAGAGAATGTTCACATATCTAAGAAGATAAATGTTTTTGAAACATATTAAAGTTATCCTCTGAAAGTTGTCATTACAGAGAAAGGACTGATCATTGTTCAGGCCATTGCTTTGATTTGGGGGTAGGAACAGCTGGAATCAGTGTTTTTATTGTCTCCGATTATGGAGTAGAAGCCTTAGAACGTCGAATTTGAAGTAAACAATGAGCTGTGGTTCCATTCAATGAAATAAATCAATTGAATGAATAGAAGGAGAGACGGGAGGAGAAAGCTGTGCAGTGGAAACATATGAACCTTTGAGAAAATTATGATTCTATATAACAAGAAAATCTATAACATATAAATTAATACTTTTCAAATATATATTCCTGATATCCTTCATCCGTGGTCTTGTCCATGGGTCTTTCTTCAGGTTCCTCATATTAGAGCTGTAGAATCTGGTTGCTTGGTGGGGGTTTGAGGAAGTATTACAAACCTGTAAATATTCCAACTGGAATCTCTGTCTACTCTTCATATCCATTTCCCCAGTATGTGTCCCACAATTAATATGTACTTTCCTATAACGGTAAACTCTGTCCTCTTCAGCGCTTCTTTTCCTGATTTCTACCTGAGGGTAAATGTTCCAGTATGGAGT
Organism: Equus asinus; assembly: GCF_041296235.1. Classification (NCBI taxonomy): domain Eukaryota; kingdom Metazoa; phylum Chordata; class Mammalia; order Perissodactyla; family Equidae; genus Equus; species Equus asinus. The sequence goes on from NC_091812.1 coordinate 42,740,454, forward strand.
ACAATGGTTCCCATAGACTTCAGTTCAGTTTCGTGGCACATCCTCTGTTCTACTGTGAAGAAACCTCATTTTCCTACAAAGTTCTACCTTTACACTAAAATCAAGACCTTGACTAGAAACATTCACCCATTTTTCTAATGGATGACACTTCCCCCGTCCCCTCCCACAATTCCAAAATGGTAAAAGAAAGGAAAGAATTTGATATACTCTTGAGTTTTCAATACCGCTCCCAGAAGTAAGGGAATTGAAGCAAGCCTGTGAGAACATGAAGCGATAGTGAGAGAATGTTTTGGTATGAGAGAGACTTTGGATACTTAAGGAGAGAGTCCATGGGGAGGGAGAATGATTAATGTACAAGTTTCTAGGGGAAATAAGAGCGAATAGAGTTGAAGAACAGTGACCCTGAAAAAATATCTGATATGAATTCTTTCCTTTTCATTTCAAAACATCTCCATTATCCTCCACTTTCTCTTTCCCTTGTCTGTTGCACAGGAGGCCTTAGGACTATCAGACATGTATGATTGCAAAGTCTTAACTAATGTGCCTTGCTTTTGAAAGTCTTTCATTATTGAAAATACTTTCTCCTGATAGCTCTTTTCTTTATTCCCTTCCAAAGCAATGGCATTTTTCTGCTTCTTCTCTACGGTAATGTTAAAACTTGAGCTCTGGAGCTGGAAAGATTCAGTTTGAATCAAGACTTTGCCATTACCTAACTGTGTGCTCTTGAGAAAATTACCAAACTACTTAATTCTCTGGACCTCAGTTTTCTCAAATGGGAATAATAATGGTACTTACTTTGTAAAACACTGTCTTTGTGTGGATTAAACAAGCTTAGCAGTCAAACTGGTGAGTATTGTAATGAACTTCGCATAACGCCATTCCTCAACCAACCTCCTCTTCCTCCCTCTCTTCTTTCTTCCAGTTATCATTTCTAACATTTCTCCAATGTCTCTTCTATTCCCTTTTTCATACCTCTTTGTTCCTCCCAACTCAGAAAATAAGACTTGCCTGAGATCTCAGAATCATCTTGTTACTATTCTGTCAGCCTTTTCCTTGGCAATTTTATCCATTACCATGCCTTCAACTATCATTTACAAAGACAAGACTTCATATTACACATAGCTCTCACCAAACTTTCTTTCTTAATCTTTATTTTTCAACTTTCAAGGTGGCTTCTCCATCTAGGTGTTCCACTGCCACCTCAGAGTAACATTATTCAGAAGTCGACATGCTTATCCTTTCTACAGACTTTCTCTTGGTTTCCCCAACTTTGGTTACTCCTGTCACCCTCCAATTTAAAATCGCAGAGTCAACCTGAACTTCTCTTCTTCTTTCTGCTCACATACAAAAAATAATTAGTTTCATATTCTCATTTAATTTTTACTACCTCTTCTTTTCATTCTCACAGCCAGAATTTCAGTTAAGGCCTCATTGCCTGACTTCAAACACTATAGATTAACTTGTCTATTTCTGAATTTTAAATAAGTGAATCATAGGAAACGTCTAATTTTGTGTCTGGCTTTTTCTGCTCAACATTATATTTATGAGAATCAACTATGATGGTGTATACAGCAGTAGTTTATTTTCACTGCTGTGTAGGATTCCACTGTATGAATATACAATGACTTATTCATCCATTCTACTGTTGGTGGTATTTAGGCTGTTTCTACTTTAAGATGATTATGAATAATGGTTCTATAAACACACTTGTACATGCTTTATGATTATATGCATACAATCCTGTTTGATACATATCCGCAAAGAAGGCACAGAAAAGACATCTTCACTGAAATAAGAGTGGTTACCTCTGGGTGGTGGGATATGAGAAAAGTTTTGACTTATTCTAACTTTTCTACAATAAAAACAAATTTTGGAAATTGATATACTGTTGTTATTTAGAACATGAGTTCTGGCATCAAAAAGCCTGACTCAGGGCCGGCTCTGGTGGCCTAGTGGTTAAGTTCAGCATGCTCTGCTTCAGAGGCCCAGGTTCAGTTCCTGGGCACAGACCTACACCACTTGTCTCTCAGTCGCCATGCTGTGATGATGGCTCATGTGCAAAAGGAGGAAGACTGGCAGTGAATGTCAGCTCAGGGTGAAATCTTCCTCGGCAAAAAAAAAAAAAAAAAAAAAAAACTCGATTCAAATTCTAGTGCCACTACTTATTGCTTCTTATTTTATTTACATTTTGTTAATATTTTAAATTATTTAACCTTCCTGAGGGGCTCAGTTTCTTTATTTGCTAATGTGCAAAATTAGAGAATTAGAGTATCTCCTTCAAGGATGGTTGCAAGGAATAAATAAATTATATAAAGCATGTAAATTCAGTCCAGTTCCCGGCAAAAACTAATCATTCAATAAATATTTGTTCAAATTGTATGACAATATTTATGATAAGAGAACACAGTTTGCCCTCCCATAGTTTTTTCTTGCAAGATCTGGGTTAGATATATGGGAAAATTTATAGTATAGTAATTAGAAATAAAACAAATGCTGAAAGAATCAGAAGAATGTTTAATTTTTATTGACATTATAAGCACAGGGTAGCGAACCACCTGTAGGGTAAGCTACCTAGAAGTGGGGCTGTAAATCTATGAACCGAAGCCACCAGAGTAACATTGGCCGTGCAGAGAGGAAAAATATGGGCAATTTACTGTCTCACTGCACTGATTGAATCATTACTGATGATTCTCACGCTTGTGTTTTTGTTTTTTAACATTCTGACAGCAAAGGAAATGATTATATGTGCAAATTGGGTATCCCTTTCTTAAAATATTGGATCAGCTGGGAACTACACTCAACTGAACTGGCAAAATCTAAAACAAATGAAACACCATTTATAAGGAAGTATTTAAGAAAATTACAAGTATGACAAGCAATTTTTCCAACCCATATAGCTCATCTATGATTCTAAAATGTATGTGTTGTGTTTACAAATATGTTCTCAGTGAGATTCCTTCCTGCAATGCTTGTTTGTTCAGAGTCCTAGAACATTATAGTAAAATGGAGACTTAACTGCACTCTCAATTTGGGGATTCATTTCAATTAAGAAAGTGAAAGAATAATTTTCGTCAGTTTCTGCTTCTTAGTAAAGACTATCATAAATAGAACAAAATGGTATTATATTAAGAAGTATTATGTTAAGGAAAGAATAGACAATTGGGGTTTTAGAAAAAGCCTCATTTGAAAATCAACACCACTGTTTACTAATATTTGACTTTAAGTGAGTTTCCTCATCTGTAGAAAGGGTGATTGTGAGGATTGAAGGAAATCGTGAATATACAACACCCTCACACAACCTGATACAAAATACGTATCCAGTTACCTTACATTTTCTGGCCCTTGTCATTCCGTTTTTAAAGTATTTCCTTCTAAGAAACAGAAATTTCCCAATTTTTGTGTTTTGTCTGACTCATTAGAGACTTTTCTTGATATCACTCAATGTATTAGGGCCTTTAAAATCAGTATTTATCAAGAAAGCAGCAGACTACAACTTGTTTGACCAAAACGTAGACACAGTTGTTGTAAGTATAACTTTTCTGAAGTGTGTTTAATTTGCTCTAGAATACTCCTTCCTGGCAAGGATAGATGTGCATTATTCTCTTGTTAGGCTTTCTGGTTTTAAAGACAAAGATGAGTATACATGCACTAACATAAAAATGAGTGTACATGCACCAAACTTGTCTCAGTATATTGTTTTCCACAGTATTTTTATAAAGTCAGTATTATTCTCCCTATGATAGTATTTTATGCACTGTCTGCTCCTGCCGCAGATACGGTCACCTATAATAATATCCAGTAGCTGTTTTTAATTTATATTTCAAGGTGGAACTTATCAAACTGGACTTTAGGTCATTTCCTATGCATCTGAATGTTTTGCTGTACTTTGAGCTTCTCCCATGTGGAACTATATATTTGGGCCCATGCTAGCAATACAGTCCACTAAGCTGATGCAGAAATCCTTTATCAATTCAAATATGTAGCAATACTGAATTAAGTATAATTTTTTAGAAGCCAGAAAAATGATATTAAACTAATTCAAGGCCAGTACCACATCTTGTGAGTTAATAGAAGCAAATTCCAAAAAGCTCTGAAAGGACTCTCCCACAACTGACCGAGAGCACGTAGAATGTCTACTGAGAAAGGCCTCTCACTAAAGACGAACTTGCAATATAAACATTACAAACCACAGGAGTAAATGAATCCGCCATAAGGAAGAAGCAGCAGATGCAGAAAATAGAAACATGTACACTCCAAGTAATAATAGAAAATCCAAGCAATGATTATTTTCAAATCCTAATAGAGTCCTGGGCAAGCAGTTGATTTTCAGGTTTACTGGATGACTGGTTTTCAAAGATTTTATTCCATATATAAACTCATATTTCAAGTTAAAAAAAATCCTAAGGTTTCAAATATTTTATTTTCGGCATATATGATATAGTTAAAATAAAGAGGAAAACCTTCTGCCTAATACTGGTTCCAAATCAAACATTTATTTCAAAGTATGTGGAATGATTGAAATGTAATGTCTTGGGCTCACTGACTACCATCTTTTGCTGCCTGCAAGAGGAAAATATGAAAAAATCCACTCACTTTAAAAAATCTGTTGTCAAACATTTGTGAGGTAAGACAGCACAATGAAAATTATAGTAAGGTTCAATAGCAGCCTTATACAAATTCACTAAGTGCTAGCTTTCTTTAAAGACAGCATCAATTGTTTAGATAAATGAAGTGACCTTCTAGATCAGAGGTTACCGGCACAAATCAATATGCTGAAATATGCATTCAGTCCATACGGTATTTCAGCAATGAGTGCTTGAAATTCAGTACACAGCTTTGCTATAAATTACAGGCAGAAATTATATTAAAAGAAAGTTAGTTCTGTGATTTGAACTCAGAAATCAATGGAAACGTACACCAAAAATAAGATACTTTGACACATGTCAAAAGAAAAATGATTTGTCACTGCCATTCATAATTCATATTTTTGTTTCCTCTAGCCAGTTTAAGTTGGATTTTTCTCCCTGTCACCCTTTCCCTACACAGAAAAATTTAAAGTACATAAACATTTCACACTAGGAAGAAATCCACACACGTGATCCTTACTAAAGATAAAAGAAGAAGAAACCCAGAGTAGCCAGAACCTGAATAAGAAAATCTTCAGGTATTTGTGGGTAGGGGGAGAGAGAATTTACTTTTAGGAAAACGATTCACAGAACAAATGGAAGCTCATGTGATGAGGTCAAATAAATGCAGACTCACATACACACACACACACACGTGCATGCACGCACGCACACTCATTCACACAAAATCTTTACCGCTGGAATTAAGAGAAGGAACAGCTAATTCTAGGGGGGTGATGTGGGAGACAGCTTCCTGATAAAACTGAGGCTTTAGCTGGATCATGAAGAAGAGATAAAATTTTAAGAGAGTGCAAGAAAATCAGAAGGCATTTTAAGCCTGGAGATTACTGTGGGTACAGGGATGAATTGTCTGAAGGAATGAAATACATCTCTAAACTCAGCTAGTTTGCACAACAAACAAGAGATGCAGGGAAGAAAAGATATTTTTCCCCCTTCCTTCTATCTTCCCTCCCTCCCTTCTCCTTTCCTTCCTTTCTTCTACAAGAAATTACTAAGCCACTACTGTGTATGAGGTCTGGCGATACAGCTATGAAGAAGGTCTTGTTTCTTCTCTCAAAGAGCTTGTGGTTTGACAGTAAAAACAAATATGTAAACCAAATATTGGAGGACCATGTGACAAAATCACATTGTAATGTGGCATGGGAAGAAATGTGCCTGAGCACAGCAGCAGGTGCATACTGGGAAAGGCAGGAATAAGCTAGGATGGGAGTAGGTAAGGGAGGACCTAAGTGGGCAGGCAGAAGAGTTTAGACGTGATGGGTAGGAGGAAAATAGGGAGCTTTAGGGATTATTAATTGAGAAAAAGACAACTGTGATTGTGGTTAACTGAAGTTGTATTTTAGAATTTATATATACATATATATGAATACTAAAATATTTTAGTATTATATTAGTATATATATTATATATAATATACACACACACACACACACACACACACATATATGCATACACATCTAGGCCTAATAATTACCAATATTTTACTATTGTCTATTAAAACTATTATCATAGACCCCCCAAATGCACGCTTGCATACACGTGCGTGTACATACACATAAGAAACATAGTCAGCAGAATTCTGTAACCACAATCATGCTATGAGCAGACGCTGCTGTGATGAACTGACTGAATAATGTTCAGTGACCTAAATTGGGGCTTAGAATAAGTGTAGGTGCGTGCATGCCTTAATCAAATGAAAAGTAGGCCAAATATATGTGTTTACTTCTTTTTCATCACAGCTGAGAAACCTCTTTTTGTGTGTGTATGTGTGTGTATGACTATAAAAATAAATATACCATTAACCTGAAAAAGAAATGAACCATAAAGTGGGTTTCCATCAAAATAGACATGAAATGGATTAAAAATTAAACTCTGGACTGGGACATTAGGATCCACAGTAAAATCCCTGAGGATACACGGTGTTGCCTTGTCCTTTTCACGATGATCAGAATGCATGAGAAGAAAGACTTTTGTCTCATAGAATTGTGCCTTCCAAGACTAACACCCAAATATAAAATAATTCCTAAGCTAGCAAATATATGTTAGTTTCTTCAGAACTGTGAGCATTTTTTGTGAGTTTGTGTAGAAATAATTCCCATGAATATCATCAATATCTAGAACTGTCTAAACAAAAGGAATCAAATTACACTTTTTCTCTAAAGTATGGTAGGATATCATACCATGCCACTCACTCCCCGGGCATTACTGAGATCAGTAAACCTGAAGTGGAAACAGCCTTTTGCTAACGCTTCTAAAATGAGAGCTACATCATCATACGCTGCCAAGTTGAAAGGGGGTGTCCTTCTGATGCCCGAGGAAAGGAGGGAAGCAGCAACTTGCATTACCATCAGAGGAGCAAATGGTGAGAGCGCCCACACGTCAGACTGACATCATGTCTGTTAATATTTTAAATTAAACCACAAATTCACAACAACACAAAGAATTCCAACACTATGCAGAAAAAGATCGCTAGGGAATTAAATGTGAGTTTTCAAAAAGGTTCTCTAGGCAAAGAAATAAAGTACTAAATTTATAATGAGCTTATGACCCTGCAGGGAAAAGGGACATATGAAATCACTTAAAGCAACCCTGCCTTTTTACAGAAGAAATCGAGGCCAGGAGAAGGTTAAGTGGCCTATATAACAAGGCCACAGAGTGAATCTCTGTCTTCTGACCACAACTCAGCAGTATTTTCTGCTATACCTTGGTTCCCAATAAGCAAAGAGTACAGAGAAGGGGAGAGCATACAGCCAAATTTCATATATAACTCAATTTTATCCCTAAATCATGCAGAGACTACATTTTTCCTTGGCCAGAATTATCTAGAATCAATTACTGTTTTACAAACAGAAGCCTGACCATGCTTTGTGGCAAGAGACAAGTATCGTATGATGTCACCCAGCATCTCAAACACCTGGCCCAGTGCAGTCATTGCTTAATTTCCTATGTACGTGACTTCCTATCACTTTACTTTCAATGGCCAAGACCCCAGCCCCCATGGCTGCCTTCCCAGCATCTAATCCTCACAGGTCTGGACACCAATACAGACTGTCATCTCCCTAATGCAATTATTAATATTGCGATCTAATCCCTTCTTTTGTCACCACCTTTTCACATCTCCCACAGTCTTGTGCCACTCTTGTCGAGGCCCCTATCACATCCCAGTCACTACAGGAAGATGGTCTAGTCTCTTTCACGCCACCAAATCCAACTTCACCTTCCAATTTATCTTTGTCCACACTCATCTTCATCCCCTTAAATATGTTTCTTCTTGCATTTATTCCTCTCAGAGAACCTCACAGAATTTTCTGGTCTTATGTGCCATCCTCCAAAAGAGTACTTATCTTTTGCAACATTCCTTCAAGTTTTTGATAATAAGATAATCTAATAAATTGATATAGTCTGACAATCTCTGACAATTGACACTTGTGTTGTTAATCTCTGGGACGATTTTTTTAATTCCCTCAAGACCCTCTGAACATAGTCCCTTAAAACAGAGGAATTAAGCTCATTAAGTGTATTTCAGAAGAGGAAAGACCAGTTGAGGGATACAGTTTTGGCAGTGGGGCTTAGCAACGCACCTCAAATTATACCAAAAGGCATTGGATACTCCATCTTGATTTGCGGTGATAATTCTGCGAAGTCCTGTGTGATGGGGAAGGTCATTTTGAGCAAATGAGTTATAAAATACCTTGAAGCATTTGATTTTAACTCGTATTTCCCCATTTAGTTGATTATTAATTAAAAAAGGAAATTATTTGCACAAGTAAAATGAAACAAAACCTTATTATGATGGACTATGCTGTCGGAATTTTAGTTGTGACAAAGCTATTCATTACTCATTGAAAAACAAAGCAAAATTAGAAATTACCCTGGATAGAAACTCTCTGCTCAGATAAAAGTTATGATGACCATATTATATATTTGTTTCTCAACTGAAATTTGGTTGTAATCTTGACTGTGTCTTTTTTTCACTTTGTGCCCTTTGTCAATGTATTTAATTTCTTTAAGCTTTGATTTCTTTACTTGTAACATGGAGAGAGAGAGGGTGTCTGCCTCTAGGCTTGTTATGATATTTTTAAATTAGATATTTTTAAAGTAGTAAAGCACTCTGTCTGGCACATGATGGCCACTTAATAAATGACAAGTTTTATTATATTTTAGTTATGTGCTGTCCTTTACAAGAAATGATATAATCACTAATACAAACGCGATTTTGAACTTCAGGAGACTAATCACATTTATAAAACTGAAAGAGAGAATTTCCAAGGAAAGAGTAGAATTTTCTTGTACAACACTTTTCTCTCTTCTTTAGAAATGGATACTGAGCAGCTCTATTGAGAATTCACCTCCTATTATTTAAAACAATGTTTGATTGGATTCAAACTATCTTCCGACATCTTCTCAAAAGACAATCCAAACTCTTCAATTATCTTTTTCACATACAACTCAAAAGGCATTTTGAATACCTGAAAGGCCATAATTCTTTTCCCCTGAAGTTTTGAATTCCATCTGATGAAGTTATTACACTTTGTGGAGTAGCATCATGTCACAGAAACAATAGCTTAAATTAACCTCTTACTGCCTTCAGTCAGGTTCTTTCTTTTCCTTCATAAAAGTTAATTTAATGCTTTTGAAAGAAGCAAGATTGGCAAGGATGGAGAATTAAGGTCTTTACGACACAAAATAGGTACTGACTAGAATGAGTAGCAATGTTCTTAAAATTGTTGGCTCTTACAGACTCTCAAATACATTTAGGCAAAAACTGCCTTAAGGGAGTAGTGGTAATTGAGTCTTCCTGGTCCATTCAGTCCATGGGCACATCCTAGGGATGATAATTGGAGCCATTCAACATGGCGTGGGTTGGTTTTTAATTTTAAAAAAATCACTGCTGTCATCTCTTGGATACATCATGTAGCAGAGATAGAACCACTGGGTGAAATTACATGGAAGAAAAGATTTTACCCTCAAAAATTTCAAAATGTAGAACTCCAGTCTAAAACCATTCTTTTAGGGCTGGTCCAGTGGTGCAGCGGTTAAGTGCGTACGTTCTGCTTTGGTGGCCCAGTGTTCACCGGTTCAGATCCCGGCTGCAGACATGGCACCACTTGGCAAGCCATGCTGTGGTAGGCGTCCCACATATAAAGTAGAGGAAGATGGGTGTGGATGTTAGCTCAGGGCCAGTCTTCCTCAGCAAAAAGAGGAGGATTGGCGGCAGAAGTTAGCTCAGGGCTAATCTTCCTCAAAAAAAAAAAAATCTTTTATTCAACAAATACTTATTAGGTACCTACCTAATCTGGCAGTTTTTTTCCTCTAGGCACTGGGAGGAAGACAAATATGATCCCCACTTTCCTGGAGTTCAGGGGAAGCGGGAGAGATTTGAAACAAACAAATAAAAAAAGCATATGAAAATTTAAAAGATAATTTCAGACCCAGGGCCGGCCTCATGAGCATGTGACCTGTGAATTCACACAGGACCCACTCTCCAAAGGGCCTTGAATTTGGTTTAAGAATCTGCTACTACTGTCTTCCTAAAATTCTTAGTAATTTTTTAACCCGGGGACTGCATTTTCATTTTGCGCTGGGCTCTGCCAGTTAAGGGGCCTGTCTTGTTCAGATAGTAGTAAGTGTTTTAAAAGAAAGAAAACGAAGTAATAAGATAAAGACGGGAATCATGAGTCACAAAGCTACTTCAAATAGGAGTCAGAAAAGACCTTTCTGATGATGTGATTTATGAGCCATGAATTACAACATTTACTAAATTAGTGAATCTCACGCCCTCACAAGAGACTGAACTTACTTCATCAAATTCAACAGATATCGATTTAACACCTATGCTATGCAAGAAGCTATCAGATTACTCTTAAGGACTAGTAGGACATAGTTCCTGTCCCCAGTAAATTTGAAGTGAAAAAATAAAATATAAGGTAGTTCTCAGTATGCTCTTCAAGAGAGACACTCAGAGGTATGAGGATTCCAGAAGTGGAAGATATCACAAAAGTTTGGGGACAATAGGAGAAGCCTTGAAAGCAGGGGCAACAGGATTTCTTTGCCACAGTTAGTAGGGTGGGGTGGGGTAGGGAGATTTCTTTTCCAGGCAGAGGAAACAGCATAATTGAATGTTCAGAAGACAAGCAGAATGCCTATGAGGGTACCAGTGAACAAACTTTAAGTGTAGCTACAGTATAGGATGGATGTTAAGAAAACGTTAAAAAAAAACCCACAAAAAACAAAAAGAAAGAAATCTGGGTGCATTCTTATCTCCTGCTTTTTTTTTTTTTCAGTTTCACCTAATAAATTGCTAAGTCCTACTGATTGCATCTTCTAAATATCTCTTGAGCGCACTGCCTCTACCTTACTTCTGGAGGTCACCATCTCATTTCTAGAAAACTCCATCAACTTTCCAACTGGTCTTTCTGTCTCCAATTAGGCCCTTCCTCAAATCAGTTCTCCTGTCTGCAATCAGAGGACTCTTTCTAAAATAAAAATCTGATCATGTCACTGTTGAGTTTGAAATCTTTCAGTGTAGTATTGGGAGTGGATGAGTCTTGATGCTGAAATCAGGGAGAACAGAATTGGAATCTTAGCTCTCCTACCAACCAGCTGTGCTATGTTCATAAACTTGTTGGCCTTTCCAATCTTCAGTTTCCTCAAAGGGAGGTTATGATAATTAAGTAAAATAGTGTATGTGAAGTGATAACACTGTCTGGTTAACATAGAGAGCACTCAGTAAATGTAATTGCAGTCAGAGTAAAGTCAAATTCCTTTGTGTGGCATTTAAGGCCCTAAATTAGCTGGCTTCTGTCTCTTCTCTGGCATCATTCCTCGTCTTATTCTGTATGTCCGCAATACTCAGCTACATGCCCTGCTCTCCCCTTTCTCCAGGACGTTTACGCGCTGTGTCTTCTCCCAGCAATGCTTCTCTTCCCGGACCTGTGTCGTTCCTTCCATCTACTCTTGCTGTTTGAGAAGCATCCAAACTCAGACCCTGATTGGTCCAGTGACTTTTTCAAAGTCACACAGGAAGTACCCTAACAAAGCTCAACCAGTTCGTATTGGTTCAAATCCCGGACTCATTTCCCCATATTTTTTGTTTCACAAATTTCAGATATTCTCTGGGAAAAGATTCTTTTTTTTTTTTCTCAATACAACTCTTCTCAAAATACATACTTTGTCTGCTGCCCTTACGGTTCTCGTCCCTTTCCCTTTACGGAGAATTAGTATGGGTTTCTACTAACAGCTTACCTATGTCAAGTAAGATCAGAAAGCAGACAAATAAGTAAACGAACAAAAATCTGACATACCCCGCTCCTTGCAAGAATAATCTTCAATTCTTGGATTATTGGGATTACTACCCTATTCTTTGGAGGGAACTTGCGACAGCCACTTTCAAGTCTCTCTTGCTTCAACCATAAATTGGTGCTACAGAAGCAGCACCGTCACTTTAGGGCCCAAGGCATTTAGGGAAATCTGCCACAGATAAAAATTTAAATGGAATGTTAATCTGCTTACTAAAATTAAAGTTTTAATCTTAAAGTCTGGGCTAAAGTAAATTCAGATTGATATAGATTCACTCCACAAACATCAATAATTTTCCATTATGTTAAAATCAATCCTAATTTTACATGCAAGCAGCAGATTCAAATAAAAACCTCAAAGGTTTGTATTCTACTACAAACGTACTTATTTTGGATCTCCACATAAACATGCATATTCTTCTTGCTAAAGAGGGCACAATTTAGCTTTGATGCCTCCAATCCTAGAAAAGTCCAGTTCATACTTTCTAATTAGCCGTTAAAAGTTGTTTGCACTTACAGACTCACAGGAGGAAAAAAAATATCAAAAGAAACCTGAGGGGAAATTGGATTACAAAATTACACTCACTACAAAACTTGATTAAACGCATATGAAACTATCTGGAAGTGGTATATATTTACAGTGCTTTGTAATATGCTTCTCTATCTTAAAAGTCAGTCGAATTTAGGAGGTCATTTAACCTCTGCAAAACTCAAGTGTCCTTATCTATATAACAAGAACAATGATGTCAGCCTTGCCCACTCTTCAGAATTTGCATGAGGATTAAATGAAATAGTATGAAAGCACTTTGAACAAATTCATACTAATCAAATATAATGTGATATCATTTCATCCTGAGAAATGAACAGAAATCCTTCAACTCTCTTCAACTATTTAAAAAAAAAAAATTAGCATAGGTTCTCTCTCTGTCACTTGAATTTTTGGCTTCACCTGGAATATTTTTTCTCCTCTCCACCAAAATTCTCTAAAAATTCATTTCCTCTGTGACATGTTCCCTGAGGCCTATAGCCCTTACTTATCTCCCTGCCATCTAAAAATCCTTACCTTAAATTTGTATAAGAGAATCTTTTCAAGTTCATTCCATTCATCTTAGTCTTGCCACTTGCATCCAGTTTGTAAGGCCTTCAGAACAGATAGACTTTCCTGTGGCCTCCAGGTGCCTGGCACAGTGCTGAGCACAAAGGACATGCTCCATAATGAATTGTTGGATGGATTCATTCACCCCATGGGAAGGCTGACTGGATTTTCTATTTAGCCATCCTGATGGTTATTCATAGGGTATAATTTGTTCTACCTAAAATGAATCTGGCCTGGAGTTAGGCATGTGGAGATTAACAGGTACCACAGAAAACAGGCATATTTTGCTCACTGTGTAACTCTTCAAGTTTCTGTTGCACTCTATTTTTAACAATAAGAGCGCTTACCTGAATATCAATCTGCAATGAGAGACATTCATAAATGTGGGGACTCGCGCATTAGACCGACTTAGGTTTGTATCTGACATTTTCTAGTTATAAACTACGAAACCTTTAAAAGTTACCTAGCTATTTTGTGCCTCCCTGTCCTTATCTGTAAAATAAGGAGGCTATTACAAATGAGATAGTGAGTGCAATGTTGGCTATAAGTGTTACTACTGTTTATATGTGAGGGTACTTGAGTGACTCATTCATTTATCCACTTGCTAGTGGATACATAGATGGACTAAATAGAGTCCTTGCTTTTGAGGACCAAGAATGAGTTCAGGGCTATAATTTGATCAGCAGTAATGAAGATATGTTTGAACCAGACTGGTATAGGAGTACAGGGGGAGAAATGATTAATTCTGCGTGGAGCTTCAAAAGGATATATGACAGAAGAAGGGCCATTGGATTTACACTTTTACTTGGTGAGCAAGATTGTTGTAGTAAGTAGAAAAAGTGTGGTGGAGAAGAAAAGGATTTTCCAGATAAGCAAATGATGAGCACTAGGGCTTGACTTTGCAGAACATTTTGTACAAAATTCCAATGAGCACACACATGAAGATATGGCAAGAAGATTCTATTGTAAAAGGAGGCAAGCCCAGCTTTATGAATTCTAAAGATAGGCCTCTGATCACACACACACACATAAATTATATATATACGCACACACAAATATTGTTTTTATTCTTTCTCTCCAACATAATGACATAAACACTGAAAATGAAGACTTGGTCCCACTGTAAAATGAGTAATATATTCAGATAATTAAAAACTCTACCACCTTTAATCAAGCTATTCCTAAACAATAAAAAAGGAGTAGTAGTTGGTTTTAAAATAGCTTATGATCTAGTTGTCTACTGAAAATTCATTGAAATTCTGTAAAATTATTTAATGACTCTTCAATAGTTATTTTTGAGTTACTTGATAAGTGATCTTATCTATTTCAGAAATAAAAATCAAAAGAGCAGGCCGATAAAACTTGGAAGATTCAAGAAGCCAACAATTCCGCTTAGAAATGAATATATTTAGGAAAAAATCCCCATGTATATATTGTTAGAAACTTTAACAGAAGAATATATCATCCCCTCTCTCTCTCTTCATGGTTTTGATGGTATCACAAATACAAAACTCAGTTTATTAGTTATGGGAATTTGCCAAGGATTTTTCTTTGATAAATCTGCATCAACACAAATAGTAAAATGACATCTTATTGGCAGAGATGAGTTCATTCACAACAAAGAATACTTTATAAAGATAGCTGTAACAAAAATAAAATTTGACTTTAGGAGATGTTTCTATTTGAAAGTTATTTAAAAAAACACTTATTAGTAAATTAAAGAAAAAATGTTTGATGAGCGGAGAAAGCTTTTTGCTTTATTTATCAACAACACAAACTTACAAATACAATTGAAGACCATATAGCATCAAAATATCCCTAATTGTGTGTGATCCAGCACAGACACGAGGCTTTCATATGACAACTACGTGGTGATGGTAAAGTTACTTAAGAAACAAATTTTTCTTGTAATAAATCTGACCACAACCAAGTTAATTGGTCTTTTAAAACACACACAGTTTAATAACTATAAAGTCCTGTAATAAAAATTCTGAATATATCTGTAAAATCCCAAGAGCAGTAAAATTTCTCTTCACCCAAATTTAGCCAAAAGTGATCAACAATTTAGTCGATATTATGTTTAATAATACTTAAGAAAATAATTGCAATTTTATTAGTCACAAACATGATAAAATATCTATTGATATTGCTTAGGAGATCTGACGTGAACTATTTTAGTTTACAGCACTATTAGCTTTCTTTAATGAACCAAAAACATTTAGTAAAGACTTTTATTATAAACCATGTTTCTGTGTGCTGAAAATGAGGAATAAAAGATTTCAATTTTGTGGGCAGCGAGCTGATGCTTTCTTCCCTGTTTGTTATTATAGGTGCTATCACACTTTGGAGATGGTTTTCAACGCAGTCCTTCTAGACGATTATCATTATATTTAAAGGATCTACTTTGAAATTTGGCAATATACATCAAAAGTCTTATATACATGAATAACTATGGATCTAACAATTTTATTGGAAGTAAAAGATAATTATACAAATGTGTGCATACACTGATCTTCATTGCAAGGTTATTTATATTACTGCAAGTTGGAAACACCCAAATATCCATTAATGGGAGACTGAGCAAATAAAGTAAGCAACTCTGTATGCATAGGATGACATGCAACATAACCACTAAAATAACTATGTAGCGCAATATTTATGACATGGAAAGATATCCACAACACATTAAGGAAAAAAATCAGTATATAAAATCGTAGTGATTTCATTTATGTATTTATACATTTGTATATATAAAATGCCCTTCCATATCTGCACAGAGTTTGGTGAAATATGCAACTGATCCTTGACAGGGATGATTCTTCTCAGTGGTGTAATTTTTGTGATATCTATTTACTGTTTTATGCTTTGCTAAGGCTGCCATTTGGTAATTCAAGTCTTTGTCCATAATAGAAACAGACACAACTTCTTCAAACACTTTACTTCTATCTATCAGGAAACTGTCATATGTAAGAGATAATTGCATATTTGTAAATATAGAATCTATGATGTCTACACAGTTGATAATACTACCTAGAATTGTCCCATTTACAACCTCCACAGCAGCCTTGCCTTTACATACTGCCTTTTGTGATATTGTGATTTATAAGAAATATTTGGCCATTCAGATGACCAAAACATATTTCCTATATATATATTTGATCTTTTTCCACATTTCCTGACTCATTGCTCCCCAAATGCTTGGAATGTCCTAAGAGTTGAGAATGATAAAGATTTCTTTTGTTATGTTAATGAGATGGCTTTTGGAAAGCACCTAAATGTAGAGGATGGTTGTCAATGGAGCCAACCAGGTGATTAGAGTTGGAAATTTCTGTCCCACCGCCTGACCTTTGAGGAGTAGGGAGAGGCTAGAAGTTGAATCAATTGCCAATGACCAATGATTTAATCAATCATACCTATGTAATGAAGCCTCAATAAAAACCCAAGAAGACTGAGCTCAGAGAGCTTCCAGGTGAGTGAACACAGGCACACTGGGAGGGTGACACACCCCAATTCCAGAAGAACAGGAATTCGTGCACTCAGGATCCTCCCAGCCCTATGTATATTCATCTGGTTGTTCCTCTATATTCTTTATCATATCCTGTAATAAACTAGTAAATGTAAGTAAATGTTTCTTTGATTTCTATGAGCTGCTCTATCAAATTAATCAAACCCAAGGAGAGGGTCCTTGGAACCTCCGCTCTACAGCCAATTGGTCAGAAGCACAGGTGATAACCTGGCCTTGCGACTGGCATCGGAAGTGTGCATGTATGTTAGGGGGGCAGTGTTGTGGGGCTGAGAACTTAACCTGTGAGATCTGATGCTATTTCCAGAAAGAGTGTCAGAATTGAGTTAAATTGTAACTGGTATCACAGAGACTTGCTTGGTGTGGAGAAAAACCTCCATACATTTGGTGACCAGAAGCAGCAGAAGTGAAGTGTGCTGTGAGCATAGTAGAGGAGACACCCAGGGAAGAAACACACAGTAGGGAAGAACTGGGTTTTTCTCTACACAGGAGGAAAACAGGATTTTTAAAAAGTAATAAACATATTTTCTATAACAGAAAAAAGAGCTCTAAGTAGTAGATAATTGTATTTTCTTTGTCAAAAATTTTATACCAGTTTCATATGAGATAAAGACAGGCAATAAACATGTGCATAATGTTAAAATAACAATAATAAAGCTTTAAATGTATAATTCTTAATCATTTCCCTCTCCTTTCTCTTAGGAATCAGGTGAAACACTAAGACTGGGTAAGTCATAAAATATTTCTGAACATGAGTAGCTAAAACTTGAATGGCTGGAAATGTCATTGTGTGCCTCATCTGCGGTACTACGAATTTCAAATGCCACAAAAATGTTTTCTTACTCTTTGTTACAGGCAAAAGATAATCTGAGCTCAGGAATACAACCCACGCCTCTGGCTTAGCAATACACCACTTGGGATTTAATGTTCTTTTTCATACAGGTTTTGTCACATCGCTTTATAGTGAATATTGAACTGGCCAAAAGATGAAAATGATGCTAACCAAAAGAAAACATTCATAAAACTCAATCAGTTGTACTCTTATTAATAGGTTCACTTGATGTTGCAGCTAATAAGATTTGACTCTGGCTGCCCAGTCATCCTGAAACATTCTTGGCATCTGTCTGATCTAGGTCTATGGACAAGAATGAAAAACCAAAAAGATTGTAGAGGATACCAGTGTTAAAGTAAAAGAAAAATAGTGGAGAATTTGAAAAAATAAAAAGAAATCTATTGATAATTAATAACACTTTTTTATGTGTGTGTGTGAGGAAGATTGGCCCTGAGCTAACATCTGTTGCCAATCTTCCTCTTTTTGCTTGAGGAAGATTGTCGCTGAGCTAACATCCATGCCAATATTCCCCTATTTTTTGTATGTGGGACCCCACGACAGCGTGGCTTGACGAGCAGTGTGGAGGTCCATGCCCATGATCCAAAACTGTGAACACTGGGCCACCAAAGCAGAGTGCGACCCTAATCACTACCCCACTGGGCTAGCCCCTAATAACACATTTAAATCACCTATTTGAGAATAATATTTGTTGAGCGTGTACTATATGCTTGGCAGTGTACTAAGAGCTTGTAGCCATTGTTTTGTTCAGTACTCACAAGTCTGTGAGATAAGTACACATCTTCATTTTACAGAGGAGGAAACCCAGGCATAAAGAGGATAAGTGGTCACACTGTTAAGTTCCTAGTCAGTGTCAGACAGCTAGGGAGACAAAAACTAGAGTTTACATCAACCAAGGTAGCTATGAATTCAGGAGCCAAGATCCTGAGTAGAAGAAAAGAACAGAGGAGTGAACCCAGCACCCTGAGACAGTTTTCCTTTTGGGGCCTTTGCAATTCTTAAGCTTTACAAGGTGTGAGGCGAAGAAGCCAAACATAAGTGGCTGAAAAGTTGAAAGCAACTGTTGGCAGCTTTCTGTTGCTAAGGACTAGACATTGGATTTGAGAACCCATTAGGAAGGAGAGGACTTGATACACAGGCTCTCAGTTAGGGTCCTCTTAGCATACACTCTAAAGTAGGGGAAAACCAGAGGCAAGCTGAGACTTATAAAATCTGAACCCATCCTCTAGCCGGTACAGTCCCTGTTTAGATTGAGATGTTCTGTCCCTACTTTACCTGCCTGCTAGAAGAAAGAATGAATCCTCTCGGCAGTTTCTACATTTTTTCACACAATGTCCAGTGTTATGGACTGAGTGTCTGTGTCCTCCTCAAATTCATATACTGAAGCCTAACCCCGCAGTGTAATGGTTGGAAGTGGGGCCTTTGGGGGTGATTGGGTTTAGACGAGGTAATGAGGGTGGAGCCCCCATGATGAGATTAGTGTCCTTATAAGCAGAAGAAGAGAGACCAGAGCTTTCTTTCTCTGCCCATGTGAGGACAAAGAAAAGGCGGTCCTCTGTGGAAGGGAGCCTTCACTGGGGGCCTGAGTCAGCTGACACCTTGATCCTGATCAGCTTCCAGAACTGTGAGAAATAAGTTCCTATTGTTTAAGCTGTGCAGTCTATGATATTTTGTTATGGCAGTCCAGGCTGACTAATACATCCTGTATTAAAGAAAATATCATTAGGCAGATCAAGGAAAAGTAGCACGAGAATAAAACAGAAACAGACTCATAGGTGATCCAGATGTTGGAATTTTAAGTCATGTACTTAAACTAAATGTGATTAAAATATTCAAGATGACAATAAAGAGAGCTGCATCAGAGAAATGGAATGTATGAAAATAATCAAATAAAAACTCTAAAATATAAAAAAATGCAATAATTAAAATTAAGAGCTTACTAGATAAGTTGAGTAACAGACTGTACAGAATTGAAGAAAGGATTGGTGACTTTAAAGATAAGTCAATAAAAACATTCTAATTTGTATACAGAGGAAAAAAGGATGAAAAAATACACAATAAAGAGTATAAGACATGTATGGGACACAATGACATGATCTAATATACTTGTAATTGGAATCCTAAGGTAATGGATGCTGTGTGCACCACTCACTTCTCCCCTTCAGGACTAATGTGCTCATTCTCGTAGGTGTTGGAACTATTCGTAACCCAAGCCTATTAGCTAAATCCTGCTCCAGAAATTTCCCTGAGCAAAAGAGATAGATACTGGCCAAGGTCCCTCCTCACCTCTCAAGGCTTCCCGCATCCAATGACTGCTTGATGCAAAGGCATAAATTTCTGGCCTACTTGAAGGGACATCCTAGCCCCAGAACATGGAATTGGCTGAGGCTTTTGTTGTCACTCATCACAGCTCTACTCTTTCCTCTGCCCGTTCTTACATTCTTTATTCCCCATACAGATGCTGATCTGAGGGCACTCCCCAAATTCTCATCTCAGAGTCTGATTCCTGGGGAACTTGTTCTAAGACAGTTGACACCTGTAATATTCCAAGAAAGCAGACACTAAAACAATATTCTGGAGTATTACGTACCAGCTGGCTGTCAATGAGAAATCCATTACTGGTAGAAGACATAGTGCAGACTAGCCCACGGCACACTGCAGCAGCAGAAATGTTCTCTGCGGTGACCTGGGATAGGATGCCGGTAGAAGAGATGGCATCACTAGGACAATATCTCAGCCTTTTGAGAGTTTGGAGGAACTATTAATTATAAAGACAATAGAGTCAGAAGGTTCTTGCTAACTGCCAATAGGCAATGGAGATGAAGAAAGGCTGAGAATGATTAATTACCAATTAATTAAAGATGAAAGTCAGAGGCCATTTTTAACATTATATGAAGACAGATGATTGTCTATCTAGTCTAAAGAATCTACTGACAAAATATTATAATTAAATAGTAAGTTTACCAAGGTTACTAGATATAAAGTCAATATAAAAATTCTAATTTCTATGTACCAGTAAAAAAAACAAAAAATAGATATATTTTATCATACAGTCACATGTGGCTTAAGGACAGGGATACATTCTGAGAAATTTGTCATTAGACAAATTTGTTCTGTGAATATCATAGTGTGCTTACACAAACCTAGATGGTACAGCCTACTACACACCTAGGCTCTATGGTACTAATCTTACAGGACCACCATTGTATATGTGGTCCATTGTTGACTGAAATGTCATTATGCAGAGAATGATTGTATATACAACAGTATATATATTATATATATAATGGTAGATTGGTCGAAGAGATAGTTACCAACAATATCTTTATCCCTGTGTACGTATGCCACTCTGCCCATGAAGAAGTAGATTCTTTTTCCCTACCACTTGAATCTTGGGTGGGTCTGTGACTTGCTTTGACAAATAGAAGCCAGCAGAAGTGTTGTTATATGATTTTGAGCTTAGGTCTTACAAGGTCTTCCACTGCTGTATTCATTCTTAGATATAAGCTACCAAGTATGGAAGCTTCTTCTAAATTGCTAATAATGGTAGACTACATGGAGAGAATGAGAGGCCAGGGGGAGCAGGATAATGTACCCCAGAGGACAGCCAGCATCTAGGCCCAAGGACGTCATCCTGGATCCCAGAAGAACCACAGCAGCTGACATACTGAGAAGAGACAAACCAGAAGTGCTGAGCCCAGCTGCAATTCCTGACCTACAGAATCATGAGCAATAAAATGACTGGTTTTGTTTTTCTGTTTTTTTTGGTGAGGAAGATTGGCCCTGAGCTAACATCTGTGCCAATCTTCCTCTATTTTGTATGTGGGATGCTGTCGCCTCATGGCCTGTTGAGCGGTGGAGTGTAGGTCTGCACCCAGGATCCAAACCCATGAAATCCAGTCCTCCAAAGCTGAGAGCATGAACCCAACTATTACACCACTGGGCTGACCCAAAATGGCTGTTTTATAAGCCACTAAGTTTGTGTGTGTGTGTGCATATGCATATGTATGTACATATACGATACAGTGGAACAGAATAGAGAGCTCAGAAACGGACTCTCATGATGTGAAAGCAGATACAGGTAAGGGCAAACCTTGCCATGAGCTTACGTTACCAAATTTTGTATTTGAAATGATATTTAAGAGTAATGCAGATAGAATTTTTAGCAAAGAAAGCTTCCCGGTGAATTTTCCCATATAAATTCAATTGCATTTGGTTAGGAAAATTAGCTTGAAACAATAATAAAACTGAAAGTTCTTCACCACTGATTTTAGAAGCAGACATAAAAATGGGATTGAGTTGATTTTTGTGTAATACTAATGAAAAGAAGAAAATGAACACACCAATCAAAGAAAACTAAGACAGAAAGATTGAAATAAAGAAAGGCAAGTGGTATATATCATGTATTATTGTCTAAACTGCTTCAGTTTGAAGCACTGTTTATTGAATTAATTCTGAATCAAACTAGAGAGTGAATGAGAATGGAAATCTAGCAATCTAGCATTAGAAAGAAGAAGCCTTTTGAGACAGAAAATAACTTACTATGTCTAAGGCAGGTCAGCATCTAATTTATACAGTCTTAATTGACCAAGCATTTGGTCATTTTCCCTTTAAGGTTAAAACGTAGTTCACTTGCCTAGTTAACACAGGTGCCAAAGGAGCTATAAGACAAACTTACGAGGTTTTAAAAAATGATTCCCTAAACACCTGGGTGAATATATTATTATTTGTAGCCCAATACCTCAGTTTGAAAAAGGGCAATATTGATCCTACAAGAAAGAGCATAATTTTGTGATTTACTGAAGAGCTTTCTTATTTACTTCGCAGTTCTCTCTGAGGATCTTTTGTTCTTCTAAATAACATTGAAAAATAAGCCCAACAGTGCAGACCCACGCCTCTGCCTAAGGGGCGAAATGCTTTGTTCAAATACAAATTAGCTATCATATTAAGATTTCACAATGCTAGGTAATACGTATGGAATTTCTAAAGTAGTATCCTTTAATGAATGATGAAGCCACTTTAATACCTAAGAAAAGAATAAGCCTTCAAACATTTCAAAGAATCAATTTAATTTGATTTCTTATATTTCCTGTGGCATAACAAAGAAAGGATTACAGCTAACATTGAAGAGAGAAAGTGGAGTTTTAGCAGGATCAGGAAATCACTATAATTCCACGCTTGTAGACAATGCTTTGCTTTGAAATATTCACTAAAGGCAGCTCTCAGATTCAGAGGCAATTGAAATAGTCACTGGAGTAGAGTCAGAGAAGGATAATGTGTGTGTGCTCAACCAAAGCACATCCATGTCAGTGTGTGAATGTGTGCGTGAGCACGTGTGTGCTCAGGGGTGTAGATGTACATGTTGAGGAGGGCACACAAAAACATAGGACAAGGTAGACTAGGGGCAGCAGAGGAAGAAGGAAAAACAAAGAAAGAGAGAGAGACCCTTCAAAGAAAACCCACGCTGGGGGCCTTCCCCGTGGCTGAGTGTTTAAGTTCGCCCGCTTTGCTTCTGTGGCCTGGGGTTTCCCTGGTTCGAATCCTGGGCGTGGACATGGCATCGCACATCAAGCCACGCTGAGGCAGTGTCCCACATGCCACAACTAGAAGGACCCACAACTAAAATATACAACTATGTACTGGGGGGATTTGGGCAGAAAAAACAGAAAAAAAAAAAAAGAAAACCCATGTTTTATCCTTAGAGACACATTGCACTGCCAGGCATCCTACTGACACGCTTTCTGAAGGACTTAAGACGCCTATGTGCTTCAAACAAGTTTGCATCTCAGCAGGCAGAAGCTTATGGAAGCTTATTGAATTGTTGATCCTAGATCAGTAGGAAATCAGTTTTCTTTTCAGAACTGAACTGACACACGTGAAGTTGGATCAGAATCATGTTGAGGATTTACAAGGAGTAAAGCAGAACCACTTTTCAGGAAACTGGTTAAGTTTAAGGTGGCTTTATTAAGAAGGCTTACACACATAGGTTACTCAGTCAAAGAAAGTCACAAGAGACCCTTATAAAATTTGCTTGGCTTTACTTTTTTAAATACAATAATTAATCAAAGAAAAACTGGGAAATTTGTATATTTTAAGTAAAAATGTGGTTTTGATTTGAAAAAAATTTCCCAATCCATGGGAAATTAACGACAAGGAAAGTTGTTTTTTTATTATTAAACATTATACCTGTCATATCTCCCCTATATTACTTATTAATGTTGAGAGATGGTAAGAATTGCAAGCACCATATGTGTTACTTTTTGAGGCAAGAGTCACAATGATATTTCACCAAAAAATATCTTCAAACTCACAGAAAAATTTCTTCTTGATTATTATTGAATATTTACAAGGGATGGAAAAAGAATATGCTTTTTAAATTTTGGTATGAAAATGGTCACTACATTTGAGGCCACACCCTCAAGTCATCAAATTGGAAAATTCTTTCTGGAAATTTTAGCATCAAACAAAGTTGGATCTGATGGAGGTCAACCTCTGACATTCTTAGCAATCTTATTTGGCAAAGGGTTTGGTTATTTATTTCTAATAAGCTCAAAAAAGTAGTTCACTTTTCTTTTTGACATGGGTCAGCTCAACAGAGAGAAATCACTAGAATTATTGGCCTAGAAAATGAAATTGTAATTGCTCAAGTCTTAGAATATTGCTTCTGAGAATTCTGGCAGTCTTTGGTTCCTCATGTACTCAAATTATACCTCCAGAATATGGTCAGCAGTGGTTTTGTATATTGTAATATGGGTCCTGAAGTAAAAATTGAATCAATGAAAATTCACGTGAAGCATTCTAAATTATGTTTATATAAATACTGTCTAGACTTCTGCAAACTATCTCCTTAGTGTAAACAAAACAAAAAAAAGAGCAAATCTTAATCTTAGGAGCTCTGTCTTTCTTTTGAAATAGTTTCTTTAAAAACCATGTTAATCATCAACATTTATTTGGGTTACTCAATTGACTTTGGTCTCAGTAATTTTCTTTGTTATAATCCAAAGGGAGATGATACATTCTCATCAGACAGT
This sequence comes from Equus asinus, assembly GCF_041296235.1. Classification (NCBI taxonomy): domain Eukaryota; kingdom Metazoa; phylum Chordata; class Mammalia; order Perissodactyla; family Equidae; genus Equus; species Equus asinus. The sequence continues at coordinate 42,764,898 of NC_091812.1, forward strand.
TCTGATTTAGACAGCCCCTGTTCTCATTACACTTTAATAATAGGATGTTGCTTCATAGAATTTCTTGTCATTAAAAAAAAATGGAACACTAAGAGACAAAGAATGTTTAATAACATTTAGTTTAAGTTATGGGGTAGTACCAACTCATAATTAGGTTTGGAGAACTTTAACTCCCTTAAACTATCTCCTGAAAATCTGACGTGTTTTGGACTTTGTTTCGTTGCTTCTTGCTTGATTTATTTATCAGACTTCAAGGGCTAAGGATTTGGTTCATGACATTTCACCATCTTTGGTCAATGCATGGACTACTGTTATTAAAATTTTCAAGTGTCTTTTACAATTATTTTCCAGCAAGCATGTGTAAGTAGGAAATGTACATAATAAATCATAATTTCCTTTGACTTATTGGGGATAAAATATGATATAATTGAATAATTTAATTTTTAATATTAATATTCCATTTCCATTACATAGAATTTATAATGAATAATTCAACTTTGGATTGATGATTAGCAACCTACGGGTAGTAACGAGTCTGAAAATTATTTTCTTTTAGATATATTTAAAAAGTTGTGAAATTTCACATAAAATTCAGATTTTAAACCTTTCCTAAAAATCACATGATGTGACAATAGAAGGCCCGTGTCATCATCTAGCAAAGATGAGCTAGAGTTGAGTAGGAGATAACACCTTAGTGTGTGTGCTTTTTGATTTCCAAGTCCCTGATGTCTTAGTTCCCTACCCACCTCGTTTACATTATCTACCTGACCCTTGAAAGTATTTGAGAGTGAGAAATATGACACAGAAATCATGTTTTCAAAATCTAGTCAGACTTCATTTCTGATACAATCAACTAACTTCTTATTTAACTGATATTTAATTTCAGACTTTTTCTTTCACTTACCACAAAAGAAAGTTTAACATTACTGTTGAAAATAAGGGGATAGAAATCAGATGCCAGAGTCATCAACTTTTGTTCAAAAAATTAGCTTCCTATATGTTGGAAACCTCTTTAGCCCATTTCCCATTCAATGAGCCCAGCTGTGACTCCATTTCTGCACAGCAGCTTCCTGCAGGTATGTTCCCTGACAGCATCTTGCCTTAGCCATACTTCTGACCCTGACTTCCCGATGCTCCTAACACACAACCATGGATAATCTGGAAGTGCAAGGAAATGACAAGTCCATGGGATGGTCATGGGTTAATGGGGGATAGTAGTTGGTAAATAAAAGCTTCCTTTCCTATCTCTGGGGTGAAGAATTCTGAGGTGTGTTTCACCTTTCAAAAGTCTTAGTGTAAAAGGCCCTGTTGTCCTAAGTGATGACCAACTAGGTCATCGCTTGAAGGGTTAACTCCCCCTTCAGTAGGCTTTCATTCTTTCTTCTAATCCCCCACCTCCTGTTCTCTGGGACCACATCCAAAAATAAACTACCTGCATGTAAACCTGTTCTTAGGTTCTGTTTTTCAAGAGAAAGACTAAGACATGGGATATGTTGAACCCTTCAATTAGGGTTTTTAGCTGACACTGGTTAGATACAGACTCACGTGTAAGGACTAAGCCCTCGCAAATTTTGCCCCATCCTTGGTTGGAAGTTATAAAAACATTCTAAAAGAATTTCACTTAATTCTCTTGCTAAGATGCAAAAATATTAATGAATTTTATACTTATTAATGTATGTTAATAATAAACACTCTTGTAAGAAAGCATATGTATATGTTGTCCCCTTGTTCAAAATACTGAATTTCAGAAAAATTTTAAAAGTTCTATAGGAAGGAAGCAGATGTTGGAATATTTTTTGAATATTTAAACATTTGGCAGAGTCATTAATTTTACACAGCACATATGCATATATTTTCAGTCAAGTAAATCTATGCAGCAGAATTTTCCATACTGATTCCTACAGACTTTGGGCTGGTAAGTCTGCCCCTGGCTGATCCATGGCACCTAAATCTTGGAAATAGCATGGAAAAAGAAAGAATGACAGGAAAGCTGCTACCCACTCTGACTCTTTCTTCACTCCTCTCTCCATTCTTTGTACTATGTGTAGTATGATGCAGATTTTTTTTTTTCCATTGGAAAATGTAGTCTTTCTTAAAGCAATAAAACCAATGCTAATATATCTTAGGGCTGCCAGATTCATTGGAGCGCTGTATCCTTACGCATACTCTGCTTTTATTTAGGAGAGTGCTGAAAGGGAAGTGTTAAAAGTGGAAAACAAAACTTGAAATATCAGAGACTGAGATCTTTCACAAAACAGATTCTGTCACATAACTAAAGATTACTCTTTGAAATTCTAGATTTTTATTTTTATCTATTCTTCTTGGAAATCATTTCAAAAAGTATTATTTCTTATTTTACTGATATCTTTCACAAAGCAAGCTGAATACAATTTACAACTTTTGATGGTAATGTCACTAGAAATTATTGACTGGACGGTTGCAATCACAGTGACGTCCTGAGGGACTAACAAGGTGTGTCAGGTTTTTATCTGTCTGTCAAAGGGTCCGCGACGGTTGGATTTTTAAAGAGATAAATTGCAAATTTTCATAACTCCTTTATTTTCTTTATTATCAGGCAGATTTTTATGTTTCAATAGTCTGGGTTGAATTTTCTTCCATGTTGGGAATTAGACTATCGCACTTTTTAGAATCTGCTGAACTTTTTTAAAAAATGTAAATTGCTCACCAACTTCTGACTCATGTTTTTAATAAAACTTGATTGTGGTATCTCTTGCAACTCACAATAACATGGCAGTGTGGTGTGATACAGCATTAAGACCTGCTGTTCTGGGTGCAAACTTCACAGCTAACCTGAGATAGGAGGCTGACCCTCTAACAATGTCTATCAGTCTGTAAGATTTAATTATTGATTTGCTCATTTCCAGCGTTGTTTCTGCTTCCTACAGTGCTGTATTACTTTCCTAGTGCTGTCATAACAAAGTGCCACACTGGGAGGCTTATAAAATAGAAATTCATTGTCTCACAGTTCTGGAAGCTAAAGTTCAAAATCAAAGTATTGGCAGGGTTCATTCTTTGTGAGGGCTGAGAGAAAAAGAATCTGTTCCAGCCTTCTCTGTTGGCTTACAGATGGCCATCTTCATGTTCACATGGCATTTACCCTGTGTGTATGTCTCTCTGTCCATATTTCCTCTTTTTATAAGGCCATCGGTCTTACTGGAGTAGAGCCCACCCTAATGAACTAGTTTTAACTTGATTAACTCTGTAACGACACTACCTCCAAATAAGGTCACATTCTGAGGTACTAGGAATTCAGACTTTGACATATAACCTTTTGGGGGGACACAGTTCAATTCATAACAAGTGCCTACAGCCAAAGACTACTATTCATTTAATAAATATGTTTAAAAAGTAATTTATCCAGGTATCATGCTAGAACTGGAGACACAATCATGAAGATGATATGTTTCATGCCACTGAGGAACAAACAATTTCACTCAGTCATAGAACATTTACTGGAACAAAATTTCTTCTGCCTTCTTTCTAAATTTGCACTATATAATAATCATGATACTCTCTATGGAGCCTTGCTATTATGAGAATAATTAACATATGTGCAGGCAGTTCACAAATAAGTCTAAATGAAGGTGTTAGCAAATCGTATGAATCAGTTTTTGGTGAATTTGTTCAGCCAAAGTATCTCTACCTCTGAACCTCTGGAAATGTGATACATGGCTTTATCAAAATGATCTTTCATTGTCCACTATGGTGACTACTGGGTATTTTAATTAGAATTTCATAAGTTAAACTCTATCCTTATAGGTGTTGCTAAACTACAATTTGAGAAGAAAGTTATAAACTAATATTAGCATCAAAAGTCTTGTGCTATTAAGTAATATACATGACTAATAATTCCTTTCAAATTGTAAATGCAATATTCTACATTATGAGTAAAACATACCATTTACATAAAAATGTAAATTGATATAAACTTTGCCATGTGTCAAATACGAGATTGGAGTACTGTATGAAGGTATTTAAATTTCAGCTCCATGATTATTAGCCTTTAGTTTTAATTAAATATGGAACTAAGTTACCATCCTATATGAAATGTGCACTTAAACAAAATGTAAAGGAATATATCTTTGAAACATTCCATGATTTCATAAACCACATCTCATTTTCTTCTTTCCTCCAAAGAGAAGAACTCATAAAGGAATATGACTTAGCACTCAAATGCATAGTTCTAGAACAAGAAATAATGTAGTTAGTCTAAAAATGAACAAGACCTGTAAAGACATTAGAATTTTCAAATCAGTGAAAATTTGAAGCATAAGAAGAAAGCTAGTGTGTATCACCCCAAAAATATAATCATTTTTCAGGGCACTCTACTTATTGAAGTTTCAAGCAAGGAATAACACACTGTAATGAACAAAGTTTGATTTTGGAGGCAAGCAAACACAGCCAAAGGAGAATGAGGACTGGGAGTCTCGCCTGCTTTCACTCTCTGGCAATTTATCAGGTGGGACAACTGATAAGGTGGAACAACATGATAAATTCCTTGGTATCCGTTTCTGCTTTCATTTCAATCTGGGACAACCTACTGAAAGGAGATTGCTGGATAAAGGCCATTTTGAACAAGCTTGGCAATAGCATGTGAATAAACACAACAGGATACTGTTCACAGCCCTTTCAGCTTCTCAAATTAAGAACTCTTACATTCCATCAGAAAGCAAGAAAAGCTAAATTTACTCAGATCTTTTACTTCAGCATCTGATTAAGATCAACTCTTGCGTACGGCTACTTTGGCAACACATCAGAGATCTTTACTTCCACCACCCAGAAGCTCTAACTTCCAAAGTGAAGAGCACTACTGGTAACCACAAGTATTGCCACTTTGTTTGTATAATCTCATTTTAGCATCTCAACAATTTAGGAAGTTGGTTCAATTATTAGCCCATTTACAGGTGAGGAAACTAAGTCCCAGAGTGGCTAAATAAATTTCCTCAAAGTTATGCAGCTAATAAGTGGTGGAGAAGGATCCAAACCCAAGTAGTTAGATGCCAGAACCCAGCCTGCTGACCACCATGCTCATGACATGGTAAAGTCACTACAAGTTGACGTCCGCACCTCCAAACTCTCACAAGTAAAGAGTTATCTTATGATACAGTTAGGACTCATACAATCCCTTCAACTTATTCTAATTGAATTATGCACTTTAATACAACTCGGTGATAATATCATTATCTGTAAATATTAGATCAGAATCATCAGTCTGACCAGTAGAAGCCACGTTATGGCTCTAGTTCCTATCATGCTGTCAACTTCAACTTAACTTATACATTTTCCGCTTGGAATCTTTATCCAGTTTACGTACACACAAAAATTTTATTTCATTTTGCTTATTTTCCTTTGGCTTGTTTAATTATTTTGCTTTGTTTCCTTCTCTATACTTCAGGTTTAATACATACAGTAAATTGCTGCATAGGGAAGTAGAAAAGTAGAAAGGGGCCATTAATTTCATGGTAAGGAAAAAGAGTCGATGGCTCAGGTTCAAAGAGAATGTGCAGAGATTTTTTAAAAGTCACCAGGGAATGATGGGTTCAGCAACATCTACATATCAGTCATAGAAAATTTTTCTTCTTTAAAACAGTATTATCCCCAAATCTGTCTTCAAGAGATTCATTTGTTCACTGATCCATCCTTCAATTCCTTCAATATTTATTGACCAACTATTATGTGCTGGTTCTCTTGAAGCTTAGCTTCTTGTGAGAAGTAGAAACAAACAGATAATCACAATATTGTGTTTTAATTGCAATAATATGACAAGAGCAAGGCAAAATGATTCATAAATATATTTAGCATGTTGGTTTCTCTGAGTCAGAATTTTGAGTGCAGAATATTTCTTAGGAAGTTCCATGGGGATCAGCGCCATGGAAGGGAGAAAAGGAAGTACAGGATTAGGCAGAGAGTGAAGTCAAGCTGTTTTGCAGGGCCTAATGTCAACTTCAGCCAAGCCTTTTGGGAGCCCTGGAGCTAAAATGCTCTGTCAGACTTGTCCTCATTGGACCAAAATGGCTGGGCCTAGACGTCCCCTTCAGTCAGTCATTATATATGGGTCACCTTACCTTGGGGCATGTGACCTTGAAGTGACACTGAAGATGCTGTCAGCTGAAGGCTGCCTGCTGACAGGACTCCAAGCATCTGGCAACAAGTTCTTCCTTGATGGGGATCTGGGTGACACATTACTGTGTCCATCATGCCAGTTTCTAAGAGAGCTAAGTGTGTAGGAGGCTATAAATTAGGAAATAAAGGCTTCTTAGAAAAAATGAAGCTTGAAGTAGAAAGATGAATAGGAGGAAGTCAGGTAAGAAAGGTAGAAATAAAGTTCCAGACAAACTACGTTTGCAATTATCTAAAGGAAAGATAACACTCTGTATTAAGGGAAAAGAAGTTATTTGAGTTTAGCTGGAGCATAGAGTACAATGGCTCCAAAAGGCAAGAGGTGATACTGGAGAGAGAAGTTAGGTGACAAAGTGAATGACTCATTCCTCCTGTTGATAAATGCAACACTAGTTTCAGGAATAACCAAGCTGTTCGCTCCACGTGACATATGTGGAAGGGTATCTATATAACATTTTATGACAAAATCTGCGTCAGTGTAGGCACTTTGGAACAATTTATGGTTAAAATAGGAAAAAAAAGTCCACCTTTCCAAAGTGGATGAATTTGTCATTCATACTGCTTTTGAATATCTATGTATAAAAAAAGATATCATGACACATACAGTGCCATTAGGCTATTGCTCAACCTTTTGAGAATATGTTGAGGAATATTGTTATAAGTGGTAAAATTGTTTCTACTCAAACAACCACCTCGTGTTATGGTATTTTAACAATTACAAGGGTGTTTTCTTCTGTTTGGGATTCACTTTACCTATTATCCAAAATAAGTGGTGGAACATATTTCAAAATATATTTTATTGGAAATGTGCCCCCTTCCAGGGTTTGAGCACAGGAATCTGTATGTTCTTTCAGAGTTAGGATTCTGCAATGCTGCTGGTGTCTCCTAATTTTATTATAGCCACAGTTCCTTTTGCCTCAGTTCATTACAGAGACAAATATCCGTTAGTGACAGGTAACTTTTCATTCTAATGCGCCTATACTACTGATGTCTGGGCCTCTGCGATATTCTATTTTGCACCTGAAATTAGTTTCTGTGTTACAGCTCTGAATGTGTGATAAGAAAAAAGATACAGTCATTTAGATAAACTCCACTAAATGGCTTGACTGAAATAAAACCAAAATGCAGGTATAAATGGCTGAAGTGATTAAGACTCAAGATCTCTGGGGTACTGTTAGAGAAGAAAATAGCTGATGGATTATTATTTATCCATGAATGTGAGTTTGGGGGTTTTAATTAAAGATGTTCTATCATATTTTTCAAAGCCTGTTTGAAGCTGTAAATCAAAATCTGCAATAACAGAGAATGTTGCCACTGATCAAAATACCGGATCTCTAGCCATCCTGGGAATACCCTCTTTTGAGGTTAGTTTAACATTTCTATTTAGTGTTTTATCCTATACATGAATATAAAGAAATAGAATATTGCTTGTGTAACTATTTCCTTAAAGATTTTTGGGCCAATATATGGTGCGTGCGTATGTATCTATTTATATCCATATATATCTGTGTGCTTATATATGCATATCCATACATATGTGTGTGCGTGTGTGTATACATATACACATATGTGCAGTTTTTTGGCTTAGTGACCAGTACCCTTTCTTAAAGTGATTTTAAAAATAAACTCTTCAAAATGTGCCACCAGTACAATTATGATACGAAGTCAGTATCATAGGAGACAACTGAACTCAATATAAAATAGACTTTCATAGTGACCATTTTATGTACTTTAATCTTCACCTCTTTTTAAGAGGCTTTGATCTGTTACTAAAATATGGTGAAAATGTCACATGGGTTAGAGACACCTGGACAAATCATATGGCATAAATGAACAAATAATAGGCACGGACATGATCTTAAATAGTCAACTGTTTCTACTTCTACTCTGTTCTGTATTTCTAACTAGGATCACTCCATATACACTGTTATTAAATCACTTCAGAGACTAAACATGAGCTATTACATTCTAGAGAATTAAAGATGGTCACAATTATTTGATATTCTTTACAGTGAAAGGTAGCATCATTTTTCCTTTCCCTTGAGTGTCGGCTGATCTGTGATGGCTTTGGCTAACAGAATGTGGCAGAAGTGATGCTTTGCTTCACTAGCCTTCCAGAGGACTGACAGCTTCTGCTTTGGTCTCTTGGAGCCCTGGCTGCCATGGAAGAAGTTTGACTACCGTGTTGGAAAGACCACACAGAGAGGCCATGAAAAAACACAGAGGGAGGGGGCCCACCTGAGTCAAGCATGCCAGGTGTCCTCATCAAGGTGTCAGACAGGCCTATGAAGCCATTCTGGATCTTCTAGACCAGCCTGGTTCCCAACTGACCCTAGATGGCACCCATGGAGTAAAAGAGGCATCAAACTGAGCCCTTCCTGAGGCTCTGGCCCACAATATCAGTAAAAAGATGTGGTTTTAAGTCACTAAATTTTAGAGCATTTTGTTACACATCAGTAAATAACTGGAACAATCTTGGAAGTAAGATGGAACATGTACCTATATTGATTAGTGTTTCTGAATTTATAGTCACCCTTTTGGTTTACTGTACACTGTGCCAATTTCTCTAATTATACTGATAAAATAACACCATGTGGATTTTTATCTTCATTATGGTTTGAATCAAGGAAAAACATGATTTGACTACTTTTAGACTAAGTAAGCCAGTTTGGTCAAATACTGACAATAGACTTGACACTGCTCAGTTTTATTGTGTTTCGCATTTGCAGCTCAATGTATTCTTTGGTTTCGTGTGCCTGCTTTTTATTCTATGAACAACTAATCTAATTAGAGAATACGACATACATTGTTTTTGTTTATTGGAATTTTAGTTTTTTTAAAAAGACATCAGAGACCTTATAGAAAAGGGCACCTGAAAATAACAAAATTCCTCAGGTGGATATGAAAAGTACCTAGCTTATGTTTTCTAAGGCTTTTGCTTATGTTATTAAATAAAAATCCTTCAAACCATATTCCTTTCTATGTTTTCCCATATTTAACTTTCAGACTCAAAGGACTCAAAATATGTTCTGAGAAATTGTGCCCTACCTTCCACTTTAGAATTAGCAGATGTTCAATAAACTGCTAGAATGAATTAATTTGATTCAAGTGATGCTCTACACTGTAGTGAATACAGATGTTTTTGTGGACATGACAGTACTTTCAGCATTAAGGCATATGAGATAATCACTATCTTTGGCCCTTTTCTAGTCATTCTAAGGAGACTCTGCCTTCAAGGAAGACTGGAGTAGAAGTTACAAGCGATAAAATACAAAACAGCCTTTTGTCTTTGCTCACGACTCCAAGAAACTCTTGAACATTTGCTTTTAGAAAAAGAATGACATTACTTCATAATTTCTATATATTAAACTACATTGTTCTTAACATAGACAAACTGTTCCAAGGGAGGAATATTCCCCATTTGAGGCCTAGGGAAGAATTCGATCAATGAATGCATTGTGTTTTGTAAAGATGCACTCTACGACAGTGTTTTTCAACTTCAGCACTATTGATATTTTAGACCAGATAATTCATGCTGGCGTGGGGCTGTTTTAGACATTGCAAGATTACCAGCAGTGTCCTTGGCTCTACACACCTGAGGCCAGTGGTGCTCTGACAATCAAAAGTGTCTCCAGATATTGCCAAATGCCCTGGGGTAGGGGGGTGGCAGAATCACCCTCCAGTGATTGAGAATCACTGCCCCATACTTATTGTAAGTGCTTCTGGGTTTCACTAAATTTGCATATGACTGGACACTATGAAGAATTTTATATATTATTTATGTATTATTTTATAATATTATTATATGTATTATTTTTATTTATTTTAATTTATGGTACTTGCAAATTATGTCCATATAAACAAATATGTGATGTACATAAATGTCAGAATGTTCATTTAAGAAATAATATGCCCTGTTGGAGGTGAAATGCAAAATTATCCTACTTCTTGACCTTATTTTCTCTGTCCTCTATTTATATCATTTGACAAAACAATCCTAACTTAATTTTCTTGCTTTATTATATGTATCTTTTAATACTGTTTTAAAATATTTCTGGGTAAAATGATGAATGAGAAAAAACAACACACAAATAAATAAATGATTTGGCCTTTGGCATGACAATTTGGGAGTTTTTGTACTTGTTAGTGTTCTATAAGCTTAGTTGATGAATCCTAATTGGTATCAGCTTTTCAATTAAAGACTATTCTGATGATAAATTAGTAAGTGAAACTGTAGCCCATTCATCTCTTTCTCTATGACAATCCTGGAACCATGTACTAATGCCTCTTATCATGCTTAGGGTGTCTGTTCCATGTTTATCTTGCACATGGACAATACTAATTAAAGCTAGCCTGTTATGCATGTTATTGAGGAATCTGTTTCCTTGAGATCTGGAACAAGTGATCTTCCCTTTTTACATTTTTACCTCATAGATGGTTAATCCTTAGCAGCAGGATTTTCGTTTCCCTTCATATAGTTTGCTCGATGTCTTAGACAGCAGAGGTATGGTGGAACAATATTACTTTTGCTGTCAGGAACCCTGCTGCTTGTACACTGTCAAATGTGTAAGAAATGATTCCTTAACACAGGTGTACAGACCACTGTTTGGACATAAGGAAATGAGAAAAATAAGCTCAATATAGAAAACTTTTCCATAAACTCAATTCTATTGAATTTAAAGAACTACCCTTTAGACATTACAAGAAAAGAAAACTATAGACCAATATCCCTGATAGTATAGATGAATATAGATGCAAAAATTCTCAACAAAACATTATCAAACCAAATTCAACAGTAAATTAAAAGGATCATACACCATAATTATGTGAGATTTAACTCTGGGATGCAAGGATGGTTCAATATACACAAATCGATGTGTTATGCACCACATTAATAGAATGAAAGATTAAAATCATGTGATCATCTGAATAGATGCAGAAAACTCATTTGACAAAACACAACATTTTTTCCTGATAAAAACTCTCAGCATTGGGTACAGAAGGAATATACCACAACACAATAAAGGCCATATATGACAAATCCACAGCTGACATCATGCTAAATGGTGAAAGGTTAATGCTTTTCCTCTAAGATCAGGAACAAGGGTGTCCACTCTCTCCAATCCTATTCAACATAGTATTGGAAGTCCTAGCCAGAGAAATTAGACAAGAAAAAGAAATAAAAGGCATCCAAATTAGAAAAGAAGAAGTACAATTTTCTCTGTTTGCAAATGGTACCATCTTATACATAGAAAATCCTAAAGATTCCACCAAAAATCTGTTAGAACTAATCAACAAATTCAGTAAAGTTGCAGGATACAAAATCAACTTATAAAAATCATTTGCATTTCTATACTTAACAACAAACTATCTGAAAAAGAAATAAAAGAAACAATCCTGTTCACCATAGCATCAAAAACAATAAAACACTTAAAGGAATAAATTTAACTATGGTGGTGAAAGATCTACACACTGAAAACTACAAGACGTTTATGAAAGAAACTGAGGAAGAGATTAACAAATGGAAAGATATTCCATGTTTATGGATAAAATTAATTAATATTGTTAAAATGTCCATACTACCTAAAGCCATCTATAGATTCAATGCAATCCCTATCAAAATTCCAGTGGCATTTTTTTCCACAGATATAGAAAAAAATCCTAAAATTTGTATAAAACAGCAAAAGACTCCAAATAGTCAATGAAATCTGGGGAAAAAAGAACAAAGCTGGAGGCATCACACTTCCTCATTTCAAACTGTACTACAATGCTATAATAATCAGAACAGTATGGTAGTAACATAAAAACAGACACATAGATCAATGAGACAGAATTGAGAACCCAGAAATAAACCCTTGCATATATTGTCAACTAATATTTGAGAAGGGAGACAAGAATACTCAATAGAAGAGAATAGTTTTTTCAATAACTGATGCTGGGAAAGAAATATATACAGAAAAATGAAATTAGAGTTTTACTTTTACCACTCACAAAAAAAAACTTGAAATGGATTAGACTTAAATGTAAGGCCTGAAATTGAAAAGCTCCTAGAAGAATATATGGAGAAAAAACTCCTTGCCATTGATCTGGGCAATGATTTTTTGGATATAACACCAAAAGCACAAGCAACAAAAGCAAAACTTAGTAAATGGGACTATAGTAAGCTAAAAACTTCTGCACAGCAAAAAAAAAATCAACAAAATGAAAAGGCAACCTATGCGATAGGAGAAAATATTTGCAAATCATATTCTGATAAGGGATTAATATCCAAAATATACAAGGAACTCATACAACTACATAGCTAAAAACAATTTGATTAAAAAATGCACTGACAAATTGATTTTTCCAAAGAAGACATACAAATAGCCAAGAGTACATGAAAAGGTCCTCAGAATCATTAATCATCAGAGAAATGCAAATCAAAATCACAATGAGATATCAAGTCACATCTGTTAAAATGGCTACCATCAAAAAGACAAGAGATAACAAGAGCTGGGGAGGATGCGGAAAAAAGGGAACCCTTGTGCACTGTTGGTAGGAATGTAAATTGGTATAGCTGCTGTGGAAAACAGTGTGGACATTCCTCAAAAAAAAAGGTTAAAACAGAGTGACCACATGGTTCAACGATCTCACTTCTAGGTCTATATCCAAAGGAAATGAAAATAGGATCTGAAAGAGACATCTGCACTCTCAAGTCCGTTGTAGCATTATGCACAATAACCAACACATGGAAACAATCCAAGTGTCCATCACTGGATAAATGGATAAAGAAGATGTAGTGTGTGTGTGTGTGTGTGTATATATATATATATATATATATATATATACACACACACACATATATGATGATATATATATACATATATATATGATGGATACTTATTCAGCCATGATACAGAAAGAAATCCTGCTGTTTAGAACAACATGGATGAAATTTGAGGGCATTATGCTTAGTGAAATAAGTCAGATAGATAGAGACAAATACTGTATGATCTCACTTATATGTGGAATCTAAAATACTGAACACCTAAAAAGAGAGAGTAGAGTGGTTGTTATCAGGGGCTGGGGGTGGGGGAAATGGGGAGATGTTGGTCAAAGAGTACAAACTTCCAGTTATAAGATAAACAATTTCGAGCATCTAATGTAGAGCATGGTGATTATAGTAAATAATACTGTATTATATACTTGAAATTTGCTAGACAGTAGATCTTAAATGTTCTCACCACACAAGAGAAATGGCAAGTACATGACATAATGGAGGTATGTGCTAACACTATAGTAGTAATCACATTGCAATATATAAGTATATCAAGTCAACACATTGTACACCTTAAACTTACACGATGCTATTTGTCAATTATATCTCTCAAAGCTGGAAAAAATATACCACATAAATAAACAAATAAACCATCCTTTACATTAGATACTATCCTTTCCATTTGTATTTACTTACTTATTTTAGGGTTTCAAATTCTATTATGAAAGGAATGTTATAAGGGATGTTAGGGGATATTATGTTCTATATATGTGGGTTTTAAAAAAAATATTTGTACATAGCAATCAGATCGTTTAACAAACCAACAAACAAAATAGAACACTATGTCAAGAAAGGAAAAGTGTGAGAAAGATTACACTTAAAATTTTCTTTGAGTTACTATCAAGTTAAAGTTGACTCAAATTCCTGAAGAACTTGTAAGCATCTGTTCTCTCTAGTTCTCGTAGTATCTTAAAGATAAAATATCTTCCCTGCTAAAATAGGGAAGAGAGTACTTCATCTTCCCATTATACCTCATCCTTGTGACACACTTACTTAAAATATCTGTGAGGGAAGAAACCCCCCTTTGAAGATGCTAAGCTGGCTCTATGTCCAACTGCTTCACACTGTCTGAGACTCTCATGAGGTTTTAACACTAGCAATCAATCTGCCCCTTGGCAAATCACTCAGCACACCTGGGCCTCTATTTTTACATTCATTTATTCCTCTAATTCCTTTGTTGAGAGCCTCTTATTGAGCATCCGGCCAATGTTATTGTCAATGGCAACATAGAAGGAACAAAATGGATAAAAATCCCTAGCCCCAAGGTACTTCTAGTGCAAAGGAACAGTAAAAACAGCTGAAGAAATAAAACACGTCATTTAGTGACAATTGCTATGGGGTGCTAGGATGGGGCAGGGAATTCACTTTGAAATATGCTTGTCCTGAAAAGCCTCACTGAAAAGGTAACTTTTAAGCAAAGGCCTGAAGAATATGAGAGAACCAGGAATCTGGGGGAAGAGCGTTCCAGGGAAAGGGGATTGAGGTAAGAATGTGCTGCCTTGTTCCAGAAACAGCTAGGAGGTCAGTGCCCCTGGGGCAGATCAAAGAAAGGGCTGAGAGGTAAGAGGCAAGGTCAGGGAGGTGCTCAGAGGCCAGGCCACAAAGTGGCTGACAGGCTGCATTAGCTCTGCATTTCCATGAGGCGGGCTGCTTGCCATTGAGGGGTTTTGAGCAGAGAGTAACATGAGCTGACTTGTGCTCTTTGGGGCTTGTTTTGCAAAGAAGGAGGTGCCCTGAGCTAACATCTGTTGCCAATCTTCCTCATTTTTTTTCTCCCCAAAGGCCCAATACATGGTTGTATATCCTAGTTGTAAGTCCTTCTAGTTTTTCTATGTGAGCCGCCGCCACAGCTTGGCAACTGACAGACGGGTGGTGTGGTTCCAGGACTGAGAAATGAACCTGGGCTGCCAAAGCAGTGAGAGCACAGAACTTTAACCACTGGGCCATCAGGATTGGCTCTGACTTGTGTTTTAAAAGGATCACTCTGCTGCTGTGACATAGCAGGCTATAGAGAAGAAAGGGAGAAGCACGAAGACTAGGTAGGAGCCCTTTGCATTTAAATCAGGGTGGTAGCAGTGGAAATAGTAAGAAGTGGTAAAATTCTGGAAAATGAAAGGATTCAATTACGTTTACTCATTTAGTCAAAAAGCATTTAATAAACCCTCATTAGGTGCCAGGTACTGTTCTAAGAGTTAGACATACAGTGGGAAAGAATAGAGACCAGCTTTTACTTACATTGCTCTAATATCTAAGGGAATCCTTCAAGATGCAGGCCAGCTATAACATTCTCAATATAGTTCAGAGATATTCAGAAAATTTATGCTTTTCAGTGGGGGAATAAAAAAACAAACACATACATACCGGCATAGGTTGTGATTAAAAACAGGGTGGCTGGTAGATGATGTTGCTAATAATTGCCTCATCTTCTATCAGCATTTCAATAAGAAGCCAGTGAAAACGGGGAATGGTGTATCTAAAAAATGTTAATCATCTGCACAGATGTCTGCTTTTTCTGAGGAATTCCTACCCCCACTTTCAGCTTCGCAAAGCATGTCTCTTTATGGACCATGTTATTAATGAAATGGAAAAGAATGTGCAAGAAAGCCTGCTGTTGTTTGAAATTATCCTCACTTCTATACTGCCACTGGCAATAGCTGTCTCTTCTCCAGAATTCCGGAACAGTGAATTCTTTCTTCATCAGATTAAAAGCAAAAACAATAAAAACAAAACAGAACAGCGACCACAGGGGGAAAAATATCTTATCATTATGGAACTATAGTTTGTTGTTGTATTTTGAGCTGGGGTGATATTTGAAACTTTTCAGCAATTGAATTTGTTTTTAGTAATCCAAGATTATTTTGAAGATTATCAACAGAGTATCTGATGATTAAGACAATTCCCCATATTGCTTATTATCCCAAACTCAGTATGTCAATGAGAAATTTGAAAAGCTGTAATTTTCCAAGCTGCTAGTAGTGAATTCCAGCTGTCATATGGATGTCACCTGTGTAATAGCAAGTCATAATGCTCTGGAAAACTGAGAGGATATAAGGGACCTGCCGTGATGAGCTAGAGCCTTTGTGTGGGGAATTCATGAAAGTTTCTAGGAGGTCCTCCAATACCCCCTTTGTCTAGAATCAGAGTCCTTGTAAGCATAGACAGTAGAAGCAGAAGAGTTCCACATTTTCTCATTTAAAATGGTCTAAAAACTTAAGGCTAAACGCTTCATAAATATATATATACACACATATGTATATAGCTCCATATGTATTTATATATACATGTATGTGTAATATATATGTGTATATATACGTGCATATATATATATATTCAACCTAATATTCAGTCTCTCTCTATATATACATATATATTTGCTCTTTTTCTCTTTTACCTGTTATTCAGATGTGGCCTCAAGTACATCTTATAGAACTTGTTCTTAACCAAAAGTACACATGAGAATTACTTTTGGGGTTTGTTATTAAAAAGCCATATTTAAATTCTTATCCTAGATATGGATATTCTGATTCAGTAGATATGGCATGAGGCCTAAGCATTTACATTACCAAAACATCCCTTAGAGTTGTTTCTGGCAGTACAGCAGACTTTATAACTTGTATGATTCTCCTAATAGAAACAATTTAAACAGCTGCATGGGAAACATATATTAAATGTATGCATATATCTGTGTGTATATATGTTTGCAAATACACAAACATACACACACATACACATTCATGCATACATATCTTTTTAAATACATCACAACGCTAGCAAGAAATAAAGAATCTACGGATGTAAAAAATGAAGTGAAAGCAGAAGTTCTGGAAGGTTAGCAAATGCCAAAGTCAGCTTTTGCCTTCTTGTTATCTCCCAATCTTGTTAACCTTGAGCTTCTCTTGTGAAAAAGTGCAGACGCAGGAGATTAAGCCCAAGTTTCACCACACATAGAGAGTATATTAGAAACCTCAGATAAATCTTAGGCCCTGAGGAATAACAACTCAGTTTAAACTTTAATGAGAATAGACACAAAAATCTACAAAAAGAAAATTTGTCTGTCTTGACTTTGGCAATAAGTAGAAAGATAAAAAGTTCAAAAATCCCAGAAACTTTCCAGAATTTTCATAATCACAGGCTTGAATGCATGTAATTCTTCAGTTTGTATTCAAGTTTTTACACAACCTATTTGAACAAAAAACATCCTGAAAACAATTTAAGGTAGATCCCAGTTTGGTGGGATCCCTTGGTTACTATGAGATCAATGGTAATTTTTCGCTAAAGAAATACAACTTCAATAAAGTCTCAAATAATTTTCCCAGAAAACGTTTCCTAGGAAAATGAACCTGCAGTGGAAAATCACAAATAAGTATGGAACCAAGGCAGCATAAATAAGAACAATCAGAAATAAAAGATAGAAGAATCAAACTCACAAAGAGTTTTGATATCAAAATTAAGAAACCAAATCGACAAACTGCTACATTTCAAGAAAAATTTGAAATAATGAACAAGGAACTAGAGAGTATTAAATCAAAAAAGAACCCTTAAAATTACTAAATAAATATTTATAAATAAAAAATATAATAATTGCTTTTAGAAATTCAGTATAAAGGATTACATTTCAGTGCAGACACAACTGAATATATTAGAAGTTGTATGTGAAGAAATTCAGCCCAGAGAGAAGAGATGGATGGAGAGTTTGCGAAAGAGCAGGACATGTGGAGGATAAAATGAGAAGTTACTATTTAAATTTCTAGAAAGAAGTAGTAGAAAGAATAGAGGCAATATTTAAACATACAATAGAAAAAAGTTTCCAGGATTGTTGAATGGCATGACATCTCAGACACAGAAAGCCCAAAGAAAGCCTGGCAGAACCTTAAAAAAACCAAAAAACTATACCTAGTATATTATAATAATAAAGCTGAACAATAAAAAACAAAGAAGAGATCCTAAAAGTGACAAAAAGACATATCAACTCAAAATGTGTGCATTTAAATAGAGAGCTATCATTTTATCAGCAAAAATGAAACCAAACAACAGTAGAATAGTATTTTCAATGTGCTGATAGAAGACACTTTTACTGGGTATAGAATTCTAGGGTGAAAATTATCTGTTAAAAATAGAAATGAAATAATGAGAGTTTTTACCAACAACCATTCCTCACTAAAAAAATTTGTCAAAATAAATCTTTCTAAATTTAATGTCTAAAATAGAAGATTGAATGATGAGCAAAAATATTTGTGAATATGTGGCTATATATAAGTATACATGAAAGTATGCATTAATAATGAATATGGTAAATTTTAGGGTAAACTAAAACAAGATACAAAAAAAACTGATTCCCAAAGAAGTTGGCTTAACCTATGAGGAGGGGAGGGTAAAACAGTGTCACAGCATTCTTGTTCCTCTTTACAAAATTATCGCTCAAATGACTTTTCTCCTCATTTATCCTTTCTTGGATTTATTTTTTGGTTCTTGATTTACTAAGGATTTAGAGACTTAAAGATCCTTTTTGTAAATTTTTCATGGGGTAGGAGTGGGCGAGCTGTGTCTAACTTACTCATTTTGGGATCCTATCATCTCATTTAGTTGCCCCTGCTGAAACTGAGTCAGAAAAATCCATCCTTATGTTCTGTTACACTATAACCATGTTTTAATTCTGACTTCTCATATATGTTGGAGATAGCGTATTATTGATCTTACCACACACAAAAGTCAATAATCAATTACTTGGCATAATGATAATATGATGTTCACATATCCCTAAAAGAAATTGAAAAAAATTATTTATTTAGTCTTTACAATAGAAAATGAAATTTCCTGAAGACTATTAAGCTATTTCTACTCCAGAAATATCCCACATTTTATTTGCTCAAAGATCTGAGAAAAATTTTAAAACAAGCCTATTCTTTCAAAATTAAAATATAAGCATAAAACTCCAATTTTTGAATATGGACTTCATATGCTTTTGATGTAAACTTTAACTTTTTGTGGAAAATATCAACTGAAGCCTTTTTGAACTTTATTATTCTGTGTACCTATTGGAAATTTAATATCCATAAGACACGGGGTATTGATACATCTTAATAATTATCCAAATGGAGTGGAAATTAATACTGCTATTAAGACAAGACTTTTACAACTTCTTTAGTGCACTGCCCTGTAAAGTTAAATCATATTTTGTGGGACCTGCTTGTTGATGTGAACAACTACTCCAACATCTTCACAAGCCGTTTATTTCACACTGTTACACGCTCACCCTCATTTTATAATCATTATACTGGGTTGCATATTCAGACACTACCACGTTTGTGTTAATAAGTAAATATTAAAAGTAAAACAGGATTCTTTAGACTTCCAAATGATTTGTGAAGTCCAAAGGGCAACATAATATGGTAATAGTTTACAAAAGGGATCGAAATCATATCTATTCCATCTATTCCATACTATGCACTTATAAAAGTGAGATATGCAAAGCCAGATGAAACATGATCGGGAAATATTAAAAATTATAAAATAAAAAAGCATTTTCTCAATTCTACCCCTTCATTCTCCCCCTTTTTTTGAGGAAAGCAAACCTATGCCTGGGGAGCTATTATGTAGAATAAATGTTTCAATGAAATATTGTGTAGATGCCAGGCTTCCTTAGTAGATTGCAGTCAAAGGGGCCTCATTACCAAAGACAAGTAGTGCTAATTACTAACATGGGGGGGGGGGGAACTGTATTTAATGTGTAAATCAAGTGCAGGGATAGGAGAAGCATGTTTGTTTATTTTTTTTCTCAAACTGCTTAAATAAATATGGCTATATCTTAACAGGTAAGACTGATATAAACTAAAAGGTGCATTTCTTTGAATTAATCTGAAACCTGAACTTAAAGGGGAAGGAAGTTTCAAAAACTTATTTTAAATATTTCTTTTCGTGAAGCTTCTAGGTAGATATAAAGGCCTAAAGGGCTTTTAAAAGAAAGTTAGATGAATCCGTGAGTGCCGCATTAGTCTTCAATCCATCACTGCTCCATTTGTCAGCGTATTACTCTACATGAGACTCATTGCTAAAAATGTGTCTTTCTAGTACTCCATTTCTCTATATGTCTTAATTCCAAGTCATCCTTTTTCCCTTGAAATTTCAGTTAGACTCACTTTTTATATTTCTATTATCTATATCTTCTGAAAGAAGTATACAACAGATTCTTACAGAAATAATAAATATATGTAACAATGTTTATTATGTGAAATATGAAAAATGAAAATGTCCATTTTTGAGTGCACAGCCCAAACTGAGCATCTTTGCGTTGTTAGATAATCCTGGTGGTGAGCTGGAAAATGTTTGTCATTTGGCTTGCTGGATTAAAATAAAGTCCTGATGGGTAGCATTTGCCCATTTCCATGAGGAAATACTCTCAATGTGGCCATTTTCAAGCTACCAATATGAGGTCATGAATACGGAATTGGGAATACATGCCAGCAACTCTGTCTAACAATCCAGTACGAGTTAGCTCCGGCATACCCCTGTAGTATTTTGTTATAAAATAGCTATGGTTTTGGTTTTTTTTTTTTAAGATTTTATTTTTTCCTTTTTCTCCCCAAAGCCCCCGGTACATAGTTCTATATTCTTCATTGTGGGTCCTTCTAGTTGTGGCATGTGGGACGCCGCCTCAGCGTGGTTTGATGAGCAGTGCCATGTCCGCGCCCAGGATTCGAACCAACGAAACACTGGGCCGCCTGCAGCGGAGTGTGCGAACTTAACCACTCGGCCATGGGGCCAGCCCCTAAAATAGCTATGGTTTTAATGATTCCCAGGGCACCACAGTGATATGTAAAGACTGAGTTATTATATCTTGAACATAACTTCATAATTAAACTCTAGTACAATTACAGTGAATTCCCCACTGCTAATTACAAATTCAAGTGTTCCCATTATTTCAGTAAGAATGCTCAAGATAAGCTTTCAAGGATTTTAAGACGTTTTTAAAAGCCAAGTAAAATTTGTCATGCACCAAAACCACATACAATGTATTTGCACAATTCTAAAATGTAGATTATATATAGTTTATCCTTAACTGTATATATGTTTAGCTATTTTACATCATAAATGTGTTGTGAAATTCAACATTCCACAAACATTTATTTAACACCTATTGTGTGTTATTTCCACTGCTAGATGTTGAGCAAAAAATAGGTAAATCAGATATGAATAATGTCATATATATATTATGCATGCTAATTATTGGTTGTTAAATGCATGTAGAGCAAATCTTTCATTGTCTAAATAGAATCTGTATAATCATTGCCTAAGTGAGGAATGAAGAAGACAGCTCTAGGAAACAGACCTATTCCACTTCCAACAGAATGAACAAATATTGCATTTTTCATCTCTTTCTTCCATTTCTTAGTAAGAGTTTTAATGAGCAATGCTAAAAAATAAGGGCATTAAACATTTATGTTTTGTTCTCCTCAGAAGATTCCCTTTCATAAATGCAGTAACATCTGGCACTAGCAGAAGGGGTTAATTTAGAATTGACATTCTAAGCAACCATTTTTCTGTTTACCAGTTATGTGGGGTGACTTTGAGATACATAGATGGGTAAATAAAACAAAAGATCCTCTGCTGCAATTTATGTAAGAAATGTCTCATTATTATTTTGTGAGACAATATGCAGAATTTATAACAAGTATGCAGTGAATGGAAATTGCACATGTAGATATAATGATATATAATTATAAGTTCCTATAATTTCATGTTTATTTATATGTACAGTATGATGCATATTTAACAATATCAACAGTGTAGAACATTAACAATACTTCCAAAACAACAGGTTAAATAACAGATGTGTGACTTTGTCCCACTAGGATTACTTTAAAAATCTGGAGTTGACTTTCTCCATGTTTCCCAAGAGGCTTGTTAAGATCAATACTATCATCACCGAGCTGTGTTGATTGGCTGGTGAATCCTGAAAGCACAAATGAGGATTCTAATAACCGAATCAGGAATTTGGAATTTTCTCAAAGAAGAAAAGAAGTGAATTTTGGAGTTTTTAGATATTTCAATATAAAAGGGCAAAAAAGCATGGCATGGGCTGCAGAAAAAACACAAAATTTCTTTCTGTGTTCACTATACTAAACATTATAAAAATGAGAAGCTGCTGTGAAATAATATTCCATAGATTTCAAACAGAATAAATAAGCATAAATGGATGCTACTAGAGTGGAGAATGAGGAACCACATGGAGGAAGTGAGCCAGGCATGGTTTAAACTGATAGTCTTCCAAGGGTTCTCTTTGGCTGATTGATGAAGACCAACCTTGACTGATTCACTTAACCCTTTATTTTTACTTGTTATATTTATTAGGTAAACTTTGTTGCAGTTCAATTACCAGTGGCCAAATACTAAAGAAAATAATAATCCAAGTCTAAAATATTACATTTTTTTCCATTAAACTGTTAAAAATGGAATAAATTTAATAAATTTAACTCAACATCAAGCACATAGCATATAACGGAAATTTAATTTTGACAAATACTGCACATGTAGCCACACTTTGAGAACATCACTCCGTTTTAAGTATTTCTTTAGTTCAATGAAACAATGGAGGGTTTGGAGTGGACCTGCTTATTGAAAACTACAAACACAGATCCCAAAGAAGTTTGTTGCTTTTTTGAATTCTTTAAAATTTTATTTTATTGTGGAAAGACAGTGTTTGTTTTAATATCTTTTAATGCTTTCATGCTTCAAGATAATAATTAGGAATGAAAAATATAGACCAGAAAAACCATACAAATTGTACTAAAATTCAATTCCTCCCAATAAACTGGTAAGTGACAGAGGGAAAGAATACCAGGCCTACCCTTTCACCTTTTATCTGTGGCTTCCTGGTTCTCCTGTATTTTCTTTAGAAAGCCCAAACTAAATGAGAGACAGAAACTAGAGTTAAAAATATGTTATTTATATGCTTGAAGGCCTTTCTCTGGTCATAGTGGGCCGCTATCACCTCAAACTTTAATAAGAGGTGTGTAACCAGCATTTATTGAGTACTTCTTGTGCGCTATACCTGTAATAAATATCTGTATTATTTAATCCTTTCAAATTCCTATATGGTAGACAAAATTATGTTTTCATTTGATAGGTGAGGACACTGAGGAACAAAAAAGTTCAGAAACTTGCCCAAAGTCACACAACTGGTAAACTTTGGGGTCAGAATTTGAACCCCTGTAGTTTTATTTTTGATCTTGAGCTCTTTACCAACATGTAATATTTCCAAATGAAAGCAGGAAGGAAAAAAGGAGAGAAAGCAACATAATGAATCGTGATAAAACAGCATGATAGATCAGAGAACTACTCTAAGATAGGCATGATGAATTGGAAAACTGTGTTCAAAATAGCATTCCCAGTCACATAGTGCAATAGTCTGTGTAAAGTCAATGACCTGTCTCTTGGAATCTGTAACTAACCCATTCAAACAAGAATAGCAGTAGGGTCCTGAATGAGTGGAGTAGTAGGTACAGTAGGGGGGAGCAAGGGAAGAGAAAAGAAAAAGTAAAGCAATCGGTGCTTGTTTACTCATCACACTTCCTAATTCCATTGAATTCCATTCCAAAGTTAAGATATGAAAATATGGATTAATGTACAAGATTAATGCCGAATTTTTTACTATTTGATAAATTTTAAATTGCATGCCACATGTAACGTTTTACCTCAAAGGAAATCATATAAAGTCAGTATATTCCTACATGTTAGTCTCTTTCTCTAAACTCAGTTGAAAGATTCAACAAAGTTTTATCCAAGTGATCTCTTGGGTGCAATTGTAACTTTTATTTGATTCAATATTAGAATTAATAGAACTGATAGTTTAATATTGACTGAAAAATATAATTCTATGTTGTATATCTCAGTCTTCATGTTTAAAGACTGGAAAATTAAACTTTCTGAACATCAGAATCACTAAAGAGGTTACACACACATTTTAGGGCGCAAAGAACTTCCTGCTCTGGAGAAGGTTTTGTACGGGTCAATTTTTTTCCTTTTTCTTTTTTGGTGAAAATTTCGTCGTGATGTGAATTTTAGGCATATGTTTCCATACGTTTCTTTTGTGCAATATGTTTTGTATGTTTAATTCTAGTAAGTAACCATTCAGACTTTTTCCACATATCTAGTTGTTTTCCAAGTATATAGTTTTAACTACTTTTATATAAGCGCAGGGGAAAAATGTTATGACTGGGACAAATTAGGTAAATTTCCCTCCATCCCATCCCAGGATATTTTTTTCCCAAGGAGAACAGAGCAGGCCATCATTACTGTAAATTATCCCTACCACTATCATTGGTAGTGTTTCTAGAATAGCATGCATTTAAAAATCACTACAAATATGAATTAATTCTGAAGTAAGAACATTTCATAGACAAATACGTATTGCATCATATTATGATCATACATGATGTTTAATCTAAAAAACATGGAGGAACAATTATGCTTTCAAAGTACTTGGTGGATTTAGCCAGATTTTATTTAAATTTAAAAAAAAAAACACGTAGGTTAGTAAACACTTAATCCTTACAACATTTTCAGAATATAAAAGTTTCTGTAAGCTACCGTCTAGCTATGATTCATAGCAAAAAATCATGTAATAATATGAGACTTTGGCAAATGTCTGAATAATTAAATACATATAAAATGGGGAAACTATTTTTCCTAGGCATATTCATTATAATAAAGAAAATAAATGTGTTTCTGTATCTTAAGGATTAAACTGTCAACTACAAATCCAGTATAGTGTCACATAAATGTTTGCTCAAACAATGTTTTGTGTAAATGATTTTGATATGTTGATTGAAGATTTTATTCTATTGTTTATTTTTTGAAGAAGAAGATTGGCCATGAGCTAACATCTCTGCCCACCTTCCTCTATTTTATATGTGGGACACTTGCTACAGCATGGCTTGGCAAGTGGTGCATAGGTCTGTGCCAGGCATGCAAATCCGTGAACCCCAGGCTACCGAAGAGGAGCACGTGGACTTAACCATTATGCCACCAGGCCGGCCCCATGAAGATTTTATTTTTCGAGACTAACTTTGCATGATGAAGGGTACATACCTTTATTTCATAATGTATGAGAAAACTGGAAAAGATTGTGTGACAGGAGAGAAAATTATAAAAATCTTCAAATAAAATTGTAAGATACACTATGTGTAGGGAAGTTGATTGTATTCTTTATTGCCAAAATATGACTTTTAAATTAATGTAGAAAAATCAACCCATCTCAAGTCAAGTAGCCTAGGGATGAGAATTAATAGAATCAGGGCAGATAAGGAAATCAAAGAATACAGAAAACAAACACATGAGGTACAATCAGAATGAGGGGGAAAGTTGCTGTAAAAAGTGTTCTTAATCATTTGTGGGTTTTGAACCATCAGACAACATGGTGAGAGCTAGGGCTTTATCCATGAAAATACCCATAATACCCAGACCCTCAAAAGTTCTGCAAAACTGCAAATGTCGGCATTATTTCTAGACACTAGTGAGCTTCATGAAAGCAGTCCATATTCTCTAGGTTAGGAATTCACAGTCCAGATCAAGGATTGAGATCTGGGTTGAGAGTTGGATGTTAAACACTAAGGAAGCTAAACCGTGTAGAAGATAGGAGTGTGCAATATGATCGTTTTATAATCGAGAGCCCAAGGTGACAAAACCCATCCAAATGGCTTAGGGATCGTGATTATACAGATTTTATTGCCTTGACGATGGTCCAGTAAAAGCCGTGATGCTAAGGCCAATGGCTTTGACTCACTATTTAGATTACAAAGGCTGGTTAATTAAATCAAATTCATCAAAAAATTTGCAGGAGATTGAAATTATAGCTCCAGGACCCATTGGCAGAACTATGTGGCTCTTAGAGAGAGAGAAAGAGGCTTGCTGCCTAGTAGATGCCAGTCACATTAGGAAATGAAATGCACAAAGGAACTCTGGAATCCAGAGGTCAGTATCACGGGATGCAAGCCAAGCCTCTTCCCCACCTTAGGCAAAGCAGTAAAGGACCTATTGGTCCAAAGCAAGCACCCTCCAAGACCTTCTGGTCAGTATCCAGATTGCTTACCCTAAAGGAGGCTCCTGTGAGCTAGTCAGGTGCAAGCGCTCTCCTTTGTTGTAGCTATTGCTCTTACTGTGTACAGCCTGGATAATAGGGTTGCTAGTGGACCCCTCAGGCCTAACGTTGGCCCAGGAA
The DNA here is from genome assembly GCF_041296235.1 of Equus asinus. Lineage (NCBI taxonomy): Eukaryota > Metazoa > Chordata > Mammalia > Perissodactyla > Equidae > Equus > Equus asinus. Next base: position 42,791,072 of record NC_091812.1, read on the forward strand.
AGACTGGAACAAAATCAGCCAGGTGCACAACTGCACCACAGGATGGCTGAGTGCTAGATTCTGGCAGGTCCTGTTAGAAAGGCTTCGGCCAGTGTGCCATGGCATGTGGATTCTGACCCAGTGCTCACATCCTTCTCCATTTAATGATGCCAATAGAAGCCATGCTTAAACGAGTCACTCTCTCCTTACACCATGCCCCAAATTACATCCCAGGCAGAATGGCCCCCTCAGTGTAACCAAACTAGACCCATCCGGCTGGCGGGTTTGTGCTGTGATGATCCTACTATGGTCTTAATGGGGGCAATCACCAGATTGTAAAGCTACTTCGACTGAAATAGAGTCTGGGCCAAAGCTTAATTAAAGGAGTTTATTTGATAATCAAAGTGAGGAATTTGAATCCCAGGAAACAATCCAACAGGGTATTCTAAGAAACTGCCCCAAGGTCTACAGGTTTGATGTAGTTTACATACTTTTTAACAAAGCGGTGTACGTGCAGGAAAGGGCTTACACATCTAATAGTCGTGTAGTTCAAGGACAACAAGAACAAGAGCTTTTTGGCTATTCATCAAACAAGGCTTGGAGTGATGGTTTTATCTGTGTGTGGAAGGAGGCAAGGACCAGGATCATTACTTTTTCCCCTCAATTTCTAAGAAATGCAGCTGGGAGACGTGAGAGCGAGGTGTCCATTATCTCTTCCTGTTGCTGATTCATCCTGCTGGTGTCTTCAGTCCTGAGACGAGGGGTTGCAAGGTCATTCCAACAAAGGCTTAGGATGGCCTGCATGGCTGCTTCACAACATAGCATGGATTTTCAGTGTACTGACTTTAAGCCTATGCAGCTTGCTTGCTGGATTCGCCTGTGAGACCAGAGAGAGGGCTCCCAGTTTCGTTCACACCACCATCCACAAAATGTCCCTACAATTAGGCCATCATTGTGCCCAGAACCTACTTGCATTACGGATAGAGTCTCCACAAAACTTGGTCACACATATGGTGCACTCCTTTGCAAGGTGCACCTCTGATGGTGTGATGGAGCTCTCTGAGATCTGCTCAGCTAGCAGTAGAGACCACACATGTAATTGCATCCTGAGCCTCTAACATGTATACTCAGAATTTATCACCAGCCAGCCACTCCTACCTTTCTATGAGTCTCCACCTGGGAAGGCCACCCTCTCCCTGGCTGGCCACCATCACCCCTAAGTGTGATAATGCCTCAGACAACCTCTCCCCAGCCTGAGAGTTCATCGGAGATGACTGAACGTCAGAGGTGAGGTCACAACTGAAGGGACAACAAGGGAGGTAACGTGCCCCGACCTCACTGGACATTGGGATTCTGCCTCCCCCAACCCTAGCTCTCCCTGCACCAGGAGGGAGATGAATGTCAACTTGGAGAACAAGTTGCAAAAATGCCTCCAGTTGATGGACCCTGCGAACTTTCTAGAATACGATTTCTCTGAATAGCTAACTGCCTGCCTTGTGAACCCTGTCTCTGTCAAAACATTTGCAAAACCTTGAGTAAGTTCCCTGCTGACGCCTGACAGCATTAGGTATCATTTCACATTTACGGCTAGCCAAACCATTTATTCTAAACCACACCAGCCACAATGAGGCACTTGCTAGCAATACCCCCAGCATGACCTGCTTAGAGCCAAAGGTTAGGGACCTTTTGCTCCTGTGGTTTCTGCTCAGTGTACTAGATCACAGCTTTTGCTTTCCACCTGATGCATCTGTGACAGACTCCACTCCCCTCATTATTCCCACCACCAGTGCCAGCACCTTCTCCATATCCAAAATTACCAGTAAGTGGTCCAGATTTGACAGATAAAATACATTCATATGAAACTCCAAGATAGCAGCCCAGGCCTTACAAGTATGTGATGTTGGATCTGTCACCAAGAAGGGCCAGACCTACAGCCCCATGCCACCATCTATCCTGTCACTCTTCCTAGTGATCAGCTCCTTGTGCTAATTGCCCCCCAAAACACCACAAGCCTCATTTAAGCTTACCAAAACCCTTCTCTTTTTGGTTTGGATTGACCAATCTTGGCCTCAGCCGGGAACCCCAAAGCGCTCCACCCAATGACCCTAATAAAGGCACATATCCCAGGTCTATTGCTCTGTGTGGCCCCTCAAGTCATGCGATATACCTCCTTCAGGTCCTGTGAGTAATACTCGATGTCACTTTCCCTTGAGATCTTTTGCTGAAACTTGGCTCACCATCTGACACCCCAAGGCTCTACTTACTAAACGTTACTTTAACAAAGTCACAATAAGGAGCCTGGGGCCTTTCTACATGCTTCTCTCCTAGTTCTTCTCATGGCTGACTTCTTATCCTTCAGATCTCAGTTTAAATATTATTTCCTCAAGCTCTTTCACCATTGTATTTCAATTAGAACCTTTACCTCATTGCTCTTTCCAGATATAGTTTTTAATCAAATTACTTCATTTTAATCCATCGTAGTACTTATCATAATTTATTAACTTGTTTTGTTCTCTATTGTTTGTCCCCCTGAACATCCATATCTTGTTTATGATTATGTCTTCAGTAATGTGGCACAATGATCTGCAAAGAGTAAACTCACAATTACTATCTGTTAATTATAAAGAATGAGTGAATACACTCTCCATATTAGAACTACGAAAGACTTCAAAATATCTTCTGTATTATAACTCTACCTTCAGGCATCTTCTGGGATTTTTAAAAGAAAAAAAGAATTTAGAACTAGAGGTCTGGAATTTTAGTAATTTCTGCCAATGAATTATACAGTGAAGAAAGGAACTGACATCTATTTGAAATGTGAAATAATAGTCCTCATTTGTCATCGTCTTGGGTATTCATATTCATGTATTTGTAACTGAAAGATTTTACAGAAAGGCAATAAATGGTTCACCAGAAGTCATCATTATAAAATCATATATTTAAAGCAGTTAGAACACACTTCGAATTATTTTAGCTTTAAGATATACAGATGAATTAAGCCAGATTTTTTTAAGTTGTTAATTTAATGAAAGTAGAAACAATATGAAAACATCCCAGCAATAAAACTGTGCACATGATCCTTCCAGGGCGCCTTTCTGCTAGCTGCCTGTTCCACAGATCCTTCTCCACTATGTTCAAACCCTTTTTTCCCCTCTCTCTGATCTCTCTAAATGAAGAATTCTTTCAGCTTCTCAAGGACAAGTAGGCTTGTGACCTTAAAAACCAAATAGAAACAACAACAGCACCCACACGTTGGGAGTCTAGCAAGTAACGCAGCAGATGACAAACACAGATGGAAATTTTGCTGCTTTCCTGGGATCTGTGCATTCTAGATGTTTAGAGACACCTTCTCTTCCCTCCCCCTCTCTCACAGTTCTTGTCAGTTGTTGCCTAGCAAAGAGGAAAGAAAGATTGATCAATTTTCTTCGTTATCCCTTGTGCACTTTAAGGGAGCTAAATATGATTTTCAGACACTATGCTTTAAGGAACTGACTACTAAAAAATAAATAAGATTGTTTTTGGCATCTACTTTCCAAGAGATTAAATGGCAATGGAAGCCTTTGTGGCCTTGTCAGACTGACCTGCAGGTACCGATATTAATCCAACTTTCTGCCTTGGCTGTCCCAATTGTGAGGTGATTAAACTGAAGGATTAAAGCAACATTCCTTTGGAAATTTGCTTTAAGAATCAGGTAGCTAGGGATCATTGAATCCTTGAAGTTTAAAATTAGAGAGAGCCCCCAAAAAAGCAATGACCACAACTACAATAAAACAGTGAAAAAAAGAGGTCATATTTACAAAATCCAGAATTTCCTTTACTCTGTGATATATTTTTCTCTTTTCTCTTGATAAGAGAGTGGGTGGGAAGGGGAGCGTGTGCATGTGTGTGTGTGTGTGTGTGTGTGTGTGTGTGTTTTGGAGGTGGGGAGGTAGGCAAAAGAGAAAAAGAACCAGAACACGTACTTACAGGGTTTAGAGTGGCTTGTCTATCATCTACTTCTGCCAATTTCTGAGATAAGACTGAAAGTTTACAATCAAGAGAAAATATAGTAAAAGGAGAAATAGTGCAAGATTGTGATTAATCCTCTTACTACTTACTTTTATCTATATTATCATACTCACTATCTTTTCAATTTAAAGCTGTTGAATTATAGAAAAAAACTATTAAGTTTTGCCTAATATTCAGCTTCTTGTGACTTTATATTTCTCAGTGTTTAAAATTAAGTCCTTTGCATGAGTTGTCTGGAGTCTAACCCAGCAAGAGACACATTTATTAGTATGTTTTATTGCTTGAACTCATGAAAGTTTCCATGTTGTTTCCACTTTTCCAGCTCTTAAGTCTAATCACCTTAACTTTGGAGAGTCTATCAAATTCCATCTGTTAGTTGATTCCTACCCTGGGAATCACATTAAGCTGCTAAATACAAAATCCATCTGCAGCAAACAGGAGTTTTTAGCAACCAGTAACTTTCAACATGATTACCATTCCAGTATTTTATGTGTTCTTTCTTATCCAGGTCTTAAAGGTACAAGAAAAGGCGACTTCCATGCTCCTGACTTCCTTGGGCTTGTCTTAAGAGATGTTAATTAAGCATGTCCACTGCAGCATCTGGAGCAATTGTACATCAAATGTCATGTACTTACTTCATATATTTTAGGGCAGGGGCATAAAGTACAGATTAAAATGAGCTTTCTTGTGAGGTGATTACCTCCTGATTATTTATTTGTTTATTTTTGTGAGGAAGATGGTCCCTGAGCTAACGTCCATGCCAATCTTCCTCTACTTTGTGTATGGGACACCACAACAGCATAGCCTGATGAGAGGTGTGTAGGTCCACGCCTGGGATACGAACCAGCGAAGCCCAGGCCACCAAAGCAGAGTGCATGAGCTCAACCACAATGCCACAGGGCTGGCTCCCTATTCTTTACTTTTAATCATGTTTTCCATGCTGTTTACAAACACCACTGGCTACAGATAGATCGTCTGCCCTCAAATGGCTAAGCTCTGGCTCTTTTACTTTTATTCCCTTCTGCAGTTTGCCCTATGCTCTGTATGGTTTAGATTCTAAGATACAGCTGTACAGTTTAACAAGCTGCAGAATTCTACCAGGTGAACATCAGGATGTCAGCTACAACTTTTTTAGTATTAGAGGACACAATCTATCTTCCAATAAAACAAAAGCTAAATAACTTACAAAGGGTGCAACTCTTAGAACTTCCAAATTTCACAATAAAATAACAGATACTTTCTTTTCAAGAGATGAAAAATGTATGATGAATTTGCTTGAGTGTATAATAAACTTTTCCTGGGCATAAGCAACATGATATTTCATAAGAATAAGAGCCAGAAAAGAATATGGCACACCGATTATTTGAGTCAAGTGAGACTATTGGTCAAGTACATGAATATGACCATACTTACCAGCAATATGTAAATAGATGAGAGCAGTATAAAGTATCTATATAGAATGCACACTGGATCCCAACCACATGAAATACAAAGGAGCTTACCACTCTCTATAGGAGAGCTTAGAGTACATTTCTAAAGTCTTAATTCCTGAGAATAATGACCTCCTCCACATCTTTGCCCTCCTCTACACCCAAAACCCAGTGGGTTCTGGTTCTTCAGAAGGGACCAAACATTTGGTTATGTGAAATTTTGCTTGATGAAAGCCCTTACAAGCTGTTGTTTCTTACCAATATCAGTGTAGTTACATCCCAGAGGGAATTTCTTTCCATTGGAATCAAGGCAGAATGTCCTAAGTTAGGGAGCTGGGTGTCAACAGAACACTGAATTTTGGTGACTTTCTCCCAGAGCTCCCATTAGACTGCAACCATTGTAATAAAACCCAGCCACAGTGACTACAAATCACTCTCTTTCCCCAAAGACTTCACAATAATATTAAATTATACACCATGTGTATGGGTTACACTAAGACATAAAACCTAGCTTCTCTTCTTCCCAGGTCAGTGTTCCAAATAAAATGACTAATATTGATCATATCTCACACTTATTCAATAGCATTCACTGTAGTGAAAATGCAGAGGACAATTCAAGGTAGAAAAAAAGTAAATTTGGGGTGCATTAGGAAGCCCATATAATTTAATTAAAGGTAATAGCTGACAAATTATTTTGACTTAATGTATTCAAAACAGAAACCTGCGTTTCATTTTTTCACACGAGTGACCAAGCCCTGTCCATATTACCTCCTTAAGAAATGCATATGGTAAGAGAGAGGAATCTTGCCTATTGATAGACAATTCAGTCAATAGTTCATCCTTTCTCCACATATTTAGAATACTATTTTTGTCTTAAAACAAGTTCCAAAAGCTTTATTTTCTAACTTTTTTTGTTTTTCTCCAGCAGTCTACTTGTGCCAAACACCTCACCGATTTTAATTGCTACAACTTATGATACACTGTCTTCTCCATCTCCTCATTCTTTTTCACCTCAAAATGTTGTTTGCTAATCTACAGTTTTTCTTCTTGCATGTAAATTTTAGGATTAGCTTGTCAAGTGCTGAAAAAAATGCTGTTGCAATTTTGATAAGAATTTCATGGAATTTATTGATCAACTTGGCAGAAGGGTTGAACTTATTCTTCATGAGTCTTCTCATCTATGTGTGTATATATATATATATACCTTCTCATATCACAAAATTCAGTAGCTCATGAAGTCTCATATCTTTTAGCAACATTTTAATTTTTTTCATAATGGTACCATACAACTTTGTTAAATATATTTCTCAGTATCTATTTTATTTTCATTATATTTCCAATTGGTTATTGCTGGTAAAAAATAATGTTACTGAATGTTGTATATTGATCTTGTGTCCACCAGCCTTTCCTAGATTTTGCATGTGGACAATCACACCATCTACAAATGATGATAGTTTTATGTTTTTCTTTTCAAATCAAATTCTTATTAGTTCTTTTGTCTTTTTGCTTTGGCTAAAATCAATCATAGAAGTTGAATAGGAATGACAATATTTCTTATCTTTCCTAAATAAGTATGATGTTTGCTGTAGATTTTGGTAGATAACATTATTTCATCAAATAATTTCTTTCATTTTAAATTTCTAATAGTTTCTTTAAAAAATCTTAAATAGGCATTGACTTCTCTGCATTTATTTAGAAAATCATATAGTATTTTTCTTTCATAAGCTTATGTAGTTAATTACACTGATTTTTCTTAGATTAAACCACTTTACTTCCTGTAAACCCATTTGATAACTAATAATTTTAAAATACATTGATATATTTGGTATGGCAATTTTTAACTTAATATTTTGCATATATGTTCATAAGAGCAATTGGCCTATACCTTTTATTTCCTGTAATTGTCCAATTTTACTATGAAATATTACTAGTCTTGGAAAATAGATAAAGAGGATAAACTCCTCTAATTCTTTTCTGTTAGAGTTTTTTCTGGAATCGTGTTCAGCAATCTATGTATATTTAGAAATTTCATTTCCTCTAAGATTTTAAATATATTGGCTAAAAGTGGCTTATGATATTCTCTTTGGAATTCAAAAAATAATCTCTACTACATGCACGGTTATCTCCTTCTCCATATAGATGCGTGTATATGTGTATAAATACATGCGCATATACAAGTATATTTGTGTATGTGTATGTCGTTACTTCTCTTCATCTTTATCTTCTTTATATCTTTTCTTTATTTCTCACTTTCATCATTCTTTAGTCTTACACTACTATTCTTTTTCTAACTTAAGTAGGACATACAGATTATTAATATTTTGTTTTTTTACTTCATAAACATGGATTTAATCTATATATTTCCTTCTTATTATTTTAGCTGATACCCCAATGTTTTCACTTTTCTAAATTAGTTCAAAATAATTGGTATTTTTAATTATAATTTCTTTTTTAACCTATAATTATTTTTATAAATACATATTTTAGTTTCTACATATATTGAAAGGTGGTTTGGCTATACTTCTGAAATTTAATTCAATTTTATTTTTCTCAGAGAAAGTCTGGCATGTTAGCAGGCTTCTTCTCAAGGCTTATTATTTATGTTTAAATCTGTCATTTTGTAACTTTTTGATCCTCAATGAACTTGAGAGTGACAGCACATTGTCTTGTGTATCTAGAGTAAAATATCCCCAACAAAGGGATTACATCAAAATCCCATTGGGAAGCATTGTCCTTCACTTATCAAATAGCTCGTGAATTCAGCATAACAGCCTTAGATGATTAAGAGCCGCACTTTAGGGGTGGCCTGGTGGTATAGGTGATTAAGTTCATGCACTCTACTTTGGTGGTCCAGGGCTCGAAGGTCTGGATCCCAGGTGTGGACCTATACACTGCTCATCAAGCCATGTTGTGGCAGCATCCACGTACAAACTAGAGGAAGATTGGCACAGATGTTAGCCCAGCGATAATCTTCCTCAAGCAAAAATTTGAAGATTGGCAATAGATGTTAGCTCAGGGCAAATCTTCCTCACCAAAAAAAAGAGCTCCATTTGTAGCCACAGAGCACTGGAAATGTCAAAATGAGATGTGTTGAACATGTAAAATACACAACAGACATTCATTCTCATTAATATTTTAAAATATTGTCTATGTCACAATGATATACTGGATACATTACAGTAAACAAATATAGTTTTTAAATAACTGTATATGCTTCTTTTTACTTTTCTATGGGCAGCTACTGGACAATTTAAATTACATATGTGATTTGCATTGGCTATTGGTCGGTGCTGATTTAGAAAGAATCTGAAGCTCTGTTGTCTTCTTAGCAGCTGTAACTTTAAGGATAAGGCTGCCAATATTCTTCAGAGATCAGAGTTTTCGATCAAAATGGCCAACCAGCTCTTGCATGGCAGGTCTAGTTGGGTGCTGGAAAGGCCTCTGTGGGAAAAAGAAGTTTCCCAAGCTTGAGACAGAGGCAATCTACCAAGTGTTGGTTTATAGTAACAGTATTTCCTATTCCAAATAATAACATATATTAGAAGAAAAAAAACAGTTTGTTGATAATAGAGGAAAGAGTCTTTTGATTGCTAGTAACTACGATGAACAAACCTCTATTCTAGTAAATATCATGATGGACATGCAGTGGAGAAAAATATAAAGTTAGTGCTAACTTACTTGGGGTTCAATGTGGGTAGGTTCCTTTTTTAAGTTTTTTACATGCCTGAATCTCTGAGCTTCTGTAGGGAAGAATATCTGCTCTTGTTACGCTTTGCTATATGTAAATTGACTTGCTTAGGTACTTTGGATATAATGAGAAATCAAATGTAATGGTGGCATATGTCAACTTCCGACCACAGCACAAATTCACCAACCTATACGATCAGGAATTATTCTTGAGACGTGGGGAATATCATCTGGATGTGGACATATGAAAGGAGGTTTCTGCTTTTGCTGATTGTTGCTTCTAGTAAAAGAAAAGAAAGGGTGAGGCCCTAGGAGTCCCAGAGGATAGAGGTGGTAGGGAATACAGGAGAGTCTTTTACTCCAAGTACGCGTCTTGGAAGAAGTTGTGAAGGAAGTGCGGTGGCGGCCAGGCTTTCAGGCCACGATTGTAGTTTGAAGGAGCTAATGGTAACTGTAGTAGAATTGCAAGGTGGTGAGCTTTCCCAACTGCATGTCACACTGTAGACTCATATATGGATGGTCACCTCTAAAGTTATCTCTCTTTGAGTTTTCTGCTTTCGTAAATATGTTTAATATTCAAAGTTAGCTGCTCCTGGACTCTACTGTTTTTATCTTCAAGTGAAGGAAAAAAAAGTATCATCTATTGGCAGAAGATTCATGGATTCCCCAAAAGTCATATTTCATACATTTTCAAGTCATCCTATTAAAGAAATTTAGAATATTTGAATTGAGCAGAAACTTTGAGATCTTTAAGAATATTAAATATAATTGAAAGCATTTTATTAATTACAGATGCTAAAATAGAACTTGTTTCAGTCAGCTCATAGAGTTGAAAAGAAAGTGTTTTCACACATTATTCACCTTGTGGAAAAGTGGATACATATTTTGAAATGAAGGTGGCGGTTCTCTTCTCCAAACCCTTGGCTTTATTTGATTGGAGCAAATTTTCAATTCAAATAAAAGAAGAATGAGATATGGCTATGTTCTCCACTGCCCTTTAGACTGGGTTGGGATTCAGGAGATAGGAATTGGAAATAAATATAACCAAAGTCTCATTCTCATCATTTATCATTGTGGAGGGACTGGAATCAATGTGAAGGTGCCACATGGTCTCAAATAATTAGTCAGTTATTGGAGGGGAAATTTTACAATTAGGCAAGATCAAAGTGTATAGATTTAATGTGGAAAGGTTTTTTTCCTTAGTCATAAATGACTGGTGGCATAAGAGGTTAGACTTTAGGATCTGGATCTTTTCTCACAAATGTCTTATAGACCAGAATTCAGATGGGTGGAGTTATCTACCTATTTCCATATTTCTAGAAATAACAAGTTGTAATGTGTAGGTCTTGGGGTCTAGCAGGAGGACTGATAAATCTATAACATTTAAAATATTAAGTACTTTATGCTTCAGTGTCTCTGTATTTTTTTATCCTTCCTCACTTTCATCATTGAAAAGCAACATGTCACTGCTATAGAGATATTTTATTTCACAAATTGACTATATATATAGTATTATATATATAACAGTATTACATATATATAGTATTACATACTATATATAGTATTACATATATAGTCAATTTTTGAATTATATTATATGTGTACACACATAAAGATGACATATACATAGGCATACATATGATATAATTATATTAATGAAGACCAAAGGAACAAATGGATTTTTCTTTTCACAGAACTTATCATAGTGCTAATAGTGACAATGGCAATAGGAGAATGTCTCATGGAGAGCCTATAAACCAATCATATTTCATTTATGACAACCAGAATCATAAAACTTCAATTTTAAATAATAAATCAAATTGTTGACATTTTACCTAAATCAATACTCTTCTCATTTCAAAGAAAAAAACATGAATACTCCCTTAAATTAATATTAAATAACTTATTTCTTAAATAGAAACAAGAGCCACAATACAAAAGAAATGTCAAAATTGCTATATTTTACAATTGCCCTTATTTATTATGTCCTTATATTTCTGACTGAATTTTCTAATCTCATTAGATTCTGATTTTGAAATTTCATTGTAGGAAATGTATTGTTTCCATGTACTTGTTTTGAACAATTTGATGCATTTGAACCATTTTTTCTTTACCAAACTTTCAGACTAATTGGAGTCTACTTTAGACGTTCACAAGTAATAGTTCATGCAAAAATGCAATTCAGTCAGGCAGCATTGTGGCTGTCACACTTAATGCTAAGCATTTAAATTGTCATATTTTATGTTTTAAAGGGACAAGTATATCTTGAGATTTACATTTTAACAACATTTTTATTACAGTTTTACTTTTAAAATCATGTTTCCTGTAAATGAAAAGTATATTACAAAACACCAGAAACTTCCACTCATAAAATGTAGACCAGTGACATATTTATGTATCGAATATCTTATGTACCTATCTGATATATTGACATAGGATGGTGCTCTATGCCTAGGTTTTAATTTAAATGTTCTGTTCTTCTTCATTATTTTAATTACAAAACAGTCTCTTTTGCAAGTTAAATAATATATGGGCATATAAAGAAGTTAATGTTCTATCCCTACCTCAATCTATAGCCACTTTCACTCTCACACTTGGGGTAACCAATGTTAATCACTCAGTGAGCAGCTTTCCAGAAGGTTCTGCAATCTTTTAGGAAAAAAAATAATTTGGTACATTTCATGTTAATTAAAATAATGATTCATAAAGTTGAATAATACTTGCTGTGACCAATTATCACTGTAAAGTAGGTGCTAAACATTTGATACACTGCTGCAAAACAACTCAATCCAAATCTATTAGAGTTTTTCTTTTGAAGTGCAAAGGCTCCTAATCAGCTTAGAAGCTTGGAAGTTTTAAGCTGAAAGGGGCCTTTTCAACTCAGCTTGTCCATCCTCTCACTTTTAAGCAGGAAAACACTTAGACTAGCCAATATAGATTAAACATGAGATTTAGATGTGGTTTGTTTGTTTTGTTTTATTTTTTCAAGGCTCTAGGTAAAAGATGCCCCAATCAATCTTACTACACCCAGGGGTGATCCTACCAACTCTAGCCAGACAATGATTAATTAACACAGTTCCCAAATATTTCCATGATATAATTCAATTTATATTTATTATTTTACTTTCTGAACATCCAGAGGAGATAGCAATAGCCATAATAACATAAAACTTGCAATTAACTATGGTTGACACTCAAAATGTTGAACAAACAGTGTGGCATGGAAAGTGATCAGACAAAATAAATACCAGAAGGTCACTGATCAATAAAAGGGAAGGACCATAAACAACCTGTATAGTCTTGCTCTTTTTGCATGTATCTCTACAGGAATAACAGCTTCTATGGAAGACGTTGACTGAAACTCTGCCTTAGCAGAGACATTTGCAAATGGCAGAAATCTTACTTAAAACAAAACAAGCAAAGATAAATTTTTATAGACTTATAAATCCTGAAATAGTGCTAGCTTCATATATGACTGAATTTGGGGATCAACCAATGTCATGAGGACTCAATCTCTCTCTGTCTGTCTCCAAGTCTTGCCCACCTCTGGAGTCTTGCTTAGACAGAGTCTCACAAAATGATGGGCGTCAGGTCACCTAGTTTTCACTGTCTATATCACTGACTTGGTAGGTTCTAGACAAAGAATGCCCAAATTTTGGTTTTCATTAGAATAGTATAGGTGTTTGTTTAATGCCTATTGTAAGCTTCCATAGAGATTTGGGGTCACTAGATCTTCGGTGAGGCTAGGGAATCTGAAACGTCAGCCCACCTTCCAGGTTCCTTTGATGCAGATGAACTAAGAGCATACTGCTCTAGAAATGGGCTTTGGTCTGTGCTATATATGTAGTGCTACTTCCATAGTGAGAGTTTCACACTTTTAAAAGCAGTATCATTTCTTTAAGTGGAATCTTTGTGGAACTCCCGTATATTAAAAAGAGAAAAACAGAGTCTCATTGATTGTATATTACACCTACCAATACATTAGAAGGGACATTTATGAACATTAGAACTGAACTTAGAATCAAAAGATAACTTAGAAATGTTTAAATTTAAAATCTTTCCTCTTTCAATGAGAAAACAGGCGTAATAATGTCACATGATTGCCCCAAAGTTGCACAGTGAGCTAGCTGTCAGAACAGGATCTCCAGTCCAATCTGCTAAATCCTACTTTGCCCATATCCTCATTCCTCATGATGCATAAATTCCCTCCACATGTATATATATATATATACTGGATCTTGAGAAAATGAAGATCAGCAAGCAGATAATGCCATTCACTCTCCATTTTTCTTTTCAAATTGTAAAATATATGGGTGTAGAAGTCAAGCCAGGGGTCTGCTTTCAGTGGAAGGAAGAGAGGTGATATACCAGGAAATAAATGAACAAACAGGATAACTGAGGTCTGTAATCAGTTTTGTGGAGAAAATGAATACAGTGATGTGTTAAGAAAATAACTGAGGGCAGGCGATATTTAAATAGATTTAATTTTAGTTTACACATCTGTCTCCCCAGCTTGATAGGAAGCTCATTGATAGCAAGGACCAGAACACATTCATCTTTGTTTCCCTCAACTCTAGCATGCAGCCTCTAGAATATAACAAACGGGTATAAACGTTTGTTGAATTTTTCTCTACGTATAACTGTTTTGCTCATAGTAATCAATATACTGAAGAGAATTTGACAATTCATATAAGAAGCACGTACTAATAAGTATAACTATCGATTTTTGATCATCCTTTATAGCATTATTTCTAAACCATACAATGGCAATGCAAGAAAGGTATTATATAGCTGCAGGCTTTAAGTGAGCGATTGGGTAAATGCTTTGAGACCATGGATCATTGGAAGAGAGAGTGTTTAACCTCAGGACCCTCTGACTCTACAGTTTTCATTTTATCCACTAAACCAAATTACTTCTCTTAAAGTGCTAGTCAAATGTCAATAGTCACCACCACTACCTGTGGTTCTGATATGTACTTGCCTCTAACCATAAAGGTAGGGATTTGTCTATGAGGATATAACCTATGTTGAGATCAACAGTGTTGTCTGAGGATGCCCACAACTCTCTATGCAGGACTATCTATCTCTATAGATAGACTATCTTATGTCTATACGTAGGACTACTGTATAGTTTCTCTTACAAAGTGGGACTTTTTAAGGGTAAAAGGAGGAGTTAAGAGTAATTATGCTGTAACAATAAGAGTATAAATCAAGACTGTCTCAGGCAAAAGAGGAGCTATGGTCATCCCACTCAGAAAGAAACAACAGGGAGTTAAGCTTTTTGAAACCTTGAATGTTCATTTGCCTGCACTATTTCCTTCACTATTCATTTCAATGATGTGAAGCAGGTATGTTTATCTTCGTTTTATAGTTGAAGGGAGTGAGGCCCAAAACAGTTAGGTATGACAATAATTAGTCAGTGAAAGAACTGATATTTGTGCAATAATCTATTAGACGCTGAAACATATCTTTATTTCAGTACCCAAAAAATAAGAATAAAACTGGTTTGGTCACTTATTATATTACATAGTGCAAAGAATATTAAGTTAATGAAGAATATGGAAGGGATGCTATTAGAACTGTACATTTTCATTATAAATGTGTTTCAACAGCTCAATGGTAGAGGAAGTGGAATGACGCTTCTCAAGCTTTGATAATAGTCAAATGGATTTTATAACCTCTTCTATAATAGTTCTCAAAAATTTAGGGTAAGGATTGATCTGTGTATCTTCTAAAAGCTCCCCAGAATTGATAACCACTAGTCTAAAAAAAATTAATAACAGTAAGGGAAACATGACATTTACATTCGTACCATATGTGTACCATCCTGAAAAATTCACCATCTTAAAAAACTTAGGTTTATATTTGTTTCAATAGTCTCAAAGAATTTGGATTTCATTCTTAGATTATGTACAAACATTCTCTAGTCCTATGATGGCTTTAGGAATGAGTAAACTGCTTTGATAGCAACTTGACCAGTCAAGACATTTGTGTCCAAGCCTCTCTAATATCAATGAGATTTACTCTATAGATTAACTGCATGTGTATCAAAGAAGGCATCAACGTTTAATCAAGGGCCAAATGATTTCAGGCAATAAGGAAGGGAAGTAAAAGGACAGCATCTTCTTAGTTCTGCAAATGCCTTTAAGGTTTTGGATTCTGACATTCTAAGAGGTTAACAGCTGAGTAACAAAAATACCTAAAACCTAAACAACGACATTTATCATTTATGGAGGCCATATTATACGTCAGGCATAGTGCTAAGTACTTGCATACATTATCTCTAACTCTTGCAACAAACTTCCATTTTGAAAATGAGAAAAGTGGGACTGAGAGTGGTCATGTAAATTGCCCAAGGTCACACAGCTAGTAAACAGTGGATTTTGCCTTAAATTCATCTGACCGTTAATTTCCTTGCCCAACCCTACTCCCTCCATTCCAGACAGTTACCATTTCTTAAGCATTAATGACAATACATGTTGTTTATAGAATGTTAATATCTTTATAAAAATGCAGTGCTCTGAAATGTTGACAAAAGATTTTAAAAAACCCAAAATAGTTCACAGCTCTCTTTTCTGTTCAATAAAGATGATGCTGAAGTGTAATCCTCAGGATTTTGCCCCTGCTGGAAGTATAGGTAAGTTCTATCTGGTATTTGCTTATGCACTTCATTTTTGATCCACTTTTACATCCTGGGAAAATGATTATTTTTCAATTCCTTGTCTGTGATAATGAATATGCCCTAAAATTTGAAGGATAATTCCATCATAAGACATAAAGACACAGGCTAGTCAGATGTGGCTTCTTGGAGTCGAGAGACTATTCACACAATGGTCCGTAAGGTTTATATGTTTCTTTATGTTTCTTTCTTTCGGAATGTGTACTTTACTCAACGCCGTTAGACCATTCTTCCTCTGAGAGAACTACTCATTTTTTATCATTCTAAAATAGTTCTTATATGAGGTGATAAACAAATAAGTCTGTCTCACACATATACACACATATATACACATACACACATGCCTCTCGCATTTAATATCATGAAACACTTCTAGCATATTTCATCTCCATTTTCAGGAAAGCAAATCAAAACGTTTCAATCCCTTGAGAAAATGTGATAACTGATAAAAAATACTCATTTTTTTAGTGGATTTTATGAAAACTAACTCAGAATCATTTCAAAATAATAATAGTTGCCAGTTATTGAGGACTTGACTCTTTACAAATGTTATATCATTTAGTTCTCTGACACCATCGAGAGTTACGTAGTATTGCTACGCAAGTTTTATAAGTGGTAAAAATGAGCCAGTGTATTTAATTAACTTGCTTTGTCTACATAGAATGCAAACTTGAACCAACGCTATTAAACACTATTATACACAGGTCTTCCAAAGTACAGAAATTATTTGATTGGTGACAAATGAAGGCAGTCACTCATTTTATAGATTGAAAGCCTTAAGTAATTGAGTCAGTGGCAAATTTGGAAATGAAATTCCTGAATTCCTCCATTTTCCCTGTCCAGAAAGATACAAATTATTTGGAAAGCACTGCAGTTTTAAACACCAAGTAAGTATAACGTAAATTTTCCCATGAAGTCTGTTGCAGGATTAGACAAATTTGACAATATCGAATAAATACTTGGTATACAATTTATTTGATGACGGTAAATCTGACAGGCTACTCAGAAAGAGTATCATATCATGGGCTGATGCAAACATAATTATTTCTCTTTTCATGAGCAAAAATAATGATAAAAGTTGATGGCAAAAGAATCTGGGATCGATTGTCCTACCACAGAACTTTGTTATCAAAAATGCTGTGAAGGGGGCCAGCCCTGGGGCCTAGTGATTAAGTTTGCGTGCTCCACTGCAGGGACCCAGGGTTTCGCTGGTTCGGATCCTGGGCATGGACATGGCACCACTCGTCAGGCCACGTTGAGGCGGTGTCCCACATGCCACAACTAGAAGGACCTGCACCTAAGATACACAACTTTGTACCAGGGGGGATTTCCGGAGATAAAGCAGAAAAAAAAAAAACCCAACAATATTGGCCACAGTTGTTAGCTCAGGTGCCAATCTTTAAAAAAAAAAAAAAGAAGGCCGTGAAGATAGTGCCCACAAAATTTATTCCTGGGCACACTGAGAGAGTAAGGACATTCATACGCTTCAGGGATTAAATCCATCAGTCCAAGGGGGCGTGGATAAAATGCGAATCCTTCTGCTAACGGCAAAGATGGTGATTGGTGGCATTCACACTTTTCTTAAATCAAACGCTGACATGAAAATAAGTGTATTTTCCCTTTAAGTTTTTCCGCTTGAGACATTGCTCATGAGGGGGAAAAGGCTGAACTGTTCTCTTAAAAGAAAACATACACTCAGTAAAAACTGAAAGTATATTCAAAATATAAGTTCTTTTCCAAGTTTAAAAGAATTTTCTTTCAGATCTCAGAATGAATACAAGGAAAGATCGTGGATTTATTACATATCATAAACATGCAAGGCCGTGAAACAGTTGAAACACCAAGAAAATGTGCAACATTTTAACGTTAATGGTGAAATTTAAGGTTTAATGGTGAAATTTTTAAAAATGCTATGTTTCAAAGTTTGTACTGCTGTTCGTACTTTTCATAATTTCCTGCTATTGCTCCAGCTATAGTGACATATTTTCTTCAACAAAGACAGTCTATATAATACATGAAAATATATGCCATGTGTTTTAGAATGTACATAGTGCTGTAGCCGTAGAAGATCTGTCTTAAGATATTAATAGTCTTGTCGAGAAGACTAATATCAATAACTAGAGAAAAATAAAAAGCATATGACACAATACTAAAACATGAGGTACACAGACTGTGTATGACAATATACTAGAGAGAAGAAAAGATTGTTAAGTGTTAGAATAGTCAGAGCATTATTCATGATATCTATAGGCTTCCTTCATATGTCACACATGAGTCTACAGCTTGCCACCTGAGTCAACTTAAGCAAGTTATTCATTTCTCTGGGTCTTAGTCTATCTCTTGAAGACATGTATTAATGCCAATATGACAGATTTTATTTTAAGGAGTAAGCAAGTTGGTATAAATTGGAATATGCACTCAATACATACTTCTATGACGATGGTAGCATTTAGGTAAGTAGTGAAAGTTTGGAATATGGAAAGGGGCAGAATGGACAGTAGACAGTCAGGAAGATAATGTGTATTTTTAATATTTACTACTGAGAAAAAAATTTGGACTTGGCAAAGTGGAAACTGGAGGGTGTCAAAGCCCAACACAAATGAATTTAACTCTTAATGCTCATAATTACCAGTGTGCTTTCAAGCTATTAATTAGCCTTGCTGATCTTTGGTTTTCTCATCATGGAATACAGGGATAGGAATACCTACATCACAGGGATATTTTGAAGATCATCTGAAAAACACCAAAAATATCTGTTGTGTTCAGCAAAGCTGATTTATACATTAGGGGCAGTAGGCATACTGCCCAGGGCCCATAACACATTTAGGAGCCCACCAAGGTTTTAATTTTATTTCTTCTAAAATCAGAAGAAAAAATCAACATAATAATAATAATAAATATATAATAATCATCCAACCAGAACTATATTCTTTTTTATACCAATGCAGTTATAAATGTAATTTTTAGAATTTTTCAGTGGAGAAAGGGCTCTGTGAAGGCAAAATGTCTAGGGCCCACAAAAGTCAGCACGTGGCCTGGTGTTCAGTTCTATGTTTGCCCTATTTACTTCTAGTCAACAGAAGAAGGATGGGCCAAGAGAATCACAGAAACACAGAGTGTGAGCTCTGATCCAACCATGCCTGAAACCCAACAGCCCCTCTCCTTGGACTTAAGTGAAAACATATTTTTCATTATTTAATCCAATTTTCATTGTGTTTTCTGCAACCCAAAGGATCCTAATAGATACAACTAATATTCATAAAGAGAGTCTGCTTTAATTATCACGAGTATAATTCAACATTTTACTTTCATCTTAACAAATAAAAATCAACAAACAAAAAATAGCTGTGTATGATTAAAATAATGCTTAGGAAACCTTGACCCTAGGAGCCCAGGGTCAACGAGGTTTTGCATTTAAAGTTATTCAGCTTAAATAGTTATTTCAAGCTTTACTCACTTTTTCTTCAAATATATGTGTGCACAGCTACATGATAAACAGGAAATTTTATTAACATTTCATAGCTGTTACTATTTAGTAGCACCTCAAATCTCCCAAGAGGTTCTTGCTCGCCAACCTGTCTACACCATCTTGATTCCTCCCTCACTTTTCTCTGTGACAGATCAGCCCCCTACATAGCATGCAGGTTCCCAGAGACAGCTCTTCTTTGGAGAATTTGCAGCATTGTTCTCCTTCATTGTCCAAATGCTGGAGTAGAGGGAAGACTGGTGCTGGGGAGGGGAAAGCTTAAGAGGCACCACAAGTAAGTATGCTTTAGCCTATTCTAAACATGCAAGTAGAATCAAAGTTCAAGTATTACTGCCCATTCTTTTCTGAGGGCATTAGCTACAATCATTAAATGGCAATCATTCTGATTAGAGCTTAAATAGCACATCTACACTTCTTAACATATGCTTCTTTATAAATAGAGATTACAAATATCTATGAAAGATAATTAAGACTATGAAGCGAAAATAAGGGCTGCTCCTTAGCACAGCATTTTGTTTTGCTCTTTATTTCACTAGAGGGATTCAACTAGCAATACCACAATTATGCATAAGGAATTGTTACCCTGCCACTTAGCAAGGAGGTTGAACTGTCCACTGCCTCTGAAATTCGCACACTACTCTCTTTAAATGGGTTCTTAAGTAAAGTCAGTAAATCAATTGGCAAACTGCATATTTACAAGTTGATTTTTCTCCTCCACTTAAAAAAATGATTTTAAAGTCTGCCTTTCTCTGATAAGGAAAAAATCGGCATTCACTCAGTATGACTAAATGCTTTCTAATCTATCGATATCCAAGAGTAAGATCCATCCTCTAAAAGCACTGTGGCACAATAAATGCTTCTTTGTCTTAGAATTCATGTATAGAACATGACAGCAGAGACTCAGCTGAGACAGACCACTTTAATTTTTATTGATAATATGATCACAGGTGCATTTTTAATTATCTCACCGAATTGCTTTCTCCGTCAACTGTCACTACTCATTTCATGCAGCAAGCGTGTTGCCCTTATGACATTACAGAATACAATTTAGAGTCATTTAGGATGCTTGTAGATTGACAAGTGGCTTCACCTTTTGTGAGACTACAAGTAAAGGAGTCAATGGACTTAGAAAATTAGATGCCAATCATCTGCGTAACCTAGAGGTGAGAAGCAGCATGAGTAAGGTAATCAAGAATATGGAAGTTTTCAGCATTAGCTTATGGCTCCTGCTAAAGTCACCTTAGTCTACAGACAAATTAGGCAAAGGAAGTACTTGTTGGTGTTGGTTGACAGATGGGGAGAAAGACATGACATTTTGGTCTTTTCCTCTCTGTTAGAGGGCTTAGAGAATCCTCAACAATTGGTACTTACAGTGATGATACCCAGGAACAGAGGATACTCTGCACACTCTGGGCCCAAGGACTCGGTGATAAATTTCCTTGGTTTATGACGTTACAGCAAAAGAAAAAAATAATGTTTATTTTTAATCATGCTATAATCCTGTCTGTGAAGATTTGCTTTCTGTTTGGTGTGTATAGGAACCACTCTCTTCTCTGAGGTTAAAAAACAAAAAACACACTAAAATTCTTTTATATTTTATTACATTTAAGTTATATTAGAAATATAACATTTTTAAAATGTTGTATTTTCTAAAAGTCCAAGTTATAGGTCTTCTGTGTTAAAAAAAAACAAATTACGGTCTTTACTGTCTTCTCTGGCTGACTAATTTTTCTACTCTTTTTTAAAACTAATGACCAGTTACATTTTACATTAAAGAAAAGTATTTAAGCACTGGAAAAAAATAATGGGTTAAGAAAAGTCTAAATTATTTGTTTATTTTTATCTGTTTTTTTTCCTGCTTTATCTCTCCAAACCCCCCACTGTACACAGTTGTATATATCTTAGTTGCAGGTCCTTCTAGTTGTGGGATGTGGGACATTGCCTCAATGTGGCCTGACGAACGGTGCCATGTCTGTGCCCAGGATCCGAACCCTGGGCCGGCGCAGCGGAGTGCGTGAACTTAACCACTCGGCCACAGAGCCGGCCCCGAAATGTCTAATTTAAATAACCCAGATGTCAATTAATAGGAAAATGAATCTCTAAAATGTGGTATATTCATATAAGAGAATACTATGCAGCAAAAAGAAAAAAAACAAACTTACTGGGACATATATTAACCTGGATGAATCTCAAAAACTTCATGTTGAATGAAAGAAGCCAGTCACAAAATTGTACATGATGTATGATTCCAGTTATATGAAGTTTAAGAACAAAGTTAAATCATGGTAACAGGATCAGCATAGGGGTTCTCTCAGGAAAGAGGAGTCATGTATTTTCAGGGAAGGAAGACAAAGGAACTTTCTTGGCATATGGAAATGTAATATATCTTGATCTGAGTGTGGTTACATGGATATGTACATATGTAAAAATATGTTGAGCTGCACAATTAATATTCATGTATTTTGCTGAATGTAAACCATACTTCAATTAATAAAAAGCAGAAGAAATAACTTTCTGCTACGGTTAACATGAGTGAACATTCATTCATCTCTTGCATACATTAGTTCTTTAATTCTCACGACAATCCTATGAGAAAGACAACTTATTAGTCCCATTTTTAGATGAGAAACAAGCCACAAGGAAGATACAAAACTGTCCAAGGTTACATAGACAGTACGTCGTGCAACTAAGATCAGAACTCAAACAGTCCAATTCCAGAGCCACAGTCTTGACCACCAAGCTGTGCTGTTTCTCCCTATCAGGTCCCTATAGATCTGGTTTGAATTTATAGAGGAGCTTCATGTAATAGAAGACAACAGGATTGTGCAGAGAAGGAGATTCATTAGAAGCATCAAAGCAACAGAAATTGAGAGTAAAAATTATCAGTCAGTGGGTTTCTGGGCTTTAAATAATTTTCAGTTTATGAATTATACATATGGAGATGTAATGCTTTTAACTGTAAATATCACATTGTTCCCAAAAGTGCATTCAAGATAAACTGTTTGCCTGTTACAGTTTTGAAAGATCAATGGATGTTAAAATGTGTCAAACAGCTGTCGTTTCAGGACGTCTCTCCCCAATTTTAAAATAATCTATACTACATTATCAGAACACGTTTACACGTCCTGAAAACAAACATGGGTGACAAAAACTGAAGCACAATCCATTATCCTAGACTTAATCTCTCAGCCTGATTTACAAAGTAGTAAAATATGGCGTTACAGCTATAAAGGGAAATAGATTTTATATTTTAGGGTACTAAATTTGCTAAAATTCAGAAGAAATATTTTGGGATAAAAATAATATACACAAGTGCAGGTAGTTAAATAACTATGAACAAATCACCTCTAGATTTATTTGTACCATTCTTTTCTTTGTTAATTGTGTGCCTTGGAGTAGTCCATTATCTTATGCTAAATTTATGACAAACCCAGGTTCATTGGGCACTCCTTGGGATTCCTGTACCCGAAGTAACTGAACCTGGCACTTTCAGTTAATTCTCTTCATAATTTTGAGCACTTTGATTAGAGCATGGCTCATTCCCAATTTTTTCACTCTGAAGTCCCACATGTTTAGTCTATGTTTGTGTAATATTCATCCTATTTTCCTCCAAACTGCAATTTCCTCAGTTACTTCGCAGGTAATCTGATCTATTTAACAATGCAGTAAAAATGATCAAATAAGAGTTTGCTCAATTTTCTGCCATAATACCACAAAATTTCCTTTCTCCTCCACCATCATTTTCTTCTTTCTTCCTCTGAAGTGGTGTCACTCTGGTGTAAGATTTATTTCCCGCCTTTACAGTGGGCCCATCTGATCCCTGCCTGTCCCTCTCAGTCAATGGGTTAGCCTTAAGTTGCTGTGCTAGATGTCCCACTTCCCTTTCTTTACCGGTTCCTTCCTATCAGCATTTATATCTGCTCAAATCTCTCCCACCTTTAAACTTTCCCTAGGATTTAAGTCACTATGTGACTTCTGTCCTTTCATTTTGCTTTCCTTTCACAGAAAACCTACTTGAATATGTTGTCAATATTCCTTATCTTTACATCCTCAAACAAGGATCTATTATCAGTCTGGTACAATCTCTTTTTCCATCTCCTGATTTCACCGGAAATAATATTCCCAAGGCATCAATGTTCTCCTTATTGCTTCCGATGGACAGTTTTCATTTCTTATCTTCTGATTTTGGCATTGTTTCCTGCTTGTGGACAACTTCCTCCTTGAAATTTTTTCCTTGGTTTCAGACACAATACACTCCTGGGTTTTCTCCTGCATCTCTAGAGGCACCTCTTTAAGTTTTTTTTGCTACCTCCTTCTCAAACATTCAATTCTCAAATATTCATATCCCTTTCATAAGCTTCAGAATCATATCTCCACCTGCCAACAGGCCCTCTCGGCACTGGAATCCACCTTCACCTGAAGTAACTTCCACTCATTCTCAGATCTCAGATTAAATACAGCTTGTCCCAAAAGGCATTCTCCAAGTCTGGATTACACATCCTCCATAAGCTCTCTTGAAATGTAATATCTCCCCTATTACAACACTTAACGTGTTGTATTGTGATTGCATGTTCTTTTGTCTGTCTGCCATTTTATTCTCCAGTTCCATAAAAGTAAAGATCATGTCTGCTTTTCTTTTCCAGATGTGTCTTCTATACTTATCACAGTGCCTTGCAAATTGCAGGTACTCAAAATGTCGAAAGATATTTGTCTTTTCTTATGCTGGTACTATATTATTTTAAGTATTACAGTTTAATAATAAAATAGGAAAATCAGTCTTGAATGAGGACTGATTTTCCTAATTCAAAAATATCTTAGGTTTTCACTTGTATTCCCAGATTTTCTTTAAAATAAATTTTCCAAGTCAATTAGCTAAACCTATTGAGATTCTGACTGGGAGCTCACTATATCTATAAACTAATTTAGACAACTGACATCTTCGGGATATAGTATTTAGTTTTCTCATTCAAGATTGCGTCTTTCCATTAATCTATGCCTTTTATGTCACGGTAACTGTGACATTTTCTTTGCATAGGTCTCACACATTTCTTGTTAATATTGTTAAAAAGTGTTTTATAGATTTTCTTGTTATTGTGAAAAGGATTTTTCATAACATTTACCAGTGAGATAGTTTGTATAGAGGTGATATGGTTTAGTGTTTAAGAACACAGGCTCGGAGCTAAACTTCTTGGACTTAAATCTAAGCTCCTTTACTTGCAAATTGAGTGACTTTAAGCAAATTACTTAACTTTCCTTTCTGTTAGTTTTTTCTTTTTCCTATAAAACGGTACGTAATACATGATTGTTGTGAAAATTAATCAATACATGTAAAGGGCTTAGAATAGTGCCTGGTACATAGGGAAGTGTTCAGTAATGTTAAGGATTATGAACCAGCAACTTTGCTCCTCTTTCTTACATCTTCTAGGTTTCGCAATACATTCTCTTGGATTGGGTAGTAAAAGTAATCCTATTATGTGGAACTAAAGATAACTTATCACATACCACACTTCTAATTACTGTTAAAGTTATTGCACTGGGCACAACTAGAGAAAATGATTTTACATAAAAGTATTAGAAGGTATCCTTCATTCATATCTGATTTTAATTGTGAATATCTCTAGGGTTTTACTGTTAAATATGCTTGTTGGTGCTTAGTTTGAGCATTTCCAGATGCTCATCCTGAGACAAAAAGGAGGCCAAGTAGTTTATTTCAAAGGTGAAGGAACCATAGTTAGGGATGTGGGGAAATGAGACAGGGTAGTGAAAGCATCCAAAGGATACGTCATCAAGAGAGTCAATGGATGGGCAACTGGAATTTAATCTTACTGGAGAAAATCCAACAGCCAGGGTAGAATACATCCCTCAGAGCTGTCCCATCAGAAAATGAAGGGGCTCATGTATTTACACACTGAGTTCTAGCAATCACTGCTAAAGGCCACTGCTGGGGTGGATACGCATTGAAGTGGTAAGGGCAAGCTGACACTGGCAAGGCATCAACTGGGTCTGCTACAGTTATTCTGTGATGTATTTATCTATTCTTTTACATAGGTATGACAAACTATATAGCATATATTGTAATTATGCCTAGGACGTATTCCTTTATCCATAGGTTTTGTATCCTTTAAAAAAAAATCCTATCAGTTGAATGTTAGCAGATTTTCAACATTTATTGAAATGATTGGATATTTTTCTTAGCTGTACTACTGATGTTATGTATTAGATATATCAAACTATCTTTAAGTTATCCGCATAAAATATGATCCCCTAAAATTTTTCTTATTTTAATCTATTTTTAATGCAATTTACATGTATTTTATTTAGGATTTTAGCATCTAAAGTCCTAAGTAAAGAACATCTTTAGTTTTAATTTTTTTTGTCCTTAGAAAGGTCATATAAACTGTAATAAAATGCAGAAAATAGTTAAATATTATACAATATATTTGATACATTTTTATTATAGTATCAGTGTAACTTGGGCAAGTATTAAAGGAATATATATATATATCTGCTTGTTTGTACACATGTACATGCATATATATACACAAGCATATTTATAATGTATATAGCCCTATCTATAGATGAAGAATAACCTTCTTAAAATTCACAGCAATGCTATGTAGGACAACATAAGATCTAAATAGGCTCTGGGCTTGATACACTATGAAAGTGTGTAAAAGAAAAAAATCTTAGAATGAATTTTTATTCAAGATTAAGCAAATATATTACTGTAGTTTCTTTGACCCATAATCTAATAATAATATTTTCATTTGTTGAAACATAAATAAGAATATCTTTTAAATCTCATTATTTCCCAAAGTAATACGCATTCATTGTATAAATATAGATTATTAAAAGAATATTGAAAACAGCCAATCCCAGCAGGAAAATTTCCCTCCACATATATTGATATAATCATGATTCTTTACAATGTATGCGGTTACATTTCCAGCTACACTTGTGTATAGACATGGTCCATTCATTTATAAAAGGGCTTTCTGCTTCGGTTTTATTTTAGGGTCAAAACTAACTGATACCAGAAACTGTCTCTAATAATGCCAAATATTCGATAATAAAAGTTTAGAGTCTTGATTGAGCTGATAACTAAAATGTACACATGCTCCATAAACTGGGAAAGAAGATGAGTCCTTACAAAATTGTTTGCTGTTCGTAGTGCCACTGAGCCTATTCCAACTCCTAGCGACCCTGTGTACAGCACAGCAGAGCCCTGCCTGGTCTGTCTGCACCATCCTCTCATCTTTTGGCGCTGTATCAGACAATGCTCCACTGCTGCTCTAGGGTTTTCACGGCCAGTTTTTTCAGAATTGGGTGGCCAGGTCCTTCTTTCTAGTCTTAGTCTGGAAACTCCACTGAAATCTGTCTACCATGGGTGACCCTGCTGCTATTTGAAATACCAGTGGCATAGCTTTCAGCATCACAGCAACTTGCAGTTGCTACAGTATGACGACCAACAGACAGGTGGTGTAGTTCTCTGACAGGGAAACAAACCTGGGGCCACAGCAGTGATGGCACTGAATCTTAACCACTAGGCCACTAGGGCTGGCTTACCAAAATAATATTTTGCAATTTAATAACATCTTAGCATTTTTTAGAAGTGGTTTTTCCATGAAGTATCTTTTTTAATATTATTTGACCACCACAACTCTATGAGGTAGATTTTCTTGCATTGTAATGTAAGTCAATCCCTGATTATTGTTATCTTTATTCTATAGAACAAATGAAGATACAGAAAGATCATAGCCAGATTCACAGCCAGACCAGAATCTGGGTTTTCCAAGCCCAGGGTGCATTCTATTACACTATATTTCTCACCATTATCCTATGAGGCATTGCTCAACATCCTGTCCCTCTTTGGAATATAGGTACTGGTGCAGTAATTCTTTGGAAGCACCTCCACAGTTTAATGGATGGTGTGGATGGTGACATAAAATAACCTCTGCTGGCCTTCATTGAGAGACCTAATTAAACCCTTTATTTTGATGTCATACTTTGTAGTATATACTAAGATCTACTGCCTTTAGCTTGGCTCTCCCTCTCAGAAATATCTGGGAAGCAAGTGAAGAAATTTGCTTCTTTTCTCATACTCTTGGGCTCAGCTCATTTCCTGAGTTCAGAGGACAATGAAATTCCCAAAGCTAGATGAACTGCCAAACTGCTATTAGGTCTTTGAATATGCACAATGAACCAAGTATTTCCAGTGTCAAAAGTAAATGAGATACTAGTGTGAGTTGATTTAACTATCTGGTTAGTAGGATTTGATTTGCCAAATTCCTTATCTCTCCTATATTTTGGAAACATTGAAGAGCCTGTCTTGAAAATAGAATTGGCATTAAAGGCTCTTCTAGTTATTGCTGTTGTTATATTTTAATGACGCACTGTAACAGAGCCCTTACTATCATCCCCCTTCAACATGTACAGTATTGAGAGACTTTCACCCAAACTGCTAAATTAAAATCATAATCTTAATTAGTCTATAATTAAAATAAGTGTACTCTCAAACAATTATATTTTTATTAACTTTGGTGGGAACATTTGTCCGCATGTCAAGTCAGTAGACAATTGATAGAAGCTGTTTCAGAAAAGGGTAGAAACACCGTCCAATTTATTAACACGTAATTACCAGTTATGCCTCATTGCCCAGATCCACACCCCCCAACACACACACATATACACACACTCACATATACAGTCACATTGCAATGGGCATTATCGACAATAACAGAAGCTTAAAGGGCTTGATTGCTTGAGTTTCATATCCGTTTCATCATGGCAGTGGACAAATTATTTAATTTCTGTGTGACACAATTTCATTATTTGCCAAATGGATATAATAATCCCTCCTATGTCTCAGGATTGGTATAATAAATGACATGAAAGATTTGGCATGGTACAAAGCACATAGCCAGCTCTCAATATGCTACATATTGTATCATGGTAACAATAAAGTTCATCCAGAAAGTGGCAGCATGATGGAGGGAAAACCCTGGAATAGGCACTATTTTGGCTGTGTCAGATATTAACCTTGACTTTCAACAAGAACTTTCACATGTCAGGGTCTCAGTTTTCTCATCTGTAAACTCAGCAAATTAATTTTCATGATTTAATGGGTCCCTTTCAGTGCTAACATTCTGGATTTCTATATAATGAATAACACCTTCTGTTTTTCTGAGAGAATACTTCTCAGTTTTGCACATTCGAAGAGTGTTTTCATGAGTTTTAAGTGTCCATGAAGGAGTCAAGAAACAGTTTATTTACCAAGAAATGTTTAGTCTTCTAGCTCCTTCCTTACAGTAGTGCCTACCTTTGTCCACTTGTTTTAGTGGCACAGTTCTAGGATTTCAAATTAAAAATAAAAGCAGGCTATTGGAGTAGCATTCCACAAGAAGAGAAGAGATTTTATTGCTTAAGATCCCTCCTATATTATGCAACCTTGTAAACCCAGCATGAACGTTGACATGAATGATGTATTGCACAAGTACAGGCGTCATAGATAGAGCTGTGACTTCTAAAGATCCAGAAAGATAAAAAGTAAATCCGTGTTGTAATTTAAATCCAGGTTATAAACTTGGACTCTACCTGCGGTTTAGTTTTGATTTGATAAATTATCATATCTCAGCTCAGAGACCTTTCCCCAGAGCCCTTCATTCTCGCTTCATTGACATTTCAGTAAACAGTATTTAAGAAGTGGATATGAAATCCTTTTTGTCTGGCCTTTAGTGGCAGGCAGATTTGCTGGGGAAAAAAAGAAAAACTTTAAACAACAAATACACTATGAGGGG
Source organism: Equus asinus (assembly GCF_041296235.1). Lineage (NCBI taxonomy): Eukaryota > Metazoa > Chordata > Mammalia > Perissodactyla > Equidae > Equus > Equus asinus. The sequence continues at coordinate 42,820,139 of NC_091812.1, forward strand.
AAATTATTTTGAGGTTGCAGAATTTTATATAAATATTTATTTGGACAAATTTAAATATACTGTTCAAGTTATCATTCAGGAACATTATGCCACTGATTTGAGCAGTAAGATGTTACACAAATAGAATGAATATGGGCACACTAAAATGTTGTGAGTAATTATATGATAGGAAATTGTCTTTGTGGTAAATACAGAATGATTAGAAAATTAGAACATATCTGTGTGCTTAATTTGAAAGTGTCCTTTATAAAAAAAATTCACACAATCACAATTAAAACAATACCTTCAGATCTATAAATACGTTTCTTCAAACTGTTTATACTTATATTCTGTCTGCATCTCTCTTTTTCTATCAATTGTCTTCTGAGCTCAAAAGAACAGGTATTGTAGCCATCATTGAAGACTTTGGGAAACAGAGCTAAATTCTTTCTCAAAGCAACTGAGTAAATCAATGATGAGCACAGACTAGATGAAAAATCCTGTTATTTCTCTTCTAGAGTATTTCAGGTCACTCAGATACTAGAGCATCATATATTTCTCATCATGCTGACAAAAACACTATGATGTAATCAAGACATGTGATATTACCCCTTTCTTAGTGGATGAAGAAACAGTTCTAAAGCTTGAATAACATGCTTAAATTTGTGTACGTTATAAGCAGCAATGGGAGATCATGAATTCTGGTTCTGTGCACTTTTCACTATACCAATCTATATTTTCTTATATATTCTGTTATTAGACAAAATTTTTAAAGATATGTTGGTTAAATTCTAATTCATCAAATGGAAATCTATTATTGTTATTAGAATCTTGACTTGACAATAGTGCATGTTGAGTTGTATTGGTATGTATAAAAAAACTCATTCATCTTCGAACATCTAAATTAAGACTATTTTTAGAGTGAGATTGGCTTTTTTTAAGTGGTACTCTTCTAAGTATCTCTTATCAGTGAATCAGACGGGTGTATGGGCAAACACTATACACACCAGGCACTCAGAAAAACAGCTTAATCTTTTTCAGAGTATATAGGACCTTCCTCAATCAAGAGACCTGAAAGAATACATTTAAACAAAACACCAATGCTGTTAGTTTTAATACTCTCTAGTGTACAGAATTCTTTGAATGAAAAACAATGCTTGATTTGTTTCTTTCATTTAACACTGTCTCATAAATAAAAGATGAGAGAGTAATGAATTATAGTTTGTAAATACTAGAGCCAAATAATAACTGCTGATTGCTAATATACTGCAATGAAAACTGACCCATACCAAGCAAAAGTGATACAATAGCAATAAGCATTTAGGAGAAAACTGTACATTAATAACAATTCTTGGCCTGTCACTTGAATATTAATTCTTATGTGCATAGCTTTTGTTTAAAAGAAATTTACAAAATTATTCTTTGAGTGGGGCTTCAAATACCTGTCCAAAACTCACTTTCCCTCCATTTCTCAGTTGCCTTCCCATTCCTGACATTTTTCAAATATCTTTCATTCCAGAGCTATTTTATAAAAAGAAATAAAATATTCACTACAACCATCCAAAATTAAACTGTAACTTCCTCTTCCAGCCATGATAGAGAAGGTGATACTGGGCCTGTCTTCCTGGTGTAAACAACAAAACTGCACAAATCATGTGAAACAAATGTTTCAGGCATATAATACTCAGTTCAGGACCATGACTTCTGAGGAAGAACAAAATGGGAGTTCTGTAGTTTCTTGGATTTCTTCCAGTGACCATTTTCCTGACAGCAGTAGAGGCAAGTAGAGCCTCAAAACACAGCAGCATCAGTAAGTTGAGAAGACGGATCCTAGAGTTTGGTGCTGCTAAGGTGGCTGACTTTGGTTGGTCACGGTATCGGATCAGAGAGAGCTCTGCATATGGCACCACTGAAGATTGCAGGACGGTTCACTATGGGCCCTGGTACTGTATATAAATAAACAGATCTTCACTACAGGAAATGCTAAATGAAGCTCATCCCAGTGAAGGAAAAGCATTCCAGCTGAAGACATGGATCTATAAAAAGATCTATATTTATGTGGATAAATATAGAAGACTATTGTTTCTCTGTTAGTTTCTTTAAAAGATTATTTAAAGTAAAAATAATTGTTTTTTTTTTTTTGAGGATTTTATCAGATGTAGAATTAAAACATTTGACCACAGCATAAAGGATGATGGTAAATGGATTGATACTGCTTTATGGTACTTGTATTTTGTATAAAGTTGTTCAATATCAATTCTAAGTATGCACTGATAAATGGAGGATATATATTATAATCTCTAGAGCAGCCATTAACAAAGTACAAAGAACAGAAGGACTTCCTAAAAAGATATTTTGTAAATAAAATGCATTACTAAAAGATGTTCAGTTAACCAATCAAATGCAGGAGAAGAAAAGCAGAGCAACAAATAATTGAAAGGACAAAAAATGATAAATAATGAGGTAAAAAGTTTATGTCAAACTGTATGAGTAATTTCATAAAATGTGAATGGATTAAACATTCCTATTAACAGCCAAAGATTGTCAAATTGGACAAACAAGTATCACTTAAATGCATTCTGCCTTAACAGGATAACACCTTAAATGTAAAAACACAGATAGATTGAAAGTAAAAGAATGCAAAGATACCTTGTAAACAGTAAGTACAATCAGAAAAAATATCCTTCAAAACAAGGAGTATTACCAAATATAAAAGGGAAAACTTTACTCTCGATAAATAGTTAAATTCATCAGGAAAGCATAACAATCACAGAAGCATATGCATCTAATAACAGTTTCTATTTTTCCAAAAAACAAAAACAGCCAGATTAAATGAGAAATAGACAATGCCTCAATAATTAGACTTTAACTTTTTTTCTCAGCATTTATAAAACAACTAGGCTCTCAAAAAATCAGTAAATATGTAAATGATGTTGATAATTGATGTATATAGAATGCTATGTTCAACAAGTGAACAGGAAATATTCACCAAAATAGATTGCATACTGCAAGATAAAGTAAAACTCCACACCTTACAAAAGACTGAATATTATGGGGTATATTTTCTGATGACAGTATAGCTGAATTATAAATGAATAAAAACAAGAAAGCAGATAAGACTCAAATATTTGGAAATAAAACAATATAATTCTAAATAACCTGTGGGTCAAAGAAAAAAATCACAAAGAAAATTAGAAATATTAAAGTGAACAAAGGTGAAGAATAAAACAACAAAAACAAAAACACACACAAAATAACTTGGTAGGATGCCTCTGAAACAGTGATTCATAGGGAGCGACAGGAAATCTTCTGTATTGCTGTTGGGAGTATAAAATAATACAACTATTTTGAGTAACTCTTTGGCACCTACTTATGAAGTTAGACATTCACTGAGCATGTGATTCAGCAATTCCACAACTAGATCTCTAACCAAGAGAAATAAAAACATATGTTCACAAAAAGAATTATACAAGAATGCTTACAGTAGCTTTATTCATAATAACTCAAAACTGCAAACCCCAAATGCCCATCTGCAGAAGGATGGATAAACAGCTTGTGGTATATTCACGCAATATTCATTTTTAAAAAAGGAGCAAATTGATGATATGTAACAACACGTATGCATTCTAAAAACATTATGTTGAAGAGAAGAATCTATAGGCAAAAGAATGCACAATATATGATTCCATTTATACAACATTCTAGAATAGGCAAAACTATTCTATTCTGTGGTGATAGAAATTAGAATAGAGTTGTCTGTGATGGTGGAGATTGGCTGAAAAGGGGCTCAAGGGATCTTTCTGGTTGGTGGAAATATCCTGTCTTGATTGGAGCTTTAGTTATGCAGGTACATATATTCGGGAAAATTGATTAAATTATGTCCTGAGAGCTTTGTATTTCACTAAATGTAAATTGTTGCCTCAATTTAAATAAACAAAGACATTAAAAATAAAGTCAAAGGAGGGACTTGTGTGGTAGCTATTTTAAATATATCCTGCCAAATTTATCATTTTCCCCTAGACATTATTTTCTGAAAGTTGTTCTTATTCTAGTTAATAACTCTCAGGATTATTAGCATTGGGTTTTGTATAGACTGATTTTACTTCTGATACCTGTACAAATAAGGTCCGCTTTTATTTCTCTGCTTGTTAGATGTGTTGAAGCACATAAGACGTTTTAGATGAGATATGTAGGTTATGCTGTAGTAAAAAACTATAGCTAATAAAACTACTCATTATTGGCTTAATGAAACAAGACTTGTTTACCACGCTACACGTTCCACACATATCAAACGAGGGTGGGGGTTGGGCATTGTGGTCACATAGACATCCAGGGCCTAGATAGATGAGAGCTGCACCAGCTTGTGATGCTGCCCTATCAGTACCTGCCTTCCAGGGTCACAGAGGGGAAGAGAGGCTATGGAGATCTTATCCCTTGTTCCAGAGATAATACATGCCATTTCAATTCACAGCTCACGCATTATAATTAGCTACACAACCCTAGCATAACTACAGGGGAGACTGAGAAATGTAGAGCAGGACGTGGAAATTTGCTGAGGGCTACTATCTCTGCTACAATTATCATGGTTAACTCAACTGCTTTGGTAATTACTGCATAAGAATCAATGAGGCTACAAGAGCATCAAATCTAGGGATCTTGTGGCAGGACTATGATAGAGTTGAAAACTAAGGCAGAGTATAGTCTGAGGCTTTTTCTAAAATTTACAGACATTCCTAATGGGACAAACTTTTGCTTTTCTGCAAACTTATTTTATTTTAAAATTTGTGATCTATATTTTTATATATGCAAGATGTTTTAAAATACCTTTACCTGAGATATATTGCTCAAATATGAACACAAGAAATTCAGATATAAAGATTGCATGAGGCTTCCCAGGGTACTTTGTGGATAACGAATAGGCCTTATGGTGGCCTACAAGGCCCTGAATTGTATGACCCTTGTCTATTCCATTCTAAATCCATCCTAACCTCTCTTCCAACACACAAATATTGTGCTTCAGCAGCACTTTTTCACCTCATGAAAAATTCCTCTCTGAGGCCCCAATGTATCTTTGACTCTCAGCCTGGAAGTTTCTCTCCCAATGCTTAGCCCTACATCATCGCACTTGCACTTGTTGCCTCATCTTTCACATGTTAATGTAAAGAGGACCATTGTTCCCCTGTCCCTCCACTAATATGCTCCCTTAAAAGCACTACCCATGCCCATGAGGACAGAAACAGGCTGGATTTCCTCAAGCGCTGGCACATATAGAGCACACGTAGGCCCTTGAGCAAATAGGTCTAGGCACACAGAAGAGATGGCTATGAAGTAATGAGGTACATCAGTCTACTCAAGAATTTATATCAATAATACTATCGCTCTGCAATTGCATAATGATGTAGAAATTTTAAAAAATCTCACTAGATCCATTGTTATACTTGATTTCTATAGTATCTTTTCAGAGAAGAAGATTGGCATAATTTTCTCCTTTTTACCTGCCAATAAACTAAGGCCTTAGAACATCTGTGAGTTAACCTAGATCATAGGAGTAGACACCTGTAAAGTGTGACGAAAACTGTTAGCTGTAAACCAAATCTGTTTCTTCTTTTCCCTGGGCCCACACCTGGCTTCAATTCCCAGATTCTTTTCTATTGGGTATGGTCCTGTGTCAGATTTCTAGACAGTGGAATATGTGAAGAAGTGAAATGCTTCACTTCCAGGCATAACCCATTATACTCTCTCATGTGCTATCTTTCATCCATTTTTCCTTCAGCCAGCTTGGTACAAAATGCAGGGGCCTTGAAAACCATGGGTAGCTTTGATTAAGCTACACTATAGAAGAAGATTGGATCCCTAAATCACCACTCGATGGACAGATACCCACCAATTAAGAACATGCATTTAATAATTTACAAGACACGAAATACATTTCTTTATTACGTTTAAGCTATTCTACATTTTGGGGTTCATCAAAGTAGCTACAGTTATCTTCACACATACAGTTAAGACTGCAGCCCATCTTCTGAATTTCCTTTCACTAGGTGGTTGTTGCCTTACTCTGGCCTCTGAATGCATACCTACACCTGCACATGGGCATGGACACACACATCCTTTAGAGGTGTATGTATTGCAGCTGTGGCAGCCAAAGAATGCACCTTACAGACTCCTAGTACGGGGTTGCATTTGACCAAGGGCTCCAGCTGTTCTTTGAAATCTATTGCTTGATTTGCTATGAGAACTCACCATTCATGAGTTGCTCGCTGCCAATGACTGAGTGCAGCAGATATTCTTAAAAAGAATCATTCCTACAAGACTCAGGACTCCTTTATTGACAGTGTTTAGCTCCATGACTCCTTAGACTAGACGGCAGTCCAGGACACTTGCACACACCCTTCTAAGCTTCCCTCCTTCACCCAGGGTCAGACTTACATCATAGTTTGATGGCTTTTCTTGACTTCTCTGACTTCCTCTCTATTTCATTTCACGTAGATATTTCCCTTAAAAAATCTTTGCATGTTTAACCCCATCTTGGCCTCTTCTCAGAGGACTTGGACTTGCAAAATTGCTTCACTCAAGGCTAGAGAAGCTGACCCATGTATTTACACAAGTTGTCAGTAGTAGATCTGTTTGTTAATTCTACTCTTTCTCAGCTCATTTTACATCTTCCCGTGATTTTTCAGTCATCTTAGTCTACGTTGGCATCAGAATATTTTCTTTCTCTTGCAAAAGTGGCTCAGATTCATAGCTCAATACACAGTCTAAGTAACTAGAATCCAGTCGTCAAAAAGATACTCAGGCTGATTTCAAAATACTGTAAATGCTGAATTTGATACCAGATTCAACAGCAGAGAACCTTGCAGCTATTCTTATTATTTGAAGTGATCAAATGTTTCAATAAACTTCTTTTTAGAAATAGTTCAAGGAAGAAGGGACATATCCCTTGTCAAGTGAATGGCATTCTATGATGGTGATAACGTTTTATCTAAGTATGCTCCCACAAGAATTCAAACAAAAATAGAACACTTATTCTAGGGAAATGATTTTGTGTGTGTGTTCATCAAGATAAAAATGTTTCTGAAATTGTAGTTATAAATATTATTGACCTAAATTTCCCTAGGATTCCAAGAAACAACCCATTTTCAGGATAAATGAAACTACTTTATTTTTCTTTCTAACATAGGGCTTTAGAACACAATGGATTACACTAAAAGGATAATTACCAATAAACATCAAACTCTTCAATCTGTAGTATTTTTTCATGTCTGAGTAAGTAGGGATAAATATGAGATAGGACAATCTTATAATTTAAGGATGTACGTCTGATTTTCCAGATTCAAGACATAGGCGTTTAAATGGTAAAATGATAAGGGCTTAAACTCATATGGGACGACTGTCTGTAAATGAAGGTGAACTGGGCTAACGTTTATCTGACTAATCTAGTCTGGCTACACTTTCAAAACTGACTGGAATAGATTTCAGATAGTCTATCATATTTAACCTACATAGATTTTAAAAAATCACATTACAACCTGTATAACCGTCTCCATGATTATAATATATTATTTTATGCAACATTTCCAAAGTTTCCCATTCATACTGAAGACAAAAGAGAAGATTGTACTCTTAATTTGTAGATGAAATACTAGAGATTTTATCTTAAGGGGAGAATTTCAGGGAAGAAGAGCTTATTACATAGTTAAAAAAGACTTTCATAAGAATCAGGATATCTTATTCCTTGGAGATTAGTTCCAGAGAGATGGGTTCCATCAATCTTTAGAGTCCTGCCTTTACATCCTTCCAGTTGTATGAATCTAAGATTATGCCTCTTATTCGGGCCTCTTGATGTGGAAGAAATGGGAAGGTTTTTATTTAGATAATGTCTAGAAGATAACAGAAATGCCTGGAGATGAATGTATCAGATTGTCTCCAGATATCCTTTCTCAGCATATTCTTTTTTTCTTTAATTACCTTTAGAATGCCCAATTCGAGATGGCTTAGACTAAACTAGATAGAAGTTGAGGAGATCCATATATTTTAGCAGTAAGACACATTAAGAAGTTATCTGGAAAATGAAAGTTACATAGCTCTGGGTGTGACCTCATCTCAGCGTGGTTTGGAAGCATTTCTTATCCTGAGAAAGAATCAGCCAGAAAAGTCATAGAACGTAGGTGAGCGAAACCAAGACTAGTTAACAAAGAGTAAGAGTTGGAAAATAAATAATGATTATGTTTTAAAACTATAGTAACCTGCATAACCCAGTAATTCTACTTATAGAAGTTAAAGGATGTACTCAAAAATTATGCAAAAGTATATTTGTCTTAGTGATGTATATAATAATTCTGAAACATTGAAATAATATATATGCCCAAAAAGAGAGAGATGGCTGAATAAATTATGCTTCATCCAGATGATTGACTTTTAGGAACTCATCAAAAATGAAGTTTTAAAAGAATTAGAATGACATTAGGAAAATGATAATAATATAATATTAACTGATAAAAAACAGGATGATAAGTATAATCTAAATTTTGTAAAAGAAAAAAGCAATGATGTATAATGTATATCCATTTTTCTATCTATATGCACAAAAACACGCACTCATACAATGCAGAAACTTGCATTAAATTTGCTATATACTTAAGAGTGCTACATGGGTGATAAGATTAAAGATGTATTACCTTCTATATACTTGGATTTTCTGACTAGTATACAATAAACATGTAAAACTCTATAATAAGAACAAAACATAATGGTACTTTAAAAGAAAAAATAATACTTAGCTAAAAATGATTGAGAAAAGAAATCAAGACAAATTGAATTGTAAAAGGGTTAGTATTTTCCCCCTATGCAAAGAAAGATGTAGAAAGTACTAAGATGATGATTAAGGACAAAAAAATAATGAATCCTTTACATTTCATGGAATTCATTGTAATCAGTCTTGTAATGCTACAGAGTTGTGAATTTAATAAAAAATTTTTGCCATCATTAGAATAGGCAATTTGGCCATTTCTGCTATACCAGTGAATGATGTAATGTCATAAAGTAAATATCTATCATCTTAATGTATACACATTCTGAATGATCCAGATGTGGATCAAAAACTGTTTATAAAAATGTATTTTAGATACAGACTCATTGTTTAGATTGCTATGGTAACTATAATCCCAATTGTGCCTTCATAAACCAAAGACTATTTGATTTTTGTCATTCTTGTCCAGAAGAGCTACATATGCTGAGAAAATTCAAAACTCATTTGGAGAAGGGGAATAAGCTCTTGAAATCTAGATCCTTTATTATTTTATCTATAGCGTAATATTTCTGCATTCTCACACATGCAAAGCCTCAATATTTACCTAATTAAACACTAATAGATTTTAACTAAGGTGGTGCTTTAATAACTTATAAGGAAGTTCAGCAAGCTCACACTTCAGTATTTGTCCTGGTTTCTGTAATCGGTCTCTACCTCTTTTTTTTCGGTCAAGATTTTGCTCGCACTCTCTCTCTCTCACACGCACTTGCACACACATACACGATATACCCAAACATATTTACAAACTTACAAACAGCTTGTGTTTGTGAAGATGATTTTTAAGTTTGTGATTTGGAACTCCATACATACTTTCCTATACAAGCATAGCTCCAGTGGTTTCTACCATTGATGATCAATTAGTAGGCAGGAAGTAACACAATTCTTCCCCATGGGTCATTTCTTCTATTTCCCACTCCCACCAAATGATCTCTGATTAACAGAAATTAAATGTTTTTTTACCCATTATGAAAATAAATGAAGTTAAATTCACGTACATTCAGAAAGAAAAAAAAAAGACCCAACAAGACAGAATGGATTTTCCTCCATATATATCCCTCACTTTCTACTCACCAAACTGGCCAATATTTAAACGCAGTCATGTCATTCTCCTTAAATTTTTGATTACTCACTATTGCTTTCCAGATAAAGCCCACACTTTTATAAACTATTTCTTGATTCTTCTTCTTCTCCCACCATTTTTTGTCTTCTCTGAACTCCGGAAAGTACTTTTATTTATTTATTTTTTAATCATTTTACTTATGGATCCTTCTACCTGGAACAACTTTCATCCATCACCATTTCCCTGCTCTCATCTCCCTTCTTTTTCCTGGATGTCTCTTATTCCTCAGACAAGATGCAATCACCTCTGTGAAACCTACCGTGAATTACCAATCATTGACAAGGCATCATCGGGTGGCCCTCCTATGTACTCTCAAAGAGTCTGAGCATCATTCTCTGTTGCATTTACTACAGTTTATTGAAATTACCTCTTTTACATATTATCCTGTTCTACTCAACTGTTTCTTAGATTACTTGCCTGTTTGTTCTTAGATCTATTCTTTGTCATTACATTCTCTGCTCTGTATCAAAGGAACTACATTTCCGAGGTTCCCTTTCAAGTGGCTTCCTGAGAGGCACTGACAAGAAACTAGAAAGAAGAGATTGAAACCAGAAAATTTCTTCCTGTCTCTTCTTCCTCCAGTGACCAGGCATCTCTGGAAATTGTTGCCTCTCCTCTCTGTCTCTGTCGCCAGTGAGATCACCTTTACCTCCATGGTCCTACCACCTGCTGGGAACATCTTCACACTGGTCCCTAAGGAGTGCAGTAGCTTCCTGTCTTCACTAATCCAGGTTGCCTCATTGACCCTTGCTTGGCTTCTCAGCTCTTTTCATTTTATACCAGTTCTATATTAAAGTCTTTCTCTTGGAAATCGCTAGGATAGTACATCTTTTCCTGACTTGATTCTGAAAGATTTAACTATAAACTTTCTGAAAGCAGACAGTATCCTATTTAGTCTTCTCAGCAATGAGCACAATTATTGGTACACATTAGATGAACATTAAATGTGTGTTGAATTAAATTAAACTGTGCTCTGTAAAGCACACATTTCTGAATAAGAATAGAAATATTTAAATAAAAAGGGTTATTTAATTACTTTGATTGGAAATGATAATATCTGTCAAGGTACTTCACTGTTGCTTAATATTCAGTCTCAAAAGATTGTCCTGCTTTAATAAATGTTTGGTCCTATACTTTTTAATATTTTCCTACTATGCATTAAGAAAATACAAAATCACTTTTCTTGTTTCTCTATAAAAAACAATTGTCATCCGTTCATCCCCTTTGGCTTTGCCCACCCATTTGAGCAACCTCATCTGTGGAGTGGTCTCTTCAGGCACAACTATACATCTCTGAATTACCGTTTCATTAGCTGTGAAATAAGACAGTGGCAAACAAATATTTTTAAAAATCTGAAAAACAACCTAAATGTCCCAAATTTTTTACTCATTTTACTTAACTGGCAAAAATGCCCCAGAGCAAGAAAGGAAAGTTTAGTCATTGCTTGGTTTCAATTTTCTCGATTTTCTTTTTCTAATTAAAGATGGAGGCTGAAGAAGCAGGACCTCTGGGAGACACTACAGACAGCAACGCTTCTGCCAAAATTAATAAGGCAGAGTCAAATATCCAACCCAAACAGGGCTCACATATAACAGAATCGATGAACAAAGGCTATGGCAAATGCTTTTCAAAAGAAATGTGTGTGCTTTGGAGATAGCCATTTTTTTTGGCTTTTTCTAAGGTTGGACTTTATTTCATTTAATTAAAAAATATCACACTGTACATCCTAAAAAGTATTTATGACTGTGTAATAGATGGGGACATTTTCCAAATATCCTTACCCTCTATGCTATGGAATGGATAAGCTGATCACTCCACAGGCCTTGACAAATTGGTGAGATGCAATGTAAAGCTTTCAGTATGGAAAAGAATCTGATAGCAGAACTCTAATACAGCTGTTGTCTGGAAGCACATAGCTGATGCTAGGTCAATGAATCTAGGCCAAATTTTCAGCTGCCAAGCGACAAGATCATTTGTTATCCACATGATGAATATCTAAGCTGATGGAAATTTTTAATACATATTATTTGCCTAATGACAACAAAATCAAGCTCGGTATAACTCTTTGATGATCAAATGCAAGGAAAGCTTTTTCTGAAAAGTTTACTAGTGTCAAAAGTTAAATAAATGAATAAAATAAATACAGAAACAGCAACAATAAAGCCCTGCTTTCTTGAAAGCTTTGCTTTCTTTTATATAATATGAGTTGAATTCTCATAAACAAAAAAAAATGAGTTGTATTCTCATATAATAAATCTTTCCCAAATGTTTATCAAATCTTCAAACATATATTAATACTTTGAAATTCACCATACTCTATAATGTAATTACATTCAATATCAAGATCTATTCCATTATTGCAGACATTTCTTTAGTGTAGATTCAATGCTCAAACACATTTGAAATAAAGTCAAAGTTAGACCACTTCTAACAAATTTAAGTTTTCCCACAATGGTCAGCAACCAAATTTGTCCTTGAGGACATAAAATTGCCATTTCCACTCCTCTCATTTCTTCTCTATCAGACATATGATACATAATCTAGAATGCAGATCATAAATGTGACCTCCATGAAACTCCCATCCAGGAGAACAGATTGTGACAAATTTTGGAAACAACTATCTAGTCTAGTTTCTGTGAAGGCAGAGATGTGTGTTTCTTCCCTTCGCATCTTATTAGAAGTTTAGCAAGAGAAACTGTGAAGGACTTATTGAACTCATGATCTCTCTTATTCAAATAGACCCAACAGTGTCTAGGAAAGACATAATTACATGATTAGCTATTGAAACACAAAAGCCATTGCTTCAATTAGTATGCAAGCTTTCTTCTGACAGAATAAATGTAGAAATCAGAGATGATTGAGCAGGTGATTATTTCTATTTTTCTGGGTACATGGATGAAGGGGTAAAAGGTTATTTCTAAACGACTTCTTAGTAAGAAAAAAATCTTTTTAAAGAGCTAAACTATTCCCCTGCAAAGGTAGAGGGTTATCCTTACATAAAGTAATAGTCTTTTAATCAAGACAGTTACTTTTTAGTAAGCTGCCACTATTTCTTTTAGCTTATAGAGAACATCTAAGGCATTTCAGTGATAAAAATGCAATTTCACTTTCCAATCAAAAAAGCTAAAAGCTATCTTTTCTCATCTCATTAATCTCTTTTTGGCAAATGTATACAATGACAATAAAAAATCATTGCATCTTGTATTCATAGGAGATTCATCCTTAAAATTTTAAATACCAAGAGATGTACTAGCTTCTGCTGTTCCTCCAGCCTTGGAGATGAGACACAACTATATTTGAGGCCACAGAGATAAGTTAATTGACTTGCTCAATAATACCCAAATGTCTATTCTAAGCCTAAAACTAGGGTTTTTGTGCTGTTCTCTTTAGAGAGCAAGGCCGGATCTCTTGCCTTCTATGGTGAAGAAATAAAACTCAGTAATAATCACTGGTAATCATTACTAATGAGAAATATAATAGGTTTTCATGCATCCCTTCAAGGATGGCAACAATTCAGGAAATTAATTTCTTTCTTTTTGGCAAATAAAATTTTCCTTTTGGGATATGGATGAGCTACTGGTCAAGACAGCTACTGCTGATCTTTAATTAGTGATCTCATAGGTCCTAGCAGAAAGACTGACCTTCTAACCCACTAAAATAACAAGATACTACATGTCTGATTTATTTTCTATTAAACAGAATCAGTAAATGGCCATAGTCTTTTCAAGATACATAATTCTACAAAAAAATACAACCAAGGCTTCAAACAACTATAAAACAAAGTGATGACATTACAGATAAAATGATGTAAGTGCTAAATTATCTTACTCAATATGGTAAATTAAATGTTTACAGTTCATATGAATACCTTAACCTTTTTCTTCCATGTGTTGCTAATTGTTTATTTTCCTACACATTATGATTTGATTATATTAAAACCACGTGGAGGAAAAATGAGATATTATGCAAAGCGTTTACTGAGAAATAGACAATTGTATTTTAAAACGTGTTTCCTATAAGTAATCTGGTCTCATGTATTAATATTTTGCCTTTTATTAAAAATGTAACAATTATTCACATGTATTGCATTTGAGCAAGCACTCAGTAATAATCTGAAAAAGACATACAACAACAACAACAAAAACTAAAAACAAAACTCATAATCTCATTTCTGGAAAGTTAGGGTTTTTTCTGAATGATGTTACTGTATCTCCTTTTCCCAATTTTTCATGAAACACACACAGACACGCAGAATTAAGGTAAACATGTTTATCTAATAGATAATACAAAAAGTCCATAAGAGAGTATCAGCGACAACTAAATTAAAGAAGAATGGGACCTTACTGACAGTCAGGGAAAGGGCAAAATATAGTCACTCCTGCTCTTTTTAGGAATTAAACTTCACCTACCAGTTTTCATTAGCGTTTCCTTCTCAGATTAAAAGAAGGCGGGTAAATTTTGAAGGTAGAAGACAGTAGAAATAAAGTCTTGTGGAAAAAGGCTAATGTGATGGGAAGCAAACTCGTATCAATTTTAGGCCCTAAAAGAAGCTGTGGCCATCTATGTTGCATAATCAAATGAACTTACCGGGGAGCCTTTTTTCTCTCTGTCAAGACCCAAGTCTGTTATAAGCCACCAAAGAGAGAATTGTGTTGTATGTGTGCTCTTGAACATTGTGAAAAGGCTGTTGCTCTCCCCACCTCCACATTCCTCTTGGTTTGCTTTTGGTAGATGACAAAAGTAGAGATTCAACTTTTGGGTTAGGAAGGAGTTGTTCTCTTCCAGAATAAAAATCACTTTTAGGTGAGGGTGCCAAACAAGCCTCATTAATACTTCAGGATAACTGAATTTAACAGGCTTGATTAGGTTAAGGAATAATGAAACCCATAACTGAAACTTTTTGAGGAAATACAAAAGATCTGGATTCACAGGGGTTCCGGATAGTTAGAATGACCTGGGAGGCTGTCTGTTTGCAGCTAGTGTCAAAAATACTAAACAGGAAGATTGATGACTAAATACAAGTACTTGTAATGCTACACACTGTGATTAAACTGCTCTTGAAGAAGTAGACAGAGAGGACTAAAATTCACCACAGGAGAAAAAATTTGGCCATCTGAGGACTTCTCAAGTGATAAATGTCCAAGTCAAAATTGTTAAGTCCCATTAACTTCCTTTTATTCTATTTTTAGAAGAAATTGCCACATCATATTCTTAAGGAGAAATGAGATATAATTAGCTACTTCAATTTCCATTTTTCAACTGACACACAAAATTTAAAATTTAAAGTCCTTCTTAGTCCCTCACTGGTAAATTTCTCTGAAGATTTTCTTAACCTGGTTCTGCTCCTCATGATCCATAGAAGTCCTACACTCTGAGGTTCCAATGGCCTTTGCATCACTATAAGAAATGGGCCCAAGTATCTTTATGCCTTTGTCTTTTCAAGTTCTTTGGAAAAATACCCAGCAGTGGGATAGCTGGATCATATGGTAGATCTATCCTTAATTTTCTAAGGATACTCCACAATGCTTTTCATAGTGGTTGCACCAGTTTGCACTCCCACCAGCAGTGAAGAAATAAAGTCTTGTGGAAAAAGGCTAATGTGATGGGAAGCAAACTCGTATCAATTTTAGGCCCTAAAAGAAGCTGTGGCCATCTATGTTGCATAATCAAATGAACTTACTGGGGAGCCTTTTTTCTCTTTGTCAAGTCCCAAGTCTGTTATAAGCCACCAAAGAGAGAATTGTGTTGTATGTGTGCTCTTGAACATTGTGAAAAGGCTGTTGCTCTCCCCACCTCCACATTCCTCTTGGTTTGCTTTTGGTAGATGACAAACATCTCTCTCCACATCCTCTCCAACATTTGTTGTTTCCTGTCTTGTTAATTATAGCCATTCTGACCGGAGTGAGCTGATACCTCATTGTAGTTTTGATTTGCATTTCCCTGATAGCTAATGATGTTGAGCATCTTTTCATATGCCTGTTGGGCATCCGTATATCTTCTTTGGAGAAATCTCACTATGTTCATTGCAGCATTATACACAATAGCCAAGACATGGAAGCAACCTAGGTGCCCATCAAGGGACGAATAGATAAAGAAGATGTGGTATTTATACATGATGGACTACTACTCAGCCATAAGAAGTGATGAAATCTGGCCATTTGTGACAACATGGATGGACCTTGAGGGTGTTATGCTGAGTGAAATAAGTCAGAGGGAGAAAGTCAAATTCCATATGCTCTCACTCATAAGTAGAAGATAAAAACAATGACAAACACAAAGCATTGGAGATTGGATTGGTGGTTACCATAGAGGAAGGGGGGAGGGCAAAAGGGGTGATTTTGCTCACATTTGAGGGGATGGACTATAAATAGTTTTCGGGTGGTGAATATGATGTAATTTACACAGAATTCGAAATATATTATGATGTACATCCGAAAATAAAAAAAAAAAGGGGGCCCACCTCGGAACTAACTCCACTCCCTTTGGTGGCTTCCTGGTAATTTGCTTTGCCTCATGCTTAACCAAATATTTATTTGTACAAAGCCTAATCAAGGTCTAGTTTGGGTGCTTTTTATCCTCCAAAACCTTCATCAAATGGAAATGATCACAAACCAGTCAGTCATTTATTGACTTCTGCTTCAACATTGCATCCATGCATTGGGAAACTCCTACAAAGCCACTCTGACATGCTTTCTCTTTCTGTCATTCAGAGAACTACTGAAATCCTCCCACTTCCACAGTCTCACTTAAAGAGTTGGTGTGTTGTTTTTATTGTTTGTGGGGGCGTGCGTGGCATAGAAGCCTTTTCTAAACACTTCAGTCTTAATTACACCTACAGCTCTCATGAATGAGTGCCTCCTCACATGTCAGCATATTAACGTTACTTGCCTCCTCACGTCACATCTAAGTTTTCATTTATTTAGCTATATGATTGAATATCTATCAGATTTAAAAAATGCCTGGCTAATAAAATTGATAAAAACCTGAAAAGTTAATCAAAGGAAAGAAAAAGAAAAAGAATACAGGCAGAAATTCAGTTCAATTTTAATCTTAAGAGGGTGCAGTTCCCCAGATAGAGCATGAAAATAACTAATTTCTAGTTTCTAAATTGGTTTTTAAAATGCATTATGAGGAAGAAAAAAATCCATATGCACAAAGTTGTTCTATGTATCACTATATAGAAGAGAGAATGGTGGAGATGCAGAGTGTCCTTCTCTTGGGGAAGTTGTAAAATGAATTAAATTATATATAGCCTACAATTAAAATTAGAAGATAAAGAATAACATGAAAAACTGCATGAGATAATAATAAATCTTAAAAACCATAACATAGCAATAAGCACCAAGAGGGTGGGGTCTCCGAGTGCTGCTGACAATAAATATTAAATAAGTTAAAGGGGAAAAAATATATAAAATAAAATTATATTTATAATGGGTCAATAATTATACACACAGGCACAAACATATTTATTAAAGACTGACAGAAACCATGGAAAATAAAGTTTGATGTTCTACAGTAGTGAGGCAAGGATGATTTTCCTCTCTTTTGAATGTCTTCTTTGTTTTGTTACAATTTGATTTGTATGGTAATTAATAATTGAAGGAAAAGAAGGAATTAGTAAAAAGCAAAATCATATTATGAGACAAACAAATATTGCCTCCAGCCAATTGTCATGAGAATATTTACTGTATTAGACTTCACTTTTGGAAGACCAAATTCCAAATAATCAAGTGAATACTGCCATTGGGGCATTAATTTCTTTGTACCCAAGTGCAAGCGCTCAACTGTTGCATGACATTTATGCTATGTGCTTCGCCTTCATGGTTCCTGGGATAACTTGACGATATTCCACCTCTAATGTTTTAAAATTAAAATTGATTTTCCCTCTCAGTTTTCTTGCATCACAGCAGCTTATCACTTAGGTTATTCCAAAGGAAAAAAGAGTACCCAAACATAAACAGAAGAATGGTTAATTCTGCAGTCCATCTAAATATATTCATACTCAATCAGTTTTTTTTTAACTCCCACCTAAACTCTCTTAAGCCAAAAGGATATAGTAATTTGAGCAGTAATACCATTCCGCTCTTGTCTTCTTGTGAGAAAATAATCCTTAACTCTCAAAAGACAGACAGACAGACAATTAGGAAAGTCACTCCCTTGTATAAACTTGATCAAGAACAAATGGAGAAAAACAGAGTACTAAGGAGTACACCTTACATAAAAGATTTTAAAATTTGCTAATGGAAGCCAACTACATAGGGAATATCATTTATAAGATTATAAACTTGTTTTGATAAACCTATTCTTTTAGACCTCTGGAAATTATTTTAGTTTTTGAATTATTTGTTTTCACTAACATATGAGAATAGTTTTGTAGTCAAACAAAATCAAAGAACAACAAGCTATTCAATCGCTTAATCAATGAAAATGATGGCCAAAAAATGAATAACAAAGGACATAAATTTAATAAATAAATGCTCTAACTTGATATAAGTTTCAAAAAATTAAATACAGAAAGACTAGCCTGTCAGAAGCTAAAAGGAGTTAAGTAGGTCAAAAATATTGGTTCAATTATTAGAGATATTAATATGTTACACATTTCAAGAATACTAATTTATGCTAAATTGTGATTGCCAACTTATGAAACACCTGAAAATTCATTCATTTATTCTCATAATTCATGAGGCATTGTGCTAGGTGAGGGGAAAAAGATTTCTGAGAAGAATCCCTATCTAGCCCCTACCTGACTCACTGTATAGTTGGGAAAACAGAGACAATAAAATACGATTAGCACGTAATTCTGTTTGCACAGTATAGGAGAGTTCTCTGGAAATAGTGGTGCTTAATTTTAAATTTTAGTAAAGGAATAAACTTTGTTTATGGGCAGACAGGTGGGAGAACGTGAGGTAAGCATTCCAGGTAGAACAAACAGCCAGGCAAAAACACTGAGATGAAGAAAAGCTAGAGTTGATCAAAGGCAACCTCCATAATATACTAGCTCAGTTTTCACACCTCCAGTTTTTTTAACGCCCACACTAATGAAAAAGCTTCATAAAATTTCTTCCTACGCCCAGAGTAACTCTGAAAACACCTGGAGTATGAGAAACATTGACTTGTGGCTTGAGATTTCCTTGGAAATGTTAGAACCCCATTTACAAACCATAGCAAAGCCTTTGTTGAAATTAAGGAGGGATCATTCAAGGGACCATTGAAAAACATCACCATAAATTTTTTTCCTGGGATTTACTATGCACAGATTTCCAGAAGCACTGGTGCATATTAATTGGTAATGACAAATTTCAAGACATGTGACCCTACTTTTGAAAGTAATTCAAAGCACATGAGATCAATAGATAATGCTTGTGCTTGTTATAGAAAGATTTACCCAGAAAAGAAGACTTCAAACAAATTCCTCTGAATAGTTTAAGAATCTTAACCAGTGCTGTGTATGCATAAAAATACTTTAAAAGTTAATTAATTTTATTAAATTTTTAATATTTTATAAAGTATTACTTTTTATACTCAATATATTGACAATCATATATTTGATTTTGAATTTTTTGATAAAGGTTGATACTTTTATAATTATGAATTAGATATTCTAGAATTAATGACTGTGCTCATGGAACATTAAAACTTTCCTTACAAGGACTTGATTTGGGATTTTTACCTTATAGCAGCAAATTAGGTGGTAAGTTGGCACCAACTGTCTGTAATGCTGAATCATAAATATAAGTTAGGGACAAAGCAGATTATGAAAGTCTTTTTGTGAAATTTTAAGCTTGAACTTGGGCCAGCTCAGTGGCATAGTGGCTAAGTTCATGCTGTTTGCCTCAGCGGCCTGGGGTTCACGGGTTTGAATCCTGGGCACAGAACTGCACACTGCTTGTCAAGCCATGCTGTGGTGATGTCCCACATGAAAAATAGAGGAAGATTGGCATAGATGTTAGCTCAGGACTAATCTTCCTCATATAAAAAAAGCCCCAAAAAACAAAAAAAGAAGCTTGAACTTTATCCTCAAAATGACAAGGAAAAAATATTTCATAATATAGCAATTTTTTTAAGTCAAGGGAAGATTTTATTCATAGTGGTGAAAATACAGTAGCATTGTCAATAAGTTTTAGGTGGATATACTTTATGGATGCACATGGACAGGACATAGATGCTTCATAATTTCAGTTGTATAATGAAATATAAAATGAGTTCACCAAGCAACTTTATAATAAGGCATAGCAGGATTGGTCAATGCAGAAATTGTTATTCTGGCAATACAATTAAGAGTGGAACACATTGTAGCATTGATTCCTCTGCCTCCAACATGGTGGAATGGCAAAAACTGAGCAACTAGAGGGGCCTTAAATTTTCTGCTCAGGAAAGACATAGTTCTCCACCTTAAGAAACTTAAATATGGCAGATTTGTATGATAGACTTTTAACATAAGGTGCGCCCCATCAGGAGCATAGACACAGCAGCGTCTTAAGAGTTTGAAGGAGTAAGGAAAGCATCAGAAGAATACTACAATTTGAGTATAGTCACGTAAGAACGACTCACCTGGGAGTCAGGTAGTACCTTCCCATCACTTTTCCCTGCTTTTACGTTACTGCTAAGAAGAACTTCATGAAATATGTCCCTCCCTTGTTTAATTTGCTACGTTTTCTCTGTACGTGAAACAAATATTTATTCTATCATGAACAGTGCGCTGCTTTCTCTACAAACCATTAATTATTTATCAACAAATTTCAAAAGATTGAAATCATATAAACTATAATTATAGTGCAGTTATTCTAGACATAAACAGCCCCAAAATAGTCTCTGTGTGTTTTCAAATTAAGAAGCTGTAAATAGCCATGACTTAGAAAAGAAATCACAATGAAAATTTAAAAATATTTTGAAGCATATGATACTGAAACATTACCTATCTAAATATGTGAAATGTAACTAAATCGTGCTTGTTTGGTATTTTGAGCCTTACATGCATACATAATAAAAGGCTGAAATTAAATTACCTTAGCATCCTTCTCAAGAAAACAGAAAAAACCCAGCATAATAAACTCAAAGAAAATAGAAGAAAAGCAGTGAAGATAAAGGCAGAAGTGAAATAGAAACAGATATAGCAAGAATTGTCAAAGCTACAGTCTGATTCATTGAAGAGATTAACAAAATTGAGAAAACTTTTGAAAGCTGACTAAAGAAAAGAAAAAACAGTAAAGACAGAAATAATCAATATCAGAACAAAAAAGAAGACAGCTATTAGACTGCAGATATTAAGAAGAGCACAAAAGTATATTATAAACAAGTATATTCAAAGAAATTTGAAAATTTAGGTGAAATAAATAAATTCCTAGAAAAATTATAACATACCGAAACTAAAAATATCTAGGAATAAGTATAATAAAAGGAATGCAAAATCACTAAAAATAAAACTATAAAACATTGAGAGGAATTAAAAAATACACAAAAGATGGAGTTATATAAGATGGTTCATGGATTGAAAGACTCTACATTACCAAAATGTTTATCCCCCTCAAATTTATCTATACATTCAAATAAAAGCTAATCAAAATCTTAAGAAATAATTTTATGAAACTGGACAAGTGAATTCTATAATTCATATGGAAATGGAAAGGGCTGGAGGAGGATTTGCTCTACTGATAATATCTTATTTAAAAGTTACTGTAATTAAAAGAAGATGATATTGGTACAAAAGTTGAAAAAATAATGAAAAACTACAGAGCCTGAAAATAAGCCTAGGTATATTTAGACACTCTATTTAGAAGTTAGATACTACAGAGCAGTGGGAGGGAAATAGTGCTGGACCAAATGTATCCATATTAAAGGAAAAAAGGACACGATGCCTATGTCATCACACATAAAATTAATCGCAGATTGTTGTAGGTCTAACTGTGAAAGGCAAAAGAATAAGCTTTCTAAGCTATCATATAAAATAACATCTTCATAACTCTGGTGTTCTAGCAACAATTTCTTAAACAAGACACAAAATAACTAATGATAAGAGGGAAAAATGATACACTGGACTAATACAATTCAGACATTTGGTGCTTCAAAAGACACGATAAGAGTGAAAAGGGAAAAGATATTTACATTTATAACCATAAAAAAGTTTGTATCTAGAATACAAATCCTTAAGAAAAGACAGACAATTCCAAATAAAAAATGGGAAAAACACTTGCAAATACTTCACAAAAGTGGATATCCAAATGGCCAATAAATACATTAAAATGTGGCTGAATCTAATTAAAAATCAGGAAACTGCCAATTAAAATTACGTTAAAATATAACTACCTGCCCACGAAAATGGCTAAAACTTTTAAAACAAAACAGTGTCCAGGTTACTCAATGTGTGGAGGAATCGAAACACTCCTACACAACTGGATCCATCATTTTGAAAAACCATTTGACCTTATCTACTGAAACAAACATATGCATCTGACTCAGTCACCCTCACCAAACAGAAATGTAGGCACGGCTTCACTAGGAGGAAATGCAAGCATGTTCAAGGCAGAACTGAAACGAGTCAAAATTGGATTTATTAGCAGCCAGTTGTAGTAGTAAGAGTGAATCAGAAATACTCAGATTAGAATTCAGTATTGCTACTTCTCAGCCACATGACCTTGGGTCACTTATTCAAATTTTCTTATTATAGCTTCAGTATCTGAAAGAGGGAAATCATTCTACCCTTTCACAGTCTTCACGAGAGAATAAATGAGATCAGGAATATAAAGTACCTATCATGATACTACATACATAGGTAAGTTCTCAAGTATTTCCTTAGTTACTTTTAATTATTGGCAAAAGCTAGGGTTTTGTGTGCCTTTAATTTCCTAAATGCAACTGATCTCTCCTCATTCAACATATCATTCAATGAGAAATTTTATCATTCAACAAAAAATTTTTAAGTATTTATTTTTTACCCAGACATACACGAGAAAAAATTGAGGTAAAGGTGTTTACTCTCACCTCAATTTACTTTATAAGACAGTGATGATTTCCGTGGAAATTTAATGCTTCAGATTTATTTTTAATATAATGTTCTCTGCCCCAGAGCACATAACCTTTTATATTTGTGTATAAATACTTTCTAGGAATGATATACATTGCATAACAAAATTTATCACAGTCTGGGGATGAATTATGGACATATACAAATACTATTACAGGATTCTGTATGCACTTAAACCTGTTAGAGTACAGTACACGAACAGTTAATAACATATGGAAAATATATGTCCATTAAGCTGAGCAAGATGGATTTAAAGTTAATTTACATACTCTCATGCATCGTGCATCATTTGTATTTTCCTAGTTGGAAGAAATACAGTGTCTTTTTCCAACTCAGTTGTTTAACATTTCAAGCTTGTTTGCTTGCTCCACAGTAACGTTCAAAGGCACAGATTAATTTCAGAGAAATCTGGTCAACAAATAGTTATCAAGAGATAAATTACTTTCCTCTTTGGTGTAGTCTACTATCTTGAAAGTAATTGGCAGTCGGAAAAACCTTTTATAAGCAAACAATTTCTCTCATTTTAATTGAATGTCAATAAAATTTTCAATGTCAGCATGGGTTACAGAATATGGGATTTCATTAAAGTGGTCTACAAATCATAGAATCAGGGGTTTAGTACTATTTAAACAAATCTCAGCAGGCAGCAAGCGGTCTCTCTGGCCTGAAGAGGAGAATCTTTAAATTCCTCCAACAATATTTCTCAAAGTGTCCTCCCAGACCAACTGCGTCAGACTCACCTGGGAGGCTTGTAAAGTGGCAGATTCCTAGCTCACGCCTGAATTAGATGGTGAACAGGAATCCACACTTTTAACAATCTTCCAACCTGATTTTAATGCATACTAAATTTTAAGAATCCAGTCCCTAACCCTTTGTTTGGGAATGTTTAATTAAATAAGGAAGCCATTAGACTGATGTGGCTCTAATGTCACGGTGGCTTACATAAGCAAACCAACATCTAAGCCTGTAAGTGCTTCAACGTCGCAAAATCAAACTACTAAGGACAACCAATCACAAACAGCCAACTAGGCTTTAAAGCTGTAGCCAGTCAATAATTTCTTTGCTTTTTGTCTGTACTTTCTATATACATCTTTTCCCTGGTTCCTGTCGTCAGAACATGCCTAACCACTTCCGGTTTGATGTTGCCTGAGTAGAATCAATTTTTGCTCAAAAAACTCTTACATTTTTAAAATATGCCTCAGTTTATCTTTGAAGAGGAGATTTAGTACTTCTTCATATCTACTCAAGAATCCAAGGACCAAAATCTATGCTCTGGCTGCTTGAGGGATGTTTCCAACTCCTTCCAACAAGGAGGTCTGGTACAGCAGAAATGGGTGGCCAGGTCTGACTTGTACTTGTCCTCTTAGCATGCAATTCATGGTCTAAATTCCAGCATATTTCAGTCTCTTCTTGTTACTTGGAATTCCACTTCTCTTTAAGTGCTACCTACTAAACATTTATAGTTCACTCATCATCCATTTAGCCACTTGCTTGTCAACCCATGGTGATAAAGATCCTGAAAAGGCAAAGGCAAGAGAATCTGTCACATTGTTGCTTCAAAATTTCCTGGTTATGCCATCTGCATCGTGAAGCTGGGAGAAACCTTAGTGTTCTTCCCAGGATGTACTTTCTCTGAAAGCAAGGAACCATGCAGGAAATCATCACTTGCCTGAAAAGGAGAGGGGCTGTGAGTGGCAAAGGAAAAGCACATTTCCTTTTGAAAATGAGAGACCTGTGCCTGCTAAGTGACATAAAAGTGTATGGTCAGAGCAATAAACAATTCTAGTCAAAGAGGAAGTTTAGCAAAGTGAATAGTATGATCGTTTCTACAGATACAGGGACACCGCTCTTCTGTGGTGCTAATTGCATTACAAGTGTAACTGACTTTTGTGTTGTTTTGAGGCTTATAATCACTACTAGTAAGATACCCAAAATCTATTCCACATAATGTTGCATACAAGAAAAATGTCGACACCCCTGAGCTGGTTTGCTATTTGAATAGCATACAAATTAGCTAAAGGTAAAGTTTGAGCTGTAGCCCAAACTCATAATAGGTAGGAGGGTATGTGTACGTTGGAGGGGAACTCTTAAGAAACATTTCTAAAGGGAAGTATCTGGACATGATAAAAACATAACCCATTTAACGAGATAGAAAGAAAACAGGTATGTTCAGCTGCTATAAGTGCTTAAAAGGACACTGCTGATTGTGTTGTCAGGCAACTCCCCAAAAGCTTCAAATTTCACTATCAAATAATAGATTCTGCAGAGTAAGTATCTCAGAAAACAAAAGAATCTGAATTCTATCCTAGTGCCTGACTAACAAGAAAGAAAAAAGCCAAGGGAAACCCTTTTGCCTGTTGGTATAATTTCCTGCTCTCTTCTCTCATTAAAAAAAAACCAAAACTTTCACTTAAAATAAAGAGGAAATCACTGGAGAATTTCAATTCTGAAACTTGTGGTTCTTCAGACTTTTGAGCAGCAGAAAATATTTGTGAAGCAGGGCATTCTTCCAGTTATGCCACTTCCCTCTGGCTAATAAGAAGTTCCCTGACACTTATCACCTGGAAATGTAGCTATTTTGCAAAAGACTATTCGATAGAGAAGGAGGAGCTCAACCATACAGCTTTCTACCCACAGAGGATACGATATACATGGCAGAAAACGACACTACTACTATTTTTAAAAAGTAACCTAAATTATCCAAAATGTCTTCATGTTGTTAAAAGCAGACCTCTCACAAATCTCTTTCCACAACCAAAAAAATAGGCAAAAATCCAGAAAAACAATAAACTTTGGAGTTTTAATTTTATTATTTTAAAGAAACTGTTGTGGGGTTGTTTTGGAGAAAAATATATTATCATAAAATAGCACATATGTGGAAAATTGTGTCTTTAGGCAAGGATTATATTTAATTACTGGTGATTTTCCTTTACTATCTCCTGGCTGATATCCTCCTATACGTTATTGAAAAGAGCAGTTACCACACCCATGTGAAGAATTACAATTGCTAAATATTTATGTCTCCTGCAAATCGGAGAGGCGATAATTTGATTTAATTCAATAATAAACATTAGTTTCATGAATGCAATTTGCTAAGGGCATTTTAGTAGCAGATAAATATATATTAGATTGTAATGTGTTTAATCTTTCCTTGACACAACATATTTACCTCACTACTGTTCTATCTCTCTTGCTTATCTACAATTCTCAAGATTTTTCTCTGTCCTCACAGCAGTCTGGCTTCTGCCTTCACCGAAACTGCCCTTGTTCAAGCACTTAACTTTCCAAAGTAAACTCTGAAAGACTGTTTTCTGTTATTCTCTTTGACTTAAGACATCTGACACCTTGACTCCTGTCTTCTTACGATTTTCTTCTTCAACTTCTGAGACAACATCTCTCCTGCTTTCCGTCACCTGTCTCTGACTCCTCCTCTCTTCTCTGTATTTTCCTGCTCTGCTCATCTCTCAGATCTGCTGTTTCTCAGAAGGGATTGCTGCTTGCCCTTTCTTTTGGTGAACTGTCTCATTATTGAACTCTCAGTCCATGTGCTTCAGATAGGCTGACTTCAGGCGTGGGCTGGTGGCCCAAGATGAGCTAGCCAGAGCCTTGAATCTCCTTGGCCACAATGATCAGTCATTCGTGAATAGACAAATGATCCAGGGCAATGAATATGAAACAGGATCAGGATATTTGTCTGAACTGTGCGTTCCTCTGGATCTAAGCCCAGAAAGATCTGCTGTCTCTCACCAGGAGGAAAGAGCCAGCTTGAAAATAGAGCCAACAAAGGGAAAAGTCTGGCTGGGAGATGGGGAGAGTCAGTTTCTTGAGGCTAATATAGGAGCCCTTGGATCCAGCTGTACCTGAAAGCTGTGCAAGGCTTTCATGTAAATAGTGTCCTTCCTTCTCTTCCTTCTTTATTCTCTCTCTCTCCTCTTTGTCTCCTTCTCAAAAATCACAGTAGTTTAACAACTGTCCCTGTGTTTGACCCTTAGCCACTTGATTCACAAATTCTATTTTATTTACATATGCTCCATAATTCCCAGTGTAAATTAGTATCTAATACTGATAAATCAACTTTTCTCCTAATTCATATCTCCCCCCTAAGTGTATTCTTGCCTATCAAAAATCGCTCACTGGATCTCGACACGTTTCTCAAATGTGACATTTCCCAAACTAACATGAGCTTCCCCTCTTCTTCACAATATGCTTATCTTCTAGTCTTTATTTCATTCGGTGGTCCTATCTACCCCCTTAGTTGGCAAGAAATAGTATTTTAAGCAGTGGGATTCCTAACCAGTGCATTTCTTTCTACTACAGGTTTAGACAGAAGGAATCAAATTAGCACTTAAAAATTTCTTGGTAACCACAGAAATAAATCAGAAAATCAATTTCAGGAAACTTCAATGAGAATTATGGTGGTGATAACATTAATCATATTAATATTAATCTGTTTGACTATTGGCTGTCACTGTTTCAGGTGCTTTTAACGTGCTACATCACTTAAATTGCACAAAAATCCTATAGGTTTTCCATCATTTATTAGAAAATATCCAAGCTCAAGTAGTAAGCATACTTTTCCTTTGCCAGAAATGGATTATTAGATAATGTCCCTGGAGATTCCTAGAAATTAAATAACAAATTTATCTCGGATGTGTGAGGACTACTCTATTCTTACAGTCATTTTGCCTTCATACTTCTTCATTGCAATATCTTCGATATTTTGTTGCAATGTTAATGGTTTAGATTTTATACTGTCTAGATTTTAAGCAGGTTGCCCACAGAAGAACTTCAATCCTGTTGATCATTCACTACTTTTGGATTGATACTTCATGGATAGAAACTCTTATAGAAATTGAGGATCATGCAGAGACCTTGTATCCTTGCTCTTTGGAAGATATGAGTGTCTGGCCCTCTTGCAGACATTTATCTTCAATTATCTTGTAGACCAGGATTTCCTGTCTTTTTTGTCTCTGTAGTCTATATTCCTGACTTTATCCACAAAGCATCTGAGTATCCCAACCCTGTTTCCTATATTTTAATCAAAGAATAATTAGTGCTTCTGCTATATTATCAGCAGCAGTACAATGTGGTCTATTTGCCCTTTTCAACAGGTAAAACAATAAATTGGGAATAGATAACAAAAATACAACTGCCATAAGTTAGAGTGACATTTCACAAATTAAATCACAGGTGTATCACTAATAAAATTCATGTTTTTCCCAATTAATTTGAGAGGGATAAATTTTTCCTAGTAAGATATGAAAGCAACATGTGGGGAAATTGATGGAGCTGCATTTGTTAAACAAATTTTGTACAAATATAGGAGATTAAATCACAGGTCAATCTGCTTAGAAGTATAAAGAGAAATGCATAATATTTGCATAGCAAATTATAAAAGTGAGGTAGAGAAAGTCAATTACACAAATACTTGTAAAGAGCTTGAGACCTGTTATATACCTAATATTGTTAAGTCAAGTATTTCAGAAATTTTATATTTTGAAAATTCTTTCATTAGTGTGAAAAACATATATAGAGTCAAGAGCATCAAAGACAACTTTCCTGTTTAACAAATAATTTAGAAGTATATAACCATATTAATGTCATCTAGGTCAAGGAAAAAAATATCACCTTACTCCAAAAATCCTTGTGTGTCTTTCCAACCATCATCCCCTCCCTTCACCCTGTGACAACCCTATCTTAACTTCTATAGTAATAATTATGTTGTGCTCTTCTTTTTTGTTTTACCACCTAGGTATGCTCTCCAAAGAATAAAGTTTAGATTTGCCTGTTTTTGAAACTTAAAAAAATAAATCATACTCTAGCCCCGGTGGCCTAGTGGGGCTAGGCCCCTTCATCGTGCTCCACTTCAGCCACCCAGGTTTAGTTCCCAGGTGTGGACATACACCACTCGTTGGGAGCCATGCTGTGGTGGCAACCCACATACAAAATAGAGGAAGATTGGCCACAGATGTTAGCTCAGGGAAAATCTTCCTCAGCAAAAAAGAGGAAGACTGGCAACAGATGTTAGCTTAGGGCAAATCTTCCTTGGCAACAAACAAACAAATAAGTAAATAATATCACATTCTATGTATTTGTATGTCTTGCCTCTTTATTTCAATTTATATTTTGTAATACAGATATGTTCCTAAGTGTGGTTGTAGTTAAATAATTTTCATAGTTCTATAATAGAATATTGTAATGACAATACCACAATCAATTTATGCATTCTACTAGTGATGAACATGTGGACTTTTTCTCCCTAATTTCAAATTATTATTAACATGCTTTTATGAATATTTTTATACATATATTTGGTACACATGGACATGAGTTTCTCTAGGGTATTTACAGAGTCTAGGTCATAGTTTATGTCTGTCCCAATCTTATATAGATTAAGACTTCAGTGATTTTTAAAGTAGTTGTACCATAGCATTAAATAATTTAAAGATACATGTTATATTTTAGTTTCATAAACAGAATTGCTGTAAGTCTAGGAAAAATATTTTAAAATAGAGACTAGAGTTTTCATATATTTTACTATAAGTTAGTCTAACTTTGATAAATGATGGATAGCTCTCAGGAATGTAACCAAAGTTGGCCTATAATTGGACATGACTTTAACGCCACAATAAATTAGCAAAGATCTGATGGTGTCATTCTTACATCTTTGAGGTACACTTTTCCCTGACATCTCCTTCTAAAAATGATGTAATGAATTACTTAGAGCATTTTAAAATTTTTCTGTATGGCATTTCCAAATGGGTTTAAATGGATAATTATTCAACTTTCTCAGGATAATTAACATGATCAGTTCTTTATGATTCCCAATCATTTTAAGTTTAGCAATTTAAATATAATTTATAATGCCTTATAAACCTGTAGTTTTTATTTTAACTCAGATGTTCACTTATATTTTTATCATAAAATTTATTCATCGTCCAGTGAACTATCAATCAAAGATTGAGTCAAGGATGTATTTTAATGTATGTCTAGGACTAAAGGTTCTCAGTTTTACATCTGTTGAACAATATTTTTACCTAGCTAAAAATGAGTCTATTAAAATTCTTTTTGGCTTGACAGCTGATTTAATCTAGTATCACATTTCAATCATTTTATGTATGTATATGTGTGTGCATGTGTATTGAAAGAATTAAATCACAGTTCAAAGTTTTAATTTTACCTTTATAAAAGAAGTCTAGATTATTATTTTGAACAACATCCAATCTATTTAAATAAATTGACTCTTCTAATTATTTATAGGATGTTATGGTATTACACCTTATAAATCCCTTTTGTGTGAAACCTATGCCCAATCACTGTGCATATAACAAGGTGTGATTCATGATACAGACAGTGAAAAATAAGATTTTAAAATGTTCCGTCCTGTCAGGACACCATTTGAATCGTGGGCACTCGCTGTGGCACCATGTAACTATCTTGTCAGGAGGCACAAATGTTTGATACCAAATGTCACTTCATTGGAAAAAATATCCCTTTTAAAAAAAATTAAATCAAGAACCTGCTGAATTTTTAGGACAAAAAAACCAGGACAAACTTCTTCGTTTACCCATCAATCAATAATCAGAATGACTCCAAATTCTTAAAATTGTTTATATTTTCATCTAACATATAATTCTCTACTGTTTTCTAAATCTTTCTTCTCTTGTGTATGAAAACTCCCCCAAAATTACATCTTTAGTCTTGTTCTTTTTTCATATATGCTACCTCCCAATGAAAGATTTATTTCTCTAATTTCGATTACTGTGCTTACAGAAATAATTGAGAAATTTCATGTAAAAAATAAGCTCCTGTCTAAGTATCACGAGTGTTTTTTTTGAGTTCTTGCTGCTTGTTTCACAAGCCTTTATACTCAATATGTTAAATCAGACTAGAACTTCAACCCCTGGCTGGATTGGAATAGCAAAAAATCTCTGCCTTAAACAACTAGATATCAGACAAAATATATGTAACAACATTTTCAAACACTTGACAACTGGCAGCACAGGACTATGACCCCCGAGAGAAGTGAAACAAATCAGATGAGCCCTTCAATTGTACCAACTAACTGCCTAGAGGCAGTTTCTAGGCCAGCAAACGGAGGGTTACCCTAAGCAGAATCCAGTCATCTTGCTAAGTTGAGGAGATGGAGAGTAAGTTTAGGGCAGATCAAGGAAACTGGATTTTGCAGTCCAGAATAAGAGAGAAGAGAGAGCCAACTCTGTAGAACTTCAGGGGGCTTTTCCACGTCTTTCACTGAGTATTGCTCTGTGCATTGATGAGAGGAAACTACCAGAGGCCATGCAAAGAGTCACAAGAAACAAGTGAGCAGAAAGATTCCTGGAGCTCCCACAAGGTGGGGAATAAGTCCTAGTTCCACCCTCCAGAATAGAAAGGCCTAATAATACTTAGGGCATCAGGTAGAGGCCTCAGGAGGCTATTACCTGTATTTTAAAGTCTTAGTCTAAAGATTTCTCAAGACCCTTGCTACCAGAGCTTAAAAATGAAATAACTTAAAAATATTAACTAAGCATGAATTTATGTAATTGGATTCCTAAAACAGGGTTGGAACAGGATATTTGAATAAATAATTGTCAGAATTATTCCACGTTGCTGAAAAGAATAGACCCACAGATTCAAGAAAAATAAAAAGAGGTCCAAGCGGTATAAAAATAAACCATTCCAAGAAATATCATAATGAAGCTACTAAAGTCAGTGATAAAGAGAAAATATTGAAGTTTAATGAGAAAAAGTAAACACTGCATACAGGCAAACAGAAACAAAGAAAGAAAAGAGACGTCTCAACAGAAACTATTCAAACCAGAAGACAATGGAAAGACATCTTTAAAGCCATAGAAAGAAAAAAAATGTGTCATCCTAGAATTTAGACAATCTTTGTAACCTTGGATTAAGCAATTTCTTAGACTCTTATAAAAAGCTCAAAACATTAAAAAGGTGATAAACTGGACTCATCAAGATTAAAAATGTTTGGTTTTTAAAAGACGCTGGTAACAAAATAAAAGGCAAGCCTAAGCCTGAGTCAAAATATTTGTAATACATATGTGTGATACAGGAGACGTAACTTGTATATCTAAAGTGTCTTACAACTCATTAATATGAAGCCAAGTAATTCCATTTAAATGGGGTTTTGATTTTTTAGACATTTCAGCAAGGAAGACCTACAAATGGAAAATAAACACATGAAAAGATAGTCAGCATCATTAGTCATTAGGAAAATGCAAACCCAAAGCACGATAAGATAGCACTACGTACTCAGTAGAATGGCTAAAATTAGTTAACTAATATTATCAAGTTTTGGTGAAGATGAGGAGAAACTAAAACTCATTGCTGGTGGAAATGAAAAATGCCATTGGCACTTTGGAGACTAGTTTAGCAGTTTCTCATAAAGTGAAACATACAGCATCCTAATGAACTTCCGCTCCTAGGCATTCACCCAACTCAAATGAAAATATACATTCACACAAGATTCGTATTTGAATGTTTAACGAAGCTTTATAAATAATAGCCTAAACCTGGACATAGAATAGTGTTAACTAAGTGAGAGTCGCGATATTTCCTTGCAATAGGATACTACTCAGCAGTAAAAGAGAATGTACTATTGACTGACGCAACAACACAGACGGGGTATAAAAGTATGAGCACACTTCAGTCCACAGAAATGGCATAGACAAGAAAATGGACAGATGAGAAAATGTGTGGCATATGATAAGCATCTGTTAGACAATTGGATAAGTTATTGTTCCTCTTCTATATAAATAGTGATTTGGTTTGAATGTGAACCAGAATATACAGGCAGCTCATGATATGATTCAGACTTCGATTTTCTTAAAATGCTTGTAAGGATTTTGCCAGGGGTGGCAAAAATCTTACAGGATTATTGTGATGATTAAATGAGCCCTTAATTGTGAAGTCCTTAGAACAGTGCCTGAAGCAGAGTAACCACTACATAAATGCACGTTATCATCATTATTTGGTTGAACAGATTTGCCTTTTAGAAAGATCTCTCAGCTCAGAGTAAACAGGGTGTGTTAGAGTGGGTGTTGGAAAACATTTAGCAAGCTGTTATCAGTCATTCACAAAGGAAATATTGAAATCCCTGAACCATTTTCTATCTTGTCCAGATACCTGGAATGTTCACCATTCCATCTCACTATAGTAAATTATCAGAATCCTTTCAATTATTTTAGTCCCAGTCAAAGTTTACATTTTTCAGTGAAGCTCCTCTAGACCCGTCATAATCCCAACATTGTCTCTCCTTAGTAATGTTACGCCATTACTTGATACCTGTCTTACGGTGTCTGGGACTCCATCTTCTATAATATTAGTTTACACATTGATCTTCTCCCTCCAATGACATGAAACTGTAAACTAATGATTATGTTAAAGCATGAACTATAATGCAATGGCAGGTAAATATTACTTTTTAAAGAATTTTCTTTGAAAAATTAACTTATCAAAGAAAGTATTTAGAATTTTAGTATTTAATAAAAAATCTGTCATTTTCTCAAAGAGGAAGATGTCCATCAGATTAGTTATTACAATCAAAAAAGGGAATAGGTGAATTATGGAGGACATTGAATCATTTTTCACTAACAGAATTAATGATTTTCATTGATACAGAACAGAGTTTTCAACAGACTGACGCTCCCTTAAAGTTCATTTTAGTCGAGTAAGTCATCTGAATCATAACTGGTAAGTAGAGCTAAGAAAAGTATCATGAGTTCAAAATTTTGAGTTTTTTAAAACCTTTTCTGTTAAATAGCAATTCTGGCACAAACATTTTTGTTGTGGTAAAATACACATAACATAAAATTTATTGTCTTAATCATTTTAAAGTATAAAATTCAGTAGTATTGAGTATATTCACAACGTTGTAAAGCTATCACCTCTATCTAGCTCCAAAATATTTCCATCAGCCCAGAAGAAGCCACCTATCCATTAACTCCCCGTTCCCTCCTCCCTCCAGCCCCTGGCAACCACTAATCTGCTTTCTTTCTGTCTTTACACATCTGCCCATGCTGGGTATTTCACATAAATGGAATCATATAATACGCAGCATTTTGTTTCTGGTTTCTTTCACTTACTATAAAGCTTTCAAGGTTCATCCACGTTGTCACATGTGTCAGCACTTCATTCTTTTTATGGCTGAATAATATTCCTTGTACAGACTATGTCATATTTTTTTTATCTGTTCATTAGTTGATGGACATTTGGTTAGTTTCTACCTTTTGGCTACTGTGAATTGTGTTGCTATGAACACTGACGCACAAGTTTTTGTTTGAACAACTGTTTTCAATTCTTTTGGGCAGATATCTGGGAGTGAAATTGCTGGGTCATATGGTAATACTATGTTTAATTCACTGATCACAAATCTTTTTTAATAAGCTGTATTCTTTTTGTTGTATTGATATTATGACTAGTGAAGTTGATAGAGATTGTATGTATACAGATAATGCAGATAACAGCTCACATACAAATATATTGCTGATATATACATAAATACATACTATACATACAAATCTACACATGTGTATACATATATATGATATGTCTGGAAAAAAATCTATGGTGATAACAAAATATTTTCCCAATAATATGTATTAATTAACCATTAAAGCTAATGATCAATCACTATATGCCAGATTCTCTGTTAAGCACACAGGATTTTGGAAAAAATAGGCAAAATCTTGTATGTGGTTCTTGCCTTAAAGAATTTAAAATCTAAATGAACAAAGGAAAAATTCAGGAGAGTTAGAAAGAAACACAAGATGAGTGTGATTCATAGTGGGGATGGGTAAA
This sequence comes from Equus asinus, assembly GCF_041296235.1. Classification (NCBI taxonomy): domain Eukaryota; kingdom Metazoa; phylum Chordata; class Mammalia; order Perissodactyla; family Equidae; genus Equus; species Equus asinus. Next base: position 42,854,885 of record NC_091812.1, read on the forward strand.
GAACTCTACTGTGTTTGGATTTAAAGACAAAGTCAGTGTGGCATGTGAAATCAGAAGAGACTTATATCAGGGGAGGATCTGTACATCTAGACCATTCTATCATCAAATTTCCAAAAAATCAAGACCTGGGCAAGTGGAAGTTGGATTGCTTCAGAGCCTAGAAGTAAACTGTGGCAACTTGGCCTTATTGAACCTAGATCCAAACTGGCATCCTGCCCAACTCCCTCTGAAACTGTGAACTGGCCTTTCTGCATGCTGTTTTCCAACATGGAGTCATGCTTTGGTTAGGCTCCACCCAGGCAGAAGCACAGATGCAATAGCGGCTGAAAGATTCTTCTGAGACTGGCAAGCTAGATTTCCTTGAGATTCAGGAGAACTACATGAAAAGATTTTCCAAATAATTGCACCTTTGGGTCTGTGCTGCTGTTCCCTATGAACCTGGGAGAGAATATTAGAGTAGATTATGTGGTTCAGATCATTTTATAGGCTGGTGGAGTTGAAATCCATAACAGATGGATTTCAAATAAGCCTTCCGTCTCAATCTTGCACCCCAGTCTTCCATCCTGGAAGTATATATTAGCACTCTTACTACAGTCATTGAAAAAATTACTTACAACTGTTTAATCAGCTGCAAAATAACTTGATATAGTTTATATGATTGGCTGCTTATGAGCTAGCAAAATTTCTATTGAAATGGCCATTGTGTGACTATTTAAACATTTTGTTTTTACTGCATTCTTCCCTTCAGTTGTTTAATAACTATCAAATAACAATGAAGAGCTTAGTGAAAATGGTGCTGAAAGTCTTCAAAGAGGTGGTCAGCATCCCTGACTTGGTTTGTGCATGCAAACTCTGACATGGGTATATAATAAATAGGCAGTATCTGCAAGCATTTTGTATATACATAGAGAGCATTGCTATTACCTGTTTATATTTTTCTTTCTCTTGATAGAATGAAGGCCCTTAAAAGAGGGACTATGTATTATTCTTTTTTTTATCCCAAACAATCCATGAATGTCCAGCCTATGACAATAGATAAACGATAAATTGCAAATGAGTGAATTAAGATACAATTTCTAGGTTTCTTAATAGTTCCCAGTGATGACTTTCAGGTCGTCTATCAAAAATCTTATTTCCAGTTTCAGACAACACATTGTCTATAATGGGTTCATTCATACCACATTTATGATGGTTTTTGATCAGAATGATCAAAGGATGATTTAATTACTTCTCATTGTGCCATGGATTTTCCTGTTTTGATATTCATGCTCTGGGTTTTTGTTTTGTTTGCCTTGTTTAATTTTTTTCCTCTAATTAACGTTGCCTATTTAAAAAATGCATTATTCAGGGTTGCTTTTCCTTTGAACAAAATGAGTAACACATGGAATGACCTTCAGATTTTACAAAAAAGGTATACTTCAAACAATTCTTAATTCCATACAATTTGCCATATCTAATTCAGTTTTATTTTGTTTCTTTGCCCTTATAAAACCACCTTAATATTAGTGATGATCCTATCTTTCAACCACCAACCATATAAATTCATGAATACCAGACCTGAACTCTGAACAAATGATGTTTATTTTGTCTTAATAATTATATGTGCATGCATTTTTGCAGAGAAGTAGGGTAGAATAGAAGGAAGAATGAAAACAGATTCAGAATAATTTTTCTTAATTAATATATCTTGAAAAAATTAAAATGCACTTGCCTCTACTCAGCTCTTCTTCTTTTGATTGTCTTTAATTAAGATGAAACTTGATTCGTAGTAAGTAATTTGGTACCAAGTGTTCAAACTCATAATGTTTGTCAAAATGGTGATAAAATTACTGAATAAACTCTCAATGTAACTAGAGAGAAAACACAGCCACATGCACACAAACATACACTAAATAGCCATAAAATCATAGTTTAAGCCATCAGAGAATTTAAAAATAGAAACAAAAGGCAGTTCTCTTATAAATTGCTGATCTCATACATCTTGTTGCTGTTAGTTCTTCTGTCTAGTAAAGAGGATCATTCTGACAGTTACAACTTGTTAGTGTTTCTCTATGATATATGACTAGAGATATGATAGGGTACTCTTATGATGTGTTTGACATTTTAAGAGTATTCTTTATACAATACTGAAAGAATGAGGACACGGTAAAATAGTCACATCTTTATTTACCAAAATTGGGCAGCCTCCATTACCTCCACAGTGGCATCAAAGTCATTTCTCATTTGGCTTTGTTTTGAGATGGAAAATCAACTAATTCCCTCACCATCAACTGCCTAAAAACACAACTGAGAAGTAAGTAGAGGGTAAGAGGGATCAAGTAATAATATTATTGACAAAGGGGACAACAGTTTAATAGGATGATTATGACACAGTATATATAAATGTGTATTATATATGTATTACTCATGTAGCATATACATATTATAAACATATATAATGTATATATTACTTAACATTTACACATATTACTTACACGCCTAAGAATAAATTAGGCATAAGTGCTCTATTTGAAATGCAGGTCCCAAATAACATTGTAAGACATTATACTTTATTTCCTATATGAGTTTTGTCTGGAGTGATACTTTTGAAAGTTTGCTACTTAAAGGGAAAATTGTGATATGCATTCCCATCCTAACGCCAGTTAATAAACACAGTAAAGGGAAGTATTTATAAAGCTCCCTGGAACCTTTCTGCTGCACTCATCTAGGACCACATTTATTTATCTATGCCCTCATTATCATTTTTTATTTTTGCTTTCAGAGGTAGTATTCAGTGTATGCGGAGTCGACTTTAAAGTCTGGCTACAATTTCAGTCCTTTTCTTTATTCACAGCCTCTAAACAGGTATTTATTTATTCAGCAAATATTTCTCGAGTGCTTACTGTTGGTCCAGGCACTAAGATGCAACTGTAGATATGATGAACAAATTCCTACCCTTAGGAACTTGAAAGACTAAAGGTAGACAAGGAAATGGTCAAATAAAATATGAAATATAAATGGCAGCATCCATCAATATGGAAAAAGTAGGTACTTCCTTAACTTTGAATGGCCAGTGTGCATGTATGCAGCCCTCTGGATTGGAACATACGCCGTGCTGTGACCTTCAGCCCAGCCAGGAAGGATTTACTCTGGGGATCGCTCACAGAGAGGAGACTCAAACATATGGCTCATTCATTTTTGAAAATTTTTATTGAAGATGTAAGACATTCTCTATCTTTACGTATTTGCTTCCAGATAGAACTCAAATATTTTGGAAGCTGCAGATTAGAGAAAACCAAGTTTTAAACGATCCAAATCTGTTAAACTTGATCAAGTGCTCTGAAGAGACAGCACGACACTTACATGTAAATTGAGAGGCTGTGAACCTATTACCGTTTTCAATTTGTATGTTAGTGTTTTGAAATGAGTGTGAAAAAAAAAATGCCCAGTGATTACAGCTCAGAACAGCACTACTGTGCTACCAAAACACTAGCCCAGAGGGGAGGGCTTTGAAGATCTTATGCAAAATTTTTAAAAATCAGCAAATGTGGTAAAATACATATATATTTCTTCGCAATGTATTCTCTTTTAAATGCTCTTTAGCTATATCTATTAGAGTTTAATGTGGAGAAACACGCTGAGTATGAAAGTGAGCCCATATGAAGGAGCCTGGAAGTGCTGGAAGCAAGCATTTCAGAGGGATTTCCTTTCTGTGTAGTCAACAACAGAAAGACATAGGAAAATTCAGTGACTAGAGAGCTAAATTGTGTGTGTGTTTGGGGTGGGAGAGCAGAGGTGAGGAGAAATAGTAATTCCAAATCCTCAAATACGTTTCCACATTTCCCATAAGATTCTCTATTTGAATATGCCTGATCAACCATTCCGAAGAGCAATCTTGTTCCTAGCCAAGAAAGGTAATGTCATATCAATATAAATATTCAGCCATACATAGAATTTGCTGATCTAGTAATTAGGAACAAGGATACTGGTTCGACATGCTCTATTTCTGTTACTTGCTTCCTAAGAGATATCAAGATAATTGCTTTTTGTGCTTCAGTAATATTCTATGCATAATATTTCACTTGCTGCATTATTTTATAATTACCTATTTCTGTATATGTCACCCTTCTTGAGGACAGGGACTCTTATGTGTCTTTCGATCCCCAGCACCTACTTCAGTGCTTGGTGGAAGGTCGGCACACAAACAATGTTTATTCAGTAAATGACTATGCTTATTGGGAGGTCAGCCCCCTCTATAAATGGTCAAGTTACAGTATTCGTTCTTTAAAGAGTTCCTAAATAGAATTTGCAAGTGAAAGGGCAAGAATTAAATATTAATAATTTGCCTAAGAAATAAAGTCTTTGAATGGCATAAATCTGACGGAACCAGTAATATTCATGCTTCTGCTGAAAACCTATCAACCCTTTTAAAATTTCAAATTACCATCTGAAATGTGAAAATGATCAGTTGGAGATTATCAAACCCATGGGGCTGGACAGAGCAATATGTCAGCACCTTTGCCCACATCTGCAGCCTGGAGGCTTTTGAAGGTAAGCAGCGCCTTCATCATCCTGGCATTCTATTTCAGTCTAAGTCTGCATCAGAAGCCTGCCAGGGCTCCGTGCTGATAACAAAGCACTATCGCTTTTCAAAGTGACAGAGCACAGTGACATATCAACATTGGGACTTAAACGAAAAGCCCCTTCTAATTTAACTGGGAATCTGCTGAAACTGTATTCAGCCCAGCACTCTTGTTTTCAATTAAAACTTTCTTGGAGCAAGAGAAAAGTTCGGCATATCTTTTCCTTTTTTGAGGCAGTTATGGAATTGAGGAGAAAGGACAGTATAGTGTAGGGTAGAGATGGCCCAGTAACAGCGAAGCACATATCAGCCCTTTTCATCTACTAATTGCTATTCCTATAGTTCAAAGAAAGATTTACTCCAATTCATGTTGCTGAAAGGATCTTTTCTCTCGAAACCACTGTTCTTCGAAGAATGTTTTTCTGATACAGTGCATAAGGCAGCAAAGGGAACATGGCAGATTAGTTACAGAGTACCTGCTATGTGCCAAGTACTGTCAGTGTGAGGAAGGGGGGCTCTCACCTATGCTATTTCGTGTAACTCCTACTAAGGTATATGGTGCAGATATGACTATCTTCATTTTTTGTTTATACAGAAAAAGAAACTTGTGAGCAAAGAAATTAAGTAAATTCTGTATGTTCACACACCCAGTGAGTATTGGAGTTGGAATATGAGTGTACATCCATGTCCCATTAGTCTTGTATATTAGTTACAACATTGCTAAAATTTCAAAGTGGAGAATTATGGGTGACATTAACACAATAACATAATTAAACCTTTTTCTTTATTTAATGGCACTTCCAACTTGCACTCTTCTTAAGTGGAGTTCTTGAAACACCCTTAGCCAATATCCTTTCTTTTATCCCTAAACCAACTCAGAACACCATCGCAAACTACAAATTTAGAATACAAACCTATGGAACATCTCAGAATCTGTTTTTTTTTTTTTAAAGATTTAATTTTTTTTCTTTTTCTCCCCAAAGCCCCCAGTACATAGTTGTATATTCTTCGTTGTGGGTCCTTCTAGTTGTGGCATGTGGGACGCTGCCTCAGCATGGTTTGATGAGCAGTGCCATGTCCGCACCCAGGATTCGAACCAACGAAACACTGGGCCACCTGCAGCAGAGCATGCGAACTTAACCACTCGGCCACGGGGCCAGCCCCAACAGAATCTGTTTTTGAGAACTGCAATGGCATCTGTTCTTACTTTAAGGGATGGTTCATCACAACTCCCACTATTGACTGTAGAGATGTTGTTAAGGGCAAGTTCAGCTAAGGCCTATGTCCTCTTTATGAAGCCTGATGACAGATATTTCTCTCAAACCTCAGTGCTAAAAAAGCTTTCTTTTCTTATTTAACTGGTATTTGAAAACTACGTATTTCATGGATTTGAAAAAACTTTTTACTATTTCTGTTTCAACCAATGATAATCTCAAGGTCAAATTTGTTCATCATTTTTTACAACCTTCTGGAAAAAATTTTTCATTCTTAACCTTACCCTTTGATTGATTTTAATAATTTTTAGAAATTTCTCTGTGCCAACACATCTTTATCCTCATTTATTCTATGCTATTATGTATGTTTTTGTACTTGTCTCTACTGCTTTTGAGAATGAATTCTCAGTAAATGACTAAGCAGAATTTGGACTGGAATCAGAGGAAGGGTGCGGGCCAGACTTCTTGATGCACTATTTTACACCATTAGATCATAATCAGAGCATCTTTCAAAGTATTTCCTCATATTTGGTGGTGGTGTTTCAAATCACTAACCTTCAACGTTGGCTCTTCAGATTTCATTCAGTGAAAGAACAGACCACCCTACTTGAGGGGATAAAAGCCCTCAGTACGGCTGATAAAAATAATTTTAGTTACACGCATGAGCACAGCACCAATCAAACTTTTGGAAGGAGGATTTGCTTTAAGGGATAAAACAAGTTTCTGTCAATTTGTCTCTGAGACGGCCATTAAGTACAAAGTGTATTTTTTAAATCTATATTTAGCACAGCTTGTGCTCCCCTTTTGGTGCTTAGAACATATTTTTCTTCAAGAAAATATTTTAGTGGATTAGCTCCACACCAAATCTTTATCTTTGAGATGGCATAAGTCAGTCTGCTCTCTCTTGATTGATCAAAACTTGGACCAAAGAAGGGCAGCCATATGGCACCAAAGCCAATGACGCTGTGCTGCAAACCAGAGAATCTGGAATCAGCGGATGCCAAGAAGCAGAATGCATAGTGATGTATGAATTAATGCAGGCAGACAGGAATAAAAATATTGATGCACTTTTAAATTGATATTGATACATGTATGTCAATGAATAGTTACAGAATCATTTTCATTTCTCAAACAAATGCTCTAAAGAATGATGATAAAAAAGGCTTAGGTTTAAAAAAAGTCAGCTAGAATTGAATAGACGTTTAAATGAATACTCTAGATTTTTTTCTTTTGAAACATTGCAACCAGACTGGCATCGCAGATATCATATGGGTAAATAATTCAATCACTCAGCAAACACTTACTGAGTGTTTCCCAGTGCCTGATCCTGTTCTAAGCTCTGCCGACTGAGCAGCAAGTAAGACGGCTACGTCATTGTTACAGAGCTTAGGTTCAAGGGTGGAGGAACAGGATACGAAATAAATTAACGCACAAGATATTTTCAGATAGGTACTAAGAAATCCATACAAAGTGATATAATAAAGTAAGCGTGGTGGGGGAAGGAGTTACTTGAGACAAGCACTCACGGTAACATATCTGTTGAGACCTGAATGGAGGAGTCAGTCATGAGGAGATATGAGACTGGGATGCCCCTCACAGCATCACCAGCAGATAGAAAGGCCCTCAGGTGGGAATAAGCTTAGAAAGTTTGAATGCAGAGGGAAGCTTCTGAGGCTGGAACATAGTGAGTGAAAGAGGAGGTGGTAGTGGAATAGAAGAAAGACATCTTGACAAAAATGGAAGGCTTCTGCTGCAAACTACTTGTTGTCTCTTGTGGAAGCAAAACTTAACCTGGGCCTGATGTTTTGCATAATTCGTGAGCTGATCTTTGGAATCCCTCCGATCTAAAATATTCTCTTAAAATACCTTTTTTGTCTTTTCAAGTTCTAGTTATTCTTTGGTAATTCATTCACATTAACCATTTCTGGGATTTGGAAAGGCACAGTCCATGATTGAAAGGGTTAAAGCATCCCTCTGCATTAGTGATGTACTGAATTTTTAAAGCACTGGGTAAAAATGTATTTGTAAAGTCAGTTCCCCCAAAGTGCTCACTGCCATTAACTGGGAGTGTTGTCCATTTTTGGAAACTGCATTAAACTCTTTAGGAGGTCAGGATGCTGCTTAGTGAATTGCTGCTTTGCCTCAGTGAACAAGAAAAGAAATTCCAGTTAGCTAAACTCTAAGCACATGTAGAATATATAAAACCAGTCCACATTTAAGAATCTGTTTCTTTCAATCAGTCGTTTCCAGCCTTTTCCCACACGTCACGCCATTCTCACATGCACCCCTATTAGTGATGTTCCTCAAGGTGGAAGGGGAATCACCCCCAGGAAGACATCTGCATCATTTGCTCTTTTTTCAGATGAGACACCTCCTAGGAGAATGTGCCCCCTTTTTATTCTCCTTCCTCAAGAATCATTCTTCTGAAGTTATTAATTATGCTATATGAAATGCACCAAGTTAAAAAAAATTCCTTATTTTCTGCTAAGGCATGGATAGTTCTGTTTTGATAACTTTGGCCACTAACTATTTTATCACTAGGCTAATATCTCCCAGCCTGAGTTTTGCAACATGCTGGTGTAACATGATCAGATGAGAGAGGTGTTATTCACACTTCCATTTATTCAACATTTTTATTGTGTACAGGCTGAGTCTTGGGCACTGTGCTTGGTGCTGGGGATAAAAGTGTGAGGCAGAAAGAGGTGGAGAGATATAATTTCTACCTCCTGGAGCTCATGGCCTAGGATGTATGTGTACATGGAGCTATGGAGGGGGTTACAGACAGATTAATAGTCAAGTGCAATATGCAGTGATAATCTCTATGGTGGAGAAAGCATCAAGTGAAATAGAAGCTAAGGAATGGTACCCAGTACACATTTAAATAACGAAAGACTATGCAGAAAAAGGAGCATCTAGGTAGAAATTGAGGGAAAAGTAGCAATAAGGCAGATAAAGTGAGACTTGAGAGAAGAGATTTCCAGGTAAGGTGTAAAAAAAAAAAAAAGGAAAAAGAAAAATGAATAAAAGAAAGCCTTTGTGGTAAGAAAATACATTACATTAGCTTCTTGATATTATGTTAGGTTACATTAACTGCATTCATAGGTCTAGTGAAAAGAAGTTGAGGTGAAATCACCTCTGTTGGCTTCTGTTTCCTCTGTGCCATCTGTAGATAAGATTGTTCACTTAGAATAAGGCGAAAGTTATGAGGTCCTGAAGCATTAAGGGAGAGTCAGGGAGATTTTTTGCTCCCATCTCAACGATGAAAACAAACAATCTATGAAATCATCCCTTTCATTTCTGTTTATTTAACTCCTCAGATAGCTGTGAATACAAAGTAAAATAAAAAGACTAGACAAGAAAACACAGATACTTCCTAGGAGAGAAGATATCTACAGTTGCTTTCATTCCTTACTGAGTGGCGGGAGGACCTACTGCTGTAGATCTTCAGGAATAAGGAGAAACTTGCTAGGGTGCTCCACCATGAACCAGCCCTCCTAGCCTACATCCTGTGACTTGCTTTGATCAAGGCAAAGTTAGAAGTGTTATGCAAGCGGAGCCTTGAGAAGTGCTTGCACACTGGAGCTTGTCCTTTTGGATCACTTTCTATTGGAGGCTGGCTACCATGATAGCAGAAAGTAATGCTGGATCGCGACATCATGTGGAGAGGCCCAGGAAGATGAAACATCATGTGAGTATAGAAGCCACATGGAAAAGAACTGAGGCACCCTGACTGATAGTTTGTGTTTGTACCAAGGCCCCAGAAATAGAAGAGAGGCCATGTTGATCTTCCAGCCTAACCCAACTACCAGCTGAATTCAGCCACACAGGTATCTTCACCATCATGTGGAGCAGAACTGTCTCATCAATGAATCAGAATGAACATTGTTTAGGCCACTGTTTTGAGGTGGTTTGTTGCACAGCAATACTAATACAGACACAGTATTAATCTGTATCTGTATCAATATTAATACAGATAAATGACATACCAGTTGAACTTTTAACAAACTTTTCTTTTTTTGCTGAGGAAGATTCTCCCTGAGCTGACATCTGCTGCCAATCTTCTTTATTTTTGCTTGAGAAAGATTATCCCTGAGCTAAATCTGTGCCAGTCTTCCTCTGTTTTGTAAGTGGGTCACTGGCCACAGCATGGCTGACAAGTGGTGTAGGTCTGTGCCCAGAATCTGAACCCATGAACCTGGGCCACCAGAAGTGGAGTACACTGAACCCAACCACTCTACCATGGGGCCGGCCCCCTTAACAAACTTTTAATTGTCACATGGGGAGGCATGATGAATTAGAATGACAGGGAGGCTTAGCCACAGAACAAATTTGAATCCAGCCACACACTTTTTCCCAAGGGCATTCACGAAGCACATAGAAGTAGTAGGCTGATGCCTAGGGGAAGGATAGAAGAGGTGAGGGAGTTCCCCCTGCGGTACATGGAGTGTTCCTCAAATGTAAGTTGGTGCCTGCTGAGGAGTGGCAGCAGGACACAAATGCTGCAATAACAGCTGTGATATACTGTGAACTTTGACTAAGAGTAACTCAGTGGCTAGCTAAGGTTGGGTGGGGCACAAGAGGTATGTCAAAAAGAACAAATATCTAAAATCAAGAACCTAAGTTTCCATTAAAAAAACCTAGAATGATAAGAGCAAAGCAAGGAAATAGTAATAGCAGAAGTCAATGAAATAGAACAGAAATAAAAAAGTAGAGAAAATTAAGACAGCCAAAAGTTAGTTCTTTGAAAAGATTCATGAAATTGATAAAGTCTAAGTTATACTCACCAAGAAAAAGGAGAATTGAAAGAGAAAGAATGAGAAAAGGGGCAAATACAATTTATCCCTATCAGGATGAAAGAGTGGTTATCACAACAAATCCTGTGGACATTAAAAGAATAATGAGAGAATATCATGAACAACTCTATGCCAAAAACTTGGTAACTCAGATGAAATGATTCCTTAAAAAATAAGCATTGACTCCTGTCTCACTTCATGCCAAAAATTAATTTGAGGTGGATCATAGACCTAAATATAAAGGTTAGAAATACACGGGAGAATATCTTCAAACCTTGCGTTAGTCAAATATTTCTCATATGAGACACAAAATGTTATTACTCTAGACATAAAAGTACTAAACATTCAAGAAAATGTTAAATTGAAGTCCATCAACATTAAAAATGCCTGCTCAACAAAAGATATCATTCAGAAAGTGAACAAGCCAGTCAAGCCACAGAGTGGAAGAAAATATTAACAGTACTTATATCTGACAAAGGACTTATATACAGCATATATAAAGACCTCTGACAACCTAAGTAAATATGGACAAAAGACTTGAATAGATACTTCACAAAAGATATATGAATTATCATCAGTCATATGAAAAGGTACTCAATATCATTAGTTATTAGAGAGATGCAAGTTAAACTGCAATGATATACCATTTCAATTTACTAGAATGCCTAAAATCAACAATACAGATAATTCCAAATGTTAGCAAGAATGTGGAGCAACTGGAGCTCTTATAAAATGCTAAGGGTTACATTGGTAGGAGTATAAAATTGTAGAGTTATTTTGGAGAAATGCTAGGTGTTTTTTATAAAGCTAAACCTAAACCTCCCCTAAAATTCAGCAATAAATAATAGATATTTATCCCAAGTACATAAAAATATATGTCCACAAAATGAGAATATTCATAGCAACTGAAAACAATTCATATGCCCATCTGCAGGAAAATGAATAAACAAATTGTGATATATTAATGCAGTGAAATATCACCCAGCAATAAAAATGAATGGCATTACTGATAAAACATGAATGAAATTCGAAAAAATTAATTTGAACAAAAGAAACCATACACAAAAAATGCATATTTTGATTCCGTTTACCTGAATTTTAGGACCAAATGAAACTAATTATGGGAACAGAAATCAGAAAAATCTTGCCACTGGTGCACTCTGGAGTTGTAGAATTGACTAGAAATTTGTAGAAGGCAACTTTTAGGGGGATGAAAATGCTCTGGATCTTACTTCAGTCTGTAATTCCAAGGGTAAATACAATTACCATATTCATTGGATTTAATATCATTATATTGTATTGATAACACTTAATATAATTGAATTTTATTTTATATGAATTATGTCATAAAGATTAGCTAATTCTCCAAAAATCTCATTGAGGAAGAATTTGTTATCCCAAACCACAGTATATTTAAGGATATACTTCCTTGGCAATGGATAAAGGAGACACAAGTAACTTGCTGAAAATCTGGCAAGTCCCAGAGCTCAGCTTATATCCTAGACAGACCCAAGATGAAGGTCAATCGTGAGTATTATAGGAAACAAACAAACAAACAAACAAATGAGTCATAAAATAAATGAATTCTAGTCTTTGGCTTCTTCTTTGTAAACCAGTCCCTACCATCGCGTTATACACTTGCTCTTTCTAACAGGTTATTATCTTAAAACTTGAGAGAAGTTGCTATAGTAGAATTAGAAGAATATGGGCTTAATTCTTTTAAAAATAATTTGTGTTTATTAAATACATGTTATTAGAAGCTACCATTTTCCAGAGCTCTTAACAAAATTTGCCTTGACTCCAAATTTTATCAGGCAACTGTCAGATTAGAACCTCTACCTTCAATTTTGTAAGCTATTCCGAATTTCATATAACTGGACTTAATCTGTTCTTTTGTAGGAAATGCGTCTAAGCTACTGCCCATATCTCTGTGATATACTTCAAAATAACCTTGGTTTGAATTAAGCTTGCAGATAAATGGTGAGCATTTAGAAAGCTTATTTAATACCAAACTGCTTCTTACAAAACCATACTTCATTTTATTTAAACCAGTAGATTTTATTATTTTCCCTAACACGTTTATCATAAGAATCAAATATGTGAGAAGCAAGTATTATTAACCATTTATAATATTAATTTTGTGGCATTTTAATTGGTAGTGTTAAATATTTAAAGTTCTTTTATGTGAAAACATCTTTTATTCAATAAAGTTTTCCAAAAGGATTACTCTGTTTAAATATTTTCAATTAGACCTCATTTTCATTTGCTAACTACATATGACACAAATTTCTTAATTTTATTAAGTCTTATGTACTCAATTAAGAAGTATTTCTTTCAAAATACTCTATCTTAATAGGTTATATACTTAAACCAATGATGCCTAAAGTATTTGGGGAGCTTCTGTTGAAATTGCTTTCAGATCAATTTTGAAGCACAAAGAAAATCAGCCACCTGACTTTACAATAACGATTTAGTTAACCGAAAATATGATTTTAATATCTGGATACACTCTTTGCATTCATGCAAACTAGATCCATATGACCCTTTTCTATGCACACAAATAAAATTTTCCTCAGATCACACGCTTTAAAAAAATTTCGACTTTTTAGAGGCAAGTCCAACAGGACTAAACTTTATCCATTTTATTACAACAATTTTACTTCATACTTTTATTTCAGGTATTTTGTCATTTTATCATACTTTAATTATAACAGCAAATTAGAAAGTAGGCACTCAGAAGCAAATTCTAGCCCACAGTTCACATTTCTAGTTCGGATAAGTTTCTGACTCCAGAAAAGTTAGGAAGTTGAGGCTAACCTAAATCTCACGTTATTTAAACCAGATTTCAATCCCAGCTCTTTCATGTGTTGCAGATTCTTATGTATTTCTCTCATCTTACTTTCTGTTCTGCAATCATGTTTTAAATTTTTCTAAAGTCCTTTTATAATTGTCTCAGATAATTTTGAAATACTCTTTTTTTATCTTTTAATTTCAATGTTGTTCACCTTTATCCTATATTAATTGTATTCTCTGTTTAACTCTTTGGTATTTCCAATTACTGATTATTTTACATAGATTACCTCCTTTATATATAAAATGCTTGCAGAAATGCCAATTTAAAAGTGCTCCTCTTTGCACTGCTACATTCTGTGTTTATAGCAATAATAATAATTGCTAACTTTTACTGACTACTTATAACATATCAATACTGTGCTAAGTGCTCTCCATGAAGTGTTTTATGTAAACTACAAGGAAAGATTGAAATCCTTGAGATTCATAAAATATTTATGATCAAAATAAATATCACGAAGATATTTGATATTTATTTGAAATAAATATCAAGGAGATATTCCTCAATGAAAGAGCATTGAAAGCACCAGATAAATATGTGAACCTTATTCTAAGATTAGTGAGGTAGTATGTGTTAAGAGCTCACAATCTGGATTCAGTGAATTTTTCATGTGGACTACACAGCAAGGGCTTAATTAGCCCTGAGACCAGTTACTTAACCTCTTAAAACCTCAGAACCCTAATCTTCAAAACACAAATAATAATAGGGTCTACTTTAGACTGTTTTAAGGATTAAATGAAAGTACAATGCTTGGTTCAGGCACTGGCACTCACATAGCAGGGGCTCAATAGATAATAGTTGCTACAATCTTGGAATGACATGACCCAGGCTATCTAGGACATGACCTATGATATTTACCTTGTACTTCAGCATATTTACTCCTTCCAATGATTTAGAAGATCTCAACTTATGGTGAATTTTGTCTTTTATTTAATGAATGGAATTAAATAGCTACATTATTTTTAATTTCTAGTGAGGAATCCCAAAACGACCTCCAAAAAGATAACTAGCTTTGTTCTCACAATTGTTTTTAATTTACCTTGTGTTTTTGAGAATTTCTTTAAGACATGACATCAGGACCCAAGTCTGGCAAAGGTGTTTACATTCTGGCTCAGATTAAGCATTTAAACATTCATGCACCAGTTTAAAATTCCAGTCTAGTGTGTAAAAAAAATACTATAGTTGATAAATAGGTCTTGTTTCCTGTAAACTCACATAGATTTCCATTTATTTACCTGACTTATTTGAAAAATGAATAATTCTTGAAGTGAAAGAAAAATGGGTATAGAAATGAATTATGCACCAAGTTAGAGAACAGAAAACGGAGAATAGCTATGGGGCAGTTGTGAGCCAAATAGAGACTCTTTGGATCATACAACCCTGAGAGGAAGTGGAATTCTAATCATCCAGGGTGTATACACCTTTATGAACATTACAGCCTCTTAACAGAGATTCCAGAAAGCCAAGACTCAGGAGTAGAACTACTCTGATCTAGACTAAAGGCTACCTTTAGCCACCCTAATAAATTCTGAACTCCAGGCTCACAAAATCACGTTAAGCCACCAAGAAATTAACTGTCAGAATTAAACAGTCTTTAGAAAAAGATAATATAATCCATTTCCTCTAAATCAAAGCATCAGCAATAGCAAGCACACAAGCAAAAATCACTAGACATATGTAGAAGCAGAAAAATATATCCCATTTTCAGAAGAAAATAAAAGTACTCAATAGAAGTTTACATGTTTGAATTGTCAGACAAGGACTTTAAAAGAGACATTGTACATGTGATCAACAATTTAAAGGAAAAGACAAATTTAACAAATGGATAGATAGAGATTCTTAACAAAGAAATGACTCTACAAAAAAGAACCAAATGAAAAATTGAGAGTAACAGTAAAAAAAAAAAATCTAATATGAGATATTAGGTGGATGTGTTTAAAGAGCATACCATCTGCTACAGAAGAAAAGAATCAGTAAACATGTAATAAGCAAAACAATAGAAAATATCCAGACTGAAAGATACAGAGAAACAATGGCTGACGTGTATCTCGGACGCAAGTAGGATCATATCATGTGGTATAACATACAGTTAGTTGAGGTGTGAGAAAAAAGAAAAGAAAAGAAAAAGGTTGGGGCAGAAAAAAATATCTGAAGAATATTTTCCAAAACTTTCCCAATTTGATGAAAACTATAAAGCCACCAAACCAAGAAAGCTAAGTGAACCTCAAGCATGATAAATACACACACACACACACACACACACACACACATAGATCAGGAAAAAGCCCAAGGCATATCATAGGCAAAATGCTTAAAATGAAAGATAATGAGAAGATTTTCAAAGTATCCCAAGAAAGAGGCTTATTACAGTAGAGAAAACAATGATAAGATTCTTTTCTGACTTTTTCTCAAAAACAATGCAAAACAGAACAAGGGTAGGGCATCTTTAAAATGCCAAAGGAAGAAGAAAAACACTGCCTTCTAAGGTTTCTTTATCTAGCGAAAATGAAGGTGAAGTAAAGACATTTGCGGATCAGTAAAATATAAGATAGTTTGTCAGTAGATATATATTTCAAGGAATGATAAAAGGAATTCTTCATGCTAATAGAAATGATACCAGATGGAAATTAGAATGTACATGAAGGAAAATGAGGGCTGCAAATAGTGAATAACATTTACAACAAACAGAAAACAAATAGCAAGAATATAAACATAAACTCAAATCTATCAATATATCAATAGCCTAAAATGTAGGCTAAACGCTCAATTAAAAGGCAAAGTTTGTGAGAGTGTATGATGAAGCAAGATGCAACTATTTCTTGCCTATGTAAGACACACTGTTATGTAAAGATTCAAATAGGTTAGGAGAAAAATGATAGTAAAAATTATACCTTATAAGCACTACTCATAAGAAATCTGGAGTGCTGTATCAGACAATGTTGACTTCACCACAAGGATCATGATCAGAGGTATAGGAGGATATTTTATAACAAGAAAATGCTCAATTCATCAAGTAGATAGAAACAATCCTAAATGTATATGCACTTGATAAGAGAGCTGCAAAAATAAATGAAGTAAAAATTGACAACACTAAAGGGAGAAATAGAAAATTCCACAATCATATTTGGTTATTGTTTATTCTTCCTTCCTGTAATTAACAAAAAATGACAAATTTTTTAATTAGAATATAAGCAATTTGATCAACACCGTCAAACAATTTGACATAATCGATATTTTTAGAACCTTACACCAAACAACTTCAGAATATATCTTCTTTTAAAGAAAATTATAGGCAAATATCTTCACAGTCTTAGAGTATGCAAAACATTATTACAGAAGACATAGAAAGGGCAAACTTACAAAAGAAAAATAATGGAAAAAAATGAACAAAATTTTTAAATTCTGCTTATTAAGAGACATTGGTGACAAATGAGTAGGTAAACAACAAGTTGGGCGAAAATTATATATAATTTTATATATGCATATATTATATATATTACAAACACACCTGACAAAGGACTTACATGTGGAATATATAAACAACTCCTACAACCCACTCAAAGGACAAACAACCCAACTTTTTTTTAAAAAGGCAAAAATGATGAACAGATACTTCAAAAAGGAAACTGTTGGAATAGCTAATAAACAAAAAAGTGTTCAACACCATTAGTCATCAGGGAAATGCAAATTAAAATCGTGATGAGATGTCACTACGCAGCTAATGTGAAAGAATAAAATGAACAAGACATATCACCAAGTACTGGTGAGGATGTGCGAAACATCAATATAGTCAATGGTCTAGCAATCCCATGCCTTTGTATCTTACCCAAGAAAAATGAAAACATGTCACAAAAATACTTTTACAAAACATACCCAAACAAATATGTTCCACTGATTTTTGACAAAGGTACAAAGTCAATTCAGTGGAGAAATGATTCAACAAATGATGCTGGAGCAATTGGACATCTATAGGCAAAAAAATGAGCATCGACTTGAGCTTCATACCTTATGCAAAAATTATCTCAAAGTGCAGCATAGACTTAAATATAAAAACCGAAAGTATAAAACATTTAGGAAGAAAACTACAGATTATCTTGGGGATCTACTGCTAGGCACAGACTTCTCAGATAAAACATCAAAAACATGACTGATAAAAGGAAAAATTGATAAATTGAACTTGTGATGGTTGATTATTTGTGTCAACTTGTTTAGACTATGGTGACCAGTGGTTTGGTCAAACACCAATCTAAGTGTGGAAAGGTATTTTTAGACATAATTAACATTTATATCAGTAGACTTTAAATAAAACAGATTACCCTCCATAATGTGGGTGGACCTTATCCAATCATTTGATAGCCTTAAGAACAAAGACATATTGTATATTACATATATATTTTTAATATAATATTATAATGCACATTATTTATAATGCATGTATTACATTCATATATAAATATATAAACATATATATGTTTTATTTCTCTGGAGATCCTTGACTAACATAGATCTCAAAAGTATGAAAAGCTTTTGCTTGGGAATGCCTGCATGAAGAGACTATGAAGGTAAGCTATATCCTGGGAAAATTATTTGCACATCACATATCTGGCAAAGGGCCAGTATCTAGTATAAAGAACTCTCAAAACACATCAATAAAAAAAAAATCTAATTAGAAATTGAGCAAAAGACATGAACAAACATTTCAGTGAAGAGAATATAGAGATGGTAAATAAGTAAATAAAAAGACATTCAATGTCATTAGCTATCAGGGAAACATAAATTAATGACCACATGAGACAGCACTACATACTGATCAAATGGCTAAAATAAAAATTAGTGATAACACCAAATGCTGGCAAGGAAGTGAAGAAACTGGACCGCTCATATATTTGCTAGTGTAAATGTCAAATTGTACACTCATCTGGAAAATATTTTGGCATTTTCCTGTAAAACTAATCATGCAAATACCATATGACCCAGCAATTGTGCTCAATACATAAATCTTTGTATATGCCAGAAACACAAAAATTTATGTTCACATAAAAACCTGCATATGAATGTTCATAGCAGCCTCATCTGGAGTAGCCCCAAACTGGAATCTGCCCAGATGTCCTTCAACAGGTGAATGGTTAAATAAATTGTGGCATATCCATACCACTATTCAGCAATAAAAAGGAACGAATTCTCAATATACACAAAAATTTAGATGGCTCTCCAGAGAATTATGATGAGTTTAAAAAGCCAAGCATAAAATGTTACATACTGCATGATTTCATTTACATAACATTTGAAATGACAAAATTTTAGAAATGGAAAACAAATTGGTGGTTGCTGGGAGTTAGGAATGGAGGGTGGATTAAATAAGTGATATCGGTGCATTGAAGAGGGATGTAGGTGTGGTTATGCGATAGCAACATGAGGCATGCTTGTGGTGTTGGAACTATCGAGGATCTTAACTGTGGTGGTGGATACAGTCACTTTCACGGGTGATAAAATTGCACATAACTTAATACACACATGAGTACAAGGAAAACTGGGAAAATCTGAATATGTTAGGTAGATTGTATCAATGTCAATATCCTGGTTGTTGTATTATGATATATTTTTGCAAAATGTAACATTGGGGGAAACTGGCAAAACGTTTGAAAAATAATATTCACATAATTTTGTTTGGTAAAAACCAAACAAAAAAATGTGCTCTGCAGTAAGACAATATCCTGAATCTTGGATTTTTCTTTGCATCTCCAGCTCTCATCTTCTCTCATCTTCTCATTTCAACTGTAACTGTATCTTTCTCTTTCTCCTGAGGAAGGTGGTATAGCTTTAGAAGAAAAAAATGATATGGATTGTAATAGAATCTCTTCTTCCAATTCATGATACGCCAAGGATTCTAAATTTGGTGAAGTTCTAGACTTTCTTAAAAATGACTTATTTTAGGAGTTCATATAATATAGTGGATTTTGTGATATTTTTTAACTCCTTTTTTAACTAATCCACAGAAGTAGCCCCATTTCTTTTCCCCAGCACATGAAGTACCACAAAGCAAAAATGGATATTAGAGGGAATAAATGGCAACGTCCCCAGAGAGTATTAGTTTTGGTAAAATATGCATAGTGTTAGCCCCCTGAATGACTATAGTCACATGCTTAGAACAGTAAATTATTATCAAATAGAGTCTCAAGTTAGCATTCTTTATATATCTAATCTGATGGTATTTCAAGGAGCTGGGGCAAGGTGGAGGCTATCATTTCTAATGATAATCAACCTGACCTTTAATAAATGTTGTAAAATTACAATTGAAGAAGCACTAAATGCTTAATTGAAAAATTTTATAAAGCTGACAAATTGAGGTCAAAGCCTTACAACCTTTACAAATATAGTATCTAAAATAAAGGTCTCTAATTTTACAGAAAAGCTAATATAGTTCCAGTTTTCCAATGGCAGTATTAGGCAACATTATTTATATTTAATCTTCCATCAGGACGAATGTTTTCTTCTATACATGATAACACACACGTCAGCTGGTACTGAAATAGACATAGTTTTATACACACACACACACACATATATGGTTTTAAGATAAATATATCTAAAATGTCTGAATGTTGATGTATTCAAAATTTCATAAATACATATCAGGTCAGCAAATTCACTGTATCCACCTGTTAGAGTTCTGAAACAGGTGTCCATGAAACCAGCTATGAATTTAAGGAAAAGAGGCTGAGGATATTACATTTATGTTTGACCCCTCTTCAGTTCTCCCTATATCCTCTGTCCTCCTTTCATTAAGCATTCTTTCATTCAGCTGGATCTTCCACTTTAATAGTGAATGAATACCTACCAGTTCTATTGCATAAAGTTGGTAATAAAACGCTGATCATATAACTCCACCAATCAAGTCCCACCAGCCCAGACCAGAGTTAGGCACAAGGCTCTAAGCCAATTTATGTATGTGCCAGTAGCCTATAGATTGGGTGTCACAAAATGGTAATCAAAAGTGAAAGAGTGACTAAGTGGAACAATGAGATCATTTCTCAGCGAGTTTGACTTGAAGCCATTCAGAAAGAGGCCAGTCATAGTTGGCAGAAGCAAAAAGTGAAAAAAAAAAAAAAAAAAAGAGAGAGAGAGAGTGATAAATAAACTGAAGTCAAGAGGCAGAAGAACCAAAAAACACACAGAAATCAAAAGGTGCGTAAGCCTAACTGCCCATCACCATGACCTGCAGGGCTTTCTACATGTATGGATCTGTATGCCCCACTTCACAATCTCCTCTAAGTTTGAGAATCATCAATATTCAGAATCTCATTTACTCTTCATAAAAGTCAAGTGTAAGTATCCCACTTTTTCAAATAAAGAAACTGAAGCTCAAAGAGCTTACTTAATTTACCCAGTCTGTCTGACTCCAAAACCCATGCCATTTCCATTGTTGCATGAAAACTCTAAAACAAAATAAAATCAAAGAGAAACAGTACGCAGGGAGTATGCAAAGAGGGAAATGATTTTAATCTGAAGTCGTAGAGCCATCGCTTTTGCACTTGTGGAAGAATTTCATTGTTAATCACTATTTTCCAAGTTTAGATATACCTCAGAATGTAAATAAAACTTCCAAACCTCTAAAATTTTGTTACTCCAAACTGTGAGAGTTTTTAATCAAACCCTCAGAAATATTGAACATCAAACAAGTTTACTTAGTTCTACTTTATAATTTAGTTCTGCTTATGAAGTGAATTGTGCCAATTTGTAGTAGGGCTTCCTTAATCAATATGCAAATACTTGCTTCTGTGTAGTGAGCCTACCGCAAGCTTGTTCTATCTAATGACCTAAGAACACTCTGAGATTTATCTACTAATTTTCAGGCATTGCTCCCCGAGCTCAAGGTTAGTGCTTGAGAAGACTCCAGAGATCCCTGAATTTTTATGGAGCAAAATCACATTGTGACATGGATTCTTTTCAAAGGCGAATGCTTCATTCGGCAGTTTGCTCCACTTTCTAATACAATTGAAAAGTCATTTGCTGACAGTAAACCAGTGGCAGGTGTGCTTTCTTGTTGACAGCTGCAGTTCTGACACGGATCACAGACAAGCTCTGCTGGCAGTACAAGAACATCTGGAGCATTTGGTCTAATTTCAAAAGCCAATTTGAGTGGACTGTCTTCTTCCATTTCAGAAAATAATAGAAGTTCTGGACACTGGGGCCAAATCTGCATTGCAGTAGTACAGAGATTTATTAGATTTCTTATTTATTAAATATGGAGGCAAAGGCCATAAAGCATACCAACACTTGTAATATCTGGGAAGAGGGTTTGTAAAATAGAACATTACAACCGTTTGCTTTTCTGAGAATTTCCTTGGATAATTTGAAAGCTCTTGAAAGAAAGAGAGCTAATATTTAATCCCTGAAATTTGTTTCTGAGAAATTATTATAGTGATTTATACATAGAAAACATTTAATGCTTATTGAATGAGTGAATGAATTAAGCTTATTATTTTCTAATTTCTCATTACGAATAATATTCATTGCTAACATTTATTAAATACTATTCTGCCAATATTGCACAAAACAACATCACTTAATTTCCAGAAACATTCTGCCATGTAGTAGCAAATGACATCATTCCCATTTAACAGATGAGGCTACTTAGACTCAAAGAATTAAGATGATTGTCCATAAGTAGGAAGTAAAAAACAGATTCTTTCCCAGGTTGGGATTCCACAGATCATGTGTTCTACTGTGTTTTACTGCTTCTAAATGCCATTATGGATGCTTTTAGCTTGCTGAATTTAAGAGGTTAGTGAGGAGAGCATAAATTTTTATTTACTATCAAGTAAGTTCAAATATGCCAAACTGTATTGTGAGCAGTAAAGGACTTCCTACCAAAATATTCATGGTGTGAGCCATTGGTACCTGGAAATTTTTAGAAAAATGAGGCAAAGGTGCTTAGCATAAATTCAATAATCATATCTAGACTTACAATATTAAATAATGCTCACAACTTCTCAACACCTACCAATTACTTAATTAATGATTATTGGGCCCTATGGGAATGATGAAGGAGAGTTGACAGCTGCAGGGACACGTTCTCTGTCCAACAACAGAGGTTATATATGGGAATTTTGCCTGCTGTGATTCTGTGGCTTTTTAAGGGAATGAAATAGACCCTGATGGGAACATGGCATCTGCAGATTAATGACACTTTTGAACATTCGGTTATGGACTGGGTAGAGTAGCAAAATTATAACTTCACCTTCTACTTTTTCATATTACAGTATTTCAAGCGATAGGTGGGCAAGAATCCAAAAATATTAATTGCAAACTCCATCACTGTGCTCATGTCGGTATATGAAATACGGGAAATGGTACCAAGTAATTTATCTTCAATGTTGTGCCAATAAGGATGTGGCTGCTCATAGTCCACATGCCAGAGAATGTCTATTCAAATGATATTTGATCATTTTATGGATGAATGTGTGACTAATGGATAGAGACTAATATATCCTCCTGCCCCAACATTATTGAGACCAGAGAATTTATTTACTAGTGCACAATGTGACAAATAGTTCTCTTTTAATTTTTTTCTTTGATCTGAGTCACTCATTTTTTAGATTACACTGGTAGCTATTTATAAAGAAAAAATCTTGACATGATTTTCAGGGGGTGCATGTCAAGTAAATAGTGTAGGGTTAAATATCTTGAAAGAAATGCATTCTGGCACCACCCAAGAGAAAATGAACAATTGTACCCACTCTGGCACCTGAAAATGTTGGTCGATGTTTGGCACCTGAAGAAATTACCCATGAAATGAACACTTGGGGCTTGACTCATTAGAATTCAGCTCCAGCGTCTTCAAATGAATAAGAATCTCTGCACAGATACTGAGAAATAGAGATAAAAAGAATTGCAGAGGAAACGACAACACTTCTTAACTATGCAGGGAACTTAGATTTAATGGAATTTGTTCCATAACACAGTATGAAGGTATGATTATAGGTCACAAGGCCATAAATTCCAAGCCAAGGAAAACTATGTATATTCAGTTATTCAATGAAATAAAGCCAATCAGAAATGTATTAATTTTAATTTAATTTCTTTGCTTATAGCTCTATATATTCTGTTTTATACAAGTTTTCTTTCATATCTATAATCCAGTCAAACATAGGTTGCAGGTTTTAGCATTTATGTAACCAGGAAAATAATTCTATATACTTAGAAAATTTAGATTCAATTCTAAAATTAGGTTTTGTTTAAAGACACAAGTGCATAATGTGACATGTTTCACAGTTTTGAGTGTGAGTTTTCAGGAGAAAATATATCTAATACTGTCAACATGTATCTTTTATAAATATACTGTGTTCATTTTCTGCAGAATATTCAATATGTGGCACTACTAATTTCTTATGCTTTTAGAAGTATTTCTAATATAATAAAATATTTTATTAGGGCAGATATATTACCATGTCCTCTGCATTGTTTACCAATATAAATCTATATTTTCCCCATACTCATTGACCCAGCTCACCCTTTGAGCAACATCACACCTTATTGACTGGGCTTACTGGGATGAGGGAGAAAGTTGGTGGTTAAAGACATGGACAAATGTAAACAACCTCATAGAATGATTTCTTGAAGTTGGATTCATTGTATTCTAGTCCCATCAACTCTGCCAGCATACACATAAACACATACACTTTTACAGACACAATTACGCAATATTTCATATAGTATCTGCAACTATAGCTCAGCATCACTGTGGGGTGGAAAGCATCTTTTACACACTGATTTTCTCTCTGCTTTCTTCTCTCGAAACAGGCTAAATTCAATATCTTGTGGGCCTACTATATAAAAGGAACTGTGTTTTGCGTTTATGTAGGTTATAAAATATGTATATCCAAATTGACGTGTTCTCAAGTAAACAGATGAAAGGAGAGAAAACATTAGCTATGAAATGACATTCTCCATTGCATTTATGAAAAAAGAATAAACTTGACTCTATTGCCTTACAATATATAACATTAATGTTATTTAATGAAAATGTTAACAATAAAAATAAATGCAAAAACTAACAAATGCCTGCAAAAGTTTAAAAGGATGTTCTTCTCTTAAAGTCTATATATAGAAAAATAAATGAATAGAACTTCTGACTCCTATCACATTTAGTGTTTGTAACCTATCTCTTTATGAGACCTTATACTTGTTATAGTTCATAACAATTTTGAGTAGATTATAAACTCCTGGAGGGCTAGAAATTGTGTTTCATCCCATGAATCTAACTTGCCCCCAGTTTTCTTGCCCAGTGCCTTGCCACCTTGTACACAATAAACATTTTTTAGTTATTGTTGCTAGGGACCCACATCGGATGAATGGATAGTTTAAAGCATATAGGTTTGTTTTTATTTCTCTGAGAGTTAACACAACCTGACATCCTCCTCCCTAAGATGGTCAGAGTATCAGATTAAATCCAAGCCTCAGAGTATGATTCTGGGCAAGAAATTGAGAATTCTCTAATTTATCATCTTGATGATGAGGGAGTAAAGCCTCAGAAATGCCACTGCCCTGAAAGGTCTCTCAGTTACCAGAAAAAGCCAAAGGACTAGAATCCTGTATCCTAACCTCAGATGAGATATTCACTTCTGCTATAGGAAAGTGCAGAGGCTTGAACTGAGATGGACCCAGTGGTCTACTGGTCACTTACTCCATCACCTTAGGGAATTTACCTACCCTCTCTGGGACTCAGTGCCTCATCCACAAAATGCCGATTGAATGATTCTTGCAAGTGTAAAGTATAATGTCCACAAATGAAAGAAAGAGTATCCTTCCAGTACACTGTTTGGCCCTCATTGACATTCAATAAGTGGTCATTAATTTTTCATCACATTGTATTGAGGAAAACGGCATTTTCATGAAGAATAACTAAATGACGTAATACTCAAGCAACAAAGGAGAACACCCTCCCTTTATTTTCAGAACTACACTTCCTTGGGAAACATGCATGGGAAAGATACTTAGTTTAAGATTTAATGAGAATAGAATCTATGGCTTGTTTCAAAAGAGGGAGGCTATCAGTTTATACAATATTTGTGTTGATAAGACTTTCACTTCACAAGTGATGAGATCCTTTCATGAGTTCACACATACCACACACTTGGTTCTCTCCTATCTATAGGTTGTATCTACTCAGTCTCACTTGTTGGTTTGCTTTTTTCTCCTCAAACTCTTAATGTTGGAACGCTCTGGGGCTCAGTCTTAGACCTTTTCTCTCTATATATACACACTACTTAGGATTATCTCTCGTCCTGTGGCTTTAAACACCATCTTTATGCTACCAACATCCACATTTTTATCTTCTGTACTGACTTATCTTTCAAATCCAAGCCTAAGATATCCAAATGCCTACTTGATAGTCCCAACCAAACAAAAACTGAAGGAGTTTATCACCACTAGACCTTTCTTGCAAGAAAGGCTAAAGGGTATTCTACAAGCTAAAATGAAAGGATGCTAATTAACATGGTAAAACATAGGAATGTGTAAAACTCACTGGTAAAAGTAAATATAAAGTAAAAATCAGATTCTCTAATATTGCACTGGTGTTGCATGAAGCACAACTCTAGTTTAAAAGGTAAAAAGTATTAAAAACAGCTATAATTACAATAATGTGTTAAATACACAATAAAAAAGATGTAAATTGTAACATCAATAATCTAAAATATGAGGGAGTGAGAAGTAAAAGAATGACATTTCTGTATGCTTTGAGAGTTAAGTTATCAGCTTAAAATAGGATATTATAAGATGTTTTATGTTAGACTTATAAGAACCATAAAAGAAAAATCAGTAGTAGATACACAAAAGATTTTGACAAAGGAGTCAAAGTATGCCACCATAATAACTCAGCAAATCACAAAGGAAGACAGTAAGAGAGGAAACAAGGAACAAAGGATCTACAAAACCATCAGAAAACAATTGAAAAACTGCTATAGTGAGTCCTTGCCTATCAATAATTACTTTAAATGTAAATGGATTAAATTCTCCAATTGAAAGACACAGAATTATTGAATGGATAAAAAAAAACAAGATCCAACAATATGCTGCCTATAAGAGACTCTCTTTATCATTAAGGACAGACATAGTCTGAGAATAAAGGGACGGAAAAAGTTCTTCCAAGAAAATGGTAAAAAAAAAAAAAAAAAACCCCAAACTGGGGTACATATATTTATATCAGACAAAATAACTAAGTTAAAAATGGTCACAAGAGTCAAAGAAGGTCATTATATAATGATAAAGGGATTTATTACATAACATTATTATTATTATTACATGACAACTCTTGAATGTTGTAAATATTTATGCACCCAACATAGGAGCACCTAAATACAAAAAGCAAATATTATTGGAAGTAAAAGAGAAATAAATAGCAATACAATAATATTTTGAGGCTTTAATGATCCATTTTCAAAAATGGATGGGTCATCTGGACAAGCAAACAGGAAATAACAGATTTAAACAACACTATAGACCAAAGGAATCGAACACACATATACAGGGTGTTTCATACAATAGCACCAGAACACATATTCTTCTCAAGTGCACAAGGAACATTCTCCAGGACAGATCACATGCTAGGCCATAAAACAAGTCTAAACTAATTTAAAAAGATAGAGAGTAAATCAAGTATCTTTCTGAAAAAATAGTATGAAATTAGAAATCACTAACAGTAGGAAAACTGGAAAATTTACAAATATGTGGAAATTAAACAATACACTCCTGAACAACCAGTAGATCAAAAAGGAAATTAAAAAAATCTTGAGACAAATAAAAATGAAAACACAACATACTAAAACTAATGGGATGAGGAAAAGGACGTCCAGAGAAAAATTTATAGCAATAAATACACACATCTAGAAAAAAGAGAGATCTCAAATAAACAACCTAACTTTACACCTCAAGAAATGAGGAAAAGAACAAACTGAGCCCAAAGTTACAAGGAAGGAAACAACAAATATCACAGCAGAAGTAAATGAAATAGAATAGGAAAGCAATAGAAAAGATTAACAAAACTGAGAGTTGGTTCTTTGAAAAGATAAACAAAATTGACAAACCTTTAGCTTGGCTAACCAAGAAAAAAGGAGAGAGGACTCAAATAAAATTATAAATGAAAGAGGAGACACTACAATTGATATCATGGAAATACAAAGGGTTACTGGAGACAGTTGTGAATAATTATATGCCAAGAAATTGGACAAACTAGAAGATAGGCAGGAATTCCTAGAAACATACACTTTCCAAGACTGAATCATAAAGAAATAAAAAACCTGAGCAGACTAATAATGACTAAGAAGATATGAACAGCAATCAAAAACCACTGAGAACAACAAAAGCCCAGAATCAGATGGCTTCACTGGTGAATTCTACTAAATGTGTAAAGAAGACTTAATGCCAATCCTTCTCAAAGTCTTCCAAAAAAGTGATAAGAAGGGAACACTCTTAAATCATTTAAGAGGCCAGCATTACCCTGACACCAAAGCCAGATAGGGACACTACAAGAAAAGAAAACTACAGGCCAATCTCTGATGAATAATTCTCAACAAAATTCTAGCTAACCAAACTCAACAGCACATTAGAAGGATCATACACCATGATCAAGTGGGATTCATCCCTGGGATGCAAAGATGGGTCAACATATGCAAATCAATAAAGGTGATGCATCACAGTAGTAGAATGAAAAATAAAAATTATATAAGCATCTCAATCAGTGTTGAAAAAGTTTTTGACAAAGTGCAACATCCTTTCATGATAAAAACTATCAGCAAATTGAGTATAGAAGAAATGTGCCTCAACATAATAAAGCCCATATATTATATGTCTACAGCTA
This sequence comes from Equus asinus, assembly GCF_041296235.1. Taxonomy (NCBI): domain Eukaryota; kingdom Metazoa; phylum Chordata; class Mammalia; order Perissodactyla; family Equidae; genus Equus; species Equus asinus. The sequence continues at coordinate 42,883,164 of NC_091812.1, forward strand.
ACATCCTAGTCAAGAGTGAAAGATTAAAAGCTTTTTTCTAAGATCAGAATAAGACAAGGGTGCGCAGTCTCACCACTCTTAAGCATCATAGTACAGGAAGTCCTAGGCAGAGCAATAATGAAAGAACATTAAAAGGTGAATAGATAGGAAAGGAAGAAGTAAAATTATCTCTGTTTGCAGATGACACAACTTAATAGAAAGCCTTAAAGAATCCAATAAAAAAACTGTTAAAACTGTTAATAAATGAATTCAGTAAAGTTGCAGGATACAAAATCAACATAAAGAGATCAGCTGCATTTCTACTTGCTAACAAGAAACTGTCAAAAAAGAAATAAAGAAAAAAAGTTCCATTCATAAAATCATTAAAAACAATAAAATTACTTAGGAATAAATTTAACCAAGAAGGTGAAACATCTGTACACTGAAAATTATATGGCACTGATGAAAGAATTGGAAGAAGACACAAAAAATGGAAAAATGGAAAGATATCCTGTGTTCATAAATTGGAAGAATTGATATTGTTAAAATATAATAGCCAAAGTAATTTTAGGAAAGAACAACAAAGTTGGATGCATCACTCTTCCTGATTTCAAACTACACCACAAAATAGTATGGTGTTGGCACAAAAGCAAACACGTAGATCAGTGGCATGGAATTGAGACTTCAGAATAAACCCACACCTATATGGTCACCTCATATTTGATGAGGGAGCCAAGAATACTCAATGGAGAAAAGACAGTCTCTCAGTAAATGGTGCTGGGAAATTCACATGCAAAAGAATGAAACTGGACCCCTATTTTACACCAGTCACGAAGTTAACTCTAAACTGTTTAAAGAATTATATGTAAGACCTGAAATTATAAAATTCTTAGAAGAAAACATAGGGAAAAAAAGGATCCTTGACATTGGTCTTGGCAATGACTTATTGGATATGACACCAGAAACACAGCAACAAAAACAAAAATAATCAAGTGGGACTACATCAAATTAAAAAGCTTCTGCACAGCAAAGGAAACCATCAACAAAATGAAAAGGCAACCTATGGAATGGGAAAAACAATATTGCAAACCACCTATCCAAGAATACTTGGGTTAATATTTGGGTTAATATCCAAAATACAGTATAAAAACTTATTAGATTCATTAGCCAAAATCTAAATAATCTGATTTAAAAACAGGCAAAGGACCTGAATAGACATTTTTCAAAATGACATACAAATGGCCAACAGGTACATGAAAAGGTCCTTAACATTATTAATCATCAGGGAAATGCAAATCAAAACCACAATGAGATATCACCACATACCTGTTAGAATGGCTATTATCAAAAAGACAAGAGATAATAAATGCTGCTGAGGATGTGGAGAAAAGGGAATCCTTGTGCACTGTTGGTGGGAATGTAAATTGGTGCAGCCACTATGGAAAACTGTATGGAGGTTCCTCAAAAAATACCACTACCATATGATCCAGCAATCTCACTTCTGAGATATAGCCAAAGGAAATGAAATCACAATCTCAAAAAGATTTCTGCAATTCCATGTTTCTTGCAGCATTGTTATATATATATTAGCCATAAAGAAAAGGAGGAAATCTGCTCTTTGCTACAACACGGATGAACCTTAGGGCATTATGCTAAGTGAAATAAGTCAGAGAAAGACAGATACCATATGATCTCACTTATACGTGGAATCTAAAAAGGAACAAAAAAACTAAACAGTCTCATAGATACAGAGAACAGATTGGTGGCTGTCAGAGGTGGTGGTGGGGGTGGGCAAAAAGAGTAAAGACGGTCAAAAAGTGTATGAACTTCCAGTTATAAAATAAATAAGCCACGGAGATGTAATGTACAGCATGGTGACTATAGTTAATAATACTGTGTTGCAAATTTCAAAGTTGCTTAGAGAGTAGATCTTAATAGTTCTCATCACAAAAAAATCATGTTTTTTGTAACTATGTATTGTGATGAATGTTAACTAGCCTTATTGTGGTGATCATTCCACAATATACACAAATTTTGAATCATAATGTTGTACATCTGAAACTAATATAATGTTATACGTCAATTATATATCAATAAAATACAATAAACAACAATGTAGTACTTGCTCACTAAAAACTTAAATGAAGGACATTCAGTTCTCAAATTGCCTATATCTCAAGTTTCTCCTGTTTCCTATTAACTGTCTCAATCTTATGTAATTTCATTAAAATATGTTTAATAAACAGAAGGATAATACTCAAATATTTCTTAAAACTCAGTAATATCAGTAAATGGTTTCTAAAATGAAAAGGATTGTCTAAGTTGGTAACTGTAAAATCACAAGATATTTTGTTAATTTCCTCTCTGTTACTGTAAACATACATTTTTAAACCCACTAAACTCTGCCTTGGTTTTGATTAGGAATCTTTGTGAACTGAAATCATATATAGTCTTTTAAATTTACAATTTTGAAGACTATGTATGTAACAATGGAGATACATTTCTTATGAGTGAAAATGTGTGTTCAGTTTAAATTTGAAAGAAATGCACGTTTTGAATGATGGTATCTGCAGGTGAGTGCCTACAAGGACTGGGAAGGAAAGCATGAAAATGTTGTTTGTCTTGGTACTTCAGAATCTGCACCCTAGGATGGTGGATTTAATAGGAATGCTTTTCTCTTCCTTTATTGTTTCTCTTTTCTCTTTTATTTTTTAAACTTGTTCTCAACATTGCCAAACTATTTTTAAAAGAATATGAAAATAGTTTTAGATATAAGAAATAAAAAGAAAAGGCTTCAAATATCCACAGATATCAAGAAAAAATTATAGATCTCTATTTTTTAAAGTCGCTTTTTGTAGTTTTTTCTACCATAACATACTCCCAGAATTATATATATTATTCATCTTTTCATGCAATTATGAAAACAACCAAATGTCCTTGGTGAAAACAAAACAGGAGATTAAACTTTGGCCCTGCTTCCTGGGAATGAAGACCTTACGTGTTAGAGCTGTCAAGGATGGAACAGAGAGAAATGAAATAAATGAAAATGACCAATAACCCTCCCTAAACCCCTTCTTTGATGGTGTCATCCGTAGTAGGAAACCTTTAATTTCATTTTTCAGCCCTCTGATAGGCCAGAGATGTCAGATGGATTTATAAATATGCTATGATGGAAACAGAATGAATCATTTATTGGCTGCCTCCTCATTTGTGACAACTCAAATGCTATGCCGTTAGGGCTTGCTTTCTTTTCCTGTAGATTTTTTCTTCCCCAGTGATTTCATCTTGGGATATTTTTTTCTTTTCCAGTACTTGTCTAAAACAATCACAATCTACTAATACATTTATAAATGGGAAACATAAATCAAACTATTCTTATGTTTTAAAGACTGTTATTTATATGAATCCTTGCATTCAAGGAGATGAGTACAATTTGCACTGGCAAACCTTTCCAAAAATGGAGATATATATGAAAATAAATTCTAACAACACAACCGTAAGGATTTTATTTGTTTAGTGTACAGTGAGGTTAAATTAGTTACTCGAGAAGGCAGCTCTTAGCAATGGTGTTGACAAAATGTTATAGCTCATGGATTATTTTCTATTCTCTTAAATACATCTCTCTTGATTAGAGAATTCAATCCCTTAGAGAGTATATAATGGCTTTCTTAGGGTATCAGGATAAATGAGGTGAGTTTTCCTGGAAATTGCTTACATAATGATACATAAATGTTATTTATGCTCAACAAAATTTAGATATTTTATGACATAGAATATAGAGTTACAAAGCACTTAAAAGACTAAACACTGTAAAATATAAAACTATCAAGATTTCAAAAGATTAAACACCATTTTTAAAGAAAGTTTGCACTTGCAAATAACTAATTATATTCTGCAGGTTGTCCCTTCCAGGTCAAGTTTTTAGGTAGGGAAACACTTTGATATTTGCGGAAAATTTTGAGATGCACTTCTCTAGGCTATCTTATTTTCTTGTCAAGGAAAAAGAAAAGAAATATCCAACTATTTTCTTGGTTTATGTATACTGATTCTAACACCATCTGTTGCCCAGACACACATTCTAGCAAACACACAATACACCTTGCCTTATGCCAGTTATTACAGGGTCAAGTACAAAAGCAGCAAGGACATCAGGTTTATGCTTAAAAAGTGTAGAGTCCAGTGCAGAGAGAGATCATCAAGTAGGTGTAAAACCATAAACTAATTAATCTAACAGGAATATGGCTAAAGCTCAATGGGAAAATGAAAGAGCAATAGGTCAGCTGAGAATTCATGAAATACTTCACATGGGAAGTAAAGTATATCACTGAGGCTTGAAGGAGTGAAGGAAGAGTAAGTCCTCTTCTTTGTCAGCCAAATATGCATAAGCTAGTCAGGTAGAAGCAAGAGTTACAGGGAGGATTGAGAAGGTGGAGGATGCCACTGAGGGTGTGATTGCTGTGGTGTTGAGAGAACAGCGTGGGCAAAGACAGCAGCTTGAAAACAAATGGAATATGCATACAGGTGGTTGTGGATAGGAACAGAGGTGTGTAATTCAGGGAGAGAGCAAATTTTCATTCTGTACATTTTAAAATTATTTTGTTGAAAATGAGGAGTCACTAAAGAATTTTGAGAAAGGATGTGAATGTAAACAACAAGAATTGCCTATTTAGGAGGCAATCACCTACTTAATTTGATTTGCGTATCCTTGGAGACTTTCATTCTAAAGCAGACCCACAGTTTATTTTTTCCTCAGGGAAAATAAAAATATTCATCCAGGAAGAATGTAGTTTACCGACAAAGCATACTAAGTATAACAGATACCACTGCATGCCTGGCCAAGAACCATTCTTCCTTCTTAAGGAAACTTGAATTATTAAAGTTCTTTCTCTGTGCAGACTTGAGCTTCTATGGAAGCAGGACAGATTTTCAGATGCAGAGGGTAAACATGATTGGTCGAAACCAAGTAATACTTTCTTTTAGGCTGGGGCATATGACACATTTGATCAATAAGAGGTGAAGGGATATTTGCTGGCAGTGGCAGTCAGGTGGGACTTCTCCAAATGCTTCCTAAATCTGAAAAGACAAACAAAGAAGGCAAAGTCCCTCTTCTTCTACAGGGTATCCTGTGTCTGGATGTGAAAGCTGCAACTATGGCAGCCGTCTTTCAATCCTGAGGGAAGCTGGCCAAAGACAAGTCTATGACAGGACACAGAGCACAAAAATGGAAAGAACCTAGGTCCTTGATGATGTCAGTGAGTCACTGAATTAATCATTCATACAACTGCTCAGCTTCTTGTAATGTATGATAATAAACCCCTTTTTGGAGTTTACTAAGTTAGTTTCCTATTACGTGTGGCCAAAAGCATCCCAACTGATGCAATAAGAATAATTAAATTTAAAGCATGAAAGGATTCAAAATTCACAGTGCACACCCTTCTTGTTTTATACTTCAACAGAGGAGGACCTGAGGAAATGAATGACTTGTGTGAGGTCACACAATTATAAAAAGAATCAGGCTTCCAAAAAGAGTACTCTCTTATTTATGTGAAATCATCCAGCACAGTGGTGTGTAATAAGTGCTCAGTAAATACAGATGAATCCCTAAGAGTATGAACCCATATTTACCTCTTTGTCCAAGTAGTAATCAGTTTTGTCAATAACCATCCAATTACAACAATGAGGAAAATATATGCCACTTACATACAATGCAGTGAGTCATACCTTGGTGGATCTATAAGTTTTTCTACTTGCTTTGCCCTATCTATGACATTATGCACACTTTCTTTACCATCATCAGATTCTATGTCTTTTAATCTACTAATTACAACCTATTGTAAAGTAGCTCTTACCTTTCCTCTGATGGGTAGCTAAAGTTTTGATGCAATGACAAGGAGATAGACAGCACACAGAATTTCCTAGGTGATGACTCCTTTGTAGCTGGAGGATGACCTTAGACTCTGGGAGTTCTCCTGAACAGTAAATTCCCCACAGGCTCTGTCCACTCCCTATTAGTTTTCCAAGACTAGCATAATGCCTGTTTCATACATATGCTCAGTGTGTTTTGTTGAATTAATGAAGTTATGGGCAGTAGAAAATGGGTATCTAGAACAGGGATAGATGAACAAAAGAGAAAAAGGGAAACACACTGGGGCAAGTTAGTTGAGAAAATGGAATTTACCAACTTTCTCATTTTGTTAGGTACTAAGTTTAAAGTAAACACTCTTTCTTAATTCTTACTATGCCTTGTCTTCATCTTCATTAAATTAAAAAAATACCTTTATCTATCTATCTATCTAAACATTGTCATATAATGTCCTAGTGATGTTTGGAATATATTAGTATAATGAAATTGAAACTATGAATTAAGTGACACAATAATTTCTACAGAGCAGAGAAAAATGTATTTAAAAGAAGAAAATAGTTCACAAAGTAAAGATTACTTTAAAAACACATTTGAGTTTCAAGTTCAAAAATAGGCAGTCACCAAAGATTGGTATCAAGTGATAACAGTGGCAGTTTATTAATAATCTGTCATGTAAAGCTGACATATTAGAAGCTGAATTCTGCTCAGCTTTACAATGAAATCCCATCCGTTTTATTACTACCGGAATTAAATATGTTCTGTTGAAAGGATTTAGTAAGCTTAAATGGGCTTTAAAGCTCTTTTTTTGGTACTTTTACTGCTTTTCCTACCATCTCATTATCAACAAGTCAAATCGACTAAAGTCTAATCTTGATTCTCCCAGATATTCATGGTATATCAAAGAGGGAGCAAGATAATATACACATTTTTATAGAGGTTGATAAGTTTGCCTTTAGACAAACAGAAAAGTCTTAGCAACTAAATTACTTGTTTCTGACATGTTGGGAGCAGAGAGAGGGGTAGATATAGTGTGGAAATAATAGAGAGTAAGTATTAAAAGCTAAGCCAAGCGGATTCACAGATGGATAATTTATTTAATCAGCATTATATGTGAGCTAGCCTGATAGGAACAATCTATTCAAATGTGTGAAGAGGTGATAGTTCCTATGTATTTAGACTGAAGAATTTCAGTGAGGCACTTCGTAAGTAAACATTGTTGAACCAGTTTTTCATAAACATTAGTTGAAAATGCCCATCAGAACTTGAACTCCATTTTCTCTATGTATTGTCCAACTTGGTTGGCCAGTATCATGTCATCCTCAGTTGCTTAACATATTTTATACGACCTGTATTAGCCTCAGGTTTCCAAAAGTCTGTTGACAATGAGAATTTGGGAGAAGATGGCATAAGAGCTACTCCAGCAGTTGGTAGAAAGATTAAGGGTTGGGTATAGAATTAAAGAACTGAGGAGAATTCAGAGATTTTGATTTTGGATTTTGCATGGCAACTAATTAAACAAATGTAACACTTTGTGCTGTAAATATGTTGAGTTAGAGGGCTGGTTTTCATCCATCAGTTGGTTAAAAGTATTATTACTTAGTCCCTTGGCCATTAGATCAAATTCACTTTTCCTTATTCCATGATTAAAACCTTTTTCAAATGAGAACTGAAGAATTTCTTTGTCTTTAACATTTCACAATTAAAATGTAACTGGTTTTGCGAGATAATAATGTTGAATCCCTTTCATTCAAAATATTAATCATTAGGTAGCAATATTTTAGCACCTAGTAGCAGGTAAGAGCGCATAAGAAAAGGGAGGGAAAAAGGGATTCCAGAAGGTATATGTACTACACAAGATAAAATTTTGCCATAGAAACTGAAAATGAAAGTATGAATGTGTGTGTCTGTGGGTGTGTCTCATCCCTTGGAGAAAGCATTGTGTAATAACACTGGTTAATAACTGTCTAAGGAGAAGAATTTTTTTAAGTTCAAAAGAACAGAAAGAAGTCAGTCACTCTAAGCCTCAGTTTCCCCACTTGTACATTCAGGTAATTGGAAATGACAATATTCACAGTTTCATAGTTCAAAGATAGATAGTTTTCAACTCAATTTCCATAAAACAAAATTGACTCATGATAATTGGCTAAGTGGTTTAAAGTTGATGCATCATGTGAATATACATGAAAATTTTAGTCAGGATAAAATGGCTTTTCTCTAAAATGTTCTGAAGAGCAAGGTGAGAACAAGCTTAAGAAGTTGGATTTATTGGCAATATGTGTACAAAAAGTGATAAAGAGAAAGTACATAATGTTGGATTTAGGAAAACCCTCTGGGAGCATTAATGACCTAATGACTGAAAACAAATCTGTAGCCACTAGTTTCCAGGTGGTGAGCAAGATTTGTTTGTGTGCGTGTGTACGCATGCACACATAGGGCGTGTGGGGGTGTGTTTTTCATCTTTCTTCCTTACTTCTCAACGTATAACTGGTACGTGGCTTTCAGGAAGGTGATTAAAACAAAAACAAAAACCTGTTCACCTTTCAGTTGGTGCTTAAAAAGTTTCTTTCTTCCTTGTGTCATCTATCCACACTTGGTATAGTGGAAATGACCTCGGCTTTGAGGCCTAATATTGGGAATATATGGAAAAGTCATTAATATCTTTGAGTCTCAGATTTTCTTTCTGAGATAGAAGTAATAATACCTCTCATAGAGATTTTGTGAAGAGTAAATAAAATGGTGATTCATTTTCACTAAGTGCTTCAATACTAGAGTCCCTTTGTTCTTACTACTGCCCCTTCTTCACATTTTTTATATTTCTCATTTTCTCCCCCAAACACTTTGTTTTTCATACAAAAATATACTCTGTTCTTCATTCCTCTCAGAAATAGTTTCCCCAAAGGTGATGTAAACACAACCTGCGTCAGAATCCCCTTGGAATGCTTGATTAAAATGTCACTTCCCAGGCTTGACTCCAGATCTCCTGAGTCAGCCACCCTCAGAGGCAGCGCTACCTAAATATGTGTGTTTTAACAAGCTTGCCCCGAAAATGCTGTGTACCTAAATTTGCATACAGCTGCTCTAAACCACCGTGCTTACACAATGGGTTTCACAGTCCTGTATTCTTATGTCCCAGCATCTATTTCTAAGAAAATCTTAATCATAACTGGCAGGCTGCTTTCTAAATTTGACAGAAGAAAAACTAAAAGTGAGAAATGGAATTAATTTCACTTAGCAATTCAGCCTGGACAGAGACGATGGTGGGACCACTTTATCCAGTAAAGTGCCCACCAGGAGCCTGTGGCGGGCACTGCTTTTTTGTGATTTTTGGCCTGAATTCTGAATTCTTTGTATTCCTTCCACTAAATATTATAAATGCATTGATTTTTTATCTTTTCTTTTTCTTCTAATCATAATTTTAGGACAAAAATATCTTAATATGGAGCAGAAATCTTAAAGGAAGAAATCCATGGTTAAGAAGACAACTTGTCACTATTCTCTAAAATTTGAGCATTTAAATGACAAAGCAACAACATAGTGAAATAAATATATTATTTGTTTGAATTTGTAAAAGATTTGCCTAAGTATTTGTCCCTGTTTATATTTTTATAGATGAAAGATAAAACCACTCACCATAGTACAAGTAATATAGCATACATTTGATGTAAAACTGACTCATTTCAAACCACACATTAAATTAAGTGGATGAAAACACATGTATATAATGTATCTAGTTCCATAAAGATAACTTTTTAAGATTATGTTAGAATACTGTCTGGGTCTTTAGTTATGCAATTATTTTCTTTAGGAAGTTACACAGAATTTTGATTGAATGAGTGGAAAGCACTTTGCTAAGCGTTATTTTAAAATCATTTTTGTTTCAGATAAATTTACTGAGGCTGACTGGAAGAAATATTATTACATTTAATTTTCCAGTTTCCCATTCTCAGAAAATGTAACTCAATCTTGATTTCTTTTTGATAATCAGGGAGTAACATAGTTTTTAGGAACAGAATAATTAAATTATATATTTTTTCTTTACAATGTAGTTTTAGCTAGTAGTAATGATTATATTAACTAGACTGTTCCAGAATTAAAGAGAAAGGTCATAGGCAGGCCACAAGAGAAGTCTCTGAGCTCTTATTATTCTGGTGGTGCATTTGGTGACACGACTGGAAATGTTGTCTGTCAGTATCAAAGAGCTAAACATGTCATTCTAAAAGTGGACAGGTAATTACTGCCTTCCCCTTACGCTATGTCCCTGTTTTATTCTCAGATGAATATTTGTTCCATATATAATTTCTGCATTGAGCTCTCTCATATCTATTTCCTTTTAAAATAAGGGATATTTTAAATATAGCTAAGGATTATATAGCTTTAAATATAGCTAAATATTATATTTTATATTCCTAAAAATATTTTCAGGCTTCTTCTTTGGTATATTTATACTATTTCAACACCAAATTCAAAGACTACAATATCTGTCAGATAACAGAAAAATAGGAACACTCAAGGGTCTTAAAATGATTTCAAGTATTTTTTTTCATTGTTTATTAATTCATCTATTTGATGCAAAAACATGTAGATGATATTTTCTTTAACACTTCTTTTGGCCTTGTAAATACTATTCAAGGAGGTGTACATCTGTATTATTATTAGCAGTTAAGAGAGAGCATACTCCTGTAAACAATATTTATTACACAATTACAAAGCTAAACACATACTCACATATTCGTGTAGTCAGTATGTCAGTTTGTCAAAATACCCCTCTAAGAAAAAAATCTCAATATGGCAAATGACTTGGTAAGATTTCAATGACTTTCTCCCGGCCAAATCCAATGGTCTTTTCCTGATGTTGTTGCTGTTAATTTTATTATCACTATTACATGTGATGCACTCAACAATCATTTAGGAACTATTATAACCCTCCCATTAAGAGATGAATAACGTAAGGAACAGAGTAGTACTACCTCACCCAAGTTATCCAAGGAGTAAATGGCTGAGCTAGGATTGGAACAAAGGTCCCTTGCTTGAGAAATTACTTCTTTCACTTTTACTTCTCTGAGATTGTACTCTTCTATTTCTCCTCCAATTTCTAAGCCTTAGTGACTTTTTTCTTTCCATTATGAAGGTTGTTCATTGACATGATTTCAAATACCACACTCAAAGCCATGAATTCTCAATGCACATCTTCAGTTCTGGATACCAAGTCATCACTTTCACATATGTCTGAGAATATCCCTTTGACTCTTGCAATAATTCTCAATTCAGAAACATTCTCATTCACTCACGTGCAATTCAATTTCTGTGATGTGTGTGACTCGAATTATTTCAGATGCTTAAAGTACATATAAAAGCAGATATATTTATATGGGTGGGATCACCTCGTATGTACTAGTCTTTCCAGTTACCTTAGGTCCTGAAAGCTCTGATTAATGATGCTAACTTTTATAAGTTTGTTCCAGTCTCTCAAAACTCTCCCTGAAATAAGAAGGGCGATTTTGCAATTTTTTTCTTGGACAAAAATTATGCTAATGTTTTATAAACACAGATGATATTGCAAAACTTTTGGGAAATCTTCCTAATAAATTCATTCTAACTCTCATTCACTCAATATTTCATAAGGATAATGCCCAAGTTGAAGAGAATGTGTAATCATTGTCACCTTTTGTTTCCTTTGCTATCACCCCTACTCCATTGGGATGTCTAAGTGTCTATCCCACCAGCATTGTGCAACATGTCTCTGGGGCGTGCTATAAATACCTTGGCTCTTCCCATAGGAATGTGGGAAATCCTTTTAAGTCTAAAACATGAAATTTTCCCAAAGTAACTAGAAAACATTTGTGGGGCGGGGTGTGGGGGGGAACAAAGAAAGAAAGCCCCAAACAGAAGTAACTGGATTTATAGGATATAGAATCCCAAGTTATCAACTACCACAGATTGGCTAAATTGGCCCTGGATATGGCACTATCAGAGTTTTCTCCCATCCTCCTTGAAAGGGGAAAATTTCTACATATAACTGGCTATCTCTGGAGAAAACAGATGTTATTTTATCCATGTATAGAATACAAGAAGTATTTCTTCGTTCTGGAAAATCAGTGGTATATTGGCAAAAGTCTCAGATATTTCGTCATTTACTCAGAAGGCCCTTCTTTTATTTTTATGTAGAGTAAACAGATACAGCATCATAAAATTTGAGACCTCAAAAGACCTCAGAAATCATGTTGTCCCACTGTCACATATAAGCGGTAAAAGGAAGGCCAGAATGCTATGCTTCCAGAAAATCTTATTAGATGGAAACATTCCCTTTATCTGCCTTCACTACCTAGCAAACCTCATACCCTTTCTATAAGACACACCTCAAATTTTACACCCACAAGGAAGGATGCTTTAACAGACTCCCAGAGGCATTTAGTTTTATCCTAGCCTCTCCTATGACATTTGCTTCATATCCTTCTAATAGGATCGATCATCTCTGTTACACTTTTCCTTGATTGTGAAGCCATGAGCATGTTTTATACCTTCTGTTAATCTCAGCTTTACTGGAAGCAAGAGTCCTTCTCTCACAGGGGCATTGCGAGGATTAAAAGAGGTAATCATGGTAGAGGTTTTAGCACATTGCCTGGCACATTTTGCATGCTCAATACATTTTACTGGTTTGGATGATTTATAATTTATGTATCCACATGCCCTCCCTCTTCACTAATTGGAGAGTTCTAAAATGAGCTCTTATTCAGTCTGTAGCCCAGCAATCAGCACTGGGTTATGCACACAGTTTACTTCCAATCTACGTCTGTGTTGAACACACCAGGGAATGAACGTTCTCACACGGTTATTTCCTGGTGAAATCCTTTCTCCCTGTGTCCTTCAGAGCACGCACAATGTCTTTTAATCCTTTACGTATATACTTGTAACCAAAATTATTTCCAAAAGTTAAAAATGAAATGCTGAACAAGCTAGTGCTTTTGTTATACGTGTCCTTAGCAAAGTCAGTTTTTTGGTTTTACTTGAGAAATTTCAGACCAGGTTTAATAAGTGTGTCCTTCTTTGATTTCTCAAGAAGAAAATGAAGTCCCTCCCAAATATATTGGATTTCATCCTTAATTTATATTCAACCTTTTCCTGATGCTGCGGTTTGACCTGAAAATTTTGTAGTTATATCTCTATTTCATGAGTGGGCAAATGCTCCAGCAACGGTATTCAAAACAATTTTGCATGGTAAGCCTTTTATATAACATTTTACCTGTCATGCTTGAAATTTACATTAGAAGAACAATTGACTTCCTCATTTAATGATATTTTAAGAATGTATGAAAATTCATGAATGAAATTAAATGTTATGAATAATTTGAAGTAAAGACTCTTACCTTAATGACTGCGTTAATAGATAAAAATGTATTTAAATATAGCAAGTAAATATATATATGTGTTATAATGATTTCCAATTTTTAAAAATACATTTATGAATAGAAAAATCAATCTTCACAATGATGAGAACGTTTACTCTGCTATTGCAAACAGACTCACTATAAAATAATGATGCCACAGTAATCCCATCTCTATTACAGATTTATATGCTAGTAGACATACAGATCTTATGAAAATGGAAAACCAATCTTATTAATAAGAGACATATTATAACCTTTTGAGGTTAGAGACAAACCTCACAAAGATTTATGTTTGAATGTAAGTACCAGTTGATTATAAACATTATCACTTATAATGAGAAAGAAATATACTTCAATATCTTAACTCGGTTTCAGTGACTTATCAAAATAAAAAGCCCCTCTTAGCTAATATTTTTCATATAACACTTTCAGGGAGAGAATCTATCTCAGAATCTATCTTAAAATCATTTTATAGATTTTATAGCTTGGGCAAAAAGCTCATTTTAAAAACCTACGCTTAAAAGAAAACTAACACTGCTCCCAAATTATAGTTGTTCAGAGCTTGTGATTTGCTCATTGTTTCACAGATATTAAATAGTGGGGTTTTTGTTTTTGTTTTTTTATTTTTGCTGAGGAAGATTAGCCCTGAGCTAACATCTGTGCCAATCTTCCTCTACTTTATATGTGGGTTGCCACCACAGCATGGCTGATGAGTGGTGTAGGTCTGTGCCCTGGATACAAACCCATGAACCTCAGCTGCCAAAGTGGAGTACACTGAACTTAACCACTAGGCCACAGGGCTCACCTCTTAAATAGTGTTTTTAAGGTAGAAAGGAGTAGGAAAGTGGATTCCAATTATGCTGCTTTAAAATATTTAGAATATCTGTAATCTCTCTCTGTCATACACAGACACACACACACACACATACACACGTGCGCACACAGCCACCATATGATCTCCTATAAATATAAATATCCAGCAAAATACAAATATCAACAGAATAATAATTATTGAATCTGTTAAAAGTTACTTAATATTTTGGAGCAATAATAAATTTTCCTCAACCTCCTCAGCCTTTCCCCACCACATTTCTCCATTAGCTTTTACAACGCTACCAATGATTGTCCATTCCAGATCACTTGGCAACAGTGCTAGGGAACCAGTAGAATTTCTATGCCAAGTTCTTATTGATACCACTAGAATTTCTTGTGATAATATACTTAGAGGCTAAAATACTCACAACCTTACTTTAGGCAGATAATAGAGACACCAATTTAATTAAAAAATATATTTACCTATTTGAATATAGCAAAATAAATGAAACACCTTGTACTTACATTTATTTCTTGATAACAAGGTGTTCATATGACATTCTCTCTCCTTTTAACCCACCAGATTGGAATAAGATACAAATGTTAAAATGAGTGCATATTCTGGCGTGTTTTACATTAAAGAGAATATATTTGAATTTTTTGCAATAATTATACATTGAAATAAATTCACTGAATATGTGATTATAACATGTAACAATAGATTTAAAATAAGCATATTTAGCTGATTTATTTGAATCTGAGATTGAAAATTCAATATATATAATTGACAGATAAAAATTCTGAGATAATTAAAGTTTTAATTTCCTCACTTTTACCATATCATAATTCTTCTGTTGCCAACATAAATTATGGCTATCATGAGGAAAAAGGAACTCTTTGAATAAGAAGCTATATGATTAAATGCCAAGTTGTTCCATATCTATTAATCATGGCTAAACATCGTATTCCGATCTCAAGATTATAGTTAGGAATATGTTGGACTAAAATTCAGATTTGCCAGAGGTGATGGTTCTGTGATTGCCTCTTCTCTTAAAAGGTAATATTCAGATCCCTCCTCTGTGTAATCATAAAATATCTTATTTTTCTTAGCAGTGAGAGGGTCTGAAATAAATGCAAAAAATTCCTAAGGTCAAATTTTCAGGTAAAACGTGTCAGAATACAGATCATATTGTGGTATTGAGGATGGATGTAAATCATAACATATCTATGCTATTAAATTAGTGGAACTAGGCAGCAGGAATTGCATGCTGCAATTACAATTTCATGACAAGCAGTTTTCCCACCTTCACAGACAAAAAGATATAAGGAATGCCAAGACAGTTTTGGTTTTCAATGTTTTCAACTTTGTCAAGGAAGGCAGATATGCATGTATAGAAACCTCTTTGCAAGTTAGTAAAATGAGCACAATGCTCCGTTCTCATTTCTTTTCTATCAGATTCTCTCAAGTTGACAGATATGGTTTTCTCGAGAAGATAATGGTGATGACAGAGGTCTATAGTTAGTTATATAACATAATTATAATTCTCCTTATTCCAGTAAATTCTACCTACCATGTTCTTTCTACTTTTGCTTATGTATGATTGTGAGAAGTTGTGTTAATAGAGATTCTTTGCTCATTGAAATAAATTTTTTCCTATTTTTCCCAATTGTTTCTTTAAAGGATATCCAGAATTTCCAATTGTTTCTGTAAATTGCTACCCCTTTCCTTCCATATACTGTCCAGATCTCACTATGGACTCATTTTAAAATCCCAAATATTGTTGAAATCTGTTGTATTAAATATGTATGTAATTTTAGCTCATTCCATAGAATGCTTAGGTCCCAATAGTTACCATGTAATGCTTTTACAATGTCAATTCATACATACTTCTACAAATATCAATCCAGGACAATGAGCTATAATAGACTGGTTTGCCACATTATTGGCTGTAATGAGTCCTTAGGATGTCCAGTATTGAATCCTTATTTCCTACTCCTAATTTGGTCTTCATCTGATGTAACAACTGCAAATTGCACCCTGAGTACAAAGAGGTAAGACAATACATTCTTGATTCCAAACGGAGTTGCTGATTCTTTTACTAGAGCCTGCCTCCCAACTCCATCTTGACCAAATCAATTGTGGATGGTCTTGCTATACGATCAATTGCTCAAGTCTAGGACTCATTCTTATCGTCTCTTTTTCTCTCACCCTCTGAATCCAATTAATTATTAAGTCCTTTTGGTTCTGCCTCCAAAATAGACTGCAAATTCATCTCAGTGATCCCCTCCTTTTCCAGGCCATCACAGCTCACTCTCTCTCAGAATTCAGCAAATGTCTCCTCCTAAATGATCTTCCTACTTCTAGTCTTCCCACTAATTACTCTGCACAAAGCTCTTCTCTTAAAACATAAATGAGATTACTATACACTTTTGCTTAAAAGCATTCAATGGCTTCCAGTGGCATTTACAACCAAATCCAATATACTTATCACAGCCTACAAAGCTTACCTCATCTCAAGCTCCTCTCCTTTTTATTTACTATGCTCCAGTTACACTAACATTCTTTTAGTTTCTTGAACATTCTAAGCTCTCCTTTTCCTCAGATCCTATAAATCTCTTCATACTCTCCTTCCCCTCTCCATTTCCTCATGTGTTAAACTCCATCTTTCCTTTAAAGTATTAACTTAAATATCAACTCCTGTCCCAATTATTCTACATTTGAGGATGTTTTCCTTCATAACATTTATCAAAATTGGGGTTTATTTTACAAGTTTATTTAATCCTTTTTTTTCCTCATCAGACTGGGAAATCAATAAAGATATGAGCCTACCACTTGGTAAGTTTGACATAAATGTTTGTTAATAGAAAGAAAGAAAGGGGGAGAGAAAGAGGGAGGCAGTGAAAGAGGAAGGAAAGAAAGAAGGAAAACAAGGAAGGAGGGAAGAGAGGAGAAAGGATGGAAAGGGGATATGTTTGAGAAAACAAGTGTTTGATACTGCAAAAGAAACCTGTCTAACATCTGTCTCGTTCATATACACTTGGTTTTCTAGACAGCAAAAATTTAGAGAGCATCTGCTACTAGAAGATATTGTGCCTGGAACTAGCAAATATTTCTATTCTTTAGGGGGGAAATAACCGTTAACACTGTACTTTAACAGTTCAATGAGATAAATATATCATTGAATAGAAACTAAAATAAATACAGAGTATTTTGTGATTCCAATAAGTTTATTCTCAAATTCAATCTTCATTTATATTAACACTACATTTTAGTTATATTTTTTTTCTGACTGTATTTTACCTTTTTTTTTTTTTTGGCCTTTTTAAAGGGTGTTCACGCTCTCAGATTAGAATTTTACTGCATAATTCAATCTTTTAATTTTGGGTTAAAGTCATGCCTAGTAAAATACTCTACAAGTTTATAACTCTTTAGTTTCTTCCATTTTCCTTCATGCATTATGTCAATAACATGTCTTTGGACTTGATTTGTCCCCAAGCTGTCATCTCTGAAAATGAAGTATATTGGTATCAATTACGTATATCTACGGTCTGTGTCTCTTTATTTTTTTCCTTTTAACTATCATTTACCTTCAGGGACGCCTTCATGTAGTGAATCCTGAAATATTTCCTTCTGTAAGCCACGCTGTGTTTCACAGATAAACTCATTATTTAGCTACTTGAAAACGCTAGTGCAGGATCAGAGTTAGCTATTAATGTCCTGTAAAGTTTTGGACCAATCTTCAAGACACCTTTTCCTGTCTCACCTTTGCTCTTCCTGCTTTAATTATGCCACAGAAATAATTAATTTAGTAAAAGTGTAAATCATCTAATTAGCTTTTTAAAATTAGTACACAGTCTATATATTTCTTCACCGTTGGCTACCTAAAACAGGCAAGAAAGTCTAAAAGAAACAAACAGCTCTGATACAAACCCTATGCTCTCCAAATATATGAAAATAAATGAAATACCATCTGTCTTTAGTTTCAAAGATTTTAATCTATAATCCCCCAATTTTTCTCATCAGATTTTTTTACTCTTATAAGGACTTAAAAAAGAATAACTCTTTACTAAAAACAACATATCAGTTTGTTTTTGCATTTCTGTAGCTTGAGTTATGAGTTACTCTGAAGTCAATGAAATGGCTTGGATTAAGGACCCAGAGATGCAAAAAACACTCAGTTTGATATGTGCGTATTGAAACTATTAAATTTTTCATTTGAAAATAATTATTTAATTCCATTATGTGTCACATCTTTCAAATATTTCAATTGTTACAGGGAAAACTGAATATGTTTACATCAGGATGATTAGTTCAAGAGGAAAACATACGCAATTCAAAAAGCATGCATAATAGGACAATACAATCTGTGGCAAACATATACACATTTACATAATTGACTCAGAATTTTAAGGAAGAAATAATACTGGCTTTTATAGTATCATTCCTAGCATGCACAAAACAGGTATGTGATCTATTACCATGTTTTTCATGGAAAATTTTATATAAATATATCCATGTATATAAATCACAAGACAAAAACATCTTAATAAAGTACACAAAATAGTATTCTATAATTGATCCTTTAGAATGTATTTATCATGGCTGTTAAGTGTTTATGTAACTTTTTAAACATAATATTTTGAAGCAACTAAATACATTTTAATAATATTTTTATCTGAATGCCTAAAAGTTAGCATAATATTCTGAGTTTTTAAAATGATTCTGTAGAATATTTATTTTGCAGACTTTTGGTTCCTTTAACAATATATGATGGAAATAAATTATCATAATACATTTAGGGTTAAAGTCAAATATTAATTTACTATGGTGATGAATATCTATTTCAAAATTATGGCCACATAACTGATTGTGGTGCGTGAAACTTATAGTAGGCAATGCATAAATACATATATTATCTTTATGAAATACTACAATTTGCTCATAAATAACTACATTAACTTATTAAATAAACATACATATAAATGTCTGTATATTTATATATTAATTTTAAAATAAAAAGTAAAATATATACAGGGCAACTACTATTCTAATGAAAAGCTATCCAGCTAACTATCGTAAATGCATAAGGTAATAACATAGAACAATATCTTTACAACCTGGAGATAATTTCATGTGAAAGTCTAAACAATAAAGCTTTTAGAGAAACCATAAGGAAATATCTTAGCAACCATGGCAAAGGTAAATATGTCTTAAATAGGACTCAAAAAGCCCTAATCATACAAGAAACAAACCTAATACACTAGAATAAATTAAAATTAAGAACTCTGTTCAGCAAAAGACACCATTAGGAGAGTAAGGAAAACATCCACCAAATGGTTTAATACACAAAATAAATATCCAGTGGTGTGCTGATAAATGTTTAACAACTAGTTCTCCAGAAGGAAAAATAAAGCTCTGATTTTTAGTGTTTGTCAATGTATGTGGTGGAAATATTTCTATCATGGCAGATTTTCAAACTACCAAGCAGGTCTCAAAATTCTTGACACTTTAATGGTTTAATCTTGTGAACCAGGACCATAGATATCCAACAAAGGATTCCTACACCCATTATGTATACATAGTAAACAAGGGTAGATAATATAATAAAAATAAATAGATAGTATAGAAAAAGGGCAGAAGACTCAGTTCTAAAAAGAGAATATCCACATGACAGATAATCATCTCAAATGTGACAATCATAAAAACAGGTGTTTAATACGACTGGTCTTCAAGATATTCAAATTAAAATATCCTGACATACACACCAGAATGGCTGATATAGGAAGATGAAAAATTCCCAGTGTTAGTATAAGGAGCAACAGAACTCTCACAGCCTGTGTCAAAAACTGATATAACCACTTTGGTCAACTATGAGTATCTACTAAAGCAGAACATATGCATATTCTACATACCCAACAAAATACATACATGTTTCCTAAAAGACATGTTCCAGATGTCCATATGACCACTCTTCAAAGAGCTAGAGTTTGGAAGCTACCCAAATGCTTACAAATGGGAGAAAGGATTGTAATTTGGTCTATTGACACAGCTGAGTACTACACAGCAATGAGAAAGAGTGATTTACCACTGCACACAATCTTACAAACGTAATATTGAGAAAAAGAGGCAAAGTAGTACCTACTTAGAATATCACTTATAGAATGCAAAAAAGGAGGCAAAATAATCTATCCTTCTAGAAGCCAACATAGTGCTTATGCTCTGTGGGAACAGTTACTAGAGAAGAGCAGAAAGGAGGGGCTGCTTCGAGGTACTCTCATGTTCTATCTTTTTGTTTTTGAATTTATGTGAGTGCTGTTTTTATGGGTGTGTTCATTTTGTAACAATTCACTGAGATTGTGCAGTTAAGATATGAGCAATTTTTCCTATGTATTTTGTTTGTATAAGAGGATTTAAAGGACCAGAGATGATAGTAAGTTTTTAAAGTATTTTTTAACAGTTTATAGGTTGAAATAATTTCTGAGAAAAGGTAGGTATACTTGTGAAATGTAAGTCACAACTTTAAAAAACACTTCTTGCAGATAAAGTTATTGTTGAATGCATATCCAAATAACATATTTCATAATAATTTCTTCCATTGTCAGCAGAGTCCTCTTGGTAGGGCAGAGGAATTTCCCATTGCTTCTATATGACACTTGTTTGTGATAATAATTTGTTGAGGGTTTCTAAAAAAGTGTAACTAAAAAGTATACCTTAGAGATCCCAGAAGCATTTGTTGCCTACATTCACTTAAAACAATTTCTTCAAGATACATTTCAATAATGCTATATAACCAAATCAACAGTTTTAGTCAATTGCCTTTGTGTTTCCAAGTAGATCATTTCCCTCCAAGTATAAAATGTATGATATAAATGCCCATATTATATATACTAAGGAGCAGATAAACTTTCAAAATTGTCCTACTAAAAAATAACTGCATTAATTTCACAACACAAACTTATGTTTACTCACAATGTGAATTAATCAATTATAAGGGTAAACCAGATTCACATTGGATTCATAGAAATTAACAAATAATAACACTCAAAAAAATCACCTTAGAAGTGACTGGCTATTTCTTAACATTTCTATTTCAACAGTTACATATTTTACTTTCAATTCTCTGAAGCTCTAACATCAAGCTTTTATAGAAGAACCCAATTTTGATAAATCTTGACAGGTGATAAAATAAGTTTTACTTTCAATAAGTCATTGCCTCTATTCATTGGCATCAAATAGACTTCACTATAAAAATTTTAATATATAAAATTGTCATTCATGTCCAAAGAACTATTTTCCAGTGGTATAAATCCTTACCTTTTCAACGATGCCTTCAAATTCACCTAGAAACCTATCAAAGACTTCATCAAATGACTAGGTTTCTATTACCTACCCAAGAACATAAACATTTCGAGGGAAAATATCACATAGTCTTCAACATTTATGGAAAAGAATGGTAAACTATCAGGTTAGTTATGCAAATTCATTACTGTTATATTCACTGGACACTATTAAGCAAGAGTAATAAAGAAAAACTCTCTAAAATTTAGTATATTCATTATAATCTTACCATAAGCTCACAGGTTAGGAATTCAGAGGAAAAGTTCGCCACCCTGAGACCTAGAAAAGTACAACCAAAAACATTCTCTATTAGGACTAGTGTTGCATTTCAATTCAAGCACCATAAATGTTAAATTTAATATCAGAAGAAATTTTATTGTATAAGTAATTAGTGTACACATCATTTAACAAAAAACTTTTGACTACGATATTTGACTGAAGTAGCATTACAGTTACTCAGCTCACATCAAATGATTGTGATTTAAGATCTATTACTCAAATTTGGGCTCTTTGACGCAGGGATGACAAGAAGGAGAGAATTTTTATTGTCTCTTTTGCTTCTTGTGGGATTTTGGGTGAGCAACATATTTGCCAGCAAAATGTAATTGTATATGTTATTTTAAATAAACTTCTCAGTTTACATTAATTTAACAGTGTCAAATATATACATAGCCATACCCATATATACTTGTAACTGCAAGAACACACACACACCAAAGTGCTTATCATATTATGATCCTATTTTTATCTTTTTTATTCTGTTTTAATCATTAAGTGATACATAGCTCTTCATGAATATCAATATTCCTCTATCATAATTTTAAAGGCTGCATTATACTCCCTAGTTCACTATACTCTTACATTGTTTAAGATAGTTAATTTAACAGTAACACTACACGACACTGGTCAATATTATTGTGTTTAAATCAAGCCATTTGGTTACCATCACGTGTGATCATATTTAGTAGCTAATGCACTCTGAAAGAATTTTCTCTTTTGATGCAGTGGTAACTTACTAATCAAAACACATTTATGAAGCCCTTAAATTTGCTTATTTCTGGGTAGATATTGTTCTATATGAACAAAAGAAGAAAATAGAAAATTTAGTCTCTACCCTCAATGAAGAAATTAGTAGTATTCATAAACCCTTTAGAAAACTCAACACTCACTGATACATAGGCAGGTGCTTTACTGTGATGTATTGCAATACAAGTTAATAGAAGAGACAAACTGTAATAGACTGAATCTTTTATATCAGTGTCTTAATGAGTGGTGTTGTTTTAGGGGATACGTTTTTCTCAGATGTCTATGCATTAAACTGTTGCAACTGTTTTCTACTGTAATTGAGGGAAAGATTATGTAACAGTTTATCTGACAGAGGAACGTGATTTAACTCTTAGGAGGGATTATTATATGTGAAAACGATTCTTACGCTAAAAAGAACCACTTGAGAAGTGAAATGAAATGTTTCCAATATTCTTGTGATGAAATGTTAGTGGAAAACAAAATACCACCATCACTGAGGTGTAAGCGTTCACATTCAAATTTATTGTTCTTATTCTGCAAATTGAAATGCATGTGTGAAGTGAAATCTTCAGTAATGAATGCTCAGACTTTCTTGGTCAAAGTTGCTGAGCTCTTTGGTGATAGAGACTTGACTGCACTGAGCCTCTGATTCTCCATCCACTGCATTTCACTCCAGTTATTGGCCATTGCTCCATGTCTCCTTGTTCCCAAATTGATAGACATTGTTTACATGCCTTCTGTAAGTGTCTCTACTCCCCATTCCTTTTATAAACCCCAGTGGACATGGATTAAGCTGTGGACCCCGCAGGCTCATTATTCAATTACTTTCTGCTTCCATTTTCCCTGCACGAGGAAGGAATGAGAAGATGACTTCAAAAGATCTACTTCCTATTTGTTTTGTTAAAGAAGAATTTCCCAAGAGTCTAGTGTGGTTTGAATGCTTAGACTTCAAAAAGTGAACCAAGGAATTATAATGACCTGCCCCTCTGCTCTCCTTTTTTATCAAGAGGTGTATCAAGTTAAATTTGGGACAAATGTTAAAAGGTTGAGTGTTAGAATCAACATTCAGCTGAAAATAAGTATTGCCACTGTGGAATGAACTCTTTGGATACACAAATTTAAAAGCATAATTGGTATTAACATTTTATTATTAAAGATGTAAAGTCAAGCTTTAAGGTTTGAGATTATAATGCAAGAATGGTAACTTCTTTTAGCACCATCAGATGCTGGATTACTCCTCCAAGCACTGTGTTGCTTATTTGCAATATTAAATTGACACTTTTAGCTAAATAATAGAATTTGCATCATAAAAAGCACATAAGGAGATTTATGTCCTCCAGTTACATCTAGGATGCTTAGTAAATCCAAAGAACTCCCTTGTATGTATTACTGACGTTGTTATACTGATTAGATATGGTGGACACACAGACTGTAAGTCACGGCTCATGTTTAAATTCAGGGAG
Source organism: Equus asinus (assembly GCF_041296235.1). Classification (NCBI taxonomy): domain Eukaryota; kingdom Metazoa; phylum Chordata; class Mammalia; order Perissodactyla; family Equidae; genus Equus; species Equus asinus. The sequence continues at coordinate 42,907,032 of NC_091812.1, forward strand.
TCCAGAAATGCATATGGCTAGTTGGTCTTCAAAACCAAAGCCGAGCCAGAGAGGTGATTTTAGGCACGTAAGAAGGCCAAAGCGGAAGGACAGCTCATCCCAACTTTAATCCACCTTTTTCTATGATTTACATGGCCTGACTCAGGCCAAGATACTGAGTACTGGGATCTATTTAAAGAAGAAAGAGTCAATTTTAACATGCTATGGATAACTATTTTTAGGGGAGAGATCTGTGGTGAAGGATCAGTTATTAAACTGTCAATGACATTGGCACTGGATTAGTTTTATCTGTGATGCATTTCAGGAAATTTTGTTTCACACGATAAGATGCCAGCTAAATGAATTTGATCAGATATAGTTCTTTCATTTCTCCTAGTTATCTTTGGAGGAATAACCATTCACAAAGAACTTATGCTAAGCCCAGTAAGCAAACCTCAGAAAAAAATGATCCATAATTCTGGAATTCTAGTATCCTAAACCCATCATATCAAAAAATGAATGTTTCAGAGTAATGTTTATATAACTATAAATTACTGCAGAAATTTTGAAAAGTTGTACTTGAGTTAGTATTTCTATAGATTAATGCCATTTATGAATGGATTTATTGGATATGAGACTGAGCATTTGGAGAAATTCATGGAATCAGCATGTCAGATGGTGACTTCTCTGATGTTAAAAAGAATTTGAGGGCTTTATCTCTTCTTGGCTTAATTTTGCAGGGAAGTTCAACTTTTTGGAGGCCATGGGAGGGGGTTGAATTTTAAAATAATTTGAAACCCTAAAAATTGTCGGATAATTTTAAATAATTGTGAGTGATTTTAAAGACAGTTTGGTGGGTTTAGGAAAATAATAATTAGCAATAGATAAATAGTACAACGTCAAGATTTCTACACTTTATGTCATATTCTCCATTGATACTTACAAAAGTTTCTTCTCTTAGAGATTATTTTCCACATGTTCAGATAAGAAATTGGACACTAACAATTTCATGAATAAACTCTAAATTGTCTTATAGCTAATATATTGTAGAGTTAAAATTCAACCTACGTTTAATTAATTTCAGAATCACAATTAAGTCATATACCAGGGTAGGATAATATTAACAGATAACATTTACCTAATGCACACCATATGTCAGGCACTGGCCTAAGTATTTTGTATGTATCAATTCATTTAATAGTCACAACTGTATCTCCACTTTATAGATGAACAAAAGTGATTTGTGAGAAAGTTTTCCTTTATTACCCAAGATTATTTTTTTTAACCCAGAGATCCTGGCTTCAGAGTATGTCCTATGAACCATTATAGAATACAGTCTCTACGTGATATTTGATCATTGTGCAATATTCTTCCAAGTATTATTTCAATGAACATAAATGCATTATTTTTTTCAGGTTTAGGGGTGATGTAATTACACATTTATTATGTGTCTACTACCACCCTAGTTGGTTGGTCCTAGGTAATAATAGTAGTTGACATTTATTGAACATCTACTATGTATCAGGAAGTATGTTAAGTGCTTTAAATCCATCTCATTTAATCCCTATAGCAATCCTACCAGTTATTGTGATCACTCTTAACACATAGCAAGAAAACTCATTAGAGTGGTTAATAAAAGTGCTCAAGAGCACAGAGTTAGTAGATGGTATAGCTGAGTGTCAAGCACAAACTCTCTTATCTCTACTAATTAGATACAGCACAGAGATTTTGATTCTTTTAATAGGGAGGGAGGAAGTGGGAAAGAAATTAGGAGCTTCCATTTTAGTCCATTTAGAAAGAAACTTAAAACTTCAACTTCAAAAAGCAGAGATGTGACTACACTCTCAATTTTTTAAATAAATCTACAAGAATAGTAAATAAAGTCCTTCTAGTCTTAGATAGTGACAGCCCCACAGTGCCTAGCTCATTAAATGCTAAACTGAAACTATGAATTATTTATCACACATGCCAATTTCTAGAATTTCCTGTCAATAAATTTTAGAGTACATAAGATTTTACAAAATATGTAAATTTTATATAATACATGCACAATTTTGGTATAGGTTATCAGAAATGCGTTCTTAGAAAACCAGATAAACTTCTATTCATTTAGAAAAATGCAAATAATGTTTTTTTTAAAAAAAGACTTTGAATTCTTACTTCTTTCAAGGCTGTCAAGCTTATCATCTCAGAAACACAATTCTTATTACAATTGTAGGCAACATGTTTGGGAGAAAAAAAAGTAGACTGTTTGAATAAAACCTGGCATATCGTAAACTCACAATAAAAAACTAATAAACACCTGAACGTTCCAGTAAAGAAATAATTACTGGATAAGCCTTTAGGAAGAAAAATAGCCTGTGTTTAGGTACTAGATTTTACCTTAGTTCAGTAACATCTGAACTTTCTCAATGTCTTATTCAACACCTAGATCATTTCTTTCAAAACAGGTCTTAAACCCTGGGAAAGTCGGAGTGACAGGCAGTGATGGTTTTGGGACTATGAACTCATCCCATGATTAGGTAATCTCTGTAAATCTGTTGAGTAACTATAACTATATATAACGTATATAACCATATAATGTTAGTTCAGTCATTAATTCATTTACTCAACAAATATTTATTCAGCAACTATGTGTCAGTCACTACTATCCTAGAATGGGAGGTTAAAGTGATGAACAAGATAAGTATGGTCCAGTCTCATAGATTTTTATGTTCTGGCTACTGATACTATATTTAAGGATTTCGTATTTTATTGCCAGTATCAAAAGCCACTAGACATTCTGTCATAACAGTCTATAATCTTTTGTAAGGATTCCTCTTTGGGTGTTCCAAACTCTAGCTGAACAAACTTTAATACATTCAAATGGGTTTAACACTATGGCAGAAACTTCTAATTATCCCCAAATATCCTCTTACCTTGTTTTTAATAAGAAAACCACTGATTTTTGGCTAGGTTCATGGACACTGGGAATAAGAATATGATCCTTACTCTTGGTGCCATGAGACTAAGCTATGGCAAAAGCATGCACACAGAAGTGAAGGGAGAAACTTCTAGAAAGTGTCACTGAGGGTAGGAAGTATGCCCATCTTTGTCCCGTTCTCCCATTAATGTCTAGCTAGAAGGCAGAATTAATGCCTGGTGCTCCATTAGTATTTCGTATGGTGAGAGGCTCCCCTCCCCTCCCTGCTCCCTTTAACCCCCAAGGAGAGGGATAAGATAGGAGGGGGCTGGATCCTGGACCCCAGAGAGTATCATCTCAGGCTTGGGTGGATTTTCTTTTGAACACAAGTGAAAAATAAATTCTAGAGAGACAGAAAGTAGATTAACAGTGTTCAGGGACTGAGGGGTGGGAGGAATGAAAAGTATTGCTAACGGATACAAGATTTCTTTTTAGCTGATGAAAATATTCTAAAATTAGATAGTGGTGCTAGTTGCCCAAGGCTGAATATATACTAAATCGACTGAATTGTCCACTTTAAAAGGTTATACAAAAAATCATGAGTTTTATGGTATGTTAATTATATCTCAATAAAGCTGTTATAAAAAAACTTGTGCCTTATATTGCCCTATTGGTTTAATTTGATCTCTTAAATACTTTGGATAAACTTTACACTGGTAGAAAAATAATTGTGCAACATATTCTTTGGGGACTCACATTTGTCTGAACTTGTTAATTTCCTATTATGCACTAACATGTTTGTATATATTAGGGGAAATAAAAATAACAACAAAAAATGACAATGTCCTTCTTCCATCATCTAGAATGTACTGAGGAAAGAAGCTCTTTGTGAATTCAGTAACAATAAGACAAATCATTAATATCTCGGGGCTTTTGTGAGGATTTCATTATATAATTGGGGAAACGACTACATAACAAAATGCATGATCAGGAAAAAAGTTGCCAATATACATTATAGGCTGGCATTTGCATTTTAGCCTGTTAGTAGTGATGTCTTTGCTATCTTTGTAATTGAATGAATATCTGTGTTTAAATTGTGCTTACAGAAAATCAAAATGTTAAAACCTCTAAATAAAGTTTTACCCTTATTAAAAAAGGTATAAAATTAATGATTAAAAATACTTTGCATATCAAATAGATATAGAAACAACAGTAACCAATCCAGTTGGAGGGTGGGGGTTTATGCCTTAGTCTAAAATGTATAGATTCTTATGTTTGATATTTTGACTCAGACATCACTGCTCTGTAAAACGCCTCCCTAAATTATTCAAAGTATTAAAATTTTATAAAAATGTTTCTTTTTGTGTTGATACAATTAGCAACAATAATCTCAAACCACAAGGGGGTGCATTACAAAGAGATCCTCCAAATTCTTTTTCTTGAGTGACATTGTCATCATTTTCCTCAATTGACATTCAGCCATGCTAATTGGTAGAGCTTAAAAAGGTAATAATGCTCATGATAAAAGTTATCATATTATAGATACCTACACATTTAAAAAGAAATTAAAATTGTAAATTATAACTCTCAGCATCACATAATGATCCTTTAGTTACTGGAGATGGTTTTACTGGAAAATCTGTAAGAATGCATAAAAGTTCACAGGATTGGTTTAACCTTTATGCAAATTAATTGGTTACTATAGCAACATTCATTTTCATCTCACTTCAACTGTGGCAGGAGCTCAGACAAGCTTTGGAGCTTCAGTTCTGTGCCTGCCATCATAGCTGTTAGATCCTAATTCCTCCCTATCCTGAAAGTGTATAGCAGTCTTTGGGCCTTCGTCCCTTTTTAGCTTATGCTGAATGGTTGGCTACTTTAACAAAGCCCTGGAAAGTACCCTGCATTCCTTATTCTTTTCCTTTTACCATTTTCTTGCCAACTACCGTTCAGAGGGAAAAGCAAAGTATAGAGCACTACCTCTCAAACTTAAATGCATCACCTGGGATTCTTGTTAAACTGTAGACTCTCGTTGATAATTCCGGACTTGTCCGAAATGCAGAATCTCAGGCTTTGTCTCAGAAATATGAATCAGAATCTTCATCTAAGCAGTATTGACAAGGTTTTTAAAGCTTCCTTAGCCAGTTTCTTTATCTCTAAGATGGGGAAGTCGTAGATCTTCTACATGAAGAACCCCACAGCTTCTCTCTCTCCCCTTAATCTCTCCTCCTCTGTAATTCTCCCCACCTCAATTGGATGATGTTCCTTACAATCCTTTCAAGCTTCTAAACTTTGGAAAAGAAAGCTGCTATACTGAAATATTTGCCTCCATTACTTTTTTTTTTTTTTTTTTGCTATACTACCACACAACTAGTCACACAAACTAGTTACTCATATTTCCTCATCACTATTATTTCTCCACAGTTACTTACCCACCATATTCCTGACAGCCACTAACAGGAAGTATCTCCAGTCCTCTCCTATTCTGTACCTCCTCCTTTCTCCTGCTATGACATAACTCGCTCACACATTTTAAGTGGATTAGTTATTCAGCTTAACAACTTCAATTTTCTCATTCTCTATTTAAAAATACATGTGTATCTCCATTTATTCCTCATCTATTATTTTATCTCCAAAGAACTCTCTTCTCCTTGTTTTCATCTTCTCTTGCCTGTCTGGAACACAACTTTCATGCTTTTTCTAAAGACAGTTTCTCATTCTCCACCTGATCATTCCTTTCAGCCTATAATTTCAAGCCTTCTGTCTCCTGGGGAACTTTGCCTTTAGGCCCCACCTTCTTCAAGCTTCTATCTTTAAATTTTCTCTTGGGTGGGCAGTCCACACTGACTTGCCATCCATTCCAACATGCTTTTTACAGTAAAACCTCTAATGACACCCTATATGAATATCTCCAGAGATGTCAAGACATGAAATATGTGTTCCGTTTTAAGCTATCATCACCCTGGAAGACTTCGCATCACTTGTTAACCACTTCTTCCTTCTTAAACGGCTCTTCTTCCAGCGATTCCACCACTGTCTTCTTATTGCTAGTTTTAGTTTAGTTTTGTTTTTTATTCTGATAATTACACCTTATGGCTTTGCTTTGCTTTGCTCTCCTTCTCAGTGCCTTTGAAGAGCCAGTCTTTCAGCACGTCTATCCTCAGTGCCAAAAACAGTGCCCAGGGGCATAGCTGTGTTCAGGAATTTTTGAATGAATGCATGTATCAATACTTGAATATATTTTCTGATCCTCTCCTCTTTCTATATGTTTCATATCTGAAATTCCCCTCCTACACATGGCTTCGATTGTCATCTCTATGGGAAGTATTTCCAAATCTAAAAATTCTAGACCAGACTGCATTCCTTGGTTTTAGTGCTACTTGCCTGACTTCTTGCTAAATGTTCTACTTACCTACTGCACAATTACTTTGAAATCAAAACGTCCAAAACAAAATTTATCGCCTTACTGCCAAAACCTACTCAACTCTCTGGATTCTCATTTTCTATTACTGACACTTCTGACTTGTATTTTTCCCCTCGGTTTTATTGGGATATAATTGACATAAAACATTGTTTAAGCTTGGGGCTGGCCCAGTGGCGCAGCGGTTAAGTGCACACGTTCTGCTTCTGGCCTGTCTGGAGTTCACTGATTGAGATCCCGGGTGTGGACATGGCACCACTTGGCAAGCCATGCTGTGGTAGGCGTCCCACATATGAAGTGGAGGAAGATGGGCACAGATGTTAGCTCAGGGTCAGCTTTCCTCAGCAAAAGAGAGAGGAGGGTTGGCAGTAATTAGCTCATGGATAATCTTCCCCCACCCCCCAAAAAAAACGTTGTTTAAAACATTGTTTAAGTTTAAAGCGTACAAAATGTTGATTTGATACACTTAAATACTGCAATATGATTACCACTACAGCGTTAGCAAACACCTCCATCATGTCATATAATTATCATTTCTTTTTTGTGGTGAGAACACTTAAGATTTAATGTCTTGGCAAATTTAAATTTACACTTAGCAAAAAGTGTATAATATAGCATTGTTAACTATAATTACAATGCCATGCAATAGATCCCCAGAACTTATTCATCTTCTAAACTGGAAGTTTGTACTCTTTTACCATTATCTCCCCATTTTCCTCTACCCCTCCTAAGCTCCTGGTAACCACCGTTCTAGTCTTTGTTTCTAAGAGTTTGGCTTTTTTTAGATTCTACATATATATGCTATCATACAGTATTTGTCTTTCTTTATCTGACATTTTTTACTTAGCATAATACTCTCAAGATCCATTCATCTTGTCCCAAAAGGCAGGATTTCCTTATTTTTCTCATGGCTGAGTGTGTGTGTGTGTGTGTGTGTATGTGTGTATGTATGTGTGTGTGAGTGTACACTACATCTTCTTTATCCATTCATCCATTGACAGACAGTTAGATTGTTTTCACACCCTGGATATTTCAAATAATGCTGTAATGAATGTGAGAGCGCGCATATCTCTTTGAGACCTTGTGTCATTTCCTTTGTACATATACCTAGAAGTGGAATTTCTGGATCATACGATCATTCTATTTTTAATTTTTTTAGGGAAACTCCACACCGTATTCCATAGTGGCTGCCCCAATTTTACATTCTCACCAACAGTGCCTAAGGGATCGCTTTCATTCACATTTTTGTTAACATTTATTATCTCTTGTCTTTTTGAGTATAACCATTCTAACAAGTGTGAGGTGATATCTCATAATAGTTTTGATTTGCATTTCCCTGATGATTAGTGATGCTGAGTGTTTTTTCATCTACCTGTTGGCCATTTGTATGTCTTCTTTCGAAAAATGTCTATTCAGTTCCTCTGCCCTTTTTTATATCAGATTTCTGTTGTTGTTGCTGTTATTGAGTTGTGTGGATTCTTTATATATATTGGATATTAACCTCTTATCAAACATAAGATTCAAAAGTATTTTTTCCCATTCTGTAGGTTGCTTTTCCATTTTGTTGATGGTTTCCCTTTGCTGTGCAGAAATTTTTTATTTTGAAGTAGACTCATTTATTTATTTTTGCCTTTGTTGAATGGCTTTTGGTATCATATTCAAAATATAGTTGCCAAGACCAATGTCAAGGAGCTTTGTAATGAATAAAAAGGAAAGCTTTGGGTATGCTCTCATTGGAGGATGGTAGCATGGGAAAATTGGAGGTGTGCTAACTAGAAGCAAGGCATTCTCTGTGATTGGTTGGGGAGCATATTTGGCTTCTCTGGTTGGTTCTGAGTTGGAACCAGGGGGCAAAAATTGAGGAAGTTGATGGTCAGTCACCTGAAAATATCCTGAAAATCCTGGACTTTCCTGACCATTCTGAGCCAATTGCTGCAGAGGTTGTGGTTTGGCTTCCTAGATTTGTTGGTCAGAGTTCTATTATCATATATGGTCTGGTTGTTGTCCATTTTTTTATTATTCTCTCATATGTCATTTTTCATCCTTCTCCTCCAATCATAGGTACATCCCTCAACTCAGCCCCTAATTACATTTATACTACATTATGTAATTCTTGAGGACAGACTCTCTAGTCAACCACCAACAAAGAGTATAACATTTGAAAGTATATAGGTTCAATGAATGTTTGTTAATACAATAACAATCTAATGTAATTGGCATGATGGGAATTATTTTATAGTTATAAGTACATAGTAAAGTTAAAATTTTTGAGTTGAGTTTTATGTACCAAAGCATGTTATTTTGAATATTGATAGTACTTTTTATTGAATATTTATATTCCTTTCTAGTTGTCAATTGCTCAACATGAAACCTACCCAAATTATATTAAAGATAATTTAATTAGTCTCAAAACAAAACATTATTTCCCATGACTCTATAAGGTAAAATATCTTTCTTTCAACTCCTTCATACAGTTTCTTTCTTTAAAAAAATAGGAAAACTCATGAACATTTGCTTATTTCTCTACCATTTCTACAATATAGGCTGTACGTCGATAAGTGATAGGGATTTAGTCAGATACCATGCAAGTTTTTACTTCTTTGACAATATATAAGTATTCTGACATAAGTCTGTCAAAAATACTGGGAAAAATATTTTTCTTTAATATGATTTTTATAATCTCGGATTTCACCAGCACAGCAGATTTGTTCCACTTTACCAGTGTTTGAAGAAAGATTTAGCCATGACTTTATTATTCTTTATCAATTAGTAGGTATTTATTGAACATCTATTATGTGTCTAAATACCATACCATATCAGGTATTGGGAAACATAAAGTATTACCCCTCTCCTATGATGTTTAGTTAGAGAAGTGTCTATCACATCATTGTTGAACAATAAAGGAGGAAAAAGTGTACGTGTATATAGGACATAAAAATATGTGGTACAAACCTAATTGTCATAAATAGTTGGAGAGGGAAGACAAACAGACTTTGCTTTACAAGAAGACAAACCTAGGAACAAATTTAAGCTGTATAAAATCTAAGATCAAATTGTAGCTGTATTGCATCAGGCAAGTTAACTTATTGAGGCCTCAGTAATGATTATAGTAGACAATAATGATGATGATAGCAAACGTGTGAAGATTACATGTATTCTAGGATTTTCATACACTAATCAGTTCAATTAATCCTCCTAACAACTCTGAGCAGTAGGCACTTGTGTATTAGATCTATTTTATAGATAAATTAACTGAGGAACAGAGCAGTTAAATAACTTGCCCAAAGGCTTACTGAATTACCAGGATGACTGAAGGGTTTGGTCATACATAGATATGTGGACCCTGCCCCCAGAATTTCTGATTCAGTAGTGGGGGAGTGGCGTCCCAAAATTTGCATTTCTAACAAGTTATCAGGGGATGTTGATGCTGCTGATCTGGGCACCCCACATTGGGAACCACTCAGTCAGTGCTTACTAAACAGAATCACACTTATCCAGTCTTGTCCTCTCAAAGCTCACAATCTAATAAAGACTTTGTTTTGAGAATACATAAAGGTTTACACAAACAAAATAAAAACAGGATCCATACAGATTAGTTAGTAAAATAGAAACATATCCATGTAAGTTATGTGCATGTTTAATAATCAAATCTGGTTAAAATTTATAAAATAAAACCCAAATGGAAAGAAAACTCAGTTGGCTAAATACATTATGCCAATCACTTACTGTCGGATTTTACAAAGTTCCTATATGCTAAAACACATTTACAAATTAGAATCATACAGCAAATACTGTTACATAACCTATTTTTTTCATGGTATGATATATCACAATCATTTTCTATAATCTGTTAGAATGTGAGTATCACAAGGGCAGGGGTCTTTGTTCCCTTCGTTAATACATCCTAAGTACTTAGAACAGAGCCTAAAACATCGAAGGTGCTCCTAAATGTTTGCACGTCTTTCACGATTTCTTTTGGTTAAAAGAAATTACAGAGTCAAAAGATCTGAATGGCTTTACAACTTTGGATTGGTATTACCAAAATGACCTCCAGAAAGAATGTACCATCTTCCACTCTCACCACTCTGTGCTCTTGAGCTTAATTCCCTTGCTCATAAACTACTTCATGTATCTGCCAATAGCAACAATTACTCCTACATGTGTTTACCATATGTTGTTTTTCAAATTTTAGCATCTCTAAATTCAAGATGCATACCCAATGGAGTAATTTAGCTTCTTTTTTTCTTTTGGTAGAACTCTATAAAATAATAATTTGTCTTACAATTCATGGTATTTTAGATTCAAAAGAGAAAAATCCAATGACACATAAATACTAGTGCTGTATTTGTGAATACTAGTCATAATTACTTCAAAAGCTATCTAATGCTGTTAAACATTTTGAAATACCACTGGAATACTGTGTGCTGAATGTTGTCGTAGATCGCTGATTAACTTCCTAAGAAACATCCTATTTTCCATAGCCTTACTGAGGCATCAGAAACACAGATGACCTGTCTTAATTGCTACAAATCAGCATTACTTGTCCTATGTTTAAAAGATATAGCAGAAAGAGAGAACATGTCATCAAATTTAAATGGACAAAAATTTTAAAAAAGAAAATATATATTAGGAAGTAAACGAAAAATTGTGAATATAGATGCAAGCAGAAACCTCTAATTTTTCTATAGAAGAAATGTATAAAATCTTCAGGATTTTACTGAATTTATCTGGCATATGCCATAGTGTGCTGCTTTTACTCTCAAATATTAAAAATTAATTACAAACCAGATAAAACTATTGTGTTCTTTTTCACTATTACATAATTTTCAACATTTTAAATGTTTAGGAGCAAATATTTGTTCATTCAATTACCTGGAAATAAGAAAGATGAAATGGTGTGGATTGCTTCAAATGACCAATAAGCATCATAAAAGTCAACCTTGTTAGTAATACACAAAAGTTAAAATTTAATAAAACTTTGCCACAAAACTGAACATATCTTATTTAAATATAACATTAAAAATTGTAATGCTAAAATTTTTCTAAGCTTCAGTTTCTCCAAATGGAGATATAAAGAGGTCACATCTAATTACAAGGATTGACTGATATAATCCATGCAAAGTGTGTAGAAAAGTTCTGTCTCATAGTAAGTATTCAACTAATATCAACTATGATGATGATGTTGATGATTAAAATATTTAGAAAATAAATCTATGAAGTTACTCTAACTAAAGCTTTATTTTTCTCTTCACTTTTACTTCTGTAATTAACAAAGGAGTCATAGCAGTGGTGGTACAATTGCCCACCTTCATAAACGTGAATATAGAAAAAATATTAGCTTCCTATGATGCAGAAGGGGCAAGGAATGCAAGTACATATGTGTACATGTATATGTATATCTAATATTCTATCTATATTCACCTCTGCAAAGGTTTGAATATTGAGCTACCTTTCTCCTTAAAGAAAGGGATACACAGTTTTGTTGTTGTTACTTAGATTTTAATAGTCCTTTAAGGACTTCTGTGAAAGAATATGATGAGAATGGAGTTTGTGGCTAGAGGGGCTTCCCCGGGGGAAAATGTTGAGAATGCAGGAGGGGGTCATTCCAGATTACAAGAGGGCTGGAGGACAAATGCCAAGTGATTGAGCATGAAGGGCATTCCCAGAGAGCAACCACAAGAGCTAACAGGATTTTCTTAAAAAGGGAGAGGACCCTCTCTCTGTCCTGAAAGTCAGACCTAGGGGAGAAAAAAACTGAAGATCATTGAGGAAGTTGAGTCATTTTCAACCTGATCATTAGCCTTTGTTGACGTGAGAATCTCTCATCACCCAGTTGTCACCTGGAGAAATCATCCCTTTCTCAGGATAGCACCCCAGCCCCCAGCAACTGACTGTACACGAGGAGTGACACCCTTCATGACTTAGTTCAGTACCCTTTTCATTACCCAAGGAAGACATCTGCTTCCCAAACACCTAAGACACCTGCAGCCAGAGTAAAGGTGGTTGGAGCCCTGCCGTCTATTGGATGGTAGTACAGAATAGCACCATTGCATCTGTACACCAACCAAGGATGGTAGTTAATGATGCAGTTATTTTAATTCTATAGTATCCCTGATGCATGGGAATCATCAGTTCAGTATGAAGCATTTTAGGACATAAAGGAAGAACACTTGATAAAATACAACAAGAAAATAAAAAGCAAATATTCAAAGAGAAATGAGTTAGAGAAATTTCCTTAGACACAAGAGTTAGAATGTTTTATAAGTTCTCAAGATGGGCTATATAACGGACTTAATGCAAAACACCATTCCTATTAGCATCCATTGCAAAGGATTTTTCTCTTTGGAGAGTGTATGTGATCACATGAGCACACAAGTCCTTTGCAAGAGTTTATGTTTAACTAGGGAAAAATATATTTACTTAAGAATAACCATAATACATATATTGATGCATGTGCAAAGGAACACACAAGTGTACATTATTTATCATTATACTTAAGTTCAATAAGTATTAATTTATATACTGTGTTTATTCTAATATGTGAGTCACAATGCCAAGTTAAAAAACTAGGTAATATTAAAGGTATCTTTAGTGAGTACTTTTTTCAGCAGAGAGGCCGGATAAAATAAACAGCATGCCAATAGAATAATTCTTGAAGAATAATTCTTATCTGAGTCCTCTACATGTTGCACATGTATTATATATAAACACTTTTATAATTCAATAAAATATTCAGAGGTGCTCTTTGCACCTCCTTAATGGTTCTTGGAGGGATGATAACGTACTGTATTTTTTCTATTGTTCACTTTATATTTTTTAATATTTTTTATTTATTTTTTTATTTAGAGAGGTAAATTGTTATTGTAAATACACAGAAATATTTTTAAGCCATTACCTCATATATCATTTGTGATGTTAGCCTCACTTTGCAAAGACTAGCAAAATGTATAAGAAATGATTGATTGCTAGTTTTCTTTCAGATGACACAGCGACAAATAAAAAGCTGAAATAACATAGTCTAGGATTGGTTAAACATTAAAGATGTTACTGTGTGCACCAGTCCGTATTCTTCAAACTGGTATCTAAATTGTCTAATAGGATTATGTATATGAAATGGACAATGAGTGGACTATTATTAGCTTGAATTTATTCTAAATGTTTGGGTATAAAGAAACATAAAACACATTTGTCCCTCAATCTAAAATGTCTTTCAGAATTATAAATCAGTATATATGAGATTCACAAATCACACAAGTCAGTATACAAACTTAAACATTAATGAAATTGGGTTCCATTGCTTGGGCAAGACTATTCCGCTATGAAAGAAGCTGGATTTATGCCATGTTATAAGGCAATATACCTCAATAAAATAATTTTAAAAAAAGAAACTGGATAGGTCAGAGAAAGGAGTAGTAAGTCAATGCATCTCCATGCCTGCTAATGTCGATGAAGCTAGAGGTGAGAAGCTGTCAGTGGTCTCTGAAAAACTAATGAAAGTGATGAGAGAGAGAATAAGTCTTAAACACCTGCCAAATTCTAGCACAGAAGGGGGTGGGAGGGTCAAGGAGGAGGATCAACATTGTAGTTAAAAGCAAAAAATGGGCAAAGATAAAAGAGGAACACATATAACCTCCCCCATTATAGAGGATCAGCTCATCCAAGTGGGAGAGGGAAAAAAACCATAACCTTGAACAAAGGTAAAATGCTACTGCTATATGTCAATGGCGTATTAATTATACTGATTGAAGATCATCTTCTCTTCAAAGTGACTAAAAAGTCATAGGACCTGGCTTAAATTCCATTCAGGAAGAAAGAACTAGTCCTACAGATGAACCACAAGGGGAAAGGAAAGAGAAGCTAAAGTTGCTTTAGGATGACATCCTTGAGTAGTGACTCCTCAACATCATGATTACAGACAGAACACGTGCTTAGAGAACTACTCAAGAGCAAAAGTTTTACAGAGTTGCAAAAACAGGAGAGAACTTTACAATTTTATGTGAAGTCAACAGTGTCAACTGTATCAGAAAAGTCAAGAAATAAGGACAGTAAAAAGGTCAATGGTTTGTGGGAAAAAAAGATGTCATTGACGATGGTAGATAAAGTAGTTTCAGTTCAGTAGTGCAAATGGTGAGGAAAAGACAGATGGACAAGAGATAGAGGCAATAGATATACATATATTTGAGAAATTTGGCAGGCACTAACATTAGGAAATAAATAGAATGGAGTATGCCCAATACTGAATTAGCACTGTTGACAAAAGAATATAATCCTGCTCTAATTTTCCTTGCTAACCAAACTAATATTTTTTGTTAGTATCTTGTATTTTTCATCATATTACTATTCATATAAATATTAAATGAAAAAACCACATATCTAGATTAAAGACCTTTATCCTACAAGCTATCATACGCTCAGAACTTCAGGATTTCAGCAACTCTAAGGTAATCTCAATTGTCTTTCTTAGAAATTAGATTTTGTGGAAGCTTATTTTGTTGATCCATATCATAATTCATTTTTGCCTTCATAAGTTGTATCCACCCTAAATTTTCTATCTTTTCTTACCAGAATAGAAATAACTTCATTATTCAGAATAACTTTACTATTCTGGGTACTGGAACATTACAAGTTAAATATCCAATGTATCACAGCAATATTTAATCCAAATTGTAAATTGAAGGAGTTTGGTTAAGTATTCTAAATGTGAGAAGTTGTTTTAAAATTTATGTACGTATATTTTTCTGTGTTTAACGATACAAATTAATTCTGTTTCTCTCCTGTACTCAAACACTAATGTGTTTGATTAATCTTTAAATTGTCTCTCTGTACATAACACTTTAATTCCTTTCTGCATAATGTAAACAATATGAAGACATGGGTGGTTTTAAAATATATTCACAAATTCTTCCGTTACTGCTCTCTCCTTAATATCCACTTCCTTGAGTGGGAGCTGAATATAGCGACTCACTTCTCATTAATAGAAGATGGTTAAAGTAATGATGTGTCATTTCCAAAACTAGGTCACGGATGACATTGTGGCATCTGCTTTGTTCATTCCTGGGTCCCTTCTTCTTGGAGGAGGTAGCTGCCACCTCATGGGGTCACTAACATAGTTCCACATGACAAGGAATGGGGCCACTCACCAAAAACAAACACTAAAATTGCCCAGCACATGAGTGAGTCACTTCAAAAGTGGATTCTCCAGCCTTGGTCAAGCCTTCAGCTGACTGCAGCACGGCCAACATCTTGACTAAAGCCTTATGAGAGACTCTGAGCCAGAACCACCCATCTAAGCTGCTCTTGGATCTTTTTATCATCAGAAATGGGTGAGATTATAGAAAGACATTGTTTTATGCCACTAAGTTTGGGTAACTTCTTGTGTAGAAATACAAAAATAATATATAAAGAAAGGTATGAAAATAAAAATTATAACATGCTGTGAAAAGTGCTGCAATGGTACAGTGGGAAAAGAGAAATGAGAAATCAGCTCTGTCAGGAAGGATCAGGGAGGCGGCATTTGCATTGGATAGGATTTGAAGAAAAATAGGAATTACTCCAGATGTAGAAATGGGAGGTTTTCTGGGTAGAAGAATCATATGTAAAAAGGTCTGGCAACCTGAGGAAGTACCGTGTTTAGAAAATGCAGGAAGTTGGGTGTATTGGTTGTTTAGATGCACGCGGAAACTGGCAGGAAAGTTTGAAAAAAATGTCACACAGTTCGTGTATTTCTGTAAATGACTGAGCATTTGCAAGAAGTGAAATTCTCAAACTGATTACTTGATTCCAGGAAATACATTTCCTCTCAACCATGCATATTTTCTATGGCACAAATCTCTAAGAACATATTTTCAAAGTCTCCATGATTTCTGTGTTAAAACCCCATCACAGAAGAGTCTTTTGCATTCAAGGATAGCTACATTCCTTTTTCACACTCCAGGAGTTCTCACTTCCTACAATTCCTAGAATATACATATACTTTTTTAATCAAACAATTATGCAGCATATACTATGTACAGTATATTTCTAAGTGCTTGGAACATATTAACTCATCCAAACTTCATAACACCATGTGGGCTAGGTACTATTACCATCCTTATTTTACAAATGGGAAGCTGAGGGATGGATAGGTTAACTGATTTTGTCAAGATGACCCAGCTAGTTAATGGTGGAGCTTGGATTCCTACCCAGTCCATCCGGCTTCAGGCATTCGTTCTTTACCACTGTATTTTGCTGTCTCCATGTTACACTGTGGTTTCAGCGAAGAACTCCTGATCATCTATGTCATTTTCACAGGTGAATATCTCCATGAGCACTCAACTTTTCCATCTTGAAATAACACTTTTATACAGTTTCTCAAAATATGTTTCATAAGATAATCTTATGAGATATTTGGTGGCAAATAGTCAATTAAGTTTGGGAAACAGAGGACACTGTCACATTTTCTTGGGGGTGCCCAACAGATGTTAACATGTCCAAGGCTCTGAAAATTCCTGCAAAAACAAAGTCCGTTTTTATAAAAAAACATATTATGACATATTTCACTCGAGTTATTTTCAACTGTTTTCAAATTCATTTGGGGGTATTATGTTTCTAATTGCTTGTAACATCTCACTGACTACTCTTTGGCAGCTGTTAATCAAGGATCAAATAATTACTCTTCTACTTATTAAAAATTGGCTTATCCACAACAAATACCACTGTGAAAGGAAAAGCATCCCCACTAAGGTATACCTTGACTCTGAAAAATCCCATATTTATTATGGATCTAGTTATAAATGACAAAACTCTTTCACTAGGAAATCAAACTTCCTTACTCTCCTTTTTGCTACTGGAGATTCCCTTATTTTATTTCTCTACTTCCTTCTTATTCTTGGCCCTATAATCAATCTTATTCCATGATTATCCCTGAACCTGCTCTCTGCCTGAGGCCCTAGTCAAGCACTTCTCCTCACTCAATCACCACCTCGCAACCTCCTTCTGATATTCTGGGGATTGGGACCAAAGGTGGAAAGTCTGATCATAGAATCTTGAGATGAAATAAAAATTAAAATGAACCCTAGGCATCTTTTAGTCTAACCTTTATCCAGGTGAAAATAAAATCACGAAGACTTCAAGAGGTTAAATGATGTGCCTAGGGTCATGGATTTAATAAGGATTTGAGCTTGCTTTGAAGCAGTCATTTTCTGATTGCTGATTCGGTACCTTAGTGGTCTACGGTGTGAAAAGCAATAGAGAAGAAGAAGGGAGATAAAATGGTATTCTGCCACGTGAGCAGGACTTGAGCTGCCACTTGGCTTGGGTGAAGAGCAGGCTATTAGGATTTGTACTCCCATTGTACCCACCAATCCCTCAATACCAAAAACCTCACAACTAAGGTCCTTGCTTCCACCACAGCACAGACATGCAAGAATATGTGTGGAGAGGTTACCAATTGAAAAATGGCTCTTTCCTCCTGATGGACACAGCCCCACCTTAGGGATGAATTAAAGCCCTCTTTCAACCTCGTGAATAGGATCCCTTATACAGTACACAACCTTCACTACTGCATATGGTAACAGAAAAACAAGGGAAAATGGAGTGAGAGGAGTGTGAGAGGTAAGAGAGAAAAGAAAGGAGAGTAAAGCCTATCCTTTAACTATTTTTTCTATCCTGAATTCATTATAATTACAAATGATTGCCACTCTTCAAAATCCCAATTCCAAATGTGGTTTCTTGCCCTCTGAATATTGAGTATTACATTTTGTTTTAAAAAAGCCTTTTTAATGAAATGATTAAAAAGTAATAAAATCTTTTTGGTAGAAAAATATGGAAAGATATAGAATAGAATTTTTTAGAGGCAACTAAAATAGATCTTTTAAAAACTGTCTTAAACATTTTTCAGTACAAGCTATGTACAAATTTATGTCCTCTTTTACAATTTTTTCATAGTGTATTTTTTCTGTATTACTGGTAAACATACTTTTAAATGTCTCCCCATCATTTATTCTACATTCCAATGACTCAATCCTTCTCATAGTGGCTTATAAGAAAGATTTGTGTTGAGGTGGACTAAGGTTTGAATCTTGGCCCCATCACTACTCAGATGTGTCATCTTGGCAAATGATCTTTAAGCTTCAGAAATTTTTTTTGAAGAAGGTTAGCCCTGAACTAACATCTGCTGCCAATCCTCTTCTGTTTGATGAGTAAGATAGGCCCTGAGCCAACATCTGTGCTCCTCTTCCTCTATTTTATATGTGGGATGCTGCCACAGCATGACTTGATAAGCAGTGTATAGGTCCATGCCCAGGATTCGAACTGGTGAACCCGGGCTGCTGAAGCAGAAAGCGTGAACTTAATCTTTGCGCCACCAAGCTGGCCCCAAGCTTCAGGACTTTTTGATCCAAAGTGCCCCCTTTCCTGACATTTAGCTCCTCACATTTGTTGGTTTCTAAACAACCCCAAATTGGGGTCTTTTGAACTGATAAATGAGAATAGCATTCTACTACCAGGATTATAACAGTGCTAGGTATGCATGATAAATGTGCACCCTCCTCCCCGGAGAACACTGTACCTAACCACACGGTGATTAGGTTTTAAAGTACTATTTAGTACCTATACCTCCATACAATAAATAAAATTAGTATGATTATTACTACACGTCTAGAATCTTATAATAGGTGACAGTCCCTGAGCGCTTGTGTGCCAGGCCAATGCTAAACAGTGCCCTTGTATTCTCTTGCTGAGGTCCATGAGAATGTCATAAATTAAGAACTCATGGGGCCCAGCCTGGTGGCGCAGTAGTAGAGTGTGTAGCTTCCGCGGCCCGGGGTTTGCCAGTTCAGATCCCGGGTGCAGACACGGCACCGCTTGGCAAGTCATTCTGTTGTAGGTGTCCCACATATAAAGTAGAGGAAGATGGTAATCGATGTTAGCTCAGGGCCAGGCTTCCTCAGCAAAAAAGAGCAGGATTGGCAGCAGATGTTAGCTCAGGGCTAATCTTCCTGAAAAAAAAAAAAAAAAACAACCTCATATGATGCCCATTTGGAGAACTGCAAGACTGAGTCTTAGCAAGGACATATATTTTATAGTATATGTATAAAAGGCCACTTACTCTTTTCATAAATGTCTGAGCAGGGACTTTAACTGACACCAATTCAAACCTGAAGGTATGCGCTTATCCATGGTGCCTCATACCCTTTTTGGCTTCCCCAAGGCCCACCATGGGCTTTCATGGGCTAGGTTTGGATACAGTCCTTCCTCCAATATCTATAATCTCTGCTTCTGGAACTTTTTACCACAGGCTCGTTCTCCCATTCTATCCCTCTATGTATCTCAATTTCTTTTTCTTATATTCTTATCTTTATCTCTCTGTTTCATTCTAAGTAGTTTCTTAAAATTTATATTCTAATTCATTATTTGTCTCTTTGGTTTTCTCTGTCGATGATTTAATCCATATTTCCAAAATTGCTTTTTTTATAATCAGAATTTTTAGAACTTCTGCAAACTTAAAAACACCAGCACATATTTCTACACTAGCAATAACCAGCTGGAAAATATAATAGAATATGTTACCATTCACAATAGAAAAAATGCTATAAAATATCTGGTTATTAATTGAATACAAAATTTTTAGACCTCATGAAGCAGATTGTGAAACTCTATTGAAGGATACTAAAGAAGACCTTGAATAAACAAAGGAATATATTAATGAAACAAAATTATTTAACATTGTTAATATCTCAATTGTCCCAAAAGTGTTCCCTTTGTTCTCAGCTTGTTTCTTTGTTGTATGTAAAGTGCTCGGAGTCCAAGGGGATGAGTTACAGATGAGTTCTTGGAACGTTACAATTTGTTAACTGAGGACTGCTCTTCTTAGGCTGGGTTCCTGTGTGTGGGATACACAGGCTAATCAAGTGGAAAAAAAAGGTATCACAGAGGCAGGAGAAAGCACAAGAACAAGGAGGCTTTCCTGCAATGTCTTTATAACAAATTATTTGAGATGATAATAGTAAACTTTTAAATTGAGACCAAAAACAGCAGTAGAGAGCACAATTGAGAAGTTTAGGTAGAAAACTTACACCCCGGTATGTTCCTTTTCTGAACAAATGTAATAAACTCTGTTCCTCTGAAGGCAGCACTCATAGAACGCCATTCATTCCTTCATTCCTTCTTTGTCTGTCAGCCCCTGTTGTTAGGATTAGGCATATCACAGAAAATAAATGTTCTAGCCTGGCACACTGGCATGTAAGGAGAGTCATTTATTTCAGTGTGAGAAGTGTCTAATGGAGTCTGTGGCAGTGTAGAGGAAGCAGTGATGGGCACAGTTTTGACACTGCCTGTTTCCTCGTATCTGACAACCAGGAGGCCCTCCCTCCCCTACAAAGAGCATCACCTGTCTGATGAGCTCCCTTTAAATGTTAGTTCTTCCCTGCTTATCCTCAGACTGAATCTCACAAGACATGGCTAGTATTCTATAACAATTATAGCAGAACTGCTCATCCTTCTGTTTTCATTCTCTGGTTGATAACTTAGCTATAAAAAAAAAAATACTCTCTTTGTACTAAAATTTAATGAAGAGTCCCTAAGTGTAAGAACATTTTTTCCCTTCCTCACAAAATCTGAACTATCTTCCCACATTTTTTCAGTCTGTCTTCCAGATAGTAGCTGTGATAAAGATATATCAGCTAGTGAAGTTACAGACTGGTTTTTTTTTTCCACTTGTACATTTCATGATGCGTTTGGTTGTTAGGGTGACTTTTTTTTAGTTCAGGGTATAACTAAAGCTATGTAACCATCAGTAATGAAACCTGGATATTTTAATTGAAGAATGGCCCCAAAATATGATTGAAAGGGCACAACGCTGTAAAACAAAATAAAACAAACAATGAAAACCAATCATCAAAATAAACAAAGAAAAAACACGGGGATCATCCAGGGCAAATACACTAGGAAAAAAGATTCAATTTTGTGTTTATATATGATGCAGAATTTAATAATTTACTTGCTATAATAATGTTTGTTACAATTACTTTTGATAAAAGTTTTCTTTTCATTATGAGGTTGGAAAAAATCGATTTACCCTTAAAGAAACTTTCAGTTAAAGCTGACACTTAACACTGAGTTGATAATGCTCTGGAGAATGGTGGCATTGACCTCTACACTTTATATCTAAATCAGGGAAGTGTCTGTGGGGTCATATAAGTAATATATGGTTATTGTAAGATCATAGGTTCACTATTTCATCCTAAAAAATTATAAAAGTATGCATGATCTATTATTTTTCAAACGATGGATTTAGGGATATTTAGATCAACAATACAATGACAGGCTCTTAGTTCAAAATTGAGACCATTATAATTAATACAGGTATAAGATCACCATAAATCTATTTATTGGTTCAGGAAATAATGGACAGCTTTGTGTCAGAGTCTGTTCTAGATGCACTGTTGAAGAGAAGACAAAGATCATTGCCCTGGTGGAAGCTGCATTATATCAGGTGGAACAGAAAATATACACCATATATAACACATGAGTAAATTACGTATTATGCTGGGTGGTGAAAAGTGCTAGAAAAATCAAATAGTGGAAAGTAAAGGAGATTTGGATTCCTTGGCATAAGCATGAAGTTTGCAGTGAATAAATAATTATAGGATCTCTGGTCATCGTAAATCTGTGGATTCTATATTTCATACCACTAATTCATTGAGGATTGGAGGCTGAGTGTGTATGCACATGTCAATCAATCTTCTTCTGGGAAGATGATCTATTGCTTTCATCAGACTCTTAAAGGGATCATGTTCCAAAATAAAAAGACTGAAATTTTCAACATTTTGTTTTTCACAAAGCTAGATAAACATCGTGCACTTCTTCCCTATTACCTTTACATTTATTATGAATAACTGTGGGAGTTAGACTTTTTTGTAAGAAACTATGTTATCATTACATGTGTTAATATTTACTTCCAATCTGAAAGTGTAAGTAATAAAATCAATGATACAAATTATCCTGGCTTTCTCCTCTTAAATTTCAGCCTTTTTCTATTTAAAGAGAAAATGAACTTAGAAATATTGAATGTGATCATAATTACTTCTTCCACCAATATATTGAATTTCTGGATTTAAACCAGTGGTCATTAAAAACAACATCTAGAAAGTGTCAAGTACCTGATGAAAACTAACCGTCAATTCCTTCTAAACAATTATAATTTTATTCTATATAAGATTATATTGCTCCAATTATTTATATCTAAAATGAAGATTCTAATTTCTGCTTCAAAAGATTACTATAAGAATTCAATCAGGTAATATATAAGAAAACTCGTCCTATATTGTATTCCTTCTTTTTCTTTATAGCTAGCATATCTGTAATTTTCCCATTATTACAAAAAACATACAAGGATTCATTCTTATGATGGAGTCTTCCTTGACACATAGTTTCTCCAGTGTTATCAAATCTTAATCCTCTCTAGACAATCTTTGAGATTGTCCTTCATTGAGAGAAAGCTGCTTTCCCCCTAGTTTTCCTCTCCTTTTTTTGTAATCAAGACAAATAATGCCAACCAACCATTACTGGTTTATAATCCCCCTGCCCCAGCTAGCTCTATGTGAATGATTCAACAAGCTCATATTAGAAAGTTCAAAATAATTTGAATAACATGTGCTATCATGAAAAAAGTTATTTTTCTAAAGTTTTCCAAATTGGTTTCTATGTTTTAGGAGATTAGGTTGTGTTAAAAAAAAAAAATACATGAGAATATGAGTAGGGAAAAAAAAAAAATGATCTCCCTTAAAGCACTAATTCACAATTGATCTGTGAGCACAGTGATTAGGTTAAAAGGCTGCAAATATCTGGTTAAAGGGAAATTAGAAGAGGTAATGTATAAATGAGATGAATTGCATAGATAGGATGCTTCTGAGGAGGTAAACATCAAGACTGAACATATGCTGCAGGCTGTGATCAGGACATCTTCATCTTATCTGGGTTAGGCAGGGAATGAACCATGAGATGAGTTGCTCCACCTACTTCAGGTACATAAGTATTTGACCCTGGGTCAGACAAAACCAAGTACACCAAGGCCTAAACAAGTTGGAGAGCTCTGAGATGTTGAAGCACCAGCTTTTATACCCAGCTCTGGTGCCCTGAGTTTCAAAATTATGAGCAATAGCAAATAAAAGTTATATAAGTCATGGCAGGCTATAAAGTATAGAGAGATCTCAGAACCTTTGCGAAGAGTAAAAGTTTGTCTACTCTTTTTCTTTAATGTAAATTTCAACTGATATCAGGCAACAAGTACAAGTGATTAGAAAGTTATTGACTTCTTGCTGTAAACTATTTCTTTTAGCTGAAAATTTTATATATAATATAATTTTACTTTAATTTCTAAAGTTTCATTTTTTACTGGCAAAAATAAAAGTGTATTATTTGAGAGATGTTCCCCAGGTTTTTAGTCATTAGTACTAAGAGTGAGAGGACTACACTACTTGATGAAAATATGGAAATATGCACTAGCATCTCGGTGACAAATCCTCCACTGTAGGCATAAGGCCCTGATTAAACACTCTATATGCATCCAGTCAATACAATGCTATTCCAGGGACAACATATACTATAGAAATACAGAATTAACTCATTTAACAAATTTAAATGCATTCCTTTTAATTCATTAAGACATGATAAGAGCAATTTTGAAAATCAAATTCCTTTTATCAAAGTCAATTAAGATTCAATTTAAGCAAGGGTATATTCAGATTTTGTGAGAGGAATGTTTGTCCTTTCTACTCAAAACGATTTTTATATAAAATAAAAGAGAGGTCAGTAGTTTTAGTTCTAACTATAACAAATTAATGTATTTGTATGTTTTGGAAAGAATGTTTTCTGTTAAAGAAAGATCTTCCAATATTCAGTACAAGAAATAATTTTAACTCTAAAAAACGATGGAAATTCATTATGTTCCACAAAGTGTTGTTTAAACTGGAAATTTTATAGCGGTCCTGCTCATAATCACCATTACTATTGCACTTCATTTCATCAAAACATATCTCCTTTTTCATAGCTTATCATATACAGAAATTTAAACCATGTCTATATACATGAGTGACCAATTTTCAAGAGCATATGTTTGACAAGGTCAAAATGAGTCATTTCCTTGGCAAAAACATTTACATTTCTGGTCTTTAATCGCATGTCTGCAGTTCTTCAGAAGATGATTTCAAAAGAAACTAAAAGAAGAATAAAAGTCTATAAGGAGAGATAAATTGAGACTTTTTTCTTATAAACTCCACAATCTTGTTTCTAAAAGAGGTTGTCCCTGATATTATTTAGGTAAAATCTAATAGGCCAGAGATTATTTTCAATTATGAAATATATGTTCCTAAACTCAGATTACTGTTTTTCTCTTTTAAAGCTGCTTGAATGGAACTTGCACAGCATTCTATTTTTATCCAGCAAAACATTTCCTTTCCTTTTGCCCAGTATTTTCATATAATTTATACATTGGAACCTTAAAATAACTTCATCCCCTAAGACTTTGTTTCCATTCTGCATTAGATAATGTTATAATGCAATACTTTTCATATTGAAATAAAGTTCGATTTAAAAAAAATTGAGCGCCTATTATGTGTAAAGCAGTATGCTATGATTGAAATAAAATGTTTAATATATATGGCCCATTTAAAAATTTTTCTTTGATCTGTCTGGTCACTGACCTGTATTGTCTATGTCGTTGGAAGCCATGAAACTTTTACATGAAAAAATAAGCTAGGAATAAAGCCTAGCAAAGATTTGGAGCATCTGCTCCTTCTTATATTGTCACTACATTTTCAATGCATTTTTTGTTTATTTGCATGTGTGCACATTATGAAAAACCTGATTCCCCACAACCAACGTTTTCCAGCCTATATAGTTTGCTAATGATTTAGACTTCATAGTATAGGCAGTAAGGAACAATCGCAGATGTATAATCATGCCAATTACATGATGAACTTTGGGTTTTTGACCGATCATTATGGAGAACGGACTGGAAGGAGTTGAGATAGAAGTCAGAGAGAACAATTAGGCAGTTACTGCAATAATACAAGCACAGGAATTATTTGTCAAATTTCCTTATAAGTTTCAAAGTCCTAACAAATGTTAGTTATTATTAGTGAGATTAATGTTTTTGGTAATTTAGCCTCTTTGGATTAGGAGCAAGAATGAGCTCCCTTAGACACATTACCTACTGTAATGGGGCTTGTCATAATGAACTCTTTTACGTTATAAGTAAAGGCCTAAGTGCAAAACTAAGTGGCTGCCTGACTGTTTTGCACTACAATGGTCCAGCTGTCTATTTAAATCACTCTTATGCTAAAAAGGAATCTGTTATTATTTTAATGTCTTTTGGTGCTATAGAAAACCACCTAAAACTGTTCCACAAGTCTCTTTCAAGAGTGGGCTTTCCTTATTGACCAGAAAGAATTTTCCTAGATGTAATCTAATTTAAATGGCACATAAATCTCCAATTTGCCATTTGCTACATAGATAACCATAAGCACTCTAATAAGAAAATGTAGGTGTCATTACACTTGATCAAATTTACTATTAAGTGACTAGCTAATAGACTTGGAAAATTTTACATCCTTTATCAATGGAGATGTCATTAAAAACAGACCCTGAAGCTAGTTCCTGAATTTCATTCTAAAAGCAGAGCACATTATCCTTATCTGGTTCTGTTTCATTATAATTAGTTTCGTCTCCTTTAAAGCTTATTGTATATTAGAATGAAATCTAGGGATTTTTTATTTATTTATTTTTTCAACTACAAACAGCTTTCAGGTATTTCCTGTCTTTATCCCTGCCTGTCGCTGGTATGGAGATCTCACAACATCTGGGAAGCTATGCTTCCAGTAATGGCTGGCAAGCTTAGAAAAATAGCTATGAACCTATATGTTAAGTAAAAAAGTCTCTGATCAAAAATTTTAGGAAAAAGCCCTAATACTCCTGAGTTTTAGCCTGCAGAAGCAGCCCTCTATTATAGATTTACAATACCTCCCACCTGGGGGTATCACAAGCCTCTAAAAAGAAGGCTGTCTGACAACAGTAAAACAATTGAAGTCCTGGCGAAAAGAGTAGCTTGAGGCAGACAAAAACTTCTTAAGGCCCAAGACAATAATTGACCCTCAAGCACACACAGATTGTGTCTGAGTATCCCTCATGCACAGGCCTGCTGGCTATACTTTTGGGAAGAATGTTCTTCTTCAATGGTTAAGGCAGAGAGAGTTATCTGGAAAGCTCCTTTTGGTGGAGAAATATGACTCCTCAGCACTGTTATAAAAATGATATGTTTCTACCATAGCATGGGGCAGCATAATTCAGAGGAATTTACCCTCAAATGAAAACACCCCAATGCAAAACACATGACTGATAACACTCTTTACACAGACTGATTGTAATGGGTTATTTATTTATGCACATTCAAGTCCCTTGAAGGAGAAGATTAGAAGAGTAGCAATATAATTTTACTGATTTAGAGCATAAATTGAACAAATCATAATTCAATCACATTGAAATCTATGGTGATTGTTGGGCATTTCTGTGGTTACTGATGGGTCCTTCATCTAAATAATCAACTCTGTAGATAAAATCATATTATTTAAATTTTTTAGTTCAGACTATGTGCTGGAGAATATGCTACATGAATTTAGCTAAATTCATTCTCAAAACAAGCTTTAGAAACAGAAATTTCTAACAGCTCTATTCTACAAATGAAGAAATTAACTCAAGGCCACACAGCTATGGTGAGTTGGGATTTAATTGTCTGAAGACAGTGTCAGGCTTCCCTTAAGAAACCTAAGGACCAAAAATTTATATGTCTTTTCTTCACAGCTCCAATCTATCTAATAAGACTGAAAAAGATGTAAACTTGAAATATTTGAGGAGAGAAGGTTTAACCCCAAAGATCCTTGCAAACTCTTGTACCAAAATACATAGAGTAGATTGCTAGTTAGAGAAATTTCATTGGTGAGTGTTTTGAGGGATCTTTCCTGATAGATTCCGAAGCTTTGCCCCAGAAGAGCTGCAAGGGTGACCAAGAAAAGGTGGTGAAGGGGAGCAGAGTTTGTCACCCAAAAACTTGCCTCTTTGGCATAAAGATTATTTTAGGCTGATTATTAAGAAACAGCAGACATAGGAGACGCTCTGAAAGCCAAGCATAAATTACCCTTTTCTAAGAGACATTTACATTTATAAGGGAAATCTCCATTTGTAAGGGTGTCTTCTCGCTCTGCACCAGAAGAGGAGGATGAGAATCTCTAGAAACTGTCATCAATGAAGAAGGCAAAGATTTAAATCTGCATAAAAACTATACCCTTGTTTATTGTGCTTTCCCTGATGACCTCTCATAATTGGCTCCCCAATCCCCAACATATTGGTCTTTAGCTAGGGATAATATTTAAGGTGTTGGCTTGGGCCATTTCATGGAGTTACTCAGTTTTCCTGGGTATATTCCCATCTATACAGGAGATATACATGTTACTAATCATCTGTTTCTTTTTATCCTGTTAATCTCTCTCTTATTACAGGGAGGTGACAGCCAAGAACCTAGAAGCATAGAAGGAAAGTTATTTTTCCTCCCCAGCAGTGGCAGGTGGGCAGCTACTGACAAAACAAGGGAACAAAAAATACCTGAGAAGTCCCCCATCAACGTCTCTCTAAGAAACGTACATCAAAAGACAGTGTCAAGTGCCTTTTCCTACAATGGGAATAGTTCCTGTGATATGCTCTATAGATAGTGATTAAAACAGTATAAATATACAGTCCCAGTCTTGAAGAGAGTGAGGGAGTTTTGAGAGTTTTTAGTCATCAGATGCATCTTGCAGATCCTTCACTTGTATTGTAGGGGAAGAAGACAATTCCTCTACCCTCTAGGTCCTTCTGGCTGGTCTAAGAATTAAATCAACATCAGACAGAATAACAGGAGAAAATCAAAGTTTTATAACATGTACACATGGGAGAAACCCAGGAAAGCTGAGTAACTTGCCAGAATGGCCAAAGCCATCACCTTAAATACTGTCTTCAGCTAAAGACAATGGAAGATGTTGGCAATAGTGTTTTGGGACTGCACAGGGGAGGAAGGCAATTCACATGGAAATAGAAAAGCAAATATTTAGTAGACAGAACTTTGGTAAGAATGGGCCTAGCAAGGATCCTCACACAGTCTACAATACGCAGACTTATCTATGGTCATGGCCTGTTGTGGGGACAGAATGTCACCTTAAATTCTTTTAGGCAGTGAGAGGGAAGGTCAAAGTTTCTTTCCAAATCTCTTGTCCTTAAATGTAATCAAGCCAAAGGACACATTTTGGGGTGGCCAATTCTTATCCCCCACAGTATAAAAGGCAGCTTGGTAGAGTGGAAAGAGTTTATATTTTGAAAAGTGATAGACCTGGATTAAGTATAGGTTAGAATCAGACTCTACTGCCTACCATAATGAGACTCAGAGAGTTTAAGATCACTGTCTCCAGAATCAGACTGATCAGGTTTAAATCCCAGCTCTGCCACTTACCTGTATGTCCATATCTGAAAATGAATGCAATAATAATACCTACCGCATAGACTGACATAGGATTAAATCAATTGACTCATGTGAGGTACACAATATATTTCCTGGCATGGTGCTCACTGAGAGTTAGTTACTATTATTGTTGTTGTTATTGTTATTACATTAAAATAAACAATTGTTTTTATATACATTTTGATAAATTAGGTAATGTGTGCAATTATAAAGCATCTGAGCATGGTATTTAACCTTAGCAATAATACTTCCTCTTCGTTAAAGCTGTCTTGAAAATATTGTACTAGAGTCTTGGAATCAAGGCTGTCCAGCAGGGGGCACTACTCCATTCTTATAGTTGGATGGGTCCTCCAGTTAAGCATTCTCTGTCAATATCTCCTTCCCACATAAGGCAACCAGTGGTTCTTTGCCAGCAGCATCCTTACCAGAAGACTAATATGGACACCACTTTAACCCACATGGTGTTCCATGAATAGAATGTAGACATGTAGAAACACAAAATGTCATCCTTGAGGCTTTTGAGATGAGCAAACACTCCTTCACACTGTTAATGACATGGAATTCCTCCAATTTCTGTGTTTTTATCTTTGCACCTATTCAAAATTTTACCCCTGTCCTCTGTTGACAGCTGTGGCACAGGAGCTGACAGTACTTAACTTGCCCTATGATTTTTTTGCCCAGTGCTTTATTAAAAGTCTTAGATGTATTAGATTTGGTAGAGTTTGCTTGATGCCTTGGTAGATCATTCTGTACATTACTCTCCAAGAAGTACCCTCTTCCCTGAATCACTGCATTGCATTTATAGTCACTAGGACTTAGTTTATTGTTTATTCTCGTTTTGGAAAAAGACAGCTTCTCTCTGTTCTGGTTTTTATTTTCCCTGTCTATTTTGAGATCCTGGGACATTGTGATTATACCTAGTATTACAAATTCAAGATTTATTATACACGGCATTTTCTGTAAAAATTAGAGTATAGATCTAAGAGTATACACTGCTTAAGAAGCAAGGGAATAGGATGTGTCATTGTGCACTGTTACTTAACTCCTGTATATTCTCATAGTGATGGTCCATGACACTTAGGAACCTACATTGATTTATTACCAAATGAAAGTTTAGAAAGCCCAATAATTTTAAAAGCAAGCATAAATTTAAAATAATAAACTTAAAATGGAATCATCTAATTGAATATCAATAAATCAGACAATAATTCAGGCTGAGGGTGTTTTTCCATGTGCACATAGAAATTCTAAATCTTTAAAATTTTTTCCCTATGCTACTTTAAAAGAAGAAGACAAAAAAAAAAAAATCCATGTCAAGAAGAGTAAAACAAGGTACAAGTTTCATAACCTTGAACTCTCCCTATGGGAAGTCAAATCCACTTGGCTGGTGTGTTGTGTTTGATCAAACCAGCATTTTTTTAATTGGGAAATTTTGCATTTAAAAAGTAGATTTATAATTCATTAAAAAGTCAGAAATTTTAAGCTAAGACATCTGATCTGCCAACTTAGCTGAAGCTGAGTACTGGCTGTCCCTTGTACTCATGGCACATACTCTCCAAATGCCTCTTGACCCCATTCTTCCCAGTCTTCTCCACTCATTCATGTTAGAAGTCTAGTCTCTGTACACGTTTGGGCTTGGGATCACTGACATTGAGATGTCAAGGGAAGATACACCAAAATCTGGCAATCAGCAGTGTATAACCCATTAGAGAGACGTTAGAAATCCTTCAAGAGGTTTTACAATGTAGGTTATTTCAATATGATAATAGCCATGATGCAAATGAGAATAATTACCCACCTAGCACTTGAACAACTACAACATTATGCAGCCATTAAGCATGTATTCAAAAAATGTCATATGCAAATAGAAAAATGATTTGGTTAAATGACAAAATCGCAGATAGATCATACAGCTGCAGGTAGATGAGTTTTGAGTTATACCACAATGAGAATTCAACTAGATCTCCACCATCAGGGCGCAGCTCTCAGTGGGGGGATAATCAGAAATGTAGAGCTAAATCGGGCCAGGAAAACCAATTCCAGAACCAAATATTCATGTTTGCATATTAATTGCAACTAATTATATTTTCATTGAAAAAAATGTTTTTGGAACAACTTAGTGCGATCAATGTGCCTCTTTGGAATACAGGGAGAAAAGTAAAAGATTATTATATGAGTATCATCTGAAGTTTAAGGTTCAGAGGGAATGGTGGAATACTGGAAAAACACTGAAGATCATGATTAATTCCAAGATTTATGAGTACTTGTTAAGCAACATTTTAAGTAGCATAATTACTTTTTTGATCATTTTTTCACATTTTTAAGTATTTGGATTGTTACCAGGAAAGTAATTCATTCTCAATGTAGGTGACTAGAAGATAGAAAAAGGTATAAATAAAAAAAAAAGCAATCACCTGTAATTTTATTATCAAGATTTTATTATTAAAAGTGTTGAGGGGCCAGCCTGGTGGGATAGTTAAGTTCACACGCTCTGCTTCAGCGGCCTGGGTTTTGCTGGTTGGGATCCTGGGCACAGACCTAGGCACTGCTTGTCAGGCCATGCTGTGGCAGGCATCCCACATATAAAATAGAGGAAGATGGGCACAAATGTTAGCTCAGGGCCAGTCTTCCTCAGCAAAAAGAGGAGGATTGGTGGTAGATGTTAGCTTAGGGCTAATCGTCCTCAAAAAAA
Source organism: Equus asinus (assembly GCF_041296235.1). Lineage (NCBI taxonomy): Eukaryota > Metazoa > Chordata > Mammalia > Perissodactyla > Equidae > Equus > Equus asinus. Next base: position 42,938,548 of record NC_091812.1, read on the forward strand.
AAGTTTCAAACTTTTTGTTTCTAGTCCTGTTCCTGCTAAAACATAAGCTATATGAAGACCAGGGAGCTTCTATTTTGCTCAGTAATATATCCAAATGCTTAGACAGTGTTCACCAAAAACAAACAAAAAAATAAGCACTCAATAGATGTTGAATGAACGTGTGATTTCAAAATTGGTGTTCTATTGCAGTTTTTTTCTTTTTTTCTTGGTGAGGAAGATTGGCCCTGCGTTAACATCTGTTGCCAATCTCCCTCTTTTTGCTTGAGGAATGGGACACTGCCACAGCATTGCTTAATGAGCAGTGTGTAGGTCCGTGACTGGAATCTGAACTCCCAAACCCTGAGCCACAAAAGTGGTGTGCAAACTTAACCACCATGTCACTGGGTTTGCTTCTCTGTTGTACTTTTAATTTTGTGTCTTTTTTTATTCATTTAACATCATATTGTGAACATTTTCCTCCCTCTTTAAGTGTTCTAACGAAGCGCCTTTTAAAATGGCTACATCATGTGCCATAATTTCTATTGTTGAATATTTAGGTTGTCTCCAAATTATCAACATCAAAATGCTTCAGTGAACATCTTTGCACATGAAGTTGGTTTGTACCTGATTACTTAATTATGACACACAAATGACAAAAAGAGAAATGTAGATCAAAAACAATTTAAAGCTTTTGCTTGATGTGCCAGATATATATCTCCACCAGCAGTGAATATTTACGTTGACCATTATAATTGTGAAAATTTCATAGGAAAAATAAATGGTATTTAATTGTTTCAATTTTTAGTTATTTGATTACTGACAGCGCTCAGTAGTTTTGCATATATCAATAACACTACCCTTGAGTGGAAATATTCTTGCTCTAAAAATTTAATAGAAAATCCACTGTATAAAATTTTTGGTCTCCTCTAATCTGTATATATCTATAGAAACATAGGCACACATAGTCTTTTGTTATATAATTCATAGTACATTAGGTCATCATGGTTTCACAATATGCACACAAACGTACCCTACCTGTGTGTATTAATTGTACATTCATTGACACATACATATACCCATTGTGTGATAACACATGCATATTCAGTGACTGATGTAGAAATATCTAAGAATAAAAATGTTAATGTTGGTCTAGTCATTTGAAGTATAGAATATTAACTCCTGTTCTAGCTTACATATCAAAATACATTCATGCCTCATTCAGATATTAAAACTATGTGCATTCAGGGGGCGGCCCTGTGGCCAAGTGGTTAAGTTAGAACTCTCCACTTCGGCGGTCTGGGGTTTTGCTGGTTAGGATCCTGGGCGCAGACGTGGCACTGCTCATCAAGCCGTGCTGAGGCAGCGTCCCACATAGCACAACCAGAAGGACCTGCAATTAGAATATACAGCTGTGTACTGGGGGGCTTTGGGGAGAAGAAGAAAAAGAAGAAGAAGAAGAGGGGGGAGGTGGAGGGGGGAGGAGGAGGAGGAGGAAAAGGAGAAGAAGAGGAAGAAGAAGAAAAGAAAACAAAAAAAGATCGGCAACAGATGTTAGCTTAGGTGACAATCTTTAAAAGAAAAAACTATGAGCATTCACACACATATTTTGAACCAGCAGAACAATATCTGCCTTACTAATTCCATATATGTGAGACTTGACAAGCAATAAATATGGTCACAAAAATGTAAGTGTATCACATATTTTTGCAGGCAAAATTGAAAAATACTGATGTCTGTTGTAATAGATTTTATATTTTCAGTTTTAGGGACATAATTTATGCCATTTTGGTAAATTTTATATATATATGTAAATAAGTATGTAGATAAATATATAACAGTATGTAATAAAATGGAATGTATATTTGTTTCCTTTTCCCTTTAATTCACTTAGAGAAAGCTGTTTAATTATACCTAACTGCAGGGGAGGGTGGGAGGAGTCAGTATCTAAGCTTCTGGAAGAAAGTTGGAAAAGTGGCTTTGATTGAGCGCTAGACGGAAATAGCACAGCCACTAAGTATCCTCGCCGTTCAAAGCAGCCCTCTGCCCGGCCACCCCAGGGCACAAATCTGGTTGCTGCTGGCCATCTTTCAAACCCAGGCTCATGTAGCAGTGGCAGATGTGTCTGTCTGCGCCTGCGATAGGATCCATCTGCAGTTTGCACCTGTTGTTTTGCTGAGGCCCGAGTGGAGGTGTGAATATAAAAACTCAAAGGGCACGTCAACAGCAAAATTAAGGAAGTGGTTTTTCCTCTCTTGTGATCTGTGTTTCTGTTTTTCTTCCCTTCCTTCCACCTCAAGGGTCAAGATACTGATGGGATAATAACCCATGGTCAGCTTCAGCCAATTATCCTAAGACAGTAATTATCATAATTTTTCACTGCAGCATCTAAAAAAAAAATGGCAAGATGAGAAAAACAAATTTGAAAGCCAAAAAAAAAAGAGAGAGAATTCTTCAAGTGCAGCCTCTGCTTGAACCATTTTGATTCATGCTGATACGAGAAACACTTTGCTGTCAACAGAAACACTGCTATGTGTGATGACACATTCAGCATTTCATTTTTTCACTAAACATATCACATAACATATTTTAAATAGACTTTTATAAAACAACACTGAGAGAGATTTTCCTTAGATCTTTCTATGGCTGATTATAATTTAAAAACCACATCTTCTGTAGACCAGTGTTTCTCAAACTTGACTGTGCATATGAAACAGCTTGTAGGTATTGTTAAAATGCAGATTCTGATTCAGTAGGTGTGTCTTGGTGCCTGAGATTTCCTTTCTACCAGGCTCTCAGATGGTGCTGACGCTGCTGGCCCATGCACTGTACTTGGTATCGCAAGGCCTGTAGAATACGTGTATGTGATTGTGTAACATGTGAAATAATTTTGAAGACTGTAAACAGAAACCCTTCAACAAATGTAAAGAATTTAAGTATTAAAATATTCATAAGTATATTTACGTAGACAATGAGTGTACCTAATTACACTTGTGATAACTCTAACATAAGCTACTCTTTAGTTACTAAATGGTCATGTTAATATTTTAAGCATTCTCCTACCTTGAGAAAAAAATTGGCTTGAAGTTCTAATGGTAATTGTCTGCATGATCAATATTCTTGGGTACGCTAGATGAATAAGCATTCTTTCTTTTGTCATCATTTTCCTATTTGATTTTTAAAGACTTTATTGTTTTAGAGCAGACTTAAGCTTAGAGCAAAATTGAGAGGAAAATACAGAGATTTCCCTTACACCCACGTTCTACATATGTGTAGCCTTCCCCGTTATCCATATCACTCGCCAGAATGGTACATTTTTTACCAAGGATGAACCTACATTAACACATCATAACCACCCAGTGTTCATAGATTCCATTATGGTTCACTCTCTGTATTTACATTTTATGGGTTTGGACAAATGTGCAATGACATATATCCATCATTATAATATCATACAGAGTATTTTTACTGCCCTAAAAAAGAGCTCAATTCATTTCTCCCACACACTCCTGGCAACTACTCATCTTTTATTGTCTTTATAGTTTTGTCTTTTCTATAACATCATATAGTTGGAATTATACAGTATGCAGCCTTCTCACATTGGCTTCTTAAACTTAGAAACAGGCATGTAAGTTTCCCCTGTGTCTTTTAATGGCTTGATAGCTCATTTCTTTTTAGCATTGAATAATATTCCTTTGTCTGAATGTATCACAATTTATCCATTCACCTCCTGAAGGACATCTTGCTTGCTTCCAAATTTTAGCAATTATGAATAAAGCTACTAAAAACATCCACATGAAGGTTTTTGTACAGACGTTCTCAACTCCTTTAGGAAAATACCAAGGGTCGTGATCACTGCATCATATGGTAAGAGTATGTTTAGTTTTCTAAGAAACCACCAAATTGCCTTTCAAAGTGGCTGTACCATTTTGCATTCCCGCCAGCAATGTATAAGAATTCCTGGGGCCGGCGGGGACCGAGTGGTTAAGTTTAGGTACTCCGCTGCGGCAGCCTATGGTTTCGCCGGTTCGGATCCTGGGCGCAGACATGGCAACGCTTGTCAGGCCATGTTGAGGTGGCGTCCTACATGCCACAACTAGACGGACCTGCAACTAAGAATATACAACTATGTGCAGGGGGGATTTAGGGAGATAAAGCAGAAAAAAAAAAAAAAGATTGGCAACACTTGTTAGCTTAGGTGCCAATCTTTAAAAAAAAAAAAAATTAAAAAAAAAGTTCCTGTTGCTCCATATCTTGTCATATTTGATGTTGTAAGTGTTCCAGATTTGGGCCATTGTAATAGGTGTTTAATGGTATCTCATTATTTTAATTTGTGTTTCTCTGATGACATATGATATGGAGCATCTTTTCATACGTTTATTTGCCACCTGTATATCTTCTTTGGTGAGATATCTGTTAAAATCTTTGACCCATTTTTTAATCACGTTGTTTTCTTATTGTTGTAAGAGTTCTTTGTATATTTTGCATAACAGTCATTTATCAGATATGTCTTGCACAAATATTTTCTCCCAGTGTTTGGTTTGTCTTCTCATTCTCTAGACATTTTCTTTTGCAGAGCAGAAGTTTTTAATTTTAACGAAGTCCAGCTTATCAATTGTTTCTGTCATGGATTGTGTTTTTGGTGTTGTACCTAAAAAGGCATCACCATATCCAAAGTCATCTTTATTTTCTCCTATTGTGTCTTGTAAGAATTTTATAGTATTGCATTTTCCGTTTAGGTCTATGACCTATTGTGAGTTAATTTTTGTGAAGAATGTAAGGTCTGTGTCTAGATTGCTTTTTCGCTTGTGGACATCCAGTAGTTCCAGCCCCATTTGCTGAAAAGACTATCTCTTCTCCACTGTATTGCCTTTGCTCTTTCATCAAAGATCAGCTGACTATATTTATGTGGGTTTATTTTCTGGGCTCTCTATTCTGTTCCATTGATCTAGTTATCTATTTTTTTCCACCAATACCACACTGTCTCAATCACTGTACTTTATAACGAGTCTTCAAGTCAGGCAGTGTCGGTCGTCTAACTGTTCTCCTTCAGTATTGTATTGGCTGTTCGAAGTCTTCTGTCTCTCCATGTAAACTTTAGAATCTGTTTGTTCACATCTATAAAATAATCTGGGATTTTGGCTGGGATTTCATTGAATCTATAAATGAAGTTTGGAAGAACTGACTTCTTGAGTCTTCCTATTCATAAAAATGGAATCTCTATCCAATTATTTAGTTCTTTGATTTCATTCATCAGTGTTTTGTAGTTTCCCTCATATAGATATTGCACATATTTTGTTAGACTTATACCTAAGTATTTCATTTTGGGAGGTGCTAATATAAACAATATTGTGTGTTTAATTTTAAATTCCAATTGTTTATTGCTGGTATATAGGAAAGTGATTGACTTTTGCATATTAACCTTGCATCCTGCAACTCTGCTATGATCACTTATTAGTTCTGAGAGTTTTTTTGTTGACTCTAATTTTCTGCATAGATGATGATGTTATCTGTGAACAAAGACATTCTTATGTCTTCCTTCCCAACTTGTATACATTTTAATTCCTTTTCTTGCCTTATTGCACTAACAAGGACTTCTAGTATGGTGTTGAAAATGAGTGGTAAGAGGAGTCACCCTTGCCTTTTACCTATTATTAATGGGTAAGATTCAATTTCTCACCATTAAGTATGATGTGAGCTACAGGTTTTTTTGTAGTCTTTATCAATTTGAGAAAGTTCCCTTCTATTCCTAGTTTGCCGAGAGATTTTTATCATGGATGGGTGTTGAATTTTGTGAAATGTTTTTTCTGCATCTACTGATATGATTATGTGATTTTTCTGTCTTAGTCTGTTGATGTGGTGGACTACATTTGGTGATTTTTGAATGTTGAACCAGACTTTCATAATTGGGATAAAACCTGCTTGGTCATGTTGTATAATTCCTTTTATACTTTTTTGGATTTGATTTGCTACTATTTTGTTGAGCATTTTTGCATCTATGTTCATAAGAGATACTGTCTGTGTTTTTGCTTTCTTTGCCTAGTTTTGGTATTAGGGTAATGTTGGACTCATAGAGTGAATTAGGAAAGTCATGTATTTTGGGTCCATTCTTGCCCTCGTTGTGAGTTACTTCATGAGGTTTACAGCAGGATCTTCCAAATTCTCCTTTTCTTCTCTTCAAGCCCAGGAATTATAAATCATCTCTTTCACTGATTTCTAGTTTTTCTATTAAGTTAGCTGCAGAGCTGAAATCTTAAAGTTATTTAGATTCCACTAATATCTTGGTGTGTTCCAACGTGTTGTTCTTTTACCTTTTTCTATGCTAAATATGGTTCATGGATTAGTAATATAGGCATCAAATAAGAGCTTGTTAGAATGTCAGGTCTTACCCCAGACCTACTAAATCAGAGCCTGTATTTTACAATGATCCTCAGGTGATTTGTGTGTACACGAAAGTTTAAGAAGCAGTGCTATCAACTCTAATACCTCTGTTTATAAAGTATAAAACTCTACTTTGACGGAGAGTTAGAAACATGCCTAAAATCAGTAGGAGCCTTGGAGACAGATAACTATTCACATCCCAGCCCTTCTGCTTCTGTGATAATTCTCTTGAACAGGTAACTCAACAATTCTCACTTTCCTCATCAGTGAAATGATGATAATAAAACCTTGTGGTAATTAAAAGAATGTGACGAAAATATAAAGTACTCAGCACAGTTGGAAACATTATAAATGATCAATTGTTGATAAAAATTACTAATAGAGAAAAAGAAATTAGAGGAATGAGAGGTTGTGGTTGCCTTTGGCTCAAAGCGATTAGTTGCAGATCTTTGTGAATCAAAGCTGACCTGATAACCAGTGTGATTCATTCTCATACCATGTCACTCGCCATAATATAGCAATTCTCAGCAGTTCAACTAATTTTATATTTTCAAGGACTTTTAGTTTTCCCCTGGCATCATTCTCAGCATAGTAATTTTTCTTTTATTATTTTCTCCGAGAAACATTTTTAGGTAATGGGGAAAAAAAATGAGCCCGCTCTTACAATATATCAAAGCAGTATAAAAGACTGTTTAAAATACATTTCTTTGCAAAACATATTAAATGGGTCATTATTTACGTGAGATTTTCAGAAGACATTATGGTGTATTGCACAAATTTTCAACTGACATTGGATAGGTAAATTATGTTTAGGCTGTTTTCAAAAACTGGATTTTTGATTCAATAGACCATAGCATCTCTTTGATGTGCTGTTTTGTAATTCATTAAATTATTTTCCAGCATATGCTTAGCTATCATGATGAAAATGGATATTCATATTTAAATTATGAACTAAAGTTACCTTATACCTATATAAGCCAACTTTTCATTTAAAAAAACTTGGAACTGAAAGAGCTATAGAGCAGAACACACTATTTGAACACATTTTTACAGTGCTGTGATTTCTAGATTATCTCTGTATTTGTTAAGCATATCTGCTGTGTCAGTTATCACTTTATTGCCTCTCAGCTCCAAATGCGTCCTTCAATATGATAAACAACCGAATTTGTTTAAGCATCCTTTAAAATGAACATGATGTTAAGCTTTCTCAGCAAAGGGTGGTGGGGGGACACTGCAGGAGGTAAAGGTTTCCAACAATTTGCGCCAGAATCCAGGAGGGTCAGTGGTGTGGACATGAGGACATCTGGTGAGAAACTACCCAGCAGCTACCAGCCCAAGATGTAGTCCTTAGACTTTGCACCCTCAGCCTAGTGATAACCTTTCTGCAAACAGTCTGGACCTCTCTGACAAGTCCTATGTAGCCTGCATGGAGCCACTTGTGTCCCAGAGGGTCACACACCAAGTAGTCAGTCCTTCTTCAAAGAGTAGGCTCTGAAAGCCTTTCTCCTGCAGAGCACCTGGACTCCCACTGCGTACCCAGCCACCAACTGCTGATCAACTGTTCTTCACCTGCACTATGGAGGGTGGCCTGTTTTTTGCCCAGCAGCTCCAGAACCAGTTCTGGCCTGGCCAAACCAGTGATGATCTCTGTTATCCAGTGGCCAAACCACATATTCTCTGGGATGTCTGACCCTTTCCAAGCTTGTCCTTCTTGAGTACTCTCCCTCAGCCTTAGGGTACCATAAAGAATTTCTTTATATCTTATAGTTATGTTTATCAGAGCTAATAACTCTTGACATTAAACTACCCCTCTTTAATGTACTGTGTGATTCCTGTCTCCTGATTGGACCCAGACTGCTACCAGTGCTTTCTATAATTAGAAGTGAAAATTGTTGTAGAGATCATTTTGTTACAATAAGGCTACTATTTATTATGAACAATCCATGTGCTAGGCTCTTCACAAACATTATTTCATTTGATTCTCACAAAAATCTTATAAATTGGGTACTTCATTTTACAAATGAAGGAATGAAGGCTTGCATTTAAAGCAGTTTACTCAAGGTCAAGGTCAAGACTCCAGCTCTAAAAAACCAGTCCTCTCTCAATACTATGACAGTGTTTATAACTACTATCCTATCTTGTAAACATCCCAAAACTCAGCTTAAATGTCCAAGAATACTTTCTTTTTTTTTCTTTTGAATGATTAATAAACATGCTTTATATAGATTTATTACCCAAACATATATTAAAATGTTTCTAGAATGCATTACACTGTGGTGTTCACAGAACATGATCTTTACCTTCTGAGCTTTTGGGGTTTCCCCAAATTTATAAGGTGATATCCTATGTCTTAATAAAAGATTGTTGGCCTCAGAGGAGAATAGGTTTGTCAAATAATATACACAATGCCTAATTAAATTTGAATGTCATAAAAATAATGATTCTTTTTTTTTTTAACCATAAGTACGTCTCAAATTGCCTGGGACATAATTATACTAAGAAAAATGTTGATTATCTGAAATTCAAATTTGACCATGTGACCTGTGTTTTTGTTTGCTAAATCTGGCAACCCTACATGAGAAATCTCCCTTTACCTATTACTGTACCTAGAAATTTCTAAGCTTCTATCTAGATCAAAATAAGCTGCAAACCAGACAGTTAATCTAGAATCATATCTGATTTTCTAAACATGTAATGTTGCTCACTTTAAGAAATCTATTTCTTTTCTAAGATTCCCAGTAGATCCCAAGTAGATTCTAAGATCCAAGTAGATCCCTAAAAAGATTTAGTTTTATTCACTATGTCATGACTTCTGATTCCATCCACTAGGGTTGCTCAAGTTTTAAGAGATCCCCAAAATTGTTGGGGATACATGATGATACATGGCTATAAAAAATTCATAATTAGATAGGAAAACAGACAGGAAGTTTAGGATGACTATTGTTATTGTCAGCCACCTATTAATTTACCTTGTTACTACCACAAACACCCTTCCTGACAATTTGCAGAGATGTTGAGAAAGATGCTTATGTTGACTCCCCAACATAACTGTTCCTGCTCAGTAGTTACTCCATCTCCCTTAGTTCTGATTCACACTATCTACTAAATGAGGTCCTGCATTCAAACAGACCTATAGAAGACATTAATAGCTAGTTAACAATACTTAATCTCTTCCTAATCTTTAGCAATAAGAGCCTCATTTTAATCTGGGCACATTGCCACTCAGCTAATAAATTACATTTTCAAGCCTCCCTTGAAGCTATGCATGATCATATCACTAAGTTTTAGTCAATGAGATGCAAATAAAAGTGTCCTTAAATGGAGGGAGAGGACACTTCTTGTGCCTTTCTTACTACTGGCTGGTATGAGGATGTGATAACTTGAGCTTGAGCAGTCATCTTGGATCATGAAGCAGCATGTGAAAGATGATGACAAGCAAAATATAAGGAATCTGGGACCTAATGACTATGGAGCCATCATATCAGTGCTAGATTGCTTTTATTGTAGTTATTTTATGTAAGTGAGAAATAAATTTCTGTTTTTCTTGAGCCATTGTTAATTTTTTTATACCTGTTATATGAAGCTGAGCTTAATCTTAAAGGATACAATATTTTACCTGGGAGTTTCGTCATATTCATTTTCCCAAACTTACTTACAAGAGAAAGGTTAGCTAGAAATAGTAAAGCTCCTGCCTAGATCTGCAGAGAAAGAGGAACCAGAATGGATTAACTGCTTAAGGGAAAGGAGAATGAGATTCCTCATAGCCAGTTTGTCTAAAAATTGATTCAGATCCCCTGTGTTAATTAAAAGCATACTATTGGAGGTACAGTTATGAGAAGATAGTATACTGGCAACAAAGGTTGTAAGTCTAGTGGGGAAGGTATATTAGAATACAGACAATTTGAATAAAGTGTGTAAAGATCATCAGGTAAACACAGGGTGTTATGAAAATAAGTAGGAGAGCCCTGGGCACAGACTAAAGAATTGAAGTGTAGGGAAAGGTGTGTGAGTTGAATCTGAGGACTAGGTAGATATTTAGTTGAATGGAGGAAAGAGTTCTGGTAATCTGAGAAGCCTGTGCAGAGGTAAATGGACACAGAAAACATGACACTTTGGAGCTATAATAAGTATTTCAGTAAAACCAGAAGACAGCATTTGAGGGATGGGGTGGGGGTGGAGGTAGGGGTGGGAGTGGCGTAGAGTTAGTTGTAAGAAAGTTGGATGGAGAGAGCACTTTCTAAGCATTGTCAGGATGCTTAGATATTTTCATAAATGTTAGGAAGGAGTTTCACGGTCTTGATTGTTTTAGAAACATGATTCTGTCTTCAGGCTGGAGAATAGACTGGAAAAAGCGAAGACTAGAAGCAGAGAGAAAATTTCTTAATAAAAAGAAAAGCTATTATCACATACTTCCTCTGTAATAGCCACTGTCCTAAGCTTTTCGTAAGTATCCTCTCTCATTATCAGACTAACCCCAAGCTGAGATTCAGCAAAATTAGGGAATTATTCAAGTAATTAGAGACTGGACTCCATTCTAGATTTTTTTTTTTTTTTGGCTTCCTAGCTATAGAGTTAGAAAACTCAAGCAATGACATAGTGTTTTATTATTAGCTACATGGAATTAGCTTTGCCAAGTAACCTTGGTGAGAACATGACTAAGGTAGTGGCAATGACTGCAGAAGAGAGAATAGGTGGAAGAGAGATCAACTAGAAAGGTAGAGTCAACTGATCTTGATGTGGAGAGGGTGAGAAGAGAGAAAAATATCCTAATCTTTGGCAACTCTGCTGCTAAAGCGGAAATAGTAGGAAGAAGTGAGAGGAGATGAGGTAAGTTCTTTTTGGGATATGTTTAATGTGGATGACAACTGGATATTCAAAAGTAACTATCACCTAAGGATTGACTATACACTTCTGAAACTCAGGAGAGAATTTTAGGTGGGAGATACAGATTTGGAAGTTATAAACTTTCCAGGTTATACTTGAAGCCATGAATATAAATGGAATCGACCAAGGAGAATGTATAGAATGAAAAACGAAGAGAGTCAGGGAAGTCCCTGCAAAACACTGCAATTTAAGGAAAAAAACAAAAGAAGCCTTTAAAGGAAACTGAGGTTACATTAATACCTCTTTCTAACAAAGAAGTATAAAAAAGCAAGAAAGAGTAGTATCCTGGAAGCAAAGAGAAAAGACTTTCAGAAATGAAATGCTACAGAGAAAACAAGAAAGAAAATAAAACGTGTGTTTGGGCTTTAGCAACATAAAGGTCAATGTTTAGAAGAATGAAATGGTGGGAGTAAGTTTCAGATTATAGTAGGGTGATTGCACAAAAAGCGAGGCGGTACATAAACTTTGAGCAAAACAATTCTTTAAGATGCTTGACTATGTAAAGGAAGGTGACAGCTATAAAGATATGTAGGGCCAAGGAAGTATTTTGGGTTGTTTGCTATAAGATGAGAGAGACTTGAAAATGTTGAGTTTGAGATATTTTGAGAACTAGATGTTTAAGATACAAGCTAAAGGAAGTAAATGATGAAACAAAATCCTCAAGGAGACAGGAAGTATAGGAAGGAGGTTTCAAACAGCTTATAAGGTGGTTGAACTAAAATAATTCTTAGCCTTGAAGATTTTTCTACCTACTTTGACATTCACTGATTTTGACACTGAGCCTACCTGAATATTATATATATGAAAAAAAGGGATGGAGATGTGGAGAGAGAATTCACTTTCAAGATGTAGAGTTAGTTAGCATCATTACCCTTGTATGGTTTTCCTTGGCTTTAAAGTTCTTCCAAAAAGAACTTCAATTCTCTGGGAGCCATAAATTCATCCTTTGGAATTTCTGATTTCCTACTTAGTGCGGTATTCTCTGGGTCCTCTAGGTAGTCAAAGCTGCTGAATACACAGACTTGTTTAGACTAGCAAAGCCTTAACGTCAAAATTGCACAGAAAGAAGGGTGTACATATTTCAGAACATGAAAGGATATAGATATCTATATTCATTAAGACTATAAGCCTCTTGAAGGCAAGAACTATGTCAAATCACTTTTATCTATTAATTAACGTACTCTTCCACACTGGACATGTACTTAAGATAGTTTGATAACCATATTCAGCCTTATTAAGTATATTGTGAGGTTTGGTTTCCAAAACATCCTTTAAATAAGAGCTGTATTTATCTGAACTGATTTCTTCCAATTTTAACTGAACAAAATCTTAAGCCCTCTCTCACTGCAGAGTGTCCAAGAGTCACTGTATTTCTCATTGTCATTTTACAGTCCTTATTCTCAATCAACTCCTTCCCATGGCCTGTATTAGTTTTCAAATTTGACCTTTCAACATAAATTTGAATGCTATGACCTAGCCCACATTAAGATAACTTTTTTTTTCACAGTTCTGACAAAATTAAAATAGGTTTTGGCTTTAGAATTAAAAACATAATGTATGTTAGCTCTTCTTTTCCTTCTAATTTTTGAGATTCAAGTGATGACATAGTGCTTTATTGTTAGCTACATCAGCAGTTAGCTTTGCCAAGCAAGGTTGCTACCTCTTCTAAATGCAAATTTAAAAAGAAAAAAAGAGCAAAGCATTAGCAGACAGCAAAATGATATGGTACATGGCCAACAAGGTAATAGCCTTTATTGCAAGCCAGTGCTCCAGAGATGGAGGGTTATCTTGTCAACAGTATTAAACTTAAGACCCAGTTCTCCTTGTGTTTGTGTCTGTGGAGGGCAAGGGGTGGGATGGAGGAGGAGATAAAGAATCTCTCGCTAAACTAGTAATCAATACCCTTCATTAACAACCACACAGCAAGTCTTAATACCTGTGAGACTAGTCACTGTCCAGGCTGTGAGAATATGAAGGAGGAGGTGCATAATGCTCATTTCTTCTAAGCGTGAACACTTTTGGCAACAAGAGAGAATTCACAGTGCCCTCTTCATTCACAAAGGACAATATGACTATATATTATTGAACAGTGGATATTAGAAGAACATTTCATCTATTTTTGGAGTTGTATTTCACATTCATAAAATCATTCCCATTTCTCTCCTCTTGAAGAGCACTATTTGAACTGAAACTGCCAGTGACTTTCCACATCCTTCATCCTATTTCATTACAGAAACACTCATAAAGACACAATTTTTGCCTATCAATAAATATGTTTGATGTTCCATAGAAGTTCTATGTAATACATGCAGAACAATGGAGTCAGACTCTGGGATAAATTATTATCAAAACAACTTGGAGCGATGAGCCTGCCTCTGGATGCTGTCTGGTGGACGTGGTGTGAATGCTCAGTACGAAAGCAGGATGAGCACTAAAGACTATGAGTGATAATCATAAATCCAAGACAGGCATCACCCTTCCTTAAGACATTGTTAAACTCCTTGAAAAAGAAGACTATAAGGTATAGTCTGCTTTTAGAGGTATTATGTATTTTTAATACATTTAGTTAAAGTTTGAAGCGGAGCATGTCTGGACTGGGGTGGCTTTTTCACGCAGTAGACTCAGCGGGCAGCTCCATGTAGATTGCGATGCTGGGATGTAAATGCTGCTTGTGCTGCTGAGGGTACTTCCGACAGGCCCTTAGCGCATTCTTTACTTGCCTCTGTTTTATTTTCACAACATATTCCTACTAAAGACTTCTAAAATCTTCTAGCCAAAAAGTGTCTCAAAACACAGTATCTAAATGGAAAGTATTCAGGAACAAGAGTGATTTAATGTGACTTATTTATAGGATAGGGCACAAAAAGATCTGATGGGTTTCAAAATAGACCATTAGGTCTGCTATATTCAACTTTGATTCTGTCTGTTTAGCACGCATTAAATACAAAATTCAGGGAACTGACTGTAAGATAAATAGGTTTATTTTCTGCTTTTCATATTTTCTCACATGAAGACACATATTCCATGAAATCAAGTAGTACTTTCAGAACTAGACACACTGTGTGGAAAATGTCATGCTGGATATATCTTCACTAACGAAGTCTAGATGAGCCCTTGGTTAATATACATAAGACTAAAGTTTCTTCCCTTTACTTCTCATTGTTTTGTACCATTTAAATACTGCACAAATAAAACAATACTGCATATTGAAGGAAAAAATATACTGAAGTATGTGTCAACTAAAACTGAGTAATGCATCACAGAATTTCTGATATGCTATACTTTCCATGAACCGTATACAAGTTCAATGAGTATTACTGAAGTTCACTGTTATATAAAGTCTGGATATTTCTGGAATCTCAGAAAAGAATTCACATTATCCATTCTGAGTATTAGTAAAATATATCCATAGTGCGTAAATAACAAGGATATAACAAGGCAATTTTTAAGGATCACCCTACCACAGTATGTATTTTATAAACTCCGTAAAGAGATAAACTCTACTCAGGCATCTCAGAACATGGATCTTTATTACTTCCAGCAGTTTCACCAATTACTTAATAGTCACTACAGCTTGAAGGGAAATGACTTTAAAAGTTCAAGTAGGATGTCATTAGCATAGGGCCCCAGGTCCTGCAGATTTCATGCCACAGAGATGGACGACATATGCCTCCTTCTGTGAAAAGTCAGAGAGAGGGATCCAATTTGCTACCAGGTGGGATAAGGTAGGTGAGCTGAGGCTCCCAGTTAGCACACTGAATGAGGCCAGGGAGACCTAGCAAATAAAACCTATTTTTTATTTGGATATATGTTGTCTTTCACAATTTCCCAACTTACTTTAACGTAACTCATCTAACATAGTAATTATATAAGAGGAAGGACTTTTTCTTGGATTTTTATTGTTGTCACTTCTCTGTGCACTTATCACTTTAATAACATGTAAATATTATCTTGAAGGAACGTTTTAATTTTCCCAAGCCCTTGGTTAGATTTCATACTCATTGGAAGAATGGAGTATATACAAAGTGCCTTTAAGTCCATGTATATACATGTAGTGCTATAATGTCCAGTACATGACAGCCAGTCATTGAGTACTGAAGCAATGAATCGCCTGGTGAATGAATGAATACCTCACATTGCCTTGTTTCTATTAGTGTTTTTTATTAGCCATTCAATTCATTTCTTATGAACTATCAAACACTGTGCCACACTGTAGGATACAAATGATACAGCAATCAATTAAATGTTACCCCAGTGCGGCCCAATGACCCACCTGCTGCCATCTGGATGCCTGTTAAAATTTCAAATTCCTGGGCCCCATCCCAGATTTTCTGAATTAGACTCTCTTATATACTGAAGTTGGAAAAGCATTGCACGGTAAGTTGACAATCTTCTTGTGAAAACATCAATGGATTTTTAAAAACATATTAAAGAAGCTGCGCTTCTTACAACTATTCTACAATATTTTTCATGTGTCATCTCTCTCAGTTATAGATTGGCTAAAACTAAATTCTGGGGAAACGGCAAAGTAAGAACAACATGTACATGTAAGTCCAAAACTGCAAGATAAATGCTGAACCAGTTCAGTGGATCTCGAGCTTCAAAAGCGTCAGCATCTCTGGGAATGCATGCTTAGAAAATGCATCGATCATTAGAACAAATAATACAAGAATTAATTAGCAATGATATGGGGTCAGAAATAAATAGATAAATAGAGTGGCTATTTGTGTCCTTATCTAATCATGGTTATGTAGAATATGAAAATACACATTCACAATAGTGGAAAAAATAAGTCAGTTAATTCGGTTGCCATTGGCCTACAATACATTTATTTTTTATTATTTACTGTTATCTTCTCTTCTGCTATTTGACCATTTCCATGACTGAATTTTCTAGTAACTAGTGTTTTTAACTACTGTAACTGTTTTGAAACTGTCGGAGTTCAGCTCACTGAGACCTAATCCAGAGTTAAAAAGCCCAGTTTGTGCCGGATCTCAAACAAGTTTCAGAGGGATTGAGTCAGGAGTGGCCACGAGAATCAGATTTGGGGATCTTCTGGCAGTCTCAGTCCTCAGAATTCGAGTCCTGTTGCTTTAGGGTCAGTTGTTACAGATAAACTGGAGAGTAGTGGAAAGAAGTAAGGCTTTGAGAGCCCGGAGGAGCTGGGATTTGTCCTGGCTCTATTGACAACAAGCAATGTGCCTTGGGTTACTTAATAAGTTTCCTTTTCTTTAAAATTTGGTCAGCACAATATTAAAGAATTATTGCAAAGAAGAAAGATAAATATGTGTCTACTGCCTACTGATTAATAAGGCCAAAAAATAACCACTGTTATTAAAGAGCCCTTAAATCTATCATGATGACTTTTAGGGCTGGAAAGGTAAATTAAATTATTTGAAATCACCCAGCTGGTCAAGTGCAGTAGGGTCTTTACCTAATACTTGCCCAGTTTCCCTTCCACTCTACAACATCACCTTCTAAGTTCATGGCTGGATCGCAGTGGGGTTATAGACAGGACACACAGGGCTATGGAGAAGACAAGTGGACAGAAGCACATGCTGTAGTTAGCAGATCTCAGGTAGAACAAGAGAAGTGTGCTGGCCAGTGCCCAAGGGTCTATTACAATGTGAACCCCCAGAGCTGTCTGTAGCCTGGAGCGTGCTGACAGAGTGGCCAGGGTTAGACAGCAGCACTAGCGGCTGTCAGAGAGTTTCTGCAAGTTTCTAACCTTAGGCAGCTCTGGCTTCCTGGTTAGCTTCTACTACAGTACCAACTCCTGAACAAATATTGCTCCATTTGCAAAAAAAAAAAAAAAAAAATTAAACTGAGAGAAATTTAAAAATATGAGTTCAGAGTCTGAGGTGGTCATGATTTTGGGTGATCACAAGAAATCTCAGTTTTGTATAAATGGTGTGGCCCACAGTAAGTAAGAGAGACAGAGAACTCAAGGCCATTTTGGGAAGTTTCTTCACATGCAATGGCAGAGTAGGTTCTATTTGAAGGAGCAGCAGAGCAAAGAACAGTTGATCACAGTTAATTGTAGAGAGAAGAGAGCCAATTCGAACAGGTTGCTGGCTTGTTTAGAAACCAGGTCTCTGATGAACACTGATGGGGGGATTTTTCTCTAGAAGAGGGATCAATAGATTTTTTTCTGTAAAGGCCTAGACAGTAAATATTTTCAGCTTTGAGGAACTTACAGTTTTGCTGCAATTACTCAGTTCTGCCTTTGTAGCACAAAGGCAGCCACAGACAATAGGTAAACGAATGAGTATGGAAGTGTTTCAACAGGACTGTACTGTGCAAACGAAGAAGGCCACATTACACCTACCAGCTATAGTTTATCCACTCCTGCTCTAGAGAAAAAAAGTTCAAAATGAGAAAATATGCATGACGCTTCCAGTGCCCCTTCCCCCACTTAGGGGGGATATCTGCATTTTTCATGAAACAAAACCCCTTCCATATAACTCAGAAAATACCTGCATGTGTAAGGGCTGTGCTTCAGTGTGGGTAGGGTGCTG
Source organism: Equus asinus (assembly GCF_041296235.1). Classification (NCBI taxonomy): domain Eukaryota; kingdom Metazoa; phylum Chordata; class Mammalia; order Perissodactyla; family Equidae; genus Equus; species Equus asinus. The sequence goes on from NC_091812.1 coordinate 42,956,307, forward strand.
ATTGTAATGACTGGTTTTATAATGAAGCTTACCAAGCAGAGTAAAAGGCTAAGGCTCTGTCTGATTTTATACCTGCTGTTTCTCAGCACCTAGCACAGTGCCTAACAAGTCTTAGGACTTTATAAATTTCCAACAAAGGAGGCCATTCACATACAAGCCAATTCATACTTCAGAACAACTGGGGAAGAATTTACTTCAAATAGTTTCAAATATGAAGCCAGCATTTGTACTTACAACTGAACCAGTCAATTAAAAAGCCAACAAAATTGAAACTGGGGGGAGTAACATGGGGAGAAGGAAGAGAAAGAAAGAAAAAAAAGATGATTTTTCTTAAAATTTTCCCATGGAGCTATGTGTGTTTAAAATTCATTGAAGAGAACCAAGTTTTTATAATTCTTAAGTACTTTGCATTTGATATTTAACTTGAAACTGCATCAAACTCTGTGAGGTAGGGACCACAGTTTCTATTGTAGAGACGACAACAGATTTTGAGAGGCAAAATTAAAGGACTTGCTCAAAATTAATTATTTAGTAAGTGCCCATATGGGCACAAGTTCAGACATTCTTACTACAAATCCATTTGTCTTTCCAAGAAATTATAACCATATCGATGTTGAATGGAAGGAGATGGAGGAATCAATAGACAAAACAAGTTGAATGACATAAACTTGTCAACATTGAGTATTAGCTTAACATGAATTTCAGGAAAATTTGGAAATACTAAAAGGGAGACAGAACTTTCCAGGATTCAAGAAAAATTAAATTCTCTTTAATAAGCAATGCCAAAGCTTGTGGTGGAGTTTTAGTCAATTCCCCTGGCTGATTTGTTTGTATTCAATTTATTTGCTCTTTATGTTAATAATTATTTGCTGCTGTGATGAGAGAGCTAGAGATAAATGAAATCAATTTGAATCCATTTGATAGAGTTTTGCTCTAAAAAGTAAACACATTTTGCAAACAGTAGAATTTCACAGCTTATTCAGCTTTTCTCAGTGCGATGGGGCTGGAGGGTGAGGCAACTGCTAATGAGGTGAAAGACAAAATCTATTTTAACAAATAGCACAGTGGGTGAGGAAGAGGCTTCCAAGAGTGGTTTGAGGCGGAAAGGAGATGTCAGAGAGGGAAACAAGCAAAAATTACATTTTAAAATATGTGATTAAAAAGAATGCATTAATTTGTTCAAAAATATAAGAAAACAAATTTTAAGGTATACTAAAATAGGAACAAGAAACACTAGAGAAACACATTATCCAAAAAGGTAAGAGCACGCACTGTCATATTTGCATTTAACATGTGATTTCCCAGGCTAGTTCCCCTGGTTATATAGTTTCTCACTGGTTTGCCAGGATTTAATAAGTAGTCAGTCTTCATCATATTGTTATGTAAATTCAGGCCTTAGCTGACACTATTTTTTCATTTCTCTTCTTCAGGTAGCCCCTCCTTGTCTCAGCAGTCAGCTCAAGGACCTTACCAAAATGTGTGACTCCTAAGTCGAGGGCCAACTCTCCCAACTCACATTCTAGTTTTGTTCTTGCAATAGCCTATTCCATATTCACAGGCAACATCAGTATGTCCAAAGCCACAATCATCTCCCACCTTCCTTCTTTAAGTTCCCTGCTTCTGTGGAGCATCTCTGATTTCTCCCCACACATCCTTGGAATCAATTCTGATGATTTCTCAAGTCTCACATCTCCTTCCCTCCTTAGTTTGCTATTGATCTTCAGGGTCTGCACAGAGCTACCTCACGAAGTTCCTAAAACATAGTCCAAATGCTGCCATTCTCCATGGCAAAACTGTTATTATTCTAAAGATATTTTAGTTTCAAAAATTCTTAAAGACGGAAAATAAAGTAAAAATTACTATCTTCCTTCAGAAATACTGAAAGAAACAAATTTCCCAATTTCTTTCTCCTTCTTAGCAATCTTCAAAAAAGAGATAAATGCTGATAATGATTTAGTAACTATCTTTCCAGGATTATATAATTGCAATAGCTCTTTGAAATTTATATATATTTTAAATTTTAAAATCATTTTGGGTATGTGTATATCTGTATCTATGTATAGACATATTTCTATGGATATATACACATATCTGATTTACTTTTATATATGTGTGTATGTATATATTTACTTATTTCTTTAACTCTCTTCTAATTTATATCACCCATGATCAACCGCCTTAAATGACCACTTCCTTTATTTCAGGATGGGTGTCTTAGTTCCTCTAATAGAAAGTGTGGCTTCCTCTTCAAAAATTCCAAAGAACTTCCTTTGCATCTTTATTACTGCACTTATAAGAAGATGTTGATGGGAATTTGAGATTTCTTGACTTTCAGCTATGGCCTATAGCTGAGAAAGTAAAAGCACAAAATACCTTACCTTTTAAGTTCCAAGATGCTGTAACCCTGAGGGACAACCTACTCTGCAAATGTCTTGCTGTGAGGTGACAGATAAGAGAACAGGCTCTAACACATATCACCACCAGACTCCCAGTCCCTGTCCCCGTTCCTATGCCAGTTGACAGAAGAGGGTAAAGAAAAGAGGAAAATGCCTCTTGGGGAGAGGAATGGGTTGCTTCCCTTCCCAAATTTGAAGTTTTGGAGGGAGAGTGCTTTGAGAGAATCACTCAAAACAACTTGAGAGGCTTACAAGGAGAAAAGAGCATTCTGTTTCTCAGTGGATGTCTGATTAGGCAGTGGTCTTGTCTCCTCCGTTGCAAAAGAGCAGGGGAAATGAAAATGAGTTCAGGAAATGAAAATGAGTGAGACCTGACAAAGTGAGGAACTTGTAGGAAGAAGGCAGGTAAGGCTGTTGCCTGACTTTAGACTCTGGTTCCTGGTAAGTAAAGAAGATTGCTCCTGTGTGTGCCCCTGCATCCAAGAGTTAATCTAGGAGGAGGCTGGGATCCAGGTCTATAATCTTTCCAGGAGACACAAGCATCAAGGGAGGTGCTCCAGCAGAAGGTCAGCAAGAAGTGGTAGCCTGGTCTCTTACAGGACTCATAAATACTGAAAGGAGCTGAATGGAGGTGAGCTCCTCTTCATGGGGTCACGTTGAGGGGTGCCACTCATCTTCGCTGAGGTCATAGACAACTTTGTGGATGTTAGTTTCGGATAGCAAAGGGGAAGAATTCATCATCAGTTATCTAAGAAGATGCTTGCTCTTTTCTTGTTTTTCCTCCCTCATTTAACATAGAAGAGAAGGCAAGGGACAAATAGTCTCTAACATCCAGCCCACCCCCCACTTTCTCCACACCGTCCACATCAAGGCACTGAAGATACATCACTAGGCTGTGGTGAGGAATGGGAGGAGAGGAGACGTGAATGGACTTTGAAATTTTAAAATTCAGTAAGGAGATCTCAAGATGGTGGAGTGGGCAGACTCTGAACTCACCTCCTCCCATGCACACAACAATGTTACAACTATGTTTGGAAAAATTATCCTGGAGAGAAAACTGAAAACTGGATAAACAGAATCCCCATAACAAGGGACAGCCCTGAATGAGGCAGAAGAGGCAGAAATTCCTTCTGGAGAGAAAAAATCCACCTTTGTGAGACACAAAGCTTCACAGCCATTCAGGTGGGAGCCAATCAAAGGTACACAGCCCTCCCTAGAGAAGTGGAGACCTCAGTGGGGGGCACATTACTGCTATAAGCATCCTTCAGACACAGCACAACTAAGACAAGTGTCCTACTATCTGGCTTTGCCGGCTACTAACTGCAACAAGGAGTACCCTCAAAAAAGCTATTGGACAAAAGCCGAAAAAACCTGGCCCTTAAAAGGCCCATGCACAAATTCACGCATCTCAGAGAGCAACCTAAAATCACCAGAAAGAAGGCTGCACAGTCCTTTGGTGAAAAGAGACTCACCTGGTAGGCTCTGGGTGCATCTCGGTGAAAGGTGAGACCTCTCCAGAGACTGAGATATTGGTGGTGACCATTGCTGTGACCTAGTACAGGTGTGCTGACACACACCCTGGCAGATGTCATTGAAGCTCTTCCCCTGGCCTGTTAGCCCAGGGGCCTGCCACACCCACTAGGGTGCAGATTTAATCCAGTTTAGCCAGGGCAGACAGGCTGCCCTGGGGACCGACCCCACCCAACAGCAAGCCCTCAGGCTACTTGTTGGCCTACAAAGACTGGGTGCCCTGATCCTCTACAGGTAGGTGACTGTGTCTGCCTCTGTGGGGCAGGGACTTTGTGATGATCAGGTGAATTGTAGGGGGCATTGGTGGAGAGGTGGGGGCTTCTGCAGTGGGGCGACTGGATATGCTCCAGGGGGTTGGGAAGTGTGCACAGGCCAGGACTATATTGATGGTGTGTGTAGACCTTTCAGGATTGGGGCTTATCAGTGGCAGAAGACCTGTGATTAACAAACAGCCACAAAGAGTATCAGCCTCATCTACTAAAGCCTGAAACAATTGGGTGCTCCAATGCCTAGGGCCAGCCCCACTCAGCTGTAATCCTAAGAGAGGTGATAACAGCCTTGCAGGCCTGAGGCCTATAGCAACTGTAAGCCCTTGAGCTAGCAACCAGCTACACTGGGTACCTACCCAAGTAACAGGAAAACTGCAATAGGAGTGTGCTGTTAGACCTTGTATCCAACAGTGCTGGGGCTCCTCAACCTGATTTACAAATAGCCAGCCAGGGAGGGAAAGACTAGTCTCCCTGGGTACCTGCAGTAAGAGCAACCCTGCCAGAGCAGAAGGTCACAAGTAGCCCACATAGGGGTCACTCCTGGATCATTTGGACTGGTGATGAGAAGGAAGAACACTGCTGGGCTCCAAAAGTCATCTTTTACATGAGGCCACTTCTCCAAGATCAGGAGACATAGTGGATTCACCTCATACATAGATATAAGCACAGAGAAAGACGCATAATGAGGAGGCAAAGGAATACATTCCAAGCAAGGGAATAGGACAAAACCCCAGAAAAAGAACTTAGTGAAACAGAAAAAAGCAATCTACCTGACAAAGAGTTCAAACAGAAACTCATAAGGATGTTCACTGATATTGGGGGAAGACTGGATGAATACAGTGAGAATGTCAACAAAGAATATAAAAAAGAGCCAATCAGAAATGAAGAATACAATAGTGGAAATGAAAAATTCACTAGAGGGACTCAATAGCAAAGTAGATGATACAGAAGAACTGATCAGCAAGCTGGACAAAAGACTAGAGTATATCACCCAAGCTAAACAGATGGGGAAAAAAGCGATTGAAAAGAATGAGAGCAAACTAAGGGAACTCTGGGACAACATCAAGCACACTAACATTCATATTATATGTGTCTCAGAAGGAGAAGAGGGAGAAAAAGGGGCAGAGAATCTATTTGAAGAAAGAATAGCTGAAAACTTTCCTAACCTAAGGAAGGAAATAGGCATTCAAGTACAGGAAGCACAGAGAGCACTAAACAAGATAAGCCCAAAGAGGCCCACACCAAGACACATTATAATTAAAATGTCCAAAATTAAAGATAAAGAGAGAGTCGTAAAAGCGGCAAGAGAAAGGCCACAAGTGACATACAAAGAAAAGCCCATAAGGCAACCGGTGGAATTCTCAGTTGAAACCCTACAGGCTAGAAGAGAGTGGCATGACATATTTAAAGTGCTGAAAGGAAAAAACCTACAGCCAAGAATACTCTATCCAGCAAGGTTATCATTCAGAATGGAAGGAGAGATAAAGAGCTTCCCAGAAAAGCAAAAATTAAAGGAGTTTATCACCAAGAAACCAGTTCTACAAGAAATGGGGAAGGGACTTATTTAAGTGGGAAAGAAAAGACCACAAATAGGGATAAGAAAATTATAAAAACAAAGCAAAACAAACCAGGCAATAAAATCACTGGTAAAGCAAAAATATAGTAAAGGTAGCAGCTCAACCACCTATGAAGATACTATGAAAGTTAAAAGACAAAAGCACTAAAATTACCTATTTCAATGATAGGGTAATGTGTAGACACACACAAAACAAGAGATTGGATATGACTTCAAAAACATAAAATGTGGGAGGAAAGTAGTGAAACAGCAGAGTTTTTAGAAAGAGGTCAAGCTAAAGAGACTATCAACTCAATATAGATTGCTATATACATAGAATACTATATAGGAACCTCATGGTAATCACAAACCTGAAACCTATAATAAATAAACAAATAAGTAAGAAGAAAGAAATCAAACATATTGCTAAAGAAAGCAATCAAACCACAAGGGAAGAGAAGAAGAGAGGAAGGAAGGAACAGAGAAGAACTACTAAAACACCCCCACAAAAGAAGTAACAAAATGGCAATAAATACATATTTATCAATAGCTACTTTAAATGTCAATGGACTAAATTCTCCAATTAAAAGGCATAGGATGGCCAATTGGATAAAAAAAAGAGACCCATTTATATGATGCATACAAGAGACACACTTCAGACCCAAAGACACACACACAAACTGAACGTGAAAGGGTGGAAAAAGCTACACAATGCAAATGGCAAACAAAATAAAGCTGGGGTAGTAATCCGAATATCAGACAAAATAGACTTTAAAACAAAAACTGCAACAAGAGACAAAGAAGGGCACTACGTAATGATAAAGGCAGCAATGCAACAAGCGGATATAACACTTGTAAATATCTATGCACCCAACAAAGGAGCACCTAAATATATAAAGCAATTATTAACAGACGCAAAAAGAGACATAGACAGTAACAAAATAATAGTAGGGGAATTCAACACTCCACTTACTCCAGTGGATAGATCATCCAAACAGAAGATCAATAAGGAAACTTTGGCCTTAAACGACACATTAGACCAGATGGATTTAGTAGATATATATAGAACTTTCCATCCAAAAACCACAGAATACACCTTCTTTTCAAATGCACATGGAACATTCTCCAGGATTGAGCACATATTAGATGATAGAGCAAGTCTCAATAAATCTAAAAAGATCAAAATAATATCAAGCATCTTTTCTTTCTTTTTCTTTTTTAAAGATTGGCACCTGAGCTAACAACTGTTGCCAATCATTTTTTTCTTTTTCCCTGTTTTTTCTCCCCAAATCCCCCAAGTACATAGTTGTATATTTTAGTTGTGGGTCCTTCTAGTTGTGGCATGTGGGATGCTGCCCCAACGTGGCCTAATGAGCAGTGCCATGTCCGTGCCCAGGATCCGAACCAGTGAAACCCTAGGCCTCTGAAGTGAAGCACGCAAACTTAACCACTCGCCCATGGAACTGGCCCCCCAAGCATCTTTTCTGACCACAAAGGTATGGAACTAGAAATCAACTACAGGAAGAAAATCAGAAAAGCCACATAAATGTGGAGAGTAAACAAAATGCTACTGAATAATGATTGAGTAAATGAAGAAATCAAAGGAGAAATCAAAAAATACCTGGAGACAAATGAAAATGAAAATACTACCTGCCAAAATCTATAAGATACAGCAAAAGTGGTTCTAAGAGGGTAGTTTATAGCAATTCAGGCCTATCTCAACAAACAAGAAAAATCCCAAATAAAGAATCTAACAGTCGACCTAAAGGAACTGGAAAAAGAATAAACAAAGCCCCAAATCAGCAGAAGGAAGGAAATAATAAAAATCAAAGCATAAATAAATGAAATGGACTAAAAATGAAAATAGAAAAAATTAATGAAACCAAGAGCTGGGTCTTTGAAAAGATAAACAAAATTGGCAAACCTTTAGCTAGACTCACCAAGAAAATAAGAGAGAAGGCTCAAATAAATATAATCAGAAATAAAAGAGGAGAAATTACAATGGAAACCTCAGAAATACAAAAGATCATAAGAGAACACTATGAAAAGCTACATACAAACAATTGGATAAACCAGAAGAAATGGATAAATTCTTAGAATCATACAACCTTCCAAAACTGGATTAAGAAGAAGTAGAAAATCTGAATAGACCAATCACCAGTAAGGAGATTGAAACAGTAATCGAAAACCTCCCAAAAATAAAAGTCCAGGACCAGATGGCTTCCTTGGTGAATTCTACCACAAATTCAAAGAAGACTTAACACCTATCCTTCTCAAACTCCTCCAAAAACTTGAAGAGCTGGGGAGGCTTCCTAACTCTTTCTATGCAGCCAACATTATCCTGATACCAAAATCAGACAAGGACAACACAAAAATGAAAATTACAGGCCAATATCACTGATGAACATCGATGCAAAAATCTTCAACAAAATACTAGCAAATCGAATACAGCAATACATTAAAAAGATCATATATCATGATCAAGAGGGTTTTATTTCAGAGATGCAGGGATGGTTCAACATCCGCAAATCAATCAACATGGTAAACCACATTAACAAAATGAAGAATAAAAATCACATGACCACCTCAATAGATTCAGAGAAGGCATTTGACAAGATACAGCATCATTTATGATAAAAATTCTAAATAAAATGGGTATAGAAGGAAAATACCTCAATATAATAAAGGCCATATGTGACAAACCCACAGCCAATATCATTCTCAATGGAGAAAAACTGAAAGCTATCCCTCTAAGAATAGGAACCAGACAAGGATTCCCACTTTCACCACTCTCATTTAACATATTATTGGAAGTACTAGCCAGAGCATTCAGGCAAGAAAAAGAAATAAAAGGGATCCAAATTGGAAAAGAAGAACTGAAACTGTCACTATTTGCAGAGGACATGATTTTATATAGAGAAAACCCTAGAGATTCCACTAAAAAACTTTTAGAAACAATAAATGAATATAGTCAAGTTGCATGATAAAAAATCAACATACAAAAATCAGTTGCATTTATATACACTAACAACAAAGTAGTAGAAAGAGAAATTAAGAATACAATGCCATTTACAATTACAACAAAAAGAATAAAATACCTAGCAATAAACTTAACCAAAGAGGTGAAAGATCTGTACACCAAAAACTATAAACATTGTTGAAAGAAACTGAAGAAGACACAAAGAAATGCAAGGATATTCCCTGCTCTTGGATTGGAAGAATTAACATAGTTAAAAGGTCCATACTTCCTAAAGCAATCTACAGATTCAGTGCAATCCCTATCAAAGTTCCAATGACATTTTTCACAGAAATAGAATGCAGAATCCTGAAATTTATGGAACAAGAAAAGAACCCAAATAGCCAAAGGAATCCTGAGGAAAAAGAACAAAGCTGGAGGTATCATACACCTTGATTTCAAAATATACTACGAAGCTATAGTAACCAAAACAGCAGGATACTGGTACAAAAACAGACACATGGATCAATGGAACAGAATCAAGAGACCAAAAATAAACCCACACAACTATGGACAGCTAATTTTCGACAGGGGAGCCAACAGCATACAACGGATAAAGGAGATTCTCTTCAATAAATGGTGTTGAGAAACTGGACAGCCACATGCAAAAGAATGAATGTAGACCATTACCTTACACCATGCACAAAAATTAACTCAAAATGGATTAAAGACCTGAATGTAAGACCTGAAACCATGAAACTTCTAGAAGAAAACATAGGCAGTGCAGTCTTTGACATCTGTCTTAGAAGCACAGTTTCAAGTACCATGCCCGACCGGGCAAGGGAAACAAAAGAAAAAATAAACAAATGGGACTACATCAAACTAAAAAGCTTCTGCACAGCAAAGGAAACTATCAACAAAACGAAAAGACAACCTAACAATTGGAAGAAGATGTTTGCAAACCATATATCAGATAAGGTGTTAATATCCAAAATATACAAAGAACTCATACGTCTCAAAAACAAAAAAAAACGAACAACCCAATTAAAAATGGGCAAAAGATCTGAACAGAGATTTCTCCAAAGAAGATATACAGATGGCCAACAGGTACATGAAAAGATGTTCAGCATCATTAGCTATCAGGGAAATGCAAATCAAAACTACAATGAGATATCACCTCACTTGGGTCTGAAAGGCTATAACTAACAAGACAGGAAACAATAAGTGTTGGAGAGGATGTGGAGAGAAGGGAACCCTTGTACACTGCTGGTGGGAATGCAAACTGGTGCAGCCACTATGGAAAGCAATATGGAGTTTCCCACCCCCCAGAAAATTAAGAGTAGATCTACCTTATGATCCAGCTATCCCACTGCTGGGTATTTATCCAAAGAACTTGAAAATACAAATGCATAACGATACATTCACCCCTATGTTCATCGCAGCATTATTCACAATAGCCAAGACTTGGAAGCAACCTAGGTGCCATCAAGGGACGAATGGATAAAGAAGATGGGGTATATATACACAATGGAATACTTCTTAGCCATAGGAAATGATGAAGTCCAGCCATTTGTGACAACATGGATGGACCTTGAGGGTATTATGCTGAGCGAAATAAGTCAGAGGGAGAAAGTCAAATGCCATATGATCTCACTATAGGTAGATGATAGAAACAACGACAAATAAACACATAGCAACAGAGATTGGATTGGTGGGTAGCAGAGGGGAAGAGGGGAGAGAAGAGGGTGAAAGGGGTGATTAGGCTCACATGTGTATTGACGGATTTGGGTAGTGAACATGATGTAATCTATGCTTTGAAATATATTACGATGTACACCTAAAAGTTATATGATGTTATAATCCAATGTTATTGCAATACAATTTTTTAAAAATTAAGTAAAGATATAATTTGTATTTCAACACCTTCTAAAATTTTCTCCACTAAACTTTGTATTCTTCTGAAAATAAAAAAAAATTGAAAAGTTTCCCCCAAAAAATAAAATAAAATGCACCAAGATTAGGCTCAATCACTAGAATAAAAAACTTTTATTGAAGCCAAATGACTAACAATTTATGAAATCTGAGCAAAATGCCATGAAAAGGGCTGTTGAAAAAGGAGGAGTCTGTAAATAAAACCTGGGAGGAAGATAGTCACTAGAAAACAAAGGCACCTAAGTATTATACTCCAAATAGTAGAGACTTTTTGATAAATTTATTTTACAATTTTCACATGTTGCATTTTATTACACATATTTGCGTGTCTAATATCTCAAATAAGATAGTAAACATTTTAATGTCAAGAATTATACTTTGTACAATTTCATTCCCATAGAGCATAACAGATATAAAAAGTGTTCAATAAATATCTGTTGATTAAAAACATAAGGAATTAAATCTGAGTAAATTAGAAAATATATTATCAAAGAAAATAAAATACAAGAGTAGAAATAAATGCAAAGTACATAAATCCTTTCATTTTCTACGTGTTTGGTGAAAGCAAAGCTGACTATAAAGCAGCAGATATGGCTCTGCCATCGTTTCGAGGGAATAAAATCCTGTTACAAAACATTAAGAACAGGGCATTTGTAATCACCTGGGCAAGGATTTAATTCCCAGTACTGCTACTTCGTAGTTGTGTGGTCTCAGACAAATTGCCTCATTCATAAAACAAGAGTAAGGTCTAGATAGATTATAATCTCTAATTGTATAAAATTCTGCAAATCCATGAAAATGAACATGCAGGAGGATGCAGCCGAAAGAACCACCACAGTCATAGCCTGTATAATTTGTATCAATGGTTCCACTTGGCATGTACCTACTGCAGCTGGAGAAGTGACAGAAGTTATTCTCTGTAATGGTGTTTGACTCATTTGGGTTAAAAGCAAGATGCAACAGCTTTCATTGGCTCACTAGATCTCTATGCAGCATTCTTTATTCAAATAATAGAGTTTTTTTCTTATGTTTTTCTAAACACAGCCTGCAAGATTCAGCAGGTTTTAGGCTTATATTATGGAATTAAATGCAGACCAAGTAGTTTCAGCCTCACCACTAACGCAGTGCAGACACAGCCATGCCAGGTAACAGGCAAAGGAGCAAGCTGTCATCTGCGTATTCTAAGTGCATCTTCTCCTGTCTGTGTTGATGACACTAGACACAGCAAAGTATAAAAACAATCATCGAAAATTAGCAGGGAGCATCATCCTACAATAGAAAACAATCAGAGCCTCATTTACACCACAAAAACAAACAGCCAGATGCAGCCATTTGCTGGGCAGTTAAAGTAAACTTTTAATTATTGGAAAATAGAAATAATTGGGAAAGATAAATCATTACACCTCAATAATAGTACAAGGCTGACACTAATCCTCCGCAAGAACTTCATCAGAATGATATAAAAACTAAAGTTTATAATGAAAATACAGTTTGTTTTAACAACAAAATCTGATCCTCAGAACATGACAAATCCATCATTCCAATACAAAAGCTATCAGGAACAAAATAACATGACAACAAGGAATTAACGTTGGTTTGCCTCATTTTTGGCTTCGACATACCTCTTTGTATTATGGGAACCCTCCAAACACTATGCAGGACATAAACTCCGATCTCAAGGATTTCTCCAGGGGCTCAAAAGGATGCCTGATAAACTATAACCGTAAATGAGATAATTATATAGGCATAGATATAGATAAAGATATAAATGTGACACTATGGAAGACCAGAAGTTTGTGGAAGACTTCTCAGAAGATGTGGTTTTGAGCAAGGTGTTGATGAATGAGAAGGAATTGTTAGGTTTAAACGAGGGGAAACATTTCATGGAAAGAGAAGAAAAGCCAATGAACAGAGGGATCCCTTGTTCACTGGAAACATGACCAGCTGGAAAGGTATGGGAGAAAAGATGAAATTAGAAGAAAAAAGTTATGGTCAGTGGATAAGGAAATTCAACATCACATTTCTGGAGGAGTTTGAACTTTATTCTGTAGATAGTATGGAGTTACCAAAGATCTCATCAAAATGTAGTTATATGGGAGGAAAACTTCCTTTTACTCTCCTAGGAGGAAAACTTCCTTTTACTCTCCTAGGCTGTGTGGCAAGGAGTGAGAATTAAACTGACAGAAAACAGATTAAAAGAAGAAAAGCATACAAAGTTTATTCCATATTTTTATGTGCGTATATGGGAGTCTTCAAAAGGAAAACGAAGACCCAAAAAGCTGTTAGGCCCAAAAGGTTATATACTTTTTTAAACAAAGAATGATAAATTACGAGATGTGATAAGACAAAGAGGCTTAGGCTATGAGCAGTAAATTATGGGACAGTGACTAGGAAATATATGAGGGAAACTAATAGAAGACAAAGGTTATTTTAGTAGGTGTACTTGTACAGGTCGATTACGGTGTCAACTCCCAGTCTTTGGTGATAAGAACGTTCTTTTCCTGGCACAGGGAGGGCGTCCTTCTCATGGGAAATTTTATGATCTGCTTTTAAATAGAAAGGGGAAGGCCTTAGAGAACTTCCTGTATCTGCAATTTCTCAATTGCCTTCAGCTCAAAACAATCAATATGCCAAAGCAGCATATTTTGGGGTAACATGTTCTGAACTCCTTCATAACCTAAACTGCTCCCAAAGAGGCATCGTTTCAAGATAACTCATATATTAATTCCTTGCATTGATATTGCATCAAATGTAGAAGTAAGGTTAAAAGAGATTAAGGTAGGTATGATGCATTTTTAGCTATCAAAAGTGAAGAGTACCTGACTCTTTCCCAATGAGAGATTTCTGCACCACTCCCTGACCCCAAGCTGGTTTATGTGATCTTGTTATCTATGTTCTAAAAATAATAGTAATTAAAAATGCTTCCTGAAGGTTCTAGGCTATCTTATGGGTAGTTAAAAGGCAAGGCTCGATGAAGTTAAAACAGAAGGAAATTTCTTACGTGAATCACAGACATGTTTTTAGGTAAGACCATCTGCTTGAAATTTAGGAATTTCATTTCCCCTAAGAATATTCTCACAATAATTTGTATTGTTTTCTTCAGTGCAAATCATTAGTATAAATACACTTTATGTACACACAACATTCCCCACGTAAACAACCATGCACAAACACATCACTCAGTCAAAATCGGGAGTCTGCGTGGTTGTTAACTTTTCCTCTTTACCTAACTGTCACTGAGGAAGAAAACATGTTATCTGAATATGAACCTTTATAAGATAGAGTGTCAGCAGATCTTAATTTTTAATTTATGCTATTTTTACTTATTTACAGAATGCTGATTACCAGCCAGTAATAAATTCACATTGATAAAAGCAGCTTCAATTGTGTGGCAAAAATATTTATGTCATAATAAGGAATGTCATTCTACTATCAAATTAACGTGTCAAAACTCTGTTCGAATATAGATGTATCAGAAACCTCGGATGATTATATTGAATGATTGTGAGTATTAAAATACTTGAAAACACCAAATATGATGTCTGGTAAATAATAGCTAATTAATAAATGCTAGTTTTTTCTTCATTTTCTTGTTAATATACAAATACAAACAATATACAAATTTCCTCTACTTTTACATATCAGAGGTCCATATTCTTTTTTTAAAATTTTAAAAAAATTTTTATTTTTTTCGGATGTACCTATTTCGAATTCTGTATACATTACATCATGTTCACCACCCAAACACTAATTATAGTGCATCCCCTCACATGTGACCCTAATCACCCCTTTTGCCCTCCCCCCTCCCACCTTCCCCAATGGTAACCACCAGTCCAATCTCCAATGCTATGGGGTTTTTTTGTGTGTTTTTTTTGTCGTTTTTATCTTCTACTTATGAGTGAGATGATATGGTATTTGACTTTCTCCCTCTGAGTTATTTCATTCAGCATAATACCCTCAAGGTCCATCCATGTTGTCACAAATGGCTGGATTTCGTCACTTCTTATGGCTGAGTAGTAGTCCGTCGTGTATAAATACCACATCTTCTTTATCCATTCTTCCCTTGATGGGCACCTAGGTTGCTTCCAAGTCTTGGCTGTTGCGTATTATGCCGCAATGAACATAGGGGTGCAAGTATCTTTATGCCTTTGTGTTTTCAAGTTCTTTGGATAAATACCCAGCAGTGGAATAGCTGGATCATATGGTAGATCTATCCTTAATTTTCTGAGGATACTCCAAACTGTTTTCCATAGTGGCTGCACCAGTTTGCACTGCCACTAGCAGTAAAGAAGGGTTCCCTTCTCTCCACACCCTCTCCAACATTTGTTGTTTCCTGTCTTGTTAATTATAGCCATTCTGACCAGAGTGAGGTGATACCTCATTGTAGTTTTGATTTGCATTTCCCTGATAGCTAATGATGTTGAGCATCTTTTCATATGCCTGTTGGCCATCTGTATATCTTCTTTGGAGAAATCTCTGTTCAGGTCTTTTGCCCATTTTCTAATTGGATTGTTGGTTTTTTTGTTGTTGAGCTGTATGAGTTCTTTGTATATTTTGGATATTAATCCCTTATCTGATATGTGGTTTGCAAACATCTTTTCCAATTGTTAGGTTGTCTTTTCGTTTTGTTGATGGTTTCCTTTGCTGTGCAGAAGCTTTTTAGTTTGATGTAGTCCCATTTGTTCATTTTTTCTTTTGTTTCCCTTGCCCGGTCAGACATGGGACTTGAAAATACGAAGCTCAGACCAATGTCATAGAGCGTACTGCCTATGTTTTCTTCTAGAAGTCTCATGGTTTCGGGTCTTACATTCAAGTCTTTAATCCATTTTGAGTTGATTTTTGTGCATGGTGTAAAGTTATGGTCTACTTTCATTCTTTTGCATGTGGCTGTCCAGTTTTCCCAACACCTTTTATTGAAGAGACTCTCCTTTCTCCATCGTATGCTCTTGGCTCCCTTGTCGAATATTAGCTGTCCATAAACGTGTGGGTTTACTTCTGGGCTCTCAATTTTGTTCCGTTGATCTGTGTGTCTGTTTTTGTGCCAGTACCATGCTGTTTTGGTTACTATGGCTTTGTAGTATAATTTGAAATCGGGGACATTGTCCATTTCCTTTTTTTTGTTTATTTGTTTGACTGTAAAGTGAAACCATTTTGCCATAAGCTTCATTAACGTAGAGATTTTTTTTTCTGCTTTGTTTGTTGCTATATCCACAGCACCTAGAACCATGACTGGGACGTAGTTGCTCCATAAATACTTGTTGAGCAAATGAAAGAATAGGCCCAGGCACAAAGTTGCCTGTTACTTTTGGAGTCACAATTACTTACAAATGGGATCTCCTGGAGCACTGAATATCAGAGTTTGAAGGGATAAGAAAGAAAAGAAAAGGGAACACAAATGTCTAGAATTCAATATGGTTCCTGCATAGAGAGAAGACATTACTACTTGATTTTGAAAAATTTCCAAGCTCATTAAGTAATTATCCTTGTTTGATGCATTAATATGCCTTTTATCTTCTTGCAAGAAATGAGATGGGGAAGAGAGGATCATTGTTAATATTAGTTTCAATGCTAGAAAGACCTCAGCTACTCCAGGGCTCTACCAACAGTTGAGGACAATGGTAATAAAAAATACTACTTGCGATCATTTATTACATCAAATGAGGGTGTTATGTGTTTGTTTCTGCTATGACTACTTGAACAGTCAACTTGCTAATTATTTAAATTCACACAATTGCCTGTACCATAAGGAGGAAGGAAGTAAATACTTAATCTTATTTTTACCAAGTAAAATTCATGTTTTGTAATACAACCACAAACATATGAACACATTATAAAATTGTATCTCTCACAGCAGTAGTTTCTGTCTAGTCAAAAGATATAATATAAAAAGCAGCCAATTCTAAAAGCTCAAAAATCATATCTGATTTAAGAGTGGATTTCTGTGCATACTGCATATATACCCTCATTTGAATGGGAGTAGAGTTAAGTGTATAACTTCCCACTGTGTTAATGGGAACTCTAAGTACCAGTTCCCACAGAGTGGGGATTACAAGTTACTTTCATGTTGAGTACATGTGCTATTTTGAATGTTAGCTACATTGTGGGATAACTAGTTAGAGAGGTAAGATTGTATAAAGCTGTAGGATGAAAGAGGAGATTTAAAATGAAATACGGAAATGTGAAATACAGATGAATGGATGGATTAGATGGCATTTGATGTTTAACAATATATTGAGTGGATGATATTTAGTGTCTGAACAAGAGAACACATTCTCACTATTTTTTTAAAGTAGGGTTTAGACCAACTAATGGTGTCTATGTATATTTGGCTAAGAATGACATCTGCAGCCATGCAAATTGGAATAAAGGTATTTTTTGTCTTCAAGATATAAAATCATCAATAGAAAATGAAGGAAAAAACCCTTATAATAATTTGGGGGATCTCTACTTTCGAATTATATTGAGGGCCTATTCTGTGTTACTTATGTGCCTTCTAGCAATTTGCTAATGGAAGATTTTGCCCAGTGATGAAATGCCATGTACCTTACTAGGAAGCTTTTTTTTGGCTAAGGGTACCTCAGGGTAGCCTGTTCTTTTCCCACTGAGTCCTCTCAAACTTAATTATAAGGTCCTGCGCTTTGCATGGAAACAGCTCCTATCTGGGCACTTAATGATTTCATTTGGGTCAAGAGTGATTATTCACCCAAATTCACTGAAATCTGAGGACTGTGATGAACTGCTGGGTTACGCTTTCACAGTGAAGGGAAGACATTGTCCAGGCTTTGGGGCCGTGGCAGATTTAAGGAGCACTAATGCAGTACCTCTGTAACCTGGTAGCCTTGTTGCTGCTCCTTGTCTGATACTCTATTACTTCTTACTGGACAACCTTAACATGGACCACTTCCACTCACTACTAGTTACTTCAGCAAGCCTGAAACCCAGAAGTCTTTGCTGACAGAATGTATTTTCTTGCTCCCTGAAACATTTCCCCCAACCGTATCCATGCCATCTCATGTCTTATTAAGTTTCCCCTCTAAATAGATATTAGTCCACTTCTCTATATTTTCACCACCAATACCAAAGTATCATCGTCTTTCACCTAGAAAAATTCTCGTTTTTCTCCCCTTATTCACTTTGGGTCCCATCTACAGCAGAAGTGATATTTCTATGACCCTCCCTTGTTGTATAACTTCATTGTCCAGCCACAGGACATTGTTCAAATGTTCTTCTCTATGCCCAAACGCTCTCTATCTTTTCCTTACTAATTCAAATGCTACTCATTTTCTTTGTCTCTGCTTAATCTTCCTCAGGAAAATCTTTCTAGATTATCACACTTCCCTAATAGAGACTTTTAAACATGGTATAGGGCTCCTTCACATGTGCAATTTTTTTATTTGTTTCTGCAATTTATTGATTTCTGTAGCATTTTGGTTGACTTTCAACATCCACATAATCTAGATATAGTTCAGGTCAATCATAGTAATTCCTTCCCCCTTTCCCAATGATGGATGCAAGAATATATATGTATCTTCAATCTGACCAATGAGATGGAAGAAGAAATCTGATGGGGGACTTCTGGGAATCTCATCTTCATTTCTATGATGGAGACAAAAGAAGAGACAGTCTTCTTTCTTTTTCTTTGGACATTTTGAGTTTGGATATAGTCTCTGAAAGTGCGAGACAGATCGTCACCACAAATGTAATGAAGATGAAGCCAACACCAAAGGTGGGAGAGAAGAGAGACACAAAGATTTTGGATGTTTAGTGATGTCACCAAGCCGTTTAATGATTTAACCTCAAATTCTTTCCTACATTTATACTAATAATTTTATGAGTTAACGTTCTAATTATCAAACCCTCTTTGTTTGGGGTCTGCAGGCAAAAGCAGCCTAACTATACAATATCTGTCTCAATCTTAGACTGTAAGGTCCATGAGAGTGAACTCCATGACTGTTTTTACTCAACATTTTAATACTAGCATGTAGCTCAGTGTCTGATAGGTAGCTTGTACCCATTAAATATTTTTTGATTGAATGGGTAGATAGATGAATACCAAAAGTTTTCTGAAAAACCTCCTGGGATACTGATTTTTTTTTTCCCCCGCTAGCTTCTGTACATTCTTATTATCCATGTGGTCAGTTACTCCTGTTTCTCCAAAGGCATAGTTTCACCCTTGCCATTTGCCTGTGAGTAGCCTATATTTATCTCTGTCTCTCTGAAATGTGACATTTAGTACCAGGCAAAATCCTTTTGCTATTCTCTTGGATAGGAATAATAAAGATATCATTTTTCTCATTCTCTAGAGATCAGTGTTTTATGAATAAAATTGTGTGTGAGAATTACTGTGAAGCTTTTGGAAAATACATATACCTATGCAGGATCCTCCCAAATGCTGGATGGTAGATCTGGTGTGGTTTATACACAGGCATATTTGCTTTTTCAGTGCTCAATCTGGTAATTCTGATAGGCTTCCAAGGGTTAGATCCATTGTTCTACATACTAAACTTGTGTCAATTCAGCTTGAATTTGCATTAAAACTTAAGTGATCCTATTGCATTAACTACTCATCCTAAATTTATTACAGCTTGGCGAAAGAACATTATTGTTTCTTTGAGAATCAACAGGTTGCAGAGAAAATAGAAATAGGTTTTGTTCTGTAGAGTATGAGGAATCAATTACAGATTAATGGGAGAAACTCCTAAGGAGGTAAATTTTGTTTAACTACAAGGTCAAAGACATTTCCATCATTTGTTTCCTCTTCTCTTCATAACTGAACCTTGATTTCTTCTTAGAGTCCAGTCAGCGCACGTGGTATGAGTCAGGATAATCAAACCTTGATCTACAGGCAGATACGTGGTCTTTATCAAATCAGAGCACTCCACTGCCTTCTTCAGAATGATAGGCATAGTGACTTGCATGTGATCTAAATACAGCCAATGAAGTGCAATATGAACTTTGCCAGGAATGCTTAAGTAATAGCTGGCCCTCTTTGCTGCCGTTTCTGAAGCTGAGCCGACGTGAGATCGTAAGGCATGTGCAGCTTTTTTATGAATTTAGGTGAGAAAGCCTGTCTGTAAGTAATGAAGCAGAACTGAGAGACCACGAGCAAGGAACAAGGGCCCAGTGACATTGTTTTTGATCTCTATATTCTGCAGTGCCTGAAGCCTTCGCACTTTTCATTTTGTTGGGGCAATAAATCACCAATTCAGTTAAGACAGTTTAGATCAGGTTTTCCGTTACTTGGAGCAGAGTCATAACTCGTCATAAATGAAACAATGAGGAAGAAGTTTTAATTATTAAACATATTCACACAGAACATAAATCCTTAGGAGGTATCAAGTTTCTAACCATTAAAAAATTCATTTTCAGGCATTAGGTAACTATTTGAAAGGGAATGATTTAAAATGGACCAAGCATCAGAATGGCGGTTGGTCTTAATGACATTTATGGGGCTGGGAAGCCGAGTAGCGATCCCAGGCAGCAATAAGTCAAAAAGGAAGAACAAGAGAATCTTAAGGGGGTGTCCTTTGGCCCTGGGCCATCAGTCTGCTTCTGCTAACGCTAAGAGGATGTTGTAAATAACGCACACTTAAAGCAAGCACATTATATGCCAGGCCACTGCTGGCAGTAAGTAATTTGAATTGACTGATCTGGTCTGAGTCAACTTAAGACCAAATCCAATTGGCTTCCTGCCAAAAGAGCTCTCCATGACTACCAGGTTGTGATGCTTCCCACAGACAATGCTGGGTCAGCAGAAATTACTAATGATTCTGGCAGCCAACAAGTTCTGTGAGGTAATAACAAAGACTGTAGCTTTAAATAGCTCGGTGGAAAAATGCAGCGGGGCAGAAGGGGATTGCAACAGGCTCCCTGAACTGCTCTGTTGACGTTACTGAGCAAATACAGCTCCTTGAGTTGTTTTCGTTTCATCAAAATCATGATATTCTTGAGTGTTGGCAAGGAAATATCAGGTAATGAGAATGCAGCGAACATGCCTTTCATCAGCTGAAAATCTTTAATTGTAATTGCAGCATGTAATGGTGTAATTAGTTGTCTAAGTGACAGGATAGGCTCAAATCTTTCCTAGCATTTTGCAAAAAAGACCATTAAGTTTCCATAAACCTTTCTTCAAATGAGATGACAGGCAGGCAAAGATGGGAAAGGGATTCATTTTTAACCCCTTGAACTGAGCAGCCTCACAACTAGAAATGATAAGAGACTCTATGAGAGTCAAGAGAACAGACTACCCCGACTCCAATAAGTGTGGGTCCTAAGGAGAACACACACAGAGGTATACAATAAACACCATGTTTTAAACAACTCAAGGCACTATACCAATATAGCATCTGCTTCCTGAATCTAGACACACCTTGCAAGACAGGTATTATTATCCCCATTTTACATATGAGGTAACTGGGGCTCAGAGAGATCGAGCAATGAACTTAGGGTCGCACAGCAACTATGCTACAGGAGTGCACTGTAATTTGTTCACAGGACAAAATCTAAGTCTTTGAGATTTTAAAGTCCATTATCTTGTTCCTAGAATAAGCTGCCTGCAACTCTCTTCAAACCGTTAGAATGCTGGTTCTCAAATTTCTGTATGTATAAGAGTTTCAGAGAAGCTTGTTAAAACGTGGGGTCTGATGTGAGAGAGATTTGAGTTGGTAGGTTATGGAGGCAACTAAGAAATTTACAATTTAATCCCTCAGGGAATTTTTAGACAGGCGCTCCTCAGATCACATAGTCTAGAATATCTTTTGCAGAACCTTCTGTGACAGAAGTCTGGAGATTTTTATATGGGGAAATTATACAATGAGGATTCTAATAGTATCTTGATGACAAAGTGCAGCATGTAAAATCACAGACTTATACTTAATCAGAACCAGTCACATAGAAAGCTCTAGGCTTTGCAGTTGCATTAAAAAAAGAATATAGGGTCTCAATCACTAGACTCAAATTGGATTTGTAACTCCAGGACTGCTAGGAAAACAGCTTTTTCATCTGTACCTGTTACAGTGGAGATAAGTCTAGAATGAGCAGTTTGAATACCAGAAAGTATTTTTCTTCATGAAGGAAGCAAATAGCGTTTTTGGCAACCCTGGTTGATGGATGCGAGAGCGGATCTTTCCTTTGTGTCTTCGCCGTATAAAATTAATCCCACTCTCTCCTTTAAACACATAACAGAAAATAGAGAGGAGAATAAAACTAACAAAATCTATTTTTCTAAATTAAAAAGCTTGAAAAGCCCGGCTTCCTTTGTCTATCATAATGATATCATTGGATCACTGCCAAATCAGAAGCTATATGAATGATTGTTCTTAGATAATAGTCCCTTTCAGTAAAGTAGAAAGCTGCTTTTCCCAAAACTCATATCTTGAGTTTTCAAACACAATAAATCCTAGTTTTCTAAAATAGATGTTTTATTTTGGAACCAATTTTGCCTTAATTTTAATCATTGTCTGCTGAAGAATTATATCAGTGAAACTTATATGCATTTCAATATCTTACCCCTATTACCATTGTGTAAATTCTACTGTCTACTGAGTAATTCTGCCAAAGTCAATCCTTTTAACAGGAAGATTTATGTATTGCAATTGTATGTTTTTCAAAATGCTGGTCTATCAAAGATTTTTTCTTTTTTCCAAATAAATGTAAGTATTCTACTTTATTCAAGAAATACAGAAGCGTTATTGATAATTCCTTTTATTCATAAAAAATGTTTATACAGATCTCTTTGGTATAGTAGAAAGTGTGTATTGTTGATGACTTATTCAATCCTCTTGACATTCTGGATTTACCTTTTGCAGAAATGGGGGAGGTTCCAAGAGGAGGAAGGTAAGAGGGGAGGATCTGGGAACAGCAAAGCTTGTGGCTTGTCTGGTCTTCTCTGTGAGTTGATTTAATATAGCATAAATTAAGTATCCAGTATGCTCACTGATGACACTAGTACAATCTCTGACTCTATGCTTAGGTTGTTCTCCTCTCAGGATTACCATTTTCAAATTATTTGGTCTAAATAAAGATTTATAAGCCAGTTAAAACAACCTTCTCTACCTTGCATTTCAGCTGTGGAGTAATGAACACAATGAAGATAGCTTTCTGTAAAGCTGGGTTTGAATCTTGACTCTTCCACCATGGGAACTTGGGTGAATTATTTAACCTCATTGAGGCTCAGTTTCCTTATCTGTGAAGTGGGTGTAATGATACCTATTTCTGAGAGTTATTCTAGAGATAAAATGATATAAAATTTTGAGGACACCTGGTTCTATTAACCTTTTTTTTGTAATTTGGGAAGGTGAATGTAGGCACTGACTTGATTTTTTTCCATGATAGAAATAGTTTTCCTATTTGCATGAATGAAATATCAAGTAATCAAAACATTTCTTATTAACTTTCCAGTGTCCTGGTTTGAGAATCTAAACTGTAACTTATCTGAGGGTTTTGGTTGTCTTAAATAAGTGCTAAAAAGAGGATAAACTTTAGAATCAGACCCACCTGGATTTCCCCTCCCTTCTTGCCTTCTTTTAATTGATTTTCTTTTCCCTTTCTTATTCCATTTCCTCTATTTATTTGGATACTATATTCTCTATGTCTAAACTTTTCATTTTAATCCTTGCTATTTTAACATTCATATCTTTACCTTTCTCCTGAACAATATAAAGAAAATAGAGTATAGTGTATTTTAATGCCAACTACTATCCATCAAAATTGCATGCAAATTTTGCAAGCATTTTCCTCTATACTGTTTCCCACCACATAAATTAAACATTGTTGTCACTGCTGTTGTTTTGTGTTAGTTCAGATTACAGTTCACACTTATTTATATTTAGACACATATTTACAATTACCTTTATTTACCTAGATGCATTCCACCTTATATCTTCCATCTGGGAAAATACTCATTCTGCCTAAATTACTTTTTTAGAATTTGATTAACTGAGGGTCTATTGGTGGTAAGTTTAATTTTTCTTTGTCTGTCAATGTCTTTATGTTGCCTGTGCTCTTGAAAGAAATTTTTACTGCATAGTATCAGGGCACAGTATTCTAGGTCGACAGTTTCTGTGGAGGGGGCGGGCATTGTGTGTGTGTGTGTGTTGCTCAGCACATTTAAGATACTATTCTGCTCTCTTTCAGCTTCTGTTGTGGGAAAGTGTTGAAAAATCATTTAATAGATTAA
This sequence comes from Equus asinus, assembly GCF_041296235.1. NCBI lineage: Eukaryota > Metazoa > Chordata > Mammalia > Perissodactyla > Equidae > Equus > Equus asinus. The sequence goes on from NC_091812.1 coordinate 42,980,122, forward strand.
CTATCAGTCAATTGAAAGAAATCACCTGTTTCCTCTGGCTGCTATTAAGATCTCTTTTTATTTTTCTGGTTTACTTATGTGTCTGGATGTGGGTGTTGTTTATCTGTTTATTGAGACCCACTGTGTTTGATTCTGCTTCCTTATTTTGAAGCCTGGGTTAAATATGCAATTTTCCCAAGAGCATTTTTGCTTACTTTGACCAGTCTCATATGTAGATCAGCTAGATGAGATCACCTTAAATTATTTTTCCATGTAGGTATAATGTGAATGTGCACCAAAACTCAAATTTGGTTTGTGGTCATAAACTCTCAGTAGAGAACTATCTTCCCTTCACCCAGTGCCAATGTCATGTCATGTAAGTTTCCTCTCGGCAACTCTCTGAGCAATGCGTTCATTCTTTTTTTACCCTCATTGGGAGAGTAGACTGAATCTTGGCTTTATATAGGACATTTCCTATTAGTTTCTGCAACTTGTGCCCTAAATTTTAAATCCTACCTCTCATTCCTCAAGGAAAATTTAAACTGGAAGCTCAAATTAAGTGTTCCTGAAACTGAGGCCAAAAGGTTTCTCTGACACCCGCTCAGTTACTGGGATCTGGGCTCCTACATTCATTTCATGTCCCCTGAATATCCCCTCCTTTGTTTCAGCACAAAATCTATTTCCAATCACTTTCTTCAAATATTTTTTAAACATGGTGGTCTGTTAACCTCTTCAAGTTTTTCTTTTCCTTTGCCTCCCTTGCCCTCCTAGTTATACAAACTGAATTATTTTTCCTGATGGTCATTATGTTGATTCTGAAAGAAAAATTTTAAGGTATATATTTCTTTTTAATAAATACTAAAATATGTATTTAGTATATATACATATATATTTGTTCTCAGAAATAATTCCCTCTTGACTTACTTGAGTCTGTGTTCAAGTCTCTTATAGAGGGGATTGTTGGATTGAAGTGTAGATATTTAGAAGCAGAAACAATTTTAGAGAAACCCACACCAAACAACCTTGGGGCAGAGACTTGCCTAATGGTACATGTGACCGTTGGGATTTGAATCCAATATTGCCTGAATTTATTAATGAGGTCGATTTTATGTTTCTTACAGTATACCCACAACCAAAGTATAAAGTTATGTCTGCTATATTATATTTTGCACTTTTCTCTATTTTCAAACTTTTTACAAAGATTCCGACTAGCTAAACAAATAGCCCAAACCCTCAAGTAAGCTGTAGGTGGGAAACAGAAAAATGAAATCCCTCAGGGTGGTATTAGCTGAGATAGCTACCAAGTAATCAAAGTTTAGGTAACAGTGACGACTAGCAGCAGAAAAACTGGTTCACAAAGGAAGCAAATACCACAGGGAGTGTCTGTGCTTCTGACCAGCCAAGAGGAGGAGCCTAGTTGATAAGACCTGAATTTCCCAAGTCCCAAGAAGGAGCCAGGGGAATTGGCAAGAGTTTCAGAGCTAGTAAACAAGCCAAGACTGAAGTGTTATTCAGGGCCTGTAAATATCAAAATTGCAACTATATACCATAGAGACATATGTCAAGAATTTTCCAGAAGACTCCTCATTTCCTACTTCTGATCCATTTTATATATTTGCAGAATATACTGGAAATTCCAATATTTCATATTATCACTATAGCCAAAACTGCTTCTAGAACACAGAAATTCCTTCTCACACTACATATTTCACTTTGAGGTAAAAAAAAAAAAAATGTGTACTGTATCTGTAAAATAGCAAAATTTCAAGAATAAACCAAATGGCAGTAGTGATATAATCTGCTTAATTTTGATGGCATTCATTTACCCATAAACATAAGGAAAGGAAAGTTAGGTAATTAATTACATAGTCTTACAGTGAGGAAGAGTTTTTTAAAGCAGAAATCAAAGAAAACAATTGATAGATCAGTCTATATTAAAAAAAAAAGCAAAATGCATATTCACCCTAGTTTTAGTAAGATTAAATCATATCACAACCTTAAATAGCTAAAATAATTCTCACATAAGCTATTATTGTATCTGAATTTCTCATAATCAGTCACTCATTTTACACTCATCAATGTGGCACCACCTTGGAGCAGGGTAATATGTTGCTTTCACATGTTAGCATACAATTACAAATGTATTTACCTCATTCTCCTATCAGATTTACTGTCAAAGAATAACATTCCAGATTTAAGAGGAAGGCTTTAGCTTAAAAAGTTAATAAAAAACTAGAAAAAATAAAGACATAAGTTATAGAGTGAAATTTAAAATATTTTAAGTAAAATTAATGTATTTAGAGCATATGCAATAACTCTTAGAAATGTGGTAGCCTATTGTGCTAACTATGGAAAAGACCAAACGAGAACTAGGGATGAATGAAAATCAAAGCATGACTATTTTACCTTTTTGGCTCAGCACTGTGTGAATTAGTATATTCACGTGGCTCAAAAGAACAAACTCCTATACCTACTATTCTATTAGCTAAACCATCCATATGTCAGCATGTTGTCCTAAGGAAGTTCTGGAAGTTAACGTCAAAACACTTGTTAGTTTGATTCTACTGCATTCAGGATAACACAACATAGCGCTATTTTTCTTTCCAGAAAAATCATACTGTTTTTATCATAAATAGTCCCAGTTTCTGTCAAAAAGATTTTAAATAACATACAGTGAATGCAATATATTCAACCAAAAAAATCAAAGAAATGTAAATTAAAATAAGATGCAATTTTTCAGCCATAATATTAGCAAGATAATGGCAGGAATGCTCATAAGCATCCCTCTAAGTGTTAATCACCCGGAAAGGTATGTTCTGGGCTATCTCCTTTTCATAAACTCTCTATGGAAACCTGATCTCATACATTCCTACAGAATTTACATATTACTTGTCTATGTCTTATCTAGAACCTGCTTTGAAAATGTAAACTCACATTTCCAGTTGTGAGAGGTGACTGGACAGGACGCACTTCTGGTATGTCTCAAGTATGTCTCAAGTGTGTCTCAACGTTCACTTGCCTTCAGTGGAACTTTCGTTTTACCCACAAACTCCTGGTTTCTCCCATTCTATCAAGGTCCTATCATTTGCATTTTCTTTTCTACTATCATCGTTGTCTATGTTAGCCCCTTGGTTTTAGTCTCCAGTTGTCTTGCTTCCTTCTCATCTGTTTTCACATAACAGTAAGAGTTGATCTACATAAAATATCATCTGAATCAAGTTGTTTTCCCTGATAAAAAATTCTTCATTACTAGTCCACTACATGAACAATGATATGCAAACTCCTTACTTACCAAGGCCTAGAATGCCCTTTCTTCTTACTTCTTTCATTTTCTTTCTTTCTCCCTCCATTCCAGCTTTATTGTCTGCTTTTTGTGTCCTGATTTAAGAGTTTCTTTTTTTGTATTTCCTCTGACTGGAAACCCTTCCCTTCTCTTTCCATGACCAAACCATTCTCATACTTCTGTCTCATCTGGTTCTCCCTTTCTACTACCTATTTCTTTGTGATATGATAACACAAGACAATTTGTAATTGTCATATATGTTTGTAAGTTAGCATGCTTGTGTCCCTCTTCCTTGCTAGGAGACAGAAGGAGCCATGTCTATGTTGTCCCTCCGTGAATTCTCAGCCTTGAACACAATAGGTTCCCAATAAATATTTGTTGAAAGAATAAATAAATGAATTATTACAGTAAATGTAATTTGATATAACCCTCCTGAAAAGCCCATTAACAAATTATTAAAAACATTTTAAACAGAAACACAAATCAAGGCCTGGGGGAGACTAATTCTACTTACAGATGGTTTTGTCATTGTTGCTATTTGCTTGTTTGTTTGTTTATATTATAAGGTTAATAATGCTAAGGATTTTTCCTTCCAAAATTTTAAATTTTATCAACTCTTTTAGGGAAGACATAGGAATCCCTCTTGAACTCCAGGCACACCACTCCCTGTGTTCTTATTCTCTGCTGCTGGGACTTTATATTTTTATGTTACTTGTTTGGAAGACTTGTCCACTGTTGAAAAGAATCAATGCATTTGATCTATCTAGTCTAAGAATCGAATCTAAAAATAATCCCATGTACTGAAAAAGATCCACAGGTATAAAGGTTTATCAAAGTGCTGATCATGGTAGTGAACGTTTTTAAGTCTAAATTTCTGAAAGGTATGTTTGGAAAACATAATTTTATTGAGAATACTTTATTAAAGGAATGTAAAGAAGCAGGATAAAAATCAATATAATCACAAGCAGTTTTCCAAAATACTCCCCTCACAAAAAAAACTGTTTCCTGAGGAAAGATTTGGAATAAAAATCACCATAATGATAATACTTGTTTAACCTTGTGTGACAGTTCTATGAGTTATATTTCCAATCTCTTTCCATTATGTACATATTTTAATAGGGGAAAAGATACTTTAAATGCATTTTAATGAATGATATTTATGTTCACCCTGGTGATTTTGATTGTTTAATTATATTACTTTATCTTTTGGATAAAGAGAAACGGATTTTTTTTTTAATCTACCTTGAGCTTGGTCTTGAACGATGATTTGTAACTTTTCAGGCAGAGAATGAGGAAAGACTTTTCAAACATTGGGTACTGCACATGCAGCACATCATGCTTCAACACCAAAGGTACGTTTCACATGCTGTTAGAAGATGTAAAATATGTTGAAGCAGGAATTTCTCAACACGTGGATGTTATTTTCAAACTGTCACCTCTACCTGGGACTAGATTAGAAAAACTAGACATGAGTCCTGGCTGTGATGTTGATCAGCTGAATGGGCACATAAATGCTATCTAAAACTTTAAAACATTTTCAGCCTCCTTTGTAAATTGTGGACAATATTCGGCAATCTGTGATATAAGAATCCAATAAATATAATAATATAATGATATGTTAAATTTCTTTAGTGTGCCATAATTTCCCAAATGTGGTCGTATATATTATATATGTTCACAATGATTTATTAGAATGAATTAATAGAAATTATATACATTAGAATTAATTAAAATGTAAATATATTATACTTTTATAATCTATTTTATACAATAGATAATATATCTAACTTAAAATTATAGCTATAACATTTATATACAAATTATGTAACTATATATCTTCTACATAGCAAGGATGATATGTGTGTATTGCATATACATATGTGATGTGTAAATATACAATTATAAATATAAATATGCTTTATTTCTAAATGATTAAATATTCATAAATATGAATTGATTTTCAACACAAATGATACATATATATTTATGAGAATAATTTAGGTGAAATTATATTAATAATCTTCAAAAAAATGATGAGTTATAGATTATTCCCATTCTATAGTTAAGGAAACCAAGTCCAAGAAAAGCTAAACAATATACTCATAGTCATTCTGCTAATAACTGGGATAGGTCAGTCCTATGCTTTTCTATCACCAAACCATTGCCTCCTGGTAAAGACATTAAGAACGAGCTTTAAAAATTATCAGAGCTATATGGATTTAATATTATTAGTAACAACCATGACTTGTTGATTTCTAATCTTTAATTATACCCCATCAAAACTGTCTGCCCTATTACCAGTTTTTCTTGCCATACTATCTACTGGCTTGGCTGAAGCCCTATGTTCTCTCCCCACACTTCCCATAGCTGAATTCTTTGACCTTATCCACTCTCACACTCCCCTCCCAGGCAATAATCTGAGATAAAGTATCTGAAACTGATCATTTGCATGATTTTAGACCCTCGTCTCTGAGTGTGAAATGAACCCCTATGTCTCCTGTGTAATAAAAGGTAGGCAAGTTGTACTTGGGGAGAGTATTTAGAGTTCTTGACATTACAATCTGGGGAAGTTGACCAGTATAATCTCAACGGGCTCCCTACAATTCCCTTATTGCCTACCTGGAATGAGACCGATTCTGAACTCCTTGAGAGTAAATTCAAGGTCTTTTACATTCTGTCTTACTCAACTAGGGCTGGCTATAACAAAATATCATAAACTGGGTGTCTTATCTTATTTCTCACTGTTTTGGAGACTTAAAGTTTGAGATCAGAGTGCCACAGTGATCAGGTTCTGGTGAGAACCCTTTTCCTAGTTGCAGACTGCCAACATCTCATTGTATTCTCACATACTGGAGAGCAGAGGAAGCAGGCTCTCTCTTTACTCTGATAAGGGTGCTAATTCCATTCACGAGGCTCCACCCTCATAACCTTATCTAACTCTAATTACCCCCAGCAGGCCCCACCTCTTAATACTATCACATTGATGAGTCAGATTTCAACATATGAATTTTGGGGAGACATAAACATTTAGTCCATCACACCCTCTATCCTTAGGACCAGAAAAGAATTTGCCACTTTTAAGGTGCTCAGTGTTTTTTTTGCTTAGTTGCATTGCTAGCCACAGTTTCTTCTTTACATGGAAATGTTCAGTATGTCCTGGATCAAAGCTCCTGTCTCAGCTTAAAAAGTTTCCTATTCTAATTTTGTGCCTAAAGACAAACTAATGGTTTGTAGTTAGTAAATATACAGTTCCTTTAGAAAATGAAAAAACGTTTTTTTCAAAATGCAAAGGAAAACACTGTACCTTTACTTTAGAGGTGCATAAGCAGCAACTGTCAACATCCTCAAGCTTCCATCATAATTGGGCATTCTAGGAGGCTGCTTACCTGTTTTTATAGCTAGAAACTGCACTCCACACCTTGAGAAAATTATCACTCAGATACCGTCTTTTAAATTAGTGGCCAGAAGAAGCAATCCAAATAAAAGCTTTGAAATGGTTTGCTGATAGAAACCAAGATCAGTGCTGAAAATTAGTGTTTGGGACATTATCAACATTTTACTCTTTGATACATTTACAGGGTTCTGTTCCCTAAAGGCATTTGGTTCTGATGGACTATTAACTAAGGACACAGGGTACCTGAAATGATAAAGACAAATTAGACTACTCTTCTTGCTCCTTTATGAAAGTCTTGAAATCTATTATTATTATCAATAGAAGACTTATTTAAATGGTGTTTTTGGTAATTTTTATTATATATGAACTTTTAATTTTTGCTTTGATGTAGCTAGGGTATTACAGACCTCACTTGGAACATGATGAAAGGAAGGTTGGGGTTACAAAATTGAAATCTTACAGGCCACTGTCTTAGATCAAAGACTTAGCTGAAAATAATGGACTGGGTTCTGATAATTCATTCTTAAAAAGGAGTACACTTTTTATCCAACCCCAGGCTACATTATAATGCTTCTTAGCAATATCATGTAACTAGGCAGGTAATAGCACTAAAAGATTTTTAATAATTCTATTGTCCTCTAATCTTAATATCTTCAGTAAGAGTGAGACTTTATAAAAATACTAAAATGTGGCATGTATAATTTCATGTTTAATATTCTTCAAAAAATTTTAATGCTTGAGATAAGTAATGATTTCAATATGATCAATATGTAAATTATATTTATATACATACGTCTGAGTATATACTTGCAAATAAATTATATGCACCTATATAGACACATTAAGCATAAGCAATTCATAATAACACCATATTTAACTGGTAATTAGTTATCCATTCTAAACACTATTAAGAACACAGAGATATATAAAAACAGCACCTGAGTATTCCAAATAAATTGTGCCAAATCCTTTCATTTAAGATAATGAATATTATTCATAGCAAAGTTCTCCATCCCCAAGTTTGGTTATCTAATTTTTTTTTGTACTTAGCAGGTTAAGATAATCTGAATATGAGGCTGGCTAAAAGACAGTACAATGTCAAAAACTAGACGTTGTTAATTAAGATTGATACACACAGAAATATGTAGCATGCACATATACACATCAGGCTTGTTTGCCATGTATACAATAAATAACTTAGTCTCTTTAACAAACACTAGAGGCATCCTTATAATAAAGCCTAAGATAAAAGGTGATCACAGCAATGGCTTTAAGAAATCCTTAAGTGATTTCGTACAGTTTGCTTTAAAAGGAAGATATGTGCATACTATATTCAAGAATGACCCTTTTCCACAAATAGTGAACTAGTTTTTAAACTGAAGCCTGTATATATATTCTAGTTATCTGAAAAGTTTGCTTAAGCCCCCCCGAGATAGGGATCATATTTGTTCTAAGCATCTCTAACTAATTTACCTTATCTTTAAATGAGGATCATAACACCCAGTTTACAGAATTGTTTTAAAAACTACGTGATCAAGAGAATGAGAAAAACAAGCCATAGGTGGAGAAAATATTTGTGAAAGACACATTTGATAAAAGACTGTTATCCAGAATATACAAAGAACTCTTAAAACTCAACAATAAGAAAATGAACAACCTGCTTAGAAAATTGGCAAAAGAGGTGAACAGACATGTCACCAAAAAAGATATACAGATAGAAAATAGGCATATGAAAAGATGCTCAACATCATATGTCATTAGGGAATTGCAAGTTAAAACAATGAGATACGATTATAAACCTATTAGAATGATGAAAATGCAAAACACGGACAATACCAATTGCTGGCTAGCATATGAAGTAACAGGAATTCTCATTCGTCGTTGCTGGGAATGCAAAATAGTACAGACACTTTGGAAGACAGTTTGACAGTTTCTCATGAAACTAAACACATTCCTAACATGTGATCCAAAAACTGAATTCCTTGGTATTTACCCAAAGGAGTTGAAACCTTACATCCACACAAAAATCTGCACATAGAACTTTAAAGCAGCTTTATTCATAATTGCCAAAACTTAGAAGCAACTAAGCTGCCCTTCAGTAGGTGAAAGAATAAAGTGTGGCACATTCGTACAGTGGAATATTATCCTGTCCTAAAAAGAAATGAGCTATCAAGCCATGAAAAGACCTGGAGGAATCTTAAACACAAATTACTAAATGAAAGAAGCCAGTGTGAAAAGGCTACATAATATATTATTCCAACTGTATGACACTCTTCAAAAGGCCAAACTGTGGAGATAGTGAAAAGATCAGTGGTTGCCAGGCGTTAGTGAGGAGAGATGAATGAATAGGTGGAACACAAAGGGTTTTTAGGACAGTGAAACTATTTTGTAATATACTTTAATGATGAATATATGTCATTATGTTTGTCAACACCTGTAGAATGTACAACTCAATGTAAACTGCAGACTTTGGTTGGTAACGATGTGTCAATGTAGATTTATCGATTGTAACAAATGTACCATTCTGGTGAGGGATGTTGATAGTGGGAGAGGCCATGGGTGTGTAGGAGAAGAGCGTTTATGGGAGCACTCTGTACTTTCCCCTCAGTTTTGCTGTGAACTTAAATATTCTTTAAAAAAATGAAATCTACTATAAAAAGAAAAAAGAAATGAGAAAAGTATGCCAAGAATTTACCACCATCTCTGGTACCTAGTGTGCATTCAATAAATGCATCTATGTTGAACAGTTAATTATGTTGAATCCCAAACACCTAACAGAGAGCCTGAAATATAATAGGTGCTTGGAAAATAATTTGACTAAATGAATGAACGGAACATCTAATCCTCCAGCTATGTTAGATCGGAAGAAAAAAACACTAAAGTTTATCACCATTATAATAAAAATGGAGACAAATGCTCTATGATTTCAAATTTTAGTTCTCCAGAAAATAATTAACCAAGGTTAAGTGTTGCTGATAACTTAATCCTTGTTTTTTATTGACAGAATTTTTTCTTCTAACAGTACAGCATGGAAGACATATAGAGCATACGTTGACCTAGGACCGTAGGCTTCCCACACTGCAAGAAACCAATGCGTCGTCATCCTTCCTTTGATAGTGGTTGATGCAGTAGGCTTCTGAGTAAGACAAATCCACAAATCCTCCATAAAGCACTTAATTGAGCAGCACAACGTAATATGGTGGGAGATTTCTTCCCAACCTAAAGAAAGCATGGGACCTGACTGCCCTTACATATTTAATCCAGGCAAGTGGAACCCATTTGACTTTTATGCTTAATATCCTTTTGAACCTTGCCAAATTATTTGCTTCCAGAAGTCTTCCAGCAATACTCTTTGCAAAATCGCAATTCCTCTGTATGTTACAAATGCTGCTATCTTTTCCTTTAACAATAGTAACTTCACTACTATTTAAAGGGAACGATCTATCCAACCAAACTGGAATATTCAAAGCAATGAAAGAATCTGGCCCCAAATGTTTATTTTTTAAAATATTTAATTTTAAATTAACATACCTGGGGATTTGCCTTATATTTGTTTGTCCTAATTGTTATTGTGCTAACAACATTTTTTCACTTCAAAAAATTTCATGTAATTCATAACCAGTCAAAGGGAGAATGGTAGCAGATAGATTACAGATGTAGCTGGGCAGAAGATCATAAAGATTTTGGGATTTATTTAAAATGAGACTGGTAGCCATGAGAATCTTTAGAATGGAAGAGTGACATGGTTTGATTCCTATGTTAACAGGATCATGTTGTCTCTGTGGAGCACAGACTATAGGGAGGCAAGGATATAAGCAGGTGCAAGCAAAGAGACAGGTTAAAAGGTTACTTCAGTATCCAAGCATGGGAGAAGGGTGACCTGAGTAGTAGAGATGGTGTGAATGATGGGATTTTGAATATAGTTTAATTGAGAGTATTTCTCAAGTACTAGATGTGGGTTGTGCTTGTGATGTAGGATATGGGAAAAAGAAACCACTATGAACATAGAACTCTATTACATATTACATGTTTTCAGGAACTGATAGTTACACTAATATGATCATTCATGTAAGCATTCTAAGACATTTCTTAGCTCATCTGGGAGATGAAAAATAACACTATTAAGATCTTGAATAATTTTATGAGTTCTTGGGCTTCAGATATTCAGGATATAATAGACAAAATGATGCCAGTGTTTACCTTGCTCATATTCCAACATACACACAGATTATGCATAGAAAATGAACAATCTTGGAACAACTCAAATAACCCCACAAGCTTTTCCTTCTTTTCTATTATAATAAACTCAGATCCTGAAGTGGAAAGTTCTACTTTTAACAATGCCAGGATTCATTATTATAAGTGTCATGTTTAAACGGTGACTTTCAATAACAAAAAATTTTAACGACTTCATGGGCAGTTTCATAGGGAAATAATGTTTTATTCAAGTAATTATCTAGTATCCAGTTTTTTTACTAAAGAATCACCACATAACTTTCCCAAAAGAAATATAGCTTCCTACATTAAAAAGAAAAAAGCAGACGCTAATATATTAAACAATTTCCCATTTGTGGGGGCCTAAATTAAATATAAAATGTATGCTATATATTTTCAATGGGAGGCTATTCAGATATTTTATAAAGAACCAAGATGGACCTGTCCCTTTCTCACTTCTACACACACCATTTCACACATGACTTCATTTTACATAATATTAAAACTAATTATATAAAAATACTGTCAGTAACCAAAAACTAATATTTTAAAAATGAGTACTTCGAATGAATTACATTAACTATATATTTTAAAAACTGATACACTATATTCAGTTTCATCTCACAGTTTTTGAAATGTTTTTCAAATAAGGCCTTTTACTGCTTCAATCTGGAAGCAACTTTATTTTCTATGGACAAATAATGGCTGCCAATTGGATAATTACACTAAACTACGTTATCATTAGATAATGTAGAATGCTTATGACTCTACCTATGTAGAATACTTATATGTAAGCTTCTTTATTTACATTTGTCTCTCCAGCGCTGCAAGCCCCCTGAGTACAAGGAACACAAGTCTAACTTGTTTGTCACTATTCATCTAGGTTCTTGCAGATAATACTAGGCATACAATAAAGTTTGGAGAAGAGGAGTGATAGGATTTACATTTAAATCATCTAAGGAAAGAAGAAAGGAAGAAAGAAAAGAGGGAAAGACAGAAGGAGGAAAGAAAAGAGGAAGGGAGTAAGGAGAGGAGGAGTTAGGGAGAAGAGGAATCAAGAGATCTGAGCGTCTGTTTCAGCCCAGGTATTAAACAGCTAAATTATTTCGAGGCAAGCACTGCTGTGGTGCAATGGTTAATCTAACTCTCTGAACTCTCAAGTTCTTAGAGACTTTAGAGTTTTGGTCCTAATTAACAGTATATCCACACACAAACAAACCATATATATCATATATAATATCTATAATGCTTGATCTAATTTTAAGTATATCAGTGCTCAGTTTCACAAAAGTAGTCAAATATCGCCACTCTACATAAGAGATTACAAGATAGCATTCTTCTATTGGAGATTAAAGACTGCAGTATTATTAATACTTCACAGAGTTATAAAATATCTTGAGAGGCTGGGAAGGCAAGGCTTCAGTTCCAGCAGTTACATTTTTATTACTGAACCTCCTATAAAGAGTATCATAACAAACCTACTATCTAATTATTATGAAAGTGGCATTCAACTCTGTGTGCAGTAGAAAAAGAAAATTGCTCAAATATATACCTTAGGTAGTTAAATTGGGAAACTGCACTCGCATTTCCCGAAGGAATGTAATCATGATCATTTTATTTGCACCACATTACTGCTACAACCGCAATAGGCTTCTCTTTAAGAGAAAACATTCTGCGCTATAAATAAGCAATAACGTATGGAGAAAACCATCAACAAGGATATGAGAACTGAGTTTTGCTATGGTATTCCTTATTATTTTACACCATATGAAGGAACAGGGTTTTCTTCCTCTGTTAAAATATCTGAACAGTATCAGCATGAAAAGCCTGGAAAAACATTTCAATCACCACTTCAATAGATTTGTGTAAGGTAAATATGCTCCACACAAATTAAGATTCCTAAAAGACAAAGTAAAATGTCCGGAAGTGACTAGACTACACATATCTACTGAAGATTTGACACTTTTTAGAATTATGAAAATTAATCCACAGCTGGGATTGGTCCAAGGCATTAAAACCACTTGGATCTTGGTATCTTTCACATGATGCTCACCTTAGTCTACCTTGTTTCATAGTTTGTTGTGCACATGTTTTATCCCTCGCTAGACTGCAGAGTGCTTGAGAGCAAAGACCTAACTGCTTATTTCCACTGAAGTATTTATTATAAGGATCAATAAATCTCATCCATATTAACTGAGGCAACAATCAGATTTAACTTTTCCTTTTATTTATGAGTTTATTTAAACATTATTTTCTATATAAACTCAGATACTGCAATTCCTGTTTAGTTTGGCAATATATAAATAGCAAATTTACTTTGGTTAAAAAGCCAGAAGCTAGCACATGTATGTTCATCTGCCTGTAGATCTAACTAGCAATTTTATGATAATCAAAATCTCAGAGTTGAAATTAAATGTTGGAGTGGGTTGGTATACTAGTCCACTTCTCTCTTTCCATCTTCTCTGCAATACTCATTAATGTCATGGAAAGGAACTATTTGTTTCTAAATAGGATTAGATAATTATGCTGAATAATATATAGAAATACAATACTATCCTTATAAATATGTATATATGAAGTTATTAGGTATATCAATAAGCTTGATTTCATAATACTTAGTAAAAACATGTATAATTAAGTGCAAGCAAAAAAAAAAGTGGCTACATCATCTCAATAACATAGTTTTAAGATAGAAATTCAGCCCAGGTTGGAAGAAACAATTATCCACTTAACTTCTTTATCTGTCTTCTCATAGGCAGCTCGAACACAAGCCAGACAGAATTATACTTCCAACCCTAACAAATCCCTACTCTAATCTTGGCTATATTAATAATGTCACCACCCAACCAGTTTGCTTAAGAAAAAAACATGGGCACTATAACTGACATCTCTCTCTTCCTCTTTTATATCCAAATGATTACTAAGACCTGAATTTTATTTTTAATTTATTCATTGGTAAAAATGACGTAATGAGTGTTTCACAGAACTGTGAATATTGTGATATATATGTATATCATATATATATATATATATATATGGCACTTAGCTTTCTCTTGTCTAATGGCTTTGCTTAAAAGTTGTAACAGCTGATTGAATTCATACTTTAGATGTCAAAAGCCAAATTCAAATGCAAAGTTAATTAATTTTGTTCCTAGCGTGGTAGTTGAGTTTGGGTAATTTTAAAGTTTTAGAAACTCTCTCACAGAAATTCATCCTATATCATGATACTATAATGTATCATGCACATCAGTGAAAGAGAGCTTTTATTTCCATTACTTTAGATTATGTTATCTAATCATTTAAGTAGAATATATCTACATACATACATACAAACATTCACATACACACATTTAAGAAAAGTCAAGCTATATTTCTAAGGATTAAAAAGAGCTATGAATTGTAAGAGTCCCCTACACAGCCTGTTTTTAAAATTAAAATTAACAAAAAATTAAAAGTGAGTCCTGGAGTCGGCCCTGTGGCCGAGTGGTTAAGTTCACATACTTTGCTTTGGCAGCCTGGAGTTCGCCGGTTCGGATCCTGGGCACAGACATACACACTGCTCATCAAGCCATGCTATGGTGGTATCCCACATAGAAGAACTAGAAAGACTTACAACTAGGATATACAACTATGTACTGGGGGTTTTGGGAGAAAAAAAAAAGAGGAAGATTGGCAACAGATATTAGCTCAGGTTCAATCTTCCTCACCAAAAAAAGCATACCCTACAAAAAGAAAAAGTGAGCCCTAGTTGTTAGTATATTTAGTAATTACTGTTGATAGTAATTACCATCTATAAGCTTAATAATTGCTATTAAAGTATAATTATTGATACAAATCATAAAAAAGAATTTTCTACAAGAGTGAGGAGAATCTACTTTTAATATTTTTTCAGCCTTTAAGAATCGCTTCTCTTCTCATATATTAACTACACTTATGAACTATGCTAGAATTCAATGCTCATAAGAAACCAGATTTGACATATCTGTTCGGACGTGCAATTAGATCAGCTCTTTTTCCATTTTAATCCTAACACAGGGGTTTCTAATTTAAGCATTCAAACTAAACTGAACCCTGTAAGGTCTGTCAGTTTCACCCACAAAGCTCTTTTGTTAGACAGTTCCATCAAAAGTTAGACAATTCGTTTTACTAGGAAAAGAACTGATCAGTAGAAAAATAAATTGTATCCTTAATGCATGGACAGATCAGTGGATTATTCCTAATGTATTATTAGTCAAGCAGAATCTCCTTTTGAAGGAGCCTTACAGTCCATGTCATAAACTGATTAAAAATCAGTGAAGAAGTACTTTCTACCTTTGTTGTATATTAATGAGAAATCTTATATCCCAGAAAGCTTTTCTGAACTAGTAACCTTTAGCTTTCTAAAACTAGAGTATATCAGACTGTGTAAGCACAAAAAAAGTTTTCCCCATCAGTCTTTAGTAGAGAAAATTATATTTTAAAATCGAATATTTCAATTAATTAAAAATTTTTATATTTGGGATTTTTTTTGCCATTCTTTTTTGCCAATTGCAGTAACATTGGATTATAACATTGTATAACTTGCAGGTGTGCATTGTAATATATTTCAAATTTTGTGCAGATTACATCATGTTCACCACCCAAAGACTAATTACAATCCACAAACTTTTTATATTTGATTGTCAGCCTTCATACTTCAATTCTTATAGATGAGCAAGTAATGAAACAGTGTCACTCTTCCCCTGATGTATGCATATTTGTTTATATTAAGCAGAACTATACAAAGGAAAGGGTGTCAAGTGTGTGGAAGGAGGGAGGGAGGGAACGAGGAAGGAAGGGTGGAAAGGAGGGAGGAAGAATTACTTAGAAAGTAACAGCTATAGAAAATAGTGTTCTGATTCAAAAAGCTGAACAACAAACTTTCTAGTAATGGATAAAAGTTTTAGAATGGGTTATTTAAAAACCATAAATAATTGATGCAGTTACAAATGAGACATAAATCTACAGTATTCATTAATATTTCTATTCAATCTGTTATTTGAGCTGTGTACACATAAAATAGTTGCTAAATAAGATCACTTTTTAGTGAATAGATTTTTTCATTTAACATCAAAAAACTATATAAATTGGGGCTGGCCCTGTGTTTGGCGTGCTACACATTGGTGGCCCAAGTTTGCAGGTTCAGATCCTGGCACAGACCTACACCACTTGTCAGCCATGCTGTGGCAGCAATCCACACACAGAATAGAGGAAGACTGGCACAGATACTAGCTCAGGGCTCATTTTCCTCAAGAAAAAAAAATGGGGAAGATTGGCAATGAATGTTAGCTCATGGGGGAATCTTCCTCAGCAAATATATATATATATGTATACATATATATATAAATTGTCACTGAGATAGAATATGAAAGAAGGAAAACTGACATTGATTGAATTACCATGTTCTGGTATTCTAGTTTTCTAGCATATATTGAGATCCCAAATAATCAAACTGAGGATACTGAGACTCTGTCAAGTAAATTGTCTTACCCAGAGCCCCTCAGATGCTGGATAGGACAAGGATTCAAATCTAGGTCTGAGGATGTCAAGGCCCATTTTCTTTCAGCCACATCCCCACATTTCACATGTAGACACCCAAAATGGCACCATTTGAATTTATTTCTATCTTTCTTTTCCTGGATCACATTAAAGATATTAATATAAAAGTAAATTCTTCAAATGATTGGTTTTTTTAAATGAAGTATTTCTTTCACAGTACTGAGGTAAACTAGGACCTTGCCTGCCAAAATTCCAGGGAGCACATTACTGAGAATTTGATTACTAATTTGATTAAAGTGACGTACTATATTTCAAATGTCTATTTTTTTTTTACTTGGTTTAATAGTCAAGGAATAGATATGAACTCCAAAAAGAGGAAAGATACAAAGTATGAAGGGATCAAAGTCACTTATCTCCTCAAGTTTTAAAGAAGCAGGTACTGTATATACAAAAAATAAGATGCTGTTGTAAATTAGCGGTATAAATTTTCTGGAGTGGAGTTCTTCAATAGCTCTCCACATGTCAAACATGCATACACTTTGACCCAAAATTTTACATCTATACATGTATAGCAAAGAAATAAATATATATGGGAATCATAACTGAAGCTGTATTCATAACATCAAAAAGAAAGGAAGCAGTTAAAGTGTTCGTTGGTAATGGATTGGCTAATTAAAATATTATACCTTTATAAAATAGTATGTTATGCAGCCATTCAAAAGAGTAATATAGATACATAATTACTGACATGTGAATATGTCTATGACATATTGTAGAGTGATAAAAGCTGTTTAAAAATCAAACAGCACATAAATTATGATCCCATTTCTGTAATTTGTATAATTTATCTATCTTTCATAGAATGTTCAACTTCTAGGATATGGTCTCTCTCTGGTGCGAGTTTGTATGGCTTTTGTTTTCTCCTTTTAAAAGCTAAAATTTCAGTTACACACAGCTCAATTTAAAAAAATAATAATAATGGTTAAAATAATAACAAAATATTACTCCTCCTTGTATTATTACAAATACTAACACTAATGGGATGCATAATTTAAGTCATTGACCTTGTATTTAATCGTTAGCAAATTTTGTTAATTGTCTCCATGTCTTATTTTTTGGCTTTTACTGTTCTAGCTAAGGCCTTTATGATATTTCAGCTGTACTGCTGCAGCAGTCCCTCAACCCTGCATCTAGTTTCTTTCCTCTTCAATGAATTCCATACACAACCTTTCTAAAGTCAAGAGATGGCTGAGCCAGTAATCTATCAGAATGATCTAAGCAGAATGTTAAGACCAATACCAAAATCCTCTTCCATCCCGTTTTGTCCTTAATTCTTCCCCTCCCTTTCCATGGATACATTGTTGCATATGAACTCCTGATAAACATTTTTATTAATATTATTAAAAAATAAACAAAATCTATTATTTCTCTTTAAACATATTTCATGCTTGCCCACAAAGTTCAAACATAAACGTATACAAATTCCTTACCCTGCCCTTTAAGATTACTTTACAATCTGATTCTTTTAGAGCTTTATTTCTCCTTCCCTCCCTTTTCTCCATGTGCTTTATTGACAACCGATTACTCATGGTGGTAAATGCCCACTCACCTTCACCAACTTCCATAATTTTTTCTTATGCTGATTCTTCTTCTTGCAGCAGTGCCTTCTTCAAACTCTACATATTTTTTTATATATATTATTTATTATTATTAATATTCATCAAAGCTCAATATTTTTATACTCTGCTCAAATTCTATTCTTTCCCTAAACTTTCTAAGATCACCACATTCAGAATAAACCTCTCTCATTCTCACTTTCCAATTGGATGCTTAACTCTGCTTACAGCGCTTAACAGTGTCTTAATAAAGTATTGAATGGGTTTATGACTGTTGTGACCAGAGCTGGCAAAACTACTCTTGCTTCATTCACTGGTTTCTATGAATGCCATGAGATAATACATTTTAATGCATTTTATAAATTGCTCGATGACAAAAAAAGTAAGGAAAAATTATTTTAATCGTATGCAGTAGTAGTAGTTTCTGCTCCTGATAAACTGATTCTTTCCTTAAAGGTGAATTCATTTAATAGTCCAGAGATTTTTCTTTTTAATGAGGGTATAGTGGGGTTTTTTTGTTTGTTTTTATTTTGCTGAGGAAGATTCACCCTGAGCTAATATCTGTTGCCAATCCTCCTCTTTTTGTGTATGAGCCACTGCCACAGCATCGCCACTGATGGATGAGTGGTGTAGGTCCACGCCTGGGAACTGAACCCCAGGCCACTGAAGCAGAGTGCACCGAATCTGATCACCAGGCCACTTGGGCTGGTCCCAGAGATTTTTAGACGTGACACCAGTGCTGACAGGGAAGGCCAAATTGTCTAGAAGTAACAGCTGGACAATCAGCCAGTTTGGAATAGCTGGCAAATGCCTAGAGAGCTGGTTGTCAAATATTAGTATGCCTCTGAATCTTTTGTGGTAGTTGTCAAAAGGGAGATTTTAAGCAAGTCAGCCAGAAATAACTATTGAGAGGCCTGTGGCGGGGGAGGGGAACGTAGTCATCTGCATTTCTCAAGCTTCCTACATGACTTTGCTAGTCTAGGGGTCCCACTTTGTAAAACATGTTCCTAGAAATGGAACACTTGCAAATATTTCTAAATAAGGACTGATGGTCTGCGTAGATTATTAGAACAACCTGCAGTGAAACAAAATTCTCATGAAAATGGGTGGACTATTTGCCCATTTTCTAGTTCAAAATCAGAGCTAGCATCATAGATCCTCAAACTGAATAATGGTTTGCTTTGTCAAAGCTAAAACAAAACGGCCTCCACATATCTTTTGAATAATAAGCCCTAGGTCTCACTCACGGAAAGCGGAAGAAGCTCTTAAAACAAGAACTGATTATAAGCACAACTGATAAAAGGAAATGAATTCCAGTGTCATTTTTTTTCTTTATGCAACACTATTGAATAACCATCTGGACCCGACAATTTATTTCCTGAATGGTCTTCAGCAAGACTTCACATTTCCTCTCCAGAAATAAAAAAAAAAAATTCAAAGGATTTTGATTATTAGTGGAAATTTTTGCTAACTGCAGTCTTCAAAGTCTAAATTAGGGCTGATTTGGTTACCCCAAGATGTACAATATTAGAGTATATTGTATTAATCCTTAAATGCCTTCTTAATTACTACTGCCTTTTTAGTACATTGTTTATCTTTTTTTCTTCTAAATGGATCCAATTAAGTTTTGATTAGCCTTTTTTTTTCCTCCCTGAAATTATAAACTCTTATCTTCTTTGCTCTTAATAGATTTGTTCATTCAACATAAAGAGAAATTCAGTTGTACTAATCATTTAAACCAGAAACTTGCCCCTGGCATTTGTTAACACTCTAAAGGTACTTGCACCCATTTACTTTTATTATTACTATTTTTAAGCTCTTAATTAGTTCAGCTAACTAATTTTCTTTTCCTCTTAGATGGATATGATTTTATAAACTCAGGACACCAATGTCAATAATGTGCCTCTAAATTGCCTTCACTTTTCTCCATATCTCCCACCTCACAAGAATCCACTCTGGGAGGCAATATCTCTTTGGGGACCAATGCTAAACTTGTCTTGAATTTTTGATGCACATAGTTCTTTTAAATTAACTCTTGATTAGCTGCTGTAGTGCAAAATAATAGTGAAGTGGCAAATTAATAGCAGATTTGCTCTCTTTCCCTGTTTTCTACAAGAGCAACAAGGGGTAATTTTAACTTCCACAGCTTCAGAGATGGACAAAGAACACAATAAATAGAGATTCTATTGGTATCATTGATAGCACCCACTGCTCCTGATTGGTATGGAATTAGTTCTGTGCAAAACACAGGACAAAACAAATCTACTTTCTATTGCTAATGAGTTGATATTATAAAAAGAAAAGCCAAAAAAATCAAAGTAGTGCCTCACATAATACAATTCTTAAAACCATATGTAAGTGCACACGTATGTAAGTGCATTAGAACAAATGCATAAACTCCATTTTTAAGGTGCCATTTTAAACAAATTTTGAAAATAGATGCAATTCTAATCTGTGACTGTTTGGAATATTGAAAACTGAAGAGTTTTTAAACTTCTTATAACATCATATTTATTGAACTATCTGAAAATAAACTATACTTTAGCTGAACACTTAAAAATCTATAAATTATTGTTTTTATTTCATGTTTGTGAGAGTTAAAACCTAAATTTTCAGAGGAATGTGGTCAATTTCAATTAACTTCAGTATTCTTCCATATCATTTTCATAACTCAAAATTGTCCATCTAAAATGTGGAAATAGAAATAACCTTTATACGAATTTTGAAAATTATGTTTGTGTAAAGTCATTGTTGACAATTTAAATATTGAATGTATATATTGATTATAGCCATGTGTCCATTAAGATATGCTTGTAATCCAATGACATTATCAACTGAAATATTATTAATTCATTCATCACTGCCCTTTAAAAATAGTCTATCAGTTCTTTCATTTTGTTTTAGCTTATTTTTCAATGTTTCATCAGACAGAAAGAACTAGAAGCTTTAATCATCACACAGTAAATTAGAGTAATAGTTGACAGAAAATTAGGAATAATTTGTGTTGAACTAAAAATAAATATGACACCATAAAAAATGTGTTTAATGTTGAATAACTAAGAACAAGACCAGAGTAGCTGAGAGGAGAGACTCCGGGTTGTTACAGATATGCCTTCATGAAACATCCAAACCAAAGGAGACCATGATTAGGGAGTTTTTATGAGATTTGATGGGAAGAATAAAAATTGCCACAGTACATTAAACCATCAGGACTTTTCAGAGATACATTTAAGAGAGTGAGCCAATCTTTACAGCCTGTGTAACTGCTGTGAAAAATGAATCACATTTTACTGATCTCTATGGGGGAGGAGATTCTGTTATTAAAAAAGTCACAGGATAAAACAGGAAGAATATTATTTATTTCAATATGTAAATAAAAGAAAACAGATATCATTCTACATGATTGCATATTATAACCACAATTTTCTGAGAACAATTGTAACAAATCCAAATAAGTATAAGCATTTGTATGCTCCATCATCTAGATTTAAGACTATTCCTTAATATATTGGAAAACATTGACAGATGATTTATAAAGAAAAATACAAAAATAAAAGTAAAATACATAGGTAAGTTGCAATAATGCTATTATCTAAATTTAGATAATTGGTTATTTTGTGCCTGCTACTATTTTAAGTATTTTATTAACTATTAACTCATTTAATACTCAAAAAAATCCTATGAAGAATACACCATTACTATTCTAATTTTACATATGAGGAATAGAATCACAGGGAAGTTAAGTAACTTGCCTGATATCACACAGCTAACAAATAGCAGAGATAGATTTCCTAACCAGTTTAACACTGGAGCTCATGGTCTGAACTGTTACACTTAACTACCTCACCAAGAAAATAGGATTGCAGTGGCTGGCCCAGTGGCACAGTGGTACACTCCATTTCAGTAGTCTGGGGTTCACAGTTTTGGATCCCAGGTGCAAACCTAGACACCGCTCATCAAGCCACGCAGTGGCAGTGTCCCACATACAAAGTGGAGGAAGATTGGCACAGATGTTAGCTCAGGGCCAATCTTCCTGACCAAAAGAAGAAGAAGAAGAAGAAGAAGAAAATAGGATTGGAAATGTATTTGGAACTCTATTTATCTATCTATCTATGCCCTCAGTTTAGTCTTTATAGTAATTCTAAGAGGGAATTATTATTTGTCCAGTTTCACTGATGAGAAAACAGAGGCTACAAAAGATTTAGCAATGTAAGATTTAACAGCTAATAAATGTAGTCTGGAAATACAACCTGAATTTGCATAATTCTAATGCCTGTAGATGGAGAATGATTCCTTTCTTTTTTATCTTTGTGTGCTTTTTTGGTGAGGAAGATTAGCCCTGAGCTAACATTTGTTGCCAATCTTCTTCTTTGTTTTGTTTTATTCTCCCCAAATCCCCAGTACATAGTTGTACATCCTAGTTGTAAGTTCCTCTAGTTCTTCTGTATGGGATGCCACAACAGCAGGGCTTGATCGGGGGTGTAAGTCCGTGCCCAGGATCAGAACTGGTGAACCCCAGGCTGCTGAAGCAGAGTGCGCGAACTTAACTATTACACCACCAGGCCAGCCCCAGAGAAAGATTCTAAAAGTGCTAAAGGCACATATAGAGACAGAAAATATATGCATTTGTGCAGTCTCGAACATTTACTCACATTGGTTCTAGACTTAGGGTAAACAGGTAATAAGATCCCTGTCAATCGAAAGAAAGACTGGCACGTGCAGCGATAATAACAACATAAGAATTGAAATGATAACATGAAACAATGTACAAATTCTCAGTACAGCAAAAGTTTAAGGATATTGACTTAAATTGCACTTCATAAGAGTGAAAAACAGGTACAAATTACAGATCTAATTCTAGAGAATTGTCCAGCATTATCCTTTTCACCATACATTTTTAGCATCCTGTTCATAATATTTAAGTATTTTAAAAAACTCTTAATAACCAATTTATTTATGTCTTTATTTGTTTTCCTGCTGTTTTCCATTATTCCACCATTAGACTGTAAGCTGCAGGAAGAGAAAGACCATGTCCATCTCACTGGCCAGGATATACACATAGCCTATTAAGTTTCTTAGCTTAGAGAAATTACTCAAAAATAGTTGTTAATGAATGTCGACAGGCTTAAACTTATTACCAGATAGAACTTCTGCTTTGAGGAGAATGGCAGACCAGAAACTCTGAGGGTCGCTTCCCCTGGGAACAACTAGAAACTACATGTAATATTTAGTTTTTATTGCATTGCTGGATTAACATGGTTTTAAGGAAACTGCCAATGCTAAAAAAACAAACTTCCATAATCATGAAGAGAAATTAGTGCTGTGAACAGTAAATTTAAAAAAAAAAATACAAAAGGAGGGCTGTTTTGAGGGTAAAATTCAGCATCAGTATTACTAGGAGTATGTGGAAGGAAATTTAATTTGTATGTGAAGAGAAATCTAAGACTCCCAGATAAAGCTCCAGAGTTTTCAACAGACTGAAGGCATCTACGTCTGCAGTGCCCTCTGGATCCTGGAAGAAACAGCACAAATCATTTCTGGAGGGAAAAATCCTACCACAAAAGGGCAAGAACCCTTAGTTTGTCCAGAGACAAAGATTAATCAAATATAAAATCATAGACAAAATAGTTACGCTATTTGAGAGACATACGTATACCACAAGCATAGAGAAAGAGTGACACTAAGGGATATCAAAATATAAGCCTGTCAAATACATACCTAAAAATGCTAAGTTAACTACGTTCATATTAGAGAAAATAAACTTTCAGATTAAATGTCTTTTCAATTCAAAATTATTTATTATACATGTTACATGTATATTATATATTATATATATTAATATAATATATATGGCATATATAATAAAATATAATACTATGTATATTATACATTCTACAGGTATACATATTATACAAAATTATTTATTATATTGCGATAGTAGATTCAATTTACTAAGAAGACGCAACAATCCTAAATATGTATGCATTGTATAAATAGACTTTGATGCCTATAAAGGAAAAATGTACTTTATATCACAGGTGGTGAGGGTAGGGTGAGGGGAGTAGATTAGCAAATTTACCATAATAATGAGAAATGTGAGTCCACTTTTCTCAACTATTAGTTGGTCAAACATACAATAAAAATAGGTAAGCTGTAGAAGGTTTGAAAATACAATAATAAACTTTACTTTGGGTTATATACAAAACTAGAGTAGGGATTCCTCTCATGTCAAAATCGTATTCAACATTTGTAAAAACTGACCACACTCTAGTCCATAAAACAAGTCCAAAAAAGATGAAATTCTTGACAACCACACTTTGATGGCAATTATATTAAAAGTCAATTATGAAAGATAAATAAACAGAAAATCTTTCTATATTTTGAAACTAACCACTTAAAGATATCTCATGAGTCCTTAAGGAAAGCATTGAAAAATATGCTGAACAGAATGATTAAGTAATTTATTGGTATCAAAATCTGTATCATGCAGTAAAAGAAGGCCTCTCATAATAAAGTAGAGCCATAAATGCTTATAATGGTAAAAAGAAGAATGGCTAGAAATTAATTAGTTAATGCCTAATCCAAAGACGTGGAGAAAGAGCACCAGGACAGCCCCAAAGAAACATTCAAATAGAAAACATAATACAGAGAAAAATCAACAAAGGTAAAAGTTAGTTATTTAAAAATATATAATAAAAAAATACCAGAAAATTACAATAAATGCTTTATCAGGATTAAAAAGAGAATGTACAAATACCCAGTAATAGTGACTTTTTAAAGGACACAAATACAGATCCAACACAGATTAAAATGAAAATTTTAAAAACACTAAACATTTATTACAGTAATTTGAAAACATAGATGGAACAAAGACTTAAAGTAATATAACTTATAAAACTTTCCCAAGAAGAAATAGAAAAATCTGAATTTTACTATAAGGAAAAAAATACAGATAGGCACACCAAAACAATTATACTGGTGAGTTCTATCAACATAAATAGATCCTTCCAGATATTTAAAACAGAGAGACAACTTGCCAACTCATTCAGTGAAATTAATACAACCTTAACATGAAAAAAATTAAAGAACAGTTTGAGAGAAGAAAATTATACCCAATTTCACTCATGATCATTGATGCAAGCATTCCAAACAAAATATTACTCAACTAAATCCAACAATATATTAAATTAAAGTGATAAGACATCATGGCAACATTTGACTTATCACATTATTGTGAGGGTTCTTTTACATTAAAACACTACAAATATCATTCCCCACATGAACAAATTAAATAACAAAAAGTACAAGATTAACTCAAAATATGCCATTAAAGCATTTTATGCAATCTAATATTTCATCTTTAAGAGCTTCTAGCAAAATTAGAATATAAAGAAGAATCTCTTATGTTTCTATTAGATACCTTAAGGAGATCTAATAAAAGTCATAGTAAACATCATTATTAATGGGGAAACGTTAGAGGTATTCAATAAGAAAAAAATTTAAAACTCAAAAAGGAGTACTCTCAGCATAACTAGAAGACAGAGTTCCCAACTTTAAAACAACTGTCTACATAAAAAGAAAAAAACACTAAATTCCAGTATACAACTTTTCACACTCCGCTAGAAGATTGTGTGATGATCAAGGGCCCTGTGCAAAACACTGCAGTCAAAGAGAGAAGAGGGGATCAAGCGGCATCTAAAATTGCTCTAACACCAATGCATGAAAGAGAAAGTCACCCTGAGTAAAAATATTACAAAAGAAAGAAAGAAAGACAGAAAAAGCTTTCTGATAGATGAGTCCCGATGCTGGTAAAAAGAACTGAAGCAGGCACAGATTAAAGAAGTAGTCTTCAAAGCTTATTAGGGAGTCACGGGTGCAAAAGGGAGAGATGCCTTTTGGCAATTAAATAGTGCAGGGGAAAAGAAACCAAAGGGGAAAATGTATTGATTTTAAAAAAATCACAGGAAACACAAACATGCTTCATCCTCTCTCTCTCTCTTCCTCCTTCCCTTTACTCACACTCGCCCCTGACACACGGAAACACAAACACTTTGCAATACACAAAAGAGGGCACCATTGATCTAGGAATCTTGTAACATACAGATAAAAGAATACATATAAGATAAAGGACAAACAAAGATGCTGAATATGTAATCAATAAATAAAAACTACCTATAGAAGAAACAACTGTCAAAAAACATAGCTTTAAAAATAGAGACCATGTGGCACCTGAGGGAAGTATACACCATCTAGGAATTAACCTGGCTGAAAATTCTAATCAAATGGGTCAGTCCTCTGTGATTAGGTAACAATTTAGAGAGGAGTGTCTTAAACAACATCATAGGATGGCATCATCAAATTCCAACCATGGGAACTTTACTAAATAGGCACTCAATAAACACAGGCCAGGCCAAACTAGCTGGGTGTCCTCACTCCACCTTGCATTGATTAACAGAGTACCAAAAAAAAAAAAAAAAATTTGAGGAAAGGAAAATAACCAAAATCGGGAGGCCTGATCTGCCAATTCAACTGTATTTCACTGACTCCAAGATGTTTTGATTAATAATAAAATAAAGGTGTAAGAAACATTTTTTTCTGCCAATCTTTCTGGAAATCCAGAGATCCTGTCAATAATTTGCAGAATACATAACAGCACATGAGAGTAAAATAGTGTGCTTACAGCAAAATTGATATGATATGCAAAACTGTCACAAGAGTATCTGAATCCACCTTTTGCTTTTGAATATAAAATAATCTATGTTTATTCCCGTTGAGAACAATATTTTTTAAATAATATTTCCCTTTCAAATTTTCCCAAATACGATATGAGGGAAACAATGAATACTGCTAAGATTCACTTACATTTGACAGTTATATGACACATAATAGCTTCTCAATCTTACAATGATATTTTATTTCAAGCAATCCTGTCAAGGTAATTTTTCATCACAACTTTTCCTACTTAAAATGATAAAGCCTTTATTTTCTGTGATCTACCAAAGGATAAATAAATTTTCTGATTTGCAGGATTGGAATAGGTCAAAGCCGGAACTCCAAAGTATTCACATTTGAATATACTGCTTTGGAAATTAGAAAATAAACATGAAGGCTCATTTTGGTATCATTTGTGCATCAAGCCCCCAGATAACAGGATGCCAATATATTTTCACAAATTGCTAGAATTATTGCTAGTACTTCTAGATTAAAGAATGTATAACAAATTGTTTCATTACAATCATTTGGGAAGCCTCTATTAATGAGAAATGATTTTATCTTTAGCCTCAAAACAGTAAATAATAATTAGAAAGATACTTTATCACAAAAGCTATACTCGTTTTCTCTTATATAAGACTTCTTATAAATTTAGTTTCTAAATTTACTTACTCATTTTTAACTTATCTTTTCTTCACAATCTTTGTAACAAATGTACCATAAGTATTTTCTTACTATTGGTTAAATATTTTTAATCTGAGGAGTTCATAGTCTCTATCATTCATTGTAAGAACTATTATAAAGTGGCTTATACTCTATTAAAACTATACCCACTAGAATGTGGCCAGTTATTACTGAGTTATTAAAACATAGCGTTAAGATAATTAGTAAACATCATTCAAAGCTAAAATATCTGGCCAAAATGGAATTTGTATTTTTTCATCATTTATAAACCTGATTATCATCTGACTGAAGTTTATCAAAGCAAATAAATCAAGAGCAATTAACATATCTATAAAAATTATGCTCTTAAACTGAATTTAGACAAGCAAAAGCAAAGGTATTGTGAATGACTGAAAAGAGTTATTGGGAAGAGCTGACTGGTCATCACATACTACTAAAATAGTACTTGAAGGTCTGGATGGCTGAGTATCCTGATTCATTTCCACCATCCCCTCTTGGGATCAAGAGGAGGAAGAGATGCAACTTCATAACTATTTGGGGGTAAACTGATAGAAGAAGAAGAGAAAATAAAGCCTGGCTGAATGAAAGCATTTTGTAGCTTGAGCTGGCTCCTTACCAGACCAGCCAGACCATCCACCTCTTCATATGGGTGAATTGAGGGAGTGCACACCTTTTTCCATCTTACTTTTTTGAGCATTAATATCGTGGTCCCTCCTTGTGCTTCCTGCAGCCTTAGTGGCCCACACAAAGTGGAAAGAGAGGACATAGGACTTCTCATGGATAGATAACTTCTGATTCACCTTCCTGGACTTTGGAATGCTTCAGTCTTCAAGCTTAAGCTCTGGCAGCTACTGTGGTCAGCTCTATTGGTTGGGTTGACAAAGGTGGGAGATTATGACTGTGATGGTAACAGTGAAACTATGGTCCTGTAGTAATTGATCTGTAAGCTGTTTCCCAGACCGAAAATGCTGCAATTCTATCTCTGTTGGGTGACTGGTAATGTTATGTGAAATCTGGAAAAATTCAAATGCTTTAACAATAATATCTACATAATTAACAAACCAGAGTTTAATAGATGTTAAATAAAACTGGACACTGTGCCAATAGCATGCCCCAAGAGAAAGAGAATTGGGAAAGTTGCCTGAAAGCCCTGTGTTAGATTCTGGGCTCCTCCACATAATTGCTGCATTACTTTCGGGAAATTGCTTAACTTTGTGTCTCAGTATTGTCATCGATAAAGTAGGAATAGTAATATGTCTTTCATAAGTTTTTTATGAAACTTATGAAAAAAATGAGGACTAGCACAAAATCTAGCACCTAACAGCTGTGCGGTGTGTGTATTCTAGTATGACTGAATAATTCACGTTATATATTACTGTATTCTGATGAAAACATACTTACTAATTTGGTGTTTTCAGTTATCTGATGATTTTAAGATATACTATTTCAATCTACTATTCTTTCAATATTCTAAGACTAATTCTAAGATACTATTCTTTTAATACTTCATTACAAAGTGGCAAAATTTTCCAAAGTGATTTATTTATCCCTGTGTTCACATGTGATTGTGTGCATCTTCTCCACAGTGCATTTCAAAGCTCTATATTCTCTATAGAAGGGCAAGCCATCCCTGTACCTCTCTTATCCCCTTCAGTCTCTCTCTCATGCCACCATTTCAAAAAAATGAGAGTCACAGCATAGAGGTAGCTTTGTACTGGGCTTACGGAAGTATATCCCAGATTTTTGATTTCACGAAGTTTAAAAAATGAGAAACAGGGGCTAGCCCCAGTGGATTAGTGGTTAAGTTGAATGCACTCCACTTTGGTAGACTGGGTTCAATTCCTGGGTGTGGACCTATATCACTCGTCTATCAGTGGCCATGCTGTGACAGTGGTTTACATACAAAATAGAGGAAAACTGGCAACAGATGTTATCTCAGGGCAAATCTTCCTGAGCAAAAAAGAAAAAAAGGAAAGAAACAATATTATGCATGATGTAATGTCATCATAATTACCAAAAGAGAATATTTTAAAGAGAACTTCTAAATATACATATATATATATTTTGTATTTTAAACTATAGAATATATTAAGTTTAGAAATGAACATTTATCACAAAAAAAGTTTATAGGGCATACCGTCAGAATAAAGAATTCTCTCTTAAAATTGACTACATAAATCTTTATGAATATCTGTGTTCTCATTTAGCTCTTTTAGAGTGGACTGGTGAAAATTTTGCCATAGAGCAACATTTGGAAACTGCTGTTTTATTGTACTTTTCAAATTCATAATAGCTGTTTCAAAATAAACATATGTTAGAGAGCCAAATCAATATTTCTAAAAATGCAAATACTGATCAAAACTGGCTTTTCACTATTTCGAGTCTGGAATACACTTTTAAAATTAATGGAATAGAAACATTTATGTTTTCAAAGTGTCTTAAACTGAAACATAATATTCTTTCTGTAGGGTGATTCTAGGGTATGGAGTCCTGTCTCCTTGGTTAACAGACTGTTTACTTCATCAGCTCTATATTCTTCTATTCGACTGAACATTACCTCAAAGTTTAAGACATTAAAATATCTGAATGGATATCGTTCTCTCTCATTTTTTTCTTTCATTATCTGTGTTCTAGTCTCCTAACAGCCTGAGTAAATACTGCCTCTATGCAATATTTGAGAAGTATCAAAACAAATGGTGTATAAAGTTGTGATCTCGATATATAACCCTACTGAAAGTAATATTGTCTAAACCCAGCATGCCACCACATGTTGGCCCTGACGGCCTCCTTGTGTGACCTTTTTTCACTTTGATATCTCTTTTAATCAGACTATCTGAAAAGCAGAAAACAGCATATGAGGTTGGGAGAGATTGCTTCCCCTCTGCTTGTATCTTTTATCTCCTCGAAGAAAATTAATCTGTTCCATGTTATCCCTGTACAGCAAGCAAGCCATTTTAATAATAGAAAAGTGAATGTTGAGTTCAGCAGTTGCTTTAATTAAAAGGTGATCACCAGAGGGTTGATTTCCTAGCTGGTTGTTGACTTACAAACAGAAAATAATTGGCACATAAAACCCAGCAAGAGGGACACCACTCAGGACGTATTACTGCAAAGTAATAATGCAGTAAAATCATTTACGTTTATATAGGGGACGCTGTATTTATGTCTATTTCCAGTTATTAGCATTCCAGAGCTTAGCAAAGACATCACCTTGAACTTTCTTCCTTGTCATTACCCATTCTTTTTCTCTGACAACTGATGTGCCTGACAATCTCGTTAAACTGCCAAATACATAATTTGCAGAGGCTCTAACTTGCCAACCCCTGGAAAACAGCAAAGTGATGGTTTAACACAAACCTGGCACTCATCTTAGTGAAAAATTTGTTTTATAAGCCAGGTTGCTAGCATGTCACTCTCCTTGAAGTCTGCACTGGCTTAAGGCAAAACTGAAGAGGACAAGGATAGATCAGGTGATCTTGTAAGGCTCTGCTAACCTGGGTTTCTCTAGTCCTATAGTTGTATTGCAGCCTCTTCACCATACTCCTAACGCTACATCTTTTCTAATGATGTTTTCTGATATCTCCTTTATATACTGAGATTGCTCACATTTTCTATCAACTGCTGTCAGCTAATAATACAGGATCTGTGTTTAAGAGCTTTTCAAGGTCTACTTCTAAAGAACAAGAATAGGTTGCTTTTTTTTTTTTTTTTACAGTTGCTGTTGTTTCTTTTGTTTTATGTCTGGTGGGGCAGATCAGTATAAGTGTTGGGGGGGGTGGGGTGTGAAAATGAAGCTTACAGAGGATTGGAGCAAGAGAAGAAGGCACGGAAGAAGTTACCGTCTTGGGAGTTGACCCTTGGAAGTGCTTGGGAGAGAGAAACCCATTGCCCAGGCAGTGTTGGAGCACCCTAGAACTGCTCAAGAGCTAAGACACTGTCTGGAAGCCACCTAGCCTTCCTTTCAGCATGAACTTTCCTCTCCAGCACCCAGAATCTTTTTAGAAATTTTGCTACAAGCACACAACCCAGGGACTGCTTTGCATGAATACTGCTTATTAGTTCCACAGCATTTTGCTTAGTCCTTTGAAAGCTCCAGGTCCTTACAACCCTCGGGAGGGATTGGTCTGGCTCTCTAGACAGGTATTGGTGGGGAAGGCCACTGAAAGAAACTAACTGATGAGCAATAATCAGACTGTCATCAGTGACAGCCTTGTTACCATTTATAGTCAAATCAACATGGGTATGTTAAGGATAGGGTATAAAATCACACATTTTTAAAGATAGGAACCTTGAAAGAAATATAATGCTCTGAAAGGCAAGCTCTTTAGGCTAAGATCTTGGACTCTCTTTTGACAACAGTTACTCTTCTCTGCCATTTGGTGGAAAGATTTGAAGCACAAAATTAGGTAGCCACTGAAATTATAAAAGTTATATTCCACAAGTTAAAAGGACTGTTGTTAATTAAGAAGTTGAACGGGACGTATTAGTGCTTCCCAACTGAAGGAGGACAGGGAAAAATTGCTAGGCGTGCAGGAGTAGATTGAGTTTCTTTGGAAGCCTAGAGAAGCAGGCTATTGGCAACACAGAACTCTGTCAAGTAAATAGTGTGATTTCTGGCACAAGAGTGAGATTTGGGGACAGATACTAGCCCCTGGTGAAACACACTAGTGAGGACAGACAACAGACCAAGAAAAACAAACAGCGAAATATCAAAAACAGAGCAACAAAATATATGTTATTTTTCCTTATCAGAGCAATTCAAGAAGCAATAGTACATGTAAAAGACAACAGTCCTGGTTTACCTTTGGAAAAAAATAAAGAGAACTAGTAGGAGTTTCAAGGAAAAACATTTTCACTGATAGGCCAATCTTTACAAGGACATGTAGATAAAAACTGACAGATTGTTGTGCTACCTGTGTTTCTGCCTATAAGTTTAAGAGCAAATACTCAGAAAAAGAAAATAAAAACACAGAATATGAACTCCAAGGTAATAAGATTTATTTGCCTGCCACATTTTAGCATTAGATTTTAATAATCATAGGATAGCAGGAATCTATGATGAAGACGAAAAAGCACATAAAATAGAAGATAAGCGTGTACCTAGTGTTTTGTTAAGATGGTAGCATGAGATATAATTATGTAATATATCATCTTATATGCATAAAAATCACAAAACACAAATGATAGAAAATTCAAAGATGATTACTCATTTTAACACAATAATATTTATAATCACAAGGGCATGTTTCTTAAGTCTAGATTAGCTTGGGTTCTAAGACACAGACTATTCTAATTTTAATAGCAATTATGTGACTCCAGCAACCTATGCTGGCAAAAGCAGGTATGATCAACATTGATGTTCTTGAATACAGAAAACATGCTCTGAAAATGACAGTAAGAGCTTCCTATTTGTAGCTTAAAGGAGATTTTATAGACCTCTAGAAAGCTGTTTTCACAATCCTACCAGCAATAAAGGTCAGATTTCCCAACTATAATTGAGGAGACTACTCACCCCTTGTTCAACAAGACAATCT
Organism: Equus asinus; assembly: GCF_041296235.1. Taxonomy (NCBI): domain Eukaryota; kingdom Metazoa; phylum Chordata; class Mammalia; order Perissodactyla; family Equidae; genus Equus; species Equus asinus. Next base: position 43,013,056 of record NC_091812.1, read on the forward strand.
GAACATATAATGTTAGACAAGCAGGGTTAACTGTAAAACTCCACTTACCCTTTCATATCACTCAAGGAATTCAGTATTCTTTCAAATAGCAAGCATAATTCGAAACTAAGCCTTTAAGTGGGCTAACATTCTGAAACGCTTTGCTGTGCTAATCATCATGACACCATAATATGTAAGATGTTATCACCTTCTGGCACCCAGATCCTATCATTGTTGGGCACATTTTCATTCATAAGATATTGGACTGAAGGCATTTTGAACATCAGATATTAACTTTCAAGATCAGTTCAATCCTAAAAACATCGGATGCCTTATTCTCGATGACTTCAACTCGATTTCCCTTGACCACTCAGTGAGTTAATCTCAAAGAAAGACAATCTTTCTACTTGGGACAGCTGTTTATTTTTTAGTAGCAATTGAGGAAAAATGCTTGGGATGAGGTAGAGTAGGCGGGTAGGAAGTATCTCTTTAAATATTCAGTAAATGCATATTAAGGCCTTTTTCTTTAACAATGGATAAATCTCCTAGAAATTATTTTTATGCGTATTCAAATATTAGCCCAATATTTGGGGATTTCTTATGCTTTTTCCTAGGTTAGATATTTCTTCTACTTCAGGCATTTCAGAAGTACCACAGTCTTTAGAGCAGTACAAAATGAGTGATTATGACCAGGGGATTTAAAGTCACGTTATGTAGATTCCAATCTTTTCTCTGTCATTCATTAGCTGTTGATCCTGGGTATGTTATTTAAACTCTCTGATAAACAAATGGCAAGCAACAGGATATATTGGCGTATATGAGGAAGCCATTTGGTGTAAACCTAATTTGGTCTGACCTTGTTTTTCCAAAAGGGCCTAATGTGGCTGTTGAGCATGCATTGTACACCTGCTGAAAGCATTTGCTATGTCCCACAGGCAAGAACAAATGGCCTTAAGATCAAGATGCAACTCCCCACACATTGGCGTTTCCTTAAGGATAAGCATCTCTCCCTAGGCTAGGAATTGATTACTGCACCCACCCTGTGACCACCGAGCTGGAGACAACAGACAGGCTACCTGCTGTGTCCACCAAGACAGCACACCTACTACTTGCTGTGTCCATCAATCGCTGTGCAATCTCATGACTATTATAAAAGGGGCATTTCAATCATATGTGAAACATGCTCTTTGATAGTATATTACCATTCTGTACACCCCCACTTCTTTGGTGCCCTTCCTTCCTTGGGGAAGGAAGGCCCTGAGCTAAGCTAGTCCTCAGATCTGGCTCATAATAAAGTCACCCCAGTTTTCATTTATAAATTGGTTATGGATTATTTCCATCAATATCTCTGTGTATCAGTTTCTTCCTCTCTAGAATAAGAATACACTGCACAGTGTTGTTAAGAATCTTATCTGAGTAGATAACTTGAAGCATATGTTTTTGGAACATAGTGAGCACTTAAGGATTGTCGTCTATTATTAGTCAGCAAAAACCTTTTACTTTTACTTTTTACCAATAGATTTTTAAGTAAATATGAAAGCATCGCCTTAGGTATATAATTCCATCTGCATTTTGGTTTCAAGCATTTTGATTATGGTTCTTTCCAACTTATAAGAGCAAATATGAAAATGAAGCCAGTTTCAAGCTCATAAGTACATGAAATCCTTAAATGGTGGTTATTTTTATATGCACTAATATATATAGAGAGAGAGAGTTTATAGCATATTTAGTTTATAGATCTCACTTCTGTAGAATACAAATGCAATCCACACATATGCACATATACTTATAAACACAAACTTAAAACAAGAAGATACTCCCCAAAAGCAAGTTCAATAAAAGTTTATTGGATTTAAAATCAAGAATAAAGATATTTTACTTTAGTGAAAGCTATTATTTTCACATTCCATGATTTGTATGCTTTTAAGTGTGTAATTCCTCTTTTCCTTTTAGTATATATTTTAAACTTAATTTCCCACTGGTAATGTTTTGAAACATAAAAAATTGAAGCCATCTTAATACTATCCAAACCAAAATATTCAGATACCTTCATTGAACCAATAAGGAAAAGTATGTTGCATGTTTCCTGATAGTTAGCTTAGCTTCAAATTAGAGTTGGTGACTTTTAAATTAAGTAATTTGTCATCTTTTCCCAGGGGAAAAATATTTCAGTCAAGTAGATCAGAACATTTTAGCAGCAAAATTTTATAGATAGTTTTAGGAGGATGATGAATGCTATTTTCTAAGTACACTGTCCTTAAATTTCAGTAGTTACAGCTCTCCAGCTCTTCATTACTATCTGTCAGCAACTCTGATCCTTTACTTTCTCAAAAGGAAAAAAATTTACATTTGTTTTATCTGACTGATCAAAAAATATTCATCCCTTAATTATAAGTCAAAATCCAACTCTTTTTAGAAGCATGAGATATCAAAAAAATTTTGCTGAAAATCTGGATTTCTTAGAAGATATTTTCACGACAGCGTAAAAAAATTTAAGGCAGAAATAGGTATATAAAGTTATTCATTTTCTGGCAAAATTTAATTAATTAATTTTCAGGCAAAATATTTTCCAAACTTTTGTATTTGGAGAGCTAGATTTTGAACTTATATTGTATTTTTCTCTGTTTTTGTTTTGTTTTCATTGTTGAAATGATCTTTTGTTTTAAAATCTTATATTTTACCATTTTCTCCTTAAATTTCTTCTCTTGGATGTGGAAATACTGTATGCTACCAGTTTTACTTAGAGCTCAAAGTTAATCCTCTATCATCTAATCTTTTGTGAAGTGTGTGTGTGTATGTGCGTGAATTATTTTTGTAAACTTCTACATTTGAACTTGTCTCTCTACTGTGTTTTCTGTATAATGTTTTAATGGTTCAATCCAACAGTTACTAATCTCATTTCTAATCTCATCTGACTCTATTGTCAGAGCTATGTGATAGAATAGACAATAATCTACATAAATTTATTAAATCATCTATAGGTTATTATCTATTCTAGATAGATATTATTCATAGATAATAATCTATGCTGATAGAAGTCCAAAGTGTGGTTACCTTTGGAGTGGGACAATCAAGGAAAAGTAGCAAGAGAGAGGCTTCTGAGGTGCTAAATAAATTTTATCTTGAATGAGTGTTGACTTTGTAAAGATTCACCAATCTAAACACTTGAAATTTCCGTACTTTACTATATGTATGTTTTTTTTTTTTCATTTAAAGATTGGCACGTGGGCTGACATCTGTTGCCAATCTTTTTTTTCTTCTTCTTCTTCCTCTTTTTCTCTCCAAAGCCCCCCCGTACATAGTTGTATATTGTAGTTGTGGTCCTGCTGGTTGTGCTATGTGGGACGCTGCCTCAACACGGCCTGATGAGGTAGTTCTGCACCCAGGATCTGAACTGGCAAAACCCTGGGCTGCCAAAGAGGAGCAGGCAAACTTAACCACTTGGCCATGGGGCTGGCCCCAGTATATATATGTTATACATCAATAAACGTTTAGAATAAAATATACGCCCATAATATGTATTTATAAGGGTTAAATGACTAGGCATACATACGACCATTAACAAACAAAGAATGATACTCTTCGAAGTCATCAGACTTAACTACTCTGAGAACACAAATGCAACTTTGAGAGAAATGCTTCTTAATCAGCAGATACATGCTGACTTCTTCCAATATGCCTGGCCCTTTTGTTTGATGCCGAGGGAAAAAGAAAGATGAATAAGCCCTGGTCCCGGCCTCCCAAGAACTTCTACTTTGATATTAGGTCATGAACTCATTGAGTTGAGGCTGTGATATTAATCTCTGTATCCTAACACCTAACGGTGTAGTATTCAAAACAGGTATTAAATAAGAATATAACAAATCAACCCCATAGAGGGTAAGGGAGGGTGCGCCAAATACATAAACAAGCCCACAGATCTGCACAGCACATCATTATACAGACAGACCCTTGAGTTCCCAGGAAATAGAAGCTTGTTTAAAAACTTGAGCTACTTGTTTGCACAAGCGTCACAAAAATACAACCCTTGCTAAAATGAGGAAATATGGTCTACCAAAATAAACCTTACACAGGTGGGAGAAATAACCTGCTTGGATGAGAGGATAGGTGGAACCTCCTTTATGGAAGCTTGTATAAGGAAGGCTTTATCCTCCTGAGCTGTGTTTCACAGGGCTTCCTGACGGGGAAATAGCCTTAGGCTGTCTAGAGGAAATAGTGGTTCTCAAATTCCAGATGCTAGCTCTGTGTTGTCTGGTCCTCAGTGAATTGAAAAAAAAATAAAATGTGAAGAGTGGAACGAAATTTTCCTAAAGCTAAATGTACTTAGCTTAAAGAACATTTTTTTAATGATCATGTAGTCTATAGGTAATATTAAAATAAAAACGAACCTACTCCTACATGTTTTGCACAAATTTTAAACTTTCCAAGTTCCAGAGACATTTTATCTAACAGGTACTTTAAAAATAGGACTGAGGAGCTATATGCTTTTTTTAAGTGCCTAATGATATATCCTAAATATTGACAGATGGATGGGTGGATGGTTAGCTGGATAAATAATTGATAGGCAGATAGATACATACATAGTCTAGCGTACAAAAATAGAACTGGAAAGTTAAAAATGATAAGTGTTAAATGTATATAAACATATAAACTGGTCGAGTGGAACTCAATTCAATTTGTATGTGGTTAAATAAATGTTGTATTTGAAGTGTATGTGTGTTTCTGTGCTTTTCTTTTGAATCCTGAGTAGCAATCGGACAGTGACAGAAAGCATGGTTTTGGATCCTAGTTTCATTACCATCGACAACTTATTTAACCTTTTTCTCTGCCTTTCTTCCCTCATCTGCAAAATGAGCTAAATAATACCACATAAGGTCATTGCGAATTAAGTGTAATACAGTATTTTCTTTAAAAATCCTGCTACATTAATCTTTTTTATCCTGACTCATTATTCCTCCCCAATTAGTCATCAAGTCCTGTCATTTTAGTTACCTTTCTGGTGTTTAATTTAGTCCCTCCCTTTCACCCCTACTCCTCCTGTCCTATTTCAAGCCCTGATCACCCCTTCGCTGGACCAGTGGACAGTCCCCTAACTAGCCTTTCTATTGCCAATTTTATGTGAAATCGATCCTCCTCACAGCTACTGGACTGGACAGCAGGCCACATCACTACTCATTGTCTCCAGGATGATGAACAGGCAGGTCCAGCGGAGCAGTAACAAATGTCCAGGGGCAAAGTCACACAAATGCTTCCTCTAGAAGGAGCTTGCCTACAGGTGGCATCTCTATTGCTGCCCAAATATAGCTCTCTTGACTTCCTGTTCATTCTGAGAGCTGATACTCTTTCAATAAACTCCTGATATTAATCATTTTGATGGTAAATATCTGGAACAACATGTGTTAATGTCAATTAAATACATATTTGCTCTTAAGAACACTAAAGGATGATGGTTTCAAAAGAGAAATTTGATAAACCATGAGGCCAAAAGAGAAGAAAAACTACTTGTGGGCCAGCTTCATATTATGAATCACTATTTATAATCTAACTTTATTTATTAACTCTTTTTTGCTACAGACTTATCAAAAAAGTACAAACCAAACAAGTGATAGAAATTTGTTATTTCACCACTACCTGTGTCTACCTTTTCATTCAAAAATTCGTTTTTAGCATGACTTTCTCTTTGCTACTATGAAATTTTCTGAAATCTCCTCATTCTACTTGTGTTTATTACCTGTGTAGAGGCCTACATGATATTTCCTTCATTTAAAAAAATTCAAATTATATTTTGAAAAAGGACCCATAATTGGCTATTTTGGTTATCATGCCAGCCGTAATGTTTAGTTCTTCTACTTGCATTTTAGTCAAACTGCTTCTCTGAATACAACCAAGAGTAGCATTTTTTGTTTTACATATATGGTTTCTACTGAGTCCTGTGTTTTCAAGCACAACAGCATATTGTTAAGAATTTGCTCATAATTGAGATCTAAATAATTCCCTTTTCGTTTTGTTTCTGAATTACTAGTCATTTTTTTATGCTTCTAAAAAATACATTTAAAAACTTGATTCATGTTTAATCTACAATTCCTTTTTGTACCGTTTCCTTCTTAGGAATGGAATGACTGAGCTATAAAATTGGGGACTCTATTGTCACATCCTCAGAACATAGGGGATGTCTGTGTCTATAATGGTTTAACAGTTAAATTATATCAGAACTCTAAAAGGAATCTTCTGTGTTAGATTGCTTTTTCCCCCAATATTAGGAACTTAAAATATCCTATTTTGGAAAATGCTCACTTGGAAGAATGTGAGTTCTCTTTTGACCAACTAAGTGCCATGGAAAGGTCACGACAGCGGGGCTTCTGTTTGCTAACACTCTTGTTTCTTGCACTCATTGAAACCAGAGGGACAATTAAAGTTTCAGCAGTTGAAAATTATCCGCTAATTAGAACTAGAAGCAAGAAGCCATGAAGTACAGGTGATAACCATAAATCAGAACAATTAGTCTGTCTAGAAAAGCAACATGATCAAATCAGAGTCACTGTACCAGCTGCTCATTTAATCTGGGGTTGCAATGTTTTTCCATTTCTTGTGAGATAACCCTGCAGAAGGAGTTTGGATCTGACAAGCATACATCCTTCAGAATTATTTATTACTCCAAGGAAGTGTCTGTATCCTGATGTTTGTTATTTTTACTGAAACTTTTGAATTTGGAGAGAAAAAAATGACTTTCAAAATGTGAACTTCCCTAGCTATAATGTCACATTTTAACCTAGGATAAATATAACACTTACATTGGAAAAGATACTGAAGTGTACATTTTTCTTGTGATTGATATTGATTGACACTCACTTATGTACATATTGTCATTGTGTTGTAATACTGGTCTTGGGAAATACATTAAACTCCTACATATATAAGTGGAATTATTTTATAATGAAAAAAATTTAATATTCCACTAAATCATTACTTGAAATTCCTTTTTATTTTCTCAGAGAGTCCAGTGCACTTTAAGTTGAGAAATTAGTATTCACACAACAAATGAAAGCAATATACAAGAAAATAATTATATACTAATGTTGTGTCTTTCTGTAATGTGGAAGTTTTATCACCTATTATTTCCAGAGTTTAGATGTGCAAGGAAGTACACAGGACTTTGGAGGGGTATACATAACCTCACTCTTGCGAAACCATTATGTTTGTAGAGAAAATGAGATGTTTACACAAACAACAATAATGTGAGGTTAAAAGTAGTATCGTTAGAGAGACAAGAATGAAGCAAACAAAAAATCAGAAAATTTCAATAACTCAATTCAAATACAATACTGAATTACGATTATATGCAACAATTCCTTATTGCACATACAATATAATGTATAGCAATTCTTTACTGTATATATGACATGACCACCATCATTATCACAAAATGTTATTTTCTGACTTAACTAAGTTATGGAGGTTAGCTCCTATTTCATCTATTAAAACTTCCAGTAGAGGGGCCAGCCCAGTGACGCAGCGGTTAAGTGCGCACGTTCTGCTTCAGCTGTCCGGAGTTTGCCGGTCCGGATCCCAGGTGCAGACATGGCACTGCTTGTCAAGCCATGCTGTAGTAAGCGTCCCACATATAAAGTAGAGGAAGATGGGCACGGATGTTAGCTCAGGGCCAGTCTTCCTCAGCAGAAAGAGTAGGACTGGCGGCAGATGTTAGCTCAGGGCTAAGCTTCCTCAAAAACAAAAACAAAAAAGCAACTTCCAGTAGATTTCACGCAGTATCCCAAGCCGTTGGATGAAAAAATGAATAAAATATAGTTTCTGCCATCAAATAACTCACAACTAACAAAGTTATAGATATAAACAAACAATTACAATACTGAGTATTGACAGCAAAATAGAAGTATATACAAAGAGCTGTGGGAAGTCTAAGGAAAAAGTATCTGATTCCCACAGGAGAAGTCAGAAAAGCTTTCTAAATACTTTGTGCTGAAATTTGAAAAATAAGTAGTATTGCCCAAGTGGAATAGGCTTGGAGGACATTAGGAAATAGAGAACAGCTCATATACAGATATTGAAAGATGTATACTACCATTCTGAGAGGAGCTAAGGAGTTTGGCAAAGAGCACAGATATGCAAAGAGGAAATTAGGAGATGAGCCCCAAAACACAGAGTAAAAAAATAAGAACGCTTTTTGTAATAAGACGATGGTTATATCTTACACACAATGAGGAGCCATTAAAAAGATCTAAAATAATTGAGCTCAAAAGCAAACTTGCTAATATTATAGAATAATCCCCCTAATAATTCATGGAATAGATGGGGAGCAGAGAAACTGGAGACAGAGAGACCAGTTAGGCTGGAAATGTAGGGGAATAATCTGGAGACTGTGGGTAACTCTGAGTTATAATAAAGAGCAAGTGATCAGAGATTTTAAACGCCACAGAAGTCAAATTTATTACAAACTGGAGTTCTTATTGTATCTGGCATTTGGGAAGACACTGATGACCAACTTGCACGCACCCAGTCACTGGCCTTCTGAATGGCAGAAGCGAGGATGGAGAATAGGAGCCATAATGGAGACCTTGGAGAGGAAGGGTAGACAGGAGCTAGAAATTCATTAGGTATGAGGGCTAGAATGGTAAGGTTGAAATCAACCTAATAATTCTTTTTCAAGTGAGAAGAATAACTATGCTTTAATCCAATTTGGGAGTCCATAAGGAAGAAAGTTTTCAGAGAGAAGAAAATAGGTTTAGTTTTATACACATACTGATCAGAAATTATTTGAAAATTTACACCTTGTACTGAGGGAAAGAAAAGGGCTGAGGATATTTATGATACTCATTTGAATGAAGAGATTGTTGAACCATAATTAAGAATGAATTAGCGGTCAAAAGGTGTAAACCTCCAGTTATAAAATGAGTAAGTGATGGGTATGTGACATACATCACGGTGACTATAGTTAATAATACCATATTGTGTATTTGAAAGTTGCTAAGAGAGTATATGTTAAAAGCTCTCATCACAAGATAAAAAAATCATAACTATGTGTGATGATGGATGCTAACCAGAATTATTGTGGTGATCATTTCACAATACATACGTGTATCAAATAATTATGCTGTATACATGAGACTAATATAAGGTTGTATGCCAATTATATCTCAATTAAACAAAAAGAATGAATTCACTTTGGAAGACAGTGCATAAATGACAGGGTAATCTAAAGAGAGAACTTCAGTCATGTCTATATTTAGAGAATTGGTAACAAGAGAAGAGTGTGTAAAGAGAATGACAAGATAGAGCTGACCAAAATATGTTATCTTGGGACCCAAGAAAGCAGAGTTTCACAGTGGCTTCTTCTGGATCAGATGTCCCAAAGATGCCAACCAGACTAGAAAAACTCTGGCGTTTGATGGCTGGAGGTTACTAGTGATTTTCCAAGGGAGTAATTTCATTACATTGGTGGAAGTGGGGGTTGGGGGAATAGATTCCAGGTGAATGGTTTATGGTGAGAAAATAAGACAATGCAGTTAGTAAATTCAAACCACTTTTTGAGAAAACTAGTAATGAAAAAACAGAAGAGAACAAGATATTTCAAAGACGTGTTTCTTGAAGTAGAATGCCCATCATATGCGGGGGAAATAGGGAGAACAGCTTACTCAGAACGGGTAATAACTAAGTGTTTATGTGAGTGCATATGGGAAAGAAGGAAGAGACAAGGTAGTATTAATTAGGATACTTAGTGCCTAGCTTTTAGGATTTACAAGAAAGCAAGAGGGACAAGGAGATTGAAAAATGACAAGGACTCATCTTCAACTCCGTTTTGGTGTACGCCATAAAGCCAATCTAGTACTATCCTCTTGTTGAAGCAGAATGCATTACATCATCCAAACTCAAACTTTTGTGATATACTGAGTCCTTTTGTCTTGAAATTACTTTGAGATTTAAAACCTTGGTGTTCAAAGTGTGGTTTCTATACCAGAAGTATTAGCATCATCAGGCAGCTTGTTAGAAACGCAGAAACTTAGGTCCCACTCCAGACTTACTGAATTATCATCTGCCTTTTTAAAAAGATCTGCAGGTAATTAATACACACCATTATAAGAAAATTTAATTTATAACATATTAATGTAAGTAATGCATTACAGTTTGCATATGTGTGACTGATAATTTTGCTATCTGTTGATTTATTATATAAAGTATACTCTACCTATTTGAAAGAAAATCTGTTGGTTAATAAGTGATTTTTTTCCAAGAGCCAACATAGATTTAATTTGTTCTTAGAAATTAGGGAGATTAAAAACAATAAAATAACCTTAAAGAGTTAATATGTTTGAACAAAAATATGTGATACATGTTTTAAAACAATATTACAAACATATAGAATTCCAGGACTCTTCTCTGGCTGAAAAATAATTACTTTGTTAATTTTAGAATTTATTAAATGGTTCTCCAAGATGACTGAAACCAGACAGCCTTTTAAAATGTACATGTGAATTACCTGGAAATTATATTGCAATACTGCTTTCACTGGGTCCCCTTCAAACTCAAGCGTGGCACATCCACATACATTCCAGTGGATTATTATCTACAATTCAGATCATCAAATAGCATTCTGGTTTTCAGCAGCTCACTAAAAATATATGTATATATATTCTTGCCCCTTTACCTTTGTTTAGTGGTAGTCAGATAAAATAATCCACTTAAATCCACATTATATATTCTTTTAAATCATCATTCAACATGCTGTGAATCTATAGCTAAGACACCTCAAAAGAGAAAAACAACGTTGGGAGAGAATCTGGTTTTGATACCCCGTGGATGATGGAAGGAAGGTGACCATATATTCTTTAATGATTCTCCAATTAAAGGCTTCAGTGTAATACCTGTTGCTCTGAATCTAGACTAGAATTAGTGACTTGTGAACAAAACAATGAAGTCAAAGTGATATTCTGGGATTTCCAAGGTTAGTTCACAAGAACTCTTGCAGCTCTGCCTGGGTCTCTTGGATCACCTTCTTTAGGAGCCCTGATCCACATATAACAAGTCTGACTACCCAAGACCACCATGATATAAAGGCCATATGAAGGTGCTCTGGCTGACAGTCCCTGCTAATTCTAGCCTACTAGTCATATACACCAAAGCACTAGACATACGTGAAACCATCTTGTCACTCTAGATTACTCAACTTCCAGGTGAATACCAATGAGCGACATCTGTTGATGCCACATGGAACAGAAGAATCTCCCAACAAAGCCCTGTTCAAATTCTTGACCCCCAAATTCATGAGACACTGTAAAATGGTGGTTGTTTTAAGGCACGAAGTTTTGGGGTAGTTTTTTAAATAGCAATAGATAAATGAATTGTGATAACCCAAGTTATATATTTTATATGTGCCATCCTTTCTTTTCCTTTTTTTTAATGGAATAAATATGAGCAATTTTTAATGCCACACAGAGCACTTCAGACGCAGGTAGAAATTCATCTTCCATACTTGGCTGCAGCTTAGGTCAAGTACTATTCAGTAAACATTCACGGAATTGCGTGTGACAGGTAATATTTTATAATGGTTTCTTCATTCTCATGCTGGTGGTGGTGTGCTGCTGAGTTACTATAAATGAATTAGGATTTAAGGAGAATTTTGAAATGTAGAATTACACATTTTCCATTATGATTAGTTTAATTAGATGTAGAATTAAGCCAAGGAAGTATGCATAGGCTGAAATCCACTATTTTGAAATATGATTATATTGAAACAAAAAATTAAATTTTCTTTTTGGTATTAAACAATCTCTAGTGGCATTAATGTAACATACAAAGTACTTTTATATATTTTACATTTGCCAAGAATGAGATAACTCCTACTATCTAAAATAGAAACCGCTCTCTCAAGCACTTGAGGTCTTTGCTTTCCATGGTCTTAGAAACACATAATAAAATATTAATGATAGTTTACGACGGTTAAACTATTAATTTTTCTCTGCTAATAAAAGTTTTTTATATTGAAATATATTTTATGTGAAATATACCTACTTATACTATTAAGAGTTAATTTAACTACTTTAACCAAGAAACTTTATCTTTTCTTTTTCGTCTGTGTAGAATAATTTTTCAATTAAATATTTTTATCACCTTGCCCCATTCCTGAGGAAATCTAACTGTAAGATATAGAGCTAATATTTACTCAATCACTTTAAAATTTATTATGTTTTCTTCCAGTGATGTCAGACAAGAAAAAGAGCCAGCCTTGCTTAGTGGCAAGAGTGTGCCAGGCCTCAAAGTACAGTAACAATGGTCCATCCAGCTGCTGGGCCAATTATTTCATCTCTATGAACAATAGTTTCCGCATGTAAAATGAGCATAAGAATATCTCCTTGCAAAATCCATGTGAGGATTAAGTTAAATAACCTAAGTACAATGCATAGCATAGTCAGTGGCACATGCATAATGAATAAATGACAGATATTTATCATTATGCCTGCTGCCATTTCTCTTACAACTACTCTGATTACCACAGTTTGTTTTGAATTACTCACTACTCTGGGGAAATATACAGTTGCAGCATAAAAAAACTACAAAATGTTCTGTTTGAGATCTCCTATTTATTAATATTCATGTATTATATGTTTTGAATAAAAGCTTTCTCTCATAAATGATTTTGATTGTTCTAAAATTTTTCATTGAGATGATCAAGCCTCTTGCATACCACTGATTTATTTATTGTGAAGTTTTTCTTCCAGTGTCCTATCAGACACCTCATAGGTAAAGGTTACATTACATTGCTACTAACAATACATGATTACACATCACCATGCACTTGCTAATTCTTTTTTTGAGGAAGATTAACCCTGAGCTAACATCCACTGTCAATCCTCCTCTTTTTTTGCTGAGGAAGACTGGCCCTGAGCTAACATCCATGCCAATCTTCCTCTACTTTATATATGAGACGCCTGCCACAGCATGGCTTGATAGGCAGTGTGTAGGTCTGTGCCCAAGATCTGAACCAGCAGAACCCTGGGACGCCAAACTGGAGAGCGCGAACTTAACCTCTACACCACTGGGCGGGCCCCTATTGGCTAATTCTTAAGAACTCATTTGTGTATCCAAATATTCTGTCAGAGAGAAATCTAAACAGAAGATGCAGAAGAACAAAAGCCTGTCTTTAGCTTGGAATGAGCAGAGGTAGATATTGCTAGAACGCCTGTATTATGTAGAATAAAACAAAAGAACAAATTAAACAACCTGAAAATCTTGCATCCGGGCAAAAGACCATTTGGCCATACCCACTGAAATAATTAGATACTAGCAAAGATAAAATTGATAGAACTAGTTAAAAGAACTAAAAGTGAGAGATACTACTCAACATTGATAATCTGCGATTGCAGATAAAATAAACATCTAATTGTTAAGTAAAACTACCACCTGCCAAAGCAACAATGACATATGCACATCTGAGTAATATTTTTGAAATATCATAAAAGAATTATTGTGTAACTCAGTAATATTTTCCATTTTTTAAAAATATATACTACATAGTATTTTGAAGGCAATATTAAATGGGATTTATGTACATGTAAGGTATCTCCTAAAAATTATGATGACAGTTATTGTTAATTAAAACCATTTTGTGGTTAAAACAAAATGAAATAAGTATTTTATTGGCATCTCATCCGTGCTGAAATCTTTAGAGATCAGACACTTCTGAAAAACCTCAATACTCACCGTTCAACTTAACATACGAATTACTATGTTATGGATAGGACATAATCTATTTTATTTTCCATCCATTTGTAATAGAACCAAATAAAGCAAAATAGTTGAGGGTGCTTGTTTTGACACAAAATTTGATGTGTAATAGAATTGGTATAAAGAAATTGTTTCTAAATAATGCTGCCCTACTCATGGGAATAGCGCTGATTGTTTACATTATCTGGTATGCCATTTCTAAAATAATTCAACAACAGTCATTTTTCTGAAATCATCAAGGAAAAAAGAGTTTCACATACGAATTACCAAAAAATGTTTTCTTTAAAATATAATTTTTTTCTAAAATTTTTTAAATACTTAATTTCTCTCTTTTACAGTCACGTTGTAGAAGTTCATCTCATTTTTGATGATGTGTTAGGAGTACCACTATTCTACTGGGCTGCATTCTACTGTATAAAAGCCTAATGGAATCTAGAGTTATTTTCGTCCACACCATCAGGGGCTCCACATTGCTGTGTTTTGAAATTCCTTATGCTTATTGGGTTCTCTCTCATTTTCTCTCTTTCATTAGCAGTTTTTACTTTTTAGGGACACATGCCTCCCTGTAAGAATTCTCCTGCTCACCCCCTAATATGCCCCTTTTAATTAGTGATATGAGAGAAAACCATATGACTAAGTTTATAAGGATTTGCTCAAAAATAAGAACGGAGAGACTCTAAATGACACCCAAAGTGGTTTCTCTTCAAGAACTAGTACCATTAATGGAGAGATTATAGTGTTTGCTTTAGGCTATAGAGTTCTGCCTACTTCGGAGTTGATTGGGTTTGTGGTAGTCAAAGTGGTATAAGGGGTTTCTGGAAAAAATATGCTTACAGAAAGTTCTGCAAGTATTGGGTCCAATTTTATTAATTTTAGGACATCTGTCATTGATACATTCAGATAATGTATTTACTCTTTCTCTCTCCCTGGAGGTTCCCCCCCCCAGTCACAAATTCCCTTTTGTCTTGTTTTCGCTGGTAGAAGACATCCACGGTAAAAGGGAAGGAGGAAACCATCATTTGTCAGATAACCATTGAGTAACGTAAATTCTGTTAAAAATTTGGTGGAAACTTGCATAATACTTGGCTTTCCAAAAATTTAATTCAGGATGCCACTGAAAAGATAACCTGGCACATTTTCTGCCTTCCTATTTAGTTGAAATTCATTAAAAGTACAACTTTTTAAAATTATAATTTACTAAATTGATTCTTTCCTCCATTTTGCCAATCTCAGATCTTTTTGGGGACTCTCCAGGTTGCATTATATAGCATCGATTATACCATGAGCTTCTTTAGGACAGTAATTATATTGTTTCACATCCTTAGTCTTAATTTCATGAGTGAATGAATATCAAGTTTAAAATCTTACAAAACATTTCCTTACTCTGAATAAATTGGCATACAAGTTGTAAGGTAAGAACATGTGGTTTTGCAGAGGTTGGAATACCAAAACAGAACAATATTAAGAAAAGATGATTAGTCAAGAATGCTTTAGGGGCTGGCCCTGTGGCACAGCAGTTAAGTGTGCACATTCCGCTTTGGCGGTCCAGGATTCGCAGGTTTGGATCCCGGGTGTGGACATGGCACAGCTTGGCAAGCCAAGCTGTGGTAGGGGGTCCACATATAAAGTGGAGGAAGATGGGCACAGCTGTCAGCTCAGGGCAATCGTCCTCAAAAAAAAAAGAAAGAAAAAAAAGAATGCTTTATATTCTCTTAGAACTTTCTGGATTCTTGTGTTTCTATTTATCTTGTAGGTTGTTTTGTCTATTTTGAAGCACTTTCCTCATTATTTGTAAATACCACTAAAATTTATTTTACTAAATGCCGTTAAGAGGTCATCAAATAGTAGGACTTTCTCTGTAATCTCTCCCTCACATTTGCAATGGCAAGATAATACATGTGAACTCTTTTGCTGTGGTAAAGACATACTTGTAACTAAATTTTACAAGGAAGCCTACACTCAGGTAGTAAACTACAGACCTGAATGATAAAAAAAAATAGCAGAAATAAAACTGATAAATTACTATAAAACAAGAAATGTTTGATGAACTATTTTGATTTATGGTATTCATTTCCATTTCAGATAAGCAATCTATCTTCATACATACTACAAAACCTTGCATCTGCTTTATTAAGTAATACATTTCATGTTCGGCTGTTTTAAAAGGGAAAGACAGTATTTGGGTAATGTGGCAGATCATTTCTGAATAGCAGAAGGCAGAATTTAAAGAAACTTTAAAGGGTCAAAAATAAAAGTACTATTTGTTCTGTGTTATTGCCCTCTGTCCTGTAATCACCTTTTCTAGAGGAGGAGTCATTTAACCATACTGAAGATTTGGAGAGAGTTCACCTACATAGGTTGGTTGCTTCGTGTTTATGTGTGGATGGATATGCTTGCTCCAGAAACCTAACTATTGAATCCAATTAATAGAATATTCCTTTTCTGCGTTTTACATGGGTTTATGTAAATATTTATGAAACTATCTTCTAGTCTAGAGATGCTGTAGTTCAGTAGAAAGCAATCGTGTTGATCACATCCAACAAGCATAAGCTTCCTCTAGGTAGATTTTGTTACCTCTTGTGTAAAAAAGTTTAGAATAGGTCTCTAGTGTCACTACTATGAATGCCATTTTACTAAGTAGAAAATATATCAAAATGAGCTGAATTTACCTATATAGGAAATATGCTTTAATGCTTATGGTTTAATGTCTTATTTGATCTTTCTAACCAAGATATAAAGTAAGTAGGAGGGTATATTATTCCATTTTTTCCTTATGACAATAAAGCTCAAGTAAGGTTAAGTAACTTCATTTAAATAGTTAATCAGTAGCAGAAGGAGGACAAGAACCCAGAACTCTAAAATTTAAGTCTTCAGTCTTTCCACACACCAAGAGGTAATTATAATGGAAAGGGTGATTAAGAAAATTACTAAAGATTCAGGCCTATAATAATGTAATTCAATTCTTAGTGAAAAAGAAATGAGTGATTTTATTCCAAGTACTTGATTTCTGATTAGGAATTTGGAAGTAACTCATGGTGAGTTTAAACTATTTACTTTATTATTTCAGATCATTCTGACTTCATTCATAGATTCTGTATTGTCAATTCCAATGAGGTTTTTTTGTGTTGCTTGGTTTTGAGTGTTAATTTAAAAAGACTCATAAGAGAACTGTAAAGCTTCATTTACCAAAAGGAAATTTTAATTGAATCCTATTTTATTTTGAAATCCTTCTTTTAGGTTATAAAGGACTACACCAAAATGGGACCAAAGTCTGGGAACATCCAGGAAGTTGTCTATCTATTATCATGAACTGATATCAATCAGGAGATATATAGATACAGATATATGGGTAGATAGATTATTTTAAATCTAGATAGAATGATTAGTTGATATATATAGAAACGTTAGTTGATATATATAAAGAGATATATTAGTTGATATATACATATATTAGTTGATGATGCAAGTACTTGTTTCTACCTACTTAGTAACTTTCAGTGGATAAATATATAATTCTAGCAACAACAACAAAAAAGATAAAAATAAAATAATATGCCAAATAATAACGTAGATTACTTATTATCTTGTTTTAAGGGCTGATTCTCCGAGATGGAACATATACTGAGAATAAAGGATTTCTTTAGAGTTGCATCTGCTTTCTTCCAGTGATTCTCAAAAAAGGGAAACTTTAGCATTCATGTGACAATGACAATGTCTAGAGACACTTTTGGTTGTCAGAACAAGTGGGTTGCTACTGAATGTAATAGGTAGAAGCAAGGGATGCTGCTAAAATAAACATCCTACCGTACATAGGATGGTCTCAAATGTCAATAGTGTGGACATTGAGAAACCTTAGTTTATTCAAACAGCTCTTTTATTGTGGGTCACAAGTGAGATGGATTCACAAAGCCTAAATAATTAGACAGGTCTGCTTCAGAGTCATGGCATGATTTCCAAGCTAAACAGCTATATCCAACTATATAAAGAGTTATTCACTGGGAAAACAAACCAGTAACATTTCCCTTGGCACAAACACTGTCATTTTGATGCATGAATGTACTTGATTTTTCCTTTAGGATTCAATCCAGCATTAATGTTTTGAGATCTAGCACCAGCTTAGCAAAACACAAAATTCAAACAAATCTCTCATTAATTTTAACCTGCAGAACTTAATTTGGAGTTTCTTTGGCATTTGAAACCAAATACAAAATAATAAAAAAAAATAATATCCATTGAATAGTTTCTCTCATTTACTTCTGATTTCTTTTATTAATGAACAGGAAAATAGTAGCCATCTGGACTGAAAAGTCAGTAATAAAATCTCCCATTTCTAAAAGAAATCAGCAATAACCATAAGCCCAAAAAAAGAAAATTCATCAAATTTTCTCCCCTATTGCATGAGCCTAGGGACACACTGACAGGCTGACAAGTCTGAGATATGAACATAAACTCTGATTGTGATTTAATAAAAAACATTTTATTTTACTTTTTACTTCAGTTCATTAATATTTTTAATTTGCACACTGCCAAAAGCGTGATGCTCTCTTTTAGTCAAAAATAAATTAAACCCTCGGGGGAGGAGAAATGCTACCCCATGAGGAAATATTCCTTCCTCAGATTGTCAAGAAGGGCATTCCAAATTACTGGAACGATTGACAAGAAATCTCCGCTAGAGAACATATCTACTCTGTGATGCATTGCAATTTTAGAACATGCATGTATCCTTCAGACACTTCAGTGGATTATTATACCAATTAGGCTGGCAAAAGCTTGTGTTAATTTATGCAGTTGGTCCCAGAATAGTGCAAATTTCTTTCCTCCATCTGAGCACTTGAAACCCGATACCATACCAGGAGGACCTAAAAAATGCATTAAAAGTAGTCTTAATATTCAATGGCTTAAATTATTGATAAACATTATAAAAAAATGTTTTAGGGATTTTTAAAAATCTATATTATAATGTATTATATATTATTATTAAATTATATTATATATAATATATTGTATTATGACATATATTATATAATATACATTATATATAATATTATATTGTATTATATAAATTTATATTATAGTTTTTTAAAATATCCATAAAACATTCTTTTATGATATTTATTGTTTTCAATAGAAGGTTATGTGATTGCTAAAGCAACAGAAAGACCTGAAAAGGTGAAACTTATGATGGATAAGGAATACACAATACATTAATGAAAAATTCATTTGCTAAAGTAGCCCACTAATCTTGTACACCTTGATTTGCTCAAATCCCTGAAATAGGATCCTAATATTCAGCACTCTTTAAGCCATGCACAAACTTTTAGATAAAATAGTTGTAAATGAGCAAGATTCTTGTACTTGGTATATGACCCATTGCACTGATATCCCCATTTGCTACTTTAGAAATGAAATACTCATAACTTGGTACCTTATTTCTCCCAGATCAGCTCAGACATAAAATGTTTATAATATTCTTTGTTTGTCTATGATCAAGGTTTAAAGACTTAAGTTTTTCTTGTATGTTGTTGAAACAAGACAGACTCAAATACCAAGGAAATTTAGAGTGGGGAAAGGAGATCATGGTTCAGATCACTGAGGAATTATGAGATAAGATGCATCGAGAATGTCACTAGTCCTCTTAAATCTCTAGGTCTCATGCTACATATTATGAAGACCAGCAAGAAATGTGAGTCATACCTCTATCTTTGATTACTTACAGTTAATGGAGTAGAGCGATATCACAAACAACCAGGAAAAATGTTATAATAACAATCAGATTATACCAAGCGCAAAATACAAAGCTCAAGCCATAAATTATTGGTAGCATAAGGCCAAGAGAGATTAATTTGTGCTATTTTAGGGGATTATAGAACTAAAATTGAGCTGAGCTATGAAAGGATGGCTCACTTTAGAAAAATCAGTGGAGAGACTCCTAAATCACCCTGTTTCGAGAGAGGTGATGATATTATATAAACTATTCCATTCATGCTTTTTTTTTCTTCTTGTTTTTAACTTATTTTCTTTAATGGCAGGCCTCCCACAGACACAGGAGAAATCAGTCCTGCATTCTACACAGTCTGCAGGAATTCTACTGCACAAACCATTGCTTAGATACTGAGCACATAAGGTGGAATTTTGGTACTCTCTACTGCCCTGGGAAGTCAGTGTGAAAGTCAGTGTTGGGTCCAGAACCTTTGCTGGCCGAGTCAGAGGATGCAAATACTGTAAAGTGAAGGATGCACTACAGAACAAGGAGGACTGTGAGAGGAATAGCAGCCCTGAAAGAGGCAGGGGAGGATCCACAGAGGGCCTGCCACAGTCACCCGTCTTTCAGCTCCTATTCATGAACTTTTCATTGCTGGGACAGTGGGAAACATAAGAACAATGGTAGAATAAATCTTCAATAAGATGTTGTCAGAATTCACCAAAATTATGGCCATGTGTCTCCAATTTTATAATTCACGGTTTTGGGAGGCTTAATTTCATAGCCTTCCTCATTGACCATGGATTTCCTGTCCAAAGTTGTGTCTCCACAGTGTAAGTGCTGAGACACTCTCAAAAGACCTTCCAGGAAGGTAGATTACCCTCTCTACTTCTAGACATCAGGCAAGCTGAACTTTTACTTGTCTAAGTTTCATATTCAAAATAGAATGTCTTGTGCCTGAAGTAGCTTATGTAGATATAAAGTGGCAGAATGGGACAAATATATCTTTTAAAATAGGTGGTCCATTTGAGCCAAAAGTTTATTGAGTACAAATGAGTATGTGAAAATAAGAGACAGAGATTTGCCTCACTGGAGCTTTCTACATTTAAAGCTAAGATGAAGTTGCATTTTTTTACTCTGAATTGATATAAATGCTACTCTTACCAAAGGGCTACAGTATATTTCATCTCATAATCATTTTTAAGAGGAGGATCACTGAATTAATGTATTTTTGCATAACAACAGGAGGAAATGCTCTGTTAAATCATTGCAACACTAAATACTAATGCAAAATCAAACTGAAAGTCACAAGGATTGACTTGGGTTCTGTCCATAGCTGTATAATTCTGCGCAAATGTGAGGCAATTTTAAGAGCTCTTATGATTGGCATGAAACATATTTTGGCATATAAATATAAAAAGTGGAAATTATAATGAGAATAAGAATACCACTTCATCAGCTCAAGTCAGTGAGTGAAATATTGATTGCTCAGTAATGAAATTGAGACCATTAGCTAGTTCTTTGCCAAAAAAATGAAGCTATATTTCTTTGGCATGCTTTGCAGCACAATTAATTTGGATTAATCCAAAGTAAAAGTGATATAAACACCCTAAAAATACCAAGAGAAAAAATGGAGAGTTAGTACAGAATCTTGTGATGGGGAAAGTCTTTCTAAACATGGCATGAAAACCAGAAACAATAAAAGAAACAAGTAGTAAATTTAACTACATAAAAAATTCTGAGTGGCAGAATAAATCATAAACGCAGTTGAAAAATCAGACAAAATCTCTGTAATTTTTTAAAAAAATATGTTTTAACACATAAGAGTTTGTACAGTTTAGTAAGAATTTTATAAAAGTCCTATTGAAAAATGAGCAAGGGATGTAAATATATAAAGCAAATATTAACAGACCTGAGGGGAGAAATAGACAGCTATATAATAACTGTAGGGGACTTTAATACCCCAGTTTCATCAATGAATAGATCATCCAGACAGAAAATCAATAAGGAAAAATCAGGCTTAAAAACATATTAGACCAGATGGATTTAACAATTATATACAGAACATTCCACGCAAAAGCAACAGAATACACATTCTTCTCAAGTGCGCATGGAACATTCTCCAGAATAGATCACATGTTAGGTCAGAAAACAAGTCTTAATAAATTTAAGAAGACTGAAACTGCATTAAGCATCTTTTCAGACCATGATGGTATAAAACTAGAAATCAATTATAAGAAGGAAACGAGAAAATTCACAAATATGTGGAAATTAAATAACATGCTACAAAACAATCAATGGGTCAAAGAACAAACCCAAAGACAAATCTAAGAATACTTTGAGACAAATGAAAATGGAAATACAACATATTAAAGTTTATAGGATGCAGCAAAAGCAGTTTTAAGAGGAAACTTCATAGCAATAAATTCTTATACATTAAGAAACAAGAAAAATTTCAAATAAATAATGTAACTTTAGACCTTAAGAACTAGAAACAGAACAAGTAAAGCCCAAAATTAGTAGAAGGAAGGAAATAACAAAGATCAGAGCAGAAATAAATAAAATAGAGAGTAAAGAGACAATAGAAAAGATCACTGAGGGGCTGGCCCTGTGGCTGAGTGGTTAAGTTTGCACACTCCACTTTGGCAGCCCAGCGTTTTGTCGGTTTGGATCCCAGGCGTAGACATGGCCCTGCTCATCAGGCCATGCAGAGGCTGTGTTCCACACAGCACAACAAGAGGCACTCACAACTAGAATATATAACTATGTACTGGGGGGCCTTTAGGGAGAAAAAGAAGAAGAAAAAAAGGAAGATTGGCAACAGATGTTAGCTCGGGTGCTAATCTTTTTTTTAAAAAAGAAAAGATCACTGAAACTAAGAGCTGGTTCTTTGAAAAGGTAAACAAAATTGACAAACCTTTAGCTGGGCTCACCAAGAAAAAGAGAAAACTGAAACACAAAACCAGAAATGAAAGAGGAGACATTTCAACTGATAACACAGAAATATGAAGGATCATCAGAGACTACTATGAAGAATTCAATACCAACAAATTGGACAACCTAGAAGAAATGGAGACATTCCTAGAAACACACTGCATACCAAGACTGAATCACGCAGAAATAGGAAATCTGAAGAGACCAATTATTAGTAAGGAGATTGAATCAGTAATCAAAATCTCCTAATAAGCAAAAATCCAGGATCAGACGCCTTCACTGGTGAATTCTACAAAATATATAAAGAAGTATTAATACCCATCCTTGTCAAACTCCTCCAAAAAAAAAGAAGAGGATGGAACACTTCCAAACTCATTTTATGGGCCCAGCATTACCCTGATAACAAAGCCAGACAAGGACACCACAAGAAAAGAAAATTACAGTCCAATATCCATGATGAACATAAATGCAAAAATCTTCAAAATATTAGCAAACTGAATTCAATAATACATTAAAAGTATCATACAACATAATCATGTGAGATTTATTCCAGGAATGCAAGGATGGTTTCAACACCCACAAATCAATCAAGGTGAAGCATCATGTTAGCAAAATGAAGAATAAAATTATATGACCATCTCAATAAATGCATAAAAATCATTTGACACAATTCAACATCCACTTATGATAGAAATTCTCAAAGAAGTGGGTATAGGGTTTCATGTACCTCAAAATAATTAAGGTAATATATACAGAACAGGCCTGGCTTTGATAGAAGGGAGCAGGGTAGCAAAATTTAATTAATTAATTAATTAATTAAAGTCCACATTATGACAAGCCCACAGCTAACATAATACTCAATGATGAAGAACTGAAAACTTTACCTCTAATTTGAGGGACAAGATAAAGATGCCCACTGTCACCACTCTTATTCAACCTAGTATTGGAAGACCTAGCCAGAGCAATTAGGCAAGAAAAAGAAATAAAAATTATCCAAATAAGGAAGAAAGAAGTAAAACTGTCACTATTTGCAGATGACATAATATATGTAGAAAACCCTGAAGACCCCACCAAAAATCTGTGAGAACTAATTAGTAAATTCAGTAAAGTTGAAGGACACAAAATCAATATACAAAAATCTCTTGCAAAGGATACAAAATCAATATACAAAAATCTCTTGCATTTTTATACACTAATAGCAGAAATTTTATACACTAGCAGAAATAGAAATTAAGAAAACAATCACACTCACAATTGTATCAAAAAGAGTAAAATACCAGGAATAAATTTAGCCAAGGAGTAGAAAGAACTGTACACTGAAAACTTTTAAGATGTTAATGAAACAAATTGAAGAAGATGCAAAAAAATGAAAAGATGTTCCACTCTCACGGATTAGAAAAATTAGTATTGTTAAAATGGCTATACCCACCCAAAGCAATCTACAGATTCAATGCAATGCCTATAAAAATTCCAATGGTATTTTTCACAGAAATAGAACAAACAATCCTAAAATTTGTATGGAATCACAAAAGACCCCAAACAGCCAAACAAATCTTGAGAAAGAAGAACAAAAGTAGAGGCATTACTCTCCCTGATTTCAAACTATATTACGAAGCTATAGTAATCAAAACTGTATGGTACTGGCATAAAAAGAGATATGTAGATCAATGGAACAGAATAGAGAGCCCAGAGGTAAATCCACACGTATATGATCAATTAATTTATGACAAAGGAGCCAAGAATATACAAAAGGAAAAGGATACTCTCTTCAACAAATGGTTCTGGGAAAACTAGACAGCCACATGCAAAAGAATGAAACTGGACCACTATCTTATACCATACACACACATAACTCAAAATGGATTAAAGACTTGAATGTAAGAAACTCCTAGAAGAAAACAGGCAGTAAGCTCTGTGACATCAGTTTTGGTGATGATGTTTTGGATTTGACCCTAAAAGCAAAGAGAGCAAAAGAAAAAACAAATGAGTGGAACCATATCAATCTAAAAAGCTTCTGCACAGCAAAGGAAACCATCAACAAAATGCAAAGGCAACCTATGAAATGAGAGGAAATATTTGCAAATCATACATCTTATAAAGGGCTAATATCCAAAATATAAGGAACTCATACAACTCCATAGTGAAAAAATCCAATTAAAAAATGGACAGAGAATCTGAATAGACATTTTTCCAAAGACAACATATAGATGGCCAACAAGTACATGAAAAGGTGCTTAGTATCACTAATTGTCAGGGAAATGCAAATCAAAACCACAATGAGATAACACCTCACACCTGTTAGAATGGCTTTACACAAAAAGACAAGAAATAACAAGTGTTGGCAAGGATGCGCAGAAAAGGAACCCTTGTGCACTGTTGGTGGGAATATAAATTGGTGCAGCCACTATGGAAAACAGTATGGAAGTTCCTCAAAAAATTAAAAATAGAACTACAATATGATCCAGCAATTCCACTTCTGAGTATTTATCCAAAGAAAATTAAAACACTAACTCAAAAATACATCTACAACCCCACATTTGTTGCAGTATTATTTACAATAGCCAAGATATGGAAACAATTAATTGTCTATAAACATACAAATAAAATGTGGTATACATATATATATATATATATATGTCTGCACTCGCACATAGACATACACACACACACAACGGAATATACCTTCACACACAATGGAATATTATTCAGTCATAAAAAAGAATGAAATCTTGCCATTTGCAAAAACATGGATGGAGCTTGAGGGCATTATGCTAAGTGAAATAAGAGATGGACAGTTGGTTAATTTCTAGAATCAAAGGACAA
This sequence comes from Equus asinus, assembly GCF_041296235.1. Taxonomy (NCBI): domain Eukaryota; kingdom Metazoa; phylum Chordata; class Mammalia; order Perissodactyla; family Equidae; genus Equus; species Equus asinus. Next base: position 43,038,230 of record NC_091812.1, read on the forward strand.
ACGCCTGTTTCAGATAAAACTAAAAAGAGAACATACAATAATTAAATGCATGCAAATCCTCAACTACAAAAGAATTTAGATATGGATACTTGATATATAGATGGAGAAAAGAATACATCACAGTATTAAGAGAATGTATTCATTTATAACAATGAGCTCTTTCACCTCAGTATGAAAAGCAACATATTTTTAAAATCCTATTCCAAACAGATGTTAAACACAGAACTGAAAGCTGAAGGCGGTTGTAAATAGCAATTTTAACAGAATTTATAATTCCATATAAAATGAAATACTTTACTAGTCAAATAAGTGCTAATATACTTGTTAACGAGTTTATTTTTCAAACAGCTCACTCACTTTGTTTATGTTACTTTGGGGGCTACTTCAACCAGGATCTTACAAGTTCAGTTTTGAAAATAACAGAAATGGAAGGAATGGATTTAAAACAAAGGTGTTCTGAGATCCCAAGGGTAAATTTTACCGTGGATTTGGAGCAGCAGCCCTTACTCTGTAACTGCAACCCTGCAAGCCTTTGACAATTTGGGGGATGAATAAGCCAGTTTTCTGTGCAGTAGATGGAAGCAATTAATCTTGGTGTAGTAAATGCTTCCTTGTGAATTATCAGACATTCCATTTATAAAAAGAATATGGGAACACACGAACTACTTGATACTTCCATCTATAATACTCTCATAGTAAAAAGTGTAAATTGTAGGACTCAAACAAAGAAAACAATTAATGGAAACACTTGAAATGACAGATCCAATTTTGGGGCCGGCCTGGTGGCGTAGCGGTTAAGTTTGCGTACTCCACTTCAGTGGCCCAGGGTTCGGCGGGTTCAAATCTCAGGCATGCATGTACACACAGCTCATCAAACCATGCTTCGGTGACATCCCACACATAAAATAGAGGAAGATTGGCATAGATGTTAGCTCAGCGACAATCTTCCTCATGCTAAAAGAGGACGGTTGGCAATAGATGTTAGCTCTAGGCCAATCACCCTCACCAAAAATAAAAACATCTAATTTTTTCCTAAGTAAATCTTGAGTATAAATTCTATTCATTCCTAACTTCTCAGAAATTACCCTCTTCAAAATGTCCTTACATAACTGTGATAAATTGAGCATTGGTGTTAAATCATCATCAGTTTAGGGAATTCTGCCATTTTCCATTAGGAAGAAGGGAAGATCGTAGTACCTTCTACAAACATAAAATGTTTCTTTAGTATATCAGGGAATAGATATAAATACAAAATAAATGCTTGAGTTGTCCACTGGTATTCTGTAAAGAAAGTACACCAAAATATCTTCTTTTATAAGAGAAAACAACATTGCAAACATGAGTATGAACCAAGAAGATCAACATCAAAAATGCAATGCCATCATGCTGTCAGGATTTTCCTGTCGACTCTATGTTAACTTTAGTGAGAATTTAAGAAGACATCATAGAACTGTTTACCCAGACACAAAGATGGGGTTGGGCTGAGTCTTTTTATCCAAAATAGAACACTAGAGTTGGAAATAATTTTGGAAATAATTTACACATGGACTCATTTCATAGACGAGAAAACTGAGACCTAAAGACTTTAAATTGTTTGTCAAAAGTCTCACTAGACATCAACAGAACTGTCCTACAACTCAAGCTCAAGGAGCATGAAGATGTTCCCGGAGCACAATATCATTTCCACAGTCGTACTTTTTCAAACCAAGAATAAGTCACTTGGTATTTTAAGTTCTTATTTACTTAAGGATATGAAAGGAAAAATCTTAAATTACGACAAACATAGACTATCTGGGTAGTTTACTAAACATATACAGAATGACTGTGTATTGCTTTGAATTAAAAAGGATCGCAGTAGCTTTAAAGACTTAACAGAATCTCCATACATGACACTTAGTCTCACACAAATGACTCTGCTGGGAAATCTGGGTTCGTTTGCTGCATTCAAACAGTGGGGAGAAGTAAGTGGATGGGAAGTTGCAACAGATGATTATGAAATATCCTCAAAGATACCTAAGATTTCACTTATTAAATTTTAAAATTGTACAGTATGTGCTAAAGTACTGCCACACAGTCGAAATAAATACTGTAAATAATAGCAGCATAAAATAAATCCCCTAAAATGATGCTCCTAAATGTGACAAGTGGAGAAGACAGACTAAGGACTACACCACGTTAAGGAGAAAAAAACATTCTTACTGCTTAATAGGAATCAATCAGAACAAAAAGCAGCACGATAAAACTGAGTTATGTGTCTTTATTCTATAGGGAACATATTTTCAACCACGAGAAACTTGATCTTTCATTATCAGAGAATTTTTTACCTTGACATCCTATACTTGGCAAGCGGATAAGAAAAGCCTGTGTTTTCCTAAAATGCAGTGAAACTGTTATGGAAGCTAAATGCACAACTTCAGTAATGTCTGTGTGTGTGTGACTTTAGTATTCTGGAACGATGAGGTCAATCAAATTAGTATTAAGAATTATATTACTGAACCATTTTAATGCAATGGAATGTGGAATAAAAAGTCACCAGGAAAGACATATAAAACAATAAAATCTGAGCTCATATATAAAAATTTGAGCTGCGAATACTAAGCAAGAATTTTGTACATATAATTTAAAAAACGAATTTGCTTCTTCCTAAAGTATGCAAGAGTGTTAGCAAGGGAGGCGTGGCACTTTGTTATCTCCTTAAGTTTTAATGTAGTTCCTTTACCCAGGTTTGTCAATTTCTTTTTCAGGATAGAAAGTATTTGTAATTATTCAGACACATATTGGTAGAATGAAATGTCCACCTTTTCTTCTTTTTCAGGAAGAAGCATTTGAGAAGTTTTTCTGCGGCAAATATTTTTGTGAAAATTGATGACAAATTGCAGTCCTTCCGGAAACTGCAGTGCATCTGTTTTTTAGAGGATTATTCTTTCAAAAAACACTCAGAACAAAAGTTGTTCATATATGTAATAATCTGAAGTTTAATTCTAAGTACTTCCTAGCAGGAGACATCTTTTAGAGCAGCAAAAGACTTCAGGAGAATCATGTAAGAGCAGACACAGAACTTGACTAATGCAATGTTATGAGTAGTATAGCAACTACATAGCTACCTAAGTATAAAACAAGATTTATTTGACTTGTTAGAATTTTAAGTAAGAAAAAGAAATCCTAAAGTATTGTTGATGAACTGCTTGCACATCTATTTAACAGGGCATCGACGTGTCATATAATACCAAGAAAACATTAGTCCGGATTTAATCTTCCATTATATCTTTCTCAGAAACCTCCTTGGTTATCTCTGTTCCATCCTATACCAAAAAATTCTCATTCTCAGAGATCCATATAATAACGCTGCAATTGCCAAGAACATGTACCAAGCCTCAAGGTGTCTCCCGTATCTAGGAACCAGCACACATTTCCAGGTTAGGAAGGGTATTTCAGAAGCAAGGATAGAGGCTGAAGTCAATTCTCATTCTAGGGTAGGAAGACATTGGCAGGACAGTGTAGAATCCTCCATATTTACTCCCATTAGCATCGCCACATTTCCTTAAAGCCCATCCACATTGCCTCTTACCATTGCACAGGATCTTCAATAAAACACTATGATTGCCTTTAAGTATAATTTTTAAAAATCATTTTAATTGTCAATATGGCCTATTGCAAAACTTTACTTGATAGGAGAGATATAAAGGATCAAAGAAAAATTCAAAGCAATTTTGGTAACTGCAGGAAAAAGCTATCTATATGTGTCAAAAACACAAATACAGGGGCTGGTCCAGCGGCGTAGTGGTTAAGTTTTCATGCTCTGCTTTGGTGGGCTGGGGTTTGAGAGTTCAGATCCTGGGCTTGGACTTATACACCGCTCATTAAGCCATGCTGTGACAGTGTCCCACATACAAAATAGAGGAGGATTGGCACAGATATTAGCTCAGTGACAATCTTCCTCAAGCAAAAAGAGAAGGATTGGCAACGGATCTTAGCTCAGAGACAATCATCCTCACCAAAAAAACACAAAAATATCCCCCCAAAAAAAACCCCAAGAATGCATATGTATGACATCATATATGCCTGAAAATTAGTGGTCATTTTGAGGATACTGCTTTTAAGGTATTATTACTAGAACTACATTATTTAGTAGAAAGAAGATTTAAATGAACAAAAATAAATAAATATTTGAGGAAAGGTCTAATTGGAAATGGCCAGATATGACAAAGCAACATATTCGATGCCAATGAAAAGAACTGAATAAGCAGAAGGTATTTATTTGATAGTGAATCAATATTTATTTATGAGGATGTTGATAAACAAAAGTATACGATGTCACTGACAAAATTTATGCTTAAAATTTTCTTTTTGTAGGATATTAAATTGTATAATATTGCCTTTCTTTAACCTTAATCCTTTTATTACCTCTTCATGTTTCCCTGTTCCTAATTCTGAAATTATGACCGACTGACACTTTCCACCATATATCCCTCACTAACAAAAAAAAGTAAACCAGTTCAGTATCAACCACTAAATAGAAATGATACTTGGAAAGACACTTTCACAAGTCTCAATCTGTTTATGGGCAACTTTTCAAGATATATATCTTTTTCTGATACTAGAGTTTGCATTGCAGGAGTGGTTTTCAGCCTGGGATGAAGAAGAAATGATTGTTTTAGCATCTTTCTCAAAAACAAAGGAAGGAGGATGAGAAGTTGACATGGACAACAGCTGCAAATCGTAGCGCTTCCCTGGTAGAACATATTTGTTGGACAATAAATCCAGTGTTCTGAGGACCCAAAATAGAGGTAGTGATGTACAAAAGCAGAATAATAAAAAATGAATTTTAAAAAAATTATTTAAAAACCATCAGGGTAGTAATTCTATTTTGGTGCACACCTGGAGAGGTCCTGCTTGACTCAGGACAGCAGGCAAGAAATCAAGCAGGGGATGGCATGCTTAATTAACCACAAAACGTTCTTTCAAAGTATTAGCACTAAGATAGATAATGTCAGGAGATTTATTAGTATCCCTATTTAAATTGTTTTCATAACAGCATTTAACATTCTATGTCAGGCGAGGGCATCTTAAACAAAAAAGTAGATAACTTGCCACTAAAAGGACACTTCTCCATGTAGCCCGATTATTCACACTAAAACAGTCCAAGTAAGGATTGTTACTAGCAAGTACGTGAGTCCTATGCCACCTGAGGAGCACACTACTAAGATGCAATAATTTTTTCTCAGAGCTAAGAAAATATGTTTAAAAACTGGTAGTTTCCCCAAAATAGAATGTGCTGCCTTAAGGAGGGTTTTTGAGCTTCATTCTGAAGGTGAAGTTAGGTGAGAAGAGCAAGCAGATGCAAGGTTAATGGAAGGTGTTGAAGGGATGTAACACTCAACTTGGATTGAATTCCAGATGTAATGACTCTCATTCTTAAAAGTTGAATAAACATTACAGAAGTAGATTTTAACATCTCATGACTATTTTATGAGCTATTAATGATTGGCACAAAATACTTCATGAGGCATAATTTGTTGTGCCGCTTATCACAGTAGTATATTTAAATCCTTTCAGTTTGAGGTAATTGTATTCAATTATTTTTTTTTATCTTGTCGTATGTGTGAAGAAAAAAGGTTATCTTTAATTAGGTGCTGTAGAAATAATGCTTGTTGGCATGTAGGTGGCATTTAAAATAGTTACATCTCTTAAAAAGTAAAAATGAGACAGCATACAGAGCCTTCCACTGTAAAAGGCAAAAAAAAAAAAAGACATAGAGGGGGAGTTGTTTCAGGTCATTCTGAAAAGTAAAGAGCTGATTATAAATTACACTGAGGACCACACCAAAAAAAACATCATCTAAGACAGGGAGACTCTTTTTAACTTAGGAAAAAGGAGTGATTGTTGTATAGTCTTTAATATAGACTACTATCTAATTCCAGTTAAGGTTAAAGAACTAAAGGTATTATTATAAGAATGTTGTTCATTTTAAATTGGAAAATGTACCATTTCAAATTCAGATATATGTCTAGTATTATTTCCCTACTTCATGTTGCTTGGTTCATCTAGAGATATTTGGTAAGTGAATAGCAGCTGATTTTTATTAAGTATTGTAGTTTAATTAATATACTATCATATAATTAATTAATTAATAATAATTAATTAAATATTGTGGATTTCCCCGAGGCTTTTATTTTAGGGGCCCATGTTGCCCACTATGCTGAGCAAATAAGCAAAACCTCAGATTATTTGGTGACAGCCAGGAAAGAATTATTTTAAAGTCAAAAATAATACTGCCAAAATATACCTTTGGAAACATCACTCCAGATTTCAGAATTACTCCAACTCTACAATGCCCACTTTCCCAAGAACCGTTTGATTAGTTTGAGTAGGCTTTATGCTGCTGTAACAAAACAAAACCAAAAATACCAAAAATCAACTCTGTGGCTTGAGACAGAAGAATTGACTTCTTGTTCTTTTAAGTTTGCTATGGAAGCAGGAGACTTGCCATGGCAGCTGTCTTCCCTCAGGTGACTCAGGGATCCAGGATGATTTACTCTTGTGGCTCTGTTACCTTAAATTGATGCTTTTTTTACAGAGGCAGAGAGAGTAGAAAAGTGCATAGAGGCTTTTCACCTCCTCTGCCCACAAGAAGATACACATCACTTCCATTTTTCCTTGGCCAGAAATAATCCATGACCGCACTTAACTGTAATGTGGAGGGAAAATAGAATCTCCTTTATGCTCAAGAGTGAAGGGATGCTCAGATATTGATGTGCACTAAACATGTCTCTCACACTATCCTATGATTTCCAACAACCTGCTATCCCAGCAAGGTAAAGAGAAACAATTCAAGGCCTAAAACAAATGCTCAGAATTTTAGTCAACATCAGTTTTCAAAAAAGTAAATAAAAGCATCACTATTATGCAGAACACATAAAATGACAGTCCTTGAAGTCAAAGTCGTGTCATATCATTTTTCTGTTAACCAAACTCTATCAGATTATTTGCACAAATAAGTTATTCAATAAATTGTGAGAGAATTGATGGATAAATGAATCAATGAGAGTATGATTCCATCTTTTGGTCTCTAAATATATGATCTATGTTCCCATCACGACAATTTATATCAGGATAGCATACTAACAGTGATAATAATTTTAATACCTATATATTACTTTAAAATTTACTAAGTGTTTTTTTTTTTGTTTGTTTGTTTTTTGAGGAAGACCAGCCCTGAACTAACATCTGCTGCCAATCCTCCTCTTTTTGCTGAGGAAGACTGGCCCTGAGCTAACATCCATGCCCATCTTCCTCTGCTTTATATGTGGTACGCCTACCACAGCATGGCTTGCCAAGCAGTGCCATGTCTGCACCCTGATCCGAACCAGTGAACCCCGGGCCGCCGAAGCAAAACTGGCACACTTAACCGCTGCGCCACCGGGCCGGCCCCACTAAGTATTTTTATACATATATATATGTTTCCTAATTCAAAACTGTGAAGTGGGCATATGTGTGTGGTTTGTTACCTTCAGTTTTTACACACAACATAAGAGCCTTAGAAAACATACAGTATTTCCACACCATCTACTTTTGAGGGGGAGTACTTTACAACTTCAGGATATTTGGGCAGATGCCCAAGAAATATATTTTTAAAACCCTCTATATTGGAGACAGCACTCAATTTTTGGAAAATGCAATACTCCAGTTGAATAATTTATATTATTTGAAAGAAATTCCATGACTAATGCTAAGCACATGAATGTAATTTGCAGGTTGACTATAATTCTATTAAAAATAATCCAAGATGGGCAAACTTACATAAAACTTGCATTAAAAAACTGAAAACATGAATGAGAAAATGAAGTATCTATTAATCACCTTGCCCAACTGCAGAAGGATTATGTGGATTTCCATAGATTCTACTTTGGTTATTAATGATGCAAATATATATTAGTGTATGTATATAAATAGATATAAGTATATATAGATATAAAAGATAGACATCGTTTTAGGTAGGATATAAAATATATATATGATATAAAATATAGGCACACACAATTTGAGCATAGACTCTTACAATTCTTTTCTCTTGGATTTAAAATAAGCAGGTTTTTCATCATCTCAAATAACCACAGAAGTGCAAAAGATTAAATCTCATTTCAACCCCTTATGTATAAACTTTCTTAAGGACCGCAGATCACAGCTATTGCTTCAATATATATAGAATTTGGTTTTATTAAGAGCTTACTGGGGTAAGTTTTCTCTGGGAAGACATCTCAGTGGAATCTTGGAAATCCTAGGAATAGAGTGAAATCTCAGCATCATGATTAACTAAGTGACTGAGGATGAACTAACTCACTGACTTTTAGACTCCTCAGCCTAAAATGGTGACCAAAATATATGCCTCAAAGTGAGAGTGGGAGTTTGAAAAGAGACTATGCAGAAAAAGCATCTGGCATTGCACCTGATATACAGTGAATGCTTAAAAATATGACTACTGTTCAACTGTACATAATTGTGCATGAGTTATTATTTTGACCTCTTAAAAGGTCCAAACTCCAGGTGCAGAAAATAAAATTTATGAATTGGAACAGATTGCTGCAACTGCACACACGGATACAAAATTCACTGAATTGTAAGCATTAAACACACTATCTTATATAAGTGAAAAAATGCTGCAATAGGATTTTCTGTAAACATTTTCAACTTTAATGAGGGCAACGTTAGCTCTTCACGTTGAAGTGAATTTTTATTTCTGGCATTTAGCTTCAGAGTAAATATTTTTTTAACTTGAGAGTTATGTAATAATTAAATAGAGTATATTTTAATTTGTTTACTTTGTAATAGTTTACATGTTATCATTTATTCAATACTACCATGGTTTGAATTTTACATTTATTTTCTTTTCTCTGAATAACCACTCTAAAAACACAGTTTTCTAGAGTGTATCACATAATTCAGAGTTTTTTTCAGGTAATATTAACCATCATCCATGTTCATGTCATTGCTTCCTTTGAAAATCATAATTGGATAGGAGCAAACAGTTACAGAAATGAAATTTTAGGCTTTGTCTTCATAATTGTAGGTGAGATCCTAAATAAGTTAGTCAATTGAAAACATTTTCTGGGGAACTACTAGACACAGAGCAATACGTCAGGTATGCTGCAGTAAACAGCACAAGATGGCACGGTGCTCTTTTAACAAGCCTGCCAAATTGCACAGTAGAAAATATGCACACAGGGGTCGGCCCCGTGGCTGAGTGGTTAAGTTTGTGTGCTCTGGTTGGGTGGCACAGGATTCACTGGTTCGGATCCTGGGTGCAGACCTACACACCGCTGGTGAAGCTGTGCTGTGGCAGCATCCCACATAGAAGAACTAGAAGGACTTACAACTAGGATAGACAACTATGTACCAGTGCTTTGGGGGGAAAGAAACAAAAAAAGAGGAAGATTGGCGACAGATGTTAGCTCAGGGCCAATCTTCCTCACCAAAAAGCATACCTAAATATATATATATGTGTGAACACAACATGAGAACCTTAGAACACGTGATAGTGCAGACAATTCCCGACTTACAATGGGTCAACTTGATGGCAGTGAGAAAGTGATACACATTCAGTAGAAACCATACTTTGAATTTTGATCTTTTCCTGGACCAGCAATATGCTAAGAAACACTGTCTCAGGATGCTGGACAGCAGCAGGGACCACAGCTCCCAGTCAGCTCCGCAGTCACAATGGGTAAACAACCAATACACTTACAACCATTCTGTACCTAGAAGCCATTCTGTTTTTCACTTTCAGTACAGTATTCAATAAATTACATGAGCTATCCGACACTGTATTATCAAACAGGCATTGTGTTCAATGATTTTGCCCAACTGTAGGCTGATGTCTGTGTTCTGAGCACGTTTCAGGTGGGCTAGGCTAAGCTATGATGTTCCATAGGTTAGGTGCAGTAAATGCATTTCGACTTACGATATTTTCAACTTAAAAAGGATTTTTCAGAACACAATCCCATTGTAAACTGAGGAACTTCTGCATTAGGTAAAGTGCTAAACCTTGTGTTCCTAAAAATAAAGAGTTCAGGGAGAGAGGAAATCCAACTCCAGTATTAAAAACAATGAAGACTTCCAAGAGGAAAAGAGAGTTGAACTTGGCCTTGAGGGATGAATAGAAAATGGGTGTGTGAGCAGACAGGAGAGATCTTTCTGTTCACAGAAGCAGAAATAGTGATGATGGGGCCTGTGAGAGGGAAGAACAGATCAACCTGAGCAGCTTTGGGTTTCCTGGGATGCCCTCAAGGACGACTGCTTTGGGGTAAGTGGTAGTACTTGATTTTATATAACAGATTAGGAGAGAAAACTTATCGGAAACATGGTGGGATATGTAAGTATGAGAGTAAGTATCGTTTTAGAATGAACCGTTCTTTCCATTTTATAAAACATGGCTTAGAAATGAGATAAACTAGAAGACAGAAAAAGACCCAGAAGATAATTGCTATGGGTGAAGACCCAGAATTGAAAGAGCGCACTGTCAATTTAAATGAGGACAGAAGGTGTAAATCAGGGAAAAATAATAACTATAGGAGGAAGGCCTGGATCCCACTATGAAACTAAAAAAAGGTTTACAGTGGAGGGGGGAAAATCCAGGACCTTTGGCTTTTGTTATGATGGAAATAGAGAGAGAAAATTTCTGCTATTGGTAAGACTCACGAAGTCTGCCCTCCCCCACAAGTGCTTAAGCAAAGCTCTCCATTTGCAGAAAGTGCTGAGGGGATGGGAGGCTAACCCTCATCCCCATCCTGGGAAAGAATAGTGGCTGAGAATCTGATCAGGACTTTTAAAAATTGTTAAGGGAAAATACAACTTTCAAGTTTCTGTTGCTCCTATTCATGGCTAAATATGGAGCACTGAATTTATCATTGTGAATAGATGTTATCTTTATCTTGGATCAATTTCTCTGTAACCCTATCCAAAGGAAACGCAAAATCCTATTCATGTCCAGTGAAAGTCTGCACAATGAAGAGCTAAACTGTTCTGTACAATAAAGAGAAGTCTGTCTTCTTTGTAAGTTGGGTAAAATGCTGACAGAGTATTATAATGTTTACATATTCTTCACTTAACTGGCTGGACTCAAAAACAGAGAATGCCAAACCGGGTTCTGCTGGGTGGGACGCAGACCCCAACAATACAGTGGTGTGCTAGTGCTGAGGACAGAGAGGTTAAACCCCTTTGGGAATGCATGGTCCCGTGGCTTTCAGGAGCAGTAAGAGCTGATATATGAGTCTAAGTTTTTCTTTTGGGTGCTGTAATTCTGTTAGTTTAACCTCAAGACTTCAGGAATAGTTTTTTAAACATGACAGTTTACTGTCAACTTTATTACTGTTTGGCAGGAGGTGCACATTGGGATGGCCCAAAGTAGCACCAAAAAGTCATGAAAAGATGACCAGAAGGTATGAGTTGAGAAACCCGAAGAACCATTCGGGAGCAAGAGGTAATGCACATTAACAGAGACATGCTGAGCTCTCATCCCCCTCCCATTCCAGCCCAGCAATAACCAGTTAATGGTAAAGGTGTGTAAGACCGTACTCTGTGATCTATCAAGTTGGAATTCCCTATGACTCCTAGCTGGGTATTATAGAAAGAGTGACTCTAGAAATCAGGAAAGTTTGAGACTCCCAGATTACACAAGAATAAGAATCCAGCCTAGAGCATTCTTTAGAAAATTAAGATAAAATATGAGACAAAATATGTTTTATAATCTTGCATAGGTTCAGAACATAGTAGGATCCGAGTATGTGAATTTGAATGTGAGCAATATTTCAATAATATTTTGAGAGAATAAAAGGGACTGGGTAGAGTCTAAGATGATACAAAAGCTCACGTTTGAAAAAATACAACTTAATAGAAAAACTTCTACGTCAAACAAGCATCTTTTTAATTAAACAATATATCTTTCCCATGCCTATAATACATGTATCAAGCAAACATGGTAAGAATTTTAAAAATTTCCATGTGGAAAAGGTAGTGCCTTTAGTGTGCTTCTAGTTCTATGAATGTCAACTATAATACCAATCCTGTAGCAATGAAAACCTTTTTTAAAATTCAGTTACACTCAGCTCCTCTGTGGTTTTTATCACTGTTGCATTCGATCTATTTTAAAAGAAAAAAATTTTCAAATTGATACTTTCTGCATCTTACCTGAGTAATCCTCTTTCCTATCTCAGACTCTTTCAGTGGTGATTTTTATTTCCTTAAGAGACAAATACTTCCCCTCTTTCAAACATTCTCTTGACCCATGCAGGTGAGTCCTCAAGAAGTATTTGGACTTAAGAGATCATCCTATATGGGTTAAGATGTAACTGACCTTCTTCTACTGTCCTTATGACAGTCAGCCTCAGGGGATGGAAATGAGGGGAGAATTAAGAAAAAGGTTTAAGCCTGAAATAGGAAAAAAAGACATCCTTCAAAGATTTCTGGCGAAGGAAATAAAAGTATTCACAATACTACCGAAAAAAAGTGTCTCACCAGATTTTTGAAGTCACTAGATGATCCAGGAGTTCAAGCCTAGTAAAAAACAAAAATAAAGGAGACAGAAACAAAAAGATATTTTAGTTTTCTGTTTTAAAAATATACATATACAATAAAATTTTATAATTCTATAACATCATTACATTTACAAGTATTGCAGACTGATGAAAATACTTTAGGAAATCATTTTCCTAGGTGAAAATATGTTTTTCACTTAAATTGAAGTGTTTATTTAATTTCATATTGTGCCATTAAAATAAAGACAGACAGACAATAGTCTAGATCTTGAAAATGTGTTTCCAACTATTCAGGTGACCATAATAATTATTCAGTTTGATTCGCTAAGTTCTCAAAAAAGGGAGATGATTATTTTTAAATGTACTCGAAATCCTCTAATGTTTATTACATACATTTAATTTGCTTCTGGGCAAGGCAGAATACAGCTGCTTTCTTTAAAAATTTTCCTGCCTTTGGTGGCTATCAGACAGTAATTAGTTTTGGCTTGGATTCATTTTTGAAAAGTAAATCCATGGAAGATATTAGAATGACAAAAAATAAAAGGGTTTTAATTTCCAAATTATATTAAAATGCAGCCTCTATTTTTTAAAGGTGTTTGAAGTTCAAATGAAAGTCAACATCTGAACAGCACAAATCCCCAAGAGAAGATCTAGCACCTGCCATGGGAGGCAAAGGTTTTATAAATGTTGTCTTGTGTAAAGGCAATGGCAAACACTGTGAGGCCTTTTGTAAATATGCCAGCCTGCCTCTCTGTTTGAGCAGAAATATTGAACTTCTAACCATTATTATTATAAAATGAAGGAGATTATTTTTTTAAACATATGACGACCGCCTTTTCCTTTTACCTTGGGAATCACATTTGAAATCACATATTGTATGAGTGTTGAAACACCTATTTTTCTTTGAAAGAGAGTGGAGAACACAAAAAATGTTAAAAGGAGTTGACACGATGTGTGTATGGTTTTGTTGTGCATGTAATTATGTGTCTGCATCTTAGAACATTTAAATTAGATTATTTTCCCAGAATTATATACATAATGCTGGACCACTAATTGGTAACAAATAGCCCAGAATGAATCTATTAAAATTCCTTCTTTAGGGCCTAGAATCATTTGAGAAGACCAGCAGTCCATTTGAGAGGAACAAGTAATGGATTTTCTTGTATTATGAGAGATTTCTGAATTCCCTGGCTGGGCCTCAAAGGTGTAAAGTGGATGGTTTACCTCCTGGAAGCCTCTGTCCCAGGATCTAAGTTCTGCTCATGAAAGTCATAGAGAATGTCTTGTATGTTTCCTTTCATTTTCATATTTTGTTATTCCTTTGTTATGAGTTATAAACCCACACAAGAAACTTACAAAACTACAAACGTATACAGTTCAATAAATTATCACAAAGTGAATGCTCATGTAATCACCACTCAGATCAAGAACTAGAGCACAACTAACACATAGAAGGCCACAGTTTGTTCTGTGACACACATATATATACACATGTGCATATATACAGTATATACACACACAGCCTATGTACACACACATATATACAGCATATATACACATACCTACATATATATATATATATATACACACATATACACACACACGCATACATATAGTTTGAACCCACATCATTACTTCTTGTGAATTATGCTAAAGCACAGGTTCAAATAAAAATACAAACCATCTGAGGCAATACAGATACATATGCAGGGATTTATGGAAATACAGCCTTAATGCCACATATTCATCATAATTTTGCATGGCATATTGACTACGCGTTGCCAGAGAGGGACAATTCTTTGAACATATCATGTAATATCATTGAACATATTGTGAATATCTCAATAAACTATTTATTATATACATATGTCTATGTTCCAGATTTTTTGGTGATCCTATAGTTTTAGTCTTCATTTTGAAGTGCACATATTTGGAATCATACACTGTATTTTCTTCTAGGTCTAGTTTCTTTCCCTTTACATCGTGTTTGTGAGATTCATCCCTCCTGTTGCTTATAACGATTATTAATTTTCATCACTCTGTAGTAGTCCATTGGATAAATATGACACAATTTATACATTTATTCCTCTATTGGCAGATATATAGATTGTTTCTACTTTTTAGTTATTATGAATAATCCTACCATGAACATTCTTTTGTAAATGTATGTCTATTTCTGTTGGATATTTCCTAGTAGTAAATTACTAGGTCAGAAAATCTGCTAATGTTCTACTTCAGCAGTTATTGCCAAGTAGTGTACAAGAGTTGCCATTTTTGCACAAATTCATCAAAAAGTATTTTTATTCTGCTCAATTTTAGTCATCAGTTTACTGCGTAGTGAAATATGATTGTATTTTTAATTCGCATTTCCTTGATTATTAATGAGTTTTAGTGTATTTTCATATATTAGTCATCTATAGATATATATTCATTTAAAGATACTTTTCCAGCTTCTTGTCTATTTTCTGTGAGTTGTCTTATCTTTATTGATTTGTAGAAGTGCTTTATATGTTCTAGAAACCAGTTCTTTATTGGTTACGTATGGTGAAAATGTATTTCCCAGGGCATGGCTCACCCTTTTACCCGCTTATTGTACCTTTTGTTGCAAGTTAATTATCAATTTTACTGCAGTCAAATTTAACGATCTCTTTCTCTATTTTTTTGTGTCCTGCTTACTATACAAAATGACCATATATATTTCTTCTCTATTTTCTTCTAAAAGCTTTGTTATGTTATGATTCTTTTGCCTCTCACATCTAATCCAAAAATCTACTTGAAATTAATGTTCTGCTCAGTTTGAGTTAGGGTGAAATTTCATTATTTTCCGAGTTGACCCAACAAATTTATTGAAAATACCTTACTTTCCTCACTGCTCTATAATGCTAGTTGTGTCATAAATTAAGCGCCCATAGATGCTTGGTTCTGTTTCTAGATGTCAGTGTATTCCATTTAACTATTTGTCTATATCACAGTCTCCTACATAATGTGATGTCATAATATACCTTTGGATCTGGTAGAGCAGGCCCTTCTAATTTTTCCTTCATTAAGAGTTTACTGAATTCACATAACATAAAATTCACTGTTTTAAATTGTAAAATTTAGTGGTTTGTAGTATGTTCACAATGTTGTACAAACATCACCATTAGTTCCAGAACATTTCCAATACCCCAAAAGGAAACTCTATAGCTATTAGAAGTCAATTCTATTTTTCTCTTATCCTCTTCCCCTGGCGACCTTTAATCTGTCTCTCTGGATTAGCCTGTTCTGGACATTTCACACAAATGGAATCATACAATTTTTGGACGTTTGTATTTAGTTTATTTCACTTAGTATAACATTTTCAAGGTCCAGCTAGGTTGTAGCAAACAGCAATATTCCCTTCTTTTTTATGGCTGAATAATATTCCATAGAATGGATATAGCATGTTTTGTTTACCTATTTATTAGCAGCGGGATTTTGGTTGTTTTCACTTTTTGGCTATTATGAATAATGCCATGAACATTTATATATAATTTTTCTGTTTGAAACTATGTTTTCAGTCCTCTTGGGTATATATTTAGGAGTAAAATTTCTGGGTCATATGGCAACTCTATGTTTAACTGTTTGAGGAACTGCCAAACTGTTTTCCAAAGTAGGTACATCATTTTACATTCCTACAGCAATGCACGTGGGTTACAATTTCTCCACTTTCATACCAATGCTCGTTATTTTCCATTTTAAAAAATTGTGGCCACTATACCCAGGGAGTGTGGCTTGGCATCTTGTTGTGGTTTTGATTTGAATTTCCCAATGAGTAATGATGTTGAATGTATTTTTCATGTGGTTCTTGGCCGTTTGTATATCTTTTGTTGATGTCCATTCAAATACTTTGTCTCCATCATTTTTTCTTTTTCTTTTTTTGGTGAGGCAGATTGGCCCTGAGCTAACATTTGTTGCCAATCTTCCTCTTTTTGCTTGGGGAAGATTATCCTTGAGCTAACATTCATGTCAATCCTCCTCTATTTTGTATGTGGGATGCCGCCACAGCATGGCTTGATAAGCAGTATTTAGGTCCCAGGATCCTAACCCATGAACCCCTGGCCACTGAAGTAGAGTACATAAACTTAACCACTATGCTACCGGGCCGGCCCCCTCCTTTGTCTACTTTTTAATTGCGTTGTTTGTCATTTTATTGTTGAGTTGTCACTACTCTTTTTATATTCTGGATATTCCTTATCAAATATGTGATCTGCACATTTTCTCCAATTCCCATGCCTTTTCATTCTGTTGTCTTATTTAATTTATCTCAATAATGTAGTAGAATTTTCTATGTAGAGATTTTACACCTTTCAATAGACTCATTTCTATTTTTTATGTCACTAGACATATTTCTATTTTTTATTTATCACTTGTGTATAGAAATGCAATTGATTTCCTATTGACCTTATGTTGAACAACCTTGGTAAAAATCATACTAAAATTAATAATTCACCTGTATATTCTTTTCAAATCTCTATCTGTACTCTCATATTATGTGCAAAAAAATGATAGTTTTATTTATTCCATTTAAATGATTAAACTTTAAAAAAGTGTATCTGTATTAAATGTATGTAGGCATGCGTGCCTGTATGCATGCAGACATGCAGGTGTGTATGCAAGTACATACATATTTTGCATTATTGCACTCAACTAGGACAACCAATACAACAACAAATAGAAGTGGTGACCTGGACATCTTTCTCTTGATCCCAAAGGGAAACTATTATCCTTGAGTCCAGTATTTATTGTAGGTGTTTGATAGATATCCTTTATTACAATGAGAAAGATTCCTTCTATTTATATTTACTAAGAGTTTTAGTTATACAGGTTTTTTATTATTCATTACCTTACTTCAATAGGTATGTGATTATTTAAAGTATCTGATTCTTTCTCCTGTCAGTTTTGTTAAGTTATATTTTACTAGAAGTTTATTTTATTCAAAACCTTAATTTTTTTAAAAAAAGTTATTTCCAAAATCCTGTCAACCTCTTTTCAATATCTTATCTTATAGATACTTAACTAATATTAGTTATTTTTGACCACTCTGTTTTTTTAACTTGGTCAGTCACTTCAATACCTACCACTTTATCAGTTTATTCAAAGAACCAGTTTTGGTTTTGTTGGTCCTCTCTATTGTAAGTTTGGTACAATGTAATATTTTTCCTTATATTACCTCCTAACTTTCATTATTTCTCCTCTTCTTCTGTATTTGGGTTAAATGTGCTGTTTTCCTCCAACTTCTTGTGATGGAAGCTTATAACTGACTTTCTGCCTTATTTTTTTCTTATGTGTGTAATTTAAAATACACTCTACTCTAACATTGACTTTTTAACTTTGATTTATTTCTAAATATTTTCAAGTTGATTTTCTTCACTCAAGAGTAAAAAAATATATTTTTATATTTGGTTATATTAATGTATATTCCAGATGTTAATGTATATTTATATTCTAAAAATATATATTTTAATTTTTCTAATATATGGAGATTTTCTAGTTTAAATCAGTTTGTGCACAAAGCTCTTACTCTACACGATGTCAATCCTCTATATTATACTGAAACTTGCTTTATGAGTCAACATCTGGTAAATTTTTATAACTATTCTGTACATTTGAAAATAATATATTTGCCGCAATTGTGTACATCGCTCTAGATAAATTATACTAAATATGTTGATCATGTTGTTTATTCAGATATTGGAAGATGCATATTGTAATCTCCTAGCATAATTTTGAGTTTGACTTTTTTTTTCCTTTTAGCACTATCATTTTATTTGTATATGTTAGGGTACATTGAGAAATACAGATGAATTTAGAATTTTTATAACCTTCTGTTCAATTGAAACTGTTATTTTGTAAAGTGGTACTACTTTTGTTTCTAAGTTGATTTTGTTTGAAATTAATAGAAATGTACCAGCGTGTACATTGACTTTTCTCAATACACAGCAAATAACTTTAGTAAAAAGAAATGCATGGTAAAGTAAATATATAGGCTGTCAACTCACTAGTGGAAGTTGCCAGCTCTTCTAGGGAGAGTCAAAGAAGGCTTTAACTGGAGTGCATATATATTCCAAACAAGAAAAATAGCATATGCAACAGCATGGATGGTAATACATCCTGTAGCTTGGGTCTGAGAGCGTGATGAAAAGAGATATGATTAATATATGAAGACAAAATTTAAGACCAGATTTAAGAGCTTGATAATGGCAAGATTTGGTAGTTAGTTAGCAATTTGAAGATAACGCAGAGAAGATTCTGGAATAGGGTGATGATTCCCTTAATGAAGCAATCTGAGGAGGTGGCAGAGGAATATAAAAGTAAAATTTTAAGTGCATTGAGCTTTAGAACCCTGTAGCCTCTCTGTGAGAGTGGCTCTAGTAATCAACTGGACAGGCAGACTGGAGTTCAGGAGAAAGTTAAAAGCAGGAGATACAGATTTGGGATTTATCAGCTTTTTGATGATAATGAGACATGGGAGGAAAAAAAAAAAACAAGGACACAAAAGTGATGACCAATAATGGAGACTTAGGGGAACATCAACATTTCTGGAATAGGCAGCAAAAGTGTAATAAGCAAAATTGGCTGAGAAACTTCAGAGATGTAGAAGAAGCAAGGAGCCAAGAACAAGGGGTGTCGGCAATGCAAAATGTTCCTCAGAATGTTCCAAGATGATGAAAACAGAAATTTGGCCTTCATTATTGTATTTATTAAGAGACATTTAAGCAGAACATTGAGATGAGAAACACTTTGAGTGATGAATGTTAACTTGAAGAAACATAGTTAATTGAATGTATGATTTTTTTTTTATTTTGATAAAGAAGGGAAGAAAAGGCAGAAAAAAGATTTGAGTGTGGTAATGGAGTAAAGGACAAGTAGTCCCTGTTTATGTACATTTTATGTTAACAATTTCAGGTCATCAGAGAGCCTCACCCACATTCTTAGTCAACCTTAAAATACCTGGCAGACTTATGAGAACACTGTACCTGTTTCTCCTCTTCTTTCCCAGAAAAATGTAATATAGAGCTTCAATATTTAGACCCTTGGGTTTCCATTTGGATGTGTCCCTTAAAAGTATCAACTCTTTTTGCTCCTTTTACAAGCTTCTTTTGCTTAAGGTATGTACTTCAAATAATGTTCCCCGGTATGTGTGAGATTACATTCAACTACATTTGCTAAAATTTCGAGTTTCCTTTTCATGTTATACATACTCATTATACTGGCATATAGACACAAAATCAATTCCATTGTTACTATCTTTCTTTAGTTCCTTCCTGATAATTACTGAACATAATTGTACTTCTGTCTATGTCATTCTAATTATTCCAAATAGTGTCCACTTTTATACTTTTACTTAAGTAATTTATCTTTTCCTTTCAGTTAAGTCCTTTAAGACACTGTTCCCACAAGTGTTTTTCTCTCCATTCTCTCTACACAAGTCTCATGTTTATAGATTCCCAGAGGGTGTTTGTTAAATGAATAAATAAGTACGAATTAAAGAAGTGAATGCATGAATGAATAAAATCATTTTATGTAATGGAAAGTTACCTGCCAAATGCATACTTCAGATCCTTCAGAGGGAAGCAGCGATGTTAGAAGGCTATGAGCACTGGAGCCAAAATGTCAGTTTGTGTTCTGACTTACTGCTTTTGAGTTTTATTAATTTAGATAATTTGTCTACCCTTCAGTTTCCTTACCTATAAACAGGAGATCTTAATACGTAGTTCTTACAGGATTATTCTAAGAATTAATTAAGTTATTCCTATGAAGATACCTAAAACAGTGCTTGTGCCTGAGTGAGGGCTCATAAGTTTAGATAAACCTGGATCTGAGATGCAGTCTGACCTTCCTAAGAGCCCATTTCTTTGGTACCATAAACAATGATCTATTCCTGGACACCATCGGTGTAGTCAGCTGCTCACAGCCATATCCCTTCCTTTTCCAAAGGCATGACCTTTAACCGGAAGAAGAGATTAAGACATCACACATTCTACCCCACACCCCAAGTCTTACTGCTATGTACCCAAAACTTTATTTATATAGCATAAGTGTATATTCCAGAATTCTTCTGATTGGATAAATTACTTTCACAAAAATTGAGTAGGTTTGTTGAGTTCTCTTTAGGTCTCAATTATGTCTTGAATTTTAATTCAAGAAGACCAAACACAGGCTGATTGATTATAGAAATCTATATAATTCAGCCACTCTACTTCTCACATTAATAGTCAACACCCTCCTATTTTCTAGTGCTTATGTCTTCTGCACAATTTATCAGATTTGGCAGTATCTTGATGAGGTCATTATCTATCTAAATTTTACTTCTTTTACTTTTCATAACAAGATCCTTCATCTCCATCATACTCAGAAAAAAGTAATTTCCCAAAGTTAATAATCTTACAAATAAACTAATTCTTGGTTATTTAATGTCTGCCAAATCACTAAGCCTGAAATGCCGTTTTCTAGAACCCAAATCTCAAGTCCTGATACTTTTAATTTCTTTTTTTTGAGGAAGATTAGCTCTGAACTAACATTCATGCTCATCTTCCTCTACTTTCTATACACCTACCACAGCATGGCTTGACAAGCAGTGCCATGTGCACACCCGGGTCTGAACCGGCGAACCCTGGGCCATGGAAGCGGAACATGCAAACTTAACTGCTGCTCTACTGGGCCTGCCCCCTTGACACTTTTAAAGTGGCTATATCCCCATCTTCCCAGTTTGTTTCCTTGGTACTAACTACTCTAGTGATCTACTCTCTTTGTCCACGCCTACCCTTCATTTAGTTCCATTTTGCAAAGAGGCAATAATAAATCCCTTAAAAAATTAACTCTATGCCAAGTTTCAACATGTGATTCCACCTTCTGCTAGTTTTTATCTTTCTGCTAGCTAGCTGATCTGCTCCTGCACATCCAGCGTTACACCTTGACACCTGTTCAAGTCTCACATTCGGATCTCCAGAGTGGATTGCCATCACTGCTGAGTCTCCTTATTACCTGCTTGACACCGTGCTATATGAAAAATAACATGGAAAACCTGTTTGTGTGTTCATTTGCTCTCCAGATTTAATTGGGAATACATTTTGGGGACAAAATGTGGAGTAGTTTCTTGGAAATGGAATGCTTTTTATTTCTACAGAATAAAGCGCAGAGGCAGGTGTTTGGAGAAACTAGGTGCGTGAAGAAAAATCATTGAAGTGCTTTTCGTCACAGCTAGTCCTGAAGACAGTGATATACACAGTGATTCATAAATATCTAAATGAGATACAAACAGTTTTCAGTTAGTTGGTGTTCATGGTGACTCAGCAGGCAGTGAAGCACGGAAATTGTTTCAAAGAACACTTTACATCTGCAATATTGACCTACTGTTTTCTTGAGTGATTCCTGAGGAGATAATTTTTTAGTTCCTGTTTTCAACAAGGAGACAGCGTGGTAAACAGAAACAATTCTACTTATATTTTTCACTTGTTATGGTGGATTCAAAACATAATGTAGAAAGATTACAGGTCAATTTTGACAAAGGAAAAAGAATGCATTTTACTTTCTCGGTGTCCCTTCTTTTGCCATGTCTAAGTCCAGGAATTTGGCTGTTTTGGACAGAAACAAGCTTAAAGGAAGGAAATGTGATTGTGGTTCACAGGCTTCAAATGGCTAGCATTAGTTGTTTTGGAGAGTGGCTTCAGGAACTGGATTTTATGATAATTGCATCGAAACAATAGAACTCTCATCAAAGAATGGGGTACCTTTGTACTGTTATTCCACATTTATGACAGGCTCTCTATGGGCCAAGCCCAGCTCTGTTATACACACTAATTCACTTGGTACTTAAAGCAGCCTTTGGAGGTGCGTATTATTATTACCATCTCCGTTTTACAGCAAGGATACTAAGATACTAAGGTACAGAGCTGTCGAACCGTCTGTCCCTGGTCACACAGCTAGTAAGTGACATAGCCAGGATTTGAACCCTAGTGGTCTAGCTCCACAGTCTGTGCCCTCAATCATTATACAATACCTCTCCTCATGTGACCTAATAAAAAGCACCAAATGAAATATGGCACTATATGTCAAACAGGAAATAAGTCTCAAAGAAATAAAGCTTCAGCTTGCACAGCCATCTCATTGTGAGATAACCAGTGTGCCCCTCATCAAAGATTAATGTGTTGAATTGCATCATGACTTAAAACTGGCCACCCAGTCAGAGGACAGAGCTTCCCTACAAAGTCTCTGTCTCTCTCAACCAACTGGCAAAAATCAGAGAGTGATTAAAACTTGCATTCTGATGTCAGCCAAACTGGCTTTTGGACCCTAACTCGTTCTTACTATTCTTGGAAATGTTACTTAATCTCTTACACACTTAATACTCACAGGAATCTAATTAAGAAGGTAGTAAGCTTATCTCCACTTACAAATGACAAAACTGACCCACAGAAAGTTTTAGTAACGTGCCCAAGATCACACAGCAATGGTGGCAGAGCTGGTTTTCTATCCAGGCCATCTGGACCCAGAGTGCAGCCTCAATGAGTCATCCTGAGAATTCAATGAGGGACATCTTCTCTGACATCCCCTAGCCAATTTTCCTTTGTTTTTGAAGCTTCTGCACCTCTTCTGCTGAGCACTTGTAACACTTATATAATGCTTTATCTAGTTGTAAACAGGTTTGATAAAAGTTTGTCCTTCCACTGTGATCTAAGATGCTGAAAACAGAGACATTGTTGGTTGGATTCACCCAACAACAGCTAAAGACAGTATCTGACACGTGGGTCATCCAGCGTGTTGAATGAAAGAATAAAATAATAAATTAAAGATGGAAAAAAAAGAATATAAAGCTCCTAGCTTGATGTGCTTGACAATTAGCATGTGCTCAATAAATGGTAATTATTATCAACTGCAACCTAATCTAATTTATCATATAGCTTTAATGTGAGACCTCTAGCAACGTTATTGATACCAAAGTTTGCAACTATAAATACATGCTTGAAAATGTCATTTTCATGCAGTTCTTACGTCACACTGAAACACTATCTGTACATCAGAAATCAATAAAAAGCATTTCCTTGGAGCTGACTTTCATAACAAACAAACTAAAGCCATGTAGAATAAAGAAATGGTATTGATTAAGACATTTTTAATGTCCCAGGAAAAGTGGATAGGTAAAGTGTGTTTAATGAGGAAAATAACTTCTTAAAATTTATAATATATAAGTAATTAACCAAAATAGACAAACTAAAATTCAGATGTTTTTGAAGGCGCTAAAGTTCATTATGTCTGTAGTTTTTCTTGAGCAATTATTTTAAAGATTTTATTTTTTTTCCTTTTTCTCCCCAAAGCCCCCCAGTACATAGTTGCACATTCTTCGTTGTGGGTCCTTCTAGTTGTGGCATGTGGGATGCTGCCTCAGCGTGGTTTGATGAGCAGTGCCATGTCCACGCCCAGGATTCGAACCAACGAAACACTGGGCCGCCTGCAGCGGAGCACGCGAACTTGACCACTCGGCCACGGGGCCAGCCCCTTGAGCAATTATTTTAACTGGAAATAGATTGGCTATGCCTTAAATGCAATGTGGGAATAAAAAAGCTTTACGTCTTTGCTATGCTAAATACGAACTTAATTTTGAGGACGGATTCAGTAATTCTGACTACTTTTGTTGATAAGCTACTCCCTAGAACTAAAATGAGGGCTCAGTCCCACCTGAGAGAAATGAGTAGAGGAAAAACAAAACAAAACAAAACAATTCTTTCCCTTTCTTCCACCAAAATAACTCACAAAATGAGATCAGAATTTGGAAAACATCACTCTATTCAATTTCCCTATCTTCAGTCACCATCAACACCCAAATTATTTTGGCTGGATCCAGCTTCCCAGACAATCTCTGGAGAAAAGGCTATACAGTCTTGGAGAATGCACACACACAGTAAGGTGAAGTAACACAGCCCAGCAACACTGAACATCCTTTAGCTGGAGTTCATTCCTCCAGTGTATCCATCATGCCTGAGCAAGTGAATGCTCCCTTCAGCAGGGTTGCCGTGATTTTTATTTATTTGTACCTCACAATTTCTCTAAGAAGATTTTACCTGTTTCATTCTCCTGCACAAACTTTCTGAGGATTTTACACTCAAGTGTAGGGTGTCCCTTATTGCTCGTGATCCTTACTGCAGTCTATATGACCTTGTATGTTCCGGCCCTTTGCCTACCTTTCTGGCCTCAATTTCTTCTCCATCTTTGTACTCTAGCTACATTAAACTTTTTTCAATTCCTAAAATTCACTATGTTCCGTCCCCTCCACAGTGCCTTTGCATATAGTGTGATGAAGAAGCTAAATGCTAGAAGAGCTCTCCAGGTTTTGTTCTTCCAAACTGCATTCAGGGAAGAGAACTGGAGAAAGGCAAACTGTCTAATTCGTGTGGATCACATGTAAGCTCAAATTGTTCCCCACCACTTAGTCATAGCATAAAATGGCTTTACATTTGCTATGTAGAGACTGAGAAAACAACTTTAACCACCATAGTGAACGAAAGCCCAGCAGGCAACAATATATTGAGTCCAAGCTTGAGTTCCAGGCTCTGCAGGAGTGCACATCTTGGGCAGGCTCATTCAACTTCAGGAGGTGAAGTTGGACAAGACGTGTTTGAGAAGTCTTCCCTTTGACAGATGCAGTAGTCATTTATTATTTTAACTGTCACAAGACAAAATCTAGAGAAGTCTACTGCCAAAACACATGCCTGGACCACAAAGCAAAGTGGAAGAAAAAAGAAACAGAACATTCTGAACCTGCAAACAGTCCTGTATGTGTTAGAAAAGATTTAACAGGTTGAACAGTTAAAAACTCAGCTGACTCCCCTAGAAAACTGTAAGAGAACAACAGCAGGAAACTGAACACTAGTGACATCTCCATGGCTACAGAGAAAGATATCATAGAAACAAAGAAGGTTTCTGATGTCTCTAAAGGAGTAGACATTTTTCAAGGCCTGGAAAAGAGGGGAGAGTAATTCTGGGGAGTAGCTCATGGCAGAGGTATTGGGCTTCACCAGACCACCTGGGGACACAGGCGTCAGGACGGTCAACAGCTGCAGATCAAGTTGATTTTCCAGATCAAACACACATGAGGTTAAAGGATGAACCCTCCCAAGAAAGCATGTTTCGGAGGCTTATGCATTTGCATATCTAGAGCAAGTGGTAGCAGTTGGGGCAGCCTAGAACTTATATGCTTGCTCCCAAAAGAGTGTATGAGCCATGTTGTAAGACAGAATCCACACTTATTACAGCATTGGAGCTCCAGAGATCCAGGACTCCAATGAGAAATGAAAATTTAAAAGTTTTGAATATACCATTTGGGAAAGGAAGGCACCTCAGTTTGTACCTGGTGACGAAGTCTGCCGTCTGTAAAGTTTCTAAACTTAAAAGCAAGATGGGCAGAAAGTTTCCAATGACATTCTCTGAGAAAGGATTGTATGTGCAGTTCGATTTCCTCCACGATATGGTCAACGTGGTGTCATGATTAAGCTTATGGTAGAAGAGATCTTGCAAGAGTTCACAGGTTTTGGAATCCAGATGGCTGGGATAGACTGAATGGCATGGAAGCAAGGCTGACCAAAGTAAGATTTTCATGGAATACCTTCCGTCCCCCAGTTACCACTGAATCTCTGGTTCACTGCTATAGGATACGGATTGTTATGTTTTCTACAGTTGGTGCATATAACACTCATGCTGTATTAATTTATGCAGTTGCAATACTTTTTAAAAACTGAGACCCTACGCTAAAGGAATCCTTGCATATTTGCATGAGTGTTCACACCGGCATTGTTCTTAAAAACAGGAACAATAAAAAAGTAGCCACAATCCACAGAAGTGATAAATAAATTGTGGCATATGCTATCCATGAACTATAGCCGTATGTATGAACATAGATGATTCAGAACCAAGGCTAGCAAAACAAAGAAGACAGAAGATTATGTCCAGCATGATTTGATTTATTTAAAGTTCAAAAACAGGCAAAATTAAATAATATACTGTAAGGGAGATATATGTAAGTAATAAAAACCACAGAGAAAATCAGGTCACCTCTGTGGGGAGGAGTACTTCTGAAATGCTGGAGGAACTACCACCAACTTTTGTGAATGATAGCTGCTGAGGACCCTGCACCACTCAGGAATCAGAAGAGTTACCACTGGTTGGCTGGGTGAGAAAAATCTTTGATTTTGGATTTTAACTTCATTGGACTTAAGTTTAAGAGTTTTGGCTTTTGATTTGCTTGGAATTTTACATAGAAGGTGATTTAATTAGGGAACTTTAGTCAATCTCTGGGAATTTGATAATAGAAGAATTATACTGTCCATGTTTGAGGTTTTCTATATCAGAGACATTATATTGCTATCTGTATACTGATACATATTTATCCTGTAATATGTTAATCTGTAATTAACATGACTGGTAGTTATTTGAGATGGGAAAAATTACGAGTGTGGGAAAGTCCATTAGATTAAGAGAACCACTGGATGAAGGATGCTGGGTAAAATCTTCCTTCTTTTCTTTGCTCCTTGTTTTCATGAGGGTATTTATTACAGTAACCCACCCAGCCTTCTCCCCCTCCTCTGATCCCACAGTTTGGCAGAAGGCACTGACCACATCTAGTTCAGCCCCCTCTGAACTCTTGCCTCCCTCATTGCCTATTGGTCTTTCTATCTCAGTCAATTTCTCTGATGCCATGCAATAAGCTTAGAGGGGCCAACTTAACCTTGTTGAGGAGGCCGCCTTTGGTCGTTCAGTTGTGCCAATGACTATGTTGGAAAGTCTGATTAACTCAGTGGTGGGGTATTAAGCCTATATGCCTACACATTTAAAACCACATTTTCCAATAATCTTTATAATAAAACTGGCTATTTGACCTCCATTTGTCCGTCTCTTGGGTCTTAATTCTGAACTGATTCCAAGCTCTGGAGAGGAAGAGCAGGGCATTATTTATTGATCGTCTAAACTCTAACATCAGTGAATATAATAAAACACTGGATGACATTACCAGATATTTATTACTATCAGAACAATCACTGTTTAACAGTCTTAATTCCTTTCAAGACTTCATAACAAGACAATATTCTATGTAGAATCCACAGAGTGTGCACACCCCAGGGTCAGTGGAAGAGGTATGACTTTTTAATAATAAATCATTTTTGTGTGTTCTAAATTCTTTTTGAAGAAGGAAGGCCTCAGGATGGGATTTATATTAAGAGTCTGAAAGCTCCTTTGGAAACCTCACAAGGCACAAGTTAGGAGAATAGTTATTAGAACAGCTCTCAGTTTGGTAACTCTTCCTGCCTCTACTCCTCTTCACCCATTAAGAACCAAAAAGAAGAAAGAAAAGAAAAGGAAGTTGGATTCAGCTAAAGTCACTTCAAATAACCAACAATCTTTTCTAACTACCTAAATAAAATAACAAGGTGTGCCCCTATGTTGACTAACGTGTGTTAAACTGCTTGCACAGCACTTCATAAGAAATAGCTATGGGATGCTGGAAAATAGTATTTTAACTGATAACTATGAAAAAAAACAACTTTTGTATGATTGATGTAAATCTGTTTTACTGAACACTACCCCTGGTTTACCAACCACTACTAATACAAATTGCAAAGTTTTTGCCATTATGTCAACTGTTTTTTACATCGCCCCTAATGCATATCCTAAGTGCAATCAAAGGTCATAATTATTTAGACATTTAAATTTATTATAACAATTATATACTTCCTGTATGTATTATTGAAATGTTCATAAATAAAATGATTTTGATGACATTCAGAAAAAAATTTTTGCTTTTCTTCAACTGTAAAGCAAACCAAAAATGTGGCTGGAAATAAATAGATTGAACTTGTAGTCTATAGCATCAACAGAAAGGAAAATAGATTCCCCCAATTTAGACATACACAAACCAAGATGCCTCTACCATAAATTCTCTTTGCTGAGAAAACACATTCATGAACTACTTATCCCTTCCTTCTAATCCAGTCCTACATCAAGACATCCACTTGGTTCACTGTAATGAATCTTGGGGAGTGTTCTTTAAAGCAGAGTGAATAGACCAGATTCATATTAAATTGTGAATGGGCAATGCCATTTACCTTCTCATAGAGGTTTGTGTTCCTAAAAAGTATCTGTGTTTATTAACATAAATAATTCCCCAGTTAGCAAAATACCAAGAATCTTGAAAAAGTGGAACATTTCCAATCACTGCCAAGATATCTTGAGGTGAGATGTCATTTTGGTAAATGATTAGAATAATAGAGATTATTTGTTGGAAGAACCCGAGAACTCTGGGACTCAAGGGTCTAATGAAAACTTTCCTATTTACCCCACTTTCTAAACTTAGGTATTCCCACCCCTAGTTCTTGAAGCCCATATGCTTCCTTCAAAGGCTCAAGGTTTTGTCTTATCCATTTCTTTGTAGATTATTAAATGGAGGTGCTGAGGGTAGAGCCAGATCAATAGGAAGCCAGTCAGCTTTACAAACACCAATTAAGGACATAAAAGCATAACTGGGAAAAGGAATCAGAAATACAATGTCTATTAATTTTGATCTTCTGATGTAATTCCTTATATAACTGTGAAATGTTCATTGTCCCTCTCCTCCCACAATTCTCTTTTTTTTTTTTTTTTGCAGGGGAAGTTTCGCCCTAAGCTAACATCTATTACCAATCTTCTTCCTTTATTCTTCCTTCTTCCCCTGAAAAGTCACAGGGCATAATTGTGTATACTTGTAAGTTCTTCTGGTTTTCTATGTGAGCTGCCACCACAGCATGGCTACTGACAGATGAGTAGGATAGTTCTGTGCCTGGGAACCAAACCCGGGCTGCCAAAGCAGAACCGTGCCAAACTTTAACCACTAGGCCATTGGGCTGGCTCTCTCTGCCACAATTCTTGAATGAAGTGCTTGAATGAAATATAAAACACACACACACACAATAAAACAAACAGAAAAACACTCCTATGTGCTGTTTACCAATTCCCCGCTGAGTAAATATTGAACATTTAAAAATCTTTTTACAAGGACACTTCATTATTAGGCTTCTCAGAGTTATTACATACATAGATCTCCTTCAAAATGACTTGGGGTCCAGGATTTTTGTTTTTAATCCCTTCCCAGGCTTGAAGAACTTCCTTAAGAATCAGTTCTGATAAGTGTAGATTTAGCCCTGTGCCATCAATGAAACTCGGATGCTGGTCAGTGTTGCTGAATCCTCTATTGAGGTTACCGAAAAGATTATGTTCAATATTCTTAGTTCTGGGAAACTGATATAGCTTGTTTTCCTTTTGAGTTCCAAAAGTATTTGCTGAACAATACATATAGTCATCAAATGTGGATGTGAATCCCAGCTCCACCACTGACTGGGGTTGTGACTTTTGGAAAATTAATTCAACATTGTAACCTAAGTTAACTCATCTATAAAATGAGAATACATACCTATTATGAATTGAATTATGTCCCCCAACAAAAAAAGGATATATTTGAAGTCTTGCCCTCACTACCTCAAAAAATTACCTTTTTTGGAAATAGAGTCATTTATAGAAGTAATCAACTTACAGTGAAGTCTTATTGGAGTAGCATGAGCCCCTAATCCAATATAACTGGTGGCCTCACAAAAAGGACACCATATGAAAAGGCACAAACACAGAGAGAATACCTCGTGAAGATGAAGGCAGAGATTAGAGGACACATCTGCAGGTCAAGGAGTGCCAAAAATTGCCCAAAACCCCACCAGAGGCCAGGAAAGAGGAATGAAATGGATTCACCATCACAGTTCTCAGAAGGTACCAGCCCTGCTGACACCTTGATCTTGGACTTCCAGCCTCCAGAACTGAGAAAATAAATTTCTGTTATGCAAGCCACCCAGTTTGTGGTGCTTGGTTATGTCAGCCCAAAGGAAATTAATACACTACTCAAAAAGGTGATTGTGAGATTTAAATAAAATGATTCGTAAAGCACTGGACATAGGATAAGCCCTGAAAAAATTACTATTAATAATAACGATGTTGGGATATTTATGGATTGGTAGATTATGCAACAATTATACTTGATTTACTCATTTCCATTTTTGGAAATTTAGATATCAAAATATCCTGGTGGTAAGATAGTAGAGAAGGCAGGAATTACAAAGGAGATAAATCTCATGCCAGTGTGTGCTAATTGTTTGAATCCCCTGTAAAGGGTTTGGCAGGAGAGGAGGTTGGAACACTTAGCTAAATTGAAGTTTGGGGATTATCTGTGAATTTAAAGTATCCATGCCATTTGGCCCCTATTAGCACAAGTAATTGAGAGGAAAATCTTGCCAGTTATGCTTTTCCATAAGGTTTAATGTGGACTTCAATATTTAAGTAATTCATTAGCAGGCTTAAATGGTGCCACGGAACAACGTTAAATGACATAAGAGGTAGTCTGTGACCTTCATTTTAGAGATGAGCAAATTGAGGACCATAGAGGTTACAATGAACTCAAGGTTATACAGTTTACACTGGAAAAGCTGACACTAGAATCCTTGTCTCCTAATTTCCTGATAAAAACTGAGTGTGCCTTTCAGGATTTTGTGCTATTTTCAGAATTCTGTGGAGCTTTTGTAATTGTCAGATCCCCAATTCTAAAGATGTGGAATCTTAAGACCAAGGCTGGGAGAGCTCAGATCCAGAGAGAAGCAAGTGACGTTGTAACATTTTCAATAAATAACTTTCAAAAATTGCATTTGGGGAAGGGAGCAGTAGTAAGGACAGAGGGCAAGGACTTTTACGCTAAAATTATAAGCTTATAACACATTTAGAGAAATCTTTTTGCATTGTTTAGAAGATCCATTAAATATGGCCTGGCAGGACCTTTCTAGGACAAGTGATTAAAGCCCTAAATGGTATTTAGAAATGTGGCTACCTCAGATTGAAGTCATTTACATTACATTATAAAACACGTGGGACACTTTGGCCATCAAGATCACTAGGATGGCTGAACTTTGGACCGCCACATGATTTTGCAAATACAGAGTGCACTTATAACCTGATGAACAGCTAACCCCACTTAAATTAAAGCAAGCTGCCCTCCTTCACCTCTGGGGTGCTCGGCTTTTAAGCAGACCTTGTGGGAAGAATTATTAGACTTTTAGTACAACAAACTTTGTTTCATTGTTTGCTTTTTTCACTTTGGTTTATTATTTTATATTTCCAGTCTTTATGGGACATTTCCATGTTGCCTGCCCTGAGGATAGCAGTCCTGTAATTGAGGGGCCCTGTTCAGAATCTATTACAGAGAGAATCATTTAGTTTCATTTTGCGACTTCATAGCCCAGAACCAGAACTTTTCAAAAGACACTCAATAACACCAATGCAGGGACCCCTCTGGACAACATATCAATTTGTATTATGAAGTGAATTATGGCTGTACCCAACAGAGCTGGTATAGTTAAGCGTCTGTCAGTGTTTCCATTATATTTTGAGGGCTTCTCACTCGGTTGCAAAAATGCCCCTCAGGCTGAAGCATACAAGTCCAGCCTAGGAAGAGAGTGTTCTCTTTGTTTAGTTTTACCATTTAACAACATTAGCTCTCTTTTGTGTTTGCTTATATATGTTTTATAATGAAGAAAAGTTTGTTTTTCTAAACCAACATGGCTGGCAGAGTGATGATGGTTTCAATGGGGTGAGCTCATGGTGCTAAATGTCTCATATCTGGGTGTGATCCACATTGTTCTCTGTGCAGGATGCCAAGGCTCCAAAAATGAGGGTTCCTGTGTGGTGCAAGTGCCCTCCCCAAATTAAAAATGTATTGATTGGGCCTCTAAATGTTAAATCCAGAGATCTGCACTTATATCCTAGATGGGATAAGACTATATTTTGTTTAGTGTTTTTTTTCTATCCTCTCCTTTCCATGCCCCATCTTTACTTGAATCCCTTAAATTCTTGCCCATCATCCAAAGCCTTGCTCAAGTTTCCTAATTTCTGAGAAGACATCTCTGAGTCCCTCAAATAGATTCAGGGATTCTCTCCTGAAGCCACTTTGCACCTAACACCTAGCTTCAATATAATGATGGTTATATGATGCTATTTGTGTACCTGTTTCTTTATTAGACTGCACAAACTGAGGACAGGATATGTCCTGTTTATTAGCAGAGTGCTAGACGTACTAAATATAATCTGTAAATATTGTTTGCATGATGAATCAATGAATGAATGGTTGAATGGCATAAGTGTTCTATGAAATAAGAATAGTAAAAGGACACTTAAGAATGAAAAATCATTTCTGAAAAGTAAGGACTGTCTTTAACATAATTTCTTACTTCTAGTTTTCAACTTTCCAGAGGGTACAAATTCTCATATACCCCATGACGAAGAATCCCCCAGAAAATTGAATGACTTGTATATTCTTACAAGAAGAGATATATGCAACAGGATTTGTTGAGAAAAATCACTGAACAAGGAGCTAGGAGATGAAGTGTTTGTTCTGACTTTGTCACTGACTCTGTGACCCTCTTCAAGTTACTTAATAGCTCAGTGATTCAATCTCTCTGCAAATGGTGATAAATAATAGCAGTTCTCGTCTGTTTCTCAGGGATGTTTGGGGGAAAATGTATTAGCACATCTGAGACAATTTAAAGAAAAAACCTAAACTTCATGTATTATACAAATTAAATAGTTATATTGATATTGCATACTATGTACTAAATAATTTATTGCAGACAAGACTATTTTGGTGAAATCACATTAACCTAATCAAAAAATATAATTGGAATATTTGATTATTCCATTCGTCATGAGCATTTGGACTACATCCATTCTATAATGTAATAGAATGAAAAGTAGATTGTTCAATACTTTCCGCATCTGGGGGTGGTCCATGTGATTATCATGATGGATAAGCTGTCATGTTCTACCTGAATCACCAAACACATTTTCAAGGAGAGGAGCTACCAAGAATTACAGATGCTTTTTACAACAAAAAGATTGGAAGAAATGATTTTTTTTTAATTACAGGTTTGCAAACAGGTTAAACATTGAGGGTTATAAAGCTTCCAGTGTTTCTCAAAGTATAGTCCATGAATCATATGGCTCAGTATAATCTGGAACATTATAACCTGCAGATTCCCAGACCTCATTCTAGACTTCAAGAATAAGGAGCTTTGGGGTGAGATCCACTAATCTGCATGTTAGACAAGACTTCATGATGCTTCCTATAAAGACACTCAGGTTTGAGAACCACTATAAGAGCTTACATCCTTTGGTGCAGGAAGCAAATGAAGATAGTACAGACTACAGAAGATAGGAGCAAGAAACCAAACTTTGCTATGTAGCAATGGGTGATAAACTCTCCTTCCCCCTTTAAATTCACTGAGTATGTTATCTTTTGCAGAATTCATGATGGAATTAGAAATTAATATTCTAATTCTACCTTAGGGGGAAAAAAAAGATTTTGAGAAAATTGGGGCAGACTGAACTAAAAAGAGAGGAAGAAGGAATTGACAGCTCCAGTTTGCTGTATGTTACCAGGGTTCAAGGGTAGTTTGTATTTCTGGGGAAAAAGAGGACAACGTAAACTCCTTTATTGTTTCTTCTGTGCCTCCTGGAGGCAAGTCAAACTGCTTCAGTTTCACAATCATTTTGATATTTTTTAAAGGTTTATCCTTCTAGCAACTATCAAGACAAATTGGGTAAAAATATCAAACAAGGTTTGATGGCAATGTGTCTCTATTATTAAATGGATACAGCTTTACTGTTTTGTTTCTGTTGGTAAGACAGTGCATAGTCATGTAGAAAATTTCATCAATTATAGAAAAGAATTCAGAGGCAAATGAAAAACACCTGAAGTTCTGATACAGAATGGCAATTACTGTTCTCGTTTTGGTGAAAATTCTTCTAGAGCTATAAACCCACTGTAGAATATGATATTATTTATACAAATTATAACTATAATTAAATTTACATATATTTACATACATAAATATAAATATATGCTTATACATAATTTTATATTATATTTTTACATGTTGTCTTGTAATTTGCTTTTTGATGTCAATGACACTTAAAAATATCTCATAATTATGAATACCTGTAGTATCAAGTGGAAAATACTTAGACCTGGGTTAGAGCCGCTGTCAGCTGTTTCATCTCCTTCATTCATGTCTTAAAGTATTCCCCCTCATAAAACCTCTGCATTCCTCTTATTTTCAGATGAGTGATTCTTTGGAACTTCTTTCTTCCCTCAACACCTCTCTGTCCTAACCTCTACTCTAAACTACTTTAGTCATAAAAATTACAGCAGGCCCTCAGTATCCGCAAGTTCCGCATCCACAGATTCAACCAAACGTGGATTGTGTACTATTGTTTACAATATGGTGGAGGGCTGAATAAAGGATTTGAGCATCTGCGGATTTTGGTATCTGTGAGAAGTCCTGACCCAATTCCCCGTAGACACTGATGACGGCTACACATGGAAAGACAGAGATAAACATAGGTGCTAATTGTCAGTTTTCCAGAGCACCAAAGTGTCATGTGAGATTCATCAGCATTTAAGTAATCCAAGGTCGACAGATTCTCTTTTAATCTTTTCCTATTCTGTTCACTTTTATCAGCATTTCTTAGAGAATGCTTTCTTTTTGCATGCATGTGTGAGGAAGACTGGCCTTGAGCTAACATCTGTTGTCACTTCCTCTTATTTTTGCTTGAGGAATATTGTCGCTGACCTAGCTAACATCTGTGTCAATCTTCTCTATTTTATGTGGGATGCCACCACAGCTTGGCTTGACTAGCCATGCTAGGTCCACACCTGGGATCTAAACCCAGGGCTACAGAAGTGGAGCATGGGAACTTAACCACTAGGTCACCAGGCCAGCTTGAGAATGCTTTCTTGAATAATTGTTCCCTTGGATGCAAAAGAGAGTTAAATGAGTTTAACATTTTATCTAAGATATGTTTAATAGTTACAGTGTTCTAAGTGAATCTTATGCATTATTTTACTGAATTCTTACAACCACCATATAAGGTGGAAGCCATTCTTGTCTATAGGAATACTGAGGAAAACTAAATCTTAAAGATGGTAAGTAGAATGTCCACACAATTTATCAGAGTGGACCAGGTGAGGGGTGAAGGAATGGGGAGCGACTACGTAATGGGTACAGGGTAACTTTTAAGGTGATGAAATGTTTTGGAACTAGATAGAGGTTGTGAATATATTGCTAATGTACCAAGCACCACTGAAATGTTCACTTTAAATGGTTAATTTTATTTTATGTGAGTTTTACCTCAATTAAAAAATCGTAGTGGAACAGGGAATCAAATGCAGCCTGACCCCACTACACCCCTAAACACACGCTCATAACCATTAGGAAATACTGCCTCTCATGTGGCTACGTTGGCTCCAAATTTTTCTAATAACTTTTTACTACAGAAATTTTCAATATGTGTATCGTGCTGATAAACATGGAAATGTCCCTTAGGGTGATGTGGTATATGGAGGAGTGGTAAATAGTGTTTCTCAAATTGCATTTTCCATGGCACCCATTTTACCTGGCGCATTTCTACAAGAAGGTGTTCCATAAAACACCTTTATGGAATCAGTGTTTTCTTCAAAGCTCTAGAAAGAATGTTTATTACAGAATTATTTTCACTTGAATGATCTACTTAGTACCTTTGCAAAACTTCACAGGAATTCACGCAATATAATAAAGTCAGGGCAGTTTACTGGAATTCCCTTTAGGATCATTTCCTTACCACTTGTTCATAATGGAAAGAGTAAAAGTGCAAAGGAAACTAAGCAATTACATCTTTTATATCCTATTTGAAAACATTTAATATTTACTTTTTAGTTAAGTTTCATGCAAATAGTAGCTCTGCCATGTGCACGTAAAACCATTTAAATTTTATGATAAAACAAACTACGTAGGGCTGTGTAGATTCAGCATCCTGCATTTTTAGCACGTAGCTTCTGGGCTTAAAACAGTCTTTCATAAGCAATTGAAAACACTAACTTTCTGAATTTGAAAAAAACGGCTATTTTTATATCAATTTTGTATATGGGGAGGTTTATTCAGTTATTTTTCTTCATAGAAAAGACAAAGAATTCCAGGAAAGTTAAAGCAGGTGAAAATTCAGAGCAATGATTCATTATAAAATAATTATTTTCTTTTTAATCAAAACCAGCTTATAACTCAATCCTCCTATTCCCTTTTTCTATATTAGCCATTATAATTTCATAGAAAGAATGTGGGGTTTGGCATCAGTCAAAACTGAGTTTGCCTGTCACATAATTACGAATGTGCTTTGTGGCTCCGTTTCCCCATTTAAACATGGATATTCCTACCTTGTAGAATTTTCAAAAGGAGTACATAACATATAGATGTTAACCCATCCTTCCAAAAGTATGTCTGCACCCGACCAGCCCACTCATTATAACCAGGAATTTTAACTCCTCTATTTTCTGCAAGCCATCATCATTATTTTGGCTTCAATCTCCTCCTTATACAGTCTGAAGCCATTTCCTGGATGCTCTTAATAGCACCCTACAATCACTGATCTCTTTAAGTCATAATTCTTACCACCTTGGTAATGCTTACATTTGGATAGTCCCCACTGCCATTTCCATTGGTGAACCTCCAGCATTGCTGGGGAAAAGTCCCCAAATAATCCTGATTGGGTGTATTTCATATACAACCTAATACCCTTCATCTGTATTTGAACTACTCAGCTCTCATCTCAAAAGTAAAAGTGGCAGGCAAAAAAAAAAAAAAAAAAAAAAATATATATATATATATATATCACACTCCTTCACACCAGATAATTTTTCTTACTGAAAGAAAACAACACTATTTCTTTCCTTAGAAGAAAACAGACATCATTCAACGTACACTCTCTTAGCTCCATTCAATTGACTTCTGTGCGTTTGTCTTAACGTTTACTTTTAGTTCTCAATTCTTATCTTATTGAGAGCAACAGGGAACCATCTATCTGCTTATATGTGAAGTCTGTGATGACCCACCTATGATGGCAGCTGATGAGGGGAGAGGTAGAAAGAGGCCAAATCTGGCACATTAGGCTACTATATAGGAGCAGTCCTGAAGAGGTGTTCTGAAGAACCACTGAAAGCATGATTTTGGAGTATGTGGGCTCCAGGTTTGTAGAAAGCACTGAAGGCCCAAGGATAGAACACTGTGACAACCAACAGAGTGGATAGCCACTGGCCATGAGAGTTACACGTGGAGATATTGTGCTCCTCTCCTTCCACTTCCCCAACCCAAGAAACCACATCAGGGAAGGAGGAAGGGATGTGAGAAAGGGCACTCTGGCACCTTCCCTTCATTCCCTCACTACCACTCCCTCCTACCACTCTCCCCACCCCCAGCCAACAAATTCAGAATAACACAACATCGAGTCTAGCCTGTTCCCAGGCAAGGAGAAGATCTCTGAAGCAAATAGCGAGCTGAAACTTTAAAATAATCACAACTAATTCTTAACAATAAAAATAAGACATTTTAATAACAAAAAGTGACCGAAAAGCTATGGTATCCCCAAATGTGATTAAAGAAGCAAGTACACTACTCAGTAGGAAAGTGGATTTGCCAGAACATGGCAGTATTTCAGACTCTTTTATCAAACCAATTCTGATGATTTCTCTCACAAAATAATTTTCAAAAATAATAATTCTCGGGGGCCAGCCCCATGGTCCAGTGGTTAAGTTTGCGCACTCCACTTCTGCGGACCAGGGTTTCACTTGGTTCTGGGAAAGTGAATCTTTTTTGGATCCTGGGTGCAGTCCTAGCACCGCTCATCAGGCCTTGCTGAGGCAGTATCCCACAAAGCAGAGCCAGAAGAACCTACAACTAGAATATACAACTAGATACTGGGAGAACTTCTTTGGGGATAAGCAAGACAAAAAACAGAAGAAGATTGGCAACAGATGTTAGCTCAGGTGTCAATCTTAAAAAAAAAAAAAGCTACATTAAAAAAAAATTCTTCTCCCAGTTTCCATCTTTGAGTAAGCAGGTCCCTTTCTTCTTTTGCTTAGTCATTCTATCCCTAGCCAGCTCCGCTGAGACTCTCCAGAAATAGGCACATAGACTAGGTTGGCATTCGGCCAGACTGTAGTATGATTGGCTGCCCTGGTTATTACAATATTAAAGTACTCAGGTGTCATTGGTAAATAGGTACTGACTCAAACTCCCTCTTCACCATGGCCCTTGCAGTCTTGGGGTCTTCTCCAGGAGCCCCCACAACCCAGCAACTAAAGGGTTAATGTTAGCAAAGCAGGGGATCCTCTTGCTCCCTGTTCCATTGAGAGGACCTAGATTTGGTTTGTATCAGTACCATATTAATTTTAAATTTTGAGCATAAACCTAGTCTGTAGTACAAAGATCAGAAAATGAGGCAGATATCTTCAAATAGTCAGTGTCTCTCTTGAATGATGAATTGTTCCTTTGCCACTGTATGCCCTCCATTGACAAACATGCTCTAGTCTTTCTATATTTTCAGATATTTCTTCCTTTTCTTCTTCCCCCACCTGGTATTGTACATTTGGCTCATGTTAAACTCCCAAATTGTCTGCTTTACTGGACTGCAATGGTTGTATCACAGATAATGGATTTGCCCTCTGAACTGAACTTTCTTACAGTGTCTCAAGAAAGACCTCTTTAAAAAATATCTACCCTATTTCTGTGGGTAATATGAGTTCTAGATTGTAGCCTGACCAAGTCCTTCCCGTCTCTCTGTGTCTATGCCATAGACCGAAACATAAGTTTAGTTTCTCCACTGGAAAAATTCATGTATCTTATGAAACTACTCAAATAATGGTAGTAGTTAAGGTCTATGATAAATGAGAAAACCTTACTATATTATACACAATTTCAAGTCCAGGGAATGGAAGAGCATTTACTTATTAATGAAAAGTTTTTGAGGGTAAGGGGCCATTCTGTGTTTCAGGGAAAAATAAGGTCCTGAAGTTGTTATCCTCCAAGATCTGCTCCAATATATACTTGACTATCACGTCCTTACAATCTTTATTTCCATCCTTGGTCTTTCTTATGCGTACAACTGCTTCTTGACTGTTTACCTGTCTGGACTTGCAGATAATAACTCTTCATCTTCTCCGTCAACTGCACTCAGCCATCATATGTGTATACTCAATACACTATTCATAAAAGCTCTAAGAACTCAGTTTAAAAACAAAAAATTATGAAATAGACAAATTATGTGAACAGATATTTCACTGAAGTGGACATACAGATACCACATAAGCACATGAAAAGATGTTTAAAACCATTAGTCATTAGGGAAATAAAAATTAAAACTGCAATGAGATATCACTACAGACCTATCAGATTGGCTAAAATAAAAACTGTAGGTGTCATTCTGAGGCCTCTTCTCTTGGCTTGCAGGAAGCCACCATCTTGTATCCTCACCCAACTTCTTTGGGTGGGGTGTGGGGAAGGAGAGAGAGAAAGAGATCTCCGCTTCTTCTAAGACCATCAATCCTATCTGATACGGAGCCCAGCCTTATGTTCTCATTTAACGTAAAAGCTCTCTCTCTAAATACAGTGATATTGAGGGTTAGAGTTTCAACATATGGATTTGGGGAGGACACAATTCAGTCCATAGCAATTAGTTTTCTCTGCTCTGTAACAAATTACCACACATTTAGCAGCTTAAACAACATACATTTATAGTCTCACAGTTTCTGTGGGTAGGTCTAGGCATGATTTGGCTTGGTCCTTTGCAAGGCTGCAGTCAAGATATCAGGTGAGTCCAGGTTCTTATCTGGAAACTCCACTGTCAATATATCCTCTTCCAACTTGTATGAGAAAAACACTCCCAATACTTCTCACATTCACAATATTTCTGACACCAGATGTGTCGGTTTTTCACACCAAGCAATTCTCAGATACCAACTGGGAGTCCTAAAATTCAATCCTATTCAGACACTCATTAGAGTTAGTACAGATCCCACAGGTTAAGGGCTCACTCCCATAAGACTGCCCACCCCTGCTTTCCCCGCTCCCCGTTCAGACACCATTCACAAGTCCAGGTTGTTACCTGGCCTTCTAACCAAACAGCTATCAATTAGATGCTCCCATGACTCTCTCCTCAGGTTCGATCAATTTGCTAGTGTGGCTCAAAGAACTCAGGAAAACAGTCTACTTACTAGATTACTAGTTTATTACCAAGGATATTAAAGTATATGAATCAATAGAAGATGAAGAGATATATAGGATGGAGTCTGGAAGGGTCCTGAACACAGGAGCTTCTGTCCCCAAGGAGTTGAGGTGTCCCACACACTCCCAGCATGTAGATGTGTTCACCAGTTCATAAGCTCTCTGAACACTGTGTTTTGGGATTTTTATGGAGACTTCATCATATAGGCATGATCAACCATTAACTCTACCTCCAGTCTCTGCCCTCTTCCTGAAGGATGGAGGAGTGCTGAAAGCTCCAAGAACCTAATCATGGCTTGGTCTTGTTGGTGACCAACTCCCTTCCTGAAGCTATCCAGGAGCCCACCAAGAGTCACTTCACTAAAACAAAAAGACATTCCTATCACCCAGGAAATTACAATGGTTTTAGGAGCTCTGTGCCAGGAACTGAGGGCAGAGACCTATATATATTTTATCATTCCACACAAGTATACTCAGGTTGTTGGCAGAATTTATTTTCTTATAACTGTACAACCGTGGTCCTCAACTTTGCTGGCTGCCATCCAGAGGCCACTCTCAGCTCCTAGAAGCTGCTGCAGTTTCTTGCTATGGGGCCCTTTCCATAGACCCTGTCACACCATGGCAGCTTACTTCTTCAAGGCCAGCAGGAAAGCAAGAACTAGTCTTCTAAGAAATTGTAGTCTTCCAAAATGTAATATACTCATGGGACTCCCATTCCATCACCTTTGTCATATAGCATCACATAATCACAAAAGTGATATCCTATCACCTTCTCCATATTATCTTGGTTAGAAGCAAGTCAGAGGTTCTGCTCACACTCAATAGGAGGGGATCACACCAACATGTGAACATAAAGAGGCAGGACTCCTGGGAGCCACATGAGAGTGTGTTCACCACATTCATCATATAAAATGTAAAACACATATCACAGTTTTAAGAAAAAATTACATATACGCACTACATAGAGACAATCACTGTTAATCATGCTGGATGTGTTTCTTTCCATTCTTTTTTTGTGTGTTCTCCTTGAACCCTATCCCCTAACATTAGCACATTATATATACAATTATTTGAGTCTCTCTGTGTCTTTTTGTGTTTTATATAAATATATGTATAAAGTCATATTTATAAAAGAGGCATGCTACTATAATACTATTTCACAGTTGCATCTGTTTTTTAAGAACACAGTCTTCTTAATATTCAAAATCATGAATTTCAGAAACTGTAAAATATCTTATCCTAAATATTATCATAATTTATTTGACAATTTCCCTATTATTTAATCATCAAGTTGTTCCCCATTATCATATTATAAATAACACTATGATAAACACCACTACACACAAATCTTATTCCTGTACAAATCATCTTCTAAAAGTAGTTTAAATCTATACCTTTGAGAACAAAATGGGAGGATTTCACTCCCAATTTCAAATCTATACCTTTGTTACCAACATCACTGTTTTAGCTCAGATAATAGATTCCTAAGTGATTTCCCTTCTTTTATTCTTGACATCTTCCTGCTCTCATGTCTCTATATTTGACTGACATCTGACCAGTTCATCACCACTTTTCAAGATACCTGAAGCGTCAACCCCTCCAGGAAGCCACATTGATTAAATGACCTTTTCTGTATGAGACCCTCATTGGCACCTCTCCATTGTAGTATGTTACCACTTCGTTTTAAAATGCTGTATTTACATGTCTTCTCCCTTCTAAGATTATAATTCCCTTGAAGTCAGAGAACATATCCTTCTTCTTTGCACCCTTAGCACCTAACACAGTATATAACACGTGGTAATTTCTCAATAAGGGAGTTGAAGCAAACTATTGAACTAAACTATTCTATGTATGCTATGGAGGTATAATTTTTCTAAGCCATCTACATTTTCTGATGTGGTTTTCCATCCTAAAGCACACTAACAACACCTACGATTTAATGAAAGACCTTCAAAACACTCGTGCAACACAGAGACCCTTTGTACCACATGTAACTGTTTAAAAAAATACCTCAATATAAAAAATAATCAAGAAGTTTGCAACAACCCTTCCTTCACCGAAAAGAGTGCCCACCCAAAGATAAAGACAAATATTATTGCACATGCTTACATAACCTAACACTTACAAATGTATATTTGAGTCATTCCTCTTCTATCCACAGAACGATTGAGATGATTATTAAGATTATTAAGAAGTTTAACACAAAACCCAACTCATTACAGAAATTGGAAGAAGTAAAATAATATTTATTAAACGTCTATTTTGTAATGGGTCTAAGGGGTGCTTTAGGACAATTATGTCATTTTAAGGCCCACACAATCCTTGTGATAATTATTAGTAAATTCATT
The DNA here is from genome assembly GCF_041296235.1 of Equus asinus. NCBI lineage: Eukaryota > Metazoa > Chordata > Mammalia > Perissodactyla > Equidae > Equus > Equus asinus. The sequence continues at coordinate 43,081,268 of NC_091812.1, forward strand.
TTATACCTGAGGTAACCTGCCCAGGATTCCACAGCTGGTAAGGGACAGGGTCACAGTTCAGACCCAGGAAGGTCCAATTTCAAAGCCATGATCCTCCCACTTCCTCACACTATGAGAACACCTAAGAAAGGATCCAGTTTTCAGTTCATTACCACAAATGTCACTCCCTGGAATATCACGGGGAAAGAGCAATAATGACTAACAGCAGGCTCGAGGTTGGGGCTGCACATCTATGGCAAACTGAGATTACTCGCCTTGTGCTGTGTGTGATTTAGTTCCCTGCCAAATGTCACGCCAAAGCCTTGACACAACAGAGATTTGTGCCTGGAGCCATTCATTCTCTGTCTGGCAGAGCACATCGGCTGGCATATTTTCCTTGGATATTCTAAAGTCACACCAGTCTCTGTAAAGGGACTAAAAATGACTAAGACAAAAAAATACATGAAAAATAGGGTCAAGAAAAAAACTAGGAGTGTGTTTCAATTTTACATCTCAGAAAATTATCTGTATGTGCATATGAATATGCTTATAAAATGGTTTATTTTTTTCATATAAAAATAGCAGGACAGAACACATATAGTATTTTTGAGCCAAATTTAAAATATGAAGATGTATACATAAGTATTTCCCCAAATATTATGTTTGCATAAAATAGAACTGACATCTATTATTACAAATGATACCATATATATCCACATTTTTCTTACAACCACAAACCAACTTCCAGCTTTCCTTTCAATACAAAATAGCTTTATCACACAGAAAAATAAAAAGAACTGCCTCACCAATTTCTGTGTGGGGTTGGAAGGACCCCAAATCGGGTAAATAATCTGGGGAAGCTTTAGAGAAATTATAATCAGACGTTTGTGAATCCATTTCATATTTAAATTCCTCCAGAGAACTGACATCAAACCTTCTCTCAATACCTTATCCACAATCTGACTTAAATTCCTTAGGTGCTGGCTTAAGCACTTTTTCTGTTCCTACTTCCTCCACAGAGGAGTACTGGTTTTAATGTGAGATTCATTTTATCAGTCTTCACCTTTCTCCACTACGGTCCCTAAAATTCTTAGATCTTCTGGTCCTTACTCAGAATTCCCACTATATACTTTTTATTCATTGTATACATCTTTCAGCTCCCTCTTAGGATTCAAGGTTATTACAGTTCACAATCTTTATAATATCCTTTGTTCACTTTTTTTGTTTGTTTTTTCTTTTTTTACACAATAGCACTCCATTTTGAAATCATAGGCATCCTGAACTGGCCTTGTGCCCTCCCCCTCAGCTTTCGTGTAGTGCATTTGTATAATTCTTACTGAGCTGTGTGTGTTTCTTTTCCTGTTTGCGTCCTCTTTTTAAATTGATTTGTAGTTTTAAATTAATTTCACTATTTGGTCTCCCACAACCTAGACATTCTTAGGCAGTTCTTGACTGATAATTTAACTCACTTATGTCCCATTTCAATAATTTAATCATCAGAACCATAAAGGACTACATTAAACACTTTCCATCAACCTTAGAAGAGTTCCACTGTTTTACTTGCAAGGATATTAGCGATAACAGTTCTCTGAATATAGGTTGTGTGGATTAAGGGTTTCTGTGCCCAGGCAATGATATGTATTTGAAAATCATATGGTCAATTCTGATGTTTTTTCACTAGTATCATATTTTGCTAGATGAAAAAGTGAATATTATATACATGAACAAGTACTATAATTCCATATATCTAAGCATGAGACAGTAATGTAATTGTTACCATACGTTTTTATACTTGCTCTTGGAGAAAATTTGTGATATATTTTAAATGTGCTTACCTTTGTCCAAGGCACATTCTGCTGTGGTCTCAGGATAGGAACCTATTGGGAAAAAATAGATATTCATATTAATATACTTAGTGTAGTAAACAGATTGAGAAATACTGATACACAAAATTAAAATGAAAACATGGTTAAACTTCAACCATTGTTCATAATGGGTGTCTGCCCATTAATGTCAAAAAGATGTTCTCTCTTTTGTCTTTTTTGCTGAAGTTCATTAAGTAAAAAAGGACAGGATATAAATATTCTGATATACTTCTCAATCTGAGTCTCCAAAGAAAGTCTATTCCTTTGTGTCTTAAGATAAAAATTTTTTCCCAGAAAGAAATACAGAAGCAGATTTATGTTCAAAACAGGAAGATGAAGAAGCAGGTTGAATAGTTTTTCTGATAATAAAAGCCTTATAATACTTGTTTATCAAAAAGTAGTGGAGAGCCAATTAAAGTTAATAGAGAATCATTTTCACAGTAATAATGCTTCAAACTTTCAGGCAGTGAAACTAGAATGTATGTACAGATAATAGATTTAAATATGTTCAAATTAACTTCAGTACTTTAAAAATCAAAAGACGAAATAGAATCGCGTATTGCTGCACTAAAGCCCAACATTTCCATCGTTTCTATTTTATTCTTCCATTAGATGCAGTGCGACATTTCCAAATATGTTCAGAGACCCACTTGCATCAAAGCACAGAGTTAAATCTAAGAACTCTCATCGCAAATGTGATAATACTAATTACAAGAACTTCAATTAAGAACGAAAGAATCACTCACTTCATTTATATTTTTTGGCATCCTATCTGCCTGGCATTTCAGACGTGGGGAAAAACAGAAAAAATAAACTTCCTTTGTGATCTCCACTAATATGCTGGAATAAAAGTTTTACCATGAATGATAAATAGCATCCACAAAGTAGAAATATATTGAATTTTTTATTCCATACTTAAAGTTTACAAACACAAACAACTGTAACTCTAGAAGGCACCTGAGTGGATATGCTTAGTAAAGATTTGAACTATGAGTTATGGAGTTCTCACTGTTATATAGAAGTGCCCCAGGAGCTCTGGGCAGTGGGAGGAGACCAAGTCTTTGGGTCACCTATAATGTTCCCTCAGCCATTATTCAAGCAGACTCATGAGCATAAGCGTGTGCACACACACACACACACTCACTTGAAGGGTCTACATAAGATAATATTTAATTACAGGATTTTGTGGGTTAAAAAAGTACACACACGAGGTCTGGCCCCATGGCTTAGTGGTTAAGTTCGGCACCCCGTGCTTTGGTGGCCAGGGGTTGAGATTCCAAGCACGGATCCACGCTACTTGTTGATGGCCATGATGTGGTGGTGACCCACATACAAAATAGAGGAATATTGGTACACATGTCAGCTCAGGGCAAATCTTCCTCAGCACACAAACACACAAACACACACACACACACACACACACACACACAAATACACCCAAATTTAGACGATCTATTTTACGGCCAAAACTAGAATTTCACACTTCCTGGATTTGAACCCTGCCCCTTGGATTACTAGCCAGCCCAGACTTTAGACAATTCACACACTCCTCTCTGAACCTTAATTTTTCACTTACAATGAAGTTGTAAAGATTAAATGAGTTAATAAACATTAGCTATTAAAAACTACAAAACATTTGAAAAGCAAAGATAGCTCTTTGAAAATATTATTTGGATATTTAAAAATATTTTAACTGATATTTCCAATTTACTGTTCATCTCTCAGTGTGAACTCTTAGTTTGTATTTCTTATATTTTAATATAACTATATTTCAATATAACTATATTTTTACAATTATAATTATATGCAAAATAATTGAGAAACACAAGTATAGATGACAAACTATCATGAAAGAATCAGAGAAATTAAAGTAAAAGTGACAGTTTTTAAAATTTTTTATTATTTTTTTTTGGAATGAGGCATTTTAAATGGTATTTAATAGCTGTAATTCTATGTTCTGTGTTTTACTTGTGGTCTGGCATGACAAGAGGAACAGAAAATCTCCTTAAATGACAGGGAGACACTTAAAGTTTTCCACAGGTCAAGCAAGAATACAATTGTCTAATATCCATGGGAGTAAAAGTGTGAGGAGAAAAGAAAGTACAAATTCTGGATAGTCAGCAGTACTGCCAGGTTATAATGAATTTATCACATAAAGACATGTTGCCAACAAAGTCAGAGTTGGACTCACAGAGAAGACAATCTCCAGCTTCTAAAATCTCCATTTCTTTGGCTTAGGCATAGTCAAGCCTTTAAAAATAGGATGAAGATTGCTTGCTCTGTTTTTTCTCGTGGGAACATACACCCTTATAAATGGGAATAATTTGCAGGAAGAAAGACAGGAGACATTTATTTTTTAAAGACTGGGTTTAACTGAACTGAGTATAGGCTAGAATTAGGGGGGAAAAAAGACCAGAAGATAAGAGAAAATGAACAAAATAACAAAAGGAAGAAGAAAGAGACAAGAATAAAACGACTATAGGCTCAACGAGGAAAGTTCTAAATGTCACACTTGAAAGGTAGACAATATGTTTGGCAAACCTTGTTTCCATCAGAAGCTGTATTATAGACCTGGTGATGCTGGTGAAGGTGGGGGGTAGGGGGTGAGTGTAGTGACCTATCTGCATCATTTCATTGTTTTAACTCAGGAATTTTCTACCAGGGCTAATTTCCTCCCCCATCCCCATGAACTGGGACATTTAAGCAATTTCTGGAGACATTTTTGGCTGTCACAATTGGGGGTAGGGTGCTACTGGAATCTAGTGGGTAGAGGCTAAGGGTGGTGCTCAACATCCTACAATTCACAGGACAGCCCCCACAACAAAGACTTATCGAGCCCAAAATATCAGTCATGTGCTAAGGTTGAAAAACCCTGTCTGATCTAGCAGGGGAGCTGGGAGCCTCTTCCTACCTCTTCACAAACCGTCCCAAATTACGAGACCACATCATTTACACAGAGTGAATCTTCCAGGAAAAAGAGGACTAACCTTGCTTGGTCAAGGGTCCTGACAGAGGACGCTAATTGCGTGAGTAACCTACATAAGCATCACCCATCTAGTACCTAATGTAGCCTTGTATTAAACCTGAGTTGACTAGATACTGGTCACTAGGGTTTTTACACTATGCCAATTTATACCCTACAGGTAATTGCATTCTCCTTTTCTAAGTGTTTTTCAATGTCAGAAAGTATTTTACCAAATTATCTGATTTTAGTTTTATTCTTTTAAAGAACACTAAATTCAAAGCCAGACATTATCCTGTTTGAAATAATTTAGTTTGAGACAAATTATTTGCTTTATCATTATTAGAAATCTGATATCAATTCAATCAGTAACAACCAGGTTTTTTTTTTGTGAGGAAGATTGGCCCTGAGCTAACATCTGTGCCAATCTTCCTCTATTTTTCACATAGGATTCCACCACAGCATGGCTTGATGGGCAGTGCTAGGTCTGCACCCGGGGTCTGAACCTGCGAACCCTGGACTAACAAAGTAGAGTGTGTGAACTCAACCACTATGCTACCCGGCCAGCCCCTAACCAAAATAATTTTCAAGGAAAATATGTTTATTTAATATTACTATTTTTAATTTATACCAAAATAACAACTGAACTACTTAAGCAAAACTAAGATATTTTTCTATTGGATATTACATGAAGATACGATATGTACAGTGACTTGAACTAAAACTAATCCTTGAAAACAGTATAATTGTTACTATTTAATATAAACTAAAATGTAATTTTGCACTACTCTCATTTTGCTCATTTGAGAATATCTCATTACTATCATGTTGCTCAGAGTATTTAAACTATAGGATATAATGTCTCCTTGATGCTGATTTAGTGCAATTTACAACGTAAAATCATGCCATGTTTCAGTGTGTTAATTGTCTTGAAGGATCTTCTTGATAAAGGCCAAAAATCTGGCGAGGGGGAATTCCTTAAAAACATTCATTAATTACAGATGGATTTCTACAACTAAAAGCAACATGTTGGGGAAAGGAAGAGGGAAAAGATAGGTGAGTGTTATTTATGTTGCTATTGTTGTGATTCGAAAATGAGGTTTGTATTTAGAACAAATGTGGAAATGGTCAAATATGTGTCGGAATGCAATGCCATAGGACCTACACATCCTTCCTGTGTTTTGGGTACAAGAAGTTTTCTTAAGAAAATAGATCTAAGTCAACAGTTATTTCATCCCAGCAGAATCATTATTTTACTCCAAAATAAATTAAATGTGCATCACAATGATTTATGCCCCCTATGCCCAATATGAATGCTTTAGAGTCAGTCAAGATTCTGTTATTTCTCCCACCTTTATTAACTATTAGTATCCAATAAATTGGGCTATACAATATATCTATATAATTTTCAGATATATACAAAGTCAATATTTTATATTATTCCTTATTTCTATTTCTTCAAAGCTACCAAGGAAATAATTGTTATTGCATGCATGTGCAAGTGTATGTATTTAGAAGCTGCCTTTAAAATACTTTTATTTCCATACTTTACTCATAATGTAAAGTGTAGAATAACTTTATGTCATGTATGGTCAAAGTTGGATGTATCCATTTCCTAACTGAAATGGAACCAGCCATGTCACATATGTCAAGTTTGTAAGCATAAGTCACAAAGCTTACCATGGAAGCCTTTCTCCCAGCTACGTCATCTCTCCCTGTCAAATCTGTCAGAAGACCATAAAGATAGTGGCAGACTTACTCCACATCACCTTATTTAAATGTTAAGTCCTTAAAACGACCTACTCTTTCAACCCATTTTGAAGGAAATTTTCACTCCATTTTCATTTCCCCACTAACGTATGACCCAATTTCAGGAGCCAGTTCAGTAGATAGGTGGTATTCCAATGAAGGATGCTATATATAATATGCAAACTGAACGTACGAGATCAAATACAGCTATTACTAAATCTATTTTTTTTTGTATCTGCTTGTCATAAAACCAGATGTGCTTGTGAACGTAAATATTCAAAACAAATTCAGAATGATCATGGTGCACAACACATTTTTCTCTCATGAAAGATCGTAATGTTTCCATAATAATTAACGAATAAATAGGTAAGCATCACAAATAGTGTAGTAAGCATTATATTTTAAGGAGAAACAAGAAAGTTTCATATATTGGTGTTATGGGCTGAACTGTGTCCCCTCAGAATTCTTCTGTGAAGATCCTAGCCCCATTAGCTCAGAATGTGACTGTATTTGGAGATAATGTCGTTACAATGGTAATTAGGTTAAAATAAGTTCATAAGGGTGGGCACCAATTCATTGTGACTGGTGTCCTTATAGGAACAGATAGGAGAAATGGAATCCTTGTGCACTGTTGGTGGGAATGTAAAATGGTACAGCCACTGTGGACAACAGGTTCCTCAAAAATTAAAAATAGAATTATCACATGATCCAGAAATTCTACTTTCGGAGATATACCCAGAAGAATAGAAAGCAGCGTGTCAGAGAGAGCTTTGTCCACCCATGTTCATAGCAGCATTACTCACAATAACAAAACGTGCAAGCAATCCAAGCACCCATCAACAGATAAATGGATAACCGAAATGTAATATGTACAGACAATGAAATATCATTCACCCTTAAAAAGGAAGGAAATCCTGTCACATGCTTCAGTATGGATGAACCTTGAGGATATTACGCTAAGTGAAATAAGACAGTCACAAAAAGACAAATACTGTATGATTCCACTTATATGAGATACTTAGTCAAAATCATAGAGGCAGAAAGTAGAATGGTGGTCACCAGAGGCTGGGGGGGAGGAGATACTGAGGAATAATTGTTTGAGGGGTACAGAGTCTCAGTTTTGCAAGATGAAAAGTTATGGAGATGGATAGTGATGATGATAGCACAGTATTATGAACGTGTTTAACCACTGAACTGTACATTTAAAAATGGTTAAGCTGATAAGTTTTATATTATGTGTATTTTATCACAGTAAAAAAAAGTTAAAAAAAAATAGAGTAGCACACCAAGACACACAGAGGAAAGACCATGTGAAGACTGAGAGAGAAGATAGCCATCTATAGGCCAAGGAGAGAAGCCCTCAGAAAAAACTGTGTTCTCCTTGATTTTGGATATCTAGCCTCCAGAACCACGAGGAAAAAAAAATTTTCTGTTGCTTAAGCCACCCGTCTGTGGGACCATTATGGCAGTCCTAGAAAACTAAGACAATTGGTAATTTTCAAAGTTAGAGTACAGCTTTACATTAATATAGGGCAGAGGTAAATTTTATCTTTAGTCTTCTCCCACTTTCCGTTTAACATTTATCTTTATCTTTCATGGGCTTCTTGTGCAACCAATGTTCTCTCGACGTTCCCAGGTTTCAAGGGCTTGTCTCTCAGTGGACTCAGCTTCCCTTTCCTGCCTCTGCATGTACTCTCAAAGCAGTCTCCTCCTGACCTAAAGAAAGAGTCCATGACAAAGATTTTAATGACTGAGAACAGCTTGGCCTAGATCTATCTGTGAGGGTATTTTCTGCAAAAAGTAAGTAATACACTTTTTATAAAGCAAGATTTTTGTGTTATTTTGTTTTGTGTTGATAGTAATGAGCAGGTGTGATGAAACTGCCATCTTCACTCATCACTGGTGGTAATATAAATTGGAAAGCAATTTGCCAGCATGTATCAAAGTCTTACAAATATTTGCTCCCTTTCACCCAGTTAGTTCACTTCTGCGAATCTCTCAAAAGGACATATCAACAGATGCTGGCAAACATTTATGTACTCTGATAATCTGTTTCACTACTATTTATATCAGCTCCTCTCCCCTCCAAAATGAAACAAACTGAATATCTTATAACAGATTAGAGAAACTGAGTTGCTCCCACAGATGAGGAAATACTGTGCTTTTATTTGTCACCACGCTTTCAAATACAATTTAATGGCATAGGAATATAAAGTGAGTTTTACAGTTTTAGAGGAACAAATCAGAATCCAATAGGATTCCATTGTGTAAAACCCAAAGAACCAGGAATTCCCTTTATTCTGCCAACTTCCTTTCTTCCCTCTCTCTCCTTGCAAAATAAAGAGTCTCTTTTTATAAGTTAGTTCAACACTCGGAATTCCAAGAAGGAGATATAAGTTATAAGGGTTTTTCAGCAGAGTCTTCCATCATCTCAGGAGGAGCAGGCAGAAAGAGGTTTTCCATAGTTATAACCTATGAATACAACCTGGTAACTGCTTCGCTCTTAAAGTGACCTGCCTCTCCCTTTTATATCCAAAATAATTGGCAATATTGATATCCAATTACAACTTTCTGTCCATATTTGGAGGATCAAGAAACAGTCTTCCTTTATTCTCTAGCAGAGGTATCACAGAGTATCTCATGACATAAGACATAAAGACTAAATAATATCCCATACTTTGTTCTATCCCCTTGTTATAAGCTATCCACATTGTTTTAGTGGAATGCAACAGTCTAAACTTTATTGTACCATAATCTCCAAGTGAGAGTTTAACAAATTCACTTTTTCAGAAATAAATAAAGCATTGTAAATGGCACATGGTCATAAATGCCAATTCATCTCAGTCAGGCAAGACTGTCAGCAGTGTGCCTGGAACATTCCACCACCCAATTCTTTCTATAAACTGAACAGAGGTGCTTAGAGTCCTTATGACCTAGTATGTACAGAGAAAATTATGGAAGAAAATACATGACAATGCTTTTGGGGATCATTTCTGAGTGGTGATTTCCTTCTATACATTTTTCTGTATTTTCTAATTTTTTCCTACCATGACCATGTATGTCCTTTGCAAGCAAAATCAATGATTTATTCTAAAGAAGCAATGTGTTCATCTCTGCCTATTCTGCAAACATGAGAAACGGGCTGGACCCACCCAGGTAAGCGGGCAAGTACCCCACCTATGCACTAAGCTTCTGTGCCTGGTCACAGTGCTTCGAATGACTCATGTGGACAATACTATGGATAGCAGGAGTCGCAAGCCACAGTGCATCCCACAGCTAGCAACCTTCAACCATCATGTGCTATTTGGTCTTCAGGGATCCCTGAAACACTTGAAGATTGACTTCCATTTCACCTCCTTAGAGGACTTTTTATCTAAAATTCAATTTTCCTAAATTTAGAATCTTTGGGACTGGGAGAATATTGATATCTATATGCATTTAGGAAACTGACATCCTTTCAGAATTATTTCACTGCTTAAACAACAGTGTATTGGCAAAAGCACAAATTCCTTTTGGCACAGTGTATATGGCGACGACTTGGTGTGAGGGTTGTAGGATTCAGGCACTAGTTTCGCCATTTATTAACTTGTGCTCTTGGGCAAATAACTTATCCTGACGGGGATGATGATTGTCTGAATAATATCATAGTGAATATTATCAAGTTTAACAGCCAATCAAGGCCACCCACCCAAATAAATATGTGTACCTGTGAAATGCTCTCTCTCCATATGAGCTACTAGTTTTATTTATCAGGCTTTGAAATCTTTAGTTTGAAATAGCCAGTAGCAACCTGGGAGCCAAATTATACTTTTAAATTTGACTTAAGGACTCTGATAGAAACCTTAAGGGAGTTATTTAAAGAAAAAAAAAAAGATTCTACGTAAATGCTAAGCACTACACTGTTATACCCTTAAAATATTCCTCATGAGTGTTGTGGACATATTGTGAATCTGGCAATCCTTAAGAAGGGTTAATCATAATATGCTCTCCCTGTCATGTTCATGATAGGACTTTATAAATGCCCAATCTTCGAAAATTCAGAACCTACAGCAACAGAAACCAAAATAATAGTGGAATTAATGTGGAGCAACAGCAGCACTGTCATTCTGCTGGGTTTGCACATCATTATTCAGAATGTAGCATTAGCACCTCGCGAGGAGGCAGGATGCAGGAAGCATGTCCCTCATTATTTCTGAGAGCTGGACTTGAGCACCAGTTTGGAGATTTGAATGCTCCATTATCGTCAGTCAATAACTGGCATTTATGGATCTGTCACCCCATTGGATCACCAACTAATTACATTCATAATCAGACCTCATTTTCCTTTGTCTTTTTAATTTTAACCACAGAGAGTTTTGTCCATGAAGGTCACTTGTTTTATGGTACTGCTAACACAGACACATCATCATTAATACTTTAGTTAAAATATTTCTCTGAAGCCGAAGGGCTGGTTCCTTGTGAATCTTAATCCATGTTTATTGAGAAAGAGGAGATCAGAGTCCTAGATTCCAGTTTTGTCAGAAACTCTGGCTTTGGGCAAGTCATTTAACCTGGTTGACCTCGTTTTCTTCATCATGGAATGAAATAATGAGAATTGCAATGTATAGATTCACTCATTTTTTAATATCTTTGGTTCTATACCTAAAGATTCTTTTTGGGAAGACGAGTGGTAGATGGGAGGTTCATGCAGCATCCAGAAACTAGAATTTTCTAATTAATCTCCCTGTTTTCAATTCTATCCTTATCCAATCAATCTTCCATTCTGTTATAAGGACATTATCCAAGAAGTGAATTTTGTTTACGTCATTCTCCCACTAACTTCCCAACAGCGCTTCCCATCACCAAGGACAATATATAAGCTTTTTGGTTTGGGCGTTTCATGAAGTAAGTAGTCCCTGCCTTGCTCAGCAATCTCACCTCCCACCATTCACTCATATCACCCTTCTGTTCCAGAAAAAAACAAACTACTTGTTGTTCCCTGAATATGCTATGTTCTCTTTCACTTCTGAGTTTTTCATATTCTGGTCCTTGTTCCTCAAATACACTTTTCCTTTTTCTCTCCCTAGCTAAGTCCCTACTCAGGCTAAGTCCTTCACGATCCAGCTTATACCATCCCCCCTTTCCAACTTCCTCCTGGTCTTAGTTATATGCCCCTAAAATGTGTATCTTATATGGCTTGCATTCCTGTATCCTAACCCTGCATTGCCTTGTTGTTTAAATGTGTATCTCTTCCAAAAATACTTGTCAGAGGGGACTTCGCTTTTTGATTTCTTTTGTCTAGCACCTAGCACAATGCCTGACACATCACAGGCACTCAGAAAACATTTGTTAATGAATGGATAAAAAATTAACTATATGTTTCACAGAATAATTTATTATTAATTTCTCTTTTTACATGTGCAAAAATATATACACAAAATATGGTCTACTCCCTTTTACCTTACAACAGCAAACTGAACATGCTAGTTTAATAACCTAATCAGCCATAACATGCTACGATAGAGATGGTGACTTTCACTAGACTTTCCCTTATCTTTAAAATTACTTTTTTCAAAACCTCAAATTGAAAACCAAAAGATCAATATACCTCATAAAGCACCATTTATATCCTCTTTCCAACAACTGCTCACTTCCACTTCATAGCACACCAGACAGCGAGTTTATTCGTTAACTAGATAATAGCCAGCTAATTGTATGCACACATTTTTCGACTAGTCAGTACATACTTTCTCCTATCCTCTGGGTTGAAAGGCATAAATTCAGGGAATCAATTTTCTAGTCATCCTCTAAAAATACTTTTTAAATTGAGCATCCATGTGAAGATAGTCTGGGCACCACTGAAGAGTAGTTTTCTAATACATAACTTGCCGGATACAAGTTCACATTTTCAAACAGATATGCTATCATGGCTAACTTATACTAAAAGCATTGGAACTGAAAGTAGGAAAAACAGATACACACTTATCTCCAGGTTTCAGATCTTCTATAAAATAGATGATCAAAATAGATTTTTTTTTTTTAATTTTAAGTTTAGAATTCTTATTTGGGAGGAGAAGAAAATCTCACAAAAGTCTGGTACCACTTTCCTTTAATATATCCCCAACACACATACAAACATGCACACACATGTGTGTGTGAACACACAGCTGGAGGTATAGTTGTCAAAGAATAAATATTTGTTCTGAAGATAAATATATAATTTTAGAAACATCTTAATACTTCACACTAATTTTAAAGAAAGGTCTTAGTGTTCTTTTGTAAAATGTATTTTACAAAGTGTCTACAAGGAGAACTAGAGTGCCACTGAGGGAAAAAAAAAAATCACACTCTTCAATACAATTAGCCAAAGGGGGTTTGTACGTGAACCACTGTCTAACATGCCATCGGATTATTAGAAGAGAGATGCTAGAGAAGCCTGGACAAAGAGGATGTCCCAAGGGCAGGAATAAGGGCTAGCTGTGATTCATTAGTAAAAGGCAACGGTGAGATTGGAAGATGAAAATTAAGTGAATTATATCGAATTGACCAATATTAAATAGTTGCCTAATTGAAGCTTTACATGAGGCCCTATGAAGAGTGTAGCTATATGGAGCTATGTAACATATCAAGTAATATAACAAGTCTAAAGCACCAAACACTGCCTGAAACACAGTATGTGTCCAAAAATTTTGTTTCCTTTTCCTGAGCTGGGTTAAAACTTTTTAAGTTGAAATTTATCCTTAATGAACTTTCAGAATTTCTCAAAAGGACTCTTTCCTCCGTCCAATAGATATTTACACATTTTTTTTTCCTAAGATACTACTTCAACCTATTCTATTGGTTAAATTTTAGTTTTTGTCAGATCTCCACTTAGATATCTTTCTCCAGAAATATTCCCTGGTGTGTTCGTGTGTGTGTGTACGTGTGTGTGTGCATGCATGTGAATAAACATAGTATTTTCTCAGTAAACACATGCTGGATATCCTAAGATGTACTGCATATAAATTAAAAAGTAAGATTAAGATTTTCTAAAAATTCCTAACCACTTCAGACCCATTGATTGAAGAAACACATATGCATCTTTAAAAGATTATTGAAAATATTGGACCATTCAAAATTAAGGTAAGTTACAAATGTATTAATTGAGAGAAATAAAAAGAATCTTCTCTAAAACTCTCCTTTAACAGAGGAGGAAAACTAGGTTGAGAGAAGTTACGGGACTTGCTCAGGCTTACGCAGGTCCTTCGTGGCAGACCTACACCTGGCCCCTGAGTGCTGAACTCCCCATCCAGTACATGCTGTCACTGGGGAAGAACTTCTGCACTGAGCATAAATAGCTCTGAGTTATTCATGCAGAGCATAAAATAAGGACACAAAAGGTTGACTGAGGAGCTTTACCTCCTTAATCATTCTTGTCTATCAAGTCCTCAGAGTTATTATCGTAAACTTCCATCGTTTAACAAGTATGTGAAATTAGCATGCTATGTTGAATACTCAGGATATCCTCGTAATGCAAGGAAATTTTATTATTTTGCAGGTGGTATATCCTCTTCCCTGGAAATTGCCTAGTTTAATGCTATTCTTTTAGTGAGTAAATCATAAATATCTGTTAACTGACTTACATTGAGTGTACTTCAAGATATCTGAGTAGACAAGCCCAAAATATAAAGTTATGTAATTTAACTTCATGAAAGTAAATAACCAATTGTTATAGAATTTATTATTTACTCCTTTATGTTTATATTTAACCATCCTGTTCAAATTCTTCCCAGGTTACCAGAGATGATTTTCATTCTTTTAAAATAAAAGAATAGGATAATATTGTAAGCTTTCTCCCATGCAATGGTAATTTTTGAGGGTTATTTCTAGAAGTAAATTTGTTATAGATTCTGTGTATGTATTGTATTCTCAAATGATATTTTTATATATCTTTAGTTTTTTTGAGCAAGTATATTGTACAGTGCAATGAGAAAATAAATTTCCAACTTCTATCTTGCATGAAATATCTGAGCTAACAATTTGACTTAGAAGGAATAGAATCCCTTTTTTCTTTTCATAAGACTTCCCCTTTCTACAAAAGCTTTAATAGCCTACTGAATCATGACAAGTAAGCCTTTATATGCTAGGGTAGACTGTTCTTTCTCTTGATGAACTAACAAATTAAAATGTAATGTGAAACCACGACACTGGGAATATTGAGGAGTAGCCACTGATGTGGGAAAGGATCCATAGTTAAACTAAGGTGTACATTTTAATTATAATCTTATCAAATTGATAATACAGAATAAAATACACTTAAAGGAATCCAAAGGAACCACAATAAATAACACAAGAAAGCTATGTCATACCCCTTGTTGTCTCCCCAACCTTCTGCTGTGGGGCCCCCTCCTCTCACCCTCCATTCCTCCAAAGCCTTATTTCATTATATCTTGCCAAGAATTAGGAAGAAATCAAGTGATTTTTTGCCACCTTCATCTCAAGCTAAGATAATTATTCATTAACCTTTTTTTTTCCTTAAACTTGCTTTGCTCAAGAGTAAAATGAACCACAGTACTTATCAGCTCTATGCAAATACAAGTGATACTGAAAGCAACTGACTGCCAGAGGTTAGCTGCAAATCCGTTAGTGATTTTAAATAGGGGCTAGGGGAGAAGATTCTTGGTGAGTTTGTAATAAAGCTGAGTAACTGCAGAAGTCACAAAATAAGATGATGTAATTTGCATTAATATGTCATTAGACAGATTCACAGAAAGCTTAAAAGAGTGCAAAAGGTTTCCTATAAGATGACCAAAGCCATATTTGCTCTCCATATCTCTAAAAGTAAAACATTATTCTTTGACACATAAAACATTTAGTTCTTTTGTTTGTTTGTTTGTTTGTTTGTTTTTCCCTAGGAAGATTAGCCCTGAGCTAACATCGACTGCCAATCCTCAACTTTTTGCTGAGGAAGATTGTGACTGAGTTAACATCTGTGCCCATCTTCCTCTGTTATATGTGGGACACCTGCACAGCATGGCTTGATAAGTGGTGCATAGGTCCACGTGTGGGATCCGAACTGGTGAGCCCTGGGCCGCTGAAGCAGAACGAGCAAACTTAACCTCTGTGTCACTGGGCGTGCCCCTATGTTTAGTTTTAAGGGTCATATTCTAGGAATAGCTATACGGAGCAGGAAGATAACATATCCAGAAAACATTTTTGTCAACTCTGAAGCACTCATATATGAGAGAAATATTTAGAATTTACAAAATATACTGTAGAAAACTATAAAGTGTATACTAAGGGAAAAATTTAATGGCATAATTTTCATTTGAGCTAGCAAGTTTTTTATGATTTATTTGGTGTTAATAAACTTTCAGTCACTGTATCCATAATTTCTACTTAAGGAAAAAGGAATTATTAAAATCTAATCTCATATTCTAGAATTACAAATCACTGTACTGTTTGCCTTGCTCCTGTTTTACAAATGTGCTTCCAAAGCTATGGTAAACTTTCATAAGGGAGCTCTCAAATCAGACACTTTGTCATCATTAAATCATCATGACACTTTTTATTTTAAGAGTTTTTAATTATCAGATCAATGACATAATGAAGGCCATACTGATTCATTCAAACCAATTATGAAGCATTGGCTCTTTGATGGAGCTGCACAAGTTTAAAACCTGAAGAAAATTTCAATGTCAATATGTATTGCCCATGAATATGCAGGGGACTGGAATTGGCCACCTCAAGATATGTCTCTTTGGCATGAGGATTATTTGGGGCTGGTTACTTTTAAAAACTGCAGACAGGAAAGAAACTCTGAAAAGTAGAATCTAATTACCCTTTGTTAAGAACATTTACATTTGTAAAGGAAATCTCCATCTGTAAATGTGTCTCCCTCTCTGTACCAGGAAGAAGCAGGGATGACCTTATCTCTAGAAATTCTTATCAATGCATAAGGTAAGGACTTAAATCTGCATGATAACATAACTCTTGTTTACTGTACTTTTCTGGTAATCTCCCATAACTGACTCCCCCCACCCCCAACATCCTGCTTTGCCTTTAGCTGAAGATGATACTTAAGGTGGTGTCTTCAGCCATTTTGGTGAGTTGCTCAGTTTGCCTGAGCCTCTCCCATGAACACATCTTATAAAGCTTTGTTTAATTTTTCCCTGTTATTCTGTCTCATGTGAAATTAATTCGTTGTCTGGCCAGAAGGACCCAGAGCAGGTAGAGGAAATGTCTTCCTTCCCAACAAATATTACTGGCATTTAATATGCATGTATATAATGGTATGGGCAGGGTTTGGTGTAAACAGGGTTTGGGTGAATATAACTGTTTACACCAGAAAAATTTGGCTTAAAATCTGTTTAGGAGAGGAAACTCTAGTTGAATCTGGCTAGAGTTTTTGGAAGGAATGCAAGAACAATCCTAATTAATAAAAAGGAACAAAAATAAGAAATAGCATATTTTTGTTGTTTCTGCTTAACATTAACAGCAAGTAATATTTAAGTAACAGAAAGCTTATTATATAATAGTAAATAGAGAAATAATAAGGGAAATACAAAATCACCATTAGGCAAACACCACAGTAATAACTGTTGCAGGCAATATTCACCAATGGATGCTAACATAATTGGGTGAAGCAGGATGTTCACATAATCACAAAGGATCTCTCCCAATATATTTATTAGTTACAAAGGGAAAAATAGTAAATTTATGGTGGAAAGATCCAACACATGCTACCTTAATCAAGGACATCCTGAGAGGCAAAATATATCATATATCCCCCAATATGATGAACTGAGAAGGACACAACATTACTTCTGCAGTATTGCCAAAAATGCATAACCTCTCTCTCCTCATGCAAAATACCACACAAACTCAGAGTGAGAGACATTCTACAAAATAACTGACTGGTATGCATCAAATGTTTCAAGGACATGAAAGATAAGGAAAGGCTTATCCACTATCATAGATTAGCAGAAAATAAGGAAACAGCAACTAAACATAATCTGGGATCCTAGTTTGGGTCCTGGAATAGGAAAAAGATACTTGTGGAAAAACTGGTGAAATTCCAATAAAGACTGCGAATTACTTAATACTACTGTGCCAGCGTTAATTGTATAATTCTATAAAGAAATTTTCTTATGACTGTGTCAGGCATTAGCTTAGGGGAAGCTGAATGATAGGTATATATAAACTCTTTGTACCATTTTTTGCAATTTTTCTGTTGATTTAAAATTATTTCAAAAAACTTTAAGGCTATTATAACAAAGCTTCAGGTAGGTAGTGAGATAAATGAAGCCACTGCACTCAAAAACTTTCTTTGCAACCACCAAGTTATTCCAATGTCACCATTTTGCTGAATTTTATAATTACTCATTTTCCTAGGTTTTTTTCTCCAAATAAATTGATGAGAATATATTCCTTCTCTATATTTCATTATCAATAATATGAACCAAACCAATCACTTAAGCCTGTGTTTTCTATCATCATTTTATTTACCTATCCCAAAATCTTATCTTGTCTATTATATTATTTCTTCAAAAACAAATATTTATTGATTGCCACCACATGCCAGGGAGTAAAGATGTAAGATTACAATGTATCTACTTGCATAGATTAATGAGGTCTAAAAAAAAGCTTATGAGATTTACATCTTACATATCTACTGTAACCCATTACCATCTAAGGAGAAATCATTTCAAAGGTAATTGACACATTTGCCTGCATTTAATGGTTACAGTCTTGCTTGAAAAAATGATAAGCATCATTGAGAGAAGATCAAGAACCTGAAGAGTTTTGCCATCAGTGTATTTGTATATAATGGTATGAAGTCATACAGGCAGAAGAGATGAAATAAATTACCAGGTAATGAAAATTTTGTAACACGAACTTCATGTCTCTGGAAGAGAATGTAAGAAGCACAACAGGGTGTCGGCGGCAGAGGAGCACAGAGGACGATCCCTGGCTGGGATTAGCAAGAAGACGGGTATTTTAAAGTCACTTGCAGTTAGGCAGCAGTTTTAGATTCCCATTTTTTACTAATTTTATTAACTTTGTATTTTTAATCACAAATTTATTTTCTGTTTTCCCATATTTCACTAAAAGAAACTATTTTATAAAATATTTTATTTCAATAAAAGCATAATCACAACTGTATAATGATGACACTGTCAGTAGTAAACGATGGAGTGGTAGAGAGTACCACTTCACAGAGCTTAAAATGTTTATTTATTAGCTGCCAGGTGAATGTCCAAATTTGCTTATGAGATCTGAAATTGGGCCATGGATATATAATGACTAACACTTTAGGCTGCACTCAAGTTGAACCTAGTGTGTTGTGACTTTCCTGTATTATGGGTAAACGACTAAGGATGATGACAATAAGCATTTACAAGTAAATATAAAGATCTAGTAATTATTTCAACTGAGTAAAAAAGAGTCAAATCCACTATCATTCAAAATTTAATTGATATATTTAGTTTTCTCTGTCGATCTTCTTTTGTCAGTTTACCTTACGTTCTCTCTCCTAAATACATAAGTTTTGTAAAGAAATGAGAATTTAATAAGATTCCAGAAGAAAAAGATTAAGGAAGGGAGACTGAAAAAATATCAGGCAAAAGGGATTTGGGACACCTAATAAGATGGATAAGGGAAAAGAGGATAAAAGAACATACCACAAAAGGTCAAAGACCTGGGAGAAGATCAAAGCTCCATGCGAGAGGAAAAAAGTAGGAAAATGTACATCTGAACAATGTGTGTAACTTTTCTCTTATAATTAGTAGAAATTCATAACATGAAGTACAAATGAACCATGAAGTTACAATTTTTCAAAAAGTGTTTTTTCTTTTTATTCTTTTAAGCACATCTCAATGTACAGGAATATAGTACCAAGCAATATTTTCTATTATGGAAAGTCACGACATAAAAAAATAGGGTACAAAAACCAGCTATTTCATTATGGACAGTAACATTTTATTTAATTAATTAATTAATTTAGTAAGTTAGCTTTTTTTTTTGAGGAAGATTAGCCCTGAGCTAACATCCATTGCCAATCCTCTCTCTCTCTCTCTCTCTTTTTTTTTTTTTTGCTGAGGAAGATTGGCCTTGAGCTAACATCTGTGCCCATCTTCTTCTACTTTATATGTGGGATGCCTGCCACAGCGTGATTTGATAAGCAATGCATAGGTCTGTGCCCTGGATCCGAACTGGCTAACCCTGGGCCACCAAACTGGAGCACGAGAACTTAACCACTACGCCACTGGGCCTGCCCCAGTAACATTTTATCTTAACTCCAGAGACACAAAATATAACATTAATCTTGTGCAATAGAAAAAACAGTTACAGGGGGAGAGAGCATAAGAAAGACCAAATATCCACCAAGTAGATTCCATGTGGTTTATAACGTTTTAAAATATTTATAACTTTTTAAATTGGGCAAATTTGGTCAAATTTTAAAGTATTATTTTATCTACCTGAGGTTGATGTACAATAAGGTGTTAGGTGTTTAAACAAACATTTAACTCTTTCGTATTTTCCATCTGGAGTGAAAATTAACTCTAAAGTGGAAACAACTTAGCAGAACCCTCTGCTTTGGTTGTGGCTTTGCTCAAAAGGCCTGCATGTCTCTCTAAAGCTTTCAGAAATTGACTCAAATTCCTTTGCTGAATGTATTGCAATATTCCATTCTCTAGGACAGGACCTGGCACATAATAGGTGCTTAATAATTTTCTGGCTCACTGTCCCCTATAACATTTCTTGTCTTACATACCTTTAGTATTTAATATAGGTTAGTTTATATTATTTTATTTTTATGGATCTGTTTGTTCTTTCTAAAAACAGATTGCACATTAGAACATTTCAGGAGCCAGGCCCCTATCCCAAGTGGAGAAAGTTCTGACACAAAACCAAAGTAGGACCCATAAAGTAGAATGACTCAGCCTGTAGACAAGATTCTGTTTTTCAGAGCCACTCGATGATGTTTTCAGTGCATATCTACCATGGGGAGTGCACTGAACGTCATACAAGGTAAAGTTCATAGGCTGTAAATATACCCAAATAATAAATTATTTGCTCTAAAATATTTCATCCTGCATTGCTTTCTCTGTTCACAAGGCCAAGACCTTCCACTGAGGCAGAAAAAAATCAACATCTTATCTGTGGGATTAAAGTCTTTTAATTCAAGTTGGAATTTACCAAGAGAAGTAGCAATCAAATTTAAGGTGAATAAACCATTCTGGCTACTAAAATCTCTCTTAAAGTATGTATTCCCTAGATGAGCTTCAATTCTATTCCTACCTTCAAACACGGAGCTTAGGCACTTGAGTAGATATTTTATTTATACTTACGGAATAAGTAAAACAAAACAAATAATTTTTCAACTCCAAAGGATCAAAGACTATCTTAGCAGGCTCAAACCTCTTTCTGATCTGTTCGTGATTTTCCTCTAACTCTAACGTAGACGCTGGGATAGCTGGTTCAGAATCTTGACTTTCCTGTTCATCAGCCCTCTGTCCTTAGATTTAACTTAATTCTGAGTTTTAAGTTGCTCGAATGTAGAAAATGACAATTTTCATGGCTTGCTCTCTTGGACACTTTTTTAAAATGAGAAAAAAGAAAGGTAAAGCATTTTAAAAGATGCTTATCCTCATCATAATCATTATGCTCACCATCATCATCATTTTCTTCGTTTTCCTGCCACAAAAACCTCTTTCCTAAGAGCCCCGAGAATGACACCTGGCCACTGTTTCAGCTGTTGTTTTACTCCGTTGGTCATTATTTCTTTCTCTCTCAGAAATCTTGAAACCTAACTGAGACTTTGCTGCCCACTGCAGGAAGCAATGGGGAGAAATCAGCTTCCTTCTGCCTGGATTCTTCGGTCGCTTTATCTCTAGTGTTTTGTTGGTTATTCTGTGATGTATTACTTGAAGAATCTTGTTTATAGATATTTTCATCCTGTGAACTCAATACTAGTTTGATACATATAAAGATAACTTTGATCAACTATTATATTCATTGCACCAACTGAGAAAAATGACAGGGAGTTAATGCATATTAACAATTACTTGTTGTTAATTATAATGACAATATAGATATTCACACAAATTTTTGTCCTACCTATTCAGTTCTTATATTTCCTACTTTCCTGCTAATTGTTTAATGAATCTATTCAAAACAAAATGTGCGTTGCCTAGAATGGTGTCGAGTATTATAGTAGGCAATAAATAAATTTTGAATGAATAAATACATGGATCTGTACTAATTTACCAGTACATGTGAAAATCCAAACTAGTCTCATAGCAAGCATGGTCACTAGTTCAGTTTGAACAGGTCCTGGTGTATTTTGGATGAAGAGTGAAGATTTAGTACATGTCATAAATTTATAAAATGAACAAGAGGACGTAATAGGTGAATGCACTGAGGTTTATTTTTAACAGTTCATAGTAGGAGGTATTGGGAACATTTCCTCAAAATTTCTACTATAGTTAAACCTTGTTAGAAGTTTTTTCATGGACTAGAAAAAATGTTCCTTGAATTGTCATTTTATGATGTTCTGTATTACTATCAATATGTGGGTTCTCAGCTGAGGCTTGAAGACATTTTTTTCTTTTATACAAAAGTCTTCAGTTAATTGCATTAGTTATCATGAGATTACATCTTTAAAAATAAAAAGTGTACTGAAGTTCCTTGTAAACTGTGCATGTATTTGGTCTATAAAAGACTTGAAAGATCATAGAATCATAGGTGTATTTTTTGAAAGCTGAAATGGACTTTAAAGATGACAAATTTAAGGAGTTTGTTTTGAATCTGTGCAATTATAATAATGAACTTTAATTCCTTCCTAATGGCCTAGAAGGAATTAATTGGTTATTTCAATATGAGGGTTGATCTTGTTTGGAATTTTAAGAGTCTCTATTTCCCATAATGGGTTCTATCAAGCTTATCTCAAATGTTCTGAAAGCACATTTTAAGAGCCTTCACATTCTCCCTCCACTGAGTCTCTTTCATCTTTCTTCGACATTATTTGCAGTGAAGAACCCATTTTTCTTCCTTTGTAATTTTGCTTTGGTCAAGCTACCATTAATATCTTAGTAACAGTCTTTCATTTCAATTATGTTTCATATACTGAGACTATTTTGTCATTGGAAATCAGATACTATTTATAAAAATCTAGAAACTGTTTTTTACTTAACGGAAGTTACAAGCTATCAGGTTTCTAAATAGCTGCTATGCTGCCATCTTCTGGTTATCTTGTAAGATATTTTTAAAGCTTATAAACTTTACTAAAAACCACCTCTTGATGCAATTTGAAATATTAGAAAAATAAATCCGTATTAAGTTGAAGAACAATTTGAATGATTACAGCTACCGTATCGAGAGTTCATTTGGCCTGGAATCCCAAAGAATAACGATAACATCTTATGTATTTCTTTTAAGTAAAAGTTGAATGGGTCACCAAAGATAGAACAGCGTTTTTATCCCATGATTTTCCCTTGGAGATTAATGAGAAGGTTTCATGACATTTTTCTATCATATTACCTTTTACAGAATTTTTCTCATACCTTTTCAATGTAGCAGCAAGATGAATGCTCTCTGAGTGTGAAACTTTCCCAAGTCCACAATTTCTAGTATTATTAATCAGCGGTGCTATTTAATGGTGTTGTGTGTAGCACTGAACCATTTTGCCAGTTTAATCGCCTTGTTTTCAGTTTAGAACTCTGCCAGCACCTACAGTAGCAGGACAAGGCAAAGGACCACAAAAGGATGGCTGGAGAAGCCAGGGTTTCATGTCTTTAAGAGCTTTTGCATTTTTAGGGATCCTTAAAACCTATAGAGCCTGATTTTTTTTATGTTAGTTTAGTCTAATGAGTTTCAATATTTTTTGTTTGTGTGTGTATGTGAAAATCCCCATTTGCTCCACTAGCATTCTCAAGTCAGTAGCCTTGAGACACACAATCATTCATAGAGGAGATGAATTGATGTCTCACACTGAAAACTGATTTCAGAATGTAAGATATTACAGACATTGCTTCAAAGTCAAATCAGGAACAATGTCTTCAAGGCCTACCTATGCTCTTTCAGATGACTATATGAGAGTATAAATCATAATAGCTCATTGAAAATCAGAATGCAAATGGCCCCAGTAAATGTTTGGCAACAGAGGATTTTCTCAACTGTTTATTAAGTGCAATCCAAAACCTAAAACAGCTGAGACAGGTACTAATTTTGTCCCTGTTATTAGTAATTAGTGATGAAATTTAATGGTGTTTGTAAGTAGCTCTCAAGCGTTTGCCATATTAAACAGGGTTTAAACATAAGGGGCCATTAAAATGCAGTTTTTAAGCTTAATAGACTTGGGCAAACAGGGATTTTGAATAATCAACACCTCTGAGAGCATATGCCAAGTTTAAATGACAAAATCGGCCCATTTATTGTGGGCACAGAGATGACCTTGTAACTGCTGGATACAGTGTGCATTTATGTGAATTGTACCATACCCAAATGGTAGATAACTATTCTGTTTACTAAACTGTAAGGACCTGAAATTCCTGTCATTACTCTGCCATGGCAAAATTATTTTTTAGTGTCCTATATTCACAAAAATTGCTGTTATCATACGTTGATAGATATCAATTGAATGGATATTCTCTCATTCCATAGCTTTTATACTATGAATAAAACAGACATCTTTATAAAATGTGGTGGCTGATCCATTTGAGGTTTCTGGTTTTTTGTTTTTTTCAATAGTTAAAAAAACGTCTTTCCTAATACCCACAAACAAAATGTAATACTCTTACCTGAGTCAAACTCATGGCTTTGTGTATTCATTAGCGGGAAACTAGCTGAACTTAAGTATTAAAACACCCATGCATATGTCTACATTATAAATAAGATTAAATAGATAGATACGTTTGTCAATATCCCTCTACTATGTCTCTTTTGTGCTTTTAAGAAAGATTATCCCTATCAGGAAAAAGCCTAATAAATTATTATACTCAAAATTCATTCCTCTGATACACATCCTAAACCTAAGCACAGAGGGGGAAAAACTAACAATTTATTCAATGTTTAAAAAAAGAGTTTCAAATTCAACTCAAGACAGATCATCTTAGAATAAGGCTACATAACAGTAAACGTATCTCATTTTCTTCTCTTTGTTAGTCCCTAGAGGATTTCCATTAGTTTAATCTCAAATTCCAGTTTACTTTAAGAAAACGTTATAAAGGATGCAATAAATATTCAGATAAAAACTTTCATCACTACAAAGTTTTGGAGGATAAAATTGACTTTTAGTTGCATGATAGAAAAATTTTAGGAAACGCAACCTACTACTTCTTAAGATAGAAGAATAATTAAAAGAGCTCGAGAATAACCAAAAGGAGTAAGAAATACCGGGATTGAATGTAATTCCCCTACGCGTATCCATCTGTTCTACGCCAGGCACTATGCTAGATCAAACACACAACTGTGCCCAGCACATTTCCTGCCTTCAAGGTGTTCAGAGTCCATCAAAGGACTTAGACAGGGAAACTCCTAACTAGTAAACAGTGTAATAAGGATATTGAATACAGTGTTTCAAAAAGTGTAGATTAAGGGCCCATTAATGATGCCTGGGATGACTGAGAAATGCCATGTGGACTGGGGCCTTAAAGGATGCTTAGATTTTTGCCAGATAAAGGAGTGGGTATTTGAAGAAACAAAAGTGGCGTAGTTAAGAGTTTGGAGTCTTTAAAGTTGACGTTTATTTGGTGGGCAGGTCATAGGGATGGCGATCTTGTCAGTAGGGCTATTGCAGAGAAGGTATGTGGGAACAACGTAGGGGACAAAAACAGAAAGGTGAGGGAAGGACCTTGAATGTTAAGCTAGTCAGACAACAGGGAGAATTAAAACTCTTTAAGGAAGGGATGTGTCTTGATGATAATTAATAACTAACATTATTCATTGGCTATTTTACGTGTGAAATCTAAACTGATCTTCACAGCAGCCCTAAAAAAGACGTACTATGTTCCTCATTTTACAAAAAGTAAAACCAAGGTCTATAGAAGAGGAATATTTTATCTGGAATCAAGTAGGTAGTAAATGACTCAACCTGGATTTCTCTCTAGAGGTCACACTCATGTACTCTGCTAAACTGCCAACTTGACCAGACTGGGTTTTTGAGTGAGAAAAAATTAGAGAGAAGAGACCCTAAAAGCCAAAGAGAACAGTTAAGAAGATGCTGCCATAATCTAAACCAGAAATATCACAGGTCTAAATGAACACAGGGAGAGGCTGGGCGGGAGGCAGCTTTACCGGGAAGCCAGGAAGCTAGAGCTTCAGGGTCCTCACTGGCACAGGGCCTGCCAAGGCCCTGGGAAGAGCCTCAGCAGGGCTTCACATGGTCATATACCTTTGTAGCATTTGCAAATGCATTAACCACAAATGGTTAATGCTGCTGTGTCTTTTGACTCTGACTTCCGGTCTGTCACATTTTTGCTCCCATCCTATGGTGTTGGAAAGGTCACGTTCATTTGGCAGTCTGTCTAAAGTGCTATTTGGGGCATATATTTAGCTTGGAAATAGTGGGGTCTATTATGCAGTTTTGCAATAACATCCCTGCATAAGTAAGTTATGGAAAACTACCCCGTTGTAGGAAAAGTTATCAGGAATATTCCTGGGTGAACTCATTTAGATTTGAGATATGAAGTTATAAGGTCAGAGGTCTGATTGCAAACAGTTTGGAGGTCCGTTGGCACTCAGCACAGGAATTATATGGATAGTGGAAGACAAAGGAATGGAACCAGAAACAAGTCTGAGGAAAATTTGAATCATCATGCAAGTAAATAATAGGCAGAGTACTGTGTTCTCACTGACACTTAGTCAAAAAGGGACGTCAAAGAGGGAATACACCGTATAGGTAATGGAACATATACAATTATAAACATGCCATCATCTTTCTTTTCCTTCCTTTTTTTGGTGGGAATCAAATGAAATAGGTTTGATCAGCATTTCTTTGTTGTAGGGCATACACTACAGCAGTACTTCAAACAGCAAATCAGCCTACGTACTCAGTTGGGTGTTTTATGTTTCCCATTGTATCAGATCATGTCTTAGTGCAGCTGACACATCTTCTCCTGACAATGTCTGGTGGTTCCAGACTAAACAGCAAGTAAAATTGCCACTGACAGCAAAATGATCAAACCATACTAGAGAAAAGACAACTATGTTTCCATTCTCTATAAAAAAAATGGTATACAAGATTGTTGTCATGTGAAGAGGTGATTGATGTGTATACAACCAAAAAAATAAAGGAAGAAAAATGTTATGGAGTTGTGTCGACAAAAAGGTAAGGTTGTTTTTCTGAATTTTGAAGTATTTGTCAGTCTTTTTACACATGCAATTTGTGATTACTCTTTTTCTAATTAAATATAGACTTTCAAACAAAGTTTCGTATTCTTAAAGAGGACCCCCAAAATTATATCAAGCTTTGTCCTACAAAACATGGATTTATCTTTGAGTCAAAAGAAAACAAGAACAGTAACAAAGAGGCTGGGATATTTCACAAACTATTTTTTTTTTTTTTTGAGGAAGATTAGCCCTGAGCTAACTACTGCCAGTCCTCCTCTTTTTTGCTGAGGAAGCCTGGCCCTGAGCTAACATCGTGCCCATCTTCATCTACTTTATACTTGGGATGCCTACCACAGCATGGCATTCCAAGTAATGCCATGTCTGCGCCCCGGATCCGAACCAGAGAACCCCGGGCCGCCAAGAAGCAGAATGTGTGAACTTAACCGCTGTGCCACCGGGCCAGCCCTCTTGAGGAACTTTAAAAAGACAAACTTGCTAATATTCTGTAAGCGAACAGAGTGAAGAGTCAGAGAGAATTCCAGGGTGACTTCTGGGTTGAATACTGAAAAGGATTCTGAGTTTGCATAGAAAACAGTTAAATTTCAGACATATTATGTCTGAAGAATCAAGGAAAGATCTGAAAGAAAATATACAGGAGGAAATATGCAAGAATATATACAGGAAATATGTGGCTCTGATGTTCAGGAGATAATAGAAAGTAGTCATTAAATTTTTTAAAGACTTTATATTTTTAGAACAATTTTAGGTTCATAGTAAAAGGAGAAAGTACAGAGGTATCCATATATCCCCTTTCTCCACATAGGCCTGGCCTCTTCAATTATCAACATCCCTCACCAGAGTGGTATATGTGTTACAATTGATGAACTTACATTGACACGTCATAATCACGCAAAGTCCACAGGTTATACTCAAGTTCACTCTTGGTGCTGTAGTTCTATGGATTTAGACAAATTTACACAACATGACAGTATTATACAGAGTACTTTTACTGCTCTAAAAATCCTATGTATCACCTATTCATCCCTCCCTATTCCCCCAACTCCTTGAAACCACTAATGTCTCTACTGTGTCCATAGTTTTGCCTTTTCTCAAAAGCCATGTAATTGGAAACATACAGTATGTACTCTTCTCAGTTTGGCTCCTTTCATTTAGTAATTTGCATTTAAACTTCCTCTATGCTTTTTCATGGCTTCATAGCTTCTTTTTTTTTTTTTTTTTTGAGAAAGATTAGCCCTAAGCTAACATCTGCTGTCAATCCTCCTCTTTTTGCTGAGGAAGACTGGCCCTGAGCTAACAGCCATGCCCATCTTCCTCTACTTTACATGTGGGACGCCTACCACAGCATGGCTTGCCAAGCGGTGCCATGTCCGCACCGGGGATCCGAACCGGTGAACCCCGGGCTGCCGAAGTGGAACATGCGCATTTAACCACTTCACCATCGGGCCAGCTCCCATAGCTTATTTCTTTTTAGCACTGAATACTATTCCATCGTCTGGATGCACCACAGCTTATTTATCCATTCATCTACTGAAGGACATTTTGGTTGCTTCCAAGTTTGTGCAATTATAAATAAAGCTATTATAAACACCCATGTGCAAGTTTTGTGTGGACTTAAGTCTTCAACTCATTTGTGTAAATATTGTGGAGGATCAGAATTTGCCATCCCAAAATGTGTCAATTTGGCTTGATGATTTTTAAGGAAAAAAACACTCAGAAAGAAACTTTGACCTTCCCTTTAACTGCCTAAAAGAATTTAAGATAGAAAACCTGTTCCAGGAAGGAGCTAATACCATAAGATAACTATATTATAACACAAACCAGGTGTGGTAGACAGGGAGGAACCTAGCAAGGCCCATTTTATCAAAGTTCTCTATAGGGTCCCACTGTTTATAGATGGCCCAGCAAACATTTGGTTACCAAACATTTGCTTTTCCATTTCCATGTGAATTGCCTTCCTCCCCTTTGAAGTCCAAACCACTATGCCCAACATCCTCCTTTGTCTTTAGAAGAAGACAGTATTTAAAGTGGTGGCTTCAGTCATTTTGGTGAGTTACTCAGTTTTCCTGGGTTTCTCCCATGTATACATGATCCTAAACTTTGTTTGATTTTTCTCTTGTTATTCTGTCTCATCTCAATTTAACTCTCAGACTACCCAGAAGAACCTAGAGAGGAGAGGAATAGTTCTTACTCCTCTACAAAATCAAGGAGCATGATTGCTGGATTGGATGGTAAGAGCATGTTTAGTTTTGTAAGAAACCAACACACTGTCTTCCAAAGTGGCTGTACCATTTTGCATTCCTACCAGCAAAGGATGAGAGTTCTGGTTGCTCTACACCATTGTCAGCACCTACTGTTGTCAGTGTTCCAGTTTTTGGCCTTTCTAATAGCAATAGTGTAGTAATATCTCATTGTTTTAATTTGTATTTCCCTAATGAATATATGATATGGAACATGTTTTTATATGTTTATTTGCCGTTTGTATATCTTCTTTGGCAAGGTAGCTGTTAAGGTCTTTGGCCCATTTTTTAACTGGGCTGTTTGTTTTCTTAAGTTTTAAAAACTCCTTTGGATATTTTAGACAAGTCCTTTATCACGTGTCTTTTGCAAATATTTTGCCTGAGTCTGTGGCTTGTCTTTTCATTCTCTTGACATTGTCTTTTACAGAGTAGCCATATCAGTTTGAGGGAAATAAGCCTTTGGTGGTAGTTCAAGCTAAAAAAGTGGATGAGAATCCCCAGAGAGGAAATGTACAGTTGGAAGAGATGAAAAGAAAGTATAAAAACTGAGGATTTGGATGAGGAGCCAAAGCACAAGAAGCAAAAAATAACTTCTGAAAAGTAGGCAAAGTATTAGTAGAAAGTTGAATTTGGAAGCTAAGGTTAGAAAGGACTTCAGGAAAAATCTAAAAATATCAAAGTCTCCAAGGATGTAAAGACAATGAAGGCTGAGTAAAGGATGCTGATTTGAATATTTAGGAGCTTCCTGGTGAACTCAATATGATTAGTTTTTGTCAAGTATTGGGAATGGAAGTCTGAATATAATTAATTGAATAGTAAATGGGAGATAGAAGAGCAAAGGCAATGGGCACCTTCTGCACTTTCAAAAATATATGGGGAAAGAATAAAAACATTCTAGAAGAAAATGTTACTATTAGGTAGAGTATCATCAATTTTGTAATTAAAAAATGTAACATGTTTATGTAGTAATTGGTTTTACATCAAAAAGTTAATACTCTTACCCTTAGGTAAATAAATTTCAGGCAATTTTATTGTTTTTAATTTTTTTGTGTGTTTTCCAAATTTTCTACAAAAATGAATTTCCTTTTATAATAATATTATAAACTACATATTCATAAAATACATTTATAAAATATAAAAAGAGATGAATTAGTTGTTGCTTAAGGAAGAGGCTGATGTTTAAGACAGTTTAGATTGAAGAGAACATGCTGGAAAAGAGAGTTAAGATAAAAGATGAATAAAAAAGGATAATAGATGGAGGATATACCTAGACAAATTAGAGATGGTAGAGTGAATAACACAAAAATGAAAGGGCTAGGCTTGATAAAAAAGATCATCTTCTCTCATAAAGTGGGGAAGGAAGTAATAATGATGTTAGAAAATGGGAGGTTTAGGGGAAAATGGAAGATAAATGGTTAAAGTCTGAACACACTAATTTTCTTGACATTATAAGAGACTCATATGGCAGCAAAATTTGAGAAAGTCAGAAGAGGGTTGGAGCCTCAAAGAATAGCCACCAGAGAGAATGGACAAGGAAGGGAAATATAACAAAGAAAAAATACCACATATTATTGAGAGTCCAAGCCGAGTCAGATAATCATAAATTTTAACAGAGCAAATTAATATTGCTATGCTATTTCTTCCAGTAATAGCATGTAGCAGCCTAGAAGCAGAAATGAAGAAAACAGTGGATGTTTGGAATAAGCCGTATATGGAGAAGAGTCAACAAGAACTGAGTAAAGTAGTTCATGAGAGGGCAGGTGAAATGAACTATTTGTGAGCCAGGCCTGGCAAAGATGGAAGTAAAATGAGATGGAGTCCGTGGAAATAAAGAGATAACCAGAGATTAGAGTAATGTCACCCAAAGCACCAAAGTGTGACGGGCGGCAAACTAATCCCAGGGAAAATGGGGGAGAGAGATTTTGTAATCAGTTAAAGTTGGAAAATTTTACATATTAGATCCACATCACAGGAATTCACAGTCTAAAAGTGTACTAAAAGTTATAGGAATTACCACAGAATTGAAACTTCTGTATCTTACCTACAATTTTTCAAAGTCATTAACTATGAAATTCTTTCCGCTGTGCATATTTTTGAAATAAAACAACTAATTTTCATTTAGGAAATAAATGAAGAAGACTAAGTCAGGTTGATGAGTCTTCCAAATGTTAATAAATTATGTGGCGGAATAAGTTTTGGACAGAGAGTTTAATTTAAAAGTTAAAGATTTTATATAGAAAGCCATTATAGAATAAATTAATCAAAAGAATGAAAATGAAGGCGATTGGCATTTGAGAATCTTGAGTATAGAATATCATTCAGAGGATATGGAGGTTGCCCGCAGTCTTCTGAAGGTGGAAAGGCAGAAAGAAAGACTGAATGGCCAGGATCAAAGACTCCAAGAATTTTGAAACAATGATACACTGGATTCCGTAGGCTGCGAATGAGGAGTCATATGACATACGATACGTGTCGTCAGTTTGATATTCCAGAAACACTAATGAGAACCCAAAAAACCCCAACTGTTACTGAGGTCAAATTCATAGAAAAATGAGCAGTTCTCTTTGCAATTTTTTTTTAAAGAAAGGGGAGGGGCATTAGAGGCAGGCAAGGCTTAGATAAAATTAAAAGCTCTAGTATATAAAGAAAGTAATTGGGGAGAGAATGATGTTCTAATAAGCATAAACAGAGTTAAGATATGAAGAAAGTTTAGGGCCTTACCCAGAAGACAAAGCAAGGACAACGAAGAACTAATCTAAAGGGATGTGAGCCTGTGAGACAGTTGTTTGGCTGAAGGGCTTTCATTTTGAACTTCAATATTCACAAAGACATACACACACAAAAGACTTAGAAATCCAGAGAAAAAAGACATAGATTAAACCTGCTTTAAAGTACAAACAGAAACCTCTTGTAGTCTGCAAATTTCCTTTTTCAACTCTTCCTAAAGGGGATCAGCCACTTGAAATTCCTAAATTGCACACCTAAAATATATATATATTTAATTCCAGAAAACATTTCTGTCACAGTAAGTGGAGTAAAATTTGTAAAGTAAAATACATCCGGGAAATCCTGTGTACTACATCTCTCTCAGATTATCTTAATGTCCACTTGTGTTATAAAATGCCTGACATATCTTCCAGTTTAGGAAAAAAGAATTGACTTGTTAGTTGCATTTAACACTGCTCAAACTTATATGAACTCACTGCCACTTGGAAAAAGGGAACTAGAGTGACCCAGAGTTCACATTCCTTGGGAGAAAATGGCAACAGCAAAGGGTCACTTGATTATTTTCAAAACACCTTGAAATGATTTATAACTTTTAAATATGGACCAGTAAAGTAAGAAGGCATTATGAGAAACTAGATGGCTCAAGGAAAGAAGGACCATTGTCTATAGATCATGAGTTCCGGGAATGAAGAAATCACTTGTTTGATCTTTGTAGCTCAGTCTAGCACATAGTAAATACTCAGTGAATGTATTTTGACTGATTGAGTGGTACTTCATTAATATTAGGTATTAAATTATACTTTGCCCAGTTCATGTGATGTCTAAAGGGCCATAGATATACCATTAAGATCATATTCACTGTTTAAATGTCAATAAATGTGGTCATCCACATTTCTAGCTATAATGATACATATACCAAACAATTTAAAGTTTGCAAATGAGTCACTCAAAAATTTAATGAACATTTCTTAAGACATGTGCAACACAAGCATTTATATCTCTAATGCAAGAAGATAAATGATTAGTAGAGCTTTTTGACAACTGCTCAAGCATAATCTCTTGGTTCTATACTAAGGGTTTAGAATGCATTTAAATAAGAAAGACTTATAAATGAAAGAGCCACTTGACTACTTCTTTTTCCGTTTGAGAAGGAACAAAGAATCACACATTATTTAAAAGTCATCTTCTATCACGAGTAAATATTAAGCACTTTCATCATCTAAGAACTCTGAATTTTAACGTTCTTTTTAGTGACAAATATAAATGGGAATTTTTTTTATTGGTGAGTTCCCAGAATACATTCATAGACAGGAAAATCCCTTCATACTTGTAAGTCTTCTCTCTGATGAAGTAAAGCTACCAGCTTAAAGCTAGCCCTCTTTTCTCTCTGCTGTGTCAAGTCTAAGCAAGCTAAAGAGGATAAAAAAAAACTCCAATACCAAAGAGGAAGAAAAATGTAAAACTCCAAAGGGATTTCCCTTTTGTTAAAGGCTGCCCTTCTATAACCTATTCGGAGTTTAAAAACCATGCTAATCTCACTGTGGCTCTTATTACATCACTTTGGTTGTCAATTTTAAATAATCTGCAGAAAGTTGAGTTTCGCAAAGTAAATAAAGGAAACATCCCTGTGGCCTTTGGAGAGTAAGTCAACAAATGCTCTGCTGGATTAAGAAAAGCAATTTCATTTGGGATTCTGAGGATCTAGTTCCATTTTACTGACCGATGGGTCAAAAATCATTCACGTTTATAAAGTTTACAATTCCACTTGTTAGCAGAATTTAACTTACTGGTTGTTAAAGATTAAACTCACTAAACAGTAAGAAATTAATTAACTGCCTCTCAAGAAATTGGCCGAACCATGGCATGACTTTTTTTTTTTTTTTTACTTTACTTTTTTTTTTTTTATTAATGTTATGATAGATTACAACCTTGTGAGATTTCAGTTGTACATTTCTGTTAGTCATGTTGTGGGTACACCACTTCCCCCTCTGTGCCCTCCCCCCACCTCCCTTTTCCCTGGTAACCACCGATCAGATCTCCTTCTCAATATACTAATTTCCACCTACGAGTGGAGTCATATAGAGTTCGTCTTTCTCTGACTGGCTTATTTCGCTTAACATAATACCCTCGAGGTCCATCCACGTTGTTGTGAATGGGCCAATTTTGTCTTTTTTTATGGCTGAGTAGTATTCCATTGTGTATATATACCACATCTTCTTTATCCAATCATCAGTTTCTGGGCATGTAGGCTGGTTCCACGTCTTGGCTATTGTAAATAATGCTGCGATGAACATAGGGGTGCAACGGACTCTTGAGATTTCTGATATCAGGTTCTTAGGATAGATACCCAGTAATGGGATGGCTGGGTCATAGGGTATTTCTATTTTTAACTTTTTGAGAAATCTCCATACTGTTTTCCATAGTGGCTGTACCAGTTTGCATTCCCACCAACAGTGTATGAGGGTTCCTTTTTCTCCACAACCTCTCCAACATTTGTCACTCTTGGTTTTGGATGTTTTCATGGCATGACTTCTTACAGGTTTCCCTATAAACCAGAAGAATGCTTCCTATGGCATTTCCATCAGAATACATTTTGGTACAAACCTCAGACACATAGTACCCACAATCAAAATAGTATAAATGATAAGAGTTAGAGAGTATAGTTCAGTTTACATGAGAATGGAGTCAGCCTGGGTAATTTTCAAAAGTATCAGGACATAGAACAACAAGTTGATGAATATTGAGGAAAAGAATGTCTGTTTCCTCCTTAGGATCTGGAGTCAACTCACTACTTCATATAAGGCAATAATTTGCTCCTCAGCCACATAACCCAAACTTAAGGTCTGGGTTCCAGCCATGTCTATTTATTTATACCTCTGCTCTGCAGCCTAGAGATTCATATGCTTAGGGACTTTGTGGGTAAGCCTAGTCATATAATAAATCACCTCACTAAATGACAAAGCCCAAGAGTTCAGGAATTGACTCTCTTGTTCAACTTTGCATCCCCAACATGTAGAACAGGGTCTAACTTATAGGTGGCTTTCAATACATATTTGTTGAATGAACACACCCATCATTTTTTCCTTGTATATTTTCTCAGGACCTCCAATACATGCTGCCAACTACATCGTACCCCCGAAAAGTCTCTAATTGAGCAAACATTTTCTTATTTTCATTCTCTATCTAGAGATATATGTCATATACAACATGTATATAATCTATATACTTAACATGATTCAAAAGAAATATATATGATATGTAATATAATAAGAAATACATATATTTCTTTTGCATCATGTATAATTTGGGCTACTTACAGGAGTACCAAATGCTATACTGATCTTATTTAATCATTATAAACATTGTCAGATGATCAAATATACTATTATTAAACCACACAGTGTTTCTTGGAAAACCAGCTCCATAAAGTACTTTAATGCAATCAAGCAAAACCTTTCTAAAACATACCTTGTTGGATATCCATTTCTGCTCAATTATTCTAAATTCCAGAAGCTATTATTAGGAAAATGTGTTGCCAGCCATGTAAGGATTATGCAAGTAGAAAAGATATGCCAAATCACTTGAAATGTTGAGAGAATGTTAAAGGAGCTATTTGGGGAAAATACTAATGTTGCTATTGCCCTGACATAACTGAGCTCTCTGATAAACAAGGCAAGTCAGTAAAATGTCCAGTGATCATTTTCATTGGCTATAAAAACCATCAAATTCTTATAAGAAACAAAATTTTTCATCATTCTCAATATAATAGCAGAACTGAAGAAATTGTATTTTTTCATTAGGTTGGCCCTTAATATCTGAAATTCAGAAATAATTATCTTTCTTTTTTTAAATAAATGGGACATTATCTCCAACAATAGTTAGCAATCATTTCTCCATATTTTTTCACTTCAGATACAGCACTAAAATTTTCACCCTTTGTAGTGAACCTCCAGAATAGATGAAACCTCCTGGACAGCAGGGTTAGCACTATTTTAATTAGGCACCTTACAAATAACTGGTGCTTTCTTAATTTCTAGGATCTCTGCCTAGTATGCAAATGGCAATTGTGGAGGAAAAATAGAATTTTTAACTTAAAAATGCAGTAATTATTATTATTATTATTATTATTATGGCTGTCAGAGAAGGGACTATTTCCCCCTCTTATTAATGCATGCTATTATTAAAGATGAAAACAGCAAATCAGAAAAAGAGGAACTTTTCTTTGTTGAGGAAGACTGGCCCTGAGCTAACATCTATGCCCATCTTCCCCTACTTTATACGTGAGACACCTGCCAAAGCATGGTCTGCAGCTGGGATCCGAACTGGTGAGCTCCGGGCCGCCAAAGCAGAATGTGTGAACTTAACTGCTGTGCCACCGGGCCAGCCCCAGAATTTATTATTTAAAGGGAGCTCATGAGTGTTCTGATGGTGGGCTTGAAGTATTTTAGTGGGATCTGAAAAAGAGCCTGAAAGTAGTTTCACAATAATTTAGAGAAGACAGGACATCTAGATTTTATTTAGTGTTACATCATCTCAGAAGAGGTTTTCAGGTACCTATCTTAAGTGAGTTCTTTTATCTGAGCAATGGAAATAGGACATGGATTCATATGAATGCTTGCTACCCTCCAATGTTCAAACTTACACCATCGGAAATATGGGGTATGAGTTACTTTCTTAAATTTGGCAAGGTTATCTGATGGCTGTTTTGGATCAGATTTTAAACTCAGGAGAACTGTTTTTCACTAGAATTAAGTACTATAATTATATTCAGTCCCACCCCTCTACATTCCTCTTTTACTCTGAGAGCTATTTTAGCTGAAAGAAGCGTCATCTCGGGACAGGAGAAGATAATTATGTATTTGTGCAATATTTCATAATATGGTAGGACACTGTACTGTGTCCCCCTTCTAAAGCCCACCTGTGGGAATATGGATCAACATCCCAAAAGCCATTGACGTATACATGAATGCATCTGAGACACAGGTAATTAACTGATTTATAAAAATGTTTTACAAAGGTAAATTTGATGTCTGCTAATATTGTAAATATACTAAGGTATTCTAAAATTCCTGGAGTATAAAAAGTTTCATATGGCTTTTAAATGACATTACAAATTTTTAATTGGAAAGGTACAGTTGCCTTCCCATGTCTCTATTTTGAGGAAGACTCTCAATTTTTATTCCAATCAGTGCTTGGGACAGTAGGTGTTCAATAAATATTTTAAAAATAAATATGTGTATGATTATAAATAAAATTGCATATGACTGAGGGGAAATTACATTAAGAAACAAATAAAAAGGCATAGAATCTAAACAAAACTTTGAAAGCATGAAGCTTTCTTTTTTGGCAACTATACACTTGGAAGAGACAAGTGGGGTGAATTTTTTATATATGAATTGTTTGATTACAATTTGGTGACTCAAAATAAAATTTTTAATCTTATGCTTCATTCTACCCACATTTTACATATGCATTTGAAATATTTACCGCACAGAAGAAATTCTTTGATAATTCTCATTATTTCATATTGCTGTCCTAAAGCTTAAATGATGATTGTGCATAGAGTGTGTTTCAGACTTAGTAATAGTAATGTCTTACATTTGTAAAATATTGTATACTTCATGTACTGTCATTATGTAATGTCTAAATTGACCTTTACAAAGACTTTGCAGTTAAGTATGAATATTCTCATTTTAATAAGGAACAATAAGTACCATAGTAGTTAGGAGCATAGACTCTGGAGCCAGGCTTACCTGGGTCTGAATCCTAATTCTGCCATTTACTCTGTGACCTTGAGGAAATGTCTCAACACCTTCAAGCCCCAGGTGAATGATGTAAACAAACTCACAATGTTCATTTAGGACTGGAAGAGATAATGCAAAAAGTGCTAAACCCAGTGCTCATCCCCCAGCAAGAGCACAATAATGATTACATTAGTAGTAATCACTGTTAATAAAGGATTGGACCGTTAGTTAAGTGACTTGCTGAGAAACAACAATGGCAGACCAGTGGCAGCATGGGTAGAGCAGCAAGGAACAGCTTAAGCTCAAAGCAGTCTGACTTGACAGACTTCCTTCTTAGACCACTACTCTGCCAGCTCATTTAAGTGGAAATCACATTAAATGTGAGAATTTGCTACCTGAAGGAACGCTTTCATATTGATTTTCACAAAATAAAAAAGTGTAATTTGAATATTTAAAACTCTTGTCATCTATTATAACTCAGGGTTTATACATATTGAGATTTCTTAAAGTACACTTTTATACATTCATTATTTGTGCTAGAAAAGCTGTTCATCAGGGAAAACAAGATGCTAACTTTTTCAACTTAAAAAGCAGTTTGGTTAAAATGCTGCCTAATTACTCTATTCACAAAGGCAGAATGACCTTTGCAATATGTGTTTATCAGCCTCTCGCTCATGAACATTAATGCTGCTCTTGAACTCAAAAAGGTACTCCTCTAATGAATGAAAAAGCTTAGGAGCACCATCATCAATGGACTTTTGTAAGGGAAAATAGAAAGAAGGAAAAGAATAAGACAAAATAGGACAGAAAGTGTACAAAAAACAAACCTTAAAATGAGCTAAGTTAGTATATTCACTCAAATAGTGGAATAATTTACCCAGAAGAAGCTCTTAAAGGGAACTGTGACCCTTACCCTAAAAATGTTCACAATGCAATGGCCGTTAGATAAACAGGATCACTGGGGAACAGACTAAAATGAGATGGGTTAAATTTACAGAGACAAATGATGGTAAGATGTGTTGATCTTTTGTGAAATGTTGTTGGAGTTACTAAAGTTTGGGGCAAGCAGGTAACAATCTGTCTCTCAGTGGTGTTGTGGCAGACATCCTAAATACACACTGACTTACCCAATATACATTCCCTATTCCCTGTCCTTTTCTTGCTAACACATCCCCCACCACCACCACCTTTTATTCAGAGAAGGACCGAAAATCCTCTGATTTCAAAGAACAGGTGGGCAGGAGATTCAGCTGTAGTTAAGCATGATGAGAAATCTGCTGGGAAGCTTGTGGGAAGATCTCAGAGAAAAGGCAAGAGGAGTGTGAGGAGACGAAGTCTCCTCTCTGACGTCCCCTCCTCCCCTGGCTGAATCAACACTGAAAAACAACCAGCTTTATTTTTCCTGAGAACGTGTAAACTCCTGTTTGTTTAATCCACTTTTAATCAGATTCTCTATTTCTGATGTTTGAAACTGTTCACAACTATTGCATACTGCATAACTGTTATGGATTAGAGGTGATGGAGAGTAAAGATTGATTGGAGAGGTGGATATGAAGCTAACTCTCATGTTCCAAATGTGACTGACCAAGAAGCCTGCCATTCCATTATCAGGAACAGGAAATCAGAAGGGAATATGGTGTCTCTGATGTTACATATATATTTGAGATTGTAATGGAATATTCAGAGAGTTGAAAATTATAAAATATACGCCAAGAGGCAGATAAACAATGGGGGTATTTATGTAGAATTCAACAGCAGATTTGAAATATAAAACCATGGAAGTGGAAGGAATAGAGAGGCAAAAGAAGGTCAATGGCCTTGACAATGTTCACCATTTGGAGGTTGAATGGAGAAGTCAGCTGAAGAGCTAGAAAAATAGATTTGACAATGGAATATGGCTGTCAGATTAGCAAGTGTAGTCACATCTGTGGAGATCAAATCATTAGCAGTCATTTGCAACAGAAGCACAATTCAATCTTTAAGAAAACGATGGGAAGAAATAGTGGTGCTAAGGATTGCTGGCCAAAGGATTTCTAGAGACCTTGGACACTGGATGGGAAGGTCATGCTGTCGCTTTTATCTAGAACATCCTCCTTTCCCTTTTACTTTCACTTCTACTTATCACCTCAGTTACTAATGGTTCCACTTATTCTTCAGCTATTAGTTCAGAAAGCTTACTCTTAATCAGTCCCTTTGCATTACAGGATTATACTTATCAACATTTATAGTACATTAGCATAAGTCTATTTGTCTGTCTACCCACTGGATATATGAGCTTCCTAATGGAACAGGCTAGTCTCGTTAACCTGGAGGGAATGACTTGAGAAACAATCTTGAGTGAGGGATCTTATAACTTTGTAATTGTCACCACCCCCCTTCCCAACTTGTCTGTCCTTTTTGAGCTAGAGTAGTTTACTAGACTGACATGAGAGGGAGCATGGGATTACACAGAAAGATCAGATTTTGAAGCAAAGCAAATCACTTTATAATCCAGGATGTTCCATTTATTAGGTTTTTGGCCTTAGGAAAGCTACGCAAGTATTTTAACCCCCTGATTACTCTTCTATTAAGACAGAAATAATACTAGCTCCCTCCTCTAGTCTCCAGGATTATAATAGAGCCTTAGAGCATATATATTTATATACACAGCTGCCCTATTGTTGGGACAGGATAAATGGTAGGTAAACTGTGGTCAGAATGGATAAGTAGGAGCTGTGGTGGTATACAATTATGCTTCTCTTACATATCCTATGTTGCTTATAAAATTTCTCCCTCTCAAGATAACACTTCTAACACTAAGACAATTTATTTCAAAGAGCAGTCTTTGTTACAGACGCATCATTACAGCTTATAAAAAGAATTAAATTATTTGTTTCCTTGGTCAGTCTGAAAGAAGCTGACAAATTTCATGTCTAATAATCCAGCGTGTTTTATGCTAAACAGATTTTCTGTCAAAAAATCTAAATCAATACATTTAAATTTAGGAAATTGGTTTTCATAAAACTTGTTAATGGGTATTGCCACATTAAAACAAACCAAATTCGTCTTTTATTGGAAACATCTTCATTCAAAACTACCACTTTACATAGTTAATAAATAGCCTCATGTTTACCGTACATGAGCTACCTAATGCATTGCAATTGCTAAAGTGCTTTGGTATGTTTATATAAATCTCACTATTTGAACAATATAATATAGTCCTGTTAACATATTTAAAGGAATATTTCCCTCAAAATGCCTTATTAGCTGGAAAAAGGGAAAGAAAAAGAAAAGACCTTTTGTACATTCTGAAGCAGCTTAAGATACTGCTCGAACTTTTCTAGAATGTCTCATCCCAAGATAGCACTTGTGGCTAAACCACCATCATTACTGAAATAGTTTGTAATGTGCGTAGATAGAGTAATAGCTAGTGAACTAGAAAAGAAGCTGCCACAATAAGAAGTGGATCTCTATTATCCTATGCATGAAATAATAATCACTGCTACCATAAGATTAGAAAAGTCACAAGATATTAATGATAATAATGAACAAAAAAGTTAAAGTTCGTTTTCTCTTAGTGGGACAATTAATGAGAATACGGATGCTTTAACTGCAGATTATTTGTTTATATGAGCAACTGCTGCATTAGAAGACCTGATCAGGAAGCTGTAAATAAGTAAACTACTTGCAGTCAAAAAAATTATCACTATCAAATTAAATGGGCTTCCCCAGGCAAGCTAACATTGCTTTTGCCTGAAGGCCAGCTCAAAAATGAATCATGAGGGAGAAAAGTCAAATAAATAAGATAGATTTTAAATTAATTCTGTGTAGACAAACTTGAAAAATAAACCTTAAAACTCATTTCTAAATTTTGCAACAACAATGATAGTTGACTGTAGGCCGGATTAAGTATTCCTCAACAACCTCCTATTTCTTGCTTTTTAGATTAACATAAACATGATTATGTAATATCAAATCAGCTAGTACACATGGCTATCCCATAGGTCAGATAAAAAGTGATTTTCAACATGAAAAGTGTGTATGAAAGCAATTTGATGATTTGTATGTATTCACTGAACCAGAAGTCAATTGTTTCACGCAACGTTGGCTAACTACTCAAAAAAATTGATTCAAGAATGTCTTTAGAAGCCAAATCTACGAGGTATATATATTTCCTCATCTTGCCAAGTATGAAAGGATATATTGTAAAAGTATATATTGAAAGTATATTGTTAAATGTAAATTAAATAAAATCAAAATTAACTAATTATTTACAATATTTTAGTCCACCAGTTATCCACAGAAAATAAAATTAATGGATTCAGGAATGAGTGGGCATTCTGTGAAGATTATTGGGAGGTTGGTGGGAAGCGTCCATATACAAGAGTGTCTTGAAAGCATATTGGTTGCTGTATCAGGGTCAAAAAGTCAAGGGTGCTACCTCAAGGTTAAATGAATTCAAAGTTAGCTACCTGTGTCTCAGGGAAACCAGGAAAGCTGTGCCTGCTGTTGTGGAGCTGGTTAACAAGATCACTGGGAAGAAGAACCTATCATCTTCAGGAATCCTATAGGCATTTTGGGTATGGAGCTAAAATTTTGATCTCCTCGAGGACTTTCTTCAATCTAATTATAGGCCCTGTCCTTGGGGTAAAGACTTAATGTGTTAAATTTAACTTTGGTTCTCTCACAACGTCCTATTGGCTTGTCTTGGACTCTGCTTGACTAACCTCCTCCTTAGCTGTTAATCTCATAGAGCTGCCATCTAAGTCTCACTCAGGTAGTGAATGACAAAGATTTAAAAAGAATATATGTTTTTAATGGAGACCCACATCGACAAAGTGTCATTTAGACCTAAAAAAATGGATCTTTAAATGATGGGATGTCCAGCCTTGTGGTAGATAGTGTATAGTGTTCTATATCCCCCAAGAAACATGGCATGACTGCCAACATGTAAAGTCAACCTTTGCTAAAGCTTGGGGAAAAAGAGTCAACCCTCTTATCAGGTGAGCATTTAAACCATGTGTTTCACCTGCTCATTAATCAAGCTTTTATGGTAGATCAGAGAACATGAGTCCTAGGAGCTCTAACGTCTTTCTTAAACACAGAGATTCTAGAAACATTATTTACCCAAATAAGTAATATGGATTTTATCAGAGTATATATATAATATATATACAGGAAGGCCTGTAGATAGGGAGAGAGGGAGGGAAGGAGAAAGACCATTTTACGAGACAACATCATAATTGTGATTGCCTTTAGAACAATAGCTACAAACATTATTATTCCAGAGATGGAAACAAATAGCTGTATCTTTTGGTTATTTGCTTGTAGTAACTGACAAAGATGTATTATTGTATACTCATTTAACTGCAAAGTGCTTCACCAACACTTACTACCTAAGTTTCTCATCACAATCCTGGGAGAGTGCCTGATGGGCAACACAC
The DNA here is from genome assembly GCF_041296235.1 of Equus asinus. Taxonomy (NCBI): domain Eukaryota; kingdom Metazoa; phylum Chordata; class Mammalia; order Perissodactyla; family Equidae; genus Equus; species Equus asinus. The sequence continues at coordinate 43,124,267 of NC_091812.1, forward strand.
AGTTGAATAATGCAGCTTCATAGTGATCAAATGAACTTTGAGGGGTTTTGGGAGGCTGGAGGCAGAGGTATTGGTAAGGGGCACCTGGACGCCGATTCTGCCTCTCCCTGCCCCTCCTGTCTTCTCCACAGTGTGAGAAGTATATTTACCGATGCTGATTTTGGCGGGAGAATCAGCATGAATAAGATCTCTGTAACTAGTTCTTTTTAAAGGCTTACAGAATATAAACCCCTCCAGAAGAGGGATGAAGTCCAGGAGAATGTAGACTGAGGTTCAAGAAGAATCGCACCCTGCAGATTTTCTATGATTCTAACCTTGAGTTAAGGACTTTGGCCTAATGATCACCAATTTCTAATGCATGTATAGATTGCTGTTATGTATGTTCTGTTAGTTTTAAAAATATTTTAACCAATTAAATACCAAATGTAATTTAACTTTATTGTGTGAAAGGTATGTATGGAGGTAAGGGTTGGGGGTCTACTTAGACACATGTGTATGTTTCCTTCTAGTCAGTTCACAGCCTACTTGAACCAGCACGTCCTTTGTATTTGGGATGCTTTTGGAACTTCTCTGAATACTCCTTAGAGAAGTAGCTATATAGAAATTTTCAGGTTGGGTATCCAGAATCAGAAAAGCTGAAGAAAAATATATATTACCCATATTCGTGACAGTTGTACACAGGCTATTCTTTCTGCTTATGTTTTCTTTTCAGGCATAAAAAATACTGATATTAGTAATCACATGGATTTTTAAGCATTTTACATCCATTATTAAATGTAACATTACCAACAATTCTCTGGAATAGATTTCTATTATTATTCTCATTTTATTGATGACTTTGAGAGGTAAATACATTGACCAACACCACATAGCTAGGAAGCAGTAAGGCAAGTTTTCACTCATCAATTCCAAAAATAAAGGATATGCATGTGCATGCCTGTGTACGTATGTGTGTGTATGTACTTTACTTATGATTACATACATCTTCAAATTGTGCGCTAATTCAAATCTGTCAGACTAGAGTCTCAAATCATTTCGCTCTTGCAATAGCAAATATTACCTACCTGTTTATTAGCCAAAAGGCAATCATGATGAAGCTATTATAACTCTAAATTTATCACATAAACTTCTTGAAAATGGGTATAAGTAAATGGAATTCAACTACAAATGTCCCATTATCCATTTCTCTATTCTTTTCCTCCTTTTTCTTGTTCAATTGTCTATTTTTATTTTGAAAAGGTATTTTAGCTCATTAAATATTTTTAAATTACAACTCAAATATATGTTCATGATAACACTTAAGATAATCCCAACACATGTAAACATACTATTTATCTTCTGTCTATTCCCAAATGTGCTATTAATACTTTCTTCACTCACTTACGGCTTAAATTTCTTTTTAATGAAACTATATAATATCAGATTAGAATTTGACCTAGCAGAGTATTTCCCAAATGCCATTTCCTTGAGAACTAATCATAATTTTTGTCATATCATGTAACTATCAGCCATATTATAATTCACCTGATATTTTAATTGGCTACTTTATTACATGTATGGAGCTTTATACTGCTGCTGTAATGAAAAACCAATGTAGCTTTTCATTGTTATGAGTTAACCATTAAAATAAATAGAGTAAAAACAAAGGTATATTATTAAATTTTAGCTATCTTTGCCTGTGAGCATGAGACCTATTTTCTCTTTGTTAAAAACAAAGCAATTGGAAATACTTGGGTTGTTAAAGATATACTAGTATAAAAATTAGTGTATATATATATATATATCTCCTGAAGAATCAGAAGAATTGAAAAAATTAAAAATGTAATACCGGGGGCCTGCCTGATGGTGCAGAGGTAAAGTTGACACGTTCCGCTTCGGTGGCCCGGGGTTTGCGGTTCGGATCCCAGGTGTGGACATGGCACAGCTTGGCAAGCCATGCTGTGGTAGGTGTCCCACATACAGAGTAGAGGAAGATGGGCATGGATGTTAGCTCAGGGCCAGCCTTCCTCAGCAAAAAGAGGATTGGCGGCAGAAGTTAGCTCAGGGCTAATCTTCCTCAAAAAAAAAAAAAAAAGGAAAAAAAAGTAATACCTTTCTCAGTATTTGATTTAATGACTGAGAAGATTTTGTGTTTCTCAAATGGAAGTGATGCTAATAATCATTTAAAATCTTGTCTGGTGAAGCAAGGCTCATCACAAAATACAAACTATCTTATACTGGCATTCAACACCTGGTACAAAAATGAAAGGCCCAGAATAAACTTTGAATTAAGACAAAGAGATGAAAGCGAGTTCTGGGACCAGATGATCTGTATTTGAATCCTTACTCTGGTACTTACTGGCTATGAGATCTTGTATAACTGCATTAATCAAAATGAGCCTCAGTTTCCTTATTTGTTAGCAGCCATTGATACTTAGGTCTTAAATCCATTAATGGATTTTTAGTTGCAAAATGTAATAGCATAATTCTATCATTTCTATTTTATTTATTTGCTGGGATAATTTTACAAGACATGTCCCCTATTCTATTTGATTACTCAGTAGTAGAGCCCACATAAGAAAGGCAGGATAAATGCTTGATCCTTTTATTTCATATACTAGTTTTCAAGATGATGATTTAATCCCTTTACATCCTTTGAAAGAAATCAATTAATTTTTAAAACATCATTTTGAACTCACAGATGTATATGTATTTAGTAGTTTTCAGTTCACTGCAATGGCTATATTTATCAATTGCCAATTAACCCAAGAGAGACCTCTTCAAGTTATTTTTTGAATCCTTTTGACATAACCCTAGAGTCTATCGCTTGCTTGCTACCTGATTTGAAAAGATATTCCAGGCTCATCTTGTCCTAAACCTGACATTTCTCTAAGAACCCTTGGTTTCCCTTAATGGAAAATGCTATTTCAATACCACTATCTGGGTGCTGTAGATGTTAATTGCTACTGAATCAGTCATTGCTTCTAGGTCTTTATAGTGGCAGAGCTAGGATACACACACACAAATACACTCATACACACACGCATGCATGTACACACATACTTAACCACATATAAATGTATTTTTCAAGAAAAAAATTTGTCATAAATTAATACTGATACTCCAATGCACATTCAGGACTACAGAGTTTTTACTAAATCTCTTCAATATTGCACCATTCTCCTCTTTTCCACAAAAATCCTGATTTTTGAGGATACACAGGATAAGAGAATGAAAATATCCCGTCATAATTGCTCATTTTCTTTATCCTGTTTACACAGAGGATAGTCTTAGAATAACAACACTAACACTACCACCACAAAGATGATTAACAAAATGTTTTCAGAATTTGAATATATACTCCCATAATCCCCTATTTTTACAGTTGTACTACACAGGCACACACATATATATACACACACATACACATATACATATGCATGTAATGTCTACACCAATATCATGTCTACTCCCATATCATCTATATCTATACTTATAGTCAGGGCATATAGTCACCACATACTATACTCTCTCTCTCCCTATTAATGGTTACTTAGCTTTAGTTCTATGAGTAACTATTCTTTAGATGCTCACCAACAATGTTTATATGTATCTCTAGTCACTTGGTCATCTGAAGCATAGTCTATAGAAAGTTCACAGGAAAACGTCAAGGAAACAATGGAGTTCTTCAATGCTGATTTTTTTATGCTCTTTATAGTTCGAAGTTGGTCTTTCTGACTATAACATCTTTGGCTCACATGGCTCTCATTTTCTGTCCTTGTGTATTGCAAACATGTTACCACATTTTCTTTTAGAATTTGGTTCCTGTTGTCTGATGATAACTTATTTTCTTCCCCTTATTAGTCATTTTTTTTTACATAGGTGTCCAAATGACATGTCGTGCCTTTTTCCTTAGAGTTCAGTATTTTACTAGAAAATTTCTTGTTTTTGGTAATTCCAGGTTGATATCCTTAGGTACATGAAATTATCTTCAACGTGTAGTTTCAAACATCAGGAGGGAGGTTTTCTTGATTATAGTTTTGAGTATTTTCTTTTCCCTTGGTTTTCTTCAGGAACTCCTATTATTTGTATGTAGGATGTTCTTCATATATCTTCAATATTTCTTAATTTATCTCAAATCTTTTTTTTACCTCTTTCATATATTTTCCAAAATGTGTCTCCCTTGTAACTTTCTTGTTCCTGTGCTTTACCTGTTAAGGATGTTTGTTCTCTTGTTCTTCCTAGGTTAGTCTTCACTTCTAAAATGATTCTTCTTTTATTTCCAATACTTTCCTGAACTCTGTCACTTCATTTCTGAGATTTTCTATTTCTGATTAATGTTCTTCTTTACTGGCTTTTGTAATTTTCCTAGTTTCAGGTAGATTATTTTGAAATAGTATGTGTTACAGTTTTGAATCATTTTGTGGGCATGTTTTTCTGGCAAGATTTTATTTTCTGTCATCGGATTCTTTTGAGGATTCAATGAGCTAATCCAGGGGCAGTGCCAGTCACAAAGTAATTTCTCATAATTAACAGATTTTTAGTTCTCCCAATAGTCAATTATTGGTTATAAAATGATGGAAAAGTATATGTACAGGTATTCTACTACTGAATACTTCTAGGATGCATACCGTCTTTAGCAGTGATATTCTATTACAAAACTGTAGACAAATGTGTAATTTACAAATACTTTTAAGAAGATCTTTTGCTAATTGACTGCTAATGAAAGTCTCATGAAATTAAGCATTTTTTTAAACATTTTATAGTTACCCTACCTCGAAGCAATCAATAAACTACTAAAAGTAGTGCTATTAACATGATCTAATTATTGATGACTAAAAATATTTAACTCTTAAAAAGGAGATAACCTGAAAATGTATTTGATATGTTCACTTCCATATATTTTAACAGTTTTCAAATGCAATATGATGTAATTGATAGTTTTTCCATAAAATGCAATGTTTACATAAAGTTATGAGAAAATATCATCTTGCATATTTATTATGTCTACTATTTTTAATATACCTAAAGCAAGTCAATAAAAAGTGTTTGAGTATTTTACTGTTGATGTGTTGTAATGTTTAAAGGGATGAGGTGTAGTAGGAAATAAAATTTTAAAAATATTTGTGTTCATCTACGACATTGCTCTTTATGTTTAGAAGGAACATAAAAGAATATTATATTCAAAAATTAGCAAAGATCAATTCAAATAGCAGTTGACATTTTCTGCACTGCATATGTCTATAAACTGGTAGCCTTTATTTACATAAGAATATCTCTAGTGATATTCATTTTCAGAATATTTACAGCTAACCTAAAAAAATCACAATCCTTTCATTTCTACTAATATGTAACTAACCTATGTTAAATATGACAAAGAAATAAAACAAGGCCATGTTTATCCAGTGGATATTAAACATTTACAATAAAGTCCATAATAAATGTACAAAACCACAAGTGCTGTGGAAGTCATCTTGCTCTGCTTTTAAAATTGTGTTTCATCTGGTTTAATGTGGCCAAGCGATGTTCCTAGAGAAAAACCTCTAAAATATTATTTGTAAACTATGTCTCAGAAACATATGATTTTTAATTTATGGAAGGCTATGTGGTGGTATGTCAGCTTACTTCTGACAATAAAAGAGCCGTCATATTTATGTGACATGTTTTTCTATATACATACTAACATTAAACCCACTATATTAAGTGAGGCGCTAAGATTTAGTGACTAAATATTTCAGTTGCATGTTACAGTTACATTTCTTTTTTCTTTCTAAACCTCAAGAAGTAAGCCTGGCATACTACAGACTTAGAAATTAATTTCAACTCTAGAAACCTACATTACTATAATTATTACTATCATCATTACCACTTTGAAGAGACTCATTGTTTTGAAAAGCTATTCTGTTATCAGCTACTTCTTAGTATTTTCATTGCATTTCTAAAAACTATGAGGTCTAAAAGAAAAGTAATAATTGATAGAATTCATATTCATTTATTTAATGAATATTGAGTGCCAACAATAACCTCTGTTCTTTTTGCATAGCTCTCTATTAAAATATGGCATTTGCTTATTAGTTCCATATGGGATGAACTAGGAACCTCCAACATGTAAACTTTAATCTATAATTCTTGGCATTATAATGTTAAAATAAAAATTCCTTTTACATTTTCATTTTAAAAACCCATATATACCTCCTTACTTAAAAGCTTTGAAAATATTTCTGTGGCTTTTGTGAATTCACAGGAAAAATAAAGTTTAAAAAATAAGTTTCATTACTACCAACAGGGACAATCTTTTATATGTAACTCTGACATATTGTTTTACATTTGTAAATTTCTTATTTATAATCTCATGCTACTTTTTGAACACCTGACTTTTTTTAAATTTCTTAGTCCACATCCAACTTTGAAAATGATGATACAGATCACTATCAACATAGAAAATGTGTCTGATATTTGTTAAGTTGGAGGGGTGGGGAAGCAGTTTATAAAAGATCACATGAAGCGTGACCTTGTTTTTAATAAACAATGTAGTACATTCATCTTATTTTTAAGGCTGCTAGCATTCTGATATCTTCTATATGGTAACAATTTCTTAACTTTCTGAATCTACTGGGAAGCAGAGTCCACTTCCATTTATGGAAGCCAAAGGGGACAGGGCTTCCCCTTCCTGTGTACTGGCAGCTAGAACATGAGCATGTTCAGGGGCTCCCTCATAATCTTTGAATGTTGAGAGACTGGTACAAATAAATCAGTACAGTACATTGAAAGTACAATTTTCAAAGTCTGGTATGGAAATGATGTAAAATCCAGTGGTGTGGTATCAGCAGCGCTGTCTTAAGCAGACTTTTGAGGCATGTCCCCATTACCAACTCTTTTGGTTGTAGCCTTGCTATCAAAATCTGTCCAATACTTTCCTTTTCTTCTCAACTTTTGTTGTAAACATTTTGTTTTATACTTTTGCTTGCAAGCAAAACTGCAGGACAGAAAATGCATTGTAGGTATTAGTCCCTCAAGAAAATGTAAGAACTCTGGGATTAGTTAGTTGACTGTATTAGGGCTGAAGACAGGGAAATTTGCTTTGGATTTTAAGAAGAAATCCTAAATTGCATGCATTTTAGCACCACAGGTGCAAGACTACTTTATTACAGTCTGTGGTCACCCATCGGACGCAAAGCTTCAAGGTGTGGCACTGATGCAGTCATTAAGACTATGAAAGTTAAGAAGAATTCAGTGACTTCACATTTGGGTAGCTGCTTTAAAGTGCACTGGATAGAATTAAGAAAGTGCTACACCCAAAGTTTCTAAATTCTCAGCTAAAGGAATAAACTGAAAGCCAGTGTCTCCCATCTCTTGTAGCCTCAGGCTGAGGTAGCCAAAATACAAAAACAAAATTTAGTTATATGACCGACAATTTCCAATGTCAGTTGAATTCAGAGGATGGCAACATCTTTGAGATGAGGGTGAGAGAACTGATCTGGAAAGAGAGATACTCCAGAAAGCGGAGTGAGGATACCCCAGTCATCTAAAGCTACTGAGCCTCTTTGCCTCACAAGTAACTTTTCACAACTTGTCTGATAGGGTTGTTCATCGCCAGGTTAAGAATATTACTTTTTCCTAAAGGAGTGAAGTCACAAAAAGCCAATATGCTTCCCACCCAACCACCCTCCACTGTTCTCTCTCTGTACTGTCAGATTCCAGCATGACCTGAAGGGCTGATTATGGGATGAAACATTTTGTTCATGGACAAAATGCAGAATTTTCCTAGGTCATATTCATAAGTAACCAGGGAATTAGTAGTAAATCATTGGTTTTTGATCTTCCTCCACCAAGGTAGGAGAGGGGCATATTTTTATAGCAAGCTAAATTTACAAACATGGATAAACTTGTCAGAGTTTCTATATCCATTATGCTAACCTGAACCTGTGGGTGATTGCAATAGTTCTCTTGACTGGTTTAGAAAAATGTGCACCTGACCATTACCTTCAAATGGTATCAAATGCCATTACAATGCCAGAAATTACTTAGTATGTTATACAGTAAGGAATCCAAAGCATTGAATAAATGGAAATGGTAGAAGTGCTTTTTTCGTTTAATATGTAACCCACCTAATCACTCCTAAAAATACTCTCCAGTGTGTGAAGGTCAGCCAAAATCTTGAGAAATGCACAGGTAAGCAGTACCAGTTTCATGATGTGTGCTATTTTGTAGACTAGGATGCAAGAGAAAGACACTCTGAACAGAGCCCCCTGATTTCAATGTGAATGGGTAGACCTTGGAGTAGTAGAGAAAAGAAATGACAATGAACCGTCAGAATCAAAGCAGACATGCTATCACAGTGAGAGAGAGAGTCAGCTAAGATGCAAATACTTATATCTGTATGGATATTTGAAAGTTAGAGCTAATTGTGTTCCTTAGAATCAAAATAAATATACAACTAATTAAAGTCCTACAAAGCAGGTATTTTTGGTGGCCTATTTAACAGTCATTCATTATATGTTATTTGTTAATAGAGTCTTAATTTTGTTCAGGTACACAACACTCATGAAAATTGATCCCTATGTCTTACTCAGGCATACATTCTGATATCTAAGTAAATTAGGGTTATCTCATTTATATTGTTAATGAGTGATTTAGTTAGGCCTGGAGGATTGTGATAAAATTAGGAAACATGAAGGGAAGACTTCTAGGGGCTGCCTGGAAAGGATTCTGCTTTTAAAAATAAACACAGGAAGAGATAGCCACTCTTATCACTGTACTATAACCTCTCCGGATAATGGCTGGAATTACAACCACCATCCTGTGATGATGAGATGACCAGCCTATAGACCAAGCTGACATGCTGAAGATAGAGAGCAAAAATATAAAAAAAAAAATCCTCAATGAGTTTTTGGAGGAATTGAATTGACCAATTGTAATGCCTCTTATCTCTGGATTCTTTCCTGTAGGAGAGAAAGAGAAAAGAAAGTCTTCACTGTTTTAGACAGTTTAACTGATACTGTTCTGTAGTTTCAAAAAACTAATCCCAGTTCTGGGGTACAGAGGCGTGTTTTATTGGGAGCCAAGATGATAGAGATTCATGGTTCCTCGCACAATCCCTTGATAAACACAGAACCTCTCCAATGAAGAGAAGGCGAGGCCATGCAAGAGAAACAGGGCCATGTAACGTGAATCACTCTTTCAGGCTCCCCTAAAGGACCTGCAGAGATTCATCATCATCTCCATGCTGGGAGAAAAGGAAAAACCCCAGATACGCCATGGATTATTGGAAAATGGCGCTGATGGAAACAATTTTTGAGGACAGAGAACACCATAAGTTCACCAATCAGTGTGAAGGCTTATAGGGGTCAGGCAATAAATGGAGTTTTGCTCCAAGTTTGCCTCATAATCAGCTCAGTGAAACTCCCAAACCCTGCTGTATTTATTCTATCAGTTCCCAAGTATGCATTTGGAAAAGATAATGGAGCAACCAACAGAGTCCTTTCACTAGCTCATCGATTTTGGAAGTAAGTGCTATTTTGGCAGGAGGAACCAACCGGAAGTCTCTGAGGTCATTTCTCCCTATCCAAACAATTAATAAAAATGAGTATTATTTCTCTGGGAAAAGCCCACAATTAGAGCAGCCATCCAGGACTTTAAAAACATAGAATGGTAATTCGTATTGCATCCTCATTTAATTTGCCGGCTTGGTCAGAGGAGAAATGGGCAGGTCTTGAAGAAAGATATTGGATTAGCATATGTTTAATTGATTAATAATTCCAATTGCAGTTAGAGTTCCACATATGGTTTCCTTCCATGAGCCAAAACTGTCACCTCTGGCACATAGTATATACATAGTAATCTAATAAATATTCTGTTTTTTTCCAGCCTAGAAAAGACCAGAATACGTTTTTACCTGATAGTAAGAGAGTCCAATTTTACCATGTTCTTTTATTGTTGTACTAACCTCTCAATGCTGTGTCACAATATAGTAGCCAGGGTCCTCATATAATCATTCCACAGGACATAAACTGGTGTATTACTTGATGACATCATATTGCTAGGACCAGCATAGCAAGGAGATGTTATCCTGGATATCTCAGTTTAATATACATATGTTAGTATAAAATACCAATGGCTGCCATTTCAATGAAGTTCCTGGGGATTCAATGATCTTGGCCCTGGTAGTGTAATACATTTCAAAGTGAAGGACATTTGTGCCCCTTGCCATTAGCTAAGAGGCACAGCACTTGAGCTTTTTTATATTTAGGATGCAATAAACAGCAAATTTTGTTACATTGCTCTGTCCCATTAGTCAGTTACCTGAAAGGATGCCATTTTGATAAGCCTCAGAACAAAAGAATCTAGTTTGTGAAGGTGTCAGTGCAAGAATCTCTGCTACTGAGCAGATACAATGGTGTACACGGTGTCCCTGGCACTTGGGATAGAGTATGCAGTAAGGAACAAGCCTCAAAATGAGGATCACATTGGAGACCACTGGGGTTTTGGAACAAATCCATGCCTTCTTCAGCTTGTAACTGGTCTCCTTTTGACAAACAGTTCTTGGCCTGCCCTATAATTTGATAAAGTCTAACTACCTAACTAGAGGACAGCAGGTGGCCCTGTAACCTTACTTAATTACCTATTATCTGATCTACTTTGCTCCAAAGTTCAGAGTGACCAATACAGGATTCCCTCATGACGCAGAAGTGGAATCAGCTGAAGCAACTATATATTAGCAAACTGTGCACACTTTCAGTGCCACCCTCTCGCCACATTGTAACGTCTTCAATATTCAATTTCTGAAGTCATGGAGAGTGGCCAATGACCAGTTAGTGAAGAGGAAAACACTGGAGTCAGTTTTGCAATAGGTGCTGAATGATATTCTAGCACTAGCTAGAAATTACTCCTCCAGTATTGTGCTCCATTCCCGTTATCCTTGAAAGACTGCAGGAGACTAATCCTTCTAGTATGAGGAAGTTTTAGTAGTGCATCTCATTGTCCACATCTTTCTGGAAAGTGTGATGGCCTGAACTAAAAATGCTACACTAATCCATGGATAGATGGTTTGGACAGATGTTTGGGGAAAAGGAAAAACAGCACTCAAGGATTAGTAACAAGGCAGTTTGGGTAAGAAGGCTATGAAAGGACCACCTGGAGTAGCCCCAGAATGAGGATATATATGTTCCATCTGAATGCTAATTTTAAAGATCATTTGAATGCTCATGGAATGGAGAAAACTCAATGATCAGGTAGACAAGATGATCTTGTCAGTGTATGTCAGTCATCTTCATTCTTTAATCCGTGTTGGGCCTACTGGATGGGCTCATTAACCACGTGGCCAGAGAAGCAGGAGTAGAGGCTATGCAGATCCTCAACTTGAACCTTCTCTCACCAAGGCTCACTGACTATTGTCACTGATGAATGTCAAATTTGCCAACAAAAGGTACCAACATTAAGAGCATATTCCACAGCAATAAATTAGTTACCAACAGCAGTGATCTGGGGCTCTTCCTGCCATTTAATAACAAGGGAAAAAAAGGGAAGGGTAGAATTTGTGGGGTGATTTAACCTATCAAAGGGAAGTAACATTGGTCCTATTCAAGGGTATAGATAGTAATATGGATTCTACGAGTTGTTCTTTCAGACAGTATAGAGTACCTGGGTTAACATCCTGGTTCCAATACTTAATAGCTGTGTGAATTCGGGCAAGTCCCATAAAGTTTGTGTAAACCTAATTTCCTCAACTGTAAAATAAAGGAAAAAATCGTATCTATGTCTCAGAGTTGTTATGAGGAATAAATGACCTGATATATGTAAGACACTTAGAACAGTAACTAATACATGGTAAGCACCATATGAGCAAATGTTAAATAAAATAGGAGACCATCATATCTAGAGGCAGAAAATTAATGGAAGAGTATGATAAGTGATTGTGAAACCTCTTTTAGGATTAAATATTTGAGCCACACCAGTTTCTAAAAACCCTCAACCATGTATGATGTTATCTGAAGATAAAGAAAACACAAATGGCTAGCGGGGGGAAAAATAAGCACCAACTATAACCTCATAACCAGTTGCAGAAAAGAGGTCTATAGTAGCTCAATCTGTAATCTTTTTTCTATGTTATTTGCATAAGATTAAATACTAACTTGTTTTTTCACTTTCCCTCCATGTTTACCTCATTTTCATATGTTAAGTGTGTGGATGAGGGTTGACTTTTCAATGTAGTCCACAGTTTGCAAGATAACAAGATGGATCACAATGGATGACAAAAGAATTGGACACCACCCAGAGATACTATACTTGATCCTGGATGAGTGATGAAAATTTGGGCTATTTCTCTTTGGGGGAAATAGTTTAATAAGAGATAGTTATAATATCTTCCTTAGGAGTGGTGTTAGGAGCAGTGAACGTAGCTGTTGTATAGCCAAAGTACTAGAACATAGTGGACATTAGTCAATACCCAACTTTTGAGTTCCCTTTCACTTTTGGAAGAATCTCCTGTTGTGTGAATCTTGGTGGGAAGTAGGTCGAATGCTCCATGTGAAAGGCAAAGAGGCCATATAGGCATATGTCTTAGCTTTACCAACCCTAGGCAACCAATCTCTGACTCAAATTTTTGAATTTTGATGGAGTAAATCAAAGACTTACTTTTCCAGGGAAATTAATCAAGGCAGATATAAAGATGTCAAAGATTCTGCAGTGTCAGTGACACGAGGAGAATGACTGTGATACCAGAGCAACATCCTAACCAGACTGGTGTCGCTTTGTCTGTGTACTCTACTACCTGTCATCGCTGCCTTATTTCAGCAGCCTGGATCTGCAGTTTTTCCAATATCCTTCCTTCTATTGCTGGTAATCAAGAAATCTATATGTATTTAGATATATATTGATATGTAGCTTTAAGCACATATGTATATCAACACAAGGAAAATATTTATATGTATTTCCAGAAATTCATGAAAGCTATATATCTGCATACTAATAGTGGTTAAACCAAGGTGACAGAATTTTGTGGTTGATCTATATATATTTTTTAATTTTCTGTATTTCATACTCTTTCAGTATATTATTTTTACATTCAGGGAAAAAAAGCCCAACAAAGTATATACAAATTATGTCAAACTTAAAAAATAGATTTTGTTTTTTCTTGGTTTTCAGAACTTTATCCTTCAGTGTACAAATTTAACTTCCTCAGAGAACATAAAACAGAAAGAGCTAGATATGTAATTATGATTCAGCTGATAATGGCATGCCTACTTCTGCATTATAAGCTCACTTTGTTGGAGAGGGGGGCAAAAAAATAAAATTATGAGTTTATAAGTATTGGGGAAAATATTGCGAATTGGAAAGATGAGGGGAAACACAGCAGAAGATAAAATTTTTTTTTCTTCCAATTTGGTTTTGTGAGAAATAAAAAGAGATAAATTTAAATTCAGCAGGTCAGGAAATTGCACTGTTCTCTGATAGGGAAGGACAATAAACTATGAGTGATGGCAAATGAAGGAGCACAGAACTAGAGGCGAATGCCATGACCTGAAAGGAAGTTTTTGTCGGGGAAACTCAAGCTACAACAAATTTAGAGAAGGCATCTCAGTACACTGGAAAGTACTTGTGTCTATTTTGTGTTTTTGTATGTTTTTGTTTTCCTTATTCAATTTGAGCTAAACTTATTTTAAAAGATTGCCTAGTATTTACCAGCAAACACATCCAATTATTTTGCATCTCAACCATACTGGGAGGAAGGTAGGAGTTGTAGGCCTGGTGGTTGTGGAGTGAACAGAAGTGAGTAAGATGTGTAATGTGTGTATATATACTTTGGAGGTTCTGAGAAGTGTTGAAGCACAAAGACCTACGAATCACTGAGCCCTGGGCTTGAATATTAGTTATTTCTCTTACTAGCTGTGAAACTTGTGCTAGTGACTTTATCTCTGCACTTTCAGTTCTGATGCCAAGATGAGCAAAATAGTTGTGTAACTCTATGAGTTGAGATTAGCAGTGAATGAGATAATTCGTGAAGATTATGCATCCCAGCTCCTGGCACAAAGTAGGTACTCAGTAAATTTTAGCTACTGGTTTTTTTTATGTATATCTAATGTTGACATTAGAATAGATCATGAACTCAATGATGGAATGGCCTTTAAAAAGTATTTGCCCAGGGGCCGGCCCCGTGGCTGAGTGGTTAAGTTCACGCTCTCCGCTGCGGTGGCCCAGGATTTCAGCGGTTCAGATCCTAGGCGCGGATGTGACACCGCTCATCAGGCCATGTTGAGGCAGTTTCCCACATGCCACAACTAGAATGACCCACAACTAAAATATACAACTACGTACTGAGGAGTTTTGGGGAGATAAAGCAGAAAAAAAAGAAAAAGAAAACTGGTAACAGTTGTTAGCTCAAGTGCCAATCTTTAAAAAAAAAAAATTATTTGCCCACTACTGGGTATTTACCCAAAGAACTTGAAATCAACAATCCAAAGTAATATATGCACCCCGGTGTTCATCGCAGCACTATTCACAATAGCCAAGACATGGAAACAATCCAAGTGCCCATCCACTGATTATTGGATAAAGAAGATGTGGTGTATATATACAATGGAATACTACTCAGCCAGAAATAAAGACAAAATCATCCCATTTGCAACAACGTGGATGGACCTGGACGGAATTATAGTAAGCAAAATAAGCCAGACTGAGAAAGACAAACACCAGATGATTTCACTTACATGTGGACTATAAACAAAGACATGGACAAAGAAAAGAGTTCAGTAGTTACCAGGGAAAGGGGGGTGGGGGGTGGGCACAGGGGGGTGAAGGCGAGCACTTATGTGGTGACAGACAAGAAATAATGTCCAACTGAAATTTCACAATGATGTAAACTGTTATGAATCTCAATTTAAAAAAATGTTAAAAAAAAAAAAAAAAAGAGTATTTGTTCCATGCCCCCAACCCTACCTATAAATGAAGAAGCTGGAACAGGCAGCCAGGAAGTATTCACTTAAGGTCACACAGAGTTTTAGTGGAAAAAACTAAGAAAAGAATCTAATTTTCCTGAGACTTAACTGAGTCTTTACATGCAATATCTCATAGCTTCTCGGATCCACATTTAAGTACATACTCAACACATATTTGCCAAAAGGACACACATGTACCTTAGATTAACTGCTGACATAAATATTTTGACTACATTTGTAAGATTTAAAGAGAAATATGTTGCATTTAAAGAGAAATATGTTGCATTTTTCTTTTAACATTTGTTAGTATCTTAAATATGTTGGCAAATACATGTAAGTACTCATGTTAAAAACATGTCATTTTTTATATTTGTTTGGATAAGGAGTTGAGATGAATATTTAATATGTTTACGAAAGACTATACATTTTTAATATTAGAAAAATTTTTGCTTAGTTTTCCTCTAAAATAGTTAAGGGAAGATATTATCTTTAGATGCATATATACATATTTATATACTCGTGTATATTTCATATCATGAATGAAAATAAACCAGAATATTGAGAGAATTTGTGCTTAAAAACTTTTTGAGTTAGAAGGCTTTTATAAAATCTCTATTTCTTTTGAACCAACACACCTATGTTTGTCTGCTTAGAGTAATTTTAAATGGCAATAACTCCAAATGCAAAGACAGTCTAAAATCAAGTGAAATAGAGTACTTTTTCTTTGTATGGAAACAAAGAAGCAAAAATCTAGTAGGGTACCCTGCAGAAATACCAAAGGATTATTCATTTCATTTCATTTCATCCTTTCTAAGTCAAAAGGGTAATTAAATCCATGTTGAGATTGACAGCCCTTATTCAAAGCTGATAGCTCAAGTAAGTTTAAAGAGAGGGAAGGAAGGAGATGACAGGGGTGGGGCAGAGTGGGGTTTAGGAGCAAAAAAGTGAGAGTAGGCATCAGTATTAATTCTAAAAGTAGTATTGTGGTTATAATCTGATACTCTTATTGTGAAGGAAACCGTCTTTTTAAGTAACATACCAACTAAAGCCTAAATAACTATTTAAAATGTATGTGTGTGTGTGTGTTCTTTTTCAGATCATTGCTTTACCAGCTGTATCTAGGGCAGTGCTCTTCAGTGGCGTGCTTCACACACCAGTTGGTGAGTAGGACAATCCACATGATGTGAAATAAAATTGACTTTCTACTTATTTTATTTAATCTTTATTAAATATTTTTGTGCATGTTTCATACCAAACAAAATATATTAAAACAGTAGTACTTATAATTCCTGTAAATAAGTAAAATCAAATGTCAGGGGTATGCACATGAAACTGCTTAAATGACAGTGTATGTGCTCAAAATTATTGAGAGATTACTAGTCTAAACTGTCAAGCAGGGGTTAGCAAACTTCAGCCAGTGGGCCAAATGTTGTCTAACACCTGTTTTTTTTAAATAAAGTTTTATTGGAACACAGCCATGTCTGCCTATTGTCTATGAATGCTTTTGCACTATAATGGAAGGTTAAGTCGTTATAACAGAAATCTTATGGCTTACAAAGCCTAAACTTTTCTCTTCTGGTCATTTACAAAAAGACATTGAACATTCTTTAGAGAAAAAAAGACAAGAATTCAGGTCAAAGCTGTTTGTGGACAAGGACAGAATCTTAAGCTCTCTTAAGGACATGGTTCCATAATTTATAAATAGTTGTTACACCTTGCAATTTTCTCAGTTAACAGAAAAAAGGTGCCAGTGTATCACCGTTTCTTGGTTGTTTTTTTTTAAACCATAAATGTTAAGTATACTTTATATCTGTTTCCTCAAATTAGGCCTTTTCCCCATTGCCAGAGGTGGTGGATGACCTTGGCAAAATTACTTACACTTTCTAAGCCTTAGTTTACTTACATAAAAAAATTGAAGTAAGGACTGTTATATCATATATGGTTCTGTTAGTGTTATGCCTGCATGTGCTCCATGTTTGGCAAATAAGCCCTAAGTAAATAATAATTGCTTCTCTTCCCACATGTTTTGACAGGATATTTCTCATGTAGGTTTGAATCTATAAAGTAACAGCAATACATAAGTATTTATTAATCTTTGGATATATACATTTAAGTGTGTGTGCTTATACAAATTGTATATTCAAAAAATCAATATAAATAAAGACAAGATATAAATTACTGATAAAATGACATTAAAATGAAAGCAGAAATATAAACAAAGGTATAGAAAAACTGTAGCTGATGTTTGGTTGGTATTAATTGATTTTGATGGAATTTAGCCAGGCTTCTGGCCAATGGTCCCACTGTCAGACCATGACAACCAGGTTCAGGCTACGGGCTTAAGACCAAAGTTGGGAAGAGCTTTACTGTATTTCATGATTTTAATTAGAAACATAAACCTCTTTGGATATCTTCATATGTAAGAGTTCTAGTGTTATATGCTTCATTTTAACCATGTTCCTTTGATCCTTTAAAGATTTTGAATTTGGTCCACCAGAATCTATAATTTTAATGGAAGGACCACAGATTTCTATCTGGTGCCTAGAAAATATTAGGTTCTTAATAAGTATTTATAGGATAAATAAAAAATAAAAGGAATTAATATTGTATGGTAATTGGAAGGAATAGCTGAGAATGAAAAATGAATCCCTCTTAAATGCTACAAATAATTAGAATTGATTGCTATGTTGTATTGATACTTTTATCTAACATTCACCTTTTAATTTTAAATGTTACACACATATAAATAAATCTCAGTAACCAGAATTTATTCAAAATACAAGTTCCTGATGGAAAAATCTAATACTTTTAGAACACTCGAGACCTGTTCTTCAGATGAGCAGCTGCAATGTGTTCAAGATTAAAAAAAAATTCAGAATTTGAGAGATTTTAATTTATAACTAACAAAATTAAAAGAAAGGGAACCAGGTTTGTTAGCAGAGAAAAACTATAATGCAGGTATTATGTTATAGTTGGAATAATCTATTTAACACAGTTACATGTTATTAACTTTAAGTATAGTTTTTAATAAACTATTAAAATATTGTTGGGGGCTGGCCTGATGGCGTAATGGTTAAGTTTGTGCACTCTGCTTTGGCGGCCCAGGGTTCTTGGGTTTGGATCCTGGGCATGGACCTACACACTGCTTGTCAAGCTGTGCTGTGGCAGCATCCTACATACAAAATAGAGGAAGATTGGCATAGATGTCAGCTCAGTGACAATGTTCCTCAAGCAAATAGGAGAAGACTGGCAACAGATGTTAGCTCAGGGCCAATCTTCCTCACACACACACACACACACACACACAAATATATATATATATACATATATATACACACACATACATATATTGTCTTTTCCATTCCATAGGTATAAATGGTGATCCTGACTATTCTATTTACCATATTTCAGTTTTTTCAAAGAGAAAAGAAAGAGATAAATTACAAAATAAAAAACTCCTATCTGCCATTACTTATGTAATCTTGTCCACGAGAAAATTCTGTAGTAGACCCGTGCCAAAGATGTGGAGGCAAGGACAGGTGGGGAATGAGAGAGTTTCTGCCCTAGACAGTGTGTTCCTCAGGGCAAATTATGCAATCTCAAGAGTGTGGGGGGGGCGGGTAAGAAGGTCAAGTTAAATTAAATTTGAGCTCTTTTCAATACTTAAAGACTTCTAATAGGGCTGAAGGTCCAAATGGTGGGGTCCTTCAGTCAGCGGTGATATTCAAACGCATGTGCTGCTTTCTATGACATGTTGGATGGAGTCAGGCTCATGTAATGAATTTGAGGTAAAAAGACAGAATGCATGAATGCTTGGTAGAAAGCCTCATCAAGATAACATGAAGTCAATTACATAAAAGAAAATCTAGAGTCCTAAGCAAAGACAAAGCAAGTCGTAAAGGCAATCTTACAGACCAGGCTAAGCAAACCTGGCAATGGTTAGCAGAAGGCTGCAATTAAATAAGTAACCAGGCTGCCAACTAAGAACCACTTTCAGTTCCACCTCTGGGGGGTAGAGTGTCTCCTATTTAGGACAGGGTACAGGAGGGGGAGGCAGAAGCCACAGTTTGATGCTCTTCAGCACCAGTGGCTGGGAAGAACAAAGGATAGCAGGAAATTAATCTACTTGTGTCTTAAGGAAGATTAATTCCCAGTGTTATGAAAATTATGTAGCTAGGCACAGAAATTAGCTTTCTATTTTTAATATTTGCTATTTGGAAATTATCTTAGTGTTAAAGAGATAACAATACCCCTCCGCAGGCAAGATATTTAGTTTCTCGATTTAACAACAGTTTGTTCTCCCCCACATCATGCCCAGTCACAGCCTTGGTATCCAGCAGCATTTGTAACCAAAATTACTCTCGATGTCTCTGGAGCCCTACTAAGTTTTCACAAAGTGGATCAAGGGTTTAGGTAAGGGATCGGACTCTAGATAAGTATTCAGGCAACTTTAGTAAGCTGATGTTACGGAAAATACACAGATACTTTTTCTTGAAACTTCACCTTTACGGAAGTCAAGCTCTTAAAACTACACTAAATAATTTTTGCTAACATGTTAATGGAGTTTTTATTAAAAAATTTCTTCCAGGTAATTTGGCTCATGAGAGCAAAATTATCTGAACATATAGGATAGATATATGGGTCTCAGAGCATGGCATACATAAGAATTACCAGGGGAGTTTACACATTTCTGGACTCCATGTCAAGGGGTTCTGATTTTACAGTTTGAAGGTACAGCTTGGAAACATTTTTAAACAAGCAACCCAGATCATTACTCTGCCAAACACCAAATAAACCAGAGATGAAAGAAAAATGAAACTGAAAGGTCTTAGTGCTGACACTGTTTGGAGAGTAGAAATGGAATGCTGAGGATCCGAGAGAGGAGGATTCCCTTTGGATTGACTAAAAACTGCCAAAATCATCTTTGAAGGAGACACACTTTGTAGCCACAGGAGAATTAAAGAGAGTGGGAGATTATGGTAAAGCTTTTATCTTGGGCAAAACTGACGGAGTGACAGTGTTGTGATGTATGAAGCTAGCAGAGAGAATATCATGCCATAAAATATGCAATTCCCCAAGTATGCCAATAACAACACATATTCAGACATTCAAGTAATTAAGAATTTTGGTATTAAAATATTATTAAACTGCCTCCCAAAATCACCTTTAACTTGGCTCTTAGGTAAAGAAAATAGAATCCAAATGCAATCCTAAATGTCCTTTCAGAGTAGTTAAAATTAATCCCTATTTTTCTCTGTCCCCATACATGATTAAAAATAAATAAATGAAACGACCAAACCACATTTGACTCTATATTCAAAAAGTGATTACTTTGTCATTTTCACTGCAATGGGACCCATATGCCATCCACAACAAATTACTAATGTGCTCTATGATATTTTGCAAATAAATACAATGTATTTTTACTTGTGAGTACCATCTGCAGGATTTCAAGCATGCAAAATATTTTGATGCTTCAGGGAATTTTATATAATTGACGCTATATTTTTCTGAGAATGGTTCAAATGACTGACTACAAAATATCTGGCAGTTTCACTTACATTAACTCTTCAAAATAATAGCCCCATTCTCTGATCCCAGTTTGAGCAGTCAACTCACTTCTTCACCAGTACTCTTTTGCAAATCCCTGCCACTTTGTAGGAAAACAAAACAAAAACTCCACAGGGTATCTAGGTAATGGAACAGGATTTCCTCCTGAAGTGTTTGGCTATTTCTCATTCATCATAAAAACGGACGGATATCAGGCTTCCTTCACACAGTAGCTACAAACTCTATCGTCACCACCATTCCCTTCTTTCTGTTTTCAGGAGTGCTCTCCTAGCAAGGCCCAATCCTCTTGCCAGGCTGCTCCTCTTGAACTGGAAGCATCCTAATCATCCCAGACTTACCAGAACCATCTGGTGCTTGGGAAGGTATCTTGGAGCATTAAAAGGGAGCTTGTGGAGCTGTCTGTGGAGCTGAGGCCTCAGGCCGGGAAATGAAACTGCTTTGCCTTTTCACTGAACCAGCTGAGCTACCTGCCTGTAGGTGATGTACATCACACTTTTTAAAAGAGGCATGTCCACGTGATGAAGCTACATCCTGCTAACGCAGCCCCCAGCAAGAAGTGCCAGAAAACAAAAATCACACAAGGGTAGCAGCAGCCCACGTGATTCACAATCAGCATTGAGGACTTTTCTCATTTGGAAGGACTTGTGAACAAGTGAGATGAGCTGGGATGCCAAATTGAGAGCAGTGGAAGGGGGAGAAACTTTAAAAGGGCCTCTGATAAGCTACACTCCACTTCAGAACCTTCTGTCTATTTTTAGTCTGATCTCTATACCAACTTCATAAGTTAACCCATGGATTTGACATTAGCGTTTTCAGAAGTGGTAGCTGCAGAGCCAAAGATTCTTCAGTGTCTTTTGTCTTATTCTTATGTATACAAACACATTTAGCAGCCATATCCCATTAACTCGGTATCTTGGCTTGGGTTGTAAATAAATACAGAGATATGACCACTAGGCCACATGCTCCCTGAGGGCCAGAGATGCATTTCAGAAGTAGAATGCAAGTTATATGAGATGTCAGTCTCACAGTGAAAGAAATACTAGCTATGTGCTAATGTAAGAGCTGGCTCTAGTATCAGTTGATGCTCCACCCCAAGCAGCAAGCCTCTGACAACCAAATCAAAATCTTCAAATACTTTTTCTGAGCAAAGCAATACATTGAAACTGTGGGTAGCTGTTGTTACCGTTACCTTTTAAAGCTGAATGTAGTAAAGTCAGCTCTTCTCTGACTTTATACATCCCGGGACATTACTGATCCCGCTAAAATAAAATCTGACCGGCACCCAGCTCAGCTCCTAATCCAGAGCAGCCATCAATATAACGTGAAAATAAATGGACAAGCCTCAGGGTCAGAGCATGCTATACTGTCAACTCTTGCTAACAGATAAGTTACCCAGATAATCCAAATCAACAAACACCAGCCTGTCACACCCAGCACTATGCCACCCCCTAATGACTCAGATGTAGCTCTGGAACATAAAGTGACAAATGAGATGTACTTAATGCTGAAGAATATTAAAAGCTGGCTCTTAACCTCTTATTAGACCCTCAAACTTTGATCTTTCCAGTGATTCTTTGTAAGAATTAGATGCAATGTAAGTCTTGAGACATTGAAGATCAGGAATCACGGTGGAGGTAAGAAAAAATCCTGGTGAATAGGATGGTAAAGAAGTGAGGTTAACATGTAAATATAAATTATTGTTTTTTTTGTAGTTATTGTTAATATTATTATTGGGATTGTTATTATCCTGGTTTGCTACTCAGTTCACTGATTGAAACATCAAACAAACGAGGTCTTAGCAATGTCTTCTAGAGTTACATGATGAATTCCAAACAATCCATAACTAAAATAATAATTAAATGGATGGGGGAAGAGATTTAATCTTAAGTAAAACCCTTTGGAGAAAGTTTACATAAACAAACCACAGTGTTTAAAAGATTTGTCTTTGGAAGCAAAGAGACCTTAGATGCCAACTGCAAGCTATGCGTTTGTAGACAAAATCAGTTAACCCATCTAACTTTTGGATACTTCATAAGCTTATCTTAGGACAGTATAAAATGATGTAGTTAGATTACAGAACTTAGCATACGCTCAACATTGCAGTATTGGTCTCTTTTGCCATTTTACTAGAAATAACATGAGCAAGAGTGAGATCACGGTAACAGATCACAGTTAAGCATCTTTGAGCAAAACTCATCTTGCTTGGGTTACTGAGTACCATACTGCTGACTATGAGATAAAAAGATTAAAATGAAAATCTCTCACCCAGCAAGCCTTAGCATGGCTGCTTCAACTTAGACACACAGTTATATTTGTTCCAGAGTCAGGGGAGGATCAATAATATATTTTAGAATGTATACAATAAAGAATTGAACACTGTCCCTGTTTTGGTTCAATTAAAGTTATCTAAAGGTACTGTGGAGCCTAAAGATTCATACTCATCAAGCAATTGTCTTTGTGATGTTATTTTATAAGATTTACTTACATTCTTCATAAAAAGAGGTTAGGGAAGGTACTTTTGTAAGAGCAATAATATGTGTTCTTGTGTAATTTTAATGGACATATACATCTGTGCTGCTTATTACAAATCATTGTCATAACAAGAACCATGGGTTCTCACTGTCGATACCAGTCATAAAATAATTAAATCACAAAGTCCATGAGCTACTTATATCCAGTTAAAATGTTAGTAAGTTGTCAAATTGTTTCATAATGTTCTCAAATTTCAAATTCAATCTGAAAATTTTTACTGATAAATGAAATAGACTAACTCTTCTCACCCACAGAGCACTGAGCATAGACCAGAGCTGCACGATGAGAGAAAATGGATGCATTTTGAAATTCTCAGCGAGAGAGAGACAGACAATTCTAAGGTCAAGTGAATTGAATTAGAAAATTAAAAAGCCACTCCTGCATAAGTTAAATTTAAAGATGAAAGTAGAAGAATCTTCTTTAGGAAAGAGTTGATGAGGACCAGTATATCTAAAACTGGAATTTTGAATCACTATAGGCCAAACTCTGAAAGAGAATATTGGTAGCCATTCTCATCAATAAAGAAGTGCAGAGGGGCCAGCCCTGTGGCCAGGTGGTTAAATTTGCATGCTCCGCTTTGGCAGGCCAGAGTTCACTGGTTAAGATCCTGGTGCAGACCTACACACCACTCATCAAGTCATGCTGTGTGACATCCCACATAGAAGAACTAGAATGACTTACAACTAGGATAGACAACTATGTGCTAGGGCTTTGGGGAGGGGAAAAAAAAAAAAGGAAGATTGGGAACAGATCTTAGCTCTGGGCCAATCTTCCTCACCAAAAAGTAAAAAAAAAAAAGAATGCAAATTTTAAAAAATGTATAGTAGTAGGCAAAGATTTATTAGACACTGAGAAACCAAAAGAAAAATTAAGAACAAATGGAGTCTTTTTTGCTTTTGTAACAAATCCTTAGTGAAAAGAAAGTAAGTTAAAATAAAAAATCTGGGCCGGCCCGGCGGTGCAGCGGTTAAGTGTGCACATTCTGCTTCTCAGCGGCCCAGGGTTCGCAGATTCGGATCCCAGGTGTGGACATGGCACCGCTTGGCACGCCATGCTGTGGTAGGCGTCCCTCATAGAAAGGAGAGGAAGACGGGCATGGATGTTAGCTCAGGGCCAGACTTCCTCAGCAACAAGAGGAGGACTGGCGGTAGTTAGCTCAGGGCTAATCTTCCTCAAAAAAAAAAAAGAAATCAGCTACAGAGTTTTATACAAATATACATAAGTCAATTGTATAAAAATCAGACATTTATCACTCCTTCATATGGATTTGATAATTTTCATGTAATCTTTTTGTTGTCTTCATAAATTTTTAAGTTAATGTTCCTTTCTATGTGCTTATAGTGGGCTACAATTTAAATAAATAGTATTTACCAAATTTTGGAGCATTTACTATTTACCAGACGTGGTACAAAATCAAGGTAAGATTTCATTTATTCTCAACACTGGAAATGGAATGAGGGCCACCTTCACAGTTTTGTCTTTCCCTTAATGGCAGCTTTCTCAAGTCTTAAGACTTCTGACTCCTTATAGCTGGGGTGTGAATCATCATTCTGTTTCTTCTCATTTGACCTGGCATATATTAGGGAGATAGAAAAGGAAACAACAGTTCATTGGAATGGAGCCCTGAGTAAGTTAAATGCCTCCTGAATGAATGTGCGGTATCTCTTCCCAGGCCCAGGTAATTGCTTTTTTATTTATCTCAAACCATTTTCATCCCCTCCCATTGCCTAATAGAGTCACTCCTGGCACACAGTGGATTTCCATCACAGAAGCTCACAGGATGCAGCTTTGCTGATAAGAAATAAATAAATAAAATCGTGGAGCCTATATTCCAGCAAGTGGAAGCTGAAGTTTTACATTTATATATTAAATTAAAAAATTGCTTTCTGCCCACATTATACAAAATGTAAATTGTAGTTCAGTCAGGCAGCAGACAGAGGTTGGCTGCTTTTTGAGCAGAGATGTCTGAAAGTTCTATTTCAGGGCAAATGCCCGTCATGGGCCATACAGACATTTATTAATAAGTTAATATGGCAGTATTCATTCTAATCACATTTAGTATCTGTCTTGTGCAAGAATAAAAGTCTGAGTGAAGGAAGAGAACATTAATAGCTTTTAAATGAACACAGTTGATGAATACTCTCCTTAAAGTAAATGAAAAAATTCAAATAGAAAGAAATCATTTTAAGTGAGCAAAAGGAAAGCGAAGATATGAAGAATGCATGATCACTCTACACTGAACCATTATCGATGTCAAAAAATTCTCTCCTTAACACCAATCAGGACTTTATATTTTTCCCCTTAACCAGAGCAATTGTTTTAATGAATAGAGAACCACAGGCCCTGAATTATAAAAAGAACACATTTCAGAAACGAGAGATCATTTTCATCAGTAAAATATGGACTATTTCACGATGCTCTGAAAGCTCTGTAACTACAAGACATTTGTTACTAGTGGACACATAAGGGCAATAAATATGATAATACTAAACAGTTATGCTTTGTCTGTATTTAGCCAGCATAATGGAAATATGCTTGATTTTACCGAGACAAAGACTTTTCCAGAAAATAGTACATGTGACTTCAAACTTGCTTGAGTTTCCTCTACTCTCGGACTTGACAATGACTGTTATAGTGAAACAAATCCTTGGGATAGCAATTAATCCATAGATCAAGGATGGCAAACAACTGGCAAGTGTG
Organism: Equus asinus; assembly: GCF_041296235.1. Lineage (NCBI taxonomy): Eukaryota > Metazoa > Chordata > Mammalia > Perissodactyla > Equidae > Equus > Equus asinus. The sequence continues at coordinate 43,149,982 of NC_091812.1, forward strand.
CCAACACTCCCATATTCTGCTCTCAGAACAGACATCGTAATTCATTATGGCACTCTACCACCAACCCAATATCTGGATGCAGATGACTCAAAAGAGAACTCAAGGCAGTGACTAGCAATTGATCCATGTCCCAGTTTCTTAACCATTAGCTCAGGCAAGACAAAAGCTCTGGCTTACATGGTTTTAGATAAAATCAAGAATTGCATAACTGGAAGTCTATTTTTTTAAATATTAAGTTTAACCCTCTCATTTGAAAGATGCAGGAATTCAGGCCACCCACAGTGAAGTGATTTCCTCAAAGCAGCAGAGTTATTTGCACAGCAGAAAAGGACCTAGAAGGAAAACATTAGTCCAACCTGTTAATTTCATAGATAAGGAAACTGCACAGGGCAGAAAGATTTGCGCAAGAACAGGTATCAAATCTTGTGCCAACCTCAAGAAATTGAGGTGGTTTCCTGGACCACCATGTTGAGAAGGATTCTGGCTGAGTCTGAACCTAAGGGATCAGTTGATCAATTAGCAATGCTCAATTAGCAATGTCTCTGAAGTTTGAGGGTAGGGAAGGGCAGAAAAAAACATGCTATGTGATATTCCTTATTTAATCTCCTTATTCTGAGCCCAATCCCACCAAAATAACTCCAGGATAATAATTTGGATTCCCAAATAGCGCGCTCCACCTTCGAGCAGAGAATGTCTTTGTTCTGTTTGTGTAACTATTCTAGTTCATATGAAAAAGATACTTTTCAATAGCTATAATCAAGATGGTGTTCTGATTTAATACAACAGATCTATGAATTTAGTTAATGTTCCTGAAATCTAGTCTTATAGTGCTGACAATCCAAATTTCTGAGCCTGTAAGTTTCAAGGTCAGACTCTGGAATATGGTAGCAACACGAAGGTAACATGAGGCCATCTCGGGGGGAGGCCAGCTGGCTTTCTCCTTTTCCTAAGCCTCTGCTTCTCCATGTGCCACACACCATTTTCTTCAAAGTTCCATCCAGTATATTTGCACCTAATTTTAGATAGCAGTATAGAAAAATCACAACTTAGAAAATAAATTAGAATATTTCACTTTAAAGAAGTGTTTATCACAAGGTCCCTAATAATAACAAACTCCTCTGGTACATTTAAAATAAGATTTGATTCTCCCAAATTGTTTAAAAATAAATTCTCAGGAACACAGATCTACTGCATAAAGTAAAATTCACATATCCATGAACAATATCTACCAGAAAAAAAAAAGCCAAATAATGGATAACGTGAAACTGTTTCTCATTCTGAGAATCATAGAGCATATGGCATTTCACAAGATCTGCTTTTGAAGAGCATCATGGTTGTCATTCTACTGTGGAGTCACTAAAGGGAAAATAGATGCAGGAAGAGGATTCCAAAGTGAGCTAGCAAAGACATCATTGTTAACAAGTTATTTCTGAAAATCCATCTAAAGAACAGCTTGAGCCAAGTTTGAAGAAATTTCATGTCTTTCCTGGACAAATATTTAATTGTTCGTATATAAGTGGGCATATTTGCCTTACTTTGGTTAAGGACAGACACAATATAGCTTTTCACTGTTTCTTATTTATTATTCAGTTATGTTTACAAGAGTATGGAGACATTAAGCAAATTTCACTGGTTTTTCTGGATAGCTGCTATTTCCCTTCAGCACTCTAAAGCTCCTACTTTCTATTGCTTTCCTTATTCCTAGGTTGAAAGAATACCAGTTTAAGACTATGACAAACACACTCACATTTCACACCCTGAAGGAAAACAGGCAAAAGCATAGATTAAAACGCGAGACAGAATATACTGATGTCACTGGACTATCCCATTTGGGAAATGTATTTGTGAAGCTTCCCTGGAACCACTAGCAATTGCAGTAAATAGTTTATCCATACCACGGTGGCCTTGTCTCCAGTGATGCTCCTTGTTCAAAGCGTTTTTTTCTGGCTTTTATCAGCACAGCAGAAAATAGAGCTGTTTGCTTTGTTGCAATTTTCTTTAAGTAACATCACGAAATTGCTACACTTGTAGTATGGATCTGAAAATTGGCAACTCTTCAAGAAAAATGCAGTGTCGGAAAAAAACTAAAATTGTGTATTGGTTTATTGGAAAATAACAGAACTGTTGGCAAAATAGACACTCCTGCTGAAAGTTCTTATTTTTATAATCAGACAATGATTTTTAAAATATTTATCGTATTTCTTTCAACAGTAAAAGGAATCTCAGTTGGCTTTTTGCTATCCTATGCTAACACACATAGTGAATTAATTTTACCTTATGACCACTTTTAAATTACATGATTGCAAATGTATACAAGTGGGGGAAGGAGAGGGAGAGAGAAGGAAATTTTGCTAGAAAAATCTACCTAGCATTCCAATCATGTAAGTGTATTGAGAAATAAATTTTATATTACCCAAGCAAGACTGACTTACTCAAATGAGATTCACCAGGTATGAGAGTAATTAGGCTTAAAATAGTCATTTCTTATTCTTACAACTCATGGAAAGAATGTTGAGATAGTTTCTCAATTACTGACATGTAGTATAATATTTTGTTCCTAGTGGTGACATTATTCTCATTTTTGTAGCAAAATTAAGAGATATATTGAAGTTATATAGAGAAATACTAATTAAAATAGAATAAATGAATTCATAAAATGGCTAACAAAAGACTAAATTGATGATAACAATCAGGAAGAACCAACTAGCCGGAATCTTCATAAATAAGTGTATGTATGTGTATGCATTTGGGTGTATGCATACTCCTACACATCACATTCACTTGATTTGTTTTGATTGCAATAGTAACATATGCTTATATACTCTGGTTAAAGAATTTGCCATGGAAGATTTTGGGACCTTTTGCTTGTTTCTAATTTTTTCATGATTATAAGTAACAATGTGATGGCCATCTCTAAGGTGTTCTGAGACCAAATTTGATGCTGGAATAGAAAAGTTTTCCCCACATCACCAAGCAATTCTCAAATACCACCTTAGTATCCTACAATTCAATTTAATTCTGACACTACCTACCTGCAGATAGGGTCAGATCTCACAGGTTAAAGGATCAGTCTTGTAAGACTGCACCCCCATACCCCACTTCAGATGTGCGTTGCAAGTCCAGGTTGTCATCTGTGCTTCTGACTGACTGACTATGAACTAGAGGTTCCAATGACTCTCTCCTTGGGTTGGATTAATTTGCTAGAGTGGCTCACAGAACTCAAGAAGCCCATTTGCTCATTAGATTGTCAGTTTATTATAAAAGGATTTATCTCAGAAATAGCCAGATGGAAGAGACTCATAGGACAAGGTATGGGGAAAGGGCACCGGCCAAGCTTCCATGCCTGGATGTACCACTTTCCCAGCATCTCCACATGTTCACCAACCCAAAGGCTCTCTGAACTCAGGCCTTTTGGGTTTTTATGGAGGCTCCGTTACATAGGCATGATTGATTACGTCATTGACCATCAGCAATTGATTCAACCTCCAGCCCCTCTTCCCTCCCAGAAGCATTTTGGGAGGAGGTGAACTGAAAGTTCTAACCCTCTTAATCACACAGTTGGTTCTCCTGGCAGCCAACCCCCATCCTTAGTTGGGGTGCAAAAGTCACCTCAGTAAAATAACAAAATACGCCTTTATAGCCCTCATCATTTAGGAAATTTCAAGGGTTTTAGGAGCTCTGGGATGAAGAGCAAATATATATTTTTTACTATAAATCACAATATCACACCATCCTTGTCCATATTTTTGAAAACAAATTCATTAATTCTTGCTTAGTAATAGATTCCTAAAGATAAGATTAAAGGCCAAATGCTATATATATTTGTAAACTTTTCCTACCCATTACAAGACTGCTTTCTTTAAAATATTTTCCAGTCAATTTAATTCTGCCAGTGCTGTACAAAGGGTTCTTTTGACAAACCTGTTCCTACGGAGTACCATCACTGAAAAAGTTAAATCTTTGCCACTTTGAAAAGCAAAGACATATTTAGATAAAATAAATTGCTATAAGTGCACTTAAATAAAAGTTTTACTGCATTCTCTGAAAAAAGGGCAAGATAAATTAGGTTAGTGCAAAAATCCATTGCTGTCTGTGCAAAGAGAAACATTACCTCTAACTGCCACACAGTGCCTCATATCCAAACCTGCCTTGTTGGTGTAGCTAGTGCTTCAAGACACAACGTGAAAAAAGCATCTCCTGGGGCTCGGTGAGAGCTTACTCAAAGGCCTTCAACCAAGCCTTCTCAAGCCTGTTTTAATTCTCTGACATGGAAAGGGCTGCAGGAATTGGGGAACAACACTTTACTCTGATTGAAAATCAGAGATAAGAAATACGCACTCTGAGGTGTAATCATTTGTGTTTGGAAATAGTTGTTGTGGTGTATTGAGCTGAGTTCCCCAAGGACTCTGAACACGTTTTGCTGCACATGGTGTGTTCAAAGAATAATACAAAGCAGCTCACACTGAAACTAAGGTGGAGTTCAGCTCCCACTCAAACTAAGGAATGGTTGTAAGATACCAACCCTAACACAACCAAAATCTGTTTCAGATTTTGAAGGAAAGTATATTTTTCTTAAAAGCCACTAAGTTTTCCCAGGTATATTATGTTGCAGGTGTCCTAGTGCCTTTTCAATTATATTTTGGTCAAAAACATAATAAAATATTTAGGATATTAAAATTTGCCTGATTTTTCTCATAGCATTACTCCACCAAATAATTTGCAAACTTTTCAATAGCAATTATTTCTTCACTGATATGGGAGACTTAAGAGCTGATGACAATAGGAGAAAACTGTATTTTGTAGTAGTTTTGTGAAATTATTTTTGGAGTTTAGTCATTCAACAAAAACATTTTGGAGTTCCTGAGCTCAAATATTAGTGCAGGAAATGCTGATGGATTGGGGGGATTCAAAAATAAATTAGGCAAAGTCCCTCCCCTTGAAAAGCTCACAACAGCCCACAGAAGAGATGAGAGAGGACGCCACCACAAAAAGTCTCAAACAGATTAATGGTGCACAGACCAAAACAATGACAGAATGGATGGGGGCAGAGGGGAGAGAGGTTAGAGTAATAACTGTTTCTAGGATACATTCTAGAGCATCTGGTGTTAGCTTGGGTAAAGGCAAGAGTCAGGGATGAATCCAAGTTTTCCACCTTGAGAAACTAAACTGCCAGTCACATTAATAAATATAAAGTCAAGGATATAAAAGCATGTTTGGGGGCAAAGAGGATGTAGTGAACATTGAGTTCGTCAGACCAATTCCTACCTCATCTCTCCCTCATTGTGTGGCAACTAAACAATTTGGGGGATTGATTCCATGTCCAGAGGTAGCCTCGATTAATCTAAACTAATCAGGGTTACCCCATTCCCCCTTGTCCTCTTGCCATACAAGAAGTGAGCCTAAGCCCCTTGAGCAAGGCATACCTTCCCTTTACCCCGAGGATTTATTTAGAATGAGCATATGACCCTCTTCAAGTCAATGAAACATTCATGAGAGGTTTGTTGGAGATGAAGAATAAGTAAGATAGAAGTTTCCTAGCTACTATGAAAAGAACGTCAGAAAGACAATGTCTTTTTCTGTCTATGAAGAACGTAGCAAGAATTGCTTTTCTGGCAGACATCCTACATTCAAGAGGGCAACCAGATAAAGGAATGACAGAAAAATGGACCCAATGATCTGATTGACCTATCCCTGATCCCCATCCTGTCTCTGAATTTTGCAGTTTTGTGAGGTGATTGATCTGTTATTTGGCAAAAATATCCTAATTAACCCAAAGATCTACTCCACGTGGAGCCTAAGTGTGAGGTGCTTGCAGGATATCCAGCTGTAACTATGAAAGGAGCAGTTGGGAATAGAGGTCCGGAACTGAAGGAAATGTCTGGGGTGTGTGACACAGATTGTATGGTCCTCAAAGTATAAGCAGAAATACAGAAAGAACTAATATACAGTTCCCATGCGTTTCTTAGTACAGGAGGCATTATTCAAATTAAAATTTATTGTTATTTTATACTTTGTAGAAGATTTAGTTTTATAAAAATTAGGTTATTTTAGGGTAGATTATAATGTTTTTAGGTATTTCTCATACTAATGTACCTACTAACAGATGTATTACATTCTACTTGATATATAAGATTATTTCCAATAGATACATGAAAATACAAACTCAAATATTTGTCTAGTCTTGTTTAAGTGGGTGGTGTCTTATTATGTTCTAATGTTTTTCCTACAAATTGCATATGCCTTTCCATTGTCTCTAAAAGATCATATACAATGGTATTTAAAAAATTAAAGTGTATATTGAATTGAATAACCAAGAAATATTTATATTACAAAGCAGTGTCACAGAAAATAAATCCACATTTGAAAAATTAGGTTAGTTATGTAACTTCAGAAAGGAGCAAGTTCCTTGTACTTACCACTGCGACCATTACCTGGTTTTATTGTTCAACATTCTATAACTTCCTGCTCAAAGAATATTTTCTTTACTAAAGAAACTAAGCTATTTATGATATTTATTATAGCTATGTAACAAGAAAAGTAACCTTTTATATTAACGAATTTAAGATAATTTAGCTCTTTTCACAGCTGGCCTTATAACTTTGATTCCATTACATTGTTTTCTTGTGTAAGAACCCATATCAGCTTCCAATGGTCCACAGACTGAAGACAACACCCCTCAGTGTGTTCCTCACACATGAACAATCTGTGTTGGTGATAGTCCCAACAGTCTTGTCTACTGGCCTTCTCACTGTTCCCTTCTCATGCCATTCTCACACACTTCCCTTCCTTTGTACATATGTGTGTGTATACATGTGGTTCCAGTCCCCTGAAACCCCCTTTTCCCCCATTTAAGATTTGTCCATCATTTAAAATCTAGTTCATGTTGTATCCATCTTCTAGAATGTGTCTAAGTTGATTTTTATTCTTCAGATTACTTACAATGTTAACAATTTGTACCATACACTTTAGAGTGAATCAGCCTGTGTGTCTACCTATGTATCTATCTATCTATATTCTAGTTCTGAACAGTTCTGGTTTTGTTCATGTTATTTTCTTTAAGTACATCATATACATAGGATAAACAATATTTCATAGCACTTATTATAGTGTTATGCTTGTAGGAATAATCTAATAAAATTAAAATATTTTTTATTTTAATTAAGCAGACACAGACACTCAAGACTCGTAAGTAATCTGGATACCGTAAATACGCATTTCAGTGGTACAAGTAGAAATTTTGGTCTCTTAAGCAAAGGATCTAGATAAAGTTGTTATCCTTCTCACAATTTTTAGGACCTGTTTCAGTGGTATTTACACACAAGCAGAAAGAACAAAAGAAACAGGTAGCAAGAGCGTTTATATGAATAACTATGCCAACAGAAGTTTAAAGAGAGGAATAATAGAGAGATATGGTATGTTTTAGAGAATTCTTAGCTATTATGAAATTTTTTTTGTCAAATTAACAAAGCTTTCTATGTGATTTTTGGGTTGATTTCTAGGGTTCTCACATTATTGTGACCATGTCCCCTTGGAAAACATCTTTTATATATCATCACATTTCAAATAACACTATAAAATAGAATAAATCTTTAATTATCTTCTGAATTTCACGGCTAAATAGAACTTTAGAAAAGGTGCTCAACATAACTGGACTGTAATGTTTTACATTTATATACAAAATTGAAGTTCTGATTCAATAGCAGAATCTTTTGTTGTTTTTGTTTTTGTTATAGGGGCTACGTACAGCTTATACTATAATATGGTTCTATTACATTTGCATGTAGTCATGTTAATTCTTTTGTCTTCAGTTTTCACACTTAGAACTCAGACTCAAAATTATCTTTATATCTTTATACAGACTCAAGAAATTTAGAAACAAAAAGGGTCTAAGTTGTCACCTATACTACTGTTCCATGTAACAGATGAGCAGCAATGTTATGGTGATTTTTTTTCCCCCAAGATCACAAACTAGTAACATCATCAGGATTAGAATCCAGGTCTGCTAATAAGTTAAATTACTTATTTTTCTGACCACATGTTCTGCTCATTCTAAAATATTTTTAATTCCACTTGTTTTTTTGGGGGGTCTGGGGGGTTGCTGAGGAAGATTCACTCTGACTGTCATCTGTGGCCAATCTTCCTCTTTTTGAATGTAAGCTGCTCCCAGAGCATGGCCACTGATGAGTGGTGTAGGTCTGCGCCCAGGAATCAAACCTAGGCAGCCAAAACAGAGAGCACCAAATTTAACTATTAGAGCACTTGGGCTGGCCCTAATTCTACTGTTTTTGAAAAGGGAATATTTTGAGACAAATATGAAGGATTACATTATTTTATACAATCTTAAATTATCTTCTGATTCAGTAAGGATTAAAAATCCCTTTACTTATTTATGACCCCTACTTCCAAAAGGATTGAAGGTATTCTGCATGATTAAACATGATATATAACAAGCATATTTTACTCAACATATTGCATTTGTAAATAAGGCAATATTAATAAAGAAGGAATCTCAGAGTATCTAGGATACTAAATAATTTTTTCTCCTAAATTTGACCAGGTGTCATTTCACAGGCAAATAAAAAAAAAATGATAAGCTCTCAACTTACATTAAAAAGCTAATTGATACTTCAAGAACTATATAATCTTCCAAAGTCTAGGTAGAGAAAAGCCTCCGTATTCCTTTCAATTTTCCTTTCCTTTCAAACTCAAACCCATTCTCTTAGGCCAAGAAATTACTGGAGTTGGCAGGTACACAGGTTTAAGCTCCAGAGTTAATAAGGATCTTCCTTCTCTCTGGTCCACATGAAAGCATGGGGACCAGTGAAAGACAGCGGAATATGATAGAATCTGAAGAGGTCTTGGACTTCAGGGATCCTTTGTTCCCCAAAAAGAAATCTGGAACCAGACAATTTGAGTGGAACTGATTTTCTTGTTCTACAAAGAACTGAGCAAAAGCTGAGCAGTTGGACTGATTCCTCTCCATCTCCAAGGAGAGGAAAGTACAGAGAGACTTGATAGCAAAACAGTCTCCTCCTGGATCCACCTGGTTTATGATTACCTCCAAGTGCAAGATACAGATGGACCATTGGCTTTTTGCCACACTGTACCACCATATTTCAGGATTCCAAACTGCTGAGCCCTAATGGGTAGAACAAGAACAGCTTTGTCACTTTTAAAAGCCCAGTAGCCAAAGAGAGAAAAGCCAAACAGAATAATCAGAACAGACGTCTAACAAAACAGAGACACTAGAGAAGACAGAAAAAAGATTTGGAGGGTAGATACAGGAGTTGTAATTTGAAGATAATAGGCTTTCCAGAAGAATAAAAAGTACATATAGAGGGATAACAATTAAAAAACTCATATTTAAAAAAAAATTCCCTGACCTATAGAAGAACCCAGTCTGTAGTTCAATAGCATTTAGCTAGTTCCAAGCAGGATTTATGAATAAAGATACCACACAGGAATATACTGATAAGATACTTGAACTCTTTGGGCAAAGAAAAAAGAATCTTCAAAGTTTTAAAATAGAAAAAACAAGTTACTTACAAAGGGTAAAGAAATTCAAATACCATTCAATTATTCATCTACAACTAAAAGTTGGTAGAAAAACTTTATACCAACTACTAAGAGAAAAAGTCTGAAATGAGAGATTCCTCTACCTAAGGAAGATGTCCTTCACCTGTTGGAGAGAAAGAATAATATTGGCAGATATACAAGGATTCAGAGACCATATTACTCACCTACACAAATACATCTAATTAAGAAGCTTATTTTGAGAATATGGTATGATAGTCAAAAACACGCATGCAGCAGCAAATATATCAACGAAATATATAAAACCAAAACTATTAAAAATGTGAGAAATTCGCCATTGGAGGTAGCATGAGGACAATAAGTTATCACTCTGTATATTGGTAAATAGAAAATGAATCACTCATTTATCCTGCCTTTTCTGAACAAACCAAATAGGCTCCAAATATTTATATAACCAAATAGTTGATGAGGAAAACATCATCTTCATGGAAGAAGTCATGCTAACAAATGCAGAAGAAATGCCAAATTTAGAAAATCACCATTTGCAAATCCTAAGGAAATAATGGAGCTAAGCAATGATTATTAATGAATTCTAAAACTATTAGTTGAAAGGTTGAGGGGAACTTTATAAAGAATGGTTCAGATTGACACCGCTTAAACACGCAGATCAATCCTAGCTTCTCTGAAAGGAGAACAAGCAGATGGGGAACGCTCATGGTGTGCCGCAATAGGAAAGCACAAGGTCCCACCAATGAAGTATTCTTGGAAAAATAAGATGAGGGCCTAAACCTAACTCGACCTCTAGATATAATTATCAGTAAACAGAAAATCTGGGTGAATGAGCAATAGTTTAAACATCATCAGGATAAAGTTCGCAGGCAAATCCAGAATGTGAGACATTCTACAAATAAATGACAAAATGGTTTTCAACAAATAAATGACATGAAAAAATTATAGATCAAAAGAGACTTGTGCAAACCTTGTTTGAAGCATGATTTGAACAAATCAACTGTAGAAATACATTTATTTAGACAATCAGGAAAATGATTAGAAACTAGATATTAGATGACATTAAACACTTTCTCTTAATTTTGTTAGTTTGGCAATAGCATTTTGGTATGTATATATTTATGTGTATAAATGTTTACACACACCTGTCCTATCTGTGAGGTATTCATGTTGAAGTATCTACAGAAAAATATGATGTTTGAAATTTGCTTTAAAATACTACTCACAAAAAATGAATTGGAAGTAGAAATGTGTAAGACTGATGAAATGTTGATAATCATTGAAGATGGGTGAATGAGAACATGGAGATTTATTATACTACATTCTCTATTTTAGGATATGATTGGAAATTTCCAAGTAAAAAGATTAAAAATTTGAGAAGCCTTCGTACGAAAACAATTATAATGGTAGTTTTCAACATATAATCCTTCTTTAAAATCTATCTAGATCTAGCAGGTGAAGAAGGAAAAATATAGTGAAATTGAGTGAGGCAATCTACAATCCACATCTACTGTCTATGTGGAAAACTTTATGTTACTTGAATTTGGGTTATTTTCATAGATCCAAGGAAAGTTTACAATAAACTATGAAGTTTCCCATAACCTTTAAAATCTTCAGAAAGTTGAGATTTTCCAGCAGCATTCTTTAATCATGATGTATTTCATTCAAAATAAAAATTAAACACAAAATGTAGAGATAATTACATAAATTTGAAAAGAAACTGCATATTAGACACCATTATTTCTATTTCACTGATATTAAATTGCTTGGATATGATGAACCTATTATGGTTATGTATGAGAAAGGCTTTATTCTTAAGAGATACCTGCTGAAACATTTGGGTATGAAGGGTACTTCTCTCTGCAATTACATTTTGAATAATTCAGTCAAAAAATTTTGTAAACACATTTTGTGGGTTGGGGAGAGAAAAAAAAGAGGAGAGAGAGAAAGAGAGATGAGAGAGAGGTGGAAGAGGAACTCAGATGTTGAAAAAGTTTAACAATTGGTGAGTCTGAATGAAGAGTGGCATGTGTAATACCATTCTTTCAACTTTTCTATAGGTGTGAAGCTTATCATAGTAGAGTGTTGGAGAGAGAAATAAAATTAAGAAACAATAACAGTTGGATAAACACATTTTTCCAGGTTAAAAAGTTAGGAAATACATTCATTTGATTCCTTGAATCAAAGAGAAAATAAAAACATGAAATTACATTCTCTCTAGAGAACATTTCATACAAATATCTACAGTACACCAAAAGCTGATATTAGATGAAAACTTAGAGCCTAAAAATTCAGAAAGAAAATAATTTAGTGCTTATCTTTAGAAATTACGGTAAAGAACAACAGAATAGACTAATTGGAAGTCAAAAGAGTTTCAATACAGATAAAACTTCATGAAATACAAAAAATAACAGAAAGGCTAAAAGTATAGGTGATGACACTTTCACAAGAGAGATTCAGTAACACTAAACTTTTCTGAGAAGGTAAATTTCACGTCACCTTGTATCCTTAATGTGGCCTTATTTCTTCTCCATTTTGCTATTTTCTGATATTTTCTTGTGCAATTCCAGATCTTCTCTGGCTTAGTATATAAACGGATGGGTGGAATAGCCAGAGGAGATAGGAGTCAGGGGAGCTGCCAAATTTCTAACTCTAGCTCTTCAAACAAGCTGAGGGACAAAGAGTAAGCAACTTGACCTCACTATCTTCTTCTCTAACTGGTCATGGGGGCAGGAGTTGACTTAATCTTTAAGGTCCTTTAACAATAGGAATGCTTGAATCTATCCCAAAACAATCAAAGTGATAATAAAAGCTAGTGTTTACAGGCAATTTATATTTGCCAGGCAATGAACGACACACTCTACATGTATTACTTCATTTAATCCTCACTGAAAACGCAGGAGTAAAAGCTATTATCCTCCCACTATACATTTGTCCACGGGCTGGTAAGCTGTGGAGTCAGGATTGCACCCCTTTATTATTATGCACAGCATAATTACTCATCAGTTTCATCTTGCCCTTACCCATCAGAGCTGGCAGTCACCGTGCTCCCATAAATAAAGCACCTACTTAGCATAATGATTGAGTGTAGGCTCTGAAGGCAGCTAGTCTGCAAATTAAATTTCTATTCCAATACCTGCTAGCTGTGTGACCTTGGCCAAGTGATTTACCCTTACTGTTACTCAGTTTTCTCAACAATAAAATGGAGATAGTTTAGCTTCACAAACTGATTACTTGAGATAGGTACATTTAAAGAACATCACACAGTGCCTGGTACATGGAAAGTATCCAGTCAATGTTAGATACCTTTATTACGAGGGAGGATATTCCTTACTGCCGCAGCTTCAAGTGATTTTGACAAAAGCAACTGAGTATGTGCCAAAGTAAGAAGCTTCAAGCAGAGATAGGCAGCAGGGAGGAACTGAAATTTACAATATTTATCTGTTAAGTAGAAGACCCTATGTTCAATTATATTCCTACACAAAGTGCTTGCTTAACTATAAGCTTAATAAACCTTTGTCAAATAACTGAATTTAACAATTAATGTCTAAGGGCTTTACATCAGAGATTTAGAAGATTAATATTATTTCACTCATTTAAATAATAACATGAAAATAAACACTAAGTGTTTAAATTTAAACTTGAACCCACCAATTAAAAAAAAAATCCAAGATCACTCTATGAAGTGAGTGCATCTTACCAAATCCCCTACCATAGTGAAGGAAGATCAGACAGAAGAAGTATTATCAAAGAGATGCTCAGCACAGGTGGGTGGGGAGCATTCACCACTGTCTATTTAACATGGAAAGAGAAACGGTTCAAACCTTCCAAGTAAAGAAAAGCTCCAGTTTTCTTTAGAGCTTTCTGCCTTCCATTGTGGAAACACTAGCTTTACATAGCTTATCTAAACCTCTCCTTTCTATTTTATCAAATGAATAATTAAGGAATGAAATAATCCTTAAAGCAAAAAGCATGGTCAATATATTTCCTATTCACTTACAAAAAAGTAATTATCTGGAAAGTCATAAGCTCTAGATAAAACCTGGATCTTTTTTTCACAGGGGAAGTTAATAAGAACTAAAGTAATAAAGATTCTCTGGGTAATTTACCACAAATTCTAAGGAGGAGGGCAGAGAATTTAAGTTAACAGAAATATTGCTCCTCTGCTGCATTCTACATCTCCATTAATGCCAAGCCTAAGGTTATCTAAGAATCTAAAAATATAGAAGCAAATTAGAATATAGTTTTGCTGTTTTAAAATACAGATTGTGTAAATACCAAACAGTGGGTAAAAACAGAATCGTTCTTAGTTCTTTTTAACTATAATATTCTCTCCCCAACTGGAGGCTCATATTTCAAGTATTCCCATGGCAAAATAATTTGCAGGAGCAGAACTTATGAGCCTATGGGGAAATAGAGTTATGGAAACAAAACCATGTTTGAACAGAGTAAATTCTTTCAATAGGTTTCATATTCACTAAAATAAAACAATAGCTAACAGGGATTGAAAAAGTAATGATGTATATTATTATACATAAAAGGAGGAAAAACCATGAGTAAGATATAGACTTTTTAAAGAAGAATACAGTCTTCATAGGAAAAAACCTCTTGAAGGACCTTGCCCTTATGGAATATTTAGGGAGTAGTCTGCATAAGCAAGTATAAAAGAATAGGAAGGGTAGACTAGTGAGCATAATAAGTGAACAGGCGAGTGAGCGATGAGGTAGGAAAGGAGGCTGAGGATGAGGGAGGGGACCGGAGACCATCTAGAGGAGAGATCAGTGGAGCATTTCACCTCACAGGGGAGATAATTGAAGCTCCATTAGGAAAGCTGTTCATTATTCATTTTTACATTCTTTACCCTTCAATTTTCTAAACCCTAGCCATAACCTCTAAATCTTCACTAAAAGTCTTCTAAAAACAACCAACCACCTTATGTGAGTGGTGTTTTGAGAGTGATTAATATCGGATAAATTTGGATCAGAAAAAAAGGAACAATCACAACAGATAAAAGGTAAAATTGGTGGAAACAGGAATCACCACCAGGAGTGAAATGAGCATCTCCTTCACAGAGATATTGAAAGGAGTGCGGGACTTAAGGCAAATTTGTTTAAATTCCAAAGCAAGGATGAAGAGCCCAGTCAACATCATCTGATTCCCTCAAATTGTCCTTTCCCTGTAGTTTAAAGAATAAACTTCTGAATGTTTTGCTTTCTGTCAGATAGTATTCAAAAGTTTCTTACACCCTACACACAAAAAAATCACCTCAACATGGATCAAAGACTTGAATATAAGACCTGAAACCATGAAATTTCTAGAAGAAAACATGGGGGGTAAGCTCCTTGACAATGGTCTTGGCAGTGATTTCTTGGATTTGACACCAAAAGCAAAGGCAACAAAGCAAAAATAAATGAAAAGCTGAAAAGATTCTGCACAAAGGAAACCAATGACAAAATGAAAAGGCAACCTACGGAATGGGAGAAAATATTTGCAAACCACATATCTGAGAATGGGTTAATATCCAAAATATATAAAGCATTCATAGAGCTCAATAGCAAAAAAAGAAAATCTGATTTTAAAAATGAGCAGAGGAACTGAATAGACATGTTTTCAAAGAAGAATTCCAATAGCCAACAAGCATGTGAAGAGATGTTCAACATTTCTAATCATCAGGGAAATGCAAATCAAAACCACAATGAGATATCACCTCAATCCTGTTAGAATGACTGTCATCAAAAAGAAAGGAAGTAACAAATTTTGATGGGGACATGGAGAAGAGGGAACCCTCGTGCATGGTGGTGGAAATGTAAATTGGTGCAGTCACTGTGGAAAACAGCATGAAGGTTCCTCAAAAACACAAAAAAATAGAACTACCGTATGATCCAGCAATCTCAATTCTGGCTATAGATCCAAAGGACATGAAAAGAGGACCTCGAAGAGCTACCTGCACCCCCATGTTCATCACAGCGTTATTCACAATAGCCAAGATATGGAAACAACCTAAGTATCCATCACCAGTTAAATGAATAAAGAAAATGTAGTATATATACATACAATGGAATATCATTCAGCCATGAGAAAAAAGGAAATCCTGCCATTTGTGACAACGTGGATGAAACCTGAGGGCATTATGCTAGGTGAAATAAACCAGACTGAGAAAGTATCACTTATTTATGGTATTCCTTACAGGTGGAATCTAAAAATAAATGTCAAATTCATAGAAACAGAAAGTAGAAAAGTGGTTGCCAGGGGCTGATGGGGGCAGTGGGGAAATAGGAGAGGTTTGTAAAGGGGCACAAACTTTCAGCTATAAGGTGAATACCATCTGAGGATCTAATGTAAACATGGTGCCTATTGTTGATAATACTATATCGCATAAGCAAAACGTACTAAGAAAGTAGAACTTAAGCATTCTCACCAAAAAAAGAAAACACCAACAAATAAAAAAAAGAAATACATGAGATGATGGATGTGTTAATTAACTAGACGGGGGGAATCCTTTCACAATATATACATATATTGAATCTCCATGATGTACACTTTAACCGTTTTACCATTTTGTTTGTCAAGATATGTCAATAAAGCAGAAAAAACAAAAGCGGTATGTCCACAGTCCTCTAGCCAAACATTAAATGATTTTTTTCTTAGTAACTTGGAGTAAAAAAGACAAGTTTCCCTAAGTCATGGAGTTAATGCTTAATCTGCATATCCTTAGGAAATTCTTATAAATTTGGAAAGGTAGACAAGATAAATCTGAACTCTAGTATCTGTGTCCAGGGAATTTGTGATTAGTGAGAAGTTATCCTGTAGTGAGCTTTGTAGACTAGAAATTTAAAACATTTCAGTTACAAAATTTTATGATTCTAAGTTTTATAATATACAGGTTACCTTAAACTTTCTGAGCTTTTGTGAAATCACTAGAATAAAGAGCGTAATCACTTGTTTTCTGCTACGAAGGGCTTTGAGGATCATTAGCTAACTCTAATGAACAAAACTGGTAAATTAGCAACCTATACACCAATGTTTATTATCATAATCCTTAAGTATTTTTGTTATTACTCAGATCCTGCATTCTCTGGCCCATTTTCTCCCCCCCATATTCTCTAATCTTTTGCCTAGAACACTGTTAACTTAGGACCCTAAATGATTTCTCAAAACTTTACAGCTTTTGAGATCCCATGACTTTATCTTACATAGAAGAGAAATCAAGAGTCACTCATAAGGTGGAGTTAAGTATTGATGTCTGAAATTGGTGGAGAAAAAAAAGAGTTTTTCAAAAGGCTGGATAATTTTACCACTTAATAACTAAAGTAGGATTCAAATCAAAGACTATCTGACTCACCTTTATTGCCTTCTTATTGTACTTTACACATGCTGTACTCCCAGGACCTGAAACCAGGCAACTGTCATCAGTATTGGTAAAGATTAACTATATCTCATGAGTTGGGAAACGCAGATTGAAATCTAGTGATCAGTAATAACACAGGTTCTGTGGATTCATGCTCTAGGCAGCTGATTTAATGACAGAATTTGGAATATTAATCCTTTGTAAATTGGAAACTTCCAGGTTTAAGATAGAATGATAACAGTCTACAATATTAGCTCATCTTAAAGCTTTTAGCCAAATGTGATAAATATTAATTTAATCAATAAAAAGTGGAATATCAATACAAGTGCATAAAAAGGAAATCCAGGGAAAGATTAATACAGGATTCAAGATAATGGTTTTCTCTAGTGGATGGAGGCAGGCAGACAGGATTAAGTGTAGGATAATGTAGAGATCCTAGCTTTGTTTCTCATGGTGGGTTTGCAAGTGCTCACTTCATTATTATAAGGGGAGGATGGGAGGGAGGACAGGAGATTGGCCATGCACAGACTAATAACAATTGTGTTTTGAATCAAGGGTTATAGTTAATAAAATTCTATGCACCAGAGGTCTAATGGTAGATGGAGGAGGGTTTAGAATTCACCTTCGCTGTAAAAATTTAGGAAATATAGTCTTACACAAGTAGATTTTTCCCACTTTATTAAAATGAAGGAATGTTTTTCTTTCTAACGAAGAAACCTATTAAATGAAACAATCACTACAAAGGTCTTGGGAAATACTTTGAAAATCTCTTTTCAAAGTAGGACTTCAGAAGCAAGCGTACATTTAGAAATTTGGCTAACATCTGTGAAACTTCACTTATATTTAAACAGAGCTGTGAAAGTCTCCCCAGGGCACCCGCCCTTCTATTTTAATTATGCCACTTTAAATAAAACTGTTTTAACATCCAACAAAGCACACATGATGTGAAAACACTTGTTAAACCACCTCCGCAGTTTTAACAATAAGACAAATATGAGATCACTGCATTTCTTAAGGCTCATTAGATGAGAATTAGTGCAGTAGCACTATTTTCAAAAACATTTGCCCTTGATTTTTTTTAACATATATTTGCCATTTGATGCCTCTTTTTCATATTTACTTTATACAAATTCTATATTAGAATCATGAGATATAAAATTAAGCTATGTTTTGTTATAGTGGTGACACAAACCTACTCAAGTCAAGGAATTCAAAATAAATGACATGGCATCCATTAAGGATGGCTTTAAGTCATGTTTTTGTGTCAAACTGTCAGCCTAAAGCACAAATTGTAGGTTTTTTTGTTCATTTGTAGTATGTCAAAGACATCATTTAAATATGCTAATTTGAAGATAGAAGAAAACAGACTGCATATATGAATAGGCTGAATTATTTACCCATTGGGAGTAATTCCTTTGAGCAAAGTTTAAGTTTAAAGTTACATTGCGCAAGCCACTTGTTTAAGCTTTATCCTACTTACATACAGAAATCAATCATGGTGCCAGGCACCAAAAACATCTAATTACAGTACAGAGAGACATTCTGACTATCATTTGAAATCTATCATAGTATTTCTAAGGATGCAGTGGTGCTCTTCAACAAGAACTTGGTTAACCAGTGAGTCATGCATCTCCCAAGTGACAGGTAATTCAAATAATTTTACATTTCTTTTTCAAAACAGATCCAAGGCCAACTCTTGAGAAAAATTTAATTTTAGCCTCATAAATACATTCTGCTCTTCCACAGTCTAGTATCACGGTGAGGATGAGGGAGAGAAGTTTGAGACAAAGTTCAAAAACCCTTTTCTCTTCACTCTTCAATGTGGAAGAGAAACTTTGATTTGAGATACAGATTAATGATGAAATCAGGAACTCTTAAATAATATGTTGGGACCACTGTACTGGGATGGAGATTCTTTTCTTCTTTATGATTTACTCATGTAGTCAAAGGGAGAGTGAAGCCCAAGGAAAAGGAGGACTGAGGATATTTTCTGTACTGAGCTTTAGAGTAGAAGGTAAAGAGCACTTGAATGTTCTACTGGGTACATTCTAGGTCACGAAGGTAGGAAAACAGATCTGGATTAAAAGCAAGAGCTTTTGAAGGAATGCATGGTTGCCTCTCCCACCATACCCATGTGATATTCTCCAGAATTCAAGCATAATCTCCTTGGTGGTTGGATAAAACACAGGACCCCTGCCAATTATGCTGGAGATGAAAACCCCCACCCCTTCTTAGGATACCTAAGCTAGAGAAAAGTAATGACTTTATGAGAAGGAATTCTTGTTTTTTCTTTTTTCTCTATGTGTGTTTTTCTGAAATATATTTACATACTTTTCAAAATACCTGGGAAGATCTCAAGGAGTATGTATTATGTGCCATATGCTATGCTAGTTATTGAGAGTACAAGTGAGTAAGAGACTGAAGAAGCTTACATTCTAGGAGGAGAGTGAATGGACACAGGACATTGCAATACACTGAGATGTGGGCCATGGTTGTAGAAATACAGGGAGCACACTGGAGAGGCTCTTCATTCAGACTTGCAGAGAAGGCTTACAGGAAAGAGTGTCATCTAAGTGGAGACCTAAAGAATGAAGAGGCATTATTCAGATAAAGAGGGGTGAGGTAGGAGGAAGCGTAATTGCAGATGGAAAACCTGAATAGAAGAGACACTTGCTTAATGTGAGATAGGAGGAAAAGCCTAGCCCTTTGACACCAAGGTCCAGCAATTTAAGTCCTGGCTGCACCTCTGGATGAATTACAGAGTTTGTCTTGTCTTGTTTCCTCATTTTCAAATAGCATTGTTAGGAGAATGAAGTGACATTACATGGAATCTACTAAATATAGCACAGTAAGTTTCTCATAATTATTAGATTCTTTCTGTCTTTATCAATCTATGTTCCTCTGTCTTCAGGGCTTCTATCAAATTTTTTTTGATTATTAGCATTTGCACTAGAAAAACAAGGAGAGGAAGAAGCATTTCATTTCTCTTTTTCTCTTCATTCTTCCCCCCACAATCCACCACATGCTATTGATGTCTGAATGGTAGCTATTGTGCCTAGCTGATTCACTGTTGTAACTACCCAAACCCCGTCACTCTGGACCGTATCATGTGCTCCAGACATATGGTACGTTTTCAATGAATAACTGATTGAATAGGAGATTTGCTACTCTATCTTCCCTAAAAATGAATTATTTTATCCACCCCTGACCTTTTCCATTGAGTATTTTCAAGGTTGTTTTATAGTTCCATGATGACTGTTAAATTCTTTTGCTCAATGTAAATCTGTGATTTAGCCTTAAGCTGCATTCTCCCTAGGGACAGAGGCTAAAGGATTGGAGAAACTGAAGTCAACGGTATTTGCCCTTTTCCTCTTGTTTATACCACAGTTTCTCCTCCTGGGCACTAGTAACAATTAGGACAGATACTTCTGTCTTGTGAGAGGCTGCCCTGCGCATTATAGGTGGATTAGCAGCATCCCTGGCTTCTGTCCACTACTCCATATTACCTCATTCCTAGATGCGACAATATAAAATTTCTCCAGATAAAGTCAAGTGTGCTGTAGGGGGCAATCCCCTGCTCTGTTGAGAAACAAACCCATATTACAAATAACATTCAATTCAAAGGAACTTCTATCATAGAGGACGCTGTCAATTTTTTTTATTTTCCAAATTAAGAAAAAGCAGGTAAATTCTGAGGTTTGAAGAGAGAACAAAAATTAAGCTCAAGGTGTTTGATGCTGCAACAATTACAACATTTTGCCAATGCAGCCAATTCTCTACTCACATCTGTCAAACCAGGAACATATGGACTAAATTGGTGGGTCGCTTAAGTGAAAACGTTGGGTATTCTGATTTAGAGAAGTCTCAAGATCAAGAGATAAGATGTCTCTGATACACAATAATCTTAGGAGATAAGCTTGAAGGGATAGAAAATTCCTTGCCTCTTGGTTTAGTTCGATCAGGTTACTATTAAAGACCAGCTTGAATTTCCAGTTCTTGCTTCAGACAGCCTGGAGACCAAGAATAATCCCTGACAGTTGGGTCAATATGGACAAGAAAATTATATTGGAAGCCTGAAGCCCTCTATGTATTTTATGCTTGAAGTAAGAAAATACTTGAATTTCTTTCCTAGGGTGCCTAAAAGGTGACTATAGGGCTAATTGCCAGCATTTAAGTGAAAATGTCACATGCTCTTCAGATGTTAATGGGCTTACTTTTCAGAATTTCAAGTCAGATTTATTTCACCATTTCCACTAAGTATAATTCTAAACTGTACTAGAATGTATATTCAAATTGAAATGAGCATATATATATATATATAAATGATCTCTCTGAAATTTCCCTGTTTCTATCAGGTGTGAGTCCCAAGTACACTTTACCTTGGTTTCAATGCCCTAGAGAAGGATTTGAATCATCTCTTTGGAATTCTGGGTGTGTGTGTGTGATAAGCAGTGTTTTACATACAATGGCACAGTGGTTATTATCACAATTTTTTTCTTTTTGGTAAATATGGTAGATCTTTTTACAGAGATGTTATTTAGTGTTGAACTATTCAAGTCCACCAAGCACGTTTCTGTTCATCTGTTTACTCTAAAGAGTTCCTTAGATTGATACTGCTTGACTTCCACTGCTTAATTTTGGGTTTTTTGCTGCCCAAATGGATCTTCTGATAGTTTTATTTTACTTTGCTTTGTTTTTTGGTTTTTTTTAATCATTTTTATGAGAAAGATTCACCCTGAGCTAACATCTGTTGCCAATCCTCCTCTATTTTATGTGGGATGCTGCCACAATATGGCTTGACAAGCAATGCTAGGTCCATGCCCAGGATCCGAACCCATGAACTCCAGGCCGCCAAGGCAGAGTACACGAACTTAACCACTATGCCACCAGGCTAGCCCCTGATAGTTTTATTTTAGAAAATAATCAGAGATTTCTATGTGCTCTAAATAATTTAAGTGAACAACAATCCCTCCTTTCCACTAGTACCTTTGTGCAGTCTAAAACTACTTTCTACAGTCACATTTGGAGACCCTAAATTGAAAGGTATTTCTAGTTAAGATGTGAGAATGCTTGACAAAATTTTTAGTTAGTTATTTTGGAAGGGTACATGGAAATTCTTGAGGAGTGAAATGTAAGTTTATTCAGTGATTTTTTTTTTCAATTCATTCTACATTGGAAAAAATAAGTAGTAGATATTTTTAAATTGGCTAATAGTGTGGAATTTAGACACTTACAGAAAAATCAAATAAGAGCAATTACTTTGGGATACTCAACCATCTTTTGGAATCACCAACACAACCAGGAGCTGATAGTCAGCTGTTTTAACACTGGACTCTCTACTATCAACTTGTCTCCCTAACTGTTGATGTTTTTATAATTACTATTTTGCCAGTCTCCAGCTATGAGCAATTCCCATTTCCCCAGTTCTCTGTTCTTGTAACAAGATTAAGAACTTTGTTTGACTTGGGTTTGAGTCCAAGTTCACTGAGCCCAGTTAAATTATTTCTCTCCCTCAGCATCTTCGTTTTTTGTGAACAGAAAGTATCCACCCCTAAAGAGATGCTGTGAAAATAAAATGGGATGGTTATATAAAGAGCCCCTGATGATATCTGGAGCTTTTGAACCCATCAATAAGCTTTGGGGACACAGAAAATAGCGGGAGGGATTTATACAAGGGTGTGTGGTAGATGAGTTGTTTGACGGTCTCGCTTTCTTTATCTCCCCGTGTCTCACTCTGATAATAGGAAGCCCTGCAACTGGACTCACAGAGGGGCCATGTAACTTACTTTAGCCAATGGGATGTTAGCAAAAGTGAAAAAATAGAAACTTGAAACATGCCTGAATGAAAGGATTTGCATGCTCTTATACCTCTGCATTCACCGTAGGAAGGTGTCTGGGCTAGTTTGGGAGAAATGAAACATCACTGGAGCAGAGGCAAGTCACCCAGGTAACCCTCTGGACTTGGGAGCCCCATCCAACCACATCACCCCACCATCAATGCCCCCCCAGACTCCACAGTGTCTTTTAACAAAGGTCCTTTGCAAGCCCGTTAACATGTCTGGAGTTGAAAGAAGAATCTAGACAAACTAACATAAAGCACTAAATGCCTAGTAGCTTTATATTTAATATTAAATACACATAGATTTAATACCTACTTGTATTACACAACTTGAAAACTTCCTTAGATCCTGCTTCTCCAGTCTGCTCTTCCACCACCCGCATTTCTTCTCACCTCTCTTCTCATTTTGATCCAATCTCTCATTTCTCTCAACTTGACAGTCATCAAAAGGGCCTAAACTGGGACATTTACCAGAAGCCGGGAAGCCCTGAGCTGACCCTGAAAGAATTGCTTAAGAGGTTTTTTGCTACCATTTCTGTCTGTATCTATTTGCTTTATTCACCTTTTCTATTTGGCCAATGCTTGACCAAAGTAGTGTTCCAAAGGGTATCGTTGGTTTCTTCTGTTGAGAAATTAATCTCTGTTGAGGTGGGAATCCTTTCTAGGGTCCAGAGAGGAAGGTTCCAGCACATATTTTTCCCTTCTACAGAGGGCTTTAATTCAGACGTTCTGGATATAGAATTGGTCTTTTATGAAGAGAATGAGGTTTTTGTAGGTGGCATTTCAGATGCTGAACATCTCTGAGCCTATTGTAGTGTACGTCACTGCCAAATTCTGTTTAGAGTGTACATTAAATACCTTTATGCTCTTGTCAGGCAAGGAGACTTGTGTGTGCACGTGCATACACACACACCCCAAGAGTCAAAGTTCTGTCCTTCAAGGTGTTTACACTTTATCAGATAAGACACAAGAAAGACAGGCCATTATAAGTTTATTTTTCAAGCTCCCCTTGTTGCTGCAAAAACTCTAAACACAAATTCAATTATTACCTATTCTTTGATGGACACTGACATTATTCCAAGAGGAAAGTTAGAGAGTTTTTTTATAAGCAGAAGAGGCTTTAGAGAAAAATAAAATCTCTAGAAACTGACAATGAATAGAGAAAAAGCTCTGAAGAGGAGGTCAACCAGGAAAGTACAGATGATGCCTAGCAATCACAGGATACCAAAAGTGCAGCGATGTTTCAGGTACTTCTTGGTTTTCACTCTCAATGCTACCTGGTCTCTCCATCACTTACTAATTCTAAGAATAGATCAGTTTATACCCAAATCAGAGAGTCATATCTGTATATGAGGCAATCACCAACAATTGTAAAAATACTTTGGTGACACACAACCACTGCCTCACATGTACTCTGTCTGACCTCTCAACCAGTCTTTATTCCAAGCATTAAAATAAATATATTTATCATTCAGCCATCCACTGTGAAATTTTCCCATCACTCGGTTTTCTCATTTTCCAGGGCAAACTTTTCAATACCCGAGAGAAAGCAATTGAAGTAGAACTGCACCAAAGTGCATTTCCAATGTGATGCAGCAGAAATAATGTTCAATGAAATTATTCTGTTAGTAGCGCCTGTGAAGCCAAGCTGAATACTCTATGCTTTACAGTGAGCATTTGACATTCATTCTTTTTTTTCAGTCCTGGAACCTTCATTCTTTGTTTTATTCCTTACTATATATTTTCCAAATAAATATGCACTCTCTAGAATGATTTCCAAATATTAACCTAGACAGTGAGCCAAAGAATATACAATAGTCAGAGCTGAGAATATGACAAATTCTCTGCCAAACTATGTAGTAGGAGAGGTTTATTTGGGGCTCTCTCACCCTCCCCATCACCCAGCAAATATTGTGGACTCTGTTTAGGGTACCATACCTGATATTGTGATGAATGGAATAAGGGCGGAGACACAGAGTTCTCCTCCTACCCCTCAAAACAAGAATACATTAACATCAATTCCTTCAACTTTCATGTGTATTTCAGTGAGAGAGTTACCTCTTCTCAAATTTTACTTCTGCAAGGAAGCCTTCCCTGAATGTTATAGCAGAGCTCACTGCTTACTTCCCCGGCTTGCAAACAGTTACCACCATCAAACTATATAACATTTCCTTGTCTCCTACATATGGCATAAGCTCTGGAACTCGACGGCAGATGGGAGCTGAAGGGCCCTGAGGAGACTCTGGAAGTCTAGTAGGCTTCTAGGAAGCTTTCAGGACAGCAAAGAAAACGCTGTTAACATCTTGAGTAAAGGAGATCCTGATAACGTAGTGGCGGAAAGTAGGCAAAACTGTCATCTGTAGCAACATGGAAAAAGGCAAAATGTTCCTAAAAATTCAGTGCTGTAGCTAAGCTGATTTCTAGGCAGAGGGCTGAAGGTGCTGTCTGGCTTCTTCTAGCTGCCTATAATAAAATGAGAGACAATAGGTAAACTGAAGAACTAAGTAAAAAGGATTCATTTATTGATGAGAATTAGAAATTATTGCATTGAAAAGAAAGGAGCTAGACCAATCTTTTCAGCCAGAAAAGGTAGGTCCTCCAAGTATGAAAGGGCCAAGGTGAGGTTACAAATTGCTTTGTTAAATTCTAGCAAAGATCTAAGGTAGTGCCGTATAGAACTTTCTATACAGACAAAAAACTCAGAGGCCTTTTTCTTTCATTTCTGAATTTGTTATATTTATTTTTAAAAGTTGCTATGTTATTTTTTTTTATTTTTAAGGCTTTACATAAACTTTAGAGAAGTTTTAGGTTCACAGTAAAATTAGGGGTAGGTATAGAGATTTCCCAAACACCCACTGCACCCACACATGCATAGGCTCCCATATTATCAACATCTCCCACCAGAGGGGAGTATTTGTTACCACCTATGAAACTACACTGACACACCATAATCACCCAAAGTCCAATCCTTGAGGATTTTAATGGCACATGTCACAGTTCCCCGCCATTACTTAACAAAGCTTCTAGGGGAGCTTTCCCTCAGCAGTGTCACAGGGGTCTTGTAGAAATGTCGCCTACATGACAAAAAGGACTTTACAGATCTGACTAAGTTGAGGACTTTGAGATGGGGAGATTGTCCTGCATTATCTGGGTGAGCCCAATGTAATCATAAGCATCCTTATAGGGAGAAGAGAAGATAGGAAAGTCAGAATTAGAGAGATATAGCAATGGAGGC
Source organism: Equus asinus (assembly GCF_041296235.1). Lineage (NCBI taxonomy): Eukaryota > Metazoa > Chordata > Mammalia > Perissodactyla > Equidae > Equus > Equus asinus. Next base: position 43,175,947 of record NC_091812.1, read on the forward strand.
AGAGGTTGCAGTGATCTGGGGCCATAAGCAAAGGACAGTGAGCAGCCTCTAGAAAGGGCAAGGAAATGGATCATCCACCACAGCCTCCAGAAGGACCACAGCCCTGGCAACCCGTTGTAGACTTCAGACCTTCACAACCGTAAGATAATAACTTTGTATTGTATTAAGCAGCTAAGTTTGTGGCTAATTTGTTTTAGCTGCAATAGGAAACTAATGCAGGACCAAAGAGAGAGAAAAACCTATCTCAGTGAGATTTTTGGTGTGAATTTTGTCTAATGTAGTAGATTACAATTGATAGAATACAAAAACTCACATTTTACAAAGAATGATTCCAAGATAAATTGAAAAAGACAGACATAGTACAAAAGAAAACAGGCCTTTGGACTTTTGAACTACTATGGGCAGGAAATAAGCTGAGAAAGTTCCACAGTTATACACACCAACCACTTCTTATGGGAAAAGAATGGTGCCCAAGGCATATAGCCAAGAGATGCCAGAGGACCACTCCAGAGAGCAGATTGTGCACGAATCAAGGAATTAACATGTGCTCAGCTGGATGTCAGAAATGCTATGTTCTGGATGGCTGTGGGTCTCCTGATTATGTAAATCAGAATAATCAGAATTGATTATTTATGTCTAATTGTCAGGTGTTCCAGTGAACACGAATGATGCTCAAGGAAATGCATCTCAGGAACTGCAGGCAAATAGTGTTATCCACACATGGGCATGGTTTAAATAAAAGATCTTAGACCTTGAACCTGAGACAGATGCCACAAAAAAACGGGGTGGGGGAGGGGAGTTCTGGAGAAGGCAGTGTATTTTGCCCATGGGAGAGATATAAATTATGACCAGAGAGCCAACTGTGGCAGAATGTATTTTCCAAAATGGCTGCGACAATGTTTCCTATGCAAGAAGCAATTCTACAACGTGACCTTGACATTTTTCCCATTGAAAAGAGGGGTCTGTGTTCCCTACTCTTTGAATCTAGGCAGGCTTATGACTCTCGTACCAGTAGAATGTAGAAGAAGTGACACTGCATGACTTTCATGGCTACGTTAGAAAAGGCAATGCAGCCCCCACTTTGTTTGCTCAAACACTCGCTAGAGCCTGAGGCCCCATATAAGTTGCCTGGCAGCCCTGAGGCTGCCATGCTCTGAGGAAGCCCAAATTAGCCCATGTGGAGAACCACCTGGGAAAGTAGAGTATGTGAACAGAGACAGAGCTGGCCAGCTCCCAGCTGCTCCAGCTCCTCTGACTTGCATCCACACCACTGTTCCCAAGCACATCCCAAATTCCAGACCCACAAAAACCATGAAACATCATAAAATTGTTTCTTTAAAGGCACTAAATTATGGAGAAATGTATTATGCAACAATAGATTACCAAAGAAGTCCCTTCTCTTGCACCCTCAAAACAAGAAAATACTAGTTTCAGTTATTTACACACTGGTGGTGACTTCTTTCTTCTCCTACTTTTACCCGTACTAGAAAGCCTTTGTTGAACAGCACAGCAGAACTGGTTGTTCATTTCACCTTACTTACCACCAGCAAATTGTGAAATTTTGCCTTGAGATTTTGTTTACTGTATTGGGTATTTATTATTTACACTCAGTTCTTCCCACTAAGATATGAAATCCTCAAGAGAAAGGCCCTGAGTCATCCAACTTTACGTCTCCTGCAATGAAAGAACAAGGGATATATATATAATTGGTGTTCACTGTAAGTGTGTTGAATTACTGAACGAATGAGACTTGTTTGAAAAATCTTTTGTTGTGGACCAAAAAAGGAAGGGGCTGTATGTCCCTTTAAGGGATCTACACCCTTACAATGCAGCAGAAGAAGAATTTGTTTGTTTTAACACTACTGGATCTTTATCATAACCCTTAGTTCCACAGAATGGAGAAGGGGGCCTTCCCATCAGCTTATCAAGCCATTCCTCAGAAGGTGAAATTCCTATGAGAAAGCAAAGTCTGATATGTAATACTTTTATATACTACATACTTGGAAGGAGCAAGAAGCTGATCTTATGGTAAACCCCACGGTCAAGGGTCAGAACAAGGTTATATGTTTACCTTCCTGTGGGACCAATTTAGGACCCTTGAGTAAGAACACCACTGATTACTAAGTATACAGGTATACTCGGCCAAACCTGGAGACCCAGCTGGTGGGATGTGGGGTAATACTAAAACAGTTTCTGGAGAGACTCTTAACTTCCACCTCCTTAAAAATATTTTTACTTTTTGGAGATGGGAAAATTAGAGAAGGGTAAATGGTCTTTGTCAAGTAGAAAGTTTTATTAGTAGGGGAATAGAGAGGGGATAATACTTTTGAAATGCCCCCAAGTACAATTATTCAGTCAATATTGTATGGAACATCTACTCTATTGTCTGAGGAAGGCTGGATACAAGGGCAAATAAGACAGGTATGTCCCAGGGTTCATGGAGTTTAATTTTAATGGAGAGAGACAATAAACTTGCAAGAAACTAACAAAAGAGGATAAATTCAGACAACTAAGTGTTGAAAAATAAAATGACATCTGGCAAAGAGAGAGACGATGGCTGGTGGAAATTGGTACATGAGCCAGGATGGCTAGGGAAGGTGGATCAAGCATCGTTATTTGCTTCCCCAACAGCCACTCCCCTCCTGTCAGTCCTAATGGAAGAGCCCAACTCTTGCTAGTTAGTTTCCCATCCCCCAAACCAGAAACAGGTAGAGAAGATGGAACATAATTCTCAGATATTATGAAGAAATCTTTTGGGGTAGTAGAGGTGGAGAATCGGTGCTTCTAAGAAAGATCCTCCTCTATGATGAAGAGCGTCTCATGAGGACAGTCTCTTCTTCATGTCCTGCTTTGTACACTGCCCTGTGAGGAGAAGATATGCAGAGCAACTGCAGTCATCTTGTGATGTGATGGGGAAAGTAATGGATATTGCAGAGATGATCAAGAACGTCTTGATTTCACTGACCGAGAATCAAACCTTGGGTCAACTACTTAGGCACTTCTGTTGTATGAGAAAGACAAATGCTAATTGTTTAAGCCACATCGATGATACTTGTAACCTAATGCATGCTAATCTATTAGTTTGTATCACAAACTGGGCTGCTTAAACAACAGAAAGTTGTCTCACTGTTGTGGAGACCACGAGCCTGAAATCAAGGGGTCCTAAAGGGTGGTTCCTTTTGAGGGCTGTGAGAGAAGGATCCATTTCAGACCTCTTTCCTTGGGTTATAGATGGCCATTTTCTCTGTCTCTCACATCTTCTTCCTTCTGTGTCTGTCTCTGTGTTAAATCTTCCCTTTTCCTAAGAACATCAGTCATGTTGGATGAACGGCCACTCCCAGTGACCTCATTTTAACTTGATAACCTCTGAAAAGATCCTATCTCCAAAAGTCACATTTAGAGGTACTTGGGATTAGGACTTCAACATAAGCATTTTGAAGAGACACAGTTCAACTCATAAAACTAATAAATACAGAAGTTATCACTGAGGAGGTATCTCCTAGACTGAGAGATGAGGAGTACAGAAGCAGATTTGTAACACAGATTTGGGTAAAGAATATTATGAGCCCAGAGAACTGCATGTGCCAAGGCTCTGAGATGGTGATTTAGCGAGAATTCGGTTGCCTATCTTTGCTACTGATTGATTTCTTACCTCCCATCCCCAAAAGCACATTTCACTGCCTATTCTGTGATAACCAAGCTGGACTCTAAATATTCCTGTTTTGCCAACTGGCATGATGCTAATTTGGCTTTGCCGGTAGAGGGTGCTGGAGGCACATGGCAGGATGCAGAGCTTCTCTTCCTGGTTTCAGTGTGCTCTCCTCAGTGAGTTCATGCATTGTATGGGGCCTCTGCAGGGCCAGGTTCCTGAAATGTGTGCAGCTTCTGCAGTGACAGTGGCCAGAAGCACATGGCACTCTCTGTGGGCAGTTTCCTAAGAAAACTCCAGAGGGTAAATTTATCAGTAGATCTGGATAGTGTGGTAGTTTAATAAACTTCTCTGTCCAGTGAACTGTGACCACACCTTCTCAATGAGGCCTGGATCCCAGTCCAAGGAAAGGAGTTCTTCTTTTAGATTGTTTCCTTTCTTGGGTGTTTTATCTAAGCCCTAAGGGTAGGGACTACTGCTTATATATGCTATTCTTGAATTCTTTAGAGATCTGTTTACTTCTTGCTGGGTAATCACCATTACTACAATCCCGTAACAATTAATTCTTTATATTACATTTTTCCTGTTCATGTTACTATGTGATTCCTGTCTCCTGATGGAGCCCTGACTTATGCAATATGTCAGAAATTATTCACAATATCCTCAAAAGGAGTGGAAGAGCAGGCTTTATGATGGGACTCAAGGAGAGACTCCCAGAACAGTGCTGTGAACCAGTCCATAGAGGAGTTGCCTCTCTGCCAAAAATAATGGTAGAAATCAGGAAACTAGTGATGCATTTTCCAGGAATGTTTCTGCTTAGCCTCAGTCCAAGGAAGAAGTAGGTGATGACTCCCAAAAGGCACTGTATCTTTCAGGCTGCCACACAAAATACCATATCCCTGGGGCCGGCCCTGTGGCAGATGGTTAAGTTTGCACGCTTTGGCAGCCCAGGGTTTCCTGGGTTTGGATCCTGGGTGCGGACATGGCACCGCTCATCAGGCCATGGAGGTGGCGTCCCACATGCGGCAACTCGAAGGCCCCACAACTAAAATATACAACTATGTATATTTTATACATGGGAGGATTTGGGGGAGAAAAAAAGCCAGGAAAAAAAATACCATACTCCTCAAACACTGCTGATTCTCCTCCTTCCTGTCCCACTTAATTCCACATTTGAGTTTTGCATGAGAGTATCAGAGTAGCTGAATTTAAATTACATGGGATTTGGGATAGATGCCTCACATCTATATTCCAGGCAGTAAGAAGTAGAAAGGAAAAATGGAAATGCCAGTTGATTTTGTCCCTTCCCAGAAACTTCCATGGAAGCCAGTGACTTTGATTATATCTCATTGACTAGAGCTGGGACAAATGGCCAGGTCTTGTACAACTATTGGAAAATGGCTAGGACAAAGGAAAGGGTAGAAGGGAGTAGAGTCAGTCAACCAACAGTGTGTGTCCTCCTGTCGAATACATGTCCTGCTTTCTTCTCCAAAACAACCCTGACTGAGCTTTCCCAGGAGCCTGGGGATAGGAATGAGATGAGGTTTGTATGAAATGGGTCATAAGCTCCCCGGAATGTTCGACTTTTGGATCTTAAGAATTAAAGAATAACAAAGAGACAACGCTTAGATTTGAAGTAATAATTGACATCAGGGAAACATTTAACTTTTTAAGCACAGGCACATTATCCTGTGAGGATTGTGAGCAATTTGACTTTTAGAACTTTTAGCAGAGAAAGCCATTATTAATACTAAATACTAAATACTAAAACTAATAGGTTATTATTGCTTCTTTCACATAAATGCTATGTATTTGTTCTGCATGTTTTCACTCTTAACGATGTATATGAACTTATTTTCTTGACAATACATTCAGATTTACCTAATTATTTTTGAAGGCTCATACAGATCTATTCTATTTAACCAGGTAGATTTTGATGGCCACTTAGAGAAAGAGAATTTTCTTTTGAGACTTCTAAATACAGGTCACTGGTCAAATGTACAGTATTTCATATTTATAAGCCAAGAAAAAATTAGATTTTAAGAATATTTCTGGACTTTGTGTACATACGCACACAAAACTTAGATAAAAGACCAAATACTAACTACATGTGACTAGAAGAGTTCAGAGCTTTTATATCAAAATATTTAAATTTCCATCAATGTATTTTGTACATAATTCCAGCTCTTTTTCACTAAATAGGATTTAATGAACTTGTAAATTTAGTTTAAAACTGAAAAGATTTACCTCATAGTTTTATTATTGCCGTCTTCTAAAGCTGAGCATGGAAAACAGAAATGACCCTTTTATCTCTATTTTATCAGACGAAATAGGCTGAGAGGAGAGTAAATTGAAATTTACTTTTAAATACTTCCATTTATACATTTATTCACGTAATGAGCATTTACTGAGTGACTGTCACGTGCCAGGCCCTGTAAATAAATAAGCAAATAAATAAAACCTATTTTAGATCACATGATAAGTTCTACGAAGAAAAATAAATCAGCAAAGGGACATGGAGTAAGGGAGGGGGGTGAGGGGATGGATATTTCAATAGTCATGGAAGGCCTCACTGAGATGGACTTTGACCTAAAGAAGTGAAAGAACAGACCATGCTGGCATCTAGAAGAAGAGCACTCCCTGCCTGCTAGGGAGAGGGTGTTGGTGGCCAGCAAATGTAAAAGCCCTGAGGGTGTGTGGGCACTTGCTCTGCTCAAGGAACGGCAACTAAGTCTGGAGCACAGTCTGCCAGAGGAAAAGTAGTAGAGGAAGTCAAAGATCCAACACGAAAGACAAATCATCCAGAACATTGTGGGCACTTGTAATGACGTCCGCGCTTTTACTCTGAGTGAGATGTAAAGGCATTGAAGCATTGTGAGCAGAGCAAAGTTATGACATGATTCCATCACCATCTGCTGGTCAAACGGACTTTGATGGAGAGTGGAGGTGGGCAAGATCTGGAGAGGAGGTACATTAGTTAGGAGGCTGTTATCATAACTAGGTTAGAGATGATGGTGGCCTGTCCATGGAAATAGCAGCAGTGGGGTTGAGAAGTGGTACGATATTAGATATAATTTGAAGGTCATGTTAATAAGATTTAATGAGGTATTGGTTTTTGGATATGAGAGAGAAAAGGAGTCCAGGATGAATCACTCCAAACTTTTTAGTCAAAGCAAATAGAAGGATAGATTCACCATTGCTTATGTTGGGGAAAACTGGATAAAGGTATTAGATTAGAAATTTGGTTTTGGACGTGAGAACCTTGAAGGGGTCATCAGACCTCCGAGCAGACATGTTGAGTTGCCAGTTGGAGGTAAGAGTGTGAAGTTCAGGGGAGAGCTTCAGGGTAGAGACATACATTTGGGAAATATCAGCATATAGACTCTGCTTATAGCTATGAGACTAGATGAGTAACTGTACATAGTGTTGATTGCACCTATTATGTGTCAGTCTTTCTTCTAGGTCCTTCCACATTTTATCCTCACACCAATTTTGCAATGAAACTGAGGCTGAGAGAGATTAAATAAATCTCCACAGTCACACAGCTAGTAAATGGAAGATGAGCCATTCAATCTAAGGTGTACCTAAAATTAAAACCTGTTCTTCCATGTAGTGTAGACACACTGCATTCCTTGCTCTGAAAGCATTCAATGTTTTCTCCCACCTGGCTGTAGAAAGGTCACTAGTATCTAGGTCTAAAAATCACTAACCAGCCATTGGTGATTTCCCCATCTTTTGCTAGTCCAACTCACCAAACTTGCCTCCAATTTTAGGAAATGTTAGCACACTATCTCTAATTTCCTCCAAACCTTAGTATCCTTGTTTAGAGATAATTTGAAATAATTACCTATTGCTTCACTGTGGGAAGCTATCAGTAATCTAGATATAGATCTCGATGCATAGGCAGCATTTTAGGAAATTAATAGTGAGTAACAATTTAAAACAGACCTAAACTCATTGGATTACACATTATCATTTCTTTCCTAGAGCTTGTACATATTATTAAGCATTGGTGGCAACAGAAAGATTCATTTCTATTTACAAATTACGTGTGTTTGTTGTATATAAAACCCTAAATGTAGATGTATGCTCTCTTAATAAATGCACTTATGAAATCACTTGCTACCTTAAATTTTATTACTGCTATAAGTCTACAAGCTTTCAAGACTCTCACAATTCCTGGTGCATGCAACAAGAAAATCTTGGTAATAGAAAGTCATATAAAAAATTGATCATAAGCTTTTAAAAATTTAATTTTATAGAAATAAATGGAAATATTATGAAAGTATTGAGTGGTAATGAATCTCTGGTTATAAGTGTGATTTTAAATATAAACTTGTTTTAAATGATCACGTCTAGTCGTTTTTATTCTTCCGCATTTCAATGAAGAAAAAGAAAATCATAACCATTATAAATAACTTTCCCAAACTGGAGTAGATTAGTGCATATTAATATTATGTCTCGCCTTCTTAATGTGCTCTTAGTCAAAGTTCCGGAGTGCCAAACCTTCTAAAGGAAAGCTGAATAAATGAGAAAAGTTGTAAAATAACTAAGACTTGCAAGTCACAATTAAAGAAAATTTAAAATAATAAGCTTTCATAAAACTTCATAAAAAGAATCTTAATTTAAGCTATAATTTTCTGCACTTTCTAAGTTATTATGGTAGTATAAGATTTGGTCTAGACCCATAAAATAAGAAATTAAGTTTATTTCTTTAACACAAAAATAATTTCTTAAATACTGTTGATTTAGAAAGTGACCCAATGAAATAAGGTAATAGGAAGCACATGGTTATCAATTGGAGTTGCCTATCCAATATCCTTACCAATCCCCAATTTTGTTAAGGATATCAGTGTACCCATCTGAATATGTTCAGATTCTCACACTCCTTTGCAGCAGATGTAGCCACGTGACACAGTTGTAGTCAATGAGATGTAAACAGAAACTGTTGAGTGGGGATTCCTCTAAGACTTATTAAAGGTAGAAAACATAGCTAACACACGCCTTTGAACATTTTACTTTTTGTTCATTCCCTTCTTCCTCTGTGGAATGGAGACGTAAACTGGAGGAGAGGCATCCATTTTGCAACCATGAGGCAAGAAGCATGATGACAAAAGGCACAGGCTAAGGACAGCTGAAGAACAGTCCAGAAAGATCCCAATCCCTGCGAGTGTTATGAAACTGCTATATCAGCCCAGGACCACCTCTCTCCAGCCTTGTTACTAGATGGGAAAAATAAAACCTTTCGGGTATTTTTGATCACTGTTAGTTTGGCTTATTACTAACAGCAGCATACTCCTAACTGACACAGTACACATAAGGAAAAATTTTTCCCCAATTCTGAAATAGAATTAAGCAAAGAATATTTTATAATGATTTATAATGTATGCTGTTAAATAATTATTCAAGACAAGTAAAAAATATATAACCATCTTACATTGTAGAGAACTTTCAATGATTACCGATAAACAATGCAAAAACTAATCAAAAGTAACCAACCACCGTGAGTTGTTTTAGCAGAGGATTTGGCAATAAGTTAATAATAAAAATGGGAGTGGAAGGGGAATAACAGGGTTCTGAGGCTTTTCTTCTAGCTTCAGGGATGCCTGAGAATGTGAAAATTGGTGAATCCTCTGCAACGTTATCTCAAGCAATGGATAGGGGATTACCTTTATGAGATCCCAGGTAAGTTAGAATCCGGCCAAGCAAGACACACTGGACCAAGCAGCTGTAATCGAGTCATGAATTAACAGTGTTGATGAGATGCTGCAGCCCCAGAGGAGGGCAGTCAGGATGCTGAGGGGGCTGCCTGACTAGCTGGTCACATACACTTGAGATCTTCTCTGAATTGAAGTTATTTGCACACATTCTGTTTAGCCCCTGTGACAGTATACATCATAAGTGCAAAATGGCTGGGACATTGGAAGCCGCTGGTGGAAGGTGCAAAATTTGTGCTATGCTGCTACTGTGTTTTGTTTTGTGCCCTATATCCTGTATGAAAGCTAAGTATACTTGGTTTTGGGTAAAACCAATAGTTCTTTGTGAATTTGTCTCTCTGAATTCAAGAGAGAAAAGTGGATAATACAGTTCCCTGGTTTCCAATGTGAGGCTAACATAGAGTACTTAACCCAGAATATTCTTGAAGTATAATAGCATACCACAAGTGTAATTTGCTACACAAAACAATGTTTTCCATCGGGCAATGTATTTGGTACTTTCCCCCTAAAATACACAGCCTTGACTCTAGGATTCAAGTCCTCCTCTATCTTGCCACCACATCTACTGTTTCAGTAGCTTCTCTCCCTTGTGGCTCCTAAATCTTGGGGTGGGGGCTCAGCAACATGATGACAGAACTGGGGGAGTGAACAGAGTGTCCTTGAACACCATCCTCCCCCCAGAATTCACCTCTACCCTTGCTGCTTTCTCAAGAATCTCACGCTATTGTTTTCTGATATTTTAAACTCCTCTTTCTCTCTTAATTAAATCCTTCTCGATGACTTTTAAGCATGTTCAGTTCTCTCAAGTTAAAAACAACCAGACAAGCTCAGTTAGGCAATAGAGCTTCCTCCTCCAGCTACCATCCTGCCGTTCTTTAGTCCATTCCCTTTCCTTTTTAATATTTAACAAAACCCTCCACATCTCTCCATCTCCAAGCTAACATCTATCATCTCTTCCCTGAACTCCTGCAAGAGCCTCCTGGCTGGTTTCTCTGCCTCTGTGATGATTCCCCTCTAATCTGTTCTCCACTTTGCCCCAAAATACATCTTTGGAGAGAACAATTCAGATCATGTTAACTCCTCACACATAATAGCCTTCCACGGTTCCTTTTCCATAAGCACATTTAGACCCACATTCTTTAAAGGCTCCTCAAGGCCCTGTGTGATCTCTCTACCTCTCTCCAGCCTTATCTCCAAGAATGCCCTTAGCAGTTTGAGTTTTCATCAGACTAACTTTTTATTTTCACTTTCTTTTACTTAAGCTCAACGTGTTGCCTCTTGCCACAGACTTTCCCTTTTCCCATTATACTTTCCCTGTTCCCCTTTTAGTTTAATCAACTTGAACTCCTTCTTTACATTGCAGCCCAGCACCATTTTTTTCCACGAGATCTTTCACTGAGTCCATTAATCCCCCTCTGTGCTCCCAAAGCATACTGCATGGCTTTCTTCCTAAGAAAAGCCTCAGCAGTTATCATTCCATACATACACATGGGATGAATTAAAGAATATTTATCTTTTCTATTAGGCTATACGTTCTTGGGTTCTGAGACAATTTTTGCTCAGTCTACACTTAACCCAGCGCCAGATAAATATATATATATATGGTAATAAATACTTGTTCAATTAAGTTGTCTCTATATTTTCCTCTTACTTTTCCATTTCTTTTTGAGATGTTTCTGTGTTTTATTAACTCGACGGGGGGAAAAAAAAGCAAAAAGTGCCAAAAGATGCTTCCATTTTTCTCTTGATCTCGAATCCCCGTTTTATTCTTTTCTTTAAAATCCTGCTAAGGAAAAGCAAAGTTAGTCTTCAGATACACAATGGGTTGAAAAAATGTGTATATATTAAAATTCATCCAGATGAAGGATACAGCCTGGGAAGCAAGTTGAGTATTTGTTCCTGTTCCAGAAGATACATTTGGCCCAAAACTCAAGGAAAAAAATGGGTACCAGTAAACATCTGGGATTCTGGATATTACAATGTGTGGAAGAGGAAGAAGGAATAGAAAAAGAAATCCTCAGTAGCAGCCAGTGAGAAGGGGAAAGAATTCTACCAGGACTCCTAAAATGGAAGGAATAAGATGCAGGCAACACAGACATACCCAGGCCCAAGACCTTGTATATATTTGAACATTTCAGTTGAATGAATGGCATTTTTCATTTTTGCAAATTAAAGTGAAGGACCTGTAGCAGCTAAATTTCAATTTAGTACTCATGACATGTAGTTCCTTAAAATCTCATTGATTTATATACTTGCTATCCTTTTTTTATAGTTATGATAAATAACTAAAAAAGTGAGTCTATCACAATGGTCTGAATAAGGTCATTTTTCATTTATAATGGAAAGCTTGTCTTTCTTGAGGTTATATGGCACATAGGTAGAATCTGAAACTTACTCATAACTTGAATGATGGGTAGCTAAAGGGTCCGTTTGTCACAGTTCATCTGCTGCAAACGAGATGGCTACAAAGCTTAGGGCCCATCCATTTATTTACAGAGACAGATTATTTTTTTCATAATGAAGGGGGCTGAAGTCCTCTGTAAAACACACACATCCGTACACACACCACACACAGAATGCGAGAATGTGAGTCTTTCTTAAACACACATGCAGAGAATTTGCAACATTTCATGGTCTCCTGGTCTCATATATTTTATTGAAGAAAAAGGAAGACTTGGGGAAGTTTTAAAGACAAGGAAAAAACAGAGTTACGGAAAAAGATGAAGATTCAGAAAGAATGTAAAACCTTTTGAAATTATTACCATAAAACAATATTTTCAGGTGAAGAATTCTTCACAGGTGCAGTGTTTTAAGCAACGGCAACTGGAAGAGCTCTCTCGTTTATTCTTAGATAGTGCTTCGAATTGCATTATCACTACTACGGGGAAATAAGTCTACTGCATTGGGCTTGCTAAACACTTTTTCAAAAAGTAATGGGAATATCTACAATGATTGGCAACAGAACAACATAAAAATCATCAGAACTTTTATATTTCTTTCATAAAAGAAAATGCGCTAAAGGATTAGATCTAAGGAATTCATTTTAAAGAGGACTCATTTAAGAGCTTAAGGAATTAACTGACTTATGGATTACAAAAGAATATTTTAAATGACATATCAGAAAATGTAGTTGCTTTGGGCGTCAACTGAAATATTAGCAATTATCATAAATGAGTACATTTTCAAATATAAATATAATGCAAATCTGACATCAGTTGCTATTTATTTGGATTATAATGGGAAACACTTTTAATAACACATTAGAAAAATCATTAACTGGAGATCCATTTACTAAGTGACAATAATAAAAATTGATGAGTGAACGTGACTGGATTTATATTTTCAGTCTCAAAGCTTGCTGTAATTTCTCATAAATAATCTCTAGACTTACAGTGTTTCTCAATGGGGACATTAACAGTACTTTGGGAAGAACAATTCTTCCCTCTTTGGGAATGGCTACATATTTCAGAACTTTTGACATTTTTCCTTTCCAGGCACTGAACTTTTCCCAGTTATTAAAACAGCAAAACTCTCTTCACACGCATACACACACATACTTTCAAATGTCCCTGGGGGTTGGTGATGGTAATGCCCAATTCCTTCAGAATTGTTGCTAATAGAGGCGTAAGAATGAGCTTCTAAGCAAACAGTCTGCAGTCATCCCCAAAATACTGAGCTGCTATGTCAAATGTACTCAATTTAAACCAAAGAGAACATATGGATTAAAACTCAGTATTATGAACCTAGACACTTCCACCAAGGATTTTTTTTTATAGATTTTCTTTTTTTTCCTTTTTCTCCCCAAAGCCCCCTGGTACATAGGTATATAATCTTAGTTGTGGGTCCTTCTAGTTGTGGTATGTGGGGCGCCGCCTCAGTGTGGCTTAGTGAGCGGTGCCATGTCCATGCCTAGGATTCGAACCGACGAAACACTGGGCCGCCTGCAGCAGAGCGTGTGAACTTAACCACTTGACCACGGGACGTGCCCCCTTCCACCAAGGATTTTTTAAAGAGAAATAAGACAGTATATTTTTAAAAGTAGAAAAGATATTTGAGGGAAAGTTGAAATCTAGAGTGAATTTTTAAGAAAACCAAAAAAATCTATTTGCAATGTAGTAATTTTATATTTGCATGTTCTTTCAAAGGGATTCTATCTGTACCTTATTTTAAAATATAAAAATGGTGCTTTCTGATCATGTTGAGAACATAGACAGTATTTGTAATAGAAATAAGCACAATTTAAATTATAGGTACTGATTTACCTCTGTATCAGCATTTTGTTAACCTGAAAATCAGACTATTAGAACATTATATATAATATATATTGTTATAAATAAGCATATTAAAACAAATACTTGATATTTTTTAAAATCTGTTTTATAATATAGACAATATTATTTAACTACTGTACTCAGCTGTCTAAACTAAGCATTATCAAACTTTCTCTAAAGAGTCTAATAATATACATTTTACGCTTTGCAGGTCATATGGTCTCTGTTGCGACTACTCGACTCTGCCAAGGAAGTATCTAAGTAGCCATAGAAAATAGATAAACAAGTGAGCATGGCTGTGTCTCAATAAAACTTTATTTACAATATGATACATAGGCATGCTTTGTCAAACTATGGAGTAAATCATGAAATAATAACAATGTCTTCAATAATGTAGATAAGCTATGTCAAGAATGCATCTTTTCGGGGCTGCCCTGGTGATATAGTGGTTGAATTCACATGCTCCACTTCGCTTTGGTGGCCCAAGGTTTGCTGGTTTGGATCCTGGGCACAGACCTAACACTGCTCCTCAAGTCATGCTGAGGCAGTATCCCACAGAGAAGAACTAGAAGGACCTACAATTAGGATTTTAGGATATACAACTATGTACTGGGGCTTTGGGGAGAAAAAAAAAAAAAAAAAGAGGAAGATTGGCAACAGATGTTAGCTCAGGGCTAGTCTTCCTCACCAAAAAGCACACCTAAAAAAGAAAAAAAAATACATCTTTTCTATTGTTTTGCATTTTTTCATGAAAATGTGTTAAACTTCTACAGTCTTAAATGTGTTTTAAAGATTAAGTCACATTAATAGGGAATGTAACACAAATAAAGAGGTGTATGTCAATCTGACATTTTAAAAAAATCATCATTTCATTTTGGGGCTGAAGTTAGTAAATTATTTATTTGATGTATTATAGCATAGTTAACGAAGGGAATATATTTCCATTAACTGTTTAGATATATGGTGATGTCTTAATACTATAGACTTTAAATACCAATAAAAGCAGGACTCACACTACCCCCCACCCTATAAAAAATTTTTCAGACTCTTGAAGGTATTATATTGGTGTTTTACTTAACAGGGAAAGACACCATGCCGAGGACTACTTCATGTGACTGCATATGAATCTCTGGATGATCCCCTAGATTTGAGTGCCATTTCAATTTGAGAAAGTCCTGGATCTCAAGGGAAGGAAATCACCTTAAGGTTCTTGTGTGTGGTTACCACACTGAAGTTGTGGTGTTTTCACAGTGTCATATACTAAGGATTGAGACATTAGGCATAGATATACATAAACCTAAATTCTTAAACTTAATTTAGGAAACCATGTACTGTAAGGTATTCCGCTAGAACAGTTTTCTCCAAGTGTGGTCCTCAGACCCCCTTTATTATAATCACTTAGTAAGCTTTTTATTTTTTTGAGGAAGCTTAGCCCTGAGCTAACATCTGCCACCAATCCTCCCCTTTTTTTCTGAGGAAGACTGGCCCTGAGCTAACATCTGTGCCCATCTGCCTCTACTTTATATGTGGAACACCTGCCACAGCATGGCTTGATAAGCAGTGCCATGTCCACACCTGGGATCTGAACGTGCGGACTTAACTGTTGCACCACCAGGCCGGCCCCTTAGTAAGCTTTTTAAACAGACATGTCAGTCCCCATCCCAAGACCACTAGATTAAAATCTCTGTAGACAGTCATCATAAGTTTCTATATGCATGGATATATATGCTTGATTTTCTAACATAATCATCCCAACCACATTTCTCTGACTATCCTTTGGAGGTGACTGTTTTAGTGAAACTTATGATATTGTTAAAGTGTAGATATACCATTATTATAAAACCATTTTCAGTCCTTTATTAATATTCTCTATAAAGCTATTGGACTTTCAACATTCATCCTCTGAGAGTAGTTCTTAAAGCCTAGAGGCTAATTCATAGACGAAATCGTCACAACTATAGATAAGGTCAAATCTTAAACGTATTGCAAAGATGATTCTTCCATTATGGTTTTATAAAAAGATGATGGTACAATGAGTAGGATAATGATTATGATAAATGAAATTATTAAATATTTGAGAATTAACAATACATGAAGTATGTTAAACATTTGAGAATTAACCATTGTGTTTTTTTGATATTGGTAACAATTTAAAGTTCCTCACTCTACTCAAATGAATTTGTAATAAAACAGACAAAAGAAATCCGACTTCTTCCTTTCTCTGATACTCTAGCGGTAAGTTTATGAAGGATTCACACGTGTAGTGCTGTAAGTATTCCAGGCCAGCAACCATCCTAATCAGATTTAGACTTGCTGAGCCTAGAATGTTTTCCTGCATATCTTTGTTAACTAACTCAAGATGGTTGAACTGAAAACAAGATATGAGAACTTGTTTTAAAGAATATAAAGTCTTAACAATGGTTTAATGTTAAAGCACATTAATTGGATTTAATAAACATATATTTTTACCATTACTATTTTCAAACATTATTCAATACCAGCCACATTAATTGGATTTAATAAACATATATTTTTACCATTACTATTTTCAAACATTATTCAATACCAGCCAGCTTTACACCAATTTGGGACAATTTAGAGCTTAGAAATGCAGGCTAACAATGTCTATTAAACAAATACGACAGCAATTTTTGTCAGAGTAGTAATGTCTTACCATAACATCTAAAGTAAGAACTTAAAAATAGTCAAGTTTATCACCACATAACGGATGAGAAAATAAAAAATATTAGACAGGAATAAACTATTAGAAAAACATGCAGATTTAAATTGAAAAGGAGCATAGAGTGAGTCACATGCATTCATTCGTATGCATGCAATCTTTGTACTATGTAAGATATGTAATCATTGGAAGAAAATGATTTGACAAATTAGTTGCTTCTTCCTCATTTGATGACTTACTTTATGTCAAAAAATGCTAAATAAGTGTATACATCCTTTTCTCAAATACATATGCACATATGTAAAAATCTTGATTTTTGCTGGAAATTTATATGCTCTTTACTCTGGCAAAACACCCTTAAACCATGGTGTTTATTTGGCAAATTGAGGTCACGATAGATTTCCCTTAAGGAAGAAGACCAGCATAAGACACTGTCCTACTTCTGGAAAAAAAAAAATAGGATATTTTGACAGAATTAGAGTGAGCTACGGTTTTATTTTCAGTAGCAGCCAAAGTCAAACTTTAGATTTCTACACATGCTAATGGATTTAGAAAATGTTGCCGAGTGTGTTGAGAAATCTGTAAGATGTCCAAATGTATTTCATACTCACTGCAGTGTGCTTGGGAAGAAGTCTGTAAAAGAAAATAGCTGTAACCGATCTTTACATTTCCAACTACACCTGAGTTCTCTATCGTCCTACCTACTTATTGATCTATATCCAAATTCATCGTTATCTATTTTGAATATATTATCAAGAATAACTTCACAAGCAAGCATGCAAACAAGCAGAAAGATGATGCTAGTCAGGTGATCAAAGTTAAATAGTATCTTTACAAATATGCTAATTTTAAGTGTAAATGAATGACTTAAATACTGTGGTTTCCTTAAGATGAAATTTCTATACTGTGTTTTCTAAGCAACATGACTTTATATGTATGATTCCTTCATTTTAGTAAGTGATTGATCCGTGATTATTGAGTCAAAACTCAAACATAGGCAACAGGAAATAAAAACAACTATTTATTGTAAAAGAAAGCAAAATTTTTCATTTTCTTTGTTATACCCCACTTTGTTCCAAAACTGATAAGAAGCTTACCAAGATAAGTTAGAATACAATAAGGTAACAATAAATTAAAATTAGATGAGAAAGAGAGGGTTAACACACACAAGCTTAGGGTTATAAAATAGAACCAAGAATGCGGCTGATACAAAATACATACTATAGGATAAAAATGAACCTTAGAAGAAAGGAACCAGTTGGTAACAGTAGAAGAAGGAGTCAATAGATGTTTGCCAGACTTGTAAGCTAAATTTTAGGGAAGCTGATTTCAAAGAGATCATATGATATAATCTGGGGGATAGAAAATTTAATATGTAAACTATCAACCACACAATCCTAATGGCTCCATTTAAGTAAAAAGAAGAGGAAGCATATCAATAAGGAAATGAGCAAAATAGAGAGAAGAGTGCACCCAATCTGGGGTTTGAGTTCACGCTCCTTCAAATTTAGCAAAAGTTTACTATGAACTTAATGTAGTAATAAAAATAATAGCCACTATTTTTTGAGGAGTTAGTCTGTACAACAACATTGTCCATATCATCCTTTATCATTTCTCCCAACAACACTCAAGGTATGCATTATACCTTCATTATTAACAGAAGAAAATTGAGTTTGGGGGAGTTTCTGGAACTTGCTCTAGTCTAGAAGTAGAATGAAGACACTTGGACTCCAAAGTCTGTCTAGGCACTATGCTAGTAGGAACTTCAAAAACAGAGGCCCTCAATTCAGCACCTTACTTTGCCAATTTAAACATTTTAAATTGAGCATTATTATTTTGTTATTTAATACCCATAACATGCCAGGCAATTTGCTAGACTCTTCCACCACAAAGATAATTAATGTCTGTATTTAAATTCCACCTCAGCTCTCTGTGCCTCTGTTGCCACATCAGTAAAATTGAGATAATCGTAGAAGCAGCTCCATGAGTTTGTGAGAAAATATTCAGAAGCACTTAGAACTCCACTGGGCACAGATCAGGCCCCCAATAAATAGTATTTTTCCTATGACATAAAGTTTGTCTCATTTACTTTATAAGTCCAGCTTAAAAATAGTGCCTGAGACAGAAAGGCTCAATTTTTTAAAAGAATGTATTCAAATTGAATACAATTAAAGAATAAAAGAGGTATAAGGAATAATTAACAGATCAACATGGTTGATCTCTGTGGAAGTCCAGATTTTATAAAATATTCTTTCCTCCTCCTCCCCAACTCAGCCTACCATCAGGGATGTCAGGAAATTTCGAAGTACTTAAAGCTTTTCATTAGGTCTTTCCACCTCTGTAACACTTTCCATTTAATTACCATGAAGCATTACTATGACCATGAGGCTCATTAAATGTGTCCGAACAATTGTGTTCTGTATTATTTGATCACAACAGTAAACTCAGTTTTCAAAATTCATTAATCAACTAATAGTGTCCTTGACTCACAACCTACAGATGTTACAAGAAACACTAGCCTTTATCTTGGGTCAAAGCCCCAGCTTCCGCTTTTGGGATCACCAACAAACGGATGGCGGGCCACTCCCGGCAGAGTTCAGTCCTCCGAGTGGGGTGATTACAGTGAATGACGCTTTCCTGAAGCACAGTCTGTTCTTTTTCATCATCTCACTTCTTTCCCTGCTCACTAAGAACCACTCTCTGTCAGACAAAGACAGGTGAGACAATGTGTCTGGGTCTACCGTTTGAAACATGTTTCCTTTCTAAATCTTGACTATGTTTTAGACCTAAACCTGTGATGAGCTGCAGGAGATGAGGTCACTTCCTGAAACTAAGATGCTCAGAGATGAGACAGGTTGCTTCTAAGGTTATCATTCACTGGCTACTTAAACATGACCGTGATTATTTTGAGAAGGGGAAAAAACACTTAGAATTGGAAGACTGGGACAAAAAAGATATTTTTCTAGAATTGAAATATTCGTACTATTCTTTTTATAAATTAAAGTTAATTTGCTGTTTATTTACTATTCTGAATCCTCAGTAAGATTGTAATCACCTCAAAGGGAACAACCGCCATCTATGCATTGTGCTCTCATCTGCACCACTGTTTACGTCCATAATTAATTGAATTTTTCTGAGCGTCAGCTTCTACAAAATGAATATAATTATCTCTTTCCTTAATTATTTCAAAGGGATTAAATATAATAATGCATCCATTTTATTTTTTTATTATTTATTTATTTATTTGAGGAAGATTAGCCCTGAGCTAACTGCTGCCAATCCTCCTCTTTTCGCTGAGGAAGACTGACCCTGAGCTAACATCTGTGCCCAGCTTCCTCTGCTTTATACGTGGGATGCCTGCCACAGCATGGTTTGTCAAGCAGTGCCAGGTCCGCACCTGGGATCTGAACCAGGGAACCCCGGGCCACCGAAGCGGAATGTGGGAACTTAAATGCTGTACCACCGGGCTGGCCCCAATAATGCATCTATAAATGCTTTGAAAAAGGCAAACTGCTAGATAAATACAACATATGATACAGGTGGCAAAAGACAAAGAATAAAGCTGAACCATTGTTTTTAAGAAAATTTAATGATTCATCCAAATTTCTTCGGAAAACAGATGATGAAATAGAAGTTCACAAAAGTTTTGCCCAGCCAAGATCAAACTCAGAGGAATGATAGGTGGTAAATGATATACTTTGCTGAAATAAAGTGGTGCTTTAAGTTCTTGTGCTGAAAGTGCCTTTAATCTGCCACATATTTTTATTCAGTTCATTAAAGAACAACATGCATAAACATGGACTTTTAGTGTGTTTAAATCACCATCCTAAAGATTCAAATCAGTGAGGCATACATTATCAATGTTCTCTTTAATATTCATTGTGATCTATTCAGTGGTTTTTCTTCCTAATGAGAGCATATCATCTGAATAACTCACCTTCTTGTGCCTGAACTTAGCAAATTTAGTTGTACTTGAACAGCATATATATTTTTTTAAAAAAGCGCTTTCTACACTATTGTGCATCTGTGTTTATAGCTATATTTCTTCAATATCTTCTCATCTACTTTGCACACATATAGCCACTCTAAATTCAGTTTATTATTTAAAGTTATGTCTTTTTGTTTTTTAACCAGAATTACATTTCAGGTAGAGTCGTAAAGAATCAGCTCAATTTTTATTAATGACTAGCACATGAACACTGCATTATCGGGAATGTATTCAAAGTTTTCAGATAGCTATATTGTCATATATGTCATTATATACTATATTGTCATATATGTCATAATCATATACAAAATTTATAGTTACATGTATAAATTTGGCACCATGTATTTATATGCTGGTTATTATCAGTCAGATATTTATTGAAAAACGTTTGTTCAATAAGGCAAAAGATGCCATTGAATAACTATAGGTATATATACGTATGTTCATAAAAGATGGAACCCTCTTGTCAGAGATCTGACAAATGACATACCATAATAATTAGGGCAAAACATGAGATAAATTGCAATCACATTTTCAACTGCATAATTCTTACTATATATAAATAGGGACCCAATATAGACTAGAATTCAAGATTTTAAGGCATAGAAGTGAACCCAAACTAGACGAATGGATAAAGAAGCAGATAAAGAAGAGCATGGACATTACTATAGTCAAGGAAAAGGATATAAACAAGGACAAATGTGACAACTAAACAGAGCACACAGGTCTGGGGTATGAGTCAAATTCTTGAGGAACCTGTCTTAGAAGAAGAGCGTACTTTGAGAATTAATGAACTATAAAGATAAGGTAAGACCAGATTTGGATAAGTTTGATTGTCAGAGAGAAAAATGTTAAACCAGATGTTGTAGGCAATATAAGTCCTCAAAGCTTTAAGTACAGGCAAGAAACATGATATAAAGCTTTAGGAAGACAGAAAATAGAAAAATTCAGGACGGGTAAGAGGCCAACTCCTGGAGTTTAGCGGAGGCAAAGAAATCTTAAAGTAATCCAATCACGGGGAGGAAGAGAGTGTTGGGCTCAAGTAGGAAGGGAAAGGAAAAGATAGATATGAAAACTTTTCAAAGTACAACTAATCTCATGACAGACATATAATATCTTATAAAATATGAAAGCAGGAGATGAAAGACTTCATCCAAGATGTTTAGTTATAGAGACGATGAGAATTGTGAAATACAGCTCTAGATTCCTCCAAAAGTTCCAGCCTCACTCTATACTCATTTATCATTTTTTATACATAGATTATGCTACACATATAATCATTGCTTTTATCTTTTACAGATGAACATGAATGTGTTGCATATGTAATCAGTATGATAACGGTTGAAGCTTTTCATTTCTCTTATTTTCTGGTATATAATAACGGTGGTTACATTGTTCCTGTTAAAGCTTAATAAAGGAAATAAGTCACAGATAGACATTTCTGTGACACATTTAGGTCAAATGTTACACTAAATAATTCTACAGAGCATCATTTTATGATGTTTCAACTCACATATCATGTAGTCAGGTCTAGAAGGGCTCTTATCTAGATTATTCACAGGTAGGGGAAAACAAGTATTTTTAATTAAACTAGAACCTATTTTTCAAAAGAATATGTGCATGAATTTTCTTTGTTACATATCACTAGCAGTTTTCAGTTCAAAACGGTTTCATCAAAATTCTTCTCTTTCAAGTCTGTAGAAGGTAATCTCATATTTTATAAGAGAAATTCTTTTTGGATTGACAATTTGCTTGACAGGTTAATATGAGATCTGGCTCACAGAACTTACTTTCCGTACCCTGTATTTGTGGCTCTCCGAGATTTCAGCCATGCTGACTCAAGAGAAAAAGCACCATTGTCAAGAGTACAATGACATAGAAGACATTTAGGAAAAATTACCTAAATTTGAATTCAGAATGATGAATTTTCATACAACATTTGATATTTTTCTATTTTGTATCTCCCATCCCACCACACCCACCACACACACGAGTGCACAAACTTGCAGTGAGGGAAGGGTTTCAGGTGGCACTTGCCAGGCAAGAGTTCTGTGTTCTACCTTGTCTATTCCCCAAGCTTTGGGGCTGCCCTTTTTTGGCAGTGGCACATGCAGCCTAATTAGGTCACATGCAATCATCCACAGGTGATGATTACCAGGAGGTTTTGGAGTCTGATATTTCTCTTTACGGGTTCTCATACAATCATCATTGCAGAAATATCCTATAAAGATTATATTAGTCTTCTAGGGCTGTGATAACAAAATACCACAAACTGGGTGGTTTTAACAGAAATTAATTTTCTCACAGTTCTAGAGGCTGGTGTCTCTTTCTCTTCTTATAAGAAAACCAGTCAGATTATATTAGGGCCCCACCTTTATGACCTCATTGATACTTAATTACCTCCTAAAGGCCTTATCTCCAAATACAGTTACAGTGGGGCATAGGGCCTCAATGTATAAATTGTAGGGGGACAAAATTCAGTCTATAACAATAATTCACTTCAGAATTCGATTCAACTTCAGAAAATACTGTCATCCCTGCTAATATAGCTACCACTTGTACAAATAACCATTAAATCCCATTAACCGTAAGTACTCTTTGAAATCAAAACCCTCATGATTTTGTAATGAAAATCAGAAATCAGTCATTCAATAATTGTACTCATTGTCTTCACCCACACCAGTAACATGATAGGTATCACAAAATTTTAAACTACAATTATAAAGATTAATGGGCAATAGTTGTAACAACCCCTGTAACTTTTCCAATTGTAATTCAAGTTTAATTTATTAATGTATCATGTACTAACCTATTACATCTCATATTTTTTTGAGGACTGTATAACATGCAACAGGATTATAACATAAGACTATTTACACAGAGGTTAGGGTAAGAACAACATGGTAGGAGAGAATCTGAGAGTACAGTGCATAGAAATTTTAAAAACTGAAAAATGGGGCTTATCCTATGCATAGATGTTAAGTTCAGCACATTCTGCTTCAGGGACCCAGGTTCACGGGTTCGGATCCTGGGCATGGACCTACACCACTCTTAAGCTATGCTGTGGCAGTGACCCACATATAAAATAGAGGAAGACTGGCACAGATGTTAGCCCAGGGCTAATCTTCCTCAGCAAAAAGAAAAGAAAAATCAGTGGTATCCAGTTAGGCAAAGGAAAAGTCAATGGAGGGTGAAAGAAACAAGATGGACAATGCTGGGGGAAGAAATTAAGTTCAGTACTTCTCTGGAATTTGTCACATACAGCATATGTGCTTTATAGCCCCAGAGCAGGCCAGCCTGGCCGTGATTGCCATATGACCTGAGAATTCCAAAATGAAGACAGTACATTAACAGCTGACATAAGAGAAAGTGCCAGGCAAGGAAATAGAGGCTATTTCAACTGATAGAAAGTGGGGAGAAGTCTCTCTCAGCCTGAGGACTAGTCCTGGAAAAGTAGTGGACCCACACCTTGTTGACTGCATTTCCACTGTGGGCTGGAAGGGACTAGAGTTATAGTTGTAGGAATCCTCTGTGCCGGGAGCCTGTGCCATCCACAGGGGCGTTAAGTCCATGTTATTTCTCAGATGGCAGTCCACAGAGGAAATGAGATGTCACAGCTGTGGGGGAGGAAAATGGGTTTTAAAGGTTTAGTTGCCCAGCCAGTTTCTAAAAGTGTATACTTTGCATCCATTTGCTATGTCATATGTGTTTTCTGTTAATGATATTGCTTACATTTCTGTGTGTTGAGTTCTTCACTGATGCATCAGCTATATCTAGAAGTAATGGACAAAGAAAAGATGCCAACTCACATTAACCTATGAAACTTATCTTTGGGAAATTTATGTAAATGTGCACTAATATTAACGTTGAGTCCAAGAGATTAGAATTCTCTTGATAGAATCACTGGTGTCAAGGTAAAAATAGCATGTCTTTGGAGTTTTATGGGCAGCTAAACAAAATATTATCATATAGAGAGAAGATACAAGATGCACCCCTCAATTTAACTAAAAATATCAGATAAGTTGTTTTAAAATTGACACAACCATATCTTAACATTACATTCTATCAATATCACTAAGGTGAATAAAGGATTTTTTTTCACATATTTCCTAGGATTAAAAAGCAAATCCCAACTGTCGAGTTCAAGGTTTCCTTTTTACTTTGAACAAGGGGGTGGGTGTAATGATTCTTTTCATTGCTGATACATATATTTTGTTCATCAAAAAATAAATGAAGCAGCACTTTTCCACCTGAAATGGCATATTTGTCCATTCTTTGCTTAGTGTGTACTTTTCCCCCCTCATATGATGTTGCTATGGATGAATAACATGCTGATGAATGGGATTTTAGGTTGAGTTTTTAATTTAAAGGATTTTTAATGGTTTTCCTACTAATTTAACTACCAAAATTGCTGCGGGCTGGGAGGAAGTATTGGAAGGGCTTTTAAAATGCTTACGTATCTGAATAAATGCCAGTTTATTAAGAATGACCACAACTGGAAAAAACAGTGTAGTATTGAGTTAAAAAATACAGGTCATAACCTCTCCACCCCAAATACGTTATGGTTTAACCTAAAGCATATGCACTTAACATTAGGCACTTTCTTAGACACCACTGTAAAATGTTATATAAAATGCAAAGCAGTTTAATTTTGGTATAAACATGTTCAAATGTAAAATTACTTTTATGATTTCTCAATTTGATACTGTCAGGCTTCCTTGTCTTTATAGACCAGTTATACTTTAATGAACTAATTAAGAAATTGATAAAGTTGAGTTGATCATACAGAAATGTAAGCCTTTAGGACATTATTGTTTGTCAATTCCTCGTTGTTGGTCAGGGGCATTCACTATTCCCTAGACCTGATTTAACATCTGTCTTACCCTGAAAGCACAATTATTTTTCCCTCTAACATGCAATCAGCTTCATAATGTGCTTCTTAATAGAAAAATGATACACACATATAATATATTTAGAGAGTATGGAAGATACGCATAAAAATGACAAAATCATCCTAAGAGCCAGAGGGAAGTTCTAATACCATGGCATCTCTATTTTAAGGTAAAGATTATGATCCCTAGAGTCATAGCACCTGGGTTCAAATCCTGGCTCTGCGGTGGAGTGCTATCTTAACATCTTCACAGGTGACAGTCTGTTTTCACCTCTGTAAATTCAGATGATCGTATCTTTCTCATAGAGTGATCAGGATTAAATGAGTTGTCAGGTATAATATAAAATACGTAGAGTTCCAGGTACAGAATAAGCACAATGCTGATGAGAAGTATGTTATAGTTTTCTACAAACCTGCACATTTTTACAAATATGAACATTTTTTTCACTTAATGTAATGTGTTGGCACTCTCTCATCTCTCTCTCATTATATAGATGTATTTATGTGTGTGTAATCTTTCTAAAATGTCTGCATAGTAATTTTCAGTCAACAATGTATACATGCAAGTTTGCACATCTGTTCAAGTGATTCCTTTAGAATAAATTCTTAGAAGTAAACATACTAAGTTGAAAGATATGTTTTTTGTTTTGGCGGGGGGCATTTGCTGAGGAAGATTCGCTCTGAGCTAACATCAGCTGCCAATCTTCCTCTTTTGTATGTGAGCTGCCACCACAGCATGGCCACTGACAGAGGAGTGGTGTAGGTCCACACCAGGGAACCAAACCTGGGTTGCCGAAGCAGAGTGCACCAAACTTAACCACTAGGCCACTGGGGCTGGCCCAAGATATGTATTTCTGAAGGATGTTTCCAAACATGCATCCTCCTCCTAGCAGTGCAGGAATCTGACCGCTTCCCTCCACCTTTGCCCATACAAAATATTTCCACTCTCTTCTTTTTCTATTCTAATAAATTAAAGCCTTGCTTCAGTTCTTTAGTTACCTGTGCAATTAGGCATCATTTTATATGTTTATGATTTATTTTAATTGCCTGTTGTCCATCTTATTTAGATGTGTTTATCTTTCTCTGGCTGATTTCCATGAGATCATTTTATAGGATATATTTTCTTAAAATATTGGTTAAAGTGATAAAACAGATAACTATTTTCCAAGTTCTACTGTATAGCCATGAGGCTCTTAGTCTGAATAAAACTTGCAAAGCTAAAAATGTCTAATCAGTTTAATGGTTCCAGTAGTGATTTCAATGCAACAAAGACTACTTGTGGATTTAAATTGGGTAATCCTAATTCCTGGAAGAATCATTTTCTTTGGAACCTATTTGCTTTGGTTTGGTGTTTTCCATTTTATTTCCATTTCTGGTTCATTTCATTGATCTCTATTTCGTTGCTTCATATCTAGATTTGCCTGTTGGCTAACTCCTTTCTGTTGACATTTTGTTCTCCTATTTCCTGTTTGCTTGACGCTTAATCCTGTCTTTGCTCCATTGTGTGGATCCCATAGATCATCCCCGGGCTCTCCTCTCAGCAGGCTCCCACAATCTTGGCTTTGTTTCTTTGGGAAGGTAGTTAGATAGCTAGGACAACTATTGTTCTCTTGGTCAGGAAAAGAATTCCAAGGCTGGGTAAACCACTGGTCTGATCAAATACTGCATTAAGATATTTCTTATAGGTGAATTCAAGATCTCTTACTCCTTGAAACACAGCCTCTACATTTGATCACACCTAACTAAAAAGAGTATTTCCAAACTTGCTTGGATGCAAATGTATATGAAAATGAACATTAGCCACACAGTAAAAGATGACATTTAAAAACACACACTTGCAGGCACACACACACACACACCTCATCAGAGTTCACTCCCACGTCATAACAAACCCCAAGCAAATTACTATACAAATAGTTACACTGCTAAAACAAAATGCAGTGTAAAATTTATGATAATTTTAATGAAATTAATATTCTGGAAAGAATACTATAATTTGTTTTCATAATAATTTACATTTCACCAGACTTCAAGAAGTATTGCTTCTATATTTCTGTTTAGTATTATTCAAAATGCCAAGTAACTGGGCTGAATAACAGTGAGAAACAGGAAACAAAAATGACTCAACTTTATATTTCTACTTTCAAGTAAAATGTGTAGGATAATAAGACAGTAACATTAATAAACTAACCCATTTTTGAAATTTTCCTATGGCATTATTGTTCAATGAAAGCACATTTAGAAAGTTTAATCTTCAAAAATGACTAGGTCATTTTAGTTGACATACAACAGAGCATCTTTTAATCAATTTTTTTGGAGCCAGCACACACTGCCATAATTTACTAGACTTAAAAGTGAAAGCTCTTAATGTTCTTTTATGAATTTAAGAATGTCAGGAAAAGGAATCAGAAAAATGATGTCCACAATCTGCAATCTTGCCAATATATTTGTAATACACATTATAGGTGGAGGAAACTACTAAAAAATACCACTTTCAGGGGCCAGCCTAGTGACACAGGGGTTAAGTTCATGCGCTTCACTTAGGTAGCCTGGGGTTCGCCGGTTCGGATCCCCGGTGTGGATCCATGCACTGCTTATCAAGCACGATGTGGCAGACATCCCACATATAAAATAGAGGAAGATGGGCTCACGGACACTCTTGCTCAGCAAAGAGAGGAAGATTGGTGGTGGATGTTAGCTCAGGGCTAATCTTCCTCAACAAAAAAATATACCACCCTCAAATTCGGTAAATTCCCATCCAGCATATTTACAAGTAAAAGTGAAAGCTGATAAAAAAGATAAAAATTCTTTTATTTTAATTTAAATTTGAGCAGATCAACCCCTCTGGAAAGCCTGCCACTTAAACTGAAAACATGAGGCACTTGTGGTTGTGCGCCAAGTTAAAATATGCAAACAATGGCATTCAAATAAGACATTTGTCCAAAATTGAGAGAGTAGACTCATTTATTAGGAAGCAGAGGTCTCCTTTGTCAAACATCAGCTTTGATTATGCCGTAAATTCTACTATTTCTCTGGGGTTCTCATGGATTCGACTGTGTAAAATAATGCTCTTCTTGTCACATGAATTTAAGCTTCGGATCACAATACTCCCCAGTAGCAACACGCTTTGCTTTATCAGAGTCTAGAAATAATTTGATAACGAAGCTCCCTGAGAGAAAGCTGAATAATACTAAATGTTGTCACTGGCAGTCAATGCTGTGGCCCCACATGAATTTTCACCTCCCTCTGGAGGCAAAGAGAAACAAGGAGGCAGTCGGTATTATAATTCAGATGAATGGACTAATAAAATGAGGCAAGAAGCCAATAACACCAGGTTAAGAATAAAATCACATTCCCATAGACTTTCCTGACTTAAATATTTTTTTTTTGTAAACTAATGTAATTCAACAACACTCAAAACATGGCGAGAATTTTTAAATCCTCATAATAGAGAGTATAAAAATAGGGTAAAACTAATGCACTTTATAATTTCTTAAATATTGACTCATTCTTTACATCTTTGCTTCCTTCCGCCTTTCCTTCCTCCCTCCTTTCCTTCCTTCCTTTATGAATGTAAATCAAGATGAACACATTGGATGATATTCAGGCTTCCTGTGAAAATTAAAAACGCGAAGGTAAGGGGTTTTTTTTAGCATGCTTCTCGCCTCCTTTTGCAAGATCACACAAATATGTGATCAATTAAAAATTTTCTAGATCATCAACAGAAGGGGTGACAATCTAGCTCCAATGAAAAATAATTCCAAATTAAGCTATGATCGTGACACAAACTCATCTTTATTTTTTGCTGAGAAAGATTCGCCCTGAGCTAACATCTGCTGCCAATCTTCCTCTGTTTGTTTGTGAGCTGCCACCACAGCATGGCCACTGACAGACAAGTGGTGCAGGTCCTCGCCTGGAACGGAACATGGGTGACCGAAGCAGAGCATACCAGACTTAACCACTAGGCCACTGGAGCTGGCCCACAAACTCAACCTTTTATTTAAAAAGTTTGTTATGCATAGTATTTGATTGTTTATGTGGTTGGCTATAGAGAAAAACTGAATACAAGTTTCCTTAAAGAATCTTCCAGAATGAGTCTTGACTTTAGTCAAGAGTGATAATGAATCTCCTTCAGCATTGTATTTCCCAAAGTAAAAGAATACTGATAAATGTCATATGAGGGTTGGACAGGTTAAACGATTCCAGCAGATTTGTTACCAGGAGACCTCTCAGAGCCTTTACCAAGGTAATGTGCACTGTGAATGTCTAAAAGGGGCAGAGGGTATCCAGAAAACTCAAATCAAGTCACCAACTATTCAGCCATCTTACTACAGAACACTTATTAACATTCCCCAAAGCTTATGTTCTGAGGCACAGATTTTGAGAAATACTGTTACTATTTTTCTTTCATAGAATAAACTGTTTCCAAAATTTGAGGTTTAGAATTCAATACTGGCATATCTTATTTATCTTATCATAGACTCATACGTATTGAAGGACAAGTTATACAGGAAAAGCAGCAGCTTTGTTCCTACATTCAAGACATATTTTCAAATATTGCTCAACTTACTGTGTATTCTCTCATTTCTAATGTCAAGCTGCCCCTTTAAGGTGAAAGCAGCTGTATTTGTCTGCATTAATATTCCTTCATCAGTATCATTTGAGCACCTAAGCTGTGCTAATATTACTAGGTAAACTCAAGCATTCACTTTACCTCTAGTTTCACCATGAACTTGGGTAGAAATATGAGTGTCTTGGGAACGGTGTGTTTTCATTTAATTCTTACCTAATCTTAGATAAGTCTATATACCTCTCTGAGCCTAAGTGTTTCCATCTATAAAACAGGGATATCACCACACATATCAGCGGATTTCTAGGAAGATTAAAGAAGAAGATACATCAAAGTGTCTAGAACAATGTTAGTGATTAAATACAAGTGTTTTCTTTTATCTCTCTCATAAGCTTCTTACAATGTGGCCATACCTTGGACCTCATTGCTAACACGTTTCCCTCTAAGATGCTGAATCTCTCCAACTCTCTTTTGCAAGGATCTCTTAACCCTGCTGCCTGTCTCAGGCCTGTGAGCCCTCAACTTCAGAGTGACAGCAGTCTGTCTGTGTTCAAGTCCATCAGTCCATTTTGGTTTCACTTGTTTCTCCACCCAGTCTGAGCTCCACGTCCAATCCTACCAAAGATGTATTTTCCAGGATTCTGGATTCCCTCACTCCTTTTTATGCCTGTCTTGCTTTAGAACATCCCTAAACTTGAATAGGTCACTCCTTCACCTTTGGCCAGGTCTCCTGTTTATAAGGTACAGGGCAGGGTCTAGATAGTTCTGTGTGTAGATATGTTCCTAGATATTTCAATTACTTTTATTTCACTCTCAAACGTGTGTTAGATACATCACAGTTGGAAATTAGAAATGAAACCAAAACGACATTATTTATGCTGCCTTGGCACTGGCAATTTAATACACAACCTGGCTTTGCTAACTCTGACTCTCATTTTACCCTGAACTCTTTATGCTTATGAAAATGTTTTGCCTTTTAAGAAAAGTATCCAGAGCAACTCATTCCTCTCAAAAGCTAGAGTTAATTCAAATAGGCCAAGGTTACCATCACCCACAACTGGAATGCTGGCAAACTCTGCCACAGCTGAGACCCACCTCCACTGCCCAACCTATTCTGGCCTTTCTGTCATTTTTCTTCACTTTGAGGTTTGGTTTGAGTATCACATCCTTTTAGAGAGACTGAGTATTTTTGGAGGCTCTGCGCCTGGAATTACAATAGACGCCACGAGATGGCGCCATGGGACTGACTTCTTAGGTCAAAAGGTTAGAAATCTTCAGTTGTGGCTCTGGAGAGAGCATAGATAAACCTACTTTGTGTACTTTCTATAAAATGTCCTTTTAATATAGCATAGTTTACTTTTTCTAATTCCTACTGCCACGGTATGTGATTAACAATTTTGGAGGGAGAATATAAAGCTGAACACTTGATTTTCCCTACTTTGACAATCTGTAATCACTTGCTAACCTTATATGCATTCTGCTCTATTTTCTCTTTCCTGTATTGATTCTCTGCTTTCTAAAACCCAAGACCTTGCAACTAAACATCACGAGGGCCTGCTCCCTCCATGGAACCCACTCTACAAAAGCTGTTCACCATTGGGACAAGATAATTAGCTTCCTCAGAATCCTAATGAACTTTCCAGTCCTTTTTATATCTTTCCACCCCATATCCACCCTCTTCGGTGAGTGAGAATGTGTTCTCTCTCCTGTCACTGTCTCAGCTTCCCGTTGTTCCAGCTCATTTCAGTTATGATATCAAGGAAAAAAAGCTAAAATACAAAACAATAAAAAGAATAGAGATTGTGTTCCAGATCTGTATGGAAGTCTCTAAAAGTCTTTTTTTCAGTAAAAAAATTCCAATTATTCATTTATACATTTTCCTTCTTTTAAAGTTCCCCATTTGTTATAAGCCAGTTTATACTGTTATTACTAAAGGTTATGTTTGGCTAATTCAACAGCTCTCCACATTATTTCTTTTTCTAACCTGCTTCAGTCCAGGATTCCTGTAAAGGTAGGGAATCATGGACAAGAGAGTGGACTCTGGAATCCAACTGCTGGGTTCAAGCCTGGCTTTGTCACTGACTAGTTAGGTGAGCTTTGACAGCTTGATTGACTTATTCACGCCTCTGTCTCCTCAATTATAGAATGGAGATAATAGTACTATTTTAAGAAATTTATGAGAATTAAATTAAGTAATAATATATAGGGCTTAGACAGTGCCTGACACAAAGTCACAAGCAATTATTGAATTTACCTGTGACCTTTCTATTATTTTTAATCACATATAGGGCCAACCTCCACTTTTTTCTCTGAGAGATGCAAAATACAGGTGCAAAGCAATGTGCACAAAATGCAACAATTACAGCTTTAAAAATGTGCCTTTATACCCATGTGCTTTATATGCATAGATATTCTCTAAAAGGATGCGTAAGGACCTAAAAAACATCTTTACCTCAGAGGGTAGAATTGAGACAACGACGGACAATGTAGTAGGAAAACTTACTTTTCCTTCTATTTCCTTCTTTCCTCTTGGGATTTTTTCAAACTATGTACTAAGTTACCTTAAAAATTCCTTAAAGAAAAAAATGAATAGGATAGTATTTTTTTAATTATAAAATGATTTTTTCTTAAAGACTGCCCTGCAATTTTCATCAATTTATAGAGCTAAATACATTCTCCTCTAGAAATGTGCTCAGCTGTCAGGCCCAGCAACCAAACCACGCTGGTGTGGCTTTGCATTAAGCAACTCTTGGAGAAAACCTTTTCCTACTTTGCTTCAAGTTCTGCCCCAGTCAACAGTTTTAGGCTCTTGCTTTGCTATTGCACAGGGAGAAGCTCCTTGAGGCGATCACAATGCGAGAGTTCAGCTTTTCACTACAAAATCGAAGAGCTAGTGGGACGTGAAGGAAACATTGTGAAACAAGGAGTCAGAGATGAAGATTGGATTTTAGGAGAAAAGCTGGAAAAGAAGAAATACATCTGCCTTGAGACCAGAGTCGAAGACGGGAAGGTGGATAAAATAGTTGAGTGAGAGGACAGGACAGAAACTTGGCGAGGATGAAGAAGGAGGGTGAGTGAGGGAGATGAAGGAAGAAATGTTAAAAGGGAGAAGGAAAGCCAGTGACAGATGCAGGGCTTGGTCAATTTTCAACTTTCGTAGAGTAGCCCAAAAAGATAGTGCGCACGCGCGAGTGTGTGTGTGTGTGTGTGTGTGTGTGTGAGGGAGAGAGGAAGGGAAAGATAGAGGGGAAGGGGGAGGGGCAGGGGGGAGAGAGAGAGTGACTTCCGGTAGGTTATATTGTTAAAGTGCAAGAAAGATGGCATGTGTGTGTGCATTTTATTAAATTGTCCTGTTTACTCCTAGAAAGTGCTTCTAAAAGCCATTCTCAGGCAATACCCAGGGAACTTTATAAAGTAGTCTACCTACCTGGGTAGCCTTCAGAACTTGCCTTAAAAATAAATAACAAGAATAATGAATACATTCCCCCAAATTTCTAAATAATTGTATTTACCATGTAATTCCATTTGAAGAGTACTAGAACTATGGTATTGTAGGCTTATCTCTCTAAATGCTGTACTTTATTAAATAAAAGCCAATCAGGAAATCTGGTAAGCTGGAAAATTATGGATTAGAGTTAGAAAGAGTGAAAGATCTGTTTTTTTCTTATGGACATATTCTCTGCTAGATAGTATGCTTGACGATTTCCACATTTCATTTATCCTTCTCTAAGGATGTGGAAGTGAAGTCAAAAGAGGTTAAGTGACCAAGGACATTCAAAAAGGAGTGACAGAATCACCATAAAAACTCTTATCAGGGGGCCAGCCCAGTGGTGTAGTGGTCAAGTTCTGCATCCTCTGCTTTGGCAGCCATGGTTCACAGCTTTGGATGCCAGGTGCAAACCTATACCACTCATCAGCCATGCTATGGTGGTGACCCACAAACAAAAAATAGGGGAAGATTGGCAACAGATGTTAGCTCAGAGCAAATCTGCTTTGGCAAAAAAAGAGAAAACTACAACTCTTAGCAGACTAAAAAATTGGTTTTTTTCCACGAGACCACACTGCTTCCATTGTTAAGCATAGACGATTAACCTTGGATAATTCCCTTGTTCTATCTCCAACTCTGTTTTAAAACTCCCATGGTTGAAGGGGTACCCAGTTGGTTGCACGTCATTTTACAGGGATGGAGCCTGGAGTCTACATCTCTCTCATCTCTACGAAGGCTCCCATTCCAAGATGGGAGAGGAGTAGCTCTGGGTGGGAGAAGGAAAGAGTCAGAGACAGTCATTCTCATTACCACGGGGGGGGTTTGGTAGAGAGACTTTCCACTCCACCACCCTGTCGTATCTGTCTTGGAACAGGCATTTTAAGTGCTTAATACAATTCAGTCAGCCCACTAATTACAACTTTAATTCTGTTGCCCACCTTGCTTTGTGTATCACCCATCCCTATGGTCCAAATGGAAGCATCACGCCTGGTGGCTTTTAGGTGAAGTGTTGACAATCACAAGCATGGCTTCAGGAAATAAGATGTGGAATAATTCAGTCAAGTGACATTCTCCCCTCAATGGGTCTTCTCGGAGGCTGGGCACTAGAATTCCCTGGTCTCTTCCTTTCGATCGTGACTCTTCCTTCCTATTTTTAAGTAACAACCCAGTTTTCTGCTTCTTCCTCACTCTCTTCTTTTTTTGGGGATCACATATATATGCCTCAAACTGCAAATCAGATTTTACAGCTACTTTTGTTTTTAATTTCCATGCCATCTTCTGTTTACTTGGTTACTGTTTTTAAATTTATACTTCTGAATTTATATCCTCACCTTTCATCTAGCTAGAAAACCATTCAAAGTTGAGAAAATTTTGGCTTCATATGGTCAACATTTAAATAAGACAATGCCTTTGTTTATTGTGAAACTACTCATACCCCACTAATTTTCAATGGGACTTGAAGCTGCTTAGAAAGAAACATGAGCACCAGAGAAAAAAATAAGCAAAGCAATATATCAAAAAGAGTAGGAGAGAAAGTCACTATTTGAGGTTAGCACTTTCCACCCATATCATAAGGTCTTGGATATTTTGCTGAACCATGGTTAAATTTGGTTTTGGGCACCCTGGTAGCTTACTCAAAGAGAGAAACATCAATTATGTGATATATGGTGTCCATAATATAAAAACATCTGTTTCTCACAGGGAACAGAATGCCATCTGGCATTTAGGCTTGGGAGAAATTAATCCCATTGGCCCTCACAAAAAGCACATTTTGTATTATGTGGAAAATATTCAAGCACACTTTTATAGCAATATGTGGTAAGGATTTCAATAGAGCAGCTTATTATAATGTTATATATGTCATGATTCCAAGTATAGTTCAGGCTTCATTTAAACAGAACATGTAGAGTATCTAAGGGAATTGATGGGACAATTTCTTACAGCATTTCTTCCGTCATTTTTTCCTTCACAACAGAATTTTTGAGAAGGGTTTGGTAAGGTATTCAATTACTACATATTTCTGACAGCCTGCGTCGTGGCTCCAACTGTTGTCGGTCTATAGTCTGTATATCCCTCTGCCTGAAAGGGAATGGAGTTAAAGATAATTATGAGTTTTGCATGGCCTGCATATCAATAGTCTAATCTGAGTAATAAAAGCAACATTTGACTAACCTTACAAATTAGATGGAAGGGAACGGACTAAAGCAGTCATGGTGGGCAGCAACATTAAGACTGCCAGGACTACGCAAACATGAGAAGCAATTTATGTTAGATTCCCTCTTTTGGAAATACATGTTCATTGGCAGCCAAGGTTGATTCATGCCTGCTGGACTCAGCAATGCTAACCAGTTCGTAATTCTCTTCTTTGCTTTCACTGTTTTGCAGATGCGGAATGTTACTAGAACAGTTCAATTCATTTTAGAATCTAAGTGATTTCTAAATGTTTTCAATATTCCCTTCTAAATCTGGCATTGAAAAGACATCACTTAAGTGAAAACTAAAAGGAAAAATCTTATGGAATGATAAGTCATAAGCAATGATCAATGTCTGAATTGAATCCGCCAATCTAACTTTGTTAACTTTAAATTAAGAGATTGGACATTTATTTAATAAGCCAGAGAGGGATGCAGCTTTGTTAGTGTGAACTACTAACTGGTGGAAATAAAAATGATTTACTCTAAATGCCTGAATTTATTGCAGTGCTGGTGAAAATCACTCTAAAAAATGGCAAGTGTCATTCTGAAATATTATTTCCAGGAATTCTTCCCTCAGCTTGTATACTTTCTCTGAAAGCTCTTGAAACTTTAGAGTAAATACAGATTAAAACGGGTTTTTTAAATTTAATTTTTAAAAATAGAATTGTATATAATTGACGGAGTTTGAAAAGAAAGCTATGCCCTGAACTGGCAAGGATGTGGGGACAGGGGCACTTCCATGGAATTTTAGAGGGAATATAAACCAGCATAGTTGCCTAAAGGGCAAGTTGACAGGGTAAGAGGTACATAGACTTCGATTTAACAATTCCACTTCTACTTCCTGGAATTTATCCTGAGCAAATCAGTGGACGAATTAACAAAGGTATTTATACAAGTTTATTAGAACTGTTTCTAATAAAGAAAAATTAGAAACAACCAAAATACTTAACAATGGGGACTAGTTAAAAAGTTTCAGTAAATCCATGCAGTGGATTTTTATAAAACCATCGAGAACAATGGATTTTATATACTATAGTAGACAAAGCAATACGTTTGTGATATACTGTTATTGAAAAGAGCAGTTTACTGAACACTATGACAGCTGATGTTGTGTTAAGATGAGGGGTTTCAGGTAACGTGGGGTTTATGTTTTGTTTTTTTGTTGTTGGTGGTGAGGAAGATTGGCCCTGAACTAACGTGCCAATCTTCCTCTGTTTTGTATGTGGGATGCCACCACAGCATGGCTTCCTGAGTGGCGTATAGGACTGCACCCTGGATCTGAACCTGTGAACTCTGGGCCCCCAAAGTGGAGTGTGTGAACTTAACCACTACACTACTGGGCCAGCCCCTGGGATTTGTATTTATATCTTGGCTCTCCCACTCATTGACTGTCACAGGACCTTGAACAAATCATCTAGCCTTTCTAAGCCTCATTTTATCACCTATAAAATGGGGATAATTAAACAATTGAAGTAATGCTGAGTAAGCTTCCTTAAAATATTAAATGCAAGTAATGATGATAAAACACACATACACATTTACATATATATATACACATATAGAAAAAGTCCAGGTATAAACTATCACTATTATCCATAGTTACCTAAGTACTGATATTAGAAGTGTTTTTATATTTATTATTATTTTTACTGCCTATTTTTCCAAAATGATGTATATATATATATTTAAGAAGAGTATTAAAGTATGTAATAAAATATGCATCCTTAAAGAAAATTTTGAAAGAATGACGGTAAGTTTGATTTATAAGCAGAAATTTTAAGTTAAAATACATTACGGTGAGTTGCAAAGAATAGACTCTACCAGGGGAAAAACAATCTTTGCAGCAAACGTGCCTCCTTTAGTAATTTTCATAAAGCTCAGTGCTCCTTTCCTCCCATCTCATTAAATCCCCAAAGTTCATCAGCCTTTTGTAATTATAGGTACAGTCACAAATGAAACAAAAGATGCACAAGCACGTCCCTATCCTCAAATTTTCAGGTACCACATAATAAGCCATCACGAAGGGCTTAGCTTTCTGTTTTTTTATTTGTTTATTTATTTATTTAGTTAGTTTGAGGAAGATTAGCCCTGAGCTAACTACTTCCAGTCCTCCTCTTTTCGCTGAGGAAGACTGGCCGTGAGCTAACATCCGTGCCCATCTTCCTCTACTTTATATGTGGGACGCCTACCACAGCATGGCTTTTGGCAAGTGGTGGGATGTCCGCACCAGGAATCTGAACCAGCGAACCCCGGGCCGCCAAGAAGCAAACCTGTGAACTTAACCGCTGCGCCACCGGGCCAGCCACAAGAGTGAGCTTTCTGAACACACACTTTTGTTTATACACGTTGTAAGGAGAACTGTTTTCACTCACGAGCTTCTGAACTACGATAATGAAAATACAAAACGTCCTTTTATTTTCAGAGAAGTCCTTGTCGCCCTTTAGTTATGTTTTCTTGTGGCATATGGTCTATGATGTGTAGTGCCGTACAATGGTTTGCATGGTGACTTTTATCTTGCATGAGATTTTCAACTCATGAGGGTACACACTGTGTTTAATTCATCTTTGTTGTGTTTTTAGTTCCTAGCAAGACTATGCGTAGTAGGGTGTTCAATAAATACCACACCTGCACAGGACTTTGCCCACCTTTTAAATGGAAAATTAAAATCAACACATCTAACTACCTCTAAGTTTTCTACTCTCAGGGTTTTGTTTGATTGTTTTCTGTCTCATTTCCTGTCCCTTCATTTTCATCTCGCCCTTTCTGTCTTTTCTATCTCAGAGAAATGCCTTATCCTCCTTTCAGGAGCTAACTTCTAGGCATACCCCTTGAATTTCATTCACTATCATTCCTTCTGGGTCCTTATCTAACAATTACTTTCTCCTCCTCACTCTCCTTCCTTTTCAACTTTAAAATCTTGGTCATACATCAAGAAGTTCATTTTGTGAGACGTGCCTCTCATTTGGCAAATATTCACAATTCTTTTTGCACTGATATTGGGGTTATTATGCATTTCAAGTGGAAATATTTTGAAGATAACATCATCGTCTTAAATGATAGATAATACACATTCTTCCAGAAAAGAAATTTATAAGATATTCTAGAGAGTAAGTCAAGTCAGTATCTGAGTGGGTGATGGAGATGATTTGGGAGAACCTTGGAAAGGTGCAAGAGTTGGAATGGACTGGAGCAAGGCGCTCTGCTTGGCCAGGATAGGGATAAGACATACAGTCACTGTTCGCAGTAGTTAGCTTCTATAAAGTAACTGGGAATACTCGACACTGAAGCATCGTTCCTAGGGGAATACAGGGCTAGGTTCCTACTAGGTTTAGTCACAATATTTTCAATCAATCAATACATAAGCTTAAAAATACCTTATTCAATATATATCATTCATTCACTAACATTGAATATATAGTCAACAGCACTAAATTCATTCTGAATGAAGCCTATCTCACACATATTTTCTCCACAAAGAAATCTCAGTTATCTTGCACTTAGGAGCACTGACTGAACTTCAACACTATACTTGAGGGCTATTTTAATGAGCGAAAATACCATAAAAATCCACAAAATTGTGAGTCTAGCACTACTTAGTGCTAAAATTAGCATGAAGCAGACTGTGAAAAGGATACTTGTTGAAGGGCTGGCCTGGTGGCATAGTGGTTAAGTTTGTACACTCCACTTCAGTAGCCCAGGGTTCGCGAGTTTGGATCCCAGGCATGGACCTAGCACCTCTCATCAAGCCACACTATGGCAGCATACCACATAAAATAGAGGCAGATTAGCACAGATGTTAGCTCAGTGACAATCTTCTTCAAGCAAAAAGAGGAAGATTGGCAACGGATGTTAGCTCAGGGCCAGTCTTCCTCACACAAAATAATAAAATACGGAGGAAAAAATAAAGGACACGTATGCACATGAAAGTCAAACAAGAAGAGAGAGCATCATCTGTTCCGCCTTAGTTGGGAAAGCGTGTGCAGGGCGATGCAAATTTTCACTACCTTGTGTATGTCTGTGAATGACCAGGAAAGTTCCATAAGCATTGATCTTGGGGTCACCCATACATTTTAGCCAGTAGGCAAATTCACTAATTTGGAATGATCAACTGTGTATTCACACACACACACACACACACAGTTGATCTATTTATATAAAATTTTCAGTAAGAGGATAGTTTATAACTGATTCTGTTATGCTGAAAACCATGTTGTAGTAGGCGGTTATAGCTCACGTCCACAATGGAAGATGTAATGACACAGGGGGCTTTCTTGTACATCTGCACATAGCCCAACAATCATTCTTATATAAGGTCATAGAGTGCTATTAGATAGATTTTAGTATTTCATAATGACTTAATCACACTACAAAAAAATAAAAATTGTTGTCTTCTCATTGTCTCATAAAGCACAATAGGCTTTGTCCCAACTCAAAATATTCTGGGAATATTCAAGCAATCTCTCTTTAGTTTGAAATTCACATTAAGTTCTTATCTTTTCCAAAATGTTATTTTTTAAACACAAATAGATAACAAAACTGTTCTAATGAGGAAGCAGATTTATTATTTTATTTTAGGGAATGGTCTGAAGAGTGGTAAGGGTGAAGGCTGTAGAGCTAAATGCCCCTGATTTAGCAACTTGGTAGTTTCATCATTTATCTTGGGCAAGCTACTTAACCTTGCTGTATACTACTGTCTTGATATTTAAAATAGTAGTAATAGTTAATATATTATATTATATATAATAGTTAATACATTTAGAGTTCTGAGAAAAGTGTCCGGCACATAGGTACAACCCAATAAATGCCATTAATATTTTGTCATTATCATTATAATTATTGCTAGCAATCTTGATGTTGGAGAAGGTAGAATGGTATCTGGCAGTCTTTTGTTGACTCACGTGAAACAGTTGAGAATAGCTTTAAAAAAAGCTAAAATATCCAAATCAATGACAATATTTGAATTATATAAATAGGAGCAAGCTTCTCATCATTTGAATTTTAGCTATCTTTTGTTCCTCACACTGATCCCTTCGCATCTTTTTGTTACTCCTCTCCTCTATTCCACCTAGTCCATTCTCTTGTTATCCCAGTCTTGAAAGTTCATTTCTCTTCCTTCTAAGTGGTTTCAGGACTCTATCACCTTGACCCTCAGCAATCTCTCTCTTTAAGTCAATCTCATTGACCAGGGTGATTGATGGTCTTGCCCAAGCCCTACCTAATCTCCCTTCAGATAGGAAAGTCTCTGCCCAGAAAAGAATGTGGCTTTCCACTCAGGTGCCCTTTACTGAAGAAGTGTCTCAGACAGCCCCCTTACCAGCTATCTCTGTTTCCTACCCTTTAGACTGCTGTGAAGTCCTGCATATGCTGCAGGATAATCATTCAAATAAAGTGCACTTATGAGCTTCCATTCTCTAAAGGCCCATTGATCCATGTGACAACCATATCAGCACAAATGAGAAGATCCTGCCTGAATGAGGCAGATGGAAATGGAAATTATATACTCTGCTAATACTCACTTTATTATAGCTAAATGATTTGCATTTTGAAAGTTGGGAGTTCTTGGCAAAACTAAAGGGAAAGAAAGAGTACTGGGCCATTACTTAGGTCCAGGTGCCAGCTGCAAGTAAGGTAGTTGCATGACCTGGTGCCTATCATTTAACCTGTCTGAGTCTCGGTCTTCTTTATTGTAGCATTTGTAAGATATCAAAGACTGTTTGAGCTCATGTCTTATTAGAATTGCTGCCAGGATTCAATGACATAATAGGTCTGAAAGCACTTCACAAATTAGGGTATTTCATAAATGCAATAATAATCTATTCCATTTGTAACATCTATATTTCTTTTCTGTCTCCATCCTCATGTGAGGATGAGTTACCATCGTAATCAAAGATCCTTTCTTCTGGTTAAAATGAGTAAGATTTAACCCATAAGCGGTGATGTGAGCAATTTTCAAAAGGATTCTTAAATATATTTTAAAATTTTACATTTAAATTGGTGACAAATTCCGTTTTCAGTTTTTGCTTGCTTCTTCTACAACAGAATCTTGAGCACTTGCTCTTTAAAGGGACACTGTGTAATCATGTTGAAAGATAGTCGAAAACAACACAGTTTGTTTACCTCAGCTTTCTGTGATCTGTATAATTTGTACACAGCTTTTCAGTAAGCTAGTTTGTCTTCTTGTCTACATAGGCTGTGCTATAGCCATTTCAAGTTCAAAATTACTGGAAAAAAGTAATTGATCCTCTATTTCAATCTCCCTGCTGTTTCACGAGCTCTCTTACAATTCAGAGGAATCTATTTCTCACTGATGTTGAAAAACATAATAAGGTCACAGCAGGGAGGTTTTGGCTTCATTAAAGAACATTATTATAAAAATAAGATGATAGAGGGCAAATTGTTTTTGTCCTTGTGGTATTGTTTCTGCAGATTGACAATAATCTGAGCATTTAAAGCAACAATAAATTTGTAATCTTCTCTTTATCATTCACTTCACCATGGTAGCCCCTAGTGGTAGAAGGAGATGTCGATTGCTCACATTCCAGGGGATTTCTTCCCCAGCTGAAGAGAAGGACTGCAGCCTCTCAGTAACTAAATTGACTTCTGCTTTTAAAACATCATGGAGAATGTTGGTGTCCAGCAAAAGTAGATGCCAGCATTGTTTAAAAAGTGACTGAGCAGAGAAATGAATTGAAATTTTGACTCACTTAGGATTCCATCCATCATGGGAGCCTATAATGGGAGAACGTTGGAGAAGGATTTAAGATAGAAAAATCAGTGATTGCCCTATTAATCTAGTTTAACTGATACTAAAATCTGACAGAGCGCATTACAAGTTGCAGGCAGTAAGGCTTATCAATTCATTACTACTTTCAAGGCTCTCCTTTTGCTTTCTTTTTGCCTTCAGCTCCTGGCAAAGGACAGCCTTTTACAGTTCAATTTCTCAGTTTATTTTTGACTGCTTTTAATTAAATTTGATGGCCTGCTTCTGCAGCACTGAAGTTATTCGAGTTGCAAAGCACTTTGCTGCTATAATGATAGCTCCCTTGATGTGCGCTCATTATTAACTGCTTTTCAAAAGTGCTGCTCTCAATTCTCATTTTATAAATATTTAAATAACTGAATTTCTATAACATAAATATCTGTGCACAGAAGATAGGGATTCTATTGCCTGTTTAATAGGTTACATCTAGTAAAATAAAATTCCGTTTTTTGTAAAGTTTTATATTATTAACTGGGAATGTGTCTTTTAATTATCCTCCATGTAAGTCCTCACACAAATAATCATCTCTCACAATAATCAATGTCTTATGTAAGAATTTGACACTTTACACATATAATTCTAAAATAGAATATCTTAGAAAACAGAATGAGCGTTTTTCACATAGATAAACAAAATCTTGAAATGAACCTGGATGTTTTAGAAGTTATTCTTTCTGTTCTTAGATGAAATGAAGGAGTACACTAAAAGAGAACTTACTAATGATGTGAAAATTTTATTGGTCAGGAAAAAATTTGCAGGGGAATGAGAATAAAATTAAGAACCTTAATACTTTTTAAAAACCTGATGATTTGGCCATGGGCATTAATCTCTTTTCCTTCTGCAAACCTCAGGCAAATGGCAGCAAAATAATTTTAAAAACTTACAGGGGCTTAGAATTAAAATGCAGGTACTAGTGGAAGAGAGATGACAATAACAGCAAGGTTGACAGCAGCTGACACTAGGTGTCAGACACTGTTCTAACTCATTTAGTGTCCGTAACCTCCCTATCACTGTCTCCATTTCACAGATGAGAGAATGGAGGCACAGAAACACTAAGTGACTTGGTCATCATCAATATTCAGTAAGCACCAGAGCTAGGATTCAAACCCAGGCAGTGTGGTTTCAGAGTCATACTTTTAATCACTATGCTGTATTTCAATAAAATGTGGAGGGAAGGAAGCAGATTGAGAAATGATGAGCTAAGAACGTCCTGTCTATGTGCCCACAGTGTGGTGTACACAATAGAAGTCAGCTCATCCCCCAGAGAAGCCCCCAGCAGCCCAGGACTAGGGAGAACTGACTGCTCCGAAAGGCAGGGGTGAGGTACAGTTCTGGAAAGGGAAAATCTTATAAAATTCTGAAGTGGTTGCTCTCTCGCCCCTACACGTGGCAATTACCTCTCCATTCTCCATCGCGCCCCTGCCCCCCAAAACCCTGTATTCTAAGCTTTTTCTCTAGAGAAAATAAACCCAGTACACCCTTTAGACTTTGAACAGAGCTATGATTTGAAGTTGACATACTTAACACCTGTAACTCCCTTCCCCTGCTTGGCTTCCAGAACACTAGAAGCCAAATTACATCATCCCAGCTCCTACTCAACAACCCCACTCTAATATACTACAAATGGGGAACAAAACATCAGTTATTTGAGCAAAACTGCAACATGACTGAGACCTATAGCCGAGACCTACAATGACAACCAAAAAGGACTGAGATCACACAGAGCAACAGAGGACGTTAAAGAAAAGAAACAAATTACTGTGATCAATACCGGAGTGAGAAAAGAATGCGCACTATGATAAAACAAAAACAGAATGCTATGATAAGCAAACAAAGGTCACTGAAATTAGAAGTATGATAAATAAAATTTAAAAACCAACGGACCACTCAATGAATCAAAAATGAGAAAATCCCATTTTTAAAAAGACTATTCTTAAAAAATGGCATTGTCATGAAAGACAACAAAGGCTAGGGAAGTGTTCCAGGTGGAAGGGGACTACAGAGACATGGCAGCTGTTAAATGATGCAAGGAGGCCATTAGACTAAGGTGCCGCTGATGCCATGGTGGCCTAAGTAAGCAAACCAAAATGTCAGCCTGTAAATGCCTCCAGGTGAAGAAATGGAAACCTAAGGACAATCAATCACAAACAGCCAACTAGGCTTTAAGCTATAGCCAATCAATAATTTCCTTACGTTGCTTCTGCCTTTTCTCTATAAAAGTCTCTCCCTGAGCTCCTGTCTACAGAGCCCTCCTAACCA
The DNA here is from genome assembly GCF_041296235.1 of Equus asinus. NCBI lineage: Eukaryota > Metazoa > Chordata > Mammalia > Perissodactyla > Equidae > Equus > Equus asinus. The sequence continues at coordinate 43,220,414 of NC_091812.1, forward strand.
CTTCTGGTTTGGCACTGCCCAATTTGAATAGATATTTACTCAAACTCTTAAAATTTTAACATAGCTTAATTTATATTTTAACACAACTAATGCAATACATGATTCTAGACTGGATTCCACACTGGAGGAAAAGAAATACTATAAAGGATTAGCTCAACTGATAACTTTGGAACACTGGCAGATTACATCAAAGTATTTTATCAACGTTACATTTACTGAAGCTGATTACCCTGCTGTAACTATGTAAGAGAATATCCTTGTTCTTTGGAAACATATTTAGAGGTGAAGGGCAATGATATGTACCCTGTACTCTCAAAGGACTAAGGAGAAAAAAAGCATGACTAGATAGAGATTGTGTTTGTGTGTGTGTGTGTGTGTGTGAGTGCAAGAGAGAGAAGAGAAAAAGATAACAAATGAGGCAAATGTTAACCATAGGCAATATGGTTCAAGTTACTGAGGTGTTCCTTGTACTATTTTCCACAGCTTTTCTATGTTTAATTTTTTCCCAAACAATTCTTAAAAATTAATACAAAGATAGACGATAAAGTCAAGTAACTCTCCCAAAGATTAGAAGAAAGAGATGAAAAAACTTTAGAAGACAGCAAAAGAAGAGTAATCCAGAAGGTCCAATAATAAAAAGAGAAACCTGTCACCGCTGATAAGATGGAACTATCAAAGAAGTTATGTATGAAAAAATTCTATCACAAAAAAATCAGTCTTCAGAAACAAATTAGTCCCACACCAAGACACATCATCATGAATTTCAAAAGTCCTAAGAGGGTTCCTGCAAATAAAAAGAAAAACAGAAAAGTAAAACAGAAGTCACCCACAAATGAGAAGAGATCAAGCTGGCTGTGGGAGAGATGCTTTCATAATCATGAAGAGAATCATTTTCATCCTATATACTAAAGTATATACTCATAAATCAGTCAGATGGAAGAGTGGAAGTAAGCTCTTTGAAGACAAGTGTGGATCCAAAATTTATACTTCTCATGCATCATATTTCTTAGGAGGCCACTAGAAGTGTTTCTGCAAAAAAAAGAAGGATTAAATCAAGCAGGAAGAAGCACAATCCAGGAACAAGAAATCCAGTGGAGAGACAAGGAGGCTCAGAGAGCAACCAGCTAGGTGGGAGCAGAAGAATGGAAGGCTGAAGAAATGTGAGCTCAACATAATAATGGAATTCACAAATATTTTAATCATTTTGTGCATTTGATATTTGAAACAATCATTAATAATCTTACAAGCTTCAGGAAAAACAAAGATCTTATGCTAAAAAATTGTGAACCCAGAAAGCAATATTTACATGATAATAATGTAAACACTGAATATTGAGTTCACCAAAGCAATTTGATTCAACACATTGAGAGGATAGTGGAAAAGAAGCCCCATGATGGGTGTGCCTGTCCTAAATCCTGTACAGGTATCACAATAGAAAGTTAATGTTCAAAATTGATTAAGTCAAGATAACTATAAGCATATTAAATTAAAACTAAGGTAATTACCAACAGAAACGCCTAAGAGTTGAAACTTGTTCTATTGAATGTGACTATAGCATAGACAGATGTGGAGCAAGCTGTTTTGATTCTGTTGCTGTTATTATGAGCCTCCTAATACTATTTGATTACTAGATCATGAGTTTCTATCTTATTTATAAGAATAAACACAGTTTTAAGAAGAACAATTCTTGGTGCTCCAAAACTGCTTCAACTGTTTCAATGACACACTACACTGATGATTATACAGAGTGGTCCCCTGCTTCAGTTTTGTGTGTGGAACCTTTTGAAAAGAAACACTATCCAGTATTACACATGACGTACTTATGATAGGAAAACCATCTCCTATCAAAAGGAATTTCACACATAGCCCAGATGATGTTCTTGTTGCCTTTGTAGGTCTAAAAGCAATTGTTTAAAAAAAACTAGGATTCATTCTCCTAAATTTGTGGCTTTCAGTACAAGGATAGGGATATCACAAGTCTCTCTAAATTTTGTAAAATAAATTGTTTCCGATGTTAAAAATACGTTTGAAAATGTAGTACATTCTGTCCCTGCTTTCAGCTCCTACCCAGAGTAGATGCTAATTATCTTCTACTAATGGTAGTAGATTTTTTGAATTTCCATAAGTCTAATATGTTTACTGTAATTTCCAAGTTACTCATATTGAGTAGCAATATCTTTGACTTTAGCAACTGGTATATACTTGTCTGTATTACAGGTGGTGTCATTTACCTATTAAAGCTGATTGCAACAAAAAGAATTGAAGTTTATCATACATCTAAGATATGGTCGCAGATTTTAGTGGCAATTATCTCTTATTCTATTACAAAAAAAGAGTGATTACTCAAGGTATACCTAAAAATGTGAGGAAATTCTTCTCATTTAGTAAGGTGAAAAAAAACAACATTGCCTTAATAGGAATCTGTATGTTTCCCTATACAAGAAAAAAAATTATGTACATTTAACATCTACTTTTGTCAAGGTGTGAGTTTTCTGCATAATCTGTCATCTCCAGCATCTGCCATGGATCTAGGGGAAAGGAGGGCACTGCTGATGTTTTTGTATTGAGGCCTTATATTCTATATAAAGTACTGAAGAAGGTTCTACACTATTATAAAGGAACTTTGAGGGAGATTGGTTTACTTTTTGGATAACCAGAAAATTATCTGTTCCACCTCACATTAGTAATTTTTTGGGAAAAAACATCATTTCCATTTTTATTATTAAACAGAAATATTGAGTTTACTGGTCTTTGATCAGTTCTCATTTTTTCCAACATCCAGACGATACTGTCCATATCTTTTTTTACTTTCTTCTAAGCTTTCCTAGTTTTCTTTATAACCTGAGATTATTCCTTCTCTCACTCATTTTTATATTTTTGTCTTTTAATGCCCATGTCACAAAACAGTTTTGTTCTAGCACCGTTTTTCTTGCTTTTGTCTTTATCTATTGCATTCTAATGTAAAATAATTACTGTGGGATGGAATCTCAAATCTATATATGAAGCTCCAACTTCTCAAACTTTCAGTTTCATGCTTGTAACCCCTGTGTCACAGTTCTACATAAAGTTCTGCCATGGTGTCAAGCCCTCAAAAACTCAATATGAAAAAGAGAAATACTATTTTTGATGGGGAATGATAACTATATGATAGTGCTAATATCTTGGAAGAATTACTATGGCAACAGTATGATAAAATAAAGAAGAGAAATAGTAGTTATGAAGACAGCCCTGGGATAATCAATAAGGAAACAAATTGACTAAGCCAAAAATAATTGGGTTTACAAAACGGAGTAGGTAGGAAAAAATGTAGAGGAAAAAGGAAGATATGCAAGAGACTGCGTAAGGGGAAGATGTAATAAGAAGGCTCCTTCCCTTCAACAAATACACGTTGAATAAATGCAACAGAGGAATGAGGGGGAGGACCCAAAAACCCCATGATTTAAATTTTTCGCAAACATAAAGATAATTGCATCACTAAGAGAACTGAAAAATGGTAGAAATAAAAATTATGTCTCCATAATACATAAATAACTCTCACAGCTCAACAAAAAAATCAAATAACCTGATCAAAAAATGGGCAGGGGACATGAACAGACATTTCTCCAAAGAGGATATACAGATGGCCAATAGACACATGAAAAGATGCTCATCATCACTAATCATCAGGGAAATGCAAATCAAAACTACACTAAGATATCACCTTACACCTGTTAGAATGGCAAAAATATCCAAAACAAAAAGTGACAAATGTTGGAGAGGGTGTGCAGAAAAAGGAACCCTCATACACTGCTGGTGGGAATGTAAACTGGTGCAGCCACTATGGAAAACAGTATGGAGATTTCTCAAAAACTTGAAAATAGAAATACCTTATGACCTAGCCATCCCACCACTGGGTATCTATCCAAAGAACTTGAAGTCAGCAATTCAAAAAGTCTCATGCACCCCTATGTTCATTGCAGCATTATTTACAATAGCCAAGACGTGGAAGCAACCTAAGTGCCCATCAACTGATGATTGGATAAAGAAGATATGGTATATATATACAATGGAATACTACTCAGCCATGAACAAGGATAAAATCGTCCCATTCACAACAACATGGATGGCCCTTGAGGGTATTATGTTAAGTGAAATATGCCAGATAGAGAAAGACAAACTCTGTATGACGCCACTCATAGGTGGAAGTTAACATTTAGACAAAGAGAACTGATTGGTGCTTACCAGGAGAAAGGAGGGATGGGGGAAGGGCACAAAGGGTGAAGGGGTGCACCTACAACATGACTAACAATAATGTACACATGAAATTTCACAAGGTTGTAAACTATCATAATCTTAATAAAAAGAAAAAAATTATGTCTCAAATATATCTCTTTCTTGACTAAAATGATAGTTTAAACCTGAGGCCAAAATTTCTAACAAGTGTTAATTCAAAAATTTCAAGACAAACTTTGACATGAGTGCTTTAAGAAAACAAAGCTATGGTTTACCCACCAGCCTTTATTTGGAAAGATAAGATTACTGAATATTTATATGTTACCATAAAATTTGCATTGTAATCTATACTGTATCAGCATTTTCATCATAAATTTGAGTTTCTCTTTGTTTACTACAAATGGGAAAAAAAAGTATCCAAAAAAAGGTAATACACAAAGATTAGCTTTAATTGTTGCAAGTACTGTTGATTGGTAATGTTGAGACTAACAATGTTGACTGCGGAAAATTAAATGTGTTTGAATGTTGTAGGAGAAACTATTCATTTAAGTTTTATATTTTATATCCCGTAGGAGGTTAATTTTGCTTATTAACTCTGTGATATTTAAGCACTGCTATGAACTTCACAGTTGCTAATAACCATTATATACTCCACCAGTTTAAGATAGAATATTTCTGTACCAAGTTAGAAAAAATATTTAAAACCACTTGTATTTGCGATGTTATTGGAGTCCAACACAATGTAAAGTCCACAGATCAGTGAAGGAGGATCATAAAATACAGAATAAACTCCCTGGGAAAACATTCCAGACCACCAAAATCCATCTCCATGCTTTTCAGTACTATCTCCCTTTATTACAAAAAGATGGCTAGCGCTCCTTTTCTGTATGTCCTCTACCTCTGAGTTTATCATTGTGTACATCGTGTTCCCACCATCTACACATCATCCCTGTTTGATTTACATCAAGTTCAACTTCAAAAAGCCTTCTCAGTTGCTTCAGCACAAGTCAAAATTTATCAGTCTTCTGGAAAACAATTGGCACTTGATCTCCTCCTATCTTTTGGCATCTAACACCAATAAATAGTTAGCTGGATGTATATGATATAAGCATCTGCAAAGTAACATACTCTTTAGTAGTATCTATATGTATAGATTATCTCCTCTGGTGGATGATAATTATTTGAAGGAAGAAACACTTAACATCTATATTCCCTACAGGTTTACAGAGATATACATGGGAGATGCTTAATGTTTTTTGAATGATTTCAACTTTTAGTTATTGAGAACCATCATTTTGAGAATCAGTCTTATTATTTGTTTTAATCTTTGGTCTACTTTCATGTCACTTGCATTTTCCTGATATGTGAATAAAGGACATGAAAATATCCAGGTGAGAGTTTGGTTTGTTGTGATTTAACTCTCCCAGATTTTACTTGTTATTTGGAACTCTAGGTGGTTTCAATGTGACCAATATGAAGTACATTTTTATTTATTCTGGGCGTATATGCTTGAATAATTACTGAATTCTGATTTGTATGAACAAATTCTCATATTCTGGTAATTTCCAATATTTTATTGTAGTCTGTAAAATATCTTCATTATAGTACTTCAGCAAACACAATTTCAACTGTTAAAATTCAACGTTACTACATTGTTGGTAATATTAAGTAATTTTTGTTGTGTGATGTCAGCTGCAGCTTAAATTTCAAGTCATGGAGTATTATTAATATTATATGGTTGGAAATAACTTCCAGATCAATGAATCAATGTTATCTTAATATTCTGTGTCTTTAATTTTCGTACCACATTTGTTTTTTGAATGGATTTTATAAAAGGAAGTTGCTTTGTGTTGCCAAGCTCATTATCTTAGGATTTTGTCCAGAGGTGAATTGCTTTGTGATCAAAGGGCAGAGAGAACACCTCCTGAACTATTGAACGATGCTGATTTGATGGGCACATCACATCAATGAAAGCAAAAAGGAGAGAACTTTCTCTGCAAATACCAACTTGAAGATATTATACTCAAAAGCAAAAACTATTTACTACAGGAACAACAACAAAAACAATTCTGTAAAGCGAAAAAAGAGTAACTTGGACAAATTTGTCTACTAGCATCACTGGAACTGATACTAACTGATCTGTATTTTTTATTTGCAGACTTGACTAGTGATAGTTGACCTTGTGTCAAGTGAAGGAAGTAAAGAGAAGAGTTCATTTACTATCTAATTCCATGGAAGTCTTCTCTCTCTATGCATACATACACATACCCACATGTGTGTGTTTTGGTTGGGTAAAAGCAATCAATGCTCACACCTGCAAAGGGCTTAAACATTTATAAAAGGCTTCCACAAACATTTTATTAGTCAACTTACAGAATGGGGTCATTTTAAACAAACTAGTAATTTAAGCCTCAGAGGTCTGAAGAGAATGGTATGCTGTGGACCGCATAACTCATTCATGGCAGGCTAGATATTGGAGCCCAAGTCAGCCAACACCAGATCTGCCCCATGCACTTCTGTTGGTATGTTGGCAACTTTAAAGTACCACTGTATACATTTTTTCTGACATTCTTCTAGTTTCCACTTAATGTTAGCTTACACATTTATAAAGTGCATGTTGGTGGGAAGCAGCATAGAAAAGAGAATGAGGAAGAACTACCAAGAGTAAATTCACTGATAATATAAAAAGGGAGAAAGCTTTTAATAAATTATTATGTTAATTAAGTTAACAAACTTGTCCCTCTCCTGTCCAGCCCCTCACATACACCCCTCCCTATCCAGAGGGTTTCACTTTTTCAGATTTGATATTGGGGAGGGTGGAAAGAGGAGATCCCACTAAAGAGGAATTTGAAGGAAAAAGGCAGCAAATATGGCCTAGGTGAGAAGGACAGCTGTGGTTCGTTAGATACATTGATCTGCTGGACAGTTCGAGTATAGGTTTAGCTAAAGTTATAAATTTAGGAGTACTGAAACTATGGGTGTCATTGTGATTGTCCTAGCAGAATACACAGGAAGAATTAAAAGGGCAAAGCATGCACTTGGAAACCATAGTCTATGGGGAAGGTAGGCACAGAGACATCTGTGAAAGAGAACACTACCAAAATTCTTAACAAAGTTTATTTTTAAAATGAGATATTCACATAAGAAATTATTTATTCTGTTTATTTTTATATAAATAAATGTACAACTAATTCATGCATCACTAAAGTCTGCTAAATTAAAGAATTGCACAAAAATATGGTAATGAAACATACATAACTTTCAAAGATTTGATGAATATACTCTTTTGTGATTACTTACACCATGATGTAATTGTTAAAAATGCAGTAATATTTACAAAGTTTAAGTGTATGATAAAAGATAGCACTTAGTATATCAAATTGATTATTCTAAGCTTGAAATGTTAATACTCAAATTTATGTAATGTATATCATGTATAATTTTCTACAAAATGAGAAGTGGAATATAAGTGAGCATAATATGTACATTTATCAATTTGAACAGGTCAAATTTAATTATCATCAATACCAATGAAAGCACATTTTTGTATATTAAACCTTTAAGACTCTACTCAAATTTCATCCCTTCTTTAGGGACTTCACACATTCACTAAATAGGAAATATTATTATTTTTACTCTCCTAAACTCTCATTTACTTAAATTTTTTTCTTATGGTAAGCTAATAACCTTTATAGATATGCATTTTTATAATTTTATACAAATGTGGGACTTTATTGCTATTGTGTTTTGTAACTGATTTTTAATCCCTATAGAAATTTTTTTTTAATACCTATGGAAAATACGGTGACTATTTTTTGTGACCTTATTATTCTTCTATAATACTTTTTTCTTACACAAAAATTTCAATGATCTAATTTTCAAAATTAAGGTTTTTCTGATTGTAGAAAAAATATCCATTGTGAAAAGACCAAAAAAAAGTTAAAATAAAGATCATTTTATCATATAACAGGTCCTTCTATATATTTTTTCTCCATAAACACACAAATGTTATCGTAGAAAGATGTTTTTAATCTGCTTTTTTAAAGAATATATCTGCTCCCTTTCCATGTTATAAGGATTGTTATATTTAATAGTTCTATAGAATTTCACTATTTTAAAAATATATATATTTTATACATTCTATACAATTAAATGTTTGGGCTGTTTATAATTATCACTACTATTAAAACAGACTATGAGAAACATCCTTTAGTTTAAATCTTTTCAGACATTCATAATACTTTTCTTATATTAAATCACTAGATGTAGAATTGCTTTGTCAAAAGGAGGAATTAAGGTAGTTGATAAATAGACTAAATCCTCATTGCACGTTCCTTGTTTCTTTTTTCTAGCACTTGCCCTAGTAGTCTTAGTTTACCTTCTTTACTAACCTTTGAATCTGTGAAAGGCATAGATTCCATGTGAATTACCATAAGATGTGTGTAGGCCTAGTATGTAGGTCTAACAATTATAAAAAATTATTTTTAAAAAATTGTGTAATATATATCTTCCATTCCTTAAACCTATAGCCTGTTACTCTATTCAGTACACACAAGTGTCATATTACTGTCTCTAGGTGATGCATACATTCTGGTTCATGGGTTCTGAAGATACAGACTCAAGGAGGATCACAATTGAAATCTGTGCAGCAAAAGGATATATGTGATCCTTAGGTTTCATCTCTTGTAATTTGAACAACAGAAGTCAAGGAGGCTTTTGAGTTATTGGATTATCTGCCTGCTCTAGTCACCTGACTCTGGAAGTAACAAAATTTGGGTCCTTGGTAAGGCCCTTAAGTGTCCACAGTTAAGAAGACTATAGAACAGTGTGTCAGTTTGAAATGCTTAATGATAACTCTGCGCTCTCACTCTTGGTCACTTCTAGAAATAGCCTTTCCTTCTCACCCCTGAATACTGTATGAAATTTCATCTTTCGCTCTATTTGTAGTTCAGGCATTCCGACACTCAGTTCAGAAGGAAACCCATTTATAGTTACCTGTTCCATTGCTTAAAGTTAAGAAAAACAATACACGTTGACTTTATGGCATTATAGAATTTCAAAACTACCATCTTTTAAAGAAATGCAGTAGCCCAGTATTTTGAAAGGGTAAGAGGTCTGATGGAGGTACTCTATGAGCTTTGTGGGTAAGAGCTGGAAAGATGCACACACGTGTGTCTTGGAGAACTGAACTCACCTGGAGCGGAAGCCCATCACTTCCTTCAATGCTGGTGCCAACATGCTGCTAGGCAGACACCCCTAACTGGACTCGCACGGGCCAGGAACTGCTTGCTTTTTATTCCTACCTGGAACAAAATACAGCCTCAGTCATTTTTCTTTTGCGTGTTCCTTCAAGCATAGTAAGATATTCATTATGTTATCTTTTTCTGTCATATTAGACACTGACTTCTCAGAATGCTCAACACAAAAAAGCGTAAACTCTTCACCTCTATAATTTACACCTCAGTGATTAATATAGCACCTGTGTGAGTCAAAGGGGCCATCTATATTTTATCTTCTTTAAATGTTCCTTATAAAAGTTTACTATTTCATGGGGCTGGCCCCGTGGCCGAGTGGTTAAGTTCGCGCACTCCGCTGCAGGCGGCCCAGTGTTTCGTTGGTTCGAGTCCTGGGCACGGACATGGCACTGCTCATCAGACCACGCTGAGGCAGCGTCCCACATGCCACAACTAGAAGAACCCACAACGAAGAATACACAACTATGTACCGGGGGGCTTTGGGGAGAAAAAGGAAAAAATAAAATCTTTAAAAAAAAAATATATATATATATAAAAGTTTACTATTTCAGTGTAATTATTCTTATCCATTTGGTTTAAGTAATTGATCTGTTAATTTAAGAAGCCATTTTCTATATATTGTCCTTAGACACTAAATCAAAATTTTTAAACTGCAGAAAGAAGGTGATGTTGGAAATATTTTCTGAATTGTTATATTTTTTAATTTATTATTATTATTTTTTACCATGGAAAGGAATCTCAGTAGGAAACAAAATTTAGTAATGCAATTCCATTAGTTTTATGCCTGCCTTATTTTATATTCTTCAACTTGAGAGACACTGATGAGGAACGCTAATGTTTTCTCAAATGCACCAGAGTGTTGATGTTTTGGAAGGTAAGATGAAAATAGACATTTTAACCACATGACAAAATTGTAGGCTTGGCTAAAACCTCAGAGCTGGGCTGCCTGTGTATGAACGGGCTGTGTCAGGGCCTTCCACTCCCCACAGTTAGATTCACTTGACCTTCAGCATGCCTAGCCTTGCCCCAGTCTAGGGCACAGCTGGGTTAATTAAGGAAACATGCAAGAGATGCAGCAGTATGCCAATCTCGTTGCAGTTGGTCCAGTCAGCACTTATGTTGCCTTTGTCCCCTCCTCAGCACCGGGAGTCTGACTCTGAACTGAATCTCATAGTGGAGGTCCCACTATTTGCTGACCTTCCTGCTGATGCTCACTGCCTACCTGAACCTTCAGAACAAGGTTATACGCTCTACTGTTTGATCCACCTGAAGGCACCATCTTACCTCTTGTGGTACCTATTCTGCCCTTATCATTATTGGAACCACCACCTGATGCCTGGTACCACCGTCTGCGAATGAATAATATGGCTCCATGTACTTCAACACATGCAGTGAAATCTATTTCCCTAAACCCTAACCTTCTTCTGATGTCAACTTAGGAACAAGTTATTTTGTCCCATCTTGCTATTATGTAGTTTAAGAGTTCTTCCTATGTAGTATAACGTGAAGGGTTTAAGAAAGGCCCACTTGAATTCCTTTATAGAACTCAAATCTTAAGAATGATTATTGTTCTTTCCTGTAGTCCTTTTCTCAATATTCATAATTCTCTCATATCATTCTGGAATCTACTTTATCCCCTTCATTTCTACGGCTACTACCACAGTAAACTTTCATCAGCTCTCACTTAGATAATAAATCAAATGTTGATCTGGTACCAACTGAAGACAGATGGCATTTTCCAATTAGGACAATTGGTGGAGAGTTTAATAAAGAACTTATTTACAAAACCATGATCTGTGCATAGAGAAACCTCAAGGGAAGTTGTGGTGGAGTTGCTATCATCACAAGGCCTGCAGGGACAAGGACAGGGAGCAGTTACTGCCATCAGGAGTCCGACATATGGAGAGGGCCTCCTCGATAGAAGCACTAATCTTTGGGAGTCGCAGGCAGCACACGATGATAGCATGGAAGGGAGCCCTAGGATAAAGCACTAATCTTCTCCCCTCCCCTCTGGCTGCTTGCCTACACTACATGTGGGACAAACCACACTGGAATTCCAAGGGCATGGGAGCCTGGTGATCAATTCCATCCAGGCCATTTTCCAGGGCTAGAGAGTATGAAGGAGAAAGGTACAGAGTGAACCTGAAAGAATAGGAGAGATCCAAACCCTCTTATCCATACTTTGGAGCATGAAATTTGGAATCACATGTAGGTTTGAGTCCTAGTTCTACCTACATATGTAACTCTAGATAAATTACTTAATTTTGAGATTTTCAGTATCATTATCTACAAAATGTAATAATATGTACTTCAGAGTTCTGTTGTTAGATTAAACGGCGTAATATGCCTACAGCATGCACTACTACTAAGTGCCCAATGTTAGAATAGTGGCATAATTCCTCTCAAAGTGCAAAAATAAAAACATACTATAGTCAAGCTAAACTCCTTGGCACATTTTCTAATAAACCATGCATTTTCAAATCTGAATTTCATAATTATTGTTCCCTCTGCTGAAGAATAATTCTTTCTTACCTCCACCACCTCAACCCTCGTTTGCCTAGAGAATCCCTACTGATATTTTACAACCCATGAAATGTGCAGGCTCTCTCAGGAAAAGCGGTTCATCCTGTTTGGTTTTCTATGGCACACATCACTCTGCAAAGCTATTAAAGCAGGATTCTCTTCCTATTTGACTGTGCACTCCATGAGGGGAGGGAAAGACTATGTCAGACAGATTTGTATCCTCAGAAGGTGGTTTTTTTGCCAGGTTTTTAGTAAACACTCAGTAAACATTAAGCAGATAAATGTGTATTAGGAGAATAAGTCTGTTACAATGTAAGGAAAAGGTTCAGTAACTTCTTTCCTCTTGGCCCAAAGGGAAGATCAACCTGTGACAGATGGTACATAGTAGGGAGTAAGACTATCATAGGAAGTCAAGAAATCTCTGAAGAGATCCCAAAGGAAAATCCAAGCAACTTTGCAACCTTTCCCTGGGACAGCCTTGCTGGAATGTTCACTTCATTCATTTCAAGGCTGCCAGATGCACTAGTACAAATTGATTTCAAGAAGAAAGTTAGAAATTTACAAACTAGGTAACTATGACAACAAACACCTCTCTGTAGCTGATGCTTTTGACTGACAAAATCACCAGATGAATTCCCAACATCTTCTCAGTGACTAACCAAAGTTTTCCCCTGTAATTTTAAAAAACATTGTTTTGTGAATAGGTAATGGCTTTGCACGAACCTAAGCCTCACAAAATGTTATATAGAACAAAGTCTTGATCTCACCCTCACTTCCATCCTCTCCATTTGCTACCCTCAAGAAAACCATCTTTATTGGCATCTGTGTGTCCTTGAAAACTTTCCTTCTGCAAACACAAACAAATACGTACTATATTCCTAAAAAAAGGAAAACATTTACGATTGCATTCTTTACCCAGTGTTATGGCCCTTAGTTGTTTTGTCACCTAAAGTAACTTACAGGGCTTTTTATATCGGTAAATAAACAGCATCTCTGTTATATCCAACTTCATGTTTTTCTATTGCTTTGAGACACAGAAAGTTATCTAACCAGACCCCCCCCCAATTTTTTCTAATATTTTACTATTATTCAAGAGGCTATAGTAAAAAAAAAAAAAAGTATGTAAATTAGTATCTAAGAGGTACATCTTCAGATAGGTCAAAGGTAAAAGCATGTGTAACTTTCAAATATATTGCCAAATTTCCCTGCTTGGGAATTAAACCAATTTATGCTCCCACCAGCAATCTAAGAGACAGCTTAGGTGGGCAGACCTTTGGATTCTTGCAAATCTGATAGGTGAAAATTGTACGTCAGTGTAATTTTGATTAGCGTTTTTATAAAGCAGGGTGAATATCTTTTCACAACATTTAAAGGATATTGTGTATCTTTTTGTGTGACATACCTATTAATACCCTTTGCGTTTTTTATTCCAACTGCAATTTAAAACATCCCTTCTTATTCTATGTATTTTCAAAGTGAAGCAAAGTTATTAACGACATCAGCAAAATATTCCTCTATGTTTATGTTTTTTAAAGCTTTTGTCGCCAAGCTTTTTGTAATCTTGTAGAGGAAAGTTACACATCACAAAGAGGTCCCACAGTGACCTCTGGTGGCAACTTGCTCCACTGCATCTTCCCCGAATTGATTCTCCGGGCAAAAGGTACACCGGAGGATACAGCTTGCTATGGGACAGACTCTTAGCCCCTAAGCCTAGCCCAAGTCTTCTCACCCTTGAGACAGTATGGATCTACACCCACCCTGAAAACATAGAGGCATTAGAGCTATTTCAGCCCTCAAGGAACCAGGTTTGTGCCTGCAAGTTGGTGAGCATCCTAATTAGGCAGTGTTCATTTCTTTTCTAGTTTTTTTTTTTTTTCCTTCCTCCTCCCTTTCTTCTCTACTCACTTTAAAAGATGGCCCTGGAGTATTTTGACAGTGAGTTGCAGTGCAGGCTTGTTCCAGGCAGTCAGACTCTGCTTCACCCTTCCCTATACATCAGTGAAACCAAAAGGGCTATCACTACTCTCCAGAATTCCGAGTACTAACCATATCTCAAAGCCAGAACAGTCAGAAGCCTAAGTTCATGCTGTAGGGGAGGAAGAAATACTCCTCTATCCTTCTAGGTTCTTCTGGCTGGTCTAAGAATTAAATTGACATGAGACAGATAAACAGGAGAAAATCAAACACATTTAATAACATGTATACATGAGAGAAACCCAGGAAAACTGAGTAACTTCCCAAGATGTCCAAAGTCACCACCTTAAACACCATCTTCAGCTAAAGACGAAGAAGGATGTTGGGGGAAGTGGTTTGGGATTTCAAAGGGGAAGAAGGCAATGCACATGGAGATGGAAAAGCAAATGTTTGGTAAACAGGTGTTTGCCAAGCCTTGCAAAGACAATGGGATATGGAGAGGACTCTGATCAAATGGGCCTTGCTAGGTCCCTCCCTGTCTACCACACCTAGTTCACATTATACTCTAGTTACCTTTGGTGACAGTTCCTTTCTGGAACAGAGCTTCTATCTTAAATTCTTTTAGGTAGTTAGGGGAAAGATCAAAGTTTCTTCCTAAGTCTTTTGTTCTTGAAAGTAGTCAAGCTAAAGAGACACATTTTGAGGTAGCCAATTCTGCTCCCCTACAACGCATTCATTCCCCAAGTATTTGGAATCCTAGGTGCAGTGTTCTAGGTGCTCATGAATTTTTCAGTGAACAGACAAAAAGTCTCTCCTTTTGGAGCATTCCTATAGCTGGAGGAGACAATAAATAGTAAATGTGTAATTAAGCAAATCATGTGCTATATTAGAAGAAATGTGTCTGTGAGTGTGGTGATGAGGAGGCATGTTTCACTTTAAAATAGAAAGAGAAAGGGCAGACCTCTTTGAGAAGGTGACACCTGAGTAAGAATGTGAGGAGGGACTGGAACTATTGGCTTTGCAGGAGGACGAGCCTTCTAGGACGTGTTAACAGTCTAATGCCACACAGAATTGGTAAGTGCAGTGTACACCTGAAAGACCCCCTGTCAGGATTAAGGGACCTTGTCACCCAGCTGCTAGGAGCGCTGCCAACTGCCAGCCCCAGTTCTCATCGCACTTTGCAGTTGCCCTAAAATTGCCCTTTGAAATTGCCTCACCAAGGCCTCACTTGCCTGCAGTGACCGGTCGGTGTAAGTAAAAAGGCCTGGCCTATAGCCACAATGCAGAATGGCTTCCTGTGGCATTGGCTGAGGCCTTTGTGGAGGTTGCAGTGTTTCCCATCTTCTGTCTGCCCATTTCTGCTTTCTTCCTTTCTCTCTCACAAATGTTGATCCCCAGAACACCCCCTGTAAACTTCCTGCATGCCAGTCTACTTGTTTCAGAAGCAGCAAGGGATCCAGTGTACAGCTAACAACTGGAATAGAGCTTTCATTCATTCTTTTCATAAGTATTTGAGCACTAATTTTGGTGCTTAGAATATAGCAGTAAAAAAAAAAAACCACAAAATTTGTTAATCTGAAAATTATAGTGGAGGAGACAAAAATTACATAATACTAATAAAATACATCATATATAAACACAGCAGTAAGTGTTAAGGAGAAAACCAAAGCAGCAAGAGGGTATAAGAGGAGTCTAGGAAGGGGTGGCAGTTTTAAATATGGGAGTAAGGTACATCCAACCCACAGCTACATTTGAGTGAAGATCTCAAGGAAATTAGGAGTCAGCCTTGTGGATAACTGGGTGGAAGCGTTTCAGTCATAGGCAACATGAAGAGCAAAGTCTCTAAGGAGACTGGATTGTTTAAAAAACAGCCAGAGGTCCAATTTGTTTGGAGTGGATTGAAGGAGAGAGAGAAAAGAGTAGGGGAGGAGGTCAGAGAGTAATGAAGAAACACATCATCTAAAGCTAAGTAGGTTATTGTAGGAAGCGGAGAAGTTGGCTTTTACTCCAAATGAGATGGAAAACCAGTGGAGGATTTTGAGGTGAAAACTGACAAGACCACTCTGGCTGAATGTTAAGAGACTGAAGGGGATTAAAATCAGACACAGAAATAATTAAGACTATTGCAACAATCTAGAAAAAAAATGAATATGGCTTGAACTAGAGAAGAAGCTAGATTTCATTATTGAAATCCTATAAACTGTGTTCTCTTACCACAATGGAAATAAGTTGAAAATCAGTAACAAAAAGATAACCTAAACTCACAAAACAACAACCTATATATCTGGAAATGGAAAAACATTTGTGAAAATCAAAGAAGAAATATTAAACTAAAATATTGGCTGAATGACAACAGAACTACTGCGTATTAAAACGTGAGAAACTTTTAGGACCCTTACCCCTCTACCATGCTCCACTTTCACAGGCTTAGTACTACTTCTAGGAGAGGACTTGGAAAATTGGCCACGCAAACCAAATGACTGTCTTGTACCCTATTTCTAAGATAATTTGACTATTTGCTCATCTTCCTCACTAGACTGAGGGCAGTTTAAATGCAAGTACTTTCTAGCACCTGGCGAAATACCTAGTTAAGCATGCATTGAGCACCACTTGCTTATTTCATGAGTGGATGAGATAAGTTTGTGGAAAATTAACTGTATTACAAATTCATAAGTATAATTGAGGGATGTACAAGGCAATTTGTATGGCCGAAAACACCTAGATTAGTGAGTGGCATGTAGGATATCAGTTAAATTATGTGAAATTAACTTTTAATTCACTCTTCAAACTAGATGCAAAAATAAATATACAGAGAGAGTACAGAGTCCGATAGCTGCTTATCAGTCCCCAAAAGGGATCCACTCCTGAGGCTTGCTGTGACCTTTTGGCTGGCTCTGACTGAGGCACACTCTTGTAAAAGGGAAACACACTTTTCCTTATTGCAGGTCTCCAAGCTACTGCACCCCCAAACCTCCAGCAATGATACAGACTTCCTGGATCACAGTTTGTTCAGTGGAAAGGCCGGGAATCTTCACACAACACATAACCCCACTAAGACAATATTAGACATCCAAGCTCTAAAGCTACAAATGTTTTTTTTTTCCTCAGACCATGGCTGGAACATCGTAAAGAGATTTTTCACAATAAAATTAGAAGTAAAAACTCATAGGAGTTTCACTGCAACATAAAATACGGTTTAATTGAAGCAAAATTTCCTGTGAAACAGAACTATGAATATGTGCTGACTCATTATCATCTTCATAATGCGAATGACAGAATGCATAATGATTATTTATATTAAAATCCTGATTTTGGAAGCCATGCATAGAGTTCTATTTGCTAGTGAAAACCAGAAAATGTTTGAAAAAATAAAATGAGACTTTTAGCCTAAGGGCCCAAAAATACCACAAAAGAAATTTTTTTATAAAAAATGACTTGGATGAGCTGAAAAGTTGACATTTCCCTTTATCATGTATTTCTACATATAGAAGAGGCTTATTCCGTATGATTAGCAGTTCTCGATTATACAAATACTTTTTATTTAGCTTTCAACAAGGTACTGATACTGGCTCAACACAAGTCTGGTATAAGGAAGGCCATACTGTAGGAAGCAAGCCATGTTATAACTATGGATACGCTCTAAGTAACTAACCCAGCTGGGCATACTCTGACTTGCATGTATGCTAGATAATAAATAACTGAGACATGAAGAAAACAACATGCATCATGATTTATGACCCCTGCTTAACTATATATCTCCCAGCTGCGATGAGACAATAATTTTATTCTTTTGAGTTCCTTAGGAATGTGATGACCCCCAGATAGAAATTCTGTGCTGGCATCCATTATGAATGACAGCTGAAAGGTTTGGTGTGGCAACCCCAAGTCTACAGTGCCAGATGGTCAACATTCCTGACCCCCTCCACTATAGCCCATTGGCCCTATATAACTGCTTCAAGATTCTGTATTGCCCTTAAGGTGGTTTTTTGGGATGATAGTTCACCATCTTCTGATTAGCTAGCTCATCACTTAATGAAAGTCCTTTATCACTGTTTTGCCTCTCGTTGAATTGGCTTTTGTCTTGCAGCGAGCACGTTGTGTCCTTTGTGTGGTAACAGTACTTCGGAATAATGGTAAAAATTTGTGTCTCCAAATCCTCTGCTATATTTAACATGTATGGTAACTATATTTAACATGTATGATATCAACATGATTGCAAAACTACTATGGCATGTAGGTAGTGAGAGGCCAAGTTAGATTTTCATTCTGATTCTTGGTTCTAAAGACAAAAATTGTTAAAGTTAGCACTGTTGTGTATATCTTCCAAGAGATCTTTTCTTCCTATAACATTTGTGAAACCAGATAAATTATTTTTTGCACGTAAAGATATCAGAACAATGTGACTATCAAGGTTATTTTATTAAATTGGCCAGCCCTGAGAGTATCTCTCTACAGAGAACAAGTCAAACAAGTTGACATTAGAGGGAGAAGACCATTAGGGGATTTCATCAGTCTGGAAGGAATCTATGCATTTCCTTGTTGGAGGAATATCCTGCTCGAAAAATATTTTTTCCTTCTTGACTTTTTCATGAAAGGAGACAGATAGAGGAACAAAAGGGAAAAATGAAGAGAGAGAAAAACACAGTTTAGACCATAAAGAATGGCCAAGATATTTATTAATGATCCTGAAATGAGTTTCTTACTGCTTGTTTGTCTTTTATTGTCCTCATCATTCAAGACCCTATTCAAGGTCACCCTCTTTACGAAAATGAGGCTATACACTCAAAGCACAGTTGTTTATTTACTACCCTTATGAACTGCACAGTCATTCTCTAGCAACACCACTCTCACTGTATTTTAATTTTTTAAAAATATATAACTATTTTCCTTCCTTATATCAGGATATTCCAAGAAGGAATATACATCCCTTATTGCTGTCACTCTTTTCTCCTCAAATCTGCTGTCATCCCATTCCACCCCCAGTGCCTATCATCATGTCTGGAAAACAGTAAGTCCTTTTGAGTGTTCAGTGAAAAAATGGTTGACTGAAGAAAATGTGAAAAATGTGAAAGACAAAGTGAAAGTAAAATTTAAAGTCATATTAGCCATGCATTTTTAGCTTCTCCTCTTTAATAATTGCATTATTTACCTGATGATAAAATAAATCCATTATAAATAAAGTAAATCTGCTAAATCCATTTATCTTACAAAGATAAAATTTTAAGGGTAAGTATGAAAAGTTTAGCCGAACATTCTTAGAAGTGTATCCAAGTAATTTCTGTGATCCAATGGCAGTAGCTTCAGGAGCAGTGTTACAAATATAGAAGAAAGGAGAGTATCATAAAACTAACCAAAAACATTGGCAGTATGTGTCATGATATTCACAGTAGGTACAAAGGGAAAAAAGATTGAAAAGAGAGACAATGAGATGACAATTACAAAATACAAGATACGACAGTCATAAATTTTAAAGGCTATTTGAGGTGAAAATGAAACATACAGTAATCAAGTTATGTAAGTAAATGAACATTCAAGTGCCCCAAACAGCACTATGACTGATGCTGTGGCAGGATGGTGGGTCTGAGATTTCTGTGGTGGAGTGAAGGGAAAGGAATAGAAGAAAAAAAGATGTTGAACAAGGAAAAAATTTAACTCAGTAAAGTTCAAAGATAAAGGAAAAAGAATCAATAATTTTCTGATATATTTAATCCCCCCTCCCAGGATCTATGCAAAATATTTTATTATTGATTCATATTTAAGAATGCCCTATTCTTTATTCTTTGAGCTAAATCTGTGGGGTAACAGACATTACGGTAGGAAGGAAAAGGTGGAAGCTCCTGAAATTATCCCCCACCTTAGCCAAGAAAATAAATCATATGCAATAATGAATCTTAGGAAGAATTACAGAAATTAGTGCCATCCTTAAAGACGTGAAGAATGCAAAAGTGGTGATCCACATCATATCCCCATTCAATTTACCTGCTTTGCTCAGGCAAAAAAAAAAAAATTGGACAAAGGTCATGAATGTGATGGTTAATTTTACCTGTCATCTTGGCTGGGCCATGGTGTCCAGATATATGGGCAAACATTAATCTGGGTGTTTCGGTGAGGGTGTTTTTAGATGGGATTAACATTTATATTGGTGAATGTTGAGTGAAGCAGATTGTTCTTCATAAAATGAGTGGGTCTCATCCAATCCTGTGAAGGTCTGAATAGAAAAAGAGACTGATTTCCTCTTAGCAAGAAGGAATTCTGCCAGCAGACGGCCTTCGGATTTGAACTGCAACACTGGCTCTTCCCTAGGTCTCCAGCCTGACAGGCTTCACATTTGAACTGCAGACTTTGGACTCCATAATTACAAATACGTAAGCCATTCATTTAACTATCTGTTTCTCCCATTCTCTGTGTCTCTACGCATATAACGCACACATCATTTTGGTTCTGTTTCTCTGGAGAACTCTAATACAATGATGCACTATCATAAACTTGAACCAGTTACCATGCAGGATGTGGTATTTTAACTGTAGCAAATTAATATAGTCTGGTATTAGTTATTAGTGTGTCTTGACTTATCGTATGCTCAAGGAAATCTCCTCATTCCTGCTTACTGTAGTCATTGCTGAAGCATCCAGTTTGACATACTTTAGTCAGGTTTTGTAGGTGCCAATTGGCAATGCTTTCTCACACCCATGCTACATACCTGTCACTTCCCATCATAGGGTTTTATTGACATTTGACATGATGCCCTTAAGAAATCTGATACATACACACTCAACATTTCAATTAGCCTTTGACTTGCCATGTGTGTAAACGTAGGATTTCTTAGTTGTGTTTTTTAACTATACTTTTTCATCTACTTACTACCTTGAAGGCCTCTAGTTATTTAGGATCATAGATTGAAAATCATTGCTCCATAAACAGTCCTACTAATAAACTCTTCCATTTAGAAGGTTACATATAGTTATATCATCTTTATTTCCTATTAAATTTGGAATAATATTTATTTTAAAAATATTCTAACATTTTGAACACGTCTCTTACATCAATATGGTTCCTAAGAACACTGTATTTCTAAAATGCATAACCTGGCAAGAAACAATTTTGTTCCTGGCTTAAAACAAGAATGTCAAATGATAGGAGAAGCAGAAAATCTCCTATCATTTATCAGACCACTGAATTAATAAGGAAGTCATGAAAATTAACTAGTTTTCTTTTATTAGATTATAATGTGCACATAACATTCAAATGATAGATGCCTATAAAATAGTAATCCTCTCACGTGAGATAGCAGTTCTTATTTCCTCCATAGTTTGTCTTTCAGAAATGTTTGTGTGTGGAAACATAGATTAAAAGAGTGATAGATACAAGTAATTATGTACCTAATGATACAAGTAGAATTCTCCTTCAAAGGGCTATTTTGATTAGCTGGAAAAAATTGCAAAGGAGTGAAATCAACTTACATCTGATTTAGAATGAGACTCTAGGATGAAAGAAACTCAGTTTTAATATTAAACCTGGATTAAGAGATAACTACCCATTTCAGTTCATTTAATAAGTAATTGTGGAAAAAAGAATTAAAGGCCTCTCATTTTTAAAAAAAAAAAAACACTGAGTTAAACTAAAGGCTAAAAATGTTGCATTTCAGTGAAGCAATGGAATAGAGAGGACTACAAAAGCAACATCCTCCCATCATAAGTTAGGCATAGAACGCCTAACAGGAAAGTAGTCAAGTCCTCTTAGGTAAGCTGTCAGCAAAGGAAAGAAATTATCTACAACGTAAGACTGAAAGGGAAGCATCCAACTGAAGAACAAATAAATGAATAAGTGAACAAGTGAGTACTAAGTAGCAGCATTAAGAGTTGACTATCATCCTAGAAGTACCCAAGAGAACATCCAACCGTAAAGCATATGTATATATTTAAGCCAGATTCTGTAATGATTAAAATTTTTGCGATGTTGTTCTTTTTCATTTCCTGAATCACAAAAGAAAATTTTGTCCTCTTACTTTGTTCTATACCAATTTGGTACCCAAATTTTTCTTCTCATCTCTATCAGCCACAAAACATAACTCTGAATATTTGGACCATTAAGAAAATAATAATGTTACACTTAAATGACAAAGATCTTCCTGAACTGAGTTTAACTACATGTTCCTTAAATAGAATCAGAAGTACTATTCAACAAAGGAGAGCCAAGACATTTTGAATTACAATCATATTACTGGGAGGGGGGAGAACAACCTTAAGATAATTATTTGGTGAAGGCCACATTTGGAAAGGTGCCATCTATAACATGTCTTTGCTTTTACTAAATTATATGCAAGCATTTAAAAACTATTTCCAGCTTTTGCTTATGTTCTAGAAATGTCCGGTCTGATATATGGTCTTCCATTTATCATAAATTTAACTATGAGGAGGTTCTTTTGAGAGGTTTGTCACATCCCATCACCTTATTAGTAATATCACTCTTTGTCCTTTCCAGGGGGGACGAGAAAATGTAAAGGAGCCTGAAGGGAAGCTTATTTCAACCCGGACTAAAGTCAAACTTAAAAAATAAACAAAATCTCTGAAAATATGAGAAAAAAGTATTGTAGGGATTAAGTATTGAGATTGTGGGTCAGATGGTCAGAATTTCCACATGAATGTGAAAGCTTAACACACTCACAAATAAATACTACTTGGATTCGGAAATACAATTGTTTTTAATAGGTGTTTGATTTTCCAAGATCAATGATTATGTTTCACGTAGGCATGAAATTTTGCCATGAATTTAATCTTGTATTCTTTAAGTACCCATTTTTCACAAATGATTATTTCAGGTAATGGAAGAAGGAAACAGAGAGGAGAATTAGATAAGGGCATGGCCCTTAATGAGCTAGTTACACAGTAACAGATATATCAATGCATTAGTAAACCCCAAAATCAGAAAGTGATGAGATTTTACTTTCTGGCAATGAAGAAACTACAAAACCAAACTTCCTCCACACAACCACAAGAGAAAATATATTCAACTTGTGAATAAAGAATATCAACTTTAAACGCATAGTAGATGAACGTGTAAAAACAATTGTATATTGACGTTATAACTGCTCACAGATGGTGAAAAGTTGAATTATCTGTGTCTCCAATCAGCTAAGAGTCAAAACAGGGCAAGAAATAAAGGCTTGGACTCAAGTT
This sequence comes from Equus asinus, assembly GCF_041296235.1. Lineage (NCBI taxonomy): Eukaryota > Metazoa > Chordata > Mammalia > Perissodactyla > Equidae > Equus > Equus asinus. The sequence goes on from NC_091812.1 coordinate 43,243,494, forward strand.
AAGTGGAAAGTGGGATTTGAAAACTTCATATAAAGCTAAAGCCCATGAATAGCTACACATTTAGTTAGAAATTATTCATTTGAGAAAAATTATTGTCACCTACTAGACTAGATAAGCACAAAACATTTTTGTATTAGCTTTGGCTACAGAAAACCCTCATAAATTTTAATAAATAACATAAAGCGATCCAGAGCTGTTAATATACATGGGAATCTTGGTACAGGCAAAGAATATTCCTGTCTTTAAGATATCTCATAAATCCAAGTCTTATAGATTCCACAAATAAAGCTATGCCAAATATTAATGCACAACCCAAAGTTATAAAACACGTTGATGCAAGCTTTAAGCGAGAATCTGTATAGATACAGACTGTAAATACCTAAAATTATTGAAGTTGCAAAATAAACAAATGACAAAAAATGATATAATCAAAAAGCAGGTAAACTTACAAAAATGATCAAATTGAACATATAAAAATATACATATATATTATATATATATATATATATATATAAAATCATTGAAATTAAAATCCAATGGAGAAACAAGGGAATATTTCCTACCTCATTCTATGAGGGCATAGACTACCACAACCAGATAAACACATTACAAGAAAGGAAAACTGCTGGTCAGTATCTCTCAAACAAGGTGCAAAAGTTAAATATGAGCAAATAACATTTGGCAATGTATAAAAAGAATTATATACTATGACCAAGTAGGATTTATTCCAGGTGTGCAGTTTGGCCCAATATTTTAAAATCAACTAATGCAATCCATCACATCAATAGGCTAAAGGAAAAAATTCATATGGTCTTATCAATTGATGCAGAAAGAGCTTATGACAAAATCCAGCACCTGTTCATGATAAAATCTCAGCAAATTGTGAATACAGGGAAAAATCAGGAATACAGGGGAAATTCCTTAACTTAATAAAGAATGTCTAAAAAAATGCTACAGGTAACATCATATTAATGGTAAAAACAGGCTACTTTTCCCCTAAGATCAGGGGAAACAGTCAAAGACATTTCCTTTCACTGTTATTGCTCAACATCACTAGTCTTAGCTAGTGAAATAAAAGGAAATAAAAATGTACACAAATTTGGGAGGAACACACAAAATTTTTGCTCACAAATTACATTTTTTTTCAATTCTTTGGGGTTATCTATATAGATAAAGACTCCTAGAATAAGCAACTATAGCAAGATCACGGGATAAGGTTAACATACAAAAGTTCATTGCTTTTCTCAATACCAGCAATGAACAACCAGAGTTTGAAACTGAAAACTGAATATCACTTGTAATAGACTGAAAAATCAAATATTTATAGGTCTAATAAAATATAGGTCTAATAAAAATGGAAAACTATAAAATGGTTGAAAGAAATCAACGAAGACCTAAATAAATGGAGAGATATTCCATGTTCATGGATTGGAAGATTCACTATTGTTAAATCTTCCCAATTTCACCATTAGATGTAATGGAATCAAAATCAAAATCCCAGCAAGCTATTTTGTGGATATTGACAAACAAATTCTAAAATTTATCGAGAGAGGCAAAAGACTCAGAATGGCTAACAACACTGAAGAACAAATTTGAAGAATTGACACAATCCAACTTCAAGACAGTAAAAAGCCACAGTAATCAAGAAAGCATGATATTGGTGAATAAAAGAGACACATAGATTAATGCAACAGAATAGATACCCCAGAAAAAGACCCAGATGAATATAGTTAACTAATCCTTGATAAAGGTACAAGGGCAATGCAATGGTCAAAAGATAGCTTTTCAAGAAATTATGTTGGAAAAATTGGATGCCCACATTTAAAAAATGAATCTAGACACAGACCTTACATTTTTCAGAATTCTTTTCTCAAACTGGATCATAGACCTAAATAGTAAATGTAATTCCATTAAAAAACTTCTAAAAAAGGGGCTGGCTCTGTGGCAGAGTGGTTAAGTTCGCGCGCTCCACTGTGGGGGCCCAGGGTTCGGATCCTGGGCGCGGACATGGCACTGCTCATCAGGCCATGTTGAGGTGGCGTCCCACATCCCACAACTAGAAGGACCTGCAACTAAGATATACAACTATGAAATAAAGCAGAAAAAAAAAAAAACTTCTAAAAGATAACAGAAAGTCTAGGTGACCTTGAGTTTGGCAATAAGTTTTTAGGTACAACACTAAAAGCATGATCTACAAAAGAAAAAAAGATAAATTGGAATTTTGAATTAAAAACCTCTGCTTTTTAAAAAACGGTCTTGAGAGAATCAAAGACAACACACAGCTTGAGAAAGTTATTAACAAAACATATACCTTACAAAGCACTTTGATCAAAAATATACAAAGAACTTTTAGAACTCAGCAATATGAAAACAAACAACCCAGTTAAAAAATAGCTAAGTTATATGGACAGACACTTCAAAGAAAATAGATAGCAAATAATAAAAGATGCTCAATATCATTTGCATTAGAGAAACAAAAATTACCACAACTATTAGATTCTATACACCTAATAGAATGGCTAAAACCAGAAGAAAAGTAGCAATACCAAATGCTGGTGAGAATGCAGAGCAAAAGCTGGGAATGCAAAATGGTACAGTCACCTTAGAAGAGAGTTTGGCAAGCTCTTACAAAGCTACACTTACTCTTTACCATATAGCTCAGCAGTTAGGATCCTACGTATTTACTCAATTGATTTGTAAACATATTTACATAAAAACCTGCCTGCAAATGCTTATACCAGCTTTACTGATAATTGCCCAAAACTGGAAGCAACCAAGACATCCTTCAATAGGTGAATGAATAAACAAACTGTGGTATATCCATACAATAGAATATTGCTCAGCAATTAAGAGAAATGATCTATGAAGCCACGGAAAGACATGGAAGAACATTAAATTCATCTTAAATGGCCGAGTGAAAGCAGCCAGTATGAAAAGGTGACATGATGTATGATTCTAATTATATGTTACTGTGGAAAAGGTAAAAGTAAAGAGAGAAAAATGATGAGTTGTTTCCAGAGGGTTGGGGTAAGGCAGAGAAATGAATAGGTAGAACACAGGGGATTTTTAGAACAGTAAGTTTATTCTGTATGACGCTGCAATGGTAGATGCATGATAGCACATATTTGCCTAAATTCATGGAACTTGAAGCACAAAGAGTGAAACAATGAATGCAAATTTAAAAAAATCATTCAGGAAATTAGGAGATTTCAGAAGCAATGCCGCCTATAGCAAGAGAATCTAATAAAAATTTTTCTAGATATGTGCATATATGTGAGTTAGTATAAGCATGCATGTTTTTTGGTCTGTCAGCCAAGAGAGCCTAAAAGAAATGGCAGCCAGTAAAAGGAATGAGGGTTGCTCGGAGACGTCTGATACAAGGTCTGGGGCAGGAAATGCGCAAGATGAGCCAGGAGCATCTCATAGTGGCAGAAATTTTAAACGTACTCAGAAGAAACCCAATAACACTCATTGGTGGGGTATATCAAAGGAGCCCAGGAGCAACTGAAAGCACTCCGATGGTCAAAGCTGTATCAAGTTGGATAAAATAAAGTAGTATTGGATTATAACCCAAAGTATAAAATAAATATCCATACTGATATAAGTAAATTAATAGAGAAGAGGAGACAAACATCCCCTGCAGAAGAATTCCAAAAATTTATATAGACATTCAGCCTTCAAGGAGATGGAGCATAATTCCCAACTCTCTAGGTTAAACGTGCTTATAGTGATATATGTGCATACTGCTTCCAAAGAATACAGTCTGGATAGGAGAGAAGGACGGGGGAGACTAACTTCACAGTGAAGAAACCCAACAAACAATACAGCGGATGATGAAGGCCAACAGTCATCCACCATTTTGATACTATGTACCCTTGACAGGATGTGACGCAAATGGCACTTTACCTCTGGGGTCTTCCACCCAGGAACCAATTACCCAAGTCTTATCTTGAGGAAGAGAGACAAATGCCAATAGAAAGGCATCTTACAAAATATCTGACCAGTACTCAGGACTGTAAAGCTCATGGAAAACAAGAAAAGTCTCAGAAAAGACCACAACCAAGAGAACCCTTAAAAAGACACGAAAACTGAATGTCATGTGGAACCTTGGATGGGACCCTGGGACAGAAGACAGCCCTTATGTAAAACTAAGGAAATTGGAACAAAATGTGAACTTTAGTTAATAACGTATCAATGTTGATTTGTCATACTAATGTAAGATGTTAAAATGGGAAACTGAGTGTGGGGTATATGGAAATTCTCTGCGCAATCTTCACAATTTTTCTGTAAATCTAGAACAGTCTCAAAAATTTATGCCAAAACTAATGGAAAGCAACTTAGATAATTCTGAAGTAATGGTGAAATAGATAAATCTAAATAAATTTTAAGTAATTCAGACAAAGATAAGGGGAAAGAAGTATGAAAGGAAGGTGAAGGGATAGAAGAGCTGAATAAAAAGGTGTAACCATGATATACAGGAGTTTTAGTAGGAGAGAGTCGAAATATTGAAAAGGAAATGTTGAAAAATATAATGGCCTCAACAGTTCACAGAATTGTCAAAAGACATGGTTCCTCAAATTTAGTAAAGGCAAAGAGTATAGAGAAGAATGAATAAAACTTTGTATGAAAGCACATTGTAATATCAATGTAGACTGCTGAGACAAAGAAAGTACCTAGAAATAAATATTTGAAAATTCAAATAACATACAAAGGTATAAGTTTGACAATAGATTTTTCAACAAAAAGAAGAATAGTATGGAGTGAAGCAACATCTTCATTGTGCTTGAAAAAAAATAATAGTGTTACCTCAAATTTGTACCTAGCAATCTTTCATACAAAGGTATAAAAGCAAGCAAATACAAAACAAAGAAACAAAACAAGCAAAGAAAAATACTAATAATTTACTACTAATGAAACCTCACTAAAGGAACTTAGAAAGGATGTAGTTTAGGAGGAAGGACATTGAATATGCAATAAGAATGGGATGCAAGGAGGAATGGGTAGCAAATACTGGCGGATATACGGGTACACTAAAACAGGTATTAACAGTATAATAGTGGTAGAACAGATCTACTTGGAGAATATTAAACAAACCTCAAATAATTAATAGTAATACAAGTAACAATGAGAACAAAAATCTGAACCTTCTCCAAAAAATCTGTTTTTCACATTTATACAGCACGGTGTTAGTACTTTGTATGTCTATACCTTTTTCATATGAGATCTCAGCTAAATTAAATATTTTCAATTCAATCTAAGTAAAGACACTTTTTAAAGTGCAGCTATGAGTTATACCTTAGGAACACACCAAAAACCTAAGAGAATTGAAGTAATGAAAAGTAAGTAGAAGGATGGAAACTATGTGTTCATCGAGTAAATTCTAACCCCAAATAAATGGGGGTGGAAAAGTTGGCATCAGAAAAAGACAGACATTAGGGCAACAGACAAAAATTATTACTACATTATGTTTGCCAAAACACAAAGATGTAAACTTCACAACTTGGGTGTACAAATTTTTGAAGAAAGTCATGTTGGAGGAAGAAAAAAGTTATTCATAGATTAACATCATGTAGAAATTCGATTACTCAAAGAAGGGCCATTTAAGCCAGGAAAAAGTATAACAAAGATATAAAATGTACAAAGATATAAAAATGAAGAATTTTCACAGAAACCAGCAAACAGCATAATTTAACCTAGTGAAAAGGATAGGAAATATTGGGAAATGACATTAGACAGATTAATGAATAGATGGACTTGAATACAAAGTTTATAAAGCAGAAGAGTCACAACACTGAAGTGCAATTTTCTGGGATTATTATTTTAGAAGAAGAAGTGCATTGAGTTAAAGGGGCCAGAGAGCAGTCAAATGGAAAAAGCAAGCAAGAGATATGAGCTAAAGGACTGACGACAGGAATGAGGGAGGCAAGGGTCCATGGCTACAGAATGGATATGGAGAGCAAGGAGTTACAGGAAGAGAAGGTGGGATCAAAAACATTTGGGCCTGTTCATTAGATGTTGGTGGTACTACTAAGACATTAGAGACGAGGAGGAGTGGACTTGGAAGTTAGAATTTAGTTTGGTATTGGAGTTAGAAATACAAATTATCTGGACAGAAATGATCATCAGGCAGCTGGGTTAAAGGACCAGAGTTGAGTAGACAGATTAAAAAAGGGGCAAAGTGAAGGCACATGAAAGCACATCTTTAGTAATAAATGCATTCTTAGAATGACATCTTAAACTTCTGGAAGAAACAACATAGGTTCCATGGAATGCTTTTAGGGGTATGGTTGCTCTGCAAAGGTTGTTCTTTCAACTCAGCATGCTTGTCTGCCCAGTGGAAGAATCTGGGCAGTGTTAGCACAGATGATTATTCTCTAGTTGATTCTATAAGATTTGTGGTCCATAACAGGAAATAGAATCCCTTTAGAATAATTTCTTTCTGAATCAACCTTAAGGAAAAATGCCCCATTTTTAGAATATTAAGGAACAGTGTTGCCAATCTGTTTTGTCTTCATAATTCAGTTAGGGAGCTACAGAAATATGAAAAAATAGCTTGTTTATGTAAAAATGCAGAATTTGCAGAAAATATTCAAAGTGAAATGCAAAACTCCAGGGTTTTGCAGCTTAAAAGGCTCATCAAGAGCCACATATGAACTTGGATCAATTTATGTTTTGAGATAAAAACAATCACAATGGAAGGAACTCAGGAAAGAGTACTTTATGTGAGCGTTAGTAAATTTGGATGAATGAATATTTTATTCACATTTTAAACCATAATTTACACTTAGTTGCATGGAGAAACGCAGGAATCTTAAAGAAAAACTTAGATTTACTTGCTTGAAATTAATTTATTTTCCTAAATATGATCAGCCTATAATTTCTATACTATTTCTATATGGAATGATGCATTTTATAGATTAACAGAACCTCTGGGTTGGGGTAACACATATTAACACATCTAGCCCTATACTTATTTCCCCCATTACAAAATATCATTGCTGTCACACTTTCTTAATTTGTATTAAAATTGTTATCCTGTCTTTTCCTACTCCTTTCAAACTTGTAAGATCTGAACTGTATTAAAAAGCAATTTTTCTACAGACATTATTGTCTTTTTGAGGAAGATTAGCCCTGAGCTAACATCTGTGCCAGTCTTCCTCTACTTTGTGTGTGGGATGCATCCACGGCATGGCTGATGAGTGGTGTATGTCCATACCCGAGATCTGAACCTGTGAACCCAGGCAGCCAAAGCAGAGCCATGTGGAACTTGAATCACTTGGCCACAGGGCCAGCTCCCAGAAGTGACTTTTTATTGCTGTGTGGGAAAAGAAGCATATTGGTCAGGGATGGCCATGATGCTCTTCTCAATTTGGTGTACTATTAAAATTACTCTTCTCATGCCAAATGAGGACTTTGTCCTCATGTCTTTCTAGTCTATCAAACATACTGGAACCATGAAGAAAAACAAATCTAAAAAAATCCAGAATAAAAGTCAAGAGGCGATTTTGAGAATTCTCTCCAATGTAGATCTATACCTGAAGCCAATGTTCATACTGTGAATTTTTCTGGAAACACGTAAAACAGAAAAATGTAAGAAAATCTAGAGGTTCTACAATCCACTGCTTCAGCTGTATGTCTACTTACATACTCTTATCCTGTCATGTTATTATATACAGCCATATGTAAAGAATCCAAAATGGACTGTTTATAATAGAAAAATCTTGCTGTGTTCTTGGATCGATCACTAGCCTCTGTTATCTCACATGTATATTAAGACACAAGTCCCATTATTGTCTCTGAAGTGAGAATGCCTTCAGATAAAAGATGGAGACATTTTAAAATCCAACCTTTCGTTACTTTCTTCATTTCCAACATTTACTAAAGCATATATAGGTACAAAATTTCTTAAGATGAATGAACATTTCTCTTAAAATTCATGTAAATAAAAGTAATATAACTTAATGTCATAAGACCAATGTAAGGATATGCAGGCAGAGTACAATGTGATAAGAGCAATGTAAAGATACTATTCAAGAGACATATACCAGAGGATATAGGTGCATAGGGTACCCTAATCAGCCTAGGGGCTTTTGACATGCTAAATGTTGAGATGGGGATTGCAGAGGAGAGGGCATTCCGGGTAGAAGTGGCAACAGGATCAACAGTAGGAAGACAAGAAGCATCACAGTGTGTTCTAGGACAACACGCTCATCGATGTTCGTAGAGCATGTACCATGAGGCAGAGAAGAGAGGGAACAGCTCAAGTGTCCTGTGAAGGATTTTGACATTCACTCAAATGATTGTTATCCATTAAAATATGTGTATATTTACATACCACCTACTAATATTACTATTCTTGAGAGCTTAGCATGTGTTTTAGCTCGAATAATCCTCGAAAACCCCAGCTAGCAGTGTAATATCAATATCCTCTTTTATAGATGAAGTAATAAAAACAACTTGAATTAAAATTGAGTTATGAGTACCCAACATCACTCATAGATACATAGATATGCACATATTTATGATTTGTATATTTATATATATCTCAGAAGTAGACTCATGCTCTGTTCTCTCCAGTATAATTTTTACCATGTATATCTTCTACTCCATATCAAAACCCGGAATTAGAAATTTCAAAACCAAAGAAGTTGAGACAGGCATGACTTCATCAAGTCCTTGTCTGAGAAACAATGGAGAATATACATGCTGAAACAGTGATCTTAAATAACTGAACTTGGGAAAAAATAAGAATGATTTCCTATGCACCTTTTGTTTTCGAATTTTAGTTCCTCAGGGAAAACGATCAAGTTAGCCCATTTCCACAAAAGGTTTAAACTCCCCAGAAGAATTGCTAAAGACTAATCACACAAACAGCAAATGAAGCCTACTACATAACAGGCCCTGTGGTCTGCAAGCTTTACAGGTTAAAGCCTGAAGAAAGTATTGGTTTTGCCCTGATAATGATTATTTAACCGACTGGTAACACAGTGTGATCATTATTATGAATGAGAGTGTGGCAAGCAGGAGGCAGGCAAACCTGGGTGCAAATCCATGTTCTCTTAATATGAAAATCAAGTGAGGTGATCAGATAAGCTGTGTAATCTATGTAATCTAGTGCTCGGCATATCTGATGACCAATGATAAAAACACTTGTCTTAAAATGTAGAAGTCAGAGTTAATTTTAAAAAGCAAAACATCGTTATTGTCATATTTATCTTCCACTAGTAATAACTGATAGTGCTTCTACCAGTGCTTTTAAAGATAATTCCCTAGAAAAGATCTTAGAATGAGGTAAAAGAAAAGCATGTCTTAGAAGAAGATACGAGCAAACTTTAGCCCATCTAACTTGCAGAACATTCTGAGTTTTGCTCCTGATAGCAGAAGCAACTTTTCAAAAAGTTGGTGATTAAAAGGAGACTACTGAGCTTTCTAAAACCACAAACAAACCAATGAAGGACTGGGCATATAAAGATAGATCAGGAATTGGTAACCGATGAATTAGCCCTAGGGAAGAAAAGCACTCTATGACTGAGGTTCCTTTGGAGACAGCCAAAAGATGTTGGTAAAGTGATTAAAAAATGGAAGAAACAATAAGAGAATAAGAGTGAAGGAAGCTAAAGTAACTTTTTAAAATTATTACCAATAAACAATTTCCTATCCATCCAGCTAAACTTATGAAGTGACATAGTAAATAAGTCCCCTATTTAAAAGAATTGAATGAATATAAGCTGAGCATATTGGAACTTATACACATTTTCTCTTTTGGTGCTCCAATATACTTTGAAGCACAATCCATTCATACATTAAGCCACAGTCACATTTTAGAAAATTGCCTTTATAAACCTTGTTGCCTTTTTCTCCACAACTGCCAATATCATTTCCGTAATCCAAAAGTGATGATTAAAATGCAGAGAGATATGTATACGCACACACACCTACACATATTTTACAGATAGGAGTAGAACCTTGCCCTTTTTGTACTCCTTAGACCTACTTTCGAGGCGAGTATGGTAGTCATCAATGTTCTTCGTTGAAGCTTTCTGAGTTCTGACCTCTTAGGCACATAGTAAGATTGCACCTTCTTGCCTGAGGGTTGTGTGCAACAAATATCTGGTACTTGGCAATGAAAAGTAGAAATGATATACCCCCTGAAATTCTGATATGGCCACTCCCTCAAATGTCCATCTTCTTGATATAATTAATGTATACGATGATATTACTCTATTCACACATGTATAATTAATGAACTTAATATTTTATTCTTTTACACGTGTATGATATGGTGCCAGAAAAAAAAAATGTAAGAACCACAAATCTAAGTCCTTCAGTTTCTCTCAGTCTCAAGTGCCCAACAAGAGACCGTGGGCTAAATTTGACTCATCTCATCCCCAATATAGCCTGTCTGATGTTTGTAACCAAAACTCACTTTCTCTAATTAGCTAGCCCATAAGAGCTTTTGGACATTCCTGCTGCTCCTGCTGCCACCAGGGGTCATGCTAACAGATCTAAGTCAACTAGTCACTGTAATTAAAGATGAAGGTAATTAGTTGTATAATTTTGAGCCGTTCAAGTTTAATTTCATACATTATGTCATTCAGTGATATATATAATGACTAAAAAGTGAATAGACGCAAAGTGGCTGTTATGGTCAACTTGATTGACAAATATTATCGGAAAAGGAAAATAATGATACATGTATTTCTGATTAAATGCTGACTCTTGGTAAAGCAATCTTGGCTGCTCTGACTTGCTATTCCTACAAGAAATTCTCTCTGTCTCTCATCCATCCACTCACCCATCCATTATATTTCCCTTTACTCTGCACAAATAGGTTATTCTAGGCTCTAGCTATTTTACACAGCCACCTCTAATCACAGCAGATTAAGCTGAACCTCTCACTGGCTGAAACTATGCAGTCAACAGGTTTCCTTTGTCTACTCAGTCTCACTGAGAATCTTAGTGGAAACAGAAGACCTCAATAAAAATTGTTCACAATATAAAAGAAAAGATGTCAGCACAATTTTTCAAAATGCGAAACACCATAACTTGAGTAAACGAACTCAATGAGGATGCATACACTTATATCAAACGCTAGAAAGAACAGTAATCCACCATGACCATAAAATGATAGGGTGCAGCATTTAACAGTACTTGATAATCCGAGGGAAGTCAAAAAAAAATCTTCTTCTTTATTGCAACCAGAGAAATCAAATTTACAAACAAGGTTAGCGGAGAAATAAGTCAAGTATATTGAGTGTTTTTTTTCTTAAATGTTTTTTGTAAACCTGTAATACAATACTGAGATTTAAACAATCCTTGTCAAATTTAGAAATTTAAAAAATGAATGAACTTACTAGACTCCATTAAACTGAATTGGATGCACCTAAATTTCATTTTCCATTACTGCCAATTACCAAGATTTAATACCCTAAGTCTATTTGCTACTCAGTTGGTCTCTGTAAGTCTCATTATCAGTAATGGGAATTCTATGGGCACTGAGAAAAGAGAAATACCTCTTTGTGTAAATAGTTTTCTCCTTTGTAATTAACCTCTGCCTTCTGCCCAATTTCTTATGTCTGACATTTTAATTCCTTCAGTGAGAATGATTGGATTGCGATGGAAACCAGATGGTAGTACCATTAAGTAAATCAGAGCAGTGGATAAAGCGGTGACATTACAGATACTGGCATATTCACCAGCATAGAGTCCACTGCCATGCAAAAACACAGCACATGATATGGAAATCAAGAAATGGAATTTTGGGTAAGTAGAGCTGGTGGACGTTTAAACATTTAACAGGAAAAAAATAAGGGAAGAGCCTCTTTTAGGTAATGAAAACCTAAAGTCCAAATCAAGAAAGACAAAACTGTTATCACCAGAAAGCTATAGAGCTGATATACAAAGAAAGGAACTTGTGGCTTCAATTTAGTTCAGGTTGCTCTCATCAAATAACCTCGTCAGTGTTACTTAGAAGGCTGCCAAAGCATTCATCAACGTTAAAGACCAAACACTTGGATTCGTAAACATTTTAGGTCAGAGTGAAATTCTTAATCTAAAAATGATTTTGTTTATCCTGGGGACAAGTGCTGGTCCTACATTTCTGTTTTTATGGACATTTCTTTCGTGCACTTGTATAAATGGCATGTGAGAGCTTATTTAAATGCATTTGTTCAGATGTGTGTGCATGATTTCCCGGTATGGTTTTTGAAATAAAATCAGGGAAATAGTCTCCTAAATTGGGGACACAAATTGGGTTTCTCAAATTTGATACTAAAGCAGTCACCAAGTTAATACTGAACTTGGTTTGAGTGTGAGGGAATCCAGCTGAGAAATATTTAGCCACCACCAAGACAGGAAGGAAAGTGACAGGGGAACTAATTGGAAACATTACTCTCTAAAAGATGCAATGTATTTTAAAAACAAGGGAAAAGTTTAAAGATTTTCTTTCTGGATAATTCCACAAACTATTTAGGATGTAGAATAAAACTTAAGGGGCTAGTCTAGTGATAGAGCAGTTAAGTTCATGTGCTCCACTTTAGTGGCCCAGGGTTTGCAGGTTTGGATCCCAGGCACAGACCTACACACTGCTCATCAAGCCATGCTGTGGTGGCATCCCACGTACAAAATAGAGGAAGATTGCCATAGATGTTAGCTCAGCAACAATCTTCCTCAAGCAAAAAGAGGAGGATTTGGCAACAGATGTTAGCTCAGGGCCAATCTTCCTCAGCAAAAAAACCCCCAAAAACTTAAAAGAGCTCAGCAGAGATGATGATAGTTTTCTTAACAGGATAAAGGAGAACATTACACCTTAATCATGATTTATAATAGACATTTGAGTAAATTCTTCTGATGGAGGTTAGGAGTGGGGCAAACCTGGTTTTCCAATAGAACCTTAAAAAAGGAATTGATGTTTTTAGTTTTATAGTTTTTTTAGTTTCAGTTCTTAAGTCTATTCAAAATGCAAAGCAAGCTAAAATTATATTAACAGTCCTTTAGGAAGAAAACATGTATTTTCATCCCTTTTGCTTTTAACTTGCATTCAAAAGTAAAATGTTAAGAATATAGCAAACAATAACGATGGTTTACCTTGCGTAGCATAAATATGGAAATTGTAAACATTTTGTTTAAACCAGAAAGTATAATGTGTGCTCCAAGATCTGATTCAAGTGAACCTACTTTTCATCTGAAATGTGAGAATGTAAACTTGACTTTTCTTTTTCTTCCTCTTTTACTTTGTGATTGAAGTAAATATGTTAGTAAAAAAGTTCAATACAAACAAATTCATACTTCTAGTTTGGTCTTGGAATCTCTAAATCAGTAATGCTCTTAATGACATTTCAATAGTGTAAATTTAGAAAAATTTTGATTTGCAACAGACCTTCAAACAGGTGCATGCATGTACGCACATACACACACAACACACAGATGGAGTGCAAACTGGCAAATCCTTCTGAATCTGGGTAGACCCTGGGAAAGTGGTCTTAAAAATAGGAAGAATATTTGCTCTGGAAATGCTAGAGCCGAGCCAGAAAAACAATCATGAAGAATGAAGCACTATGGAACAGCAGGTTGATGGGGGGCAAACAATTTTATTTTGGAGTGGTTGAAGGAGGTAGATATAATAGGGGGGCTAGGGAAGACTTCTAAGAAGAAATGGTGTTTGAGTTGGGTACTATATACGAAGGATGGGCTTTCACGCAGGAAAGAACTGTTGAGGCAGGTATAAAGATAGTCATGGATTGGCGGTAAAGGGAGCAGCTGAGGAGGAGCTTAGAGCATGTGTCTATCTTTAGCAAAACAAGAAGAGATTTATACTTGACACCTAAATTATCAAGAAAATATATTTTCCATAGACCTGCCCAAGTTCACAGGACCAGCCATATTTGCTAAATTCATAATTCACCAGTTCTTCTTCTTCAGACTTTATATGTCTACAGACCTAGTGACTTTTTTCTCCATTTGACATATCCAATCTCTTCAAGAAATGTGCTTAACAGATTTCGCTAGATGTATCAGGAAGGTCTCAGCTTTCCATTGTTTCAAATGTAAATTTTACGAAAAACTGTTTCTAAGGTAGATGTGTGTTATGTCAGCAAGGGAGAGCCTGAGGAGTAAAAGACTTTGCTTCCATTGTAAATCTTAGGGGGTTTAAATGTGAATAAGAATTCTCCATAAAAACCTGAGCTATTAAAATGATCTTCATAGAAAGAAGATCATCATTAAGAGAAAAGATATGCCCTGCGAATTATCTGCATTCGCCTCAGTATATTGCAGTCACACTGGGCAGTGCATTGTTTTAGGAAAAAAGTCATGAATGGGGTGAGGAGGTTTAGAAGTTAGTGTAGTATCTGAATGATGGTCATTTTTTGTTGCAGGCTCCTCTGGTTAGTATTACAGAGGAAGGAAAAAGACTCACTTTTCCCAAAAGTCCATGCGTGCTTTAGAGGCAGAGGAGAAAAGGATAATGGGTGCTCCTAACCTTTAACAGAAATAGCCAACTTTTACTCCTCTTTTATATTGTGCAAAGCTTTGAGCAAAGCAGTTTAATACACTGCCTCAATAAGTTCTTCTAAATGCTACTCTCCTTTTACAGATGTACTATAAACTGAGTCATAGAGAATCTTAGAGCCTCCAAATCAGATGGAAAATGGCAAAACTCAGGATTTGACCCCAGGCAACATGACTCCAAAGGCTGAGATCTTTGCTGTGGAGGGAGCAGTTGGAAGCCAGGTAATGTCATGTTTCAGAGTCAGATCCTGTGGTCAAACAGCCTGGGGCCCATGGCTTATCATCTGGACACTCTTGGACAAATGGCTTAGCCACCCTCTGCCTCAGTTTTATCATCTGTCAATTGTAGATATGAATAGTCCCTGTCTCATAGAGTTGTTGTGAGAACTACATGGCCTGCACTGAGCATTAGCAACTCTCATTATCATTAGTAGTAATATTATAGCATTAAGTTGATAAATTGCTAGAAATAAAGTACCTTAACAAATACGATATATGCCAAGTTGAAGTCATCCACAGAGGAAACTAAAGGAGAAAATTACTCTCTAGATCCCTAAGCCTCTTCCCAGCCTGTTATAAATCATTTCTATGCCCACTGAACATAAACCTCACTGTACTGAGATGGTGAAGATAGCACAGATGCAGAGGTTGAGAGAGGGAAGGGATAAAACATTTACTGAGAGACAGTTATGTATTACAAGGTACGCCAGGTGATTTTACATCTTGCATCACTTAATCCTCACAGTGACCCTAAAAGATAAATACCGTCTCATTATTCAGATGAGGAACTTGAGCTTCAGAGAGTTTAAGAGCCTTCCTAAAGTCACACAGAATTTAAAGTTTTATCAAGATTGGAACAAATAGCAAGAGATGCACTCATCTTAACGGAGTTGGTAGCTTTGGTTTACAACAGGCTTTCACTTGTTACCTCAAGATCACTAAGAAGGATAATTGACATATATGCACTGAAGGAGTGCAAAAAGTTGAAATGTAACTCGTATCATTTACCAAAAATTCTGCAGCACACCATGCCTGAGAAATGGCAAAAGATAAGTTGTGTTCTAAGTAAACCGATGTTATTGATATCAACCCTGATATCAGTTTCCTCACATTAAACCCAGCATATATGGGGTTAAAACCAAAACACTCATTCCCTGCTTACTCTCTGGCTTCCTGGCTCCAGAATCCACTATCCTCCATGGAGACAGACACCGTCAAGGACAAGCACCTGGATTATCTCCTCCCCGCAAAGAGATACAGACTGGTGGGAAAGCTGCTGACCAGCAAGGTCACAGGCTTCCTCCTCTCTGTAAGTGTCTCAAGGCCAAAGACAGGCTGGTGGGAAAGATCTGACCAGCAAGGCCATATGCTCCCCCTCCCTTACCTAAAACCCCAAATAAAAATCCTTCCTTTTAGCTTTTTGGGGAGTTTGGGATTTCAGCGTTAGCTGCCCTCTCTCCTTGCTCAGCACTGTGCAAAAATAAAAAATTCCTACTTTCTTCCACCACCCCCGGTGTCATAGATTGGCTTGCTGTGCAACGGGTAAGCAAACTCACTTCAGGTTTGGTGACATTATGATATATAAACATATAAGGAAAAAAAATACTTTACCACAAGATTTTAGAATTTTATATCCATATTAGAGGTTTTGTGTAACTTTTATTTTTTAGCAGAGGAAGATTTGCCCTGAGCTAACATCTGGTGCCAATCTTCCTCTTTTTTTTTTTTATGTGAGCCACTGCCACAGCATAACCACTGACAGACGAGTGGTATGGGTCTGTGCCCGGGAAATGAACCCAGGCCACTGAACCAGAGTACACTGGACTTAACTAGTAGGCCACTGGGGCTGGCCCTTGTATAACATTCTGGTCAGAAGAAATAGTGAGAAAAATGTTCTCTACTGCTATGGTAATAAGTACAAACATAGACAGGTCTAGTGCTTAAGATTTTGCATTAGGTAAAAGAATTGTATTTTAGAATATAAAAAGATTTTATAACACTTTAAAAGGGAACCTACTATTCTTCCCTGAAACCACGAAGCCACAATTTTGAGTATCAATTACACACATGCTACACTAGGACATTTGAAGGCCATATATTTGTCAACCTCAGTGAAGCTGGATTGCGACACAGCTGATTTGACTCAAAGTGGTAATGGCATTTCTAGTAGCCTCATTCAGGAACACAATCCCTAAAACTTCATTTTGCATGGTCTTATTAAGCAACAAATACTTAAGTTATGCTTTGAGTAATAACAGTAAGAAATTTAAAAAAGATTACATTGGATGAGAATAATTAAGAAAACATGTTGCATATGCAATAAGCCATTCCAGCTGCCAAAAATGATTCCAGGCAAAAGTAAAGAGCAGCTAACCAATGATCTTGAAGTGATGGGCCAGAGAATTTTGTAGTCTAGAGAGAAGCAGAAAGCACAGAAGAAAGGTGTGTTTTATTTTGGCTTTGTGTTTTCAGGATGGAAGGAAGGGGCAGTCTTTCTGACCACGTTACCAGACCTTTTCTTTTTAAGTGATTAGGATTCTGAAGGGGACAAATGCAGAGACTGTTCCTCTCCTGCAAGGAAGCTAGGTTATGGAAAGAATAGAAAATGTAGGCACAGGGCCCATCACCTCAGCCTTAATTCACAGTTTTGCATTACAGGGAAAAAAAGGAGGAAAGAAAACCTCCACTCCCCACCCAGCTCAGTTTTCTTGCTTGCAGAGAGCTGTGATAGGGAAGGGGGACATATAGACGTTTCCCTCTGTCTCTGCCTATCATTTCTACTCCTCTTTCTACAGGTTGCTAAGTGGCTTTCTCATCTCTGCCCACTCCTTTGATGCATCTGGAGGACCGTCGTTTAGTAGAAAACAGGAGAAAAGGAGCGCCTGAGGACAATGGCATAGGTGTGGGCCTTAAGGCGGAAAAAGAGACCATTTGTGTTTCAGACACAGGAAGCAGTCCCAGGGGCTGAGGAATAAAGATCCAGGGGGAGGTCAAGAGATAGGCACACCTTGGTCATACAGGATTTATAAGGCCATGTCAAGGATTTTAGATTTTATCTTAAGGATAATGAGAAGTCATCAAATGATTGTGGGCAGAGAGTGTCTAAACATCAGAGGCTCACTCTCGTGGTTGAATTACCTGTTCTGGTTGAATGGAGGGTACTTCAGACATGGCTCTAAGTGCAGCAGGTGTGCACCCAGTGGGGAAAAAAATTCTGCTCCCTTCCTCCTACACAGGCAGCCTGGCTAAAATTCTTTACAGAGGAGCGGTATGGATCTACAAGAAAGTCTTCTGTGTGGGGAGCTCCAGACAACCTGAGGTAAGGGCATTCCTCAAATTGCCTCACGGAGTCCTCCTGCTGGTTGGCTGAAGAGAGCTCCCTATCAGATCCAACACCTAGACTTATACAGGAGGAGAGTCTCTGGACGCTATGCTGCCCTGGGCCACAGGAGACCACGACTTGAGAAACTGCCCTGGAACGTCACAAAGGAAATGGCTCTAATTTAGATAATCTGCTGCTTCTTTAAGAAACCAGTATTAAACACGGATAGTGTATTGTTCTAAATTTTAAATTCAACCTTCTTGCTAAGTTATTTTTAATGAAACACCTTTTTAAATATGAGGTGTCAATTTAAGAATCTCATTTAT
Organism: Equus asinus; assembly: GCF_041296235.1. Taxonomy (NCBI): domain Eukaryota; kingdom Metazoa; phylum Chordata; class Mammalia; order Perissodactyla; family Equidae; genus Equus; species Equus asinus. Next base: position 43,261,650 of record NC_091812.1, read on the forward strand.
TATTGAGAAGAGCTGACTCAAGAAAGTACTAACCTACAAAAACAGGAAATTTCCAATAGGTTCTATTTGTTATCTTACCTAAAGGATTTTTACAGCTTTGTTATTCAAAAGGAGAAATTAAACAAATGAGGTGGAGAACATTCATGTGATATACAACAAAATAATTGAAAGAAAACTAAAAATCAAATAAGTATAAAGAGAAGACTTCAAAGTTTCTTTAAGAAAGTAATTCTTAACCTGATAATCAGAAGTAATTAGACGTTTAAAATTCAGGAGGTCTAAAATGGATCCAGCTGTCTAGTGGGCAGGGTGTATTTGGAAGCAGATAAGGGGATAATAAATGAAACAGGTAGGCCATGAGTTGATGGTTGTTCAAGCTACAACAATGCAATATTACAGTATTCTCTATAGTTTTTTTTTTTTTTAAGATTGGCACCTGAGCTAACACCTGTTCCCAATCTTTTTTCTTCTTCTTCTGCCCAAAGCCCCTCAGCATGTAGGTGCATATTCTAGTTGTAGGTCCTTCTGGTTGTGCTATGTGGGATGCCGCCTCAGCATGGCTTGATGAGCAGTGCTAGGTCCGCACCCAGGACCCGAACGGGCAAAACCCTGGGCCACCAAAGCACAGCGTGGCAAACAAACTTAACCACTCTGCCACGGGGCCAGCCCCCTCTATACTTTTTTATGTGTTTTGGATTTCCCATAAAAATTATCTTTTAAAATAAGCAATGTAGAAAATTTCTCAATTCTGAGGATTTCATGTTTAGAAATGGAGTTACACCATAACACAGGATTTAATTAATTTGCATTGGATCCTGTAAAAAGATAAACTCCTTTTTACTATTATTATATATTCATACATATAACAACATGTATGACAAGTACTCAACCTACTTTGACAACGATCCTTGTACTGGTTTGGTAATGGCTGTGCAAATAGCACCACCAAGCTGTGATCATGATTCATTTAGAGAGAAGTAGTCTATGATTCACAGAAGATAAACTTTATTAAATGTAACGTTTATCCTATATGCCCTGTGTACTTAAACTTTCAACAGTATAAATACGTAGCACTTCTAGAGCAAATTTGGAATGGTCACAAATTCACAATTACTACTTTGTATTTAAAAAGCGTAGTGTTTCTTAAAAACATCTTTAGAAACATTGCTAGTAATCTATACTAGACCTTCAACTTTAGCAACAATTAATAAAAGAATGGAATTTTTAAAAAAATCTATTAAATTCATCACATTGAAAGTTTTTGTTTCATCTGAACGAGCTGCAGTTCTTCCGATAATACGAACCACACCTGCAGGCTTGGACAACATGCGGACTCACCCTGTATGCTCTGTCTACGAGGATGTAGAATTTGTGAGTTAAAAACATGACTCTTAAATTCTGACCTACCACACAGAGAAGATGATCCACTGTATGTTGAAACTTCCACTAGTTCCCTCAATGTCAGCTTCTTGAGGCTTTGGGCAGTGTTTATTTCATGGCCCCTTCCTCCAGTTACTCCCACCTCTTGCTTCTTTCCCCACATCTCCTGCCACTGACCTTGAAGTAGCTACCTTCCTCTTATAAGGATCCTGGTGATTACATTGGACTCACCTGGATAATCCAGGGTAATTGCCCCATCATTAGATCCTTAATTAATTGCATCTGCAAGGTTCCATTTGCCAAGGTGAGCTAACATATCCACAGGTTCTAGAAATAAGGCATGGACATTTTTGGGTGGGGCGTAATGAAACCTAGCCCAAAGAGTTAAAGGTGACACACTCAAAAGTGATATTGGAGAGTAACTTAGAAAATTCCAATAAGTCTGATACACAGTTACACTTCTAGAAGGGAAGAACACACACACTAACATGGCTGAATTTTTGGAACAGTAATTAAGTTAAAAATTTGTAGGAATTTTGATAACAACCAGAGACTGACTTGGTCTGAATTATTCAGAAAATTGCCTTAACTTCTCACTCACTTTTATCACTCTAAACCTAATTTCCTAGCTCAGAAAGGAGGAAACTGTTATCTATCTATCTATAGAGACCAAGTGCCTGGGGCATTGAAAGATGCGTCTAAGGTTAGGTGTGGTCTGTCGTGGTTCTGTAGCTCACATGCAAGCTTTTCGCCTTGAGTTAAGAAAGAATAGGTTGATGTGAAAATATGTTCCTTGGTATAAAGTAAGGGACTTTAACTTTTATTTTTGTATTCCTGTTCTTGGCAATTTTCTAGTTAACCAGTCCGTGCAACTGTGCTCTAATATAATTAACACTTAAGGGAGCCCAGTAAAAATTGAGAGGTGATCACAGACTTTCCATACCTCTGAAATTGCTTTGATAGTTGTACAGAGGAAGAAAACATATTCTGTTTGCTCTATAAGAAGATTTGTCCACATCATAGGAATTTAGAAATTGTGACCCCTGGGATGATTTGCTTCCCATTATATTATGAAGCAGCTTTCCCTATAGGCAGCTAGAGAAAGTAGCCTTGCCCAACATCTTTAACTGAAAGAGAAAATGGAGAAGACATCCTCATTATCTCTGTTCTATAACGGAGATTTCTTTCGTCTTGTTTTGTTTTGTATGACCTACAACAGATAGATACCTATGACTACATAACCTCAATGTATTATTTTTAAACAGTGTAGGCCTCCAGAGGTGTTTAAATACAGAGCGACCAATTAAAAACATTTTATTTTCCCACAGAAGTATGCACAGGTGGCCTGTATTAAATGATGCCAAAAGGTTTAAAAAAATATTTCTTCTTTGCTATTAAAGAAGGCTCATGTCAACGGTGAATAATATTCACTCAGCACGTAGTGTTCAATTCTGTACCCCTTTCTACAGAGGTGTCTTGACTTCCAGCTCAACATCTCTTGGGCCAAGAAGGTCACTAGGTTTAGAGAAACTTGATTTTTTTTTTCAACAGTTGTTTCAAAATGACCCATTTAAATGAACCTACACTCGGTCTCTGAACCTAGACCCACTTACTCTGTTAATTTCAGGATAAATTTCTTAGACAGGGTGCCTCTCTCTGGAGTCTCTGACATCCTTTCAAAACTTCTTCAGAACACTTCCATACATACTTCCCTCTCTATCCTAGCTAGACTATGAGCTCTTTGAGGCTAGGAACTGTGTCTTACACCTTCAATTTTCTATCTTATTGTTTGACATAGAGAATATTTGTTGGCACAATAAATATTTGTTGAATGAATAAATTAATAAATACAGCACACAATGACTGAGACCTTGCTGAATTCTTTCATTTGGTAGGAAAATTTGAGAAGATTTCACAAGTTTTATGTTTAGATGTTTATAGTTTGTTTAGGGGTAGAGAGAAAATTCTCAAAATGCTACATACAATTGAAAAGCAAGTATAATACATGCTCTAAACCTGTGATTGTCCAGGCAGAGGCGAAGGCTGTATCAGAATCACCTGGCCAGATTTCTACACCCTGCACATGTGCCCTTCCTAACACACGCTCCCATCAACATTACCTTTTTGCATCAGTTCCCCAAATATACACTACCACTCACAAAGTGCACCATTATTCTGTCTACAACCGAGAGAGTTGCACCCCTTGGCAAAGTCACAGTGTGGTCTGGCACAGTAGAGTTTGGTCTTACCATCTCCATCAACTCCCCTCCATTTTTCCCAGCTCCCCAGATAAGTTTTCAGACAAATCCTCTAGCTTTCTCCTTCTGACGAACCCTTCACATTTAAACTTCTGGAGCTTGCATAGCCTTTAGCGAGTTGCAAAAGAAAAAAAAAGTTCAGGCATAAAAATGTAACTGTGGTTCCTCACTATCATCCTAAATAACCTGAGAGAGTCTTCCAAAATTCAGTTGCCTATGCTCCGTCTTCAAATATTGAAAAGGGACAAAACATTAGGTGATTTTGCCGTGCATTTAGGATTGCGAACCATGGAGCCACTCAGAGGGACTTGGGACCAGCAGCACTGCATCAGCTGGAAGGTGTCAGACACGCAGAATCTCAGACCTTGAGAAAAACATCCTGAAACAGAATCTGCATTTTAACAAAATTCCTTATGTGATTCCCACATGCATTAAAGATTGAGATGCACTGCTCTACATTATATCAACTTACTAAAATACAAAGCAAGGGAAAGAACACTATTGCGGTAATCAGGAAAGGCCCTTGAGGGAGGCACTATAATCTGTGGGCATCTGAGTTCTGGAATCAAACTACCTGAATTCCAAAACTTATTAGGTGTGTTCCCTTGATCGGGTTACTTATTGTGCCTAAGCTTCAGTTTATGGAGATAATTATAATACCAAATCCACAAGGTTGCTTTGAGTCGTATAATATTTGGCACAGAGTAAACCCTCGGGAAAGTTTGCTATTGCCACTTGTATGAAGTAAACTTGGACGTGAACACAGGTGGAAGGCATTCTCATCTGGTCATTATCAGCCTCGAAGTAACCTAAAACAGCAGTCTTCAACTGGCGTACGCGGACTCCCAAAGGTGGTAGAAGACATGCTAGATGGAACAGAGCCATTAGGTTTAAGCAAAACATTTTCCAGATCTTCAACATCCACATGCATCCATTTATAATTTATCTAAAATTAAAATTTGTGATGCCTGCAATCATGTCTGAGCTTTGCCTTTCTTTGCCTTTCCCAACTTGCCTTTCACAGAGGTCTTCCTCTTAACTTACAAAATCAACACCTAACTCCCAGGCATTTTAAAATTTACTCTGGTTCACTGCCCTGGCTGTAAAACATACAAACAAACAAACAAAAAATATTGTGGCATCAAAGGCACTTTTCATGCATCATCTAGGTGATAAACTATGAATAGCAAGACTCTGTGCCTATTCTCCAGCTGGCCATCCAGCTACCTATTTTAGAAAAGTTCTGTCTTGAACGCTCAGATGTCTGCATGTGTGATGAGTATTAACAAGTTTACGTAAATTAAAAAATGAAACCAGTCTTTTCTGACAGTAAATTTGATTTGGTGATTGGTTTGGCAAGGAGGGTTAACTTTGCCATTTAATTAGAACAGACATTTTTCCACAAATTGAATGTCATAGCAGAAGGTAAAAGGTTTGGACAAACATTTTAAGCCCATAAAAAATATAAAGTGCTCTTATTTTAAATCTTTTATGAGTATTTAAAAAACGGCAAATAAAATTCAGATGGCAACTTAAAAATGTATGGATATTATATAGTTTTTCAAAGTCTCTGAAATTTGCAGATTACTCTTTTAAGTTATGGCAGTTGAAAGACATCTCTCAGACTTGTACCATTTATGAGGTTCTGCAAGGCACTGGGGGGCTCAAGAGTAGAAAACATCACATAGAAGTCCCAAATGCTTATCTGGGCTTAATAAAAGAAGAAAGTAAAACAGTATGTGGTGCATGCTCTTACCTCAAGGCCCTTATTGGTTCCCCAATACATTTATATCGGATTCCAAATTAAAATAAAATATCCAATAATATTCCAAAAATAAAATTACCTCTCAAGGAAAAGAGCTTAGATGCATGGAGAAATTACAGAGTTCTATCCTCATAGATCTATGTTTATTTTTTAATGTTGAAAAAATTAAAAATCCGCAAGTAGCATGTAATCACAGACTTGAATACTACAAAACAGAGGAACTAGTGATTTTCTTTTTTTGGTATTTTTAAAACTTTGTGAAGAAATATTAAGGTGTAACAGCGTGGTTCAAGAATGACAAGAAAAAGAGTGGAAACAATGAAAATTTCCATAGCTAAAGAGGAAGCATCAATAAGCTTTGATTATTCCCTTTGAGCTTAACAATAGTCTCAAAATAACGTCATTTCCATTTTAGTTATTTAAAGATAGAAGTGAGAAGGAAGGGAATTTAGATTTATTTGACTATGGTTATGATTCAACAAAAGCTAGTTTGAAAAGGAAATAGGAAAAATAAGACATCTGAAAGCCTGTTTAAATATGAAACTACTATTTCTTCTTACACAATGAAGTATTTTAAAAATGCATTTTTAAAATATCTTTCCAGGAAAAAAATGATATGAGCTTTCTGCTTTTGTCAAGGATGTAGAAAGTAGGAAATAGTATTGCTCCTAACCAAGCAATAAGAAAAAATAAAACTGTAAAAGTATAACTTTTCTCAAGTCCATCAGATCACTGATGTTATAAAGAACCAATTAACCAGAATTCCATAAAGAACAAGAATAGAAGGAAGTGATTGCTACCACATATGGAAGTAAAAATAAGTAATTAGGGGCCAGCCTAAGTGGTTAAGTTGGCGTGCTCCCCTTTGGTGGTCCAGGGTTTCACTGGTTCAGATCCTGGGTTGTGGACATGGCACCGCTCATCAAGCCATGCTGAGGCGGTGTCCCACATAGCAGAACTAGAAGGACCTACACCTAAAATATACAACTATGCACTTAGGGGCTTTGGAGAGAAGAAGAAGGAAAAAGAAAAAGATTGGCAACAGCTGTTAGCTCAGGATCAATCTTTAATAAATAAATAAATAAATAATTAATTAAAAATAATTATTAAAGATAAAGTATGGGATGGGATGTCAGCTTTGCTCCTGACTAGCTTATCTCAACCCTTCATACTAACAGCCTGACAGAATAACAGTTATGCTGTTTCCAGGAATAAATACTATTTGCCTTTATCTCTACTTTTCTACATATTCACATCTGGCATTCAAAAAAATTTAGCAAACACACAAGAAAAGAAAAAAATCATTGTCAAGAGACAAGATGATCAATAGAACCAGACTCACAGTTAACCTAAATGTTGGATTTATTGGGTGGGAACTTTAAAATAATTGTGAAACGTGTTAATGATCTAGTAGAAAAGATAAAGAACATATTTCAATAAATGGGGAATTTTAGCACAGAGATGGAACCTATAAGAAAATGTCAAATGCTAAAAATAAACACACAATATAAGAATTGGAGAGTTCTTTCAATGGACACATAAGGTTACTTGACCTAGTTGGGGAAAGAATCAAAGATATGTCAGCAGAAATTACACAGAGAGAAATAAAAGTGAAGAAGGTAAAATTAAAAAAAGAAAAAGAACAGAGCATTAAGAGTTGTGGGAAAATATCAAATGATTTATCATGAGTGTCTTTCAGTCCCACAAAGAGAATCAATAGAGAACAGAGAATGATAATAATAACATAGATAGATCAACATACATATAGATATAGATGGATATAGATAATAGATGAGAATTTTCTAGAATTAATGAGATCACACCACAAAACCAAGAAGCTGAGAGAACCCTAAGCTTAGAGAACCCAAGAAGCTCAGAGATCCCTAACAAAACAAAACAAACAGAAAAACACATGTATACCTGAAGATACATCTCAGTCAGCCTAATGAAAACCAAAAAATATTTTAAGGTATTTAGAAAAAAAAGATATATTACATACACAGAAACAAACAAAAAAAAATTACAGCAAAATTCTTATCGGAAACTATGCAAGCTAGAAGTATATGAAGAACCTGCAGTGTGACATCTTTAAATTTCTGAAAGAAAACAAAACTGTCAACCCATAATTCTATCCTCAGTGAAAATGCATTTTAAAAATAAAGATAAAATGCTTCTCAGAAAAGCTAAATCTTATTCGTTGTGAGCACGCTTGTGCTACAAGAAATGTCAAAGAGCATCCTTCAGGAGGAGTATGATTTGAGACATAAAACTTGGATTTACACAAAGAAATGAAGTGTGTCAGAAGCAGTAAAAAAGAAAATAAATATAAAAGACTTTTTAAAATTTTTAATCATTCTAGAGATTATGAATGATTATGGCAATAAAAGAAATTTGATGTATTTTGCTTTTATAAATGAACGTTTTTCAAAATATATTCTATAGAGCCCTTATGAAGTACCTCAGTAGCCTCCTCCCTCAGAGATGGGACAACAGGACTCTGAGCTTCGTGCACTATTTCTTCAAAACAACTAAATTAGCTCCACCATTTTCAAAATGTTAAATAAACATCTACTGGGTACCTATTCTGTCAAGTGGTAAAAATACAATAATAATGCAGACATAGTACCTATTCTCATGAAGCTTACATTTTACTAAAGGACACGGCAGAGAAGCATAATAATTATATAAATAAAATAGACATAGTGAGTAATGCTAGAAGGAAAATAAGTACTGCGACCCTAAAGAATCCAGCAAAAAAGTATTAGAAATAATAAGTGAATACAGTAAAGTTGCAGGATAAAAAATCAACATACAAAAATCTGTTGAATTTATATACACTAACAACAAAATAGCAGGAAGAGAAATAAAGAATACAATCCCACCTACAATTTAACCAAGGAGGTGTAAAAGACCCGTACACTGAAAAGTATAAGACATTATTGAAAGAAATTGAAGAAGAACAAAGAAATGGAAAAATATTCCATGATCATGGATTGGAAGAATTAACATAATTAAAATGTCCATATTACCTAAAGTAATCTACAAATTCAATGAGATTCCTATCGAAGTCCCAATGACATTTTTCATGGAAATAGTACAAAGAATTCCAAAATTTATACAGAACAACAAAAGATCCTGAATAGCTAAAGCAATCTTGAGAAAAAGGAACAAAGGTGGAGGTATCACACTGTGTGATTTCAAAGTATACTACAAAGCTATAGTAATCAAAAGAGCATAATGCTAGCAGAAAAACAGACACACAGATCAATGGAACAGAACTGAGAGTTCAGAAATAAAGCCACACGTTTATGGACAGCTCATTTTCGACAAAGGACCCAAGAAAATATAATAGAAAAAGGAATATCTCTTCAATTGATGGTGTTGGGAAAACTGGGCAGAACGAAGGCAGACCACCGTCTTCCACCTTACAGAAAAATCAGCTCAAAATGGATTAATGACTTGAATGTAATACCTGAAACCATAAAACTCCCAGAACAAAACGTAAGCAGTACACTCTTTGACATAGGTCTTAACGATGTCTTTTTGAAATTGTCTCCCCAGGCAAATGAAACAAAAGAAAAATAAGCAAATGGGACTGCATCAAACTAAAAACCTTTTGCACAGTGAAGGAAATCACCAAGAAAATGAAAAGACAACCTACCGATGGCAAGAAGATATTTGCAGATCACATAACTGATAAGGGGATCATAGCCAAAACATATAAAGAACTCATACAAGTGAACAACAACAAAACAAACGACCCAATTAAAAACTGGGCAGAGGATTCAGCCATTTTTCCAAAGAAGATGTACAGATGGCCAGCAGGCACATGAAAAGATGTTCAACATCACCAATTTTTAGCGAAATGCAAATCAAAACCACAATGCCTATCAGGAAGGCTACTATTAAAAAGACAAAAAAATAACAAGAGTTGGAGAGGACGTAGAGAGAAAGGAATCCTCGTACACTGCTGGTGGGAATGTAAATTGCTACAGCCACTGTGAAAACAGTACAGAGATTACTCAAAAAATTAAAAATAGAACCACTATATTATTCAGCGACTCGACTTCTGGGTGTCTATCCAAAGAACATACAAACACTAATTCAAAAAGATATATGCATCCCTATGTTCACTGCAGCCTTATTTGCCACAGCCAAGACTTGGAAACACCCTAAATGTCCACTGATGGATGAATGAGTAATGAAGATGTGATCTGGAACTAAGTATCTCCAAGGTATGCCTGTAACTGCTTTACTCAGTAAATTTTATTCACTTAAAGAGATAGATACATGTAATTTAATATAAAAGTATTGAGAATTATCTTCAAGTATTTAAAGCATAACCCTTTCTCCCCCCACCCCTGTGACACACACAATTTATTTCTAGCTGCACTTTCTCTTTTGATAATGTGATCCATTCCCATGGCTTTAAATTTTATCCCTGACTTTGACTTCCACATGTTATGTGTTAGTAGAGACCGTTTGTCTGAGCTCCAAATCCATCCATATATCCAAGTGTCTGACTCATGGGAGTCTCACAGTCATTTCACTCTGTATATTCTCTGACCACTCTTTATATAGGTCACTTCTCTCCTTTACGCTCTGTCACATTACTTACTTTCTTTTCTTTTCAACAATAATAGCTGTAGTCTTTATTTGTTTTTATTACGGTAACATTGTTTTATAACATTATATAAATTTCAAATACATACCGTGTTTCAACTTCTGTACAGACTACATTGCGTTCACCACCAAAAGTCTAGTTTCCATCTGTCACCATACTAATGTCCTGCTTTACCCCTCTTGCCCTCGCCCCAACACTGCTTTCCCTCTGGAAACCATCAATCTGTTCTCCATATCTATATGTTTGTTTGTTTATCGTCTACATATGAGTGAAATCATATGGTAATTGTCTTTCTCTGTCTGACTTATTTTGTTCAGCATATTATCCTCAGGGTCCATCCATGTTGTTGCAAATGGCAAGATTTCATCATTTTATGGCTAAGTAGTATTCCATTGTGTGTGTGTGTGTGTGTGTGTGTATATATATATATATATAAAAATTTTTTTCTTTATGATATCACTAAAATTGTTATTTTAGAACACATACCTAGTTAATAGCCATATTTTAGGAATGAACAAGAGGGTATAGTGTGTGAAAAACCTTAAAAGACTAAAATTTTCCACTGATATTTTCAAGACCTCGGCCTCGGTGTTCTTCTCTACCCCTCTTGCTAAAACAAAATTGTTCGAACAACAGCTGCAGACACACAGCTCTGAGCTTGCTGCCCCTGTATCCTGTGCCTATAAAATTTTTAAGTTACTTGTTCCCCACAGAACACTCATATCAGAGCTGTTCTTACATTCAATATTTTAATGAAGACATGAACTACTAGCTTTGATTGGTTTTTCTCTTCCACATGAGGCAATAAAGAAAGAAAAACCATGGCAGTAGAAGTTATCTGTTACTTCATAATTGTTCGTGTTCATAGTTGATGATGTAGAATGATGGTATGGGAACTTCTCTTCCATTATACCATCTTTCAAATTGTATTAAATATTTTTATTTTTATTTTATTTTATTTTTGGTGAGAAAGATTAGCCCTGAGCTGACATCTATTGCCAATCCTCCTCTTTTTGCTTAAGGAAGATTGTCCCTGAGTTAACATTCATACCAATCTTCCTCTACTTCATATGTGGGACACCACAAAAGCATGGCTTGATGAGCAGTGCATAGGTCCAGACCCTGGATCAAAACCCATGAATCCCAGGCCACCAAAGCAGAACACATGAACCTAACAACTATGCCACCAGGCCGGCCCCTGAGTATTTTTATGAAAGTGTTTACAGATGAACACTCTGTTTTTATATTATTATATATATCTGCCAGATCTTCCCCCAACTTTTTTTTTTTTTTTTTTGGTGAGGAAGATTGGCCCTGAGCTAACATCCATTCTCAATCCTCCTATTCTTTGCTTGAGGAAATTGTTGCTGAACTAACATCTGTGCCAATCTTCCTCTGTTTTATATGTGGGATGCTGCCACAGCACAACTTGATAAGCAGTGTGCAGGTCTGCACCCTGGATCTGAAACTGTAAACCACAGGCCAACAGAGTGGAGTATAAGAACTTAACCACTATGCCACTGGGCCAGCCCCTGTTTTTGTATTATTATGTATATCTTCCAGGTCTTTCCACTATTATTGGGAAACGTATCCTTCTGAGACTGTTGGAGACATCAATGTCAGCACAACTTGGTCTTTTAGAAATAATTTGGTCTTTGAGGGGCTCCAGAAAATTTTCTGAAACATTAAAATAAATAAGCATACAAACAATACTACCTTCAACACTATCCTCACTATCACCTCTACCATTTATTATAAAATTCAAAGTTCTTGCTAACTTTAGAGAGTAATAAAAAAGAATGTGAGGTAAGAATTGACTGTAAAAAAATAAACCTGCCATTACATGCAGTTGATATGATTAGCTACACAAAGAACTGAAAGATTCCTCAAATTGTTAAAATCATTAACATAAGACTGAATACAAGATAAATTTATAAAATCTAATAGCTTTGCTCTGTATCAGCACTAACTGAGCAAACTAGAACAGAGAATGTACTGTGATGGTTTAAAATATGCCTGCAAATTATACGACATTCCCCCCTTTAGAAGGTGAAGCCTGCTTTCCTTCCCCTTGAATGTGAGCCAGAATTAGTAACTCACTTATAATAAATAGACTATGATGGAGATGTTATCTGACTTCTGAGTCAAGTTGTCAGAATAACGACTTCCACTGAGTTCTGTCTTGTATTACCCAGTCTGGAGGAAACCAGTTGCTATGTTCTGAGGACACCAAACATCCTGTGGCGAGGTCCTTGTGAAGGAGGAATCATCCTCTTGCCAACAGTCATCACTACCTTGTCAACCATGAGAGTAAGCCACCTTGGAAGTGCATCCTCCTGCCCCAGTCGAGACTTCAGATACTGCAACCCTGATTGACATCTTGACTACTCCTTCATGAGACTCTGTGAGGGGACTGGAATTGGCCATCCCAAAATGTGTCTCTTTGGCATGAGGATTAGTTTGGGCTCGTTACTTTTAAAACCTACAGACGTTTGAGAAGCTCTGAAAAGTAGAAGTTAACCCCTTGTAAGAGACGTTTACATTTGTAAGGGAAATCTCCATCTGTAAAGGTGTCTCCCTCTCTATACCAGGAAGAAGGGGGATGACCTTATCTCTAAAAACTCTTATAAATGAGGAAGGCAAGGACTTAAGTCTGCATAATAACCTTACTCTTGTTTACTGTGTTTTTCTGGTGATCTCCCGTAACTGACTCCCTGCAACCCCAACATCCTCCTTTGCCTCTAACTGAGGATGGTATTCAAGATGAGGGCCTCCACCATTTTGGTGAGTTGCTCAGTTTTCCTGACTGTCTCCTGTGTACACACATTATAAAGCTTTGATTTTCTCCGGTTATTCTGCCTCATGTCAATTTAATTTGTAGCCCAGCCAGAAGGACCTAGAGTGGGTAGAGGACATGTCTTCATCCTGTATAATTCCAAGCCAAAACCACCCTGCTAAGCCACTCCCAAATTCTTGACATGCAGAAACAATGAAGAAAACAAATGTTTATTGTTGTTTTAAGATACAAAGTTTTGGAGTAATTTGCTTTGCAGCAGAGAAAATGAACATACATACTACTTACAATACAACAATAAATATATAAATTATATGGAAATCAACATAATGAAGAGTATTCACTACTGTCACAATGAATAATTAAAAGAAAATGAAGAACAAGTGTAAATATTATCATGCTACAGTACCTTGAGAGACTAATTATATTAAATCTTTAAAGAACAGATCATCTCAATGCTATTTAAAACATTCCCTAGATACAATGAGGAAAAGCTTCCAAGTTTTGGGTTTTTTTTATAACGAGTATAATTTCATGCCAAAACCCTAGATAAGCTATGGATCATCTATAACTAACCACTATCAAAAGAAAATAACCTATGCCAAAAGAGACTTAGTCCAAGAAAGTAAGGATGATTCAATACCATCATGCATTGCTTAACGATGAGGAATTTGTGCTGAGAAATATGTTAAGTGATTTTGTCATTGTGTGAACATCATACAGTGTACTGAAGGGGAATAAAATTTGTCACCCCAAAATGTGTCTCTTTAACATGAGGATTATTTTAGGCTGATTATTTTTAAGAAACAAAAGACTTGAAAGTTTTTCTTGTTAACCCCCTCTAAACTGCCCAAAAGAATTCAGATTAAAAAACCTGTCTCAGGAAGTGAGGTATCACCTTAGCATAACATGAACTAGGTGGTAGACAGGGAGGTATCTAGAAAAGCCCATTTGTTGGGCTCCCCTCTATGTTCTTCTCTTTCTGTGTGGCCAAACACTTGTTTTCCAAATATTTGCTCCTTTTCATCTCCCTGTGAATTGTCTTCCCTCCCTTTGAAGGCCCTGACTCTCCCACCCCCAACATCTTGTTTTGTCTTTAGCTGAGGGTAGTATTTAAGATGAGGGCTTCAGCCATTTTGGCAAGTTACTCGGTTTTCCTGTTTCTCCCATATATACATGTCATTAAACTTTTGTTTGTTTTTCTCTTATTAACCTGCCTCATGTTAATTTAATTCTCAGACCAGCCAGAAGATCCTAGAAGGGTAGACAAAAATTTCTTTCTCCCCTACAGTACTTACACAAACCAAGATGGTATAGTCTACACACACCTAGGCTATATGGTACTAATCTTATGGGACCACTGTTGTATATGCGGTTCATTGTTGACGAAACATTGTTATGTGGCACATGACTGTAGTAGGGGAGTTATTATTGTAATTCATCATATTACAAGGTTTAAGGATAAATATGTTATCTTCATGGATGCTGAAGGGGCATTTGACAAGTTTTCCATCCTTTCTTCTTCATTAACACTCATAGATGTAAACTTCCAAATATAAACATAGTTCTCACTCCCAAAACCACCATCATGCTTACTGGGAAACACCAGTAGTAGTCTCCTCATGAAAAGATATAAGACAAGAATGCTCAAAATAGACATTATTATTTCACATATATTGCAGGAATTAACCACTGCAAATAGGAGAAATAAATTAAAGGTAAGAAATTGTCATGGAGGTGATAAAATTATCACTATTTGCTTATCATATAATTGTATAGTTGGCAAACACAGAGAACGAAGGGAAAAATATTATCAACAATGATAGAATTCAGTAAGGTGACTGAGAATAAAACTGATATTCAGAAATCAATAGCTTTCTTTTATTCAAACAACAAACTGTTATAAATGGGCAAACTGTGGCCTATCGGTTAAATCTGGCACACTGCCCTTTTTTGCAAATAAAGGTGCATTGTAACACAACCATATTCATCCATTTAAGACTTGTCGATGGCTGCTCTTGCACTACACGGGCAACAGAAACTGTCTGGTCCGCAAAGCCTAAAATAGTTACTAAGAGGCCCTTTACAGAAAAGAATTTTGCTAACTCTTGTTTGAGAAGAGAGAGGGGAAGGAAAGATCCCATTTACAATAGGATTTGAAGTGATAATACCTAGAAATAAACTCAAGAAGATGTGCCAAATTTGCTCAAGACAAAGGACATGAAACTTTGAAGACAAACTAATGGAAAAGCATACCATGTTGTTGGATCAAAAAACTCAACATGACAAAATGTGATCTTCCAAAAATTAATGTGTAGATGGAATGTAACCCCAATACTAATATCAATAAGAATTTAAAATATTTATGGCATTCAACAACTCCAGTGCAGATATTCTGGAAAAATACACAAAAATCTAGTAGTGGCAGCTGCTTGTGGGGAGAAAAAATAATGAGAAGGAGAATTTTTAAGGGATATACTTCTTTCCTTTTTGAATTTTGCTTAAACATTACCTATTTACAAAGAATAAAAATAAAAACTTAATTAAAATCTAAGTGAAATGACAGAGAAAATTCCAGGATGGAATTAGAACATATAAGCAGAACAATTATCCCAAATCAATCTGCAAATCAAAGTAATCGCCATCAGAATTTTACTTGAATTTTTGGAAGAACTTGACAAACTCAAGAAAACATGAGCATAGAATAATTTATAGCCTATCAATAACTAAATCAACTCTGACTAAGAGTGGAATTTACCTAAAAAGATTTTAATTTATCCTGCAAAAACATAGTATTTAAAAGAATATAGATTATACATTTTGGGGGGGGGGGCCCTCACATAGAAGTAAATCCTCAAACATAGGAAAATTAGATATATGTATATAAAAGGTTGGGCAAATGAATGGGCAAAATATGGGTTGCTTGCTAAGCACTGTTGGGAAAATTCATTATGATATTGAGAAAAGTAAAAGTGGATCCTGAGCATAAAGTACCCCAGTGTATTAATGATCTAAATGTGAAAGGAGAACTTATAAACTGAACAGAAGGACAAATTGGAAAATAAATTTTAGGCCACCATTGGGAAAAGGCTTACCAAGTAAGAACTAAAACGGATAAGTCATAAGGCAAAAAATAGCAGTATTTCAAAATTAAGCATTCTATTCAACAAAAATTAACAGATAAATGAAAAAATAGCTATTCTGATCAATAAAAATTACCTGACAGATTACAGAACCACGTTATTTTAAAAGATGAAAACAAACAAGTGGCAGATTATAGCATGCATTCTCAGTGGGAGAGACATTGTCTACAAGGTAGCCAAAATTTTTATTGTAGGAGTGACAAAATCTTACTTTTCAATATATAAAGCACAGATACATTCTAGTAAATGTTAGCCCAGATATAGAGAAAGGGAATTCAGTGTACTACTGGTGAGAAAATCATCTGTAGAGTCATTCTGGAAAGCAACCTTATTACTAAAATTAACTATATTTATGCCCCACAATCCCATGCCTAGATGCACACCCTAAAGAAACTCTCAAAAAGTTGGCAAGTGGACCTAAGCCATCATGTAATTTATGGAAGTGGGAGCTTATAGCAACTGGTGCCTATTACCAGAGAAATACCTAAGTAAAAGTCAGTGAATGCATGCTATGGAAATCTATGTAGCAGTTAGAAACAAGTAAATGAATATACATACAAGATATATAAAATTCAAACACATATTTAATTTTAAAACTGTAAGAAGCTGAAGAAAATTTAGGGCCAACAACATTTAGGTAAATTAAAAATATATAACCACATAAAACAATGCTACATTATTTATATGCACACATGCATATTAAAATTGGTGTCAATGGGGAAAGGAAAGCAGAAGTTAGGATCTAGGATAAAGGAGAAAAAACAAGAGGAGTCTTTATGATCCCTACCAGCACTCTATTCTCTTTATTTCTGAGAATAGTGACTATCACCTTCTAATATAATATTTAATTTACTTATTTTGTTTTTTATTTAATATGTGTCTTTACAGCTGGAACATATGGTCCCCAAAGACCTTTGTTTTGTCCAAGGTGTCTCAAACATTAATATACTTTAAAATGCAATACCTGACACATAGTAAATGCTAAAAATTATTAGTTGTGTTATCAATAAATTAACGATGATAATTTGCCCATAATTTGCTTTATCAGATCACTTCTTCTGATCATGCTCAGTTGAAACAGCATGCCTCCTCTTGGTGGACAGATTCCTTAGCTGAACAGATGCTGAAGCATGGCTCCTATATTTCCTGTGATCCAGAAAATGTTGTCAATACCATGTTCTACCAAGAAACCTCTGGTGTCCTAAGCTTTACAAGGATTTTGAGGCACTCAGTCAGGAGCCTTTATATTCATCTTTGGCTATAAGCACTGAATAGAATGACATAGTCCAAACTATCTCCACATCATCATATTGCAATACATTGTCCTTAAGCTAAAATGGCAGTTTTGTGATATATTTTTCATGGTGCTCAGTATGGGTGCTGTACACATCATTGGCCAGGAAATGGGCAAAAATCATTTCTATATCCACAATATAGATAAATATGAATAAAGGCATGAACTAATTGCCATTTCCTTCATCATATTCATATAAAAGTAACTTTTTATGTAAGTCTTCCTTTTCCCTAAGGTAAGAATCAACACTCCTACTTGCATTGTGTATTTTTGGAGGCTAGTCCGACCATAGAAGCTAGATCTGGGCTTTTCTACAATTAATTTTTTGTTTTGTGACTGATGCTATCTGTTAGGATCTCTGAGAAAAGATCTTGAAAAAGGAAGTCTTCATATGCTACGGAAGACAAATTTTCACTTCTTGATTGTAGCTTTCTCTTTAGAAAGCTTTTCTGTTATAGATTTAGCTTCCTCACAAACCAAGCTAAATAAACCTTGTTCTGACAAAGATGACATCTGTTTGGTTGTGGATAAGTAAACTTCTCTAAGTTAGAAAGCAAGGTCATATAATGGACATAGGTCATTCATGGTTGCTTCAAATCAGCTGAAATTTCCTCTTTTTGATAGATCTATGTAAATCAAATTCTTCTAATGTGTCACACAACAAACTTTATTTCTGAAACTCACTTGTTGGTAGGATACAGATAGTTGATTCAAGCATCAGTCAAATGCACCTATGCTGGACTTTGACTCAGAATGGGTTACTGGCAAAGAGGGCACCCATTTTGAAGGTGCTGATGGTAGGAAAAGTGACCTCGTTCTGGGTAAGGTAGCATCAGCAGCCGCCTCACAGCTAAGGGGACCTAGCTGCTTCCACAGCATTTTACCAGAGTTCTTGGAATCCCAGTGTAGAGTCACCTCTGGTGCCCTTTCAAAGAATCTGTGAGCTATAGAATAGTACTCTGTAATAAAAGTGTCTCCAAAAAGAAGGGAAAAATAGAATGAAAACACTGGGTAGTAAAACTATGCAAAGTTAAAGCCCAGAAGATGGCAAGTACTTTTTAAACTTTTAATTGCAACCAATACTAAAATATAAGTAAAGCACTTAATACCAGCTACATAGTAAGCCCTGTATTAGAGGTGGCTATTACTTTAAAAATATTTCACATTGGGACCCAAAACATATGCACCCATGTTTATATAAAGTGAAAACAAAAATATTGTGAAATAATAGTTATCCTTACTACTCTTTCATTCAATTCTAACTTAAAAAAAAAAAGAATACAACACACTAAACAATCCACAATTTAAAAAATACTATCATAGAATGACCACACAGGGTTTAAACAGATTAATAGCACTAGTGCAAACTAGGATAGTTGAGTCACGACTCTAACTTTTACAGGCTAATGACATAGGTAGCAGTTAACTCATGCATTCATTCATTCATTTATTCAAGCATGCTTTCCCCACCAATTATTCTCTAGTGTGCCCTCAGAGACGGAACTAAGGCTTGGTCTAATATGACTATTCTTTTGTTACCATAGAGTCCACCTCTAAAAGAAGGATAGATATACAAAAAAATAAAGAATTGAGAAGCATGGAGCAATGATCAAAAAGGGGATATTTTTATTCATATTATTTTTTCTTATTACAAAAAATAATTCATGATCATTCCACAAAGTTTTCAAAATGGAGATTTAAAAAAAGAAAATCATAAGAATCATTCATTAAACCACAAACTAGAGATAACTACATGCTACATGCAGTAGTCTATGTCCAAGCAGAAGAAACAGTGATTTAATCAGGGGAAGTTTAATATGAAAATTATTAAATTCTGATAGAAGAGTAATTATAGGATATAAAAAAACTTTCATATCCTTTCATATCCAGGTACCCTTGGGCTGGGATAAATTACCCAAAGATGGACAAACTTAGAAGGGGGCTCCCCTCCCGAAGGCTGGAATTTAGACCTCATTGGACAAGATATACTTGCAACCCACTGAAAGACAGAGAATTTCACTGGTGTGCCAAGGTCAGGGCTGGTCTATATTCATGGAACAAGCAGGAAGCAATCCTCCGAAATGCAAAAGAGCCACAGCTGGGAGTGAGGTGTGTAGGTGTGCAGAGGGACTATGGGCACCAACGTCAACCCTCTGGGGCACAGGCGGAGTCAGGCAAGCTGTAGCTTATGACTGGGCACATAACATTCAAAGGGAATGGGGAAACAGATACAACAGAAGGACTAGAGCTCACAGTAACTCTGTTGGGAGGGCCACAGAGTGGGAAAAACCTTGAGAGACAAACCTGGCCTGGGGTTGAATGAGTGAGCAGAGAGAATCAGGGCCCTGATGAGGGCAGAAGAGAGATTCTATAGGCACACCATCTTCAGTTACTTTTATCTAATAAGTATCATTGACATACAAGATCCTATTAGTTTCAGGCATACATGACAGTGATTCAATATTTATACACATTATGAAACAACACAATAAGTCTAGTTACTATCTGTCACTATGTATATAATGCCATTTTCAGTTATTTTAAAGAACTATTTTTTTAAATAATTGTGATGCATCAGAATGCTCACCATAAAAAGAGCTTCTGCTATTAATAATAAATGAATAAATCATGTTCAAAAGCCAAAAAAAGAAAATTAAAAACTTTGAGAGATATGAATGGAGAGATATACTATGTTCATAACAGAAATATCCTATATTGTAAAAATGTCAATTCTCCCCCTATTATTTTATGGATTCATTGCCATGCAAATAAAAATCCTTACATTTTTGGTCAAATTTGACAAGCTTATTCTTTAATGTACAAGATAGTGAAGGGGGGTCTAAATAGCCAAGGCATTCACAAAGAAGAAAAAGAAAGTAGACAGAATTGCACTAACGTATACCCAGGCTTATTATAAACATATAATAATTGGAACAGTGTGGTGATAGTCCTGGGCCAGATAAATAGACAAAAGGAACATAAAAGAAAGTCAAGAAACGGACCCACACATATATGGATACAAAATATGCAGAAATGGCACTGAATATCACTGGGAAAAGGAGGAGTTTTCCATAAATGTTCTGGAAAATTGTGTATACATATGGAAAACGAACGAAAGCAAATATTCAATTCAGACTCCACATAAAAAACAGTTCTATGGATTAAAGACCTAAATGTGAATGGCCCATCACAATTGAAACAATCATAAAGAGTGATGCCCATGCAAAAATGTGTCTTCAGAAGTTAGCCAACAGATTGTCTATCACCAATCAAGAGCCTGACAAATTTCTCAAATCCAGATAGAAAGAACTAAACAGATCAGTCACAAAGACAGCAGAGAAAGGTCCTCAAGGATTTGAAAATGTGACCCTGAGGCAAAATATACCTAAGGGATTCCTGCAGAGACTTTCAGAGCTTGTTTTGAGGACAAACTTATTGAGTTTACGCCCATCCTCTTCGTACAGAGGCTTTCTTAAATATAGATACGCAATACAAATCATTAAGGGCTAGTAAAACAAACAGTAGTATTTGTAGTTACAAGATAAATTTCAACTAAGAACAAGAGATTTCAAATCTGATCAGAAAACCAAAAGATTCCTACTTCTTGGGATGCAAAATGAACTTAGCATTTGAAGCTCAAAGAAAAGAAATCTGTGCTGAGATCCACTAGAAATTAATCCCACCATCTTGTTTGGAAAGACCCCTGAGTGAGAGACTCAAAGGATCTTCATTGGAGCATGCTACTCCGAGTCAAGGTATTGGATCTATGGCACTGAGGAAGTGGTGAATGGATCTCAGTGAGAGTCCACCAAAATTCCCCATGCTTGGTGAACTCCCCAAAGTATCACCAGACAACCTGCTAGTAAAGAAAATCTAAATTTACTAGAAGTGACTGTAGTAAGGGAAAACACCATCTTAGCAAGTTCTTAGCAATGATTTAGAAGGTGGGAGTCAGAAGTGGGATATTTCTATTATATTGGGGTTTTGGCACAAGTGGTTTAGGTAAGGCTTTTGAGTCAGGGGACTGATTAGAATTGTGCAAAGTCTGTGATACGTCTCTTCCAGATTGGTAGACGTAACAAAGCGAAGATCTCGAATTAAATATTGAGCAATTGTCTCAAATTTTTTTGCAAAAGTTTTCTGAAACAAGCAATGATGTTAATTATTACTTTATAGCTTTATCTTTCCTGAGCAAAGTTTTCCTGTGAACAAATAGCCTGGTTTGAGGAAATCATCCTCTCTCTTACATTGCTGTGAAATACAAATTGGTACCAAATTTTGTAGAGCAATTCTGCAGAATGTCAAAAGCTTTAAAATTGGATATGTCTTCTGAACCCAAAATTCCACATCTATAAAGTAATGGGACAATTGTGAAAAGGTATGAACACTAGCTTTTGCTTTGTAGTATTAGTACAATAGTGATAAATGGATATAGTCTAAATATCCATCAATAGGAAATTGAATAAATTACAGGTTATTGATGTAACGGCATACAATATGTCCATTAAACTGATATATACTGTAGAACAATATTTTGGTGTGAATAGTTGCCCACGATATGGTATGAGAATAAAACTAGAATTATAATGTAATATTATTGCTATAAACAAAAAAAAATTATATATGTGTGAATATAAAAGACTCAAAGTATAATCTTTAAACGATTAACAATGGTTATCTCTTACTGGTAGGGGCTATGACAGTCTTTTATTTTGTCTTCTTAATATGTGTTTATATTATCTAAATTTTTGGATTGAGCTTGTGTTACCTTTACCATAAACAAAAAGACAAATTTTGCGTTAAGGAAGAAAACATTTACATGGGTTAACATTTTTACTTTTAAAAATGTATCACTTAGAAAAGCACTATTTCTGTTTTGTGGTTAAAATACTCTCTAGACTTGTTGTGTAATGGCTAGCGAGCTTCAGTCATGCAAGATGAAAAGTTCTAGAGATCTTCCATACAACAATACACATATAGGCTAACATTACCGTGGACACTTAAAATTATGTTAATAGGGTATATTTTGTGTTACATGTTTTTTTAATTATAGTGAGTTCTTTTTAAAAAACTCCCTAGAACTCTAGAATGGGTAAATTTACCCCTATGGCTTTAACAGGAATGACATCTAACTGAAATCAGTTTTAGGGAAATTAGACTTTAATCCAGGAGAGTAGCTAGAGAAGAAAAGAGGGGAAAAAAGAAAGAAAAAATATATATAGGGTATACACGGTGCGAGTGGGCAGAGTTATGTGGTAATAATCAATCAGAGATTAGGCTGTAACTCAAGGCTGTACTCTTGACTCCCATTAGACTGAACTTACTCTTAACTCCCACAAATAACCTTTTCTCCGGTTAAGCTAAATATGAATAGAAATCATAAGCATATGCAGCAAATCTCTAACTCAACCTTTAAATATGTGATTAGTACATGAATATTAACATCAAAAGAGTAATTTCATAGAGTAGGTTTTGTAATGTTAAACTAAATACACTTATCATTTCTTCATAAACATTTATTCCCTAAAGTAATTCCTACACTTTCCTTAGGGCTTGGTATTCCACATATTTCATGAAATAGTATTTAATTTTTCATACTCAGACTGCAGTGCAGTATAGTAATGTATGGAATAAATTTTACTTCTCACATAGTTTTTTTGTTCAGCATACTGATTGCACACTGGAAAAAGATAACTGGTCAACTGAAACTTATGTTTCACATTTTCACAGGAGAAATCTTCTTTCCTGTAATTGGTAATGAAATCCTACAAGACAGCTCTAGAGTAACATTAAACTGACAGATTTGCAATAACAGCAGTTTCATTATAATCATGTCAACACCTATTTCTTCTAAGAGATGTCAATAACTAGGCATCCAGACAATCATCTGCTTTTACTACAGGTGTCTGAATATAAAAGAATATTTATTTTGGGGTGTTTTATAGCTAAAAATATCACTAATCTTATTTCAAAAGTAAAATGCCTTTATTGATTACATGAACATGATAGTTAAATGCTGCTAGTGAATAGACAATCATCTGTTGAGCATCAAGGTGAAAAAGCAAAACTGCTTTAGAATACATTGCACATATTGATCAATTATTCCTGAAAATTGTATTTTATTAAATTATGTTAATTGTCCTTAAATGTCCTCTTGTCTATTATTTAATCTTTTATTTTCTCTCTCAGAAGCTAAGACCTGACAACTGTGTGTTTATGAAAACCAACTTTCCGGTCTCTATTAAATTGATTAGTTCAAGAGTTTCCTGACCTTCAAACATGCAGATCAAACTGATTACAACTGATGACAATTTTTTAAATTAAGCTAAATATAGTACCTGTATTTTTTCATTAGATTTTAAGGATATTCAGAATGTAAGTCTTAAAGATATAGTGCCTGACCTGAATCTATCACAAATATACCATTACATTTCTGCTTATTTCTTCAAAATTTTTAATTTTCCCTCTGTCTAGTAAAGTATTATAGCCCTAGTGATGTCAATTTTTTCTTTTTTTCTTATTAAAAAATTCCAAGGTGATTTTTAGTAACAAAACCCATTATTTCTCATATCTAGCAGTAGCAGAGCTCAGTTTATCAAAACTCTAAAAAGCATGTTTAAAATACTTCTAAAATACACAAATTTATTTTTCCAGATTTAACAGGAAAGATTTTCTTTTCTTCCTTATGGTCAGGAATTAGATAAAGAGTACCTTTAATACATAAAAAGGAGAGAAAACCTTAATCTATTTTCCATAAGGAACAAAGGAATGATTGATCTTTGAAATTTAGGGAAATAATGAGAAAACCAAAATAAGGTCAATTATTTTCCGCACTAACGTTTATGCCATGAAGGTGCTATCGGTGTTCTTCCTCTCATATATCAGGACAGTCTGTTTTCACTAAATGTCACTCTAAACCCACTTAGAGGACCCAAGCTGTTGCCACCTTGGTCTCACTAGCAATAAATAACTCCACACAGCTACACTGGGAGGGTTGTTCTAGCTACTAGCCATGTCTTCTGCCAAAATAAGAAGTCCAATTTGCATGTCCTACATATTTTCACTCATATTTCTTTCACATTTTAGCATATGGAAAATGTAACTAATATAGAGAAAATTAAAGGAAAGAGCATTCTGAATGGAATTACAGCCTGAGGTCAGATTTATTTCTATACTTGAAGCAATTGTGCTTCAGTGACAGACATTATTTGCAACTTTATTACCAGCGATTAAAAGGACATATATAAAAAGCATAGAGCAGAGCACGATCTTAGGGTGCGCTGGACAGAGCTCGACCTCCGGTGTCAGTTAGATCAGAGACTGAGTCCAGTCCCACAAGCTGGGTGATGCTGGGTTAGTTCCTTAGCCTCACAGGGCTTCAGTTTCTCCATCTGGAAACACGGGGAAATCGTTGCACAGGTTGCAGCATTTTGGGTCCCAGGGCAGGCCACCCCAAAACACACCTCAACGGCATAATGATTATTTTGAATTAAAGTTACTTGAAAACTAGCCAGAGCAAGAAGACACTTTGACCCTCTTTTTCCCTTGAAGGCAGGGAAAATATCTCCTATGTGAAGGGTGCCCTGTCTGCACCTGGAGGCTGAGAGAGACATTCTTATCACCAGAGTTAGGGAATTCATGGCCGAGAAGTTTGTATAAAAAACTTTGTTAGCTTTTCACTAATTTACTACCTCAGACCCAAACTCTGCTAAATTCCTCACCAATTAAGCACCCAAACCTAAGGTTTTTTGTCCTGCCAAATCCTCACAAATTTATTGTTTCTTTACGTATAAAGACATAAAAGCTGCCTGCTTTTGGTCACTCTCTGAGCATCATTTTTATGACCTCCTGTGCATATTTATTAAGTGGGGTTTTTTCCTGTCAATCTACCTTGTGTCAATTTGCTATTAGTCCAGCCAGAAGAACCCAAGAGGGGTAAAGGGAAAATTTCCCCCTCCCCAACATGCAATATTTGGTGTAATAACCATGAGGATTAAGTGGGATAACATGAAAGCTGATCACTAAGCTTAGTACATAGTAAGCTCTTAATATGTTATATTTCATTCCTAGGATGACAAAAAAGAAAACATGGTTCAGGTAACGGAAAACATTAA
Organism: Equus asinus; assembly: GCF_041296235.1. Taxonomy (NCBI): domain Eukaryota; kingdom Metazoa; phylum Chordata; class Mammalia; order Perissodactyla; family Equidae; genus Equus; species Equus asinus. The sequence goes on from NC_091812.1 coordinate 43,287,022, forward strand.
TTAATATATATATATAATATAATATATGTATATACTATAATATACATATATACACATATTGCACTGAAAAACAGCAAACTAGCAAACAGATTAACAGAATGAGTTCTTGTTTTATAAGCACACCATCCCTAAATTCTCAGTCATCAATTCTGTTTTGGTTCCTCATTTATTTGAAAAAAGTAATCCGATTAAATTCATCTTCTTTGAACTTAGATTTTTGCAAATGCACACATCTCAGTTTGTGGACTGTAAAGTTTAATGAGGATTAGCTTCATAGCTGAAATTTTTCTTGGGACATTTATTTTCTATTTTCTTTTTTGCAACAATGATATCTAGCAGAACAAGTTTATCTGAACTAGTAACTGTGTCTATTCAGGTCATTGTTTTGGATTTATTTCTTAGAAGAGCATCATGCAGGGTTTCCCATCACTAAATATCATGGAATTTCTCCTACAATACAAGCTGAGCAAGCCAAGCTACTTCTGCCATTTATCAACTTGGATGTCCTAGAGGGAGAAGAATTAGAATGGAGAGCTTAATCCACTTAATGTGAGAAGACTTGACTAAAACCTTATGAGGATCAAACTCAAACTAGATAAAATGAGGATGAAAAATAAAAGGAATTGGTTTTTTTTGTTTACTTTAAAGACTAATATTTGAATAATCTTATATGTGTAAATAAGTAAAAATTACCTTTGAACACATTTTAGAATTCTTTTTGAATAAGTTTTGCCGCAAAGCCATCTCATTTATGTCAGTTATAATAAACAATTTTCAACATGAAAGGGTGTATCTGTAAAATGCTTACTGTGGTTATATATCATCTCTATTTTGATACTATTATAGCTCAGAGTCAGTACAACTGTAGCTTTGTGCTTGGAATGTTGTCCAGCCCAGGGATGTGATGGGTGTCCCGTGTAAGCTGCCCACAAACCCACCCCTGAAAAACTGCTTTCCTTAAAGTTTATCTTGGCAAGCTGGCATCTGCCCACATGGAGTGCTATTACAAATATCTCCATTAAACTTATTACCATATTACTCTAGAGGACATGCCACCACCTTAGATACTGTGCACTTCACGAGCACTCTCAGGAGAAATGCATGGTCTCTGTATCAAAACAGCTTTGCAAATACAAAAGCTAAAATCTTCTAGGGAAGATAAATAATGAAATAGCTGCATGAATTTGGACTTGAGAAGGATTTCTTAAACAAAATACAAAAAGCACCAACCAAAAGAGAGAAGACTGATAAACCAAAGATTAAAATTAAGAAATCTTCTTTATCAAAATACAACATTAAGAGAATGCAAGGGCAATCTATGGAGGGGGAAAAGATAGGTGCGATGTATACAACAAATGAAGGTACATATTCAGAGTATACAAAGAACTTCCACAAATCATTGTCAAAAGTCAGACAAATGTGCAATGGACTTCGACAGCACTTCACAACAAAAAAGAATTCCAAATGGCCATTGACATAAACAAAATGTGGTATATCCACATGATGAAATAATAATGGGTACTCAAAAAGAATGAAGTACTGGTACCTGCTACAACACGATGAACCTCAAAAACATTGTGCTAAATGGAAAAAGCCAGTCACAAAAGACCACATATCGTATGATTTCATTAATATGAAACATCCAGTATAGGAAAATCTGTAGAGTCAGAAATGAAATTAGTGATGTCCAAGGGCTGTGAGTATGGGGAGAAGAATGGGTATGACCGCTAATGGGTAACTGTTTTATTGTGGGGGTGATGATATATTTAAAGTTAAATAGTGATAGTGGTTGCATGACCTATGAATGTACTGAAAACCATTGAATAGTGCTTTAAATGGGTGAACTTTATGTGACGTAAATTATATCTCAATAAAGCTACTAAAAATTAGATGGAATGAAAATTAAAAGTTACAATAAAAATTAGATGGAATGGAAAATAATGTGGTCCAGCACAGCAGTCATAATAAACTAAAATCACAATTAGATATCAGCGTGAACTTTTATACACACATAGTGGTTAAGAAAATTTGGCGGTATCAACTAAAGTTGAACAGACACGTGCCTTCTGACCTAACCTTTTCACTCCAGGTATACAATCACTAATAAGAGTTGGCAACAATATGAAACAACTGGAATTAAAAAGTAGGTCAGGGCTTATTTGTTTGTTAGGGATATGACTTAATTATTAACTAATTCGAAATGTAGGTCAACTGGAATGTTCGGTTGCCACACTTCATACTAGTGGAATAACTTTACTATTCTCAGCGTGATCATATTCCCTTGCAAAGAAAACTAAATATAAATAGGCGTAAAATACAGAAAACATTTCTCATAGAATTCTTTTTTTGGCCTTTTATTTTGAGCCCATGCAAAGTTCATCGCATAATCCTTGTGTAACCGTAACTGTTACTGTCCTGGGGCAGCGGATAAGGCATAGGGCTAACACTGGCAATTTGAAAGCACCCAATCACTGTCTTCTAAAGCTAAATATGAGACACTGGCACTTTCTATTATTTGATCATTAAGACGCTAGGCGTTATTCCTGTATCATGATGGCAGTTCCGTTCGGAAGCCAACAGACAACATTAAGATCCTCTTCAGGATGCAGTTATAGGTCCTAATTACGCTCACTCCCTCTGGACCACTGCCTGGCTAAGTCCCAGCTCCCTCTCTCCTTCTTGGCATGAAATCTGGCCAAGGATCCAATTATCACAATTTTTTTTTGCCTTTTCATTCCTTTTCAGATAACTCCAAAATGATTATCAGGATGTTGAGAAGTTAAAATTGTGCCCCATCTCCTCCTTTTCTATTTCTTACTAAATAGATAGTGAAAGAACCTGGGGAAGAAACATATAAGCAGTTGGGTACGTGCCCTTCATTACTCAAAAGTGGGTTCTCCCTCTCATGTTAATCCCTCTGACATGACACTATAAAACTTTCTGGAAAGCTATCTGGTAACATATATAGACAAAATTAAAATAACCACAGTCTTCGACCCAGTTATTATCCTTAGCGAGATTTCTATCCTCATCTAAGAATCTGAAATGCACACAAATGAACAAAAAGACATTTCTTGTAAGTAGTATTTATAAAAGGACAAAATTGAGGGGCCGGCCTGGTGGCATAGTGGTTAAGTTTGTGCTCCGCTCCAGAGGCCCAGGGTTTGCGCGTTCAGATCCAGGGTGCAAACCTACACATTTCTCATCAAGCCATTCTGTGGCAACAGCCCACAGACAAAAGAGAATAAGAATGGCACTGATGTTAGCTCAGCAACAACCTTCTTCAAGCAAAAAGAGGAAGATTGACAATGGCTGTTAGCACAGGGTCAATCTTCCTCACCAAAAAAAATAAAAATAAAAAAGGACAAAATTATATCAAAATCTAAAACATTATGGTAAATGCATAATTAAATAACAGAGTCAATTTTAATAATATAAAAAATTCTTATGATATAACATAGAGAAAAACTACAGGGCATGAAATTATAAATATATATATACACACAGACATATATACATATATATAACATCACTGTATTAAAAATGAGGTAAGAAAATGATAAATATTGTACCTCATGATTGCTTGGTGCTTTTGATTCTTAGATTTCAAAATTTCTAAGAGAAAACCCTGGGAAAATAATGTAAATTTGATCATTCTAGATGCTGACAATGATTTTCATTGTTTCCTCACTAGCTATAGGATAAAAAGTCAACTCCTTAGCAGTAGATAGAAGACCTCTGACAGTGCGACTATTCCTTATTGCTGTAGTGTCACTATTACTATTATTTTTCATGAGTTTAACTCATGCTGTAGATAATCTGAACATTAAGCTATATGCTGATCCTTCTTCCTTAAAATTTGTTTATCCTGTATAGCTCTCCAAACTCTTACTCATTCTTTTTTTTCTTTTTTTTTGAGGAAGATTAGCCCTGAGCTAAGTACCGCCAGTCCTCCTCTTGTTGCTGAGGAAGACTGGCCCTGAGTTAACATCGTGCCCATCCTCTACTTTATATGTGGGACGCCTACCACGGCATGGTGTGCCAAGCAGTGCCATGTCCGCACCCGGGATCCGGACCGGCAAACCCCGGGCTGCCGAGAAGCGGAACGTGTGAACTTAACCGCTGCGCCACCGGGCTAGCCCCTTACTTATTCTTCCTGAGCCAGTCCATACAACTTTCCAATGTTAGAATGAGCTACATTTGGATAACATTTCTGTTCTATTGAATCCAGTCATAGCACTTCTCCGGTTTTGTACCACGCATGAATGTGATTAGAATATAATTAACAATTTCATTCAAATAATTGAAAAGGGTGGGTCCCTATGTCAGGCATTGTTTAACTCCCCATTCATCAAGCCAATATTTTTAGTCAGTTAAGCAGGAATTTCTCTATCTTTCCTATCATTCATCCAGTATTGCTCCATCCTCTCCACAAAATCCCAGACCAGACTTCTTAAAGACTTGCTATAATCTAGATACACTCTTTCGACTATATACCTCTATTCTACCTGCTGAACTAATAACTTTCTAAAAGAACTGAACAAGGTTATTTATTGACATTTTTCATTGTCAAAGATTGTATTTTGGTTTTCAGTAGTCTATTTCTTTCTAAATGGTTTTCCAAAATAATATTATTGCTGATATATTAGTTCTAATAGCAACAACTTTAATATAACAAATGTCCACAATATACTAGCACTTTTGACAGTCACATTATCTAGTTTTTAATCTCCTCAACACCATTCTAAGTTAAAAAGTAATTGTTTCTGTTTTTTAAAAAAACTTTGAAGCTTAAAGGATTTAACTTATTTAAGGACATGTGGTCAGAAATGATCTGGTCCAGGATCCAAATGCAGGTTTGTCTGGCTCCAAAATGCACATCTCTGTACCAAACTACATAAACTGTTAATGCAATGATGTCAAACACATCACTTTACTTTATTTGCACTATTATTATTTTTTAGCTTATCTTGGAACAATAGATTAGAGTCAAAACAGAAGATAGAAGTCAATTAAGCTTTTAAAGTTATAAAAAATGACAGAAGAATTTTTTCTCCATCCCTACGGAAGATAATCTAATAAACAAAAGAGCACTTGAATTAGAACAAAAGCAGCACTGAAGAAGAATAAACAGTCTTCTGATTATAATAGTGAGAATAGGCTAGCAAGAGATGTCCTGAATTACTTGTCCTTGGGGACCAGTTAAATAGGACAGAAAGCCATCTGTTTGTACAGTGTGGGCACTCACTTGCACCACATTAGAAGAACTGAACCATATGATCTCATGAATTACTTCTGGTAATATGGTCCCATTCCAGTGACATTCATCTCTTCCATGTCTAAATTGCTTCTTCAAGAGAAAGATGACACAGCCAAAGATTTTCTTAGTAAGCTATGCACACTGTCAAGTATATGAGGAGGTTTTGGCTAAAATAAATAAAATTATGGATATTTTCAGTGTACTTTTTGATATTTAAGAACCTTAGCTCTCTGTCTAGAGTCAAAACTAGTTAGAAATAAATTTTGTGCAAAATCCACTCATAACAATCAAATACCATTTGTCAGCCAATATTTACCAAAATTTGGTTGATATTTTAAGGTTAATGCTATGTTAAAGAAAATATATTTATTTTCTCATAATAATGGGTCCATGCTTTTAGTTCTACCTAAGGTTCACAAATCCCAGTAAGTGTATAGAGAAAGTAGTAAACTCGCTAGATAATGAAAAACACTCATTGCAATACTGCAAATCTGGGGGAGAGTGGCATTTCCAACTTGATACAAGATTAATTTCTAGTTAACCAGTAATTCTGTATGACAGATTGAAGAAAGACCAAAATGAAGAAATGGTTCATGCCCCTAGTGAAAAATCTTGTGGTTGGAAACAAATGTGTGAATATACTGACTTCCAGTAATATAAATAACAATACTTAACAATCAATATTAATTAACGGAAAATAATGAATGGTTGGATTTCATTTTTCTCCTTTTTTCTTCAATTACTAATGGACAAGTCAAACCTATTCTCTAAGAATAAAACACAAAAAAGGGCTTTAAACTTATTTAATAAACAATTGCATTGAAAAGATCAATTATCTAATACCATGGAAAATTAAATTAATGCAGTTCCATTAACATCGAGGGCCTTTGGAATCTTAAACCTTTTGCTTGGTGCTTGAAATATGCTATATATTTAATTTTTTGAACAATATAATCGTTTGGCATTATTATCTTCACTTTAAGTTGAGAAATCGAACTTAGGAAATAGACTTACTCGCTCACATTCACTCAACTAGAATTGGAAAAGACAGCGTTTGAACCGTGATCCATATGTCTCCAAACAACGTGGCCTCAGGAAAAAGAGGCTGAATGTGAATTTTAAATTATTTTAAAATGCAACATATTTACGTAGTAATATTCTCAAACATATACATAAATGAGACGTCTACAATTACTTTATTATGTTCGCATAATGTCCCCTTTGCCTCTTAAATATTCAGTAATGACTGCCTGTGTCTCCTGTGAATGCTTTCAAGGTTGGTTGGTCGTCTTGTTTTCCCGGGTTTTTGGTGCAAAATGAGGGAGGGAGTGAGTTCCACCCCTGACTGGGGATCGTGTACCACCAAGTGGGCATGCGCAGGACTCTGAGGCAATTCATATGCAGGACTCAGCGGGTAGTGACTGGATTTTTAAGCCGGAGATGACCGTTAAATTCCAACTGCTGCGCTACCACACAAGCACACGTAAACAGACATCTTCGGAAAACAATGGAACAAAAAATTGAGGTTTTAGGCAGTCTCAGCTAGATCCTCTCCGTTATGGGGAGACCACAGAGAACTCTTTGCAAGTTCTGCATTAAACCTAATAGAACACAAACTATTTTTCAAGTTTGAGAATTAGTATGTATGTCATTGCGCTCAAACCAAGGCAATAATAGTTCTAATGAAAAGAAAATGCTATCTAATCTAGGTTGCATTTCAAATACTCCAGATTTATCAGAAAAATTATATCCTAAAGTAATTATAGATAAGAAGCCAATAACAAAGTATTTCATCTGGTTGGCACAAAGAATACACTGCAAATAGTACAAAGTTATTTGTTTCAAAATAATAAATGAAAGAATAAATAAACTCTTACTATAAGGAAAAATTCTTCACAATCCCTCCACCAAACCTTTATCACTATAGATGGCACTTATATTTAGAAGAAAGAAATCACACAGGTTAGTGTTATTTTTCTTGGATTGGAAGAAAATTTAGCAGACCCTTAATGTTCCAAGCTGTTAACTTTGATTTCATATGTCGATGAATATAATCCATAACCAATTTATAAATGAAAATTTGGGTGAGTTTATTCTGAGCTAAAATGTGAGGACCATGGCCCAGGGCCTTTCTTCCCGAAGGAAGAAAGGGCACCAAAGAAGTGAGGTATACAGAGTGGTTATATACCCCCAAACAGGATGTTTCACATATGATTGAAACGTCCCTTTTACAATAGTAGCAAGACTGCTCTGTTGGCACAGCGATTGATGGACACAGCAGGTAGGTCTGCTGTCTCAGTGAACACAGCAGGGTGGCAGTTCTGTTGTCTTGAGCTGGGTGGTCACAGGTGAGCTGGGTGGTCAAAGGCGAGGGCAGCAATCAGTTCCTAGCCTAAGCAAAGATGCTTATCCTTAACGAAATGCCAATGTAGGGGGAAGCTGCACCTTTATCTTAAGGCCATTTGTTCTTGCCATAGTAAATGTTTAAAGCAGATATACAATGCTCAATGGCCACAATCAGGCCCTTTTGGAAAAAACAAAGTCAGGCTGCATTAGGTTTACACCAAGTGGCTTCCTCATATACCCAAATATATACTATTGCTTGCCATTTCTATTTGTCACATATACTAAAATCTGAAACTCCTATCACTAGGAAAGCATTTGATTGTAAAACACTTGTGGGTTAGATTGAATTTAGTTAACTTCTTCCCAATTTTCTTTTCTTTGATAGTGAAGTCAGTAACCTCTTGTCTACAGATATACCAAGAAGCTGGCACTTCCCGGCATTTTGGAACTCGGAATTTAACAAAACAAATAAAAAGGTTATAGGTTTCTAATGCATAGATTTCTTAAATTAGTTTTCATTCATTTCTCCACTTTATTTAGCAAGTCAAAGCACAATAATAAACAGGCTATCATCAAATCATAATGCCTTACTGTTGGCAAGTACCCAGTGCAGGGCTGGTTTGTATTTTTCTTTTCTTCCCTTTTCTTTTCTTTTCTTTTCCTTTCCTTTAGGGAGCAGTGTGCTTGTTCCTCATAAAAATACACCTTTGTAGCATGTCCAGCTCTGGGGATTCAGGTATTTGCAATAGTCATTTATGATTATAAGTTTGAAAAGAGTTTCAGAGACTTTCTGTGCTCTTGACTTACTAGTTTTCTATTAAAACTTTACTTTTGATGTGTAAAGCATTCCTTATATCTTATAAATCACCTCCTAAAATCTGTTTAATTTATTTAATCAGTGATTAGTATTCCAAGTTGGAGGTAAGGACAGAGAGACAGTGGGGACAAGCGTTCATGGAGCACTTTCTATCATGTCTGGCCAAGGGCAGGGGTTTGGGTCCTGGTAGATGCCCAAAGCTCAGTTGTTTTCGGCCAATTAACTTTTTATTGCATTAAATCCTTCCTTTTAAATGGTAAATATTGATATTGACAGGTAATCTGTAGATAAAGATTATTTTAAAAGAAGTGTATCCATATCTAATCATTCCCTTAGTAAAATTATTTTTGAATATTTATTTACTTAAAGTTTTTAAACGTTGTAAGAGGTATAAAAATGAAATGGTATGTAAGAATTTTGAGGAACTATAAAAAATATTTAAAGAATGGCTAAACTAAAGTGAAACTAGTCACAAGAAGAACAGAGAAATTTAAAAAAGTGGGGGAGGAAGATATTGAGAAAAAGAAAGAAATATTGTAGGAAGAGCAGATACGAAAAATCATGTTTTCCGCTGCTCCTTTGAGCACTATCACAGCTGCTACTCTATACTTACGTATGAGATGATTTTTATAATTTTATTAATGTCCGTCTTTTCTATCAGACTGTAAGTTTCATTAATGTAGGGACAATGTCAGTTTTTACTTGCTATTTTGTATCCCAAGCCTAGCACTGTTGTCCGCATGTGATAATTCTTCAATATAAGGTTTTTAGACCCATGACAGAGAAGCACCACAATGCTCAATATTTGAGGCAATTGTAAAATACAGATAAAAAAAAGACATTAAGATTTCAAAGGACGAAATTGCCTGAATGGGTATTTATTTCTCTTCTTTGTATCTGAAGGATAACTTTGCTGGATACGGTTTTCTTGGCTGAATGTTTTCATCTTTCAATGCTTTGAATGGTTCATTCTACTCTGTCCTGGCCTGTAGAGTTTTTGCTGAGAAATCTGCTGAAAGCCTAATGGGGGTTCAAAGGTAGGTTATTGTTTTTGAATCCCCTAGCTTCCTTTAATATTATTTCTTTGTCATTGATTTTGACAGTTTTATTATCATGTGCCTTGGAGAAAGTCTTTTTACATTGAGGTAATTGGGTGTTTTATTAGCTTCATGGATTTGTAAGTCTGGTTCTTTCCCAAAGTTTTGGAAGTTACCAGCTATTATTTCTTTATGTAAGCTCTCTGCTCCCTCTCTCTTTCTTCCCCTTCTGGGATATCCGTTATCTTTATGCTGCCCTTTCTAATGGAGTCAGATAATTCTCATAGGATTTCTACATTTTTAAAAAATCTTAGCTCTCTCTCCTCTTCTATCTGTATTGTTTCTAGATTTCTATCTTTGAGCTTACTAATTCTGTCTTCCATATTGTCTGCACTATTTCCAGTGTTTTCTAATGCATTCTTCTTCTCATTTATTGAGCTCTTCATCTCCAGAATTTCTGTTTCTTTTTTAGAGTTTCAATCTCTTTGGTAAAGTATTTCTTCTGTTCATAAATTTTATTCTTCTGCTCATTGAAGTGTCTGTCTGAGTTTTCTTGTAGCTCCCTGAATTCCTTCATGACTGCTATTTTGAATTCTTTATCAGTTAGATCACAATTTTCCATAACGTTATGTTTGCATTCTGGAGAATTGGTATTTTTTGTATGTGTTGTCATGTTCCTGTAGCTTTCCATGGTGCTTGATGATTCCTCTGCTGGTGAATTTGTCATAGTGAACACTTTTCTTGTTTAGGTATAGCTTTCTTTGTTTTGATTCTGACTGTTGAACCAATTGGTGAATAGAGGCCTTTCTTTTGTTTGTTTGAACCAGTTAGTGAATAGAGGAGTGCTATAGCACCCATTGTTGATTTCTCTTACCTGAGCTGCCTCTGGCTATATTTGAGAATTGGCACTTTGCACCCTCCACCATCTCTGTTAGGGGTGTCACCAGTAACCCAGTGATTGTTACTTGTACCTCAGAAAGTCACTGACTCCTTACTGTTGCCAGTGTTGCTGGAGTCACTAGCTTTGCCACTACAGGCACAGAGATGGTGGACACTCCTGCCATGTCTGGCATCAGCTGGGTTGCAAGCATTGCAGTCATAGTTGGGTGAGGGGGGTAGGAGGATGGAGATGGATTCGGGTTCTTGGGGCACTGGCTTCACTGTTGTCTGATTCCTTGTGGCCACAGGCACTGCTGGGGTCAGGAGCCTGGAGTCATGTGTACGTCTCCATTACTGCTGCCAGTTTCTCTGGGGCTGAGGCCACTGGCTTAGCTGCTGCAGCAGGGGCTTAGGATCATGAGCATTGCCTTTGCTGTTCCCCCAGTTCACTTTCTCTATGTGCTCCAATCGACCCACCTTCATTTGTAGTAATATGTGGACTTCTCTGGCATCCTGGTGTGTGGGCAATGTTGCCTTTATTGAGTTATGGATGTTTTGCTTATTGTAGATTGAAGGAGAGAGACCAAAGGAGCATCTCATGATGCTATGATGATGATGCCATTCTCTAAATGTACTTTTTATCTATTGTCTTTTCTTCCTTGAGGACAAACAGATCTTCATTTTGGTACTCTCACAATATCTACCCAATTGTCTTATACATAATAGGTCTCAATTAATATTTTTTAAATTAATGACCTGTTAAATGGAGACTTTACCGGTGTGTGAGAGGAACCAAGTCCATACTGTCATTTTCTCAATCCATCAGAACATGCGTTAGTCTCTTAACTTTTCTCCTTTATTTAAAGTCTATCATTTGTGAATTAAGAATTTGAATTTTAAACACTTTCATGATTACTTAGAAAGTTATATGGAATCTTTTTAACCAATTAAACGGCAATAAGACAATCTTCTTTGTAACATGAAAAAAAGTTACATATCAAACAATATTCACACAATGAATGGATCATTGATGAGATATTTTAAAGTCATGAAAAATTTGCTGTAGAAATATCTTTAATGGTGTAGAAATTATCTAACACATATTTTAAGGATGAACTGATTTTCCAATAGTATGCATGATATAATCCAAATTTTTTAAAGAAAAACATATGATTGAAATATATAGAAAAGCATGCATCAAAAAACACATAGATTCTAAACGTTAGATTACGTGTAATGTCTGTTTTCTTATTCTGTGTCTTTAAAATTTTCTACAGTGATCAAATACTACTATTGGTAATTAAAAATTACTAATTGCTATTTAAAATATAATTTGTTTTCATTTTAGTTTGAAAAGTCTTTCTCACACATGGGACACAGCCCAATACCTGGAGACTGTCCTTTGCTATTTAAGTGATTCATTCTGTGCATAGGAAATATTACCTGTCTCTCTTCAGCCACTATTGGATGTAGTTTTTCTATAGATATTTTTTAGTTTAGTTGGTTTATATTATTATTCCAGTCTTCCTTATCCTAGTTGTTTTATTAGTTATTGAAATCATGATATTGATATCTTTAATTATTAATATTGAATGGATTATTTTTCCTTTCAATTTTTTCAGTGTTTACTTTATGCATTTTGGGGCTCTGTTGTTAGGTGCATATATTTTATAGTTGATATATTTTCTTAGTGGGTTGATCCCTTCATCATTAGGGAAAGAATGTTGCTCCCACTTCACACATGAGGAAACTAAATCTCAGAAAGTCTAAGTAATTTGCCAAAGCTGCAATTCCAATTTTGATGTTTAGTTTACAAAGTCGGTGTTCTTTGCACTTCTCCATGTCTTCCAATAAGAAATCCTACATTCACTTATCACACTTCACTATGCAAACCATTAATTGCATATACCAAATCCAATGGCCATAAATCATTCTATGTGACTTCTGACTTTGAGAATTACTGATATATTTAGACCTTTGTTTTCTAAAAACTTGGGAGCATAACAAGAAAATATTCACTCTGGAAATAATACATTGCATCACAAAATTAAATTTTATTCTTATGTCATCTACACTGTTTCCGTATATTTCACTTAAAAAAACAAGGGATAGCCTCAACAAGTTATAAATGACAAAAGGAATCTGGCTTTACAGATGAGAAATGAGATATGAACTAAGTTGAAAAATGAAACAAAAAAAGGAGAGAAACATTTTGACTTGAAATGAATATACTTTTTTAATCCTGAATTAGAATTATATGATATAAATTTACTTCCTAAGAGTTCTTTTGCATCAATCTCTTTTGTAACAAAAGATATCTGATGTGATTAAGTACATAGTTATTTCTATATTTAACTGTGCTTTTTTTCCCCTTATAATTCAAGAGACTTGTTACTCCATTTTATGGGTATATTTAAAAACCACTTCAGTTAGCACTTCACCTCATTGAATTGTTTGAGGTTGGTTAATTAAAATGTCCTTGAGATATGGGGTCTGTAAATGGTAATGTCATATAACGTTCACTAGAGCAGTCCTATTGTGGATAACCCAGTCGAAGTAATTTCTGTAGACAAGTGTCTTGCTCACATGTATGGAACTCTCTCTACCTACTTAGGCAGCTTTTCTATAATTTAGTTTTATGACTTTCAGTTTCAATTGGATTTTATAGGCTTAATGGCTTGGGAAATGATTATGGGTAACAATAATTCAGAATTGACCTTTCAGAGTTATCTCCTTTTTGATTGGTTTAGCTAGCAATGCCTCTAATTGAATTTGTCAGCAACAAAAATATGTGCACTCCCAGCTGCTGACTTACATTTTATAATCATTGTTATTATGTTAGATAAATATTTAAGTAGTTAAGAAAACCATGGCACTAGAACAAAGTCATCCACAGTAACACAAAGTCAATGTGTCTATGTGAAAATATTTCACGCTCAAATTAATCACGCTTCTTTGTGTTAGAAACCCTTTGGGAACTATTAAAAATGAAATTGCAATTAACTGACAGCTGAGTACTGAGGTTGCATAGGACATAGTAGAAATATAAAGGCAATTCGATTTTTTTATATGGATACTAAAGAAGTAGAAGTCAATCCAGCTGCAACTGAAATGAGGATCACTGTGAGATATAATTTCTGTGCACGCAAAGCAGTTAATACAATGCCAGGCATTTTACAAACACTGTGCCTTTTAATACCCACTAACTTCTATGAGGTACACACTACTATTATATATTTGAGTCCATTTTATAGATAAGAAACTGAGGCAGCGAAAGGTTAGGATATTGCTTAAGTACCTTGACACTGCCATTAAGTAGTAGAGGAAAGCATTTTTTTTCCCCTTAGATATTTGATTCTGCAGCCCAGATATCTTAATCACATGTCACACTAGAACAAAACGGTTATTCCACTAATTGTAAGCTTTTTGCCTCTCTTCTCTTTTCTACCAATATTAAGTAATATAAGTTTTCAGAAGAGGGAAGTTTCTGGAAGGAAAAGAAAAATTCCACAGAGGAATTGGTAAAGAGCTTGCTGTAATGGGAAGATACATGATTTGGATAGGCAGATGAAGAAATTAAGAGCATTCTAAATAAGGAAGAGATTATGGTGATGGAAAATTTGGAGGAAAGACTAAGCTTTCATGTTTCTGAGAGATTGAGGAGACTGAAATTAGGGAAGTTTGTAGGGAGATATAGGAGATAAAGCTGGAGAGACAAGGCAAGCCCAGTGCATAAAATGCCTTGAAAAACTAGGCAGAATATATTAGCTTTGACTTGGGAAAATACAGATTTCTGAGACCAGTTAGTATTAATAGGATAAATTAATGGAAGGGAAAGATTGCATTCAGATTTCAATAAAGTTATTTAACCTTTTTTAAATTTCAATTTTCCTCATCTGCAAAATGGTGAAAATAATATGTACCTCAAAGGACTACTGTGAGCATTAAATGAAATAATGTATAAAGCACATAGTGGAGTGTCTGAAGCACTAAGTGATTTATAAGAGGTGTCTGCTAAAATTATTACTTTAATAGTAGGAATAATAGAAGAAAAAGAGGAGGAAGAGGAAGAGTGGAGTAGTGGGAGGGGGGAGCTCAACAGTGGCCAACTGCAGCTGCCATTATCACAGAATCTTGTAAAATTTACCTTCTCTGGTGGGACTTAGGAACTGACTTGGCTTTATAATGTAAAATATTACAAGGTTCTTTCAAAACATTTCATCCCCAGGGGCCGACCCCATGGCTGAGTGGTTAAGTTCACGAGCTCCGCTGCAGACGGCCCAGAGTTTCATCGGTTTGAATCCTGGGCGAGAACATGGCACCACTCATCGAGCCATGCTGAGGTAGCATCCCACACACCACAACTAGAAGGACCCACAACTAAGAATACACAACTATGTACCTGGGGTCTTTGGGGAGAAAAAGGAAAAAAGATAAAATCTTTAAAAAAAACACCTTTCATCCCCAGGTTGCTCCTAAGCAAAATTTAGAAGTCCTGCTATCTTGCTCTCAAGATTTCATACTGTGTGTGTCTCATATACCTCTCTAATTGCCTGTTGACTGGTATTGTCCCCTCTACATGGCAGTCACTTGAATCTGCCTCTCCTGAGTGAGGCACCAGTCTGCAGTCACCTCCATCCACCTGTGTCTGTGCTCGTCCCTCAGAACCTTGTTACATACTTGCTATCAACTTGAATTAAGGGATACGTAGTTGATAAAGTCTTAGTGTAATCTGCCAAAATGTGGATGCAATTTTGGATGCTTTATAGATAAACACTTTATGTTATAATTATTTTCTTCATTTCAACAAGAATTAGAAAAATGGTTATTTTTAAGTGTGTTAAGGATATTGAAGTTTCTTTTAAACACATTTATTTATACTAATCCATTTAGAATAATGAGTTATAACCATTTGAATAAAACAGAAATCTGTGTATCTAAATAGATATGGATAGATGATAGATAGATACACAGATAGATAGATGGATAGTTAGATAGGAGGGTTTTTCCTCAGTAGAATTTCAAGTAATAAGCATAGAAGAAATAATGGAGTTTTAAAATCATCAGTGGAGGCTACAAGCAGTGGATGAAAATTTGAGAAAGAACAGGATATTTACAAAGTCTCAAAGAATCTCTCTATAAAATACTCATTAATTATGAAAAGAAAATTGTAAGTTTTAAATGGAGAGAACTGTAGACTGTTTCTAGGTTGGTTTGTTTCTAGTGCAAATATTGCTGTTAGGAACGTTATTGGAAATGACTCTCTCTTGCGCATTTATAAGTATTTCTTTAGGATATATTCCTAGAAGTGGACATTTTGTGTCATGGGTTACGCACATCTTTAGCATAATGAGAAAAATACCAAATTATTTCCCAACTGATTGTCCCAATCTACAGTCCCACCAGCAAGGTGGATATAAGTTCCCATTCTTACACATCTTCGTTAACAATTAGTAAGGATGCCATATTTTTTAGTTTTGTCAATCTGGTGGGCACAGAAATATCTCTATTATGTTTTGATTTGTATTTATCTTATTTATCAAATTCCTGCTCATGACTTTGTCTGTTTTTCTGGTGGCTTATCTTTTTGCTTATCAATTTTCAGGAGTCTTTGTTGTATGTTGTGTTGTTTGTAAGTTATATGTGTTGAATAAAGATTTTTGCACCACTTTTTATTTTCTCTATAGAGTATGGAGGCTTTTTACAAGGAGGTGTTTCCATTCCATTACTATAAAATTTATCAATCTTTTCCTTCATGGATTGTACTTTATTTTTCAAAATCTTATTTTAGAATCCTACATATCCTAATGATAAAGAGATTTTTCTTTTATTTTCTTCAAAAAGTTTTGAAGCCTTGCTTTAGGTTTAAGTCTTTAATCCATCTAGACTGGATGGTATGAGGTAGGAAGCCAATTTTATTTTTTCCATATGGAAAAACGATTATCCTAGGTCATTTATTAAATAAACCATCCTTTCTCCACCAACCTGCACCCCTCTCAATTTTTAAAGGTCAAGTGTCCGTATATGTGAGTCTGTTTCTGGACTCTATTCTGTTCCTTGGCCTATTTGTGTAATTCTAAGCCAATGACACATTTTCTTGATTGTTATAACATTTCACTAAGTTTTGATATTTAGGAGAATTAATCTTTCAAGAATGTCTTGCCTGTATATAGATCTACCTATTATAAGTAAATGGCTTGATGAAATTTCTCCAATCGAATATCCTCATGTTGTAAGCAGCACTGAGAGGAAGACACAGAGCATTGGCAGCTCCCCAGAAGCCTCCGCCACAATACTCTCTAGCTGCTACCATCCACCCAAGTGGAACTACCATCTTGAATCTTAACTGTGTAAGTTAGCTTTACTTCTTGTCTTTTTCTGACTTTTTCATTTTAAATAAATTCCATTATCAGGTTGTCAACTCCCCCACATCCCACTCCACATCTCCATAAAAACAGCAAGAAAAAGAAGGAGGAAGAGGAGGAGAAAGAGGAAGGGGAGAAGAAAAAGAAAAGACAGGAGGGAGGAGAGGGGAAGGGAAGATAAAGAGCAAGAGGAGGAGGAGAAAGGAAAAGGAGGAAAGGAAGAAAAAAAAGAGAATAAAACTTCTTGGGATTTAAAGATGTAGACTGGGATTTTTTTCCTTCTGGTTCTTTCACGTGGTCCAAAAGATCTGAAGCTGTAGGTCATCAGGTATAGGCGTATATTCTCAGCTTATCTGCCAGCTTCAGAGCTTCTGTATCTTTCTAGATCTATGCCTCCTTATAAATTTCACATTATGTGACTAAAATATCAGACAAAATGTTTATATTGGTAAGCTTTGGAAATGTTTATTATCACAAACACAACTAGTCTGCTAAAATAACTTATTTATGAGTTTCGCTTCCAATATATACATAGGTAATATGCACAATCATTTAGGGGCATTTTTATACAAAAATATTTGGTTTAACAAAAGTTTTTGAAGTATCTAATAAGTTCCTTAAAGGAAGTATTATTTGAATATATTTAACCTATAAGCCTGGTTTTACTCCTAATCACAGATGTCTCTCAGTAAAATTTTCTAAGGGATAAGATTTAAACTAGAAACTAAAAGGTTGGTGAATTTAAAAAATGAAAGTGTGAAATTTCTGATAGAGTCTGTTTTTCCCTTCAAATTTTTAACCTGTAGGATGGGAAAAACAATAGTACCTTGTTCCTGGTATCATTGTGAGTTAATGCATATAAAGTTTAACGGATATAAGGGGTTTATAACAACATTTGACACAATAATTTTGACTTTATTATATTGAATTCAGCTTCAGATGTTGAATATAAAGACTAAAGTTATAATCATCTTAATTTTGTCATTTGAAGAAGTTAAAGACTTATTGCTAACAAGAATAAATACTTCCTACTTGGAAAGAGGAACCATTTTATATTCAAATATCAAAAAGAATGCTTACTTTATTTGGACTTTTCTCACTTAAAATGAACCAACAATTTTGGTTAAACACAATACAATCTCCTAATTTAGATGCATATCCATATCGTTTGTTTTCACATTTATTATTCCCCAAGAATATTCTGAGAAATAGATGCTAGTCACTTAATATCGATATGACTGAAGAATCCTATGATTTTCGTCACCCCTACCCACTTACGAATCCCTAAATTTATCTGAAAACTTTTTTTTTTAAAGATTGGCACCTGAGGTAACAACAGTTACCAATCTTCTTCTTTTTTTTTCTGCTTTTTCTCCCCAAATCCCCCAAGTACATAGTTGTATAATTTAGTTGTGGGTCCTTCTAGCTGTGACATGTGGGATGCCACTTCAGCGTGGCCTGATGCGTGCTGCCATGTCTGTGCCCAGGATCTGAACCAGCGAAAGCCTGGGCTGCCGAAGCAGAGCGCATGGACTTAACCACTCGGCCACGGGGCCTGCCTCTATCTGAAAACTCTTAATCATCCTCTCTATTGCAAGTATTATCCCTTCTGTGAAGTTTTACTAGACTTACACACATCAGTATGGTTCTTCTAAACTGTAAACCACAGCAATTTGTTTATGCCCCTTATATCAAAGATTGCTGAGTGTTTATCTACTGGCCACTGGCCTTCCATAAACACGTGTTCCTTCCTGATAGATTGACCTCTCATTATAGAATATGAAAATCTGAGATATTTAATTGTAACTCTGCTTTCCAAATGTAATCAGTGGCACTTGATAGAGTCTGCAGGAAGGTTTCTGAAGAAAGTGTCAGGCATTAGAAAATCAGGCATTCACAGATGGTCATCTTGTGACCTTGAAAGAGTAAACTTGAGAATGAAAGCTTATGGACTCAAGAAGGCAGAGCTACAAGAAGGAATTTTCCTCGATCTTCCATGATGTGTGTGTCACAGAATAAACCAAACCCGGAAATGTGTACTTCCTTAACTTGCTATGTTTGATGATATCCCTATTGTTTAGGGCAATTTTGGGCTCATGTCTCATACTTGTTTCTGATGTGTTGCTCTTATACATAGCATCCTAATCTATTGACCTGTCTAGTACACAATGAATAAGTGTTTGCTGAATGAAAGCAACAGAGAATTACTTCCCCTCTATATCTAGATGCTACCTGACAAGAATATTGCGACCTACTTCAGGAAATAACTGGAAGGGAAATAAGGCCAAGGGCACTTGTCTTGCACAGATTAAAACCACCTTACAAAAGTTTTACACACTGGGTATTTCATTTTAAACTATAGGTAAAATCGTTAAACTAATTTATTGCAGTTTATGTAGATTGGGCATCAGTTCAGATTTACATTGACTAAGTTTTGTTTTAGCCACTAGAATGAATAAAATGCAATAAACTAGACCCAAATGGCCAATTCCCATTTCAGAAATGATTTTTTCCATTAATTGTTTTCCTGTTCTCAATAATTCACTATTATAGAGCAGAAAGCCCGTTGAATTATATAGTTTTAATTAGGTTGTTCCTTTAACATGTTTTATGCCTCAGTATTTTTTTATGCCTGCAAAAAAATCTGATACTGGCTCTACATAAAGCTGTTCTTGTATGCAATTGTGTTTTGCCTCAGAAAATAATATTGTACTAAAAGTGTTTACTCTTTGACCAAATTTTAAAAGCTAAAATAAAATGGAAACAATATTGTTATATATTTATTTATACAAGAAGTTCCTCCATTAAAGATTGCTTGCAGATTAAAGGTTTTGTAAAGATTAATCAACAGCAAACAAAGCCTCAACATATTTTTGTAAATCATTAAGTATGTATAGATATATCGCTGTTATGACTAATCCAATTAAGACTAATAATTTTGAATGCAGAGTAGATAATATACATGGTTCCAAAGTTTTCTTCAGAGATCAAAAACCACAGTATTTCCAAAGTTCTTCATCACCTTAAGGATTTTGAATATCTACAGAAGTCAATAATCTATGCATTGGCCCCATTAAAAGGAGGATTCTCAAAAATCTCATCTCTTGGTTTCCATGTAGAACCCAAGCCACACTGCAGCTACATTCCATTCTTCCTACAAACTTGTCCAGTAAAGGCGATTTTGAGGTTTCCACTGGGCAAGGGCCTGAGCCTCTCCAGCTGTGCCATAGACACGTGTGCCTGTGTAACAGGGTATCATACACCTGAAAGCAAAGACTTCTTGCTCATCCTCCGTGGAAACAAATCAATTCTGTACAGAAATTCTACCATGCACTTGAAGACAGGAGAGCTCCACTTCTTTTCTTTAAGTAAATCAAACTTCTATCTTTTTACCTTCAAATATTTCACAAAACTCCATGTTTATTGCTCTTCTTTCTTGCATTTCCTCCACGTGATTCCTCGTGTATTTTATTATCAGACCTCAGATGGAACACATTTTCTTCTAATAAAGCAGGAGAGTCATTATAGAATTATCTAAAAGCTATATTCTTATTCTGATTAAGTCCTAAGATTGCTTTCTTATTAGCCATTACTGCTCAATTACTACATTTCATTGCAAGTTAGGGCCTAAATAAAAATGCTTAAGAAGTATGTAAGTCCCCAAAAAAGTGCTCGAGAAAAAAGAAAGCCCACTTAAGAAAGATAAGACATTCGTTACACTCATGATGGATATACCATTGTTCAGTCTTCAGCAAAAGACTGCTGTTGTATTTTACACTTCAAAATAATATTGCAAAATAATGGTCAGGAATTGTTTCAAATACACATTTGTTCTTAATGAGACCTTTAATTTGTATACTCTAATTTTTTTTGTTTTAACTAAGAGGTATGTTATTTATTTTCAGTAATGTGTACTTCGTATATTTTTATATTGATGAGAGAACATTCAATTATTTTAAAATGTATTTTCAAATGTTTTGTGAAAGTAACATTTGCATTGTCATTGTCGTGAAATGTACTTGATGAAAGATAAGATAGCAAATATTTTAGTAATATGTAATTAAAGTGATGAGCATTTGTCATAATTGTTTAAAGTATTAATATTTGCATTTAAATAATGCTTTTCAAATTCATTCCAGAGTAAGTTTGGGCAAGATTTTATAGATGTGCAAGATTTTATAGAGAGAGTTTTGTATATTCTAATTGCTTCTGAACCAGGAAGGTCGTTCCCCACCTTAAAAGGAGTTCTATTTGTCATTTATTAAGTTTTATTGCTCAGTGTGAATGCCTGGTACCTTGAGAAAATAGCATCCCTTAGAATATAAACCTTTTATGACTACGAATTCACAACCTTTTTATAGTAATTGCATAATTAACTCTCATAATGTCATACTCTAAAGAAATGATAAAGTGCTGCATTATATTCAGCACTTCCATCAGATGTCCCAATTCACTAGTTCCAACTGTATCATCTCTGATACACCCACCCATTTCCACTTTTCCCCAACTCCTTATAGAAATTTTGACATTTTATGATTATTAAGCAATTTCACCTGAGAATGATAAATGTTAAATATGTGTATTTGAATATAACCATAACACACATTACTTGACCACCAGATTTGAACTGGCTTACTAGAGTTTCTTGAGTCAACATTGACGTTGAGAGAATCCATATTTCTTTCAGACTTTCTTTGTGTGTCTAAGAGAGAATTAGAATGGATAGTGGCCGAGCACATTCCAAATAGATGCAAAATTTAGATAGGTTTTAGGTAACTTAAAATTTAAGTAATTTTTAAATCCCTCATCCACACTGAGAAAATAGGGAATTGGATGATATTCGAAGAGGGTTTCCTTGGAGAGAGCTGTGCTATGAGCTTCCCTCACTGACTTTTCAAGAATTTGGGATATAATCTACTAATCTCAAATCCAGAGAGAGTGACTCTGTGGAGACCATTTGGGGGATTAAATACTGTGCTATATTGTGGGCAACATTTCAACCTTTCCACTTTGGAAATATAAAGGATGAGATAAGGCTCCTGACAGAAAGGTGACCAGGAGGGCATAGATAGATCTCAAGAAAGAAAAACTGGAGGGAATACTTGCTGCCTAAGTGCTAAGGAAGATTTAAGCCATGAATTGCAGAAAAGTTCGCTACTTGCATAAAGGATACTGCTGTAAAATATCTGTAAAGATTGGTGGGGTCCTTGAAGAAACCGCAGATGTACTGACAAGAAAAAATTAGCTTTAAATACCTACCAGTCCAGGCCAATATCATTTAACCAAGACCTTTACTGATCCCCGTACCTCTTCTCTCTTACCATGCCCCACAGCGAAGCATTTTGGAAAGCTGGAGGAGGAGGAATTGAGCAAGGTTTGAACAGAGAAAGATAGAAGGTGATCACTCCATTCCTCCTGCACCACTGGCTGCAAATGGCCCACACTGGCAAGCAGGAGAGGTTTCAACATTAATCCATGGGAACGGACATGAACTGACACTGTGCTTTAAAGTTCTGAAGTGATGTAGACATTTTCCATCATAAAGTTATCAGAAAAATCAAGGAGCCTGCCTGTGTTTCTCAAGGGGCAGGGAAATAACTATCCTGACAGTGATTAAAATAGGCAATCATAGACAAAAATAAAGCTGTTTTTGTTTATTTTATCCCGCAATCTGTGCTTAAATGTTGGAACAGTATTCACAAGGATAAAGCTTCACAAGGGGGCAGTGTTTTCTCAATACAGCAGCACTGTTAGTTGCAAACATGCAGTCTTAGCTTCTGCCGCCTGCAATATTATCTACCCTGGCTTTGACAAAACCACTGTGGTGGGTCTGCCTGGATTCCAGGTATATTACACATTTACAAGAACTGTTTCCTCAGAATGAGGAAGTTGTGGTCTCATAAACAAGGAAGACACTTGGTTTAGTGATGTAAATTTTTAAAAAAGACATGAGAAGGATATGAAATTGCAACACACCACAAAACCTACTACAGTGCTTCTCAGGTGACAGAGAAATTGCTCTAATCGATTTTAACATCCCATTAAGGCCAGCCAGCAAACCAGGGAATGTATTGTCTGCAACAATGAAGCATTCCTCGGGAGACTCGGCCTTGGTAGAATAAATAAAAAGGGGTAATTCTTTCTATTAATTCAGTTCACTCTGGCCATTGATAGGAATACAGACTCAGGTTCCAGAAAATCTCACATATGGGGTTGAAAGTCCACTATAACTAAACAGAATTGGAACACAGTACGAATTGTCAGTTTTATTGCATCATATAACCTAAGGGCAACCAAAATTTCCTCTTCCAGTAATAAAAAGAAACTATGGAGCCAAAGGATGAAAACTTTCATTATGATGTTGAAAACAGTTAAGATAAAAGCATAAGTATTAAATTTTGGGGAAGAAAGAGATGGATGGGATACCATCTACTTTAACTTATCAGGACAGCAGCGATTCCTTAGGTTACAAATATGGCCCAGTAACGTGGAGCGATGTACATATGCATCTGCTAAGTCTATGTACAAGAGTACCGAACTGGATTAACACTCAGGCAAATGCATGTCACATGTTCTGTTCAATTTAAAAAAATTAAAGAAAAATATATATGTTTGATCACTACAAATGGAAGCATCTGGTATGTGTATATATGGTACAGAACTTCTTTTCTCACTGATGTTATCACATAAGGGAACATTTTAAACATTAAACTTTCCAGGGTTATTGGGAAATGATACAATTGTTCTACAAAGATACATGAGTACACATTTATGGGTAACAATGCTAAAGTATTACTGAAATAAAAGTAAAGAGATTGGAGTTTGTACTAAAAATACAATCCACTAACTGATAAATACTTTGGCATTACCTTTTACTTGGGAACGAATTCTCTCTTTGTCCTTGTTTTAGAATACAGTGATCATTTTGTTTCTTTTTATAGATTTAGTTTCCACCAAAGCATTTCAAGCTGTTTTAAAAATGTATATTACATTTTTTCCCTAGACTTCCTGTAACATTTCCCATTGGTCCAGAGGTAGAAATGACGAGATTTCATGAGTGATATAAATAACAGAAGTGAGAGAGGAATCCAAGATATTTCCCAGGTTTCCTTTTGGGAAACTAGGAAGATGGTACTTCTATTCACAGAATGGGAAAGACAAAAGGAGGTTTGTAGGAAAGTATGGTGAGTCAATTTTAATATATTAGAAGTGGAAGCTAATGTGCTATAAAATAGAGATGCTGATTTTATTCTGTGTAATGAGATCTTAAGAGGACATATTGATTTGAGTTTCACGAGATATAAATAATCTTCGAAGCTACGGAAGCAGATAAGTTCAACCATGAAAGCTATAGACTGAAAAGAGAAGAAACATAAGCAGTTATTGGGCTAATATTAACTCTTGAGAGGGTTAGCTGGGAAAAGGGAAGACTTACAGCAAAGAAAAGAGTTAAATGTATTAAGGCTTGGTGATGGGTAAGGGAAGGAAGTCACCATAGGGAATATATCCAATTACGGAAATTCCATCTGAGAAAATCTTGCAAGTCTGAGCAGTGGGTGCCTGTGTCTTGAACACTGCACGTGGATTATTCAATGAAGAGGAAACCCAACCAACTTGTTACGCCTACTCCTCACCTCATCTTCACCCTCGGATTCTATGGTTTGTGATTTTTCACCAGCAACTTTGAGTACAAAGCTGCTTAAATCTTCATCTGTGTTCTGGGGAGGTACCAAATTAATTTTCTTCTTTTTTCTTACTTTTTTTTTCAACAGCAGACAAGTCAGACAGCTTTATGAAGTGGCTGACTGCTCAGAACACAGAACAGGAAAAATTCAGTCTAAAATGAAACAGCAAAACTCATTGCTCTGCTTTCTTTTTCTTTCTCTAGAGGAAAGTCATAGCCCAAGTATAGTGAACCTAGTGCCAGTTAATAGTAGCTTTTTAAAAATGACAAGCTGGATTACATGTGCTATGACTTATTGAGGTAGAACTTGATCCCTCAAATATCCTTGAATTTGAATGAATTATCTATCAACTAACCGGCCTGTGAAGAAGGCCATAATCAATAAAAGTCATTTAGGATTCACTGAACTGTGTCAGACAAGTCTCACTTTATTTTTTATTTTTGATAGAGTTTACTAGACTGGTAGATTAAAGGAGGGATGTAGTCACAATATATCTGTATTTCAGCAAGGTATTTGACATGAGATTTTGAAAGATAAGAGATGGAAAACTGCTTCCTGGATAACAGGATATTTAAATGGATTCTTGTCTGTTCAGCAATGTTAGGTTTTTGAGTTGGAAGAGGGCTAAAATAAGTGGGATCAGCAATTACAAAGGCTTTCATATTATAGATTTAATAAAGGCTGGCTTGTCTTGGAAAGTCCTGAATTTGTCATTTGATGTCTCAGCACCTTCCTGCCTGGCTTCAGATTTGAACTGAGGCTTGACTCCAGTTGAATGTGAGCTTCTATTGTAAGGGGTAAGGCTGGGGAGCTGGCAATTTATAGCCAACAGCCAAAGGAAGTTATCTGCACACTGTGAATAACAACTCTTACAGCTCAATTGTTGGTTCATACATGCAGAAAAAATTTGGGTTAAATAATTTTTACTATAACCATTTACTCTTCCTCTCTTCTCCTTATAGTATAACATGTAAGTGACCCAAGACTGAGGACCCTATTGAGAAAAAAAGTGGCCAGCTTATGCCTGACTAAGGAATTCTGTCATCCAGTGACCATCAGTGCTGCCAGTCTACATTTGCCGACATATCAACTTGGCAAGACATCTTCGGAGGTATTCCATATGACACGAAGTGTCCTTCCTAACTATGTGGCTCTTTGATTCTCTACAACGATCTCTCTGAATTCTTCTACTCCTTTCCAGAAGTTGAGTATTCAGATAAGATCGCTGGATGCCACTCTAAGCCACCTCAAACTTTTAATCCAGCCAGTACTGTCGACATCAACCACATGCACGTATCCATTTGTGTGTATAAATGTATAACCACACTCACTGACTTGCAGCATGTAGGATATCTATTCAATCTAATGCTTGAAATGAACTTTTTCTTTCAAAGAGTCTTTTAGTGCCCAATACAACTTCTACAAGTTAATAGAAATAGCAGAAAGCAGAGGATTTCTAGAACTGGGGTTCCCAAAGTCCCACTAGAATTATAAATATATATAAATTCTACTACATATATATATATATATATATATAGTCATTGTACCTTCTAAAATTTTTATTGTATGCATTTCACATTTTTTACTATTATTTGTCTATCTATAAAGACAGTGGTAAATTTACGTAATTTATAAATAATGTACATATCATTGAGTGCATATTTAACATTTTTAACTGATGGAATGTTTCATCAAAAATGTCTGGAGATCATACCTCCAAAGCACATGAGAGCATAGGAAATACCTCAGAAACTGTATTTTAGAGGAAATGAGAATGTTCAAGTTAACAATTGGTGACCCAAATGAAACATTTATGATATTTTAAGGAATGAGTGTGTGTGTGTGTGTCTGAGAGAGAGAGAGAGTTGGACAGTTGCATAGTTGAGGGGAGGATTCTTCAGAAATGTGATACCAGTATACGTTAATCCTATTTAGAGAAAAAAATAAATTGAAGCAAAAAAGGATGTATTTGATTTTATGGCATAAAAATATATAAGAATTGGGCTGGCCCCGTGGCCAAGTGGTTAAGTTCGCGCGCTCCGCTGCAGGCGGCCCAGTGTTTCGTTGGTTCGAATCCTAGGCGCAGACATGGCACTGCTCATCAGACCACGCTGAGGCAGCGTCCCACATGCCACAACTAGAAGAACCCACAACGAGAAATATACAACTATGTACCGGGGGGCTTTGGGGAGAAAAAGGAAAAAAATAAAAAAATCTTTAAAAAAAAAAAAAAATATATAAGAATTGTGGAATTTCAAAATTGCACTTCAATATGCGAAGTAACTATTATATATTACCAAAGCTGATAAAATTTAGCAGTTTTTGTTTGACTGCAGCCTGAGACCTCTTCTTGGATGCTCATTTAACTGTTTCTTGTGGACCATGGTGTCAATGAATAAAACATCTTAAAAATTACCTATGAGCAATACCACTACAATGTTAGACTTTAAAAAAAAATTACAACTTTCAATTCTCCTCCTAATTTTAATTTTACATCTATAGATTTCAATAGCACACCTATTACTAGAGCAATTAAATACCACAAAATCCTGATGTTACAAATTTTGTTTGGAAAAAAAATCATTCTCTAATTAGCCAAGCAATGATGTTGACACGTGTTTGATCCTGTTTATTCTCTATTACAATCAAGCCCTAGACTTCATTAAAGTGAACTACAAAAAGAGCAATTAGAGTGAGCGAGACTTACCAATATATAGCCTTCCCCCACAAAATGATTAATGGCTGGAGGTTAGAAAGTATCAAACTCCTCAAGATTTCCCTGAAAGAAAAAAAAATGGGAATCACATTTTGAATTCACATTTTGGGGCAGTTATATGATGTCAAATCTAAGTCAGTTGATGAGATGGAAAAGGAAAGCAAAAATAATTGATACATTATAGATTAATGCAATTGACTAATTAATGCTAAGAAATAATACCATCAAAAGGGTGCTTTATTATTCCTCGACGTGAGCTATTGTGACCCATAACATTTAAAGAATAAACACAATCCTTAAATTTTTCTCTGATATAAAAGTTTATACTATGAAACATTAATTTGGGGTTGGCCTCGTGGCTGAGGGGTTAAGTTCGCCCGCTCCACTTCGGCTGCCTGGGGTTCCGCTGGTTCGGATCCTGAGCACGGACATGGCACCGCTCATCAAGCCATGATGGGGCAGCATCCCATATGACACAACTAGAAGGACCCACAACTAAGAATACAGAACTATGTACCGGGGGGCTTTGGGGAGAAAAAGGAAAAATAAAATCTTTAAAAAACGAAAAAAAAACCTACATTAATTTGTTGATTAACTACAAACCCATTTTCTTTTCTTAAATGATAATTTTACTTTATTAAAACATAATTTGTATTTTATGTATAAGATCTTTAAAACTGTTTTTATTCTTTTGTGTTGCATAAGAAAATGAACCACTCAATTTTTCTTCTAATATTATACTTCTCGCTATTCAGACAGGTTTTCTCATAGATTCATACAGCATTGTCTGTCAAATTATGCTTATTACCTGTAGAATTCCTGTCCCACATCCAAGGGACTGCTGTACTCTAGGACAGTCAACAACTTTCAAATTAATAGCACAGTACTAAACATAAAATATGTGAAGCTATAATTATAGTAAACAATGTACATCAGAAACTTTTAATGTATCAGGACAGAGAATATGTAAGTTAATAGCTGAATATTTACCAGATGAGCACAACTCAAAGAAAACTCGTATAAATTTAAATATTTCCCTTAAAATCACACATTTTGCAGGAAATTGAATTGGGTGACAAAGATCAGTTGTTCCCATCAACTGCTTAATGATTGATCAGTCATTTGCTGCTGAGGCAAAGAGATATCTGCCAAATTTCTGCCATTTACTGACCATAAAGAAGTGAACATTTAGGGTTCATCTTGATTATCCACATCTGATCCAATGCCCCCTCCCAAACACCCCCAAGCTTTTTACGTTTCTCTCTTCCTAGAATGTTGCCTTGCCACTTATTCAAACATCATTTATTTCTAAATCAAAGTCTAAATGCACTTAATCTATGAAGCCATAATTTCTTTTGCACTCAAAGGCTTGTTTTAGTACCAACACACAGTTTATCATATATTTATCACGCATGTGCCTTCTTTCAACTAAATTTGTAGTTTATTGGAACAGCAATCATGTTCTATACTTCTGTGTGTATTCAGAAATTCAGAGTCCAGCAGAATTCTGATACAAAGCAGGGAAAATATTATATATATGTTTTGATTTCTTAGTTAATTGGAGAATTTTGGTACTACACACTATGTCTGAAATGATCAATGTCAAAATCGCCATCGGTTGACCAAGAAATGACTTTTGGTTTTCAAAGGAAGAAACTGTTATTCTGTCTAATTTGACAATAGTTCTTTCTCAGGACTAATAGAAAACTACTTTGGAACGAATTTCTTCTACATGCCTTTAATGAATATTGTTAAAATGTTGCAAGTTATTACTATAACCTTCTGCTGAACTGCCAAAGAACTTAGTTTCTTTTGAACCGAAGCAAAGTAACATTTATCGAGTAGTCATTACGTGCCAGATGCCTTACACACATTATGTTGGTCTTTTTTTCTTTGCATGATTAAATGCAAACTAATGAAGCAGATACTACTGTTGATTTCCTTTCTTTTCAGATGAGGAACCTGAGGCAAAGAGAATTTGAGTTACGTCCCCAAAGCCTCCTAGTCAGTAAATGGTAGAGCTGGAATTCAAATGCAGGTAGTCTGACTCAGAGGCTTTCATTCTACTACAATAATATGCTACCTGTGTTTACAAACCACATATGCCAGATAAAGGGGAAGAAAATGCCACAAGGAAGGAATGAGAAAGATATTTCACATACTGTCAAAATGTGGAACTGACTTTTTTTTAAAAGCCCGTAGCAATTCCTAAAGGATTCTAATCTTCATACTCCTTCCCCATTATATGCGAAGCAGCCTTAAATCAATGTTTTCATGTAAATGAGCCAAAAAGTTATAAAACCATTATCTAGATATAGGATTATACCTTGGAGTTTAAAAAGAAAAAATATATTTCTTTCTAGGTATTTACATGGGCACTCATTATCAAACATCTTTTATAATACATTAGAATTTAATTGTGGAATTTAATTTTAAGTAAGATTTAAAATAGCTCTTAAATTTGGTCTTTACTTCTCTGTTCTTGAACATCTTAAACATTCTTATACTACCATTAACAAATATAGCATCTGTAAGAACTGGGTATAATTTTGAGCGTTTAGTGCTACAAACTTCACGTTTTCCTAAACCAACTCTTTTCCCTAAACTGTTTTGGAGACTAAAGCAATATTTAATAATGGTAGTATTAAAACTTATGCATGGGAATACTCTTACCCTTTCTTTCTGAAAGCTGATTCACAAGGTTATTATAAGTATTATAGAAAACTTTTTTTTTTTTTGAGATTGATAGTATGCACTTAACTTTGCAATAGATATCATTGACAGCATCCTCCCTGTTAAAAGGTTAGGAAAAATGAGTCTCAAGCGTGTTGAACCACTGCCCAATGTTACTCAAGTTGTTCTTAGAAGAGGTTGAGTTTTTCCTCTGCTCTTTGAAGCTGGGTTTCCTGTTGTTTCTTTTTCTTTACTTCTTTCCTATTGTATTGTTATCATTTTCTGACACTTCCTATTTTGCTTTTGGCTTTCACAGAAAAAGTGAATAACAGACTCTCATATACACATCCAAAAAAGAGCAATTGTGTTGTTTAAAAAAATGCTATTTTTGCTTAAACCTATTACTTACGTAAGATCTGCTATTATAAATTTAGAAACTCATCATCATTTCTCGTACACACTAATCATTTAAAGAAATTCCATGAGCATCAATGTTACAAATTACATCCTATCCCATGGTCACTGACTTTAATTCTTACAACACTAATGCTGACTATAAATTATGTTATAAACACCAGCAGTTAGGGAGACACGTAATATCGGGGGAAATGAAAAATTTATAAAGTATACCTTCTGCTCTATTACAAAATAAATTATATAAATGAGGGAATTTCTGAGGGTCATGAAAGTACCCAACTTAGGGGAAGAAGTGCAAATATAAAAATGTATGTGCACTTCTTTTGAAAGATGTTTAGCCTCTTATAATAAAAGAATTCTGTGAAAAGATATTAAACATATACTATCTAATAAAAGACACATATAATGAAAAGATATAAATAATGCTTTCATAAAAGATCACAAAATATAATCATGCAAGCAATTGGCCTAAATCCACAAGTAAAACTAAAACTAACTCTATATCTCACTGAGATTCTGTCTTATGTTAAACTCTATTATTCAGGCTCTACTCTCCTTCCTCCAAACCATGTCTTCAGCATAACTGTAAGTTCCTGCCTTTGACTCTTCCCTCAGTCTCTTCACTGTTCTTACTTCCCTACCCAGATTGACCCTGGGTCAACCTCTTCATACACCCTCTAACCAGGACGTGTGTCACCTCAGCCTTCCTGCAGTCTCACTATCCTGCTAACTGAAAACTCTAGACCAACCCACAGTCCATTTCCTCCATTCTAAATCTTATGTTGCCCAGCTCCAACAACTTGAATTCTTTATTGATGAAACTCCTAATTAATGGCTTCTTTATTAACGATAATAGTTTACTTTCTGCAAAAAATTGGGTTGGGAAAAGATTAATGAATAAATAGCGGTAAGACAGCATGCTTCTGATGGTTAGCTGTAGAGTATTGTCCAAGAACCAGAAAGCCTATATCCTAATTTGTTTCTATTTAAAAGGTAGGAGGATATATGCGTCCATCTAAATCATGGGATGGAATATACTTTCCCACCGATTATTTCAGAGTCTTGCTGGCTTGTAGGTCTAAATTAAGCTTCACTATTAGATATTCATAATTAGCTGCTGGCAGCACATACACTGCTACTCACATTGTACATCTTCCAATAAACCCAGTATTAGATATTTCAAAAACAAATGCTGACTTACTAATTATTTTGATAAGAACCAGGGCAGGTTAGGGTCGACGGTGACATACATTAGCAGCATCTCTGCTTTCTCAGGTCTATTTGCACCCTTTTTCCTTGACACCTGACACACACAAGTGATAGCTGTTGACAGCTTGATGGTGACCAAAGTGTCACCTACCATGCTTCATTCACTGATGTTTCTGACTGATAGGCATGGCTAAACATTCTAAGATTCATTGCTTACTGAATACCAATTTTATCATCACATCTGATGATAGCCCACGATAAAATATGAGTTGACTCTTTAAGTGTCAAATAGCAGCAGAAGCCACATACATGTGTTTAAGAAATTTGACCAGGATTTTACAAACTGCACAAAATATTTTTTGAAATAGGAAACTGATCTAGTCACTTTACACTCAGTGGATGATTTAATCAAGACAAGTTTCACATGGGAACAGACTACCAATATTTGAGAGGGCAACAATCTTCATTTTGTTGGAAAGTGTGTCACTTATCTTACATACGAAAAGATATTTTGCTTTATTAAACTACAATTGCAGTACTGAAAATAATTCCACTGAATGGAACTTGAAAGACAGCTCAAATATCTCATCTTGAAAGAGAAATAAAAACAAAGCAAATAGACAAAACCCTTCTAAGCTTTGCATTCTATACAGCTATTACTTTTATCCATTCTGCTCTTCTCAGTCATGCCTCTCAAAAAATTGGTTTACCTTCACTAACTCAACTCCCAAACCTCCTCTTCACAGCTTCTACGCCCTCTTAGAGATTCCTGGCACGGACATTGCTATATCTGGAGTTGCCAAAGATCTCTATATTGACAATTCCAATACAGATTAACATTGCAATTATTTTACTTGTCTTAAATAATTTAACATTTGATTCTCTTGACTGCTCTTAGCATCTTAAAACTTCTCTCCTGACTTCCATGGCACCGCTTTCCTCTAGTTTTCTTCCTAGCACTTTGGTTATTTCTTCTTAGCTAATTGGTCATGCGTACGTCATGATATTTTTTCTCAGAACATCATCTTTAACACTTTCCCCTTCTCGTTATACACCATCTCTCACAATGGCTCATACAAAGCCATGGTTTCAAAAATAACCTATTACTGATAAGTCCCAAATATACAGCCCCCAAACCTTTATATCAAACTTACTGTTGGACATTTATACACCTGGATGTCCCAAAGATATTCCAAACTCAACTTACGAAAATGTTCAATCACCCTTCTTCTATTAATTTGTTCCTGCATTCTCTCAGTGAACAAGAATAATAGATGACATTTATTCAGCATTTGCTCTGTACGTGACACTCGTAATATCTTATTTAAGTACTCTACGACCTCATAAGAGAGATATTATCACCATTTTGAAGATGAAGAAACATATACAAGGAGGTAATGTTACCTGCCTTAATTCATACAATGAATAAATATTGGAGCTTGGAGTTGAACAAACTGCCTACATACTTCACTATTACACCTTCAAAGATATTTGCCCGATTGCAAGTCAGACTCTCTGGAATCAATTGAGATTTCACTTTTATTCACCTCGGAGAACTTAGTCCCTCAGTTTCTAGATTCTGGGTATAAAATATTTACTGCATTCGTTTCCTCCCATCCATTCCTACGGCTCTCACTTTAGATCTTCACTTCTCACCTGGATTATTTTAATAATTATGGCTCTTTACTCCAACTTCTCTGCTGACAAACTTTAATCTCTGGTTTAGGTTTCAAACACATTATTTGGCTGTTGTGTAAGATCAGTCTGTGTAACTGAAAAAAATAAAAAGTATGACTATGAGAAAAGTTGACCTAAATAACACTCTAGTTTTTAATAGGCTGTATAAAAATAGCATATGCATAGGTTTGATGGCTACATAACTCTACCCATTTCCACAGCTCAATTTCCTAAGATAAGGGATAGAATTTCTAATCATCAACAATGTGATTGAATTCTTGAAAGATTGAAAATCTATAAAAATTATGAGATAAAATCACCATTGTATTTGTACTTTGACAAATTAAAGCTCTCATTTGCATCAACATAAAATAAATACCAAGTTCCTGATTTTTGTCTCATGCAAAGCCTAAGACAAGCAAACAGTCCATGTCATAGACAGTTATTTTCAGGATATGCCAAAATAAAGTTATGAGAAAGAAGGTCTTATGAGTTTTGGTGCCAAAATTTAAAGTTTACAAGTCTCTAACGTTTGTATATGTTTATACAGAAATGAAATAGAAGTTGCATTAAAAATTAGGAAGACTTGGGGACATCAGCATCATGACAGTGTGAGACATCACAGAAATCTTTCCCCTCCAATATACAACCAAAAAAATCCATAATCCAACAGAGGAAACCCAAACACAACACAAAAAGCATTGGAGAGACTCATACAACCATATGAAGGAGGGCAGAGAGACTGGAGCCCCCCTTGGAGGAGGTGAAATGGGGTAAGAGAAATATTTGCTCCCTCCCCTTAAAGACTGCAATCTGGGACCATGTGAGGCCTCTGCGAGGGAAGGGACTGGGAGGGGATGGTCATTTGCAGGAATATCAAGGACTCCTAAGGGCCCTTGCAGCCTAGAGAGAAGCCCTCTACTGGGGCAAAAACTTTTGTGGGAGGTGGCCTTATCAAGCCAACACCCCCAGGAGAGCAGAGGGAGAAAACCCCAAGAACACACAGGAGAAAGTGTCCCTCCACCTACCTGCTTGGTATGCCTCCAACCCCTGGGATCTCAGCTGAAGGCAGAGGGCTCAGAATATGTGTCTCTTGACTCCCACACAGTGGTGATAGTCAATAACTGCAACAAAATAACTCCAGGACACAAAAGAGCAGAAATCCCTCTAGCAATATCAGACACTATAGTAGATCTCCAGACCAGAAAGAAAATGACAAGTACCCAGAAATCAGTCCTGAAGACCCAGAAATATGTAATCTAAATGACAAAGAACTCAAAATAGCTATCATCAAAAAACTCAATGAGGTAAAAGAGAATGTAGAGAAACAATTCAATGTGTTCAGGAGCTAATTCACAAAAGAGATCAAAACTATAAAGAAGAATCAATCAGAAATATTAGATATGAAAGACAAAATGGAAGAAATAAAAAAATATGGATTCCCTGAACACTCAAGTGGACACCATAGAGAAGCGTTTCAGCACAATCAAAAATAGACATGTTGAAATGCTCCAGATAGAGGAGGAGAGGGAACTGAGACTAAAAAGAAATGAAGAAAGTCTCCGAGAAATATCTGACTCAGTTAGGAAATGCAACATAAGAATTATAGGTATTAAAGAGGGAGAGGAGAAGGAGAATGGAGTAGAAGGCTTGTTCAAAGAAATAATAGCAGAGAACTTCCAAAACCTAGGGAAGGAAATCCATGTATAAGATGCTGCCAGATCTCCTACCTATGTCAATGTAAAAAGACCTACGGCAAGGCATATAGTACTGAAACTGGCAAAACTGAATGACAAAGAAAGAATACTGAGGGCAGTAAGGCAGAAGAAAATTATCTACAAAGGAACCCCCTTCAGGCTTTCAGTGGATTTCTCTGCAGAAACTTGACAGGCTAGGAGAGACTGGAAGGACATATTCAAATCTTTGAAGGACAAAATCTTTCAGCCAAGAATACTCTAACCAGCGAAAATATGCTTCAGATATGATGGAGAAATAAAATCTTTCCAAGATCAACATAAGCTAAGGGAGTTCGTAGCCACGAGACCACCCCCACCAAAAGAAATCCTCGAGAAGGTTCTGATACCTGAAAAAAAAAGGAGGGGAGAAAGGGTTTACAAAGCATGGAGTAAGGAGTTAAATAGGTAGATAGAATCAAAGCAAGATAGCAAATACTCAAGTAGAGCATGAGAGACAAAGGGAAGGAAAAGACCAAAAACAGATAATCTTGTCATTTTAACCACAAACTCATAACACAAGATGAAATAAGATGTGAGAAAAACAACTTGGGAGGGGAAGGGAAAGGGACTGAATTGATTTAGTCTAAGGAAATTAGAGGTCATCAGAAAAGGGAGTATCTTATCTGCAAGATCTTGAATACAAACCTCAGGGCAACCACTAAACAAAAAAGCAGAACAGAGACACAAATAATAAATAAGTAGAAAATAAAGAAATACAAGATAAAAAACTACATAACTCTATTGGTAAACCAAAATACACAGGACAAGAAACAAAGGAAATGCAGGAGAACCAGAAAACGAGTGATAAAATGACAGCATTAAGCCCCCATATATCAATAACCACCCTAAACATAAACGGATTGAATTCTCCAATAGAAAGACACAGAGCGGCGAAAAGGAACAAAGAACAAGACCCAACAATATGTGCCTCCAGGAAACACATCTCAGTTCCAATGACAAACACAGGCTCCAAGTGAAGGGATAAAAGACAAAACTCTAAGCTAATGGCAAACAAAAGAAAGCAGATGTTGCAATACTTTTATCAGAAAAAGTAGACTTCAAGATAAGACAGATAAAGAGACACAAAGAGAGGGAGTATACAGTGAACAAAGGGATATTCCATCAAGAAGAAATAACACACAAATATCTATGTACCCCAACACAGGAGCACCAAAGTACATAAAGCAATTATTGACAAACCTAAAAGAAGACATTAATAATAACAGAATAATAGTAGGGGACTTCAACACTCCACTCACATCAATGGACAGATCATCCAGACAGAAAATCAACAAGGAAATAGTGGAATTAAATAAAAAGCTAGACCAGATGGACTTAATAGACATATATAGAACACTCCAACCCAAAATAGCAGAATATACATTCTTTCAAGTGCACAAGGAAAATTCTCAAGAATAAGCCATATGTTGGGAAACAAGGCAAGCCTCAATAAATTTAAGAAGATGGAAATAATAACAAGCATCTTTTCCAATCACAATGCTATAAAGCTAGAACTCAGTTACAAGAAATAAACTGAGAAAAGGACAAAGATGTGAAAACTAAACAACATGCTATTGAACAACCAATGGATCATTGAAGAAATTAAAGGAGAAATCAAAAATATCTGGAGACAAATGAAAATGAAAACATACCATACCAACTCATATGGGATGCAGCAAAAGTTGTATTAAGAGGGAAATTCATCACAATATACGCTCACCTTAACAAACAAGAAAAAACTCAAATAAGCAATCTGAAGCTACACCTAATTGAATTAGAAAAAGAAGAACAAACAAAGTCCAAAGTCAGCAGAAGGAGAGAAATAATAAAAATCAGAGCAGAAATAAATGCTATTGAAACAAAAAAGGCAGTAGAAAGGATCAATGAAACAAAAAGCTGCTTCTTTGAGCAGATAAATAAAATTGACAAACCCCTAGCCAGACTTACAAAGAAAAAAAGAAAGCTCAGATAAATAAAATTAGAAATGAAAGAGGAGAAATAACAATGGATACCACAGAAATACAACAGATTATGAAAAAATACTATGAAAAACTATATGCCAACAAAATGGACAATCTAGAAGAAAGGGGTAAAAATTCATACACTCTTACAACTTCCCAAAGCTGACGCAAGAAGAAATAGAGAATCTGAATAGACCAATCACAAGTAAAGAGATTGAAACAGTAATCAAAAGAGACCTAAAGAATAAAAGCCCAGGACCAGACAGCTTCCCTGGGGAATTCTACCAAACTTTCAGAGAGGATTTAACACCTATCCTTCTCAAGCTATCCCAAAAAGTTAGGGAAGATGGAGTACTTCCTAACACATTCTATGAAGCCAACATCACTCTGATTCCAAAGCCTGACAAGGACAACACAAAAAAGGCAAACTACAGGCCAATATCACTGATGAATATAGATGCAAAAATCCTCAACAAAATATTGGCAACCCGAACACAGCAATACTTCAAAAAGATCATACATCATGTTCAAGTGGGATTTATTTCAAGGACACAGGGATGGTTCAACATCTGCAGATCAATCAATGTGATACACCACATTAACGAAACAAGGAATAAATACCACATTATCATCTCAATAGATTCAGAGAAAGCATTTGACAAGATCCAACAGCCATTTATGATAAAAACTCTTAACAAAATGGGGATAGGAGGAAATTACCTCAACATAATAAAGGCCATATATGACAAACTCACAGGCAACATCATACTCACTGGGGAAAAACTGAACACCTGTGATAACAGAAACAGAAACAAGAGAAGGATGCCCACTGTCACCATTCTTATTCAACATAGTACTGGAGGTTTTAGCCAGAGTAATTAGGCAAGAGAAAGGAATAAAAGGAATCCAAATAGAGAGTGAAGAAGTGAAACTCTCACTGTTTGCAGACGACATAATCTTGTATATAGAAAACCCTAAAGAATCCATTGGAAACCTATTAGAAATAATTAACAACTACAGTAAAGCTGCGGGGTACAAAATCAACTTACAAAAATCAGTTGCATTTCTGTATTCTAATAATAAACTCATAGAAAGAGAACTCAAGAATACAATTCCATTTACGATCTCAAAAAAAAAAAGAATAAAGTACCTAGGAATAAACTTAAGAAAGCAAAGGACTTATACAATGAAAACTATAAGACATTATTGAAAGAAACAGATAATGACATAAAGAGATGGAAAGAGCTTCCATGCACATGGGTCGGAAGAATGAACATAGTTAAAATGTCCATACTACTCAAAGCAATCTACAGATTCAATACAAGCCCAATAGGAATCCCAATGACATTCTTCATGGAAATAGAGCAAAGAATCCTAAAATTCATATGGGACAACCAAAGACCCTGAACTGCTAAAGCAATCCTGAGAAAAAAGAACAAAGCTGGAGGCACCACAATCCCTGACTTCAAAATGTACTACAAAGCCATAATAATCAAAACAGCATGGTACTGGTACAAAAACAGACACACAGATCAAGGGAACAGAACTGAAAGCCCAGAAATAAAACCGCACATCTCTGGGCAGCTAATCTTCAACAAAGATGCGAAGAACATACAATGGAGAAAAGTCAGTCTCTTCAATAAATGGTGTTGGGAAAACTGGACAGACACATGCAAAAGAATGAAAGTAGACCATTATCTTACATCATTCACAAAAATAAACTCAAAATGGATCAAAGACTTGAAGATAAGACCTGAAACCATAAAACTCCTGGAAGATAATATAGGTAGTACACTCTTTGACACTGAACTTAAAAGGATCTTTTTGAATACCATGTCCTGTCAGACAAGGGAAACAAAAGAAAAAACAAACAAGTTGGAGTTCATCAGACTAAAGAGCTTCTACAATGCAAAAGAAACTAGGATCAAAACCAAAAGACAACCCACTAATTGGGAGAAAATATTTGCAAATCATATATCCGATAAGGGGTTAATCTCCATAATATATAAAGAACTCACACAACGGAACAAGAAAAAAACAAACAGCCTGATCAAAAAATGGGCAGAGGATATGAAAAGACATTTTTCCAAAGAAGATATACAGATGGCCAATAAACACATGAAAAGATGTCCAACATCATTAATAATCAGGGAAGTGCAAATCAAAACTACACTAAGATAGCAACTTACACCTGTTAAAATGGCTATAATCACTAAGACTAAAAATAACAAATGTTGGAGAGGGTGTGGAGAGAAGGGAACCCTCATACACTGCTGGTGGGAATGCAAACTGGTACAGCCACTATGGAAAACAGTATGGAGAGTCCACAAAAAACTAAAAATAGAACTACCTTATGAGCCAGCTATCCCACTGCTGGACATCTACCCAAACAACTTGAAATCAACAACCCAAAGTAACATATGCACCCCTATGTTCATCGCAGCACTATGCACAATAGCGAAGACGTGGAAACTATCCTAGTGCTCATGGACTGATGATTGGATAAAGAAGATGTGAGATATATATATATATATATGTACAATGGACTACTACTCAGCCAGAAAAAAGACAAATTCATCCCATTTGCAACAATATAGAAAGACCTGGAGGGAATTATGCAGAGCAATATAAGCCAGACTGAGAAAGACAAACACCAGATGATTTCACTTATATGTGGAATATAAACAAACACATGGACAAAGAAAACAGTTCAGTGGTTACCAGGGGAAGGGAGCTGGGCGTGGGTACAGGGGGTGAAGGAGAGCACCAATGTGGTGACAGACAAGAAACAATGTACAACCGAATTTTCACAATGACGTGAACTATTATGAACTCAAATAAAAAATTAAAACAAAAATTGGGCAGAGTTGTACATGTAAGCTAGATTACTATTGTGAATTCAAAAACATTTTATTTCAATTTCCACCTGAAAGAAATTTCCCTCACATAAAGAACATATAAACTAAAACTCCTGGGTTAAAATGTTATTTCTGTGTCCTAAGGAGAGTCATCAAAATTCTATGGCTCTCAGTTTTCTTATCTGGGGGAGAAACAAAAGGGGGAATTTACTCCATGAAATCTAGGATCTTTTCCATCTCTACCCTTCCAATGTGGGTAGATTTATCAAATTGGATACAATTGCTTTGGTGTCCTCATGTGAATTAATAGAGAGCACAAAATATGAACAATCAACAAAACAATATTATGCCTGTTTGGAGAACAAAGAATATAAGACATTTGTAATTTAAAATTTGAGCTTCACAATTTGGATTATCTTAATTTCTAAGGAAAAAATCCAGAAGCTTTAATGCCATTCCCCAAAATTGCCTTTTGTTAAAATGTACTCAGTCAGAATCATGAAGGTATACACATTGTTTTCAGTAATGAATGGCTTTGTTTCAACGTGAGTTTATAATTGGAATAGAAAATTGAATGACAGCAGCAACCTCAGTGTTTTGTAAAACTCTATCCAGAAAAATGAGCTCAAATTAGAGGAAGAAGTGAGATGAGCAAGCATTTTTGGTTTGAAGGATAGATAAAAATGAGTGCACGGATGGAATGTTCCTGACCAGAGAACTCAAAAGAATTCCTATTTTGTTGCAAGTCTGATGTCAATGGATTTAAAACTAAAACACTCACACTGTTTTTATGCGTGCTAGATGGAGCTTTGAATAAATAGCCATCCAGCACTTTCAACAACTGGTCAATGCCCTTTGGATGCATCTAACAGGGAGCTCCTGCCCAAATCACGTCCTGAGAATTCCAAATTCAGTCAGCCAGATCACTACAACCTAAGTGCCACTACCCTGTGTGGGATGCACTCACTGTGTACCCGCCCTTGTTTTTCCCAAATAAGCATTACTGATCCTCTCAATTTAGCAGGCAGCCCAGGGCTGTTGGGAGAACCAGCAACAAACCGCTTAGCAACCAGAGGCTACAAATTGGTTTCTTCAGGCTTGTTTATGGGGTTCACACAGTCAACTTCTTTCTGAATCAGTGGCCATAGACAAAGATGGCTTAAACATTTTCTTTCCTAACAAGGAAGGGTTTTTTAAAAAATGAGATTTAAAAAAAGAGAGATAAAGAAAAAAAATGGGAGAAAGAATTTAGCAAAAAGATATTAAATACAAAATTAAATTGAGATCTGATAAACCTCACTGTCAGAGGCATTTAAACAAATTGACAGTTATCCTTCCATCTCAGTTTCACACCAAGGACAATATGCACTGTTTTAAAATTAGATAATCTGCCTAAAAGCTATTACTGTAAATCTCCACCTTCTTGCTAATTAAATTTACTGTAATGTTGGTGAGATTGTTTTTCCTTCACAATTTCTATTTGTTGTTTTGAAGCGAATGATACATTTAAAAATGTTTTTCATTTTCTTAAAATAAATGCATTTCAATGTTTTTGAAAAATGAGTGTAAAAGTATGTAATATTTCCATAAAAGTGCATGCTTTCTCTGGAAGAAAAATATATTTAAACAACTCATAAAAACACATTATGCCACTAGAGAAAGAAAATCGCTTTTAAAAGCAACTATTGTAAATCATATTTTATTTTTTCATGCCCACACACAAAAAATTGTGGCTTGAGAAATGTGTAGTTATATCTTGAGACAGTCTGAAATTATGTGAAAGACTGGGACTGCATCATCGAAGAATTTCCAGTTTTAACCTTGCAAGTGCTGGAAATAAAATAAATAGAAATGTGAGATTTATAGAATTGAATTCTAGGAAAGTCAGACTTAAAAGAACCAGATTTCTAGATGTTATTATAGAAACTAGTCCCCTCAGGAGGTCAATAATCCACTTTTTAGGGACCTAAAATAAGACAGGTGAATGAAAATAAGTACACAATATTTTGAACCACCTATTTCAAGCCCATTTTTTAACACTGCCTAAAATTGAGGGGTGGGGAAGGAGCAAAACCACTCCCAACTGCCTTGTTATATTTGAGGCTCTACAGGACTCGCTGAAAGATGTAATAAGAGCAAGAAACACAGCTTTAAAAATCTCAGCAATCTGGGCACCACGATACAAAAATGCCACTAATTGGTTTAATTTTATCAAACATTATACTTTCTTGCATGATCAAATGCATGAAATGATTAAACACTTTAAAGAAATTTTATCACCCAAGAAAATGAAAAGTTTTTGTTTCTTAAAGTTAAGGTAACTTAAATAAAATACAAAGTTTAGATCCAGGCTGTAACCCATTAGCAGTTTGCCTTCCCTACGGATCCTAAATATAATGTATGATCTCATCTGCTCATGGCAAAATAGCATCCTTCTTAGAAGCGCATCTTCAGTGACAGCATTTCTGGAATGTCATCCTAGCTGAGGTAAAGCCGCGTCTGCAGTCCTGCACAATCATCCTCGGAAGCATTGCTGTTTAGAAGCAGAACGACAATGAATAATGGTAAGAAATAGGGCACTGCCCCCGTGGGAACGTAGCAGCAGAGGTTGCAAAATACTTAAACTTCACACTGCTTTTTCCCAGAGATTTAAACCCCAGCAAATAAGACCCTGTAGGCATATAAACGATAAGAGCAAGTTTAACCCCCTGTTCACCTGTTCAGCTGCCACAGGGGTCATGACTCTATGTGTAATTTAGAGATTATTCCATTTCTGCCCTACTATTGTACATTCTGAGGAGTCAGCAGAAAGAGTAGATGGAAGACTCAGAGATTACTCCTGAAAGTGTGTTAAATGTAATCTATGAAAACACCATAGATCGCCAATGTAGTTAAAAGTAGTCCAATAGAGCTGTAGAGGAGGAAGCTATTTATCTAGACCATTTTCTGAGAACCCAGAATGCTACTATTCCTGCTCTGGTGTAGAATTCCACCCTGAGCACTTTTACCGGCTGCCTTATGCTGGCATCCTTATTAAGAGGCAGCTACCATTAGGAAAGGACACTGGAGGGGCTATTAGGACTACTACTACATTAGTATTGATGAAGAAACTGACAGAGGTGGTGCTGTTTGCGGAAGGTAAAATACGGAGAACAGAGGACCAGTAGGGAACAATCCAGATGAGGGAGAATTCGAGAACAGGAAGGCTGAGGGCTGCCTGAGTGTGCTAGGTTTGGCACCAGCCCTGAAGTACACTATTCCTCTCCTTAACCTCATCCAGGTAAATCTAAATGACAGTTACCACCCAGCACTTTTAAAATCTTGACAATATTTTATGGCAAACGGAAAGCATAAAATGTCCAAGAGTCCATTGCTTTACCTAGTAGGAATGTGCAGATGGTCCCTGACTTACACGGTGCGACTTACGATTTTTCAGCTTTACGATGGTGCGAAAGTCATATGCATTCAAAAGAAACCTTACTTCACATTTTGAATTTTGATCTTTTCCTGGGCTGGTGTAGTGGTATGTGGTACAATACTCTCAGGATGCTGGGCAGCAGCAGGAGTGGAGTTCCCAGTCAGCCACACGAGAGTAAACAACCAGTATACTTACAACCATTCTGTAACTATACAGCCATTCTGGTTTTCACTTTCAGTACAGTATTCAATAAATTCCATGAGATATTCAACACTTTATTATAAAACAGGCTTTGTGTTCAATGATTTTGCCCAACTGTAGGCTTATGTCCATGTTCTGAGCACGTTTCAGGTGGGCTAGGCTAAGCTATGATGTTCCATAGGTTAGGTGCAGTCAATGCATTTCGACTTATGATATTTTCAACTTATGATGGGTTTAGCGGGACATAACCCTGCTGTAAATGGAGAGGATCTGCATTCCTGGAAAAGTTTTTCAATCCTACAACATCTGAACAGTTGAAAAGTTGAATCTAAGAGTCCAGAAATAAAGAACACTGAGTTTGAACTGAGAATACGTGAAATCTAATCTCACTTTTGGCACAGACCAAATGTGGGCATTTATTGGATATTCCTGGGTTTCAGTTAGTTTCTCACCTATACAGAAGAGGGCAGGAGCGGCAGATCGTCTCTAAGCTATCACAGGGCTCTAAAAACACAGAGCCATACAAAATAAAATATTTTCTGGTTGTGGAGCAAAGAAAACGTGAATTTTGCTACTGTCTCTCTGTTAGGGTTGGACATCAGATTATTTCTGCATAATAACCTGTAATTTACCTGTAAAACTAATATATACTA
Source organism: Equus asinus (assembly GCF_041296235.1). Lineage (NCBI taxonomy): Eukaryota > Metazoa > Chordata > Mammalia > Perissodactyla > Equidae > Equus > Equus asinus. Next base: position 43,330,930 of record NC_091812.1, read on the forward strand.
TTCATACAACCAAAATGATTCAACCCACTTGGTGGTACATCCATTGCATTACTCACAGATAGGGATTGTGTTTGGGGAAAAAACAATTTTGATATTCCAACTGTAAAATCTTCTCTTCCAAAATGTTCATTTATCCGTGGAATATATTGCAGAAAACATAGATGGGCAATCACCAACTGGGATTGGGGTTTTAACTCCTCTCAATGAACTGCTATGGGACCCAAAGGTTAACTTGGGGGTTCCTACGAGCCTTCTAAAAAAGTCTGTAAAATTTTATGTGAAACGTGTACATTTTTTTCTGAAATGTTTCATAGCTTAGATTTGCAATTCGAAGTGGTTTCTGATGCAAAAATAGGTGAGGAGATGGTTCTCGCCTGAAGATCAATGTGACGTAAAGAGACAAGACAAATGTAATGTTTCTGAGGAGAGACATTCTCGGCGAGGAATACAGGCTCTGCCCACCCTCGTTTGCAAAATTCCCAAGGCCCACTTGTCCTTGGTAGGGTAAACATCCAAATGAGCGAGTGTGCATAATGAATTGCAGTTTCAAAACAAATATTTTGATCACAAGCTGTGACAAGTGTGATTTAAATTGACTCTCCTGTTTTGATTACTGGTTATTTCTTATGCTTTGTAACACAGGGACGTGAATTCTGAATTTGCACTGAGTATTTAGGACCCATCTTCCCTTCAGAGAGTCCTTAACATGAAAGTGAGGAGGTCAGTCTCAGAAAAGTCAGGGAAGGTACCAGAGAACCTTCTTTCTTGTTCAACATCTTGCCACCTACCACTGAAGATACCCGTAACGCCTCAGAACTGTGCCACAGCAGCATAGATATTCTCCCTATAACTGTGTTTGTGAGTATATCTTAACAGGAATAAGAGAATAGTGTCTAAGACATTTTCTTTAAAATAATTCTTTGTGATTGAATAATGAAAAAGACATAATAAATTATCATCAAACTTTAGAAGATATCAATTATGCTACTAAACTTTTCCTTCATACTTAGAAACAAAAAAGTATAACAATGAAGTCTTTGATCGAGTTTATTTTCTTGGCTCTACATCTCAGGGGAATGTGTTTTCAGATGTAAAAATGGAATCAGACTTCGTTGATACTGATGCTCTTTCCACGTAAAAAGAGATTAAAAAGCAATGTTAAAATGATTGTTGTATGAACAAGTAAACAAAATAGCCACAAATATAGACTGAGAAGCTAGCTATTGGAATAATCAAATGATTTGCTCTCGTTTTGCATTTCTCGGTGTTCACAAATGTTAATCTCATTTGGCCATCCCCTGTTTGATCATTAATATTATAGAGCTGGGACTGGAATCCAAGTTAAAATATTATCTTAAATCACAGACCCATGCAAAGCGTTCAGAAGTTAGAGGATGGGTTTTGTGGCTTCATGGGAATAGACACAATTTTAAATTATCCCAGGCTTCTTATCTACTCTTCTGATTGTTTGGGTCCATTCAGTATCCTACCTCCCTTTTCTACCAATCTATGAGTCATTTCATTAACAGTCAACTAATAATTATGTTTCCAAAATTGGCTGCCTATCACAGTGCGAGACTCTTCTCTCTCTCTAGCATTCCAGATGGTGGATACAGTCAAGGCAGGAAAGTTGGATTACATATTTTGGGAAAGAAACTTTATTTAAGATTCAGAGATCAAAATGAGGTCTTTGAACCGACTTGCTCATCCTTTTTCTTCTTTTGGCATTGTCAGGAGACAGTTCAGAAAACACCCATAACTTTTCTTTAGCCCAAGTACCATCCCTCTATTTCTCTATGACAAATTTAATGCTTTGAAAAATAAAAAAGTATAATTTGGGAAAACATTTTAATAATTGGCAAAACACTTAAAATGGGGTAAAATCATGTTTAAATATTAAAAGAACACCATATAAAGTAAGTTCATATAAATTGAGAGTCTTGAGACAAATGAGTTGGCATCCATAACAAGTAACTACAATATCATCAATCTGTCCCTGTTCTAAGTGACAAATAGCCTTGCTTACAGAGGACTCATTATATTGTAAGTGTAAGACAAAAAATACGGAAATCACAGAAATATCCACTTAATAACTGGATATTCTTTAAGTACACTATCTATGATGATATTTGTATGTATATTTTTTCACCTATCATTTTCAGAACAATTTCTAGGCAATTTGGAGTGAATGTAACATAGAATGGATAGAATAGATTTGGCTAATGTGCTCTTAAGCTCCATGAAATTATACTGTATTATAATAAGCACTATTTAAATATATAATTTGTTTAATGTGATTTCATAATACATACAGATGACTACCTCAGACAACATATCCCAGAATAAGGCAAACATTTGCTGTAAAGGGATGGCCACTAGTCTGCGCTGTTGTATAAGAAATATCTATTTTCATCAAATTATTTCTAAAAGGAACCGGCTCCATTTATTGGGTTAAGAATCATAACTGTATTGTATCTCAGGTTTATATTTGCAATTTCTGTGATATATTATATGGCAAGTCAATATTGGGAAATATTAAATTAAAACAGTATAAATCTATCAATGGTTCCTTTTCTAAGTTCAAGAAAATGGCATTTTAGTATTAATAGGATATTGATAATTTGTGAAATATGAAGTATATTAGGCTACAAAATAATACCTTCCTTTGATGTATTATACAAAAATGGTCTAGCAGCTGGAATTAGGTAATGATGAAATAATTTGCCTGCACATATTACTGACAAAACATCATAAATAGCTTTTCTAGATTGCCTCCTTAGTGATTTTAGATAAATATGCTAAAGTACATACATTAGTGATAATTTTCATATTATATTCTGTTTTATGTAATTGTTTTCTCAGTTATCCATAAATGCTTTTAGGTTTGCTAGTTAAACCACAATTGTATCTTTGGATTTTTTTTCCTTCTTCTTCTCCCCAAAGCCCCCCAGTACATAGTTGTATATTCTAGTTGCAAGTCTTTCTAGTTGTGCTATGTGGGACGCCGCCTCAGCATGGCTCGATGAGTGGTGCTGTGTCCGTGACCAGGATCTGAACCAGCGAAACCCCAGGCCCTGGAAGCAGAGGGTGCGAACCCAACCACTCGGCCATGGGGCCGTCCCCCTATCTTTGGATTTTTAACCTTGTATCTTCAACAAGTTTCTTATACATCACTGACAAACTTGAAGAACTGCTAAATTACAGCCTCAACACCCAAACATCATTCAGGATTTGGAAAATTAGACATCTTAAACTAAAAGCAATATTGTAAACTCTTTTTGCCTTTACAAAATGCTGTATCAAAATGCCCTAAATTGATTTTTCTAAGTTCGTGACAGGCTGAAAATCAGAATGAAAAATGTAAAAGTGTATCAGAAGCTGTCTCAAGATACCTCAGTGTTTCTCAGAAAACAAAGTATATCTACAAAAAGATATTATTTACTTGCAACTATGCAATGGTTTATTTCAGAGAAAAATATATTCAATCAAACATGCACCATTTGTCTGAAAAGATACGATGGATGATTACATTCAGAGAACAATTAATATTCCCCAGTCCATTAATGAAGATGAACAAGTATATGCTGTTATTCTGGATCATATTTCTATACAGAAAGCAAGGTGGTTTAACCAAACGCCCACTTTGTTTAAAAATGGAAATACCACAAAAAACTGTGCTAGTCTCAAAACACTGCTACACCTGTCATATGAAAATCTGTTTTGCACACTCAATGAAAAACAACTACAGACGTCCAGACTAGAATATTTTATGGGTAATAAGCAGGTCAAATATACATAAAAATTGGTTATTCAACTTTAAATGCTATGGATATTTTGTTGCCATGGGTGTTTTACTACTCAAATATCTTTTGCTATGTTGCATAACAAAGAATATCTAATCTTTAGGAAGAAGAATACCATGGCAGCTCACCCATAGTTTCAATATTGCCTCCTATGACACATGTAAGTTAAATATCTTATTTTATCAACATAAAATTACAACCTCTAAAGATTATAAACATGAAGGAGTGACACTCGTGAGTGAATCCTTGCTCCAAAACTTTAATAAGTATGTGCCCCTGGGCTTGCGTCCTAAAATCTCTGTATCTCAGTTTCCTCATCTATAAAATGAGGATAATAATAGTAACTACCATACATATGTCTTATGAAACACATATATGATTATGCCTATAAAAACTTCAGCGTATCCAGCACTTACTATACATGCCATGCTTGTTGGATATGTATTACTATTATTAATTTTATTTCATTAATTTGAGAAAATAAATTCTTCAGAGCAAATCAAGGTTCATAAAATGCAGCCAAGGAAAATATCCTGCTTATATATGCAATTTAGCATCTCTGGACTTTTGTTTCAATGCTGCCCACGTAATTTTTTTTGTGCTGTTGTGGCTCCCACATTTACACCCCTGCCAAAATCTTGTTTTGACTCCTTAAGTATGAAAACATTGAAATTTCATTTTTCATGTGGCACAACACTGTAAGTAAAGTACAATAACATTGGAAAATTAGGTTTTATTTCTACCCTGTTACCTTGGGTATTTGGGTCTGAGTACTTGATCAATCAGTTGGTTGACTATAGGCAATTCATTTAACTTTACTCAGACAGAGTTATTTCATCTATCAAAGATTACTATCAATTTCTCAAAATTGCTGTAAGCATGTTTAAATGGGATAATACAGGTAGAAAGTCTAGCTCTGAAATATTAGTTCCTTCTCACTACCTACCTTGTCCTATTTATTTCCATGTCTTCCCAGCAGGCTTGTCAAGTAATCCTCATTTCTGATTGTTCTCATTACAGCCAAGAGAACTTCCTGGTTTCCTAACACAAGCGTTAGCTGCCTTCAGGTTGTATGTTAGCTCTGTTCCTGAATCCAGCTGTCTATTTCTTGCTGCAAGTAGGAAACACATCAAGGGTTTCCTGTTTGAGACAGACGTTTGCCACATGTTCATTGCCATGTTTCCTAACAGTAGCTGTCTACTACTTTCTTGACCTGCTTTGTTGTATTGCTCCCCTTAATCTCAGCTCTCATCTCTTTGTGCTCCTTGCCCTGACTTGCTGTCCTTGGCTTCCTAAATTATTACAATCTCTGTTTCATCATCTGGTCAATAAGTGCTCAAGCCTTCCCTAGCCTTCAGCACCCCAGGTCTGCTTGCTGATTCCTTATCTAGTTTATATCCATGGCCTGTTGGTGGCCTTTGACTTTTGCATATACTCTGTTTTCTGGCTTCTAATATAATCTTTAACCTGTGCTTCTGGCCTGACCCCTGCCATTTGGATTTATTCCAGCTGTCTTCTTGTCTTTACATCCACTGCTTTATTTTAGTTTTCAGTTTCATCGCATACCTTGAATCCTCACTCCACCATTGATTGAATCTCATCTTTTATACTCCTAATTTCATTAAGACTCTAGTTACTTATAATCCCCCTGGAAACTGGTAGGAAAAGAACCTATGGAAAGGTAGCATCTAGAACCATTAGCATTTACAAAGGCAAGTAAAGGATTTTTCATAACCTTCAATTCTTATATGTGACCCTCTCAGCTCAATAGCTCCTTGGCACCAAGGGAACAAATAGTGACCATCAATCCCTACCCCTTACCTTCGAAAAGCCTATTTCCAGGTGTTTCTTTCACTAAAATGTTAACAACTTATATTAATTTAAATGGTAAGGCTCCAAAATAGATCTAATTTTTAGAAGAATCAAGTTCGGTAAGGAGAAAGAGCAAAAAGGTGGCCGTGGGATGGTTACTTAGGATTAGGGTGCCTTGAATAATATTAGGACTGGAAGCCATTTGAGACCTCATTAGAGCTCTGCCATTAGGTTAGTTCAAGAGTGGGAGAGAGCTTCAGCCCTTGAATAGGACTTCAGTGAGGTCTGAGAAGAAGGTTCAAATGTATAAAGTGTGAGCGGCAAAAGAGAAACGAGAAAAGCAAAGCCTTAGAGGAAAAAGCAGTGATGTCAACTGAGAGCTGCCGCAGGTTCTGTTACCATTTCCATGTGTCTTTGCGGAAGACAGAGGCACAGGGTGTCAAAGCTTGAAGGGACCTGCAACCATCTACTGCAGCCTCCTCATTTTTGCAGGACGTTCAACATACATTATTTCCTTCCTGCCTCTTTTGGGTCCATACTTAGAAACTTTGGCCCTGCATTTCAATACTTTCATAAATAGTAGCTGCCTTAGAACATACTGAACTGGATTCAAAGGAAAAGCAGCTTCCCTGGCAAAAACCTATATGTGTGTGTAGAACACATTTGGCCATCTGTTCCTTTTTCCACTTTAAGTCAGGTTCTCTTTTTTATATCAAGTGACGCAATGCTGTCAAAGCTTTTGGGTCAATGTTATTAGAGTTATAAGGGAAATCTTTTGAAGGGAAAGTCAAGTTTCTATGTACTATGTGAAGGATACTCAGTTTTCCAGTAGTAATTTTTTGCAGTTATCTATGAACCCCCAAATCTGTTAATAGAAGAACAGTATATCCCAAGTAGGGTATGTTTTATTTAAAATATTTTTTATAAAGTGTTTATAGCAATAGTACTTGTAAATACTCTACTGCCTACTTCACTGTGTAAGAGTAGAAAGGCTCATAGGCCAAGTCTATGTATTTATCGAAAGTAGCGTGCTTACATCTGACAGACTTTTGAGGGAACCAATTAGTCAAGATTCATCTTATGGTAGCATGACTACCTCGCAATCCAGTAAATTCTTTTTACTGGATCTATGATCTGATTATAGCACTTATCATAAACTCTTTTTTATGTATTTGTTTACTTTTCCATCAGGATGTAGATTCCATGAAGACAGAACTTATCTGTCAAGTTTATTCTTTATTCCAAATATCTGGAATAATAGGGTCCAAGTAAATATGTGTTAAATTAGGGGGCCAATGAGAATTTGAGAAGACTGTAGCCTGAGGCCTGAGCTGGGCCGCCGAGAATGAGGGTGGACTGTGAGAAGAGAAGCAGACACGGCAGGCTGCATTGTAGGGGTGGGAGGTGGGGATGTTCTTGGCCACACTTACAGGCTACTGCAGTGACAAAGAAACTGTGACTCTATGTGAACGTAAAAATTAACTTGACTTGGTACAATAAACCTGGCAAACCTTGCAGAAATGTTCTGAATAAGTAAAATTATGTTTTCAACGAATAGTTATCTGGTAAACCAACAATAAAAAAATTGGCATGGAATCCTCTCAAATGCATATCTTTGCCTTATTTTATTTTATTATGTCTTTCAGTCTTAACCCTAAACTCCTATCCAATATTTCAGGAGTTGTATTTCTTCATACATATTGGACTCTGAAAAATGCTGTATCTAACCATTTATTAGAAAATTACATAAAGTCAAACGTTGATTCACTTTCCTGTTTCAATTTTATGAAAAGGGTAAGCATATATAATGCTTATTTTTCATAAATAGCAAAACTTCCTAAATCAATGTAAATCATATCTTATCCCATGCTATGCTAAATGTACCTTAAGCATAATAAAAGTTGTTATATTCTCACAGCAGATTTGACACCCACACAGAAAAGAAAAAAAAATGTAGAAGCCACTGAATACTGTGTACCTAGTATATTATTCTCCACAAGCATGGAATGAAGTCATTTTTATTTTTAAGCAGAGTTCATTTTGTGTGTTGGAGAAGAAAAAGAGAAGAGTATTAATAATTTTGAAGAAAAGAGTTCTGTTTTAGGAAAACATGGCTTAGTTATAATTTGGTAATTATTGTGCTGTGCTATTCCCCTTAGAGTATTAGAAATATTAACCAGTATTCATTCATCTCCCACTGTGAGCCCTTTCCCAGCCAGTACATTTTAATCCATCTTCTCCTGTTTTTAATCATACTGTGGTTTTTTCCTCCATAAAGTCAGTGATGTTATAATTTTTCTTTTCCTATGTCAAGGCTCACTTTTTGCCTCTTCTGTACCTGGCATCTTATACTTCTTTTCTCTAATCAGAAGAGAATAATCTTTTCTCCCTTAACAGACACATTCAATTTTTCTTCCCTTTCAAATAGGATGGCATGTTAATTCTCTCTTTATTTGGCTAAGGAATGCTAAAAATATTTTAATTTTCAAATTCACATTTAACTTAAATATACACCACTATAACCACACATTTGGCTTGGTGAATTATTTAGGCTCTTTGTGCTTATTTACATTCCAATGCACTCTTCAGATAGCATCCGGGTCATAGGCCTCCAGGGCTAGTCCACCTGGCCTTACAAATCAATAGCTCCTATTGATGGAATAAAGTCAGTACAAGAAGGAAAGTTTCTTTAAAGATGAGCTCACTGAAACACAGTGAGGTTAAAAAAGGCGCCTGCTGAGTGGCAAACTCCCAAAAGAAGCAGCACGGGAGGGAGATGTGCTAAGAGTTGGAATGGTGTCATTCCCCACCTTCAAATCATCTGTTCAACTGTAACTTGAAAATACTGAAAACCTGCCTTTAAGGTTAAATCAGGCCAAGCTATGCAAAAGAGGAGAAACTGACATTTATGGAGCATTTATTATATTTCAGGTATTGTGAAAGCAGGCATTTTTCACACATTATTTGATTTAATTCTCAAAACAAAATGAGGTGGTTATTATCCTCTTAATTTTTTTTGTTTTTTTTTAAGATTTTATTTTTTCCTTTTTCTCCCCAAAGCCCCCCCGGTACATAGTTGTGTATTCTTCGTTGTGGGTTCTTCTAGTTGCGGCATGTGGGACGCTGCCTCAGCGTGGTCTGATGAGCAGTGCCATGTCCGCGCCCAGGATTCGAACCAACGAAACACTGGGCCGCCTGCAGCGGAGCACGTGAACTTAACCACTCAGCCACGGGGCCAGCCCCCCTCCTAATTTTTTTTTTACAGGTGTGAAAACTAAAGCTAAGTTCACACAGCTAAAAAGATCCAGGCTCGAATACAAATATTTCTCCCTCAAAGTCTAGGATTTTCCCACTCAAATATCACACACTTCCTGCTTTCCTTCCAAATTCTTCCTTTCTCCCAAATCCATCCATCCACTTGATGAGGATCAAGGCTGCCCCTGCCCCAGGGAGAAGCCCAAGGCATTCTGCCCTACATACTGAGATAGATCATCCTCGGGAAGCACAGAACTGTCCTGGCTTAATCCCATCTGATTCTTCTCTAAAGTTATAGGACCACCCAATAACCAGACCCCACCTGCACTGATACCATTTTAACGATTATTTTCATGATCTTTCCTTTGTCTTGTAAAGAAATAACTCACATACCTATGCCTTATACATTTAGCTCTAACCCTCAACACATTGCAGCTCTTACTGCCCATGGGTCCGGTCCCCATGCTACTCCATGCTATTCTCTGAATAAAGGAGCACTACTACCAGACCTTGAGAGTCCAAGAAATCTTTCTTTCGACTCCTCGACTCACCAAGCCCGCATCACACCCATCCTTGCTTTCTCTGTCTCCTTCTCTCTCTCCATTCCTCCCTTCCTCTAACAAACATATTTGGCATTTGCTATGCACCAAATACTGTGTGTGATGGCAAAAATAATGTCACGATACTCAACATGAAGAGTATACTTTGCTCTTTGTATTGTATTTGAACAATACGGAAAACTTCTACATAACTATATAAATTTTACACCTGTGTAAAATGTGCATAAGTACTTAATGAGTGAAAGTATACAGTATATTAACAAATTTTTCATGAGAAAAAAGATGAAACAAACATCATTTGACTCAAGATGATTGCATAAGCAAAATATAAAGAAAGAAACTGTATGAAACTTGAAAAGAATTGACTTATGACTTATCTGTGCTTAAAATGAATGATTTGTTAGTGATAAACAGAGCTGAACTGACTTTGAAATTCATAGTAAGCTTTAAAAGATGTTTGACATTTAATGTTTTAGCTACATAAGTAAGGAAACTAGGCAAGCCAAGATCTTATTTCTGCCATCATCTTCCCATTAGCCCTTGGTAGTTTATTCTTCGTTTTGTAGGGGAGGAAGACTTTTCCTCTAACTAAAGTGGGTTTGTCTGGCTGGAGAATGAATTAAATTCACATGAGACAGAATAGCAAGAGAAAATTAAACAACGCTTTATGAGGAACCATGGCCCGGGGCCTTTCTTCCCGAAGGAAGAAAGGGCACCAAAGAAGTGGGGTGCACAGAGTGGTTATATACCCCCAAACAGGATATTTCACATGTGATTGAAATGTCCCTCCCACAATAGTCACAAGATTGCCCTGTCGGCACAGTGCTTGATGGACACAGCAGATAGTGGGTCTGCTATCTCAGTGGGCGTAGCAGGAGGCAAGTCTATTGTCTCCAGCTGGGTGGTCACAGGTGAGCACAGCAATCAGTTCCTAGCCTAAGGAGAGATGCTTAATCCTTAAAGAAATGCCAGTGTTGTGAGGGGGAGGGAAGTCAGTTACAGGAGGTTACCAGACAAGCACAATAAAATGCAGATTTAAGTCCTTGCCTTCCCCATTGATTAAGAGTTTCTAGAGACAAGGTCGTCTCCTTTCTTCTTCCTGGTACAGAGAGGGAGGCACCTTTACAGATAGAGATTTAGTTCTACTTTTTAGTTGCTTTCCTGTCTGCAAAGAAACCAGCCTCAAATAGTCCTCATGCCAAAGAGACATATCTTGGGGTGGCCATTCCAGTCCCCACAGTTTCTCTTGGTATATCAGCGGTTTTCAGAAATGAGGGGAAAGAACTGAGGCATTTGGTCAGGGTTGGAATATTTCACAGTAAATGTGGTGTATTGTAATTAAAGGAAGATATGACTATGGATGTTTTCAGTGATTGAATAAGGCAAAAATATGTTTGTGTGTCCCGCATAGTTCATTAATTCTGTCAAAAAACAATAACCCTTTAAATGAATAGCAATTGAGCACTGGCAACTTTTTTTATTATTGTTCATTGAGGTTTTCAGTAGTATCTCATATCTTTTAGTCATCATAGAATGCTTTGCAGATTTTGCCATTGTAACTTCTGACGTTAGTAGAGGGCCCAGAACACATGATGAAACATTGTGTTATTATTTCTATTTTGATACTGGACATAGGACAAATTTCATACAGCTAAAAATAATTTAGATGTGAATTTTTCCTTGGTTTATTACACTCTTCAAAAGTTAATACCTGCCCCCAGCCTACCTCATTTAAAACTAGTCAGGAACACTATAACAGAAAATCTCCAATAGGTGCCAGGGAAAGGAAGATAGTTGATAGACATATATAATCATACAAATGATGTTATAGTTAATAATCTATAGATAATATTTGTAATTTCTATAATTTGAAGAGATAGTCAACAGATGCCAGCAGAGAAATTTTATGTGTCTCTGCTCAGGTGGACTTTGTGATCTATAAGATATGCAAGATTTGTCTTTAAAGATGGAGTTGTTGTGCTGTTAATATTTGCCAACTACATTAATGAACTTCTACACGCATATTTAAAAATAATGCAGGTGCTGTCCTGGTGGTGCAGTGGTTAAGTTCGCATGTTCTGCTTCAGTGGCCCGGGGTTCATTGGTTCGGATCCATGGTGCGGACATGGCACCACTTGGCAAGCCATGCTGTGGTAGGCGTCCCACATATAAAGTAGAGGAAGATGGGCATGGATGTTAGCTCAGGGCCATTCTTCCTCAGCAAAAAGAGAAGGATTGGCAGCAAATGTTAGCTCAGGGCTAATCTTCTTAAAAAAAATAAATAAATAAAAATAATGCAGATGTTTACAAATATCCATGTAAGGATTATAGCTAATATTCATCGAATACTTACTAATATCACACCTTTCACATATACCCTTTCATTTAATTTAGTCCTCTCATCTATGCTCTAATGAGGAAATTACTATTTTTACCCCAGTATATAGATGAGGAAGCTGAGAACTGGAGACTTGAAATAACATGCCTGATGGCACACATCTATTAAGTGGGGGAGCCAGGATTTAAAAGCAGGAAACTGATTCAAGGGTCCTCACTGTTTTGTGTTTTTTTGTTGAGGAAGATTCACTCTGAACTAACATCCACTGCCAATCTTCCTCTTTTCTTTTTGCTTGAAGAAGATTAGCCCTGAACTAACACCTGTGCCAGTCTTCTTCTATATTGTATGTGGGTTGCTGCCACAACATGGCTTGACGAGTGGTGTAGGTGGGCCCCAGGAATCTGAACCCATGAACCTGGGTCGCCGAAGCAGAGTGCGCTGGACTTAATCACTACACCAGGGTGCTGGCCCCCAGGGTCATCACTCTTAATCACTTCACTATGTTATGTGGGGGAACTATCATGATTTCTGAGATTTCATCCATTGTCCAACATCACGTAGGCAGAGTTTCATTGCATCATCATATTCATCGGATGTTGCAGTATATATATGACCTGGGGAAAGATGCACCTACTGAAGCACACTTCTGCTGCAGTTTCTGACCTCTGAGGAGTACTTCTTATGACTATGTTGTGAAGTGCAATGTTTCCATTAGAGAGCCTGATGAGCTGAAGGTTGCAGGTGCAAAGAGCATCAACAAAACAAAGCACCTACAAAAGGGTAACCTCTTTTATTAGCTGCTGGAACGAAAAAAACTATTAAATAAAGAATACCTACTTCTTAGTCTTTTTAAAATAAACAGTGAGTCAGTTCACTTTTTAAACAGAATTACGAATAACTGTAGTTACAACATCCATCTTTGGAAAGAGTTCCACGCCCAGAAGGAAAAGCTAGCCTCCTCCCAAGAGTAATTGTGATTCTGTTAAGTCCACAGGAACATAATATTGATCCCAAAACACACTTCTCTATCAGGAGTCTTTGAAAGGGATTTAATGAGCCATATTCTCCCTGTGTACGGGCTATGCCCTGGGAATAAATTAAGCTCTTTTGCAAGCTGAATTAACTCTTTCAAGCCACGTGAGTATTATTTAGTGCACTGAAGCAGTGCCTTACAGACAATCTGTCTTAAAATTTATAAATTGTTGAAACTTGAAAATTCTGCCTAGGTATTCACTTTGGGATTATTATTTCTGGTTATAAAAATAGGTGAATTTTTATCCGATGGTGAATTCTAAGCATAAGCAGAAATATAATATTTATAAAATATAAGGTAATATAGAGATAAAAAAACACTAAATTGGAAGACAGGTGTGCTAGTTCCCAGCTCCCTCTCTTGCTCCAGATATATTACTTTGGTGAACCTCTCAAGTTTTCTTGAATTTAGTTTCCTTATTTCTGAGGTGCTGTGGTTGTGAGTCAGATTGGAATATCTGGAAGACTGTGTGATAATTATAAGGAATCTTCACATTTACACTGACATCAAACATTACCTACAGATGTGATAAATAACTGGGGTAAATTGATAAATTCCAACTAAGGAATGCAAGGCAAACAAGACTTTAGCAGTGGTATTAGCTGTTTTATGCCAGCATCAGCTGAAATGAACTTGCAAATAATCACACTCTCTCTTGCATGGTCCTAAGGACATTAAAGAAGAAAAACATCCTCCCAAATGATAGCATTTAAAGCAATGCATCTTATGTTCCACTTTGCTTGGAAAGAGATACGGTCTGAGGTTAGGATCTACACTGACTCCCGAGAAATGACAAAGATTTAGTACATGGTCAGGGACTTCTAAAGGATACAATTGGAGGATTAGTAGAAAAAGAAAGTTATTAGCAATATGTTGACAGAACTTTTTAAAGGAGATCCTAGAATCCTTGAATGTTTATATCTGATTGAATGGTCACCAGAAGGCCTCCACTGTAGAAGAGACCTTTAATCAGAGTTTGCAGCCCTTCCAGTGCTTGCCACCGTGGAAAGGATGGAGGATACAAGGAGTACCATGGAATCATCCTCTATGCTCCTTCCTAAAAGAACACTGGACTTTTCAGGTAGACCCTACGCCCCATAAAACCCATGTAATTCCGAGTGCTAATTGCAACTGCAGAGGTAGATTCTGATTAGACTGAGATACATATGGCAATCCCTCCACGTCCCCCTATTCGGCAGTAGTTGGTTTAGGAACTGAGGCTCAATCCAATCAGCACCTGGCATCCCAAGGCCCTTGCTGTTGGTCCAAAAGTAACACATGATCAGTCAAATCAAACGACTTCTGTCTATAATTGAGGAGAAGATTTTCTCTCTTCTTGCCTTTCTGAGGATTAAAAAAGCCCAAATCTTGCTGGAATCATCTTGTGAACGTGATGCAGCTAGCCTAAAATCAAAGCTGATAGACCAAAGAAGGCAGAATCAAGAGAATTGCAGGGAAATGGTACCAGAGCCCTGGTTATAATATACATGCAGATTCTACCAGTGTTAGTTTCTTAGGGCTGCCATAACAAAGTACCATAAATGGATGGCTTAAAACAATAGGAATTGATTGTCTCACAGTTCTGGAGGCCAATCAAGGCCTAGGCAGGGCCATGCTCCCTCTCAAGGCGCTAAGGAATGAGCTGTTCCAGGCCTCTTTCTTAGCTTCTGTAGCCTGAGGTGTATCTTGGCTTGTTGTTGGTTGTCTTCTTTCCATGTCTATTCACAATCTGTGCATGTCTATCTGTCTATGTCAAAATTTCCCCTTTTCATAAGGACACCAGTCATGGAATTTGAGTCCATACTAATATCTCCATTTTAATTTGATTACCTCCGTAAAGACTCTATTTCCAAATAACATCATATTTTGAGGCACTATGGGATTAGAACTTCAATATATCTTTTTTGGGGGACACAATTCAACTCATAACAATACCTCACCTTTGGATTTCCTGTTACTCAAAGAGCACATATCCTTATATTTTATGCCAGGCTTGGTTTTCAGTTACTTAAAGCCCATAGTCCTGTAATTAATTCAAAGGCTATGCAAGGGGTTAATAAAATGGACCTTTGCTAGTCATGGTTGAGTGCCAAATTTTCCATCTACAATGAATCAAAACTATATGTTTACAATCTTAATAGGAGGGTAGGCATTAGAACAGGTGAAAAGGAGCAGAATTTGCCACCCCAAAATATGACTCGTTGGCATAAAGATTATCTTGAACTGGTTATTTTTCAAAACACAGGATAAACTCTTGAAATTGTGTAGAAGTTACCTTTTTGTAAGAGACTTTTACTTTTATAAGGGAAACCCCTATATGTGAGGGTGTCTTCCTTTGTGTACCAGGAAGAGGAGGATGGATAAACCACTAAAACCTCTTATCAATGTAAAAGGCATAGGCTCTGTAGGGGAGGAAGACTTTTCCAGAGAACAAATTAAATGCACATGAGACAGAATAGCAAGAGAAAAATTAAACAAAGCTTTATGAGGAACCATGGCCCGGGGCCTTTCATCCCGAAGGAAGAAAGGGCACCAAAGAAGTGGGGTGCACAGAGTGGTTATATACCCCCAAACAGGATGTTTCACATATGATTGATATGTCCCTCCCACAAAAGTCCCAAGATTGCCCTGTTGGTACAGTGCTTGATGGCCAGAGCAGGTAGTGGGTCGGCCATCTCGGAGGGTATAGCAGGAGGCAAGTCTATTGTCTTAAGCTGGGTGGTCACAGGTGAGCACAGCAATCAGTTCCTACCCTAAGGAAAGATGCTTAACCCTTAAAGAAATGCCAATGTTGGGAGGGGGAGGGAAGTCAGTTACAGGAGGTTACCAGACAAGGGGAATAAGATTATTAGGCAGATTTAAGTCCTTGCCTTTGGCATTGATTAAGAGTTTCTAGAGAGAAGGTCATCTCCCCTTCCTGGTACAGAGAGGGAGATATCTTTACAGATGGAGAGTTCCTTTACAACGTAAATGTCTCTTACAAAGGGTAAGTAAATTCTACTTTTCAGTTGCTTTCCTGTATGCAAAGTAGCCTCAAATAATCATCATGCCAAAGAGACATATCTTGGGGTGATCAATTCCAGTCCCCACAGCTCAAATCTGCATAAAAATTGGTCCCTTGGTTGCTATTCCTTTCCTGATAACCTCCCATAACTGGTTCTCCCCTCCTCAACATCTGTCATCTTTAGCTGGAGATAGTATTTAAAGTGGTAGCTTGGGTTATTTCCAAGAGTTACTCAGTTTTCATGGGTATTTCCCGTGTATCCAAGAGGTATACATGTTATTAAATTTCTGTTTGTTTTTCTCCTTTTACTATGTCTTTTATTACTGAGGGTCTCAGCTAAGAACCCGGAAGGGTAGAAGAAAAATGATTTTTCCTCCCCAACAAAAAGCAACTCCATTTGTCCCTATTTGGGTCTTCTCTTCATCCAGGGCCAAAGAATTCTGACAATGCTATGTACTCTATTGTTTTTCTGGTTCTCATGTTCAACTCCGGGATGGGGATGGAATACTACATGGAGTAATGAAAAAGTAAATGTCAACCAAAAGAGATTTTAGGAAAATTATATGTGCCTGGTACATACTCCATAGTACAAATGTAACTAGCATTATAGGTGTAAAGGCTGGACAATGCTATTTAAGAACTAATCCTCATACCAATTTTTCCCTTAACTTTTGGGTACTATTCACAAGTTGCAAAATATCAATGAAAAATTACAATATAAATAGAAGAATAACTAGGACCTAAGGAAGCATATCTCTTCTCCAGGCTAGTGATATCGATGTAAAGTAAACATGACTTGAGTCTGGTTTCTATTGGGAAAGGGTGAGTTTATTTTGAGTGATCTGTAAGACAATAGCATTCTGTTACAAGATAATACTCTTGAAATATCAGTATATGAGTATGTGTATGGTGCTAAGAAGATAGGAGTTGGAATGTATTGAGTATTTGATTGTGTTGGCTATTCAGCTTCCCTTCTCTTCTTCTCCTGCTGACCATATCCCTTTTTCCTTCATTCTCCTAAGTGATTCCCATGAAGCTGAATATCATAGTTCCTGCTATCAACTGAGTGATGAGGACTTGACTTTAGAAGCTATTGTTTGATCAAACATGTGTAACCATGGGCTCTCTAAGTCCAGTTCAACTGACCCTATCTTGTCAACAGAGTAATTAAGAATGGTTTTTCAGGGACTGAGACCCCTTGTCCAGTTCAGGCCAGTTGAGACCACCAACATATCAACTGGGCCTGCACAGACATCTGATAAGCAAACTTTTTGACATCAAAGGGCTGAAAACTCCACAATCAGATCATGCTGTCACCACCATTTGTGAACATGTGTCCTATGGAAAGACATGAAATTTGACTATGCTTGCTCAGATAATCAATTACTTCACTTCTCCTTACCTCCAATCATCTATCTCCACACTTCAGACTGCCCTGCCCTTTATCCCATAAATTTTGCCCCAAGGCCTGGAGGGGGGAGACAGATCTGGGGGCCTATGCCCCCTGTCTCCTTTTAGATCAATCTAGCATAAAGCTATTTTCTTTTCCAAAAGCTGATGCCATAAATAATTGTCATTTGTTATGCACATCAGGTAGGAGTACTCCATCTTTGTGCAGTAACATATGAGTCAATCAGATTCTTTCTCAGGAATTTAAAACTTTTCTAGAGACCAAATCTTTTTATTCTCTGTTCTCTGATGGAGCATTCCAAAGAAGATCCACAAATCTATAATATTGATATCTTCTGCACATTCATAGCACCTGTATTTCTCAGGCATTTGTTGTATACCTCTTTCTTCAGTTTTGTGAGCTATTCCTGAATCCACCTCATTTTGGTTCTAGAAATATGTAGTTTCTGTTGCTTTTTCTGTTGTTTGAAATGAAAGAACTTTAATTGATACAGTACCTAGCAGTGTCTGGTTCTCTGTTTCCCAACAGGTTGGAGTTCCTTTTTCTGTTTAAGTAGGACTATTTTAAAGCCAAAAAATAAAATAAAGTGCGTTCATTTACTTTGAACAGGTATGTACAAGCTCAGTTGAATTTAACAAAATTCTTATAAGTAGATCAGAGAGAACGAGTGGAGGCAACTCCTTTAGCCTCCTTTATCTTGCTAATAATATTACGCACTGTCCTGAAGCCATTAGTTCAAATTTAAGGTTATTTTAGGGCCAATTGAGTCTCATGATGAGCCAGAACTGGAATAGGGATTAGATTAGAAATGTTCTTCACAAATTCATGTTCAGTAGCCTGCTGATATTTACAACTTCCATGGTGAAGAATGCTCATAGGGCCTCTCTTCAAAGATTGGCACACCAACCATGGGATGGGATTGAAAGAAATATGACTACATGTACTCCTGGAAGGCAGAGCCACAATTGCAGGCAGGTGTTGGGCCATTCCATTATAACAAGGCATCGTTTATATTAACCATTCCCAACAATAACATGCAAAATCACTCAGGGTGCAGTTTATTTCTTAGATAGCTCTTGTTAATTGATAATAAAAGTTCAAGAAAAAGAGGTTTTATTATAGAAGTATGACCTTACTTTGAATTGGAGTGTTTGGGTGCTTAGTATTTGAATAGATTGTATGTTTGTCTTTTCTTTTTCCTCTATTTCTTTTTCTGATATTTTAGTCATAGATACAGCATTAGATGTGAGTCTAAACAACTTACTGTTTCTCAAATTATGTGTAATTTGTTAAGTATCATAAACACTAAAACACCTTATCTGTTAAAGACTTTAAGATAATACTTTAGAAATTTAAAAAAATGAAACTTCACTTGATATTTTTAAAGAGTATAGGTAACATGAAAATTACTTTAGAAGATTTCCATTGAAGTATGCATCATTACTAGATAATTTAGAATAACAGAGGCGAAAATCTTAGTCTCAAAATATCACCACCTTCAGAAAAAAACCCTAAGCAATGTTTAGGTACTGCAGAGATATTTTTATTCCTTCTAACATTAGTGTTGAGTATCAACCAGTTAAAAAGTCTTTATGAATTTCAATTTTATATGCTTCTGATATTCTATTTGACTGACAACCTGCATTCAAAGAATATGAAGAGGAACGATGCATGATGCTTTTGCTAAAATAGCTTCCTCCACCAAAGCAAAAGCCTCCTAAAATGGCCCTAAAATTGATGATAATCACACGTTTCATTTATGTCCTCAGCTTTCAAGTCCCAACTTTATATTTGCTTTATAATGTTGAATTGAGGATTTATTGGTTAAAAGAAAATGAAAAGGAGAAGGAAGACAAAGAAAAAAAAAAGGATGGGGGAAAAAGAAACCTACTTTCTAAATACAAATTCACTCAGAGACATTGTCCCATCCACAAATTCTCTCCCCCTGAAATAATGCAACGTCTTCTACCTACTCAAAATGTCATTGCTGAGTTTCTATTTGAACTAAATATAGGTCAGCTCATCTATATAAAATTACGAAAACCTTACAGAAATCTAACATCTAATTTCAAGTGTTCATTTTGTCCACCAGAGTGCACCATTGTAATCTCATGAATATAACAGAAATGAGTTGATATATTTTTTAATGTACATAAAAGAGAAATACAGTGTTAAAAAACAAATTGCATTTCTTAATTGCTACCAACCACTAAATACAAGACAAATTGCATGCAAATTAAATTTAATTTACCTTATGTTTTATAGGTTCACAAAGGCTTTTAAAAAGCCACCTCTAAGTATTTGAAAGTTCTGCCTGTATTTTTCCCATTGTCAGCATACCAATGATAGGACTTGCTTTTTCCTCTTTTTTTCCTTTTCTATGGGATGTGAGAATACAAAAGGAAAACAATGGTCAAATCTTTAGATCAGGTGTACAGTATTCACCCGTGAGTATCAGGTTTTCCTGTTGATTTAAATAGGAAAAAGATGTTTGCTCATTTAAATTACTCCCCATCGCTACCCTCCTGTCCAACAATAAAAATGCATATTGAATTCTCTAGCCACAATAGGGAAGGATAATGCATATCCTGTAATAGGAAAGGGGAAAGTAGAAAAATATATATAAGTTGTCCCAGTGAGCAAATGAATCATAGAAATTAAAATGGAGAGGACCTATTATGCAATGAAGACTGCAGCTCAGGGAAAACACAGTTCCACTTATGTTTATTTCACATTACGCTGCTCAGCATTTACACTTTTCTCCCAACAATAGCTCTGTCTTCCCCTTTTTAACATCACACACATCCCATAATTATCTGTAGCTTTTTGCTCAGCCTGAATGAGATTGCTGTGAAGGCCAAGTTCACACACTAGAGTAATTAAGTACGTAATTGGTCTAGAGTGAATCTTATATTGTCTTCTATGATACCTTCCTATTCCCCATCACATCACTTAATAGAAGCTGTCACTAATTCTAATGCCCAAATCGGGAGATTTAAGAGGCTGCTTTATCCAGCCATAGGGGAAAAATATGAAAGGACTGGAAACATTCTTTCCACATAGGGAGCTGGAAATAGTTTAAGGCTGCAGATTAGGTTTTAGAAAAAAAACCATCTTTTGGCTTAGGTAAAATGAAGGCTTCTTGGGATTGTAAGCATCAGTCTGAGAGACTACAATTTATACCAGTGGTTCTGACAGTATAGTCTCTGGACCAGCATCAATATTACCTGGCCCTTGCTAGACATGCAAATTCTTGGGCCCCACCCAGGAATACTGAATCAGAAACTCTCAAAATGGAGCCCAGTGATCTTGTCTTAATAAGTCCTCCAGGGGATTGTACTGCACACCAGAATTCGGAAGCACTGATTTACACTATTCAAAGATTTTTGAAAAAAAAGGTAAAATCATGATTCATATAATTTGAAATAATCATGTGTTGATTTACCTAACTCATTAACAAGAAGAGTGGTAAGATGTTATAACCAGAAAGAAGAATTCTAATAAGTACACATATCTGGGCAATAACAAATGCTGAAATGAATTTACAAAAGATGTAAAACTACTCTATCCAATGGGCAATAATCAACTGGATTCCACCAAGCACAATCCATTTGCTTTTCAAAGGATCATTTGTATTATTATTGCTTTTCCACACCAGGGTTAGAAAGTAGTCATAGTCGCTTAGGGAAAGGTGCTCTAGTCAAGACCCTTAGTATTTTTTTTTCTTTTGCTCACTTCAAAGTGTCTAATATATTTTTTTCATGACAGTTTAGTCCACTTACACTCCTCGAAAGCTAAGTATGGTTAAACATCTTTTTCCTTGGGATTTCTGAGTCATCCTAACTCAAAATGCCCATTTTTATGCTTATCCTTACCCCAGATCTACTCCCAATTGGCCTCAGTTAATCAGTTAATTTTGAGAGAACTTGGGAATGAAAGAGATAAAATATATCTTTTTTGTAGGTACCATCTGAGCATTTTGTTGTCCTAAGAATGAATATGTCAAGAAATAATTGTGGAAATAGAATCTCATGCAGTATCCTGAAATTTTAGTGTAGCAACTAAATTACTATCATTTGCAGATTATCTGCAGGGTGGAGAAATTCTACTAAATGGGCAGTAGAAATCTACTATGTAAAGGCAAGCAGTTGTAGCAAATAAAGCAAGTGTGTTATTGTATGTAATAAGGTCAGGGTCTGAAAAGAAGAATCATTGGAGCCAGTCCAGTGGTGCAGCAGTTAAGTGCGCACGTTCTGCTTTGGCAGCCCAGGGTTCGCTGGTTCAGATCCTGGGTGCAGACATAGCACTGCTTGTCAAGCCATGCTGTGGCAGGGGTCCCACATATAAAGTAGAGGAAAATGGGCATGGATATTAGCTCAGGGCCAGTCTTCCTCAGCAAAAAGAGGAGGATTGGCAGCAGATGTTAGCTCAGGGCTAATCTTCCTCAAAAAAGAAACAAAAAAGTGAAAAGAAGAATGGTGTAAATTCAGCAAAATTCAACTGTTCCACTTCTGTCAAACTTTTAACCAATTCATACTGACACAGGTACCCAAGTTATAAAACTGAACCTGTCAACAGCAGAGAAAAAAGTATTTCTCATTCTTTCTCTTAAGAAATAAATGTTCCACTTAACAACAGTTACAAATACCAAACAGGGTTAAATATATCTTTAAAACATCTATTGAAGAGGAAAGAGCAGTAGGGTACAGCAGGAAAGGGGAGCAGAATTTTCTACCCCAAAAGATGCCTCTTTGGCATAAGGATTATTCTAGGCTGATTATTTTTAAGAAACAGCAGACACAGGAGAAGTTCTGAAAAGCCAAGTAGAAGTTACCCTTTTTGTAAGAGACATTTATGTGTTTAAGGGAAATCTCTATTTTTAGTGGTCTTGCCCTCTGTACCAGGAAGAGAAGGATGACTAAATCTCTAGAAACTCTTATCAATGGAGAAGGCATCAACTGAAATCTGGATAGCAATCATAATCTTGTTTACTGTGCTTTGTGTGGTCACCTCCCATAACTGGATCCCTACCCACAACATCTTTTTTTGTCTTTAGCTTGGCATGGTATTTAAGGTGGTGGCTTCGGCCATTTCAGAGAGTTACTCAGTTTTCCTGGGATCTCCCACGTACACAGGAGGTACACATGTTATTAAACTTCTGTTTGTTTTTCTCCTGTTAATCTGTCTTTTTATTACAGACGGAGTCTCAGCCAAGAACCCAGAAAGGTAGAGGGAATATTCTTTTTCTTCCCCTATGGTAGAAAAAAAGAGTTATGAAAAACAAAACAGAAATTTTGGGGGTTTACCTCCAGATCCATTACTAACTAGTTTGGTGAACTTTGACAAATCACTTAACTTCATTCAGTTTTAGCTTTCATATCTCTGAATTGAGGAGAGCTCTATTGTGTGGCAGAATATTGCAGGCTTAATACAAGATTAGTTCTAATGCCAAACAAGTGAATACCACGTGTAGGGGAAGAGAACATTATTTTTCCTACTACCTTCCTATGTGCTTCAGCTGAGGCCCTGTCAATTGGACTCACAAAAGACAGATTAACAAGAAAAAGCATAGATATAATTATTTAATATAAGTTGTTATGACACTGGAGCCTTTATAAGGAAATGAAGACTCAAAGAAACGGCTAAACCTGAGCTGTTTTATATTAGGCTTAATAAAGAATGGAAAGTCATAGAAAAACATGGTAGAACAAGAGCAAGAGCTAAGGGTAGTAAACTGGCAGAAACTCAGCAAGGCCGGTTAGTTTGGATTCCTATTGGTGTCCCTCTGTCTTCAGAGATAAGGATGCTCTTTTCCTCCAGGTACAGGGAGGGCATCTGTCACAAGGGGGTCTTATGATCCGCTTCAGGGGAGAAGTAGGAGGTCAGAGTCCTTCCTGTACCTGCCATTTTGCCATTTCTCAAATTTCTTCAGTTTAAGATATTTAGTCTGCCAAGGTGCCATAATTTGGGGTAGCATGTTCCAAACCCCATCACACCTGATTGCATATATATGAAATTTGGAAAATTATGGTCTGAAAGTGCTATACCTATCAGATATTGAACCTGAGGTGTGAAAGTAGCTGGGAAACATTCCATACGTCTTACAATCTGGCAATACTATCTAGTTGAGAGAAAATTGGACTGCCAATAAAATCTATCATAGTTAGCAGTAATAACCAGCTTCCAGTGGATAGTTCTCAACTTATAAAGCTCAAAGAGATCTCCTATTAGCCAATCTTATGATTAAAACAGCCCTGCACAGCTGTTTATAGAGATGATAATAAAAACACGCAAAATTTGTTCCCTAAATCTTCGTAAGTTTTCTGGATGTTCCCCTGGGGATTTTTCTCAGCTTGTAGTAAACATCCTTATTTTTCACTTAGTAAGATCTTATTCAGTCTTCAATGTATAACTACAAATATATTATATTTTTGAACTTTTCTCTGTTTACTGCTCATCTTCATCAGAATTATTCCTTTTTCCGTTTCTGTTCAAAATTCTTTATACTTGAAGTGGTTTTTATTTAATTCTCCCTTGTAGAACAGTGGGTTGTTTAAATATTTATTATTGACTCTCTATTGTGAGTCTTTTGAGGAGAGGGACCATGCTGGCTTAATTTACCACCTCTATGCCCAACAAAATACTTGAACCTTAATTAGTTGCACAATAAATGTTTGCTGAATTTGAAATAATAGGTATTCCAAAACCCAGCAGACCTCAAAAATGACAGAAACCATGATAAAACTCCATGTCTCCAAAGAAAGGAAAATGTATTTAACTTGGTATCTGTAGTTTTTTTAAGTGAATTCAAACTCCAGTCAGAGGGTTATGGCTAATGATACTTTTCTTTAAAATAACACCATCATCAGAAATTCTAGAAGCTTAATTCTCTCCAAGAAGCTCAGAGAAGGGGCCTGCCTGGTGGCACAGTGGTTAAGTTCGTACGTTCTGCTTCAGCGGCTCGGGGTTCCCTGGTTCAGATCCCAGGTGCAGACCTGGCACCGTTTGGCACACCTTGCTGTCAGCACACCTTGCTGTGGTAGGCATCCCACATATAAAGTAGAGGAAGATGGGCATGGATGTTAGCTCAGGGCTAGTCTTCCTCAGCAAAAAGAGGAGGATTGGCAGCAGATGTTAGCTCAGGGCTAATCTTCCTCAAAAAAAAAAAACAAAGGTTTGGTCTCATTATTCCCCAGAACATTGTCCCTCTTATAAAAAAGGAAATGAGTTTCAAAGACATTAAGCAGTTAGGCCACAAAAACCATGAGACAAAAAGCTAGATCTGCTATTTTATGGTCTAGGCCAATGTCCTATATATTAAAGCAGAATGCTAAACTGAATTTATAGCTCCACTTCCCTCAAACTTAGAGTTTATACAGCCAATTGCTGACTTGAATTGTAACATTTAATTAAGAACCAGAGAAATCCAATTAGGTATAAAAAGATGTTTCCAAGTATACACAATAATGTGCCTTCCCCAGAATACTGCTCTGTCTCTGTAAATTTTCAAATGAATTCTTCTGTCTAATAATGCTGCTATGATTTGGATTTTTAAAAAGGCTGCTTTGCAGAGATCCAGAAACTCTCCGTTTCTAGTTTGCAAGTACTTCTTGCCTCAGAACACAACTCTAAGCCAAGGTAAGTGGTGCAGAGTCGTACAGTGTTAGTCAATCGATCCATGGTTGCTTTCTGTCATTGGCCTCCAGCCCTACAAAAGTCAGTTAAAAAGCAAAATACCATACAGTTTTGTCACAGTCAGATGGCTTTACTCTTCATGCTTGAAGCAAGAACTCCAACAGGCTTTTTTCCTGGGAGAAGGCGTATTTTTTTTTTTGCTTGCACCACTAGACCATTTGATTTTTGTTATAGTGCTCTACCATTTTCACTACAAATAAAATCAAAGTTTTGGTCTGATACATTTGAGCCACCCAGGGCCTGATCGTTTTTAAGGAATTTACAGATTGCTATAGTTATGAAGGCAAATCTCAAATATCTCCCAAAATATGGAAGAGCTGTAAGGTGTAGGTAGAAGGATTGCAAAACCCAATCAAGATATGAAGCAATGAAGTAGGTCTGTGGTTTTTCTTTAATTTTTTTCCCTGAAAAACTGGGAAAGAAAGCATTTGTCAGTGATTAAGAGAGTAAGGGCAATCCATCATGGCCAATTCCATTTGGGGACTGGGAAGGCTGGTCTCAATTTCAGATCAAGTTCTTATTTATTATGAGTCCTTTAATATTATTGGTGTCACATAGCAAATTTTCATTTATGCAAATGCAAAATTTCCATAAGGATTTTTTTTTGGAGTTGGCATATAAGTAACTACATTTTCCCATCCAAAAATGTTCAAGTTTGCTGATCCAAATATCCTAGCAAAGTGTCATTTCTCTTGGAACGTAAAGTGAAATAATTGTTTCCAGGAATGTGAAAGGTCTACTGACTGGACTGTTGGTCTTTTTGCCAATTCTGGAGAATACTTTTCCTTCTTAACATCAACCAATGATTCTGGTACAGCTCTTTAAAAAGGAAAGCACAGAGCATACCTTTGTAGGGGAGGAAGACATTTCCTCTACCTTTTCTGGGTTCGCCTGGCCGGAGAACTAATTAAATTCACATGAGACAGAATAGCAAGAGAAAATTAAACAAAGCTTTATGAGGAACCATGGCCCGGGGCCTTTATTCCCAAAGGAAGAAAGGGCACCAAAGAAGTGGGGTGCACAGAGTGGTTATATACCCCCAAACAGGATGTTTCACATGTGATTAAAATGTCCCTCCCACAATAGTCACAAGATTGCCCTGTCAGCACAGTGCTTGATGGCCAGAGCAGGTAGTGGGTCTGCTATTTCAGAGGGAGTAGCAGGAGGCAAGTCTATTGTCTCCAGCTGGGTGGTCACAGTGAGCACAGCAATCAGTTCCTAGCCTAAGGAGAGATGCTTAATCCTTAAAGAAATGCCAGTGTTGGGAGTGGGAGGGAAATTGCACCTTTATCTCAAGGGCCTTTGTTCTTACCATAGGGAATATATAAAGCAGATATACAATGCATGCTCAACCACGTTGGTCAGGCCCTTTTGGAAAGACAAGGTCAGGCCGAATTAGGCTTACACCAAATGGCTTGCTCATGTACTCCAACATATCCTATTGCTTGCCATTTGTATTTGTCAATGTATAGATGGGAGAGGCTCAGGCAAGCCGAGCAACTCGCTAAAATGGCCGAAACCACCACCCCAAATATCATATCCAGGCAAAAGACAAAGGAGGATGCTCAGGGTGGGGGAGTCAGTTACAGGAGGTTACCAGAGAAGCACAATAAATAAATGCAGATTTAAGTCCTTGCCTTCCCCATTGATTAAGATTTTCTAGAGATAAGGTCATCTCCTTCTTCCTGGTAGAGAGGGAGATATCTTACAGATGGAGAGTTCCTTTACAATGTAAATGTCTCTTACAAAGGGTAAGTAAATTCTACTTTTCAGTTGTTTTCCTGTCTTCAAGGGAACCAGCCTCAAATAATCATCATGCCAAAGAGACATATCTTGGGGTGGCCAATTCCAGGCCCCCACACCTTGTTATCAATATAACCTCACATTTCAGAACCTAAACCTCCGTCCTATAGATAGGTTTATCCATTTGCATACAAAGAAGAAGGGGCAAATTTAACACCCATTTCTGTGGCTTCCTGATCCACCACCATAGTTCTATGTTTCATTTTCTTTTGAGGAGACATCATTTAACCACTTCATTAACCAAAGCCATTAATTATACTTTTGTTACCAGGTTTCAAAAAATATACATATCACATGACTCACTTTGACCTGCTTGATATTTAACAGCTCTCTTTGTGGAATAAGCTGAAAATGGGGTAGCTCAAAAGCTGTTATTTGCAACATGAAATCATGGCTCAGCGGGAGGACTTCCTACTGAGTGGCTTGTTCTCTATGGCATTAGCATGCACTGTAGTTTCCTTCAAACCCCTTCAATGCAATGTCCTGAAGGACCAAAAAGGCACCAGGTTTCCCTGAGTCTGAGACACCAGGAGCAGTTAAGCTCCTTGGCATTTCCACTAAACAAAAGCAAGTTTTCATTATTGTGTTGTCATTGTGTGTTTGTTCTCACTTCTGGGTTGTTGCTGATTTCACCACTACTATGTTTATTGCCTTGTATATTCTTGAAGATTTCACAGTATTTGTACTGTCTGTCTCCTGTTCCTAGAGTCCCGGAATGTTAAAATAAAATGCTTCTTATGGCAATCTCACTCCTAGTCTAGACTCCCACTTTGATACAAGAGTTGGGTTGTCATCCTGAAAAGAAAAAAAAAATTAGCTTAGCCTTCATAGATGCTCTTTAGAGTGTATTCCTCTCCAACAGGAAAAAGAAACTTGGATATTTGGCAGTGCTTATGAGGACGCAGTTGGTGGCACTATTCTCTCCAAGCAAGTCTTGAATGGATGCCCCAGGATAAAATTAGGACTGTGGTGCATGGTGCTGTGAATCATATGAAACAAAATAACCAAAACCCTATGCTTCCAACCAATTTATAAATCCACAGACCCTTTGGAGGAGAGCAGTACCATTTACCTCCTGTTACTTCAATTTGGCAAAAGTAGCTCTGTCTTAGCTGGATTTTATATTCTGTTGCATTGTGCAGCAACTGTAAACAGCCAGAATTATAATGGTACCTGTTTCTAAAGAGCCTAAAAGATTTTATCATTTTTATCCACTTCTAAAAATCTTTTCTCAATGTCATACATCTTCCACAGGGCACTAACATGATTTTGACTTTACTCATATGGAAACTTGTCACAAAAGGAAAATGTGGTGTGTTTTCTAATAATCCTAATAATAAGACCTAAAATTGACTGCCTTTTATATGTCAGCACTTACATACATGATCATTAATCCTACAACTCTGCAAGGAGGTTATTAGCTGCTTATACTTAGGAGGGAGTAGAGACTCAGCGAGGACAAGTAACTTGGCCAAAGTCACTCTACTATCTCATGGTAGAGTCAGAATTCAAATCAAAGTCATTTTTATTCCAAAGACCATAATTTTCTATTATTCTTTATTCATTACCCCCCTCCCATCCCAATGTGCTAATAAATATTATTTAACTGTTTCTCCAGATGAAAAAGCTCTGATTGTACATAGCATTTGCTTATTTCTCTGATGGAAATACTCCCACCATGGCCAATTTCAAACTATCAATTTCAAGCTACTGAACACGGAGTTGTGAAGAGATGCTAACAATTGACTCTTCGGATTTGGCACTAGCTGACTCTAACTGGATCTCAATTTAAACTTTTCCTTCCAAATTTGTGATCCAATCTTGAGTCCCTTTGCTCTAGGTCATCCACCTCCGGTAACCAGGAATGGAGTCAACTGGTCCACTGAAATTAGCAAGACTTTCTGGGAACATTATGAATTTACAAAGCTGCTTCTGCTTTATGAGACAGGCAGTCAGATAAAGGAGAAAGCACACTAGACAAGGAATAAGAAAAACTGATACTCAATTTAAATTGCAGATCTGTCACTTGCTGGTTGACTGAATGTGGGGAAGGTAGCGGAAAACGTTTACCATTCTGAATCTTGGCTTTATCATCATGTAAAGGGAAATAGTTACTCCTATCTTAATGGCTTTCAAGACAAGTAACATAAGAGATAATCCATCCTGAAGTATTTTATCAATAATAACATGCTAAAAGTATAGAGCATAACTGATATCAATGATATTCTCTATTCCTTTCGGTTGGTCTGCCACACACTCAATACCCCTACACACTATTTAATTTCATCTAAATAACAATGAGAGTATATCGGAAATTATGCACACTCTATAAACTCAAAGAATACAATAGAAGTGACTGTGTTTTCAACCACCAAAACCATGTTCCTTCACTTTTTCCAGCTTCTCTAGGCCAATACTTGGAAAGTCATGGAACCACAAGAGCTGTTAATGTACCTTCTAACATTGTGCCTATTAACTCCACTAGGATTGAACAAACATTTCCATTACCAACTTGGAGCAGGAGGGAAGGGCACTAACTGTGGAAACAGTGTGAAATGTCAAGAAGAATGAGCACAAAGACATGCTCTCCCCTTTTTGTACTTTTGTTTAACATGCATGCTGTTTTTGTAATTTTGGCCCTAAAATAGACCCAGCATATCCGTAAAGAAGAAGGGGTAACTGAAATGAGAGGCATCCTGTGCATTTGTAGTCTGCCTTCAGACTTCTTTCAGGTTCAGCTTATTTCCATTATATTAACCAGTTTGTTTATCAGCATAATCTTTGCTCATCAGTAAAATTATTTTTTTTGTTCTGTTTTGGCTGTCAGCTCCCATCCAGCCATTTGCATTTGGCAGCTTGTTTTTGTTCTTCCATCCCAGATTTAGACCCTTCATCTCTTCACAAAATGGCTTTCATCATTCTGCCTAACCCCATGGACATTGTATGACTTCCATCTATCTGGCAGAGGAAGCAAACATGACATCTGCCCTGATCTTCTGAATATAGACAGATTGGAGATGGTAACCCAGTGGGAAGAACTCCTGACTGTGAGACAGCAGCAAAGTTGGTAAGGCTTGTCCCCAACAGAGTGCAAACAAGAAGACACTCCCTCTGTGATACTCAACTGCAATTCTAGGAGTCTGAGCACCTGCAGGAATCATGCCGTGAACATTAGCCCCTTCCTGGTTTGTGATGTTATGTTATGCTAGACTTCCTCTTGGAGTTGGATTTTCTCCTCCACATACCGATTCCAAACTCCCTGACCATTTGTCAGTTGTGAATAGCTCTAGTGGAGTTGCTCCCAGGATTTCTCTTGAGATAATGATATTTTCTCTTCTCTAACAAAACCAGATGTGGTTATTCAGACTCAGAGTGTGCAAGTCTGACAAGTGTTTGACTTGGTGGCTTGATTAGCACTCAGACTAATCATCCACCGGGACTTTACTTTTGACCCCAATAAAAGAAGATCCCAATTTCCTAATTAAAAACAAAAAAAGTAGTGGATTTCCAAGAGATATTGACTCCTATTTTCTGTTTCAGGGAAAAAAAACAGTGATGATCAAGAATCAGAAACCATACTCCTTGACAATTATGACATCTCTTGAGAAATGAATAAGCTGAGATGTTTCTGCATCTTGTCAGTTTTAATTTTTCTCCCATTTTTTAAATAATTAATGTCAACATAGTTATGTGTTCTCTAAAGAAGGAATCCTGTGTATTTAATGTTCAACTCACTTATATAAAAAATACCTAGCACATGATAGACATATACTCTGAATGACGCTCTAGGACACTGTATTAGTTTGCTAGGGCTGCCATAATGAAATACCACAGACTTGGTGACTTAAACAGAAGAAATTTATTACCTCACAGTTCTGGAGGTTTGAGGTTCAAGATCAAGGTGTTGGTAGGTTTGGTTTCTCCTGAGGCCTTGCTCCTTGGCTTGCAGATGGCCACCTTCTCGCTGGGCCCTCACATGGCCTTTTCTCTGGGCACATGCACCCCTAGTGTCTCTTCCTCTTCTAATGAAGACAGCAGTACTATCAAATTAGATCCCCACCCTTATGACTTAATTTAACCTTAAATACCTCTTTAAAGAGCCAGCCCTTGTGGCCTAGTATTTAGATTCGCTGTTCTCACTGCCATAGCCCCGGTTGTTTCCTGGTCAGGAAAACACCATCCATCTATTGGTTGTCATACTGTGGTGTCTGCAGGTTTCTGTGATGCTGAAAGCTATGTCAATATTTCAAATACCAACAGGGTCACCCACGGTGGACAGGTTTCAGTGGAGCTGCCAGACTAAAACAGGCTAGGAAGAAGGACCTGGCCACCCACTTCTGAAAAAACTGGCCATGAAAACC
The DNA here is from genome assembly GCF_041296235.1 of Equus asinus. NCBI lineage: Eukaryota > Metazoa > Chordata > Mammalia > Perissodactyla > Equidae > Equus > Equus asinus. The sequence goes on from NC_091812.1 coordinate 43,362,005, forward strand.
CTATGAATAGCAGTGGAGCATTGTCTGATATACTGCTGAAAGGTGAGAAGATGATGCAAAAAGCCTGAGTAGGGTTTGGCTCTGCTGTATACAGGGCCGCTAGGAGTCAGAATTGACTTGAGGGCACTAACAATGACAAACCTCTTTAAAGGCCCTCCTTTCCATTATGGCCATATTGGGTGTTGGGGTTAACATATGAATTTTGAGAGAACACAGTTCAGTCCATAACAGGAACTTTCTCAAAATATGTCCCATAGACACCCTGATCTTTGCTCAAATTCAGATTCCTGGACTGAAATCCAGACAGATTGAATTAAAATTTTTGGTGTGAAGTTTGGCAATGTGAAATATTAATCGCAACAACAAAAAGGTGATTCTTTTGCCCAATAAACATAGAAATTGCTATTATAGGAGTGATATAGGGGCCAGTTGTAATATGGACCAGAAAGAAGCTTGCGCATGGGCTCTTGTGTCTAGGCATCACACTGCCTCTTTGTTCCACTCCATCTCTTCTTTCAACACTTTTCTCAATTGTACCATTTCTGCCCCTACAGAGTTTTGCAAGCTCTTTTATTTCCTCACTGCTAACTACCTTAATTGTTTAGCTTGTGATTGAAAGAAATGAACAGGTCAAAGAAAAGATTATAAAATTTTTTTCTAACCTTCTGTGTATTTTCTACTCAAAATTAATTAAAGATTATAATTCCTTTGAGTTGGTTTCAGCATCTTTGTAGCAGTATAGATAAAATCTAGTACAATAACGTTTATTAATATGAAAGATTTTCAGTTTTTTACATAAGAAATTCTGTGACAGACAGTACCACCAAGAATAATTAAAAACACAGATGTATTAACAATTTACCTTTGTCTCAAATTACAAAAAGAAAAAGACAATTAGTTATAGAGAACATAGAATCACATTACTACATACTTTAATTATTTTTGAATTAATAACAGAAGTAGTTAGGAAAAGGAAAGATTTTACTTAGGATTTTCCAAACAAATTATGAGTATAGTCTCTACATCAAGGTTCTTCTTAAATTAAAATTTTAGTTACTGTTTAGTAAGTTTTTACCATGTATGAGATTCTGTGTTGGCCACTGCCATATGTGATACTGTGATCAATTTTTAAGCTAAACTATCAGGCAGAAATTATTACTACTCTTATTTTGTAGGTTAAAAAGAAAAAAAAAAAAAACAGTATCATGAATCTACAAAAAACTCCTGGTACTAATAAGGGAGTGTAGAAGTCGCAGGATACATGATTAACATGCAAAAATCAGCTGCTTTCCTACATACCAGCAATGAACAATTGGAACTTCAAATTAAACAAAAAAAAAGCATTTACAATAGCACAAAAAATGAAATACGGTCATAAATCAAATAAAAGATGTACAAAATTTGTGTGGAAAATTATAAAACTGATGAAATAAATCAAAGAAAACCTAAATAAGTAGAGAGATGTTCCATATTTATGGATTGGAAGACTCAATATGGCCAAGATGTCAATTATTCATAACACGACCTACAGATTTAATGCAATTCCAATAAAAGTCTCAGCAAGCTGTTTTGTATACATCGACAGCCTGATTGTGAAATTTATATGGAAAGACAAAAGACAGAATAGCCAAAACAACACTGAAGAAGAAAAAGAAAGTTGAATGACTCATACTACCCTTGTGCTGTAAAGCTACATTAATCAGGACAGCAGGATATTGGTGAAAGAATAGACACATATCACTGGGACAAAATAGAGAGCCCTGTCTTTGACAAAGAAGGAAATTCAATGGAGAAAAGACAGTATTTTCAACAAATGATTCTGGAACAAACAATTGGATGTCCATAACCAAAAAAAAACAAAGAACCCAGATGCAGACCTCACAACTTTCACAAAAATAAACTCAAAAAGCATTGTAGACCTTAATCTAAATGCAAAACTTCTAGAAGGAAACATTGGAAAAAATTGGTGTGACTTTCAATTTGATAATGACTTTTTAGAGATAACACCAAAAGCAGAACCTATGAACAAAATGGCAATTTGGATTTTATTAAAACTAAATCATTATGCTCTATGAAAGATACTGTTAAGAGAATGAAAAGAATAGCCGCAGACTGGGAGACAATATTTGCAAAACGCATATCTGATAAAGGACTTGTATTTAACATATACAAAGAAACCTGAAAATTCAACAAGAAGAAAACAAGTCATTCAAAACATAGGCAAAAGATCTGAATAGATTATTCACCAAAGAAGTTATATACACGGCAACCAAGCATATGAAAATATGCTCAGTATTTCCAATTAGGGAAATGCAAATTAAAACAACAATAAGATATTCCTACATACCTATTAAAATGGCTAAAATTCAAAAACTGACAATATCAATTGTTGGTGAGGATGCAGAACAAGAACTCTCATTCATTGCTGATAGAAATTCAAAATAATACATCCACTTTGGAAGACAGTTTGGCAGTATTATTTTTTTTTTAGGAAGATTATCCCTGAGCTAACATCTTCTGCCAATCCTTCTCTTTTTGCTGAGGAAGATTGGCCCTGAACTAACATCCATGCCCATCTTCCTCTACTTTATATGTGGGACTTCTTCCACAGCATGGCTTGACAAGCAGTGTGAAGGTCCACACTCGGGATTCGAACTGGCAAACCCTGGGCCACTGAAGTGGAACATGAGAAAACCACTGCGCCACTGGGCTGGCCCCGGACAGTTTGGCAGTATTTTCCCAAAGCTATGCAATCTAGTTATCACATTCCTAGATATTGAAAGAATTGATTTGAAACATTTCCATATAAAACCTGCATAAAAGTGTTTATAGCAGTGTTATTCATAACTGCCCAAAATTAAGGCAACCAAGATGTCCTTCAATAGGTGAATGGATAAGCAAACTGGTACATCCATACAATGGAATGCTTCAGCCATTAAAAGGAATGAGCTGTCAAGTCAAATAAAGACATGGGTGAATGCATCTTGCTAAGCGAAAGAAGCTGGTCTGTAGGGTGAGAGGCAAAGCAATACAATGATAAACATATCAGTGGGTATCAGGAGTTCATTGAGTGGGAAGGGGTTTGGATAAGTGAAGCATATAGGATTTTAGGGCAGAGAAACTTTTCCTTATAATACTGTAATGGCAGACACATGACAATACGCATTTGTCAATATTCATGGAAATTTGTAGCATAAAGAGTGAAACAATTTGTGAAAATTAAAAATATGTGTATATATATATATATATATATATATATATATTTTGTAGGTCATGGATTACCAGGATGGAGTGCAGACTGTGGTGAAAGAATCTAACTGTGTTACAAATGTATGAAACAGCCTGGTGGAGGGGAAAAAGATGCTGACCTAAGTAACTTTGGAAATGAGTGTAGTCTCTAAGACTGAAGGCAAAGGAACCACACAGAAACACTGCACTGTAGTTGATAAAGTTGTTTCCTACAAGGGTATGGGTTAGCAATTCAGACACCACAATACTTATACACTGGAACTGAGCAATTATTTAACTCAATGGAGAATAGTGGCAGCCAGATCTCTCTCTGTTTTGGGGTGAAACTTTATAGATAAGTAAGGGCAGAGGCTAGAATGATCCATGTGGTAATGTATTAAAAGTAGAGACATCAGTACAAACTCATGTTTAGCTTAACATAGATACAGGTAAATAGACGTAAAAATATTTAGCAACAAGCACAAGTAAATCTTAGCTTCAAATACCACTTTCCAGGCAAAGGAACCAGGCATCTTGGAGAAATTGCTGATTGTAAGACTGGACCAGGAAATATAAAAGATGAGCCAAGAGCATCTTTTAGCGCAAAAAGGAAAGAAGTATTAAAAAGAAATCCACAATGATGGGCATGCATCAAAGGGACACAGGAGCCAACTGAAAGAAATCCCAGTGGCCAAAACTCAAACAATTTGAGCCACAAGATAATATCCATGAGCTCATATTGATATAAACAAATTATTAAATAAATACTTTAAATAAATAAATAAGGGAAATGAAAAAAATTCTCATTTAGAAGAAATCTAAATAATTTATTCAGATATTCTATTCTCAAGGTGATAGAGCATAATTTCCCACTCCTTAAGTGTGGGTGACACATCTTTACAAACAGGACAGTATGGAAAGAGAGAGAAAGGAATAACTTTAACGTAGAAACCTGACAAACACTCCCTCAGTCAGGTGATCAACATCAACATCAACAGTTATAATTCATGTTGATGGTATGCATCCCTGATACAATGTGGTGAAAATGGGACCTTATTTCATTCCTCCTCAAACCCAAGACCCCAGTCTAACCATGAGGAAAACATTAGACAAACACCAGTTGAGGCATATTTTACAAAACACTTGGCTAATATTTGTCAAAACTGTAAAGGTCATCAAAAACAAGGAAAGTCTGAAGAACTGTCACAGCCAAGAGGAGCTAATGGCACAGGACAATCAAATGTGGTGTCATAGATGGGATCATGGGACAGAAAAAGGGCATTAAGGAAAAGTTCAAGAAATCTAAATAAGTATACACTTTAGTTCATTAAAACAATTCAAGTCACAAAATACTTATGTAATTTGGTAAAAATCTCAAAGCTGGGAAAGTGGCAGCACCCTGGGTGGAGACAAGTTCCTCTGACTGAGTCTAGAGCTCTCCATTATGAGAGAAGAGAGTTCGTCAGCCTACATTCCATAGCTTCAGAATTCCACATCATTGACATCTGCCAACAGTCAAGCTGCCAAAGGCTTCCTACAGGCAAGAGCCAAATTTTTCAACTAGATTCTATTAAGTTTATACTCCACTCCATTTTGTGATGGCTTTTTGAAGTGAGGTAGGAGAGAAACATTATATTGGTTTCAGCTGTTTTTGAAAGATTTTTCAAGTGACTGATTTTATTAAAATAAACATTAATAATTATGGAATTTTAAAAGACTAACAACTCTTAAAAGCAGCATAGCTAGAAAATGGAATAAAAAAGAACTTTCAATTATGCTTCATAATGGGTAAAGTCTATATAAAATATTGTGATACTTATAATCCTCTTTATAATCATCAAATACATATCCTCCAGAGGGATATTTTACCTTGTGCGAGTTGTTGCAGACTGTGCTGGATCTTGAGTGTGGGAGCCCAGTGTAGGTATTTCAGACATCCACCACAATTGCAAGAATTCAGATGGCCTACTCAATTCTGCCCTATGTTTACTGGACTGAATTGTGGCATCAGAAAGTATTTGGCTCCTCTCACCAGCCTGCTTACACACTTTTTGATACCATGGACCATTTGGCTTCTTTCTCATCTCTGCAGGCTCCTATGGTGGCCTGAGAATGTTTAGATAACAATAATACACACAGCAATGCAAAATAGCTTGCAGTTCTCCAGTCCAAGCCCAACGCCAGTGCCACATCCAGAAAAAAGGTAATACATAAAAATCAAAGAATGTGGCTCAATTCCAGACCTTCTTTATCTACCTATCTACTCAGGGTGCTATTGGCTCAGTTTGGATCTCTGGAGCTTCTAAAACTGACAGAGGAATGGTATTTTTAAACTTTTTAAAATTGTGGGACCTTTTGGGAATCTGATGAATGCATCGGAGGCTCTTTTCAGGAAAAGAGAATGCACAGACACACTACATTTTCATTTGAGTTCATGATATTTTCTCTGATCTCACTACAGCCATGGATGCCAAATAAAGTCGCCAGTCTTTGAGGTTATTCAGAAATCCTTCTGTACTGGATCTGGTTTAGAGGAAAGAGTGGGCTCCTGCGAGTTCCCTGGGTACCGTGTGCATTCAACTTATGTTTCTGCACCAGAGTAGTGGGAGGGATTTGATAAGCTGTACTAAAGCACACGCGGTATATATAGCATCAATCTGAAGCCATCTGAAGTGTCGTGATACATCCACCATTAAAGATCTCCAGGAATGATGGGAACATTGCTTTCCTAAACCACTTTATGGAATACATTCATTTTCCCCAAAAGTTTTTGGGATATTTTACATAGTCAAATGATTTGTTTTACTTCCATTCCTTTCCCTAAATATGATATGTGGAGGAAGAGAGAGAACAAAAGAATCTGAATAAATTCCAAATCTGTAAATTCATTCTCTGGATATAGACTAAGTGGATTTAATGAAGAAATAAGCCATTGATGCAAATATTGATGTGGAAATAACGTTAAGATTTTCAGCGGATTCTAGTACATATTCTTTTCTACCAAGGGCAAAAACTACAGCAAAATAAGGTTTGCTTCTTTTTTGAATACTTGAAATAACTTACATTTATTTTTATTACTGAAAATGTACTTGTTAAAGAAGAGGTCCCCTGAAGTTACATAATGATTACAACTATAACTGTGATTGGGTTTATAACTACAACCCCAAAAATTCAGGAAGCTATTTGAAATCTGCTTTTTTCTCCTTTTTTAAATCTCTAGAATAAGAGTATTTATTTTTTAAAAAAAGGATTAAAAACAAATCTAAACCCAAGCTGAAAATACCTTATTAAAAATTTTGGGCTTTGTTAAATGTTCATTCATGTATTTTCCACAGCGTTTAGCACCTTATAACATATTATATAAATTTCTTATTTATTGTTATAATTATGGGAGATTTTCATCAGTTCTCTTCACTAATATTCACAAGTGTCTAGACATTGCTTGGTACATAGAAGAACTCAATAAATATTTGCTGAATGAATAAATTATTTCTTCATCTCTGTTTTCATTTATTTGTAGGGGGAGGGGTTGGTTGTGTTTAGGATAAAGGTGAGATATTATATCAGACATAATGATTACAGGGTCTTTGTACGGTTAAAGTTTTGGAGTCTGTATTACATGTCATACTTATTTAGCAAGTGGGAGATGACCAAGGGCTAAGGGTCTTGTCATTTCTAGAATCATCTATCCAAGATGCCTACTTCCATGCTTCAAAAACTACATGTTGTTAATTTATTTCCTCCTGCATAAGTGCTTTAAAATCCTCACAGTCACGGTTTTCTTTCTGTGGAAAAGGAAAAATATTCTTCACTTTCTACTCACATTGTCTCTTGGAGTCACATTAACCGATGATCTACTATAGGTTCTTGACAGAGGTTTTAAATTCCAGCCTTGCATCTCCATGTTAGTTGTCTGATCTGTTCCTCTTCCCATTCTCACTGCCAACATCTTCATATCCTCATTATTTTTCATCCTAACTACTGTAAGTGGCTCTCGTTTCTTGAGTGCATATTTGAGGGTCTGTTATATGTCATGCGCTGCTCGCCACTCCTGTCCCCACCTCCAGTTTCACTAGCAACACTTCCTGTTACATTAAGTACAAGCTAATCTTCTGGAACCACGGTATTCATCGTAACCTTCTTCAGCTCACAGACCATCTGGGGAGGAAGGACTAACAGCGGAGCTCACCTTTTCTCTGTGGGAAGATGTTCTCAGGTTTATCTTCCTCAGCTCTGTTTCGTTCAAAATGCAGGAAGCAGTGTTGGCAGATATAATTGTTTATTAATGCTGACTGGTGAGCTACATCTGTACAGGGAGGACCCTGAATGAACACGTAGACCCTGAAGGGCTATACAACAAAAACTGTACAAAAACCTACTGGAAAATACAAGCCTTGGCCTCCTTGTGTGACGTTTCTTATAAAAAGCTTGGCCCTTGAATAGACCTGTCAGCCAGCCTCACAGGGTGTCATGCATGAGGCTTGCTTATGCTGTGGTGGCCTGTACCCGCCCATGTGGTCTCAAATCTTAAACCAAGCTGCCCCCGTGGGGTTTGGGAAGCAGTGCCTGAACTGCTGTAAGAACTCTTAAGGAAAACTTGTCATGCTCACATGCTCTCTTTCTCATTCCTTCTTCAAACTTAAATAAAACTGGTACAGGTTATAGTCAGTAATGCCTTATAAATATGAATGTCAGTTTGATACCAAGGCTGCTGGATTTGTAGGCTAGATGTTGCAGCATCAATGGTTCTCTCCTTGCCCAGTCCTATAGCCTGGTTTATGCTGTTACATCCAACTGGAATCCAACTTTATTTCTCTTTCCCATACCAAACAAATTCTGATGTCCATAGCTGAAAGTAAAACGCATTACAGTCTGAGAATTACTACAGACTCCAAGAAGCTTGTGGACAGAATCAAATTCTCATTTATTTTGTATCTCCTCTATATCTTACACACAGTACTTGCCATATCGCAAGTTCTCAGTTTTTATGGGAATGAATTATTCACAGATAAATACCTGGGGATGGAATAATTCAAAGAATCTTGAGAGATACTAGAAAATCCAGTAGTGAATGACTCCAGAGTAATAAAGAAAAAAATCCCTAAACATAAAGAATAAATCTAAACATAAGCAAATATCTTACAGTAATAATGGTATAGAGTCACAGAATCTTAGAAAAGAACCTTTCCATGTAATCCTATCTGGCCTTCTACTTATTGTTGGCCTCACCAAGAATCCCGACCAGGTGATTGGTTATCTAGTCTCTATTTTTCGGCTGATGAGTTAGTCACTATTTAACTACTTCATGAAATAGCCTGTATAACATCTCTAATTTCTATAAGTCTCTCCTGGTTACTTTACCAACATTTGTTTCCGAGGAATTTATATCCATTGTTTCTTATTGGTTCTTCTGTAAAATATCTGCTTCCTCTTCCAGTTGACAATTCTTGAAATATTTCAAATATGGTTGTAGTATTTTCCCCTATAGTTCTCCTTCTAGCAACATTAAATGTAAGACATGATTTCCAGACTCCTCACCATCTGGCTGCTTTTTCTGAACTTGCTCTAGTTGAACATTATCCAGCTTAAATCTACTTCCAATTCCCAATATGAGTGGAACTTTTTATGTTGGAATTCAAATAATTATATGCAGCTGACGTTCAGATATTCCTCTGCACCCAGGCTTCCCTAGGTTTTAAATCTTAAAAAGTTCTCTTAAGAGACCAATCTATGTTACTGCTACCCTTCCCTCCCAGTCAATTCCAAATGCCAGTTCTGGAAAGGAAAGATGGCACTGGCAAGCTTCCGAATTCTAGTTTCCAGCTTAAGGTCGTGTCTGACTATCTGATATGGATTGAGCTGATCTAGGTAGACATGTTACTGCAGCTATTCTGAGGGCTCTGCTTTTCCAGATGGCCCATTCGCTCTTGGCCATGTACACAGAAACTGCACTAAAAGGAATGGTAATACATGGTAATCTTCCTCTCAAATCCAAATGTTCAATGGCAAGAATGAAATCCTGAGGCCACCCTGGGGCTATTTTTTTTTTCAGAGCATTCAAGCAGGAGGCACTCCAGAATCAAGACCCTTTGCTTTTCACGTCACTCTTTTCCACCATGCTACCTGTTTGAGCACATACATCAAGACTGGAGATTTGAGTTTTAATTCTGGTCTTGCTGCTAATTATATGATCTTGGATTACACATAGTACCATGCCACTGACCTCCATCTCCCTTGCCCTCAATTGCTTTATCTGGGAAACTCAAAGATCCCTTCCAGCTGTAAATGTCTGTGCCTGTCTTAAGCATTTTGTGAATTGGTCTTGATTAAGTTAAGGTTGGTTTCCCTCACTTTCAGGGATGTGTATTCAGCAAATGTGAAGTCATTCTGAAACCAACTGCTAAATGGGTGTATTTGCACTGACCCTCAAAGGACATGGAGTGCACACAGTTGGGCATTTACTGTGAATAACTCCCAAGAACTAGATGAATACATTTTACAGCATGCAAGATAATTCAATCCTCAATTTTTTCTTCCCCAGCTTGGTGTGCACAATCCTATTCTGACAGATGACACTGCCAAATGCGTGGGCAGAACAAACATGGAATTGTGTGACAGAAGAGAGCAGTACTTAGGAGACAGCAAACACAACTAGAGAAGAAGAAGCTGAAAATGCCACTAATGGTCTAAGTAAAACCTAAACACAAAGGGAACAGCATACATTTAAATGATAAGTTAAGGATGCTTTTCTGTAACTGCCTGACAGCGTATCCTCTAAAGGAAAGTAGTTACAGATCATCACCATTACAGCTGGTAGGTGGCACAGAGTAGCAAAACAGTCTGCAGTAAAGGAAAATCAGGCAGGAGCAGGAAAACCCAAAATAGAAATAGAAATAATGACAATTTCACCAGAGGACAAAATGCTGTAACTCCTTTATTAAACTAAACCTGAATGTTAACAGTGTGCATGCAGAGTAGATGCAATAGGGAGGCATTGATATTCAAACCACTTGTCATAGCCACGCTTTAATCCAATCATGACACAAGGGAGGGAAGTAGAGAAATTAGGAATGTATTAGAAGAAACAAGAAGAATTGGGAATGTAAAGGATGACAAGCTTGAACTGCTTAAACTCCTAGCCCTTTCTGCGCAGAAGACTCACATTTATCTGTCTGAAACCACTGTGGAAACATGTTTTACATACAAATCACAGACCAGCTAAAGTAAAGGGCTTTGCTCTATCTCAGTATATAATGATAGATGAAATCTATTATTGTACATGTTATTGATATTTCTTAGAAGTGATAATAATACTATTTCTTTTCTTTATTATAGAGGTTCTTATTCTTTACCTAGAGAGGCGAAGAAAAAATATAAAATTACCGTTTTATGCTCTAGAGAATTATAAAACTATCATCTTGCAAATTAATTTCCTGGTGAGTTAGACATATGATTGCTGGCATGAATATTCTAAAAACATAACAAAAATATTGAAAAAAGGATATACTAATAATTGAAAGAAATATTGGCAATATATCAGGTTTTTTTTTTTAACTAGGAACAATTATCTCATTTTAAGAGAGTATAGTTATGTCTTTCAACTAAATTAAAATATTTCTTAAGTTAGGAGTTTCCATCTTCCAGTCAAGGTAAAAGTATAAAGATAAATCAGCATGTTTCTGGGTAGTCCTTTGAAAGAATATATTATTATATTTCTAGAAAATGTTTTAAATATTACAACATCAATAACTTTTTAAATAATACTATTATAACATACTTGTTCAAGATTCTAATGTACATCAATAAATAAATTATTCCCTAGATGTTGAGTATTTTCCTTTAGAGATTTAAATCTATTATAAAGAAAAGGAAAATGAGAGTCATAATATTTTTGCTAGAAGGAAATGACATTGGCTGTGACTTTTATTTTTAATTGTTAAATACTTTCCTGTAATCCCATGTGATTACTGGTTTTCTTTGTATGAAGTTTCGTATGGAATTTCCAAATCAACCATTTTTATGCAGTTTTTTCCCTTAGTCTCAAAAATAAGTGAGTATTTGTTAATGTCAAACCTGTCATCTGACCAGTTAGGGTATAATACAATCATAACCAGTGTTTCGTAACTAGAAAAATTTAGACTTAAGTCACACAGGGTTTTAGAGAAAAGTAGCGTTTAACATTTAACCTTGATTGAACCAAACATAACGATTATATCTCCTTGAAATTTAGTCACGATAGAGAAATGTGTCATTAGGTGATTGTCTCGATGCGAACTTGATAGAGTGTACTGAAGGGGAACAAAATTTGTCACTCCAAAATGTGTCTCTTTAACATGGCTGATTACTTTTGAGAAACAAAAGACTCAAAAGTTTTTCCTGTTATCTCCAACTTAACTGCATAAAAGAATTCAGATTAAAAAACACGTCTCAAGAAACAAGCTATCAGCTTAGCATAACATGAACTAGGTGGTAGACAAGGAGGGATCCAGAACACCCTGTTTGTTGGGCTCCCTTCTGTGTTCTTCTATTTCTATGTGATCCAATACTTGTTTGCCAAATGTTGGCTCCTTTTCACCTCCCTAATTGTCTTCCTTCCCTTTGAGGTTCCTGACTCTCCCACCGCCAACATCTTCTTTTATGTTTAGCTGTGGATGATTTTTAAGGTGAGGGCTTCAGCTATTTTGGTGAGTTACTCAGTTTTCCTGGGTTTCTACCATGTATACACATTATTAAACTTTCATTTGTTTTTCTCCTATTGATCTATCTCATGTCAATTGAATTCTTAGGCCAGCCAGAAGAACCTGGAAGGATAGAGAAAAATTTCTTCTTCCCCTACAGTACTTACACAAACCTAGATGGCATAATCTACAACACACCTTGGCTAAATGGTATTAATCTTATGGGACCATCTTTATGCATGCGGTCTGTCCTAGACGGAAACATTGTTATGTGGTGCAAGACTGTACCAACAATAAATCCACGTGGTTGACATGGTTTGGCAGCTGCAAATATGTTGGCTCCACATAAAATAAACTTCTTCATTATTATCCAATATTTCATGATAACAAAAATCTTCTAGGAAATTTTCACCTATCTACTTTCCTGAAAATAATTACTTAAGTTAGAATAAAATCTGTTAAATAATGTAAACATTGTATTTGATTGATCAGTTGATACAGATTTAGAAGTGCTTTTCATTATCTTCTTTAAACTTATCAAATGGATTGACATGTTTAACCTGTGACTTAAGGCCACCACAGAGGTAGTCTAGATACAAAGTTTATGATACGCGCAATGATCCCGTACAAGAGTTGTTGCTTTCAAGGTGACGAGGTGCATGCACCAATTATGTTGCAAAGAGTGGGGTCTGCTGATTTTTGACAGAACTTGACAGCAAATAATTCCATCAGTTGGAAATTTACTGTCAGGTTTTCTAGCAAGTACCAAGGATTCCAAATTACAGAGAGAGAGAGAGATGACGTTATACAGAAACTTCATATGCATTTTGAGTTTGACCATTTGAGAGTTCATACAGCCAAAAAGTACTTCAAAGATGATGCCTGAGCCCTGCAGTGCACGTCAATAAAGGTGCTTAAGTATGGCTGACAAAACTGATATGTTGATGGATAGAATATGATTTTTTAGCCTTAACAGGGTTTGTTACATTAAAGCAGGAGGTTTTTGCTACAAAGCAAAGTCCACTTCTTCCTATGCCAAACACATACACACACATGCACACACACACACACACACACACACACACCACATTCTTCAGATTATCAGTATTTCAATCCTTGGTCACATTAGTTATTATAAAATAAAGCTAAATAATGACAATCTCTCTTTAGGGGAAAAGAAAACACAACAATAACATACAAAGACTCTTGGTTTCAGACATTAGAAATCATTTTTCTCTCCCAAAGTTTTCTTTCTCATTTAAAGTTCTGAATCTATATAAATAAATTCCACACCTGAAATATATTTGCCCTCTTCTTTCTGCCTCTTTACTATGAAATATTCTGCACCATGTAAATGCTATACTATCATTAAAGTCTTCTCTGACCCTCTTAATCCTCAGAAATTATTTTCTTCTGATTCCTTATAATAACCTCTTTCTATCCCACTAATACATATGACCTTAAAATAATAGCTTGACCTTTCAGGTAAGATTAAATTTGGTCCTCAGTTGGATTAGAAGTCCCTTGCAGGCAGGTGTCTAGTCTTATATTTCTTATATCAGCTGCTCTCTCTGTTTGTGTGGACTGTCATATACACCTATTAGATTTTCAAATTGTGGCTGTTTGAAAAGGACATCATATGACACTTAACGCCTGTGTAAGGAGGAATAGATAATGCTTCTAAACAATTTGCATCTCAAGGCCTGGGCAAATTGTAGTTAGGGAGCTAATTCTTATCAGAAAACTGATGTTTATACAACATACTATAATGAAAGCATAGAGTTTTAATGGCAACTTAAAATATAAACACAAATACAAATTATTTAATGGTGGAAGAAAATGCTATTAAGAAGGCCTGAGAATGGGTCAACACTATGGCTATACCAATCTATAGCATCTAGAGAACTGGGCTCAAGGTCACACTTGATGACTTAATGGCCTTGACTTTCAATGAGTCACTTAGATTTCCTATTCTCTATTTTGCAAGACACAGATAATAAGAGGCACCTTACCTATCTTCTAGGGTGTAACTAAGTGACAGCACATATGTAAAAATACTTGTAAATCACAATGTTCTATAGTTTTTTTAGGTGTTATTTTGTGACAGTTCAGTGATAATGTCAGCAACGCTTTTTCCACATCTAGCTACCCTTTCTGAAGCACAGAAAGTACATTTTTTTACCTTTGTTTCTCCAGTGCCTAGTATAATGCCAGATAGTCTACTGGGAACTCTGTATCTGCACTTCCAATAAGATAATAAGCTAAACCAAATTGTATCTGTTACACTGTGAGAGGAACTGAAGAAAATATAGGAATACATAATGTAAATAGAACAATGTCAGGGAAAAATTTAAATCCGTGAGTAAACATTTTTGTTTATCATATATTCATCCATTACTAACCAGAGTTACAACCCATTCACATATCATTTTACATTAATAGGCACAGTGATAATTAATCAGATTCTTGGATATTGATATTAATCTCTTTCTAGGTATCAATAGTTGGACAGAGTACTTGATCATTTAGTTCAGGGGTCAGCAAACTTTCCCTGTAAAGGGCTAGATGATAACTGTTTTAAATTTGGCAAGCCATATAATCTCTGTCATACCTACTCTACTCAGTTTTGCCTTCTAGTGTGAAAATAGCCATTGATACCATGTAAAAAATGAATGTGGCTGTATTACAATAAACCTTTATTTACAAAATGTGGTGGTAAACCACATTTGGCCCATGGGCTGTAGTTTGCTGGCCTTTGTTTAGTTCAACACGACATACTTAGAACATAATAGATAAAACTCACGGACGCTTTAGCATATATAGACAATCTCAATAAGAGCCTCAGCTTTCTTAAGATAAAAACACCCAAGACAGTGATATGAAGGTGCATAGATCCAAACTATAGTCATGATTTGGAATAGTGTGGAGAAGTTAATAGCAATGCCTTTCAAAGTAGAGGACGTGTCCTCTGAGTGGTGGTGTGAGCTGGTACATGACCATTCATTAAGATCAGTTACAAAACGTTGAAATTTCTCTTTCATTCTTTTTTAACATTTCCATTTATGTACATAATATGTACAAAATATGTGAGTATAGTCTTATCTGCATTATATTCATGTAATTTACAGATAAATATACCCATTTTAAGGACAGGCTCTCAACCTTTTTCACCTGATGTAGCAAGAGATTAAAAAAATTTGGAGTCAAGAGATTGGCCTGGTGGTGCAGCCGTTAAGTTTATATGCTTTGATGGCCAGGTTTCACCGATTCAGATCCTGGGCACGAACCTACGTACTGCTTATCGAGCCATGCTGTGGCAGGCATCTCACAAATAAAAAATAGAGGAAGATGGGCACAGATATTCGCTCAGGGCCAATCTTCCTCAGCAAAAAAAAGAGAATTGGTGGCTGATGTTAGCTCAGCACTAAACTTCCTCAAAAAAAAAATTGGAGTCAATGGAGGCCAGATAACCAACTAATTTCAAGTTTCTGATTAATGTGAGTGAGTGACAGGAAAATTACAAAGAATACTGACCTCATAATGAACCTGGCCAACATAATTTTGAATGGTAAAATACCCTTCATGTGAGAGGTAATCGAATTTATTTATAACTGCTGGGAATATTTTTAAGCACCCTAAAATAGGAATAGCATTCAGGAGCCTAAGCCTATCACTAAAAGATCAAATTCTGCATTGAAAGCCAGTGTTTCTGCTGTTCATTCAAGTTTTTCTTTCTGAGAAATGGAAGATTCCATACAGCACAACATGTTATGAGAGACCTAAGCAGGAATGAGAAAGAGACGTTGACCATGAGCTAAAGCCCAGGAAGGAAGGTACAGAGCACAAAAGTGGGGAAGACTGATAATGAATAATGATGCTCACATGCACATGCATACCTCCAACATCATACACACACACACACACACACACACACACAGTCCTGCTGTTTGCTTAGCAACAACTCCCCAGGTGGGAAACGATTAGGTGTAGCCATTATTTTGCTTTCTAATTTATAGGTAAATAAATTCTGTTTTATTAGTTTCTTTGGAAGTCATCAGTAATGTTTTTGAACCTTCTCCAAGTATATTTCGGAACAACCTGATGAATTGCCAACTTCTCCTCTATGAAAGGCTCTGCTCCATGAAATCTAACATGAGATGTGACTAAAAACTCTCCAGCTCTCCTTTGTATCATTCACCCATCTGGTTACAATGAACACAATGTTTCTAGGATACAGGATTAAAAACATAAAATCCTAGCAACATATTAAACAACCAATTGTGGTCTAATTTGATGTCTATATGATTGATTCAACTCAGTGTACAGAAATTGGCTGCTAGGATCATTGAAAAACAATTTACAAAATGATTTGACTCGAAATGGAGAAGAACTGGAAAGGGTTTGACACATTGGTGTCACTTAATAAGAGGTGGAAAAGAGGTGAATTTCATAGTGACAAATGAGAAGTCTAATACTAAAAAGCCTAAATATATCATTTGCACAAAAAGATACTGTAGCCTCATTTGCATTTTTAGATACATGTGGTAACTCTATATAAAAATAGTACATGACTGACCCACAGTTAGTACTACACCATCTGGGGGTTTGTTTCTCACAATGTCTTAGAAGTTGTCAGCAGAAGACTAATCCAACCATTCTCTCATTTTCAGTCACTTTGATGGCCACTGAAAGAGAGACCATATTCTGGAGCTCAGTCTTTTAAGTAGTAGTTTAGACTATGAAGTGGTGTGAAGTGGAAAGTGAGTCCATTTTAGATCAAACACGTTCCAAATCTCTGTGCCTTTCCGAGGACAGAGCTCAAACAAATACTTCTGATGCTGTGACCCTTATTTCAGGCAAATGAAGAACTTCTTGCTGATTGTGAGGATTGAGGTTAAGTTTATTAAGCATGCAGGTCTCATGTCTAACTAAACACACTATATTGAAGGGATCGGCTACAGCCCTTCCAAGAACTCCCTAGTCTATTCTTTATTGTACTTTAAGATAAAAAAACAAAAATACAAACACAACTTCATTGCAATGGATCCTCTGAAAACATGGTTTTAGTCTAGGAGGTTTTCTGGGTTCAAATCTCAAATCAACTTTTTACAATTTAAATGGGTTTTCTATGCATAAGTTTATCCACCTGTAAAATGAGTCTTACTGAAAGATTAAATGAGTTAATACACATAAAAAGCTTATAGTGATTCTCATTTTTAGAAGAGAGTAAGATTGTGGTCTTTGACCTCCAAAAGAGACTCAAAGTTAACTTAAGCCTCAGCAGTATCATTTGCTGACCATTAAACTGATCTACTACATGGCTTTTTAAAGTTACTGGGAGAAATATTTTTTTTTTTTTGAAGATTTTATTTTTCCTTTTTCTCCCCAAAGCCCCCGGTACATAGTTGTGTATTTGTAGTTGTAGGTCCTTCTAGTTGTGGCATGTGGGATGCCGCCTCAGCATGGCTTGATGAGCGGTGCCATGTCCGTGCCCAGGATCTGAACTGGTGAAACCCTGGGCCACTGAAGCAGAGCACGTGAACTTAACCACTCGGCCACAGGGCTGGCCCCTGGCAGAAATATTTTTAAGTAAAAACACACCAACCAGCAAAATACAAACAATTTTTTTCTCAAAAATATTTTAGAGTTATTTCTTTTTAGAAACTACAAAATAATGTAATATGCACAATAAAGAGTTAGCAAAAAGTTACAAGTCTCTTTTTTTTAACTAAGCTTGATACACACACGGTACCTATTACACTCATTTTATGTTTAAATTCTTCTTCCCAATGGCAACGTTCATCTTCACTGTGACTCAAAGATAGCATTAAGACTGAATTTTAAGGCTCTAAAATTTTGAATTTACATAAAAGTAATACTTATAAGTATTATTACTAGATGCTCCAATTATGGTAAACCCAAGGTTTTTTTACAGCAAATATTGAAGATATGGGAAAACTTTGTTCTCAATATTGATCCTTTAGAGTATAGTTTGTTCATTACATCATTATAACCATAGCCCCCTATCAAACCTGGGCAGAGAGGTGCTAGGCAGGGAAGGGACTGGGAGGAAATCTAGTAACACTAAGAGACTAATATTATAATAACTGATCATCTGGAGTGCCATGAGAACTCTCGAAAATATCCCTTCACAGAACACCCAGAGGAAATTAAGTGCTCATCTTGCTTTGTAGGTAGAAATGAGTGATTCCATGCTTTATAACTGAAGGTACTAGAAGAAAATGACTGCTTAGCATTGCAACAATTATTATGAGATAAGCACTTGGCACCACTGGAAAAACAAACGAGCATTTACTGTGAAGGAAAATAGGAAGTATCATGGTAGCTTTAGCTAAAGTGAATAACTTCATGAAAAAGTTTAAAATTTGGGATTACAATATAATAACTTCTCATGTAAGTGTAATCTTTTGCAGACTACAAATATGGTCTACTTCTTTTGGAAAGCATAAATTCTTCCCAAGGTACAATCAAATATACATCAATGTGTTAAAACATATTTACAACACTTCAGGATGAACTTCCTTACAGGAGTACAGGCAATTCCCAAATTGTGATTTATATATTAATTTACTTATTCAACCAATATTTGTTAAGTAACTAGTGAGGAGTAAGGAAATAGATTATTTACAAACTTGCTGTTTGGAACAGTTACCTGTTTCTATAGAAACAGTGCTATGCAAGATTACATCCTCAAGACAATCCACAAAATGAACAATATACCTGCAACAATATATTACACCAGTAGGACAATTTCATCTCTACGTAAACACTACAGGTGTCCCCAGGAAAATGTAATTGGAATTTGCAGCTGTGATGAAAGAAATGAATATGCTTCTAATAGAAGTAATTCTAAAATATATAAAACTTTCATGTACATAGACTTCAAGTACACATCTTCTGACTTATGAACAGTCCACAGGACAAAAGATTGGAAGTCAGGATCCTCTTAGAAAATTCAAGCTGTACACTCTTGAAGTATAAAGATGGAGAGAAGAAGACATGGTTCGCATATCTTATTTGTCTCTTTTATTTCTATGTGAAAGAAAGTGACTTTTTAGGTGAACTTCATCTTCAGGAAGAGAAGAGAACTGGATTATTACTCAACACAAGAAGTCTGCTAGGTGGGGATGGTAGTCACCCATTTCTGACGTTGAGTAAAGATAATCAACCTCTCTTAATTTCAGTATTCTCATCGATAAAATGGGAAAATTTTGCCTACCTACCTCTTTGGACTGTTGTCAGTATTAAATTATACATTATATATGAAGTGCTCAGCATGGCGATTAATCATAGAAGATACTCATTAAAGTTTAGCTATGAATGAGTCCAGCATTTCTTTTTTGGATGACAGAAATGTTCTGGAATTGTATAATGGTGATGGTTGCACAACCTTGTGAACAGACTAAAACCACTGAATGAACTTTATCTTACCTGAAATTCTATTATGTGAATTATATCTCAATAAAAAACAAAATAAGGTTAGCTATGGTTGTATTTATCATAATATATTTTAGTAAATAAAAATATTTTGTACATAGAAGAGAGAGATTTTACTTTTTTTTCCTGTCTTGAAACAGTATGACACTCAAGTCTATAAAAGCATTTTGATGTAATGTCAGTAGCACAAGCTTGAATTCTCATGCATACATTAAATGAATGACCTTGGGTAAGGTAGATTGGTTCCGTAGAACTTCTTTTTCTGATTAGTCAAATGGAGATTATAACTTGCATGCTTCTTGACATGCATTCAGTAAACTCGAATTCTCTTCCTCTCTCTCTTCTGCAATGTCTTCTGTGATGACTGCATCCATGCTTCTAATTCAGATCCTGTCACTTTATATCGTAGTGGTCAACCTCCTCGACCTCTCTATGAGCAACATGAGGATAGAGCTTGGTACATTTATTGCTATATTAGTTATTAACTAATCCATGCTATAGATGAATATTTTATTGAGTACTTTTTGTTTGCCAAACACCAGTAATAAATAAAATATCCAAGACTAGAACCAAGTTTTCTGATTTCTGGCCTGCGTTTGTTCTGCCTCCCACAGTGCCCTTTGAGAGATATAGAGGTTATTCTTTATTAAAAGAACTTTAATTAGGGCCAAAGCATTACAAGAAAAGAAAATTCATGGAAACGTTTTAATCTGTGTCTTCCTGACATATTATTATACCTGGACGTTACATAAAGGAGGCTGAATGTCTTTAATATCATTCAAACTTTGAAGGAAAATAAAAGGATCTCTTTTTCGGTCTACCACATAAAGTGTGAAGTAGGTGGGGGGAAATAGCACAGTAAAGTCTAATACTTCAAGGGCACAACCGTCATACTTTTGACTGTGTGAGATACTGACCTTCTACTTCAAAAATAAAATGCAATCTAAAGGACATTGGAAAAATATTTCAATTAAAAGTGATTGATGAAATAGTCCATTATTTAGCTCTTTTTTACATGACAGAGTGTGTCAACACATGCAGAGAGTGAAGGACATTAGCTATAAGACCATCAAAGAAATTACTCAGTTGTCTTATTTGGGAATTCAAGGACAGTTGAAAACCATGCTTTTGACTAAAACTGAGCGTATGTAACTGATACAGGAGGGATTTTCAGCTCCCCTATCTGTTATTTCCCTCTTTCAAATCTGCTTTTCACTTTCAAAGTTTCAAAATTTTAGGGTTGTTCTATAAAACTGTGTCAAAATCTAAACTTCATTGATATATACTTTAGTCCTTATTCACTCTATTAGCAATAACTAAAGAAGATTTGGAATTAACTAGAATAGCACGTTCACCAAGTACCTTTGTCATTCAGAGCAAAATCTGCAATAGTAAATCTTTTAAATCTCTGGGGAAATGAAGCCATACAACAAGATACAAAAAACCTTATTTTGGGGCTGGCCCCCTGGCCAAGTGGTTAAGTTCGCGTACTCCGCTGCAGGCGGCCCAGTGTTTCGTTGGTTCGAATCCTGGGCGCGGACATGGCACTGCTCATCAAACCACATCGAGGCAGCATCCCACATGCCACAACTAGAAGGACCCACAACGAAGAATATACAACTATGTACCGGAGGGGCTTTGGGGAGAAAAAGGAAAAAAAAAAAACCCTTATTTTGATTACTTTTAGTTAGTTCTTTGCACTTGCTGTCCAAAAAAAGCTTTCAGTGTTATATTCATAAGCAGCCCAAAGATTAAATTATACATATAAATCAAAACTCATCCAGTAAGAACTAGACTAGATGAAATAATGACAACAATTTTAGAATGCAGACTTTATAACGTTGCATTTAATTGATTCTAAGATGCACAGTTTTACCACATGCTAACAACTCAGCAGTATGGTAGCATTTTACAATCAATGGCATCTTTTGACTGATAGAATTTTTCCTTTTTGGTAGACTATAAAATAGTGCTGCCGCATACAATCACCTTATTCTATCCTAAACAATAATTTGTGTCTTACACAATCTACACAAAACTAAAATCATTAGAAACAAATACATACATATTTTTTTCTGAAATTGGACAGGGTAACTAACTTTCCAGAGAAAAATGTGTCCAGAGAAAAACGTTACCCATTTTCATTTCTGATATTAGTCAATGCTGTCATAGACTGTTTCTAGAATCATGTTTGGTTTATATTAAACAAGAGAGAGAAGAGTTTGATTTCTCAATGGGAAAAACTCAATGAACTATGGTAAAAATACATAGACCATAAAAATGATGTAAGAACTGACCTAGAACTTAGGATTTATAAGAAGTATTTAGGTACTATTATTAATTATTGCATGGTTCGAGAGAATCTTTTAACTTCTCTGTTTCATAAAATGGAAGTAATTATTTTTGTCTCACTGGCAAGATTGGGATGTCCCAATAGTAAAAGGAAAATTATTTGAAAGTGTTTCATAGAGAAGAGTTAATTATTTTAGTTACTATATTTAAAATGCATCCCTCTATTGACCAATTCGGTGCTGAAGTGCTCAGTACTGTAAATTGATTTTGAAATTGTTTTGAAGATAGCGGAAGTTAGAGTCACGAGTGGAAGACGGAAAGTAGACCGTCCAAATTAGATTGTGAACACTTCTTCCTAAAATAAAAACTGGAGTTATTTGTTCATTTTGATTGATATCATAAAGTCTTATGGCCCAAATGTTTCAGTTCATTCAAAATGACTGTGGTTTGGAATTGTCAACCATATGTCAATTAGAAGATCGATGTTTAAAAAAATAATTAGTTTATTTTTGAAATAATTGATTTGTAGACTTTCCTGGGATGATTAGAAAGCAGGGTCATTTATTATTAAGACTGCTACAGATCATGATCATAAATCCATATATCCTTTTCATAAAAGAGAATACTTCTCTCTCATTTTCCTAGAGAAGCAGGAAAAGCATCCAGCTTATTCAAAAGTAGCATCATCGTTCATCAAGTTCAAAAGAAGTTGGTTAACAGAGCCTCTCCTTTTTATCTCCACTGGAAATTATTAACTGATCCTTTAAAACACCACTCCTAATGACCCTGGCTTCAGAGTAATATTATAGTATAAGGTTTGCACAAGCCTAGATAACGTAGGGTCTATAATGAGATCATACAATTTGACCTACACTTGATTCCTGTCTGCAAACACCAGGGAAATGCTAACTAGAAAAACAAACCATCTAATGCATGTTCTGCCAGAGTTCCTTATAAAGTGGTAAAGATGATAATGGTGGAGCTTAAAGGAATAGCCATATGCCTCAAGTAAAACATTGATAGAAGAAACACTGGTTTGTTATGTGTCAAGCAAAAAACCAGAATATATGTCTGAACAAAATGTTCACATGGATATATAATTGCTGGTCTGTTTTCACTATTTTTTGGTGAATTTTAGGCATTGCATAGGCAGCTTTTGAATTCAGAAAAGGTAAGTGAGAACCTCTACTTGAGAGGGAATGTAGATCAATCTATTAATTACACAAACACCTCCAAACACTTCTCTGAAAGCATCATTGCAGTAATTTTTTGCTATGAAAATGTTGCAATATATTAATATTGTGATATATATCAATATGCAGAATATTACTGTCAAATATACCTGTAATCAGCGATTTAGAAAGCATTGTTATTTGCCAAAAGGTATCATAAAAACTAAAAATTTTAAAGTTTATTTAAAAAGTATCTCCCTGTAGCCTTCATAACTGTAGAAAATTAGCTGGCTTGTTTTTAATATTTTACTGCTTCCACCTTCCCATTTATACTATTTAAAATTTTTTTCCTCATTTCCTTATCTATCAATATTCTTAGTAAATTGCAACCCCTAAGAGATCTATTATGATGGTTTTAATGTAAAATTACTCACAAAGCAGAGTCATTGGGTGTTGAGTGAGAACAGAACAAGGTACTTAACGTAAATTTGACGTGATTTTCCCAATTCTAAGAACCACTTCAAGAGGAGGCATTGAAAATCAATCTCACGCTTTTTCTTTCCTAAACAATCATTTATGTCTTAGACTAATCCACGTAAAAGACCATAGCAAAATAAAATCATTAAGAAAAACAAAGTGACACCACTTGTATTTTCTGAAACAGGGCAGGGTAATTGTCCAGAGAAACATGTTATCTCATTTCCCGCGTCTGACATTAGTCACTGATGTCATATGGAGACATACCATATCTATAATCATGTCTGGTTTATGTAAAACAAGAGGCTGCAGAGCTTGACTTCTCAACAGGAATTCCAGTAAGAAATTAAAATAATGGCTCTCATGGCAAAAGACTGCTGTGATGACAGCAAGCTAATTTTCCAGGCCTGAGAATTTCAAAAAATGTTTTGACAACCAACAGTGAAAAGCTTTCATCCTTATTTCACTCTTACACTAAGTGCCAAGTTTTTATGCATTTGTAATCATGGACTTCTTCAAATGCAAGAATATTAGCATTACTGATTTGTTTTCCATTATCACATAAAGGCTCCTCACACTTTAGAGTGTCCTATAGGCTGGTTGAGGACTCATTACAATGATAATAAACTTCAAGCAGAGTATTGTAAGCCCTAATGTGTCAGTATGGAAATTCAAATAAAATAGAAAACTATGCGCAATCTACATAGAGGAAACGGGCCTAGGTGAGACATTCTGTCATTTTACCGGTTCTAAACAAAATCGCGTATGAAGTCTCACACTGACACTTCAAATAGTAGAGGAATGTTTTCACTTTAATGGATTTAACTTGATATATTCTCTTTCTTTTTGCAGTGCTAAATCTGCAAAACACCTTGCAATATAAGGCAAAAGTCTCCAATATCCCATAGATGGAGCATAATAGACTATTTCAACACTTTTTCCTAGAGTCTGGAAAAGTCTATCAGGAATCTATAATTGTCCCACATTTTCCTTCAGAACACAGAAATGCATTATCCACATCATACCTGGATGTCACCTCCGATACTTGCAATGCAACATTAGAAAAAAATAGATCAGACGTACCAGCAAAAATACAGTCTTATCTCTTCACATTACTCATGATCACCCACTGCATTTCAATACAGGAAACCAGCCAGTGATGTCTTCTCTGCATGTAAGACTGCATGAACAACCAACATGATATTCGAGCAAGAATGAAACTGAGCTTACATGCATAGAGTTTACTAATCTAAAGCATAAAACATAAGTGTTAATCTGGCACATTTTAAAACTAAATTTACAGTGATTATGTGTTGCACAGTAATTAGTTGTAATTAGTCAGCAGTTCATATGAGTTACTGTAAAAGTATTAATTTTACACAATCAAAATGTATCCTCCCACATTAATATATAGTGTATACATGATAGCAGCTATGATTTTGTAATAGCCATTGTCCTCATCTACACATACCTCTGATGTTTGAATATATTAAAGCACAAAGGTCACGCACGCTTATTCTTATCCAATAGTCAGTGATTCTCTTCCCCATGTGCCCAGTCTCTTGTGTTTAGTGTTGACACACCTGGGGTCATCTCGTCTATCCCATCTTGTATGCCTCTGGACATCCGTCTCCGTTACATTCACGCCAAGGGGACCTTGAACTGCAATGGGTGTTCAGCAGGCTTATAGCAATAGAGTTGAAGACCGACCATTCTGATCACATAACATCATGAACATCACCTCTTTTTATTGTAGTAACATTGGTTTATAACATTATATAAATTTCAGGTGTACTTCGTTCTATGTTTCGATTTCTGTATAGATTACATTATGTTCACCACTCAAAGGCTAATCAAAATCCATCACCACACACTTGTGCCTAATCACGCCTTTCACCCTCCTCCCTCTCCCCTTACCCTCTGGTAACCATCAGTCTAATCTCTGTTTCTATGTGTTCCTTTGTCATTGTTTTCATCTTCTACTTATGAGACAGATCATAAAGTATTTGACTTTCCCCCTTGGACTTATTTCACTTAGTGTAATACCCTCAAGGTCCATCCATGTCGTCTCAAATGGCCACATTTCATCATTTCTTATGACTGAGTAGTATTCCATTGCATGAACACCAGCTTGAGCAATGGAGGAAATGTCATGCAGGCAATAATGTTCTCTCTTCTAGGCTACAATACTGGAATCGGGTACTGGCCAAACATATAGGCAATAGGAAAAGTTACTAAGACATGGATTGATACTTGGGTTATCTGATAATTCCCTTTCATCCCTCTCCCTTTTTTTCCTGAATTCAAAAAGAAACCAAAGTCCTGAAAAGCATTCCCCATACATCACTCCCTTTTGCTAATTGGCTGAAAAAACTGATCACAAAAGGTGCTCCTTGTTCTATCTGGGCATGTGCCGTGGCTTCGCAGCAGCAACACGTGGCAGTGTCTTCCTGTGTCGTACCTTTCTCAGACTTGGAAAATGAAAGAGTAGAATGCAGTTTTGTTCCAGGAGAAAGATATCGGTCACTTTAAGAAGCTTGCCTCCGTCAGCCAGTTTACAGCTTATACATTTAAACCCTTAGAATACCCAAGAACTGAGCTATTATCCCAACTTTATGGATGAAAAAAACTACACATTTAAAAAGTAAGTAACTCGTGTAAAGGCACGCAGGCAGTAAGCTGCAGTACTGGGATTTGAACTGAAATCTGATCATATGGTTAACGATCAGGGATCTTCTGCTTCACTATTTCAGCATTCGCTGTACAGTATCTTGCTCCTTTTTTCAGCTTAAGAAGTGGAATCAAGAAGTCAAATTTCATAGACAGTGAAAGTCACCAAGCTAGAACAGTCTGTGCACTCTCTTTCCATGTGATCATCCATTGAAACATCTCAAACTGTATTCAAATACATAAATATACAGTATCAGGGTCTTAATTTCTTTAATAAATGCTTTTGCTCTTGATTTCTATAAATAGTTCATTGAGGCTAGTAGTTTTCATTATAGTTTTAATTTCAGGATTATGTTTTGAAAGGCAGTATAAGTGCACTAGCGAAGAGCATGAGATCTAAAATCAGACTGATGCCCTGGGTTCAAATTCCAGAGCAACTACAGAAAGGTAATGTGAACGTTAGCGAATTTCCCCGTGCCTCAGTTTTCTCATTTGTAAAATAGGGAGAAAAACAGTATCCTCCAATGGGGTTGGTAGAAATTAAATAACTTAATATATATTAATCTCTCCACATATAGCAAATAGTATTTAAATGTTTATTATTACTTTCAATTTTATGAAATTTGCAATTAAAGTGGAATTATTTGAGGTTTCTGGCTATGCTCTCTAGAAACAGATAAAGTTGAGAGGATTTATTTCATACTACTTTTAATGCCCACTTGAAAGCCTGTCCCAAGCTGCTGAAGTGGCAACAATGGAGGCCAAGTTACACTGGGCACAGTCTTTAGAGTTCTTTGGTTAATAGGCATACTGAGTCTTCTCTTTTCAGTAATAAAAGATTGTGGAGTTGGGACAATTTGTCATGTAATATCTTAAAGAGGCCAAGCTTACCAATTTCTGATTGTTAAAAGAAGGATGGGTGGAATTAGGATTAAAAAAAGTGAGAGAGTGGTCAGCCCAGTGGCGTAGTGGTTAGATATGTGAGGTCCAGTTTGGCGGCCCAGGGTTCATGGGTTTGGGTCCCAGGTGTAGACCCACAGACCGCTCATCAAGTCACGCTGTGGTTGTATCTTACATATGAAAAATAGAGGAAGGTTGGCACAGATGTCAGCTCAGGGACAATCTTCCTCAAGCAAAAAGAGGAAGATTGGCAACAGATGTTAGCTCAGGGCCAGTCTTTCTCACATAAAACAAAAAAGAGAGAGATATTTGGAAGATTTTTTATCAGAAGTAGTTTATTTAAAAAAATGGAACTGTAGGTAAATTAGTATAGGACACACTGCATGCTCTATAATCTACCAGTGCACACTAACATGTTAAAGGGTACGAGAATTCATTCAGATTATAAACATGTGTAACTTTCTTTTTTTAAAGATTGGCACCTGAGCTAACAACTGTTGCTAATCTTCCTCTCTTTTTTTTTTTCTTCTCCCCAAAGCCCCCCAGTACATAGCTGTATATTCCAGTTGTGAGTGCCTCTAGTGGTACACTGCCACAGCATGGCCTGATGAATGGTGCCATGTCCGCACCCAGGATCTGAACTGGCGAAACCCTGGGCTGCCAAAGAAGAGTGCATGAACTTAACCACTTGGCCATGGGGCTGGCCCCATGTGTAAGTTTTTGTGTGTGTGTGTGAGGAAGATTGGCCCTGAGCTAACATTCATTGCCAATCTTCCTCTTTTTGCTTGAGGAAGATTGTCCCTGAGCTAACTTCTGTGCCAATATTCCTCTACTTTGTATATGGGATGCCACCACAGCATGGTTTAATGAGTGATGTGTAGGTCCACACCCAGGATCCAACCTCGCAAGTCCTAGGCTGCTGAGGTGGAGCATGTGAACTTAACCACTATGCCATCAGGGCAGCCCATAAACATGTGTATGCCACCAGGCCAGGCCATAAACATGTGTAACTTTTTTTGAGCCAGCTTTCCCCAAATGTATGTGTGTATGTTGTGCATAGGTACGTGTGTGTGTAAATTTTAACCAGCAATATTTATTAGCTACTCCTCCAAAGGAGACATTTTGGGAAATATCCCTTAGTTTAGGTTTAGTTCCACAATGGGACAGATGGGTTTTCCTGAGGAATGTGGTAGACAATGATAAAAAGCAACAAATTGAGAATTTGCTTAGTGCATGGCGTTTCACTAAATTCCTTTGGGTATCATCTCACTTAATATTCATAACAACTCAAATTGTAGGTAGCATCATTATTCTTACTCCATTGATAAAGAAGCTGAAAGACAGAAGGTTTAAATATCCATCCTAAGGTCAGATAGCCAGTGAGAAGTGGAATTTGAGCCTAGGCAGTCTAGGTGCAAAGCCTACGCTCTTGGACATTGAACTCTACTATTTTCTTAGGATGGGAAGATAAGTGGTAAGAGAAGAAATGGTTTGATGCACTGGACATTCAGGAATACAATCCAAGAGAGGGAGGATCTTAGAGCCACCGTTGGTTATTTGCAATGAAGTCAGGAAGCATGAGGCATGGAATCATAATGAGAACTTCATAGGAGTTTTAGAACTCTGAGACTCCTTTTGCTATTATTTGTAGTTTTAACAGGAGAAATAGAAATAAAAAATTTAAAAATATGTACAGGTTTGGGTCGTAGCACATAAAGAGAGAAAAAGAACGAATATGTATCAAGCACCTTCTAAGTGCCATGCATCTCCCCGTCAGCGGCATGAATTATCTCACTTTATCCCATGAGCCTATAAGATAGAGACTATCCTGCTTACTTTGTAGAAGAGGAAATTGAGGTTTACAATTATTAGGCAATTTGCCCATGAATCAAATAAAAAAGAAGAAACAGAGGTAGCTTCTAAATTCAATGAGACTGATCAGAATAT
Source organism: Equus asinus (assembly GCF_041296235.1). Classification (NCBI taxonomy): domain Eukaryota; kingdom Metazoa; phylum Chordata; class Mammalia; order Perissodactyla; family Equidae; genus Equus; species Equus asinus. The sequence goes on from NC_091812.1 coordinate 43,390,827, forward strand.
TTCCCCTATAATATAGCCTGAGAAGGTGGAGTGTGTAGGAGACTGTGCTTGACTCATGAGTGAGAGGAACTCCAAGAAGCAGTGTTAGCAGCGGGCAAAGGAAGTAAAGGTAGATTTCCTACTGGACTGGCTGAAAGTAAGGAACAGGGATGTGAGAACAAAACAAAACAAAACTTCCTCCTTATGCAGATGAAATGCAAAAAAGCACCCAATCTGGAGGAATAAACTGCAATATGACAGTCCTTTCCTACCACGGATGCAGCATCATCCAGGATGCACAGCCTGACATGTTGAGCCTGGGGGGTATCTCAGCTTTCCTCCTTTGCTAGACGCCTGTGAACAGGGCACAATCTGAACAACCATAAGAAGTGTCCCTGGACATGGGGAGCCAACTTAATATTGACAGGTGAACCCAAGACTTTAACCATAGAAGGATCAGCTTCCATGATAGACCTCTTTCTTGCCTTCTTTTCAGATCATATAGCCAGCTTCTTACCGCAGATGCTTTGTGTAGCTCCTTTTACGCTCTCCTATGTGGTATGTTTTAAGGTTGAAAGCAACCACATGAAAATAAAAGCTAATTTTATATTGGAAAACTTATTGTGCAGTGGAAAAATGACCTCTAGTGCACTCAGTAAGAGTTATATAAACTCATAAATCCTAGCCACAGCTGCAGCGTACTACAGACTACACATTACCTCTGTAAACAACTGCAAATCCATTCTGGGGGTAGTTTTAGGTGCTAGAAGAGACAGCTTTGGAAACATGTATATTTAAAGAAAGAAGATGTGCCAAAGCCCTAGCTGTAAGGAAGGCAGATCGTGTATCACTCAACTGGCCATAACCTGCTACATTTTATAGATATGCTAAACAGGAGCACCTTTGTAATTTACATCTCAATGTTAATTAATCATAAATTTATTGAATTTTTATTCAATCTGTTTGAATAAATACAAGTGCATATAAGAAATATATTTTAGCGACATTTTAAATCAGTTGTTACATGACAAGTTTGCTTTTTACACCTGATAAAATTCTCACTCAGTCTTTCTCTCTCTCATTTTTACAATACTCATTATTTTCTGAAACTCACACTGGATCAAATATTTTCATCTAAAATTTGCCATAGATCCTTCAATATATTCTGCTGCCTGGGGTATTGGATTTGATGAAACATTCCTTGTGAGTAGAAAACAAAACAATTGTAAACAAAAACCAATAGAGAAAGCTTCAGATTATTGCTAGCAGGGTGTTCATATAAAAAGAACACTCTTTATTATCAATAAAAAAATCCCTAGAACTAATATCAATATTACTATGTTTATTAAATCAGACAGACAAAGCAGGTCACAACGGCTACCATTCTTTGCTGATTAATTATCATAATTATTTATACTAATAAAATACTCAAATAATAAAATGTTAATAAAATACTAATCAAATCCAGAACTTTATGTACAATTTTCTCCTCAGAATTTCAGATGTTCTCATAAATATTTTCCATGAGATATATAGGTGATATTAGCAGTAATAATATCTATTAATAGATACCAATTAATTTATTTTGACATATGTCCTGTTTATTCCATCAATGTTCAAAATAAGTATAATGGAAAAATTTCTACTTTGCAAAAAAGTTATCAAAATTGTACACACCAAATATCAAAGAGAAAATACAATACTTATATTCTAGTCAAACTCTTGTAAAGGAGAAACAATTCATAAAGTGAATGATTATTTTTTCCTGATAATTCACTCCGAATATTTCACATCCATTGTAATAATAATTACACATTCATTTCTTCATGCATTCCCTCAACAGTCTTTTTTTCAAAACACACACTTTGTGTTGGATGTTAAGAAGAATAAGAGTAGGACCTGATCTCTAGAAGTGAATTAAACCACAAATTAGAATTCAATAATGTAAACGCCATGATAAAGGGATTACAAAGCGCTGAGGGAGTATACAGACCTATTATAGCTGAGGGAGAAGAGAAAGGCTGAACAAGAAGTACACATTTTAGAATGGTTTTCAAACAATTTTCACTTACCCAGCACTAATATTCACATATGCTTTTAGTTACTTTTTATAGCTTGTCCTTTTTATTTTAAGTAAAGCTAGAATTGCTGTTTCATAAATACCTGTACATTTCCTGATTGTTACAATTTTCTTCCATAAAACCAGGATGTAGGATACACATTGTTGAGATTATTGCCACTGGATTACGATGCTTACTTTAAGCTGCATTATAATATATGTAAATATTTTAAGAGCATTATAGTGATAAAAGCTTAGAAATAAATATAGGAACAAAAACACTATTGCACTATGGTTTAATTAGCAAAAAATAGTAGCAAAAGTTCACCCCAAATATCGGGAGGAAAATGGAAACTACCCATGTGCCTCATTAGAGAGAGGGAATTACACAATATAATCTCCTTAAAGCCCTTTGCAGTTATATGGTTGGGTTTTTGTCGTATGCATCATTCTGAGACATTCAAGGGCAAGGTCAAAGGATTCATTGGCCCTCCCTGACTCCTCCCCTACACCGAGTTCTAATGGCTCTTTTCTTCCTCCTCCCAAATGGAGATCTGGAGTTCCAGGGAAACTGGTTCTTACTTAGAGCCAAGAGACCGGATTGGCCCACTCCTCTTCCACATGGCAATTTATCATGGTCTTGTTTGGTGTTTGCGAGACTTTAGAGAAATTATAAGTGGAATTATAGAATTTAATGGCTAGATAAATACTTTCAAAACATCTACTTCAGCTCCCTACATACACGCACACACATATACACACACACACACACACAATGGAGATGTATAATAACAAATGTCACAAATTTTATCTTGTATGTGACAATTAAAAATGTATGCAATGCTATATACGCAACTCATTATAGCCAGAATTATTAAAACAACTACAAGAAGATCAGTTTGCCATAGTAGTTATGTATATATGTATGTATATATGTAATTTTATAAATGCAATTTTCATTAATATTTTCTTTGGTCTCAGTATGTCATTTATTTATTTGCTTATTTTTTAAGTATACATTTAGTTTGCACAACAACATTTTTTTAAGATCTATGGTGTGATGATTTAATATACATACACATTATGAAATAATTACCATAATCAAGTTAATGAACACAACCATCATCCCACATAGTTACCATATTTGTGGGTGTGGGGTGAGAGCACTTAAGATCTACTCTTTTTCATATCCCATTTAAAAGTTATTATTTTATGACAAAATTTTTGATACTCATCTGCCAGTTTATTTATTGATCCAAAAGTCATTATTTTTTAAGTCAAAGTCAATATAGTAAAATGTTCAAAATTATTTGTTCAGAAATATTTTGTGGGCCAGCCTGGTGGTGTATTGGTTAAGTCTGCACACTCCACTTTGGTGGCCCAGGGTCCACAGGTTCAGATCCCAGACACAGACCTATACACCACTCATCAAGCCATGCTATGGCAGTGTCCCACATAAAATAGAAGATTGACACAGATGTTAGTTCAGCTACAATCTTCCTCAAGCAAGAAGAGGAAGATTGGGAACGGATGTTAGCTCAGGGCCAATCTTCCTTATTGAAAAAAAACATTAATTCCAATGTGCAGATAGGAACATTCAAAGTCTTTAAGAAACAAAAGGTCTACACTGGGCCTTAGCATAGACTATGATTTGTTCCTGCTTTAATCTCTTGCCTCATTTCCCGCAATATGTTCCAGTCATATTCCTTTCTTGACAGCTGCGTTATGCATTCCAACTTTTCAATGCCCTTGTATACTCTCGGCTTTTAGAAGACATTTTCTTCTCCTTGTATATCTGGAAAACTCCTCAAATATCAGTTCAACAAGTGCCTCCTTTGACACATCTTTCCCCTTCTCCTTTATATTCCCAAGTGCCTGGAATATAACTCCGAAATAGCCCTACATACAGCATTCGACTACGGAAGTTTCTTCTATTCTCCATTGGGCTAAAGATTCCTTGAGGATGGGGTTATTTATTTTTTTCATTTTGTTTTTTCCCAATGCTTAGCAAAGTATTTTACATATTAGGTGGTCAAACAGTCATGATAGATTGATATTAGCCAATGACCCACATTTTGAAAACCACATTACAATTAATCATGAAGTGACAGTTAATATCTAATGCTCTTGAAGTATGCTGTTAATTACCTAGTCCACTTGACTCTACTGTTTTGATGATGGTTGCAACACATTTTTTAATTAGATTAGCTAGACAGCTACACAAAAGCTAAATTGCGAGAGGAATGTCATCTCTTCAGTAGAAGTGTTATATGGCAAGAAGTACACAGGATTGGGAGGCAAGAAAATAGGAGTCTTGCCTCTCTACTTTTACCCACACTTCATATCACCTTCTATTTCTTCATCTGTAAGAGGAAACAGTTGACCTAGGTGATTTCTCAAGGTTTTGCATTCTGTGATTCTGACCATTGGTAATTTGCTCATCTTTTATGCTCTCTGCCAACCTGCATTTGGCCAGTTTGCTATTTTCTAAAATTTTAGGTTGTTAATATAAAAATACATCTTAATGATCAACGTGCTACTTCCATAATTGTTATCTTAACATGAGAAGCTCCTGAAATACCTGCAAAAATTTTCATAACAAAAACAGTATAACAGAAAGCAAAGTGTAGTCATTCTGGGCCCTAATCTGAGGGATGTACCACAATTTTATGACACCACCATGTAAAGACAAGTCTTCAGGACTCCTGACAGCAGCAGAAGGGAGCAAAGAAACTCTTACACTCCATCTTAAATACTTTTACCTGGAAATTACACACATCTCCTCCACTCACGGTTTATTGGCCAAAGCCAGTCTCATGGCCATAAATAAGTAAAAGGGGGTGAGTGCCCAGAGAAGAAATATAAATCTTGGTCTACCACATGTTCTTAAAAAAAAGGTACATCTTTTTGTAACCTGCTCCCTCTCCCCAGACCTCATTATGCACAATATTCCAAGGCATTAAGCATAATTCTACAGTGTTTCCAATAAATTTGGAAAGTTTGAGGTGTATTTAGAAAAGAGGAACTGACAATTTGGAGTAGAATGAAAGTTGTTTTTGTTCTGTTTCATTTTTTTTTAAGACAGTAGAAAATAAGCAGGAAGAGGAGCGGTAGCTCGAATATAGAGAAATTTGAATGTCAGCTGTTAGATATGAATTATCTATATATTCAAACAAAACTGTTGGCAATGACATGCAGAAAGGGAAAGGAGAATGGAAGCTACAACAAAAGTTTGGAATTGATGTCACGAGGGACAGAAGTTTAGTAGTGATGTTGACAGAGAAGGGAAAATTGCAAGAGCTGTTATGAAGGATAAGCTTTAACTGATTGAATGTGGGAATGAGGAAGAAATCAAAGATGATACTAAGGTGTTGAGCCTGAGGAACCAGGAAATATTCTGAGAAGTAACTAAAACATAAATTAGGGAAAGATGGGTTTTAGGAAAGAACAAATAAATTTACCTTTAAAACTTAAAGATAAATGGGATAATAGAACTAAAATAGACTTGGCAGATGGAAATGGAAAAGGAAATACTGGCAAGATACATACATGGAGAAGCTCTTGACCAAGTTTGAAAAACATAAACCAGGGAAAATGTAAAATATATATATATATTTTAGATGCAAGAGCTAAATTTGTATAAATGATGACATTCTCTACGGGAAAAAGTCTAGTGCTCTAACAAAGGAAGGCTGATGAAGGCCCACAATTAGGGGATAGGAAGAAGAGGACAACAAAAGTGAGAAGCTGTCATATCAGAGTGTGAAATATATTACTCAGAAAGATCCTTCTGCACAAGTAGGCAACTGTTTGGTTTTAGTTCTAATTTTCACATGGACTATTTCTTGCCGTCAACAGATACGTTCTAGGAGAAGCACTGGACTTGCCGTTAGAATGACCAGGGCGTATAGATTAACCCTGCCACTTATTTGCTGGGTAAACCTGGGCAAGTTTATGCTCCTTTCTTAACCAGTGTCCTCACCTGTCCAACGAGAATGATAACACCAACTTTGTTTTATTTCTTGTGAGGATACATAAGATAATGTACATAATAGTACCTGCCACCATTCCTAATAAATGTTCAATAAACATAAGTCAGATCTGCATTCATGGATTTTTAATCTATTTATCTACATAGTATCTGGTAAATGACTTATATGTACTTTGTGCTCAATGATCATTTGTTGCGTTCAGGACTGGGAAAAGAAAGCCATCGGGACTGAAATGCCACCTGCAATATGATTAAATTCATTGTCCATCCTGGATTATCCCTGAAGACATTTTTCTCAATTGCCTAAATGTGTTTTCAACTTCCTTAGTTCAAACTACTCACAAACGTTACCCTTTATATCTGGTACTATTAATAATTTTCCTAGTGTAGTAGTCATTGGTCTGATCGTTCAACTATTGAAGGTTGTCCCCACTTTGGGGCAAATGGTACGATTACACTTTTTGGCTCCCTTGTGGTTAGGAGAGCATATATGACTAGTTCACGACAGCATGTTGTGAGAAGAAATGTCATCTGTGGGGGTTCAATCCGCTTCTTTCTTGGAATGAAACAACCTGATACGGACAAGTATCATGAACAAGAAATAAACCTTGCTGTTTAAACCATTAGAGTTTGGGTTTTTCGTTACTGTAGCATAACTTGGTCAATCCTGACCAATATATTCAACTTATTGGAGGGGGAGTCCCTTCCAGATTCGCTAGCTTAAAAACGAGCACTTCCAGTACCACTAGGATTAGCATCGCATTTGCATTTTCATGATTTAAAGATGAGCTAAGGCACTACAATAGATTCTGAGGCATCAGAAACTAGTATAAAAATAAATAAACAAAGGGAGAACATAAATACGTTGCCATATTCTTTAAGGTATCAGCAAAGCTGATCCTTTTAGGAAATTAAACAGGATGCTAAAAGGAGATTTTCTACAAGTAACATCCTTCTCTTATTGCATTTTGATTTCTTGCCTCTGGAAAGTTACATTACTGAGAGGAGACTATTGTATTCTTGCCGGGGTGGAGAAAGAGGGCTGGTGAAAAGGCCGATGAGCTGATTTTACCGTAACTATGAGTATAGTTGATGTTAAGTTGGCCGGCTAATAGCTATTTTAGGGGACAAAATAATTTTCCCTGATAAAATTTGTCAAGCTTTTAGGTGTAAGAAATAAAATAAAGTCACATGTTTCACTGTAATTACCAAATCCCATTGCATTCAATAAATATCCTATCAAGTACCTACTATTCTAAATGAATTCCTTCAGAAGAAATTCTTGGCCAAGTTTGAAAAACATAAACCAGGGCAAATATAAATAATCTGTTTTTACTTAAGCTATTTTAGTTCAGATTTTCTACCGAGGTACTGACTTCCTAACTATTATGATCATCTTCTTTGACCCAACTCATATTTAAGTGGATTTGTTCACTGCTGTTGTCGGTTCTTGATGAAGGGTTGAGTGATGGGGTGTCTGATAGCATTTCCATGGCAATGTTACTAGTGGTCGATAAAGCCAGGCCTCTAGGGTCCAATTTTCTGAAACTCATGGGGAAAAATAGGAGTTGGAAAATGAACTACCTGGTTATATATTTTTTTCACTGTTGCAAGGAGACTATTTTCGAGAATGATTGTGACAAGAATAAAAAGACAAGGACAAGCAGCTCCAAACTGTCAAAATCCTACCATTCTTGCAGCTGCTTTCCTGATATATGCCAATGACTTATGCAAAGAGAAAATAAAAATGGAAGAACAGAAAAGTTTCTTTTCTCGAAGATGATAACATATCTGGTGCATTGGGTAAGGAATAGTGTAGGTGGTATTGTTTATTGTTTGTTTGTTTTTAAGGCTAAATTAAATTTCCCCATAAGATGGTCAGAATACCCTGTCACAATCCTTCTACTAGATAATTACGGACCCGAAGTTGACGAGCAAACATATGCAACTCTTACATCTACAGCAGTCAGTCCAATTATTAAGCACCTTTAGATTACAGGCTCTGTACTCTAGCTGCACAGAACTTGGAATTTTACTTCTTACAATGACTCTGTGAAGTTATTATTATTGTTGCCATTCTGTAGGATGATAAAATTATCTCAAAGAGGTCCGGTCCTTTGTTAAACACGGCATGACTGAGAAGGGGTGTCACAGTCCTTTTATATCTGGTTCTGACTAAAATGTATGTGCTCTCTGTTATCATGCAGTTGCCTCCGTCTCCCCATGAAAGAAAAAATTAAAAACTAATAAATGGGGGGTAATCTGAGAGAAAAAGAAAAGAATCTTAAAAGAAAGTGAGAGGAGGAGCTGGCCCCATAGCCAAGTAGTTGAAGTTCTGCGCACTTTGCTTTGGCGGCCCAGGGTGCACGGGTTCGGATCCTGGTTGCAGACCCACTCCACTCATCAGCCATGCTGTGGAGGCATCCCACACACAAAGTGGAGGAAGACTGGCACAGATGTTAGCTCAGGGCTAGTCTTCCTCAAGCAAAAAAAGAGGAGGATTGGCAACATGTTAGCTCAGGGCGAATCTTCCTCACAACAAAAAAAAAAAAAAAAGAAAAGAAAATGAGAAGAGAAAGTAAGAAAAAGCATGAGAAAGATTGCTTGCTTAAGTGTTTTTGGAAAGGGGGAGGGGAGATGAGCAATTTTGTCTCAATTTGCCAACGTTAATCAAGGTTAATTAGAGGCTTTATCTTGCCAAATAAAGCCTACTAAATGGGTATTGGCCAGTTCAATCATGAAAATGTTGGCAAAAATTAATGAGGAAAAGTCACTTGATATAGAAATAATTTCTGGCTAATTTCAAGAAAAAGTAATTAGAGGGTATTGACTATCTCCTCTCTTTAATTATTAAGTAGAATTTTATTATGACAACATAATTTTGTAGTGTCCTCTAGAGCTGATTCTTAATCTGGCTAAAGCTTAACCAGAATTTTAGTGAAATCTTTTAAACAGACCCTCATGAACTGGACTGCTATTCATTTTGTATTCGACAAACGAGGATTTTCAATTTGGCTATAAAGTGTCATTCTGCACTTAACACGTGAGAAAGTCCTAGATTCTAGTGCCATTTACTTCCCATGTGGCTTTACATACACTCTTTGAGTTCCTATATCCCCTTTAACTTATCGGTAAAGTGGAGAGAACCGATGTTTCAAGATTTTTGTGAGGGTGAAATAAGACAATAAATGCCACGGCATTTTGTGAACAATTCTATGCAAATAAAAATGGTGATTATAATCTGTTCACCTCCAATTTGTTTTTTTTCATACCAATAGACGTTTCAATTTTATTACTGTAACAATTATTATTCACTTCAGCAATTTTTCAGAGTTTTCGTCCTCTTTAATCACTCCTTTCTCAGGTATAATTTGACAATAGAACCAGTAGCAGTTTGCCCGGTTTCTACTTTTCATTCTCAATTTGTTGTAATAGGTCGATTCACGCTGCAGATGAACTGATTCTAGATTTTAGTGTCAAAAAGAGTTGCAAGTAAATCTCTACCTCTACCACTTTCCAGCTTTGTGATCATGGACAAGTCACTCAGCCCTTCTGAGCTCACGTCTTCATTTATCAAATGGAAGCATTGAATTCAGAAAGATCATGTATGTACAGACAATTGTATACTCAGATCAGATGCACTATTTTTCGCTTTAGCTCTATCAGTTTTCCATCAGCAAGTGTGCTTTCTCCTGTGTGATTTTGCTATACAGGCCTGATTGACCGTGGCAGTTTAAAACAATTGTGAGTAAACAACAAGGTGGATAGGGCGATGAATACACAGATACCCATGAAGGGGACAAGCACGCCAGATTTCTTCTTTTGTCCTACGTGCTGTTTGGTGTTTCTGAAATTGACAGGCCGGTTCCCTTTTCAGAAAGACCAGCTGCGAGGGCTTAACTTGCTTCATGAAGCCAGAGGCAGAGTCCCAAGAAAACAACAGGTCACAGCTGAGCTCCCAGGTTGACTTGGAGCTTGTACTTGGCACAGCAGCCTAAGTTCTTGTTATCTTATGATGGAGTTAATAAGAGGCTCATTAGTGACAGATACCATGTGTTTACCCTGCCAAAAACAATGGGGATATTATTTTTATACATTTATTCAATGATGTACCTGTGCAACCAACAATTATTTATCACTTTTGTGTTAAGCCCTATACTTGGCACTGGGGATTTTTTTTTTTTTTTTTAATGAGTAAATCAAGGTCATTGCTTTCCAGGAATATCAAATTTAGATGAAAGAGGGAAAGATACACAATTGACTGTTTTACAACCATGATAAATCCTAGATGCATAATAGGCCATGATTAACCCTACCCACGTTGTAGAGGAGACAGACTTAGATAAACTTACTTTTGTTAGATCCAAATTCTAAAAATCACAGAAAGGGAACAGGAAAGCTAAAATTAAACAAAATGCAAATGGGCTGGGTTTCAACATTTTCATGAGCCAGAAGATAATTCAGTTATTAGGAAGAACCAGAACAATTATTCTCAAATATTTTCCCCCTTGCTTCTTGGATTCCCAGGGATGGCCCAAGGTGCACACCTTCTCTTAAGATAAAATAATTTTCCAACAACGTGTGACCAGTATGGATCAGTTCTCTTGTGTCTTAGAGCCAGTCTCCTTCTAAGCCATATGGCTTATTTTTAAAAGCTGGAAAGAAGATATAAAGGATGTTTGCCAAAAGGAGTGATTCATCCAGCCCAAACACTTGAAGGGTCGACTCTGCCTTTGCCAACAGTCATTGGAGTTGTGGAGAGACTCTTTCTGTGACACACTCAAAGTTTCTTTAGTCTCAACTCCCATTTCTGCAAATTAAACCTGTAGAAACTCAAGTCTTCAACAATGTTTAAATATTAGAAATCTACTTCACTGCTTAAAAAAACATACGCCTGTGAGTGTCAGAACCATGGTGGTACACCATCACTCCTTTCTAGAATCTTGAAGGTCTAGTTGAGATGAGTGGTAGCGGTAGAAAGCAGAATTAAATCTGATAGCAATGAGTCACAACGCATAAAAAGTCCTTGCTTAAATGGAACGCCCAGGAAAAATATTTCTGCAGATGAATTGATACATCTACTCTTGGCAAAAAATCAAAAATTGAATTTCTAATGGAGCCCCTTTTGCCTCCAGCTGCCCAGATGATTGGAGCTAAGAATACACTTGGGAGCTCAGAACTGGGAAGCCTGCGTAGTGCAGAGGGTAAGACCTCACACTTGGAACTGGGCTCTCTACCTTCCAATGCCAGCTCCAGATCTGATTTTGTGCCCTTGGGCTATTAACATTCCTGGTCCTCAATTTGTTTATTTGTAGAATGAGGATTACAATAATAATGAATAATACTTCAGAGATTGGATGAGTTAATACATGTAACACTCAAAGCCTGGACCCACTTAAGTACTCAAAGTTGTTAGCTATTATATTAACAACTTCTTTAATTTATCACCTTTCCTCTTTTTCCTAAAATGTTTTATCTTGCACTGTATTTCCTTTTCTATATATCCTCAATTCCTTTCTGAAATATGGAGAATATATAACTCTAATGGAAGAAGCACTAGCCACAGAGACTAACAGACTTGCCTTTGGCATCAGAATTCCATACTCTGTGTGGCCTTGGCAAAAATACATGATTTCTGTCCATTGACATATCTCTAAGATGTCTTTGCAGGGCCATTGATATAAATGAAAGCATTTATATCAAATGTTCAATATTCTGCAGTTGCTTCCCTTGCTTCTTTGCATATCTCACCTTTTTTTCTTTCTTTTTTTGAGCTTTTTCTCTAGTTTCAAGGTAGGGACAGCAACCCCCACCTGGCCTGGGATAGGTTTGGAACACTGCGGTTGATTTTGGGGAATAGGCTAGCAGGTGGCCTTAAGGAGCACTTCCATATCCAAAGTTTCCAGCACAACTTTTTGCCTACGTAGGAGGGGAGGGGAAAGAGAGGCAAAGGAATTCAGAGCTCAGGAATCTAAATTCCGGAGTCTAATTTTGTTCTCAGGAAGGGGAGATGGCAAAGAGACACTCTGCAGTGTTTAGCGGGGATACAAACGCAAAATCAAGGCCCCAATTATAAAGGGGCTTTGTGAGGGAGGCGCCATATTAGCAATAACAGGTCAACAGGAACTGTATTCAGGGCTTTTCATTCTTCACAACAACCCTATGAAGTATATACGATCATTGTCCTCATTTTATAAATGAGGGAACCAAAGAACAGAGACGTGAGGTAACTGCCAGGTCCACACCCAGGCCACATGGCTCCTGTGTCCACGTGCTCTTCATCCCCACACCATGTTGCCCCTGCACAGATACAGATAATTTGCCACAGCTGCTGATCAATAACTCCAACTCCAACTCTGGGCTCCAGCAACCAAAGGACGTACACCAGAGACCTGGGATGAGAGGTAACAGATGTGGTGTTTTTCAAACTTATCCAGTGATAATGATCACCTGAGGTGCTTTCTACATCTAGAGATACAGAGACCTCCCCAGAAGTAGAGAAACAATCTCTAGGGAGAAGTCTGGGGACAGATATGGTTGACAAGTCCCCGCAGGTGATTATTATTATAAGGAAAGTTTGGGAAACACCAAATGGGGTGAATAATGAAAAAGTCTTAAGGCAGCTCTTCTCACACTTTAATATGCATACAAATCACCTGGAGATCATGTTAAAGTTTAGCTGTGGGGCCTGTGTTTCCACATTTCTAACAAGCTTGGGGTTATGCCAATACTGCTGGCGTATACACCACATTTCGAGAAGCAAGGCTCTAAGCAATGACTCAACTGTCTAGGATCTGGGGCTCGTTTACTGTTAGCCATAACCTTGGCCTTTTAATAAACAAAGCAATCACCTAAGTTGTTTGTCCAAAGTGCAAATTCCAGTGTGTACTCTTATAGGTTCTGATTTGACAGGGCGTGGATAGTTATCAGAAACCTGCTTTTTAAACAGGTAATCCAAAGTGATTGGATCCTGATGCAGATAGTCCTCAATCCTACTTTCCATTGATAAGCACTGAAAATGCTGTGGAAATCAAAGCACTCTAAAGATGGAAAGAACAGCATTGTGCCATTATAGAAGTCATTCAATCCCTTGGCTTCATCACCCATAACCCGGTGAGAATAATATGTGCCTTTATAGAGTTGTTAGGATAAAATGAGATAAGACATGAAAGCAAAGAACAGCTCAGCCACCCTATTCAAGGGGTCAGCGGAAATAGGATATGGATCCAGCAAAGAACCACTTTTGGCCAAAGCAGGAGAAAAGCTATCCTATATTTTTTGATTCTTAGGCTATAAAGGCAATTTAAAAAATCACTACATGCTCTCTATCCACTTACTAGCTAGGCAGGACCGATACCTGTCTGTTATTACAAAATTATAGTCTCAGTGTCTCTCCCTCTCTCTTTCTCTGTATATATGCATTTCATGTCCACAAGCAAATATAAATGTGTATATATGTGTATATATTATATATGTGTATGTGCATATTTATACATATGCTTGTATATATAAAATATATATCCTTGCAGATATGAAATATATACATATGCATATGTAGTTAAATTTTATAAATTCCTCGAGATTATAAAGACACACGTAATATAGCTAACCTTTAAAACAATGCTAATGTAGCTCCTACAATATGACATTTTAACAACATCTTTTTAATAATGCATGTTCTTAAATGTTAAGCTGATTCATATGTTATATTCCCAACTTTTAAATCTTAAGTTCTAGTCAGAATATCAATAGAAATATGGAAAGATACAGAATATTATTATAGAATTTTCTAAGAAATTATGGTGGTCTGCTGTTATTACTCTGTCTTAACCCTGCTTGAAAGTTTATTACTTTTTTACAGGGAGAGGGTCTTCGGCTTCTTTCTCAGACCATACCTTATTGGATTAAAAAGAAAAAAAAACTTCAAAGTACTATCTTTTATAGCCTTTGGCAAGGACAAGTCTTAGGTCAACGCCTGTAATGGAAGCAGCAAAAACACTTGGATTAAAAAGAAAAGCCACACACTGTATTCCCTTTGATGTATCTAGGAGTTTTAAAATGTGGGTTAGCTACACACACAAACAGTGCAAGTATGAAAATCACAATCAAGTGAACATAATTTCCACATGTTTAATGTCATACATTTAACATAGAGCCTTTTTGTGAACATGCTGAGGTGTGATGTATATTTACTGAATTGCATAGGGTCATAATGTGAAGTATAAGGGGTAGTGCATTCTAGCACATTCTGAAAGAGTGAATCATTTGAATGAGGTCTATAAAATTATGTTGCCTATAGATAATTAGGTGACTAACATGATTTTTGGATTATTAACTACATTGTGAAATTTCAAACATAGATCCCTTTGTTTCTTCATGTTTTGGCCGAGAAACATTGAATTAACCCCAACCTTTCTGTGTTTTAAGGTCCAAAATTATCTCCACTTTCAACTGCGATGTGTTTTAAGACCTACATTTGGGGAAGGCATTTAAAGTCAAATGATATTTGTTAAAATTTTGTGAGTTTTTTCTTTCCACCTAAAGTGAAAGATTCAGTATAAATTTGTGTATGTGTATTTCCTTTTGAAAACTAAACTATTCTAGGCTTGGATTATAACTGGAAATAGCATAATACAAGTGGGAACAAAATCTCACTTTCTCCATGTTTATATCTATAATTGTATCAGACAGCATGAGAGACTAAAGTCTAATATAAACTAAAACACAATCACTTTTTCTCTTTCTTACATGTGAACACTAAGACCACAGGAGATTTGCAGTTGCATATTAAAATAGCCACATCCTCATAAAAATCTATTTCTAAATGGCAAAATGCCAGTCTGAGTTAAATCTATGATATATAGATTAATTATTAGTGTTTCTGCTTCTATTCTTGATTTACTACAACATACATATAAACTAGTGTTTATTAATTTGGATAGAGTTCAGGGAGTCATTTAATTGAATATAGGCAAGAAGCCACAGTAGTATTAACAGTATCTATGTTTTGGTCACCAAAAGAAATTACAGATACAGTCAAGCACCACATAATGATGTTTTGGTCAATGATGGACCACATACATGATGATGGTCCTGGAAGATTGATACCATCCATATAGCCTAGGTGTGCAGTAGGCTATACCATCCAAGTTTGTGTAAGAACACGCGGTGATGTTTGCACAATGACAATATCGCCTAATAACACGTTTCTCAAAACGTGTCCCTGTAGACCTATCCCTGTTGTTAAGTGATGCCTGACTATTTTCATATCACATTTATGTTGCCACAGATGTCTTGAAATACCATTTACATGCATCATTATTTCAAAATTACGGTATTTAATGCACACACTGCTAGATTTTTAATGAATCACATATTCTGCTCTATCACAAATTTGTGATATGCTTCACTTTGTATCCTCTACATATTTAATGTTATGTACACAAAAACATTCTTCTGCAAAGTCCGTATGCTTGCGTAAAGGAATTCATGGCACAAAAATAATCAAAAATGATTAAAAATATCTGTTTTCAGCCTGAGTCCGTTAAGCAACAGTCATGTCACTGTTCTCTTGAAAACCCTCCAATGGCTGTACATTTCACTCAGAGAGAATCCTTGTGGTCCTTGATTTCCACCACCAATAGCTCTGTCCTCATCATTCTGTTTCTCAAATATATTAAGCACACTCTAAACTCAGAGCCTTGGCACTGGCTGTTCCCTCTGCCCAGAATGATTTCCCCTTAGATATAATCATGTTGTTCTCGCCCACCCTCCTTCTAGATTTTTTCAAATATCACCTCATTCAAGTCACTACTATTTTATTTATAATCACATCCCTTCATACAATCCTGCTTTCCTTACTCTGCTAATTATACTGCATAATTTGTTATTTATTTTCCATCTACCTTCCCCTAGAATATAAACTCCATTGAAACAGGGATTTGTGTGTGTGTTTGTTTTGTTTTTTTCACCACAGTATCATAATATATTTGAGGTGCTCAATAAACTTTTGTGAAATAAAAGAATGATATGTAAAGAGAAATGACACTTTCAGTATGATTGGGCAAGAGAGTAAATGGCCTCCACCACAGCAAATACCCTATTTCTACAATCGCTAAATATAGAACGGGAGAAGTTAGACAGGAAGTTTATGCTGTTTCCTTATCCTGCAGGTTAACTAAAAGTGTCTATGGAAGATACATTTCCTGGAGCTGCCACAACAAAATACCACAAATTTGGTGGCTTAAAACAACAGTAATTTATTCTGTCACAGATCTGGAGGTTAGAAGTCCAAAATGGAGAGGCGGCAGGGCCACAGCCCCTCTGAAGGCTCTACTGGGGACTTCTTCGTTGCCTGTTCCAGCATCTGGTGGCTCTTGGAGTTCCTTGGTTTGTAGCAGCATAACTCCAATTTTCTGCCATCTTCATTCACATGGCCTTCTTTCCTGTGTGATCAAATCTCTCTCTCCTTTCTCTTATAAGGACATCAGTCATTGGATTTGGGGCCTGCTCTAAATCTAGGATGACTTAATTTGAAACCTCTAACTTAATTATATCTGAAAAGACTTTATTTCCAAATGAGGTCGTATTCACAGGTACTATAGGTTAGGACTTTGATAAATATTTTTAGAAGACACAATTCATTAGAGAAGATAAGAAATGATCTGGAAATTTCTCCCTATAGAAACTAGATCTTTTATTTACCTTGTCTGCAGAGAAGGACATTTATGCCTTCTTGAAATTTTTCTAGAGTTATATGCCTCATTATTCTGGAGGATCTTCTAATTGGTTTTAAGGAAAACAAAAAGGGCTTGTTATTACTAAAAGTACTTTTAAAAGTTTAAGTGGGAGAAATCGTAGCATCGGGAAGCAGGACACTAAAGCTCTACATTGATTAAATGGAAGTTGACCTTTAGCATCGAAGCTGAAAGTAAACTATCTACACAGTGGGAACTATGACTCGATACTTTTCCCACTGGAAAACAAATATTAGGAAGTGTCTAATGAATGGATGCCACTTTCTGTCTATAGGGGCAATAGGTCAATTGTGGCTAGCCAGGTGGAGATTAGAGTGCAACGCAGGTCACTTACCTGTGAGGTTTCCAGTGGCAATAACTAGGGAAGCATTAAATTAGAGGTTAAGTGCTCAATGGCTGAAGGAAACTTCTAACAATTATCGAGTAGCCCCACTTGCCAAAAGGAAATAATATACGCTTCACACACTTGATCTAAGTCCATGAGAGTACCTACTTTAAAGGGTTGTTTTTTGTGTTAAATGTGTTACCTAACAGCATTGATCATCACTATCATCAGAAGCGATACGTGTACATTTCTAACTTTTGATTCAATATGTCAAATGTGCAAGTAAAAAAAAAAGGAAAGTAGGAAAAAGACTTAAAGGTGCTAGCTGGCTGTAAGCTCAAAATGAGCC
The DNA here is from genome assembly GCF_041296235.1 of Equus asinus. Lineage (NCBI taxonomy): Eukaryota > Metazoa > Chordata > Mammalia > Perissodactyla > Equidae > Equus > Equus asinus. Next base: position 43,408,287 of record NC_091812.1, read on the forward strand.
AAAAATATAATATCACAAATAATAAACCCAAAGTGTTCTTGTGTTGAGTTCCTGGAAACACATGCCTTGATCAATGGTGGTTCAGCACTACATTTTAGCTCAGATCACAGTTAGGATTTGGTGCTGAGTTCTAGGCACAATATTTTGCGAACAACCTTTACAAACGACAGGATAACTAGGAAGGTAAAGAATCTTGGAAATATGTGATATTAAAAGCAGATTAGGGAGGAGGAGATATTTAGCCTGAAGAAGACATTCAGAAGTGAAATAACATTGTCTTCAAAAATTTGAACCATGGTCATGTGGAAAATAGTAAAACAAAATAAAACCAAGGAAAACAGACGAGCAAACTAGAAAATGAAAGTTAGAACAGGCAAGATTACAGATCTATGGAAGAAACACCTGCTAAGCAGGAGAACTGTTGAGCAGTGAAATGGACAGTCTAGTCAGATACTGAATTTCCATAATAATGATAGCTACTGTGTGTTGAAGTGCTGGTACTGAGCTAACTGTATTTCTCCACTATTGCAATCAATCTCAACAACAATCCTGCAAGGCAGAGGTTATTATCTCCATTTCCTGGAAGAGGAAATATAAGTGATTTGCCCATGGTCAAACAACTAGAGATTCTAAACTTATTATTTTAACCACATTTATAGTCTTGGTCTTTTATGGTACACTGGATTGAACACATCTGTTATGAGTCTTTTAAAAGGATATCATGTATCCAGAGTGCAGTGTATCTGACTCCTAAGGTTAATGCATGAATAAATGTTCAGAGCAGTTCTGGTAGTAAGAGCGGCTGCAACATATTAAGTGTGTAAAAGGATAATTTTTAGAAGAGAATATAATCGTATAATCATAACTGTCATGCCAGATATAAAATGAACACGTGTCAAAGATTTTATTTAACTCACTAATTGAGCAGGGGACCAGTAAGATATTGCAACTAGTTCTAAGGAGAATTCAAAAAACCACACACACACACACACACACACACACACACTAAATAATAGTAAAATGAATTTACAAATAGATGCAAAACTGATATATTCCAGAGGGAGAGAGGGAAATCAATTGTATTTTATTAGAATGAAATTTATTTTCATGTCAATGGAAAATAGTCATTTGCATTGCCGTCAGTTATCTACAATGTGCAGAGTTGTAAAACAGCTCCAGGATAATGAAAGGTGCAGAGACCCGTTAGAGTCAGACAACCTGGGAGGACATGCTTAAAAAACCCCTGGTTTTCCATTGAAGACACCCATTTGGGCCCATTTCAAAGTCTTTAACAAAGTTTCCCTCAAGTGTTTATTATTATGATTGTACAAAACATATTGATTGGAATTAGCAGAGGAGTGATAGAAACTTAGGTTTGGCATGAGAGACAATGGCCCTCTGCACTAAGCCAAACAGTCTTCCTAGAAGTACGTGTATGTTGCATAGGATAACAAAAGGAAACTGACATTTGTTGAATATCTACCACAGTCAGTGCTAAGCATTTTACATTTCACGACAACAGTAACAAGAACAAATAATTATTGAGTGCTTTCTGCATGCCAGGCTTTGTGCTAATTCATTTATATGCATTATTATGTCTAATTTTCCTACTAGTCATAATGATAACACAACAGTGAGCAGCAATAACAAAAGCAATAATAACAGTATCTCAGTTTAGTTGAACAGTTACTGAAAGTGAAGTGCTTCTTCTAAATATTGCCTATTTTTAATCTTAACAAACACTGCTGTGATTTAAGTAATATTATTATCTCTACTTTATTGGTGAGGAAACTGAGGATCAGAGGGCTCAAATATCTGGTGAAAATCAAAGAACTAACAATATTCCAATCCAAGTCTCTGAATACAGAGTCTGTGGCTGTAATCAGGATTTTACGAAACTAAACTGTCATAGATAGATCATAATGACAATGCACTTTGAAGTATACCCATCAGAATAGGTCTAGAATGATGTCTAGGAATATCATAAAGACAAATATTAAACAGGTTAGGTTTTGAGAAAAGTTCCTACAGTTTTAAATAACCATCAATGATTATATATATTTCAAAAACAGTTTGTTTAAAAACATAAAATTTAAGAAGAATCTGTAACCAAATATAAAATTTCTTCTTCAAGAAGTCCATTCAAAAAGCCAATGGTTAAACCATAAGTGGAGGGTTTTTTCTGGATCACTTGTCTTAAAAAATAATTCCAGACCAAATTTTAAACCCTACCCCTCTCCTGCCACTTCCCTCATGCCACCTTCCAAAGCAATAGTTTCTAGAGGTTCTAAGAGAAATGGAAAAATGGATAGGGCTCAGATAGAGACAGAGGCAAAATACGTTACCAGTGGTAAACATTTATTTTCATTTGGTAAAATATAATGATTATATTTTATTGACTAAGTAGGGTTGTAGAATTTTGCTGTGGTTTATACCAAAATAGATCATTCTCAGAGGTAAAATATGTTTTAAAGATGCCTTTAACATCTGCGATATTCTTGATTAATCTTATTAAATTATTACCTTGTACAGTAATATATATAAGGGTTTTGACTGTCAATGGTAATTCAACCCAGCTCCCACTTTAATGATTAATATGCCAAATTCATAGAGATTGTGTCTTAAAAGATATTTGTTTAGCCACGTAATTGGAAGGAAGTGTGGATAATCCTGAATATCGATTGATTCCAAAATCATTTAGAGTTGGCTTTGGGATATATTTTAATTTGGAAGCAGATTTATTTCCTAATTAGATTTTTATTAGGCTAAAATTAAAATAGGCAAATATTATTCAATAAGAAGGTGGCATGGCCCAAAATGTTGTGATTGATCAGGGCACTCCAGACTGGACTATTGATTGTAGTGCTAACAACAGCAACAAACAACAGCAACAACACAACCTCAACAACAAAAAAGACTTAAGGAGGAAACTTAGAGACTATTCAAGAATGTCCAATTTATGACATCAGTTAGCACTAGCTCTAATTTATCACTGATTCCTGCCCTGTAGCTGTTGTTTCTTCCTGTAATAATCTTCTGTTTTCACTTATCCATGTATCTACAGTAGTTGAAAGTCCCACAGCCTTTGTTAAACAATAACTCTATAACTTGAGTAATAAGTCCCCCTCAATACTTAAGTAGATCCAACCTAGGTCTACCAACTGTAGGGGGAACTCCAAGATTTAGTTTTTTCTCTCCAACCACAAAGATTGAGGGTAAAGTATGGCATTCTCTACTACCACCTCCCAAAGCAGCTCCCATTCTGACTTTGAACCTCATGCCATGACCTTCCTGCAACATCAACTCATATAACAAAATCTCAAGAGAAATCTCAGACCGGGTGTATTCCTGAAGTCTCTATGTTTGTGGCTTCAGTGGTTTGTGTACCTGAAGGTAATCAGGGTTGAAACAGTCCAAAAGGTATGGAGTTACAAAAGTTCATATTCCTTCCTGTCTCTCCATTATTGTCAACAACAAAAACTTCAAAAAAGTAGATCTATCTATGGTCTGGAATAGAGGTGTAGGGAAAAAGCTTAAATTCAGTTCTGTTCTGTAAATGTAATGTTAATTATTACTATTGATATCAAATAATAACTATTCCTGCTGCTGCTGCAACTGCTAACAACACGATCACCACCATCTTTATTGTTTATCATTTTTGGATTATATGTCAGATACTGTGCTAATGAGTTCACATTAATTTTTTAAAGTGTCATTTAATAAAAAATGAGTGCATCTATATTTTGTGATTTGACTATGGGCATGGGAATGGGGAATTATCTTAAGAGTAAATAGGGCTTTGTTTATGGAAAACTCATCGGTGTTATAAAAGGGAAGGGAGAGTTTCAAAGGTAAAGTTTCAGACAAGAGTGTTAAATAATTCTGCATACTAAAGAAAAGGGAATCTTTAAGTGATCCCTTCAAAGATGGTCAGAGAATCCAGGAATTGAGAGATAAGGGCAAGGATGAGTAGAGAGCAGAGAGGGAAGTTAATGAAACAAACATCAGGGCTTCCTATCAAGCCCTTCCCCTCCAAACAAACAAGGACTCCTCCTGCATTCATCATTTTGTATGCTGTTCCTTACAGAGGTACGTGACATATAAGCTTCAGGCCCCAGAAAACCTGGATCTGTCTCTGACAAAGAGATGTTTCTGTTCCCAAGAAAAGGGTACTAACTTTTCCGATACTCTATTTTAATACGATGCTAGACCTGCTCATGGTGGTCTTCCTGCATTAGTCCTTAAGCTCCAGTAGAATCAGGTGTTCACAGTAGCCCCAGGCAGTTATGTGTTTAGGCTTAAGGTCTTACAATTACTCAATTATAGTATTTTCAATACCACATTGTGAATCAATCAAAATAATGTATCTGATCAAAATGATTTCATTTCAGATAGATCTAGAAATCTCCAGATATAAAGGGTGACCAAGGAAAGCATGGATTTATTTAAGTCTGGCTGAGGACAGTTGGATGCTTGAGAAAGACTACAAATTTATGAAGAACAACCAAAAAATATCCTTTTGTTTACATAATGAACAACAGAGTATCAGTTAAAACTTGGTTAACATAGTGAACCCTTTGGGGTCAACTCAACATTGGTAAAGAACTTCAGTTCTCTAGATCATCCTTAAAATATCTGCATCCAAACCACAGCTGTAGACTGCAACTGGAGAGTAAGGTTGGACTGTAGCCAGATATTTTCCCTATAAAAAGGAGACAGGAATAGCCTTAGGCCTCACTAGCCACACTCAAGACCTAAATCACTCTGACACTCCTCCATCACCCACCCACCCATCACCTGGCAGCTGGCTAACCACAGGGACTGCAGAGCAGTTGTAAAGTGCAACCTGCTGGTAGAGAGGACTTTGCCAGAGGCAGCCTGAAAACAGCAGTGTGCAGAGAACTGTGGCAGCTAGCAAGCTGGCAGGGCCGCCTTTAAGCAGCTCTCTCGTTAACAAATATGCTTGCTTAAGTTAGACATTTGCTGATGTGCTGATGTCTGCCTGTTTCCTGAGTCCCAGGAGCAGAGCTAAATTCAAACACCTGGTCTAGGCAAAGCATAGTAAAAAGCTGGACATTTAAGGCAATAGCAGAGACATGTCCCATAGGACATTATTGCTGAGAGTAGAAGTTCGTGGAGCAAAGGGATATGGAGAATGGGTACACGGTGAATTGAAGCTACACAAGTGCTCCTTCCTGTACTTTAAATTTGCCTCTGGGACATAGCCTCCTTTAGACTTTAATTATAATAGACTTTAATTATAAAAATTACCTAGGCGATTAATGAGCGGCGTGCTAGTGTGTGTGAGTTTGTGAGGTGAAGAAACATTTCAAATTTTTTAGACTGTCATAATAGTGCTTGTGTATTTTGCCCTGCAATCATCTCTAGGAAGTCTCAAATTACAAAATATAGAATTTGATTTTATTTGTCTTTCCTTTTGGTACAGGAAAACCAGTGAAAGATTGTGCTGGAAGTTGACTCTAGATTGAGTCTCCAAAACTCCTCTCTCAATTATTCTCTGTGATCTTCATTCCTGTCACTCACGCACCATCTTGTTATATGACTACTGTCGAAAGTGACTTGAGAAAAAGAATCCAACAACAACTCATCTGGAAGTTAAGAAGATGAGAGAAAATTGTGGGCAGATCAAGCAAAGGACACCATTATTCTGGAGAACAGGAATGGAGAAAAATGACTGCCTGTCACTCTAAGTTGGAATAGTGAATGTATTTTCCCTCAAAAACTGATACGCGTGGTGTTAGGGTCTGTCTTACTGTCAGCATTGTGTTTGAGTTGCATTATGGTTTAAACTGTTAGGTGGGCTGCCTGGAAAATCACCTACTGTGTATGCAACGGTGTGTCTATAGTACCAAGGCTATAGCAGGTACCCTGTGAATATTTGTGGACTTGAAGGATATCCACGTTACTAGAAAACACATGCTCTTAGTAACAACTTGCCAAAGAACATGGGTGTGGAGCTATCTAAATTTGAAGGTGGGGTGGAAATCCTTGAATGAAGATTTGTGTTATGTAACTAGTACAAACTCAGATCCACCCAGGCTGCATTTGGAGGACTGATCAGACTTATTTGAAACCCATTTACTCATTTAAGGAAACACGGAGCCTGTTTTTGATGGAAGAGAGCATTGAAGAATAAAACTTGGTCCAGGAGCAAGAATTGGTTGCAAAAAAGGAAGAGTTTATTTTGAAAACAACCCTTGGAGAGTCTTCGTGCTCAGCCTTTGTAACCTCTGCTTTAGTTTTAAGATAGGAGGACCCTAAAAAACTGAGTCAAAGTAAAACAGAGCACAGAATTCAGCCTCGATCTGTTATATCATTTGTATATTATAAACAGAATTTTTAATATAATGTACAACACAGGAGAAGTTACTATTTTAATGCATACTTCTATAATAAGAATTAGCTTATATATTTTTAGTAAGTAGGAGAATTATTGTATTATATAATTTTCCCGAGACATTAATATTTTGTGCCGTCCCATATTGCTTCTGAAAGCAAAGTGACCTACACAGCTAAAGGCAGCAAGCTGTGGAAGAATCCAGTGAATCACACCATGCTCATTCACCTCATTTTTTTTTTTTCTTATTTGGTGCAGACTGGCCGCATGCTCTGTATTGGAAGTGCTTGTCTGTGCAGTTTTCTGAAATTTTGGACATATATTCCTTTAACCCATAGTTAGGGGTCTTAGCCTTTCCTTAGAACTCTTTCTTATCAAGCTATATACATCCTTCCTCTGCTTTTTAGAAAAATTATTTTCCATGCACTGTTTTTTTTGCTTATTAGGAAGTTTGCGTGCCTTTTTTACAGTACTGTTTTTGCCAGAATTGTTACTGTTTTTGTTAATGCTGTCATAATAAAGTTGCATGGGTTTTGAGCGCTTTGCTCTCAAACATATTTTTCTAATAAATTTTGTTATTTAGAACACAATTTTTCAGAGTACAAAGTTTTTCTGGAATTTGTTTGGTATTATAGCAGAAATAAATATATTTGTGGGAGTATTAAACAAAAGAGGAACAATCTGAAGGCAATGGTCTAAAGAGCACGCTCAGAAGACCATCTTCAGAAACAGTAGAGGATCCTAGCAAGATGCTTTAAAGCCACATAGGTCATGGGAGAAAAGGAAAGACACATCAAAGCAGCTACCAACTAGTCATCACTGAGAGTGAAGGTGGTTGTGTGTTAGCCTATCTTCAGGACTGTATTTAGGGTCTGTCCCATTTGACACATATGCTGAAGATTTTTCAAGGCAGAATTGAATGAAGGAAACCAGGGTTCCTGCAATTCTATAGGTGGTAATCTGTCAAAGGCAATATAAGCAATTACCTTTGTTAGGACACTATTATGCTATCTCCATATTCCCTAGCTATTCTCTCAATGCACATTATTGCCTCATACCTCCTCAGACATATGTGTTGTACCATTAACGTCGTTGTGGGGAAGAATGTGGTGGATCAAAGGAAAACAAGTTAATCCTTTCTTTTTTTATCTGTAGCAAACCTAACAGTTAGCAACAGGAAAATCTGATGTTAGCATTGACAAAGGTATTAATATGAAAATAGACATAGATATAGATCTTAGCATGCAAAATTCTTGAAATTTATGATAAAATACTCTAACTAAAAACAATAAAACACACAATGTTACAACAAGAATAAAGTGATAAATTACGGTATTATTTTTGAAACTATAAAACAATTTGTAAAGAGACTATAATATGAATTTTGAAATTTAGTTTTCAAAGAAATATAGAGAAGTCATATTTTCTTTAGCCTTTGACATAATTCAAAATTAGGGGTCCATATATCAATCTAGCAATTCAAGAATTAGACAGGGAAGCAAAAGGTGAGTGTATATCATATTGTTATGAAAGTTGGGGAAAATTGAATTCAATTTTCCTGATCTCTTTCTTTACTTGTTTTATAAAGCTGCAGCATTTGTATATTGTACTTGTTAGAATTTGCCATTAATATTTGACATCTCATAACAAATTCAGACTCATTAAAATTTTTTATACCTTACAGTCTTTCTTGTATTTTCAGGGCCTTAATCATCGACAAATTTGATTCTTGAAATAATACTGCTTTTATATCTTACTCACTTCATCACCTCAAACTTTAGAATCAATGTATCAATAATTTTTTTTAGATAGTTGAGCTCATAAACATAGTCACAACCCAAGAATTAGTTCGTACTCTCCTACTTTTCTCATTTTACATCTTGCATGTCACTTAGCTTTCATGAGTAATACCAGACTCTTTCACAAGATGTGCCAAAAAGAGTTAACATGGCAGGCTGGGTCTTTAGAAGGGCCTGCTACAGAGGTGGGTATTATCTGGCATCTGGGAACCTGCCTTTTAAGCTGTTCCCTGTATCACTAACTGATAAGGTTGTTTCACCATATCAGCCTAACTACACTGTACAAATAATGTGACTTATGGTGAATATCTGCTTTCCTTCTGGGATTCTAAAATTTTGATAATTGTGGATAGGCAGAGATTCCCTACATAACTATCCCACCAAATCCCTTAAACTCTAAGTCTCAAATGGACTTTCTTGCAAAGAAACACTGCACGTGTGTTATTGTATTTTGTATCTGGTGGAAAACACACTTGATGTGATACCTTCAGGGAGAGCATAGGGAGAGTGCACATGGATTCCTCTAGAAGCCATCTTATACATCTTTTACACTCGTGCATCCAGCAGTGTATCCTTACTATGTTGCTGCAATAATCATCAGCCATGGGTCCAACTATATGCTGAGCCCTGTGAATTCCTTCTAGCAAAGTGCTGATGCTCGAGTCATAGAGAGACTGCTGACACTAGTGGTGTTAGAAGTGCTGGCACATGAGACTTCTGTCTTGAATACAATTCTCATGTCTGTAATGGCCCCCAAGACATTTTTTTTTACTTGTCTTACCATTGTCTCAAACTAAAGTGGTAAAATAAAATTTACCTTTACTTTAAACACAAACACTTCACAATTCTACAAATGGTATTAATATTCTTTAGTCGAGTCACCTACATTGAAAATATTAAAGTGATCTTTGAGAGCAAGGGTGATCTATAATAAAGAACAGGGTTTTGAAATCAAGATCACCATCCCCACTTTATTTTCAAAGCCCAGTGTATTCATTTAATGAACTTGGCAAATAGGACACAGTGTGACATGGAGTGGAAACTTAATACATTGTAATTATATATTAATTAACAATATTAATCATATTATTCTCATTCCCTCTTCCTTCTACCATGCTACTATCGTTTACATATTGTACAAACTGTACAACTTGCATTAGTAGAGTCATTAAGTTCCCCTTTCTCACTGGGGCCACCCCAATCTGGTCTCATGTTCTCATTTTTACACTAGTGCAATAACCAATTTTGGTCTCCTATTCCTGTCTGTCTAATCTGTTTTTTCTATGTTAATCTTCTGAAGTGGAAGTTTTCAAACTCTGCTCTAGGGAGCCCTAAAATTTCCTGTAACTCTCCCAGGGATCAGTGGGGAGTGGAGTGTAGAGAGTGATCCCTCTCACATCTGACTACAACCAGAGAGACTCTGCTCTTTATCCATTTTTTATACTGTGCTTCTGTTTGACCTTATTTGGAGAAAGACCTTGGTGGCTACAATAGGTTTGTAAAAGCACTAGTGTTAACGGTCTTCAGGATCAAGTCTGATCTCTTAAAACTCCAGATTCTCCCCTTTCTGGTCTCAACCTTCACTCTAATGTTCTAAACCACTTTTCCTCTACAGAATTCTTTTGCCTCCGTCAAAATTATTTGTTCATTGAGCTTTGTTGTGGGTTGAATTGTGTCTCCTCAAAATTCATATGTTGAAGTCCCAACCCCCAGTACTCCAGAAAGCGACCTTATTTGGAAATAGGGTGGTGGCAGATGTAACTAGGTAAGATTAGGTCATCCTGGAGTCAGGTGGGCCCCTAATCCAATATGAGTGGTGTCCTTATAAAAAATAGAAATTTGGACACAGATAGGCACACAGAGAGAACACCATGTAAAGATGAAGGCAGAGAATAGGGTGGCACAGCAGAAGCCAAGGAAGGCCAAAGATTCCAGCAAACCACCAGAAGCTAGGAGAGAGGCATGGAACAGATTTCTCCCTCATGGCACTCAGAAGGGATAAATTTTGCCAAGATCTTGATCTCAGACTTCTAGCCTCCAGAACTGAGAGACAATAAATCTCCGTTGCTTCAGCCACTCACTTTGTGGTACTCTGTTATGGCAGCTCTATGTCTACTAGCAAGCTAGCAGCGTTTCTAAACGTACTAAGCACATGTTCATCTCCACGCCTTTGTTCTCCGTGCAACGCCTTCATTAGAGATTCTCTCCCCATTTAAGAACTAGCCCAAGCTTTAGGACCTTCTCAAACTGTTTTTCAGCTGCCTTAGCTCTTGGCACATTTTAACTTTTTGAAACACCTAATAGACTTATTAATTTACTTGGAAAATATCCTGCTACTTTATTGATTACTTGAAAATAAAAGCCAGACTCTCAATTTAATGTTGTATATTTAAACACAAAGCTAAACTAGAGTGTCATTGTGACCACTATCATCAACATAGGTATACCTGTAGTAGTTTGGAGTGTATAAATTGGCTTTGGGGACACACAAACTTAAGGGTTACATGAAGACAAAATAATAACCAGTATCAACGAGGGTAGAGAAAACACTTTCCAATATAGTAATCTATTTTCATTTCTTTTTTATTGCGGTACATGGGTTTATAACATTATATAAGTTTCAGGTATATATCATTATAAAACAAAACACTACTCAGCCACAAAAAAGATGAAATCTTGCTGCTTTTGACAACATGGGTGGACCTTGAGGGCATTGTACTAAGTGAAATAAGTCAGATGGAGAAAGACAAATACTGTACAATTTCACTCATATGTGGAAGATAAACAATCTATTTCAACTCTCTTCCTAAGAATTGAAACAGAGAGTGATTGGACCTTTCAGTTTCTTGTTTGTACATGAATTTAAAAGCCTACTATTTTGGTGATATTCATCTTGCTTTGTTTATGCCTTATTTTTGTTGTACTGGTGCAAAAGGACCTAATTATATTTAACAGAATTCACAAAGTCCATGCATACTAACAGCAAGTACAAATCATTCAAAGGTACTTGAAAAATCTTTTTTTAATCACTAAAGTGTCTTTAGTGTCCCTCTTAAGGTCTCCAATGATCTCTTAATTTCCAAATTTAATATTCTGCTTTCACTGCCCTTCCTACTTATGTCTGTAAAGCATGGTTCACCACTCTCTATACCTCAAACTATTGTGTCCTTTGACTTTTGTTTTATCTTTTCTTTCCTATTTTCCTCTTACTTATCTAATCCTTCCTTTTACTTGTGTTTTGTGGGTTTCTCCTCCATTATCTACCATCTCACCCATTCTCAAGGATTCAGTAACCAAATAAATGCTGGTGACGCCTAAGTTTGTACCTCTATTTCCACATTTGCCCCAGAAACACATTTCAACAGTTTCTTGGTCTGTACACAAGTTGATACATCACAATTACTGTCTTTTCAGCAGCAAACTAAATTATTTTGCATGTATAATGCCACTTGTGCATTCCCCACCCCGGTATTCTACTTTGAATCAGCTAAACTGGCTGGATTTGGGTATTGTTAATAAATAATTATTAAAAATTATTTCTCACTAGGTTAAAAGGCCATCATCACAGAAAAACATATCTAACCGAAAGATTATTTGTTAATAAAAGTCATGATTTGGGCTATTGTTCATGGAAGTAACCATAAAGTTTTAGAAAAACTTCTCCTTTCTTTTTACTTTATGATTTTTCTGCTATATTCACCTACAAATAATATTGCTGAAAATTAACTTAAAATTGGTGCGCTTAAAAGTGTATTTTGATTTGGTTTGGGGTTTTGATAAGGATAGTTGTGGACTTCAAACACTTTCAGTGGTTCCCCATTCCTCTTGTATCAAAGTTAATCTTCTTAGATTAGCACTTATGGCCTTATACAAAGTGACCCAAATCTACCTTTTCAGCTCTTTCTCCTCAACTGAGCCATACAAATTACATTTCAGTTGAGTCAGCCTATGCAACACCCATTCAAACATTTGAGTTTCCTACCTTAGTGTCTACAGTTAGTTTCAAAGAGGTTTCTTCTACATGAAATAAAATCCCTCTTTTTTCTTTCTACCATCAAAAACCTTGCTCATCCTTAGCACAAAACCCATTTCTTCTTCAACCTTTCTTTATTAGTTTAGGTTAGATTTACCCTGTCTTTATAGCAAGGATAACATCAAGCTTTGTCTATAGGTCATTGGAAATATAGTTTTCCTACTTGACTGTGGATTTCTTGAGGTCAAGAATCAATGCCTATGTGACATTACCAAACAATGCACAACACATAGACATCACTGAAATACTTGCAGAACTGTACTGCATTTGGCTGCAAAGATCTGTCTTCTGTGTGTACACATTTGCAAAATGCAAAATAGAAGAAAACATTGAGTGATTATAAATAAAAACTCATACAGGAAGTTTCTTCTGAATCAACAGAAATGGTACAAGTAATTACACATCTGAACAAGAAAAAGAATTATACTGAAGACAAAACTAAAAAAAATAAACTGAAACTACAGAGAGCAGATACATCATCTCATTGGAGCCAAATCAGGCTTTAAGGAGACACAGGAGCTGGAAATGGGAATTGAAGAGGTCTGGGAAACAGGCCTCCCAGACCTTCCTTTATAAAGAACTGTACAAAGTAGGTCAGTACATCTTACAAAAGTATAGACTGAGAACACAGCACATTCAGAAAAGAAAGGAAAGAATAGATCCCTTAAAGCTCTATAAGCTAGGATCAGATGCAAAAAAAAAAAAAAAAAGAAGGAAGTAAGAGGTGATGGTAATGTCAAGCAGCACAAAATAAGAACAAGAAGAATTGCGTTTGGTGGAGACCGGGCTGCAGAGGAGGTCGTAGAAGACTTGTGTGTTTGGGAGGACATGAGAGAGTGGGAATACAGCAAATCTCTAAGAAAAACAATTGCTGTGTTTTCATTTTAGTCATCTGGTGTTAGTATTTAACAGTATTTAATGAGTCAAAGCTCTGAAATAAAAGATAACTAGGCCCATCTCCAAATTCTGTCCCTTAGGAGCTAGATGGCCTAGCACAACTTGCTAATGCATCAGCTTCCTTCTCTGTAGAAAAGGAACAATAGCAGTACCTACTTCAAAGCATTTTTGGAAAATAAGACAAGATAGAACCTTTAAACATTTGCATAAAGCCTGTATTGGTAAGCACTCAATAAATATTAGATATTATTTTCAGTCTTTAAAACATGCTATGTTTCAGAGATTCTCAGACAGCTCTCCTGCCCCCAAATTCAGGACTGATTCCCAAATGCTTGGGTTGTCATTAAACATTAAACACTTCCCATTCTTTTGTAAGTCTATATAGAGAAGAATGTAACTTATTAGGCATTTTCTTCATACCTCAATATCTTTCATATTGGATATCTGATATATAATTGGGTATCTGATATATAGCTTGTTGGAAATGTTTATGTCAAGAGGAGGTCAGTGGGGAACGGCAGGGAAGAGCAGAGCAATGGTTGGAAGGAGTGGAAGATACACTACTTCACAATTTTGCTAAGTTGGCTTTAGAATGCAGTGAAATATATCTGATCATCAATCTTCTCAATCACACCTTGTGGAGGATGTTGCATAGTTCTTACAAAATGAAAATACAGGTAATTATAATCTGAAAACAAAAAATACATTGAAACAACATAGACGATATTTAAAAGTAAGAGATGATGAGGAAAAGGTAAGGTGCTGTATGCTGGACTGGCATCTCATCAACTACACACTATTTTGTTACCCATTTAAAATAACTGCTTGGGGCCAGCCCAGTGGCATAATGGTTAAATTTGCACACTCTGCTTTGGCGGCCTGAGGTTCCCTGGTTTGGATCCCGGGCATAGATCTACACACAGCTTACCAAGCTGTGCTGTGGCAGGTGTCCCACATGTGAAACAGAGGAAGATGGGCACAGATGTTAGCTCAGGGCCAATCTTCCTCAAAACAATAAGTAAATTAAAACAGTGATAAAAGACAATGAAATAAAAAAAAATATTGAGGTAACAATCATCACTGAGAACATTTATATTAGCTGTCAGCCGTTAAAACTAGTAATGCTTATTCTTAAGGCATTTGTAATTTTTTGGGTTTTTTTAAATAGATTATTGAAGTAAGGAAAAATTCTGTGCACAAAGAATGGAAATTCCATGAGACTTTCCAGAAATTATTGGATTTCCGCTACAAAATGTTGTTTACACTGCACTCCATTCTAATGTATCGTGACCAAAATTACAGTTAAGAGTTTTCCTAGCTTCTTATCATTTTTTATGATGACTAAATTTGCCCTAATTGATTCTTGGGCAGGATATAATAAAAATCTTTAAAAAGCATATATACTTAAGTATATATTACTCTTTTGGAAATATTATTTTAATTTAGCCAACTCACTTGTCATATGATGAGCACTAAGTTAAACATGGCAATGAGAAGAGTCAAATGTATTGAGATGGGAACAAATTCTTTTTATAGCTAGATGTAGAATTTCTCTTAAGAAGGCAGTTACCTGTGTTGAGAAAAATATTGGTAAGTCTACTTGGAGTAGAAATTAAGATTGTAGCTGCTCCATAGCACAGATGGCTCTGCTACATTCAAAATAAGTAGAGTAATTTGTTGGTTGATTTAGAGAGAAAGCGTGTATATGTTGTCGGGGAGGGGCAGGCAGTGGTAAATGAATGAGAAATAAGGAAGGTGGAAGCACACACCGTGGCAGGAGATTTGTAGTAGATCACGTTTCTGCCTCTTGTAACCTTGAAAAGAGGTGAATATATTGAGTATATTCTGTATATGTGAGCAATGTCCCTGGGAACCAGGAGTCAGACTGTGGTAAGCAACCTCTAAGATGGCCCCTAATGATTCCTTCCTTCTGGTGTTCATGCCCTTGTGAAAGCTCCTCCCACACTGGTCCATGTGACCAGTAGAGTACAGCAGAAATGGTAATATGTCACTTACAAGATTAGGTTATAAAAGCCTGTGGCTTCTGTCTTTGGCATTCTCTCTCTTATTAATTGTTCTAAAATCAGCCAACTGCTGTTACCCAGGGACACTTAGGCAGCCCAGGGAGAAGTCCAGGGGGCAAAGAATTTACAGTCTCTAGCACACAGCTAGTGAAGGTCTTCATTGCAGCTGTCTACCAGGGTTGGTAAAGTTGATCAACTGGAACATGGATGGTACAGGAAGATTTGGGTGGGAGAGGGGTGGATCACCAAAGGGGTTGAGGTGGATGTCCAGTTGACACAGAAGAAACCAGATAGCATTCATAGGTGTAAGAGAAACTAATGAAACATGAAGAAAGTTGTTGGGGAGTTACAGACAGTACAGCAAACATGAAGTGTCTAGAGTCTCATACTTGAAAAATTGGAGTTGTGACCCATATTTAACTCTGAGGATCAGGGTATTGCTAACTCACATCTAGTTTCAGAAAGATCAAGCCAGACCCATAAATGATTACAACACAAGAATGAAGTATATAAAAGTGTATACACGTACACTATATACAAGCATAAAAATATGTAATTGTATAAATAACATAGATCACTTAGAATAACATGATTAGCATATAAAATGCAATACAGATATGAGCATACAATATTACTATGAGTATATGGTATGAAAAATAACTAACATAAACCTACCATAATAAAACGATATGTAAAGTAGAAAAACAAGGAATACATTCACCACAATAAACAGTAACAAATAAATAAAGTTAACTAATATATATCTATTTTGAAATATACAGAAAACACAAATTTCAGAAGTGAGTCTGATAAATGCTAAACTAATCTTTAGTTGAAAAATGAGTTATATGGAAAGATTAGCATTTACATAATCACTGTATTCAGTTCTTGTAATGTGATCATTTTTGTTGGTAAAGTATGTCAAATTTAATTACATTTTCCTATCTATCCCAGGAAAGTATAAAGGAGGGATGTTGTTGTATTATATATATATTTTTCATTTAGGCAATGTTTCATCAAAACTTGTATATAGTGTGGTAATACTTAAAAGTGTTATGTTGTGGACTTGAAGGCTGTTTACGAAATTGGGATATTATTTATTCTATGTCCTGTCTGTATAGCTAATGTACATTCTTTACAAAGTGATCCAATATTTTCACAAATACTCTTTTTAACAAACCTTATTTAAGAATCTCTTTGCAATATTTAACCCAATTAGATCAGTGTGGTCATTTTAAACTGTGTCCACACTTTCTTTGATACTCCTTCCTTCAAAAGATGAAGATTAATCCCCCACTTACTGCCCATGAAATGAGGGCTGAATTTAGTCTTTTAATTCAAATGAATAGAATGTGGCAAGAGTATTACTATAAGACTTTTGAAAATAAGAATGAACACATATATTCATTCATACACACACACATAAACCTACATGCTCACATTCACGCCGGTCCAGCATTCACAATGGATCTCTTCTGGACCACTTATTCTGGGGGAAGCCAACAGCCATGTCATGAGCTCACAAAAAGAGTGTGGAGAGATGCATGGGAGCAAGTGAGGCCTCCTCTCAACAACTAGATAAACTTCCCTGACGTGTCAATGAGATACCCTGGAATAGAACCCCACACCTTCTGAAAAGCCCACAGATACTATCTGACTGCAAACTCATGGGAAACTCTGAGTCAGAACCACCCACAGAACCATGTCTGAATCTTGACCCACAGAAACTGTGAGGATAAGATTTATTATTGTTTCAAGCTACTACATTTTGGGGCTTTGTGATGCAGCAATTAATGTCTAAGACAATCACCTCATTGTTTTATATTTCATCATCAGTAAAGAGGCGTTAGAGAAGATAGACCACCTTTTGTACAGGAGCAAAACTACAATTTAAAATGCACACAATCAATATTGCTACATTAGTCTTGTTTTTAACGGTGCATATGTTAATTTTTGAATCTGCGGATAGATGTGCCATTTTTATGAGCTTCATTGCTGATCATTACATGTAAGTGTTAAGGCTTAATTCCAGATCAAGAGAGCACATTGTAAATCCAGTTACTTAGTTGAAATCAAACGAAGGAATATCTATACCTGGCATATGATGTTGGATTCCTGCTCAAAATATTTATTTCTGTACTTTGAATAAAATCATTATAATTATAAAATCATGTCCTATTTGTGTGGTACATTCTTCTGTTTATCAAAATAGTAAAAACAATAAACTACTGCTATGAAACTTAATTTTATGTGAGAATTACTTCATTAAATTCATACTGCAAGTTAATTTATATACTTGGTGTAACAAAATTCATTTTTGAATTAAAAAGTTAGCATTTATTGAGTGTTTATGATGAGACAAGCACTGCTTTGTGTCTTCTGTGTACTAATTTATTATTGCTGCCTTTTTACCAATTAGGAAAACAGGGCAGACAGGTCAAATCACTTGAAAAGAATCATATGTGAGGTAAGCGGTAAGTTGGGTTTGAACCTGTACGTTCTTCAGCATACTGATGTCCTAATCTGGAATCTAGTTTTCCCACTTAACACATAACAAAAGATCTGCAGTGAAAGCTCAGAAACGACACGTATATCCACAGATTCAAAAATTAACATATGCCCCATTAAAGGCAAGACTAATCTAGTAACATTGATTGTGCACATTCTAAATTGTTCCTTCCTTTAAATACCAATTAGTATATGAGCAAATTGTAGCATAATTTTTAGCAATTTAAAAATCTCCTCAAGACAACATATCCAATTCTATCAAAATAGGTACATAAAAAAAGTCAAACCAACATGCATTCTCTATAAGTTACTTGGAATTGTAGGGAGAAAAAGCAAGAAAGACACAAAACAGGTCATTTTAATGGGGTACAACTCTGAGGTTGCTGGTGTATTATACAAAGGATAATGGCAGTCTCCGAAACGTAAAGAAAACAAAAATTCTAAGCGAAGGCGAAGAATTGGTGACACTCAGGTGGACTTAGGTGCTGATCAAATTTGAGCTGCTTTCATTCCTGCCTTTTCTATTTCAGTACTCTGGAACTTGCTGCATTCCCCCTGCTATTAGGGAGGATGAATATAAAAGGCAACCCACGTTGTCTAAAAATAGACCTCCGTCCACTTTGACAAAGTGCTCCATCCAGCAGCACTCTGCTGCCACACTCTCATTAAACCAATGGAGATGTCAGCATCATCTATTTTGTTTCTACCGGAGAGCACAGGGCTTCAATATTTTGACCTGTCTCCACTGGAGAGGAAGAATTTGATTTGTAAAAAGACATGGGCCTGACTTCGTTAGATATTAATGAATCTGCTAAGGAAGTCTTTATACGACATAGGAGCAGTGTGTCAGCATTCCCATTGTAAATCTCTTTCTCAGCTTGTAATGTGCTCACAAAAATTCACTTCAGAATGAAATTTGGCATGTGGTTTATATATATATATTATGGGATAATCATGATTTTTTTCCTTTCATTTCAGTGTCAAACTATAGCACTGTGCTATAACTAAACAAACAAGAAAAAGACATAGTAAGACGAGCTAGTCCATATCTAGACAATAGAAAAATAGAAATATCCTCCTTCATCAAGGGAAAATGTAAAAATAAATACACCTAGGGGTTGGTCCAGTGGCATAGTGGTTAATTTTGCCCGCTTCACCTTGGTGGGCTGTACTTCGTGGGTTCGGATCCTGGGCACAGACCTACGCACCACTAATCAAACCATGCTGTGGCAGCATCCCACACACAAAATAGAGGAAGATTGGTACAGATGTTAGCTCAGGGCCAATCTTCCTTATCAAAAAAATTTTAAAAACCCAACATTTATTTCAACAATATTTATTTTCTTTATATATTTCATCTTCAAAAAAAACATGTCTACAGAGTTTATACTATGACAAGAAATATTAAAGCGTTTAGGTCATATTTTGAAAACTGTTATATTAAGACATTGTCAGTGATTAACATTTTAGCTTCATTTAGGACCACTTCAATTTCTTGATGAAACCTCATAAAATTTCAGATAAAGTAAATGTGAATAACTATATTTATAAAATAACATGGTTTGCTTTTTTTGTTATACTTAAAATATGATGATGGTAGACAAATCTATAAAATAGATACAAACAAATTTTGGTGAAATGAAAACTGTTCAAAATCCCACCAAATGTAATTATCATAATAGTTTGGTTATATTCTCCCAATTATATGTGCACACATGCACACGTTTGTGTATACACTATACATAATACAAATATACATGAAATTGATATTCAAATATTTAAATATCAAATCTTCTATTATTTTTATTTTAAAATATTAGCAAATAAAAGAATTCAGAGATGACGTTTTTGGTGTACAAAATCTATACCATTTCAATTTCTCCTTATATCATGTTTTCTTAGTTTCCTCTCAGCCCAAAGTTGAAAAGTTAATTAAAGAATTCATCCATATATACACCTATACAGCCACCAACACACACATGCAGATATACAGTCATCCACCCATCCATCTATAGACATACATACACATACACTCAATGAATAGTTTAATGACACTGCCAATTGCAAAAGAAAATCACTGTCCTATGTGATGCAGATAAAATTGTTAATAAGACGAATAAAAATTCTGTCCTCATTTAACTTACAGTTTGTGAGGAGGAGAAACAACTGATAAATAAATGAAGAAATAAATAAAATCACTTAGATAGTGATCTTTACTCTGAAGGTGGCCATTCCTGGAAGAGGATGGCATCTTGACCTCAGAGAAGGAGAAGGCAAACACTTTGTTGTATTGTGGGGGAAGAGGAGAAACTCAGGAAGGGTGAAGATTTGAGATTCTAAAGTCCTAGTTACCTCCCCACCCCACCCCCATCTTTGAGCAATTCCTTGAGAGGGCCAGGAAGTCTTGACAAGTATCCAGTACATTCAGGGAAGCCCAAGAGCATTTGTTAATATGAAGGTGCTGCCGACAGAGCCAGTTAATGAGCAGAGACCTGGGGTTCAAAGATATGCATCTGAGCCAGTGCGCACACAGGCAATGGATGTGCACATTTACTGGGAAGGCAAGAGGGCTGAGACGGCATAGAGGTTGAGCACATTTATTTAATTGAGTCTTTGAGTCCAAAAACAAACGACTGGGACTATAGCCAAGGGAATAGTCTATCGAGTGCCAAAATGGGACCATAAACATCCTCATAGTCACAACTACAGGTGCAAACTAGACCTATTTACAGCAGCCACCAGGAAGAATCCAGAGGATTCTAGGTGGAGGCGAACCTTCTTCTATCCCTCTGCCATGTTGTCCAGGCAGTGGAGAGCACATTGTCTACACACTCAGAAGCTACCTCAAAGAGGAACACAGGAGGAGGAGAAAAATCTAAAAAATAAACATTTAGGTCTAAGAGAGTGAGTTACGTAATGGAACTCTTCAGTTTATGAAATAAGACAGAGTTTGACTCCATTAGCCTAACTTTAATTTTTCTCAACCATTAGAAAGATTTAGGAGGAAGATAAATAGAGATGTAAAATTTACCTTGCATATTTGAGTATAGTGTGAGTAAGTCCTGAGCCTATTTTAAATACTAAAGTGTGTGGTCAAAGGCTTTGACCTAAATTTTGTTTCTTCAGAAATACCTGAAAGTCAAGAGAGAGACAGGAGTTCCTAGAACTAAGTTATTCTGCCCACTCGCACCACCTTTCTTTATTTTCAACTATGAAGAAAGAGGGATGAGCATGAATATGAGACAACTGTACAATGTGGAAAACAAGTCAAGGAACAGGTGGTGGTGTTGTTTATATTCCTGCTCCTGTTCCTCTATTTCTCAGTAGCCTGCAGGGAAAGAATGTCACATTCAAGGGTTGTTTCTATCTATTCTTTTTTTTTTTTTGGTGAGGAAGCTTGGCCCTTAGCTAACATCTGTTGCCAATCTTTCTCTTTTTACTTGAGGAAGATTGTCGCAGAGCTAACATCTGTGCCAATCTTCCTCTATTTCATGTGGGATGCTGCCACAGAGGGGCTTGACAAGCAGTGCTAGGTCTGTGCTCAGGATCCAAACCCGTGAACCCAGGGCCGCTGAAGTGGAGTGTGTGAACTTAACAACTACGCCACTGGGCCGGCCCTGTTTCTATCTGTTCTTAACCTAGTTTACTTTTCTCACTTAAGTGAGATGAATGGATCTACTCATTTGTTCAACAAAGTTTTTAAAGCACATAATGTGCCTGGCATGATGCTAAGTGTTGGGGACACAGAGATGCAGTTCCTTCCTTCAAGGAAATTATTGTCTAGAAAATGAGTGAGATGATGGAAATAGAAAGAACTTCACCTCTTCAATCTGATTAGGCAGCTGATTTTATGAAAAATGGTATCACATTATTCTATGTACCACTTCTTGAGAAGGTTGGAGGAAAAAGAATAACATAGGATATTGATAAAATGGTGAGGTCAAAA
Source organism: Equus asinus (assembly GCF_041296235.1). Taxonomy (NCBI): domain Eukaryota; kingdom Metazoa; phylum Chordata; class Mammalia; order Perissodactyla; family Equidae; genus Equus; species Equus asinus. The sequence goes on from NC_091812.1 coordinate 43,429,852, forward strand.
TACTATTGCTAATAATAATTACAAATTATAATAAATAGGCACTATTTATTGAACTGTTATTACTTATCCAATACTGCATTGTGAGACATCCATTAGACTAGTGGTCTCAACCATGGCTGCACACCAGAATTGCCTGGGGAGCTATTATCAACTCTGATGCCCAGGCCACACCCAGGCCAATTCAATCACAACTTCTGGGGTAAGAACCAGGCCTTAATGTATTTTCAACCTCCCCAGGTATTTCCAGCGTGCAGCTAAGTTTGAGCACACTACATTAGACATATGTTAAAATATGAGTTCTTTATTGAATATAGACTTTTGAAAATCAGGACTGTGTTTAGCTCTTCTGTATAGCAATAAAGCTGAATAGTAACAGAGATTGTGGTATGTGAGGACAAAATGTGGTTTCACAATAAATTAATGGGATTTCAGTGTGCTTCCTGCAGCTGGCTCAGAAAAGCATTTCTTCCACAGTAGAAGGAATGGGAAAATGTGATTCACATTCAAATGAATCAGCTATCCCTTTATTGTGACCATGTAGCAAGTACAAGTAAAGAGCAATATTCATATTATTATTTAGAAACATCAAAATGAAATTATATATTAATATCTTTCCATGAAGTTATACATTCTAGGGCTGTCATATTGCAACACAGCTTTCACTTGTCACTTTTTCCTCCAATATTTTTATTAAACATATAGCATCAACAATTGAAGATAGCAAACTTTGTCACCACGGGCATAAATTGGTGGACTCTGGACCAATTTGCCCAATAGAAATAACCAAAGACAGATATTTTTTGTTCGGTGCATGAAAAGGTTTAAAAAGTTGTCAACCTTTAAAACATTAATAGACTCTAGTTTCCAGCTTTTTCTGGACAGATCTGTGTTCTTCCATGACAATAATTGGTTTCAGATAAATAGCAGATGGCATGTTTAGTCAAGGCAATTCCCTCCAGTTCACCTCTGTCCTCTACCCGGTGGCACCACTTACTCATATTATCTTTCTGGTCTCCATGAGTGTTTGAATTGGGTGGTGGGATAATTTGTTTAAAAGTAAAGTCAGTCAACACATCCACAAAGTCCAATAAATATTTTATTGCATCTCTAAATTCTCTTATTAAATTTGCTTTTGAACATAGAAAATGATCAGGTTAAAAGCTTAATCTTGATGTCGCTCATCCATCGATACTACATTATCTAAGGTGGATTGTGGGTATAAAATAAATGTAATATTTGTGTAAATGTATACAATTTCTAGACTCTTTTTGGTTAACTTTTCTCCACTTCTTTTTTAATTAAATTAAGATTTAATTTACATAAAGTTCATCATTTTTACTGTAAAGTATTGTGAGTTTTAATAAATTCATACAACTGTGTAATGACTGACACAATCAAGATATAAACAGTACCAACATCCCCAAATTTTGCCTCTGAAGCTGTTTGTAGTCAACCCCTCTCATAGGCCTAGACAACCACTGATCTGTTTTCTGTCACTATGGTCTTACCTCTCTGAGAATCTTACAATATATAGCCTTCTTTCACTTAGTATAATGCATTTGAAATCCATCTCTGCTGCTGCATCAGGACTTTGTAGTATTCCTATAGTATCCTATAAATACACCACAGTTTTTTATCCAGTCACGAGCTGAAGGATTTTTGGGTTGTTTCCAATTTGGAGCAATTACGACTAAAACTGCTACAAGAACTTGCATACAGATTTTTGTGGACATGTTTATATTTCACTTGAAAAATACCTGGGACTGGGATTCCTGGAAGGATGGTAAGTTTATATCCATCTTTGTAATAAACTGTCGAACTGTTTCCCAATGTGGCTCTTAAACTTTTGCATTTCCACCAGCAAAGTATTATAATTTGTTTTTATTAAGTTTTGAAAATTCTTCATATATTTTGGATACAAATCATTCATCAGATATGAGGAAGATTGGCCCTGAGGTAACATCTGTTGCCAATCTTTCCTTTTTGCTTGAGGAAGATTGTCACTGAGCTAACATCTGTACCAGTATTCCTCTATTTTGTATGTGTGATGCCACCATAGCATGGCTGATGAGTGGCGTAGGTCCACGTCCAGGATCCAAACTTGCAAACCCTGGGCTGCTAAAGTTCAGTGTGCAAACTTAACCACTATGCCACTGGACCAGCCCCCATTTTCCTCATTTTTAGTTGGTCATTTGCTTTTACTAAGTATTGAGAATTCTTCATATATGTTAGATACAAGTCATTTATCAGATATGTGATTTCCAAATATGTTCACCTAGTTTTGTCCTTTCATTCTCCTACCAGTTTTTAATAGCGAAATTTCTTTATTTTGATGAAGTCCAATTTATCACTTTTTTTCTTTTAGAGGTCATACTTTTGGTGTTGAACCTAAGAAATACTTGTTTAACCCAGGGACGCTAAGGTTTTCTCCTACATTTTCTTCCAAAAGTTTTATAATTTTAGGCTTTACATTCAGCTCTATAATCCATTCTGAGTTGATTTTTATATTTGTTATGAGGCATGAATTGTGTAGGTTTTTTTCTTTTTGACATATAGATATTCAACTATTTGGCAATATTCGTTTGAAAGAAACCATTTCTCTACGGAATTACTTTCCCATCTTTTTCAAAAGTGATTGATATATCTGTGTGTCTATTTCTAGATGGCCTGATGTGTTCAATTGTTCTATATATCTACCCTCTCACTGATACCACACTGCTATGGTTTTTGTTGCTGTATAGTAAGTCTTGAAAGCAAGTAGTGTAATTCTCCCAACTTTGCTCTTTTTTCCCCAAAACTGTTAAGGCTATTTTATTTTCCATATAAATTTTATAATTCATTTGTTGATTTTTTAAAAAAATAAACTGCTAAAATTACCATTGGAATTGCTCTGAATTTATAGATCAGCTTAGAGAGAAGTGACATCTCAACTATATTCATTATTCCAATCCAAGAACATACTATGTTTCTCCATTTATTAAGTGTATTTTGATTTCAAGAAAAATTTTAGCATCTTGATCTTGAGCATATTTTATTGGATTTATACCCAAGGATTTTATGTATTTTTGTGTGTTTCAATCACTAATGTAAATGGTACTATTTTAAAATTTTAATTTCCAGTGGTTAACTGCTCATATATAGAGACACAGTTAATTTTTGTATGCTGACTTTGTATCCTGTGACATTACTAAACTCACCTATTAGATCTGGTAACTTTATTTGATATATTTTTGGGGAGTTTCTAAATAGAAAGTCATGTCATCTGCAAATAGAAACAGTCTTATTTCTCCTTTTCCAATTTGTTTTCTGTTTATTTATTTATTTTCTTGCCTTATTGCACTGGCTAGGATTTCAATTATAATGATGAATAAGAGTGGTAAGAAAAGACATCTTTGTTTGATTCCAATCTTAGACTAAAAGTATACAGACTTTCACCTCTAAGTGTGATGATAGCTGTAGGTTTTTGCAGATGGCTTTTATCAGTTTCAGAAACTTCTCTTCTCTTCCTAATGTGCTAAGATTTTTTTTTAGGACTAGGTATTGAATTTTGTCAAAATGCGTCTGCTGAGATGATTACATGGATTTTATTTCAGTTTGTTGATATGGCAAATTACAGTGATTGATTCTAAATATTTAACCAGCCTTGCATTCTTGAGATAAACCCCAAATGGTCATAAAGTATTATCCTTTGTATATACTATAGGTTTGGTTTGCTAAAATTCTATGAAGACTTGTTGCATTTATGTTCATCAGGAATATTGGGTAATAATTTTCTTGAACTTTCTTTTTCTGGTTTTGTTATCAGGACAAAGTTCCCATCATAGAGTGAGTTTGAGGAGTTAGTTAAAAAAGAAATTGGTATTATTTCGTCTCTTAAATGTTTGGCCAAATTAATCGGTGAAACCATTTGGGCCTGCAACTTTCTTTCATAGCTCTGGGACTATTTAGGTTATCGATTTCTTCTTGAGTGAGCTTTGGGTAGCTTTTACCTTTCAAAGAATTTGCACAATTCAGATAATTTGTGGAATTTATTGGCTTAAAGTTACTCATAATACTACTTAATACCCTTTTAATGTCTGTAGGATCTGTAGCAATGTCTTTCATTCCTGATACCGGTAATTTATGTCTGCTATGTTTTTTCTGATCATTCTTGCTAGAAATTATTCATTTTATTGATATTCTCCTTGTTATGATTTTTATTCATCCATTCACTCTCCTATTCATCCATCAAGTCATTCAAAAAGCATTTATTCAGTACCTCCTATATGTCAAATATTTTGATAGATATTCTTGATACAACATAAAAAACTGTAATATATGGGTTAGGATTAAATAATCTAGTGAGGGAGAAAGATAAGTGTACATATGATTGAGTTATTCACAAAGTGCTATCTATTTTATCCAATGTTCAGTTTAAACAAGAATTTAGATTTGGCCAGAACGGAATTTAGATGAGATCTCTTATTAAACATCTCTAAAAATAAAAAGGGAAAGGAGAAAGAAGACAAGAGTTAGCATAAATTGCAAAGCTTTCCCTAACAAGATGGGAAAGGACAGTCTATTGACTCTTGGAATTGCTACTGCCTTAATAGCTGTACATTGTCCATTTCCTATTAGAAACATGGAGTCTTTATATACTTAGCAAAGGTAATGCTAAATTCATGGAGTCTTTTTGCCTACAAATCAAATCCAAAAGGGCAGTCAATTTTTATGTGGTCCATTCTCTCTGCATTTATGAGATTAGTAATTGCAACAATAAATATAAAGTAATACGTGCTCTATTCTAAAAATTATTTATTTAAAATCCAAAGTCAACATATCATTATGCAAGTCACAAACCTGGGCACTGAAATGATTTTGATATTACTAAATAACTTTATTAATCAAAACTTTACAGTAATCCAAAATACAACTTAAAGACTTTTTATAAAATCCATATTTATAAGCACCTTGATTTTTAAAAGTTTGCATAAATTGTATAATAAGCATCCACTATTATCTACTTATGAAAATAAGCATGAATCAAATAACTAATTTCTGTTGGTTAGCCAATCAAGGTGTAAATCATTGGGAAAAAAATATTCCATTTCACTGCTTATTAATTTGTCTTCCTGCTGCTCAAAAATTTGTGAATGTTTAAGCAGTCTTCGTGTGAGCATTATAAATCTTCAATGTTTGTGCTGATTGATATGACTGAAGAGACCATTCCACTGCTAGGTTATTAGGTCAGTTCTTGCATATTGCTAGAACTAGCATTACCACTTCAAATTCCAACATGTTAGCTCTTTTGATATCATTTTCTCTGCCTACTGAAAACACTACTTTGAATCTTTTTCAGTCCCTATCTGTCACTCCTAACTGCACTGTCCTTTGAACTTTTCCCCATCTATTTTTAAGAAGATATTCTACTCAGCTGCCCTTCTCACTTCCTACTCAGTCTTACTCCTTTATTTTTAACTTCCAGAAATAGTCCTTCCCCTACCGAACCACTTCCAGCAATGTTCTCTGGGTGGCTTCTGTGCTATTTTATTTATAATAATAATGAGGAAAGAAAAAAAAGAATGAAAAGAAAAACAAGATGAAGAAAGAGGAGGAGAAGAAAAAAATAAGCCAAATTATTTGAATATATAATATACATTAGCTACTTACCTATCATCTTAAATTTCTACAACACTCCTGAAATAGGCATTTGTCTCAGTTCAAAATAAAGCTATTGAGGTCTAGAAGGTAAAATTGTTTTCCAAAGATTACCTAATACATATTCATGATGTAGAACCAGGCCTAACTAAAAGCTACCACTTATTGAGCACTTCTTGTATATATCAGGCCAAAATAGATGCATTATTTCATTGAATACTAAAAAGAATCTCTGAAGAAAGTACTATGATAATAATCATATAATTATCTCTCTATTGAAGATTCATGGATGGAGAAAATTATTTGTTCGAGGTCAATATTCAGAGAAAGTTGTTATTCAAACCCAAGTAGTGTGGCCCTGGAAACTGGGGCCTTTAATCCACCCTCAATACTGCATATTTTTACTTTATTAAGCTATGCTACATATAAAAAATAATTGAAATTGTTTGATTTTGTGTTTTTCTTGTATTCTTCTTTTCTTAATTAGCTATTATTCCAGCAAAAATTACAAGCAAGATGTATTACTCAATGTCAAAAACAAGGTTAACTCCAAAGTTCACATACAAGGCAAATGTATATCAATATTTCTCTCTCTAGACAAGGGAGCAGAGAGAGAATATAAAGGAATAAAAGAACAAAAAATTAATTTTGAATATTTTTATTATGTTTTTTAAAAGTCATCCTTATTCTATTGAATGCAATTTTTTAATTCTGACTATTCTAATTAAAAAATAATTTAAATTTTATTCTCTCTAATTTACCTACCAAATATATAAATTTCTCACCCAGGCCAATTTTTACTGTTGCTATCCTCTTTCTAGACCCTAAATCTGCCCTTCATTTCAACTCAATTTTAAATACAATCTTCCAATGTGTATTACATATTACTTAGAAAATATTATGCCATCCTTTGAGATACATAATAAACCAGAAACATCCTTTAACTATGACAAAATTTAAAAACATTTGCATTTAAATGTATTCTTATGTGAATATATTCACTTTTATAAAGTGAGTTTCTAAGCTGACTAGAATAAATATGGTTCAATCAGTCACAATTCCATTAAAGTTGCTGTTATTTTTATACATTGAAACATATTTTTCATTTCATATTCTATTTGCAAATTCAAGATATATAGTTTATTTTTCATATACAGAGCAAAAGACAAGACTGAATATCAATTCAGTTTGTTTCAAATAGTGGGCAAGTTAGAACAACAATCTTTATTTGAGTTGATCAAGGTCAACATCTCAAAACAAAATATATTTTTGAAGAATATTCTTCAAGGTAATCTTCTTCAAAAATACATCTAAAATCAAGTATTCTGGACATTGATATTTTGATGTGAGCTAATGCCAAAATATCCAAGTCATCAGCATGCTCAAAATCAAGACAGAGAAAATCTATTGACAGTCTTCTTTGAAGGGTTATTGAGCATAATTTTCGTAACTGAAATAGTCCTTTTTTTATTTCATGCCTTTTGCAGTTTCTTTTCATAACATTAGCTTCAAGTAAATATATATATTTATAAATTTATATATTTATAAATATGTAATTATAAATTTATATTTATTATAAATATATACTTATAAATATATGTATGCATGTATATATATGTATACGTAGATAGTTGGTGGTGAGGATAGATGACCCTGAGCTAACATCTGTTGCCAATCTTACTCTTTTTGCTTGAGGAAGATTGTCCCTGAGCTAACGTCTGTGCCAGTCTTCCTATATTTTGTATGTGGGATGCCATTACAGCATGGTTTGTTGAGTAGTGTATAGGTCAACATCTGGGATCTGAACCCATGAACCCTGGACTGCCGAAGCAGAACAAGTGAACTTAACCCCTATGCCCACGGGCTGGCCCTAAAGTAAATATATGTTTTAACTCATATGACAATGAACTATTTTTAATACAAACACATAGGCACAAAATTCAAAAAGATGACTTGGCCTGAAACACAGAATGGAACAATGTTATCATTATCCTTTCAAGTGGAGAATAGATCAACCGATATCTGGATTTCAGCACATAAAAATTACTGGACTATGGTCCTTGAGGGGTTATAAAATAGAAAACAGTTATGACAGAGGACAGTTATAATTGAACCTTCTCATTTTTGTTTCTACAAAATGTACAAATATATTTTAGCACTTAGGATAAGTTAAATGGCTTCAAGAGACCTACAAGATTGAACATTTTCAAAATGGAAATGACCGCCAATTTATTCAACCAATCAATTAGCTTGACAATACACTTTTATGGTTCCTCATCTGAACTTACTTATAGCTTCTAGCCGTGAGTTTTCCAGATTGGTTGTTCTGTCTTCCATTATACTAACTCTGCCATCAATGCATTACATTCAGTGATCTTCCACTGAGATGGTCTGATGCTAACTGCAAAACATCATTTTACAAGAGACTACAATGGAACATCTATTTGAGTGTGTTCTAGGACCACAATATACACTTGACTTCATATTACAGTTTTGAGATTCTTCATTTGGCTTGCATAAAATACAAAGCAAAATGCTGCAAGTGATTTGTATTGTGCTTACAAATCTAGAATTATACAGTTAAGTGGGTGGTTCACAGGTAAAGGAATTATTGACTTATTTGAAACATGATATTCAAATAGGAGTACACAAAATAATGTTTTACATATATATGTTTGATATATGGTTTTATATATTTTATATATAATATATATAATCATAAGTATATATGTTTATATATAAATATATTATATATTATATAAATTATATATATTAAAGGTTTTAGGAATGCAAAGGATGCCAGAAAACCTGGAAAAGCATACTGAGTTGGAAAAGACTATGGGATTAGGTTGGACAAGAAAGAATAAATACTTAATAACATACATCTGAATTATGAACTTGGACTACTGAATCTACAGTTTGACTTGACCTAGCCAAAACTGACTAAAGATAAAAAAGAAGGAACAAAATTTCCTCATCGTTGAAGATCTGAATCACATGCACAGCTAGAAGCCAAAGCAAATATTGCAGAGTTGAAGGAATACTCAGAGTCTGGTACCTACAGAAATAGAAATTCAGTTCAGGAAGCTCCATGGAAGAGCCCACAGTCCTGACCTAGAGGCTGTATTTACACAGCTCAAAAGATGACCACCCTGGGACTGAGCTATGATGTCTTCTATTTGCTTGAAAGTAACATTGAGTTGTACCTTCCACATTTAAGATTCTATTTTTATTTGCCAAGAGTGATTTTCAAGACTTCCGAATCAATTTTTGTCCTCAATGAGGGTCTGATGTCATAGATTATCGTAATTGTGAAGCCACAATAAAAAATCATTAAAACGTAATACTTTGTAGGGATTTCTATGTTAAAATAGAATCAAATACTGTGAATATAATTAATGAACTATCATATATAAAAAAATACTTTGCTCTGGGTGGAAGGTAAATAAGCAGCCTTGTTTTATAACAAATCTCCTATTCTTATGATAAAAGTGTGGCTAGTAAAATGTTTTGTTTAGTTGACAAATAGTAAAAGATTATTATCTTAAAAGATTCAGTGCTTTCAAATCAATAATTTATCATGGTCAAATTTAGTGTCACGATAATAAAGGCTTAGAATAATTAACGAATGTACTAGACAAATAGAAGATAAATTTGAATACTTGTTACAGATACAGATTTGCTGTAAGATTTGGAACACTTATAGAAATACTTTCTCTCAAATAAAACGAAAACATACTAAATAAAGACACATCTAAATATAATGTCATGCTTATATATTTGTAGAAATCTGAAACTTTTAAAGAGATGAAGTCTGTAAAAAGTAGAAGACATTTAAACGTGTGCATATTTATACAGAGAGAGAGGGAGAGAAAACATCTGAGTTTTTTAACTATTAGAGATATTTAGTAGTTAAGCCACTTAAAGAGCAAAAAAGAACACAACACAGTGAGCAAAAATGTGTTTGAAAGCTTGAATCTGTCTCTAACATCATATCAGTCTGCATATTAATTGAACAAAAACTCATGCTCTTTCTTGATGCCGATGCTTTTTTTGTTTGTTTACTTACAATAATAATTTTCACAGATATTCTGAAAAGCAGCTTTGGTGTCTAGTTCATCAATAGTTTCATTAATTCAGCTAGTCATCAGGTGCAATTAATCAACTGCACTACCCTTTGTGTTCTATTTTTGCTAAATGCTTCTTCTCTGGAATTTAAATTATGAAGAAAAAGTGGCTGACTAATCCGAATTTCTCAATTTATTCATGTTCAATGCAAAGCTATTCATCAGCGTAAACTCTGCTGTGAGTTCAAATCAAATTTAAGCCACCTGGGAGTAAACAAAATTGCTCTTCTTCCCTAGCACTTGGAAAAAGATAAAAATACCACATTTTCAAGAAACTCAGGATACTAATGTTTTACTGAAAATAGAGATCGCGAGGCATCCGGCATTTCCACTATATCAGATGCTTTGTCCATACACTACCTGCTTCTGAAATAGTTTTTCAGTAGTTTTATTTGCATCATATAATGCTGATTTCTTTTACACCTTGTAGGTATAAAATAATCTGTACCCCCAAAATGTGTATAAAATACACTATTTTTATACTCTCTCTCTTTTAAAACAGTTGATATATAAATGGAATTAGTGGTTAAAGCAAATTATTCACGTTCAGAACTTTTATTAAGCATTCAAATCCAACAGTCCTACAAATCGAAAGCACAGCATTTACCTGCTTTGATCCTATAGTGATTAATCTTGTAAAATTCGACCTTTTTTTCATAACAAACATATGGCTAGGAGTGGCCTATGGAGTAGGATGGAGGCTGCTGTGAATTTGAGGGAGGATCTCAGAGATAGTCCTTTAGAGATTCTTTGCTACTAATAATGAACCTGAACTTCTTCTATTTTTGAGCTCCATGGCAATGTAAGTTTACACCTGGAGCTGGAGATTTTTGGGCTTCTGCATACTTGTGTAAATAAATAATCAGTGGGTTAAAAATCAAAGGAACATATTGAAATGGTAAAGTGCACATTCTCTTTTACTGATTTTTGTTGAGACTCAAGGATATTTGGATTTAGCCTTTAAAAATCCTTATACCTATTATATATCACAGGTGATCCTCAATTGTGGATCCCTTAAGCATCCCAAACCTACATACATTTCCTCTACAAAGGAAGTAACCAAGGGATACAGGAGCTGTTGCATTACAGTGCTGCCCACCAGATGACAGGAATGCACTGGCAGAGTCCTTATCTTTGTTTAAACAGTAGCACCTGAAAAATTTGAATATTTCACAGCAATTGTTTTTTAATTTTTCATGTAATGGGTCAAAATGTTAATTCAAAATTATTATTAGCAATCAAAAGTAGAGGATTCATAAAACTAAAAGACTTGAAGCTAAGATGGACTCTTCTGACATGCTGAAAGCAGCAAATCTTTAATCATAACTGAAGGCACAGGTTGCCTGTGTCTTCATTTATGAAGGAAAAGGATATTCAAGGATATATAAAAATATTAGAAATACATTGTTTGTCTACAAGGTGGAATCTAATAAAGATTTTTATTATCTGTTTAGCTATTAGGGAATGGAATCTCCTTTGTGAATTTTAATTTTTAGGAAAGTGTTATACATACAGTATGGGATATCTTATAGTTAGAAGTGGATGTACCGAGTTTTAAAAAGATTGATTTATGAAGTTTTCCATCCCGTTCTTATCCTCAGCCGACCTCCAAAACCTTCGAAGCTATTATTTTTGCTTCAGGGGAAGATAAAGTCCAAACTCACCTTCTCCTAATGTAGCTGTAAGAGTTGCAGCCATGTAAGTGATGGAGGAGATCAAAATGTGTATTAAGCTACAACCCTGTGCGGAACCTGCAGAAGGTCCATTGTGACTTGAGCATCAATCTGATGATGAGCAGAGCTCATGGTACCTCGGGGGTCATTATCCCTGGAAGTGAGGGTGGGGAGCTAAAGCGGGACATTCAATCTTTTTCCTTGAAACTATATTTTTAAAAATTTGTAGAACACTTTGAAGTTTTAAGAAATATTTGTGCTTATATGAGATGATGTCTTCTAAAATACTACTACAAAATATGTGAAAATAACTATTGTATTCGGTAAAATAAATTTAAAATCTTACATAATGATGTAATAAAATCTGTATTTTACAATTATATTTTTATGCAATCGTTTAATCCACATTGAGGTATTTACTGAATCGTGGAGTTTATTTACTGGATCTGGAGATTTAAAAGATCTTTTATTACTAATTTGTTGTTTTTGAAAATCCAGTGTTCATTATAATAGGTTGTGCTGTTTAAAATGTCTGTGTAATGATCTACACTATTATCTGCAACAGAAACGATGTTTTCACAGCTGCTGTATGCCTGGAGTCAGCCGTGTCCTTTATGATACCTTGCCTCTGCATGGGCTCTGATTCCTAACATTTGCCTTTTAAAATCTCTATAGAGATCTAACAGAAAAATCACAAGAAGATCATCTTTTGTGCTTCTCTTTCTCTGGAAATACCGAAGCAGCGGTGTATCTTCCCATATTTAAAAAAGAAAGAAAGAAAAATGTTTTAATCTTTCATTTTCCAATATAAAGTTTTTAGCCAAAAGGGTGTTTATTAAAAGAAAATAGATCTGTCACTCACTAATTCAATGACTAACTACATAAGTTTAAAACTTACTTTTCCTATGAGTATCAGACAAAAGTAAAACAAACTGGAATTTTCAGAAAAAAAGAAAAAATATATCCCACTGGTGAAGCAATTAAATTTTAAAAAGCCTACCTTCTCTAGACTTAAGGGGAGGTAAATACAATTGTACTGTAACTACAGTCTAATCCTTGGTTTATTTATCTCTAAGATTTGCTATTCCTAACAGACTGGAAGAAGCCAACCAACCTGTCAGGAGTTTATTGCAGAAGAACAATAGTGGCTTCTTGGAAATAATTCACCCAAAAAATAGTGTGGAACAGGTCTGGTTCAAATATACAGATAACCTTCAGAATGGAGGCACGATTCTGAAAATAGCAGTTACTAGTAGTTGACCCCCATATTTCCACTCCCATCAATGCATTCATGTCTGAGTCCTAATAGAGAAAAACCTATGAATACAAATGAAGGAGCAGGAACATTTATTTTAATGGCAGAGGAGTGAGATGGTTGTGCCTTCCACAAATAACAATTATAAACTGACCAAAAATTTTTAAAGCAATCCAACTATTTAAAGATACAGTAAAATGTCCTAAGCAGAAAGAATCCAGAGGAAATTTTAATCTTGATTGTGGCTTTCTGGCCTAAGGGCACTGTCCAACCTTATAACTATAATTTCAGGAAATATCAGAACAAAACTCCACAGCCTTGCCAGTAAAAGGTGCTACAGATCGTATTTCAGGCTGGAAATCTCCAAAATGTATTATTTATAATGCCCAGTTTTCAACTAAAATTTAGTAGACATGCAAAGTAAGAAGGTATAACCCGTACTCAGAATATGCAACAGAAAGTGGTTCCTAATGGATCCAGATGTTGGATTTAGCTGTCAAAGAATTCAAAGAAGCTATGATAAATTCAATCAAATAAGTAAAAAAATATGTCAAAAGATTAGGGAAAAATATGTTATTAATACGATACTCTTCTATCACAAAATGCAAGTGGGATAGTCTTCAAATTTGGCATACAACACAGAACTCATATGGGACTTTGATGTATCAAGAATTCCAAAGAATGATAGGGAATGATAGTGCATCAAATGTGCCAATCCGTTTATCCTAAGCAGGCAGCAGAGGTCACAGCTCCTGGCAGCAGTGGCAGTGATGGGTCCCAGATCTGATTCTCAGCTGCCGTTGGAAGCATCATTGAGAATATAGATATCTGGACCTTTGGCACAGACCTCTTTCTTCTCAAAGTGGTCACTGAAAGCAAGTGATGAGATGCCTTCAAATGGGCATATTTTACTGTGAAACTATTTTGATACTTTGGAGGACTCACCTACAACTAAATTACTCTATGAATGTGAAACCATTGATTAGTGAGTATTTATTGCCCAGCAACTAATTTCACATTACAGAATGGAGTATGGCCATTTTTCTATCTTTATTTGGAATATAACATTAGAGAATGATTCCAGATGGCAGAGTTTTTTGTTAGCATTTTATTATGATTAGACACATTTGTGTTGGGGGAATTTAACGTGAAGTGTGGGATCTTGATCTTTAGCATATTCTGATATATATATTTTTGTCTTGCTAGGAATAAGACCTTTGAGATTCTTAGAAAAGAAATTAGAAAAATTTAAATATTACAAATAACTAAAAGTTACAAAGCACTTGTAACATAGGCAAGGATTTTTCTTTTTCCTGAAGTAAAGAACAATGAACAGAGTAAAGAAAGTTTAAGGGACTTGCCTAGGGTCACTCATAGCTAGCAAGATGTAGGGTCAGACATCCCACACAGGTTATCACATACCTTTATGATCTTATCAAAACTAAAGTCATTCATTTTCTAAAAGGATAATGTCTCCAAATTTTCATACATTCTTAAGTTTACAAACATTGCCATTTATGTAGGAATGTTCTCCTTTATCTTAATATTCTCAAATAAAGATTGGCGTTATAATTTTTCCTTGGCATTTTTTCACACAAAAAGAGAAGATTTTAGTACTTCATAGGAGAATATCTCACATCTAAGCATAAGAAAACAATAAATACTCATAGAGACGCCTGTACTTATGTCACATAGCTGTCTTGTCTCATCCTTTAGGTGAATGTCTGGCTGGTGCCTAATACTCTCACAGGGCACTAGATTGAAAGCTAAGTCTCAGGATAATCACAAATAATAATATGCCCAGAGCCTCGTGGTCTCACATGAACGATAAAACTGTGAATGGTAAATTTAACACCGCCAAGGTTTGACTCGGTACTGTGACAGTGTTACTAGCACTTACTGTCCTCAATTGCAGGGAAAATTCTGTCCTACCAGTAGCAAAAATAACTGCCAGCCATATGCGTATGCATATAAAATTAAGTACTCTATTTGGAACTATATGCCTTATCAGTAATTTGCTTCTGTTTGGCATCATTTACTTAATTAAGACAATTTTCCTAATGTACTAGAGGTGGGGTTATAAATGTCACTCAGAAAGCTTTGAACATTTGGCTACACTCCATGAACAACAGATAATTTTTTTCTTATAGCTTTCTTTCCAAAGGCTGGGAATTTAGAGAATCAGGCAAATTCTTTAACAATTTTTAATTATACTTATTTCCAAAAAGAAGTGTAAGCAACTAATCATAAATACACATTTATACGGGTACCCATGGTAATTTTAGGAAATGTTGACAGAAAAGTCATAAATGAGATATGTTATCAAAAGCCAGCGATAAAATAAGTAACTCAATAGTATATTTACCTCTAAACTTTCATATTAAATTTATTTTATTCTTTCTTTTGATTCAGGAATTAAAGAGTGTCATTGCTTTTATAAAATGTAGAAATGCTTATGGATGATCAATAAAATTATTTAGATAGGTAAAAATGAATGTTTGAAATTACTTGAGAAAATATCTACCTTGAGATTACTTATCTTTAATATTATTAAATATGTTTCTTAAAACAACCAGTTAGTAGTGAAGATCAGACTCCTTTGTTAAGTTAGTAACTAGGGACAAATTTTCTTCTTTAGACAATAAATCCTTGATTTTTGTCCTTCAGGTTAAGAGAGCTAATGATCTCCTGATGGAAGAAGGTGGGTCATTCCAGTAATCATCTAAATGTCCCTGCCACACCACTACTACTTATCATCTGTGTTAATCTGATATGGTCACTTAATCTCTCCAAAACTTCAGTCTTTTTATTTGTAGAACTAGTCTGTTACTGTTATCAGAAGGAAAACATAAGATGTAGACACCATGCTGAAAAAAGCATTTGGCCTACCCTTAGCTCTCTTTGAAAGACAGCTCTTATTATACGAGTCCATATATCATTAGAGAACAAAGCAATTATTTATCTCAATTTAATAGGCTAAGGGAAAATGAAATACATATGTTATCTTCAAATATAGTTATCTTAAGATATAAAAATTTAGAATACCAAATAATTTTCTATAATAGGCATCTAAACAAAGGTAGTGATGGCCTAATATTTTTTTAAATACTTTATTGAGGTGTGATTTACATACAAAAAGTTGTACACATTTAATTTATACAACTTGAGGAGTTGGAAGATAAATATACATTTGTGAAACTATCACCGTAATCTATGCCATAAACATGTCCATCATCTCCAGGTTTTCTCTCACCCTATTTATTATTATTCTTATTATGTTTTGTGATGAGAACACTTAACATAAGATCTACCATCCTAGTAAATTTTTAAGTATAGGATACAGCATTATTGACTATAGGCACGATGCTGTAATGTGGGCTTAACATTTTTGTTTATTGTCTTTGAATGTGGAGGAAAACTTTGCAATCTCTTATCTTCAGATTATAGGTTCATTAAGAAACTAATGTTATACTAGGATATAAATCCTACATATTTCATCCAGATATACTTTTTATTGATTTAATTTCAAACTTTTGCCTATGTTCATTGCGGCATTATACACAATAGCCAAGACTTGGAAGCAACCTAGATGCCCATCAAGGGACGAATGGATAAAGAAGATGTGGTATTTATACACGATGGACTATTACTCAGCCATAAGAAATGACGAAATCTGGCCATTTGTGACAACATGGATGGACCTTGAGGGTATTATGCTGAGTGAAATAAGTCAGAGGGAGAAAGTCAAATACCATATGATCTCACTCATAAGTAGAAGATAAAAACGACAAAAAAAAAAAAAAACCACATAGCATTGGAGATTGGACGGGTGGTTACCATTGGGGAAGAGGGGAGGGGGGAGGGCAAAAGGGGTGACTAGGGTCACATGTGAGGGGATGCACTATAATTAGTGTTCGAGTGGTGAACATGACGTAATGTATACAGAATTCGAAATATGATGTACATCCGAAAAAAACAGAAATTAAAAAAAAAGTGAAAAAAAGCTTTTGCAAAACTTTCTTTAAAAGCAATCCATTAAATTAGTTAAAGTATGGGGCAAAGTATGATAATGTATGGTCTTGATATAAAGTGATTGTCGTAACGTCATACTCAACACATCAATGCAACTTCATCTGGAATTAGAAGGAAAAAAAGAACTATAGATCAAATAAAGAAAAAAAATTCAGCATAGATAATGTAAAACATAAACAGAAGGTTATTTTTAATAGCATTTTAGAAGTCTTTTTATTATTTTGGCTGCAAAGTAAGTAACAATACACATAAAACTGAACTGCAAATGGCTTGTTATTGTTCCAACTATTCCTTTGAAATGCAGTGTTATTACAAACAATATTTGTTAGGGACATTTTCTTTTATTAGGTGGAAAATGGCCATAAAAGCAAAGATTTTTCCTTTGAGGAGCATGAATTGTTATATGACTTTAAATACTTCTTACTTGAGACAGCAAAACGTTTGTATTAATCTTTGAATATTACATGCAAATACGATATTTTATTTGAACACCATTTGTTCATATAAATAGTTATTTTATATGTAAAACTCTTTCAGCACTAGATTAAAAGATTTTTAATGCTTTTTTTTCCTACTGTCTAAACTCTATTTTAAGAATGTAACAGCCTAGGAATTTTAAAAACTGAGAAGCCTAGGCAGTTTACCTTTCAAAAACCCAAACCAAACCACTCAGATTACCCATAAAATTGTTCAGAACCAAGGGAAGAAAAAAGGCAAGACTTTGACCTATATACAAAAAAATCAAATCAATTGTTAGGCCTGCAAATAAACTGAAGGAGGATCCAGGAAGGCAGAGAAAGATCCCAAATCTCAAGGTACTGTGACAGTTACATAATAAAAGTGACTGGAAAAGGTTATCTTGAACAAAGCTTCTCTGCAAGCACATAAATCATACAAATAATTATCTCTGTGTGGTGACAGGGTCTTAGGAAGTAAACTACTTTAGGAGTAGCCTCGAGAGATCCTCAACCATTTATGAGCCATACCATCATCTCTATAAAAGACAAGCTCCAGTTGAGTAAACCATATATGTGCTATGTTCAAAAGCAGAAATAGACTGTGAATAGGAAAACTAATATAATGCAGTATTGACATGGAATAAATATTTAATATCTAGTTTTCATCAAGAAATTGCTTGGGATTCGCTTTTTCTTATTTATTCACTGCAGCACCCGCTTAGAAAGACAAATAAGCAGGCAAGTACAGCATGTTTATTGGACGGTAGTACTCTTAAGCAGTTTTCTTGTTTGCTTCATTTTTTCACTCATTCATATAACCTAGCCATGTTGTAGCCACTGTGATAGGTGTTTGGTATATAATACGATTGAGTTCCTGCTTTCAGAAATCTTATGCAGATCTTCCTCAGCTTGTGGTGGAGTTACACGCTGATAAACTCATAGTAAGGGGAAAATATTATAAGTTGAAATGCATTTAATACACCTAAGCTACTGAACATCATAGCTTAGTCTAACCTACCTTAAAAGTACTCAGAACACGGACATTAGCCTCCAATGGAGCAAAATTGTCCAACACAAAGCCTATTTTATAATAAAGTGTTGAATATCTCATGTAATTTATTGAATACTGTACTGAAAGTGAAAAACAGAATGGTTGTATGGGTACAGAAAGGTTCTAGGTGTATCAGTGGTTCACCCTTGTGATTATGTAGTTGACTGGGAGATGTGGCTTGCTGCCACTGCCCAGTATCACGAGAGAGTATCATATCGCACACAGTCATGCCTCAATTAATGAAGAGTAGATGTTCTGAGACACACGTCATTAGGTGACCTACATGAGATAGTCTACTACACACCTAGGCTATATGGTATTAATCTTATGGGACCACCATCATGTATGTGGTCCATTGTTGACAGAAACGTTACCCTGTGCATGATTGTATCGCTTGCCTGGGCAAAGATCAAAACTCTAAATTCAGTTTCTACTGAACAGCAATCGCTTTTGCAACATCAGAATATCGAAAAATTAAGTTGAACTATCGTAAGTCGGAGATCATTTGTACTATAAAAGAGGACAGAGAAAAATAAATGGAAATAGAAACCCACTTCATATTGTGATGAAAATCATAAAGAGGCAATATACTTGGTTTCATCATAGAGTGCTTCTTGCCTTTAAACTAAGACTTGAGGGATGAGTAAGAAATTGCCAGCGAAGGTGAGTGAGGAACGAAGTGTTTAAGGAAAAGAATATAAATATGAAAGTCGAGGGAAGAAAGAGAGAGAATGACAGATTGAGGAAGACTAATTAATCCAGACTGGCAACTGTGAAGAGGTCAAAGAGAGGTAGGAGAGGCAGGAAACCAAGGGGCTATAACAGTGGGCATTGTATGCTGGAATAATGAGTTTGCACTTCAGGACAAAGAAAAGATACTTTTTACAAAAGAAAGTGGTATCATGAAACTTGCAACTTAGAAAGACCTCGCTGGTGACTGTGTGGAAAACAAATGGGTAGGTAGAGAGGAAGCCAAGACTAGAGGGAAAAAGATGAGTTAGGAAGCTATCTCATATTTCAAGTAAAATATGAGATAGTGGCCTAAATTAGGCTAATGCCCATGGGAATGGAAATATGTAAATGGGTTGGAGATATGTTTTAAAGGTAAGAATTCACAGGACCTCATAATTGATTGTAAACTTTTTTTAGATTGTGGTGTGACCTTGCTGACCATGATTCTTTCTGCCATTAGCTCTGCCTGTTGTACTGAGGGTCAAATTTAAATACTGGCTCAAATTTAAATTTAAAGCCACTAGATCTATTTATTGAATGTTTTGAAAGTAGTTGTTATCTACTACCCAGTTCCTTTTATGCTTAAGAAAATTATTCTCTCTCTCATATATAAGGTACCGGGTATGTCATACTGAAAATAAAAATGGGAAAGGAGCAGAGCTAGGTAGATGGTGTAAGCTGAACTGGAGGAGAACTTTCTAATTTCTAGTTTCTAGAAATCTTTTCTTTCCTCTCTTAGTGGATCATTTCTCCCCCTGCGGCCATCATGGAGCTCTTCAGCCCCAAAGTGTTCTCTCTTGCATTTTCTCTATTTTGACCCATGATTCCATTAGTGAGCAATTATTATGAAGATTGGCTGGCCACTAGGTGAGTGCCTGAGATGGAGATACTGTGAGCTTCCAAAGCATAAGAGACACTTGCCTTGGAGTGGGGGTGGGGCACAAGGAAGAATTGTGTCAACAAAAGAAGGCTACAAGAACCCCCAAGGCTCCGCGTTCACTTGGAGAAATGAAAGCTAGGTTTGTGAATTTTGTCCCTCTTCCATCTTTCCTGCCCACGGCTAGTCCAGGCATCTTATATTCTTAAGAGAATAAAAGATGGAATCATAGGGAAGAAATATGAAGCATCTGAGGGATGTGAGCACTTTGGTTAAATAAAAAAGAAAAATGTACACTAGAGGAGCCAAAATTCGCAGGGCAAAATAAAATTTGTAAATGCACAATGAATGTCTTCAGGGGGATAAAAGAGAAAATTGGATATGAAAAATGTAATTAATGAAAAAACAGATTTCAATAGATGGATAGGGTACTAGAATGTACTTAGTATAAAAACAAACTAAGTTGGAAGATCAAATTGTAGATGTCTCAAAGAATAAAATCAAAAGATGAAAATAATAAGTGAAGAGTTAAGATATGTCAGAGTTTCTCAATCTTAGGGTTGTTCGTATTGGGCTGGATAATTTTTGTTGTCGCTGTGGGGAGCTTTCTTGCACATTACAGGATATTTAGTGGTCTCTACCCTGTAAATGCCAGTCATGCTCCTCAAGTTGTGACAACCAAAGATCTTCAGACATTTCCAAATGTCCCCAGAGGGTAAAATGCCCCAGGAGAGAACTACTAAGCTATATGGATAAGAAAAGTACAAATGTAAATAACTGTTTCTTATTAGTCTCAAAAAGAGAACTATATACAGATGAGGAAATACAGAATTAAGGAACACAAATTTTCTAGAATTAGAGAAATGTCTGAACATGATGGAAATCATTCATAGACTATCAAATAAATCAAATTAAAAAAATACATTTCTAGGTATATTATGGTTAAAATTTTAAATATCATACCAAATTTTAAATCAGAATAACTTTCAAAAAATAAAAGCAGATCACTTAAAAAATAGCAAGAGTTAAGCATCATCCATATCAGCAACAGCAGTGGATGCAAGAAGGCACAAAAATAATATTTTCACTGTTGAAGGTAAAGAATTTTGAGCTAGGAGGTTTATTTTCAGCTGAAAAACAATTAAATTTGAGGCCAAAACATAGATGTGCTCCAGTACAAAAGGTCTTAGAAGGCATACACAACAGAGATCCTCTTGAAATAACTCTTGGAAAATATTGCTAGCATCAAGGACAATAAATTCAAGAGGTAGCAATGAGATATGCGAAGCCAGATGAATGAAGGTGTTAGTAAGTTTGCTACTGTCTAAATGACCAAGACTGACAATAAAGTATATCCCTAAAAATCCAGAATGAACATCTCAAATTACACCAACATGGTATGTGTATATTGCATGAAGAGAGCAGTATTTTGAGGAATAGGCATTAGACAGGGAGGTAAGAGCATATTAAGATTCTTACTTTGTTTGGGATATAATAATAGTAGCTTACATTTATTGTGGGTTTACTGCTTGTGAGGTATTTTTCAAAATGCAATCTGGCTACAGAGCACACACTCTTCAACAGTTATATAGATGACTAGAAGATGTCACTGTTAATTAAGTTTAGGATCTAAATGGAAAAACAAACATAAGTTTTAGTTCAAGCTAGTAAAATTAAATTTGATACTTTAGGATATATAATTGAAAGTAAAGTGATAAAAAGATAAAAGTCTGATAAATATGGAAAATATAAAGTAGACTATCAGAAATAACATATGCTAGTGATTAAAATAAATATTAGGAGACTAAACTCATTAATTAGAAGATAGAGACTTTCCAATTAACTTTTGAAAACCCAATCATGATTGAACAAGACATTGTCTATAAAGCACACATTCAACTAAAAAACAAATATATAGAATATTTCAAAAGAAAAGATACTTTAAAAATTACAAGAAAATATTTTACTCAAATGGAATTTTTAATAGACATCTTATTTCAAGTAAAGGAAAAATTAAAGCAAAGAAAAAACGCAAGGTACAAAGATAGGTGTAATATATGGTAAAAGAACTAGAGAAGCAAAAGTTCCTAAAGTGATAACAGTATTTTTAAAAGCCCACATGACCTGCAACACTCCCTCCATTTCCTCTCTGACCTCTTTTCCTATTATTCTTTCCGTTACCAGACTGCTCGAGTCACGTCAGCTCAAATAAATGTGAAAATCTAGGTAAAATGAATACATGTCTGGCCAGATGATTTTACTGATAAATACTAACAAACTCTTCAAGATAATACCTCAAATTGTTCCAGAAGTTTGAAAGAGGAAAAACTTTTTTTTAATGAATATAGCATAAAATTGATACCAAAATTAGAGAAATAAAACAAAGACCCATTTCATTTGTGAACTGAGATATAAAAATTCTAAATGAAAAGTTGGTGAACTGAATAAAATAATGTATTTTAAAAATCACATTATAATCATATATTTTATCATGGAAATGCAAGGATGACTCCACCTTAGATTATCTATAGATGGACCTAGTTACGTTAATGTCAAAGGATACAAATCACTTGATCATCTCATTCATGCAGAAAAACCGATTTTATGAAATTAAAATATATTCAGCATCTCAAAAGAAAATTAGAAAATTGGGTTAGAATTAAACTTCTCTAACTTGATAAAGATTATTGCTAAAAAGCTAAGTAAATATCATCCTCAATAGATAAACTTTAGAGAGAGACTTTTTAAAATCAACAACCACGTAAAGATTGTCCTCTGTCACCACTACAGTTTAACAGAGAACTGGAAGCCCTGGAGTATAAGTCAAGAAAAAAAAGAAGCATTATATAGTTTGGGAACTAAGATAAAACTGTGACATTTATTCATTTATGTAGACAATTCAAGAAAATCACCTAATCATTAAAGCTAAATAGAGGAGGTTGTTTAGCTTAATATCATTCTTTGTATGAGCAATTAGCCAGAAAATGTAAGATATCATTTACAATACCAAGAGAAACTACTACAAATCTTTTTAAAGATATTAACCTAATAAAGAATAAGAATTGCATATACGGAAGTTTAAAACTTTATGAAGTGACGTAAAATACTCACCTTAAAATACAGAAAAATTCTGTGTTCATATATGAAATAATTTAGCATTGTATAAAGCTCAGTTCTCCCTAAATTTATTTATAAATTTAATGCAATTCCAGTCTAAACCTCAGGAATCTTTAAGAAACCTCTTAAACATTATCAATTTTTTTAAAAAATAAAGATTATGAATAGGTAAACAGTGATGAAATAGAACAGTATTAGGGAAAGCCAATCTTGCCAGATGCTAAAGCATATTAAGAAGCCGTAGTTACTAGTATAGCATTGTACTCTTGCAATTATTGTCAAGTAGAGTAACATAACTGATGGCCTAGAATCATACAATCTATATATGCAAAACATGAGCCATTTAATAAATGATCAGAAAAATTATCTCATTACGTGAAGAAAGCACTCTCAATCTCACTCTACATATCAAAATTAACTTCAAATGGATGAACTATTAAAATGTGAAAGGAAAACTTACAATGATAACAGAAAATAAGACAATATTATTGGAACTCTGAGGTAGGAAGGCTTTCTTAAATATGACTATCATAAAAACTAAAAAGAAAAGATGTATTTATTGCATCAAAATTCTAGATTTCTTAAACAAAGCGCATCATAGAAAACAGTAAATGAATGTGTGACAGATTGGGAGAATATATTTGGATTGTCTAAAAGTTATAGGAAATTTCCAAATCCTGTGCAAAATACAGGAAATCAAATAGAAAATATGATAAATATAGCAATAATAATAACAATAATGACAACGGATGCCAAGACCATACTATTTATCAGTAAAGAGGAAAGCCTACGTCTTATAAATCTATTTACTTATTTAACAAGATTAACAGAAAATTCACAGAAGGGCAAACCAAACTGACAAATACGCATTTTGAAGAGATACTCAAACACACTAGAAAAATAGATAAATGTGAATTAAAACTATATATTTTTGCTTTATACACATCTGTTTGGCAAAAAATCAAAAGCAGGAAAACATTAAGTTCTGGGCATGGATCTAGTAAGGACTCATGCACTGCAAATAGGAGTGTAAATCTGTGCAACTATCCTACAAAGAATCTAGCAATACCTCCTGACACTACATATGTATGCCAAACAGCAATTCCATTCCTGGGGCCGTTATGGGGAGACGAAATATGAAGAGAACACATAGATAATACAGCATAATTGGTTAAAAACACAGAGTCTCAACCAAACTATTTGGGTTCATATGCTGTATTTTCCATATATTAGCTTTTGAGGCCAAGTTTTTAAATTTCCCAGTGTCAGTATCAAAAATGGCAAATGGAAATAATAATGGTGATGATGAAAATAAGAATAGCAATAATATTTGCCTTTTGGCATTGTTAGGGATTTTAACTATGACAACTTCTCAGGTCCCAACCCAGCACACTGTAAGCGCTCAATTCATGGTCTCATTTTATTTTAGAAATGACGTACATGTCATCGTCCCTGAACAGAGAGGAGATCTACTAAATACATCAGAGTGGGTACTGTGCCTGTGAGGACTGAGATTGAGAATAAGTGAAGAACAGGGAAGAAGGGGAGAGGACAAACAAACAAACAATAGCAATACAAGAATTGTCCTGCATGGACAGATGATGACAATAGCTCATGAACAAGGATTGTGATCAATTCATATACACCATCCTTTGTGCAAATGAAGTATTTAAGTGAAAAAAAAGAAAAGATGAAGATTGCATATCTCTGAATCATCAAAGTGATGAGAAACTCTTAATTTTTAAGACTGCATCCTTCTACCTACTGTTTAAGATAAAATTACTAAATCTTCATTAGGAATTATTTAAGAGAGAGAAAGTTAATATGAGTCAATGAAATATTGTAGCTGTTTTAGTTTGTTCCTTTGTTTCTAGGTCTTTCCTCAAGGACTTGGAGCTAGCCAGCATCTGGGTCTGGTATGAAAGGACAAAAGGAAGAGAGGAGAGATGAAAAATGAACGAGAAAGCGAAGGAGACAAAGAGAGGGCACAGGGGACAACTGTAAAGTTGTTTTTTAAGAAAAAAGAAAATGTCAGAGAAAAAGCTCCAAGAAAACCAGCCTTGTTTTACTATAAATAAACTTGCAAGCAAACAATGAAATGCACATGCATATAAAAAGTAGATAAATTGTAAACAGCAAAGGAGAAATTATTATAATTGTGCTCCCACTGAGCGTTCATAAGGAAATATAATCATTTTTGACTTACATATAATAATTCTGAGTACCTTTGAGTATTTTAAATTCACACTTTAAACAATTTAATACATCTAGTCACATTCATGGTGTACGTCACTTTCAAACATCTCTTAGAACTAAAGATATTATTCTTTTATTTAAGGAAAGAATCATAAGGTAGGGTAAGAATGACTCCAAAATCTTTTAATAATAAGATGATTCACTGGTTTCAAAGAAAAAGAAATCATCATTAGAATCCATTAACCTAGACACTAGAACTCTAAGATGAGAATTAGGATGCCTTTGTGTGTGAATCCCAGCCCCTAGCACAGTGCACAGAACATAATGCATACTTGGTAAGTATTTGCTAAACTTTTATAGTAACTCAGTACCTAATTAAAAGGCGTTGGGTTTTGTGGTAGAATTAGGCCCATCCCTTTTCCTGGTGAATGCTCTCAGTTTCTCTCCCCATTCTCTTTGTTGCTTTCACTTCTCTTCTGGTTGATAAAAGACCTAATGTATCAGGGCAAGCCCAGGAATTTCTCTTCAGTTTGTCAAAGTGATAAATTTGAGGTTTTCTGAGAATCAAATAGAAGAATGCATGTGAGACCCTTGGCATCCTATTTGATGTAAGAATAGATACTTTGTAATTAAAGATAGTTCTTTTCAGTTCTTTCAATATATCACCACCTGAAGGGCAATGAAAATTAAAGTGCATATAATAAAGTTCTATAACCACAGCAGTAATTGTGAAACTAGTTGCCTCATTCATAACCTTTAAGACTGTGTATAAAAGCAGAGACCATATTTCCTAAGATAAGGAGATTAATGCGTTCAAACAGGTTGAGAGTGGTAAACGATTTCATTTCTTATCTCTACTAGCTCTGTTGTAACACTATTACCAGAACACCATTAAAGATGATCTCACTGTTAATCTTTACAGAATTTGAGAATGTTTTCTATATGAGTTCCTAGCTGTTCATGAACTCTGATTTACTACAATTTACTATGTTTAATGAAGGCGTACACAAGATGATTTTCAATTGTCAGGATATACTGTAGACCAATAGAAGAAAAGAAAAGTCATTGAACATATGAAGCAATAATTTTAATGATATTTTCCAGTTTGGAACAATACATAATCTTCCGTTACAGTGGGAAATTTACCTTCTGCTTTGAGGAGTCTCGTAACTCCTTGTGAAGAAAAAGGGAGAAAGAAAGAGAATTAGCATTTACATCTTCCCTCCTTTGTGGTAATCATATATATTATTGATTATCTCAGTTAATCCTCATATAAGCCTATGGCATCGTTGTTATTTGAGTTTTACAAACACCTCAGGGTGATTTGATAACTTGCCTAAGGGTACATGGCTAATATGTTCAAGACACCAGTTAGAACACAGGTTAATTTGATTCTAAAACTCGTGCTTTTTAAGTGTCAGCTATCATCTTTCCATATCTGCATTGCAGATTATAATTAACGTTTGAAGATGAATTCACTGTAGAACCAAGAGTTTTCTTTCTCTGTTATTGTTTCCGCTCACAGAATCTGCATATGTGGGTTATGACCTAACTAATTTCCTGCGAAGCACCAGAACACTCTTTCCGTGCATGATGCAGTAGTAGGTAATAAAACCTGCCATGTCTGTTCCCTGTGGGGAGGCAAGTGTTTAATAAAACAGCTTCAGCACAAAGGCTGAAAATTTCCAGATGAATTTCTACTTGATCCTTTTAATTGTCAACACTTGAACACTGCATCCCCAAACTAATGGCTTAGGTTTTCCAGGTAGTAATAACCACTCCATTTGTATAACAGAACATGTACAAGGGTAGAAGACAGTTGTGCTGGAGGTAAAGAATTGCCTCTGTTAGTGAGAGGGGTGTGGGAGTGAGGAACCAAAACCTCAACTAACTTTTCAATACAATCCAGACTACCAGAGAAGTCAAACACAACTAAATTCAGCCTGAGAGTCAATTATTCTCCCCCTGCTGACCTATGTGCAAGGTAGCATTAGGATTCTCTGCATAATTAGGGGCTTCAAAGATACATGATCAATTATTTTGCTTTTAACTTATTGGTCTATAGATTAAGTCATTTTGCAATCTTGTTTACTCAGGCCCAATTTCTCATTTGATCTGAGTTCTTAACTGACTAAAAGAAAAAGCAAGCAGAAAGCATTTTATCACATTAATGCAACACTTGCAATTTGATTTAACAATATGATAGATGAAAGGATGAGGTTATTATATCACAATGCATTTATCATCTTTTACGAATCCTCGCCTAAACAAAATTAACACTGAGCCATTTTCAGTGAGGTTTCTAAAATGACTCGTCTTGCCAAGATACGTTTTTGGTTCATAAATAACTTTGGTAGAAAAAATAAAATCACTAAATGCTATAAAAATGCAGTATCGGGAATCACTGAAGTGTGGAACATTAAGTACACTACTCAAAATGGTATCCTCAAGTGTGCAAATCATTTGTCTGTATGACAGTACCCAGCCTATCGTCACAAGATACAGACAATTGACTTTTCAGATTATTTTGATATCTTGGGAAGCCTACTGCTCAAGAAAACTCTAAGCTAGTGACATCTATGTTAAATAACTCCATAGCTGGAAAACTCACTTACTTCTTGCTATATTTAAGAATCGCCGTTATTAATGTTCCTGAGAGCACTAACAGTCCTAATATCCCCAGGCAATATCAGGAGAGAAAAGATATTCTGCTTTTTCGGTGACCAATATAAGGAAAATTTGAATATGTTTGATTTAATTTGTATAATTTTCTTCTTGTGAATAATACAAAATTGCCCATTTAAAAGTTGTTCTTAGTATGCATGATTTTTTATCGTTCTTTCATGGTGGAAGGTGGTGTATTTTTCTACATCTTGCTGTCTCCCATAGCATCAGCACCACGTATGGAATAGGAGATATGTAGACAGATCTACATCTAGGTAAAGATCCATACACACACACACACACACACATATATATACACACATATATACACTCATTGAATAGATGAGTCAGCTCTATCACTCTTCTTTCGATTCAGTAATATAGCATAGCTTTTGGTTTCTATGTAGTTTATCAAGGATTCAGATTTAACCAATATTACTTAATTTCCTGATCGTGGTCTGAATGTCTTTAGGATCCCGATTTTGTATTCCATTTGGGAGCTTCTAAAATACCACCAATTAGCCATTTGCACAAAGACCTCTTAACAAAAAAGTAAAACGAGAGTCTTGGGCTTGATCTCTCAAATCCCTTCTGGAGTTGACTGGCAGGGGGTCTCTCATTCTGCAGGACGCTAACATCAATGTCCAAAGGATACCCCAAGGCAGCTGTTACACTTCTCCCCACTTTGAAGCTCCTCCTCCTCCTGCACTTTGCGGGTGAGGGTGAGGGCCTCTGCTTCAGAAAGACACTCCTGCACTTTCAGCGTTCATTCCTCCACCCTCCTGGGGCAGTTATTTGTAGGTGACTCCAGGACTTCATCACCTCTAATCTGTATTAGGGCAAAAGTTTCCCAACTGCTCTGTCCTGGCTTTCCTATTTGTACTTTTTCAATACGGCTAGAGTTATCTTCCCAAAATGTAGTTGGGCAATTTTAGTCTTTTTTCCAAAACTCAGCAAAAGTTTTCCTTTTTTATGGACTCAGTATTAAACCCATTAGTTTGTTATTGAGAGATGCTACAGTAGAGCTCCAAGACATCTTCCTGGCAACACTTCACTACTCCATTTCTCCTTATCTTCTATATCCTGCTAGCTAACATTATCTAACATTATTTGGGAACCCCATGGCATTTTCTGCTAAGTTCCTTCCTTTAGGCAGTTTGTCCCAACCAGGAATGCTATTTACCCTTTTCTCCTGGATTCTCTCTACTTATACTCATTTGTTTTATGAATACGTGTTAAGTAAATCAGATATCTTAGATGACAGGATTGTAAATGTAATTGATTAATTAGACAATTTTATTAAATTATAACTCATAAAAGCATAATACTGGCATAATTTAAACATTTTGTTTAATTTTAAAGCCTACACATCTATGTTCACTTTCGAATCTTTTGATGTAAGGCCAACACTGCTTTTTGAATAAGGCTTTTGAGCTGTTCTTCTTGCATAAACACCACCCATAATGTGTCTTCTAAGGGTTCCTGTTTAAAGAGGAGTGATAAATCACTTAAAAAGTAATCTGAATGTAGAATCCTTCAAAATTTGGGAGATTTTCCCCCAATCCTTTGTAGTTCTCATGAACACAACTAATTTATAGACTCTTTAAAACATTTTACCTTTTTTTCCTACTTTCTGAGTGATTCAAATTAGTTATCTTTGAAAAAACTAGTTCTTTCATGGTCATATTTTTTCACTTTATGTAATATTTAGAGAAATTATATATTTTCACAAGTAAAACTGCCTTTCACAAATTTAGGAATAATACAGCTGATTTTGGAAAGCATATATCTCAATAGGTACAACGCTATTGGCATTGCAGGGTATGACCATTCAGAGAATGAAGATAGAAAGTTCACCGGAAGTAAACAGTATGTTGCTTAATTTTTGTACTACCGGATGCCAGGAAATCATGACAGGCACTGCGTATATAACAATAACATCAGTTATCTATTTCTGCAAAACAAACAACCCCAAAACTTAGAGGCTTAAAAGAGCAATAATTATGTTTACTCGTTCTATGGTTCAGCCATTTGAACTGATCTTGCCTGGGGACCCTCACACTGCTGCAATTATCTGGCAGCTAGAAGCTGGCTGGATGGTCTTAGAGGGTCTCGTTCACATTCTCATTCACACATGTGTGGAGTGTGTGCTGTGAATCTCTCCACTGAGTTTTTCATCCTCAGGGAAGCCAGCCCAGACTTCTTTACATAGGAGTCTCAGGGTAGGAAGAGTCAATTTGGGATGCTGTAATACCTCTTAATGTTTATGGCTACAATCTCTGCAGCATTTTATAAGCTAAATCAAGTCAAAAGTCCAGTCCAGATTCAATGGGTAGAGAAATAGATTTCAGCTCTTCAAGCAAGGAGGTATAATGTCATTTTGAGAAAGGGTTTGCGTTGGAGAAATTTGTTGCAAGTTTCACAATCTTCCACGACAAGCAAAAGAATGAATATGAATCCTGCCCTCACAGAAAGCAGTGAGGAAGACAGGCAAGCAAAGAGACAACCGCTATAAAAAACATTTAAGAAGGGGCAATGATAGGGCATTATAAGGTTAGATAGCTGGAGGATCTCCCTAGAACAGTGGGACACCAGGAAATTCCTTCTAGAAAAGTGAAATGTAAACTGAGACTTCAAAATGAGTAGGAGTTAGGTAAAAAAATGAGGGAGTAGAAGCAGGAGTCTTCTGAGTTAAGGAACAGCAGGGCATGCATGGAGGCCTGGAAGCAAAAGAGAGCATGGAAAAGAGGGAGGGAACGTTCACTGTGAAGAGGATCATAAAATGGAGGCAGGGAAAATAAAGAGGATGCGAGAAACTGAAGAGCAATGGCAATTATGTTAAAGAGCTTGGTTCTGAGTATAATGAGGAGCTGCTAAGAGATTAGAAAAATCAAAGCGATGCTCAGATCAGCACTTTAGAAAACCACTCAGGGTGTAGTATGCAGCAGAGATTGAGGTTTAGGAGTGTAGAGGCAGGGTGAGGAGACTGCCCAGTAATGCAGAGGGCATGAGGCTTAGCCCTGGCCAGCAGCCTGTCACTGAATAGGCTCTCAGTCTCATCTAATTAAGGAACCAGCTCTCTTTCTTCATCAGGAATCAGCAAAAGCAATAACATGGCATCAGATCCCTTTATTTGGTTGGCAAAGATGAGTTGGGTGAAGATCCATGTTGAAGAAATAAGTCAAACAAGATTGAACCATTTGAATAATAATTGGCCTCTCAATTCCTTGGACCCTGGCAATTTTAAGAAAATTTAGAACTCAGTTAATGAATAACACCAGGTTGAAGATTTATGTGACTGTTTTTCACAAGCTATGTTCATTTGGTGGGTGGGAGATATTTCACTCATTTTGGGAACTGAGACAAAGAGAAAAGCCCAGGGGTAAATTAAAATGTAATTTTTATTCAATGACTACTCTTTCATAAATCTCTTAATATCATAAAATATAGTCTTAATGACAAAGAAATTATATATTCTCTTATTGTTCTTTCTCACAAAACAATTATTCTAAGACTTTGATACAAATAATAGACATTATTTTAAGTATTAATGACAACCACTACAGCTGCAAATGTTATTTTATACATTTTAAAATTGAAGGAAGGAATCATAAAGGCAATGAGCTCAGGGAAACAAATATCTGCAACTTCGAATCCTTCTTGCATTCCTGTCTCACACTCTAAGATCTAGTTTTCTAAGAATAGAAAACAATTCCCCACATAACCTGAGCTGTCACATACCCCTGTAGCTTGTCCATGGTATTCTCCCTCCCGGGAATGTCCATCAGGATATTCTTGCTCCAAGGGATGCTTAGTCACCCTTCCTGTTCCACCTCCAATGCCACTTCCACTTAGAGTCCTTCTCTGATTTCCTCAGGCTCTTAATGGCTTCCTCAGTGTTCTTCAGTGTTCCAATAGCATATTTTAGGTACAACTGCCATAGTATTTATCGCATTGTTCTATAATTGCTTATTTACTTTTCCTTTCTACTATACTTGACTTCCTCAAGACTATTTAAATTCTTTTTTCTAACTGGTTTCTAGTAGAAATATCAAAGTGCCAGTCAACCAAGGGACACTAAACTGTGTGTCCAAGGTTCCAATGGGGTTGGTTAGCTGATCCCAGTTGTTTGCTGAGTTATTATGAATTATTTTGAGAATAACAAAATAAGCACTAGAAGCAAGATTTACAAAACAACTTAAATCATTATCTTACCTGGGTGAGGTTTATAATACATATCTCGTTGTAACTGAAGCTTTTGTGGATTGGAGAAGAAAGACAGTTTCTTGCTAAAGAACTGGCTTTGTGAAAAGTATCAAGAGTAATGCTGACTCTTATATTAAGCAAGCCAGTTTTTGTTTTTGTTTTTTTAATAGGCAGATATAAATTCTGCAGGGAATTGAACATTGGAGGAATGTCTCATTGAATAAACACAGCTCAGGTAATTGCCTGTGACATTACTGTATAACCTCTGTATTAGTTTCCTATAGCTGCTGTAACAAATTGCCACAAACGGGGTGGCTTTGAACAGCAGATGTGTGTTCTCTCATAGTTACAGAGGCCAAAACCTAAATCAGTATCCCAGTGTTGGCAACGTCACAATTTAGAAAAAAATTTTTAAAGCTTGTCACACAAGCAACACAATTCCTCCCCATATCGTGATATAAAGTCTTATAGGCACAGACCGAAAACTTAATGGTTTCAATAGGATGAAAGTTATACTATTTAGAGCAAAATATTTTCTGCACTGTTCAAATGACAGGTGCTCACAAACTGGGTAAGACTTACCTAGGACAACATGAGACATTAAACTTGGTGTACTTTATTCCTCGCCAGCTTCCAAATCCTAAGCTTGCTCTCGGATCATGGACACACAGGCTTGGGAAGGAATAGCTCAGCTATAAGAAGATAACCACTTTCTATGGATCCCAGTAGACAGAAACAAGCTTAGCCTGAAAGTAATGCTAATGAGGATTTCAGAATCGCAAGGGCAAGATGGTACAATAGGGATCCGTAAGTCTACACGTGTGGTTCCATGAAGGATAAGAACCTAGGCATTCCTCAGCAAAGAGATAGCTACCTTATTTCTGAAGAGCTCCATGGAATTGGATTCCAAAAGCACCATGAAAACCCTTTTCTAGTATTACTTTCCCTTTTCCTTATATAAAATCCAAATTCCTCTTATTACAATATAGGTCAGTTTTTGTTTCTTATTCAGAAGGTACGTTCAACCAAAAATAGCTTTGGCTATTTTATTCTTCGATCTCCCACTCCTTCCTCCACTGACCCCATCCATTGTTAAATGATCTCCATCTTTCAGAGACTCTATTTTTTTTTTCTTTTTTAAAACTTAAAGTAATTTACATGTTGCTTTTACGGAAATTTTTACTTCACGTATGACTTTTAAATTTTGATCTGGGGGAAAAAAATCTACTGAGACACCTCACTAGATTATATTTAAAATCGAGGCTGGGAAGAGGGATGGAGAGGAGGATTTGTATAGTTGAAGATTAAGCAGAACAGGGAGAATATTAAATAAAGTACTATCATGTGAACATAGTAATTACCATAAGGCAAACAAATGTAAAGCAGGATAAAAAATATCTAAACATTTGAGTATTGGCAGTATTTTGTGAAAGGAAGGGGGGTTATCAGCTTTAAAATGTCAAGAAACTGTATTTATGAATACATTTGAAAAGAGTCCTTTCAGAATGCCAGTAATCTCATGCAGAATTTCTTTTTAAAATTCTATTAGTGTTTTTTCCTGGAGCAGAGAGTCTCTTATTTTGGATAATATGCAGAGTATCTGTAAGAAATTTTAGGAAAATAATTTATGGAATTTTTTAGATAAAAACATATTTTTCTACTATGTTAAAATAATCAATAGCTTGGCACTATTATGGGCACTAAAGAGAAAGGAAAGCTAAAATTTTAAAAGTATTTTTTAAAAAACTTAAGAAGTCATAGAATACATGCTGAATCAAATGCTCCAGAACATGTTCCATTATAAATGTTAAAGTGATCAATTATTGCTGGGCTCAAATTAAGAACAAAGGCAAACAAGCTGAAAATTCTCCTATATTTATTCACCTATATTTTTACTTCTTTCTCCAAAAACCTCAAAACAAAACGAATATATGCAATCAGTATTCAAAGCAAGAGCTTAGCCAAATGTAACTTTGGATTGGTAAAAGCAGTCCTTAATATCATTTTTCCACATTTTTATTGTCATTGTTACCTCTTCGCCAATGGTTTTCAATTTATCCTCTTTATTCTGGACTGTTACCAAAATTTTCCCTGGTTAACTAGCGTTTTTTAAAAAAATAGCAAATAAATTAATTCACAGCAATAAGATTAACTACTATCTACTAAGAGTCTACTATACATGTGTATTTATATTCATATTCATATTTCATATTTATATAATTTCTAACCACAAGCTTGCAAAATCAGGACTGTTTATTGATCAGGAAACTGAGGCTGAGAGATGGTGCATTCTTTGCCAATATCATGCAGCTGGCACATCCTTGAACTAGCTTATTCTGGGTTTAATCTGTTAACAAGTAAGCCAACCTCCTGTCCACCTCAGCCACATATGCTTAAAGAATCACTATAAATTATTTCTCCTACATAAACGTAATTCTAAAAATTAGAATTTGTAGAATTTTAAAAGGTAGAATTACATTCGCTAAATTGTTCAAAATATCTGGTCATTAAAGAGCACATTAAAGTGGTCTTCTATATTTTATTAATTTTTCTAGTTCCACCAATAGTAACAGGTGACATTTATTGAGGTCTTATGGTATTTCAACCATTCTTCAATACTTTATATAACTCATTTTTCTCAGTAGTCACAACTCTAATGAGGTGTCATATTAGTTAGACTTAAGTTCAGTAGGAAGTGACAGAGAGAAAAAATAACAGGCTTTTACAAAGTGGAAATCTATTTCTCTTTTAAGTAAATATCTGGGTAGGTGGTCTAGGAATGGTGTGATACCAAAGACTCATGCACCCGGAAGCTGACGTATGATACTTCTCACATTTCATTGGTCAGAAAATAGTCACATGGACAAATGTAGCAGCAAAGGAGCTGGGAAACACAATTTGCACAATGGGGGCCATTTGACTAAAATTAGGGGGTTCTATCAAAATGGGAGAAGAGGACAAAGGTATTAGAAAAACCACTACCTAAATAGGTAGGCATAAGTATTATCCTCCTTTTCCGAATGAGGAAAGTAAGGCATAGAGATGGCAAGTAACATGCCTGAGGTCACAGAATAACTTAATCCGTTCAGTTTTTATTCATTTTGCTACAAATGCTTGTTACAGGGTCAATTTTACTATAAGGTCTAATTCATCCCTCTATCATCCAATTCTCTCCGCTTTGCCTTGCATCAAAAATAATACAAGATCATTTGCAAAGATAGATACAATACAAAAAGATTAAAAGACAAAGCAGTGAAGAAGCCAAGGGGAAAGGGGAAAACAGATAAAGCCAAGAATACTTTAGTCATCAAAATTAAGCTAGATTCTGGACAATAAGAAATGAAAAGGGACAAACTACTGCTGCATGCAATAACATGAATGAATTTCAAAAGCATTATGTTAAATGAAAGTAGCCAGACACAAAGGCTACCTACTCTAGGCTTCCATTTTCATGACATTGTTGAAAGGCAAACCCGTGATAGAAATCAAATCAGTGGTTGCCGATGGCTGGGAGTGGACCAGGGGGATTGACTACAGAAAGGCAATAAAAGAACTCTATGGGGAGATGAAAATATTTTATATCTTGATCGTAGTAGATTTTTGTGACTCTACACATTTATCAAAAACCATTGAAATATATAGCTAAAATAGATGAATTTTACTGTGTGTAAATAGCACTTCCATAATCTTGACTTATACAAATATATAAACTATACATGCTATTGTGTAGCCTTAGTTAGCTGAGGATCACAATTGGTGTGAGTTTTGTAAACCCAGTGTAGAGATTAAAATATAATCACTTATAAGATCTTCAGTATCTTTGAAGACACTATGAAGAGAAATAATCTGGGCAAGGATGAAATGAGGCGGAGGAAAAGCATTGCTTTTTGAAAAAAAATACAATTTATGTTCACATATCATACACCGGTAATTCTTCAATTAAATATTTCACAATACTAGTTATATAGGTTAAAAGTCTGAGGCACAACATTCAAGCAGGATTAACTAGCATCTGGTAGCCCACTTATTAATACTGATAGTCTAAAACTATATAGTTGGACGTACTTAGAACTCTAGAGAGTTACATCCTTTGTTTGCATGTACAAGAAAATACATGTAAACTAATCCATTTGAGGGCTGTGTAGAGTTCTTATTGCCAACTAGGTCCTGTCAACGTAAATCTTGTCAAGTACCACTTTATGAGTACTTTCCAGTTTCTATATACAGTACTTTTTTTGTCAAATAGCTTTTACACAAGATCATACCTTATTTAGTCCCTCTTTAGAGAACTTATACAATTTATGGTATCTACTAGCACCCATTGAGAAAAGAAAATGAATAATCCACATTTTAGAATCACATTACTTGTTAACGATTCTGGAAAACATTGATTATAGAAATATTTATTCACCCTGACTCCCTCATTTTCTACCTGGACCTTGGAGAATGCACTTAACCCCTTTGTGCCTCAATTTCCTCACATGAAAATGGAGCTACTGAGAGCACCTCACTCATAAAGTTCTATTTTGAGGGTTAAAGTAGTCAATATGTGTAAACTGCTTACAGCATGACTGGCACAAAGTAAGCACTATGTGTTAGCTGATGGCTCAATCACTCTTAAATCCACTCCAGTGACCTGAACAGTCTCCAAAGGCAGACTGTTATCTAGTACCTCGCTATGCAGGTTCTGAGTGCCCTTTTAATGTCTTATCACCTCCTATCAGAAAACACAGAAAATGTTAATCCACGGTAATAAGGTGACACACTAGTATTAAACCTACACTAGATGCAACATAAATGCCCTAAAGGGAAAACATATGTTAAAAAAAGACGAAAATTCAACCCAACACTCTGAATATAATATGCTTATAGGGTGGATTGAGTGGTAAACTGAGACATGCAGTTTATGGTGAAGAACTTCCATCAGAAGCCTAGTGGGCTACGGTAGGAATGATCTGTAAAGAAGGCGTAAAGGATAAAGTGGACAGAGAAGCAATAACTGGAGAGAAGGACACAGATAAGCAAAGACCAAAAAATAACATACAGAGAAGCTTTAAGACATGTCAATAAAACATCATTTAAAATTTCTAAGAAATATGAGTCATGCTTCCTAATTTCAAAAATAATTGATTGGAATTATTTATTCCCCACCTATAGATAAGTCACTCTTTTAAAATTGTTTCCTCTATCCATACATTTTTAAAAATTACTCAATTGAATAGAAGAAATAATCTTGCTTTTAATGACTATCTCATATGAAAATTATCACTTACTCTCATATTGTATTGATATGTATGATTTTTGTTAAAAATAAAAATATCTAGAAGAATAAACTTCATGCAAATAAAACCAAGAAAAAAAACTAAAACTAATGATAGCAAGAATGCATCTCCCAGGAATGTATTACTGTACAGCCGAGGGAAAGAATAGGTATGATAATTCCAAGCATAGTGATGCTGATTGATCAGATTATATGCTGTGAACAAAAGGAGTAAGTGTTCAGGCACGAATGATAGTGCATGAGAGGAAGACAGAGTTAAGTAGCACCTTACAACTAATGGGCAAGTATGATCAGCTCTAACAAATGGAGTACAGTAATAGAAGCTGAAAGTTGTAATGATTGCCTGAAGAGGTGGGTCAAAAAAGATTCACAGGATGTTAGATGCCTAAAGGCATTAGCGTTGTGGGCATAATTGGAAAAAATGGGAGGCAGGATCTGTTACAGGCCTATTAGAGGAGAGGCAAGGACAAAGGAAAGATTGAAAGGATAAAATGAAATTTCATTTTCAATGATGATGCTTAATCAAAACTTTGGAAGCAGATAAACAACTGGAGAGGTTAACTTCACATTGCATCTATTCTCCGGGAGATGAATACGCCTCTTTAGTTCTCAAAGGTAGAAAAATGGATGTTGAAATAACAAAAGTAAGTTATATGATTTCATTATGTCCAATGACAATTTATTTTTTCCTATGACAATATGTCTCTTTCCAAAATTGGTTCAGATGTTACAATTGTAAATGTAATATGCAATGTGAGATTTCTGTTCAATTGATCGTTGTATATAAATTGGCAATAAAAAGATGCATGTTAAAGAAGCTCAAGTGTCACTATTCTTCACATTGTCTCTTTACAATTTTATTGGTTCAAATTCAGCTCAATAAAGTTCTCAATAGAATTAAAAGAAGACAATCCGTTATGTTGAAATTAGATACCCACACAGACTTTTATTTTTCCCCATTCTTTCTAGCATCTTTTTTAGGCTTTCAAATCCTCTTTCATTTTATAGCAGAGGTCAGGTTCTGGAACTTCTTAAGAGCAGATGCACTGCTACAATATGCTCTATTTGAGGTGGTTCTTATTTCTCTTATGTTTCACATTTCCTTGTATATTTATTAAAATCAACATATGGCCTCAGCCACTCTCTTTCTTACCATAAAATACTTAGTGTATAATTAGTTGTTTTTAACACATGAGACATCATCTGTAAATCAAATTTTTACTATTCCCACCTCTCACAATCAATCTACACATAATAGGAGAACTTTATAAACGATCAATATTAAAAGATGAATGTTGGGGCCAGCCTGGTGGAACAGTGGTTAAGTTCGCACGTTCCACTTCTCAGCGGCCCCGGGTTGGCCGGTTCGGATCCCTTGTGCAGACATGGCACCGCTTGGCACACCATGCTGTGGTAGGCATCCCATGTATAAAGTAGAGGAAGATGGGCACGGATGTTAGCTCAGGGCCAGGCTTCCTCAGCAAAAAAGAGGTGGACTGGCAGTAGTTAGCTCAGGGCTAATCTTCCTCAAAAAAAAAAAAAAAAAGAAGATGAATGTTTATGGAAGGTCTGATATTACTCACATGATACTGCCTACCTCTGTTTTCTACTCTATCAGGAAAGTTTTAAGCATCAGCTACTATGATTTTACCTTCTAATCAAGGGCAGGATGTAGGGAATAGAAATAATGAAAGCCCACTAAGTGCTAGACAATAGGTAGGGGCTCTTCATAGGTCGTCTCATTTGGTTCTTACAAGCACCTCAGAAGTTAAATATGGTAACATTTTCCTCATTTTTCAGATGTGGATAGTATATTTACTACTTAAGCATGGAGATTAAATTGCTCTCCTTCAGTCCTCAAACTAGTAAGGAGAAACACTGAAATTCTATTTCTGGGCAGCATGTTTTCTGACAGATTTTGACCAAATGATAAGCACCCAGACGAGGGAAACAAAGACAGTGAGGAAAGTAAATGTGTTTTCAAGTAAACAAAGGACTTTTAGATTGGGAAGGAGAAGATGCATGAGAAAAATGATAGCTGTCCTCCTTCAGTGCTTTTATACACAAGCGAATTTAGTGAAACACATGCTTCTCCTGAGGACAGGACCACAGCCTCCACTGGGAGAGATTATGAAAAGAGTTTGGGCTCATTATAAAAAAGAACGTTCCAATAATCTAGCCATAGCATTCTCAACTCTTTTAGAAAGTAGGAGCCTCCCTATCGCCAGAAGTTTCAAACAGGCTGCTGACCATATGCCAGTCATGTTATTGGCCAGATTCCACCTTTCAGTGGGAGCTGAATCTAAGTAACCTCTAAGGTCTTCTTTCTACTTCCAGATGCCACAGTAAGAACAGGGCTGGCTTTAGAAATGATGCTAAATAAAATGAAGAGACAATTTCTCATCTTTTTATTTAGCTTCCATGATGACTTGCCTATTTATAAGAATTCATATGGAAATATGTACACAGCACTGAAGAGTTACTATGTTAATTATATGTTAATATATGGCACAGTTTAATCTTCTACAGGCAATCTAACTTAAAACCTAAAAGAGAAATAGTTTTCAACCTCCATGAAATGAAATCTATCTATCTATCTTATGATATTTTGGACGATGGCTTCTTATTTGCTTAATATACCAGAGCGGAGGCATACTGTTAATTCAAATCAAAGTGAGTTCCTGAGAAATCTAGTTCCTATTTACTATCTTCCATTTTCCATATGTGGATTGTGAGCTTCCTGAAGGAAGAGTCTATATGTTAGTTTTGCCTGACAGCTTGGCAGACAACACATAGAAAACACTCAATAAATCATTGATGAGTAAATTGAAAGCTGCTTAAAATTAACTAGCTTCCCTGAAGTCCACAAGGAACAAACCCTAACATTAGCTAACGCCAGCTTTATAGGTATTTTATACTATGGTTTTCACTCTGACTGTACACCAGGACACTTGATAGACGTTTGGGTAAACTACCAATGATGAAAAGGCCACACCCACATTTTGAAACAGAAGCTCCAATGGAGAGGTTAAGGCATCTATATTTTAAAATGTTTCATCAGTGATTCTTACAATCTGGAGATTTGAGAACCTCTTTTATTGACAGCCATCTGTTCGTTGAGAAGCAGCTAAACATACTCTATGAATACAGGAGTCTATCCCTTATTCCGCTATGTTAAGAAATGTATCTCCCTAATTGGGGGCAGATTCTGCCTTTCAATATCAACAATTATCTTTAGTATATACACCTACCAAAAATGGAGAAAAATTGCTTTTGTGTGTATCTGTGACAGTACAGAATAGTTCCATATTATAAATGATTCAGTCTAGTCTGGTAATAACATATAATTAAAATAGATGAGTTCACTTTAAGTTATTAGATCACACTGCTATTTTGTTAATTTGTAAATTATAAAGAGTGGAGAAAACAAATTTACAGGGGCTAAATTGAAAGCAATCCTATTTCTATCTCTGCTTCAATTGTGTGAGAATTTGATGGCAAAATCTGTGAACCCAAATGCATCCTCTTTTTCCTCCAACCCCCGATAAAATAGTGAAGAAAGAAAAACAGTTCCCAGATTAAGAGAGGCATATTTCCAATTTGCCAGTGGTGCCATTGCTGACGACTCTCTGATTTTCAAGGTCCTCTCCTGGTAAACTCCCCATGCCTTAATTTTATGGGACTTGACCTCTATGAGATTTGAATGTTCCTCCCTGCTTTTCTGAAGGTCTCTTTCTTTTCCAGTATGTACAGCAG
Organism: Equus asinus; assembly: GCF_041296235.1. Classification (NCBI taxonomy): domain Eukaryota; kingdom Metazoa; phylum Chordata; class Mammalia; order Perissodactyla; family Equidae; genus Equus; species Equus asinus. The sequence goes on from NC_091812.1 coordinate 43,470,914, forward strand.
CTACACAGGGATTTCTCCCTTTACATGAACATCTATTTGGATTTGCTGCTTGTCCCATTGTATATGTTCTACAGAACCAACTCAGTCTTGGTCAACTCAGTCTGTGTATCCCTACCACACCATGTCACTCTAAAATACTAGAAAAAAGCTAGATACCTACAAATTAAGTTTCATCAGTCCCATCCAAGAAAGGATCTCATTCCTTGCTGTGTTCCTAGTGCCTCAACTGGAGTCTGTCATCTAGTTGGCTAGTGTGAAATATTTGTTGAATAAATAGATAAATCGAGATGATAGTTTGGGTACAGTAAATACAGGGAACATATCATTTGTTCTGATTCATAAGTTTAGACTCAATGTTTTTTCCAGCCAAGTGATGTTATGCATGACTATGACAAAGGCAAGACTGATACCCTAAAAAGGATGACTGCTCACGACCGTCTCACTGGAGGAAGAATTGCCTGCAAAACTGTCTGCAACCTAAGAAGAACAAAGCGCACATTCAGCAACATAACGTTTAATACATTCAACTTTATCATCAAATCCATCCTCAAATTATAAGCAAGTCCATAGATGTCAAGTAAACTATTTTCATCCCCCAAAGTCGTGAATGCTCAGTTTCCCAACAAGTCCAGGACTTGTCTCCAAAATTATTTGTTACTAAAGCCTGAATCTGAGAAGTGCCATCCCTAATATAGTTCTTTTACTGGGTGATGTTTTTAATAATGAACAGTTAGGTATAAATTATTACTTTGAATGTCACAATTATATTTTTCTTCTCACAAGCTCTGCAAATCTTTGCATTATTTTTGAGCAGCTTTGTCCTTGTTCTACAGAGCCCATTACCTATATGCTATATTTATTTATTTATGTTCTTACTTACTTATTTATATATTCTCTGGACCTGTAACTACAACTTTTATCAAGTTTTCACCATTTTTAATTTTAAATTTTGCTCACTTGTGGCCTAAGAATTACCTTTACCCTTTTTTTCAAAAGAGCTTTTTTCTAAAACTGCAAAATACGTCATAACTTTAAATTTAAGTAGTATAAGTGAACACTGAGAATTTATAAAGGTCAGATATTTTTAAATGACACAGTTGTGAAACATTGCTTTTGTGGTCATATTTTTGCTTTACTTTTAAAACTGACACAAAACTCATTTTCAGGACGTATGATAATATAGTCATGGATATTTAACTTGAAACAGTATATATCTAGAATTTTCAAACTATTTTATAATAATCTGAAGTGAAATGCAATTGTCTAATTTATAAAATAGGAATCGTTGCATTATTCATGTTTTGTTCCTGCATTTACTCACCAGACGTTAAGTGAATTATCTGTGCCTTTCTGTCCTAAGCACTAGGAAAGCAAAGATGAATCAGATACTGGCTTGCTCACATTGAGCTTCTAATCTAGTAGGGAAGTCATATATATAAAACAATTCCTTCACTAATAGCTTGACGTAGAAAAAAACGTGTTCGTGACTCAGAGACACCAGAGAGGGCATCAGGGAGCATCTGAAGCTTTAATTGTGTCTTAAAGAGAAAGTAGGAGTTTGTAAGCCACAGGAGGAGAGCAGTTGCCCTGGAAGGAGAAATAGCTCATGTGAAGTCAAAGAGGAATGAACTATCACAGCATGTTTGGGACATTGGCAGGAGTTTGGTTTTTCTGAGGTGCAGTTTCATGGAAGCCAAGGAGTGGGAACAGGGTGTAGGAGATGTTAGTAAATGCCAGACCATGAAGGGATGGTCTCCCACTCCATGCCAAGGAATCTGTGCCTTTTATCTGAAGGCACTGGGAAATCACCTGGAATTCTCAAGTAAAGCTAGCTCACAGTAGACCTACCGTTTAGAAAACCACACTATTGGTAATATAAACAGCAGATTAGAGGAAAGTAAGACCAGATCTAGGTTTGAGGCTATTAAAATATCCTCATGAGACTGAATGGAATAGGAAGAAGAGAATGCAAATGATATATTTTTGAACCTAAAATTAGTAGAACTTGGAAAACCACTGGCTACATCAAGGTAAGGAAGTAAAGCTACAGGAATAGCTCTAAATTTTCTTACTTGGGGACAAGGAGAAGTACAAATCAATTAACTAAGGCAGGGACAAGGAGGAAATTTCTTAAGACAAATATAACAATCTGAGTTTCAGGTGCACAGGTTGAAGTGCATATGCAATATCCAGGTAGTATGATCTGCTCGGTTGTTTAGTGTGTTTAGGTTCATCACAGTAGAGAATTCTAGTTGCATACAGAGACTTAAAAGTCATTAGTTGATACACAGATTTTGACAAGGTAATAGAGGTAGAAAAAATAGGTGAGATGGAGGGTAAGACACTAGAAACTCAGAAACACCCACAAGTACAGACTAGGACATGTCATTACATTTTAAGAATGTAAAATTTTGGCTTTCTCCCTCTGACTTATTTCACTTAGCATAATACCCTCAAGGTCCATCACAAATACCATATGATCTCACTCATAAGTGGAAGATAAAAACAATGACAAACAAACACATAGCAGCAGAGATTGGATTGGTGGTTACCGTAGGCGAAGGAGGGAGGGGAGAGGACAAAAGGGGTGGTTAGGCTCGCATGTGTGGTGGTGGACTATAATTAGTTTTTGGGTGGTGAGCACGATGTAATCTACCCAGAATTCAAAATATATTACGATGTACATCTGAAAGCTATATAATGTTATAATCCAATGTTACTGCAATAAAAAAAAGAATGTAAAATTTTATCGGACTTCCATATTGTTCAGTTACAAGCAATATCGTAAACGTTCATTTTATGACTAAATAGTAACGGTATTCTAATAAAAATATTAGCTCAATCAAAATACTACTTGACATAGAATTATGTTTGTAGTAGTTTTAAAATACCATTTTAGAAATTGAACTTTTGATAAAGAGCAACCAACTTATCATTTGTATCTTGTTCTCTTTTGTTGTGTAATAATCTACACTTAAATTAATGACTGACAGTCACTTGAATCCACTGTAGGAGAGTGGGTACAAATTAAAAAATATTCCATAAATAGGAAAGATTAACAAAAAAAAGCTTGTAACTTCTTGGATAGAGGCAAAGAAAAGTCTCGTTTTAAAAACAAGAAAAAAATAATTTACCTATGTTGCTACAATCAACATTACATGAATCTCCACACATTTGGAATTGGTTTTTTGGAGAAGCTTTGTATTATTAACATTTTCCCCATTGGACTTGCGTATACACAACATAAATAGAGAATCAGAAGTTGTCAATTATTGCCTTAAATATAGCTCCAGGCTGTCAAGTCCCTGGTTCACAGGAGTAACAACCACAAAACCTATTTAATGGGAGCTTTCGCTGTTAAAGTCTTCTCAGGGAAACAATTGTGTTATCTTGTAATTTATCACAAACTCTATTTTTTGATATACTGCATCTGGTAGTGTAATACAAAACTAAAACCACTTGAACAGGAACAGAAATTGTGAATAGCTAAAATGCAACCCAATTCATTGCTGTTTTATCCACAAGTTATTTCATCTTTTAATTTCTAGAACTATGAATCTTTCTGGCATTGCCTGTTTCCCCATATTGGTTTAACAAACATGCCCTGAATTTTTGTCAATATAAGCTGTTTTGGAAGGACTAGGAAAGAGAAAATGTTCCTCTATTACCAGAAATAAGTAGAATATCAATAATAAAAAATTAAGCCACTATCTTGAGTAAATATAAAAATGAAACAGATGCTTATTAATTAAGTGTGGGCAGGTGATGACAAGGCACCACGGCACATTGTACCAGCTGCGAAGAATGGAGACAGCTTTTAACCTATCAGACCATTTATTTATTATGTAACAGACACTTCATGCACTAGAAAAGGTGTCAAAACAAAATGATGTTAAGAACTAAGATTTCAGTTTTCCAAACTTTGAGCACTACTTGGGTTTACCTGCTTTTCTAAGGGCTAATCTGACTTTCATGTTTACAAGTTTTATGGATGCTCCAGTTCATGATATTTTTCTTCCTAGAAACTGTATGACTAAACTATTATTTATGAAGTTCTGTTGCACACAACATGCCAAGAAAATAGACAGCACTGCTTTTAGTATGGAGCTTACTTTCAAGAGTCCGTAGTAAGAGCAAGTATTCAGAAGAAAGCAGAAGATGTAGACAGAGAAACCTATGAAAACACAGATCCACTGATCATCTGTTTATCCCCAATTTATATAAAACTAAATTTTTGAAAATGAAACATAAAATTTAGAAGGCTTCTTGTGAGACACTGTGATGACCAATCCATTCCATTCTCAATTTCCGCTTCTGCTCAGATTAGTGGCAATTGAATTTCTTCATTAGGTAATTTAATAATGGGCCATTAGGGCAGTTTAATCAATTCAATCTTTTTGTTTCCTCCTTCTCCCGCACTCTCACTTAGAACTGGACTCTATAATATTGTTGACACTTGATTCTTAGTTTCTTCGTTATTTTTTCAAGTTGTTAGAACTTTTCTATCTGATTTTATTCTTTGGACTACATGATTTTGTTTGGATTTAATTTTACAGCAGTCCACTGAGCTCTTGATCTCATACCTTTTGACTATTGTACTTATCTAAAGGAAAATAATAAAACATAATAAAAGTCCTTCAAAGACAATGAGCAACAACAAAAAATGCAAAAACGCAAATAGGATCTAAAGAGGAAAATATTTTCCATGTCAGTGATAAAAACTGCAAATAAAAATATAGACTATAAGTTATTTCTTCTAAATTAGAGAATATTAAAGATCAGAAATGTTAAGATAAATGTGGTACTTTTGTTTTGACCAGAACAAATAAGTAAAATTTCCCTGGAAAGCAATGTAACAATGAGTATCAAGAATCAACCTATCATTCAAATCTTCAGTCTAGTAAATGCAAACTAAAAGGAAGAATTACAAAAGGTGAAAAAGTTTGTCTATGCAAAAATTATAGCAAAAAATAAGGAACAGTATGAACTTCTAAAAGTTTAAATAAATTTCAAGTGAATTACCAATTCAGAGATCTTTATGTCAGCCATTAAAATATAATTGTGGGGGCTGGTCCGGTGGCATAGTGGTTAAGTCTGCTTTGGCAGCCTGGGGCTGGTGAGTTCAGATCCTGGACACGGACCTACACACTGCTCATCAAGCCATGTGTGGTGGTGTCCCACATACAAAATACAGGAAGATTGCCTCAGATGTTAGCTCAGTGACAATCTTCCTCAAGAAAAAAGAGGAAGATTGGCAATAGATGTTAGCTCAGGGCCAATCTTCCTCATTCACACACAAAAATATATATATAATTGTGGAAACTCTGGAGTACCCTTTATAACTTACATCACTAGAGATTTCTCAATTGCCATTTAAGAGAGTAATACCCATTGGTGAATCCCATCTATATGGGTTGTTTCCCAAAGCCACACAGAGGAAAGGAAAAAAAAAAGTTGCAGACCTCAGGAAAAAGTGAAAAGAGATGATATGAAAATATGGTTGAGGCATTTTAGTAGGTATCCAGAACATACGGAAACAAACTACTGATTACCCACAAGTTAATAATTAAGGTAGCATTTTGTAGACACTATAAAACCAGTTAGAAGAAAATAACCATACCTTCCAGCTCTTGGAGAATGGCAAGAAAATGCTAAGGAAGAACGCTTCTTGCATATTTCTCATCCATTTCAACTATCTGTGTGGCCTCAAGGGAGCTGTTCATGTAATGATAAGGTGATATTCGGAAATTCTCAATCTTAACATGTAACCTATCTATCTATCTATCTATCTATAGTTACATATATATCTATATATATATTTAAACTACTAACTCTCACTTCGAGCTGAGTGCTTGAACTGTTGTGATACATTTTTCCAGATTTATAAGTTCAGAGCTTATGCTATACAAAGCATATGATTCCATAAAACTGACCTATATACCCATAGCAAACAGAAAAATGAACAGAAGGGTATACATGGCAAAATTTAATGACATAATTTATTTGAAAGACACAGAATAGAATTTGGTAATTACTATATGAATACAATTATCTCCATATTTAGTATATCTAAAGGAAAGGGGAGAACAGTGAAAATGAAAAATGGAAACAGCCAATGCCTTGGGGTGAGTAATTTCTTTATTTCTTTTATTTTTATTATAATGCCATCTGTGGAAGAAATAGAAGTTCATGGGAACAGAAATAACAGCCTTTGATTAAGTGCCTGAAGAGTGCTTCAAAGGCAAAAACGGAAAGTTCCCAAACAAAGAAAAATAATGCATCTTCAAGGGCAAACGCATCTGAGGACGAATCTACAATGATGAAAAATTTCATGCATGACTTAGACTAAACTTGTCTTTCAAAGATGATTTTCTAAATTCAAAACATGCAGCTGGTCGTGTAGAGCTGACCTGGGACCTGCATTTCATGAGCAGAAAATTCTGGATGAAGCAGTGAAGTGCCACATAAGTAAATGTCACTCAATAAATGTGCTGAACGGGAAAACTCCATCAGCTCTTCTGTTGCCCCCTCTCTGCTGATAGAGAAGCTGCAGAACACAACCAAAGCAACTCGTTCAAGATGCAGCAGGCCACCTTCAGCGTCTACTATTGCATCTCAGGATGAGATTTAAGGAGCAGATATTGTAAGCAAGGCTAAGTATGATTTAGGGGGCAGTAACCAGTCGAATGACCTTTCCTACTCTGTCTCGTTGCCAGTATGTAATTTGTACCTGGCAGTATTCTCTTGGTGATAACTTCAAAGGTTTTGACAGCCCTGATACTCACTTAATATAGCCTCCAGCCATTGATCAAGTAGCCCTCATAGATTAATATAAGTGTGACTTGTTTGTGCAGGCAAAGGCAACAGTAGGCTGGAGAAAGGAGGTCATGAAAAACTGGAACGCATGGAAATTGATATCACAGTATCTCAATTTATCAGTTGGTAGCAGCTGAGCATAAATGTAAGGCCAAAGGTCTTATAAGGGAGTTTAGTGATGATGAAAAAAGGTTGTTAGACCAAAAGGACCAAATTTGTATGTTCTGTATGATCAGGTAACTATTTTGATGATATTAAAGATGAAATGTAAGTTGATCATGCTATTTATTTTTTATAGACAGTCCTTGATTCCACCAGGAGAGTTTTACTAATCCTCATAATAAAAATAACTTCATCTAGTTTAAACACCTCCAAAGGTTCAATCAAAAACAGTAATTAGACATACTATCACTCATTATTGATGAGAAATAAATATTTGTGGGGCAGGCCTCATGGTATAGTGGTTAAGCTCTTGTGCTGTGCTTTGGTGGCCTGGGGTTCACAGGTCTGGATCCTGGACACAGACCTACACAGTGCTCATCAAGCCATGCGGTGGTGGCATCCCACAAACAAAATAGAAGGAGATTGGCACAGATGTTAGCTCAGGGCCAAACTTCCTCACCAAAAAAATAAAAATAAAAAAGTATTTGTAACCCCTTAATCATTCTCTGGATATGTACTGTAATCCTTTCCCCATAATCTAGGTCACCATTGATATCCTCTGTTGAAAGCATTTTACAATCCTGTTGTTGTCAAGAGGCAGACAGTGTTTTCACAGCTGAACTTGCCAGTCCTATAAGGCTTCACCCACAGGATCAACAAGCCTACTTTTGTAACTTACTCTTCCTGTCCTTCGTGGCTTGAGTGATTGCACATCTGAGAACATTAAGGAATGCCAGCAGATATATATGGCAGAGCTATTTATCTCAGACAGCTCTCTCAGGAATGCAACGAAGTTACTACTAAAATTTTGCACAAAGTGTACGCTCAACCACTATTTTATAACAGTTACGCCTTATAATGTTGGTTTTTAAAAATCTATAAAATGGATAACAAAGAAAGACATGTTAAAGCTACATGAGCTTTCAAGTGATAATACACCTTTGGTACCATAGAGCGGTAAATTCTTTATATCATGAAAAATGCTACTGTACATTTTTTTAACAAAACAGATTTATTTTCACTTGGATTTTGGTATTGTATTCACTAGATGGCACTATCAAAGTGCTTCTAAATCCATAAGCTTTGCAACAATATGTTCTGGTATTAAAAAATAGCATTTAGGTTTCTATGTACTTCAAAAAATATATAACACTAAATTTGTCTCTTGAAAGTAGACCTTAAAAATGTCATTGAAACAACGAAGCTGTCCCAAATTAGCCTCTGGGACTGCAAATCCCGAGACTGAGTATGGTATTTTTTTAAAGAGTCACTCTTTCCCCCTTCAGCTTTTAAAGACAACCCTCTAAAGAATTTCCAATACGTCTTCCATGGGTAAAGCTATATGCGTACATCTTGTCCAATTAACACCACCATCAGAGAAGGTAGATTCAAAAAAGCATTGCTGATGCTGGTGGTTTCTCTCCTAACAGATTAAGGTAGCTCTGTGAGAGACAGGTGGGAATAGAGCCAAAGGGAGGCAGAAGTGATGCTTTAGACAATATTTAACATATTTTTGAGGCTTCGGTCAATTATTTTGTGATAAAACAGAGTTTAATGTCTCTCAACTTCAAATTTAGTCTCCACTGCTTACAAAAATTGAGCAGTATTTACAGTCTCTGAACTGCATTTCCTCTTGGGTAAAATGTGTATGATAAAAACTTTATCTTCAAGTGTTGTTGTGATGGTCAGATGAAATTTTATATAGAAAAACATACATATATGTAAATGACCCAAATCATATATTGTAAAAATAAATTGAAATTGTATGCATTCGTTCTAAGAGAATTGATTAAAGGTAGTTTGATTAAAGATGCTGAAACTAGAGATGTCAAGATAAGGATAGAGAAAGTAAATGAGCCCAACATGACAAAATAAATAGAGTTATGAACAAACTCCTCTGGGAGTGCTGAGGGCATAGGGATCGTTGTGGCCCAGAAGAACCAGAGAAGCCTTCAGAGAAGAAGTGAGCTTGAAAACAAGTGATGTCTGTCCTTTCTGGGCCTGGCTTTTAAGAAGCGTCTGTGCTTCCTGCGTGTTCTCTTTCCCTGTCCGCAGATTGGATGGGGAGGACTTTGAAGTCCTAAAGGATGGCAGAACCGAGAGCAGAGAATCTGGGGTCACCTATCTGAGGAAAGCCACCTGCTAAAAAGATTGTTGAGAGAGCAAGATAAGATCTTTCATGATGTTAAAGCCACTAAAGCATTGAAATTTATTTGCTAAATCAGTTTGTATCTCTCTGCTATTCATAGGGTTTTCGTGGCCAATTTTTTTGAAAGTGAGTGGCCAGGTCCTTCTTCCTAGTCTGTCTTAGTCTGGCAGCTCTGCCCGAACCTGTTCACCATGGGTGACCCCGCTAGCGTTTGAAATACTGGTGGCATAGCTTTATCAGCACAGCAACACACAGCCACCACAGGACCGGTGGTGTGCTTCCCAGACTAGAAACAAACCCAGGCAGTGGAGACGAGAGTGCCAAATCTTAATCAACAGACCACCATCACATTTGAGACTTTATAGTATATACCTAAGTAAGTTTTGCTTTGAAATAATGAGTCCTGGAGCAAAATGTCCAAACAGTTTACTGTTACCAAAAGACAGGTAAAACTCTGATGTCTTAATGCATAACTTCTCCTTCCATAATTACCCTTAAATCATCCCTTTTATTTTAATTTTTATTGTACTTGGAATCCTTATTGAGATTATACAGCCTTCACAGCATGTCTTCATTCCCTGTCTTGGTGTTTACATTTGCAGCATAATGCTGGGAAAAAACTTCTGTCTGTCTGGCTGGCTGGCTCCCTATTTCCTTACATCAACCACCCAGTTATCCACCACTACCTGGAAAAGTACGTCCTCATCATATCTGTCAATTAGCCTTGCATGTGTGTAAAAGGGATACATTTTACAAGTGTATCCTTATGTTTTTGATTTGAAGGCGTTTTAGTAGCATACTTTTCTTTGATTTCTATTTTAACATATGTAATTTTTATATTTAAGTGTGCAAATTATATTGCTAAAGGCTAGAAGAATATGGGAAGTCTCATCTACAGATAGCAATGACATCCGGCAATTTCTTTCATTTACTATTAATTCTTATTGGAAAAGTTGCTTCCATTTAGGGAAATTGGCTGTAGGCATGGCTTTCCATTAACACAGCGATTACCTAACACAAGGCCTTCCTATATAAAATCCTTCAAGCCTGCTGCAACAAAGCAGCTTTAATAAAGAATCACAGGGGCTGGCCCCGTGGCCAAGTGGTTAAGTTTGCGTGCTCCGCTGTAGGCGGCCCAGTGTTTCTCTGGTTCGAATCCTGGGCGCGAACATGGCACTGCTTATCAAAACCACGCTGAGGTAGCGTCCCACATACCACAACTAGAAGGACCCACAACGAAGAATATACAACTATGTACTGGGGGCTTTGGGGAGAAAAAAGGAAATAAAATAAAATCTTTAAAAAAAAAATAAAGGATCACAAACCGATAGAGCTGCTGGAATGCAATATTTCTGCACCAAGATTTCCTTTATTATCCTTTTCTCATTTGTCTCTTTGCCAACATATAGCTATGACATTAAACCGAGTCTTGTACTGCTGGGACAAACTGGTATGGATATTCTTACATTGCACATGAAAGGTCCCTGATTAGATGTGTTTCTCTAAGAGGATTCCCATCTTAGTTCTTTAACCCCAGGAATGTCTGTAGGAGTTCAAGCTTTGGGTCACTCTGGGGAAATACTCAAGTGCTAGATGAGATATTTTGGGCAGACGGGGGAATCTGATATTGCACAATGCGGGTAGGAGCTGATTCCACCCTCTAAACTTAAATCACGTCCTGTTCTTGCCCTCAGTGTTTTCTTGCCTTCAAGCATAACAATCTTGTCTTCCTCAAAATTCTAATGTAGATCCACAGTAAAAGGTTTAGATGGAAACAGTGCATGCATTGAAAATGAAAATTACTTTCTAAAACATCCCCCCATGCATGAAATTTTTATACTTTAACCTCACCGTTTTTTTTAGAAATTTTAATCAGATATGTGTCAATGTCACAAAACTACATAAAAATGTAATTTTGTATTCATTAAAGCAGAGAATTAATCCTATGAAAAAATGGAACAAATGAGATTTCTAAAAACCTCTACAATATAGATCTATTAAAATGTCTTAAGTATATATGTATGAGATTCATGATAGAAGGCCTATGTTTTAGAGATGGTATTTAGGAAGTTGGATAGAAGGAGAAGGAAGTAACATTAATTGAACATCTACAACATAATCATAGCAGCATCATCTATACACATGTCCTCTCATTCAATCCTCACTATAACTTGAAGATAGTCATTATTATCATCAAAAATCACAAAACAGATGATGAAATAAAGCACTACAAATGAGAGTAAGAAAAAGAAACCTACAGAATCAAACCTACCCAGATTGAAGATAGGACGAAGGAACAAGAGACTATAAAAGTTGACAAGGTGGATTTGAAAAAAAAAAACAGCCAACAAAACTAGTAACGAAAAAATAATTAAATGACAGAATTCAATGGACAAGTTAAATGTTTAGCACATTAGACATTTCACAGAAAAAGAAACAGGGACAGGCATGAAGATATGAAAAGATATTAGATATCAGGGAAACGTAAACTCAACCCAATGAGACACATTTTAAAATCCACCAGACTGGCATAATTTTGCAAAGCCTGACAACATTAAGTCAAGAACACAGAACAATAAGTGACTCATATAGTGTGGGTGAGAATGAAAACTGGAATACCAGCTTTAGAAAATAACTTGATATTATGTAGCTCTTTATGACATGCACACATACTCTTACCCAGGAATTATAAACCGACATATAAACCCCAGGGAGGTTTTGCATATAGACATCAAGAAACATATTATGAGAGGTCAGAGTAGCCTTGTTTGTAGTAAATACTGGAAACAATCCAATTGTCCATCAGTATTAGAATATGTAATTAAATTAAGGTATATATGTTTAAAAAGGCATATATCAACATGCATGAATTTAAAAAGCATCATTTGAAGTAAAAAGAGAAAATTGAAGGAAAAATACATATAATATGGTCCTATTTATATGAGATTCAAAAACATGATAGAAGTTAAAGATGATGCTAATCATCTGCAATGCACAGGACAGCCCCCACCCAAAGAAGCTTCCAGCCCAAATGTCAATAGTACTAAGACTGAGCAACCTTCTCTAAACAAAAGTGAAAGCATAATTAATACAAATTTCAGGATTTTTTTTTTTTATTTTGCTGAGGAAGATTAGCTGTGAGCTACCATCTGTTACCAATCCTCCTCTGTTTTTTGCTTGAGGAAGATTCATCCTGAGCTAACATCTACACCCATCTTCCTCCACTTTATTTGTGGGTTGCCACCACAGCATGGCTGACACGTAGTGTAGGTCTGTGCCCAGGATCCAAACCCATGAACCCTGGCCACCAAAGCAGAGTGCACCCAACTTAACTATAATGCCACAGGGTTGACCCCAAGAAAAATTTTAAAAAAAGGATCAGCATTACAAATTTTTTCCTTTTTAATTTTTTTTTTCACTAATAGTGCCTTCATTTATAATTTTGGTATCAATTTCATCACGGATTTCTTTTCATCAATTTTGATTATTTTATAACATTGCAGTAAAATATTATTAATCCCAATTATTAACTTTTTTGGAGCCTCCCTAAATTTTGGGCCTGCAAAGTGTGCCTCACTTGCTTCCTAGTCCTGGGGTGGCCTGCAGGTAGAAGGAAAGGCATATAGAGCTTCAAAAATATTTCAAGAATTTCAAGAATATCAAAATATTGATATTTTATTTCTTAAGCTGAATCATAGTAATAGAGGAGTCTGTTTTATTATTTTCCTTTGAACTGTACATATACTCACATACAGTCTTTTTATGCAAAATTGAAATCAAAAGAAATTTAAAAATCAATTATTTATGGTTAACATGCTATAAATGTAAATCTTTATTATCTATATACTTATTATTGGAAAAATGCTGTTTATTATGTATACACTAACTAGTATAAACTATTATTTAAGATATCGACTATATGTTTATTTGGGTCAATATTAAGAGGACATTAACATAAAAGGATATAATGATCTTTCTCCTTTGAATGCACGACTGTTATTAATGTTTATAACATTTATCAAATACTCAACTTCTGCACACAATACAGCTGCCTTGAATTTTTCTGATGGAGTTAGAAATATAAGGGATAAATTTACTCCCACTATGGCTTATTAATTCCTAAATGCTACAAAGCAGTGACTTGACATGCAAATGTAACATTTCTATCTCTTTCTCTATTTCATTATCTAAATTCTCCAAGCGCTTTGTTCATTAGAGGGATGGAAGTCTTTCATTCATTCAATTTCTGGCTTCCATGGGGATGTTCATTCTGGCAAGCACTTTCTGTTCTTTCCCCCACTAGGTGAAAAATGAAAAATCAAAGACATTCATTATATGGTTATTTCTTCTTTATTGTTAATAGCCATGCAATTGTAATCTTACAATTAGGAAAATAACTATTACGGCAGAGCACAGCCTTTTTCTTTTTCATTTATTTGACTGTCTTGTTCCTTATTTCTATTAAGTGCTCAAGTGGCATTTTGAAAGAGTTTTCATTACTGAAAGTGGCTTTCCACCCAATTTTTCTTCGCTTTAGCCCAAATGTCAATACAAATTGTATTTGCTTTTGAAAAAAATTTAAACAGTTTGGATTTAAGTTATATTCTGCTATTGGCATGTCTGGTGTTGGCATTGTGTTTCATTGTTCCATTCCAGGTCAACATATACATGTGTACACACACGCATTCACGGACACGCACACACGACATCACGCACACACACTCCAGAAAGGTAAGCTTCTCAGACCTGAAAGCAAATTAGAAACTCAACTCAGCCTCAGCCTCCAAACCTCAAAGCAGGTTAGTGAGTGTTGTGTGAGTGTCCCACAGCTGAGGACCTGGAACAGGGGTGTAAGTCAAAGGCATGTATACTTCTGTTAACATTTTTCCAGCACAGCAGACATTGCAAACTGATCACAGCAGTCTTTCCAGTTAGCCATGAAAATGTGTCAAAATACTTCTCAAAAAAGCACATCAGGAGGCCTCCATCAATTGATCTGATCTGATGCTTGATAGGAATCTAATTTCCTTCTCTGACCAATGAGAATAACGGCAACTTCATTGGACTAAATATCCTAAGGCGACCTGTCGGATCAAATCTCCATAGTAATCATAATGTAAGAAATCAAGCCACATATATATATAATCATGATCTATTATGTGTCCAGGGAGTGGCGGTTAGCCAACATGGATCTTCATTTAGGAAGAGGACACAAGGGAAATATTGATGGCAGAAAAATGCTATGACTAAGAATGTGGTGCAGCTTGAAGAGCTTCCAAGATTCTTCATTGGCCCTTGGAAACTTTTCTAGCAGAGATGGTTCCTCAGCAGTAGCCAAATGGTTTGAAAAGCCAACCGTTTGCATGGATGCTCATGTTTGTAAGGTTTATTACAGGACCACGTCAAGACCCATAAACTTTGTGGGTTTTTATTTGGTTACTTGCATTTTTTCTTTTTGAGGAAGATTAGTCCTGAGCTAACATCTGCACCAATCCTCCTCTTTTTGCTGAAGAAGGTTGGCCCTGAATTAACATCCATGTTCATCTTTCTCTATTTTATATGTGGGATGCTGCCACAGCATGGCTTGATAAGCGGTGAGTAGGTCTGCACCTGGGATCTGAACTGGCAAACCCCAGGCAGCCAAAGCAGAGCGCTTGAACTTAACGGCTGCATCATTGGGCTAGCCCTGGTTACTTGTATGCTTTTAATGTAACATATATTTAGTGATTGAGGTGTTACAGTTATTAAGGAGCTTCTATTGTGGACAGGAATAATTTTGTTGCTTGTTTGTTTCATTAGACAAGAAGGAAAACAGAGAACTGGTTCTCTGAACGTAGCCTCTGAATACTTCTGGATGCTCTTTTACAAATAAACCTCTGTAAAAGCAGATTTTTAAAAATATTAACAATGTAATAGATATTTAAAACAAGCCAACAAACAAATAAACAAAAAACTCAAACAGTAAGCTATGTCTTGTCTGTACCTCTGTATCTTACCTATGACTACTGTTCTCTCAATCTTCACGCCTCAAGAAATTTGAAAGAAATGGCTGTTACCTGTATTTTTAAAATTTTGGTCGCACAATAAAAGATTTTAAAATGTGTACATGTCTTTAGGGAGTTGTTTAATTTTTCACTTTTAAACTTCAAGCTTTTATTTTTTTAATTAGGCAATGAATTTGATAAACCTTAGTCAATATAAATGTCATGTTCTAAGGGCTTTCACAAGCATGATAATCCCTCTCCTTTCACTTCTAGAGATAACAGTTTATACAGCCTTGGATTGAAGTGAACTACTAGAAACACACCAGATTATTTAGTCTGAATCCATTCACAAAATAATTAGAGTTTAATCTATGTATATATACGCAGGAGTGTCTGGAATGATGGTCATCAAATGTGCAGGTTATCTATAGACACAGGTTGTTGGAGATTTATAACATTTTTCTTGGTTCTTTTCTATGTTGCTTGAATTGTTTATAATAGTCATATATTCATCCTGAAAACAGCAAGATTATTACTACAAATCAAAGTAAAATATGTTAATAGACAAGTCTGGATTTAAACAGTACAGTAAGAATACCGCATTTGACATAGCTAACTATATACAGGGAAAATATTAAAAGCAAAACAAAAAAATCACTGCTGCACTTTATTTTCCCACTAACCTTGTGCTAAATAATAAAATGGGCTGCCACAGGGAGGATTAAAGCCCGATTTAAAAGCTGTAGCAGAAGCTGCACTGCTTCATCAAAGATCTTTCCGAATAATCATATATTAGAAAGGGATGAAGGAGGGCTGATAGGCATCTTCATTTATCTCTCAGGTGAAAAAAAATGGACCAAGGTGTAAGAAAACCTGATCTGTGCTGTCCAAGTGAATTCTCCAATAAATAAAACTCTCAATCTTGTGTAAAGATTTATAGTTCAGGCAATTTAAGAAGAAAAGCTATTTCAAATCGTCTATCCCCAATTTTGCAGCGTATTTTCTAAGCATTCACATTAGGAGTTCTTGTATGTACATATTTCCCTGTGCCTGTTCTTGCAAGAATGTTCCTTAGACCTCAGTCTGTTTGAAGACACTTCCCAGCCTCAGATTTGGGAGCTAATTGGTATTTATGCTGAAATCACTGGCATTAATTGGGTTTACCCCCTTCTGATTTCTGCGCCGGCAAAGGAATATAATTTACATTCTAGGTGGAATGAGAGCTATATTTATCTAGAGTTAACTCCTTCAGGGTAAAAAGTTGGGGGGGAAGGTCTCTGTAAACTGTATGGCAAGCTTCTAGTAAAGATTTCCCTGAATCAATTCTGGATTTCTTATTAATCAGATACATTTTTTTAAAACTTTAATTTAAAAAAAATATTAATCTTCTAGCTTTCTCATATAAAAAAATCACAAACAATTCCAAATCTTTATCTAGTAGTAATCTAATGTCTTGACCACATTGTTTAGAGAAGAGCTTTTGATTAATTGAATTTTTAAAAATTATATACTTCACGGGGCTGGCCCAGTGGTGCAGTGGTTAAGTTTGCATGCTCCACTTCACCAGCCTGGGGTTCACCGGTTTGGATCCTGGGTGCGGACATGCCCACCACTTGGCAAGCCATGCTGTGGCAGGCACCCCACATATAAAGTAGAGGAAGATGGGCACAGATGTTAGCTCAGGGCCAATCTTCCTCAGCAAAAAGAAGAGGATTGACGGTGGATGTTAGCTCAAGGCTAATCTTCCTAAAAAAAAATTACACTTCACTTCCCTTATTTTACCCTGGTGTGATTAATACTTATCAGCCACAAATGAGTGACAAAATGGTGAACAAAACTGGAACGTCCTATATCTTAAAAAAAAAAATGAGTTATGTGAATGTGGTAAAGAGCAATATCTTAATATACAATCCGGAAAGAACTGTTAGCTGTTAGCTAAGCAGGCGCTGCATTTAGGAATCTACACAGGGAGATCTTACTTTTATTTCTTTTATAGTTGATTGGATCTGCACGAGAAGGACTAAAGTATACGTTATTATAAAGATCTTAATGGGAAACAGGAGTAATAATATCGTGGGAGTGCTCCTTGCTAAGTTGCTAGTAGCTCTCTAAGAGATATAAACTCTTCTAGAAACCTTTACAAACACCATCCTGTTTTCCTATTTCTTGCCTTTTGCCGCTCCACCTGCCCTCCAAATTGAATTTCTCTTTCACTGTGATTTCACAGTGTCTTGAAGAACACTCTTAAGATTCTGTAATTCTTTTCATATATATACCTCCTATACTAGATTCTAAGCTCCTTGAGAGGAGAAACTGTGTCTATCACTCTGAACCCTTTATTTTAGCATAAGGGATACCACATGGCAAGCACTGAATGAATGTTTCTAGAATAACAACATATGAATAAATTAATGAATGAACAGCATAACCATTTAATTAATCAAGTATATTTGATTGACCACTCGAATACTACTTCAATGACTTCTTGGTAGCCAGGTTCAGCTCATCAATCAAAATGCATCCTTTACCAGTAGCAAGGCAGCCGTTGGTAATGGCCTAGTACTTTAGAATAAGATTGGCTCAAGGCAGAACATTATAAGGCTTGAAGACCATATTTTAATAGCCCAGAGGTTCATTTTTCCATTTTCTCAACTATGTCACTATTCCAGATCAGATGAGATCTTCACTGCTTATAAACTTCTGCATTTAAAATGAGACTCCAACAGTAAATGTAAGAATTGCGACACTTTCATTACCCTGGAATTTGAAACACAAACCAATCTATTCTCTAAAACCACAATGTTGAAACAAAAAGTCTTCCAAAAGATATTCGAAAAGATCTTTCTTAAAAGAATAAAAATAAGCCTAAAAAAAGACAAAAATATACAAAAGCAATATTTTTCAATTTCAAAGGAGGAGAACAAAATATTCATGTTCAACATTAATTTCTAAATATTTACTAAAGTTAAGTCTGATTTTCATTTTAGAAGGAGTGCCGACAGTCTCCAAACTATTCATCTTCTAATTTCTTCTTTTCCCCTGGACAAACCGTTTAGCAGACATGTCTTTATTCTAAATAGGACAATTTGATTCCATCTGCTCAGTTCCAGAGCATTCATGAGCTAATTAACATTGTTTGGATTTTCCATGTCTTGGGTTTCTTCTGCTCCATTTAGACACCTTAGTTTAGACACTACAAAGTTATTACAAATTCACTCCAAATTATATTGGCAATAATTCACTTTAAAATTCTACATTTGAATCTTCTAGTAGCATTTTTGTTTTTCTTAAGCTTTGATGGACCCGTGTGGTGAAACTATGCGTTACAATGAGGCAGCTTTGGCTAACTGGGTTACACCTATTCAGACACTCCAGGTCTCCACCCAGAACTCACAGAAACAAAAATTGGGCTTTTTCAATAAAATTATTGGATGACTACAACTGAAAACATACTGAAATTGAAAATAAGGCAAAACTTTTTAAGGGTTTGAACTCAACATACTAGATTAATATAAAAAGCCTTCAAGTTATTTATGAAGTATCAAAAATGATTCCCACAATTATGAAAACATATCATATAGAACAGAATGATTCCCAGCAGTTTTTAATGAATTATCAGTAAAAATATGTGATGATAACTGCAGGACATTTCATCTTTATTTGATCGACATTTCTTCTTTAATCTCTATTTAAATAGAAATGCTGTTTTTTACATACTAGAATGTTTACCTTTCATATTCATAATAAAATGTTTTACTTGACCAAACTATGAACAACTAATATTTTTTTTGAAGTTTGAACAAATAATGTAATACTTTCATACACTCTCCATACTTAGAATTATAAATTCTAGGCTGCCACAGGGTCTGGCATTGAAAAATCACATGAACAAATTTCCACACCGATAGGCATGACACACTGCCTGTGTTCTCTAGTTACGCTTTACCGCATCATCCCTTTGTTCTTATACCCATTATTACTAATTTTGCCCCTTAGACTCTGAAAATATTGGCATTTGGGTATCTTGGTCTAGATCCTGAAATTTTCACTTTTCTTATTCTTTGAAAGAAAGCACACACTTCTAGACATGAGAGAAACTTTACAGATCTTGCCATCTGGGTAATTTAAAGCCACAGGCCAAACAAATTGAATACTACCAACAATGCTTATGAAAACACTTGGAATTATATAATACATTTCTCTCCACTTACTATAAAATTCCCTTCCATTTGTGTGCTGTAATTTTAAAAGCTGAAGAAAGTAGAAATAAACCAAAATGGAAACAAAAATGTTCATACACACTAAACATTTGATTTTACAAAACCTGCATCTATCCTTATTGACTTGTATTTATCTTACACAGTATCTCAATTTAAAGAAAAAAGACTACTGTGGCATTAACAACCATTCATTTAAATATTGACTTTATAATTTCTTTCGTTTATAAGTGTACTGAATAATAAATTGCAATACAACATTACAGCATACTACCATATTCCAAGTAAAAAAAATGATAGTAAATTACTAACATTTATTGAATACTTACTGCGTGCCAGGCACAATTATTAATTTTTAATATGTTAATAACTGAAGCCCTCACTGCAGCCCTAGGAACTATGTACTCAAATATACCTATTTTATAGATTCAGAAACTGAGAGCCAAATACTTTAAGTCATTCACCTAAGTTTACATAAGTAGTAGCTGGTGGAGACATAAGAGTGTTCAGACAATGTGGCTCTAGAATTCACTTCTTATTCATTGTGCTATAGTGTCAAAACATAAACCCTGACATTTTGACCAAATGGTTAATAAATCACAAGTTGTCATTACTGACCTGAAATGTTAACGGCCGATTATCCTACAATAATTATTTTTAAATTTATAGTAAGAAGACACATCTTGCATCTACCTTAGACATATAAAATATTCTAGAACTTCATGGAAAAATAATGGTATATAGTAAAGGAATATATATGTGTGTGTATGTATGTATAATATATACACTTTTATTTTATATTATTATAAAATATATTGTATACCTTACTACATATTATACAATTACATGTTACACACATATGATTATATTTACATGTATGTGTGAATACACACATATATAGTTATACATGTGTTTGCATATGCACATATTAATTTATCATTTGATACCTTGAGTTTCCTTTTTGTTGAATATAAACGTAATAAATGCACATTTAGATTTACATAATTTTGAAGTATGATACCCAGGCATTGGTGAGCACTCAGAAAAGAAAGGATAAGGTTCAAGAGCACAAGGAAGCAGTGGACTAAATAAACAAATAAATAAACAAGCAAATAAATTTCTTGAAGCATATTAAGAAAGCAAAAAACGAGCAAACAGAAGGGCACTCTGAAGAGCAGGAAGAGTGCCAAAAGTAAGAAGAGTTTTCATTCGCTGTTGAGATGCTGTTTTCTTCTCCATGTTGATTCAAAAAGATGTGCAAGCCTATGTAATTACAGACTCCAAACTCACCAGGAAAAGAAGTTGGTAAATATGTCCCAATCAGTGCCTTCCTTTGTGGAACACAGACATCTCAGACTCTGAAGAGTATTCTTTTCCTTTGTTTTTTTCCCATTCATTAGCGAGCAGAAATAAATCATAAAATTTGGGAACTGAAAGAGAGGTTGACACACCCCTAAATATATATATATATTTACACACCATACACATATGACTCCAGAGTCCAATTGTTATGCAATGTGACTGTGAATTGTGAATCCCTGGAGGGATTCAGTCTCACTTTTTCATTCTATTATCGGCTCCTAGCAGTTTGATTGTCTTATGTTTATGTTTGATACTGACTACATCATTTCTTTTTTTGAGGTACCATTGGTTTATAACATTATATAAATTTTAGGTGTACATTATTTTTTTATTTCTTTGTAGACTACATCATGTTCACCAACCAAAGACTAATTACCATCCATCATGGCACACCTGTGCCCTTTTACTCCTTTCACACTCCCCCCTCCCCCTCTGGTAACCATCAATCTAATCTCTATATCTATGTATTCATCTGCTGTTGTTATTGTTTTTACTGATTTTATCTTCCACGTATGAGTGAAATCATATGATATTTGCCTTTCTCCATCTGATTTATTTTGCTTAGCATAATGCTCTCAAGGTCCATCTTTGTTGTTGTAAATGGCAAGATTTCATCTTTTTATGGCTGAGTAGTATTCCATTTTATATACATACTACATCTTCTTTATCCATTCATCCATTGATGGGCACCGATACTGACTACATCTTGTTGAAATAAAATTAACAAATGGGGTAACTTCCAAAAGGTCACTTGACTCAAAATTTGTAATAACTCAAACCTCACATTCTGCTTGTTTTTTTTTATGTGAACTAATTTAAAAAATGCATGACATAAGATTTATTGAGATTGTATTGAAAGTCTTATTTAAGTTCAGTCTTTTTTATTTATTTTTTTGCTGGGAAAGATTTACTCTGAGCTAACATCTGTTGCCAATCTTCCTCTCTCTTTTTTTCACCCCAAAGCTCCTGTACATAGCTGTATATTTTAGTTGTTAGTCTCTCTAGCTCTTGAATGTGAGCCACTGCCACAGCATAGCTACTGACACACGAGTGGATGATTTTGCACTCGGGAAGCAAACCTGGGCTGCCAAAGTGGAGTGTGTCAAACTTTTAACCACTAGGCCATCAGGGCTGGCTCTAAGTTTATTCTCAGTGCAGGAAAATTTTCAACAAAAGTGTTTCTCTAAAGATGATTTTTCTGTATATAGTCAGATCGTTTCTATGTAAGCTTTAATTCATTTAAATTTGAGAGACTTTGGGGACTCAGACATCCATGATAAAGATAACATTTAAAACTTTATCACTTTAATAATATAGCTTATTGAAAATTTTAATAATAATTTTTCCTTCTAAGAGAGTTGATAGCAAGATTTGAGACTTCTAAATATACCACTTTAAAAGCAGTCTTAGCCATGCCAACATTCTATCTTGATTTGTATTTGCTTCTCCTCTTTGTCTTTTAGCCTCCATTACTTCTATTTCTCGTGCTCAAGTGGAATAGTTTATCTATACCCATTAAACCCATACTAATACTATATACACGGTCCATGAATAAACATACCACAAACATGCAAAGAAGAGAAAGGAATTGTTCCATATGCTCAATATCAGTTTTATATTGTGGAAAGAATATTAAGACTAGAAATCTATAAAACATGGATTCTAGAATTATCCTTTCTCCTAGGGGATTTTTTTTAAGCTCCTGGTTTTCATTTTCAGTGTCAATAAAAATGAGTACATTGAACACAAGTTTTAAAGGTTCTCTATGCTTCTGAAATAGTAATACAAAATTTATTATTCATCCACTATTCCTTAGAGTCCTTGGGCCCATAGGTATATACTTATTTTTATGAATACATTATGAGTAATACCACATACAATTTCTTTATATTAGAGTTAAGCGATTGCTCCTTTCTGGTGTGTATAAATAGATGTATTTTTAAGAAGCATTAAGTACATCTATAATCCATTTTAACAGATTTTTTTCTAATCTTTATAAAGTAATATATAGCAACTAAGTTATCAGACCAGTATTCATGGCTACCGTACAGTTATTTTTCTGTATCTCATTTCCCACCTGGTATATTAGTATAATGCAAATTATTTTGAAAGCAAATATTGAGCAGTAAGACCATAAATACTTTGTATTATCTTGATATATAAATGTTCCCTTTATAAGTATTAAGCTTGGAAAAATTTTACAATAAACACAATTAGAGAGGCTAACAACAATGTTCTCCAACAGACCAAATTTATTACTTGTAACAGAGACAGAAAATTGTGAGAAAAAAAATGCCTACTAACCTTTGAGGTCATAAAAGTGTGAATTATCCATTATCACAATGCATGAAACTACAGCTTGTAAAATTGTCTACTTTTCATTTATAACTAGATTTGGATGCTTTGAGAGTTAAACAGATGAGAAAATATTTGTATAAAATTATTTTTAACTTAGACTTTTTCCTCTCATCTGTGGCAACTATTTCTCCTGTGAAAAGTTCATATATCACACATGAAAATTTTTATAGAAAGGTATTTACTACATTTGTTTTGTTGTATTTTTGTGTTTTTTTACTTGTGAAATACAGTAATCCTAAATCTGTGTGAAACAGAACACTAAAGAAATTTCCCACTGTCTGTCAAACAAAAACAAACCAAATGAGATTTTTGGTCAACTTTCCCTAAGTTTTCTTAGCATTCTGCATCTTTGTTATCAGTCTTTCTTTTCAGTTTCAATAAAGTTGGCTGTTAAGCCATTTTAATGTACTGAATGATACCAATGGGCATTTGAAAACATCTACAATTTAGGACATATTTTTCCTATTCATTATGACATATCCACCTTACCAAAACTGTATTAATATTGTTAATTTATTTTGTAGTAACCCGAGGCATAGAAACAACAAGTGATTTTCTTAAAGGGCTCACAGAAGCACAGACAGATATCGGTTCAAAAAACCAAAGTGAAATGACTTGATTCAGTTCCTAACAGGTTACATCTGTAATACACAAAATAGTTGGTAATTCTGCGTTCTGACATGACAATAAAGCAGTTTAGAAAAGAAAAAGAGACAAAAAAAAGAAGGGCACTTAGTCCCATTAGATTCCTATTCACCAAAGCTTTGTCAAATCTCAAGGACAGATGAAAACGTGTTCTTTGTATGGTTGTGTTTGGTCACGCAGTGGGGCTGTGGGGGATGGAGGATGGCAGAAAGGAAGTGTCAGGGTTTATGTCAGGCCAGAGGCAAAGAAGTAAAAGCCTGAGGATGGACAGTAAAGAAAAGCAATAATTGTAGGGAAAAGAAAGAGGCTCATTATTTTTAAGCTTTTTCACTCCTTTTCATTATCTCTGCTCTATTCAATTATTTTTTGTTTTGTTTTTGTTTCCTTCTTTTCCTCATGCATTTTCCTAATGTGGCTTCTCCCTTCCTAGCCTCTCTATTTCTTCTCTTTTTACCCCTCTTTCATTATTTCCCATTTCCCTTGCTCTTTATAGGCCCATATTCTGTCACTAAGCTAATACTAGACTGAAAATTATAACCACCTGGTGTTCTTAAATTGTAAGTCTTGTCTATTATAGTAATTAACTCACTTTGTTCCATTAAAACCCACAGTAAAAAATTTAGGTAATATAAGCAAAAGTAAATCGGAATTTATTTGCAATAACCATCAGCTCCTATAAAGAAAAATGTTCTTACAAATCCTGGAAAGATCCATAAGTAAAAAATAAACAACTTAATCTACCCACCCTATCTTAATCATAGTAAATACATAGTGATTTAGGCTTTACAATGGCTTTGTACAGACCAGAAACTTCTTACTGCAGAGCCCTATTAGCATATGGCTAACATTATTAGGTTGATGTGAATGTTATTATAGGTTAAATCATATTTTCTGAAGCAGAGCAACAATAAATGGCAAAATTTTCAGATAAAGGTAAGTCTATAAAGTTGCTTCCAGTTGTCTCTTGGGAATAACAATACTAATAAAAATACTAACAAGAATCATCTCAGAACCTATCCTATTTGTTGAATGATTACATCACACCAAGCACGCTCTGCATTATCTCATTTACAACATTACTATGAGGTAGATATTACAGACAGATAAACAGATTGTTCAAATAGAGAGTTTACACAACATGCACAAAGTTACATGGATTATGAGAGTTAGAGGACAGATTCTTACCTATGTCTGATTAATTCCAAAACTTTCCATGTCTATTTGTAAATAAGAGACAGTATCAGATTTTAAAATTCTATAAAGCAGTATTAGTTTAGATTATCATCTGATCTTCTCTACTTCAACATTTATCAAATAATCAACATTCTGTCATGGCTCTTCATTTGTGATATCTTAAAATCTGAAGCCATTTAACCATTTCTTCCACACAATGTTGATAGTTCCTTTTCAGAAAAAATAATGTAACTCTATTCCATAGCAAGAATCTGTAAAACCAAGTAACAAAAATTTTAACCTCAAATTTGCATTTTTATTTTCAAAACAGATGAATTGAGTCTTGTATAATTGAATTTTAATAGTGTGTAATGAATAGGCATTTTGAAAAACTTCTTTTATAAAAAAAGAATAATATTTTCATTTTATAGTTGCTATAATCATACATTTTAAGTATATTGATAAAGCAAAACAAGCTACTTTGTACCGGTCTGAAGTGCTGACCACCATAATTTGTTTCCTGGGTTTAACATGTGTAGCCTTCTTAAGCACAGTAAAGGAGGTGATATTAATTAGGAGTCCACTTCTAATGACTGTCTTCTGAGATTGTAAACTAATGACTAGTGAGCTTGTGTTTGTGTGCATGCAGGGTGGATAAAGAGTAGGCACTGCTTTTGTTGGGTGGGGGATGGAGCATGAGAAGCCTGGCCATCCCCATGGACAGAGACTGCTGTGGTATGCAACCTGCTTGTTTGGTTGATTGCATTAAAACCTGATTCAATTCTTTTCTTTTCCTTTTTTTAAAATGTATTGAATATGGAAGTCTAGAAGCAGTGAAAAACATGGTCCAAGAATAACACCATCCCATCCACTGTCACATTCATAACGAGGACAAATGCTTCCATGGCAAGATCATTTCTTAAGTATTAATTAAATTCAATAAATCATGTAATGTCTCTTTTAAGAGCTAATATTCATGGTGTTTTGGTTGTTTTTTGTTGTTGTTGTTTTGCGGTGAGGAAGATTCACCTTGAGCTAACATCTGTGTCAATCTTCCTCTATTTTGTATGTGGGATGCTGCCCCAGCATGGCTGATGAATGCTGTAGGTCCACACCTAGGATCTGAAACTGTGAACCTGGGCCACCGAAGCAGAACTTAACCACCATGCTACAGGGATGACCTCTTCATGATTTTCAATCGACTTAGCACATGGGAAGTAGTTTGGAGGAGTGGAATAAGATTTATATCTATTTAATATAACCCCGGCTACTGTAGTTAATGGAAGCAAATAAGAAAAGAAACGGGACGTTGAGAAGAACAATAACTTTCCTGAGAACCTTTTCTATGCCAGACATTACATCAGGCATATTTTCTATGACAGGTAAGTACTGTACATGAATCTTATTTAATTCCTACTACAGTTTAAGTTTTGTGTCATTTCCATTCAGGGCCTATTAAATAATTTGTGGGTTCCAGAACAAAATGAAAATGTAGGGTCCCAGCTGGGGTGGGGAAGTCAATGTCCCCTTCCCATTAGCTTGCCACCCCAACATATGGTGGATTGATGACTCCAAAGGAATTGCAACATCCACATTGGGATGCAGTAAATACCTGGATGAGGGTGGGTGAGAGGTCCTTGTCAAATCACCCACTGAATGTGCAGTATTGCTGCCAGCCTAGGAGTGGGATGCTCACACTCTTATCCGGCTCCAACACACCCCTGTAGTACCTTGTAGCACATGTTCAACTCCTCCCTGCCTTGCGCCGATGCCTACATCACCAACCAGAAAAGACGGGATTAGTGGAACATGGACCTCCTTCCAGTTGCCAAACCAGGTGGAGGGTGGAAGCAGTCATATAGCAGGGGTCCCAGAAGGGAAGGGTGAGTAAGAAGAGGCAGATGAGAAACCATCCCAGATCCCAGGAGGTGGGAGGCTGCAGGAAGTGAAACAGTACATGAGCAAGGCTCCAAGCACCCAGAGCATGCTTTATTTCCCCTAAGACTTAACTTACTAAATGCAAATTCAAAGATAAAATTATTATGAATTTCAATATTACAACCACAGAGCATTAAACCCCAAAGGCTAAGCATGGGGTCCTATGTGACTATACCCTTCACATCCCTATGAAATCAGCCCTGTTCCCATTTTACAGATGGAAAAATTGTCCAAAGTCACATTTGTCAGCATGAGATAAAATGCATGTGTGTATAGGAGTAGGGGTGGGATCTGTGGCTAAAACTTCAAGTTTTTTCCACTATGTCTAATTGGTGATATATATTTACCACCCCAAAATAAATGGGAGATGTTTTACAATGTATTCCTTATAGAGCATATATTTGGAGTAAATATAAAGGAGTTAGAATAAGAAATAGATATAAAGAATACGGAGTTTGTTTTCGAAGACCGATAAAATATAAATACACTTGACCAAGCTATCAAAACTCCATCCAATCAGCAAATAAGCAATAATAACATCTCTCTATTTTTTTCATATGTTATCAAGCTCAATATTGACTACCATGAGAAGTTTACAGGAAAAGTTATAAAATGGAAGCTAATATTTTAACTTGTCAAGAAGATTTTCCATCATACCTACAGAGATGTTTTCACGTGGAAATCATTTATTCAGACTTAGTTTATTATTATCATCTCTGGTCTAGTGTGATTAGAAAAGAAGTGAAATTGCACGTCTAGAGGCACTGCACAGAGAAATGTTATGATAAGTAGAGAGGTATAGCTTCTACAAAGCTATTGAAATGATGAAAGGTCAAGAATGACGCTGGATTAAAAACATGTTGCACGGCATTATGCAAATACACAAATCAATGCTCAAATATTCCTCAGAAAAGCATGAGAAATAATTTAAATCAGTTCTGTGATCTATTTCATCTTTAGATAAAATTATTTTAATTTTATAACTAGAAATTGTTCTTTATTCCCCCAAACTTTTAAATTTCCTATATAATCCCTCAGTGGTAAAGCTATCTGAGATTTGCTTCAAAGATCACTTTCTCTCATTTACTTTGCCTAACCACCTTTCTCCACTTCCAGAGTAAGGAAGGTACTCCTCAATGCTGGCTGGGAGTCCTGTGCACATCTTTCACGCAGTATTAGCACCCAATGTTATAACTGTTCATTATCCTCTCTCCTTCTTGTAGCTCTCAGCAACTTCTGGGAAAAGATGAATCTGTTGTTTTTGTTTGTTTACTTGCTTGTTTCTGTATCATCTGCGCTTATTAGTATGTCTAGGAGATGGAAAACATTCATTCAACACTGAATGAATTAATGATCGAGAAGATAGGGATTTATTTTCTGCCTGAGGCCAGGCTTAATACTTGCCTTGCCTGGCCTTGCATGGTTGAGGACTGGCAAGCCATTTACCTACACGTCATTAAATCTTTACAATCCAGAAATAATGTAAATTCTTCTTGGTCATTCAGAGAAGTCTAGAAATTGTCTGTTCATGTTGCTATAACCACCTAGAGGCCAAAGTAAAAATTCTGGTTGTAATATAGGTGGTCATTTGCTGTACTTTTAGACTCACAATGATTAAATAAGATTTCGAGTGCCTCAAAACGTAACTACTAAATCTAAATCTAAAATTTTTTAAAAATACAGAAAATATCCCAAGTTCTAGATAGCTTGCTTCCAAATGAAATCTTGGAATATGACTCATTCACAAGGAAGAAAAGAGATCTGTGCATCTATGGAAATTACTGTGCAAGTAATGGGCTTGTATCCAACATTAAACCTCAAGGAAGCTTTCTTGTCAATGTTCGAATATTTTGTTTCCACATTTTGCTTTCTTAATCAATTAGGGAAGGCACATTCAGGATTGAGAAGGTGTGTCCCCACATCCACAGGATATTTGTATATATTAAACACTCAGCATTAGCCAGCCTTTAGGTTTAATATTGATTGTTATTTGGATAATAATGGGCATTAGTCTATTGCTTGACATAGAACTTTAATGACTATAATTAGCTCGAACCATAAAGCTAACCATGTGAGGTAGAAAGTGACTTCTCAAATATAAGAAAATCCTTTAGAGCTACTCCTAGAGCACAGTAAATATTTGCCATCAGCTACCTACTTTTCACAATTTTTGTAAAGGTAGAATTTTTGATCTGCCCTATAATCAATTCTGCATTTCTTTCTAATAAAAGAGGAGATTTAAAAAAACAACTAAAAGCAAATAAAACAAAAGAGAATATTATATATATATAATCTTTATAGAAATGATATACTTTTAAATATAATATATGTTAGGTATTTATATGTATTTTATATACTATGTAAAACAAATTTTATATATTGTATGTATAAATACATATATTATATATCAATAAACATATAAATTCTCCATGTTTAACATATATACACACATATCACATATATGTGTTTATACTTATTCTAAATGTATTTGTATATTCATACACACATATACAATACACACATATAGCTAATAGACAAACACATATATAAATATCTATATCATGTTGAGAATATATGTATAATATAAATATCTATATCATATTGAGAATAACTTTGTCCTCAAATATAGATATTTCCAAATTAAAATTGTCAGTTAACTTTATATTTACATCAATATTTTCAAACTGTAATCACAAAATAGTGACTACTGTGGGAATGCGAACACACCAACAGAGGCATTGTTCCTTACAGAATTCCTCAGTAGCTGACATTTCAGATGGACTAAGACTGAAGCTTGATATTTTGCAGATACATGAGATCAGTACTAACGGGTTTTAAGCAGTGATTGATATCAGGAAAAGGCAAAGATAATTTTAAACTGCCCTTCACAAGCTTTAATACTGTCTAATTAATTTACTGTTGTACATTTTGGATTTGCCCATGGCTGGTGACCCACTTTGTATCTGAAGAATGCATTTCAATTCTCAAGTTATGCTCTTGATACTAATGTCTTTCATTTACAAAATGAAGCATTAGACAAAGACTTGATGGGTAGTACTTTTGAGGTAATAATAGACAGTGTGTTCAGCTACAGACACAAGCTCTTGGCTGTCCTCATTCTCCGTTAAGTGATAAGGTCTTCAGCGTTACTCAAGACTACCACACTGGAGTTTTTAATGTTTGTATGTGTGTCATGTTTGAATTGTATCCTCCCTCCAAAATTCACATGTTGAAGTCCTAACTCCTTGTACCTCAGAACACAACCTTGTTGGAATAGAGTTGTTGCAGATATAATTAGTTAAATTGAAGTTACGCTGGGGTAGATTGGGACCACAGTCCACATGACTGATATCTTAAAGGGAAATTTGGACACAGGCATGTACACAGAGAGAACACCATGCGAAAATGAAGGCAGAGATCAGGGTGATGGAGCAGAAGCCAAGGAATGTCAAAGATTCCAGCAAACCACTAGAGCTTGGAGGGAGGAATGGAACATTCTCCCTCACAGATCCCAGACTTCTGACCCTGATCCCAGACTTCTAACCTGTGGAATTATGTGACAATAAGTTTCTGTTGTTTATGACACTCAATTCTGTTGTTTATGACATGGCCCTAGCAATCTAAAAAACCTTGAGAACTCCCTGATCTTGGCCATTCCGCACAATATCATGGTTCTACTCATTTAAAATTCATCAAGCTTTGGGATCTGAGAGATACATCTGTAGTCCCTTGGACCTTGAGGTTTAAACCTCTTTTCCATGTTACTAATATGTCTTAAACACTGAGTGAAGCCAGATTATATTTGTTTTTAAAAGTCAAATTAATTTTTTGGTTGTTCTTTAAACGTTCAGCCTAGTTTTTTTTTTTTTAGTTTTGTATTTTAAGTTAAAAGATATGATATAAAATCATCAACATTTGTAGTAAGATATAACAGAAGCTTTCAGTTTTCTATCATTGTTTTGGAAGGGCGCTGTGTAGCTCAGAGTGATTCTAGTATTTAAAGCTTATTTTACATATTTATGCTGATAACTCTAGGATGTCACATATCTTGGTAGATCATCAGAGATCTTATCTGCCTTATCTGCCTTTCATTGGTTCTCTAGGATGATTATGAGGAGGCCTTGGGGCTGCCTGCCATCTGTATTACAAAATGTCCATGGCAGATGGAGGACTCTACCTAAGACAGAGAAGCTTCAAAATCTAATCTAAATCTGGTATGTTCCAGAGTCATTGGTAAAGATAAATTGTAAACTGAGAGTAAGAGTTGACTTCAAGTTGGATTTTGGATTTCCTAAAAACGTGACTTACAAATGAATGGTTTCATGTAAGTGAAAAAGGAAAAATATAAGGTTGAGATAAGAAGGAATAAAAAAGAGAAAGGAGAAAAGGAAGCAAGATTAATAGCAAGTAGAATAGAGAGAGCCTGTGAGGGGAAAAACCCTCTGAGAAGAAAGAAAAAATGGAAGAGTTCATATGAAGGAGTAATTAAATGGAGGTCAAGTGAGGTACAAAAAGTCAATTACCTAAAAAAAATTCATGCTAAGTATAAAAGGAATCCTATTATCACTCTGGTTGTAAATTTGAGGGAAGTATATATTCTCCGTTAAGCTAGGTAGTGAGTTCTTCTTGGAGAGCAAAACCAGTATGTGTATGTGGAGGGGAGCACAGCAGATGCGTACTTTTAAGCGTGCACATGTATGCCTCTGTTTAAGCATGCATGTGTATGCCTCTGTGTTTCCCTCTGCATCCTCAGCATTTAGGCAAATTGACAAATACTAAGTGCTTAAAAATGTTTGCTGAATGAGTGACCTTTGGTTCACTATTCCTAGCTATTTGATTTGTTCTGATTCGCAAATCATTAGGGGAAATGCTCTTAATGAGGTAACCAGAATGATCCACTAATCCAGAAATAATACTCTGCTCCAGAGCATTAGTAAAAAGAGAATATGACAGTGGGGGCTGGATGAAATAAAATCTCTTTCTAGATATTTCCCACTTCCCTTTTAGTTTCTTAGAAACAGAACTCCTGGGACACCAAAGAAAAGTCTGGCACTTGAGTAAAGGAACACTACAACAAAGCATTACTTTTACTAAATCGGTTTTTCTCATATTCAGGCCCTGCAGGTTTGCAAAATATGCTTCCAGCAGATGGCGTTTTGCATAGATAATAAAGATGTTCACATCTCCAGAGTCTTGTAATTACCTTAAGAATTAGGAGAAGGAAAATAGAAAAGAAGAGGAGTAAATTCCTTCTGCTTCCCCTCCTTTTTACTTCCATTATCATAATCGGTATCCCATTTCGATTTTCATTACTCTCAGAAGAGCAACAGGCCAACAGGCAATGAGAGTAGGCTGTACTGGAGAGACAATTTAATTGCTCTGCTAAAAAAGAAATTCGGCTCACATGAAACAGGGCCAACCTTTTCCATTTGATCTCACAGCTCAAATGTCAACTATGCCATACGTTTTATGTGATTTGAAAGAGCATAAATGGAAACAAAGGTTTTAAACATTCCATTCTGCCTCACTACCATTTTATCCATTAAAAAAAATTCTCAGTGGCACTTAGCAAACTTAAAACAAAACAATCCTCAGGAATATGCCTAGGTCTCTGCAGACGAGTGCATGTGAAGCTGGGTGATTGTTTTCAGTCGAATTCATTGAACGTGTTGTGCATTAAATTCCTGGAAGCCTGTCAGAATTCTGGCTTGCAAAGCACATGGAAAATGAATAGCGTGGCTACTGTTGGTGCATTCATTTGCATATCAATGCTGAGAATTCTGTCAGTTTCATAGAAATGATAGTGATTGAGGTCTAGGAATGAAAGTGAGTGGTTTGGATATACACAGGGTCATCAGAATTCTCTCTGCTGGCATGCCAACATTTCAAATGATTTTCCCAGTAGGATAAGCTGGGTCCTTCATGTTTTGTGTCCTCTGAGGCGGCATTATGGATGTCTGAATAGGCCTAAAGAGGCGGATGTTTTGAATTCTCATCCAACAATTTTTTTCAGAGAAAATAATTCTCTGCCAATATTTCAAAGCCCAACAGCTTGAGATCTCTGTCTCTTTTCCTTTTTGGTTTTGTTCCCTTTTTTAAATCAAATTAAATAAAATATGAACATTTTTGTTCGAGAAAGCCAAGTCATGAGCAATAGTTTATCAAGAAATGGACAGCTATTTTTTTCTCATTATATTCTACTTGCCAAAAAGAATTTTGCTATCCATAAAATCTTATAGTTCTGTATATAGATACTATTAGCTCTGTCATAAATTTGAAAGAGCACTGGGAAACCTTTAGATAATTTTCTGGATGATGTCATATTCAGTCTGGGAATTAGAATGGTAGAATACCTAACACATGGACTAGTTTTAAATATTTGAAAATTAAAGAACAGTATAATTTCAACCAATATCTCATACTGAAAATAGGTGGCTCTAGAAAGAGGTCTCAGGGACAAATCAAATCTTTTACCTCTGGATTAAAATAATGCCTATATGCATTCTTCTGACTTCCCTTTATTCTTAATAATCATCTAGAATGTAAGCACCATGAAGGCAGGATCTAATGTTCTTCACTGCTATATCAGCAGTACCTAGAATAGTGCCTGGCATATAGTAGGAGTTTAATAAATAGCTGTTGAATAACAGAATGGATTAATTACTAAAAACTCATCTGGAAAGAGATTCAGTTCTGTGAACACATTGTATTAATGGACACCAAAGAGGCAGTTCCCATATGTCCTTGAGCTTCCACCATTCTTCCAAGCTCCACTTACACTTACACTTACACTTGGTTAACTGCTCCTCGACCTGCTAGTCCCTTCAACAAGGGACTACATCACCATATCCCCAATAAATTCATCATGTCTCCTACCCTGAATATTATCCTTCTATCAGTTAATACAAGCACTTTTCCTTCATTATTTTTTGATACTCTGGATATTTGCCTTAACCTTTGGAAGATACCCCAGTAACTCCCACTTATGCTATCCTTCTTTCCCCTTACTCATCCTTCTCTTATTCAAGGTCTAATTTCTTCTTCCTTAGGCCAGAATTAAATACAATTTCTAATTATTCAAACTTCTTTCTCTTCCAATCCATTCTATGTAAGAAGAATGGTTGTGTGTGTGTGTTTACACATTTAATTGTCTTACTTGCTTTCCCTCTCAAAACTCTCAGTAGTCCACACATTTCTACTATATTCCTTATTATGTTATCTAAGGCCTCAAAACAAGTTTCGAGGCATAGCTCCAGCTATTTTAGGCACATGCATTATTTTCTAATGAGCCTCATTCTTTGACACTCTCCAAACACAGAGTGCTAGGCTTCCTCCCCTTCCTTCCTTTGTTTATGCCCTTTCCCTTTCCTGAAAACCCTTCTCCACTCAGTTAGACCTCTTAAAACATAATTCACTCTTTAGGCTTAATGGTTTTAGTTCAAACAGCCCCTTCCACATAAAACATCTCAGAAAGTCCAAATCAGAGGTTTCTCTTGCCTTTGTATTCACATAGTTTATATACTTCCCTTACGAAATTTATCACATGCTGCCCCATATTGTAGAGCTAGACATGTATATTTCATATCTATTACTAAACTCTAAGTTCTTGAGGACACTGATGATGCCATACTACTCAACTTTACAGCCTCATACATACATACTTGTTCATAGTAGGGACTTAATTATTGAATTACTAAATCAATCCAACCAATCCAATCTGTCTTCCACAGATGAAACTCAAAGTTTATACCAGGCATTAAAATATTCAATTAAAATATGATCCATTTTTACATTGCTATTTTGTACTTAGAGGTTAGCTATTAATACCAGTGAATATCAGTAAAAGGTGTTTTGCTGCTTAAAATTTTTAGATTATTTAAGGTACGCTTGATGGGAGTGAATTTAACACTTTCCCTGTGCCCAGGATAGGTACTGGCTAAAGCCACATGATTTTGTTGATGCAATCATTATTAGTGCAGCAAAAAGTAATGTAGACAGCAGCATAATTTCTTCATTGGACTGAAATTATTCTAGAGCCTCAAGATTCATTTGATTGGAGAATTATGAAATATTCACTGTGGTATTGGCCTTCATTATAGATTGTGGTCAAGGCAATGTTAGTATTTAGTGTAGATCAGTGGTTCTCAAACTTTAGCGTTCATGTGAATCATTTGTCTTGGAAGGTTGTTAACACACAAATTACTTGGTCCCACTCCCAGGGTTTCTGATTCAGTAGATCTAAAGTGGGGCCCCCAAATTGGGATTTTTAGCAAATCCCCAGTTGTATTGATGCTGCAGGGTCTTCCCTTTGAGAAGACTAGTCTAGACTAACCATAAAGAATGGTACACATTATCATAATTGTGGGAGCATGTGTATTAATTAAGGTTGTTGAAATAGACAGAACCTATTAGGTAAAATTAGCATCTAATGGGCAAATAAAACTGAAGTGTTCCACCCAGCACCTCTTTATTGTCAGGGTCACTCAACTCCCACCTGCACCAAATATTTGAAATCTAGAGGTTAAGGTGTAACAAGAAAGCAAAACTACTAAAGCGTAATGGTCTTTTCTATCTTGCTAATCATTGTATTCCCAGTGTAGTTATGAGATAAAGAAGGTTCTCAACTTCTATAAATGAAAGATTGAATAAAATCAAAGTGGATATAATGCTGAATTATTTGATAATAATAATAATATTAATCAGCATAAACTGAATGAAAGTGTGAACCATTATTTTAAAAGGCCTAAGAAAGAGGAACTCCCTTGAGGAAAAAGACTGCATATGAAGCTGAAGATTTCTCCATGCTAGGTGTCTTTACAGAATCTCTGCGGTGGGATGTTTCTTGCTAGAAAAGTACCAAATGGTAACTTCTAAATGTGTTGGTTAACATTTGGCTATGCATGCATTTGTTGGAGACAATAAATGTTTCCATTAAGGAACAGTATAAACTCTAAAATATATGCAATCCCCCTTAATCCTAGAATAA
Organism: Equus asinus; assembly: GCF_041296235.1. Classification (NCBI taxonomy): domain Eukaryota; kingdom Metazoa; phylum Chordata; class Mammalia; order Perissodactyla; family Equidae; genus Equus; species Equus asinus. The sequence continues at coordinate 43,506,704 of NC_091812.1, forward strand.
TTATCTTACACAACCACTTTTTAAAAGGACCTATAAAGAACGGATGTAGGAATATCCAGAACATATATGCCCCCAAACATCCAAGCTTTGATTTTTTTTCTTGACATATATATTTCTCCCACCTTCCAGATTACAACTGACATATAATTTTATTTGTAGCTCATTGATCTAGAGAATTAAGTCCTGAGAGGGCAGGAATTGTTTACATGTACACCTAAAATCAGATTATGGAATTACCAAACTTAAAAAAACTTAACAACAAAAAGCATAAACAAGGAACAATGAAGATTTTACACAACCATTCAAGACATGTAAGTGAACACATGTAAATTGCTGGAAATGCACCACTGACTTTCAAATCTATAATTGCTGTCAACTAGTAGTTCTTCAGAATATTTTGGTAAATATTTTAAAATGTGCTTAACTATTGTTTAAATAAATAAATGATCAAAATCTTTTCTTTTACTTCTTGCATCAAGATGCAGTTCAGTGGAGAATGGAGTGAATACTAATTGTTTATCTCATAGCAATAATAAGAGTCGAACTGAAATACATTTTACTTATCACAACAGATTTCTAAATATAGTCTTGGAGATCAAATAACTCACTACTGAAAGTCTGAAATTTTCATTATATAGGACATTTCATATGTTTTTCTAATTTATGAAAACAAGATTATAATAGTTACAGTTAGTTCATTAAAAATACTTTAAGACAACATATATTATTATGTGTGTGGATATAGATTTATATATATGGATATACATATATATGTATAGAAACATTTAGAATTAACCATTACACAATATTTAAAAATATATTTTTTGCATTGAGATTATCAGTGATTTTAATTTGCTATCTACCCCTTACTTTTTCCCTCTTATGTTCTCTATTTTAACAACGAACATGTATTACTTCAGTGGTAAAAGTTTAAATATTTCAAGAGTTAATTTAATTGCAGATTATTCGTGAACCATTATACTTCAACGGATTGCATTTTTCTTCTAAAAAGCTTCTGACATTCCATGACCTCAGTTTAACGGTGCTAAATAAAAGACAATGTTAAATCCAGTGTGAAATAATTCAGGTGAGCCAAAATGTACTAGGACTACTTATAAACAGTCATCACTGTGCTTCATTTAGTAACAAAAATCCCTGTGTTGTACATCAGAAAGATTCAGTGCATTAAGGAGTGCAGCTTGCTGCTCATGTCCAAACAGGACGAACCAGGAAGGTTATGGTACCCCATTTGACCATTAACCAGCCCATGTGGGAGAAATCTAAAATTAGAAAACACTGGGTGATACACATAAGCCTATTTCTGGACTCCTGCAGGAAAAGAAATGCAGGCACAAAAGAGAACTGCCAAATGAAGCAAACACCAGCTGGTCTGGTAGTCACCACTCATGAGCTCTTAAAGTTTCATAACATGTCTTACATGTGAGAAAAGTCAATTGTCATTGAACTCTCTTATCCACAGGTGACTTCACTTTATAGATTATATAAAAACAAATGCATGCTGGCGATATATGTATACTTAGGTAATTAATGTGTTATTGCTCTGGAAATTTTAATATGAAAATAACTCAGGATAAGACCACTTAAAAGATAAGTAGGACAATCCTCATGTTAGTAGACTGACATATACCTTTGATATTCTAGTGCGTAAATTAGTCTAGTGCATTGCAGAATTTCAGGATCTATATTTGTCCTCAAACATAATGGTTCCAACAAATAGCCTACCTGGAACTGGAAAAGGAGAGTTGTGACTTAATGTAAGTTTCCACCAAATAGTCATGAAAACTTTCTTACTATCAATATGGCCCTGAAAGTCATTTTTATAACAGGGCATTTTCAGAACTCCAGGGTTTCTTTCTATAACCCATTTTATGTCCTAACCTCTGTCTATCTGGGAGATAGATATTCTTCCTGCAAAGAATTCCAGGAAGCTAGGTCATTGCCAAGGCCATTTGAGAGATTGAATTGGCTCAAATTTTATGCAGACTTAACGAAACAAATGGGCCTGACTTTATTCCAGTTCTTGGTCTATCTTTTGGGCTTGCTAAGTCGTTCAGACCAGGAAAAGTTTCTGGCTTACTAAGCATGTTTAGAAGGGGTTCTTATCTTCACAGTTAGGCTTAAAATGCATGGCTTCTGACAGGTATACTTGGAAAATAGTTATTCACTTCTCTCCATCAGTTCCATGTTATCCCAAGGGTTTGTTCAACAGATGGACATAATTTGCATACTTGACTACCACAGTTTTCTTAATTGCATTTTCCCAGCATATTCTATTATATTTGTAGTCTATTAGGTTTCACTTACAATTTCACTTTGAAAAATATACACAACATATATTAAGTTATTACATTTTCTTCATGGTAGACCTCTCTGCAAAATCTAGCTCTTGGAAGGTTTAGATATTTAGGATGCATTGAAAATCTATTACCACATTTTAAGCTCAACTGTAACATCTCTCAAACTTATTTAATGCCTCTATTTTGTAACAAGCTTTCACATTTGAGTAAAAAATACTTCATAGTATATTTTGATGTTAGGATATTGCATACTTCAGTAACTATGTACAATATTTTAATATTTAAATGTTAATTTAAAAAAACTCTAACATCAAACTCTAACAGATGACTAGGCCATTCACCATTAAAAACCTGATTCTTTGTCACATCGGGATTTTTAAAGAAGATCCAAAAGACAGCCTAGAGAAGTCATATTGCCCTTGGGGGGAAAATGACGTGACAGAGCATCGTCAATATGACTTTAGTTTGCATGCAGGACCAGACTTCTAAATACCAAGACTCATAAATAGATGAAAAATCTCACTTAAAAGAGGTATTTCTGAAGAGCTTATGAGAGCTCACTACATTTTTAAAAAAGCTTTATTTTTAAAATATATTTCAAAAATATGCATTTACAACATTGTTTCCTATTAATTATACGGAAGGATCCCCGTAGTCCACTATTTTTTAAATCTCTTCTTTGATTGTCAAATAAAAACAACAGGTACTGGAACCATTTTGAATTACTTCACATGAGACACCGAGTTGTTTCAACATTAAATATCAAAAGCATGCAATTTTCTTTAAGTTTATAAAAGTTCATCAGGATCACCAAAGGGGCTAATTCACTTACACTCACAGGATTAATATGTAGACATAAAAAAAATCTTATCTAAAAATAATGGATAAATATATCTAGCCAACTATCTTATGTCTAGAAATACTCTTCTCCAAACTCAATTTGTTAACTGTGAGTTTTGAAGAAACAATTAAAATGGGATAATTGAGTAATATAGATTCATATGTAAATTATATTTCAACTTTATTCTGGTAACTATCCACAAAAGAAGTACCTCCTCCTTGAGAGGAGTTTGAAAACTCAGGCCAAACAGTGGGTTTTGTTTATCAGGATAATTTATGACAATACAGGAACTTTAGTAAGAAAAGCCAGGAAAATCTTGCAATGTGCGGGATAGTCCCGCACGACAAAGAAAGCTGCCACATTCTGCATGTCTTTGAATGTCCGGCCTGGCATCAAGAGGAAGAGAATATTTACAGTTACCTGAGCCTACACCTTAACTTTCTTTGGCACATAAAGCATTTTTCCACATTTTAAGTATACACTGAATTTCCACAAAGTAATTTCCTTCTAAATTAAGGAAACGTTAAACTTGGAAAAATTTTTTTAACCAACAGTTCTTTTGCATTAAGCATAATCACATTAGCTACAGGGGAATACTGTTCATGGTGTTTGAGGTGCAATATAATACAGCCATGCGCTGCGTAATGACTTTTTGGTCAACGGTGAACCACATGTATGATGGTGCTCCCATAAGATTATAATAGAGCTGTATTTTACTAAACTATACTTTTTATCTTTATTTTAGAGTACACTCTTTCTATGTACAAAAACAAGGTTTACTGTAAAACTATGCCATGTTATGCCGGCAGCAGCCTCATACATCTTGTGTTTATTGCATCTTTTCATTGCATCATGTTCTCTTGTGCTTGATTTAATCTCGTCGCCTCTAAGTGTAATCTCAAGGCCCCTAAGTGTACAAAATCCACTGCTAATGTTGCCAGTAAGAGTCCACAACAAGTGATTGATCTGGAAACAAAATTAACAGTGATTAAGGATTAGGAAGGTGGAAAATCAGTGATGGCTATCGCTTGCCAGTTAGGCATGTCCCATTACACCATAGCCACAATCTTGAAGAACAAGAACAAAGTGACAGAAGCTGTTCAAGGATCTGCTTCATTGAAGACAATGAGACTAACAAAAATTCAAGGGCCTATATCAGACAGGGAGAAATTTCTAATGACCTGGATTGAAGACCAGATATAGAAGTGTAACCCTTTCAGCACCATGACAATCATGGCCAAAGCAAAACGTTTATTTGTGATGTTGAAAGAAAAGGCTGAACCTGACCATAATGTTGAATTTATTGCTAGCTCTGCGTGGTTTAAACGATTCAAGAATCATTATTCATTACATATGGTGAAAGCGAGTGGTGAGTCTGCGAGGACTGATGTAAAGGCTATTGAAGAATTTTTTTGAAACTTTAGATAAGATGATTGCAGAGGAAAATTACCTGTCAGAGCAAATATTCAAAATGGGTGAAACCTCCTTATTCTGGAAATGCATGCCTGAAAGGACTTCTATCCATAAGAAGGGCAAGTCAAAGCAAGGTTTCAAGGCTTTTAAGGAGCAAGAAGAAGTCATGGATGACCCAGATCCTCTTCCAAGATGAACTCTTGAATTGCTATGCTGGAGAAATGGAGAAGTATTATTTGGAGAATAATACACCTTTCAAGATTTTTGCCTATGGTTTTTGCCTTGGTAATGCTCCCAGACATCCTCCTTTCACTGGTCATCTTCATCTCAATATCAAAGCAGTGTTTCTCCTTCGAAAGACCACCTCTTTGATCCAACCAATGGATCAAGGCGTTTAGCAGCTTTTATGGCCTAATGCCCGAGGAGAATCTTTGCCCAGGCTATTGCTACAACTGAGGAAGACACCGATGCAATTCTGGAAGGATTACAACATCTATAATTACATCAACAACCTTGCTTGAGTTTGGGGTGATGTCACCAAGAAGTATGTGAATGGCATCTGGAAGAAGACTCACTCAAGAGGTTCATCCGTGACTTCAAAGGATTTGCCAAAAATGAGGAGGTGCAAAAATCAATAAGACTGTGGTTCAGATGGCAAACAACTATAACCTGGGTGGGATGAGAATGATATTGAAGAGCTCCTGGAGATGGTTCCTGAGGAACTGACTAATAAGGAATTTCTAGAACTGGAATAAGAATGCATAGCTGAAGAAGAGGCAAGAGAAAAGGAAACTGCAGGAGATGAAAAAGAATAACCTCCAAGAAAATTCAGTGAAGGGTTTAGCAGAGCTTTTGCAGACTCAACAAGATCCTTAAAAAGTTTGACCCAACATGGACCCAACACCAAAAGGTTTTGAGTAATAGAGAGGAATGTTCATGGTGCATTGTCTACTTACAAGCAAATCTAGTATCCAAAAAATAAACCAACCAAGCAAAACACCATTGACATATTTCTGAAAAGAGTGACACCTCCACAAGAAAAGCCTCAGGTAGGACCATCTGAAGGTATTCCAGAAGATCATTGTTTTCACGGGAGATGACAACTCCATGTGTGTTATTGCCCCTGAAGAACTTCCAGTGGGACAAGATGTGGAAGCAGAAGACAATGATATTGACAATCCTTACCCTGTGTAGGCCTAGGCTAATGCATGTGTTTGTGTCTTAGTTTTTAAAAAGAAATTCAAAAAGTAAAAAAATAATAGAAAATTTTAAAAATAGACAAAAGCTGATAGGATAAGGACATAAAGAAAAAAATATTTTTGTACTGCTATAAATTGTGTTCATGTTTTAAGGTATTATTACAAAATAAGTCAAAAAGTGAAAAAAAATTAAAAGTTTATAAATTGTTACAGTCTGTTAAGGTTAATCTAATATTGAAGAAAGAAACACAATTTTTTACAACTTTATGTGGTCTAAGTATGACCTAAGTACACAGTACTTATAAAGTCTACAGGAGTTTACAGTAACGTCCTAGGCCGTCATGTTCAGTCACCACTCACTCACTGCCTCACCCAGAGCAACTTCCAGTCATCAAAGCTCCATTAATGTAAGTTTCCTATACATGTGTACCATTTTTTATCTTTTATACAGTATTTTTACTGTATCTTTTCTATGTTTACATATGTTTAGATGCACAAATATTTAACCATTGTGTTACAATTGCCTACAATATTCAGTAAGGTAACATGCGGCACAGCTTTGTAGCCTAGGAACAATAGGCTATTCCATATAGTCTCGGTGGATAGTAGGCTATACCACCTAGGTTTGCGTAAGTATACTCTACGATGTTCACACAACCACGAAATCATCTAACTATGTGTTTCTCAGAATGTATCCCTGTTGTTAAGTGACGTATGACTGTAAATCCATTTGTAGTTGACCCATTAGAGGCATTCAATGTATAGGTGTAAGCATCTGATTAATTTCATTAGGTTTTCAAAGCAGTATAGCCCAAGCATTAATAAAATTTAAAAGATGTAATTATTTCATTACAAATAACTAACACTTTATCTGTCCCTTGTTATCACTGTGGAATTCTATTCATGTAGTTGAACTTATGTTCCATTTCCATATAGTGAAAGGGAATTACAAAATATATGTTAAAAAATAAGATACATCTGGTCTAATAGGGTTGAGAACAACTGTTACAGTAGAATAGTAACAAGCGTTTGGACATCTTACGATACATTATCATTGCTCAGAGTGTAGTGGTGTGAGTCCATGGGAAATAGGATGACTTTTGAGTCCAGATAATACAGAAGATAACAGTTAAAATGTTACAAAAACAAGAGCCCCATGGCAGAAATGTGAGGACAAATATGTAAAAGTCCAGAAAAAGAATAAAAGCTGAGATAGAAGAGTACATATTAAAAGATTACCTATGGTGTTAAGTGGGTAAGAAATCAGTTTCTTTATATTACAAGAAAAGTAAACTACAGACCTACATCCCTCATGAAAATAGATGTAAAATTAGCAAGAAAATTTTAGGAATTCTATAACAATACATAAAAAAATACGAAAAAAAATACAACATGACCTGGTGGTTTTATGGCAAGAATTTAAGGTAGGTTTGGCATGCAAAAATCCACTAATATAATTCAGCATAATAACAGACCAAAAAAAAATCATACAATTGTCTCAAAAGATGCACTAAAAGTATATTTAACAAAAATTCAATATCCATTCGTGATAAAAACTCTCAGCTACATGTAAACAGAAAGAAACCTCTTTAACCTCACAAAGGGACTCTATGAAAAAACTTGAGTTAAGAGCATGCTTAACAAAGAAAGACTAAATGCTTACACCCCAAGATCAGGAACAAAGGAAGGATGCCTGCTCTCACTACTTCTATTCAACGTTGTTCTGGGGGTCCCAGCCAAAGTAATAAGGCAAGAGGAATAAAAGACTCACAGATCAAAAAGGAAGATATAAAACTGCCTTTTTGTGCAGACAATATGATCATCTATGTAAAAAACCTAAAGAATCCTCAAGACAGCTAGACCTAATAAGTGAGTTTAGAAAGGCTCCAGGATAGAAGATCATTATACAAAAATCAACTTTATTTATACATGCCAGCAATGAACAGTCAGGACTGAAATTGCAAAACAATATATTTAAAGAAAGAATCAAAAAATGAAATGCCCAGGGATAACTCTAACAAGAGATGTACAAATTATGTCTATCCATGGAATGGACTACTGCTGGACAACAAAAAGTAACAGACTATTTATACACATAACAACATAGGTGAATCTTAAAATAATGATGATGAGTGAAAAAAGCTATTTACAAAAATATAGTGCGTACTGCATGATCTCATTCATAGAAAATTCTAGAAAATCTAACTATTTTATAGTGAGAGAAGGCACATTAGCATTTGTCTGGGGACCACAGTTTAGAAGGAAATGAGATTATAAAGGAGCACAGGAAACTCTGGGAGTTAATGAATATATTTAGTATCTTAATGTGGGCATAGTTTATAGATGAATACATGTGTTAAAGCTTATCCAATTGTACACTTTAAATAAGGGCATTTTATTGTGTGTCAACTATACTACAATAAAGCTATAAAATTGATTATCTATGAAGGTAAATTGGTAAGAAGTCAGCTATTTATCATATCTAATGGTGAATGAAACCATGGCTGTATTTCTCATTTGCTAATTGACTCACCTTGTTGGAAGTTTATTTAAACACTAAGACTGTTTTCACGTCTGCACTGAAGTATAAGGCTATAAGGCTAAAGAAACTAATGAGAGAGGGAAAAAGAAGCTCTAGATTTAAAAGTATGATCTCTGGAGGGGAAAATCTGAAAATATGAGACAATATAAAAAGAATATGATTAATTTAGAATATATATCACTCTACCATTGGATTTCAAATCGCAATTTTTTTCATAACCCTATGCCTGGTGTGGTGGAATTGGGGCAAGGAACAGACTCACTTTTAGTTCTCTAACCTCTTTTCAACAAGAGAAGTGTTGCTTGTCATTTGTTTTATTTCTTTAAATTCCCATATAAAATTTGATCTTTGCAAATAATGTCATGCTGAAAGGTTGAAGCCATTTCCTATACTAGGCCTAACCGGAGATTCTAAAAGACTACAAAGACTCATTTTAGATGCATTTATGTATAATCAATCAGTTCTGATAACAGATTAGGATACTGTGATTTAGATGAATCAAATCACTAGATCAATAGTCATTATTCATGCGACATAAATACACGAGTTCCTACTATGTGCCAGGCACTCTGCTAGATCTAGGGCTTTATAGATGAGTGTAGCTTTACTTGAGTGTTAGAGACAGAATTGAATCCAAATCTATCTTTGCATTGCTGATTACAGCATGCTGCCTCTTTAGTATTATGTAAAAATCAATCAGCTTGAGGATTTACTTGATTCAAGGAATATCTAATTCTAGGGCTTGGGTAAGATCAATGGATATTTTTCTCTCTGGTGGTCGAGGAAACAGTACAATTTACCTCTAATTAAGTGAGCTGATGGCTATATAATTTATAACCTTGCTATTTCTCTCTGGATGTGATCAAGACACTTGACGTAACATAACATTTCTCTAGCAGAATATTGTCGGAATATGCAAAATGTCACTATATCTGTGCTGAGGTTTTAAAAAAAGAGAGGGAGAGTCAAAGAAATGGCTATGTTTAAAAAATGGAAAGTTTAAAACTTGATACAGTTTTTTGCCTCTAAACTGGGGCTTCCGTTTTCACAGCCTGAGGCAATTTAGTCTCCACTGTCCCTTTACACTTTATGAGCAGTTTTACCTGATACCTGTCAAAAACCCAAGAATATTCACTCCTGGGGAGGGAGTTATTCAAAGAGAGCCGTCTTTAATGTTATGCTTATTTCTTCCTGAAGTTGCTGCTCTGAGGATAATAGTTTCTTTTGATTATGAAAACTGAATGGTTTCCAAATTTCTCTTCTGCCTCGTATAAGCATTTGACCACAGCTGAAATGGCTAGTGCTTTCGAGAGAGGTTTAATTTTCTTTTCATGTTAAATGTTAATGTTTTTTATGTTTATTATGTTGTTTACTTTGTGTATCACAAAATTTCTTCTTGGCTGTGGAAGTTTGATCATAAGATAAATTTTATTAGTCAGATCTTGTATTCCATAATACTGCAGACTTATGTTTACAGTTTTAATCTGAGTCCTCATCTATAGCCTTCCACCAGTACAATTTCAGTAGCTCCACTTAACTGATTTCTAATCAACACTTTCTACCATCTTCCCTGTAAGATCCACCCTTCAAACTGCCAGCATAGTTTCCTTCAGAAATCCCTTAAGATACCAACCCACACCTCCCCCAAAAAAGTTGTTTCTTCATCAATGAATACATACATAGTAATAGTAGTGACTACAAATTGTTGTTGTTAGTCCAGTCCAGTTGATTCTGCCCCCCAGTGACCTTGTGAACAGCAGAGCAGAACCCTGCCCAGTCTTTTTGCGCCATCCTCTCACCTTCCTTCGCTATATCAGACAATACTCCACTCTTATTCATAGGGTTTTCATGGCTAATTTTTTCAGAAGTGGGTAGCCAGGTCCTTCTTTCTATTCTGTCTTAGTCTGGAAGATCTGCTGAAACCTGCCCACCATGGGTGACCCTGCTGGCATTTGAAATAGTGGTGTCATAGCTTTCAGCATCACAGCAACATGCAGCCACCATAGCGTTTCAACTGACAGATGAGCAGTAGGGTTCCCTGGCTAGAAATGAACTCAGGCTGTGGTGATGACAGCATCGAATCTTAACCACTAGACCACCAGGGCTGGCTAATAACTACAAATACCTGGCGTATAAAATCCTTCACAGTCTTGTCCCAATCTCTAATTTCAGTCTCTTATTTTACCTGCCATATTTATCAGTCATCCAGCCTCTGAACTCACAGCACCAAGCTAAAGATGATGTACATGCATATCTGTCTTATGTTCTCAATTAGTCTTCGTTGTGTGTGTCTGGAATCAGGACCTTGCTCCAAACTGCTAGATTTAAAATGACAAAATGTTAGATTTACACAAAGGTTTAGTCACTTAATATGCAACGTTGGGTAAATTACTTAATCTCGCTGCAGTTTGTTCATCCGTAATTTGGAATAATAATTATGCTATCTCATAGCTTTGTTTGGTTAAATGAGGTAATATGTGCAAAGTGAATGGAATGAGACTGACATATAGAGGGCCCTTCATCATCATTTACTACTAATGGCTTTTATTTCATTGTTGTAATCTGGTGGTATCCCACTCATAATTTAAGCCCCAGATCAAAAGCAACCTCTCTGTGAATCACTACTTGGCCCTCCTTAGAGGGTTAGTCATTCTATTCTCACATCCTTAAAATACATCAAACCTACATCTTCACTATCCCTTCAATGTGTTCTAGTGCTTGTTTCGAAGCATCCTCATTAAGCTACAATCTCCCTCAGAGCAGAGATATCGATTAATGCTGTTCTGCATCCATTGTGCCCATCACTATGCCCTACACATGGTAGATGGTTAATAAATGTCTGTTAGATACACAATTCTGGATGCATCTTTACAAAAATAGTGATGTGCATGGCAAGAGAGCACAGTTAAGCAAGTTTCTGTGGACATTGAAGAGATATGGGCACAGATATCTTAGTTTATGGTCAATATAGATTTCCTTTTCCATACCAAAGCTAATTATGAGACTGAATAGGTATAAATCCCTCTTGAATTCTGGATATGAATAGGGAATCATCCCATTAAAAGACAACATTAAAAATTTGTTTCAAACTAGTTCAAATTGTAGAGCCCCTATTGAAAATGTAATGGTTCATATGGATAAAATTGGCTGAAGGGATTGAAATTCAAACAATGTTTAAAACAGGGAGGCAAACTATGCTTGCTGCTTCTTTAATTGAACAATGATTTTAGAATGCTTGCCTCTCTTATCAGGCCTCTGTTTTCATAAGCACTCTGCTTTCTAGCTGATCCTATATTGACTTGCCTAAGCCCAAGGCATCATCTTTTAGATTCCAGACATGTGCTTTAAGTCTGCTTGACAGCTCATTATACAATTTGTTTTGATTATCAGTATGTTGGGAAACTCTTCTCATTCTCCTTTTTCTTAATAATTAAAAGTAAAAATGAAACAACTTATTAATGAAAGAATGTTAGAACATTAACACAGTGTACCTGACTGCCCAACATATATGTTGTTTATAATTAGGACCTAATTTAAAATTTGCCGTTTTCTACTTTATTGACAAACATGTTATCCTAAATACAGTGAAAAATAAAATGCAATTCCATCACAACCCAGCTGAGAAAAACATAGATTTCAATATACTCTGGCCCAGTTTTCCTCCTAGGATACACTAGTCATAGGTCACAGAATCCTGTGTACAGCAGACATATCATTAAAGATAATAAATATATATTCTTTTTTCCTTTTAAAGATTTTATTTTTTTCCTTTTTCTCCCCAAAGCCTCCCGGTACACAGGTGTATATTCTTCGTTGTGGGTCCTTCTAGTTGTGGCATGTGGGACGCTGCCTCAGCATGGTTTGATGAGCAGTGCCATGTCTGCGCCCAGGATTCGAACCAACGAAACACTGGGCCACCTGCAGCAGAGTGCACAAATTTAACCACTCGGCCACCAGGCCAGCCCCTATATATATTCCTTTGAGGACATGATGACCTGAGGTTATGATGTAATGACATATAGTACATATTTAACATAATCAAAATAATTAATAACAAAATATTTAAACACACAATGTTACCTATGATTTCCTAATATAATTATAACAGCATTTTCAATAAAATGATTGCTTACTTACAAAGGGCATAACTGACTACTCAATTAATATTCATTGATAGTCTACTATGTGTAAGATGTGCTGGGTGACCCCACAGACACTGCATTATGAATATTGGTGTACTAGCCCATTTCTCCCTTTACATACTTTGCTAGAAAAATGATAGAATGGGAAATAGTCCTTCTACCATGGCATTTAATCTGTTGTGTGTGTTTGTTAGGGGTGTTGGGGGAAAGTGAGATGAGTCAAGGAGATTGATCAAGTAGTTGAGGCAGTATATGAAGGGTCCAAAGTTAACTAAACTCAAATAAGGCAGAGACAATACCAAGTCAGAAAGTCCAAAAAGGCTTCAACAGTGAGATGGCATATGAGATATTTTGAAGAATTAAACTTTACAGATATTACAAGCCAATTCAGTGACACAACACTTTCTATCACAAAGCAAGCATTGAACATTAAAGAAATATAAACCACGTTAGGAAATGGATACTCCCTATTTTGTATTTCCTTTGGTCTCCTGAACATCTTTCTCTCCGATCCTACTTTCTAAACCTTCTAATAATCATGCGGCCACAATAGGGGGTAAAAGAATAACCTAGGTTTGAAACATGACTATGCAAAGGACTGAGTATATGCACTTTGGAAGTTTACTTAATCTTTCTAAGCATGACTCTCCTTATCTATAAAATGGAAGATTAATACTTAACTCATCTGATTGTTTAAAGGACTTCCTGCAAAATACGCGAACAATACCAGACCCAAACTAAAATCTCAGGAAAGTGTAGTGACTTTCCATTTGCTCCTCCTTCTTCTCCGTCTTCTTCCTCCTCTTCCTCTTCCTCCTCCTCCGCCTCCCCCTCCTCCTCGTCTTCCTCCTCTTCCTCTTCCTCTGCCTTCTTCTCCTCCTCCTCCTTCTCTTTTCTTCTTCTTCTATCATCACTGAACTATCTCTCTGCTCTAATTAGTTGTTTATTTGCACCGTACATGAATTAGAGCTATTTAAAGCATATATCTTTAGGCAGTTAATGCTGGTAGATGTACTATGGGCATAAGATAAATCCTCATTAACTCCAGGAGTACTCTGTGGAGACACAAAACTGCTCTGAGGGGAAAGAATTTCTTTGCATGTGTAAAATATAACTGAAACTTTACTAAAAAAACAAACATTTTAATCTTTGATTAAAAGGTGTTACATAAATTAAAATAGTTTCATCAGTCATTATTGTTTTGTTTTGTTCTGTTTTTTTTTTGAGGAAGATTAGCCCTGAGCTAACTGCTTGCAATCCTCCTCTTTTTGCTGAGGAAGACCGGCCCTGAGCTAACATCCATGCCCATCTTCCTCTACTTTATATGTGAGACATCTACCACAGTATGGCTTTTGCCAAGTGGTGCCATGTCCGCACCCGGGATCAGAACCTGCGAATCCTGGGCCCCTGAGAAGCGGAACTTGCGCACTTAACTGCTGCACCACCAGGCCAGCCCCAGTCATTATTGTTAATTGTCCTTACTAATGAGAAATCTATATACCTAGAGGGACAATAGCATCTCAAATTTCCATGCCTACATGATATTTTCTGAGTTAGACTTCATAAAGTTGCAACTTGAACTTAATCAGAAATGATTAAGATCCATGCTTCAGAAAACTGAAAGGAAAGCTACACGTATTTTCCTCCTAGATAAATTAAAATAATAATATCCCTATTAAAACCCTATTAATTCTCTGAAAATTTAATCCCAAAACAATAATAAGTTGGGCACAAAATTTATTTCTATACAGTAACTTTTAAACAATGTTTTAGTGGAATTTTTATTTTCATAATTTACACACACATTGCCATATACCTTGAACATTTTATGAGACAACATTTTATGGATTCAGCATTATTCCTAGTTATAGTTGCTGTCACATTTGTGTCATTTCCACAGATATTTTCCCCTAAATGACCTAACATTATTTGTGCATTTAATGTTGGTTTATGGGATTGCAGAAAAAAAATTCACATATCTCGCTGTTTTTCATATTTATTTGCATTCTGTCTTGGTAGCCTTCCCTGGAAGCCAGAGGAAAGAGAGAAGAGGGCAAGAGAGAGAAGAGGATTGTGTTGCAGATGGCAGAGGAAGGAGTACAGCAAAGACATAAAATGAGGAGGCAATGGGAAGCAGCACAGAGTGGGGGCAAACGGAAAGGGTTAAAAAGTGTCAAGAGGAGGTAGGGAGGGGACTGAGGCTCAGAGTCAGCATTTTCTGGGGTGGTCCTAGGTGATTTTTAAATAATTATGCCCCATACTTAAGAGCATACATAGAGAATTAAGCTCTTGCCCCACCACAGCCTCTGACTGACTTAGGATATTACTCTCAGTTGGACAGACAAACTGCTTGGAAAAGAAATTTAGGGAATGGGGAAAAAATGAACTATTCACCAAAACGAGAAATACATTTTCCCAATGTGTGTGATGTTAATCATTAGTTCTACATAACTTCGAAGAGTACACGTAGCAAAAAAAAAAAAAAAAAAAACACCTCCCATAACGTATCATTTTGGAGAGAGTAGGTTAAGCAAAATTGTTTCTTTACTAGAAAACTTATGGGAAGCATTAATAAGTAGATAGGCATTCTAAATCTCCACCATGGGATTCCATGAGGGATCTAAGTTCTCTGGAACATGCTATTGGACATGGTTTTATTAAACTAAGGGCATGTTCTTCCCCTGAATAGTGAGATTGGAGACTTTGGGTCAGTTCAGAAATCTGTGTCTGGCACTGGGGATAAAAAGATGAGTAAAACATGACTTCTGTCCATAAAGAGTGTGATCTTTAGCAATATTGACACTCGATTTCCATTCAAATGCAGTTTTGTAGTTTATTATAACGAATTGTATTCCTAAAAGGGTAGTAATGTGTGGTAGCCTGGAAACCTGGCCCCTTGAATCATATAGGCATCCTTACTGTTTTCGTGCTTTCTTTTTCAAGTCAAGATGTTACTTCTGCAAATCTTATAAATCTGAAATCAGCAAATCCAACCTGCATTTAAAAATTTTCACCACCAGATAAATGATTAAAAATAATTTCTTTCTTTTTTTTTTAAAGATTGGCACCTAGGCTAACAACTGTTGCCAATCTTCCTTTTTTTTTTTCTGCTTTATCTCCCCAAACCCCCCCTGTACACAGTTGTATATCTTAGTTGCAGGTCCTTCTAGTTGTGGGATGTGGGACGCCGCCTCAACGTGGCCTGACGAGTGGTGCCATGTCCGCGCCCAGGATCCGAACCCTGGGCTGCTGCAGCGGAGCACGTGAACTTAACCACTCGGCCGTGGAGCCGGCCCCTAAAAATACTTTCAAGACCTCTCTGCTGTTATCTCCCCTGCTATACTCACACTGAGAACAGTGAAGGGAAACTTTACAGCTATTAGTCACTGACGAAAAGATCAAGTGATTGTTCCCCTTGTGAAAAGTAAACTTAGTTTTCCATTCCTGTTGTGGTCAGCATGTTCGTTACAACAAAAAAGACATTATTGTGCTTGATTTATTTTTTCTGTGACTAAAGGTATGGTAGCTCTCAGGTTCTCTCTTGCTTTAAGGTCTGCAGGAACCATGAGAAAGAGTTTAAAGTTTGACCTGGTAACAGCCAACGTTAGACCTTACAATGTCCTTTCCTTGTGTCTGCTTCCATATCATTAGGCGAGAGCAAACTGTCTAGGTAATTACTCTCCCTGTTAAAAGAAAAGGATGGCCTCTTGAAAGTTGGATAGTTGGCCAATTATAAAGTAGATAGAGGAACTTACGTAAAATCTAATTCATGACCCAGATTTAGAAATTAATATTTTATTTTTAAATTTTCATCACATTATTCCTGTGTTCCCATTTGTTTGCTTCATGAGAAGTACTAATATTGAGGACTTTTGCTTCTACAATTAGACAATATTTAAATGGTGCTGCTACAAATGCAGCTGTCTTGCATTTTAGGGGCTGGTAACCAATGTCAAACTTAGCTACCTACGAATTCAAGAACATTTAGGTGTCAGTGTCCAGCGTATAGAAGATAGGCCTACAATAAACTAAGGAAATGGGTTGCCACATTTGAAAAATAAATGCTTGAATATTTCCCTCTAAACCCAATTAGAGTCAAGGGGTTACATTTGTCAATTCAGAAAAATGTTGATTTTGATTATTGATGTGCATTGTCAGAAAAATATGGCCACATCTAAATCTTTCATAAATTTGTCTAAAAAGAATACTGTTCAGAAAAAAACTCAGCTTTTATTCTAGTCACTGCACTTGTCATACTCTATTTTATTTGAATGAAAGTACTTAGTATATATTATTTGAGGATTATGATAGCTTTAGCACAGCATAAAGTGAACATTTATTGTTTTAAAGCATTTATATCAAGAGATAGGAAATGAAGATTCTGATAAAAGAGACTATAAAAAGTGAAAAAGCAAGTAATTTCGTTCAAGGTTCACATTTTGGATAATAAAATGTATGCCATTTAAGTTCTCTGACCGCTCATTCATTTATATAACTGAATTTTAAATTAACCTCAATAATTTTATAAGACATCTGAACTGTTTCTTCATTTTTGGGTTCCCGCCAAGACAAAATGTACTGGAACCAAATTTTGTAACGTCAAAAGGCTGGAAAGTCTTTATAAGGTTTAGATAAGCATCAGATCAAAATTGGAGTCTTAAATGGGGCTCGGTTATTTTCAAGCTTTTCCCAAAATGATATTTAGCAAGAGACAATTAAGAAATAATCCCTCTTTAAGCATAATCTCAGCCTTAAAACCCTTTGATCAATCAACAAACACTTATTGAACATACTACATTCTAGTTACACAGGAGAAAACAAAATCTAACTCAAAGGGAAAAAAGAGAAATTCTTCATCCTCAAGTCACTTAGAGTCTGCCAGGGGACTGACTGTAGGCTATATCCCGGTTTACTTCCCTAAGCATATGCGCCAAGGATTAAAAGAGGGTCAAAGAAGAAACTGTTTGTGTCTTATGTTTTTGAGATTTAGTCATTGATTTATGTAGCTTTTTTCACTGTTCTGCTCTAGAATATTCCATTGTATATGTATATATATATATACACACACACACACACATATATACACTTCATCAATTTTCACACACATGGACTTTTTTTTAGTTTGTTTATGTGTTTATAAATACATTATATATATGTTTATTATATATGTACTTATACATAATATCTAATAATTAACATAATTACATATTATACATAAATATATATGCTAAAATACTTAATTATATACATTTAAAGGGACAAAAAATGTTTGTACACTTACGAGTCCATATCCTTCCTGAAAAAATATCAGATTATAAAACAATATACAACAGGTTAGTGCTAAAAAATAAAATTTTTTCATTTGTCAGAAACATAAATGTTTATATTATCATTTATGAAATCTACTAATAACAACGTAATTCAATTATAAGGGGCAAATAGGAGACCTTGAACAAGACGAAGGAGTTTAGTGTGTCCATATGTGGATATCAAATGACTTGAAACTAAGGAAAAAGATTTTTAAAAAAACTAAATAAGAAAATCAAAATTAAATTGATGAAATAACGTGTTTGAAAAATTGTATTTTGGGTAGCAATTATGTGGCCATCACTATGCTAGGCACTTTTCCTGCACATTATGAATTAAACTTTGACAATAACCCTAAAAGTGCAGTATCCCTATTCCAATTTTTAGACATGAATCTCTAAGGTTCACAAATGTGAAGTAAGAAAATCAAGCTCATATGCTTCGACAGTAGGCCCTCTAAGTCAAGATATTAAACTTTCCCCAATCTACCTATTTCCGTTGTCTGGTAAGAAGCAGTATAGGATAAAGATTAACATCTTAATGTCTGTATCTTCAGTTTAAGCCATGTGACCTTGAACAAGCTGGTTTGCTCTGTTTTCTAATCTTTAAAATCAGGGAAAATGTACTATCCACGTTAAATGAATGGATTTTGTGAGATCTAAATGGCAATACGTGTAAATCATGTAGAACAACACAGAGCAGATGGTAAGTATACAATCAAAGTTATCTAATATTACTAGGGATTTACTCTCTGATTCCTAGGGAGTCTGTGGCAGACTATAACTTCCTAAAATGGCCATAACAATAATCCACTTGCCAGTCTCACAATGTGACCTTGCCCTTCTCCATCAAGAGGTAGTCTATATCTTCTTCCTTTGAAGCTGGGTGAAACTTTGTGACAATCTCAACCAATAGAATTTGATAGAAATAAAGTTATTTGACTTCCAAAGTTAGATCATAAGAAGGTGATGAGCGTCTGCCTATTGTGTCTCTGTTTTGCTCCTTCTCTCTCTCTGGCTCCATCTCTCTGTCTCTCTCTTTATTTCTTTGTCTATGCATGCTGTTGTAATCCAGTCACCTGGCGGTGAGTGAGTACCAGCCACATGTACAGGTTACGTGTACACATTCCAGCCAAAAAGTCCTGCTATGTCCCCAGTCAACAGTCATCATCAACTGCTGGACATGTGAATGAGAAAGCCTTTGAAATAACACCAACCTCTTCCCCTGCCAGACTCCATTTCCATGAAATAACCCGAGTGAGAATCATTAAACTGAGCCCAGTCACCCCCACAATGATGAGAGATCAAACAAGCGACCATCATCGCAGTTTGAAGCCACTGTTTGGTGGGTGACTTCTTATATAGTAATAGGCAACCAGAAACCAGTCATCACATTTTCTTTCTTTTAACTTTTACTAAAAATAGGCTAATTAATATGTTCCTAAATTTGTTCAATTACTTAACAATCTAGTTACAGAGCCAAAGCATGTTTTTTCTTATAAATAAATAGCTCTTAGTAGATACAAAGACTCACAATTAGATTTAATAAATTATTTTGTTTTTCTGCTACCCAGAAAGAAAGGGATGATCTATCACAACTCCAAGCCAGATTTGGCAGAAGATGATGAAAGAAAAAGGGCAAATATAATCGAAGGGGACTTTCTCCTGAGGTCAAGAGAAGAAGAGCATTTCCATCAGCAACTGCCATAGTACCAGGAATTTGGGCTCCTTCCTCTGATGGGGCCAGATGGAAGGAGTTCTGACTCTTAATAAAGAAGACAAGACACTTAGGCGGTGAAATTGCCCAGACACGCTGTGGATAACCCTTCACTTAGGGGCTGGGCTACTCAGGGAAATGTAACCAACCAACTCTTTTAACACGTAAAACTAAAAGCCAATCCTTCTCTTCCTATATAAACATAAGAATGGCGTCTGAATTCAAACTGTTGAATTACAATTCAGTTGCACCACTCAGCTTTATATATAAGGGCTAGAGGCTTTAACTGTTTCAGGAACAATCTGTCAGACAAAGAAAGAAAAATCTCTCAAACAGTGGCATTGAATTGGGTAGTGTCAGGTCCCATAAGTGGACTTCTATAAAGAGAGGAACTTACCGCGTTAAAAACGTTAATGAGAAAAAGAAGGGGAGATATTCCTTGACTATAGGGCTGTACATATCTTTTAAAAGGCAAACCCTGTAATTTTCACAGGGAATGAAACAGGCTCATTCTTCTCTCACTTTGAGAAACTGTTCTTCATTCAGGAAAGAAGCCCATAATTCTATAAAACAGAATATCACCCCTGCCAGCAATTTGAAAAGAAAAATGTCAAAGGAAAGAAAATGAAACTTTAAATAAGATAAATTCACCCTAATTATAGAGCTATAGAAATGTAATTATGTTGATGATAATAAAATGTTGCCATTTGAGCTTAATGTTAAAGAAAGCATCTTGTCTCAGCAAATTAAAAAAAAGGCTCTAATTAATCACCACACTGTGCACTGAGAACAAGTCCAGCTCACAGTCATGCACTTCCCCCACACTGTTCTAAATTGTTAATTATTTACATTACATCATTTATAACTGGATACTAGTTGTAACCTGGTACATCATTTGTGTGAGCATATAAAAGCAAAAGTAACTAACTCAATATAAAACCTATTATTTAAAATCTGAAGTAATAACTGTAAGGCTTTGATTTACCAAAACGTGCTTAATAGTGTTTTGAATCTTTCCCCTGGTGATAAACAATATGAACTACGTAATGAAATATATTTGTTTAATATTTGGGCCAACTTCTTATTATTCAGGTGCGAATGTTCCAGTTTGTCAAATAGCCAAGACTTTATCTATTTTTCACTGAAGCCAGGCTGATAGCCATCTCTGTGTGTGTGTTTTAACGTCTTCGCTAGATGCCAAATGAATAAAGCATAAAAACAATTTAGCCTCAACAGCTTTCTGTTTCAAGAAAGTTTGTGCTGGGCAACCATCAGGATGACTGAGGACTTTTAATTATCTTTGTGGTCCTTGCACTACAAATAGACTAAAAGGTTCCCAGAAGAATGGAGATCCTTTTGACTGCCAGATGTAGGAAGGAAAGAACGAAGGGAGAAATATCCCTCTGAACACACACCCTGACACCATTTTCTCTCTCCTTCTGAGGCCACAAGGCCCCATGTGCAGATAGAATTTCTGTAAACTACAGTTCACATGTGTTTACTCTAGCTGGTGCCTGTCTCCCAGGAGACTCCTGACAAGCATCAACAAATGTAGTCTCTGGTGATCAAAAGGACTAATTCTTTGTCCTCCTCTGGTGACTTGAAAAAACAAAACAAATATGCATTACAGTCTTTTCACTTGCCCTTTCTATGTGCTAAAAAGTCTCACTAAAATCTTGGTAGCTATAGTATCTCTTGAGAAAACACGGCCTCATAGAAAAGGAAGCGGAAAATGATAACAACAATACCAATTTGTAAGAATCTTTAATTTGCAAGGCACAGTACAAATGTTTTTCCATCTGGCCTTGCTAACCTCAAAGTGTTACTACTTTAAACGAAGTGATACTTTTTAAGTTGCTTTGCCAAGTGTTTCTTATTATTTCCTTTGGGCTATCTTTGCCTTATATTTTGTGTCAATGATAGGAGAAATTCAATTAATCAGTTAGATAAACGACGAAGTCTCTTTCCCACTAAAAACCTTTAGTGGCTCCCATTGCCTCTCATACAGGAGAGAATCCCTAACATGTTCTACGTACTTCTCCAGGCTCACTATTCATCATGACCCTCTTGAAAATGCCAGGTTTCCTCTTGCCACAGCAACTTTGCATATGGTGTTTCCTTCTGCAATAATTTCCATCCCTAACCAACCCCCTTCCTGGCAAATACTCCACTTCACTTATTTAACTCAAACTCCTTCCTCAAATCTCAGCTTACTCACTTCCTCAACCATTCCTTCTTTATTATGTTCACATTATGATAAATACATAACAAATACACCATTATATACACTCATATCAATAAACGCCTACATTAGAGCATCCATATTAAAGTCAATTTTCATTAGTATCTGTCTCCTCAAGACTAACAGCTTTATAAGGACAGGAAAAATGTTGATTTTTCTCCAATTAGTAGAGTGGCTGGCATAACGCTCAATAAATGTTACTAAAGTAAAAAGATAAATTAAAGACTGAAGGAGTTAACACAAACTGGTTTTAGACAGGTTTGGCTTCTCAATTAACTGTCTGAGATACAAAGAGATAGCTTTCACACCTTGCCTCTAGCACATAGACGCAAAGCACAATGTTACTTTGCTGGTTTCACCCAAATCTTTCTGTAATTAAGTGTTAAGCCTCCAACTGGGGAGGAGGTACTGGTGGAGAAGAGCTCCTGGGAAGCTACAGCAAACCAGGAGCATCCTTCAGGGCAAAATTGCTGAGGCAAAGAATCAGAATCACCGTCACAGAGATGAATTTATAGCCAGGAGGAAAACAGCATGCATCCAATTGGTTAGGCAAGCACAGAACTATGGAAAGAGAAATGATAAGACTATCCCAGAGAATTACAGGGGGTACAACTTGGGCTGGCTGCCTAGTTCAAAATGATTTCCACAGTGCCATTATACATTTCCTCCTTCCCATGTTCCTCTCTGCCAGAACAGCTGAAAGATCTACAGGGAAGACTTCACCTGGGCCAGTCACTGGGACTCATGCTCCTAACCACCTCAGCTGGTTAGTGGATGGGCATGTGACTCAACCCAGGCCATTCTGAATTCTCCCTGGGGAATTTGAAAACTCAGGATGAGATTAAATGGTTAACTGATTAAACAGCAATTAAAATGTAAAGATGCTAACAGTTATTTGCTCCAAGGTATTAAAAAAAAAACCTTTCTGTAGTAGAAAATAATGAAACAGACATGCATAGAGAGTGAAAGCTGTGTGTGTGTGTGTGTGTGTGTGTGTGTGTGTGTATAAGAAAGCAAAGGAAGGGAAGGAAGAAGAGAGGAAGGGAGGGGGAGGAGAAGGAGAGGGAGAAAGAAAAAGAAAGGGAGGAGAGAGAGAGGAAGAGAGAGAGAGTTGGCAGATTTCAACTTCCCTTTATACTAGCCATGCTTCAGTCAGTTCCGCTCCTGCCCTTTCCAACTATTGGATGTATGAACTCAAAGTATCTCTCTTCTTGCTTAAACTAGTTGTGGTTGGGTTAAGAGAGAACAGAAAGACTGGGGTGGGATATAGATACTGAGGGACCTGAATCAGAACCCAGATTCTGATGAATTTCTGCTTGGGCAGCCCTTGTACTTGACTCCCTGTTCACAGTCATGGTGACTGAGGGGTTGCTAGAGGGAGAGAAATGTCACCTTAACCTGGTTTCATCATGTTGAACCATGAGAAAACCTGAAGGTAGACTATCATAATGTGAAAGAGCAGAGGAACGAAGGGTTAGGAGAGGCTGCCTTGCTAGAATACCTCAAAGAGCACTGATCACTATGAAACGATCCAATTTATGGAAGTAATCTAGGTGTTTTTATGCACACACTTTCATTTAGTAACACTTCTAAAATCAGCAATAAAGTAAGTAATAATTTTTATGCATAATATTGGCAAGCCAACCAACAATCATCTGGATACCACTTCAGAAGGTTTATGTGAACCTATCTCTTTTTTTATATCAAATTTGTATAACATATACAAATAGGCAACTGTAGTTTAAGTTTTGTAAAGTGTGACTTTCTTTCTCTCTTTCATACACTTAGGAAAAACAATTTGTGGTTAAGAATTGAGAGTAGAGAAAACAACTGAATACATCAGAGTTTTCATGTTTCATGCTTAATTTATAATTCATTAGAAGAATTTACTGGATGATGAAGAATGGATTACTACACACAAAAGGATGACACATTCAACTTGAAAATGGTATTGTTGAGCATGTTTGTTTAGATTGTTGAAAGTATCTGCTTCTTATCTGTAGGACTATGTAATGGGACTGACATTCTTTGTCTTCCTCACCAGTGTGTGGTAATTGTTTGATTGCTGACTTCAAAATATCCTTAATATGGATCTCAGGGATAACGGTTTGTTTACGCAAAGGTCTCAAAGGCCTCTGCTCCAAACTTGACTCCCCGGACTTAGCAAACCCTCCAAGTGGGAGGTTCTGCTGTTTTCCCCCTTTAGAATCAGTCTCATTCAGTTCCTGAGCCAATCTAACCTAAGTGGGAGGTGTGTCAAAAGTTCACCCTACCATCTGGTGATGATTTTCATTTCAATCAATTAATTTACAGCCTCTCTCTATAACTCTCCTTTAAAATGTCGTAATTTTGACCTAATTAATAAAAGTGAGTGTCTACTTTAGTTTCCTCATCAAACATTCCTTTTCATTCAGTTATAAAACTGCCCAGAAACTCAGCTTCATAGCCTGGGTTGTGATTGGTTCCTGTTAGCTCCCTTTTTCAGACACTTAGGTCTAATACATTTGTTACAACATGTCAAATATTCGGACATATTTATACTAAAAAAATCTGTTTATCTGAAATTCAAATTGCACTAGGTACTCTGTGTTTTTATTTGTTAATTCTGGCAATGGGCGTGAACCAATATCAAATAAACAGAATCCTTTGGCCACTATCAAAACCTTGTCTAGCCCAGGAAAACACTTTGGTATAATGTCAGATCCCACAGTCCTGTTTGTCCTCCTAACTGAGTCTCTTTTTTACTGGTAGCTACCTCTGACATTTTGTGGAAGGCTTTTCTCTACTCAAGATCTCAATTTATTTCATCACCAGATATAGAGTTTCAACTAGGAAGTTTCAAAGGTGTCTTCCAAGTCTAAATTCTATACTCTTTAGCTAAGATTTATTTCTCCCTCAAATCCTAGCATTCCTAAAAATAAATCCAGGTTGTATCATGTGAGCTTAAACCTGGGATCCCTTACTCCCATTTCATCAAGAGTTGAGCTCTTGAAGAATGCCGAAGTCTGGAGTCATGCATTAGTGTGTCTGTGAATGTCACCACAAGGTGATACTTGCCCTGGGAATATGAGAATATCCTACAGTCCTCTAGATTTTCATAACAGAGAAAGAGCATTTAAGCTCCTGTTAAGACAGTGAACCAAAGGAAGGTTGTAGTTGCATTTGGAAATTTCCTTTAAGGGCAGCGTTATCCTGCACCTGATTACAAGTCTGTACTAATAGCCTTGTTTGTCCCTTGCCAGCAGTTTAGAAAAGAAACTAAAATTTTAAGTGTGATTTCCCTGCTGCTCTTTTTAATTCTTGGGTATCCATGGGAATAATTATTACTTAGGGCATACATATAGTAATTTTTATAAATAAGCCATAGCCTCTGTTATTAAAATGAAACTAACTTTTAAAAACCAGTTCAAATAGATCAAAACAACAGGGAGAAAATTTAAAAAGAAAACCTAGAGATCCTAGAAACTAGACATGTGCTTGCAAATTAATCTTGTAGCTCATATGGCACCTGCTTTCTCAAATGAGGAAAAAAATTAAATGCCAAATGTCATTTGAAATAATATATGTCAATTATCTCAATGACTTGTATTGCTAATTTCATGAACACTTGAAATTGACTTTCCTTGGTGGATTACTGAAATCAGAGCATGAGAATGAGATCTTCACTCAAATATGGAGAAAGAATATTACAACATAACTTTGCAAAAATAAAATAATATAAATGCTCAGTAAAATAACTGAGGACAAATTCGAAGAATGTTGTTTGTAGACAGTTATCATTTATCTTGATCCAATCTAAGCTATTGTGAAGAAATTACTAGTATATTTATTTATTACCCAACTGAAATAATGGTAGACATGATTTCTAGAGTTTAAAAAGTCAAATCAGAGAATCTAAAATAATTATGCTAATGGTTTAACATTGTAAGAAAGGGATGAGACTCACTCCTTGAACTCAGTTCTCCTTCAGAAAAAGTGATAATGACAACAAAGCAATAGTGAATGTGTAGGAGCAATAAACTTCTCTGACTACACATGGAGTAAAAGTAGCTGAGGAACCTTGAGGTATAGTGGCCTGCTGGGAACAAAGACATAAGCTGTACCTTCTAGAACCCAGTAAACTCAGTAGCTGTCTTGGGATATGTTAAGACTAACTATGTTGAAGTTTAGAGAATTTATCTGTCCAACAAATAATGTCTCCCCTCCAGAGAATGTGATGTCATCAAATAATCAAGATGTTCAAAGGCCAAAAAACCTACTTAATATGGCAAGGCCACCCATTATATACATATTAAAGCATTCAATTGACACATCAGGCTCTAAAGAGTAAGACTTAGGTTCCATGAAAATCAGTGGTCAAAAGGTGATAGTACTGAGAAATCAGTTTTGCAGTTTGAAAGAAATAATGAAAAAGGTTAAAGAACACACAATAGATTTGATACAATAAGGGCACAATGAAATATGAAATGGGACAATAGCACTAAAGTAACAGGCACTTTTTGAGCACTTCCACCGATTTGGCACTATGGTAAATACGTTACAGAGTCCATCTCACTTACTCATCAAACATTCTTATGAGGTAGGGTCTGCCATCTTTATGTGCAGAGGAGAAATACATTCCAAAGATTTGAGTCACTTTTTCAAAATCAACTGTAAAGTAGTGAAACTACAATTAAAACTGAGGTCTGACATCCAAGACCATGTTGTCAGCTACTGTGTTATACCAACCCTGTGTGCCTCATAATTGTTTACTGATGATGAGCTGAAGGGCATTAAAAAAAAAAGAAAAGAAAATGGATGTATTACTACCAGAAATCAGGAAATTCTGGGTCAAGTACAGGCTTATAGCCTGACTAGTGATATGACCATGGGCATGAACACGGCTAAGTGAACACTGTACTTCTCTGGGTCTCATTTTCATTTTCTGCAAAATTAGGAAATTGACTGTGGACAATTTTTGCAGTAATACCCCCATTTTTTTTCATGCCTTCCTGTATCCATACCTTTGCATAGCTCCTTTGCACAATGGTGCTTGGCCTGCCACTGTGACTTGCTTTCGTAGATGGGGCAATAGGAAATGTGGTACAAGCAGAGGCTTGAAGACTCCTTGCTCAATGGAGCTAACCCTCCTTTGCTGTTCTGGGAGTCCTACAACAGCAACTATATGAATAATCCCAGACTAGCCTATTGGAAACATGTGACCCAGTCACCCCTACCACCTCACCTGACAGCTAGCACCAACCATCAGACATGAAAATGAAGCCAGCAGAAGGCAGCCACATGAGCGAATCCAGGAAAAGCCATCAGAACTGCTCAGCTGAATTCAGCCCATATTAGTGACAGATACAATGGTAAGCTAATGAACGACAGCAGTTTTCAGCCAGTGTCAGCATATTTTTTCTATATAGGGTTGATAGTAAATGTTTTAGGCTGTGTGGGCCACACGATCTCTATCACAACTACTCAACTCTTCTGTTGCAGCACAAAGGCAGCCACACTCAATAAGGAAATAAATGGGCATGGCTATGTTCCAATAAAACTTTATTTAGAAAAACAGACAGCAAAACAGAAAAAACAGGCAGCACCTGAACTTGGCCCTCCGGCACTAGTTGCCAACCCTTGTTATGAACCAATAAATTTGGGGGTGGTTTGTTATACAGCAAAAGCTAACTGACACCTTCATCAAGATGAACTTACTATTATCAAGAAAATCAATTTGGTAATTAGAATTTGCATGATAAGTGAAATCAGCATTGTATTATTCCAAATAAAATCTGCCACAAAAATATCAAGTTTTCATGACTGAATAGAATAGAAAAAGGTTGTTTTTCTCCAATTCAAACATATTTTTTCTGCAAGTGATTGCTTAAACCTTTAGATATAGTATAGAATTATATTAACTAGAAAAATAAATATAACTGAAATTTCCCCCAATACCTCCTGCTTGGCCCTCGAGATCAACATCTCCTGTCACGCATGTGTGCACGCATGAACAGGATAAAATTTTTAAAATCACTAGTTTAGTGTGCTTTAAAAAGCACAGTTGCTAAGCAAAATTATAAACCCACTGATCTAAGGAATGTTACGGAGAATTAAAATAAGGAAATCAAAAATTTGAAAGTATCTTATTATGCATATTAGATGTATCATTTCATACAAAGTGTCAAATGTAGTCCTCCATGTGATGAGCCAGCTGTAAATGTAACTCTAAAATGGGAGTGAAAGAGAATGGATAATATTAAGGAACATGATAGTTCTCAAAGGCCTGTGTGCCCTTGAATGCAGTACAAGAATAATTTTGACCCAAACATGTCACTTTTTAATTTATGCAGAATATATCTCAAAAGAAATCCAGTTAATGTTAACTGAGGGAAGCATTTCAGTGTAAAAGTGAACTGATAACATCAGAAGTGTGTATGGATGCACAGAGCAGAGGGCAGGGCTAGATGTGGATAGTAGAGAGTAGAAAGACAAAGAAAGAGAACATTTAGCAAAGAGTACAGGTCAAACTGGACTTGAGAGGAAACTGTAGTTTTGGGTAAGAACAGCTCTGCATGGAGGGCTAATTTTAGCAACAACAAAATACTCTACCTAGATAAGTTACTGCTGTAACCTATCCGAGCTAAAAAATTCAGAGCATTAGGACCATTAAGAACATTCTAGAAGCTGTCAAAGTAGTGTCAGGAGAATTCATGAAGAAATGAGGGAATAATTCCTGCCTTTTTGAGTAGTCAGGGATTAGCCTTAGACCAACATTTTTGGATGTAGGTTGAATATAAATAAAAAAATAGATGTACAAATAAAAGGCCCTTAGTATCTCAAAAACACTAGTATCTTAACACAAAGCGTTAAGATCAAAATTATGTAAGAAGTAACTGAATTTAAGCAATGAAAAGTTTGTATATTAATGTCCTTTAGAGTTGTGGCTTATGAATAAATGGATTGATTCACAATTTATTGTTTTATTTTAATGGTTAAGTTTTTCAGTCACAGATAGAAAATGATTTGAACTTATTAGCAAAATATAGGAAAGAGAGACAATTCTTGCCCAGGGCAGTCTTAGTTAATAATTATCTTAAATTTTAAGAATAATTTGGAGTTATTTCTGTGGACTGAAAGGAACATAAATTGTCACAATGTTTCTTAAAACCTTTGGGCAATAAGTATCAAGATTCTCAAATGTTTATACGGTTCATCTAACTCTACTCATAATATGACTATTATAAAATTTTATGCACAAAGATGTCCAATACAGTCTTATAGAATTTTTTCTAAAAGGATAACGGAAAGAACAACAATAAAAATGGTTAAATAAAACATGGTATATACAATTAATATGCTTTATATTGTTATTAAAAATTCCAAAGAGTTTTAACAATCTGAGAAACCTATTATTAGGTGAATAGGATGAAAACAAAATAAAAATCACATGTAGACAATGATCTTATGCATGTAAAATATTTCTTTGTGGAAAAAAATCTGTCAGAAAATATGCCAAAGTAATAATAGCAATTATACCTGAGTGATAGCGTTTACTCCTTTTCACTTTTAAAATTTTCTAAATTTGCATCTATGAAGTAATTTGGTTTTAAAAGGATTTACAAATAAGGTGTCAGAAAGCACTGTTCCTTCTAGCTCAAAGACTCTTAAATGTTCCTTCATTGGACATTGAAGGCTGGTCACAATCTGTTACCCAGTATCTTTTTTACCCTACTCCTCTCTTCCTTTCCACATAATATAGACAGAGGAGTGCACTTTCTTATTCTTAGGTTTGCATTTCTCCAGGCCAGTGCCTTTACTAAATTCTCTTTAACTGGAACATTTCACCTGTTTCTCTCAATCTGTCTCCCTCCTGTTTTTAAATCGTCTTCCTAGTAGCCTTGCATCCTGAAAGCCCTATGTAAGCACGGTGCTCAACAATTCTCTTGGTTCCTATTGACAGTTACATGCCACTTGTTCAACTGTAAGTGATAGAAACCCAACTTAAGCCGGCTTTTACCAAACGGGAAAAAAGAAGGGGAGGTTAATACGTTTGCTTATTCAGGCAGAGTTTTTCAACCTCAGCGTTATTGGCATTCTTTGTTGTGAGAGGTTTTGTGTCCTGTGCCTTGTAGGATGTTTAGCGGCATCCCTGACCTCTACTCATTTGAATATCAGGAGCACCCCCCAGTGTCACAAACAAAAATGTTTCCGGACACTTCCAAATATCCCTCCCAGAGGCAAAATGCTCAAAGCTAAGAACAACTGGTTTAGGAGGAAATATAAAGGCCAATCTGGTCCTAAAGATTAAAATCACATTCTCAAAACTCATGTTTCTACATCAACGCTCTCACTCCACAAGCTGATCTCCGGCATCCCCATACTTGATACCTACCAGATTAAACACTTCGGGGGGGAAAAATACAGTGTTCAAAATAATAACTCTGATAAGAAATCTGATGCAATCTCTAATAGCCCTAACCATGAACCAATCTCTGGTCAGGATAACAGACTGTTTGTGCAGATAAGGGCCCTGCAGGACTGCTGACAGCACTGCTCAACCGCCTGAGGAAAGATGTTTTGACTCTAAGAAGACAGAGGGTGTTCAGATGCTCCTTACAGTTTCTTCTCTGCTTAGTAAGAGTGTAAGCTGCTTAGAGGCAAGCAATGCATTTCCAACGCCTTTTATCTACGCACAGTTCCCAGAATGCTGCCTCGTAGAAGTTTCAATATATAGCCCATTATTAGCTGAAACTTTTTAAAGGATAACATAAGTTACTGAAATTTTTTAAATCACTGAGAATAAATTGTTCTTATTTTTCGTGTTCCACAAAAGTATCTTTACAATCTCTATAAAAATCTTCTGAAAGAATAGAAATTCAATTTGCTCTGTAAAATTAAATTCTTAAAAATAATATTTAAAAAATGAAAAACTTCTTTAGTATTTTGATTAATTTGATATCAGTGAACGTTAAATTTGCCATCTAGACCTAAATATGCATAATATGACAGAACTATAAGACAGAATTAGGAAAATATAGAATAAAAGACTAAATATAAACTTTTTGAAAGGCCTAATTATGTAACACTTATTCTAAATACTTTGCTGATAACACGATAAAAATCATATTGAGCAGTCATGTAACATCAGACTTTTAAAACTAGAATGTGATAAAGCAGTGGATTTCAGGTGAAGGATATGAGTCTCAAGTCAAGAAAACACAATTTCAAACTGGATTTTAAAGAGTTGGAAAGCAAACCAAATGAGCCTTGTTGTATGTATCTTTTGCTGCCTATAATTTTACAAAGCAATTTTTATCTGTCAGAGGACTGTGCCAGATATGGAGAAAACCCAATTTGAATAAGATATAAAATGCAGAACTGCTATACAAAAAACAAAATAGGGACCTGACTTCCGTGCCAGATATATTATTTGATCTTCAACTCCTTGGGAAACATTTCAGTCTCAATAATGACAATTTACTTTAAATGGAAGTATTTTTGAGCCTAAAAATATGGTATTTAATGCATATTGAATCCATCTTGCATGCATTCTTCTTTTAAATATACTGATAGAATGTAGACTATTTTATGATCCTATGAGAAATTATCTGAAGTGTACATTTTAAAGTTTTTTTCCTAAAGTTACTCAAATTCTTGGGCCTAATATTGTCCTAGATAAAGCTAAGGATAGCAATATTTGAGCCATATTTTTCTACACTTACATTTAAATTCTTTAAATATTTACTATTTTTCATTCATTTAACATATAATTTTACAAATTTCATATATGTTTTGAGAATGAAAATAATGTCTTTTAGGTTTGCATTGGCATTTTCTAGAAGTTACAAATACTATTTAACACTAAAGAAATATCCAAAAGGCACAGTTAATCTACTGTTGATCTTAGAACAACTGAAATACAAAGAGGAACTCACTGAGGATCTCATGATGACATCTGAGACTATAATACTTCTAAGAACATTGGACTTCATAAAAATAACAATAGAAAACTATTCATAATTATCAAATCACGTGTTTTCTTATAAATTAATAAGCAATTACCAGCCAATACTGATAAACTCAAATGTTTTTTGTAATATGGAATGCTTTAGTTTTTTAACTTTTTTTCTGTGAATTTGCCTCCAGTTTGTGCCTAGCCATTTTTTTACGACAGCTTTATTGAGATATAATTCACATATCATACAAGTCACTCATTTAAACTATACAATTCAATGTTTTGTGCCATATTCGCAGAATTATTCAATTGTCACCACAATCGATTTTAGAACTTTCATCCCCTAAAAAGAAACACTATATTCTTTAGCCAATACCTATCATCTCTCCCAAACTCTTTCCAGCCATAGGCAACTGCTAATCTATCTTCTGTATAGATATATTTGCCTATTTTAGACTTTTCATATAAAAGGAATCATAAGATATATGGTCTTTTTTTTTTTTTTGAGGACGATTAGCCCTGAGCTAACTGCTGCCAATCCTCCTCTTTTTGCTGAGAAAGCTAACATACGCGCCCATCTTCCTCTACTTTATATGTGGGACACCTACCACAGCATGGTTTGCCACGTGGTGCCAAGTCCGCACCCAGGATCCAAGCCGGCGGACCCTGGGCTGCCAAAGAGGAACGTGTGCACTGAACAGCTGTACCACCTGGCCAGCCCCAAGATATATGGTCTTTTGTGACTCATCTCTTTCACTAAGTATGTTTTCAAGGTACATCCAAATTGTAGTATGTATCAATATTTCATTTTGTTTTATTATCAGTAATAATCCATTTTATGGATATACCACATTTTATTTATTCATTCATGTGCTGATGGATATTTAAGTTGTTTTGACTTTTTGGCTATTGTGAATAGTTCTGCTGTGAACATTTATGTACACATTTTGTGTAGACATATGTCTTCATTTCTCTTGGGTAATTACCCAGGAGTGGACTGCTTTGTTTTTTGAGAACAGAAGAATGCACTGGTAAACACATTGTTTTTGTCTCCTATTGTCTTTGTGTAATTTCTATTTTCTTAACAGCTGTGACAAAAACAACTGTATTGTTTTCAAGAGACAACACTACATTTTGTTCTTGTGAGGTTTATGAGACATATTTTCGAATGGCAACTTTTGCTTTCTGTTTTATAAATCCCATCAGCGTTTGAACTCACATAAGTAGTGGTTTACATCCTATTTTCGTTTGAGACTCTGTTCAAAAAGTCAATAAATTAAGCCGTTATTCATCCTGACATTCTTCTATAAACAGAAATATTTGGCCATTTAAAATTTTAACACATGGTTAAGAAACTCAGAGAATATCACACGTCATGTGTGAATTCTTTGAAGTCTTCCTATCTTAACTTGTAATAAATGTCTTTCTTCTGTGCAGTGAGCAATGGAAATGTTATCTATCAGTATTCTGTTTCAATTCAGTAGAAATGAAAAATGCCTGATGTCACTGTCAAACATACTCAGTAAGATTTGATGAGCAAGCCCATAGGAAAAATTGTCTTTTCTCAGAAATGCTCTGATGATTGGCACAATTTGTGTGCAGATGTTTCCCTTTAATTTACAATTCTGATATTCAGAGAAGAACTTACCTTTTTCAGAAGATGTACCCACAAAGTAACCATACGCAATTCCACAGGGGAATTATCACTGCGGAATTAGGACCCATAGGAGAGCTTGGAAGCGCCTTTTTGAGACCAAACATAGTTCTAGCACCAGTGTCGATCTTTGATTCATCAGTTTATAGATTCCCTGATTTCATGTAGCCCCACAATGGGGCACTTATTAGATTTTAAATAAATATTTATTAAATGAATGAATATTGTTGACAGTTTGTTTTTTACAATCCTGTATGAAAATTATTTTAATATAATAGTAGGAACTGGAACTTTTAAAGTGGCAGGCTACATTAGATATGGTATATTAGAAGTAGATAAAAGTTAAAAGAAGGAAAAAGAGTGGGTGAGTATCAATTAATGTTTAACCGGACTGAAGTTCAAATCAAAAATTCTGATGCAGTAGAAATGCTTTTATTTTGTCAAAAATATTTCAGTGTGGTGCCTAGGTGTAAATCAGAATTTTACCAAGGTTGTTTGCAATCCACAATTGCTGGTCCATTGCAAAGTTGCTTTAGTGAGCTGATTGAAATGCAGATGGCTCCTCTATCCAGAGAGCCACTAGGACAACAAT
This sequence comes from Equus asinus, assembly GCF_041296235.1. Lineage (NCBI taxonomy): Eukaryota > Metazoa > Chordata > Mammalia > Perissodactyla > Equidae > Equus > Equus asinus. The sequence goes on from NC_091812.1 coordinate 43,540,607, forward strand.
GACATACTGAACTGCCACAGAAAGCTGCTGATTCCTCACGTGGGGCTGAGCTTGCATGATCAAGATTAAATTCCTTGGTAGCACAAATGATGGCTACTTTATGTTGAGATATTTCATTAAGGTAATAGAGGATTATTGGAGCTATCACTATTTCTTTAGACATATATCCTGCCTCTTTCTGAAAACTAAAAAAAAGTTTCTAGATGACTCTGTAACAATAGCTATGTAATGTAACAAACAATCCTTATGCTTTAAATCATGAGATAAACGTTCTACTTCTTTATTGAGTCCCCTAAAAGAACTCAGCCCTGAGAAATGTATTTAATACCTGTGGGTTTCCATTCTTTCAACTGTAAAATGAAAGTTCTGGCTACTAGTTGACCTCTAAAGTTCTATCCAACTCTGATATGCTCCTGTCACAGGGAACAGCATGGAATAAAAATGGATGGTTTGTAAATCACATTAAGATTCGATCATTTCAGACAGAAGTGAATTTTGAACTGTTTATAATGTTTGCATATGGGGCTGGGGGAAGTAAAAATAGACTGACGTGCTAGGAACCCCCACTGAGGACAAGGGTCGCAGTTAGCATGTAACTGAATTATTGGTGGTTGTAGTCCAATCAGAGGTGCTATGACAATAAGAGCTTGTGGCTGAATATAGTGTCTTAGAAACAACATTCTCCAAACGGTTTCCTGTGACCATCAGTCCACACACATTCTTCAAATTAAAAAAAGAGAATTTAGTTTGAGCTCGTATGATCTAAATTGATATTCAAATTGCCTAGCAAGTGTGGTTCTGGCAGAAGCACCAACAATTTAAAACAGATGCCAACGTGACTGACTATTGGGCCTAAATTCACTCCCTTTTCAGGAACTTTCTGTCTTGAAATGCTGTGGTTCATAGTTACAAGTGTCTAGTAGCTAAAGAAACAATGCAATTCGATTTTCTTTTGATTTTCATCTATTCTGTGCTGTTTTGAAAAAAAGAAAAAGCATTCCTTTTAAAGGTTTTAAAATGACTGAGAAGTCAGATTTACATTTTGCCATAATTCTGTTTACTTTGTCATCTTTTCTCCTAAAATTCCTTTTCTCCTCAGGACGTTCAGGAGCTAAATAACAACAATGGAAACGTTCACTCACGGTGGACTCGCAGGCAAATCTGTGCTGTAGTGACCAGGGATGGAAGCAAAAAGCGTTAGTTTTACCTATGTAACTTACATATACCATGTGACTGGGTCTTGCTTAGATATTTCTGAGTTTATGACACAGTTAAGCAGAAGGGCTTTAAACTCAGAGCACTTGGTTTCACACCCTAAAAGGGCTGCCATGTATGTTTGTGTAGACTCTTGACTTCACAAGGGTACCATATATAAGGAGGCACCAATTATGGTGTAGCCATTGTAGATAGACAGATTACAACAAAACTTTCCTGCAGGTGGCAGTGAAGTGTCTTTCTCTTTTAAAAAATATATTCATATTCTGCTAAGTTTTTGAAAGATGGAAGTATCTTGAGTAAAGGGAACTCTTTTTATTTTTTTCTTATTTATACAAAGATACCATATGGACTAGAAGTGGCCCTGCATCTGAGATATACTATTTTCAAGCAACAAATTTTTAGGCAAATTATTTAACTTCCTTGAAACGTATTTTTATCCTTGGTTAAAAAAAGAGAATTAATGTACTTAACTTATAGGTTTATTTGAAGATTAAATCATATTGCCTGTACACATTAAGTACTCCATGAATGGTATTATTTTCTAGTGTTGCTAATAAATGATGTTATGCTTAATATCATTTAGGGGAGAGTGAATGAAGGAAAGATACTATTCCATTATTGGGATGGAATGCCGAAAAGGAGAGCAGCATTGCCTCCTTCTCCTTCAAGGTCACATAGAGGTGGTAGCATCTGCCAGCACCTGGGTCCAGGTCACCTGTCCCAGAACTGCAGGAGATGATTGGTAGGAGCGTTGAAAGTGTCCTTTTAATGAATCAGAGAGGTATAACTTGGAGCCAGGAAATGCTAATGCCAGAAGTACAACATAACTTAGGAATATGTTTGAGATAGCCCAAGTGGAGAAAATCTCTGATGGACATTATAATGAGAGAAGAGAACCTCAAAATCAATATGGCACAGGGAATTTGAGGGCCCACTGTAATTTGAGGTACTTTTGAATAAGTGGCTCACTTTGTCTCTCAGGCTGTAGAGCTGAGTATGTTTACCAACATTTGACAAATTTCTAGTTACCTTGTCCCTTTCAGTTGGACCCTCTTGACCCTATACCAATGTTTGGCACAGGCTTGATGGGGATGCCTAAAATTCTGAATAATTATCTGTAGCAGTGCCATCTGGATGAATAACAACTGTGTAAAATGAATATTATAAAACAGCAATTTTGAAAAATAATTTCTACAGAGGATCTCAACCTAAACACGTGGAAAGGCCTTAATTCAGCCATTGCTTTCATTTGCATATTTAATTTTCCTTGGGAAATGTCATGGGTTTAGCTCATTAACAGCTACATGACACAAATGCATAATGTTGTACTTTCCTTCTTTCCTTTGATGCCCCTCCCACTTACCCCCAAGGACAAGGCAAGAAAAGAGTAGCTAATTTTCTCATTAAAAGAGAACGTAGGTGAAAATGGTAACTAATTCCAGCCATTTGAGAAATGATCAGTTCTCAGTATGCATAGTATCTTGGTAAATCAAGACACAGTCATTAAAATTATTGTAAAAAATTCATTTGAGCAACAAATCTCTAGACATATTCATTGCATTAGCCTCTAGGTACTTCTATAATCTAATATAAAAAGTCATAGCAGATGAAGGTATGAATTTTAAGCCTATAAAATTCACTCTTGTATATCATATACCTGCTGAATTGATTAAAAAGCACATATATTTTATCTGGCATATGCCTAGAAAGAAAAGTATTCCTATGCTTGGAAATAGTAGGCTTAATTCCTTAAGAGCTGGGGATAGGGACAACATAAGTTATAGTTGTTGGTCAGGTCACCATGACTGTCCCCGCTCTTCTCTGAGTGCAAACTACACAAAAGTTCAGTCTAATCAGATTCTAAATGTCATAGAGGAATATACCAGTTGGATGTGGTATAATAAAGAGTAACCAAATTATATTGCCCTTGATTCTTTCAGTGTGGCACATCCAAGGATGGGCACATAAGAAGGAGAGAAAAGGAAAGGAAATAGCACAGGGATACCCATCAACCAGGTGCCATTCAAAGGCCTCAGTTTCACTGTGTTCCCATTCCTCTGTAACTGACCCAGAGTTTAATGTCTCATGAAATGTCACTCAGATTTTATAAACCTGACCTCTTGAAGTAGATTATTTAAATCTTAAAAAGCAACAGCAGCAAAACCCTAAATTATAAACACATTGAACAATATAAAATATGGAAATTTTTCTTATTTCAAAGTTGGATCTCAGCTTAAGTCTCAAAGATTTAGAGTAATGCATTCTCCACAGTTTATTCTGCTAAGTAGTTCTTTATAGCAAATTAACTTGATTACAACCTTCAGCATCAAAATGCATATTTAAAAAAATTAGCAAAGATTTACATACTGTCTGTTGACTTTATCAGGAATCCATATTTCTTACATATTTTTCTAAAGTAATCTTCCATTGGAATTAAGAAATCAGAAGGCAGAAAACTATAATGATTAGTAGCACTCATCTGAGGTCAACCTGGACAATCTGTATCACTAGCTATGTGCTTTAAGGAAATCTCTTTACTTCCTTAAGCACACGTTTCCTTAACTATAGAATGGGAATAATCATAGAGCCTAAGATATAGGGATGTTGCAAGTTTGAATCAAATAATCATATAAACTGATTAGCTGAGTGTATGATATAGAATGTTCAATACATGCTAGCTAATGAGGCCATATCTCATTTTATTGTGCTTTGTAGATACTGCATTTTTTACAAATTGAAGGTTTGTTCCAACACTGCATTGAGCAAGTCTATCGGCACCATTTTTCCAACAGCATCTGCTCACTTTGTGTCTTTGTATCACATTTTAGTAATTCTTGCAATATTTCAATACTTTTCATTATTATTACATTTGTTATGGTGATCTGTGATCATTGATCTTTCATGTTATTGGGGTATCATGAACTGTGCCTATAAAAGACAGCAAACTTAATCAATAAATGTGTGTGTTCTGACTGTTCCATCAACTGGCCATTCTCCTGTCTCTCTCCCTCTCTTTGAGCTTCTCTATTTCTTGAGAAACAACAATATTGAAATTAGGCCAGCTAATAACTCTACAATGGCCTCTGAGTGTTCAAGTGAAAGGAAGAATTGCACGACTCTCAATTTAAATCAAAAGCTAGAAATGATTAAGCTTAGTGAGGAAGGCATTTAAAAAGCGAGATAGGCCAAAAGCTAGGCTTCTTATGCCAAACAGCTACCCACATTGTGAATGCAAAGGAAAAGTTCTTGAAGGAAATTGAAAGTGTTACTCCAGTGAACACACAAATGATAAGAAAGTGAAACAGACTCATTGCTGATATGGAGAAAGTTTTAGTGGTCTGGATAGAAGATCAAACCAGCCACAACATTTTCTTAAGCCAAACTCTAATCCAGAGTAGGGCCCTAACTCTCTTTAATTCTATGAAGGCTGAGAGAGGTGATGAAGCTGCAGAAGAAAAGTTGGAAGCTAGCAGAGGTTGGTTCATGAGGTTTAAGGAAAGAAGCTGTCTCCATAATATAAAAGCTCAAGGTGAAGCAGCAAATGCTTGTGTGGAAGCTGCAGTAAGTTATCCAGAAGATCTAGCTAAGATCATTAATGAAGGTGCTACACTAAACAACAGATTTCCAGTGTAGTTGGAACAGCCTTATTTTGGAGGAAAATGCCATCTAGGACTTTCATAGCTAGAGAGGAGAAGTCAATATCTGGCTTGAAAGCTTCAAAGAACAGGCTGAGTCTCTTGTCAGAGGCTAATGCAGCTGGTGACTTTAAGCTGAAGCCAGTGCTCATTCACCATGCCAAAAATCCTATGGCCCTTAAGAATTATGCTAAATCTACTCTGCCTGTGCTCTGCAAATGGAACAATGAAGCCTGGACGACAGTACATCTGTTTATAGCGTGGTTTACTGAATATTTTCAGCCCGCTGTTGACAGCTACTGCTCAGAAAAAAAAAATTCTTTTCAAAATATTACTGCTCATGGGCAATGTACCTGGTCACCCAAGAGCTTTGGTGAAGCTGTACAACCAAATCAGTGCTGTTTTTATGCCTGCTAACACAACATCCACTCTGCAGCCCATGGATCAAGGAGTACTTTCTACTTTCAAGTCTTATTATTTAAGAAATATATTTTTTAAGGCTATAGCTGCTACAAACTGTGATTCCTCTGATGGATCTGGGTAAAATCAATTGAAAATCTTCTGCAAAAGATTCATCATTCTAGAGGCCATTAAGAACATTTGCAATTCATGGGAAGAGGTCAAAATATCAACATTAACAGAGGCTTGGAAGAAGTTGATTCTAAGCCTCATGGATGACTCTGAGGGGTTCAAGACTTCAGTGGAGGAAGTAACTGCAGATGTGGTGGAAACAGCAAGAGAACTAGAATTAGAAGTGGAGCCTGAAGATGTGACTGAATTGCTGCAAGTCATGATAAAACTTTAATGGATGAACAGTTGCTTCTTATGGATGTGCAAAGAAAGTTGTTTCTTGAGATAGACTCTACTCCTGGTGAAGATGCTGTGAAGATTGTTGAAAGGACAACAAAAGATTTAAAGTGTTACATACACTTAGTTGATAATGCAGTGGCAGGGTTTCAGAGGACTGATTCCAATTTTTAAAGAAGTTCTACTGTGAGTAAAATGCTATCAAACAGCACTGAATGCTACAGAGGAATCATTAATGAAAGAAAGAGTCAATCGATACGGCAAACTTCGCTGTTGTCTTATTTTAAGAAATTGTTACAGCCACTCTAGCCTTCAGTAACCACCACCTGAGTAGCCAGCAGCTATTTACACTGAAGCAAGACCCTCCACCAGCAAACAGATTACTTGCTGAAGGCTTAGATGATGGTTAGCATTTTTAGCAAAATGTATTTTTTAATTAAAGTATATACATTGTTTTTTTAGACATAATGCTATTGCACACTTAATAGACTACAGTATAGTGTAAACACAACTTTTATATGTACTAGGAAACCCAAAAATTTCTGTGACTCACTTTATTGTGATATTTGCCTTATGGTGGTGGTCTGGAACTGACTCCACAATATCTTCGAGGTGTGCCTGTATTATGATCATACTGGGGCATTAAAGTCTCCTGGTTCTTGTACAGGTCCTGTTATCTGAGTTTGCTTAATGTCACCTCTCTACTCATAATTTGCTTCTGATATAATTACCTATAGATCTCCACTTACTTTTTCTGAGTTTTTCTTTCTCTTTCCAGAATGAAGAATCAGAACCAGTTTCTAAGAGTTTCAATGCCAAGAACTTAAGTAGAAACAAATTTCCACTACTCATTTTAAAAAGGAGCAATGAAAGTATAGTAAGGAGGCTGAATTCATTTTTTCGTGTTTTACAGCTGACAGCTTTATGCATCCCCACTCTCTCTTCCCCAATCTGAGCAAACAGAAAAGAAAAGACTTGAGTCCTTCCTCCTTTCACACCAATGAGTGTTTCAAATCACACAAGTCAGGGCATACAAGCAGTAACCCTCACCCTGGCCCCACTGCCTAACCACAATGAAAACCCAAGCTGACCGCCTTTATTTGCTCTCTCAAGCCATTTCTGGACCAACCATGGAAACCTGCCCTGTCTACCTCAAAAGCCTCCTTATGTAAGTAATAAATCTCTTCATACCCTCTTGGTGTGTGTGTGTGGCATCATCAGTCTTGACACTTGAACCAAACTTTAGGTGGGGGTGCATCCTGTCTAATGAGCATCCACAACAGCAAGCACACTCAAGTATGAAGTTGACTAAGTTAATTTGCAGATTGTTCTCACTTATATAAACAACTGAATTTCAGGTCAGTTGTCCTTGCAATCTTTTGTGGCTCAATTTTATAAGAGAGATTTCCAGAAACTTTGTCTCAAAAACCCTATATTTCTTTTCCTTTTTTAATTTAAATTAAGGTGACCTTGGTTTATAAAATTATATACATTTCAGGTTTACATCATTACATTTTGGTTTCTGTGTAGAATACATCATGTTCACCACCCAAAGGCTAATTACCAGCCATCACCATACACATGTGCCCTATTTCTCCTTTTGCCCTCCTCCTTTCCCCCTTCCCCTCTGGTAACCACCATTCTAATTGCTATATCTATATCTTTGTTTGTTGTTGTTGTTTTTATCTTCCACTTATGAGTGAAATCGTATTGTATTTGACTTTCCCTGTATGGCTTATTTCACTTAGCATAATACCCTTAAGGTCTATCCATGTTGCTGCAAACAGCAAGGTTTCACCTTTTTTACAGCTGACTAGTATTTCGTGCTGTATATATACCACATCTTCTTTATCCATTCACCCATTGATGGGTACTTAGGTTGTTTCCTGGTTTTGACCATTGTGAATAATGCTGCAATGAACACAGGGGTGCAAATATTTTTTTACATTAGTGTTTTCATGTTCTTTGGATAAGTACTCAGAAGTGGGATAACTGGATCATATGGTAGTTCTATTTTAAATTTTTTGAGGAACTTTCATACTGTTTCCATAATGGCAACACTAATTTACATTTCCACCAGCAGTGTATGAGAGTTCCCTTTTCGACACATCCTCTCCAACACTTGTTATTTTTTTGTCTTTTCAATAATAACCATTCTGATTGGTGTGAGACATCTCATTTAGTTTTTTTCTTTTTAAAGATTGGCACCTGAGCTAACATCTGTTGCCAATCTTCTTCTTTTCTTCTTCTCCTTCCCAAAGCCGCCCCAGTACATAGTTGCATATTCTGGTTGTAAGCCTCTGGTTGTGTTATGTGGGATGCCACCTCAGTATGGCCTGATGAGCGGTGCTATGTCTGTGCCCAGGAGTCGAACTGGTGAAACCCTGGGCTGCCAAAGCAGAGCGCAAAACTTAACCACTCAGCCACAGGGCCAGCCCCATCTCATTTAGTTTTGATTTGCATTTCCCTAATAATTAGTGATCATCTCAATAGCTGCAAAGATAGCATTTGACAGATACAGCATCCATTTATGATAAAAACTCTTAATTAAATGGGTATGGAAGGAAAGTACCTCAACAAAATAAAGCCCATTTTGACAAATCATATATCTGATAAAGCGATAATATTCAAAATATGTAAAAGAGCCATACAACTCAACAAAAAAACGAACAACCCAATTAATAGACCCTATATTTCTTATACAGAATTCATCAAAAAAAAACTTTAAGAAAAAACTTTGACAAGAAGATTTATTTAAGCTAGTTTCACAATAACATAGTCACAGCAAAAAGGCCACTTTTGTACAACAAATATAAAAACATCATTTTAATGGCTTTATTAGAAGTTTTTTCTTTCAACTGCAATAAAATGCAGGGATGGGCATCATATAAGAAAAGTATTTAAGATAGCATCCTGGAGGGACAGGACTTGTAGGATAATGTGTATTCTACCATATGGTCCCCACCCAACTACACCCAGTCAAGAAGCTTTCCTCACTTTTCCAAAAGGGATATTTAAATTAATTTGATTTATCAAACTTTGATTCTCCAAAATTTTAAGAATCTATGCATTGTTAAAGTGAGACATTTTTGAAAATTATGGGAGGAATAATTTTACATATAGGGAGACTTTTCTATAAACCATAAATTAAAATTTTAAATATTAGTATATTTACAACAATCATTTTAATAAAAAAAGAGCTATAAATTTGTAATGTATAAGAAATTACTATATGATGTTTAATTAAACTCCAAATCATTTGTTGAATGTCTCCATTAGACAAAGCCCTGTGTTACATGGTGGATACGAAGGTGGGGGATTGGAAGGGGGGACATTTCTAAAGGAACTAAAACTATTGTGGAGCAGTATTGCATCATTCCGGGTTCATATTCTTTCCTCGCACTGTGCTATAGCTTCCACCCCTACAGTAGGGAAATCTTCATGATTAATCTAGAATACCCTCTTTGTTTATATTTCTGTACTCTGTGTATCCTAGCTCCATTTTCAAAGAATCACCTACGCAGTGGAGTTAAATGAAATCTACATCTCTCTCCAAGGAGATTCTAGCAACTGGTCCTCAGGCAAAGTGCCTTAGACGTCCTTTAAAGGGGCACTTTGATCTCTTTGTAGCCCCTAGATGCAAATATCACGCAAGTTGTTAGAAAAATAGCGTGAGAAAATAATTATAATGCACTTTTCATATTTCACGTTAGATTTTTGTTTCATTGGTGTAAAGTAGATAGAATATGTATGTACATCTTTAATATGAAAATGCAGGCTTTCTCTGCTTCCTGGGAGCCCTGTGTATAAATGGAGTATCTCAAGGGGCCCTGAGGGAAGCTTGAGGTCAACAGAATAAGAGGCTTAGGGTTGCTCTAACACATCTCCTCTACAGTCAGACAGCTTCTGCCTTCATCTGATTTGTACACAGTAATAAGATTTCAATTAAGATCCTGCTGTAGAAAAGAAACGATTGCTTGTGGTGTGTGTTTGAGTGTGTGTGTGTTTGTGTGTGTGCGTGTTTATGTGTTTTGCTGCTTTAAAAAGTTTAAAGCCTACTGATTTTAAGACTATTTTTATGCCAATCTTTAGGTTTGAGATATATGTAAACTTATTTTTATGGATGGAAAAAGTTTTTACTGCAATTCTCTGCTTCAATCCTTACTTCTCATAACCAATCATTATTCTCATCATTCCCAAATTTGTTCCTCAGCTCTGGTCGGTAGTAAGGACCCATAACAAGCTTACATTTAGGGCATATGATCATCCACATATACAAAAGCTTAACTAAATTTTTTTAATTTAGAAAATGAAGGAAAAAACAGGCCCTGGCTTCAAGAAAATAAATGTGATTTTAAAGAATTGACATAATATTTTGGTGATTTAAGAATGAAAACAAAAACAAAATAAAAAATAGAAAAAAAAGGGGGCCACTCCAGTGGCTGAGTGGTTAAGTTCTCAGGCTCCGCTGCAGCGGCCCAGGGTTTCGCTGGTTCGGATCCTGGGCGCAGACATGGCACTGCTGATCAGGCCACGTTGAGGTGGTGTCCCACATGCCACAACTAGAATGACCTGCAACTAAGATATACAACTAGGTACCAGGGAGGATTTGGGGAGATAAAGCAAAAAAAAAAAAAAAAAGATTGGCAACAGTTGTTAGCTCAGGCGCCAATCTTTAAAACACACAAAAAAGAATGGAAACAGAAATGAATGACAGCTTTTTGCCCCCGGACCATTCCTAGCCCATAACTTTGTTAATTGCAAGTCTCCTGCATAACTTCTGGGTGTCCCTCTCTCTTCTTTCTCTGCTCTGACTTTCCTTCCTGCTATATCTGCCCTCTCATAATACCACTTTGTTGGTTTCACTGACAAAACCTGTAGAATGTTATCTAAACTCTTTTGCTGGCAGCTGGACATCAGTGGCCTGCTCAAGGTAGTTCCAAGTGACTAGTTAGTCTTCATCACGCATTCTAAACTATTTACTAGGTAGCTACTATGTGCCAGACACTGCACTAACTGTTAGGTACAGAGTATGAAACTGAAGGAAAAAGCCTTTGCTCTGAAGAAGGATTCTCACAAATGGTAAACTTTCAGAAAAGTGTAAGTAATCTCAAAAGTCATAGTCAAGAAGTGTGAGTAGCTACCATGAGTATTCTTGATTTGATGCTTTCATAGCTTCTTCCTATGCCATTTTCTAGGAACGGCCTCTTACTCTCACCTGTAAAAATTATCATGTGAAGGCCAGTGAGAATTCCATTCCATTCACAATCCTCCTGCTGACCACATGTTTCATTTTAAATATTCAGCTTTTAAAACCTTGGATCTCAATGTCTTATGATACTGCGAGAATGAAAGCTATATTATATATTTAATATAATCTTTATTGTTACTTATATGTTGATTATGATGAATGTTTACACAGACATAACTGAGGGAGTTAAATGAATGAGAAAGCCCTGCTTGAAAAGCTTAGATTTTTTTTTTCTTTACCATTATCCTCAATGGAAATTTAAAGATTTTAATAATGAAGAGTAAATGTAGTTAAATCCACTAGTGACTGACTTTTCCTGATTCTCAGAAACATAGTTGGGAGGGTAAGAAGGGAATGAAGTAGGAGAAAATACGTACATATTCTAAGATACCTAAAAACATATAGCAAGTCTCCACCAAGTTCAGAATAATTAAAACAATAGAAATCAAGAAGTTAAGTTCTATAGTTCCCAAACTTTAGTGGGGATCAGAATCACCTGGAGATCCTGTTTCTGGGGTCAACCCCCAGAATTTCTGATTCAGTAGGTCTGGGTTGGGGCCCAAAATATGCATTTCTAACAAGTTCCAGATGCTGCTGATGCTGCTGATTCAGGAATCACATTTGAGAACAAGTGACCATAAAGAAACAAACACTATATATAACGTATAGCACACTCATCTTGTAGTTTTTGCTTTATCTATGGTACTTTCATTTCCCCAAGCAAATTGTAAACTTCCTGAAGTTCTCATATCTTCAAGAACAGTACTGTCTACCTAGACAGAGGGAATAAAAATTATCTGTGGAACTTTTTAATACAATAAGTTATAAGCCAGGTGATTCTGATAAATTCACCTTTAAGAGACAATATTTTCTCATATTATATACTCATTTTCCCATATTCTATACTAAACATTTTATTAAGTGTTTCCTTATTTGATTCACATGCCTAGGGTGATTCCCATGGTTCCTGGGATGGCCCTTGGCCTTACCCTAATTCACGACTGATAAACTGGAAAAGCAACTCTGAATGGGGATATGGATATATATTTATGTATGAATTTGTACATATACATACATATATGTATTTGCATGTAGACGTATATGTGTGCTTTTAAAAAGCACCAGATTAAATGTGAACTACTGTATAATGAATCTATAAATGAATATTATGATGAATGAATAAAGAACAAAAAGTGTCTGAAACATCTGAAAATTAGTAAAACCAAGTCATGTATAATAATAGTAAAAATTACGCAGACATTGAAATATACATTTTAGTGGGAAATAGTGGTTAGTTTATATGCTAAATTAACCCTAAGCACAATGCTGATATCAATATTCTTTTTTCAGTTGGATTCATTTACTACATCTTGAAGTGATAGTAAACAAATAGGTTCTCAATTATATTTCATGCAATTAATAGATGAAGTAAGAGGTAATTAACACTCTATGCAAGCTTTGTTTTGTCACAATTTCTAAATCTCACCTAATGTCCAGCAGTTAGACCTGTTCTTGTGAAGCCACTCACAAAGAAAAAGTGGCTGAGAAGAGAATGGAGTTTCAAACCATGCTTTATTTTAGCCTATGTATTTTCTTTTACTTATGATACTTAAATAAAAAATTGGCTGGAATCCCAACTGAATTTTAGACTCTATAGATATGCAAAATTTAGCCTGAGCTAGTCATCGACCATACATATGTAGCAAGTTCTGCTATTTTAAACTGAAATTGTTGAATCCTTCGTAACACTCAGAATTAAAACGACTATCATATGAAAACTCATCCTCATTAACTTTTGAGCAAACCTGTTTAACACTTACTAAAGGTCAGGATTACAATTTAAAAATGACTCACAAGATTTTTTCTAAGTGAACATCCTGAAATTTTCTAGAACTAGGATCAGCATTCCATTGCGTTTATCATATAATATAAACTACTTTAGAATATTTAATCCTTTGAAACTCCTGAGCGAGTCTTTTATGATCACACAACTACAAAGATATTGCAGTTCCAAGCAATTAAAATAATCAAAAATTTGGAAAAATAGTCCTTTGAGGAAAGGCTGAAGGAATCAGCTAATTTAAGCAATAGGTAATTTTAGGCAGATGAGGCAATCCTAGATAAACCCATGGAAGCCGTCATAGAAAGATCATGGCTTTCAAAACTGGTAGAATTGGGTTTGAATCCTGACTCCACCACCTATTGGCTCCATGATTTAGGGAATTTACTTAACATGTTTGAAGCTCTAAAATGGAAATGTTAGCAATTATCTTACAGGATCAGTCATTAACTTAATTGACTTAGCACCGTCTCACTCATAGTGGACACTGACATATTTTTTGAGAATGAGTTTTAATTGTTCAGTACAGAATTTCATAAGTGGATTATGCTTAAAATAGGTTTAACTGAAAGGCAACAAGGCTACCTTTTTACCCTAGATAAGTCACTTAGCCAAAATGAGACTTTACTGTCATCTATAAAATGTAGAAGTTGAATTAGATGATTTCCCAGGGCACTTATTTATTATTCTATTATATTCTAAATAGCTGATCTAAGAAATTCCAAATTTAAATAATATTTGATTCTATAGCAGATAAATTACCCTAATTTTAGCTAACAAATGTCTAAAGGCTGTAGATCTCAACCCAGACTGCATATTAGAATCAACTGAGTGCCTTTAAAAACTACTGACACCCAAAAATCAAATCAGAATCTTTGGGAGTACAGCTTAAACACCAATGTTTCTTTAAAGTTGCATGAAAATTCTTATTGGAGTCAGGTTGTGAACCACCACTTTAAAGGAAACTCATAAGTACTTCAGGTGTAAGGGAAGTTAAACACAGATATAGCAAGAATCCCAATCTGTTTCCCAAGCTAAGAATTCTTTGATACAGGTGCATCTGAGAGCATCCCTCATTCAATTTCCTCACCCAAAGTCTATTCTGTTCTTTCCATCTGTCTGGATATCACATAACCCCTTCAAGCACATGATCAATCAATCAGTCAATTTCCATTTCACCTTTAAAAGTCACTTACCCAGGAAAGTCTCCTCTGCCTTCCTCAAGATTGGGTCAGTTGTCGAGATATATGTCTTCATAGTCCCCCGGTCCTTTTCACCATAGCACTTAATATGGATTCAATTTTAGGTTTATTTGTGTGTGTTCAATGTCTATCTCTAACACGAGAATATGGAATCCATGAAGCCAAGAACGATGTCTTTCCTATTTATTTTCAGAAATAATACAAAGTGCCTAAAGCATAAGGACTCAATAAATATGTGTTAAATAATGAAAAGTAAAAATAGTCTCTCGTTATCATTATTTGCAGTTGTTCAGGTATTCGTAAGTCTGAGCATCTTTTCGTGTATCTATTGGTGCTCTGCACTTCTGTGAATTAGTTTCACTATGTTATAATCATCCCGACTCGTTCAAGCACTGTAATCTATTCACAAAACAGAGATCAGGTCTCGATCGACATAGGTAAGATTTAAACTGTCTCTTTGGTATCAAAATGTACAGTTAATCATTGAGAACTGGCATATTGGATACAAACATCCAGCTGATTGACCTAACATCTTTAGGTTTAGGTATATTGTGAAGTAAAATCCTTTCAATCCTCTTCATTGCAAGATCACAGAATCTTATTTCTGCAGATCATAAAGATGAGTCATCTGTCATTCTGTACCGGTAGGTGCAGACTGACTAGATTCTGCCATTTGCCTCTGGTAACTGGTACCAGGAGGAAACTGGGTCTAGTATTAGGGGCTCAGGCTGGGCTCTTATCCCAGCAACTCACCTGCAGCTTGTGTGGCCCTGGGCAAGCATTGCACCTTTTTGCAGCTCTTTATTTCTTAAATGAAAAACAGAGGTTAGACCAGGTGTCGTCTCAGCTCTTTGTGTAACGCTGCCATTCTGTGACAATTAGAAGTATTTACATATAATTATTGAGGCTGATTTTTTTTCTACAAACTCTGAGGAGTTAGACATCCTAGTAGTGCATGCACGTGTGCACATATTTGCGTGTCTATGTGCATGTGATGAAATGTTATCAAACTTGGAAATGAGTTTTATGATAAATATTCTACTTTTTTCCCTAAGAGGTAGTTCACTATATTAGTTTTTTACTACTGTAGGGGAAATTACCACAAACTTAGAGGATTAAAATAATCTCACAGTTCCTATGTGTCAGAAATACAGGCACAGTTTAGTTGGGTTCTCTGCTCAGGGTCTCAAAAAGCTGCAGCCAAGTGTTGGCTGAAGTTGCAGTCTCATCTGAGGCTCAAGGTCTTCTTCTAGTCTCATTGGTTGTTGGCAGAAATCATTTCCTGTACAACTCATGGAATGTCGCTTCTCGAGGGCCACCAGGAAAGAAAAAGTCTGTGCATTCAGTCTCTCACCTCTTGACCCCTTTTAAAGATCCCACCTGTTCAAGTCAGGTCCATCAAAAAGAAAATCTCCCATTTGGTTAACTTATAGCCAACCAATTAGGGACTTTAATTACATCTGAACAATAACTTCACTTTGCCATTTTCTATGCATTGAAGCAGTAACAGGCCCAGCTTACACTCAAGAGAGGGGCATTTAACAAGGATTTGGGGCATTGAGGTTCATCTTTTGATTTGGCAAACAACATTCACACAGCATCTATAATGTAATCTGAATATGAGTTTTCTATATAAGAGCGCCATTTTGGACAGTATTGCAAATGGCATTAATGTTTAATTTTAATTGTCATTTTGAACATTTTATGAAAGTTATTAATGTTTAATTTTAGCTACTTACTGGAACTAAGAACTTACTCTTAATTTGGCTAATAACTGTAATGAAGATTCTTGTCAGTTATTGACTCTAAGTATCTTCTGAAACAGGCTCTCAAATTAAAATGTAGATAAATGAGTCCCAAAATATACCTGTTTTTATCAATTCTACATGAATGCTACAAGAATGTAATATTTTAAAACTCAGATAAGCAAAAAGTACTATTTGTTTTCACATAAAAGAATAAAGAAATTAAAAGTGCAGAAAGAAAATATCTAAAAAATGACTACATTTTCATTTATTCTCCCTTGTATTATGAGCATAAAAAAGTAGTTTGTTGGGGTTCAGTATGTCAAGATGTTATAAAATCTCACTTGAATTTCATTCTTTCTGTTGAAAGGCCCATAAATAATATCTTAACATGCATCTAAATTTAATTCTTCCTATGAAAACATTATATGATGGTTAACAAAAACCACAGCACTAGAGCAAAACTCCTGGGTTTGAATCTCAGTGCCATCGCTAACCCACCAGTTATGTAACAATTGGACATGCCACATACCATTTTTGGGTTTCAATATCCTCATCGCTAAAACAGGCATAATAATAAGTACCACTCTCAATAGGATTATGGCGAGGATTAAATCAGTTAATTAAATGTGTTTCTATATACTTAGAAAGAACCTGACACGTGGCATTTCTGTGTGTATATGTGTGTGTGTCTGAAATATATATATGTATATTTAAGTATTTTTAATCCATATGAACATAAAATTATGCCTCTCAATTTTGGACTTTTGTGGGTATATGATAAAGAAATCTCTAAGCAAGTATTAAAACATAGAGAGACAAAAATAATGACAATATTGTTTTTTAAAATCCTTGATGCAAAAGGTTCTTAGCCTTGAACCTCCAGAAAAGGACACATAATCCTACACACTACTGCAACTAACAGCATTCATATAATCAGGAGTATTTGTTTTAATTTTAGAATCAACCTAAACACAAAATACTGATGACTCAAACATAGAAGAAAAAGAGAATAAAAGTTTAACAAACTTGAAAATATGAAAGCAAAGTTAGATCTTTCAGGAAATAGGGTAGCAAATAAAGAGAGGTGTTGAAAAATAAGGACAATAACATTCTCATTTCATACAGTGGAGGTTCTCAATATGCTGCACAAATTGGTGGTCCAAGAAATCAAAGTTCAAATGAGTCACGTAATTATACAAAATTAACCAAGAGATAAATTAGAAAAAGTATACATCAGATTTTGAGAGGAGTGAGGAAGCTTAGTAGGATGATAGAATTGCACAGCAATTATTTTTCATAGGTGAGAGTCAAAAGATATCGTCTAAAATTGATAAATTGAGAAACAGAGGAATACTCTTATTACGCTTGTTACTTAAAGGTATTTAGGTAATTCACAAAAGAAATAAAAATCAACATTTGCTTCTGGAAAGTGGGATTATTGATGGAGAATTGTGGAAGCTAGTGCTACTTCTGTGCTATTTTATTTTGCACCATGTATATACCATTATATATACATATAATACATGCATGCATATATTATGGATGTGTGTGAGCCATCCTCTCACCTTCTGGTGCTATATCATGCTATATCAGACAATGCTCCACTGCTATTCACAGGGTTTTCATGGACAATGTTTTTGGAGTGGGTGGCTATGTCCTTCTTCCTAGTCTGTCTTAGTCTGGAAGCTCTGCTGAGAACTTTCCATCATAAGTAACCCTGCTGGTATTTAAAATACCGGTGGCATAGCTTTCAGCATCACAGCAGCACACAGCTGCCACAATGTGACAACTGACAAGACGGGTGGTATGATTCCCTGACCCGGAAATGAATCAGGGGATGCAATGGTGAGAGCGCCAAATATTAGCCACTAGGCCACCAGGGCTGGCTATACACACTTGTACATATATACATATCAAGCTATCTATATTAATATCTAGCTAGCGAGTTATCAGAAAGAGTCAGAGACTGAGGAGAAAAATCAGGGAATATTACTTATGCCAAGGATGTTTTACTCTGGGCCACCAGCCTAGTGGTGTAGTCAAGGAGCTCATTAATTGTTAACTGCACAGCAGGTATTCTGTGGTCCAGGTCCCTAAAATGCCTCCTTTAGGTCTGACAAGGCAGGATCATGATTAGTACATAGCATGTGTGTGTCGGGACACCTTTAGATAAAGAAGTCCCAAAGTCTAGACAGATGGCAGCCCTAGGTCCTGTAGCAAGGCTTGGTGAGTGGGGCCAAACTGAATACCAGAACCAACTTGACCACTCAAGAAGACGCTAGCAGAAATGAGTTCTCTCTTAACGTGTCATATTTCTCCTGCATCCAGACCTTCGAAGACTGTTTCTGGTTAAACGATCCTGTGTCCCCAGAGAATCTAAGCAGCGCACACACACATACACAATCCACATACTAGTGCCACCACTGCTACGGCATGTGTCCTAAACTCAGGCTTCACACTCCGCTCAGGAGGGTGTCTAGGCATGAGGCAGGAGCCAGGAGAAATGTAATAACACAGGCAGAAGCAGGAAGCCCAGTGGAGTCTGTTCACTCTTCCGCTGATCAGGCCTCGGGTGGTTATCCTGTTGGGGCTCCAGTTCTTGCCATATCACTGCACCCTCTCTCTCCTACCTTTGGTCACCTTTGTTTTATTCTTTAATGAATTTACTAGCAACTGTCCCAATTTAAGAGCATTACTAAGTAGGAAAGCTTTATCTCCTTGTCACTTTTTTTTTTTTAAATATGGAATGCTTCACGAATTTGCAAGTCATTCTTGTGCAGGGGCCATTCTAATCTTCTCTATAGCATTCCTATTTTAGCATATGTGCTGCTGAAGTGAGCACTATCTCCTTGTCACTTCTAGATCACTCTACAATAGCCCAAAGGCTATTTCCCAGCCAAAAAGACCAACAAGGCATTTTGCCAAATTGAGGAAGTTTTCTGTCCTAAGAGGCAGGCTGCTCCTGACTCTTAATTATTATTCCTCCAATACCTATGTCACATGATATCCTTTTTGAGAAGTTCCAATGAACATGAGAAGTTCGAATGAAAGAAACTATGAAGCCTCAAATTCAACATTGATGAGGGCAATCCTATAAATTGTAAGGTTGGAAAACAATTATGAATCAATTAAGAATTCAAGAATTTACTCTACAATATTTTAAACAAATTGATTATAAATATCTGTTGGAAGATTTGGAAACACAAAATTGACCTCCATTTAAAAAAACATTTTGTCAGGGGAAATGGTGGTTGATTTTGCCTTCATCATCTTAAGAATAGAAAATTTTTTAAAAAACATTCCCGTAAAGTGGCCAGCCTGGTGGCATAGCAGTTAAGTTCGCATGTTCTCCTTCAGCAGCTGGGGTTCGCCTATTCAGATCCCAGGTGTGGAACTACGTACCGCTTGTCAAGCCATGTGGTGGTAGGCGCCCCAAGTATAAAGTAGAGGAAGATGGGCACTAATGTTAGCTCAGAGCCAGTCTTCCTCAGCAAAAAAGAGGAGGATTGGCAGCAGATGTTAGCTTAGGGCTAATCTTCCTCAAAAAAAAAAAAAAAGCAACGTGAAACTTTCATGGCCACTTGAAAAAAAAAGAAACAAAATCTGTTTGTATGATCCAGTTAAAACTATTTTAGAAGAAAAATTTTCTGTTTGTTGTATCTAATGCCTCAATTAGCTGCTGGGTTATTAGTATTAAAAACAATTTCCCAAATTCCCATTCTCAAATATGTTTATTTATATTGTATTGTTTATTTGAAATGCATTATTATATGATATTCATATTGCCCATTATCAAATAAGGTAATTCCTTCTATTTTCTCCACAGAATTTAAAACAGTTTATCTGTTTGAATCAATCTATCTGCTAACATGCTGATTGAAACAAAGAAGCAACTCAATTTAGCTTTTGTTTTCAGGAACATGGAAATCTAGAAGTCACCTCTAGTTCAAGGATAGCATGAAAGAACAAAGTCTACAATTTGTAAAAGTCCATTACAAATAAAATATGATGCATACAAATACGAGATTCTCTGGAGGCCAGGAAAGGATAGCAGGAGAATTTGCTGAAGAGATGCAGGTCTTATCCTATCTAATTAAGGAATTAGGAGAAAACTGAAACTCGGCAGTAATGACATGCTTTGATATTTAAAAGCGTCTCTGGCATGAAAGCTTCATCACGGCCTCATTTACTTTACAATTTCTAAAATATAGACATGGCAGCAGCTCAGATTAGAAGTGGGAAATTAAAAACATTTTTGTTTTCATCTTGGGGGTTTATTTCAGAGATGCTAAAATTGGGTTGTAGGAAAATATACAATAGGGAGTGTCCAATAGCACTTTCGTCTGTGCTCAGAGAAACTGACCATGTGATAAGGCATCAGTAAGGCACCGACAGGAATATATGACGGGGAGTAACCAAAACATCACTCACTTACTCAATCGGAATCAAGATGGACATTTTCGTTATCTTTTTTGTTTCATTTTTGCTGTCTCTGGAAAACTGAAAGCTAGATTCAAATTTGAAGAAAAGGTTGCCAGAATGGGACTAATTTAAGAGTTGCTATATTATTAAACAAAGAGGCCATTAGCTGAGGTGACTCTAATGGCCTGGTACCCCACGTAAGTAAACCAAAATCTAAGCCTGTAAATACCTCAAGGTTACGAAATGGAAACCTAAGGACAACGAATCACATAGCCAGCTAGGCTTTAAGCTCTAGCCAGTCAATAATTTCCTCACTTGGTTCCTGCCTGTCCTCTATAGAAGTCTCTCCCCGAGCTTCTGTCCAGGAGTTGTCCTAATCATTTGGCTGCTTTGGCGCTGCCCAATTCAAATAGATTTTTGCTCAAATAAACTCTTACAGATTTTAATATGCCTCAGTTTATCTTTTAACAGAGTCCATGCTATAATGTATAAAACCTCCAGAAATGAGGTGGGTTCACATAAAGTTTGGGGTAGGTATTAACGACCTTATTTATTTATATATTATTTATTTAATTTATTTATTAATCGGGTCTATGTGACATATCCCTCTTTAAAAAAATAAATTAACTTTTATATTTTTAAAACTTATGTTTCTATTCAGTACACATCTATTGAATGCGAACCACAAAGCAGGCTCCAGTTTAGGTGTGGGAGATGAGAAGCTGAGAACAGAGACAAGAACCATGCTCACATTTATATGACTGTCTAACATCAGAGATGGTACAAATAATTTCCCCAAAGCATCTACAGTGACAATAATGAGAAATTTACTTGTCTTTTGAAACCTGAAGGATAAGCGAAAGTAACCCGGTAGGACTGGTGTTTTTTGTTTGTTTCCGTTAATGCTAATACCTCACTTGGCCTTCAATTAGAAAAAAAATAGAACAAAAAGAAAAAAAAGAAATGACTTTTAATGTAGAAAGTGTCTTTATTCATCACAAGAGTTAATTAGACATCGTAAAAACAGGACTGAACAGGAAATCCTGCAATGTGATTGGGAAGCAAACATTTATTCAATATGTATTTTAAAGTACCTGTTGTATGCAGGACACCCTCTCCATATACATAAACATTGAAAATACAATAATGGAAGTAAAATATTCACGAGACAAATTGTAATGAAGAGTAGAATGCAAACGGCGGGAAGAGAGGTGCCGGTGAAACGTTGAGGAGTGTTTAGAGAAAGAGGGACCTCTTATGACTTATGTGGGTGTTGAGGAGGGGTCGGGTAATTCAGTTATAGTTAAATATTCACATATTTATTTGTTTCAGTGAAATTTAAAAGCAGGCATTCTAGTCAATTTGAACTTATCTTACAGCCTTGTCACTTATTAAAATTGCAAAACAAGAGCTATTGGTCAAATCTTTTTTCCTTATGATAGGATGACCATGTTACATTACTGAACTTGCAATATTCATATCAAATCTAGGAATGTCTGCAAAGGTGTGTGAGAAGGGCAACGGTAAACATTGATTGCTAGTTGCTGCTGGCAGCAAATTTCGTATCATAAAACATCTAAGATACTGTTAATTTATTCAATAGAAGTCAAGATCTTTCTTCTTTCTGTACCTCTTGTATCTTCTTTCCTTTGTATGACAAGCTGGTTATTATTTTTCCAGAACTGTTAACAAGACAATCTTAAGCTGGCTGGTTTACTCTTTTTCAAACTGCAATGATCTAAAGGAGGCATTGATGCAGGCATAAACCTATAAATCAGGTTCCAACTTAAGAAAGAGAATGTCAGACATTTGCTTTTGGGATTACAGTACTGCATGAGAAAGCTGTAGCGGCATCACAGTGCAGCTTAATTTTGGAAAGCTTCTTTTTCGCTTTCTTCCATATGTTTAAAAATGATGGATTCCACTAATATACATTATAATATATAAACGGCTGAAGAAAATAAGGAATTATATTATTGACTCTTAGAGTTGATTAATCTTTCTAACATTCTATTCTTATCTTTGGTTTTAAACATTGAAACCATAGGGAGATGTGTTATTTAAAAATGTATTTAAAATGCATTTATAACCTGACATGCATTAAGTTTAGAAGCAAAAAACAAAAGGTAGCATTCTACAGATGCTGGAGTGCAATGAATAAGGGTCAAGGACATGAAGGGTCAGTGTTACTGGGAGGATTCACTGTTAGCTAGTGTTATAACTAAATGAAACATAAATCTTAACAAAGGAAATCATATACACATGCACAAAATCCTACAGACACTTTTGCATATGAAATAAACTCTCATGGTATAGAAATGCTAAGTTAATGCTAGAGAAATGTAAGAAAAATGTTGGTTGTTTCCCTAATATTGACAGCATCTAATAGTCTGACCTTCTATTCTTCTAACAAATGTAATTGTTCAGGGACTCTGCATTAATTGCCCCTACTTAGTGATTTATTTAGAAATGAGCATGTAGTGGGATTCTTCTCGAGTTATGAAGAAAGCCTTCTTGGGAGGCTTCTGGGAAAGGTTTCCTTGATGATAAATAGAGACACGTACATAGAGCCTTTTTTGTTTCCACTGAACATTAGTGTCTGCAGGTGCTTCCTAGAATATGCAGCCATCATGTAGCCACAACGGATGGCAGCTGAGGATAAAGCCACCTAGCTGAGGAGCCACCTAGCTGAGGAAGGCAGAGTAGAAAGATTGTGTGGTAGGGTGAATCATGGCTTCAAAAGCTATTAACATAACCCCGGAAACCTTGGAATGTTATCTTAAATGACAAAAGAAACTTCAGATGTGATTAAAGTAGGATATTGAGATAGGGAGATGATCCTTGATTATCTGAGTGGAGCCTAAAGGTAGTCACAAGGGTCCTTATAAGCAGGAGAGGAGAATGGAATGTGATGGAAGCACAGAGAGATTTGAAGATGTTACACTACTGGCTTTGAAGATGGAGAAAGGAGCCATGAGCCAAGGAATGCAAAGAATGTGGCTCTAGAATCTGGAAACAGCAAGGAAACAAATTTTCCTCTAGAGTCTCAGAAGGGAAAGCGGTCCTGAAGATATCTTCATTTCATCCAGTGAAACTGATTTCAAACTTCTGGCCTCCAGAACTGTAAAATAATAATTTTAAGTTGTTTTAGCCACTAGGTTTGTGGTAATTTGTTTTAGCAGCCATAGGAAACTAATAGATGGAAAGATTTGAGTGAGCCATTAAATTAATCCACCTTGGAGGCACTCAACTGCAGTACCACAAGGTGTATGTGGGGATTATCTGAGTGGCATTGGTGATTGCTTTCTAGTGGAAATAATTGATTAAAGGATTATCACTTTTGCTGACTTTACTGGATCTTGTCCTAAATTTCTATGCGCATGTAGCCTTAGAGTAAACTCTCCATTAGTTTGAGTAGTTTTAGTCCTTGTTTTGTAAGAAGTTCTAAGGTTTGGTTCACAGCCCAGGAAAAAGTAAAAGGATATATCACAATTTTATATAAGTAATATTAAAAGCTATTTCAATAAAAGACATCATATTTTCAATTGCTCAAGTGAAAGATACTCAGGAGCCATCTTGAATGCATTTTTGTCTCATACCCACATACAATGGCAGCATATCTTTCAGCTCTGCCTTCAGTATCTCCAAAATCAGACCAATTATCTCTCCCCATTTCAAGGCTACCATCCTAGTGCACACTACTTTATTTTCATCTACACTATACTGTTAGCCTTCAGCTGTTCTTCCTGTTGCCACCCTTACTAATAATTCCTTCAGAATATACAATGAATCATAAGACTTCTCTGCTCAAAATCTTCCAATATCTTCCTATCTCTCTTGAAATAAAAGTCAAAGTCTCCAAAACTGGCTACACAGTCCACGTGTTCTGTGAATCCTGGATCCCAGAATGAAGAAGACACAAGCCCAGAGCAGACACTGACCCACAGAGACCCACAGACAACAGTAACATAAGACAGGAACTCACCTTTATTTTGGGGAAATTTTAAGGCTGGTTGCTATCTGGCAAAATCTAATAAAACATAGTGAAATATGACAAAAATATTCCTTATTCTTCTTTTTTACCACTGACATTAGACATTAATTTATTTCCTTGACTTTTTTGGTTCTCATCCCAAGGATATAAACTCTATAAAAGGGGGACTTTTCCATTTTGTTCACTGTTGTGTCTTCAACACCTAAAATATATATTCTCTCCCAGTTAATGTTACGTGAATAAGAAACACTTAATGAGAGCTACTAGGCATGCATATAAATTAATGTTACATGACAGAATAAGTAACTATTCAAATAGTGGCCAACAATACCTACTTTTGTATTTCAGATGTTCTTGCTTATATTGAAATGTTCATTTAATATTTGTTTGTAAATAAATGATTTCTCACAAATCAGACACATAAATCACATATAAAGCCAATAATAATAAGAACTCTGTTGCTATGGTCTTAATGTTTGTGTTCCCCCCAAATTCACATGTTGGTATTTGGAAGTGGAGCCTCTGGGAGATAATTGGGTCCTGAGGGTGGAGTCCTCAGGAATGGGATTAGTGTCCCTATGAGAATAGATACAAGAGAGATGATCTGTCTCTCTGCCATATGAAGTCACAGCAAGAAGGCAGCTGCCTGTAAGGCAGGAAGAGGGCCCTCCTCAAGAACCAATCATGTTGGCACTCGGATCTCAGACTTCTAGTCTCTAGCACTGTGAGAAATAAATGTTTGTTGTTTAAACCATCTAGTCTGTGGCATTTGTGTCACAGCAGCCCAAACCAACTATGACACCTGTGATGAGGTATTATTCACCCCATTTTAAATATTAGAATTTAAGTAGCATAGCCAAGACCACACAGAGAGCAGGTGATATGGAATTCCATTCTTGAAACCTATGGCCTCAAATTCTGTGTTTACTGCTTCCACCTCAAAATGAAGTGCCTCAACCAGAAAATTCAATAAAATGTTGGGGATCCCCTCAAAGACCTATGGGCAAAATGAAAAAGCAACTAGAACACTCAGTATTTCTTTATCTTGTAAAAAATGATTTTATGTTTTCTTGACTAATATGTAGAGCTTTGTCCTCAATATTCAATTTAAAAAAAATTACTGAAAATGGCACTTCTTTCAAGGTATATACAATTATCAAAGTTTTGGAGGAGAAGGGTCTAGCATTTGATGCGAGACTTAGTTTAGGCTCTTCAGACAGGAAAAGCAAAAAGGCTGAAAGAAGTTAAGCTTGAAGAACATTAAATCACATTACATAAATTTGATTTATTCACACTTGTTCCACCATTAGGTTGAGGACACTCCTTGAGTGTTTATAAAATCAAACATTAAAATGAAAGGAAGTATTCCATCATAAGGGGCAGTAACTTTATGAATCTTCTTTCCCCAAAGTTAGCATATGCTGAAGGTTCATACTCATTTTCAAAGTTTAGAAAAATTCGCTGATAAGTTATGCCACTTCAGAATGTTTTGAGATTTGAGTCTAGTTCCTTTTACAAGAGTGAACAAACACCACACAAGTCACAAGGGTGACTGCTGATGACTTTTTCATACACCAAGTTAAGATATGGAGTTAGATTCATCTTAGTACTAGTCAGAATATTCTACATTCTTTTTTTCTCTTTTGGTGTGGAAGATTTGAGGCGAAGCTAAAATCTGTTGCCAATATTCCTCTTTTTGCTTGAGGAAGATGGTCGCTGAGCTAACATCCATGCCAGTCTTCCTCTATTTTTTATTTGGGATGCTGCCACAGCATGACCTGATGAATGGTGTGTAGGTCTGCACCTGAGATCTAAATGGGTGAACCCCAAGCCATTGAAGTGGAGGGCATGAAATCTACCACCTGGCCCCTGGAATATTCTACATTCCTAAGTACAGCACAGAATCGATGTTGTGATGAAACTTTTTCCTGCCATTTTTACTGTGGTTGCTCAGTGATTTGCTTCCTGTAAACACACAATTTAAAAAGTGATGGATTCTCTTTGATTTTTCCATTACTTAGGGCATATTCTCTAATAAGTATCGAGTATGGTAATTGTCTAGGAATCTTTGAAATTCTCTCAATGTTGTTGTAAAATATGTGAAATGTTTGACCAGAATTTGGTGTTTTGATAGTAATTTGGCATTGCCTCATTTTTATACTGATATTTCAGTAAACACTGCACAAAAATAATTTTTTTTCTGTTTTCCCATGTTTATCTGGAGAGAGTTAGCGAGATATCAGGCAGCCTAAATCTCAAATGAATTTGATAATGCTCAGTGGTTATAAATACAAAGAGACGTTCATCTATTGAAAACACAGGAAGAAAAAAAAAATCCCATTAAGATAAAGCATCTAATTTGAAAGAGGCAGAAAGATAGGG
This sequence comes from Equus asinus, assembly GCF_041296235.1. Lineage (NCBI taxonomy): Eukaryota > Metazoa > Chordata > Mammalia > Perissodactyla > Equidae > Equus > Equus asinus. The sequence goes on from NC_091812.1 coordinate 43,567,106, forward strand.
AGAAAAAGTCACATTATCGGGTGGTTACAAACTAAAATATAATAACCATTAAAAACAATTACTTTATGTGGTGTTTTCCCCATTTTGGAAAATGACTGTAAATCAAATCAACTTAAAAGCATTGTTTTCTGGAAAACATTTGCATTTTTAACTGAGAAATAGTTGAACTCTTAAAAAATGCTTTAGATATCAATTTGTTTTTATTTTATGCATAGATTTCCCTGAACCTTTCATTATCTTAGTATAAAATTCTAAATATTTATAGTATGAAAAGACCTTAGAGATTGTTTAATCTAAACCTCTTTTTTTATAGAGATAAATTTGCTCAGATTGTTCAAGAGGTAAATTATAGAGTTAGAATGTATCAGAAAAGAGATGGATTTTAATTCTCATCTTCTGATTTAAGCCCAGTGCTATTTTCATTTCACTCTACCAAGTACCTTTAATATGTGTATGGTAAATAATAAATTGCATTTATATTTACTAATCCTAAATGAATAAGCAATAACAGAGAATAAGTTTTGTAACACCATGTGAGTTTATTGAATGATTTTTCATCTATTTATCTTAATTAAGCATAAATAAAATTTCAGTGAAAAGAAGGAAGACATTCTAGTTAGATGAATTTTACTTAATAAATTCATAATGACTTAATATACTATAAAAACAAGAAAACTTTTAATTGCTGAAAGTCTTTACAAATACATTGTTGAAAGTCTTTAATCGCTGAAAATCTTTAAAAGGACACTGTATGAATGTATTACCTTAGTAACAGGTATATGAAGCATCCTTGCATGAGTTTCTGGTTTATCATTTTCATCATTTAATGTACAGAGTACTTAGTAAAAAATATATATCTTTATATTTTGTGTGACAAGCTGTTATTTTCCTAAAAACAAAGAGCATCAAGCAATTCTGGATATTTGAAGATTTCAACTACCCCTTCACTTATATAGTTAAAGACATAAAATTAGTTTTGCTGGCCTAAAAGACCATGAGTCATAACATATAACCTCTGCTTCAAAACAAGAATATGTTCTTGTCACACCACGTCATTACCGGGAGTTATAGATTAGAAGTTTTACCTTCCGTTTATTATGATAGATAATGTCGTGCATGGATGAAACTGAATGCCCTCTTTAATTTATCTTGGTTATTTACTTTATTTTCTGAGTATACATCCATGTCTCCTGTACTGATCAATTACAATTAGTCCTTTCTGTGTGATTGCTCAGTGTTCACATACTTTTATTACAGAACTTATTTGTTTACATCCCTCTCTTTTTCATTATTGTGGTAGGAAGGATGGCTCCTCAGTATATCCCTACCCTAATTCCTGAGTTCTATAAATATGCTACTTTACATGGCAAAAGGGATTTTGCAGATGTAAAGTTATGGGCTTTATGATACGGAAATCAGCCTGTATTATTCTTACCTGGATGAGTCCAATCTAATCACATGAGCCCTTAACACAGAGAACTTTTTCTGGCTGGAGCGAAGGAGATGTAGCAGAAGTCAAAGAAGTATGAAGTGTGAGAGGGGCTTTATGCACCTTTGCTGTTTGAAAATGGAGGGGGCTACAGGACGAGGAGTGCAGGTGGACTTGAGGAGCTGAGAGAGTCCTCTAGCTGATAGCCAGCAGGAAATGAGGACCTCAAGCCTAAAGCCCCAAGAAGCTTGATTCTGCCAACAATCAGAATGAGCTTGAAAGAGGATTTTCCTTAACAATTTCCAGATAAGAGCCTAGACAGGTAAATGTCTTGACTTTGGTCTTGCGAGACCCCCCAAAAAAGGAACTGTCAAGCAAACATACACTTTTGACCTACAGAACTGAAAAAGAAATAAATTTTTGTTGTTTAAAGCCAGTTATTTGTTATGCTAGAAAACCAGATTTAGTTTTACAAATACAACTAAATACAACTAGATTTACTTCTTCATGTCACAGATAATTTCTCACTCATGATGATATCCTTGGTTTCTTCTAGTGCCTTCACATAGATGATCAATAAAGTTTATTGATTGAATATAATGCTCTATTATCTTACATCCTTGATCTTATTTTAAGTTAATTTATTTATAATCTATCTATTTTCAAGAAGGATATAAAGTGATTTACAATAAAGCAATGTAACATAAGACCCAAAGACAGAGGCAAACAAAACAAAGATATAAAATTGGGATAAAAAGAAGAGCATATTGGTAATTTGATAAAACAGGTAACAATATTTGGATCCCAATTTAGCTCTGAGCATCCTGTCAGGCAAAACAAAAAAGAAAACACAATTTCTTACATAGTTCTTGTCATCGAGGAGTATGAAACTATCCAATTTATCATGAAATATGCATTTTTTTACACAGGGTCTGTATATAAAGAGCATTGAACATCTTAATGAAAAATATCTTTTGTAATTCACAGCAGAGGGATTGCATATACTTCTATTCCTTATATCAGCCCTCAGTTACAGGTAGACACAATGTTTAAGCTTTTCTTTTTAAATAAGCACATCTAAGATGAGCCAGAGTGATGTAGCTTGGATTTGTGATATTTAGATTACCAAAATTAACAAAAAACTTGTGCTTAGGAAATCCTTGGGTATCCTAACACGTCTACTGCTGCTGCCAGTCAAGGGTGACTCTCTGGCTCTCTGGGAAAGCAATTAGCTGCTTGCTCAGATCCCAGACTCACTGTGCACCTTGACAAACAGAATAATCTGCAGTTTGTCTTCTAAAGCTCCTTATAGACAGTGATTATAAAGGATAGAACCTCATGGTCACATAAATACACAACTATGCGACTGATTATCTGCACTGAACTTGGACCAGAGACAAAGGAGAAACCCTAAGTTTAAGCCTTATGCAGATGATTGAAAGTGCACACACTCAACTTATTTCATTTGTACACAAACTCAAATTATTTTACGCCTGACTTCATTTTTTCCAGCTCAAAAATCACTTCCAGATTCTTTAAATTACTTAATTAAATAATATTGTTAGCAAAGCAAGGGGCCACACCCTCAGGTACCTGGGAGTGGGACAGAAGCAGGTCAGCCTCTGCAGAAGTCTCAACTTAATATAGTCAAATTCCAAACATGGTCCTCACTTACTTTGCTTCTGAGGGAGCAAGAGCATCAATATTGTTCTGTTTGACCTGTTTTAGATTGTTTCTTTCTTCTTAAAATGTTGCTCATCTCTGTTTTACCCATTTTTTATCTATTATTTAATCCTGCAGTATTTCCCATCTTCCATTAGAAAAGAATATGATAATAATGCCTACCCACTTAGGTCAGTGCTACTCAATCTTTTTGACTGATAAACCCCTAATAACGAAGTATAGTGAATTTGAGGCCTCACAATAGCTAAGGCACAGCTCAAGAGAGTCTCTGTGAGAAAAAAGTTATTTCTTATTATTTTTTAATTTGTGGTATTATCTATAATATTACTTCTCCTAAATATATGAGTAACGTAAATAAAAATAAATTCCAAGATGCACCATTTTGTTCTTCAGTTTTGCATACTCCCTTACACACTCAGTATGCGAGGCATAGACTTTGACTATGTCCTTTTAGTTGTCCTGTAGTTCTTAGGAAAAAACAAAATTCAGTTGAACATACAGCATCTAGGCTCAATTTCCCTTCCAGGAAGCATTTCGTTCCAGTAGGGAAGTGAGTTATCAGGGTAAGCTTGAGTAACACTGATTCTTAAACTTTGGAGATGGTCCACTTCTGTAAACATTTTTCTCTAAAAATATCCAAGTTGTTGAGGTATGCTCCAGAGTAAATTCAAGTATAAATAAATAAATGAATCAATAATCAATCAGTCAATCAAAAATTGGATTCATTGGAGGAGTGAAACTAATATTTAGCTGTATACTGAGGGTAAAACTGAGACTTTCAACTTTAGCTGTTTAATTAGAGTGATGGGAAAGTGACATAGGAATGTTGGTATGGTAAATATCTGCTTGAATATTTACTGTTGATTATGTGGGCTTTACTCCAATGATTTGGAAACATTTCAAAAATGGAAATATGGCATTTCCAAGGCATCCTTCCTATTAAAAAGCTCTATTGCTGTAGTTGTCATTTCCTAAGGCGTAGTTCCAAAGCACAAAGGACAAGGAACACATGCATGAATGAATGCAATGATCCAAAACATCAGACTGAATAGATGGTTCCCAAGACTAGACAAATACATGCAAAGCACAGAAAACAGCAATCTGAGGTTGTTTTTTACTTTTGGGGCTCCTGCATTAATGAGAAAAAAAATAATGAAAACATTTCTCATGAAGTTATTTTGTCATCACTGTTAAATCAAATAACAATCTTTATTTATTTATTTTGTGATAGCTTGTAGTAGATTTCTATTCTAGCAGAAAAGATAACTGCTTGTGCCCTAAAATAGAAATCATATTAACTCTCCTGAAAAGTTAAAATTAAGAACACATTATAGGTTCCAATAGCAATATATTTTGAAAGATTCAATACTCAACAAGGAAGCCTATTTGCCAAATTAGAGTTTCATTGGTTCCAATTATAGTACAGATATGTCCCTTGCCAAGCCAAGCATTTGATTTTCAATAATGATAAGTGAATATGTTAGTTAAGTTCAAAGAGAATTTTTATAGCCTTGATTTTTAAGTGTACTTTTGCATTCTGCTTATGTACTCTCATTCATTTTATACTTTCACTCAACTGCCGTAATTTTCAGACAACAATATTTAGTTTTTGCTATCACACAATAAATAAAATTTAAAGATCTAGATAAAATCCAAGGGAGACCCATTTCCCATGAATGTGATACCTTCTTTCCAAGATAGAAAGCAATGAAAATTTCAAACAATGTATACCAGTATAGTCTGAAAGGAGTACCATATTGAACAAATATAATAATGTGCTTTATTATTGTTACTGAAGGCATTTTTACTACTCCTATGACATTTAATGCTGACTTGCATTATAGAACTTTGTACATTAGAGCAGTGAAGATACAGACCAGAAGTTTCTTGAAAACATAGATATTTCATCTTTTTGTCCACTTCATTGATAAGAAAGTACTAGCAACTTTCTAAAGGCTTAGTTTCTTCTTCTGTAAACTGAAGATGAAATAGAATCCACCCCATCACATTATTATGGGAATTAAATTCATTGATGTATGCGATGAAATTGCAGAGTACCAGATACACTGCAAATGTTCAACAAACCTTGGTCACTAACATTTTATGGTTTATTGTTTTAATATTTACATGCTATTATTATTAATATTTTATGATTTATTATTATAATGATTCCTTTTTTAAGATTGGCCCTGAGCCAACATCTGTTGCCAATCTTTTTCTTCTTCTTCTTCTTTTTCTCCCCAAAGGCCCACAGTACATAGCTGTATATTCTAGTTGTAGGTCCTTCTGGCTCTGCTAGGTGGGATGCTGCCTCGGCATGGCTTGGTGAGCGGTGCCATGTCTGCACCAAGGATCCGAACCAGAGAAACCCTGAGCTGCTGAAGCAGAACATTTGAACTTAACCACTCGGCCACGTGACCAGCCCCCTATAATGACTCTTATACAGAAATCTTGTAATAAGATTGGGTAGAACTGCTGTCATCATGATCATCAACAGTAGATAATCGTTGAGAATCTATTAACTGCAGAATACTTTATACTATAGCCTATTTTTTGACCTGTGAGTTATAATTGTCAGAAATCCGAAATCTGGACACCAGCATGGATATGACAAAGAACTTTCTTGGGAGGAAGGGCACCAAGATGGTAATTTCAGCTATCCCACAAACTAGCTCTGTGATTATGAAAAACATATTACCATTTCTTGAATGCATAATCCTTAGATATAAAAAGTAGACATCGAATGAAGAGATCTCTTCAGAAATACATGAGTGAGGCTTCTGGGGAGGTTAAGGTGTTTATACAAGAAGACTGACTGGCTTCCCGAAGGTAAAATTCACATTTTAACAGCTAAATTGACCACTCAGAGCAAGGGTTTTCAAACATGTGAACCAATCTGTAAAAACCAAGCTAGTTCCCTAATAACTAGAGTTTAAACATTTTTTCTCAATAAAAATTAGTAAATAATTGAAATAGAGAATCTTTAATTGCTCAGAAACCTTCCAGGAGTATATTCTTTGCCCTGTACATCCAGAGTCTCAAAATGTTACGTCTTGCCTTGAGTTCATTTGTTTCAGCTATCAATAGCTTCTCATACCATTAATTTGTGATATAATGTATATATTCTAAATAAACTCAGTTGTCCAGTTTCTTCAGGTGCTAGGATTGTCTCTGCTTAGCATTCTAATTCTAATTCTGCTTTTATTTGTTAATATTTCTATTTTACTAACTAGTTGTTATTATAAAAATAAAACCTTATGGCAAAAATGCAAGCAATTAATCTCTATCATTCTTTTTAACTGCTACCTTATGTTTCACAGCACAGAAGTAGCAGAATTGATTTAACCAATCTTCTACTAATGAGTAGTTAGATTGTTTTCAATTTTTTGCTATGATAAGCAATGCTGCCATAAATATCCTTGTGGATAATCATTGCATAATTGTGAGAGTATATTAATACTTCTTATGAAAAAAATCCTAAAAGTAAAATTGCTGGGTGTAAAAATATATTTAGTTTTGGTACAAGAAGCCAATTTTTTCTCAGTATATTGTATCACTGAACTCTCCCACCAATAGCAGATGTGGATACCAGTTTTATCAAACCCTAACCAACTCACTATCCTTTTTAAATGCACTCAGAGATGGCACCTTTCCCCTGTATTTTGATCTTTCAACCTTCGGAACAACCGAAGAGAACTAGGGGAGAAAAGACGCCGTTGTCATTTTTCTCCACTTATTTTCTTTCTTTATGTCCATTTCTCTCATCCTTCACTCTCAAAATTTCTTTTACTTTAAAAATTGCTAAGTCCACACAATGAAAGAAATTATTACTTCATTTCCTGGAAAAGTCACCTCATAAATACTTCCTTCAAAATCCAACTGATTTCTTTCTGACAGTATCTTTTTCATCTTCATCGCGACCAACTTTCTCTATATATGCACATATATAAACCTTCAATGTTAGTTTTCTCCACAAAATATTGGAATTGGAATAAGTTTTAATAGGAAAGGAAGAAAAACTAAGAATGGTTCAATTTTGCAGGCTAACATAGTATTTGACAACATTTTTTGGAGTTATGTTAACACGTTATCACTGGGTATCATTGATTTTGCCACCTTTCTTTTGTTCCAAAAGTGCAGCATGGCATAAAACTTTTAATGAAACAGTGTGTTGAGAGTCTCATGCTTGTCGAGACAACTTGAGATCCCCGGGGTGTCACACTATCGAGGTTGGGAATTCTTCACAATTGGTAACATGGTGTTTCACTAACAAATTATTCTCTTTTTACATACAGAAGAGGCCTGTACAGAGACTTAAAATGAAGCAAATATAGTGTAAATCAATGAAATCCATGCCACACTCTTTGAATTTGCTTCAGGGTCAAACTCAAGAATCTAAAAAAGTGATGAGGAGAGTTATATATGTAGCATTTAAGAGAAAAACCAGTAAAAGGACAATATTATTCACCAACGCATAGTCAAAGAAATGTCAAGACATGTATGTACCTTCTCCAATCCCTGCTAAATGATATAAAAATAGACAGAAAACATGTGATGTCAGAAGTACAAGGGCATATCAAAAGAAAAAATATAGTCCACCATCATCACTATTATCCATGCCTATTTTCACAAACAAGTACAAGTCTATTAAAGTTCCAGAAAAATATTATGCCAATAAATTACAGGTTTAGAAAACAAGATTATGAGGAAAGTAATGTCTCTGTGGCAACAGAAAGGGAAACAACATATTCACTGAGAATTAAAAAGGAAAAAACCCTGTGGTTGTTTAAAAGGGAGAGGAATAATGGAAGTTTGGATATTTCCCAGGTGTTTGAAGAAAATGTTTCCACAAATCCCAATGGACCCTAAAGCTTTTGGCTGAAGCTCTGTTGTCTCCCATTTGTCAATAAGACTTTGGGGTATCTATGCATTCTTGAGCAGACCTCCTTGTAACTCTGTCTTCAACCAAGGGACAGCTATGCTGGAATTTTGACAAGTCTGAATGATTCTTAAACACAAAAGATTGCAGAGATGGTTTCTCCATTAATAAGTTGTTGTTCTGGGCAAAGGACAGCTGAGTCCAAAATAGCCTGGAGAACAAGCTGCTTCTTCCAGTCACCTGCTGTACCTACATTTTCAAATCTCTCTTTGTCACAGAAGAAGCATGTGTTGCAAATGGGAACCAATTTTGACTGCAAATTCCATTTGGCCCCTTTCCCATAAAAGTGGGTGCACAATCCAATTTTGGATATTCAAATTCAGTATATTTATACTGAGGATTTTTTTTTTTTTACTTTTTATTTTGCTTATCCTTGATGTAGATAATGTTATCCTTTATATATGGTATGCAATCATCAGACTTCTCTTCCTCTCCTCTAGTGCAAGGTGCTGGTTTTTCTAATATTGTCCTGACTTTTCTTAATATTCTTAACTTGGAAGGAAAGTACTTAGCTTTCACAGCGTCTTCTTCCAAGCTCAAGGCCAGTCTTCACACTGATTATGAGAGAACTAAAGAAGTTTATAATTATATGCACCTGAATGATAAATGGAAGTTTAAAAAATTGGTGGAAATCTAAACACAAATATACAATATGCTCTAGGGGGGTAGACCTAAACATTAGTTTTGGCCTTGCTACTCACTTTCCCAACTAACTTCCGTAAAATCCTTATTTTGCTCTAAGCTCATTTCTCATCTGCAAAATCAAGATAAATGCAATTAATTCCACTGCCTATTTCATTGGGCTATTTACATACTTATTCCTACCTTCATTCATTAATTTATTTATCACATTTGTTAAATGCCTACTGTGTAGAAGACACTGATTAGTTGTGAGAAGGAGGATCACATGAAAAATAAAATACACAAAACGACCTTAAAAACTGAAGAGTTATGCATATATCAGATAATGCTACTACCACACCTACAACTTCTTCATTATGGGCACAACTACAACCATCACTGTGTAGCTACTGAGAAAAAAAAATGCAACTCATGGTCTTCAAAGTAGGATTTTCATGAAGTTAAACCTAGGTAGAAGTTATACCTATGTAATATACTTAAGTTACTAAGAGTTGTTGCACTGTTTCATTCCTTATCTAATCAGACGCTACCTCAGGCAATAAGGTAGGATCACTTTACAGTATAAGGGCAATCAGGCCAACTATAAAGGGCTCCCCTGTCCTCGCGGTTAACCACTCACAGCAGTGCTGATACAACAAAATGCTTTTGTCAGGAATGGCCACTGGAAGAGACGTCACAGAGTTTAACTTACTACCTTTCTTTTCTCTCTCTTTCTACCTCCCACATGAACAGGCACGTCTGGCTCTGGCAGTCACTCACTTGGCTATCTCACACAGTGACCAATGAGAAGCTCTTATCTACTTCATTGTTATTATGCCCCTGTGACATCTGTTCCTACTTAAAGGAAATAAGAATAACCAGGGTCTAGTGATATAGAATATAGTCAGCAGTCAGACTTGGTTTTGTACTGTCGTTTGATGAGAGACCACTTGAATGCCTATTACGAGATTTCATGTTATAACTGATTTTTCATTACACACTCCTGTGCCAATATTGGTATAAAAAGACAAAGTCAATTTTTTCCACATATGTGGGCCATTCACTCTTCCTCACCCATTTGAGGCTAGTTTGTAAACAACATTGATTTCTTAAAAGATTGATTTTGTTCTTGATAAAGTAAGCATATATACAATTAAAACAGCATTTTAGTATTGTAGGAATATGAAGGTATTGATCATGACTAATATGAAGAAGAATATTTACCTGCCTTCTCGTTTTGTTGGATTAGAAATGGATTTTCAAGAGGAAAACTCTAACCAGGTATTTTATAACAACTTAGTGTTAGAAGTTTTAAAATTTATAAACTAATGCTTTAAAAAAAGATTTGCTACATCCTTTACCTGATATGGAAATAAATGACCAATAAGATCCTCATTTTCTACGTTTGTGTAACAAGCTAATATATATCTTTATACTATATATATCTATTTACCTCTAAAACATACGTACTTTACATATAAACGCATGGCAAAAATAAAAACAGAAAAGGGTCAAAGCAAGATAATAAAAATGAAATTAAAGTACAAAGTTACCAAGAAAACAGTCTAAGGATGCGATTCAAAGGCGCAATTCCACTGACCTTGGAAAAAGGACTTTTGTTGCATTTGTGCTAAAGTTCAGGAGCAAACGTGAAAGGTTTGGAATGTAACTTGGTGAAATATAAAGTTTCTTGTCATCAATATTGCTTTTTGTGCAGAATAAAAACATTCTTTGTTACTATAAAGATATATGTAGTAAAAACAGACCCATCTTTTAGTTTGTCAATTGTCCTGACTGACACATGGTGGTTAAAGATAAACAGCCGTATCATGACTATCAGTAATGATTGGATATGTGTCCTCTCCATTATCACTTTCTCCTATACAGGCTATACAGTTTGAAATCTACATAGACCGAAGATCAGCACAGGATTTTGAAGAGGTGCTTCTGAGAGGCTAAGTAGGAGCAGAACTTCCATCATCAGGCAATTCAGTCCAGGAAACCATCCTGATGCTTACACACAGCTTCACAGGGCTAACCTAGATTGTATCTCCCAGGCACTATTCGTATAGATTACTGTAGCTAATAATTAGAGATTTGAAGAACAGAGAGGATGAAAACTTGGAAATGGAAATGTACATGTGGAGACACAAAGACAAGGGATACAGATAGACTGATAGATAGATAGACAGATATATCTCTCCAAATTGGAAAAATAATACCTAAATCCCTATTTTGTCCACACTTGCTTTATACTGCCATAAGTGTCGTTATTCCAAAACACAAGTATTGATGGTTATTCCAAAATACAACTGTTGATTATGGAATTTCAAAATTTAAAATCCTTCAAATGGCTCTTAATCAACTTGAAGTAGACTTTTCCTACCGAGAGATACAAAGCCGTTTCTCTGTAGCTACAGGGTTAGAGTCCTGCATCAACTCCCACAGTACCCACGCACATGAGCCATCTCCACCTAGCCTCATGTCCTAGAACACGCTACCCTGATGCATTTGCAAGTATTGCTCCTTCTGCTCCCAATATGTTTTCACCAATTTTCTCTGTGTGTTCAATTCCAGTCACGATTCAAAATTTAGCTAAACTAACACCTCCCATTGGAAGCCTTCCATAACAGTGTCCCTTTGTTTGCAGAAAAAGACATAAATTATGCAAAGACCATTGTAATGGATGCCATAAGAAAGGTATAGGCGAAAACTTCTGATGGTCCACAGTGAACAGATCATTTCTCACTCCAGTGGCTTTCTGTCCAATCTCATGGAGATCTTGGTCTTTGAGCTGTGGAGATTTGATAAGTGGAGATAAAGATAGAGTGGTGGAGACAGAAGCTTCTAAGTGAGTGATATGATTGAAAAGAAGTCTGGCATTAGCTTAAGGAATTTGCATTTTAATCTTGATGTAGTAGTGAAATTCAGAATGCTATGGAGCAGGGAGAGACATAATCACAATTATCTAGAAATGTTAATACAGTAGATGTATATAAGGTTCATTTGTATAGGAAAGGACATGTTATAAGTGTGAAGAACAGATAGAGAATTATAATAGTGTAGGAAAAGGAGTCCTCAACAAGGATAACATTGGAATGAAAGGGCAAAATTTCTAAAGATTTTAGAAACTGAATCAATAGGATTTGTCGTCTTATTAGATATGAAGAGTGAGACTGAAAGTCTAGAGAAAATGACTTGATTTTGAGTCTGGAAGAATAGGAATATAGCAGGAACAAGTAAATAAAACAGAACCAGAGACGGTTGGGCAGGGAGATGGATGGTGAGTTTCATTTCTGTCATAGAAACTTTGCGTTTGTGTTGGTATGTGCTATTAGAGGGGACTGAAGGCAGTTGGAAATGCATTCCTAAAGATAGAGAGAGAACTCAAGGCTGAAATAAAATAAATAAATAAATAGGTAAATAAATAAATAAATAGAATTACATAATAAATATATATTATGTATATACATTCGATAGTAAATATCTATATACTATATACATATGAGAGAGAGATATATATAGTATATATTAGTTTTTGTCATTGCAATGAGGAAACATAGAAAGATGAGAGAGAGAAGGGGGCACATAGAGGTAAACAGAGAAAGAACCAGGAGTATATAGTGTTACAGAAGCCAAGCGAGGAGACTTTCAAGAGAGCCACTGTGATCGACACTATCCAATGTCCAAGGCAACATCCATCATTGATAGAATATTTTAAGTAATTGGTTGAGGCAGAATTAGAATTTGTAGCTCTCAATTCCAAGTTATCCCTCTTTTGACAATACCACACAGTCCAATATCGCACCTACTCTTTCAGAATTGTAGGTTTGCTCTGGTATTCAAGGCCTCGGTCATAAATTTCTTCTGGGCTCTGTGACAGGTTAATGCAGACTTGACATTCTGACTCTTCTTCCTTGTCATTTAAATACATCTGGGAATGGTGTGACTGGTAATGGGTAGGAAGATTTGCAAACACATGGAATGGAAAGATCAATACCAAGTTGACATTAAAATTTATGTGCATGTAGTTCATTCTCATGATAAGAAATATATAATTATGATTCATTTGTATAGGAGACATCCACAATGAATGCCTTGATTATGTTTGTGTTAACTTTATCACTTAATTTCTTCAAATTCATCCCAAGAATGTTTGTTTCAAGATCAGTCATAGATTCCACGATTTAGGAAGCCTGATGTATAGCATTCAAACAAATGAAAATGAGACATACCTAAATCAAAAGCAGAAATTTATTTTACTTTTGCAAAATCTAGTAGCCAGTACCATAAATGGTCTGAATCCATTACACTCACCAACAGACTTACATCTTCTGAAATCATAATGTATGTGTAGACCCACAGATACAGACATGAAAGAAATTAAGTAAGTGGATTATTAAAATTGTAGGAGTTTTTATTTTATAATTTATGATATAGAATACAGTAATAATTCAGAACCAAATTTCTGGAAGCTTCAAACAATGTATCTGCATTCTATTTCGCTGCATGGTTTAGAGTGTTTCAATCTTACTATTATAATATTTGTTTGACATTAAATTTCTCCTTAAACTTTTCCATGAAGTAATTGAAATAATTTGTATGGGTAAAAATAAAACATACCCTGTTCCACCAGCCCTTTACAGTTTTGCAGGGCACAGCAATAGGCCCCATGGAACCATAGAGAAGAATTAACCTTTCTTCTTCAGCCTTTTCCAATTTTGCACTCAAGCTGGTTGATCCCCAAAGGGTCAGCTGTTGGCTGGTGGCCTATGTCATTTATAGAAGTATATTTACGGAGCTGACTCCTGCTCAGGACAACTTCGTGCTGCATCTGTTTCATAATATTTTCCTCTTTGGATTTTCCTGTTTTATGACACTGTCCTCAAAACCTCTTTTGGGTCCAGATAAGCCACTTTGAAATTTATAAGAAAACAAGAGGCAGTCTAAGACACAAAGCATGTTGAACACAATATCTGGGGTTTTGAATTTACAATGATGATATATATTTCATGAGTACTTTAAAACACTGTTAATCACACTCCTTAATTGTTTAAAATAACTGTCAGATTTTTCAAAGCAAGCCTCATTTTGAGACAATATCTCGAATACCTAATTAATATCTTCCTCTACAAGTTGGACACAAATAAGACTAAATTTTGTGAAGAAAACCAACTCAGGACAATTCCAAAAATAGGAGAGAGAGGGGGAGAGAACAGATTGGGTATTACCTTAGTACTACGTGAAATATGCATGATAATGATCACTGTGTTATTTTACAAAGTAGAATAATAATAGTATGGTATACCCAATAATATAGCAAAAAGCATGTTGTCTTCAACTCTAAACACTAAGAACTTTTGGAATTTATAGCACTACAACCACAATGATGGTAACAACAGTACTTGAAGTACAAATGACTGAGAAAAAAATCCCCAAACGGAATGGTGCTTGCACACGTGGGTTACATGCTACAATTCACGCTACTGAAGATTAAGTAATGCTGGGTGAATAACAGAAAATAAATACGAAGAAAGAACAAAGGAATGAGAGTAATTATGTGTGCTTCTGTGAATGGGAAAAGGATGAAGAGAACTGGGAATGACATCTTTAGTCCATATTTACATTTATTTAAATTGTCAAAAATTTTACTTTGTGTAATTTTTTCTAGAAAATTCACAATTGTTTCACGCCGAAATTATATTACATCATTACATTATATTTCAACATCTTACATTATGTATATAATACATATAATATATTAGATATTATCTTAGATCAGTACATTCCTCAAAATGTTAAATTAGATGCTTTTTTAATGTAACTTTTCTGATGTATATTTACCTTTACCCACACACAATATAACAGCAATTCATATCAAAGTTATGAGTAATATATTAATCAAATGTATAAAAGAAGTACTGCAGTTAGAACATTTTCAATCCTGGCAAAATAAGTACAGGTTCAACAACAGTAAAATAATTTCCCAGGTGAATAAGAAGCTAACAATCTACATTGTATGGTGCGTGTTTTAATTAAAGATCTTAAACTTAATCCCAAGGGCTTATTTACACAGTCCTAACTACTTACAAACAAAACAAACAACAACCACCACACTTGCATGCATTCGTAAAGCAAACGCATTCTATTTTCTGTATAGAGATCCCTATTACTTTGCTAATGCATAGTTTGGAAAATGTAATTCCATACACAATGGGTTTATTTCCCTGGTAAGACAGGCTACAGAACTTCACATTTTGAGCTGTATAGAAAAAGCGAAGCAAAAAGCTAGGGTATATACAGCACTTTGTCAAGTAGAGGTAAAAAATAACAAAAAAATAATTTGGGAGACTGTTCTTGCCAATGTTATCTTTCTAATTTAATCAGTTAATTAGATTTTTATTGCTGTCATTTGAAATTAGATTTCACTTAGTTTCTCCATTTTAATGATAATGTGAAACCTTGTAGATTATAAAAAATATTTCCATTTTACATTATCTTGTAGGCTAAACCAACAATAGCAGAGTTAAGTAAAAGTTTCATTTGGTAAACAAAGTTTGCAGCTTTGACTGTATCTATGGACCCCAAATTGAGCAAAACAGTCTGGCGAGTCACAGAAGACCAAAACCAGAAGAGAGCTTAAAGTCATAGGTCATGTAGGATACTACAGGAAACTAAAAATAACATGCAGCAGTTGCTTAGCCGCAGCTGAACCTCACTGCAAGATGGGCCCAGTGTTGTTAAATCTCTTGATATTTTAAGAGAAAATTAAAAAATCTGGCTTTTGTAGAAAATGCGTTGATTTTTGTAGGATGCAACTTATTCACATAAATTTAAAAGTAACAGCCCCAAAAGACACCAAGAAAACAAAAATTTTTAAATCACTTTTTTGGCCCAATGAATATAGCCCCAATGTGGCCTCCAAGCTGGCAGTGTTCAACCTTTAACTGTACTATTTACTTACAAAATTCACCTTTGGCTCAGGCATGTACATAAACATAATGATGACTTTTAATATCCTGAAGCTAACATAAACTAAATTCTAGTTTCACCTCTCTAATTTTCAATATAGATGTAGCATTTGAACCATAGCATAAAAATTTCATCCTCGATGCACTATTTTATCTAAAATTTAATGCTTTAGTAATTTCACATGTCTAGTACCCACTTAGTTGCTATTGTTTTCCCCAAGTAAACTAAATCAAACTTGCAAAGTTATGTCTATCACTTGACAGAATAGGGGTCTGCTTATGTGATGATCATTGCAAAATGGTGGGACTCTTGCGGTTCTTCCATTCTTCATGACAGCATCTATGAGGATTGCTTGTGGCTGCATTTGCTTAAATCAACCACAGTGGCATAACTATAAAGAAGGTTATTTTTCTTACAAAACAAAAAGTCAGAAGATGCGCAGTAGAGTTTCCCCAGGGAATTAGCAGAGTTCTAGGCTAGCTCTAGGTCTTGCTTGAATATCATTAATTTGTAGCATTCATCCTTATGACCACTATATAGCTACTCTAGCTCAGGTATAAAGCTGGGATGTTAGAAAGTAAGATGGAGGGTATATCAAGGGCATAAGGTTCCTGTCAGCATTGTCAGTCTCTTTCAGTTGGGAAATCAATAGGTTTCCTAGAACCCCTGCTCAGTGTATAGTCCCGCACATCTAGTAACTAGAACTGGGTTACAGGGAGCTGCATGAAAGTCTGGGGAGGGGGTATCTTTTCAGGGGGTATCTCAATGCCCCAAACAAGATGAAATTCTGTAACAGGAGAGAAGGTATCTTTGTTAGGCATCTAGTAATATCCGCCTGCCATGGGGATTCTATTCATACATCTGGAAGTAGGCTGAATTTCATGGCAAGACATCTGAGAGCTACCAGTCAGTCTAAAAGCATGTCGCTGCTGCTGCTGCTGCTTTTCCCTTTCTTCTCTTCCTCCTCCTCTTCCTTCTTCTTCTTTAGAATCATATGACCAACTCTTAAGAAAGCACTTATTATAGAAAAATAGAAACAAAGGTGGCAAAGCACACTGTGTCTATTGGCAAGCCACCAGCAATGAGCTACTGTAAGATGATTCAAAAGGATGGGCAGGGGACAGTGCCTACCTAAGCTGTAATGCATTATTAATCTGTCTCTGAAACTGTAATTACCTTCTGATTCTGTCTCTCTGAGCTTGCAAACAACTGCACTTAGCCTTCTCCTTTGTGGATGAATTAGTGATCATTTCATACTGTGGTTTACAGTGTACTACTACTTTTAATTTCACATTTGAAATTCACTTAACTAATAATTACATTTGAAATTTCTAATATATGCAAGACACTATCTACCCCACTATATGGATGGCAGCTTCTGTGGGTGTTCTCTAGAATCTCATTTTACAAGCTCAATGTTTAGGCTAATTTAGAATGTTTTTGGAATATATCTTTTGCAAAAGGAAACAAATTGAAGAATTGAAATAGATATATTTTCTTTTTCCGTCAATTATTTTTTTAAAGAAGGTCACACTTAACATAAAATCAGTTTGTGTCACTAACGTTTTTAAATAAATGGATATATAGGATGGGTAACAAATTCAGTGAGAAGTACAACTATTCATCTACTCCTTGTAAAACAGTATGATTTTACATTCTTTTTTATAATAATAAGGACTGTTTTGTAACAATAAAGGATATTTAAAGAGAGATCATGAGGGGGAGCTAAAAATATGCAAAAACTCAGAATTATAAAAGAGGATGTAGGGGTTCTAGATGAAATATTTGGCAATGACATATTTTTGATCCTCCTGAAATTTAATTCTTAGTGTTATCAATCTACTCAGTACAATCAGTGCTAACCTAAAAGATATATTTTCCAGTGAATTATTTCCAGTCAACAAATGTCATTTCCCATGGAAATTCTAATAAAACTGCCTAAAATGCATTATCTGACATTTTATTGGATCAGTAAGTAGCTTGTCAATTGAGATTCCAAAATCTTTACATGGAATGGATTTCTGCTTTATGTTCTAAACTCGTGACTTTATTACAAAATAATTTACATCTCAATGCAGCTATTTAGCAAGGGATGTCTAAAAAATCAAATTCAATTATAAATAATGGTTCCAGTTACACATGTACATTGTGTTACGAAGAACTAGCAACTGAATACTTCTTCACTTAATATTGATAAATAATGTCTCAGACTTGCTTAAGTCAGCAACGCCTACAGCTGAAGAAAAAACAGCTGACTACATAAGCCTGAAAATCTTCTCTCTTAATCACACTAAGCCTTATTAATATAAAGATCAAGAATTCAGCAAAGCTTGGCCAGGTTTCTCCCTAAAACATTAAGATAAAGCATCATAATTTTTTTAGGCAACTGCTTGGTAGACACTTTTTGTGAAAACCCATGGATCTTTTGCAATTGCGGGATCTCTTTCATTAGCACAAAAATTCAGCTTAGTATCACCCAAGGCATTCAACTCTAAAACCCAAAGAGATCCTTATATCCTAGTAACATTGTTAAAATGCAAATTATATTGTTTTCTCTTCATAGGTTCTTAGAAACTACTACTTAGAAAATCTCTTTGAAGCTTCTTCCATTCAGTTATTCACTCACCAAATATGTAGAGTATTGGCCAAAATTTAGACATTGGGTGAAAAACAAAATAGACAACCTCAGCCCTCATGCAGCTTTAGTCAACTGATGGACTTTACACTAATAATCATTTAAGTAACACTAACAATCATTTGATGAATCAACTAATTACAAGGATAATAATTGCTCCAAAGGAAAAAAGTAGGAACTGCTATAAAAATGCATATCAGAAAATCCTAATAGAATCTGTAGAATCAGAGAAATCCTCTCTGAGGAAACAGCACTTAAGAAGGAATATGAAGAGTGAGAACCTTTCAAGTGAAAGATTGAGGAAAGAATTGTGAAGGCAGAGTGAATAGCAGGTTGCAACCAGCAAAACAGAATTACAAAGAGCCTGAAAGAAATTTAGGGCATCAAAGAAACTGAGGGAAGCTTAATATGGTTTGGAAGACAAGAGAAATAAGATTATGTTGGGGACAAAGCAAGACCTAACAGAATGTTGTAGATTGTTGGAGTATAGACTTTATCCCATATCAGAGCCAGGAGAGGAATTTGAAGGGGCTTAAAAGTGGGGGTGGGGTGGGTAGGGACATAATCTTTATGAAAACAGAAGCAACTATTTTATTTGTTTATTTAAAAAATTTAAAAGGAATAATGGTGGGATGATATTTATGTACTAAACATTTATGTTTGAGACTGCCATCCAAGTAGGTAGATATACAGAATTAAAAAATATCTGACTAAAATGGCTGACTCCCTAAGGCATCCACAGGGTCGTTGCAAAAACATTACACAATACCATAAGTTAAATGTTCCAGATTTTCCTAAAGATGAATTCACTTTACTCTCTTAAGCATTTTAGCTTTGAAATAAATGTGTCAAGAATGCCAAGAAGGAAGATTTATCAGTTAGAGATGCATATTAATGTAACTGAAATCTTAAATATAATGACAGAAATGATAGTATGGTGAAGACTAAGTCTGAGGAATCCAAAATACATTCAGACGAAAGACGAAGTGAGGAAAATTTATGTTCAGAGCAAACTATGTGAGGGTTATTACATTACTGTTTCCAACAAGCTCAAACCAAAACCCCATGAAATATTTGATCAGTTTGTAAAAGACCAGCAAGCACTCTTCACAACCATGAATGTGAGCATCTTGCAGACAGTTTAATCCATGACAGACCCATAAAAAAGATTATGCATGATAGAATAGTGCAATGTTGGCACATCCTAACCGCATGTAAAAATAAAAGTGATGAAAACCACAGAACAACAAATGAGAGCTAAAGTTAGTTATAAGATGTGTTTGGGAGACATCATTGCTGGCTGAGTCAGGAGGTTGCAAGCTAACACTGAAATTGTAATACATTTCAAATACAAACTAAGGATTTCCCTATTGTCCATGGCCAATCTTTCAAACCTAGAATAAAGAGTGATTTTTAGGAATAATACCCAGGTCAGGCTTATTCATTTGTAGTTCAACAGAACTTTACCTAAAGAAACGCCAAATCAATTTTCACCATCAAACTTTATTCTATAATTTTGCTACTATACTTGTAATCCCCACTTTTGAGGATTTTCTTTGGGGTAAAATATTCAGAAATTAGTTAAAAAGCAAATACATATTTGAAAAGAGGAAGAGGGAAATGGCAATTAACAAATCAACCAATTTGCACACTGCTACCACTTGGCTCAGTATCTGAGATTTCACCCAGCAGAGAGTCAGTAGGGAACACTACACTTTAAAGGACTGAGAAATAGACACTTTTAGCCCTGGGGAAGATGAGGAAATCCAAGTGCTACCTACTATCAGGAAGGGATTCCTCATGTGGGAGCTTGTAGGAAAATGTTGCTGAGGGTTACTTAAAGTGGTGGCCTGGGAAAAATCATTGTAACGTGAAAAAGTGCTCAGTAATGGAAGTAACCATGGATAGAATGAGGATTCCATTAAAAAAATAAGAAGCATTATTGCATATATACTATATATATATATAATACTACCTGATTCACAATTTTACTTAACAAGCTATTTAAGAAAGTGTTGCCTTCATTTCTAAGCCATCTCTTGGAAACGATATTTAAGAAGGAAAAAATAGGCATTTTAGCTATTCACTTAAAATCAAATATAAACGCTAGTTCTTCCTGCATTTAGGCAAAGACAGAGGGTCAGAAGTTAGAAGGGGTAAGATATTTTATTGAATAACTTAAACTGGCAATTTAATATTGACAATAAAATTAACAGTTTAATTAGTAGCTATTTGGTTCTGATCTTATATTCTGTTTGGTGAAAGATAATATATACCTGCAGACTTGGAGGGTTTTTTCAATATAGGAATACAGAACACTAATTCTGCTCATCTCATATTGTAGTAAGAAGCAGAGCGAACACACATGTTTATAAGTGACCAGTGCAGCTAACAACCAAAAAATGATTTTAAGATTGTCTATAGAGCGACAGATCAGAAGAGCATCTATTATCTAAGGAAAAAAATAGTCCTGAGAATGCACTTGTGTGAATTTTTAAGAGAAATTCAAAATAAATTGGATAATTGCTCTTCACTGAATTAAGATAGCAGAACTGGAAACATTTAAATGGGTAGATATATTGATTCATGTCTTTCTATAAACAAAGCAAGCTCTTGGTAAATTATAACACCTCCTCTCTCACTTTCCTAGAATTTTAGCATAAAGTATGGGAGCCCTCCTACAAATCTGGGAATTGATTGACCTTTCTCTAAAGAGAGGGAATACAACATTCACAAAGGGAGTTTGTGAATCAGGACACAATCCCTTACAGGAACACCTTCCAGTCATTAGACACTCTGATAGTCCTTTCTCTTAGTTGGAAAAAAATAAAAACTGTCAAAGCAATATCAATGTAGATTTTTAAAATCTCTCACAAGGTCTCCTCCATGGCAGTTTGGCAATGATTTTCATCATGCCGGGTTTAGGAAATACTATTCATTTCTAATGCAAAAAATAATCAATGATAATTAAGCAGCTATGACTTCACAGCAAGAAAAAATTCAAAGGCAAGGTATATTTTCTGCTTGGTCGAAAGTAGGCTGTCACTTTCACTAATATTAGCACTATTAAATGGATGTGCAGAGTTTCTGTCTGAGACAGCTGTCATTCCACTGTTTCCACGGTTGATTGAGCTGATAAGGTTATTTAGTCAGATGACCTGTTTTCTCCAATGGCTTTATAAGCCTCTCTCCACGATCCCCATATTCCACCAAACAGAGCACGTTTTCTGATATAGAATTGATGTGAACTAGGATAGCCATTCCGGGAATCCCTTCCTTCAAAGAAGCACTCAATATCTTTTTGTCTGACCAGTATTAGATTTTGAAAACATGTACTTCAAGCTTTTGAAATACCGTACCAATAAAGATGACTCACCAACTACAAGATTTGCTACCAGAAATCTGCATGTACCTACTCAAAACTTTGGAAATAATTCAACAATAAAATGTCCAACTCAACAAGACAAATCTGAATTTCAAATTATGCTAACATATCCATAATCTTAATGTGCAAAATATCTTTTTGGGGTGGGCCTGGTGGCGTAATGGTTAGGTTGGCAAGCTCAGGTTCAGCAGCTCAGTGGCAGAGATTCATGGGTTCAAATCCCGCATGGACCTATGCACTGCTCATCAAGCCATGCTGTGGCAGAGTCCCACATAAAAAACAGAGGAAGATTGGCACAGATGTTAGCTCAGGCACAATGTTCCTCAAGCAAAAAGAGGAAGTTTGGCAACAGAAATTAGCTCAGGGCCAATCTTTCTCACCAAAGAAAACCTTTTTGCAATTTACTTAATTGAAGCTTATAACTTTTTGTGGTGAGTATTGTTATTAATACATTTTATGAAGGAGACTCAGATTAATTAAATAACATATAATTTAAATACTATGTACAAAAGTTAGTACTTCAGCCAGGGTGAATCTAGGTTCCATATAGGCAACTTTTCCTCATCCCCAAGCTACTACTCAGTGCAAAATGGAAAACAGGTGTTCTAGAGCCATGTTTTTTCAAACCTTAATATGCATCAAATCATCTGAAGTTCTTGTTGAATTGCAGATTATGATTCAGTAGGGCTGGTGTGGGGCCTGAGACTCTGAATTTCTAACCAGCTCCCAGGTGATGCTAATACTTTTGGTAATACTTCTGCCCACACTTTGAGACCCAAAGATAACACACATTAGATAATCAGAAAAAGTTTATGCTATACTTACACAGCACTTAAATCTCTATTTTGGCCATACTTCTTTCTGTTTTTTGGGAAGATGAATTCTGAGTGAATGCACACTATTTTACTATGTTTTATATTATATGCAATTTTTAACCCTATTGTCTTCATAGATGACACTAAATTAGGCTTACCCCATTTTAAACAGAGATAGATGTCAATAAATGAGGAACTGCAAACTGCTAAACAATATCCTTGATTTATTTTTATATTGCTGAAACTTTTTGCTACTTTGACAGTTTATTACAAGAAACTCAAAAAAAATGTAATGAGGCATTGAAAAATGTTTATTTTTTTGAACACACCAAACAATAACCAAAACTTTTGAAACAACCAAAACTCCAAGCTGAGTAAAGTTTTCTCAATTTATGAGATTAATCTCACATTCAATAAGAATTAGTTAATTGTTGCCTGATTTTTCAGCATAGTGACTAAAGGAAGAATTTGGCCTGGGTAAAATATTGATCATCAGATAGACTAGTGATGTATGGCATCATTCTCATGAAACATTAAGCATATTTTTTCATTAATTTAACTGGGAAAAGCAAATATAAAATCCACAACCTAGTATGTAACAATTTCTTATGCAACAAGTGGAAATTGCTTTCAGGCAATTTGGTTTTCACATTGAGGAAAATATCAGAACAAATATGCAAAAAGAAAAGTTTGTTCAAACCTGGATTTTGATCCACTGATTAATTCTAAGGTAGACATCTTTCTTCACTTTGTATAAATTTCCTCATTTCTCTAAACTAAAAACACAAAGCAAAACGAAACAGCAATCCACTATGTTTAACTGGAAACTTTTCAAAAATCTTAGTTCAAATGAGAAAAGCTGTTAGCCAGACTCAGCAACTTTTTTGTTCCTTAATAAAAAAACTGCCAAATAATTCAGGTAAAATGCTAATGTCCAAAATAGAGGCCTTTTGTGCTGACGTGGCCATTTAGAAATTTGATTATGAACAGAATTAAGTATACCGTCTTTGTATGGCATTTATTTGATGATCTTCTTGTGAACAAATGGATTTATTAATTTTGAACAAAGTTCAAAGTGCCCTCATGGTGGAGAACTTTGAGACAAAAACAATGAAAATGAATGGGATATCATAAAATATATTAATGAAGCCAAATCCATAAAATTGGATTTTTGTTGTTGGATTTCATAAGAAAGTTCACAATAACAAATTATAAATAAGCTGATACTGCTTCAAGCCTCAATATCAGTCTTTCAGAAAACCAGTTTTTCTTCCATAGTATTGAGATCATGGTATTACAGAGAGAAATATTCTTTGGAACTTAAATTTCCAACTACTGACTTATTTAATAATGATTAAAGAGGTTCAACTTCACAACACTGAAACTATTCTAGCTCCGACTGGCTTTGCTTATACCCATTCTTAACAGGGTTCACAACTTAGTCCCCACTCACTCTTTGTTTTCAAATTGCCTCACATTTTGGTTTTATTAGCATATTAATTATGAAAGTAAAACAATAATTTTTGAAAGTTTAGGAAATGTGGAAAAGTATGAAGAAGAAAATCACCTGTAAATTCTATTATCAGAATAATACCATTCTCATTAATTTAGATATATATATATTTACGTGTTTGTATATGTTATAATATTTCTAAATGGAAACATGCATTCTAAACTGCTTAAATTATTTTTTTCTTTATTTTAAAAGTGTATTCTGACCAATTTTCCATTTACGATTATAACTGGACTATCAATAAGATAAGTTCTATAAAGCAATACTCATTCCTTCAACCTAAAATTTCTTTGGAATACAGTATAACTACGGGAATTCAAAACATCAATAAGTACTCTGGTAGGAAAGATCTGCACACCTAACAATCTATATTCAAATAACTCCAGAGTTTTGTTGTGGTTGTAGATAAAATTTAATTCAACTGAATGACCAACTACTGTACTGATTCTCTACTGGGCAATTTGATAGCCACTGAAAACGAATAAACAGGCACGTATGAACATATTAGGTACATTACATATATTATAAAAACATATCACTGATATACATGTGTGTATATATATGTATATATGTGTTTGTGTGTGTGTATATATATATATGAAGATAGCATGTTACTATTCTCTAATTCTCATAGTCCAGCAGGTGACGGAGACCAAAAACACTTTTATTTTTATTTAGAGCTAATGTGACCCTTTCCTCTAAAATAAATTACTATTCTCATGAAAGTTGATCTATCTGATAGAAACAGCTAGATCATTTATCATTCACAGGGCTAACTCATGGCTATGAGGTAAATTGATTATAAAATGTACATGTGTCTGCATATTAGACTCTATCGTAATTTCCTAATTATTTATACTAACTGGAATCATTTTCAGGTCTTAAATTTATGTGTACTAGGTAGATTTAATGAAATTAACTCCCAATTTTGCACTAATCTCTGGAATAGCCTGGATCATGACAGTGGATTCAGAGAAAAATATAACAAAATCTGAACTTTTTACGTAAAGTGATTATGTATTAAAGCATTTCTTATAGCTTGAAAGAGATCAAAAGCATTCCATTGGTGAAACCTCAGGAGATTTATAAGAGGTGCTATTTGAAACTAAGTTCCCTCTTTCTCAACCTCCTGAGAAAGGATGTACAAGGAAGTAATCAACCTTTTTTCTGTCCTTTATGTCAAGACATGAATATCTAGGGCTCAAACCAATACCAAGCTTGTCAAGAGGGCACGCTGTGAGGCAGCCCCAGAGCTCTTGCAGAGACCGGGCCCTAAGCTTTGATATCTCTTGGAAGAACAGCTCTTGAGTACCTGCAACAGAGAACATATTACATTGCAGCCACAGTTCCTGGAGTTTTGATTATAAAAATTCTCCTGCCTCTGGGTTGGGATAGATAGCAAAGGGGAAGGACTTCTAGCTCCTGGTGTAAACTCTCTATGCCTGCAGATTAGCTGCTGTGCAACAGCAAAACAACCATAAACAAAAGAAAAACTTTATTTAATTACTCTTACCCAGATCAGGAAAAATTTAGAAATCTTAAGGAACGCTGAGAGCCAAACATTTTAACCAATGACTCATCTAGCCTGGGGCCATTTCAGAATATGATATTAATAGCTCTTGAGACACAAACTCAGCTTTTCCTTTTTTTATGTTTCATGTTGATGTCTACTGAATTACACCTTGTACTTTGAAATGCTTTGGCACAAGACACTGTAGAACTGAGAAAAAGAAGAAAGAGGTGCAGGAAAGAGGGGAAGCAAGGGAACTTTTTACAGTTTTTTTGAAAATTTGAGAGTACAAGAATCTCATTTTTTAAAATGCACATTACACTCACACACAAACACACACACCTACTACAGACTTCTCTCTGCCCATAGGAACTTGTTAGTAACTTAGACAAGTGCATAACGAAGAAGAAAAATTCTCCTCCACGAGGCCACATTATCTCCTGGAATCAAGTCAACATAGGTTTCGTCAAATGAGTTTTCCTATGAGGCTCTGAATGACTTGCTGGAGGTAAGGCTTTAGAATGTTATGTACCTGGAAAAATACTTAATTATATGTTCTGTGAGTTCAGGCCTTCATATGGAGAAAAATTTAATTACGTACAGTAAAACAATTATTCCTTAATTACAGTACAGAAACAAGTAATATGAAGACAGAGGTTAAATTTATCAGAACTTTAAAATCAGAAGGTAGTTCCTTTCGGTTTTATGGCATCCCACTCTCTTCTAACTCTGTCAGGTCAAAATATCACATAGGGCCGGCCTGGTGGCACAGTGGTTAAGTTCGCATGTTCCGCTTCGGCAGCCCGGGGTTTGCCAGTTTGGATTCCAGGTGCAGACATGGCACTGCTTGGCATGCCATGCTGTGGTAGGCGTCCCAGATGTAAAGTAGAGGAAGATGGGCACGGATGTTAGCTCAGGGCCAGTCTTCCTCAGCAAAAAGAGGAGGACTGGCAGTAGTTAGTTCAGGGCTAATCTTCCTCAAAAAACAAACACAACAAACCAAAAAAAAAAAAAAAAATCATGTAGATGGGAAGTTCTCAGGCCAGCCTCATTTTTTTGCATCTTCATTCATGTAGCATGAGTTCTTTCCCAGCTGCTACGGAATATGGCTGCATTGTGGAAACTGTATGCTCTATTTGCTCTTCAGAGTCAAATTCTTGCTTTTTGATGATAAAACTAAACCATATTTTACTAATCTCACTAGTGTTTGCCAAATAATAAATTTAGAACAGTAGCCTAATATATTGGAATTAATAGTTGCTTTTTGTTGAAGAAGGGAGATGTCTATAGGCTTTGTTTTTACCTTTCCCATATATTTTTCTTAATATTTCAAAATATTTTAATGCACATAGTTTTACATTCATAAATTTATCACTGCAGAATTCATATCACTTGACATTTAATAAATTGAAAACACACTGGTTGCTTTTTATTTGACTCAGTTAAACTTTCTTTTAGTTGTCATTTCCCTCTTTGCTATTTGTGCAATGCACGGCTTACTGCAAGAGAATGAAGTGAGGCTTAGAAAATATTTTTTCAATGTGTATATTCCAAAGAATTAAAATCAATTGAGAGTAGTATTACTATTTTGAAATACACCTTTGAAAAGCTCTTAAATGTTTTAAACTAGCCATTTGTCATGTCCTTGGATAGCATATAAAATCATGAAGTGTATCCACGAATACTTTCTCTACTTGAATTCCTGATGGGTGGGTAATCATGTCTTTCTCTCTTGGCTTTTGATTAGAAACAACTTAATGAGTACATTGCACACTTAATGTCTTGTGGTTAAGCCATTTTATATAAGCGATTTTTTTAAATTATAAAAGTACTTATGTTTATTGTTTAAAAGTTGGAAAAAACAGAAGAGAAAATAATATGCCTATAATCCTACAATGTGGACACAACTACTATACTGATTTACTATACTGATATTCCTACGTATTACTGAGTTTACTCTGCATATACCAGTTTTTATAGTTTTTGCATTTAATGTGATATGATACCCATTTTTCTATCATTTAAAACTTCATCAC
This sequence comes from Equus asinus, assembly GCF_041296235.1. Lineage (NCBI taxonomy): Eukaryota > Metazoa > Chordata > Mammalia > Perissodactyla > Equidae > Equus > Equus asinus. The sequence continues at coordinate 43,594,644 of NC_091812.1, forward strand.
TATTTTGAGGTACATGAAATAGTTGGTCATATGGTGTAACAGTTTTACTTTAAGTGACTATTGGATACTCACATTTGTTATGTTTTTGATATTTTAAATCACACAGAAAAAATACCTTCATGCATACATATTTGTGATTTCAGATCAGTGAATTAGGGACAAAAGTCGGACTCTAATAGACATCTATTGAACTGTATTCCTGTACCCTTTTTCTGGAAATTGCCTTTCCCTTATTTCATTCACATAGTTGAGGTGGCGATTGTCAGTTTGTATGACATGATCTTGCCCTCTGTCGTAGTAAACTTGAATACTTCCCTGAGAAAGTTTACTTGGGACTGAAAGAATGAATTAATCTGCTCTGGGTGGCTCCACTATGCAAACCTCAAGAGCTAATGGTGGTGTGTTCCAACAAGTGGACTGAGTGTACAGAGGCAACATGACTGGTGTTAGAGGGAAAAGCAGAATGAATTACAGAGAAAAGCAGTAACAAAGAGCAAAGAGAAAGAGTATGATGTGGATTCTCACAGAGATCTATTCTGGAGGTAGACTTGCATCCCTAATCTTGGATTTTTATAAGACAATTTAGGAAACTTGTATCTTTATAACAATCCTCCCCTCCCCTTTTTCTCGTTCATTTGTCAAAATTGGGTTTCTACAAGTTCAAGAGCTTGTTATATAGTTAAAGGAAATGAATGTGTTGGAGGTTTTTGATGCACACTGCTTGTGGTGTCTCTTACTGTCACCTTTGCTAAATTGGAATTACATTTCCCATAATTTCATTCCTTGGATGGTTTCCAGTTAGGCCATAAGGGAAATCTGCATATGATTTTGCTGGTAAAAAAGTGACAGTCATTTTTCTCTCTAAAGGTGAGCATAGGATGCCAGGCTCCGGGGCCGCCTGTGCATGCCCTGGTCTGCTGACTGACTTACTGGCATAGAGCAACACCCAGGCACATCGCTCCTTAAATTCTAATGATTCTCGTCCTTCAGCTCCTCTGAGTTTGGGTTAAGCGCATGTGTGGTTCTGTGGTGAAGTTTGCTGACTTCTCTTGTAGGTCATCCGCATCATCAACATTAGTGGTGGTGAGAGACGTGAGTTCCCATGTATCTCCATGGTTCCCAGTTTTGTCCTTGCTCTCCTCCACTTCACAGTCACTTAACTAATAGCCCAACCAACTTGCAGCAACTTCAGGCTCAACGTCAGATGCAGAGGTAACAGACCTGTATAAATGTACCTATCAGCTTTCACAACTTCATAAGATCCCTGTAATAACTCTGTTATTTCATATCATCATGGTGATTCTGCTTCTCTGACCAAACACTGACTGATATAGACACTGGAACAGAAGATGAGTGTTACTAAAATAAAAACCTCAACCATGTGGCATTGGCTTTGGGCCAATGGAGGAAGCTTGAAGGACCTTGAGAAGACCATTAGCAGAAGCTTGACTAGCCTGAAGGAGACTGTCCCCAAGGGTTTACAAAAGAGATACCAGCCCCTAAGTATTCAAATTATCCCCAGCTGTTGAAGTCTTCCAGCTGAGAACCCTGACACTGCCGAGGCACACTGGCCCCGCCATGCCCTGTCTGTGTGTTCTCGATCCACAGGGTGTTTTATGCCTCTCAGTCAGTAGTGGTTTGTTTGCAGTAAGAGATGACTCATGAAGAAATTGGTGCTGGAAGTGGAGCAGTCAGAGTTGCATCTGCATTCCTGCTCTTGAGTTCTAGTCTATGCTTTTAGAATCCTATATACTTGTAGAAAAATTCCCCTTTTTTGCTCAAGTTAGTCCAAATTGAGTTACTCTGACTTGCAATCAAAAAGAGTCCTAAACAATCACACAATCAACAGAAATAAACATTTTAAAGTTCTTCATGCATATTGTTTTCAAAAATAAATTATCTTACTCTATCCTTACTACTTTTACAGAATTTTGAATGAAGAAACGCCCCCTACTTAAAAAATCATTGATCCACTTTGATTCCACGTTCATGTATAAACTTAAATTAGTTATTTTGTTCAAGGAATTATGCAGTCATCCATTCAATCATCAATCATCTAGGAAATATTTCTTGAGCTCTTTCAATGTGCAGGGCAGTGTGTTAAGCAAAGAGAAGGATACAAAGAATTAGTTTCTGAGTAGTCAATCACACAGCAGCAGCAATGAGACATATAAACAGAAACTAACACATTTCCTTGATTCTATAATGTACTTATTTTTCACATTTAAATTGTTTTAAAGTCAAGGCACATCATATAATTGATGGGTGCATTTAATGTGGGAGTGTTTCTTTTTTCCCTTTGAACAGCTGCTATTAAATCGGCAGTGTGCTCCTGATCGTCCACGTTTTAGAAGGCAGGAAATACTATATGGCACAACCTGGTGTGTACTAAGCACCATGAGTGATACTAGAAGACTTAAGATTTTCACTAGCTGAGATAATATGAGAAGACGTCAAAGCATTTGAACTGGGTCTAGAAGAGGAGACAGCATGAGACTGAAAAAGGATCTCCTATGAATATCTAATACGAACTTTCTTATAATCCTGACAACACCTCTAAATGGTAGAAATTATCTTCATTTTCCTGATCATATAACTGAGGTTCAGATTAGTGAGGAGAAAAGAAACATCTTAGAGTTTTCACACTCAGATGTCTCTAAATTGAGGCATACCCTCTTTTCAGAACATAGTAATGAGACAATTCACACCGTACTTACTAGGGACTTTCTACATGCACAGTGTAACATGTACTACATATGACGTTCTAAATCCTGACATGTGATAAGACTCAATAGGTACTCACATTATCCTCACTTTAGAGATGAGGAAACTGAGACCTGGAGAAAGAAACTAAGTTTTCCAAGGTCACACAACTAATCAGAGACAGAGCTGAATGGATTACGGATCCCAGCAGTCTGGTAAAGAGTCTGTGCTCTTCACCACTATGCCATGAGCCTCTCAGGACCACACAACACACTTTCTCCCAAACTTCTGACTATCTGATTAAAAACTGCAACCCCCTGACTCTTGATTTCCCTTACTCAACTATATAACTGACAGGTTTATAATGCACATAATTTATTGTCTGTTTCTACTACCTCCAGTAATCTCCTTAAAGGTAAGGATTTTTGTCTGTTTTGTTCACTGATGTAACTTAGCCTGAGATTGTGCCTAGCATGAGATAAGAGCTCGATAGGTATTTGCTGAATGAATAAATGAATGAACAAAACAAAAGGAGATGAGAGAGTGTATTCCATGAGTGAACAGTAATTGCAGAGGAACAGAGGCAGAGCAGTGGGAGCTGTGTTCTGAAATATTGATTAGTGCAGTCTGCCTAAGGCATCAAGTGGGAGCTGAAGAAATCAGTGTGCGAGCCTCCCAGAAGGGGAAGTTGAAGCCACCCAGGCTCAGACACGCAAGCCTTTGCTCCCTCACAGTTTGTTTGTAGCTTGTTCAGCAATAGACACTGGAAAGGAGGGCAGGAAGACATCAAAGTAGCTGTATTGTTCATATTTTTTCTCCCTTTGGCAGCTATTTGCTCTATTTCCTGCTGACACTACAATTTCAGCGATTTAATGATACAATTGTTTCTGAAAACGACACAGAAACAGACACCCTGAGCCATTTAATTGGCTGCTCTGATGAAGTAGAATCTGCTGTTTTCTTTGAGGGGTATGAGGATGTGCAGAGGCAGGGAGAGAGGGAAGATTTACCTCCGTTAAAAAAGGTAAAATCTTAAGGAGAAAGATTAAACAGCCTGTCTGATTAAGGTCTGCCACTTCCATGGCACACACTAGGATACCTAGGAAGATCACTGAATCCCAGCAAAGACTTTGCTAGAATTGTTTGTCTTCCAATGCAGCCTGCCCTTAGGTCAATGGAATTTCACTTGCCGTAAGAATTCTACATTATTTCATGTCAAGTTTACTATGAAGTGGCTTGCTATTCCTAGTAAGTCACAGCTAGAAGCATAACTCTGTTATAAATGTGTGATCCTCTCTCCTGCACAGTTTAGGTTTGCTCTTCCCAGGTCTCTGGGATTGCTGTGTAATCAGTTCCTGCATCTGTGCGCTTGACTGAGCCCTGTTACCTTCTCAACACTTGAACGAAGGCATTAAACACAGTGACGTGTATATTTTCTGTTACTGCAAAAAATTTCCCTCCTTCTACCAAATGTTACAGAAATCATAGCAAAGTTGACCCAACCCTTCCTCATTTTAATTTTTAACATACAAAATGAAATACTGGATTTCTAAACAGGTGAGTTTACATGGTGAAGAAACATGGTTAGTATACAAAATATTGTGTAATTAGTGCCCAGGTGCTAAAGCTAAGGTTTGTACACAAACGTACATGCAGACTAAAGATTGGAAATGGTCTGAAAGTAGTTCGTCAATGTAGTTAACAAAACCTATGAAGAGAAGTTATAAGATGATATAACTATACATTATGCCTATAGATGAAATCAAATTTTAAAAGGTAACCCTCCCGCATGTGAAGAAAATGCTTCCAAACTTCTTTTGTTTCAGGACTCATCTAGTATTACTTTTCCTCTTTCTTCCAGGAACCTGGAACTTCTTTAAGCTATTGACACAAAAGCTTTTTGTTTCAGTATCCTTCCTCTTTTCAATAGCCCCAGTTCATATGCCTCAGTTATTTTCCTGCTTTAAAGTCAAATTAAAATTATGAGACCTTAGTATTTTCCAGGTCCCTCTTTCTAGCAAACCAACTTTTTCAAAAGTACATATTAAAACTCCATGGAAATATAATAAAATAGGCAAGCACAAATAAACAAATGGAATCCTCAGCATAAGGCTAGTGGGCAACATTTATTTTTTTGTGTGTCTGAAATTAAAAAGAGTGTTTGTAATGTTAACTGAATATTGTAGAATTCTAACCAATATGAAGCCAAAAGTAGATGAAAGTCAAGACTGAATCCAAGTCTGGATGGAAGGAGGTTAGTAGATAAAGAAAGGAAACAAAAAGCAAAAGAGGTTTTGGAAAGCATTGGTTTTATGTGGCCCCCAAGTCATCTCAGGAGGGGAAAGAACATGGAGGATCATGCATGGGAAGTTTATATGGGCTGGCTAGTGGGACACATAATTTTGTCTATGTTCCATTGGCCAGTATTCAGTTACAAGTAAGACCTCAACAGGGAGAAGAACTGAGGTCTGTGGGCATGGGTGCCCCAACAGTTAAGAAAATTAGGTGCAGACAATCTTTATGTCTGTCCTATGATGGGTGGTAAAAGGAAAGGAGGGAGGAAGGAAAAAAGTGTCCTTTTTCATTAGTGAAACAAACATAAAAAGTCAGCAAATCACTATAGGGCAGTCGTTGAAAAGAGCTACATCAGAAACAAGACAATTCAGCCTCACAGGGGGAGGGAAGATGAATCTTAATAATGAAATCAAGGATACTTATCAGAACTAGACTGTAAAGAACGACTAAAGTTTTGGAATTTGGAAACAGAGATGAAGACCATTCTCTATAGACATAGAGATAGAATGTTTCCAGATGTGCAAGGAAAAAAACAAACAGCCCAGGAGGTTTTGAATGGATGGTATCTGTTCAAGAGGAGAGTCAGGGAGCCATTTGACAAAGTAGATTAATTGAGTTGGCTTGCAGCTACGACACTGGCAAATATAGGCATACATGGAGCTCTGCTAGAACATTTACTTGGTTTCAAAAAGAGATCTTTCTTTTTCAATTTTATATCTTTAAAACTGAATGGCCCATTTCTGGTTTATTAAATGTGGGGAAAACTTATTGTACTAAAAATTATTTTTAAATCACTTTAATAAATGCCATTTGTAAAACAGTTTCCCTTCAATATCACATTATATGTGTATGCATTTTGTTATGAACTTCAAATAAAGTTTTAATCCAAAGTTTCTGAAAGAGTTAGGGTTAGAAATAGATATAGATATACAAATATATATATATATTTATAGTCATAGATATAGACATACTACTCAACACAGCATGGTTTAGTCTTCCAAATGTCATATTCCAAGTGGATGTAGATATAGTTTCAAAGAATCATATCTATCAACTTACTGTTCATTTAAATAGCAAATTTATGTGAAAAATATCAGGCAGAATGTAATTGAGTATGTACTAAGCAAATTAACAACATTTTTAATATACAGAAGTTGCGCTCCTACAAACTTAAACATAAAACAAGCCTGTGTATATGGTCTTGTGTTTTATTTCTTTTCCATTATAATTTAGGAAGTTCAAGAAATCAAAAATTTTAGATGTAATTGAAATAACACTAAGTCAACATACTTTTTAACAATATTCAAAACAAAAACTTTATATATGCTTTTGCGTCAGAAACTACATGCATTAACTTATTTAATACTTAGAACAACTCTGTGAGGTAGATGTTTTTACAAAAGAAGAAACTGAGGCACAGAAACATTTGAAAACTTCTCCAGGATCATACAAATAATAAATGGTGGAACCCATGTTTTTACATATATTATGTTTTCACATATATTATGTTTTCCCAGAATCGATACTCCTGATCTCAGTGCCAAACTACCTTCCATAATATAATGATATATATTATGCTAAAATGTTTTCAACAATCCATTTTCTTTAAAACTTTCATAGCACTATAAAATTTATTAATTTATCATCTTATGGAAAAAAGTAAATGTTATCCCTCATTTCTCCATACCAGATATTAAAGAGTCATGAAGTAACTTTCATCTCTGTCATATGAATCTCATTCTTTTTAGCCCAAAGACCAAGTGGAAATGAATAAAAAGAAAACTATAAAGGAATATCACTGGGTCTTGCTAGCTGTGTCAGTGATAACCAGGAAACAAGACTGAGAATGCCATGTTCATCTTCAGTTCTTAGCACAACTGGCTCCCAGGAGTCATGCAGAGTTAAGTAATATAACTCAGTCCCTGCACAAACTCACCCTTTGGGCTAATGAATAACATTCAAGCAAGCAGAGTACTGATTCTTGAGACAGTTGCCTGAAATCTAATGCTAGATTTCTATCCATACCAATGTAACCCTTAACTGATAGGCTAGAGTACTTTCACAAATGGACAAATAAAACAGACAAAAGAACTGTCAGTTACAAGCCCATAACGCACGTATTCACTCAACAAATGACATTTGTGTGTGCCAGACAGTAATGAGTATTCAATGCTCACACAAAACCCTCACAAGGATGGTCTATTTTGACTTTTATTACATCTATAGATAAAGGTGTAGTGCTGCTTTCCTTTTCCACCCCAATCTCTAACTCACCTTTTCATTACAAATACCTGAGCAAACAAAATGTCAAATCTTATATATAGAATTTACTTGAATAACCCCTACATCTAAGTGCTACTTTCTTAGAAGTTCAGAAATGTTAATATGCATTAGTATGGCAAAAAGATCTTTAATGGCAAAGGTATTGCCTTTGAGAAAGACAGCTCATATTTGGAGAAGGAGAAAAATATTTTTTCTCTAAGAAAGCAGAGTAGAGGTTCATTATAGAAGGGATAAATTCAGCAGATATATTGCTTATAGGGCAGATGAATATAAATTAAGTGAAGTACATTCTTAAAGGGGATCTGGGCTCACAAATGTAATGCAAGACAGAAAAAAAAATCCAAAAAACAACAAAAAACACTACTGAAGAAAGTTTCATGGGTATAATTCAACTGAGCAGGAAGAAAGCAAATTGTCCAGAGTGTAGTTGCCATTACTTGAGATAGCACAGTTAGGGAGCAGCAGGGTGTTGGGGTAGCATTGTTCTGTTACGTTAATGGATGTATATAATTCCTGGAAGAAGAAAGTCTAAAATAAGGAGAGTGCTGAGGGTTTAAAATGGAATCCTCCTTAAGTGCAGGAGTTGTCCTGTATTGTTTATCTAACATTAGGGCAGAGAGCTTTCTGTGCTCTCTCCTCCCTATTTGGGTGTTAAAACCAGGCAGTTGACATTTTAGAAGTGAAATGATTCTTAATTCGCGTAAAGACTTTTTCATTATTGTTGTTTCTTTGTTATCCCAGCAAAATCCTTCCATATAACACAGCTACTGCCTAATGGTTTATGCCCCTCATGAGAAAAACAAGTATCCCTTACTTTCTCCCTTTCTCCATCCGAAGTACAAATTATCAGAAAACAGAGATGTTCAAAGCACAAGGAAAGTTTTCAGTCTGAAAGATTTCTCCTCTGGGAGGAGACAGGTTTCCAGGATAATAGAAAAAACTATCATGACATCTATCCATTCCCCTACATGACAGGATAGGCAGGTGGATAGGCAGATTGAAAAGGGAGCTGTTCCACAAATATTTATCAAGAAAAGGGCAATTGGGAGGAAAACGGATATCGGATCTAAGGAATTTTATGTTTGTTTCTTTGAGCCAGATTGATCTAATTCATGGTATATGAGATCCATAATATTTACAGCTCAAAGCTACTATAGAAATCTAAGCAATTACAGCTGCTGGTGAGGGAAGATGTCTTAATATCTTGAGCAGATAAAAATTAAGTAGGAATGTTTGCCCTCATTATTTTTCCACGCCTGCTACTTGGCCTCCTCACTTCTGATTTTTCACCCATGTAGTTCATCCATCATCATGCTATCAAAATTTTTCCAAGGCACAGCTCTGATTATAGATGGACAGATTAGAACGACAAATAAAAACCATAATAACAAAAGATCGACCCCTTCAATGACTACTTATTGTTTATATAGTAAAATATAATTTTCAAAATAAGGCTTCAAAGACTTCCATCAAGGAATCCCAGTCCAATCTTTTGAAATAATGTCTCATTCTTCCTTATCATATTCTATGATTTAGCTTATCCTCCACTGCCAAAACATCCCTATTAATTTCTACCTCCGTGCTTCTCATACTCTCCTCTTAAAAGAAAATAGTTTTATCCAACCCCGCATAGCTATATCCCATCCAGCTCAAAATGCCATTTACTTTCTTCAACAATTCTTTCATATTCCAACAGCTAAATAGAGACTTCATCTTTCAAATTTTCATTCCAGTTTATCTTGAGAAGTTATCAATCTCTACCTGTAATGTCATTATGTATATTTGTTGCCAATATTTTTCCACTCATTTACACATATCGTTATATCTAATGTCTTTGTTGTAATAAGCTTTTAAAGATTGCTAGCTGGGAGTCAATAGCAAGAGTATATCAATCTGTACAGTGTCAACCCAGGTTGATTTTATACTACTTAGTTTTCTCTCAGCACCTTGAATGACACACTGTATCAAAAACTGGTTATATCACACTAGTTTGGAATCATGTACTATTTGCATCATTCCTTCCCCTTTGTTTATTTGTCTAAGTATAGAATTGCATAGTATAAAAAGTGGTCATCTTTTTGTCAGAGATTTAGATTTGAAACTATCTCTGGCATTATATAGCTCTATGTAGTTGGACAAACTACCAACCGTCTTACAGCCTTAGTTTATGTCTAAAATAGGGATAAAACCACCTCTCTTACAATATTTTATGACGATTAAATGGGAAGGTTCATATTTAGCACCTACAACATGGAAACTCCTCAAATGAATGCCAGCTTTCTTCGTTTGCTATACCATCTCATGAACTACACTCTCGTCTAAAAGGAACATCCTGTAACTCACTTTCGAAGTATCCTCCAAGGTGTATAGCAGAATTGAACACAGGGGACATGTAGTTGGTGCCACTGACCATACGTGGTCTAAACATGGCTGGAAACAGAGTTTTATAAAGAGTTTTCAACACTGTGTCTGACATGAGAAACCATTATTATGCAATGGATAGAACGCGAGTCAGTCTGACATCTGAGTCTCCATCTGCAGACATTGCTTACTAGCAGTGTGGTTTTGACACAGGTCCTTTACTTCTTTGAGTCTCCATTTCTTCACCTGCAAAAATGAGGACATTGGACTAGACCCATGTTTTTTAATTTAATTAATATTTTTAAATCGATTGGTTTATTCTGTGAATGAAATTTTATGGAAGTGCAAAAAATGAAAGCATTAAAAGCAGAGCTACTCTGGATAACACAAAGAGGCAGTTTAGGGCTTGCACCTTTTGGTCCCTTTCTGTAAACCAGATTAAATCTGGCTTAAAATTACTCAGGGATTTACAGAGGGCTCATGAAGAATTGTGAGAGCTCATCAGTCTCTGAGGCCTTCTCAGAAAGTATGTATGAGAAATGACAAACTTTATCCGTTAGGTTGTTTCCATATCTTTGCTATTGTGAGTAATGCTGAAATGAACATGGGAGTGCAGATATCTTTTCGAGATACTGATATCACATTCTTTGGATATGCAAACAGAGATGGGATTGCTGGATCATAAGGTGGTTCTATTTTTGATTTTCTGAGGAACCTCCATACTGTTTTCCATAATGGCTGTACCAGTTTACATTCCCAAATGGTCATTGACAGATAAATGAAATTGAAAATATGACTATATATATACACACACACAAACACATACACACACACTGGAATATCAGCCTTAAAAAAGAAGGAAATCCTAATATTCATGACAACATGGATGAACCTGGAAACTTTATGCTAAGTGAAATAAGCCAGATGTAGAAAGACAAATACTGCATGTCCTTAATTGTATGTGGAATCTAAAATGCCAAATTCATAAAAGCAGAAAACAGAATGGTGATTATCAGGGGCTGGGAGGAGTGGGGAGACACCAGTCAAGGGATACATAGTCTCAGTTATACAATACAAATAAGTTCTGGAGATCTAATGTACAACAGTGTGACTATAGTTAATATTGTATTATAGACTTCAAATTTGCTAAAAGGGTAAACGTTGTGTTCTCACCACACTCACGAAAAAAACTAACCACATGAAGTGATGGATATGTTAATTAGCTTGATTGTGGTAAATATTCTACAATGTATTTGTATATCAAATCGCCAATTTGTACAACTTAAATATGTGCAATATTTAATTGTCAAAAACTAAATTAAGTCAGTCGAGTAGCATTTTTAATTGGGAGGAAAAAAAAGAAATGCCAAATTTTAAACCACTCTTTATATTGACTATTTCCTGAAGACTGTGAAGCTGTAAAGTTATCTTACTAGGCATGCCACATACATTATCTAATTAGCTCAAAATTCCAAACTGGAATTCCACAAATCTAATGCTTAAAGAAAAAAACATCTTGGCTTACAGAAGGTAATATGGCTAACAAATGAGAATGATCAGATATTGATGTTTTGTGTTTTAAACACCATATTGGGCACAAAACTCATGTAGATGAGTTGTCTTGACACTTTCAATGTCACTTAGAGTGTGTCAAGATAACCACAATATCATAGAATAGTCAATGTGCAAAAATGTTGCAAGAAGTGATGCAAGAAATTAAATGTGCTTTGGAGTCAGATAGATGGTCTTAACATTTTAACATTATAGTTCTAGGAAATTCACTTAACCTCTGTAAGCTGCAGCTTATCTGTAAAATGCAAATAACAATATTGATCCTCCTTGCTTTTATGCGTGTGTTTTTTTATTATTAAGTAATATTCGGTATAAGAAAGCACTAGCTCATACTAAGTGCCTAATAAATATTAGTTCCTTTTTCCTTCTCCTTTTATATAATTCCATATATATGCTTAATGTTGTTGAGCACAGAGTGTGAAGCAATGTTGGCAACTCAACTTTTTAATGGTTTCTTTCACAGTGGTTTCTAACTTTCTAACCTTTTGAAGCTGTTAAAATAAAGTCAAATAATGATACTGCTGTGGCATAAGTGTGTGCTAGGATCAATAAATTGTGGCTGTTGGAATAAATTGCAATTAAAGGGGTAGTGCTTGATTGCTTGTCAGTAGGTAGTCTTTCTGGCCCAAATAAACTTGAGTATCAGCCTGATTTATAAGCTAATCAGTATGGACTTCACACACATTTCATTGGGAGACCGTCAGATCATATTGACTTCCGTCCACATCGTGAGTGTGCCCTTGACTTTGTTGTGTGTCACTTACAGTGACAAGTACTCTTTACCTGTTTACTCTGTTTATTCAAGATTATAGTCATCATTTCTAATCGAATAGAATATAGAAGAAATTTAACGTTTGTAAACAAGCACTCAAACAGCTCTAAAAATTTCAGTATTGCTGCCAGCCTTTTTCTTTTCCGATTTCTACACATTTAAGATAAAAATATGTATGAATTCAGTAATAACAAAGGCATCAGCATAGTAGAGAAGGATGATTATCACTGAATCTTTGAAGCAATAGAAAAATACATATAAGCAATTAATTTACAGGGTAGAAAACTGCAGGATAGGTATATTTCATGACAAGTTATCTGAATAATCCAATTTTAAAAGTCAAATTTTTGTCTCCAAATAAAGTAGTATGCTTACCTAAAGTATAATTTTGTCTATTAATTTTTCTAGTCAATGTGGTATTTTATGTGTAATAAATCTCAGCATACACCTGCATAATTATCTACTGAATATGGGACATGCATACACGAAAGCCAGGTAATTGAAGGAATCCTTTGCATTGTAAATTCCATTAAGGCATATAATGGGTGTGTGTTTTCCTCCCCTGTGTATTTACTCACCAGTATATTTCCTGCTAGAGATTAAATAAATTTTGGTTGAATGAACAAATGAAAAAAATGCAATTCCTCAGGAGGCATGATGATATATATTGTACGACTGTTTTAAAATTAAGCATCTTTTCCATTTACACAGTTCTACCCCCACATCTCTTGTAAATGCCACATTTCTTTTTAAAGGTAAACAAAACTCAGAATCGCATAAAAAATTCCCTGATGCCAGGCTTTCCCTATTGCCTTATATTTATGTTAGATACTTGTTTTAGGTGTTACTGTTACACCCAGTAAATCTGCTATCATATTTACTATAGTATGATTATCTAATTTTCTGTTTCTGAACCTTATTTTCCTTTCCCGACCTCTCTTAGAAAGGAAGTTTTGTGAAGATTAAAGTTAAGAAAACTAATCTTTTTGGTACACTGATGAATTTCAATCACCCACCAGAGTTTCTGACTCACAGCAAGTGCCCAATAATTGTTTGTTGAATAAAGAAGCTAATCAAAATTATATTATAAATTGTAAATGATCATAATATATTTCCAGCTACACATGAAAATATATTTTGATAATTTTGAGTAATCTTTTAACAGCTTTTATATATGACAAGACAAAACTATATTAAATTTAAGCAATTATACCAACAAAATATAAAACATTAGAATCAATGACGGCATTTAAAGAACAAAATAGAATCCTAAGATCAAAATGCTGAAATAAATGTTTCAATGTAAAAATCAGTAGAAGTCCATGAAAAAACTATGAAAAGAAAAATTAGAAGCTAAGTCCATTCCTTGGCTCTTAGTTAATGTCATCCAAACAAAAACCTGTGCTCCTCGAAGCAAAATGTCTGTCTATTGACCTTGGTATTCCCGGGATTTAACATAATACCTGGTTCATCCTGAGGACTCAATTCAGGTTTGAAATGCATTATCGAATCAATCAATCAATTTCATGACACACAATGTCTAAGAATTGAAAAACTGATTAAATAGGAAAACATGGGGATCGCCAGGTGGCATAGTGGTTAAGTTTGCACACTCTGCTTCGGTGGCCTGGGGTTTGCAATTTCGGATCCCGGGCATGGACTTATGCACCGCTCATCAAGCCATGCTATGGCAGCGTTCCACATACAAAATAGAGGAAGATTGTCAAAGATGTTAGCTTAGCAACAATCTTCCTCAAGCAAAAAGAGGAAGATTGGCAACAGATGTTAGCTCAGGGCCAATTTTCCTCACCAAAATAATAATAAGAAGAAGAAGATAAAATAAAATATCGGGTCAGCAAAATACAGACTGGAAATATATAAGAATGTACGATACAGAATTTAACTAACCAGTTAATATGGCGTAGGCTACATATGCTGTAGTCTTATAAGATTATGGTACTATTCTAAGCTGCAAGTGACATTAGAACTCCAGAAATAAAAAATACAGGTTTAAAAAATATTCTGTAATGAGCCATTATCCTTTTCTACCATAATTTCAGTGTCATAAGATTAGAGATGGAGAGAATTTTTAAGAGCATCTTTTCCCCATGTCTGTAGACTGATCTGGTGAGCAGGAAGGAGCGTTGTGCTTTCTTGTCCTTGGGTTACGTTCACTGAAGTCACTAGTAGAAGAGGATGCACAGATGTGGATCTGAAAGTGAGAGGTACAGTGATTCCACAGAATGTGTGTTCTTGCATAGGCCTTACAGCAACAGTTCAGCTCTGTCTGATCTTGGGTCTGTCCAGCTGTCTGATTATCAATTTGTCTGACATCTGACAATAAAGAGTTACAGTATTATATGTGGCATAACTGTGATGTCATTAAGCTAAAGCAAATATTTAAATACTTATAACTGCCCAGAGGCCAAATCCTAGGCCATAGGGGAGAAGACAATTCTCCTCTCCTCCTCACTACAACACATACCTACCCTACCAGTCTGCGCCCCTTGTCATTCTCATGAGCCACTGACACCTCTCCACCCTACCCCATTGCTTCTTTCGTCTCTTCCTCACTCCTATCTTTACACTCCATTGCCTTTCATCAGGGCCAGTTCCAGACTAACACTGCCTTTCATGAGTACATTGTGTTTTTCCTCCAGGTACGTTTTTTTTTTTTCTCAGATTACTTTTCATTAGGCAATATGAAGATCAGCCTGAGTATCTAACTGTAAATTATCTAAAATTGCTAATCACATATATGCCTATGATCCACTTTTATAACATAAAATGTTGTTATCCAGATTTTTAAGACCACCATTTAATTTTAGGTAAAAGGAGTGTCAGAAAATAGTGTTTGGGGGTATAAAATAGAATAATGGTTTAAAACAGATGATGAACACATACAATAAGTGCCAAAACACTGCCACACTCGGTCAAAATTCTTCCCCTCTGCGCAAGGATATGGCCTTTGAATCATTCTTAATAATATGCTCTTGGTCAGTAATATCATATAAGATAAAAGTTGTTATTTCTGTACTAAAAATGTACCTTTTAGCATAGCTATTAAAAAACTAAAGAAAAGCTTACTTCCTCCATTTGTATATAGCATGTTGTACATAATTTCTTCATTTTCAAAATCTATAAATTTTTTTCTAACATAAGAGTGTAATGCAATCACTGGAATGTAGAAATTATAAATATACACGTGCACAAAATCTCACAAACATGCGTGCACATGTATACTGACACATATTTTCTAGTTCTAATTCCAGTCTCTGGAGAGAAATCATTCCAGTTAACCTTGTGGTCTATGTCCTCATCCATTACTTCTAAATAAATAAATTACTAAATAGTAATATGCACAAACATATATACACAAATGCATACATATAAACCTCTCTGTTTGATATATAGCGGATTTGTTTCCATGTCCCTAAATATTTTTAGATTGTCATTTGAATGGGTCATTAACTTAAAAATTAATTTCTGATTGTTTAAATATATGAAAATGTGTAAGTGGTCATTCTCATTTAGTAATGTGTTGAATTTAGGCTTAATTTTAAAATAATCATTTAAAAATGATAAAAATAAATGAAAAAAAGAGTAATCAGTGGTAGGCAGAATAATTGCCCCCTAAAGATGTCCACCTTCTAATTCCTAGAACCTGAAAGTATGTTATGTTACATGGCAAAAGGGAATTAAGGTTGCAGATGGAATGAAATTGCTCATCAGCTGACCTTGAGATGGTGCAGATTATCCTGGATTGTGCAAGTGGGCCCAGTGTAATCATAAGGACCTTATAAGTGAGAAAGAGAGGCAGGAAAGTAAAACTCTTCATGATGTGATCTGACAAAACTCCACCAGCCATTGCCAGTGCTGGCTTTGAAGATGGCGGTGGGCATCTCGAATGCAGGCAGCCTCTAGAAACCAGAAAAGATGAGGAAATGAATTTTCCCCTAGAGCTCCTAGAAAGAAAGACAGCCATGCTGTAAACATTTGTGTACAAAGCTATTGCAAACATACATTTTCATTTCTTATGAGTATATACCTAGGAGTGAAACTGCTCGGTCATATGGTAACTCTATGTTTATCATTTAGAGAAACTGTAAAACTGTTTGCCAAAGTGGATGCACCATTTATATTCCCATCAGCAATGTATGAGCATTCCAATTTCTCCACATCCTCCATAATACTTATAATTGTCTGTCTTTTTAATTATAACCATCTTAGTGGGTCTGTAATGGTATCTCATTGTGGTTTTGATTAGCATTTCTCTAATGGCTAATAATGTGAGCATCTTTTTTATGTGCTTATTGGCAATTTGCATAGCTTCTTTGGAAAAATGTCTGCTCAAGTCCTTCATCCTTTGCTAGTATCTTTTTAATACAGTTAATAAAGAACAACCATTTGCTCCTATAGGGCATATTATATATATATTTATATTTTTTTTGAGGAAGATTAACGCTGAGCTAACATCTGCCACCAATCTTCCTCTTTTTGCTGAGGAGGATTGGCCCTGAGCTAATGTCTGTGCCCATCTTCCTCTACTTTATACGGGGGACACCTGCCACAGCATGGCTTGATAAGCAGTGCTAAGTCTGCACCCAGGATCCAAACTGGTGAACCCGGGGCCACCAAAGGTGAGTGCGCGAACTTAACTGCTATGCCACTGGGCCGGCCCCTATTTTATTTTTTAATATACTATTTTATAGAGATTTAGTTTCACAGCAAAACTTACTGGAAGGTATACAGATGTCCCATATATCCCCTACCACAGCACATGCATAGCCTCCCCTATTATCAACATCCTCAATCAGAGCTGACCACAGTGGTACATTTGTTACAACTGGTAAAACTATATTGACGCATCATTACCATTCAAAGTCTATAGTTTACATTAGGACTCACTCTTGGTGTTGTACATTCAATGAGTTTGGACAAACATATAATGATATATATCCATCATTATAATATTTACAGAGTAGTTTCACTGCCTTAAATATCCTTTGTTCTCTGCCTATCCATCCCTCCCTTCCTCAGCTCCTGGTAACCACTGATGTTTTTACTGTCTACATAATTTTGCCTTTTCCAGAATGTTATATATTTGGAATCATACAGTATGTAGTCTTCTCAGATTGGCTTCTTCCACTTAGTAATATGCATTTAAAGTTCCTCCATGTCTTTCATGGCTTGATAGTTCATTTCTTTTTAGTATTGAATACTATCCCATTGTTTGGATGTACCACAGTTTATCCATTCACCCACTGAAAGACATCTTGGTTCTTTCCAAGTTTTGGCAATTAGGAATAAAGCTGCCATAAATATTTGTGTACAAATTTTATGTGGACACAAGTTTTCAGCTCCTTTGGGTAGATACCAAGGAGCACAACTGCTGGATCACAGTATGGTAAGAGTATTTTTAGTTTTGTAAGAAACTGTCAAACTGTCTTCCAAAGTGACTGTATCATTGTGCATTCCTACCAGCAATGAATGAGAATTCCTGTTCCTCCACATCCTCATTAGCATTTGGTATTAGCAGCATTCTGGATTTTGGCCATTCTAATAGGTGTGTAGTTGTATCTCACTGTTGTTTTAATTTTCATTTCCCTGATGACATATGATGTAGAGCATCTTTTCATATGCTTATTTGCCATCATCTGTATATCTTCTTTGGTGAGGCATCTGTTAAGGTATTTGGTCCGTTTTTTAAGAGGGTTATTTGTTTTCTCATTGTTGAGTTTTAAGAGTTCTCTGTATATTTTGGATAACAGTGTACAATGGACTGAATTGTTCGTGTCCCTCCAAAATTCATATGTTAAATCCTAACTCCTACTGTGATGATATTCAGAGGTGGATCCTTTGAGCAGTAATTAGGTTGTGAGGATGAAGCCCTTATAAATGGAATTAGTGCCCTTATAAAAGGTACCCAGAGAGCTCTCTCACTGTCTTTCTGCCCTGTCAGGTTACAACAAGAAGTTAGCAGTCTGCAAATTGGAAGAAGGCCCTCTCATCAAACCCTGAACCTCTCGGTGCCTTGATTTTAGACTTCCCAGCCTCCAGAGCTGTAGAAATATTTGTTGTTTAAGCTTGCGTTATTCTGTTACAGAAGTCTGAACTGACTAAGACACAGTCTTTTATCAGATGTGTCTTTCACAAATATTTTCTTCTAGTTTGTGCCTGGTGCTTTTATTCTTTTGACAGTGTCTTTCACAGAGCAAAAATTTTCAATTTTAATGAAGTCCAGCTTATCATTTTTTTTCGTGGAGAGGATATTATTTAATATGGTTTTGCCACTTATACAGAACAAACTTGGATATTTTTAATACGATGAGGACTTGGAGGAAAAAGAAAAAATAGAGGATAGGAGTTGGATGTCACCAGAAATTTACCCTGGTAAGACTAGAAAATTTTCAGGATCATGTTGCTACAAAGCAACTCAGCATTCAGATCTTTTATCTTGCAAATAAGGAAAAGAAAACTATTAGTGATGCTTGTTAAGGCAGGCAGATGGGTGGAACTAGCTTGTGGGATGATGTAAGTTCACAAGCTATGGGACAATATGGATTAGACAATACTTTATAGATTAGGAAATGCACTTATTACATTAGGTGTGCAGAATATACTTCCTTTCCCGCTCTGTATTTTATCATAGGGAAGATGCACCTTGAAAGTCTTATCAGTTTTCAAATGTTTCGGCAATTAATCAGCAAGAAATTTCCTTTTATAGTCAAACGCAGTCAAATGAATTAAGAAGTAACATTGAGAACCAAGTCAATTTATCTTGGATGTAGTCATTCTAAACAATTTTGTTATCTAAAATACTGCTTGTATTTTACATGATATTTATTTTACATCATAGTCCCTGGGGTGGCTCATCTGAACATGATTAAAATCAATAAATCATGTCTTTTGCTGGTTCTCTGCAGTGTCTATCATACGGTCAACAATAACCAATCTCTTTCTCTCAGTGCCCAATTACACTTTAATGGAGATTAAGAGTCACTCACAAATCCTCTCTAAAGAAGGGGGAATGGATTTGCTCAAATAGAACCTCTCATTCAGCCCTAAGAAAGGATATTGTGTTGAAGCCATGAAGTAATTACAGGGTGCTAAATAGCCATGTTGGATTCAATCAGGGCTGGCAACCTTAGCCTTTAACTGTGCAGAGGCTTGGACCAAAAGCCATCATTTATCCAAGAAATAATACTGGGCAATTAGGGGTTAGCATCTCTCAGATGTTTGAAGTTTAACTTGTCAAGTAGATGATTCCTAAAATTTTGTTTCGGATTTATACAAGAAAAAAATGCCTCATATTTTTACCTTTGTTTATTAATTTCTTAAGGTTTTTGAGGAATGAAAATTTTGGGTCCTAGGAAAATGCAAAAAGGACATACAAAATAGTAGGCATGTTCATTTCCCAGATGGTACTTTGATAGTGAAGATAGGTGGATAGAAAATACAGACCTGCATAGAAGGGTGTCTCTTTATTCTCTTTAGGAAAACATAGCTTACAAGACAGACTGAATTTTGAGTTAATATTAGGTATACACGTAAATCTTGGAGACATTGGTAGGAAAACCCAATTTCATTAAGCCTCACTTTAGAGCAGAATGTGGTAGAAAGAGGACTGAATAAGGTGGGTTCTTGTTTCATCAATCTGTGGGCTTTGCTTGCAGTTCCACGCAACACATTTTTACTTCATTAACCTTTGGCAGGAGGTCCATTTTTGCCTCATTTTTGAAACAAATTGAGTTGTGTTCACTGAATTTATAAGAAAACACTGTACGAAAATCAAAACAGATGAAATTGCTTTATCCTGCTTTACTATTAATAGATTATTATGATTATACAAACACTCCTGCTGGTCTGAGTTCTTGTTTCTTAGCTGGAAGTACTTAATCCAATATTAGGGCATCAGTTGGGCAGATTCCCACACTCGATAGTTGTTTTGACCATTCTCATTCCTATTCTTCTTCCATCCTCTCGACCACATTTCATTTGACTAGGGCTGAATTAACATGATTTATCGCTATTCAAGTAGAAATTTTACATCACCTCTGTAGACAGAGCAGTTGAGGTCCTGCATATAAAACAGACAACTGTCTTACATGTAAGGTTAAAGCAATGAAATATGGATCACAGTAGTAATAGCTATATATGTGTGAGTGTGAAGATTTATAATTCCAAGAGCATATGTAATTGAATGCATTGCTTGCTCAAGTATTTTGAGGTATTGGGTATAAGCCTTTCTCACAATCTATTAGTATTTGATTATATAATAATAAGACTGTCTTACTTCTATTACTCTACTAGTCACTATAATATTTATATTTAATATGTTATATAAGTGACAAGGTAAGTACAGAGTTTACAAAATAGGATATAACCTATTTTATGTGGATTTTATCAGAGAAATCAATTTTAATTCTCATTTCCCACCTCTGCTTCTCTCGTACAATATCCATTATACTGATCGTTAAATGCTGCAATTTCTTTAGGTGGCTTTTGTATCATGAAAGAAAGATTAACATATTCAACAGAGTATACAGTTGAGTAAAATCCTCTCAAAATTGATAAGCCTGACAGACTACATATGCGAAGCAAGGTACATATGGTAATTTGCTTTTAAGAAGACCCTTAAAATCTTCAGAGAATCTGGTTTTTATCCAACTTATCGGCTGATTTACCTAAATCCAAAATAAAATAATCATCATTGAAATAATCATTCCAATTATGTTGAGCTATATTACAACTTTATATTTGAAATTCTCCCTTAAAATCAGGGTTTTGGAGGTGGCTTCATGGTCATGTTAATGTTGTTGAGATAGTTCTAAAGTTTGCTGCAAAAACAGTCTCTGTGAAAAAATTTGCAGTAATGGTTCAGTGATGCTCATGGAACCACTAATGACAAAACCTAACACTTTTCCTGCCCAGGCATCTGAGCATCCCAGAGCTTGTGGACGGCACTCCGAACAGTACTTTGCAGTCATCAATATTAATTAACAGTTTGCTCGCATCACCAAAATAAGCACTATTTTAATTCCACTATCTTCTACCCTCAACAACACAACAATATCTCACAACTTCCTTCAACTTCAGCATCAGTGAAGAGAGGATTTGGGGGCATGAGGGATGAGTGAAAACTTCCAGAAGAAGCATTCAAAAGTCGTTAACATTAGGCATCTCAGAGAATAGAAGTAAGAGTAGAGAGTCAAAATAACCCCATGCTATTTAAAAATCAAGACTTTTCTTTACCTCCCACAACAGGAGAGCAAGCTCTTCAAAATTAATTTAAAGTTTGTGACAACCTTATGCCAAAATTTCATTTATCAAGAACTCAATTCATTTATTTTGAACTCATATCCAAGAAGGTACATTTTTAAAAAGATTTCTAGGAGTCTTTCTTATTGTTTTTATACCTCCGCTGAAATTGCTTCTCTGGACTTGCATGTTGTCTGCATTTGACATTAAAGCCTTCCGCATATTAAGCATGGTTATTAGTTCCTTGTGTGGTAATTCCAACACGCGTGTCGTATCAGAATGTGGTTCTGAGGTTTGCTTTTGCTCTGGAAAATATAATTGTCCTGCCATTTTATTATTTCTTGTAACTTTTTTGTTGAAAACAAGACAGATTTTATAGGGCAATATATACAGAGGTGAATAAGTCTTGAGTGTGGGGACTTGTGTTAATTTAGTGAGGAGTTATGCTGTACTTGAAGTGTGGTGGTGTTATTGTTGCTAGGGTTTGAGTTTGTCGAGCTAACATCACAGCCTTCAAATTCCTCTGGTGGTGATCTCACGTTTTGACTTGGATTTTGGTTTTTTTTACTTTATTTTTGTGATTTCTCAGAGAGAGTTGGTCTCTCTCCCTCTCTCTCTTTTTTTAATTCAATTTATTGATCTAAAAAACAACAAAAGCAATTCACCCACTTCTCCACCCCTCCCCCCACCCTTGGCAATCACCAATCTGTTCTCTGTATCTATGACCTTGTCTCTTTTTTTTAATATGTATTTTTTAGATTCCATATGTAAGAAAGATTATACAGTATTTGTCTTTCTCTACCTGACTTATTTCACTTAGCATAATGCCCTCAAGGGCCACCTATGTTTTCACAAATAGCAAAATTTCATTCTTTTTACTGCTGAATAATATTCCATTGTGTACATATATGCTACAATTTCTTTATCCAGTCAACCATTGATGGACACTTAGGTTATTTCCGTATCTTGACTATTGTAAATAATGCTGTAATGAACATGGGGGTGCATGTATCTTTTTGTATTAGTGTTTTCTTTTTTTTTTTGGATGAATACCCAGAAGTGGAGTTGCTGGATCAAATGGTAGTTCTATGTTTAATTTTTTGAGGAATTTGCATACCCTTTTTGATAGTGGCTGCACCAATTTACATTCCCACCAACAGTGCACAAGGGTTCCCTTTTCTCCACATCCTCACTAACACTTGTTATGTCTAGTCTTTTTGATAATAGCCATTCTCACAGGTGTGAGGTGGCATCTCTTGGTTTTGATGTGTATTTTCCTGATGATTAACGATGTACAACATCTTTTAATGCACCTGTTGTCCATCTGTATGTCTTCTTTGGAAAAATGTCTATTCAGATCTCCTCCCCGTTTTTTAAATTGAATGGTTCATTTGATATTGAGTTGTGTGAGTTCTTCATATATAATTTTAGATATTAACCCCTCATAAGATACATGATTTGCAAGTGTTTTCTCCAATTAAGCAGGTTTCCTTTTCATTCTGTTGATGGTTTCCGTTGCTGTGCAGAAGCTTTTAAGTTTGATGTAGTCCCACTTGTTTATTTTTGCTTTCGCTGCTTTTGTTTTTGGTATCAGATTCAGAAAATCATCGCCAAGATCTCTCTCGAAGACCTTACCACCTATGTTTTCTCCTAGAAGTTTTATGGTTTCAGATTTTGCGTTCAAGCCTTTAATTCATTTTGAGTTAATTTTTGTGTATGGTGTAAGACAGTGGTCCAGTTTTCCCAACATAATTTATTGAAGAAATTGTCCTTTCTTCATTGAATATTCTTGGCTCCTTTGTTGTAAATTAATTGACTATATATGCATGGATTTATTTCTGGGTTCTCAATTCTTTCCATTGATCTATGTGTCTGTTTTTATGCCAATTCCACACTGTTTTAGTTACTATAGCTTTGTAACGTAGTCTGGAGTCAGGGAGCGTGATGCTTCCAGCTTTGTTTTTCTGTCTGAAGATTGCTTGGGTTATGTGGGGTCTTTTATGGTTCCATACAAATTTGAGGACCGTTTGTTCTATTTCTGTGAAAAATGCCATTGGAATTTTGATAGGTTTTACACTGAATCTGTACATTGCTTTGGGTAGTATGGACATTTTAACAATACTAATTGTTCCAATCCATGAGCATGAAATATCTTTCCATTCATACATGTCTTTTTCCACTTCTTTCATTAATGTCTTGTAGTTTTCAATATATAGATCATTCCTCTCCTTGGTTAAGTTTATTTCTATGTGTTTTATTCATTTTCACACAATTGTAAATGGGATTGTTTTCTTAATTTATCTTTCTGACAGCTCATTATTAGTGCCTAGAAACACAAAATATTTTTGTGTGTTGATTTTGTATCCTGCAACTTTACTGAATTCTTTTACTAGTTCTAAAAGTTTTCTGATGGAGTCTTCGGAGTTTTCTATATAAAATGTCATGTCATCTGCAAATAGTGTTCATTTTACTTCTTCCTCTCCTATTTGGACAACTTTTATTTCTTTTTACAGTCTAATTGCTCTGGTTAGGACTTCCAATACTATGTTAAATAAAAGTTGCAGGAGTAGGCATCCTTATCTCTTTCCCAATCTTAGAAGAAAAGCTTTCAGCTTTTCACTGTTGAATATGATGTTAGCTGTGGGCTTGTTGTATATGGGCCTTATTATGTTGAGGTATATTCCCTCTATACCTGCTTTGTTGAGAGTTTTTATCATAAATGGATGTTGAATTTTGTCAAATGCTTTTCCCTGCATCTATTGAGATGATCATATGATTTTTTTCCTTCATTTTATTAAGGTGTTGTACCACAGTGACTGATTTTCAGATGTTGAACCATCCTTGCATCTGTAATAAATCCCACTTGATCATGGTGTATGATCTTTTTAATGTGTTTCTGAATTTGGTTTACTGATATTTTCTTGAGGATTTTTGCATCTATCTTCATTAGGGATATTGGCCTGTAATTTTCTTTTCTTGTGGCATCCTTGTCTGGTTTGGGTATCAAGGTAATGATGGACTCATAAAATGAGTTTGGAAGTGTTCCTCTTTTATTTTTTAGAAGAGTTTGAGAAAGTATTAATTCTTCTTTAAACGTTTGGTAGAATTCACTACTGAAGTTGTCTGGTCCTGGGCTTTTGTCTGTTGGGAGGTTTCGATTACTGATTCAATCTCTTTACTAGTAATCTGTTCAGATTGTCTATTTCATATTGATTCAGTCTTGGTAGGTTGCGTGTTTCTAGAATTTATCCATTTCTTCTAGGTTGTCCAATTTGTTAGCATATAACCGTTCATAGTAGTTTCTAATGATTCTTTGTATTTCTGTTGTATCAGTTCTAATATCTCTCTCACTTCTGATTTTATTTATTTGAATTCTCTCTCTTTTTTCTTTGTGAGTCTAGCTGAAGGTTTGCCAATTTTGTTTACCTTTCCAAAGAACAAAGTATTAGTTTCATTGATCTTTTCTATTTTATCTTTAGTCTCTATTTCATTTATTTCTGTTCTAATCTTTATTTCCTTCCTCTTACTAAGCCCAAAGTTTTTCCTTTCTTTCTCTTTTTCTAGATCCTTGAGGTGTGAAGTTAGGTTCCAAAAAAGGAAATTTTAATCATTTGTTAGAAAATGTGATTTGTCAAAATTTTTTTCTATATTACATTGGAACGTTACTACCCAAACACAACCTATGTCTACTAAAATTAAAGAAATCATTAGGAATCTCCCAAGACTTTCTCAGGGATGAATTGAATAATTTATTTACTTTTATTAAAAATCTGAAACATAAGAAAGTCAAAAAATAATAAAGTATACTTGCCATCCAGCCTAAAAGTAGACCATTATCAATAAAATTGAAATCTGCCGTATTGTATTTCCATAATACATCATGCTCTCACTCCCTCAGGTTACTAGCCACCTAATTAGTAATTATAATTCCTATGCTCTTCTTATACATATAAATATCTCTAAACAATAAATAATATTGTTTGGCTATTTTAATACTGCATATAAATAGTATCACACTTTATGAATACTTATGCAATTTTCTCAGCTTTAAGTTTATGGAATTCACCTAATGAAGTATATTTGTATATATAAATCAATATGTATATAAATATTGATACATGTTTAAGTTGATAGAAATTTAGAATGTCTCCAGTTTTTGACTACTAAAAATACTAATGTATACATATGTGCATTTTTGTATGAGTACACACAAGAGTCAATCTAGTTTAGGGTAGAATTCTCCAGATTCCACAGATATTGTCTCTTGTCCTCTTTACTACCTAAGTCTCTAGGTTTCTGGTGTTGACAAATGAGCACAGAATAGCCACATTCCATTCCTACTTCCTTTTAGGAGTTTGTCCCTAGAGGTTTTCATTAAGTTCTTTGACTCTCAGCTCTGAGTTAACAAGAATATTTATTGTATTTCATTCAGCAATTGCTTCGTATCCAGTTTGTATTGGGAAAGTAGTTTGAAATACTTTGTCTATCATATTGCTGGAAGGGATCATATGAAGACGATGAAATATGAGGCTACAGCTAGTGTGACCTTACGTCCTCTTTTGTTAGCTCCGTCTTCATATCATTTTTTTACTGTGGGGTGGAAAATACATCAAATAGTTCTAGTATATGGGAAGGAGGACATAGGAGAGATGTGTGCTGTGTGTGTGTACTAGATGTTATAATTTTGGATGTGGTTATGATACCTTCCTCTTACCTTAACATATCCCATTGTTACTTGAGGGAGGCATAGTAAGGTCAATCTTAAAAGGGTGTTCACTAAATGGATGCATATTTTCTCATGGAAGGCTTGTAAGTATGTTATTTCTCTTAATTAATTAATCCAGAAAACAGGCATCTTAGAATTACATATAACTATATATTTATATTGTGGTAAATTTTCTTTTGGTAAAATAGTTGCTAGTGATAGAAAAATCTGAAAAATTTTCATTTTGACTTTAGCATTTTCTATCCATCTGATTTGAATTATTAAAGAAGTTATGAATGAAAAATCTGTATCTTGGTATTTTCTATCCTGTTTTATATAATTTTGTTCCTTATTAGTAAACAAAATCCAAAATCCTTTCTAGAAAATATCCAAAGTACTCAGAATTCTCAGGTTCAATAATATGCTAATGTGAACTGTTATATTTTCCAAACTTATTTTATCATGAGATGTGTTGTTAACAATAGAGATCTTATAGAACTGGTGTTCTACAGACTACTTTTTGGGAAATGCTTACGTATTTCTACACTTTAAATATAGCACGTATAGAAAATGGAAGAAACTGTCTATAATAGACCTATTTTAACTGATATGCAGCTTTGAGATATTAAAACATAGGTTGATATTGTCAATAGAAATTTAATGATCATGCTTACTAACCTAAAATCTCAAGTGGTATTAGAGAATATATTGAGGTGTGCACTGAGAATGAGGTGGACATTTTCAGGAAAAATATTAATATCTATTAATTAGATATACTCACATCTCGAATTATTAATTCATTTGATTTCTCTTTTTGATTTTCAAGGGGGATCTCTAAAGAAAAGAGAAAACTGTTTTATCCCTTTTCAGCTGTTTGAGCCAAGCTCAGATCTGCTGGGCCAGAGGGTAGCATGGCTTCCTAAAAGCCTGCTAGTGCACTTCAGAAATAAGAGCAGCAGGAGGTAAAGTGGTGGAGATAGTGCCTCCAGGAGATCATTCGTCTCCCTGGAATTGTCTATGTTATACCAGCCACACCAAAGATCAATCATATGACTTAACCATAAAGGGGCCCAGAAGATTCTCTGCACAAAAATTTCTCTCACGTGGGCTTGTCCCAGATACTCAAAATGCCATTTGAAGATGCTGGTGAGTAATATGTGAGCAATTAGCAGTTCTGTAGAGATTTATGCTTTAAAAAAATTCACACACATTTTATTCATTTAATCATCACAATAAAACTATAAAGGTACTTAATATTCCCATCATACAGATGTGGAGAGGAGGCTCAGAAAAAAATATATAGAACTCCTCTAACGTATTCCAGCAGAGATTAACATATGTATTATTTCCCTAAATTCTATTTTTCTCTAAATTCTGAGTAGTCTCTATAAGATGGCTATTTCAAAACTTTAAAACTCGTATACTCATAAAAATGTTTTAAAAGTAAACTGGCACCACCAATACTCATTTATAAATCATATAAATACATACTATACTGTAGTAGGGTTTACATATTAAAAAAAAACCAAAATACCCCCAAAATTAAGAAAGGAAGAACTAACAAATATAACAGAAACAGAAATTCTAATATTTTTCTCCCAACCACCCAGAGTCATAATTACAGATTCTTGCATTGTACACCAGTCACTTTTAAGAACACTGCTTTAATGGAGTGTGTATATTTGATTTGTGTGTTTGATTTAATCATCTCAAAAATAAATTTTTGAGAACTCTCTACTCGAAGTAAGCTTTTGTAGGAGGATTCATTCCTTAATGAAAATTGGCAGTATTATATAGAATGAATTCTAGAGTCCAATGGACTGACTTCAAAATCTTGTCTCACATGCCTTATGGCCCTGAGCAAATTATTTAACCTCCCTGCTCAGTTCCTGTAAAATGGAATAAGATTAATAGCGACATCACGAAGTTGTAGTGAGGATTAAATCAGCTAATATATATGCAAAGTGCTTAAAGCAGAGCTTGGCACATAGGAAGTGTAGCAAAATTAAGGGTTATTATTATCAGAGCATTATCACATCATTTTGTGACAGTAGAAAAGAGGAGATAGCTATTTTTTAATTATTTGAAAACAATCTACTATGCACAAAGCACTGATACAGGCACTGAGTGTATGCAAAAATGAGAAGAAAATTCCTTGACATTAAAATAACTTATAATCTAGCAGAAGCCCATAAGATCACTAGGGACTTTTCCGTTAATCAGAGGTTAGTATTTAGTGCTTAATTGTATTAAAGAAAGAAAGATAACTGTGTGAAAAGAATTCAGAAAGGTATTTCCATGCAAAAACTACTGATGCGGCAATATTGATCAAATTGACACAGTAACAATAATGATATACTTCCAGATCCTCTAGTCAAAAACCCCAACTACAGTGCTCAAGATTTGGATGAGAAAAACCCCAGAAGAAAGCCCATGTTTAAAAATCAAGAAAGCAATGTATAGGGAAGAGGACAAAAGGGAATGGTGAGATATGAGATTCCACATTGAGAATTAACCAAGGTTTGTCTTCATCAAAAGATCATATTTTTGTCCAGAAATTCTTCAAACAGAAAAATCAACAACCTTTAACCATGCAAAGTAGAATAAATAGAATTCATGATAAATCTGTTTGGGAATAAAGACAGCAAGTAAATAATGTACTAGTTTTAGTAATTACTTTTACAATCTCCTTCTTGTAGGATATTATAAACTCATTGATCACTAAAGCAATCTTTAAGTATTTTAACATCCAACTAGAGACAAGAGAGTGCCCATTTACTTGAATTTGGCACTCTTTTATGTATAAAACTTCCTTAGTTAAGAGCTGCAAGGTCTGTGGGTTAATTTTGAAAGATGTGTGTATTAGCATCGTGTCCAATATAGCAATACATCTGAAAAACTGTAGATTTTATTATACAAAAATTACAATAATATCCTGTGTTTAATATGATTATTATATTCCACCATTGGTAGAGTATATATTGTCTTAAAAAAAAGTGCACACATTCCATAAAAAAACATACTTTAATCCGAAATTTTATTTACCAGCCCAATTACGTTCGATGCTCAATAGAATGTCATTAACTAGTCAATTAAAATTATATAGCTCTGAGCTTCAGTAGGTAACAGATTTTTCTATCATATAGAATATTGTTTTCTGCATAAGTATTGTGTTTATAACTTCCAGGACTGGGGGTTGGTATACAGTATGCAGATGCATAGGTAACTTGCAAACTCACATTTTGCTATGGAAAACCACATCATTGCCTTATCATTATTGAAATCTGTTTGGCTAAGATGCAATTTTGTTGCCTACATGTGTGTATATATTATAAATCTAGTACTTAATGTCTTGATGTAGAAAAATAATACCAATGAAAAGGGTACTTTTTTCTAAAGTTGGAAATTCTTAAGGTTTATTTATACTATTAGATCTGTCTTTAACATTTCAACATTCATTGTTCAGCCATTCTTTCTAGATAAATCAAAATAACGGAAATACGTAGTGCCAGAAAGATTATGGGTAAACATTTTTTTCTATTATTGTGTATGTACATTTCCCTACATTTAATTTTTTAATCAAAGTAATACATATATGATTAAAAATCAAGTAATAAAGAAAAACTTATAATGAAAACAAAAGTTGCTGCCTTCCTCTTGATGCCCCCAGTTTTGCCCCTAAGAGGTAAATATTATTATGTCTTTAAGTGTTCTGTTAGTTTCCTTATCATCTCTTGATAATAAGCATGTATTTTAAATAAGGCCCAGAAAGCATTTGGTAGCTTTTAAATCATGGAGAATGCTAACATTGAAATATACATAAGCTTTTCAGTAACAAGAAGATTCTGGCACAAATTATTAATCTGTTTCCTTTAATTTATTTCTGGAAGCAAGGAAGAAAAGCAGTATTAACTAGCAGTGTAACGGGTTGAACATAAATCTCCAAAATATCTGTTTTTATAATTAAAAATAATTGTGTGTGCTGCAGCGAACTAAGTTCTGCAGTGTAATTAAACATATTTAACATATATTAACTCTATAAGTAATTTGCATAAATTATTCTGCTTAACCATTTTAGAGTACACCAGGGGATACTGTGATTTTTATCAATGCACTCTATTAACTGAATGGATAATGATATGGTTTTAAAAGTTGAGATATAATTATAAGCCCCTTAGAATCTCCAAATGAAGAGTGTTACAGGCCATTGGAATAATTTGCCAAAATTACAGGAAGAATTAATTGCATATGTTGTTTTGAAAGTTGAATTTGAACTCCTATATCTAATCTTTTCACAAATACCAACCATGCGTTAATATTTTCTCAATGTTTCTTTCCAGATTTATTAGTTCACATCCTAGGCTTTTTGTTCAGAGAAGCAGTATTATGCATATACTTTATATAATTATAGTCATAATTTTTTCTAATTTAAAACATGGATAAATATTCAATTTTGTGAGATACATGGTAGTATAATAAAACTAGGGACCAGAAACTTAAGTTCTGACTCTTGATTTGGTCACTAAGAGGCCAGTGACTCCAAGTAAGTCCCATCATCAACTCTGGCTTCAGTTTCTTTGGCTATTAAATGTGATGGACTTGGCCTTATATTAGAATTTAAAGAGGCTCCTTTAAGTACTTCACATAATCAGTCACAATCACACTCAATTAGTTTTATTTGTTATTCTATTTATGGTACTAAATCAAAAAATAATGTCACGTCACTGTGTGCCATACTGTAGGCACTTAAATATCTAGAAGGAGACTTTTGTCCAAATAGCATCTCACATCTTCTTTAGCTCACTCTATCGCTCTCCTTCCCTTCCACCCCGCAAAGGCAAATCATTGGGAAGGGTATAGAATTGTCAGAGAATATGGGAGAGAAATGAATACATGGCAAGCACCACCTTCTCCCTCGTCCCAACTATGCCAAGAAAATAGTGTAAACCAGAAGGTTTCCAACATTTTGGATTTAGGACCTTTTTATACTCTTAAAAATTATTGAGGACCCCAAAAGCTTTCATTTACATGTTTTTTATCTAATGATATTTACTGTATGATAAACTAAGAGCATTGGTATTTACTGTAAGATAAAACTAAGAGCATTGAAAATATTTATTTTTATTAACTCATTAAAATAATCTCATTGCATGCTAATATAAGAACATGTTTTTCATTGAAAACTTTCATTTTCCAAGACAAAAAAAAAGTGAGGAGTAGCATTATTTTACACTTTAAAAAATCTCTATAATGTTTGATTTAATAGTAGACACGTGAATTCTCACATCTGCTTACAATCTATTGTGAAATCACGTGTCAGGTAGCCTCTTAAAAACTTCACTGTTCACTCATAAGAGGAAAGTGAAAAAGGCAAATAACTCCCTAGTGTTACAAAAATAGTTCAACCCCTCAGATCCCCGGAAAGGGTTTCATCCCCAGACCACACTTTTGAGAACCACGGGTGTAGACAAAGGTATGGGAGTAAGGTACAAAATGCTCTGATTTGAGTAACACAGCGCCCAGGTGGGAGTAGGGCAGGAGATATGGGGGGCTGGTCGGCCAAGCCCTGACCATGGTGAACTTGTAGCAATTGTGTATACTACCTACCTGGTTTATATTATTCTCTGAGTTCTTGATTTCAAGAAAAGCCTACTTCAGGAATAAACATTCCAAATGTGACGAATTAGTAAGGAAAGTGAATTAATTGATAGCAATCCTATTCCCACTTGTATAAGAAGAAAAAAATTCCTGTGAAAAGAATCACTATGTTATTGCTTTGATCGCTTTACCAGTTTTATTAGGTTTTGATTATTACACTATTTAAAGGAAAAAGTAATCACTTGGAGAGATTTCACTAAAATACATGAAAAGATTAGAAAGGAAACCAAGGTAAGCAAGAATTTTTGCTAACAGCGAAGCTGAGATGAAAGAGTATGAGTTTGCAGACATGAGCAAGGCTCAAAGTAAATTTGATGGGCATGCACACTTTCTCTGTGCAGAGTACAGAAAACAAATTATCTCTGATTGTGCAGATTGCAGGAAACAAATAAAAGCTTAAAAGTCAATAATTTCTTGCCAGGTTTTCAGTCCAAGATGGAATCTATAGAAGTTGGTCTTCTCCATCAACATCTAGTCTGCACTTACCACAGCTTAACTAATGCAAATGCTTCAAAATCCATTTGTGGCTGGTTTTTTCAAAGACTTTCCATATATTCCAAAACTTGAGCTAGTTCCTCAAAACTCATACTCAGGAAGAGAAAGGTATTAATAATTTTTCATAACAACAACAACAGTAACAATCTCTCACACTTACATAGTGCTTCCTGAATGCCACGCCCTGCCCTGAGTACTTTGCGTATATCAATCCCATTGGTCCTCACAACAATATCCTGATGGAGACACAGTTATTTCCCCCATTTTTCAGAGGAGGAAACTGAAGAACAGAGAGGTTGAGTGTTTTGTCTTAAGTCAAGGAGCCAGGATTTGAACCCAGGCAGTTTGGCCCCAGAATCTGAGCAAGAATTAAGCAGCAACTGAATCTGAGCAATGTTATAAACAAACAGATATGTAAAAGTTTTTCATGGAAAATTCCACATGTCTAGAGAAGCCTACTTCTTCAAATTCTTGCTCTTAACTAAAAATTTCCTCTAGCTTTCTGGGAATGCACTAGTAACGTGAGTAGAAAGAACTTTGCCTGTTTTGTTCACCATTGTATCTTTAGAACTCAGTGACTAGCACAGAATGGGTTCTTAATAAATATTTGGGGAATAAAAATAAGTGTAATATTTATATTTATAAAGTAGTTTTATTTCGGAAATTCAGTGAAGTGGAGCTGGAGGGAGGGAGGGTTGTTTGTTTTGTTTTTACCCTCCAACCCTGTCTATTGTCAATCTACTACCGATTTCCAGATGTCTTTATTCAGTTATTCTCAAATTCTAGCTTTTATAAAATCACTTGGGAATCCTGTTAAAATGCAGATTGTGCTTCTGAGGGTCTAGGATAAAGCCTGAGCATCTGCATTTCTAACAAGCTCCAGGTGAGGTCAAGCTATGGGTCTAAAGGCCACTGTTGCATGCTGTTATAAGCATCTGATGGGTGATACTTTCAGATTTCAGCAATTAAAGTGACTTACAAGTCATAACAAGAAACAGAGAATATAAACATTATGTGCATCACGATTCTATTTTTTTACACACTCCCCTTCTCATTTACACTGTTGCCATTATTTTAGGACAAACTGAAAAGTGGCATTTCTCACTGCTACTGGAATGATTGTCACATGAGGTGTTAAATTCTTCAAGCTTCACTCAGGGACATACTGTGACTCTTTGTTTGGATATCTCCAACTGTCAATGTTTTTCCTATGACCTTTCCTATGGATTAAACACAAATAAACACATATTTAACAATTTGAAAAGGCAAGCTATCTTATAGTTAAGATTAGAAGGGAAAAATGTAGGAACACCCACATCAACATTTTTTGGGTTCATTCATCATTCCAGGATTTAAATAGATAACAATTGTCAAAATAAACTAATAAAAAAAGCGATCCTTTATATTTTTTCAGTGAAAAGGTCAGGCTTGAGTCCCTTCATTTCATACACAATGACAGAGGCCATTGAAAACTATTAGATAAAGTCATCAGTGTTTACGTAACAAATACTCCTATTGCATTTGTTATTTCAGATATTGTTCTAAGTGTTACATGGATATTAACTTGCTTAACCTGCATAACATCCCAATGAATAAGTGTTATTATTATCTCCATTTTATAGGTGATAAAACCAAGACACAACAAAATTAAATATATCACCCAAGATCTCACATTTATTTGACGGAGTCACCTGGATTTGAAGTCAGGCAGTCTGGCCTCAGAATCTGTGCTGTTAACCACTGCCTCTTTCTATGAATTTCTAAGGGAAAATATATATTTCAGATTTCCAAAGACTTGAAATGTTACATCCAACTATATTTTTGATTAACATCAAAAATAGGACTTCTTCCAGCAATCTACAGTGTCACAAACATAACAGTGGCAAATAAATGTTCAATTAAGATATCGAATGAGTAGGGCTTCAAGAGTGCCAAGGGAAGTGGGGCTTGGCAGGAGCAAAGGCTGCCTGGCTTTCTTCTCCAATGTAGTGTCCTGGGTCCACACTTACTTTGCGTTGAGCATACTTTATTACAATGAACTAATCTACTATCTCTATCACCACATGACATCTATATCTTTTGAAGCTCCCTGGAATTTCAGAAATACATTTCTGATTGTCCATTAGACATCTCCACCCTGCTTTGTGCAATGATAATGGAAAGCAAATATGTAAAAATCCCACACAAAAATGTGCCTTACCCTGAAGTCCTATGTTGGATAATGATATTACCATCTGCTCATTAGTATATTTAGGAACCTAAAGACATTCTCAACAATCCTCTTTTTTTCCATACTACATTTAATTGTATGCCAACTAATATTAATCGTACTCTGCATATATACAACATCAGCTGAATTATTCATCATCTCTCCTTTGGGCTATTGGAGTACCCTCCCAGCTTCTCATGACTTTCACCTCTCCAGTTCTTCTTTGATACTCTCATCAGACCCGCTTTTCTAAAGCCCATATGAACAGTCTTGCAACTTCCTGATTTAGAGACCTATGTTGTCCACTGACTTGCTTCTAGATTTAAGGCCAAATTACTTAGTGAAGTATACAAAGCCATTTCTAGTTTAACTCCAGACTATGTTTCCAGTCTCAGCCTCAACTATTTCCTTTCCAAGCAGCTAAGTAAGGTTCTTAGTTCAAAAGACAATACCCTTAAAATCTTTTTAATATACATTTTTCTGTTCTTTCCAGAATATCCTTGTCCACATTTTTAGCTTGACAATTTTTATTCATCCTCCAAGAAAATGTCTCTCCTAGCATTTTCCCATCTCCCCAAAAAGAATAAACTTTATCACTCTGATTTCCTATGTACTTTGTTCTCTGTAGGAGTTGCTTGAGATTATGGCCTTCTAGCAGGTAAGAAAGTCTCTCACAGTTTCGGTATCTAGGAGGAGCTCAGTAAATATTTACTGAATAAAACAATGAAAAACAATTGGGCTTAACCAATGGTTTTACATCAACATTGCATTTCATAATTTTGGGCATAATAATTGAACAATGAATAACATAAGTAATGTTAATTGTAATAATTAAATAACAGTATGACATTTTTCTCTCACACCCCTATGTCAATGATTTATCCCTTTTGGATGAAAAAGGATGCTATTATACGACAAACCCATAGCCAACATCATACTCAATGGGCAAAAACTGAACGCCATCCCCCTGAAAACAGGAACAAAACAAGGATGCCCTCTATCACCACTCTTATTTAACATAGTACTGGAGGTCCTGGCCAGAGCAATCAGGCAAGAAAAAGGAATAAAAGGAATCCAAATAGGGAGGGAAGAAGTGAAACTCTCGCTGTTTGCAGACGACATGATCTTATATATAGAAAACCCCAAAGAATCCATCGGAAAACTGTTAGAAGTAATCAACAACTACAGCAATGTTGCAGGGTATAAAATCAATTTGCATAAATCAGTAGCTTTTCTATACTCCAGTAATGAACCAACAGAAAAAGAACTCAAGAATACAATACCACTCACAATCGCAACAAAAAGAATAAAATACCTTGGGGTAAATTTAACTAAGGAAGTGAGGACCTATATAATGAAAATTACAAGGCCTTTCTGAGAGAATTGGATGACGACATAAGGAGATGGAAAGACATTCCACATACATGGATTGGAAGAATAAACATAGTTAAAATGTCCATTTTACCTAAAGCAATCTACAGATTCAACGCCATCCCAATCAGAATCCCAATGACATTCTTTACAGAATTAGAACAAAGAATCCTAAAATTCATATGGGGCAACAAAAGACCCCGAATTTCTAAAGCAATCCTGAGAAAAAAGAACAAAACGGGAGGCATCACAATCCCTGACTTCAAAACATACTACAAAGCTACAGTAATCAAAACAGCATGGTACTGGTACAAAAACAGGCGCACAGATCAATGGAACAGAACTGAAAGCCCAGAAATAAAACCACACATCTATGGACAGCTTATCTTTTACAAAGGAGCTGAGGGCATACAATGGAGAAAAGAAAGTCTTTTCAACAAATGCTGCTGGGAAAACTGGAAAGCCACATGTAGAAGAATGAAAATTGACCATTCTTTTTCACCATTCACCAAAATAAACTCAAAATGGATCAAAGACCTAAAGGTGAGGCCTGAAACCATAAGGCTTCTGGAAGAAAACGTAGGCAGTACACTCTTTGACATCAGTATTAAAAGGATCTTTTCGGACACCATGCCTTCTCAGAGAAGGGAAACAATAGAAAGAATGAACAAATGGGACTTCATCAGATTAAAGAGCTTCTTCAAGGCAAATGAAAACAGGATTGAAACAAAAAAACAACCCACTAACTGGGAAAAAATATTTGCAAGTCATATATCTGACAAAGGCTTAATATCCATAATATATAAAGAACTCTCGCAACTCAACAACAAAACATCAAACAACCCAATTAAAAAATGAGCTGGAGACATGAACAGACATTTCTCCAAAGAAGATATACTGATGGCCAACAGGCACATGAAAAGATGCTCATCATCGCTGATCATCAGGGAAATGCAAATCAAAACTACACTAAGATATCACCTTACGCCCGTTAGAATGACAAAAGTATCTAAAACTAATAGCAACAAATGTTGGAGAGGTTGCGGAGAAAAAGGAACCCTCATACACTGCTGGTGGGAATGCAAACTGGTGCAGCCACTATGGAAAACAGTATGGAGATTCCTCAAAAAATTAAAAATAGAACTACCATACGATCCAGCCATCCCACTACTGGGTATTTATCCAAAGAGCTTGAAGTCAGCAATCCCAAAAGTCCTATGCACCCCAATGTTTATTGCAGCACTGTTTACAATAGCCAAGACGTGGAAGCAACCTAAGTGTCCAGCAACAGACGAATGGATAAAGAAGATGTGGTACATATATACAATGGAATACTACTCAGCTGCAAAACAGAACAAAACCATTCCATTTGCAATAACATGGATGGACCTTGAGAGAATTATGTTAAGTGAAATAAGCCAGCGAGAGAAGGATAATCTGTGTATGACTCCACTCATATGAGGAATTTAAAATTATGGACTAAGAACAGTTTAGTGGATACCAGGGGAAAGGTGGGGTGGGGGGTGGGCACAAAGGGTGAAGTGGTGCACCTACAACATGACTGACAAACATTAATGTACAACTGAAATTTTACAAGATTGTAACCTATCAATAACTCAATAAAAAAAAAGAGTCACTTCTCCCCCCCCCAAAAAAGAAAAAGGATGCTATTTCTAGCCAGCACAACATTAGAAGTGAAAATATATTAATAATCTCATAAATTCTAAGAATATCCTCTACTCTATTCCCATAGTTATGCCTCCCCAGAGAGGAGAATAAACTAAACAGTCAAATGCAGCTTGGTGTAGTCTGTTGACTGCCAAGAGAAAAGAAAAGCCATTCGTGTTGAGTTCAACATAGATTTCATTATTGGGAAGGTGCTAAAAAAACACTGATACTGCTGTGGTCCTTCTGTAGGTGGTTTGTCTGACATGTGGGAGGCTCATCTTTGGTAGAAACATGCTGTAATGCTGCTGATATAAGACTGTGATTTATGCTGCCCCATGCCATCTGTAAATACAGGTGGTTCCTGCTTTGTGCTATGATCTCTTTCTGGAAACTCAACTGGAGAGAAAACAATAGCAAACAAATTATTTTCTCGACATTCACAGAAACAGCTATGTCTATTCAGATTTGAAAGCTTATACATGCACAGCTCATTAAAGTAAGGAAGTTTGTAGTTATCATCTCTTCCTCTAGATGGTGATGCAGCACTAGTTTGACATTTGCATGACTTCAACTCACATTGTTAGAGTTCCCCTACAGTCAGGAATTGTGGCATGAACACCTTATCCCAGACAAAGTGGAAGGAGCTCTATTAGTTAGGTATCTTGAGATGAGCAAGGTAGAGAGTTGTAGAGTAGAGTAGTGAATGGCTGTCTTAAGGCTGTCTTAAGTGTTGTTACTGACATATGCTGAGATAAAATATTTATATTTTACATTTTTGATATTTAAATAACAATGGTCATGAAAATTTTCAAACATATTCAAAAGTGGAGTAAGTGATGTAATGAACCTCCATATGTCATAACTCAGCTTGAGCAATTATCAACACATGGCCTATCTCGTTCATATTTACTCCTACACACTTGCAACATGTTTTGATGCTACGTACATGAAGCCATTAAAAGCTTCATAATTTCCCTTAGTAAAACAACTTTGTGAAAACATTTCTACTCGATATTAATCTTTGAAGAGAAGACCAAAGGTGTAGTGATTAGTAAGGAGCAAGAGAGGAGCTTCTTAGACCTATTTCTCGACCTGAGTGGTGAATACACAGGTGCGTTCACTTTGCTGTAATTCATCTAGCTATAGACATAATTTGTGTACTTTTCTGTATGTATGCATATTTTACTTTCAAGAAATGGAAAGAAAAAAATGACAAGCAGCAAAGGGTACAAGACTTAGAACTCCTGACCTCTTGATGGAAGTAGGTTTAGAGCATGGAGAGCTCTTCCTTATTGACCACTGGAATCAGCAGAGTAATGATGGAAAAATTAATTGAACTGCAAAGTTGAGGAAGAAATTAAAGAGAAAATTCAATTGTGCCAAAGCCCTTCACAGAGATCCTTGATGTTTACTTCATGAAAAGCTCTTAAAGGCTCAGAGAGTCATCGTCTTGATCTTGATCTTTCTTTCAGTAGGAGAGGTTATAATAACAGAAGAAAGCTCCTTCTCATCCACTTACCTACACCTTCATCTGCTGTGGTCTCCTTGGAGCCAGCCACTGCCACTGGGGTGGTTTGCAGCTTTGTGAGGATAAGGACCACAAATATTTTACAGAAGTGAAATAAAGATGGAAGGTCAACCTCTTGGAAACCCAGTAGAAGATAAGTAATAAGCCAGAGCGAATATAAAAGTGCAATCAATGAAAAAGTAGGAAGAGATAAAGGAGAGAAATCAGTAGGAACAAAGAAGGAAAATTTGAGAAGAGTATATACGAAACTGTTCTCACTTACTCTAGAAGCCTTCCTTTACTATTCCATTGATTCTCCTCTCCTCTAAACTTCTAGAGCGTTCAAAGTGTTATTTATGTCAAGAAAGGTATAATGGGGTGCAGAGAGTACCTCCTTTAAATTCAGACAGATCTTGATTAGAACCTTGAGGAAAATTCTTAACCTCCTTGTTTTAGCTCACTTATTTGTAAAATGGGGTTAAGAATAACTGCTTTTTAGAGATATTTTGATTATTAGAGGTTAGATATGTAATATAATACCAGCACACTGCTGATGATCAATTAGTAACAATTGTTATTATTATTATCACTACTATTGTTAGATTTGTTAGTATTATCTCTGTACCCAGAAATAAGCCAAGGTCATAGCAGGTGTTAATAGCTTTTCAGCTATTGATAGACAAGTGTGGTTTGAGTGCAAGCAAAAATAGCTCTGGAGACCCTATATGCCCCCTTTGACACATATTGGTAAATCTTCTCTAAAATATTTAAGATGAAAAATGTGTCTCTTCTGTATATGGTGTTTCTATTTGGGTATGTAACTAATAATAACTCATTTTACAATTTACTAAAAATGAAGGAAAGTAAATATAATACAAAAGAAAGTCCTCTGGCTCATAGATAGCTGAGGCTCTAATATCTTCTACAAATATCCAATGGGAGACTTAGAGAAGGCTTGCCTCCTCTGGATACAATGATGGATATATATAGCTCAGTTTTCCCTCTAAGTTCAGCTACTAAAATGAAATAACACATGATGGAAAGCAAACACAATCTCTCACCTTTCTCAGAAATAAATTCAATCCAACAGATTTTATTTAAAGTGATCAATTAGAGGTTCTTCTAAGAAAGCAATATGGTTAAAGTAGCAGGGTTTTAATGCAAGATAGAGATATATTAGAAAGAGTAAAGAGTGTTGTCATTGAGTAGTATTAGAGAATTTTTGCCCTCTTAAAGTTAGATTGTGATCAGTAGATATTAGTTTCACTTATGGGAAGGAGCCAAAAAGACCATTATGGTTAAGCTTAGACTAATTGTTATACAGAAATACTATCATGTTAATGTTATGGGACAAAACCTGGGCATAATTTAGACCTATTTTGGAACAGTAATGAAAGGACATATGACACATCATGATACAGAAATTTCGTGATTCATAGAAGGAACTTTTATCAACATTAAGTTACTTAATTAAATTAGTGATTTTCTTGGACATAAAAAGAATAAGTAGCCAGAGGGTATGATTAAACAGTAAAACACAACAAGACAGGGTTATCTTACTCGTTTTAATGGCTTCAGTAGTACTTGTTGCGGAGAAGGTGTGTTTTTTATTACACTTGGTAAAATTAAACAAAACAATTAAGGCTATAGTACTACATCTCAACTTTGGTACGCAACATGGTAAAAAACTGTACTAGACTTAGATTCAAAAGATCCATAGATTACTTCCTCTTTTGCCATTTGCTAGCTGTTCAAACTTGTGCAAATGATTTTGCCTCTTGGAATCCATTTGTTGAATCATAAATGAAGTGTTTACACCTTGGAAAATACTTTCTAAAATTCTTAGCTGTTTCAGTGTTTTAGGATCTTATTATCCTTTATACCGTATTCAATTAGCACATTGCATCTATTTTTCTAAAAGATCAAACATGAAATGACAGGTATGCTTCAATTCTAGTAGCCAGGAATCTAGTGTCCTTGTCCTGGTGGTGTGGTGTCAATGATGGGGGCTGAGTGGAGAGAGACAAAGAAACAAAGCAAGCAGGTGAGATCTGGGTATATTTCCATGAACAGTTGCAATTGTAGTGCGAAGCACCTAAAAATGCATTTTAAAAGCCAGATTTTTGCTGGTATGTGTAAGAACGAAGCTAGTGGAAACGATTCTAGATGATTTCTTAAGAAACACATCTGGTAAGAAAACCTCTCATTCTGAGTATCAGCCCCTTGAATTTACTTCTTTTAGGTACTAACAACTGACTGCTGCCCACACACCCGCATTCTCCATCTCCAGGAACTGAACATTTCATAGGAATAAAGGGTTCTGGATCAGACACTAACGAGGGAAAGTTAATCATCAGTACCCTCCAAAAGAACAGATTGTCAGTTACCCTGTCCTGCAGAATCTTTTTAAACGAACAACAAAAGTTTCTCAGTTAAGATACAAGAAAGCACACATAGCGTGTTACATCAAAAGGAGACAGAGGATTAAGAAAACAGCAATAATGATAGCTACTAGTAAGCTAGTGCTTAATTATGTGCCAGACATTGTCCTAATACTTTACATATTTTCTTTCATCAAATATCCACAGCCACACTATGAGGCAGACATTAATATTATCCCTGTTTTACACATGTTGAAACTGAGGCGGAGAAAGATCAAGTACATTGACTGAGTCCCTACAGCTCAGAATGGCAGAGCCAGGACTCGGACAAGAGCCTCCAGCCATTACACCACGCTGCTTCACAGCAGAGTGTTGTCAAGTTGCATATTTCAGAACATTCTTTATTTCCATTGTTCTTCATATATTCTATAGCCTCTGACCTATTTTCTTCTTCTCATTTAAAAAAACTAATTAATCAATGAAAGGAAGAATCACAACCCATGTTCACTAGCCACATAACCCTCCTCACTAAAAATTTCAACTGAGAGTGAATTTAATTTTTAATGGAAACTTCTAACACTACGAAATGTTTTACTTTCTTGGGGGCTATTCTATTTTTAGTGTAAGTACTCACTGACAGTACAATGCTTACTGTTTCACTTCAACCTAAAGATCAAATCGTTCTCCACTATGTTTCTGCATGCTCACCCTTAGGAAACATTTATACAGCATTTTTTAATGTGTTGAAATTAGACCAATCAAACCAATTAATTAAACAAGACTCATTTTGGATTGAGGTCTGTCTATAAAATTTCCATAGACAGAATAGAGTTCACTTATCTAATTATATGTAGAAATCCTCAAAAATATACTACATTTAAATAATATTTGGTATATTAAGAAGCCAGCACGTTTTCTTAAATATTAAACATATTCCACCCACATGCACTTCTTTTTCAAGTTAATCTAAAAAGCCTCATTTCCCACCTTACAGATGTCTTTTAATAAAAGATCTCTCCTCTTCCCTTCGATCACAGATGCAGACATATAATGAGTTTCGCTCTAATCAATAACCCCTCCCTCTGGCCAGAGTAAACATTCAGAGGAGTTGGGCTTATGATCTTCGCTGGAAGTGTTTCTGTCTGATGGAACTGCAGAAAAGTTTCCTCTTTTTAAAAAATGCCTTAATTAATTTAATTACTTTTTATTAAAATGGAATAGGTAAAGACATTTAAAAGTTAAATTTATTATGAAAAACAATGGTTCCCTTATCCAACTATCCAACCCAATTCATGCCTCCCAGTGACTATACTTTTCAATTTCCTTTAGCTTTATATACATATATATGAAATAAATTATATATATACACATATATATCCATATTTCTAAGTGGCATGCATAAACTCATTTTATTCATTTTCAACGTACATATTATTTACTGAATGCTTAATATCAAAGATAAATTATCTTATACACTCTCACCCACATATAC
This sequence comes from Equus asinus, assembly GCF_041296235.1. Classification (NCBI taxonomy): domain Eukaryota; kingdom Metazoa; phylum Chordata; class Mammalia; order Perissodactyla; family Equidae; genus Equus; species Equus asinus. Next base: position 43,637,377 of record NC_091812.1, read on the forward strand.
TTCTTCTCCACCATTCAACAAACATAGTATTGTGATGTAACAAGGTCAGGCTACTATTTAGTGTTTATGCTATTACAGTTGGATAAGCATTGCTTACAACTGAACCAGACTACATACTAAGATTCTATTTCTTTTCCTGTACAATTTTTTCCTCCCTGCTTTTACATCCTATTTTTAAAATAATTTGGCCCCAAACTTTCTCTGTCTTCCATCAGTGCTTAGAACTCCCTTGATTATCTAATTTGTTTTTTCTTTTTATCCTCTTGCTCCAATCTGGACTAATTACATGTCTAGCTCTATTGAGCAGCTATCCTTTTGGGATTTCCTGTTATCATTATCTCAGAATTTTCTTCTCCTTTCTCCTGTGATGGATCCCCTGTTGCCTGAATTCCCCTCTCCCTCTTTCTTGGTTTACATTTTCTTTTTGGTGGAGGACATCCCAGAATACCTGCCTGAGAAAGACACACATGGGGTAAATTTTGGAAATACAGGATATATAAAATTGATCACTTTATATAATTAAAAAGTTGGCTGAGAATATAATTTTAGAAGAGAAACCATCTTCTTAGAGTATTTTCAGAGCATATAGTGTCCATTCCAGTATTATATACCTGCTGCCTTCTCCCTCTCAGTGTTGTGGGTGAAATGTCTGATTCCATTTTGATTCCTGATTCTGTTATCTACTTTATCTCTTTGGTCATAGATATGACACACCTCTCTCTTAGTCAGAGCATGTGACGCTAATGGCTAACAGCCATTTTATCAACCACATTCATAGTGGGGAGTGGTGGGCAGGAAGTGAAGTCTAGAAGCCAGTGGTGGTAGGAGATGATGGGGCCGTTATAAAATCAGAAGCAGAGATGAAAAATGGAAAGAAAGAAAGAGACAGAATAATGACAAAAGTGTTTGTGTTCTGGATGTAGTGCTTCGTAATGCCGAGTGTGCAATCCATCCTACCCAGATATGCTCTCCCTATTTTTGTTATTAGTTAAGCTAATGTGAGAAGAGTACTAGTTATTTCCATGAAAAAGAACCTTGATTAACGATATATAAGATTACACTAAAGGAGTAATTTATGAGAGAGCCACCTTCTTGAGGGAAAGAAAAACAGGCTTCAGAACCGTAAGATTAATGACTGAAGAAAGCATTTTGAAACAGTATTAGGAACAGAACATTTGGGGCAAAAATCGATTTGAGACGTTTTTGGCAACTTTTGGAACCTCGCTGTATAGGATATGTGCCTGTATGTGCTTATGGCAAAATCAATCTATTTAGCTTTTTCCATTTTGAAATGCATTAATGCATCTGTTTTATTAAAATTGTCTCCTCTAACCACTTCTGTCTGATTTCTTTAGTAGAAATCTGCTTATTTTTACTCTTTCTTGGTTGGTATTGAAAAATGCTTAGACTATGATTTGGCTCGTGTTCAACCTTGGTTGTATCCCAGAGGCTTTGATATAGAGTAGTATCATTAATTTTCTTTTTCCTAGATAATTTGTGAATGAATGAATGAATGCATGAATGAATGAATGAGTGAATAAATAAATAAATAGGGTTTTTTTAATATTTTGACTGAATAATGGCTTAGGAGACAGTTTTAAAATTTCAAAAATAGTTAGAAGTTCATATTTGATTTTTGTTACACATTTTAAAGTTTACCCTATTTTCGTCTTTGCAAATTTTATGGAGATTTCTTTGTGCCCTAACACATGAACAATTCTTTTAGATGTAATGAAGACATTTTCTTTTCCGCCCGTAGGATAGACATCCACAGCTTCTTATTAGTTGTAGTAATATGTAATTATATGTTAAATTATGAGATTATTGTCCTCAGTCTTTTTGATGTTTGTATTATTTGACAGCTATCGATGAGTGTAAAGTGTGTCACATGTCCTCATATTTCTGTTAATTTTTTCCCTTTGTTTCCAGAAATTTTTCTTTAGATTTTTTTAATGTAATTTGGCATTTCAAACAGTTAACAATATTTGTCTGAATTGTGGCTCACACTACTCACCAGTAAAAGGTGATCCTCTTATGCCTGTTTGTACATTTCGCCTTGCATTCAACTTTGTCTGACCATCAACACTTTTCATCCCTATGCCAGTTTCCTTTTGCTTTCTGCATTGCTGCCTCATCTTTTACTCGAAAGCTTTCTTACATGCTCAGCCCCTAGCACAGCACCTGTCTCAGGGTGAGCACACAGTCAGTACATTACAAAATGGCTGAATGTAAGTTTCAGTCATTTCATGAATTTTCAATAAGCTAATATTGCCGTTAATGTTTATATGCATAAAATCTCATTACAAAAAGTGACTAGAATATAGGCCTAAAGGTAGAACTGAATGTATTATAATGTTTATCTTCATAATTTAAAATTCATGAATTTTATAAAAATTCAGTATAAAGTAGTACACATCTACTGAGCTAAAAATGAGGTTAACCTACTTATATTATGAGTAACCTCAAAGAAGCACTCACGCTCATAGAGTCAAATACGAAAATTCATTTGGTGAACTAATTTGAATTTAGTCTCTAACCAAAACATATCTATGTTTTCAAATGACTTTGTTTTCTGCACTTGTAGAGCTGCTGGCATCTAATTTGCTGACTACAATGTATTTGAATACAACAGAACTTTTAGTATATGAGCTTTATCAGCCTTGCCTATATATTTATCTGTCATTAGTTGGGTCATCACTTCATCCTGTGAAACAGCAAGTGTGTGAAATAAGTAACACAGACTGGACACTAGATCTTTAGTTAAGATAATGCCTTTCAACCACTGTGCAGAGCCAAGGGGAGAATGGAGACGTGTGTCCCTTATTGCTGGAATCTGGGGTTTTCTCCATATCCATAAGGCACTTTGATGATCTTTACATCATTTCTCCTTGCTTGCTCCTTCCCTTACCAGTATTTGTTCCACCTCCCCTTTTGCAGACACATCACTTTTTATAGCTTTGTCATATTTCTCAGTTTACTTAAAAACCAGAAGACTTGGCAATGTCAAGCCACATTTCCACATGTCAACAATTGGCTGGAGCTAAGCAGCAGCTGACCACTGGAGCCGGAAAGTACACTTCCAGTTTGCCCCATTTTATTCCCAATCCACTTCATTTATTTACATTATCATCATGTTCCTTCAGGTTGTTGAGTTTACATCAATCATAGTATAGCTACCAGGCTAGTGTTTGGTCTGCTCATCTTCACAAACATCTTTGTTTATGTCAAGACTTGCATGCCTTTATTTAGTGCAAATATTTCTGTGCTTCTTTCACTGGGAGATATTTGAGAATAGTTATGTATAAATAGGAATCCTCAGGAAAATCCCTCTTGAGGGGCCTATGTCCTCTAAGCAAATACTTTCATATAAAAGAGTTTCTCTTTCTGGTCACCAAAAGGACTCTTAAATTAGTTGATACCATAGGCTCTAAATCATAAACAAAGTGTAACAATTGTGTTAGAAAATAGAAGTGTGAATTTGTGGGCAAGTGCAATGTAACAATTATGATTGTGGTTGGTTTTAGTGATGCTTGATCTAGAGGTTAGTTGTGCATATAAATATGTGGCTGTTCCTGATAAATGTCACAACTAGATGGGTTAGTTAAATAAGAGGCACTCCTTTTGATGCTCTTTCAGGGAAAGGCTAATTCAACAAGGCAAGCACTCTGGTTCATGTTTATGCTGGTTCACCTGCTGGAACCTGCCCATAGAATGACTGTCACTCCTTTCACCCTATTAGCCAGACCCCAGATTCTTCATGGCCCTACAGATTGCTGAATCAACACGTGGATTAGGAAGAACTGAAATAAACATGCTGGGGCTGAGAACTCCCTTCCCTGTTTATTTTAAAGAGGTGGGAGTTGGTAATCAAGTGTGATTTTGTTTTCAACACATCTGCTAGTTCCTTATTCCCGTGTTAGGACTCACTTGATTAGAAAAGAATGAACCTCTCCTTAGTTTATAACTAGGACATCTATCTTTTACAATCAGTTGATATGTTTTTCTTGGTATATATGACCATTTGAAATCAATACTGAAGTAATTTGCGAGCTCTTACTAAACACAAATAGTTATTAAAATTTTCAAATCTGAAAATTTACTCTGCGCCCAACACTTTGAAAATCCTGTGAAATACTGGATTGAAGCAAGATAGGCAGTTTATTTTACATAATTTTATTAAACCAAAGAAATATTGAATAACTGGATAAACCATCTTTTGAATTTTTTGAAACTACAGATTTACAGATCTGGATTGCTTATATCAGAATGGTTCTTTAAGTAAATTGGCTGAGTCAACAACCGAAGTTTAAAAAATTAAAAAAAAATAGACTATTAACTTATTCTGCTCAATAAGATAGATATTTCCAGATCAAGGCTACTTAGGGCTATAAATGGACAAGTGACTAAGTTTCTGTGCTAAGTAGAGCCCTGGACTTGTGTTATCATGTTGCTGGGCCAAGGTGATGGATGCTGTGTGATACAAATTATTTCCAGAAAGCTTTTGGGGGTAATTCTATACATACAAAATTGAATCTATTTTAAAACGATAACTCTGATCCTTTTGTTTCTTTCTGCTGTCTGCATTATTATGTTCATTGCTGGTACAATTTCACAAGTTAAAATGTTCCTTCATGTCCTCGGAATTTTATAACCCTGAGACTACTTGTCATTTCAACCTGTTTATAGCAAGTGAGGGGAAGACATCTGAAACGTATTTTTAAATACTCTTTAATCAGACATGTGGTGAATCCCAAAGCAAAACCATGTTAGTGTGTTCTATCTTTGCTAATAAGATTCCCTTGGAAATAACAAACAGAATAGTTCAGTAATTTAAAAACTGGCACATTATTGCTTTAATAGGAACTGTGAATATTTTATCACCATAATCCCCAATGAATAATTCTGCTTTGTTACTTTCCCTTCAAGGAGAAGAGTACTCGAAGTTATGATATGTGATGATAGAATCTCTGCAAACCTTTGAGATTCTTTACCAAGTGACTGAAAATCTTGGGTAGTCTCTTCAGAATATTAAGAGATAGTGTTCAAAATGTGAGACAATTATTTGTCGAAATTCTCTAAATATTGAGATTAGCTTATCGTGCCCTTTTTGAATTTTCATTTTATCCTTTAATTTTTTCAAATATGTTGCATACTAACTAGCCTTCTAAGTCTCTAGGATTTCTTCATTAACATTGTCTCTCTGCCTTTTGTTATAATCTCACAAACTCTAATTTGCACACTTTTATCAAAGACACTTTATTGAATACCTACTATGGCAGAGAAAGTGATTGCATGTGCTTCGCTGTAGTTCTCAGAATACGTTGCAGTTAGGGAAAGGTTATGAGACTAGTTATGGCCAACGTGTGACGAATTATGTCACAGAAAATGACAAAATGAATTATGCCATTCCCTATCAGATAATCTTAGTTGTATGTATGCTACCTATACGCTCTTTCTTTATTTTCTTTCAGCTTTAATGAAATATGATTGACATGTGACATTAGGTAAGTTTAAGATGTACACCATGTTGATTTGGTACACTTATACATTGTGAAGTGATTATCACAATAAGGTTAGTTAATACTTCTATCACCACACACAATTACCATGCCTTTTTTGTGGTGAGAACATTTACAATCTACTGTCTTAGCAGCTTTCAAGTATAGAAGAGAGTATTGCTAACTATAATCACTATGCTGCATATCAGATACCCAGAATTTATTCATCTTATAACTGAAAGTCTGTACCCTTTGAACAACCCCTTATTTCTCCCACCCTCAGCCCCCGGTAATCACCATTCTAATCTCTGTTTCTATGAGTTTGGCTTCTTTAGATTTAACATAAGTCATATCATACAGTATATGTCTTTCTCTGTCTGACTAATCTTAATTAGCATAATGCCCTCAAGATCCATCCATGTTGGCACAAATGGCAGAATTTCCTTCTTTCTCTTGGTGTATAATATTCCATTGTTTATATGTATATACATATATATCTCACATCTTTTTTATCCATTAATCCCTTGATGAATACTTAGGTTACTTCCATATCTTGGCTATTGTGAATAATACTACAAGAACATCAAAATACACATATCTCTTTGAGACCCTGATTTCATTTCCTTTAGATATATATGTATATATGAGATTGCTGGATCATATGGTAGTTCTATTTTTAATTTCTTGAGGAATCTCTATACTGTTTTCCGTAATGTCTGTACCAATTTACATTTCCATCAACAACGCACAAGGGTTCCCTTCTCTCCATATCCTCACCAACACTTGTTATCTCTTCTCTTTTTGATAACAGCCATTCTAACGGGTATGACGTGATATCTCATTGTGGTTTTAATTTGCATTCTCTGATGATTATGGATGGTGAGCACTTTTTCATGAACCTATTGGCCACATATCTTCTTTGGAAAAATGTCTATTCATTTCCTCTGCTCATTTTTTAATCAGATTGTTTGGTTTTTTACTATAGAGTTGTGTAAGTTCTTTATATATTTTGGAGATTAACCCCTTATCTGATATATGGATTTGCAAATATTTTCTTCCATTCCATAGGTTACCTTTTCATTTTGTTGATTGTTTCTGTTGCTGTGCAGAAGCTTTGTAGGTTGATATAGTCTCACTTTATTTTATTTATTTTGTTACTCATGCTTCTAGTATTATATCCAAAAGATCCTTGCCAAGACAAATCTCAAAGAATTTTTTCTCTATATTTTCTTCTAGGAGTTTTACAATTTTGGGTCTTTTGTTCAAGTTTTTAATTCATTTCAAGTTAATTTTTGTGCATGGTGTAAAATAAGGGTCCAATTTCATTCTTCTGCATGTGCTCGTCCAGTTTTCCAAACATCATTTATTGAAGAAACTATCCTTCCTTCATTGAGTAGTATTTGCTTCCTTGTCAAATATTAGTTGACTGTATATGCAGGGTTTATTTATGGGCTCTTGCTTCTGTTCCATTGGTCTAAGTGTCTGTTTTTATGCCAATGTCATATACTGTTTTGATTACTATAGCTTTGCAGCATAGTTTGAAATCAAGAAGTGTGATGCCTTCAGCTTTGTTCTTTCTCAGGCTTGCTTTGGCCATTCGGGATGTTATGCGGTTCCATTAGAAATTTTAGGATTTTTTAAAAAATTCTTTGAAAGTACCATTGGAATCCTGCTAGCAATTGCACTGAATCTATAGTTGGCTTCAGGTAGTATGGACATTTTAATAATATCTGTTCTTCTGATCCATGAACACAGGATATCTTTCCATTTATGTGTCTACTTCAATTTCTTTCATCAAAGTCTTATGCTTTTCAGTACATAGAGCTTCCACCCTCCTTACTTAAATTTATTCCTAAATATTTATTGTTTTTGATGCTATTGTGAATGGGATTTTTTAAATTTGTTTTTCAGATATTTCATTGTTACTGTATGGAAACATGACTGATTTCTGTACATTGATTTTGTATCTTGCAAATTTACTTAATTCACTGATTACTTCTAACAGTTTTTTGGTGGAGTTTTTAGGATTTTCTATACATAAAATTATATAATCTACAAATAAAGACATTTATATACCTTTATTTCTAATTTAGATGCCTTTTTTTTCTTTATTTTCCCTGATTGCTCTTGCTAGGACTTTCAGGAGTATACTGAATAGGAGTAGTGAAAGTGGGTACACTTGCTTTGTCCTGATCTTGGAGGAAAAGATGTTAGTTGTGGGCTTGCTATATATAACCATTGTTATGTTGAGGTATGTTCATGCTCTACCCAATTTATTGAGAGTTTTTATCATGAAAGATGTTGGATTTTGTCAAATGCTTCTTCAGTATCTATTGAAATGATTATATGATTTTTATGTTTCATTCTATTAATGTGGTGTATCACATTTATTGCTTTGTGTTTGTTGAACCATCCTTGCATTTCAGGGATAAATCCCACTTGATAATGGTGTATGATCCTTTTAATGTGTTGTTCAATTTGGTTTTCTAATATGTTATTCAGAATTTTTACATCTATATCACTAGGGATATTAACCTGTGGTTTTATTTTCTTGTAGTGTCCTTATCTGACTTTGAATCATAGTAATACTACCCTTATAAAATGAGAATCATAGTAATACTACCCTTATAAAATGAGTTTGGAAGTGTTTCCTCTTTTTCAATTTTTTGGAAGAGTTTGAGAGCAATTGTTATTAATTCTTCAAATGTTTGTTAGAATTCACCAGGGAAACTATCTAGTCTTGGGCTTTTTTGGTGGGAGATTTTTAATGTTTGATGAGGAAGATTGTCCTTGAGCTAACATCTATGCCAATCTTCCTCTATTTTGTGTATGGGTTGCTGCCTTAGCATGGTTTGATGAGCAGTGAAGGTCTGTGCCCAGGCTCCGAAACTGCAAACCCTGGGCCACTGAAGTGGAGTGCACAAACAACCACTACACCACTGGTCTGGCCCCTGTTGGGAAATTTTTGCTTACTGATTCAATCCTCTTACTCATTATTGGTTTTTAGGTTTCCTATTTCTTCCTGATTCAATCTTTGTAGATGGAATGCTTCTAGGAATTTATCCATTTCTTCTCAGTTATTCAATATTTTGGCATATAATTGTCCTTAGTAGTCTTTTATGATCATTTGCATTTCTTTGATACCAGTTGTAATGTCTCCTCTTTCATTTCTGATTTTATTTATTATTTATTTGACTCTTCTCTCTTTTTTTCTTAGTCTAGCTAGAGGTTTGTCCATTTTGTTTATCTTTTCAAAAAAACAGTTCTCAGTTTCATTGAACTTTCCACTGCTTTCTGGTCTCTATATCTTATATTTTTGCTCTTATCTTTGTTCTTTCCTTCCTCCTGATAACTTTGGGCTTAGTTTATCCCTCTTTTTCTAGTTCTTTGAAGTGTAAAGTTAGATTGTTCATCTGAGATTTCTTTTTCTTAAAATAGGTGCTTATTGCTATAAATGTCCCCATAGAACTGTTTTCACTTCATCCCATAAGTTTTGTGTATCTTTACCTTTTAATTTGTTTCAATATAGTTTTTGATTTCTTCTTTAACCATTGTTTGTTCAGGGGTGTGTTGTGTTATTTCCACATATTTGTGAATTTTCCAGCTTTCTTCCTGGTATTGATTTCTAGTTTCATACCATTGTGGTCAAGAAAGATGCTTGCTAGAGTTCCATTCTTCTTAATTTCATTAAGACTTGTTTTGGGTGCCAGCCGCATGGCCGAGTGGTTAAGTTTGCACACTCTGCTACGGCGGCCCAAGGTTTCACTGGTTTGGATCCTGGGCGTGGACATGGCACGCTCATCAGGCCACGTTGAGGTGGCATCCCACGTACCACAACTAGAAGGAGACACAACTAAGATATACAACTATATACTGGGGGGATTTGGGGAGAAAAAGCAAAAAAAACAAAAAAGAAGATTGGTAACAGTTGTTAGCTAAGGTGCCAACCTTAAAAAAATAAATAAAAGAGACTTGTTTAAAAGACTTGTTTTGTGGCCTAAGATATGATCTATCTGGAGAATTTTCCATGTATGCATAAGAAGAATGTGTGCTCTTGCTGTCGTTGGATGGAATGTTCTGTATACGTCTGTTAGGTCTACTTAGTCTAAAGCATAGTTCAAATCTAACATTTCCTTATTGATTTCCTCTCTGGTGATCTATGCATTGTTGAAAGTTGAGTACTGAAGGCTCCTACTTTTATTGTATTGTTGTCTATTTCTTCCTTCATTTTGTCAGTATTTTCTTTTTTTTTTTTTTTTTTAAAGATTTTATTTTTTCCTTTTTCTCCCCAAAGCCCCCCGGTACATAGTTGTGTATTCTTCGTTGTGGGTTCTTCTAGTTGTGGCATGTAGGATGCTGCCTCAGCGTGGTCTGACGAGCAGTGCCATGTCCGCGCCCAGGATTCGAACCAACGAAACACTGGGCTGCCTGCAGCAGAGTGCGCGAACTTAACCACTCGGCCACGGGGCCAGCCCCTTGTCAGTATTTTCTTAATATATTTAGCTGCTCTGATGTTGGGTGCATATGTATTTACGATTGTCATATCCTCTTGATGAATTGACTCCCTTATCGTTATATAATGACTTTCTTTGTCTCTTGTTACAGTTTTTGGCTTACAGTCTATTTTGTCTGATATAAGTACAGGCATACTTCAGAGATACAGTGGGTTCAATTCCAGACCACTGCAATGAAGCGAATATCACAATAAAACAGGTAACATGAATTTTTTGGTTTCCCAGTGCATATAAAAGTTACATTTACACCATACTGTGGTCTATCAAGTGTACAATAGCATTATGTATAAAAAAAGTATATACCTTAATTAAAAATATTTTAGTGCTAAAAAATACTAACCATCATCTGAGCCTCCAGCAACTTGCAAATTTTTGCTGATGGAGGGTCTTGTACAAAAATGCAATATCTGTGAAGTACAATAAAGCAAAGCACAATAAAAAGAGGTATGCCTGTATAGTTACTCTTGCTCTCTTTTGGTTTCTACTTGCATAAAATATCTTATCCATACCTTCACTTTGGGCTTGTATGTATCCTTAAAGCTGAAGTGAGTCTCTTTAGGCAACATACAGTTGGCTGTTGTTTTTTGTTCATTCAGTTACTCTACATCTTTGACTGGAGAATTTAATCCATTTACATTTAGAGTAATTATTGATAGGTAAGGACTTACTAATGCCATATTATTGTTTTCTGGCTGCTTTTTGGTTCTTTTCTTCCTTTTTCCCTCTCTTGCTGATTTTCTTTGTGAACTAATGGTTTTCTGCAGTGGTATATTGTGATTCCCTTCTCTTTATCTTTTGTGAATGTACTGTAGGTTTTCGCTTTATGGTTACCATGAGGCTTAGATAAAACATCTTATAGATATAACATTGTATTTTATATTGATAATTTTGCTTGCATACAAAAATTATACCTTTTTACTCCCTCCCCTTTTATGTTTTTGATGTCACAATTTACGTCTTTTTGTATTGTGTATTCATTAACAAAGTACTGTCACTATAGTTACTCTTAATACTCTTGTCCTTTAATCTTTGTACCAGAGTTAAGTGGTTAACATACCACCATATTACAGTATTAGAATATTCTGAATTTGACTGTATACTTGCGCTTACCAGTATGTTTTCCATTTTTATATGTTTCCACGTTACTAATTAGAGGCCTTTCATTTCAGCTTGAATAACTCTTTTCAGCATTTATTTTAAGGCAAGTCTAGTGGTGATAAATCCCCTCAGATTTTATTTGTCTGAGAAAATCTTGATCCCTCCTTCATTTCTGAAGGACAACTTTGCCAAGTAAATTATTCTTCATCGGCAGTTTTCTTCTTTCAGCATTTTGAACATATAATTCCATTTTCTCTTGGCCTGTAAGATTGCTGCTAAGAAATACACTGAGAAACTTATGGAGGTTCCCTTGTAAGTTACAAGCTTCTTTTCTCTTGTTACTTTTAAGATTCTCTCTTTGTCTTTGATTTTTTGACAGTTTTACTATAATGTGTCTTGGAAAAGATCTCTTTAAGTTGAGCAGGTTTGGTTACCTATGAGCTTCATGAACTTGGATATCGAAATCTCTCTCCAGATTTGGGAAGTTCTCAGTCATTATTTCTTTAATAAGCTTTCAGCCCCCTCCTTTCTCTCTTCTTCTGGAACTCCCATAATTCACAATAGTTTCTTTTCATACTATCCCATAAATTACTTAGGCTTTCTTCCCTTTTTCTTTTATCTGACTGGATAATTCGAAAGTTCCTGCCTTCTAACTCATAAATTCTTTTCTTCTGCTTGATCCATTCTCTTGTTGCTGCTCTCTATTTTATCTTTTATTATATTCATTTTGGTTCTTTTATTATGATTTTTACCTCTTCATTAAATTTCCCATTTTGTTTGTTTCTTATTTTCCTGATTTTGTTGCATTATCTTTCCGGGTTTTCTTGAAGTTCATTTAACTTCCTTAAGACAGCTATTTTGAATTCTTTATTACACAAATTGTAGCTCTCCATATCTTTGGGATCAGTTACTAGAAGATTATTGATATTCTTTTATAGTGTCACGTTTCCTTAATTTTTCATATTCCTTGAAGTTGTGTGTTTCTGTCCTCACATGTGAAGTAGCAGTCACCTCTTCCAGTCTTTACTTCCTTCCTTCAAGAGAGAAACACCCCTCAGAAGCCCTGCTAGGGATTCTGAGGCTTTTTCAGACCTTCTCTGGGCATACCTGTTCCATGGTTCTTACTCCCTCTTGTGGTAGAATTCTTAAGCTTGTATTCTGTCTCTTGAACCTGTAACTCACCAGACTAAGTGCTGACAGCTCTCTTATTTTTTCCCAAGGGTGGCACTAAAGTTCAAGTTTGTTGTCTCTCCCAGGCTCACATAGTCTGGCTGGTTTTCTGTGCATGCCCACCAGCTATCTGCCAAAGCTCATTCTCTCTGCCATTGAGAGCACATACAAGGATGCAGTCACAGGGTCGGGGTGTGTATGAGGTATGAGGAGTGCCGGGGTTGCCCATGGGCCAGTGGGAGGATTCATGGACAAAATGTTCCAAGCAGCTTTTGAGAGGGCTTCTTAATAGAGTCGACAATGCAGTTAGTAGGAATTGGATCCCTTTAATGACAGGCTGAGAAGATCTCTCTTAGCCCTAAGCTGTAATGGCTTGTTGGAGGGGTAATGCAGGTAAAGTCAAACTGTTCCTCTTACTCTCTCCAAAGTGTCTAAACTCTTTTTTTCTTTTTTGGCTCCAATGGTATGTTGGAACTTCTCCACTGGACATCTGAACTTATGCAAAGGCTCTCTTGTTTGTGGGTGATTTTCTAGGATGGAGTTTTCCAGGGGCTCCTGAACTACAGCTGAGAAGGGCAATAGACAGTATATGGGCTAGTACAGGGTCCACAGCCAGGACTGAGTTCTGTATGCCTATTACTCGATGCACGGGTGGGAGAGACTCTCCAAGGGTCCCTTAGCATATGGTGCTGGGTCCCACAGCTCCCACTTTTGTCTGTGGAGGAATGCCAAATTGTTGTTGAGGGAGGGACGCGGTGAGAGATGTCTTACAAAGCCATGCTGCTGATGTCACTCACTACATGTTCTTTTCTTTTCCTGCTGCATCAACATAGGAAGCCTTGGTTCTGAACAGTGCAGCTACTATAAACTATCCCAATTAATACAGAAACTAATAAACACAGCATAAGGAAACAAAAGCAAAGGTAAAATTATAGAACAAATAAGGTTATTTAGGAAGCAATGCGAATACATTAAACACATGGCTTGATATGCCACGTACTTACTAGAGGTGGGTCTCAAAATCACTTCTGAATTTGTAGGTAGTCAGTGTAGAAGGAAAATATGATTGGTTACCTACTGTGTCCATAAGATAAAAATAAACCATTTGATTAGGGAAAAATATCTATTACTGGTATTAAGACAGACAGAAAATTCTCTATTCCCATTGACAGGGCAACATGACCTAATGAATTCTTTGATGCCATTTAAATCCAGGAGCATGTACTTTTACAGTGGGAGGAGATGTTTCTCAAATTTACTTTGATTATACAGATCTTCCAAAACAATTATTATTGAAGTTCAGTTAGAAGATTTCATTTTTGCTTATTCTATATGAACTTGTCAACATCATACAAATATTCCAACTTTCAAATATATTATATTACATGCATGAAATTAAACTTGAAGTGTTTATAGAAATAAGGATATTTTTAAGTTTAATCAATTTTTGTTATGTTAAAAGTGTAAGTAAGGTCAAATGAGAATATTTGCTTAAAATCATATATTAATTTTTCTGCATTCCTTTGAGAGTTGTTCATTCAAACTTATCCATCTTTCTAGCTTGTTTACTATCAGGAATGTTAGAGGAATGGAATGTAGACTGAACTATGTGTAAATTCATCTAGAAATTTCTAAATATCTATGTGCTGTTATAGAGAATATATTTTATGTCCGACTTTTTTAATCAGAGTATTTCTATTTATATGGGCAAAATCTTGTCAGAAAATCTAAGACTCTTCCTTCCTTTTTTCATTTTTTTGGTAAAGCTAATTTGCCAATTTGATTTCTAATTAATTTTTAAAGAGAACCAGAAAGAAACACTCAGAGAGGTTGCATTTTTTTAAAGTAGGATATCAATAAGGAAAACACTGTCTTTCTTAGAAAGCTTTGCTGTGCAAACTTGAGATTTCATGGGCTCTGTGGAAATCAATGATCCATGGGAGCAAAACATGTACCCTGGATTCTGGGTCAATATAAATACCGAAGAACAAAAGATGAAAGCAAGATGGTTTTGAATGTGGTTTTCAAATGCGTTGTATCCACTTGTATTTTAGGAATGATATTTTTAGCTTCCTTGCATAAAAGGTTTAACAGGCCCTGAAAACTAAGCATCCTGAGAAAAATATCCCCCACCAATCATCTCAATGTGTCTCTGCTATCAGATAACTGAAAGAAGAAAATGCAATCATTATATGTCTCATAGGCTTTATTAAAATAAAGCCATGTTTAATCCAATTCAATTTAGGGTTTTTATGATATTTTAAAATGGTTGGAATGTTCTGAAGTTCAATGGAACAAGCTGCACTAGTAATATCTGATAAAAATGGTTTGAAGATTGAAATATGAACATAAATATTGTAAAATTATTTCTAGGACCCTTATCATCCCAGCTCAAATATTCCAACAATCTTCCTTTTTTTCTAGCTTGATTTCCAGATATTCTGTGCCAAGTATATTTGAATTCAACTGTGGCAGGTCCATTATGCCATGATCTGAATAGTTTTATCATCTTTATCAGTTTGAAAGATGCACTTCACACATTGGAAATAGTTTTTCGCAGGTAGATTTCACACTTAGATAGTTACTCCAAAGAGAATTGACATATGGTAGAGATTTTTTAAAAATTCACAAGCTGCTTAAAATAGAAAGAGATTAGCAGAAAGTTCAACTCGATAATGGTAAAATGCAGAATATTAAATCAGCTAAATGAAAAAGAATTAAAATACAAAAATAAAACACAATCACCCTATCCTGTATTACTTTTTATAATGCTCCCAATATCATGGACAATTACCCACTCAGTAAAATCATTGTTTTTTTTAATTTTAGTAGCGTCTGGCCACACATCACCTTTTTTAAAAAAACATTTTTCCTTTAGCTGTAAAGCATTTTTCTACTTAAACTGCCACCATTTCTTAAGTATTTTAGTTGCCTAGGAAACATAGAAAGGTTTTGCTGCAATAGCAGGAACTCATTTAACCACCAAATTCTCTCTGTAAGCCAGCTTCATTTCTACACTGTAGCAGTCTTCAACAGGGCACTTGACTACAGCCAACTGGCTTGTTACCATATCACGCTTTCATTATAGTGAAATGGGCCAAACAGATTTTTAGAGACTTTAAGCAAAGAGTTATGGTCCTTACAGTATGATCCAGAGTATCATTTCCTTAAGATTCTAAAGTCTGTGAGACCACATTTCTATTTTCGGTTATGTTAATCTAATCTATTATCCGGCTACAAGAGACCAGCACATATTAGAGAGACATCTCTTTATTCTCTTCTCATTTTTGTAAGTACATTAACTCTTTCAGGAAACTGGGATACTATTTATCACATACAAAGTGATCTACAAATTTTTTGGCTTTTTTAATTTTTATGTATTATATCAGCATAGCATTGGTGTGGAAAAAATATAGGTTTTAGGTCATACAGAAGTGATTTATTATGGCACCAAAACATCTTGCCAGTGGAGTTATGGGGGAATAACTTAATTAATCTCTGTTGCTCTCAGGTTTCCCCATCTAGAAAACAATAAAAATAAGATCAAAATGCAAAGGTTACTATGATGTATTTGACTTATATAAAATTACCCTGTCTATGTTTCTCATCTCAGGGAATAGCGCCACCATCTTCTTCGTTCACAAATAAGAAACCTAAATATTTCTTGTTCTCTCTTTCTCTTCATCTTTCAAACCCAGTAAGTCACTTAATCTCTCTACTCCACTGGCACTGACATTTCCAAAATTCAAATTTATTTGGTCTTTAAGTCTCAGTTTGGGCTGCTTCAATGCTCTACAACGATGCCAGACTGATCTTTCTAATACCTAAAATCTGCCTCTGCCATTTAATTTCAGTGACTCCATATAAATCTTCACATTTCTAATGTGACATTCAAAGCCTTTCTCTCTCAACCTTTTGCTGTATCCTCCCTCCTGTACACTAGCAAATACACACAGATGAACCTAGCTATGTTGAATTATTTCTAGTTATCTTAATATTCTATGTTTTACTTTTCACTTAAGTGCCTCTGCATTGTAATTGTCCACCAGGAACTTCTAGATTCCAGAAGAACTGACTAGCCATTACCCATTTTTATTTCCACAGTGAAACCTCACTTGGGCTATGAAGAATTCTCGCCCCGCAATCTGAACTGGATATTGCTGCTTTTGTGCAGTAAGATAGAGAATATGATTTGTTCATCACCATATACCCATGGCTAGTATTCTATGGAACAGATATTAAACACTTAATTTCCTTAAAATAAATTTCTTAACCATCACACTAGTATATACAGTAGGGGTGGGTCTGATACTGAAACAAAATTGAGACAAACATGTCTGATAAAGTTGGTAGAGTAAGCAACCCTAAGATACCTATTTCTATCCATCGATTAGCATGCATGAAAAAAACAGAATGGCATTTGTCAAGGCTGATGATACCCGCACAAAATACCAGGCACTTATAATGGGGCTTTTACTTTTTCTTTTCTTGTTTTTTAAATAAAAGCCTGGGAAAGGATCTGCCCTGGGCCCATGGAATGGAGGTGTGGTGTGGAGTGGGGAGAGGAACATTCTCTCCAGTTCTCCCAGGGAGCTGAACTTTAGAATAAGTTGGAGACAGCAAGTGACAGTGATATTGGAACAAACATTGTTAATATGACCCATTTGTATTCACAGGCTGGTGATGCCTTATAATATTTGTTGTATTTTTTAACAAGAGTCATACAAAGAGGGTGTGTATAAACAGATTGTGAACATAGTCACTTAGCTTGGATTTATATTTAGTTACTTTATGAATGGTAGAGGCTGAACTTTCTAGTATTGGCCACCAGGCATTATCCTCCATCTAAAGACCCGCCGTTTGTTCAGTTATTTTTAAAGATATTCTTATCAGGTAAAACGTTTGTTAGTCCCATTTTTAAAACATCATTCAAACATAAAAGACCACATATTCCTGATAACTAAACAATTTTAGGTGAAAGAGAGTATTTTCATTAAACTTACCTTTATTAGTTAACGTTTATACGCTCATGCCCTAATTTTCTAGTCTCATTTATAAGGAATTCCAAGGGATATGCCTACTTCTCACGCTTCCTTTCTTCCTTTCCTCCACAGTTCCTTGACACAACAAATACCATGTAAATGACACAATTGATAAGGCTTATGCTTCGCTTCAAATGGAAAGGACTAAGTTTTTAGAACACAATTCATTCTATATCTTCAGCTGTTCTCATTTTAACACACTTTTCTTTTTTTAGTTATACGTTGAAAACGGGTGACATCTTATCAGGACATCAAAGCACAGTATTAACAGAGTTGCAGCATTGATTGTGTTTCATCTGCACTATTTATGAGTCACAATTCGCCAAAAATGACAAAACAATATCTTTAGTAATAAGATTTGAGGACATAGTCATCCTACAGACTTTTAAAGATACACAGGCATTCAACTGTCTGGTTCTAATCAGAAGTTAGTATAGTAGGAAAGATTGTACTAGAGGAGTACACATGAGATATTATCATTTTGGAAATGGGAACATCAACAAATAATAATTATAGCATAAACAAAAGAGAGACTTTCTCTCTCTTAAGAATATTAACCACAGGGTTAGTCTACCAAGAAGGTTTTAAAATATCATTTCAACACCTTCACTAAAGAAGGTGGACATCATTCTCATTATTTTTGACTTATTAGTCTGGATTTCCTATGGTTCCTTACAGCTTTCTCATTCTATGTGATTAAAAAAAGATACAAACAAAATACTAATGAAATCAAGAATACGTATTTTGAGTAAAATCAAGTCTTTCAAAACCATACTGAAGTACAATTATTTTTTTCTCCCCAAGGCCCCAGTACATAGTTTATATACTAGCAGTAAGTCATTCTAGTTCTTCTGTGTGGGATGCCTCCACAGCATGGCCTGATGAGCAGTGTGTAGGTCTGTGCCTGGGATCCAAACCGGCAAACCCTGGGCTGCTGAAGCGGAGAATGGGAACTTGACCACTCAGCCACCAGGCTGGCCCCTGCAGTACAGTTTTAAAGAAAATATCAAGAACTTTATATCCATATGAAATTTAAAAGGTGGAAAAAATGACCCCAATCCTAGTCAATAGAATAAAGAACCACATAATTTGCTGAAGAAAACTGAAAATTAAGAACAAAAGTTAGAGAAATTATCAATGGAATAGGATAAAGAAATAAGAAAGTTTATCAAAGTAAGATTTAAAAGCAAAAACCCTGTAAGTATGCATGATGCAAACTTATAAGCTTTTAAAAAAATGGAGAAATAGTCTCTAAATTTGTCAGAAAAAGGACTGCTTCTGCTTCTCAAAGAGGTAAATTAGAATTTTAAAAAACCTCCAAAGGATACTCTTCTTTTATTGAAGTTAAACTAAATTGCTGTGTTTGTTTCCTAAGCCATAATTTAAACTTTTATTCTAAATCCCAAATGTGGACTCTCCCTGGGTTAACATCACTCTTGTCCCACAGAACCACTTGCTCGGCTTTTCCTCTCTCTGTTTATAATGTAGATGGCTCCCAATGCCATTTCTCCTCTCTCCTCCTGTACTGCTCACCAGTCCTAATCTTGTGGGCTGACACTGAACCTTGCATAGTCTCTTCTCACATTTCTATTCATTGGAATATTAGGTGTTCTTCAAAATTAAGCACAAATATCATTTTCTCCAAAAAGATCATCACTCCAGCCAAAAATGGGTTCATTCATTTACTCTCTTTTTTAAAGTTCTTTGTGCTTTTCACTAGGAAAATATAATACATACTCTCATGATCCGGAAATATATGTGTGTGTCTCTGTATGTGTGTGTGTATATCTTATCTTTTCCACTAAATTTTAAACAGCTTAAGAAGAGTTAGAGACTAGTTAATAGTGATTTCCTCCTGTAGCCTCTGGCACATGTTCTTCACAGAAGGGTGCTCAAATCTGTGAATGATGGAAACAGAACATGTCTCACTCATTTATTGAGCAAATATTTATCTTTATGCCGAGGGATCAAGAAAAAAGAGGGTACCTGTCAGTGACTGTTAGAGGACTAGAAGTAAGTTACAAGAATAGAAGTTCCAAACTCGCATTCGATCTTTTTCCCTAAAATAAAGGGACATCATGATTGTAGAATGTGGAGGGTATTTTTTCTCAGAGAGACCTGGCTTCCGCTTAAATGCTACGTGGTGGTGAGCAAATTAATCTCTCTGAGCATCAGTTCATTCACGTATAAAACACAGCTAATACTAAGTGTATAGTTTATTACAAAGGGCAAATGGCAAATACATGAGAAGTGTTCAGGTTGGTGCCTGTCACATAGATCGTTATTATAAAAGGAATGAACGTTATGAGAGTCCCTTGTGGGAAGTTGAGAGATGGCCAATAATGTAAACATTAGTGCTTTTTTCAATTAACGTCTAGGATGCTACATCTTATGATGACAACAGAAAATTAAGTTTTTACACGTGAAAAACAAAAATGGCAGGGAGAGCACATATTCCAGTTTCTTAAAATAATATCTTTTATACGATTATTTCGATATCTACCTGTTTCAGTCAGCAAAGTTATTTAATTTTAGAATCCTTTTTTATTTTTCTTTGAAAGAGACAAAAATAAACTTACCTATTTTTTTATCTAATGTAGATGGCTTTTTTTATCTAATGTAGATGTAGATTTTTTTATCTAATGTAGATGTAAAGCACAAAGAACTTTAAAAAAGAGAGTAAATGAATGAACCCATTTTTGGCTGGAGTGATGATCTTTTTGGAGAAAATGATATTTGTGCTTAATTTTGAAGAACACCTAATATTCCAATGAATAGAAATGTGAGAAGAGACTATGCAAGGTTCAGTGTCAGCCCACAAGATTAGGACTGGTGAGCAGTACAGGAGGAGAGAGGAGAAATGGCATTGGGAGCCATCTACATTATCTTTACCTATTTTAATTTAAAAAAACCTAAAGCATAAAATTCAATCATTATTTAGCAAGATGTTTTTATTATGCAGAATTTATAATATATTATACACGGTGAAACATATCCAGACAAGCTAAGACCCAAATTTTGGAGTGAGACTATATTTCTGACTTACCCATGGTGGTAGGGCCACCAAGACAGACATGTAGAGAGACACTATTTACCACAAATAGACATATTTTCCTGTAGAAACGGGATTTTTTTCCCCCTCACATTACTACATAGTGGACATTTAGGTAGCGTGGTTTCTCTATTTTTTAGCCTAACTGGTATCCTAGGTAAAGTCCTTTTCCACATGTCTGTTCCTCCCCTCATCATAAATCTACACCATATAGGGGTGAAGGTAAGACTAAGGTCTCGGGATAAAGAACATTCCATTTTGCTGCCCACACAGACAGTGCACAGGAAACTCAGAAAATCATAGGTCCAGCAACCAAGCTCACACTACTGGAAGGAAGAGAAATTTTCCTTCCCTGATTGAGCCTGATCCTAGGAAACTCTAGTCAATTACCTGATGGCAGCCATCTAGCTGCCTTGTAGAACTTAAAAGCCCTAACACAATAAAAGAGAGCAAAGAAGAAGAGAGAAGAGAGACACCTCTGTAATAGGTAGAAAAATGAACCCCCACAGATATCCACATTTTACTTCCTGGAACCTGTGGATATGTTATGTTACATGAAAGAGAAAATTAGATGGAGTTACAGTAGCTAATAAGTTGACTTTAAGATATGGAGATTATCCTGGTGGGTTCAACACGATCAGAAGGGGCCTTAAAAGATGGAAGAAGGATGGATGGAAGTCTGTGTCAAAATCACATAACATTAGAAAGACTCCATCAGCCACTGCTGGTTTTGAAGATGGAAGAGGGCCACGAGTTAAGGCGTATGGATTGCCTCCAGCAACTTGAAAAGGCAAAAAAACCCAGATTGTTCCTGAGGGCCTCCAGAAAGAAATGTAGCCCTGACTACAATTTGATTTTAGCCCAGTGAGACGATCTTCAGACTTCTGACCTCCAGAAATGCAAGATAATAAACGTGTTGTTTTAAGCCACCAAGTGTATAGTAATTTGTTACAGCAGCAATAGGAAACTCAGTGCTCTAACTCTGTATAAAGTCTCCAATAACGGCAATGGTCTTTTCCGTGACATGAAACATAAATTTACATTTTTTCTTACATCTTATATTGTTGGTGTCATAGTGTACACAGTTAGGCACTATGGCTAAATATGGGGTAAGGAATAAGATTTACTGGGGGATGTTCACGTCAGGATTCAGTCAAACCTGAAGGCATGGGTCTCCTTAGTCTCATTAACCTCCCAGTGTGAGGCTTATTGGGGCTGGCTGGGCACAGAGTAAGGATCAGTGTTCCAGGGAGGGGCCTTGCCTCGTCTCACCTCCCTGAGAATTAATGTTAAGATCAGAGTAACCAGGCCTTCTCCTCTTACTGATCCTTGAATAGTAAATCTCCCCAGTAAAGTCCATTACTTTAACCATACTTTGTGTTATTGTGCAATTCCCCCTGAGCCCTGGCCCGTGACAGCTGGAAGCCTCAAAAGGACTCACCTTGCATGACACCTTAAGCATATTTGAGGTTATTTCTGTCATTTCCAGCTGAGCTAGCTGTTACTGATATCTGGTGAATACAGTAATAAAAGGATTTTGTCTTTTTCCTAGCATTCTCTTAAGCATTGATCCTAAATCCCTGGAGGATGCTGGAGATTTCATTCATTCATTCATTCATTCATTCATTCACTCTTTCAGACAACACAATTCATTAAGCACACAATTATAACCTAGGTGCTGAAAACATAAAGAAGATATCATATCTCTTCAAGGAGTTCATGGATTAAAAGGGCAAATGGGTAAATAAGCAGAAATTACAGTGCAATATAATAGATGCTATAATATGGGTATTTGCAAGGTAAGAGAACAGGAAGATAACAGAGAGAAGTGTGAAAAAGACTCATGGATGTTAGCTATATATAGAATCTGGACTCAACTCTAATTATTCTCTTCCCAAATGGGAAGGAAGTACATCCTGAGATAAAATGATTAGAAAGAAACAAGCTTCCTGACTAGAGAATACACGTCTGCATTTCTTGGCAGGAGGAGTGACTAAATATGTCAACTCAAGCACGGAGGTTTGACTATAGTAGGTGCTTAATGAATACTTGTGGAACGAATGTCTAAATGGATAATTAGCGAAAAATAGCTGATGGTGCCTAAATCATGTTACTAATTGCCACTGCAAATAAACACATACATTTTTAAGTAATTTATAATTATAGTTAGAAAAAAAATCTTATACTGAATTCATCTTCGACAAATAGCATATTGAATAGTGACAAAAAGCAACTGGAGGCTTTGTGGTTAAGAAAATTGGCTTTAGTCATCGGCCAACCTGGGTTAGAGTCTTGCTTATCCTGCTTATTAGCCACTGTGACCTTGGTCAGGCTACATAACCTTGCTAAATTTGTTTCCTCCTAAGAGGCAAAATAACTTAGGAACTTGTTCTTTAGGAAGTCTGAGGATGAAAGAAGGTAATGCATATGAAACGCTTAGCAGACAGCCTAGAATTTAGTAATCACTCAATAAATGTTCACTCTAATAAGTATTATCCATATGAAAATAACTTTTAAACATCAAGTGACGTTGTATAAAAGTTGAAAGATTTAATCTGGAAAAATATTAACTAAAATGTAACTATTATTATAAGAAATCTCACTGGATTAATCATTTCTTGTGATTTTGGCCCATATGTTTATGTCAGAGAAATGGAATATGGCCAAGGAGTTTCAAGTAATTGTGTAAAATTGCTCCTGTTATGTAAAATTAATTGAGGGCTTGCTCCAGCAGCTGTTATGTATACATAGAGGCTGCAAACCCTATTAAACAGAGTGATAACCATATAATCATGTTTTTCACATATTATTTTGTGCTAGCTATCACATCTAAAGGTTTACAAATAACAGTGACTCATTTAAATATTATTGACACAGTAAGATTCTCCCAGTGTGTGAATTACTTCTTAGAAATAGAACCAACATTTTGGAAATTAGATGATCTCTCACTCTCTATCAGAGTACTATTTTAATATAACATTGCAAACTATTTTTCAAAACAGCCAGTTCAACTGAAATCTGTTCAAGCTAAATGTTTGCACCGGCCAAATCCACACAGAGCAATTTGGCATCACCCTTAGCTGTTCCCTTTATCACAGAACCAAGAACTCTTCTATAAACGCTTACATAGTGTTTTGTAATGGACAAAATATTTTATATATATAATTTAATATGCTCTGCACCATATTTACTCATCTCTGTAGTACAGATAAAGAAGTCCACATTCAGATGGTTAAAAGACTTACACTCAAAATCATAACAGATGGCCTTAGAGTCTGTTCTGACTCCATACCCTTGACTTTCTCCACTTCACACATCATGGTCTCCATCTCCACATCATGATAATCAATACACATAAAATACTTTGCAAAATACTATATTCGCCTTAGTGTTTTAGTTTCTCCATCGAATTTTAAATCTGTGGCAGTTGTCTGTTTCAGATTCTTTTTTTGTCTTATCTCGTTTGACTTTGAGAACACCTCTGGAAGAAGAAAACAGGTGGAGCTTACCATTGCTGACAAGGGCTATTTTGATCTAATGATTCTAATGATCTAATGTTATTAATATAAAGGATCCATAAATTTTGCAGTCAATGCACAGCTAATATTTAATGAGCTTGAGTTAATTATCTTTTTTTCCTTTAGATAATTTCATATGGCTCACAATTATAATTAAAGTTTAGATACATTAACCTTTAGAAGCAAACATGAAAAATAAATATAGCTCTACCTGTAAGGGACACATATGTACTGTATAGCTTAAAGAGAGTATAACTTCATACATATTATTTCATATGCTCTGTACTTCATTTAATTATCTCTGCATTACAGTAAGAAAATTAACACTTATAATGATTAAAGACTTACACCCAAATCATAGAATGTGGTCTTAGACTCTGTTAAACCTTTGACTTTCACCACATCGCCTCCACTTCATTATAATCAATGTACCACATCCCGATGTATTAGAAACCCAGGTTTGTCTCAGGTGGATGAGAGCAGCCTCATCTCTCCTTGTCTGGATTGACCTGTGAAGTCTGGTTCCCTGGGTGGGTAAAAGCAGTTAAAGAACATCCTTTACAGAAAACTGTAGAAAAGAAGTGTATCTCTGCCTAAAAGTTTGCCCAAACAGTAGGCATTTCCAGAGAATGCAAATACCGTCTGTGAAACCTAAGGTAATCTCCAGAGTGATGTTTGACTATGAAGCTAAAGGGAATTCTATGAAGGAATAATAATTACATAGTATTCATTTTTGGCCACGATCTCTGAGATAAGAAAAGAATTTTCTACTCAGGGTAGGGAAATAAGTACAAGAGAGGAGCTCTCAGGACTAAACACTTGTAGGAATAGAGCAAATTCCTTGGAGTAGACTTATTCCCCAGGCCTGCTTTCATCTGATTTATTCACACGATACATGTCTGCAGGCTCTAGACTTAAGCCTAAAATTAAACATTTTGCTATGAGATTTAATATGGATCTTGCTACAGGTTTTCAGGCTTCAAAATAGACAACCAAATTTCCCAGGGTGCTATGAAATTATTGGTCTACTATCAATAGCCAAAGGCCATTGGGAATAATAGAGTTGAGCAAAATTTGGTTTATTGCCTCTGCAATGGAGGAGAATGCTCACCATGGGGAATGGTGGGGTATCTCGGAAGAGACTGTTAGAAAAGACTATTATAGTATTGGGGCTTGTGTTAAATTATTTGGGGAAAGGTTAAAGAAGGTAAGCTTCTTTTTCTGGATTAGATATAGGCAGAAAGCAGGACTAATTCTACTACTAGATATCTTAATAGTTCTTATCTGGAAGATAGAAGGAACAAAGCAAAGCTAAAGCTGTGATTGGTAAAGTGGCGGATTGGGGGACATTTGGTGATTTTTGTGTTTTGGATAATATTCATGTACTTATCAGCTTTTGGATCTACTATAGAATGGTCTTGCTTTTGACTTGATGTATTGTAATCATAGTAATCCTTGTAATCCTAATGGGATGCAGGTCTTCCATTACATTGTTTATGCTCCACATGAGAATATCACTGCCTAACCTTGAAGGTCAGGGAAATGCCGAGTTTCAGTAAGGTGTAGCCGACAGCACCAGGACAATTCTTGTCTGACATGGCTGCTTGTTTTTTTCACAGCTAAGACAGATGTGAATGCCTGCACAGTCAGTAGCAAACCTGTGTGAGCAAGTCCTCTAAAATATATCCTGAATCTGACCATTTCTCAAACTTTTCATTGCTACAACCCCCATCTATGTCAACATTATTAACTGCCTGGATCTCTATTTCTAGTGGGTTTTCCTGTCCCCTAAAGTTTTGTCACTACTTAGCAGTCAGAGCGATCTTTTCTGACATAAATCAGATCGTGTAACTCACCTGTGCAGAAATTTCAATGGCTACCCATCACCCTCAGGCCAGGATACAAAACCTTACCACGATCTCACTCGTGGCTATTTCTCAGACATTTTTCACTGCTACACGTACCATCTTGGTGTTTTTGCACTTTCTGTATATCCTCTATCAAGAGTGCTTTTCCTCCAGGTCATCACAAGGCTCACCCCCATACTTCATACTTCATGCCGGCCTCTGTTCAGGTCATCACCTGTTGGGGAAGCCTTCCTTAAACACCATTCTTTCTGCCTCTTCTCTTCCCTACCATGTTTTCTTCTTCTCCTTCTCCTCCTCTCCCTCCCTCCTCCTTTTCACCCCTGGATTTAAATTATTTGTTTGGGTATCTGTTTATTTTCTGTCTCCTCTTCTAAAACGCAAATTCCTTGATGCTTGAAGTTACAGTGGTTTGGCCACAGCTGTATCCTCAGAGCTTAGGACATTTTCTAGTACATAGTAAAGACTTAATCATGAATAAAGTCTATATCAATAGTATGTGTTTAGTCACTAGCCACATAAAACTCAAGTTAATTCTATGATTAGGTGCTAATATGTTGAACCATTTAAAATAGCTGTTTCTGCAAGTCAAGATGGCTAAATATTGGCCATATCATATCACCTCCATAGATAAGAACTCCCCATTACTGTGCATGACGGGGAGTCAGCCTCACTTTGAAATCGACCACCTAGAGCAATAAACTCTCTATTACGTGAAATGAACCCCAGCAATGCTTCCACTCATTCTTTCATTTAACAAACATTTACTTAGAATTTATCATCTCTGCCCTTTGCAAGAGGCAGTGAATATAAAGATGAAGACAGCAAAATCCTTCCTTCAAAGAATATCCTGAGGCAAGATAGATACAAAAGATAAAGCAGGATGAAAATGCCGTCATGGAGCTACAGAAGGCATTTTATGGCAGTCCGGAAAAGGGCACCCTGAATTCTGCCAGGATGTGATATCTGATTTGGGGATTTACGAATGAGGAGGAATTGAGCAGAGAAACAGACAAGGGATTGGAAAGAGGGCCATTCAGGAGGATGGGCAAATCCTAGCTATGTGAGAAAGCATATTTTGTTTGGGAAGTACAGACATTTGTTGGAAGAGAAAGGATGGAGCAGATTTGCAAGGCCTTCAGTGGAGGAGTAGGCAGGAGCTGGGATATAAAACAGTGATCCATCACAGTGAGGTCTGCTGGATTCTGAGGCCTCTAAGTAGAAGGGCACTCTTGGAGCTTTAGGAGTTTGGGTCTTTCTGTGAGTCAGGTACCAGCTGTATCACCCCTTAGCCTTCCCAACGTGGTTTGTAGTTTATAATACAATATATATAGTCATTAGAAATCTGTCGGTCTATCTTTGTGCTCATATACTCATTACAAAACATTTAAATCTGAAGATCTTTGACACAAAACCCTATAGTAATGAAGCATGACAGAGAATGTATATAATCACTAGTAAAACATGTCTGAAAGGAGAAATAACAATTGATCTTTTTTTTTTTTTTTTTGGCCAGAACCACAGAGAGCAGAAGTTGTGTATCAGGCATTTGGATGGATCATACATTTCTTATGATCCATCTCCTAACGAGGTTAATAAATTAGGCCCATTTCCTTCAGGGTTCTGATTTGTATTCATTACATTGGTTTCCTTTGATTTCAAAGAAAATGTAAAAGGAAAAGAGAAGTGTGTAAAACAGGATGCAGTAACGTCAGTTTCCTAATTTCCCTTCATTTGTTTCTGTATTTTTAAGCACTAATACAGGTTGAGATTTATAAAGAGAGCCTAATCAATACTATTGCATTCAGCAATCCTTCCTACTTATGCTTTATCTTACTAAATACTTCATGAACTGATGATTTTCTAGAATTTTCTGAGATTAAGAATTTAGGCAGATGTTAAACTCTACTTATTTAGATATAATTTTGTATTATTTACATAATTAATTTCTTTCCTGAATAGTAGTATATTTTCATGTTCATTTTTTCAGAGCTACAATTACAAAACTAAAATTCTTTGAAGTTACATAACATGTAGAAAAAGAGATGCAGGTTTTATCAATATACACTTGCTTTGGCAATGGAGGTAGGGCTTGATGGTGACGGACCTGAAGGTTGAAAAAGCTGTTATCTTGGGTTTGATTAATTGAGCTGCAAAGTATATGCCCTATTAAAAAATGATATGAAATTTTTTTTTATTGGCCACATTTCCCAGTTAATTCACTCTTTACCATAGTTCCTTTTTTCAATAATAGTGCAATCTTGGGATTTTTAATTATTCTCTTCACTGTTTCCAGGATATTTATTTATAAACACAGATCTGATCATTCCACTTGACTACAGCATACCCTTGAATAGACGTTTATCTGTTCATTTGTCTTATGTGAGCAAATTCTCTTTTATTTCAAGATACCTTCTATTGAAAATTTGAAAGCCAAGTTTAGTTAATTAGTTATAATTTGTTTCAATAACTAACTCAACTCCCCCTGAATAATTGGGCAACAAATGAATAATTCTCTCTTCTTAGTTCAGGGTATGCAAAAAACTAACACTATTACTTAGATCATACAGTTGATCCTCTCAAGTCATCTAACACCTCTAAGCACAACTTCTTTCATCAGTAAAACTCATTGCTACATGAGCCAAATGAGACAGCAGAGAACAGAATGAGCACCGTGAACCATCACGATGCAAATAAATTTCCCAAACCAGATAGCCTATGCAACAGTTCCCTGATGACTAATGCGCACAACCTAATAGTGACCAGTGTCATATGATTAATAACCTTTAACAGAATAGCCTTTTGTGACACCTAAGGCACAATTTTATTTACTTTTTTCAAAATAAAGATATAATTATTTAAAATAAGTAATTTAATAGTTTTGATTGAATTTCTGGTTAGCTAAACAGGATAAACTGTCAAAACAGACTTTTTAAAAAAATGAAATTAAAAACTTGAGTGACATAGGATATTTTAGATATCAAGATGGTTATTCCAAATATATAGTTCTTTTCTGGTGCTGATAAAATGTAGTATTAATGAACACAATTGTGTATTTACTGAACCCACTTATGTGCCACCCGTTTTTTTTGATCAGCTGTCCATGACACTGGGTGCTGCTGCCTGCACTTCATCAGTAGACATACACATGTTCTTCTACTGCTGGGTGGATGCTGAGAAATGTCTGTTTAGGAACCTCTGTCTTTACATGCTTTCCAAGGGCAGTGGCCTTGCCCTCTATTTTTTCAAAAATACTATCATCACATAAAAACTTTCACTTAAAGAGTCACTTCTTCAATAGAAGGCATTGTATCAGATTTCAGGTGAAACAATGAAAAATAAAATGTGATTATTGACCTCAAAGATATTCACACTTAGAAAGGCAAACGTGTTACGCAACCAATCACTAACTGTCGCTCTGCCATCCCATAGACTACCATCAGCCTCTCACAGCCAAATTTGTGATAGTCACATACATGAGCTGACCCAAGGGGGCCTAATAAATTCTCATTTCTGGAGATTTACATTTGGGCATAGAGATCCTAGTTCTTTCTAGAATTGATTGAAGTGAAATAATTGAAAGTCAGATGAAAAAAGCAAACAAAACAGTAAAACTGTGCAATGCCCAGGAGGAATCAATGAAAAGGCTGTGTATGGAGTAGCAGGACTTAGAGATATTACTGTCCTAGAGAGGCAAAGGGAGATGAAGATGAAGAGAGGGAGAGGAGTAAACAATTTCCTGGCCCCTCCAGAACTTTCCAGTCTCTGGCTCCAATCCCTCATGACCCTGGCAGCACCTTATCCACGGAAAGCCTTCGGATTGTTATACCTTCCTCCCTTTTCGCAAGGTAGATTTTTTACTTACAAACAATAGCTTTAATTAAAATGAATGTGATCTAATGAGGAAAGCAGAAGTTTTGAAACTTTATCCCAGAAATAGCAATGCTATTTTAATTTCCCTGAAATCTTATGATCACAGGGAAGGTGGAAGAAAGAGCTGTGCTTTCAGGTGGGAGGATGCTGGGGAAAGTTGAGGGAGCTGACTGGGCAACAGAACATTAATTCTTCAAGATCTCTTGGTCTCCCACAATCAAATTGTTGGGGAGGATTGTAAAACATGTTGATTATTTAGGACCTAATTATCTAAATTATTAATCATTCTTTCTTTTTTCCCCCCCTGTTCTTTTCTTATGCTAATTCTTTCAAAATGAGCTTTAATCCTATTAATCCCTCTGCCAGATTCCAGGAAAAGAACGATAAAGACAGTAATATATCTGATTATCTCTTAGCCACCTACTAAAAGATTTGGTGGAGATCAGGGTAAAGTGATGTCTTAATGAGAGTTGGGAAATATCTGCAGATTTCGTTTATGTCTGCTCAACCTGAGTGATGGAGAAGTATACATAACAATTGTCTGTAAGGCAATACTGAGTAAAACTTGCTGATTTTCCCCAGGGACACTGTAACTGTTCATTACTTTGCACTGCAGTATGAATTGGCCCAGTGGGGAGGCAGGAATAGATTGAAGGGAGCTGTGAACAAAATTACATAGCTAACACTGCAGGCACCTCCCCCATACTTGAGGCCCTGGAATTAGCCTCTTGACACGTTCAGCCAAACAATCTTCCTGACAATTGCAGGTCACACATCTAGCTACTTGTGCCTGGGGAAACCACAGGCAGGTATGGAGCTATCTTGAAGGTAGCTTAGAAATGTATCCCACTTGCACTAACACCAATATTGGTATCCTTCCCTTTTAGGAATAACAACTTGCTGTGTGTCTATACAAGGCCACAAAAGTAAATGTAAAAAATTAAGATATTGACAAGAACTGCCATGCATTTGTACCCCAGCTCTACCAGTTAATGCCTCTATGACTTGAGTCAAGTTAACTACTCTCTTTGGGTTGTGGTTTTCTTAGCTGTATAATGGGCATGACAATAGTACATCTGTCACACATTTGTTGTGCCGGTCTAACAAGATGTAAATGTCCCTGCATGTAACTAGGGCATGAAAGCTCTGTACTTGTTACCTAGAGTTATTATTGTCATTTTTGCTGTTGTCAACCTATTATAATTCTGACCTCAGCCCTTTTGTCATTGAAGAGGGAACAAGGAATGAAAAAGAACACAAGAATTGATTAATGAGAACTGGCATAGTTTTGGAAGTATTTATATGTATCCATTAGCAGCATGTAACAATGTAAATATTCAGTGAACTAGAACACATTGTACATTGTTCTAACATCTCTCATGTCAAAACAATATTTTCTGGCCTCCCTTTGCTTGCTTAGCAACATATATACCAACCAGGATATATTTGTGCATATTACAGCTGCCCAAAATAAGTGTTGTGGTTCATGACAGAAGTAAGCATCTATTCAATGAGAATTTAAAGATTATAGTTCCCAACTTTCTTCTCTCTCTTGCTGTTTTGAAGGAAAGTGGGTCAACATGTGAAAACAGAGGTTCCTAAAACCCATATTCCCTGAGATGTTGGATTTAGCTTTCAGGAATGGCTTACAAAATCTTTCTTTGCCCTCAGCCAGAAAAACAAGGGTACAGTTAACCACAATTCACGATTCCAGTTTTGTTCTGGTCAGTTTTCTTCTTGTCTCCTGAGACAATAAGGAAGAGTGAGCCCCAGGCATGACTTGTATTCTTTATTTCTTATATCATAGACGCATCAGTCTAGTGATTATGACAGAAAACAAACACATGCAAGGAGTGGCAAAAGAACTTATTGATTTGTGATAACCTTTTCTATCTCAATTCATTAGTACAAAAGTCCTTTATCTATCATAGCATTACAAATACAGCTTACAAACAGGAATTCTTAGATTCACTGCCCTGTTCTATCTCCAGTTGTAATCTCTCTAAAAATCAAGATCAGTGTAGCCTTAAGTCTGTGTTAGGCCTTGAGAGAATCTGATTAACTCTTTCTCTTTCTGTTTACCTGGATTCAAAGTCATTAATTCAAAATCATGTTTCAACACTGTGTAATAAAGTATTATTCTCACCCCAAAGAAAGATCTGGCCTTTGCCCTTAGCTCCTTGGAGGTGGTCTCTAAGCCTTGAAATGTCCTACCTGAAGAATGTTTTTGTTTATTTGGGGGCTTTAGACAATACTGCGTAGTGCATGCTAACAATATGATTTATCCTAGAGGCTTTGGGCCATGCAATATCATTTCAACTTCTGGAGGGACTAGAAACTCCAGACAGTCAACCACATGTATGTGACCAGACCCCAGTAAAAACCTTGGACACCAATGCTTGAGTGAGCTTCCCTGGTTGGAAATACTCCATGTATATTGTTATACATCATTGCTGGAAGGAATCACCACTGCCCACAGCTCCACTGGAAGAGGACAAGTGGAAACTTCACACTTGGAACTTCCCTCAACTCTGCTCCATAAACTTCTTCCCTTAACTGATTTTAATCTGTATCCTTTCACTATAATAAACCATAGCCACAAGCATAATGGCTTTCGGTGGGTTCTGTCAATCATTTTAATGAATTATAAAGCAGGAAGATAGTCTTGGGGATCTCCAAACTTGCAGTTGGCATCAGAAGTGAGGGTGGTCTTTATAAACACCTACTATGTGCCTGATATTAAGCTTGACACTATGGATACAAAGACAATGAAAAGCATTTCCTTCCATGATGCTGTTTATAATCCAATGTAAAAGCCTGCTTCCAACTAACTTTACAGTTGAAGCAGAGAAAGTAAATTGTATTGGTGATTTGGTGCTGCTGCTGCTGCTGCTGATGGTGATCATAACAATGGCAGCCACTAACGCACATTGTGTCTTTATTATGGAAAACTTTGTCAACTATCATATAATTCTCACCACAATGCTATGAGGGCAATACTATAATTCTCCTCACGTTAGAGACAAGAAAACTGAGGCCCAGGGGAGCGAGTAAATTGTCTAAGGTCACCCTGCTGGGAAATAATGGAACTGGGACATAGGCTATCTGAGCCAAAAGCTGTGCTCTCACCCACTGTCTATGTCATCTCTCATAGGAAAGTCTTCTAACACTGTATATGGCACAAGGAGAGTGCTCATAAATGTCAGACTTCTCATCTGCAGGGCTTCCCTCAGAATGTGATCTCTAGTGAGGTTGAGAGCGGTTGACCCCTGCAGAGATGATGTTTTTATTTAAAATGAAGAATGGTTGTTATGGAATGTGATATCAAGAAATCAAATATACTCATCAAGACTTCTACAATAAGAAATTGAAAGATTCTGAGATTTGTAAGATTCTCTACTTTGAGAAGGACATGAAAATATGAGACAATTGGTAAAACTGGATTCAGTGTGGGACAAGGTTAGATACATTTTTTTTCCATTTTAGAATTTCTGCTATGAAACTTTTATATCAAATATTTTGAAAACTTAAATGTTGTTACTTAGAGGAAAGATAGTAGTGATCTTAAGCAAAAATAAGACATTAAAGTTGACATGTAATTTTTATTTTTAAAAGAACCGTAAACATTTTCCAAATTATTATTCAAGGCAATCAGCATTATTGAGTTCCTACAATGTGCTCAGGCAGTACTGTGGATGCTGATGGTGTAAAAAAAGAACTACATGAAACCATCCTTAAGAAGATTCATGAAGATATACATAGTTCTGGGGTAAGAATATCTAGCAATGGTATAATTCATTAGAAAGTGGTATATGTGGAATAAGAAGAGATTAACTGCCTGGGTGGGTCAGGTTCAGAGAAGATTTTAGAGATGAAGTGACATCTGAACTA
The DNA here is from genome assembly GCF_041296235.1 of Equus asinus. NCBI lineage: Eukaryota > Metazoa > Chordata > Mammalia > Perissodactyla > Equidae > Equus > Equus asinus. Next base: position 43,670,898 of record NC_091812.1, read on the forward strand.
GTTTTGAAGGCCGATTAAGAATATTCAGACAGACAGTATGTGGGAGAAAGATATTCCAGGCAGTCAGAAAGTAAGAAAGAGCTTGCTATGTTCAAGCAACTGAAAATAGTTCAGTGTTTCTAGGGTGAAGCCTACAAGTGGTGGGAGGAGAGGGAGCATGTGAGCAGGAGGAAGCACAGCTAAAGAAATAGGTGTGATGAGAACACTGAAGTCTTGTGTGTGATTTTAAGGAACTTAGATTTTGTGTGTTGGTAATAGATGCTCCTAAATCATTACAAGTAGGAAAGTGACATCAGATTTTTATTTTACAAATGCCATTCTCTCAAAAATTACATTTTAGAGGGAAATCTCAATTATTTCTTTTATAGAGCAGAACTCTAATATAAGTGTATGTTCACAGAAGCCAGAGGGAATGGGTTCAATCCTTGTCTCCTCCACTAATGTACTAGCTGTGTCCTTGGGCAGGTCAATTTAAGTCTCTGAGATTCAATCTCATTTTTTTTTCTTTTTGTTTTTTTGGAGGAAGATCAGCCCTGAGTTAACATCTCCTGCCAATCCTCCTCTTTTTGCTGAGGAAGACTGACCCAGAGCTAACAGCCGTGCCCATCTTCCTCTACTCTATAAGTAGGATGCCTACCACAGCATGGCATGCCAAGCGGTGCCATGTCTACACCCAGGATCCGAACCAGTGAACCCTGGGTCACTGAAGCGGAATGTCGGAACTTAACCACTGCGCCACCTGGCCGGCCCCTCAATCTCCTCATTTTTAAAAGGATAAAAATAGTTCTCACTCATAGGATAGTGGTAAGGATTAAGTGAAATAATACATATTAAATACTTTTAACTAAATTTTTAATAATTGTTACTTTTAATGTGGTTATTATTATGTGATTTTCTCTGTTCAACACAATGGATATTTTACATTTGAAGAGCAACGTAATTCCTCATGTATTTAAGTGACTTATCTTCCTTTTTACAAATGTAACTCCTTGTTCTTGCAAATTAATAATAGGTAAGCCAATGCTAACACCATAACTAATAAAGTTACTTCAAAATGCATTCATGGGGGATCAAAGTAAAAAAATGAAATAAATCTGTGAAAATCAGCTTTTGAGTTTGTATCACTCCAGGCAGACTAAGAAACATCAAATGGAATAGAGATGAAAATTTAGCAAGTTTGAAAGGATTAGTCAAAACTCCCCTGAACTAAAATTTCAATTGAATTCCTAAATCAAATTAATTTTAAAGTTATGCTCATTAAAATAATTGAAAATTGCAAATGTGTTTTTCCCTATTTCCTTCTTAGTTTTTACTTATATTATATTTAAGAATTTTATATCTTTTGTCTCACCTAAGCAAGGATCTGATAGTTTAATTAGGGGCTAAAACTTTCTTCTATGATGCAGATTTATTTCTTTGTATTCTCATTCCTTCCCTCAGTTCTTGTCTTTACTCTATTTATACCCTTGTGCATATCCAAAGTGTGTCCACTACAGCTATAACTATTTTCCCCCAAAACAATTTCCAATCAGGTCAAGACCCAACAAAAACTTACTATTGGCTATTTTCTTAGGTCTAGATATTTAACTTAGATATTAAATATAAAACACTCTACTTAGTATTTAAGATTAAGCATCAATCAGGCACCTTACCCTACATGCCAATTTCTCTTCCCATTGCTCTTACACTCCTGCCAATGAGCTCAATAGTATGCCTGACTTAATTATGATGGCACTGCATTTGCCATTCCTCCCTTCTCTGAAGACTCCCATCGCCAATAATTTTGAACTATCACATGCTTGGAAATCCAACTCCAGATTTTCATATTTCAGGAAGCTTTAACTTTCTGTCTAAAAATGACCCTCATCTGTTCTCCATTTATTCAATTTTCTGAAGCATCTCACTTTGCACTTGCAGCTATGGCACTTTATTTTATTTAACACAGCGGTATCATGTCTGGAAATAATGAATTTCTCAAGGACTGAGGCTAGGTTCTATTTTACCTACGGTAATTTATCTGAGGTGATCTCTAAATGGGTAAATCTATCAAGCAGACATTAACTGAAAAACAAAATCTCTTGAGAGACAGTCGAGGACACGCATTCCCAATGAGGGCAGTACCAAGCTCAAAGGGATTAAATTGGTTCTTGGCAGTAAAAACATCTTAGCTATGAAATTGGCTTGTGGCCCTTCAAAGGATCATAGTATATAAACAGAGATATATTGTATACCTGTGATATAACAGTATATCTGTGGTATTAAAATGTCATGGGTATTGGGAGGATTAAGAAAAAAGATTCCTTAGGTAGATGATCATGAAAAAAGATTGGGAAACACTGGTCTTGGATAATTTATCACGTAGAATTTCTTTTTTGCATACCTACAAAGGGAAGCTCAGATTAACTTACAATATAAAAATTTCATACACGTCCTACCTCAATAAGAGCATATATAAGTATGGACGTCTGCCAATTATTCTAGAGCCTTGAGTTTGATTTAAACCCTCACTTTAAAATATTTACACCTAATAATCATATTTTCAAATGTATCTATTTGCCCTAAATATAAAGTTTCAATGTAGAAATTGAGCAAATTCCAGAGATATGGCACTGGAATGAACAACCCTATGAGAAATCCATCTAAAGTGAGATTTAAAAAATATTCACCAGGTCTAAAATCAGACATATAAAATGACTGTGGTTTGAAAGACAAAAATCAAAAGAAAAATGGTATAAAATTTAAAAGGTATATCTCTGTCCCCACAGAGCACATCATTGGCCAGCCATCATTTTATAAAGCAATAAATACTTAAATATAATTTAGGTATCTTCAGATTGGCTGACGGACAAACCCAGGCAATAAATAATTGTACGGGGATGTATAAAAACATCTTGAGGTTGCAAAACTGACAGAAATTACTTGTAACTGTTATACGTCTCCATTGAGTTCCCTGGGACTCCAAAGGAAATCAAATCACAAATCCCAAGGTATATTTTAAAGGGCAAATTGACTCTGTGATCACGTGAACACATTTGGAGATATGTTTTCCTATCTACTGGGCATCAGATTAAAATTTTAACTTTAAAGATGAGAAAATAGCAGATCCATAATGCAATGTAAAGTATTTCTCCAGTAGCTGAAGAGTTTTTAAAAGCACCTTGTGGTAAAAGTCATACTAAAATATCTTTTTATTAACTGCAGGGTACATGAACATCAAAATTGTAAATAATGTTATAGCCCTGACAAGAATATAGTTATTCCCTTCCCTGAATTTACATAGAGTAAAGAAACTAAACCAAAGAAGTGAAATACCTTATTTGTTAGTTTGAATAAATCATTTTTTCCAACCTTATTTAGTCTCTCTCTGACAGTTTCCAATCTACCTTAAACTCATCTCATTTTATTGAAACTGAATTTTCTCAGGTCTCCAGTGAACTAATGTGGGGAGAATACCAAGACCTCTCTTTCCTTCGAAACTGTGAATGTCTTTATTGCTTTCGAGCCTGAGTCGCAGGCTTCCAGACATTTATCGTCTCCGTGTAGCCATTAGATCTATTTGAATTGGTGTGCTTCTTTGACTATATTAACGGCCCACTTCCTCACAGCAGATCAATTATTCAATCCTTAGAAACTACTGAGGAAAACCGGTCTGAAACTAAATTCTCAGCCTAAATTCCCACATCCACCTAAAAACTCTCAATCCAGCAGTGCAAATATGCATGACCATAGACATCAACTTAAAATTTTTAATAACAGGAAAACAAAAGTAAACACAAAAATGAAGCCAAGGTAAGTGTGTGTATCAATACATATACATTTATATTTACTTGATATATATATATAATCATCATCAGAAAAACATACCAAGAGAAGGCCAATCTTGATATTTTAAATAGGCGAGTTGAAAGGAACAAATGAAAACTTAAGCACATAGAAAGGAATAGTTAATCTATAGTTTATTTTTAAAGTTTAGTCATTTTAAATAATTTTTTAAAATTTTAAATTTTGAGTAATTTTAATAAGTGGAGCTGGGTTTCTCATCCCAGGACTGAGAGGAGAGGGTGGTTATAGATTTCTAGAGAGTCACTTTTTAGATCCAAGGCACCAGCACATTTTTTTGTGAAATTGTGTAATATACGTATAGGTGCATTTTTTAACTTTTTGGAAGAAAGTTCAGACTTTCATGCTTTTTTCAAAACAGTAAAGAACCACTGTTAGAGAGTTAATCAAGAGTTATTGCATAGATTCTTATTTTCACTATTTTTATTTTCAGTCTATATTTTTTCAAAATGATATACTCTTTGCTTAATTAGTTATATTAATTCAACAGTTGAGATAATCATAATACTTAAAAGATATTTATTTATAAATGCAGCTTTACATTAAACTTGAAGGGTCTCTGTAATATATCAAAAATCAACCAACAAACATAAATGACAAGTATTAATTAGTGAATATAAAATTCCAGAAATTATTTCATGTTCTAGCTCATCATTTGGAATATTTATTTATATTAGTGTAATGAAATATTAAATATCATTATGATATATTACATTTTTTTCTTTTTTGCTGAGGGAGATTCGCCCTGAGCTAATATCTGTGCCAATCTTCCTCTCTTTTGTATGTGGGTCACTGCCACAGCATGACTGAGGAGTGGAGTAGCTCTGTGCCCAGGATCCAAACCTGTGAACCTGGGCAGCCAAAGCGGAATGCACCAAATTTAACCACTACACCATGGGGCCAGCCCCAATATTAAATCTTAATATCTCATTAACAAAACATTTTCACATGAGAAAGTTGGAAAGGCTCAATAGTTGCCAAGCCAATCTCAGATGCTTAGGTCTGGATAACACACATCTGCCAATCTAAGTGTCTATGAGAAGTCACCCCTGTCCTTTGCCACAGTGAGCTATGATATGACTCTCTTCCTCAGCCCTCTGAGGCATCGAGGAGAGTCAGCTGGCCTAAATGAGGGAAGAGTAATTGTGAGATGACACTTCAATCTCATCCTCCACGGCCATGCGTGAAATCCGCCAAACCCTGCGGCAATGGCATGAGCCAATCTGGGACTAACCTATTTTCATGCCTTCTCCTTGCTTGTGAACAATCAGAAGAACAAGTGTGTCCCATGCTTGGATTAATAAATGATTAACTGGTCAAGGGCGTACGCCTGGCAGGTGAGTGCTGAAGAAACTGGAAAAACAACCTTCCAAAAGACAAAAAGGGAACCATCTTTAGAGGTATCCATGTTAAGATGTCGGTCAGCTACTTTAATCATCAGACCTTGGCACGCTTCTAAGGCCTTCAAAATCTGCAATGCATCTCTGTTTGATGATGGTATTATAACAAGTAAATTTTTGGTTAAAAAAATCCTCTTAAGGGACACGGACTTGGGATTTTTACTTTTACTTTTTATAAATCTGTTAACAAGAAAAGTAAATTTTCATGACCTGCAGGGGAGAAAATGAAATAAAGTAATATTGAACCAGAATAGCAGGGCAAGAGTTAGAGGAAATCACAGCTGACACAGTGCAAAGTGTGGAAATTTAATTAATTCACTAAACAAGAAAGTGAAATAAAAGCAACTGATATTAAAAATTTTATTCTTTCCTGACTGTCTGGTTCAGAACCTTCTAAATCACTTATGTTAGTTTATACAACTATGTTTAAAGATTAAGGGACCGCATATAATAGAAAATTTATTAAGATCCAAGAGCAGGTGCATATCTGCAAATAAATACAATAAAATGGAAACTGAATAGTTTAATCTCACCCAAGAGAATAACTTCAATAGTAAATAAAAATGAATTCAACCATAATATGGTTTGGTAAAACTTAATTATAGTAATTCAGGATTAAGTTGATTAGTATCAAGATTTTATTCAAATTAATTTAAAACAATTGCTTGAGGATAGGAATAGATAACATAAAAAATGCAAGGGCATAAAATACGTAATTAAAGATTGCAGTACCTCAGCTGTTGTGTACCACAGCATATTAACGCTGTTAAACTGTGTCAATTTATATTAATATGTGAATATTATAAGAATAACTCATGGAATTTGAAAACTCTCTATTACATGATATATTAGCTCAGATCAATGTTTCTTTCTAATAGATGAGATGTTCTAATACATATTCTTCAGGAATTACTGATGTTACTATTTCCTCTAAGTGATAAATACTGAATAAAATAAAAGTTGAAAGAAGAATGGTAGTTGGTACTTATATATGGCCAACAGAGTTATAATCTCAGCAGTTTTCATAACAATTTTATCAAAGGAAAATTTGTTACAAATTTTCTTGGCCCTTTAAGCTATCATATAAACAAATTTAATTATAAAATTAGATGATTTCATATTTGTACAAAATGTCTTATAGTGGAGTAAAAAGGGAAAATTATAGAAATAGTAAAAATATTTATGTCATATCTACAAAGATTTCATAGTCTTCATCTGAGGAAATATTGTTAAGGTGGACTGTATGTGTTCTGTATGAAATCCTGACAATAGTCTAATTCTGGAAACCAAAAAAATCCACCATATCCTATAGAGAAATTCCCTTCCCCCCATCACCTATTCTACTACAAGAAAAATACTGAAATGAAACACAAAATATCTGCGACTGATATGAAACACATTGCTGGTGTGGAGAGATCTGCACATATACAGCAACTTGGGCTGTAAATATCTATGACAGGAGAATTTTCACTCTTAGCATGTGTGTTTCAATTTTCTCTAAGGGTGGTTTCAGTTTAATCAGCACAAAAACCACAGGTGAGAGCCAGCTTTCACACATCAGCATGGGTGAGCAGAGAAAAGGAATGGCGGAAAGACGTTGAAAATTACTAGACTGAAGATGTTCACAGAGTCCATTCTGATCTCATGGTCTCACAGGCTCCCCATGGCGAGTGGGAATGCCAAAGGACAGCTGCCATCACCCAGCTATTGATTTCCTAGAAAAATGGTTGGTCACCTTCAATAGTCTCAGCACTTAAAATAAATAGACAGTGTCCAATTATCTTTTTACCAAAATCATCATACCATAACCACTATTATCTATCAATATATTTCTTAGTGTTTACTTACCATGCCCATCAAAATAAGTTTTTCAAAGCCCAACCCCTCCTTATCGAAAAAAGACTGTGTTACATGACAGACTTTTCTAGATAGGAGAAAGTTTCATTATTGGAAATAGTTTGGAGTTTTAGTTTATAATCATAAAATTAAAATATTGCTCTCTATGGTCATGTTCTTATATCCAATAAGGTCTTAGATTGTGGATTTAAAATGCATATGGCATAAAAACTGAATGAATGGTAAATGCATGTATAAGGAATGTCATTCACACACACAGACATAAGCAAATTTGTTAGAATGTCTTCATTTTCTTCAGAATTCATAGGCTCTTGAGTTTCATTTTCTTATGAATGAAGTTTCATTTATTAAAAAACTGAGAACAAAACAAAAAATGGATTAAAACATATGACTTATCTGCAAAAATAGTTGACTGGTGTGTACCAGTCCTAATACACGGCACCTGGAAACAGCTCTAATACCCTTTCAGCTCACCAAAGAGTTTTCCTTAGACAGAAGAAATTTTTAGCTCTAAGTTCATAAGGTTTACATGTTGTTAGAAATTTGTCAAAAATGCCCAGTGATCTGGCCAACAGTAACCTGTTTAATAAACTTAGTTTATTGATAATGGGGTTTGTAAATCAGTATGTATAAATTCATGGCCTATTTTGATAATGATGACATGCACATATACATAAACTTTTCTTATAAAATGGTAATGCTAGATAAAGGAGAAGGAAACCATATTTTATGCTAGAAAGCTATACCTTGCAAATGATTCAATTCTTTAAGAGTTAGCCAAATGTGAATACATATAAATGACAACCTCATGGTAATCATTTTTGATGGTGGAATTTATGGGAGAGCCTGATGTTTTCTCAAAAGATTGTTTTATCTAATGTGCTATATTACAGATTGGATATGTTATATGCATACACATATAATACACATGCATACACACACACGGAAAGAGAAGGAAGAAAAACATTACTATTCAGTCTGATGATGTTCCCCAAATTAAATGGAATTGTTTTTCTAAAATATCCTTTTTTTAGGAAGATATTTAAGCATTTTAATAAAAATAGCTTTCTAATAGTACATAGCTAAAAGGGAGGTAATATGAGCGACTACCTTCAGCTCTGTTCTATTGCCGTTTCCACTTCCACATTCCTTGCCACAAAATTAATTATAATTTTACAAATAGGCCCTGCAGTTCCCTGCCCTGGTGACATTGTTCCAGGTTTCTTCCACCTCTCTTCTGATTCTCATCTTTCTGAGAAGTGACACTCAACAAAATGGGCCAGTTTTGGATGAATTAACCAATTTTGGGCAATGATTTTTGTACCCGGAATGAAGTCTTCCCAAGTTAGGCACTTTCTAGTCTCTCTTTCTCAAGAAGGTGGTTGTGGGCTGAATTCTGCTTGTCTCGGGCTCTGCTAGTTTCTTAGAAAAATGCCATGTGAACTGTAGAGCTAACCCACCCTGTAAGATCATTATCTTTCACTATGTCCATGAAGAAGTAGAGAGTCGATGACCTGTAATGAAGAGCATTTTAAATAAGAAGGCACATGTCAAAGATGACATAATGGAATCTCAGTGGGTTTTAATGACTCCACAAGTTTATCCAGCTAGGAACTGGGGCTAGGATGAGATAGCTGGTATTTTAGTCTTTCTATATTTCATCCTCCCTGCTTAATATAATGTGGGCCTCTACAATAGCATTTCTAGCCATTAGCCTGATTAGTTCTGCTGATATTTGTTTCCTCTTACAGAGTATGTCAATGCCATGAAGGCAAGTGGCACATCTTATTCTTCTTTGTATGCTGGTGGTACAGTGTTTATTGCCTAAAGACCTGGGTTTTATTTCTGACTCCCCCACTGGGCAAGTTAGGTAAACTTTCTAAGACACAGTTTACCCTTCTGAGTTCCTACATTTTAGGTAATTGTGAGAATTTCAGAAACAATGTCAAATGCCTTGCAAGGTGCTTGGTACACTTTAGTGTTAAACAGATTTCAGGTACTGTTATTATCATGCTAATTAGCATCTAGAAGGTGTTCTGACTATAAATCTGCTAATAAATAATAAATATATGCAGAATATTAATATGAAACTAAATTAAATGTAATTCTATACATTGGAGGGCAAACCGTGGCCTATTGTCCAAATCTGGCTGCTGCCTGTTTTTGTGCTGCCTGAAAGCTAAGTACAATTTTCACATTTTTAGGGGATTATAGAAAACAAAACAAAACAAAATACATGACAGAGATTGTATATGGGCCACAACACCTAAAATATTTACTATCTAGCCCTTGACAAAAAATGTCTGCCAACTTCTGCTATAAATAATCTATAGAATATGACTTCAGTTAAAAATATAGGAATATCTGTTGAGAAAATACATTTTAGGAAACTCTCTCAATGAGTCCCTTGTATGAATTAGTGCCTTTCTGAAATTTATAGTTTAGTAACTCCTTGTGTAGCTTTAATAAGCTTCTATTTTTCCCTGTAGCTTCTCCTCTCTCCGATTCATCCTTCATATCAAGGTCACACTAGTCATGCTACACTACCATTTTTATCATATCACTCCATTTCTCAAAAATACATACATAAAAACATACATAATTTAAATAAGGAATAAAGTTCAAGTCCTTTTACTAAATATTCAAGGTCAAACTGTTTTTCATTTCTGAAATTTCTCTCTCTCTTCTTTAGTATATATGTGTATGTATGTGTATATATGTATATATACATACTTACATATATATACATATTTGCAATTCCAGCCATTGCATACTCCTAATAATACTACATGTATCCATATACATCGTGGTTTTAAAATATGACCACACAATTTTTTGACACTCTTTACACAATGGAGCCTACTTCCCCTCCACGTGGACTAGGTTTGAGGACTTGCTTCTAATGAACAGAAGTGGTAGCACTGATGCTATGTTGCCTCCAAGCTGCCGTCATAAAAATTATTACTTCCTCCTGGCTCTCTTTCCTTTGTACATCTCATCCTAGGGGAAGCCAAACATCATGTGTCGAGTATATCCTGGAGAGGCCCACCTAGACAGAATTGGAGACGTGCCGTACAGCCCACATTACCATAGCAGCCGTGTGGGTAAGCCATCTTAGAAACAGATTCTCTGGCCCTACTCGAGCCTTCGGATGACTGCTACCTCAGCAACATCCTGACTGCAATCTCATGAGAAACCTTGAGCCCAAGTTGTTCAGCTAAGGAGCTCCCAATTTACTGACTCACTGAAACTGTTTAGTTTAAATTGTTTGTTGTAAGCAATAAACAAGAAAATTTATGTCAAGCACTAGCACAGAGCCTGGTACAAGGTAAAAGATCAACAAATGTTGCCTGATCACTTTTCTTAAAATTATTATTACTTACAGTATTGTTTAGAATAAGATTAACAGTAGACAGACATGACAAAGATACACTGGGTAATGCAGAGTTTTAAGCACACTTTTATACATTTTGAATTGTAATGTTTTTGTATTCTTAATAGATTTTCAAATCATCTAATGAAGAGTGATTGTATTATAGACCTATTTTGAAGGATACTCCTAGCTGGCCACCAAAATTCTTTACCCCTTATATAGGAAAGGCGTCATAACCTGTATCTGGCTGACCAGTTAGGGATAGAATTTTCCAGTCCACCTTGAAAGGCTACAACCAAATGTCTAAGCTCTTGTCAATGAAATGTAACTAAAATATGTGTAATTTCTGTCTCAATTGCTTAAGAGTAAATCTTTGACTCTGAACTTCTGCTCTTTGATTTCCAGAATGGTGATATTCAGAGGGACTTAGGAGACAAAGTGTTAGAGTTGGCAGACCCACCATCATCCTAAATTACTAAATTACCCCTTGGATTAGAACAACTTGCCAATCTGCTATATTGTACCTGAGATTTTAAACACGTAAGAAAAAAGTTTTATCTTGCTTCAGCAACTGGATTTTTGGTTCTCTTTGTTACAGCTATTAATGATTCTTTAATACACCCTACATTGATCCAATAAGACCTTACATCAGTGTTAGTAATTCCAGTGGCCCCTAATGACAAAGCTGAGAGTTATTAGATGTTTCACGATGATAATTAGAAGAAAACATTGAATTAAATCTTAAATATCAAACACTCACATATTTATAAATAGATAAACTTGAGGTAAAATTATCTCAATGTTCATAATGCCAATCAAGAGTGTATATGGGGGATAGCCCCATGGCATAGTGGTTAAGTTCGGTGCACTCTGCTTTGGAGGCCTGGGTTCATGGGTTCAGATGCCAGGAGTGAACCTACACCACTCATCAGCCAGGCTGTGGTGTGACTCACATATGAAGTGGAGGAAAACTGGCACAGATGTTAACTCAGTGTTAATCTTCCTCAAGCATAAAGAGGAAGATTGGCAACAGATGTTAGCTCAGGGCTAGTCTTCCTCGGGAAAAACAAACAAAAACAAGAGTATATATGAATTAAAAATACTTAAATTGTTTTTAATTGAAAAAAATGCATGAAGATTAGCATGCATTTAGATATGTGATTATAAAAATTGTTTTATAATTTTCGAGGTTACTAATGACGTGTCCATTTCCTGATAAATCTTATTCATGTAAATCTTTGCAGTGTATTGGAAATAGCTTAAATAAAGACTTGAAGCCAAATGAGAAGAATCTGAAGACTAATTCCTCAACTTAACATCTAATATGGACAAGTCAAATAACTTCTCTGTAATTTAGCTACACCTTTTGTAAACTGGTGATTAAAAATGAATATACCTCAGTGTTGTGAGGACTAAATGGAGTAACATATATAAGTGCACTTTTACTCTAAGGCACTGTATGTTGCACAGTGTTCCTCAGGAAACAAGAATATTTCATACACACACATGTGCATACATATACACATACAATCTTCTTTCTGCTAAATTTCTTGGCAATATTCTATTGTATGTGCCCAGGAAAGATGGGCTATTTAATTAGTCAAAAAATGTTACTGATTCCTTTATATTTGCCATTGGAATGGTCATGATGTTAATATTTCCTAAAATTAAACCAGTATTAAGAATGCCAATTAAGGGAGAGATTCATTAAGGAAATCCTGGTCAATAGCATTCTTGTGGTTTTGTCTAATTATTTGTTGCTGTTTTAAAGAAATAATATTAAGAAAACACTACTACATTTAGGTAATTAGAAAGCCATCAGTTATCTTTGAAGGTGGTCTTGGTAGTGTGACATGATTTCAAACCAAATTGCAAAGTATTAAAAAATTAATCATCAGTGAAGACATTGAAACAGAATATGCAATCTTTTTTCCCCTCAGTTCTTTGGTGTGTAATCAAAGAAGAGTGAGCAATAGAAATTTTAACTACAAAAAGGATCTGAGAAAGAGAAGGGTTTAGACAGGAAATGGGTGGTTATTTTTACAGGAAAATAGGATATCATCAAGAACGACATTATGAAAACTAAAGAGATAGAGATAATGCATGGAGTGAGAAGGAAGAACTCAGGGAAAGAGAAGGAGAAGGAGAGAATATTTACAGGAGAATATGGGCAGCCCAAGTCCAGGATTAATTTTTTAACAGCTTTATTAAGGTACAATTCCAAGATTAATCTCGAAAGGCAATAGAAACCTTTCTTTCTCAAGACAGGAAAAGGAAAGTATATTGAAAAATATATAACACTTTTGAGATAGAAATTTTCAAGTTGAGCAATATTAAGGTCGAAGAATTTGAAAGAAGTTGGGGAAGGGACTGAGTGTTAAAGAAATGTGTAGAGAATGTAAGCATATCACATTTACTGGGACCTTAATTTAAAGCAGATGCCCTGTTATGATAAAGAAAGTGATGAGGCTAAGAAAGTAGATTTAAAAGTTCTCATCAGAAGAAAATAAGTTGTAACTATGTGAGGTGATGGGTGTTAACTACATTTGTTGTGGTAATCATTTCACAACATATACATGGGTCACATCATTCTGCTGTGCACCTTAAAATTATACAATATTTTATGTCATGTATATTTCAATAAAACTGAGGAGGGGGGAGAAAGTGATGAGAAAAAGAACAGCTTATGTTAAAGCAAGATGCTAATGAGCCAAGTGTTCAAATTCATCCCTGTCAATTACAAGCTCCCAGAAATTACCACAAAACAACTGTGGCTATGGAAAATGTGAGTTAATTCTTACTTACTTACTAAAGCAGATCAGTGCCTTGACAGACATGGGAAGGACTCAGTAGGGAGCGCAATGTCAGGATATTTATGAGGTTTGGGAATTTGGTTTAAGGTGGATCTTTCCTTTGCAAGGTCTAAATTCGGACTGGACAAAGATTGTGATAGAACAGTTTAGGATTGATGGACAAAGCAAGGGCAAAGTTTTGAGGTGAGGGTTAAAAGAGTCTAGGAAAAGAAACAATTGTTTGATGGTATGAAAAGATTGCTCAACCTGATGTTCATTTAAATGAGTTTTGCAGGAAGTCCTTGAAATAAACAACTTTTCCACACCTTTCATCTTCCTAGGCAAGTGTTTCCTTGAATAGTAAAGTCATATTGTTGAAGACCATAGAATTATGAACTTGGGTTAGTAAAGATGGTAAATTGTGTGGGTGTAGATGTTTCTGTGCTCCATTCACTTCTTTTTCTACATAGAACTAGAAATTTTTCACTTAGACAGCAAGAATTCCTTTCCTAGGAACAAATGATGTTGATAGAACATACATAGTTCAACCCTAATCAATCAAGTTCTAGTAAGAAAAATATTAGAAATCTTCAAAACGCATTACATTCTAATAATCCATCGGTGTAGCCATCTTCCTCTAAAAATTACGAGTATTTATTTTTAAGAACTCCTTGTTATTTTATTTGGATTTTGCTATTTTCCTCATCCTTGGGATCTCAAAGTGATCCCCAAAGGGTCCCTTGTCTTGGCTGAGCACCTTTGTACTCCTTCTTTCCAATCTTAATACATTTAGTTTGTAGGTATAACTAACAAGAATAGTAATTATGATATGCTTTTGCTATGTCATCATGATTTGAACATTTTAGTTGAAAGGTAACTATTATAGTTAATAATAAACATGGGGATATTTATGTGCCTTATAACAACTATATATCAAGATTATACATGACAGAATCAACTTAGATTCTGAAACATTTGGTAATACATGCTATTAATTAATATCAGGAAAAAAAGAGAATTAAAATTAAAATTAGAAAACAATAGTGTCAAGGAAGACCCTCCCTCATGAGGCAACAGGTGAATTACTCGGACCTAGACGAGCAGTTCTAGAATAGCCAACATGAACTGAATCTCAATTAGAGAAGCATTCTAGTCTTCACTTTTTGAAAATTCAAATCTTCCATTAGTTTGCCAGCAGCATTTCAGTGTTAACATACTTTCAGGACTTCATTAAATGACTCTAGATGGGTTTTTTTTCAAGTTTTAAAACATTTACACTGTGAATATATCATTTTATTTTTTATGGAGTTAAAGAGATTAGTTAATGACATCTAAAGCAGAGAAAAGGGAGAAGAAATGGGAAAGAAACATGAAAGACAAATGATTAAGTAAGTAAATGTAGATTGTTTTCTGTTAAAACTACAAGGCAGGATAAAATATATGGTGCTTGCTATTGTTTTAAACGGCAGTGGAAATGAAGAAAGCATAATAATGGTATAATTATAAATCGTTGAAGTTCTTCACTGTCTAAAAGCATTAAATCTATTAATGCAGCAATGTTGTGCTCATATCTAGCTCAAGACAAATATATTAGCATTATACGTTTCACAATGGTATAATTTAAAACACTGTAAATGAAAAATGTATGCTTTGCCTTTGGTTCATTTTTTGTGTCCCTTTGCCCTTGGTTAATTAAACAGAAAGCAGGATTCGGTTGTGAGGGCTCTCCCCACACAGTGGGGCCTTCTCAGACCACAGTGTTTAAAATATAGCATTCCCCTCTACACACACACACACATGCACACACACAGAGATAGATTTTTTATCCTTCTTTTCTGCTTTATTTGTCTCCACAGCATTCATCATCATCTGGCATAGCTATTAATTTTAAATGTTTGTTGTTATTTATTTGGTGAAGGTTACTCCCTCCCACTCCCACCCAAGAATGTTCAGCTCCATAACCACAGGAACATTGTTTCGTTCCTACTTTATTCCCAGGGCCCAGAACAGTGTCTAGCACATAGTAGGTAATCATTATTATTAGTTGCAGTAAAGGAGGGAGAAGGAAGAAAGGGTTAGTAGAAAGAAGGAAGGAAATTACTTCTAAGGATGTCATCAATTGGACTATAGAGCTACGTGATAGAAGGGTGTCGTTAGATTTCTAAGCCCTCCTGGAAGTGATTTCCTGTTTTACTTTTGTCCCACCATTCTGACAAGGAAAGAGGACATAGGACTGGATCCCTGCTGGGAGTAGCCTCTCCTATCCCTTGCTTTTCCTTGGCATGTTTTCCTCGTACTCTCATTACACTAAGATGATTTATATGAGGACCGTGATGGTTAATTTTATGTGTCAGCTTGACTGGGCACATGGCACCCAGACATTTGATTAGACATTATTCTGAGTGTGTCTGTGAGGGTGTTTCTGATGAGATTAACATTTGGTAAACGGAATAAAGCAGATTGCCCTCCCCAATGTGGGTGGGCCTCATCCAGTCAACTGAAGGCCTGAAGAGAACAAAAAGGTGGAGTAAGAGAGAATTCACCCTCTGACTGTCTTCTAGCTGGGACATGGGTCTTCTGCCTTTGGACTCAGACTGGGACTTACACCATCAGCTCTCCTGGGTCTCCAGCTTGCTGACTGCAGATCCTGGAATTTCTCAGCTTCCATTACCTTGTGAGCCAATTCCTTATACTAAATCTCTATCTATCTGTCTGTCTATCTATCTATCTATCTATCTATACCTCCTAGTGGTTCTATTTTTCTGGAGAACCCAGACTAATACAAGTCTTGGGTGATACGTGGTCAGGGACACCACTAAGTCTGGCTTTAGTGCTGAAGTCTTCTTTTCTTAGCCCTGTCTATGAAAAGATGGTTCAATGTAGGGTCTAAACTTCATAGCAATAAAGAAACTACTTGTATAAAAAGCACCAGTGACTTCCATGTTGCAAAATCCAGTAGACAATTTTCAGGGCTCAAGTTATGTGATATCTCATAAGTACTCAACAAAGACGACCTCATTTCCTTTTAAGCCTTCTGTTATTCTGAGTTTCATAACACCATATTCTGCTGTATTGTTCCTAGCCTACTGGTCTCCTTTTCTCTGACCTTTACTGATGTTTATTACTCTACCAGGGCTATAAATCAGTGGAAGACATGCTTTTTAAAAAAAAATCTAAAACTCTATCCATTAGTGATTCACAGTGATTTTATAACAAGTAACGGACATTATAAATACTATGCAAAAATAAAATGAAAAAGATTGAAATAAAGATACAATGACAAGATTTTTAAATCCTGTCTGGTTGTAATGGCTTTATATTAATCACCAGCAAATAGAGAAGGACAGAATATACATTCTGGGCAAGATATATTGTTAATGATAATGAAAATGACTGTATTTCAAATAGTCTTCCTGATAAATTTTTTAAAAAACAACTTTAAACTGATCTCTTGATTGTTTCCATCCCATGAAGTGCCAACAAAGAGAACCAATTAGGATTCAGAAAGGTTCTACTGTACCATTTTCTTGTTATTTTCTCTGCATGCATGATTATTATTATATACAGATTGAAATTTCTTTGCATTAATATTTTAAAGTTGTCTGCCCATTTTTGAGGGATATTTTAGTTAAAACTAGATAATTCAATATTTAAGCCTACTTTTAATATTTGTCATATTTAATATTGTTATTCTTTATTTGGTTAAGGTTTTCTCCCAACCACTCTGAGGCCCACACTGGAATGTTCAGTTTCCATAATTACTTAACTTAACCAGGCTTCAGTAATCTGATTTATATGACAAACTACTGATTGTGAACAAAAGATAGAGTACCACTCTCAACACCTTTACATTGTTTAACTTTCATTCTCCCTTTAAGACGAAAATGATCTTAAAAATAATGGTAATAATAATAATAAAATGATTAAAAAGAGGTGGAAGAAGAGGAAATAAAAAGATCAGAAGGTACTATTTTTTGGAAGAGCTTACTATGTGCCAGAAACTGTTCTAAACAATTTACATGTACTAACACATTTAGTCTTCACAGTGACCTCATGAAGTACATGATATTGCAGTTCCCATTTCATAGATGAGAAAAATGAGCACAAGGATCTGAAAGAACTTGCCTATCATTGTCAGTAGAGCCAGGATTCAAACGCAGGAGACCAGGCTCCAGAACTCACCACCTCTAACCTCCATACAGATTATCTCTGACACTTCTCAGACTGTATACGATATGGGGTCTCTAACGTGAGACTCAGCGAGGGCGCCAATGATGATCTGTAATTACCATCAAAGTTTATTTCCTTATTTGTTCAGGTAGTAGCAAAAAAAAAGTTCTAACATAGCTAACATAGTCTTCCTGAATCTAAATGGATAGCATTTCACATTTCCTCAATTGTTGGCTCTCCAACTTAGAGATTATTCCTCTAATTACAACATTCTTCAAAGTTTACATCTTTGCTCTCTTTCCTGAGCCAGGCTAGATTCTGTAGTTCTCAGAATAAGCTTCAAGGACCGTGTGCATCCTAATAACCTGAAATGTTTATAAACAATAAAGATCTTTGGACTGTACCTCCGACGGTACTGAATTAGAATCTCCAGAGGAGGAAGTGAGAATCTACATTTTAACCAAAAGTCTAGTGCTTTTCACCTGCACTAAATTTGAGAACACTTGTTATAGGGATCTTGTCAATTCCTAAGGCTTAATAAACAGGAAAATTCAGGATTAAAATGTTATAATTCACATTGAAAGAATTAACAGTTTACAACAACATTACAATTTAAGAACAATTAGGTTTGTCATTATATAATATTCAAGCCCTGAACATAATTGTAAAATGTAGTGCTGAATAATGGAAATAATGGTATTAATAATTTGCATGCCATTTTTGATCAACATATATTAGCTTCTACAGATCACCAATAAATTTTCTAATTTCCCCAATCCAGTTCATAATTGATTCTACACTTTTTTCAGAAATTAACACTGAGTTTACTCTCAGCCAGAATTTATGCTCTTTTAATATTGAGATGAGAAATAGGTCATCTCTTGTCTTTGACATCTCTGAAAATCTTTAGGATTTCTCAGAGAATATTGATAGCAACTCAAAAATTCTGCAAATTCTTTCATTATTGTGGGAAGTAATTCATCTAGACATAAAGAATAGAACTAAATTAGGAAAGACAAAGAGATCTTTGGCTAAGGCTGAGAGGATTGTAAATCAGAAAAAACCCTTGCTGGCAATTTACTCTGTTTTGTTTTATTTCTTGTTTTCATTGGTCATTCAAGGTATAAGTGATAGGCTGGGCCAGCTAAATGACAAGGAGAAAAGCAGTGTATTCTTCTCTAAGAAATGGGCACATTCTTTGGTCATTTTCTTATTCTAAAGAAATGATTGAACTCATAAACCTTAGCCCCAGTGGATTTGTATGTCTTTTCTCATTACATGTTTTAAATTTCATCAAACAGCACTTACAGTTTTGAGCTACACCTTTTTATTCATGATAAATTATATGTTCCCTATCACTTAAATATGCTATAAAAACTTCTTAGTGTGCTTCCTGTACTGACAGCATTAAATGCCTACCTCATTTCATGCTTTTTATCAATTTTTATGATGAATGGATATTATTTGATTTATCTCTACCTATCCAAGATTACCACATTTTCTTTACTGCTACAAGAGTTGTTTCATCTCTTCTTCATCTAGCAGGCCAATTTCCATTTACCGTCTACAACGCAGATTAGAGGAGGAGTTCCTTAGCTAGGTATCCATGCCACTTAGACTTCAAACTGAATTACATTTTTCTTCCCTTTTTCTCCCTTATCTTCCTCTTTATGTTTATCTTGCATCTATTCTAATATCTACATACAATATTAGTAAGTTTAAGAGCAAGATGTTATTGTGATGTCCAGACAGAAGAGTTATGAACTACATTTCTTTGTAAATTCTTCAGCCATTTCTTATTGACTACAACAAATAACAAAGATAAGAAAATACTGCTTCCATTTTTACTGAGCCATTTTAAGGAGATGATGGTAAATTATAACAACAGAGCTTACTGTCTAGTTTGATTCATGCTGTCCACTTCAGTTTCTATACACTAGCTCCATAAGGCATTTTATATGATAAATCAGAACTGGACCATTTTACACTGTCAATATTCACAGACTTCATTGCTGAACCACCCTTCAGCAACCATCCCTTTTGTAGTCTTGCTATTTTCTTTCACTTACTTTCTGTTTTCCTTCCCATTTGGTGCTCCCTTTTAGCTATAATCTTTGTTAGCGTACTTCCATTTTAATTTTTCTTACTTTGGCTAACTATGTCTATCTTGCCAGTAACACAAATCCTTCATTATTATTCCCAAAAACTCAGTGGAAACTCATAAAGTTTGATCCAGATGCAATATTACAGTTTAGTACAGATAACTATTTAAGAAGTACAAAAAATTTATTCATCACAGAAATATTCATGGAGTACCTGGTATGCTCCAGGTACTGTGATTAAAAAATGAATATGACACAGTCCGTGTTCTAAAGAAGATCATGGTCACATTCCCTACATAAAGACCTACTAACATTGGTTTGCCAATATTTTGTTGAGGAATTTTTCATCTCAGTTCATCAGCGATATTGGCCTGTAGTTTTCCTTCTTTGTGTTGTCCTTGTATGGTTTTGGTATCAGGCAATGCTTGCCTCATAGAATGTGTTAGGAAGCACTCCATCTTCTTCAATTTTTTGGAATAGTTTGAGAAGGATAGGTACTAAATCTTCTTTGAATGTTTGGTAGCCCTCCAGAGAAGCCATCTAGTCCTGGATTTGTTTTTTGGGAGGCTTTCAATTACTGTTTCAACCTCTATACTTGTGATTGGTCTATTCAGATTCTTTATTCCTTCTTGATTCAGTTTTGGCAGGTTCTATGAGTCTAGGAATTCATCCAAATTTTCTAGGTTATCGAATTTGTGGGCATATAGTTTTTCACTGTATTCTCTTATAATCCTTTGTATCTCTGCAGTATCTGTTGTAATTTCTCCTCTTTCATTTCTGGTTTTATTTACTTGAGGCTTCTCTCTATTTTTATTGGTGAATCTGGTTAAGAGTTTGTCAATTTTGTTTATCTTCTCCTAGAACCAGCTCTTAGTTTCACTAATCCTTTCTACTGATTATTTCAGCCTCTATTTCACTTATTTCTGCTGATTTTTATTATTTCCCTCCCTCTTCTGACTTTGGGCTTTATTTTTTCTTCTTTTCCTAGCTCTGTCAGGTGCATTTTAAGATTACTTATTTGAGATTTTTCTTGCTTGTTGAGGTGGGCCCATATTGCTATGAATTTCCCTCTTATGACTACTTTTGCTGCATCCCATAAGAGTTGATATGTTGTATTTTCATTTTTATTCATCTCCAGGTATTTTTTAATTTCCCCTTTGATTTATTCAATGATACATTAAAAGGATCATACACCACGATCAAGTGGGATTTATTGCAGGGATGCAGGGTTGGTTCAACATCCAAAAATCAATCAATGTGATACAGCACATTGACAAAATGAAGAAGAAGAATCACATGATCATCTCAATAGATGCAGAGAAAGCATTTGACAAGATCCAACAGCCATTTATTATAAAAACTCTCAATAAAATATGTATAGAAGGAAAGTACTTCAACATAATATAGGACATATACAACAAACCCACAGCCACTGTCATACTTAATGGTGAAAAACTGAAAGCCACCCCTCTGAGAACAGGAACAACATAAGGGTGCCCACTCTTGCCACTCCTATTCAACATAGTACTGGAGGTATTGGCCAGAGAAATTAGGCAAGAAAAAGAAATAACAGGAATCCAAACTGGAAAGGAAGAAGTGAAAATTTTGCTATTTGCAGATGACATGATTCTACATATAGAAAACCCTAAAGAATACACCAGAAAACTCTAAGAAGTAATCAACAACTACAGCAAAATTGCAGGGTACAAAATCAATGAAAAAAAATCAGTTATATTCCTATACACTAACAATGAACTAGCAGAAAGAGAAATGAAGAATACAATCCCATTTACAATCACAATGAAAAGAATAAACTACTTAGGAATACCCTTAACCAAAGAGGTGAAAGACTGGTACACTGAAAACTGTAAGACATTATTGAAAGAAATTGAAGAAGACATAAAGAAATGGAAAGACCTTCCATGTTCATGGGTTGGAAGAACAAACATACTTAAAATGTCCATACTACCTAAAACAATCTACAGATTCAATGGAATCCCAATCAGAATCCCAATGACATTCTTCCCAGAAAGAGAACAAAGAATCTAAAAATTTATATGGAACAACAAAAGACCCCCAATAGCCAAAACAATCCTGAGAAAAAAAAACAAAGCTGGAGGCATCACAATCCCTGACTTCAAAACATACTATAAAGCTATGGTAATAAAAACAGCATGGTACTGGCACAAAAACAGACAAACAGATCAATGGATCAGAATTGAAAACCCAGAAATAAAACCACACATCTGTGGACAATTAATCTTCCACAAATGAGCCAAGAACATACAATGGAGAAAGGAAAGTCTCCTCAATAAGTGGTGTTGGGAAAACTGGACAACCACATGCAAAAGAATGAAAGTAGACCATTATCTTGCACTATACACAAAGATTAACTCTAAGTCAATTAAAGATTTGAATGTAAGACCTGAAATCATAAAACTCCCAAAAGAAAATATAGGCAGTACACTCTTTGACATTGGTCTTAGCAATATCTTTTCGAATACCATGTCTACTCAGGCAAGGGAACCAAAAGAGAAAGTTAACAAATGGGATTACATCAAACTAAAGAGGCTTCTGCAAAGCAAAGGAAACCATGAACAAAATAGAAAGACAATGCACCAACTGTGAGAAAATATTTGCAAATCATTTATCAGACAAAGGGTTGATCCCCAAAATATATAAAGAACTCATAGAACTCAATGAAAAAAAACAAACACCATCAAAAAATGAGCAGAGGTTATGAACAGACATTTTTCCAAGGAAGATATGCAGATGGCTAACAGACACATGAAACAATGCTCAACATCGCTAAGTATTAGGGAAATGCAAATCAAAACCACAATGAGATATCACCTTACACTGATCAGAATGGGTATAATTACCAGGACAAAAAACAACAAATGTTGGAGAGGATATGGAGAAAAGAGAACACTCATACACTGCTGGTGGGAATGCAAACTGGTGCAGCCACTATGGAAAACAGTATGGAGATTTCTCAGAAAATTAAAAGTAGAAATACCACATGATCCAGCTATCCCACTACTGGGTATTTATCCAATGAACTTGAAATCAACGATCCAAAGAGATTTATGCACCTCTCCATTCATTGCAGCATTATTCACAATAGCCAAGATGTGGAAGCAACCCAAGTGCTCTTCTACAGATGAACAGATAAAGAAGATGTGGTATTTATATATATATACACAATGGAATACTACCAAGCCATAAAAAAGACAAAATTGTCCCATTTGCAACAACATGGATGGACCTTGAGGGTATGATATAAGCAAAATAAGTCAGAGAAAGACAAATACTGTATGATTTCACTCCTATGTGGAAGATGACAAATACACCGACAAAGAGAACAGGTTAGTGGTTACCGGAGGGGAAGGGGGTTGGGGGTGGGTGAAAGGGATAAAGGAGAACATATGTATGGTAATAGATAAAAATTAGACTACTGGAGGTGAGTACGATGAAGTGTATTCAGGAATTGATAAACAGTAATGTACGGCCAGAATTACACAATGTTATAAACCATTATAATCCCAATAAAATTACTTGGAAAAAAAAAGACATACTAACATCTTTCTTTTGTTTCACTTTATTAGCAGATTTCTTCAAGATAGTCTCCAGCAGCATTCAAAACAAATTATAATTGCACGAGTTAAAAGTAGCAACATTTCATGTGGTTGTAAGGAGACGTTTTTCAAAGATTCTCCTTTGAATGTAGGGTCATGATAATTGTTTAGAGTGATATACTATGGCAAGAGATAAAGGGAATGGAATCTAAATGTTAAAGAATTTGATAGTAAGTGTACTAGTACTTAAAAGTCATACTTAAAATCAGAGTTTTAAGTCCATGGTGAGTATATATACACAGTGACTATATATACATGGTATGTTTTTAGGTTTGGAATTCATCCTCTGATTTCAGAAAGTTGGAATCTTTCTGTAGTTGGAATCTACAGTTCTTTGCAGTATTTTTGTCCTTTTCTTTATTCTTTTAAATATTGATGAAAAGTCGAATTCTCATGATGTCTGGACCTCTCATTAAGATTTTCCAGTAGAGTGTATGTTCTTTTTCAAAACTTGATAAATTAATTGCATAGAGCTACTTCAGTGGCTGAAAAAGTCCTGTTTGTTTTAGAAGCACAAAAATAGATTATATTTCAAATATTTTGTTTGAGTTAAAGGCTTACATTGGAGCATTCAAAATGAATAACTGATGGCAACATCATGGTCATACCCAGGGATCTTATGAAGAATAACAGATTAACATAAGATGGAAACAGTATGCACCATACTTATTAAGTTATGAGGCCATCATGTATTGTAATTAAATATTAAGGGCAGGCAAAATAGGGCATCTAAATCAAAATGGCCATAAATAAAGCTTAATAGTATCGCTTTCCCTTTTTCCTCTCTCTTAGGCATTATGAGAGCCGTTATTATATTTTTAGTTAACTGTTCAGAACTATTATTCCCACAACAGCAATACTGTCCATAAATGAGTCTCTGTGGCAATGACGTATCATAGAAATCTTCATTCACCATTTGAAAAGGAGAGGTTGAAAATGAAATATGTCAAAAATATAACCCATCAGCAGTCAGAGAGGGGGGAGTCTCAATGAGGATGCTCCCCTTATGCTCTCCCTCTGTCGCCTCCCTTACAAAGGACAGGAGGATCACAAAGTGATGAAAAACATGACACAAGCCTATGTAGTAGAACTAGGAATAAGCGAAAGCATTTGGACACCTATTGTCACTGAGTGTCCTATGTGTACAAGTGGTAAACGGGCACTGTTGGAGGAATTTACGTGCTAACTAGTCATTGCTATATTTCCCTTCAAAAACTAAAACAAATACACTGTTAGAAACAAATAAAAGGGTAAGAGATGCTACTATTTTTGCAGTATTACTTGGTAGCATGCTGCTTCTGCTTTCCTAATAATAACTTTTTAACATAATGTGAATAATTATAAAAACAGTCTCACCCTATCCAAAATAGTAGGATTCTTGCATTACAGCTCTTTAACCTCTCATTCCAAGTTAAAATGCAAAGACAAAGTCATTTCTTCACTTTCTTTAGCTTAATAAAGGTCAAAATAGAACAGCTATACAGGGTTCTTATTTTTACATGAAACTCCATACCATACAAAATAATATAAAAACAAACACTTTGATAAGAATTTCAGGGCTCATGCTATAAATAAGCAGCTCCAGGAACCAATGATAATTTTCTACCAATTTTAATATTAGTAAATATAAAATGGCTGCTGAGCTTGCTGGCAGCCTACAGTCAGCTCATTAGAGTTATCCATATGTTTGCTTTATAAAAGAATTAAGGAAATATTAAAGTGCTAAATAAAGGAAAATCCAATTTTGTTTTATTTCCAGTCTTGTATATACTTCATAACACATTAGAAGAATATTTTCTTCTTGCATTCTTTCTCAAACTCACTAGAACATTCTCGCTTTGTTCAACATTACAATAATATTATTTGCCTAAATATACAACAAAACACACACACACGCACAGAGAAAATCTCATCTGTAATGTGCTGCTTTGCTCTCTAAGTATTGAGGTATGTCCCTTAGATTACGATTCCTTATAGAGGTTTTCACTCATTTAATAGCCAATTACATCATGCTCAAACTAAACTTGTTTTAAGCAAAATGCTAATCATCTCCGGATTCTGTTGTTTTTCCACAAGTGAAAACTCAATTTTTTTTACTCTGTTGAGATGTTCATCATTTACATTTTCCTTCTCATTACAGAACTTTAAAATGAGCCACACTTCACAGCTCAAAGTGTGGAAGATGTCATTAAACTAGCTGTCTAATCAAGAAGGTGTAAAAAATTTAATTAAACTAATAGCAGGCTGACTCAATTATTCTAAAATATATTAAAACACATGCTGTACATGTGATTACAATCATAATTCATATTCAATTTTTATTTACTTTTTTGCTCTTCTTATTAAGTTGTGCTATTTCTTTGCAGATATATAGTACATACATATTCAACTATATATATGTACATATACACATGTGCACATACAAATATAAATATATACACACAATTATAAATACCACTATATACAAAATATAAACATTCGTATATGGAACTTTCCAGAGTTTGCATTTTTATAACAGAAAATAATGCAACACTAGGCCAATACTTAAGAGATCACTGCATATATCTTCCCTTTCATGTGCATATTGCTTTCCATATTTTAGCTTCTCATTACTGCTAAAATAAGGTACTCTTACTTTTTTTTAGATGATAAAATTCATCTTTACCAAGAGCACTAAATAAAACTCCAAGATCAAGGTAATCAATTCTTATTTCATGTGTGACCTCACTACTCAGAGATATTTTATTTTTCCCTTATGAAGCCCTTACTCTTTCTCTATCAATTGCCTTGCTTGCTTGCACTTATTTTCTTCAAAAGCCTGAGTCTTCAAAGGACTTGTGTGTATAATTCTGTGTAATTTTACTAAGAAGACTGTGGTTTTCACTGAAAGGAGATGTCTTAGGAGTTTTCCCACAAAAATTAGGCAGCGTTGCTTTGTTTTAAAGCCATCAGTTTATATCCACCTTTCTTCCAGATGTCTTAGAGGTGCGTTCTTAGTTAAGAAGGAGGCTGGATAAATACCCAGAAATGTAATCGCTGAATCATATGGTATTTTTATTTTTAATTTTTTGAGAAATCTCCATGCTGTTTTCCATAGTGATTGTACCTGTTTCATTCTCAACAGCAGTGTGTGAGGATTCCCCTTTTTCCACATCCTCTCCAACACTTGTTATTTCTTATCTTTTTAATAATCCAAAGAATATGAAAACACTAACTCAAAAGCTATGTACCTTAAGTTCACTGCAGCATTATTCACAATACCTAAGACTTGGAGCAACCCAAGTGCCCATCAACGGGTGAATGGATAAAGAAGATGTAGTATACATATATAATGGAATACTACTCAACAATAAAAAAGATGAAATCATGCCATTTGCAGCAACATGGATAGACCTTGGGGGTATTATACTAAACAAAGTAAGTCAGACAGAGAAAGATAAGTACCGTATGATTTCACTCATATGTAGAAGACAAATGAACAAACACATAGATAAGGAGAACAGATTGGTGGTTACCAGAGGGGAGGGGAGTGGGAGGAGGACAAAAGGGGTAAAGGAGTACATATTTATGGTGATAGAAACCAGACTTTTGGTGGTGAACAGGACGCAGTCTATACAGAAGCTGAAATATAATAATGTACATTGGAAATATACACAATGTTATAAACCAACGTGACCTCAATAAAATAATTTTTTTAAAAAAATCTAAAGAAAGAAAACCAGTAAGAAGGGCCTAAAAAAAAAACCAAAAAGGAGGAGGCTAGATGAGATATCAGTTTAGTTTGATACTGACAAAGGGAGACATCAGGTAATGTGCATCAATGAAAGCAAGGGCCAGCTTTTCACACATTAACAATGCTCTCTCTGCATCTACCAAAGTAGATTTTAGTTTTCTCAGAGGCAGAGAAGTAAACTTAAAATTACTCTTGGTTTTGGGATATTGGTCTGAACAATACTATGGTATAGGGCATAAGCATCACCCAAACTTCTAGTGTGCTTACATGTTCATAGGATGCACACTGGCAAAGGAGGAATGTCAGTGCTCCTGACAATTTCAAGTTCATAAATTTCAGAGCTAAGTATATTTCTCAAACATTTTTCAGATAGCAAAAACATCCAAGACCCCCTAGAAATTGATAATTTCTTATCAATAGTGAGAAAATTAAATAATTCTAAAAAAGAAGTCTATGCAAAGGTTTGTATTACTGATGAAAAGAGACATTTTGGGGTCTCATTTTTCCTTTAATTTATTACATTGTTACACATCATTTATTTGTGAAGCATTTAAAAAATCGAATCGGTAAGTCAATCTATGTTTTAAATAACAACGTCTTCTCTGACAGCAGCAATGGTATATAAAAGCTAGCAGCCATGCTTTTGGCTAGCATTCACACTGCCATTTTAGCAAATGTCTAGATTTCTTCCAAATAAATAAAATGTAGAGGTTCACATCACTATGAAACGTATGCCTTGCTAAATATGACTATGACACATTTGCTAAGAAAAATAACACTTTATTATGCCTCTAAGAGACTTAATTGCTAAGGTCACATCCAAATTTTGGTGTAGAGGGAGCAAGACCTATTCCAGTGGCTGTTGGCTCTTGCCTGCATTTCTGAGCAATCTTCAGACTACTTAGGAAGCATTATTCCAGATGGCTGATTGGCAGATGACAGCAACTCTACCCATCACAGCATATGGTCCACTGATGGTTGACAACTGTCATTCAGACAAAATTCACTAGAGCCATCTGCCAATCATAAAACACTCACTAAAATGGGGAATCAAAGACTGAATTGACACGTACTGCCTGTCCTGATCAGATACTAAATAATAGTCACTTTCACTAGAAAGCACCCCTTGGATATAGCAAAACAAAACCCCACTGAGGTGGAAAAAGTTTGCTAAAATCTTTTGGGAGAAGTGATTGACCACTAAAAATACCATCAAATTCCATACGCATTATTCTATTCCTTTTAAAAAAAATTTTCAGGCTATTTTAGTGGCATAAATTTTATGAAAAAATGGAGTTTAAGAGCATATTTTAACTTAGGTATATTCTTTCAATACCCTTACATCCATTTTTCACAATTACAAGCATGGTTGTAAAAGTGTTTTAAAATACTTTAGTTAAATAATAAGATTAAATAAATACAAATTTAAGCTTCATTTAAGATTTTATGTTGAAGAATTTCTTTTTAATGCCTTAGTAGCACGGTTAGCTCTTAACAGATAAATCTTTAAAAGCCAACCTTTTTTAAATTAATAAGCTACAACCTCAGGATAAAGTATTTTCTAAAAGTGTCACATATTCCTAACAGCTATTTTTAATTTCAATGCTTCTGACAGCTATGCTTACTTTATGTTTTAGAGCGTATTTGAGAGTAAGAAATCTTTGTGTGGAAGAAGCCTTGAAGATTCAACCTTCTTAAGATCTCAAACTTGTCATGCCAAATATAGGCTCAGAGATTTTATTTTTAACAAACTAGCATTAAATGCTCAACATAAAGGGTCAAAATAAGTCAGGAGCAAAAATCCGTGTGGCTGAACATCTTTTATTAAAATCTATGGCTCATTTTACTAGGACTACAGGACATTATAAATGAATGGTAGTATTTGAGAGGGAGAGAAACATGTGATAATACCAGGGTGCTTAGATAACTGCATTCCTCTTGATTTGAGGAAATGCAGCCTGGTACATGTGTAAGAGTATAGGATCTGCAGTCAGATAGACTCAGCCTTGCCAAGTCTAGGTGTGGCATTAGACAACTTCCTTAAAATTCCCAAGTCCTTAGTTATCAAATAAAGATGATAATAGTACCTATCTCACAGGGTTGAATCAGGGCTATAATAAATCTTTAATAAGTGCTAGATACTATCATCAAATTAATTATCATCATAGCCATCTCTAGGGTTTAAATTTTTCTAGAAATAGAATGCTTCTATTTAATTTTATACAATTTGTATCAATAAAAATAATGCTTAAATTGATATAGTACTTTACAGTTTATAAATTTTTTTAATACAGTTTATTAATTTGTCCTCAAACCTCTAGGAAGTGAGTAGAGCATTGTTCCCCTTTCTCAAATGAGGAAATTCAGAGTCAGACTGGTGAAAACATTTGACTAAATTCAGAGCTTTTCAGTGGTTGAATTATTTTACATATATGTGTATGTATGTTTCTATCTCTCTCTCTGAGAGAGATATATATTACATATATATAATCTCTCTCTATATATATAAGTATATACATACATAAGTATATACAACAATATAACATGTACAACTATTTGTTACATCAGAAAATAAATGAACAAATTTTACTTAAAATATAAGCTGCAAATGCTTATGATTCAGATGGCATTTTTACTTTTTAGAAGGTGCATATCTCCATATTTAAAATTAAGATAGTGAATATAACGTAATATTTGATTTAGCCTTTTATATTTATAAAACATTTCACTGAAACAAAGCTGTATGAGAGAATGATTATATTCATCACAATCAGAATAATGTTAATAAATTATGTCTGGGTGCTCTAAAAATAAATAATTGAAATGTATTTACAGAACTTTAGTATTAATAAATATTAGTATTGGTAAAAGCTGAGAAAGGTAAACTCCTTATAATGTAATTTTCTTTTTAATTATTTTCGTAATTATTAGTGTATGATAGGCGAAAGTAGGATTCTTTTCAAGAAGCTATCCTATCGTCTCCTTATCCTTGATATTAATTGGAAGTTGACAAAACTTGATGATGAAGAAAAGTTGAAAAAGTTTTGATTATGTGGGAATGCCTTAAGCTTTTGAAAGCTTACCAAAATTAATATATAAACACAGACATATATATTTCTATAAATACATAAATAAGAACTTAACCGCTCCATGCCACCTAGGTGTTTCCCAGATTAAACTAACTATAAGTATATACAAAACTACAAGTGAGTATTTAAAATAATAGACAATGCAAGAATTTCTCAATTCCATTAACACAAGCCTCTCAAGGGGGCTCTAAAAATCTCCTTTAATTGATTCTCTTCTCTCTTTTTAACTTAGTATCCTAAATTTCATCAGTTCACAGTCACTGTTTGAAAAGTTTCTTTCCAATTTCAACTTCTCAACTAATTTATCCTACTGTTCTTCTTTCTCCTCCAATCTTTCACCAAATGCTGTCTTCTCCAGCCCATTTCATATTCTTTTTTCCCTCTCCATCCCAACTGCTTCTTAGTTCAGAACCGGACTTAGAAAACCGTGACTCACCCAAGTCTTCCAATTTTCCAGTCCACTTTCCATAACGCTATTCAAATGACTTCTTTACTTCAAAGCTAATAATTTTATTACACTGATAAAACACCAGTGTCCCTCTCCACCCACCGTTATCTCCAGAATGATGTTAAAATGTTTTATAATGGCATAAGAGGCTCTTCTGATTTTTCATTCACCTTCTATGCTGCAGGACCACCCTCCTAGACACTCCTATCACCCATGTGTGTCCTTTCTATATGAATGCTAAAACTAAATAAATTACTCAAATTTCCTGAGATGCCAGGCTGATTTCATACCTCTTTACTTTTGCTCCTGGTGCCTGACATGTCTTCTTTACTAAAAGTGACTCCTCCTCCTTTTCATCTACCATCACATCAGCCTTCCATTGAGAACACTTGTTTGCCTTTCTTGTCAGGTCCACGCATAAGTCCATCTTTGGACACTGTATTAAGTATTGTGATATTTCAAAGTGTGCAGAGACAATTTTCATATATTTTCGTTCCTTTCTTCAGAGAAGATGTTATTTGGTCAAAATCCATCATGAAAACTCATCTGAAGGCCCATACAGAGAGACCTGTTTATTTCCCTTTACTTTTCCCTACTTCTGTACATATAAGTTTATATACACAGGCTCTACATTTATATTTATAAGGGAAATCTCCGTTTGTGAGGGGGTCTCCCGTTGTGTACCAGGAAAAGGAGGATGACTAAATCTCTAGAAACTCTTATCCGTGGAGAAGGCATGGACTTAAATCTGCATAACAACCTTACCCTTGCTTACTGTGCTTTTGCTGATGACCTTCCAAAGTTGGCCTCCCCCCTCCAACTTCTTCTTTTGTCTCTAGCTGGAGGTGGTATTTAAGATGGTAGCTAGAGCCATTTCTGGGATTTACTGAGTTTTCTTGGTATCCCCTATGTATATAGGAGGTATACACGTTATTAAACTCATTTTTGGTTTTCTCCTGTTAATCTGTCTTTTATTACAGGGAGCGTCTCAGCCAGGAAACTAGAAGGGTAGAGAGAAAACTAGTTTTCCTCCCCTACACCTCATCCTTTAATTCCATGTAGGACTGTTCTTCACATTTCAACTATGGAGATTTCAACATTATTACTGTGATTCTGTCACCTAGGAAAGAAAATGCTCTCATGTCATCTATCTAACAATATCACATATCCGTCTGTTGGATGTTACCACAAAAAAATGCTTGTCATCTAATTTGGAGGGTGTGTCTCTCAGATTTAAAGGCCATATGGAGTATCTGAAATTAATGGAGAAGGAAGACAAATCAGAAGGAAAGCACTTGAAAGTAGAATCTGATTGCTTGACTATTTGGAAATAGATAAAAATGATGGAAGGAAATAAAACATTATAAGTAAAAAGGTGATAATTTTATAATTATTTTAGTGTCCAAAACTAAAAATTGACTTCCACGATCTATAATTAGGAGATGACAGGCAATGTTAGTAACAACATTCATATTAAAGAATGCCTTTAACATCATGGATATTTCAAACCCCATTCAGGAAGTTTAAGAAAAACTATTTTTAGAATAGATAAAATAATCTACGGGTTATTTTAAACTCACAATTGATCAAAATAGTGTGTTTTAATCGACTGCATACTTATTTGGAATGTCATTGGCAATGTCATAAATTAATTAAATCCCCCCAAAATTGTGTTCTTAACTCGAAAGATACCTGTGCTAGTTCAGAAATTTAAGAACACAATTAACATGCAAATTTTAATCTCAAGAATGCATTTTAAATGTCAAGTCAGAGAAGAGACATCTTGTAGCCCTTAACTGCAGCACATAGCCCACAAAAATGTTTGCAATGATGCGAGAGCGCAATTACTTATTTTATTTCAAATTTAATTGACTGTTTCTGTACTTAATTAAACATCTAATGTAGGGTTGGGATGTAATATTAAGGAAAATTGTTTTGAAATATCATTAGATAACTCTTTGCATATTGATTTCAAAATGTATAAATTCCATGAATAAAACTTGTGCATTCCAGCTATTGTGATTCTCTATTATGATACACAGCAAATTAATACGATATTTTAGTAAGGATCTCTTAGTAGCTAGTCTTCAATATATCTAAAATCGTTAAAATAACCTTATGCATCTCTCAATCTCCAATATAAAGTTAACAAAAATGTGTATTATTTCAAAATGAAAATGCACCTCAAGGCACTTTTTAAACCAGGAAGCATGGTGAAAATGTATTACATGACACCATCTAGACAACAGAAATTCAGTTCTGCTCTTCAATTAATAACTAAAATTAATAGTCAACTTTTAGAGAATAAGTTAAATGTTCTAAATTGGAGAATAATGATCACTGGTTTTCTTAACTGTCTGTTTTACAATTATCTTAGCAATTTAAATATTTAAGGATTTAAGAGAAAGGTGTCAGACATTCTTGCTCTTAGAAAAGGATGACCCTTTTTATTTGCTTATGCTGTTAGGCATTATCTATTATAACATGTCCTCATTCAGAGTAAATGCTAACACAATCGTAACAAAGCCTTGCTTAAAATGTTTGTTTGTAATTGCAGGAGGTAAGTAACTGTTATTTCAAATAGAAACAACACTTTCTCCCATGGTTGCTAATGGTGAAGAAGATTTTTTTTTTTTTGCATGTAATTTATTTTGAAAGAATGTATTTTTTGTTCTGTACAACCTGAACTACATTACACACTGTCGTAGTCTGGCTTTTTTCCATATTTGTGAATCTTGTAAATCTGACGACATTATGATTCCTAGTAAGCCTGGTGCTGGCCCTTGCACTTGTTTAGTGCACCTTAATATTTGGACTCCATCTTTGAGCCTTTGAGGGCTGCACAAACCCTCCGCTTCCCTTCAAATACTGGACAGGGAGCAGGGGTTTGAGAAGGGAAAAAGAATCAGAGAGCAAATATAAAACTGCAAAGTGTTTATTTTTCAATTCTATTGAGATCTAAAATGAGGTTATTTTTGAAGGGGAGTTTTGCTCATTATTTCCTACAGTAGATACCTTTTTGCTTCAAGGATCCAAGGAAGCCAACGCAAGCCGGCAATATTTGAAGCTAAACTTCAAAAGTACAATCTATGGAAACTGAAAAAGGAGAATGATTGGGCCCTCAACTGTAGCCAATGCTAACAGTGCAAAGGAACAGGATCCTGCAGGAAATCCATATCTTCCATAAAGTGCTGTCTTTAAAACATTGCAATAAGGCATCCTAATAGTACTTTACACAACTCCTACAGCAAGTTGAGTTTCTCAAAGCATCTTCACACTCATTTTCACAACTGACTAGTATCTTTAATTTTCCAGAAAGAAACAGGACAAGTGAAGTGACTTGCCCATGGTCTTATGAGTAATGATGGACAGAGCCATGTTTTCAATCCAAATTTGCCCTATTCTTGCTGCTTTGTTCTTTTTGCTATATCAAGTTGTTCATCATTGCATTAGAACTCTATTCTAAATCATTCCTTTAAATTAT
Organism: Equus asinus; assembly: GCF_041296235.1. Lineage (NCBI taxonomy): Eukaryota > Metazoa > Chordata > Mammalia > Perissodactyla > Equidae > Equus > Equus asinus. The sequence goes on from NC_091812.1 coordinate 43,704,824, forward strand.
TCTTATTTATTTATATTCTACTTTGTTTATTCCAAAAAATACGTGAAGATGCTTAAAGAAATGCCTACAGTATGTAGGAAAAAAAGAAAGGATAACATCTGGAACATAAATGGATTAATATTCATACATATAATATGTTCTATTATTTTATATAATTATTTCACAAGGGTTATATATTTTGGCTCTCACATACTTAATAGTCAAAAAAAAAGGAGAAGAAGATGAGTTCTAAAATTCAACCTACTTAAACAAATCAAGCGTTCAGAGTGACTTTGCTTTTTTGTGGCTTAAAGTCCATATAGAAATAGTACATGATTTTGGCTTTCTTTTCCACTTGTTCAGAACTTTAAAATTAGGGCCGGCCCCGTGGCCGAGTGGTTAAGTTTTTGCACTCTGCTGCGGTGGCCCAGGATTTCGCTGGTTCGGATCCTAGGCGCGGACATGGCACCGCTTGTCAGGCCACGTTGAGGCAGTGTCCCATATGCCACAACTAGAAGGACCTGTAACTAAGACATACAACTATGTACCAGGGGGGATTTGGGGAGACAAAGCGGAAAAAAAAAAAAAAAAAGATTGGCCACAATTGTTAGCTCAGGTGCCAATCTTAAAAAAAAAAAAAAGAACTTTAAAATTATCTGTATTTGTATATGCATACAAATATGCAATACAGAGAGAATAAACAATTTCTGGATTATCTACCTTCTAAGATAATGAAAGGAGTATATGTGAAATAAAACAGGCTTGAAAAGTCACTTACCATCACTGTGATCATTTGCCAAGTTTCTAAGAAGAAAAGCACTTTCAATAAACTGCTTTTTTAGGACACATAGGAAGATGATAATATGCCGAAAGAAGGAATGTAATGTTTTTCTTGAAAAGACAGAGCTATGGTCCAGATGCAGAATTAATTCTTCTCTGATTTTCTGTCTCTCTCTATATATATATACAGACATATACATATAGAAATATATACGAATGTGTATTTACATGTGTATACACACATATATATATGACATACATAAGTTGTTTTCAGTGTTGTCACATATTAAATATTAACAGAAAGGAAAAGGGTGCTCTTCTGCCACTCTTAACTATCAATGGCCTTTCATTCAAAGTTCATATCACATTTTGTGCAATGTATAAGACAGGAATTAATATGCACCATTTTGGAAATAGATTAAATCGTTAGGAATTAGTTTTCAACAGATTTTGTCCTCTTACATATCAAGAATTAATTAATTCTTATTGCAATCTCACCCACTGCCTGAAATGACTAATCAATTTTTTAAAATAATCAGATTGTTTAAAAACTTTATTCCTCATTTATCTCTAGTGTTTTCTGTTTTCTTCAGCTGAATCTCTGTCAAAAATACTAACACACAGGTTTTCTGTCCATGAGCTTGTTGAGTGCTCAAGAATGTCATGTAGCAATGGAGAACGATCACCCCAGGCTTAGTTCAGGTTGGTCTTGAAAATAAAGTTTAAGAGCCAATATACTCAGGGAACTAAACATATACTAAATGTGGGTGCAAGATGTCCACTTATATGCGCCAAATTGTCAGTTAAGTTCCAACGCGTAGGCTGAGCTTAATTTGGTAGTCATTCTGGAAGCAGTTTTTTAACTGAGATAAGTTGATATGCAATAACCACTCCTTCAGTACAGAAACTCAACTTTGTTTTGTAATTTCCTGTATTTCCCTGAAAACTGATAAACTTCCAGAACCCATCATCCCCATAGACTTGCTTTCTTTCATCATCAGTGATCCTTACAGCACTTTCCAAAATTTGAAATACACTTTGAAATCCACATTTCAATCATAGGTAGTCAATCTCGTTTTAGAGAGAGCATTTTTAGAAGTAAGTTCATTTAAAAAATAATGTAAACTCAAGTGATTTGAAAACATACATTAAAAAAAAAAGCCTGCACTCAGATCTTTGTAACAGCTTTATTCACAATTGCCAAAACTGGGAAGCAACCAAGTATCCTCCAGTAGGTGAATGGATAAATACACTGTGGTATATCCAAACAACAGAATGTTAGTTAGTGCTAAAATGAACTATCAACACATGAAAGAACATAGAGGAAACTTAAATGCATATTACTAAGTGATAGGAGCCAACCTTGAAGGCTATATGCTGTATGAGTCCAAATATGTGAAATTCCAGAAAAGGTAAAATTATGGAAACAGTAAAAATATCAGTGGTAGCCAGGAGTTAGTGGGGAGAGAGAGATGAATAAGCAAAGCACAGAAGATTTTTAGGGCAGTGAAACTACTCTGTGTGACACCATAATGGTGGATGCATGTCATTATATATTTGTTCACACCCTTAGAATATACAACACCAAGAGTGAATCCTTAGGTAAACTATGGACTCTGAGTAATAATGTCGTGTCAATGTAGGTTCATCACTTGTAACAAATGTGCCACTCTGGTGAGAGATGTTAATAATGGAAGATGCTTTGCATGTGATGTAGCTACACATGGGGATATATGGGAAGTCTCTGTGCCTTTCGTTCAATTTTGCCATCAACCTAAAATCACTCTAAAAAGAAGAAAGAAAAAAGAAAAAGTCTGTCATTGTGAAAACAAAACAAAACAAACAAAAACAATGTGAGCCAAAAAATCAGCAATGGATCAGATTCAAAGATTTTGCATAAATTAGACTGAATAAATAAATATATTCAGAGTAATTCCAAATTGATAGCTCTTCTGAATGTCCAGATACTATTTAAGGTGTTGCCAATTAAATCTGATCAGCACTAATATAGTATTTCCACTCTGATTTTCAGATCATGTAGCACAAAATCAGCATGGAACTTCTAATCCAAAAATTAACACAGCTGGGTATCAGAAGTTACATCATGGATACTAGATTATGTGCGAATAATGTTTGATTCTTCTTCAGGGTTTGAGATTTTCCTTTAAGGTTTGAGGGTTATTTCGCTGAATGTAATAAATATTTGTATGTCTCTGTTTAGATCTACTTTTTGCTACCTATTACTAAGCACATGTATAATGAAAGGCATTGTGCCAGACAGTAGTTATAGTCAAAGAAAGTGGCATGGTTTCTTTCCTCAAAAAATTCCACGTATTAAGTAAATTACTCCATTTTTATTTTACCAGGTAAATATGTATACATATATGATATTATTCCTATTTTATTAATGATAAAACCAAGATTCAGAAAAATATGATTATCTAAAGCAGCATATTTATTAAGTGCTAGGGCCAAGACTCAGCAAAGGGATTCCATTCTTTAAGTCATTCTTTTCCTTTTTCATCTTGCTTTTATGGTTCATTTGTAATTCATTTAACAATCACCAAGCTCCTATATTGTGGTAGACACCACTGTAGGCATCAAGGAAACTAATGGCCCTCAGAGGCAGACTCCAACCTCAAGGAATTTATGGGTCTTTGGACCCCAAGTCAACGTCTTTTCCAGGTTTTCTGGCAACCGGTTGATTTGACATTCCATTAAGACAACAGTTCTTATTTGTTTTTCTTTGTTTACCAATTATTGTTTCTATTTATTTACTAATTCCTATTTCAGCAATATATGTGGATCTCTTTGAAGATTTCCATATTCACAGTTTAGCAGGGTAGTTGGCATATTGGGAGAGACAAAATAAATGCCTTTGGAATCTTTCTACTATAAAGTTTATTAATTCAGAGTCTCCTTATATTAGATAACAGAGATTGTCAGCATGTGTAGGAAACGTTTTATCTACTCTCTGAGGATTTGGTGGATAGTTGTCAACTACCTCAAGGCCACAGTCCCTCTAACTGAGCTAGAAGAGAGGGTATGAGAGAGGCCATGGTAGAATGTGAGAATAATAACCCCAATGAGACACATTTCTCTGTATCCATGACTTTTGTAATCCTTTCCATCCTAGACTCTAGGTTTGAACATATAGACCAATTGACTTGGTTACTAAATGAGACATTAACAAATATGACACAGCACAGTTTTGAAAAGTGCTCGCCTGTTGGAGTGCACTCTCTCTTGATGCTGGGGACTCCTCTGCCACCCAACTCAAATTGTCAACTCACAGCATGTTGTAAGCCATTTTGTTTACTTCACACCAACAGACAACTGATACAGATGCTTTGATCCAAGCTCAGCATGTTTTGTGGCAGTAACATGTTTGAGTGCTTCCCCTGGGAAGATTTTTCATGACCCAGCTAGGGAGAAACAGCACGCCCCAAGCATCATCACTGCTCTCTAAGTCTAGGGCAGCTAGCAACTGGTATTTTGGTATGGTCAGCCGTGAACAAACAAATAGGATACCTTACATCTAGATTACTTTCTTTAAATTACATTTTATTCAAGGAAGAAGAACTAGCATAAAAAAGACGTAAACATAAAATTGTCAATATTGAAGTCACACTGAAATATTCACAATGCAGTGGGCTTCGACATATATTTAAGGGTGAAGAATAGAATGAGAAACTCCCTGAACTCAGTGCTTTCACTATCTAGTTAGACACAAACCAACTGTGACCAGGAGCAAAATCAAATGTCAGATGTTTTCGTGCAAACTATAAACTGAATTTGAAAAAGGAACAAAATAACCACAAAACAAACAAAAGGGAAATAAAAAAGACACGAACTCTTAGAAAAAAATTTGCCACAATTATTTTCTATTTTCTCTTCTGCTCCTTCTCCTTTCCCCCCTCCTTTTATTTTCTCTGCCATGATGTGGAAGAGACACAGAGAGCAGGTGAAGGAGGTGGTGGTGGACATCAACACTTTTTTTCACAAATAATGTTTCTTGCTTGCTACATGTATTTACAATGTACTGTTTATTTGTAATCTATCAATCTACAAATTGGATTGAAAATTTCCAAGTGCTTATCTGTTATTTTGTGTGTGTGTCTAAAGAGTTTCAGCATAAAATTAGAAAGATAATATAACAGTTTCAAATATAAATTTTAGGTCTACTAAGTTAAATATCCTAATCAAGCTTTTACAGAAATGGTGGAAAATGCACTACTCTTACTATTAAGAACAATAAAAATAAGTACCCTTTGGTGACATAATAAATATATTTTTTACTAGAATAACTAATATTTATTAAACTAAACTTGAGTAACTAATGACTGTAGACAACTATAACAAATATTTTTGGTTTATAGCATCAGGTGTTCCCTTAAATAGCAAGTTAAGACAATATTTCCCAAGATGGTGCGAGTTTTATTTTTGTTGTCAATTGAGTTAGGTTTCAAAGTTACAGCTATGAATTTTTAAAGAGAACCTCTTCAAAATATAATTTGTTATAAAATATACAGTATGGCCATATAAATCATGTCAGTATAGATATGAAAACTCGAGAGAAATATTTTAAGCAACAGCTGGAAACTTGCTGGTAATTCATGTATAGAGACAGAGTGCTCTGGAGAACTGAACGAAAAGAAATAGATAAGAAAAAAGGAGAAAAAACTGGAGAAGAGACATGGAGAAAGGTAGGACAAGATAGTAGCAGAGGGGCTAGTGAGAAGGGGCTAAAATTCAAAGAGTAAATTCATTAATGATGGTGGCAGAGCAAACTGCAAAGCAATAGGCAATGAGAAATCAAGGTTGGGTAAGCTTTTTCACCACAAAGGCCAACAATATGAAAATGTAGCCAATTTTAATAGATTATCTTTCTGGGGAGGGGACAGTTTCTGAAAGAAAAAGAAATATTAAGGTTGCAGAAGAACAGAAATCCTGCCTCGATCCATTTGCCTTAACCCCAATCCCCAGTGCCGTGAGTTGCTCCAAATGTAGTACTAATTCAGAACTAGAAGGTTCCTGAAAGATGGAATCGAGGCTCCTAGAGATGAAACCACTGAGTCCTGAATCACTCTGTTACACATTTAGTACCTCCATTTTGATAAAAATCTTTTTTTAATTCTTAATTTCAAAGAAAGAGCAAAAACATTTCAAAGAATGGAAAATGTGCATGTGTCCTCAGCTTTCTAAAACCATAATCTAGATCAGGACTTCATCATTTTCAACCCAGAGTTTTGCCTTCTTGTCCTTCAATTTTGCTCACCAGTTGTTCATCATCCACAATCCTGCAACAGTGATGGATTTAAATGAAAGTTTCCCGTATCTTTTACCTTACTATCATTCCATTGTTTTCCACTCATAAAAGTCCATATAGAACGTAGGGCAAAAGGCCCTACTGATTTGATCTCTGATTACCTCTGGGTTAGTACTATGAGACCAGCATAATCTCCCTCTTTTCTCTCATATGCATCAGGCAGTCTAGCCACCTTGAATATTTTGAATTTTCTTAGGAGTGCCAGGTTTTCTGAGGTTACTTTTCAAATGAAGTGTCTTCCTTTCAGAATGTTTTTTATTTCTTTGCCATCCAACAGACTTATTACACTTATATTTCAAGTCCCAGTTTAAATGTTGACAAATAAAAATGGCAAGCAATAGGATATATTGGAGTATATGAGGAAGCCATTTGGTATAAACCTAATTCGGCCTGACTTCTTTTTTTTTTCCTCCAAAAGGGCCTGACTGGCTATTGAGCACGCATTGCATATCTGCTTAGACATTTCCTATGGCCAGAACAAAGACCCTTGAGATAAAGATGCAACTTCCCCCCGACATTAGCATTTTTCTTTAGGCTAGGAACTGATTGCTGCACTCACCTCCCAGCTCACCTGTGACCACCCAGCTGGAGTCAACAGACTTCCACCCTGCTGTGTTCACAGAGACAGAAGACCTACCTGCTATTTCCATCAATCACTGTGCCTACAGAGCAGTCTCGTGACTATTGTAAAAGGGACATTTCAATCCTATGTGAAACATCCTCTTTGAGGGTATATAACCACCCTTATACCCCCACTTCTTTGGAGTGCTCTGTTCCTTTGTGGAAAGACTCTCCCGGGTTATAATCCTCAGATTTAAGCTCAGAATAAACTCACCCAAATTTTCATTTATAGATTGGATATGGATTATTTTCGTCGACAATGTCATAATTTCTCTGGAAACTTTCCAATCCTTTTCAAAGAAGCATTCCTTCCTTTGTGTTCCCATCACACTTTGACTTATCCTTATTATCAGGCTCATCACTTCGCTAGAATCATCAATTTGTGAGTTCATACTTCCACTTAACTACCAGTCAATGAATGGCAGTGACAATACGCTAAAAATCTTTGCAATACCAGTCCATATCTGCCACATACAACAGGTAGTTAATAAATCAGGAGGTATAAATATATGTGGTTTGAGTCAAATAAATTCAAAGCAAATAAATATATTAGTAACATAAGTCTTTAATATATATAAAGAAGTATTCTCTAATTTGTTTAATGTTTGCATATGCATTGCCATATCTATTAGCCAATTACAGTCATAGGCTATCAGTTGGCAAGGCTAAGTCTGTCTTTTGACACAGGACAAATTGTATACAATGATTGAAAAAAAGTGGAGGAAAAAGTTGAAAAATTGAAAAAAGGTCAATTTTTTATTTTAGTATAGGTTAAATACATATGTTTGAGGAACTAATGCAATCACCAAGTATAGCTGATTCTCTGATAGAATTCTAAAAAAATCCAGTTCTTGAGCTTAGTCAAATCCAGTTGATTTCAGTTAGTGTCCTCAGCTAAAATACCTTGAATGCAGAGTCATGTATTGACTATTGAGTAAATGCAACCAGAAATGTTTCTTTAATCTCTGTTTCTATCAAGATTTAATTATTCTTTGGCAAAGTCTTTTGTTATGAGATCAAACCCAAGATCAAGGAGAAAGCATATTAAACAGAGTCAAAGAGATTTTCTCTAGCTTTGTAAATTTTGACCTGTTCTTGAGAATTTAATTTGATTAGTTCCAAAGCTACAGAATTTATAAATCTGAAGGATAAGGTAATGTTACCAGTGGTTTGACATATAAGGATAAATTTAGTCTGGTCTTGGTTTTCAAGAAGGCATAAGGAAGGACTAATCCAACAAATGCTGAAAGATGACTCTAAAAACATAGAAGGTTAGCAAAGGATCTCAGATTTACTCGTGTTTTCCCGCCAAATAGGTAAAATGGGATAGAAAGGGTTCATAGAGAAGGGAAGTGGGTAGCAAACAGTCAGAGAAATGAGATCAGTGGCATTGCTGAATTCTTGTAAAAAGTATCATTTTACTTTAAATTTTGTAGATGAAAAGTAAATTTAAAAGGGGAATAACAAAGTGAATATAAGTAAGCCTTTGCTTCTACTTGTAAAACAATTATTAAATATTGTTTACAACAATAAGCAGTTAAAATTGGTAGTGTTATGGTCTTTACTTGCTGAGAAAAAGAGATATACTAATTATTAGAATATAGTACACAGAAACCAAATTTTTTATTATATTTTTTGTACAACTGATAAATTAGCCTATCTCAATAAGCATTATGCGATTGCCGTATGTGCTAGAAATGAATGTATACACACAGATCTGTCTTGATGTTCTTATAAGAAGCATCAGGTAAAAAAAAAAAGAAGAACATGATAACTATGTAAGGTGATGGATATGTTTTAAAAACATAAAAAGAATGAGAGTAATATTGGTACTTTCACCATAGGGTTATTATTAGGATTAAATAATTTAACATATGTAATGTATTTAAAACAATGTTTAGTGACAATATCTAGCACTTAGTAAATGTTGACTTCTTACTGTCAAAAAAAAAAAAGAAATTGTCTCATCTGGAAGCAGGAGACTGGAACTTATGACTTCAGGTGTCCATTCAGCTAAATTTTGTGATATTAGTTCCACTATATGGATGCTTTTGTGTTTCTATAGGGTAAAGTCAAAGTAAGCATTCCATCTTTATGAGGAGAAACTGTATCTTGGCTCTCAATTTACCAGCATACTAATAAAAAAATAAACATCAGATAGAATTTTCTCCTTTAGCACACAATTCTACCTTTAAGATAACTAGAAAACGGACAGAGAAATAGAAGTCTGCCGTCCAATGTGAGCAATTTAAGAAAGGAAAAATAAAAGCTGTCCTGGATGATATTTGTGTTTTTTATTAGAGATGTAGTCCTGTGTTCATGTGGACTGATGGAAATAAAGTCAGTCCACAATAAAATGTTCATGGTAAGCCTATCTATTCTTAGAATCCAGTCACATATGACAAAAAATTAATGAAACCTGCAGCATAATTTTTCTACCTTGTGGAACTATCTGATAAAGTAATGTCTGATGATAAATTGGGTTTATGGTGAGATGCTAGATTCAATCTATGGTAGTAAATCTTCCAAACTAACTTCTCTTAGCCCGCAAGCCAGGCTCAATGTAGTGTTCACCAACTGTCCCTTGAATCAAACCCAATTTGACATACTAGTATCCCTCGGTAAAATTTTCTTTTATATGAGGTCAGAAAGAGTTCACAATAATACTGAGAAAAGAAATATTCTGAGTAAGGTAATTGAAATTCCCTTTCAAACATATTCTGTTACCCCAATATACATCCAATTACACATTTAAGTTACATCACTTGATATTTCACGTATTTTTTCTTCTTTGCTTGGAATGCAAAAAGATATTCCCAAATCAAATAAGATTTATTACTGAAGAGCTTTTCAGTGAGGTGTACTTGCTGTTCCCTTAGGATTTTGCCTCAATATCAGTGACCATTAGTTGCTAAATACAGTGCTATTTCATAAAGTGCCTGAATTCAGAATATGGAAATTAAAAAAAAAAAGCTTGGAAGTTAGAACTACATAGAGCTATTTACCACAAGCTCATATGCATAATATTTCCACAACCTCTTATGAGAAATTCTAGAATTTTCTTTTCATCAATTCACTTGCTGGTAACTCCTGTACATTGCTTTACTCCATTTATATTAATAGGCAACACCGAGTCCTGATTGTGGCTTTCTTTAAACTAGTTACTCAAAATTCTCATTCCTGGGGCCAGCCCCATGGCTGAGTGGTTAAGTTCGTGCGCTCCACTTCGGCAGCCCAGGGTTTCGCTGGTTCCAATCCTGGGCGCAGACATGTCACCACTCATCAAGCCATGCTGAGGCGGCATCCCACATAGCACAGCCAGAGGGACTCACAACTAAAATATGCAACGATGTGCTGGGGGGCTTTGGGGAAAAGAAGAAGAACAAAAGAGGATTGGCAACAGATTTTAGCTCAGGTGCCAATCTTTAAGGAAAAAAATAATTCACATTCCTGCCAAGTTCAGATTATATAAATTGAATTCAAGGGTCAAAGATTATCCAGTCACCACTTAACCCAACATGCTTATATTTCTGTCTTAGCTGCCAGAATACTTAGAAACCCAATAAGAAGCAAGGGAGGTCATCCGTTCATGTAGGTGCTTGGTATCACCTACTCCAACTCCTTAGTTTAATGACCTCTGTTCTGTTTTATTCTAAAATACATTATTTTCTGTGAGATTTAATTTATATGCAATTTAGATGTTTTCAAAGAGAGAAGATATAAATTTTACATAATAAAATAAAGATATCTAATGACTCACAAAGGGGAATATGGTCTATTTGAATCATACATAGTCCCATAATGGTAAGTAGATTAAAAAACCTTTATAGATATAAATATTAAAAATATATAGTCAGAATTATTCAACTCATCCAAGCTCACATTAATGATTAATTGATTTTTGTTAACTTTCTTTACACAGACATTTTAGGACTCATCATATTATTGCTTTAAATCCAGCAATGAAGGAAACATGGTAGCATCTATAGAATGAATATTTTACTAGAGACAAGATATGCATTGACTAGCTCAATTGTACGGAACATAGAAAAAGATTAATGCTAAAGTTTGTTTTAGAAGGTAATGAAGTGCCCTACGATTCCATGAAAAACAACAACAAAGACAAAACAAAAGAAAACCTAAAAGAAACTTTCAATTACAATACAGTAAAGTGTAATAAAACTGTATTGTGATTTTGGAAGCCCTATGCTTAGACAATCTTTCTAAGTAAAAATTTTTTGTTTCAAATCAACCAATTTTTCTTTAAATACATATTTTCCCTATATTAAAAATCAACTAAGGGAAAGCCATTTCGCTCATATAAATTATAACACAGTAGGAGAAATTGCGTATGTATCTAGATGAACAAAATGAAAGGCAGAAAATACAAATTTTCTTAAGACAAGTGCAAAACATCTGCTACCGGCCTGGAGAAGCGAAAAGTGGAGTTCAATTGAGAAGATCTCTAAAGGGTAAAGGCATTCAGGATTTCCAAAGTTACAGATAAGTTAAGTGCCTTGATAAGGTATTTCTTGGAAAGAAAAGAAACAAAAGGGAGAGAGAGAGTGGAAAAGCATCAGAAACCAAGACATTCTCATGGTTGGAGCAGGGATTAATTATAGGGAAGCAATAATAGCTAAGCCCACAGAGATAAATTACAGGCAGATCACAGAAGGCCTTGTCAACTGAGAAAGAGAATGTCTCTGAGTTGCAATTGTTTGTTTTGAAGAACTTGAGAGGAACATTACTGGAGCCCTAAACTACTGCTATGGAACCGAAATGGAAAGAAAGAAATACGTTCGAAAAATATATATAAGATCTATCCATAATGGACTTACTAACCAATGAAAAGTGGAGTAGAAGAGAACAGTTGAAGTATATTTAGAATTTGGTTTGTGACTGGAGAAACAATGGTGCCATTAAGATAGAGAGAGTGAGTCAGGGGCAAGGGCTGGCTTGAGAGCAGGGGTTGAACAGATGAATACGATTTAGGAAGCACTAACACAACAGTCAAACAAAAATTCCATGGCTAAAGATGAGTACAGATACCAGAAGCAAAAGCTTAAAATCAAGACAAGATGAGGAGTGTGAGGGCGGGAAAACAAGTGAGGTCTACTTTCCGGAATTTTAGTGCTAAAGAAAATAAGAACAAAAAGAGGATCCTTCAAATCGGCAACAGGGTCTTAATTTGCCTGATTGCTTCTTATTTTGATTTAGGAGCTATAACAAGCGCCTTTATTCCAAAGTGAAAATGGCCCAATAGGGAGTGTAATATCAAAGATTCAATAAAAATGATTAAGAACACAATGTCCAGAGGGTGAGGTATCCAAATTTAAGCCAACAAGGTAAGATTTTAGAAAAAGAAAAGTCCTTTGTCCTGCTTTGAAATGGAGAGAGGAGAAAGGATGTGAAGACACAGAGATAGTCGGGGATGGAAGCGAAGGAAGTTAAGAATCACTTTTGACAGCTTTGACCTCATAATGTGGCAGATTGTGTCATCTTTCAAATGTGTTGGGGGAAAGAGGTGCAGCAGGAGACAAATTTTTGAAGAAAGTACAAAGGGTCTGGAATTGCAGCCCTGTGGAATGTTCAAGAGAGTCAGAAAGAGACGAACAGAAGAACTATCGAGCGATAGTGCTGGTTTGGCTGTGCTTTTTATTAAAACAATTCCTTTGCTGTGACAACCATTACAGAGCTAAAAGATGAAGTATTTTGAAATTGTCCTCTTTTGGTGGGACCTGATATACTTCCCAAAGACTTCACAAAAATCAAATAGTGTAGTAAAAATACTATACTCTAGATTAAAAAAAAAATCATAAAAGTGTTCTTTTCAAACTGAGGAGGAAGACATCACTAAATAAAACATGCCCTAAGTGTGTCTAAGTGGAGTTGTTAGACATTTTGTGTACATGGCAGGAAGCCACTGCACTTGACGTTTGATTTATTTGCAAGAAAACCTGCTGCCCTAATCACCCTTAAACCTCAGGAGACTTGTGCATAGCAAAGAGATAAATTGTTTCAATATTATGTGTGTTTAAAAGGAAACTCTGGGAATCCATGAAGAGAGTGATTACTTTGAAAAGAACCACAAAAAGGTTTTTAGAAATCATGGGGCTAATGTTTCTGCCATAACATACCGCTATAATTATATACTTCCAGGTATATAGAACATGGGGAGAAATCTACATATGCACAAGCAAAGACATGTTTACAGAGCTCTTCATACACTCACAAAGAGTGTTAAGTAAGAAGGTTTGTCCAACTATCCTCTGGTAAATCTAAGCACTTCAGAAAAATATAATAATCATCTGGCCTGTACATGGGTGTTGAGAATTAGTGGTTCAGGGAGAAAATTCCTACCAATTTTCATCCCATATATCCTGTCAGGGCAATTCCTTCAGTGGAAGCAGCATTTAGGAATGTCTCCTTTGCAGATTTCCTCATGCCCGGTAAGGTATTTGATCTTCACTGGCAGACAAAAAAGAGGAGGTCCATCTGAGTTTGTGTGGCAATACAATTTAGTACTCTGGCTAGCAGATTTAGCTGTCTCTAGGTGAGCACATGGGATGCAGAGAAATAACTGCTGTGGAAATTAATGAGAAAACTCTCTCTAAGTTAGGCCAACACATTCTCTGTCAGATCCTCCGGGCTCATCAACCTTCGTCAAAGGTTCCTTTAGGCACACATATACTACCTCTCAGCGTTTCACATGCCTACACCGCTGTCTGAACATTCTGGCTTCTACGGGGCTTTGGGGAAACTTGTATTTCTGCCATAAGGTATGGTTTTTACTAGTATTTTCTGAAATCTAATCCTTCTTCATACCAAATTATCTTCCACCTTTCCCACCTTTATTTTCTAGACTTCCACATTTCATGGTTTGGAGCCTTGAGAAGCAACAATATAACTAATCTCATAACATACAGTTACTTGTTTTTATCTCTTAAGGACAGAGAGGAATACAGAAAAGTACAGGCAGGAGGGCAGGACTGGGAACCAGGAGAGCTCCATACCAGGAAGGTATGTGACCAGAGCTTTTGACCTACCTTCCAGAATTCACTTTCTCACTCTTCAAGTGAGAAGGTTGGACCTGATCTTCTCTAACTATCCTTTCCTGTTCTGTTATTTTATGTAAAGCAGAATAAGTGACATGCTGGTTCACATATAAGACAATGGAAAAGGCCAGCTGGGCTGTTCAGACTTCACATTAACGGGGAAACTTAAGATCAAGCACAAGTTGTGTTCTGAGAATGGTAAGAATGCTCACATTGTATAGCGGTTTCAGAGATTGGCACACATAGTCCTCATGATAACTTACAAGTAAATAAGAATGTTTTTATATACGTGTGTGTGTGCGTCTGCATTCTCTCTATATATATACATAACACATATAATGTGTGTATATATAAATGTGAGTGTGTGTATATATCCTATTTTTTCCCAAAGATGAGGAAACAGAGGCCAAAATATTTTAACTCAGTTGGGGGTAGGGCTACAAATTCAAGTCTTTTTTGACTCCTATGACAGCATTAATTCTACTGCATTACTCTGCTGTAACAAAATGCTATGGAGAAATTCCTGACTTAAAGTCTTGAGTCTTGCAAACTGTTGGGGCTTGCATGGCAAATGACCTATAATTAGAGAGTTTAGGATAATCTGGATCTTAGGACTCTGGCCAGACAGAGGACAGCATGGAGGTGTGGTCCTGTGTATACAGACAGCTGCAGCTTTCACTTCCTCTGCACAGACAAAAGTAACAGAGAATATCACAGTGGTTCTAAGGACTCGTGCCCTGTCTTGTTCTCTCTTGAGATCATATACATCAGGGGAGCACCAAATATAATATGTGCTACAGGGTGGTTCATCTGGAACATGGAGAGGAAAAATGACAAAAAGTGGGCAAGGTAGCAATTATTAATGCACACCTCAACTATACCTTACTTTGTGGTATAAACTTTATATGTATGGTTCATTTTCTCTTCACAACTGTCTACTCAAATGAGAATTACTTTGTTCCTATTTCACACACGAGGATATTAGAGCTAAGAAAGTTTAATTAACTTGGCCAAGGAGCCAGCCTAATAACTGGCACAGTAGAGAGAATAGTCTTCGTCCGCCTCTCTCCCAATCCTAAACTCTGTTCAAGGCATCAAATTATAGCCAAGGGCATCTTGCATACCCAAGAGAGCTCATTCTCTCCAAGTAAAGGGCGAAGGGATCCACTTACCACATTATTATCTCTTACTAATATTTCATGCTTTTTTAAATTTAGAATTTTTGTTAAATGTTTCATTAACTTAGTAATCTTTCTACTTAATGAAAATACTGCTCCCTCATATCTTATTAAACTTGAAAAGAAAACCAAAATGATTTAAAAATGCCTCATGTATATGTCACATGATAAAATATATGCTGAACTTCCTTATCTAATTGTCATATTAGCTTGCTATTGGGAACTACGAGCAATCTGTATTCTTGAAAGTAAGTCATGCTATTTGTCAATAATTCAGAGAGATTTTAAGAATGTGCACCACAATTATTTATTGCTTTATTCAAAGCCTTCCAGAATTTATAGTCCCTAATCTGTAGTATATATTTTATGAATCCTTAAGTATGCAAAAAGTAAGAGAGGAGTCCAATTCCAGTTCAAATTAAGCTATTGCCCTTGGAAAGGACTATATTATTAAAGTTTGATCATATATTTTGCTGTCATGTCATTTGGCTAATGCACTTTCCTCAGTCCATGCACTGATCAGTTTGTAGTCACTATTTAAAACCATTCTATTTGTGTTGGTTGGTATGAAAACGTTTGATTCAGAACACTTAAAAAGACTTTAGTCATTGTCACTACTGCCTTACCATTAAGGCTTACTCAGTTGTTGGCTGGTATTGTTTATGGAGCACTTAACATTCTTCGATAAGAAAATAATGGTTATTTATTTAGGTTTCCCAAATTTTCGAATTGCTCTTGGCACAGTTAATTTACAAAAATCTATAAGTACTCTGAGATCAAAACCTGTATTCTTGACACTCACTAAATTCACTAAAGCATTTTATAAGTGCAACTCAACAACAACTCATAAATAATTTGGACACTTCATTCAAGAAGTCAGGTCTTTTTTACGTTTTTAATCCACCACATTTAAGAAGTTTTAAAAGTATTTGTCTTCTTATTTTATCTCTGATCAGTTTGACTCACTATCCAGTTTAACACACCTCAAACAGCAAAATATTCATTAATTCAATAAATATCAATTTGCTACTCTATTGAAAAGTCAACACTGTTTTAAGGTGCTATGGGGCCAAGGAGAAGAATAAATCACTTTTCTGCTTGATTAATTCCATGTGTTTATTTCCTCAGTTCACCGGAGGATTAGTTTATGAAATGGCTGTGTTCTGTGATTAACAGATGTCATCATTCTATTTTACACGATAAAGTCAATCCCACTGCTTTTATGCTTTTTCTTTTTCAGTAGTGAAATGGAGTTCAGCAGCGTAGATGAGAGCCTTAACCAGACCTCCTAGGATGGAATCTTGGCTCTTACACTTCCCAATTGTGTGACCTTGAGCATGTCTCCGCCACAATTCATTATCTGTAAACTGATGATTAAAAAAGTATCTACCTCATAGTGTTGTTTAAAGGATTAAATGAATCTGATAAATTCAGCACCTAGATCAGTGTAGGGCTCAAAGTAGGTGCTATTAAAGTGTTCCTATTATTGTTATATTAAAGCCTAAAAAGGTTTTCACTAATACAATGGCTTTCAAAGGATTTATGTGTTTTTCAATTGGAAATTAGGCCCACTTTAATTACGAATTCTTAGTATCACTGCTTTCTTAGCCTCTGCTTTAAAGTTTAAGGATTGTCTTTCTAGACTATTCTTGAATGGCAACTAGAACATTCATCTGATCAAAATTAAGCAAAATTGAATTTGACCCTAGTCGTGTGTTGAATATTACGGAAATTTCACAGTATCAGTTCAAGGTATTATTTCACAGCTAATGCTTAATTATTTCTTCTATGCAAAGAAACAGAAACAAAAATAAAAGGATACCCAGCAGCAAAACTGGCCTTTCCTATAAGCTTCTGAATTCAAAATCTCTTATGTCTCTTTTCATGTCCTTTCTAATTAACAATTTCTTTTTCATCAATGAGATTAGTGTAAGGAGTTACTACTTCAAGAGCATTTTCAAAGTCTTTTGAAGAACCCTTATTAATAGACTGTTATATTCAAATAGGAGAATACATATAAAAACCTCTTTAGTCCACAGAGCATGTAGATTATATGTGAATTTTTCATTAATCAACAGCTAGTCATTAAATGTCCAATCTTTAAACCTTATAGTACCTGGGTATCTTTCTCTTTTAACTTATCAAGTATTATGCCTATAAAAATTCTATGCTACTAATTACTAACAACTTGAAGTTTTCATATATTAGAATTAGATAAGGCAAAATACTCAACTACAAAAAATTATTGTATGGATTTTCTTTTTTGCTTACAGAAATATTTACCACAGCCAAGAAATATTTAAGCACTAAAAGAGCATCAGAGTTTGTAAGTTCAGTAAAAAAGCTTTGTGCAATGGCTACACTGACAAAGCAGGAAGAGAATAGGTCCCCAGAGAAGTGAGAGGAGGCATAGCCAAAGATGTAAGAAGGCTTCTAGGATAGCACTTTTTCACAGCATGAAGGAGCAGCCTTTCAAACAGGGAAAGCAAAATAGAAGCCAAAGCAGATTATTAAGAGTTCAATTAGCCATGTGGGGGGGAGGGGGAAAGGTCATTCGTGAACTTCAAAAGAGCGATTTCCTTGTAGCACCGGGAGAAAATCCAAAGAGAAAAAAAAAGCACGAGTGGACAGTTGTGACATAAAGTAAACACAACCTAATTTAGAAGGAATTCCCCCTGTGAACCCTGTTTGTCATCCCTTGTTGTTCACACCTTTCCTGATTTAACTTGCATTCTTTCTATTGGTTTGCTTCAGATTCCCCAGGAAATAGGTCTTCTGGAAGCTGGAATCAAAGTGGTTCAAGAAACTTCAATGGACTTGTGCACACAGTTATTTAACCGACACCATGAAGTAGGCCTTTTCTAAGAAGGTTTGTCCCTAAAATACTACTCGTGGGGTATACCCCTTGCCCACAGATAATGCCCTTTGGAACCTGACACCAGTTGGTTCTTTGTTTTTAGAACTTTTGCTCTTAGGTTTTTAAGATGGGCTATCCTAAAACAATAGACTGGTATCCAAAGTTCTTTAGTAACTGAACCACATATTTTCTAAAAATAACCATAAGGCAAGATCTTACTCACCAGCTTTTAGTTTCCTATCATGGGGGAAATCATCTGTCATTTGAGTCTGTTTTTTTATGAAAAATTAGCAAATTAGACCTCCAAACAAAAACACATTCCTCAATATACAGAATCTAGTTACCTGGATTTCTGTTTTATCATTTCAGCTATTTAGTCACAAAGGCCTCATATTTCCCCACTTTCCTGAAAATCTGTCACCTGTTCCCAACACTGGGTATAACTGCCCTTCTCTTCCTCACTCTTAGTCTTAAGCTGCTGATGGCTTTGGAGAAAATCACTGGGCTTTACAGTCTCATCATGAAAACACATGCTCTCCAAGCTCCAGTGGTCATAGAAACTCCTCAAAATATATTTTTTAATCTAAAATTGACTTCCTATCCGTTATCATCACCAAAAATAGCTATACCATGACAAACTATTCTCAGTACCCATTTCCACCAGGCCCATCACTGTTACTCACAATAGACTGTTAGCTACTTTGCTGAAAAGATACAAACCATTACACGGCAACCTCTCTTTTGTATTCCATATTTACAATTTCTTCTCTTCCATGGTTCCTATCTTAGAATATGTGTTCATCCTGAGGCTTTCTTCTTTATGCTTTGATTTCTAGTCTCATTCAGGATTTGCATCAATTTGTTACTCTCTCCTTTGGATCTTTCTTCCATTTACTTGCCTCTATGTGCCCAAAGCATGCATGCAGTTTTTTTTTTTTAATTCTAAAAATCTTTACATTGATATTATTTTCTTCTCAAGTCCTCTGTCAAATATACATATAATATATATTATGTATGCTATATGTCATATTATATATATTAATTAGGTATGATACGGTATGAACTAAATAGTTCATATATATATATATATATATACATGAAAGCATAGAGAATTGTGAGGATTAAATAAAATAAAACAAAACTCAGTAAGAGGCAAAAATTAAAGGTTGAGAGGAGCATAGAAATATTTTTAAAATACTTTTTCCAGAAAGGCAAAGAGAATGTATCTGAGTGTTTTTTTTTTCTTTTTCTAAATTATGTTTTAACATTTCCTATCCCTTTCCGTTATGCAACTAACCCTTTATTGCCTTGCCATTGGTTTTCTGTCTCCCTACATTGTAAGAAAACTTCTCACTCAAAGCTAACCAATGATCTTCTTGACACAAATTGACGATCTAATTTTTTCAGTCTCCCTTGGAACCTCTGTAGCCTTGCTGACCACAGCTGTCTTAAAATCTCTTCTTTAGCTTGGGATAAGTAACTCTTGTGCTTCTCCTATTTCTCTACTTCACTCATACTAGGTCTTTCTCCTTCTTTTGACTCTTAAAACCTTTCTGTCACTGAGTTCAGCGTTTAATACTATTTTTTTACTGTCCTCCTCTTGGAAATCTCATGCACTCAACTCTCATATCATGCAAAAGCATTTATCTCTACCTTTCTTGTCCTGATTTCTCCTTTGAATTCATATATGCATGTCCAAAGACTTTCTGGGTATCTTTACACAGACGCCCTAGCCATGGCTTGCACTCAACATCACAGTTTAACCCTGCAATCACCTGGGCTTTGATCTCACTGTAATTTTTCATTCCTCCTGTGCTCACGCATGTGCTCTCTCTCTCTCTCTCTCCTTTTCCCTCTACCACCCTTCAGCATAACATCTGGATAGATACTTTATGGGAAGCATTCATCTTTTCTTGAGGGCCTAATAAAGCTTTGTTCAACATCGCCATGATGTAAATTCTTCTTCATCACTCATTTATTAGGAAAAAACCTATCACTCCTACTGACTATGATTACTTTAAGTAGCTTATAAGAAATATATGACTAATTCTGTTTCCTTTTTTGCTTGATTGCTAGGAAATCACAGAACAAGATTCAATGCAGAGTTATCAAAAACATATTAGAATTTTGTTTCTAATCTTCTGATCCTTTGTTTTCTTTGACAACTCTTATTTTGTAGCTTTGTTATAAGCCACCTAAAAATTGTTTATGCCCTGGGCTCACTAGAACCATGTGGAAGGAAATCTTGTGGTCTTTGTCTATGACATAAAGATGAAACGCACAGATAGATTGGAGTGATTAAATAAACTGCTTGAGACTGTGTCTTCATTCATAAAACTTGATAAGGCTAAGCAATTTCAGAGGCAGGACAAATGGGTACCTATAAAAATATAACAGAAAAATAGAACAAATTAAATGGTTACAGTTTTTAAGTGCTGTTTTGAAATACCATTTCAAAGCTACCCTTGTTTAAAAACCTGATAATAATTTTTAAAGCTCCATTTATCAATTGAATCAAAGCCTCTACATAATGTGTGCTGCGCCCACCACGCACTGAGTGAGATGGCTTTGGGTAGCACCAGTAGATGTGGGAACACTTCAACGCATTTGTATTAATATTTTTTAAAGATCAAGGAAAGAAATCTAATTCCTGAGACATAAAATCCAGAGATTCAGATTATATCTTAAAAAACTATTAAGTTTTCTTTTTCTCATTTGTTTACTTCTTTTCATTAACAACTATTATGATGCAGTTATCAAGTAGACATCACTTTTCTCTGGAAAAAGGACACAAATTCTGACAGAACAGTAAGATGACAGTTTCTGTTGAGAAAGACTAGCCCTGAGTCAACACCTGTGCCATCTTCCTCCATTTCATATGTGGGCTGCCTGCCACAGCATGGCCTGACAAGGGATGCGCAGGTCCGCGCCAGAGATCCAAACTGTGAATCCCGGGCCACCAAAGCGGAGCGCATGAGCTCAACTGTTCTGCCACTGGGCCGGCCCCCAGTAAGACGGCCGTTGATGCAGACTCAGACACACCAGATTTGTCCCAGATTCAGGGACCTATTGCTTTCAGTTTGCCATCTTTTCTTACTATCCATCTCATGCAAGTAATGCAATGAAAACAAATTTATAGACTTTCTATTTTGTTCTTCCTTAATTTTCATCAAACAGCCTGCAGATGATACAGAATATAACTCATTTCTGTCTCGAGGACTCTCCTTGCTAGGAAGTTCATTGCATATATATAGGCTGATCCTAACTTATGAACTGATAGTAGTCCAAAAACTCATTTTTTAAATAAGTATCTAGGAATATGAAGCATATTTCCTCTTCACGATGACTTTACATGCAATATACGTGTCTCAGATCAACTTGCAAAAGCCAAAATAGCTTCAATTTATTGAGGATACCCTAAATGTCAATAAAACATATTACACATATCATATCTCACTGTTTTCCTAATCATTTTTTTTGCTTTTAATTGAGCTAATGCATACTCACAGAAAGTACATAAAATGCACACATCTTAAATTCACAGCTGGATACATTTTTATGTATGAATACATCTATGAAATGGCCACTTTGATCAAGATATAGAATATTTCCATCCACTTCAAAAGTTCCCTTTTGCCTCTTTTCAGTCAATACCCACTTCGTGGAGGTAACCATTATTTGGCCTTCTATTACCATAGATTAGCTTTGTTTGCTTAAGAACTTCATATCAATGAAATTTTACATCACATAGTCTGTTAAATCTGAGTTTTTTCTGAGAGATTCTTCAATATCCCTATCTGTATCAGTAGTGTAGCATTTCATTTTAAGAATATGCCACACTTTACCCCTTTGCTTGTTGATATTTTTCTACAGCTAAAAGTGCTATGCAGGCTTAATATTCTAGGAGTACAATTGCCGGGTTATAGGGCTGGCGTACGTTTACTTTTAGCAGATACTGCCAAACACTTTTCCAAAATGGTTGTGGTAATTTTCATTCCCACCAGAAAAATATTAATGTTTCAATTTCTCTATACTCTTACCAAAACTTCATACTGTCAGTAAATAGCCGTGCTATTGGCTGTGTTGCTGTGGTATCTCATTTTAGCTTAAATTTGCATTTCTCTGTTGAAGAAAACTGTTGAAAATGGTTTATGTGAGTACTGGCTATTTGGATAGTCTCATCTTTTAAACATATTTGTAGGAGTACTCTATATAATCTGGAAATGAGTCTTATCTATCCCAGCGACTTTTGAGAAAGGTAATATTATCACCACTTTAATAGTGGTGAAAATGTGATCCTGAAAGGTACAACAATTCACCAAAAATCACACATCTAGTAAGTGGCAGAAGAGGCACAGGATTCAGTCTGCCTCATTCAAAGCCTGTGCTCTTCAGAGCATCCTGCACTGGGGAGCACATAATATAAAATATAACCAGGATATATAGCAAACTGTCTTGGAGAGACGAGGCATCAGAAACATTTCTCTCTAGAATAAGACTAGGAGTTGTTCTTATCTCCACCAGTCTCCCTTCCAGAATAGTGGGAATGAACTATCATTAGTAGCTCATTGAGGTGAGCAGGAGATATCTGGGAAAAAAAGAAAGTTAATATGGGTAAAAAATACTACATTTCATAGACTGTGTCCCAAGGAACACTAGTTACAGGAAGAACTTTTTGCTGTGCTCGGAAAAGTAGTATAATGTGTAACGTGAGTTACAGAAATGCAAAATGCACTTTAGTATATTAAAGCCTCTAGAGATCCCTCCTAAACTTGTGTAATCTAGCAATTCTAAAATTACTTGACAGGAGAATACTTTTCCAAGGAACACCTATTCAGTGTTTGTGAGAACTAGCATGCCATGGAAAATAGCTTCCTTCTCTCCTTTTGATTATTCATTTTCCTTCGTCCTTGACCCAGAGTGGAAACCTCTGGGATATAAACAAATTCACATACACTAGCACACACTCAGAAACATGAAGCATATACTGCAATAAATAAAAATCTTTAAGACAAAAATCTGGATTCCTGTAAGCATGATACAAGCTATGATTCCAATGGGAATGGGGAAACAATAGTAACCACAAATACATGCCTCGGATACGAGCCCAGGAAAGTAGTCATTTAGAATTCACCCTGTAGAGGTAGTTACTGGAATGATCAACTATGGTATCATCTTAGAAATGAAAGGGTAAAAGCACCACTCCAGTCTGCTCCCTCAATGTGGAGGATACTACTGCTAATCCGGCCACCATCCAAATGTCTGAACAGCAGAGGCCTGGAACTTTCATAGGCACAAGTAAGTGGGCTCTCATTCTCCTCTGTGGTCAGTATGCAAGGCAGGTTGAACTGGCCCTTTAGTTATACAGCAATAGGCCTGCTTAGTATCTCTTGATTATCACTTGATATTAAACCCAGATAGTTCACTCTGTTAGTGATCAAATGAAGTGGAGTTCATTAAAGTTAACTATTCTCCTCCTCCAGATCAGTAAAAGAATACACTGCAGCTATGACCAAGGCCACAAGGACAATATAAACCTTGTCTTTCTAAATATCTTTCCTAAGAGAATGTGCAGAAATGCTTGCTTAGAGTTCTGTTTAGTAATATCCTTTGCAGCATTATTCATCTTTTACACAATACACACACACACACGCAAATATACATGCATTCATACATGCATACAGGAATAGGGGAAATGAGACACTAGTACATAAAAGTGATTAATATTAACAGAGCCTTTCAAATGAATACAAACTTTTTTAAGGCCACAGAAATGATTATAATATGTTGGATCAACAAAATCAACAGAATATAGGAACTCTATATAAATTGTATGTATATCCTCATTGGTGATACCCATTTGAATAGCAGCCATTATCTTTGGATATTGTTATCGCATATGATATTTTCCTCTTGCTTTTCTAAAATTTCTACATTTTTTATGATGTAAGTAATGTCTGTGACATAATGCTGAGTGAAAAGTGAACACAGAACTCTAAGATGTTATATATATATATATAATGTATATGTTGTGACATCATTATAAGTTCTTATGTGAATAGAAACTCATAATGAATATTCCATATTCAGAAATAGTTTCTGAATCCTGGATTTATAGGTTTTTATTATTATAATTTAAAAATACATTTACTTAAAAAGTCATTCAAAGAAGTACATATTAGAATTTACGTTGGACAAATATGTATTAGTAAACCAGAAGATAAGTTGTAAATGCATATATTGTCAAAAGCAATGTCATAGAAAGACAAAAAGAATGTAAGAGGAGATGACATAGAACATAGAACACAGAAGAAGCCGAATTAAATTAAAAATCGTGATTAAGTTACTTAATGCAATTCATTTTGTTTATACCTCTTTACAAAAGGATTTGAGGTGGAAGTACAAAATTAAACTTTCCAGAACTTTCCAAAGGCTTTGAGATTGAATTGACAATGACCTCAATAAAATTACCAAGGAAACAATCTTAAATTTCAAGGAAAAGGGAAAATTTTTTTCCGTCTCTAAGAGAACAAAAGCAAAAATCTTTCAAAGAAAGCAAAATATTATTGTTTCAGGGTTCTCTACTGTGAGCGTCAACATCAGAAGGTAATATAGTGATAACTTCAGAGCCTTACACAAAAAGTAGTGTGATTCAAGAACTGTGCTTTACCCAAGCAAGTTGCCATTCGGATGAGAAGATGAGAGAAAGACAGTTTCAGACCTGTGAAGTTTCATCAAATTTACCAGAAAGAAACCCCTTTTATTCTGCAAAGGCTGAGAGAATAACATAAGATAATAAATAAATGAGAGAACTTCTGGACATGGAAATTGATTACTATACACAAAGACTGGGAAATAACTTTTTATTAAAAAATAAGAGATAAGTATTTGTTAGCATGAAGTAGATGTACATCTATAAATATATTACAAGTTTTAGCATTAGAAACAGAAAACTGTTTCTGACTATTACAACTGCTGGAGGGGAGAAAAGCATACGGAAGGACTTTCACTCCCCGTGCCCAAAGATGAAGAAAGGGGAAACAGAATTATAATAGGGCTGCATAATACTCCTTGTGAGCTAGTTATGATTCTAAATCCAAAATCTAGTAAAATTAAAGATAAACAGTATTAGTTGATTTAATATTAAAAATGTACAAAACAACAATAAATTAATGGTGTCTTTTAACCTAGAAATGAAAAGATACTTGAATTTAACAATGTTAATATACCAGTAGGCTAAAGAATTTAAATTGTTGAACATTAAAAAATTCAATGAGCAAATTTAACATCTCTCCCAATAAAATACTTTCAAAGAATAGAAGAATTTCTTCTAGAAATAGCCACATAACTTAAAAGCAACATTATAATAATGGCAAAATGATGGTCATAACCCTTTCCAGTTCAGTAACAAACAAGGCTATCTACTGCTATCAATATTGTTCAAAACTAGAGAGGCTTTTGCTGATTCAAGAAGAAGAAAGTAGGGATATTTTGTGTAAAGGTGAATTCTGTTATTTATAGATAACCCTACAGGCATTGGACGGAATCCTCTAAAGTCCCACTAGTAATAATAAAGGAAGTCAATAATGAATCCTGGTAAAATGATACACAATCCAACAACATTTAGATACTTCCACTAAGAACACAAGGAAAGCACAAGCAATAACAGATGCTATCACAAAAGTAAATTTGCGTGATGGCAAAATCTTAGGCACCCCTTACACTAGCAGCAACAAAGTTTTTATGAAGAACCAAGAAAGAATAGTCAATAAAATGTTATTGAGTTTTAGAATGAGATATGAATCAACAGATATATATAATGGAGATCCTAGATGACCCAATTAATACCATATAAATTTAGCAAATAAATGAGCTTAACACAAGTCCAAGTACTAAAAACTATGTACACAATCTAAATACTATAGACTAATTGCTACATAATTTCAAATATTAAGTACTGTATGAGTGTAATAAATACATAGGTTTAGCATAATTCCAAATACAATAGAAATATAGTTTTTGGAACTATGACTACTGATTGAAAAATATATGTGGAAAAAATGAATGAGTGAAACTTTAAAAATAACAATAATTATTGTTCTGTTGTTATTGCTGCTACTACTACAAATACTATGACGCCTCCTGCCTATCATTTGTTGAATCATAGATCTTTTCCTTATAGTATTTGTCTTAAGCCTCCAAAAATCTGATGAAAAAGGTATTATTATTACTACGGCCCTTCTTTTAATTATATGAGAAATTGATGTTTGGGAAGCTTAATATCTTGACTGAAATTACACAGGGAAAACGATGGGGTGAAAATTTGAATGCAGGCAGACAGACACTACTGCTGCTGCTCAATTATTTGAAAGTGAATAATAAATCCTATCAGAAAACAACACTGTGGGCCTGGCACTAAAGCAGAACAACAGACGTGTAACATAGAATGCAGATTGGGCAGCTGAAAACCACACATAAAATTTTAAAAATGGTAAATGGGAGCTTTTCAAAACAAAGGGAGAATTATTAAAAGACAGTATTGTGGCAACCAGATAGCAATTCAGGGAAAAGGGGAAATTAGAAGCACAACTCACACAATGCTTTAAAATAACTTTCACGTTGAACATCAAAAGTTACCACCCAGCAGGTGTGAGTAATGAAGATGTTGAATGTCCTGCAGATGTACTTGTTCTAGAAAACTATGAGAGCAGGTACTATGACAGAGAGCACTATAATTCCCAGAGATCCCCGGCATTGTGGCGTCAGTCTACCAAGAAGGGGTTTGCCTTCTGCTCGATCCACTCTGGCCAGTGACCAGACATTACCCATCTTTCCTCACTCAGAACACACAGCCCATTGCTCTGATGTCTGCCCTGCCCAAGTACCATGAGGAACTCCAAGAAAAAGTTCCATTCTATAGTGCAATGCCAACGTTAACAGTGTATAGTGGGGAAAAGAGCACACAATTTAAGTAGCACAGAGGTAGATTGAAAACTTGGCTCTCAGTAGTGGCGGGATGTTAGATTCAGCATCTGCAAAAAGGCAGTAACATTACCAAATTTACTGTGTAGTTTTAAGAATTAGAAACAATTTGCATGTAAAGCACCTGCATAAATTCCTGGGACAGCACTTAATAAGTTGTTTTCTTAGGATTTTATTATTAATATGATGATGATCAAGCTCATTATTCTTGGAAAGCTGCAACAAAGAGAGAAAGCATTTTAGAGATATTGCCATAGTGGCAATATAAAAGAGAGCTGATCAGCAAGACGTGGGGAGAGCAGCAAATTCCGACAAGGAGGCTTCTGCATATTTTTTCTCCTTTTACAGAGTAAGCAAATGTAATTGCTGCCTAGAAATACTCTTGGTCTCCTGTCCTTCAGTGACTCTGTTTCCTAAAATACTTACCTCCTGCTGCCTTCTTTCTGGAAACACCCAAGAGCAGTTGTGTCAGTCTCCTCTCATGAGTCATCACTATCTACTCTCAAGAAACTCCCTTTCTACGCGACAGTCTTCCCACACACAGTCCGCATCTTCTCCACATTACCAACGCTCCAAATGGATCACAGATTTTAATAAGATCCACACCTTTTCATATGAAACCAGGAAAAAATACATGTATATAAATTTATTCCCCATACAGAAAGTGAAAAGAAAAACGGAGAGAAGTATGGATGCGCGTGTACGGACGTGGAGGTAAAAGAGTGATAGTTGTGATTACAAATGATCATCAATTACATCAACATATGAATCTATGACAAAATATCCATTCTTTGAAAGATAAGTGAATAATATACATATGGGCATATAATAAACAAAGCTGGGAAAACAAATTGTAAGAGAGGAGGAGGAGGGGGAGAGAACAAAAAAATATAAAAGGAAATACACATAGGAAATGTTTATCCAAAGCAAAGAAATGCAAATTCAAAACAAATTTAATTTTTTTGCAATAATTAAAGCAAAAAACATAAAAAGCCAGTGCTGAAGATAATATGTTAAAACTGAATAACGATTCACGGATGGTGTATCCATCTACACAATGTTTTAGAAGATGTATAGTATAGGTAATATTTAAGAGAAGACGTAAAAATGATCACGTTCTTTGACAAAGAAATTTTACTTAGGACTTTATTTTAGGGATAAATTTAAATGAAAGGAAAAAAATAACAAGTTTGAACATACTCTTTGCAGCAGTTTTTATAATGTCAAAATTTGTATGCAAGCTAAAAATTCAACCTTAGGGAATGATGATATAATAAATTATGGTAAATTGTGACAACTGGATTTTGATGCAGATTTTAAAATATATTTATGAAAAGGAGAGAAAAATTTACATGATATAAAAAAGCACACTACAAAGTGTCATGTGCAGTACAATTGAAGTTATAATAAAATTAGGTATATATGTGAAAGAAAGTATGTGAAACATATCGTAAGGTAACCTATAATTGTTTAGATTAATAGATTCTTGGCTGTCATAATTAATAAAAAAGTTTGGTATTATTCTATTTTCTTCTCAACTGTATTTTTTTTAAAAAAAATAGGCATAATGACATACTGTTATTTGATTATATATGATCAAAAGAGTAATTCTGGTTTGCTTTGTATGTGTGTGTGTGTGCGAGGAAGATTGGCCCTGAGCTAACACCTGTTTGCCAGTCTTCCTTTTTTTACTGGAGGAAGACTGTCACTGAGCTAACACCTATGCCAATCTTCCTCTATCTTATGTGGGATGCTGCCACAGTGTGGCCTGATGAGTGGTGCTAGGTCCGCATCCCAGATCCAGGCCTGTGAACCCCAGGCCACTGAAGCAGAGCATGTGAACTTAATTACTACAAACCAGGCTGGCCCCTGGTTTGCTTTTTATAGAGTTCCCGTTGCAGAAAGTTGATGAACAAAACTAATGCAGAGGTCCTCTCACTACAAGCATATAGAAATATTGGAAAAAGGTAACTAACAACTTTTTAAACATGCATAGCTTAGTGCAAGACAGAAAAAGAAACCCCAGGTGCCAGAAACAAAAGAATTGAAATCGAGAGCAATTAATTGGTAAGCAGATGCTCTGGGGTAGATGAGAAGGCAGAAGTGGAACCAGTGACTGGATCCTTGAGATTTGTGCCCATGTAAAGACAGGAGATAAGATATTAGGCCCATGTAAGACATGGAGTGGACATAAATCCCTACTTAAGATGGTACCTGGGGCCAGCCTGGCGGCATGGTGATTAAGTTCACATGTTCTGCTTCCGTGGTCCAGGGTTCGCTGGTTCAGATCCTGGGTGCGGACCTACTCACCACTTGTCAAGCCATGCTGTGGCAGGTGTCCCATGTATAAAGTAGAGGAAGATGGGCACGGATGTTATCTCAGAGGCCAGTCTTCCTCAGCAAAAAGAGGTGGATTGGTAGCAGATGTTAGCACAGGGCTAATCTTTCTCAAAAAAAAAAAAAAAAAGATGGTACCCTCATTAAACAGAACTAGGAAAATCTGCTCACTGACTCAATGAGACCATAAACAAACAAACAAACTTTTCTACCTTGGCTGTAGGTAGAAAAAGGAAAGCCTTGTAGTGTAGAAATCAGCCACTACTTGTCTTGGACACTGCCTTTCTGATGTGGAAATCAATAATGACAAGACTTTAACATAAAACTTGATCTCGAGCTAGAAATTCTTCTAGATACCTGGTCAAAGCAAACACAAACCTATGCTAGAGGGACTATCATGCAACAGACCACATAACATTTGCAAGTAGAAACCAAAACAAGTTTCCCTGAAAATAAGATCTTTTTAAAAAATAAGAAAAACAGTCTGCCTTGAGTGAGTATCAGCAGACAAAAAAATTAGGAACCTGCAAGCCTAACATAAAAATACAATACTCTAAAAAGGGACGGTAAAACACAAGTCTAATGCTTAAGAGATAAAAATGAAATAAACCCATGTGATAAGAACTTGTCAATACGAAAAATATAACTAAAATAAAATTCATCATATTTGGAGAGAGAATTTGTGGACTGACAGAGGTGTCTAAATCACTCAGAATACATATGTATGGGTTAAGTGTCATCAAGGAAAGAGTCCAAAATTAATCTAATATTAGCTATAGTAAGAGAGACTAGAAAAAACAAGGCAAAGCAATATTCAAAGACATAATGGCTGAGAATTTGCAGAGGTGATGAAAGACATGAATTCTCAAATTGAACATTTAGAGTAAATCCCAAGAAAGACCACATCTTAACACACCCTGGTGAAAATGCAAAATAACAAAGGCAGATATTACAATTAGCCAGAGAGAAAAGGCTTATTAAAACAAAACAAAATCCTTAAAAGGATGCCTCTCAAGGACAAACAAATTCAGAAGTATGTATGCATGCTTACATAAATAATGCTTCATGACCAAACAGGATTTATCACAGGAAGGCAAAAATGTTTCAACATTATCTTGTATATAGATTTAATTCCTCAAAGTAATAGATTAAAGAAGAAAAGCCATAGGTTCTTACCAGTAAATACAGAAAATCCATTTGACAAAAGTCAACATCCATTTATGGAATGGATATAGAAGAGAAGTCCCCAAACTTAGTAAAGATTACTGAAAATAGAGTAATACCACACTTTTGGTAAAATTGAAAAAGATCCCCTTTAAAGACAGGGAAATGACAAGAAGTTACACCATCCACACTTCTATTTAACAATGCACTTGATTTCAAAGTAGGCAAGAGAGATATAACAATCAAAAAGGAAGAAAGAACCCACAGATAACATGGTTGTCCAGATAGAAAACTAAAACAACTCTGAAACATATTTAGCAAATAGGAACATCCAGCAAGTTTGCTTTTCTATACAAAAGCAACAAAATACCAGAAAATCTTTTAAAATGTAGCATTTACAAAAGGAACAAAACTGTAAGATATATGGCAAGAAATTTAACAAAGTAATTAGAGAAACTTACAAAACATGGTAGAAGGACAAAAGAAGATGTGCATAAAGGAAGAAAACCAGCTTTCTTGGAAGGAAGAGTGTTAAAGATGGCAAAGAATTAATTAAACTATAAATGCAGCACTCTTTCACTTAAAATTCTAGTGGGAATTATATGAAACTTTAAAAGCTCATACTAAACCTCAGAGAACGGTAAAGAGTAAGATAGCAGTGTAAGAATAAGAAAAGGTGAACTCACCTGTGAGGTATCAAAATACATTAGATAACCATAGTAAATGAAATTATCACAGCAAATATATTTCAATACCAAGTTAAAAACCTCCTTGTTCTTAAAAAAATCAGTACGATACAATTTATGTAAAATAGAAATGCATAAAATTATGTAGGGTTTTTGTTTTTTTCTGTTTTTCTCAACAAGTT
Organism: Equus asinus; assembly: GCF_041296235.1. NCBI lineage: Eukaryota > Metazoa > Chordata > Mammalia > Perissodactyla > Equidae > Equus > Equus asinus. The sequence goes on from NC_091812.1 coordinate 43,735,974, forward strand.
ATAAACGCAAGAACCAAATTTACCAGTGCCTAGATACTCAAGGGAATATCTTGGTCTCATCATCTGTAAACATGTGTAATAAAAGTAGGAGAACTTGCAGGAGGATGATATACATCGGCTTCCTGACGGTAGACCCCTCTAGGGAGAAAGAGAAGGAGAAAGAAATGGAGCAGCCCAAGGTCTTAGCTGTGGAGGCTGTCCTGTGAATTGCAGGATGTTTAGCAACATCTCTGGCTCTGCCCTTTAAATGACAGTAACACCCCTCCTCCTGAAGTGACAATCAAAATTGTCTCCAGAAATCTTTAAAAGTCCCCTGGGGGCAAAACTGCCTCCAGCTGAGAACCACTGTAGTAGACTAAATCGTTAGTGTTAGCTCTCAAAATGAGATGGAAGGGGAGGGAAGCAGAAGAGAGATCTGAATTTAAAAACTGGCAATATGTCAACAACTCTTGAATCTGAGGGGGGAAGGGCATGAGTGTCAGTCACATTATTTTTTGTATTTTTTATAACTGTTTGGAATTTTTGAAATTTTAATGTGTCACCACATAGTGAGGCACTGTAACTTAATTACTAACAGTGCTGGCTGTTAAGAGTTTGACTGTCCTGGTTTATAATCTGACTTCGTTTTTAGTATTTTTATGATTTAGGAACCTGCTTTCCATTTTCTGCAAGCCTCAGTTTCCAAATCTGGTAGTTGTGAAAGTTAAATGAAATAACCCATAGGAAAGGCTTAGCACAGTGCCTAGAACATAGCAGATGCACAAAAACAAACTTTTCCTAAAATTTTAATTAACATTACTTTGTTCATAAAGTCATTATAAAAGCATTCAGGATATACAGATAAATAAGTCATTGTTGCTCACAGGCATAACTATAAAATGTTTTACTTTCTAAATTGAAGAGGTCTGAAAATATTTTGTGTGGTCAATTTTAGCTTTAAAATGAAAACCAGAAAGTGATTATTTGATTGGAAAAAATATGATCAAAAATAGCACACAAGGGGGCTGGCCCGGTGGCATAGCGGTTAAGTTCACACGTTCCGCTTCTCGGTGGCCCGGGATTTGCCGGTTTGGATCCCGGGTGCAGACATGGCACCACTTGGCAAAACCCATGCTGTCGTAGGCATCCCATGTATAAAGCAGAGGAAGATGGGCATGGATGTTAGCTCAGGGCCAGTCTTCCTCAGCAAAAAGAGGAGGATTAGCAGTAGTTAGCTCAGGGCTAATCTTCCTCAAAAAAAAAAAAAAAAATAGTGCACAAAATATCAGCAGGTGTTAAATATTGAAGAAGTCACAAGTCCAGACAGATTCAAAGAATGATCTTTATGTGATTATTTTGGTTTGTGCCCCACGTCAAAAAAGACACACCTGACAACAAAACTTTATGTAGTTTTTGAAACAAAAAATAAACATATGGAAACATAATATGTGACAATTCTTGTTGTATGCTAGTGAACGCAGGATGTTCAACATAAATTTTAAATTATAGGATTCATAACATAACTTTAGTTAGAATAAGGTAAATTAACTCATATTCTCAAGTCCTTATTTAGAAGGTGTTAGAATAAGTTCAGAAAAAAGAAAGTGCAAAAATGATGTTTGGCGTTAGCACTTCGTACACAAGGAATTTGTTTTCTAACACTTCTTAAGTCACTGAAACTGCAACTTATTTATTTTGTAAAATCCAGAACAATGACTTAAAATTAAACGTTTGTGCTATTAAATTTTTGTTAAGATTCGCATTACAGACAGTGGGAATTTGGCTTTCAGGAATCTAAAATTCATGTCTCGAAACTGTGGTCCATAAACCTTGAACTTCTTTAATACAGGATGTCTGGGAAACAAATTTTTTAAGCAGGGTGGAGTATGGAGGGCTGGCAGGGAAGTGTGGCAATGTCAGCGAATCTATGGGCTACTTTGGCTTTGAGTAGGAGCTGCTGGGCATCTTCAGACTATTTGGGCTTACCTCTGTACAGTAACGACCGTATTTTGAACATTACTAATGCTGGGAAGAACAGATTTATTCAGAACCAGATTTTGTTTCTTTTTTCTCTGTGCTTAGGTGGCTAGAGTTCTCTTAAACACAAAGAAAACATTTATGACTTTCTAGAAAACTCAAATTCATTGCATACCTGACATATCGAACCTAAATCTTTTTCCTATTAAGACAGGAATCATAATTATAATAAAAACTTTATTTAAAACTGTTTCTAAAAGACACATGGAGAAAAATATTTAAATAAAATATGTTTAATAGCATTTTCTAATAATGAAATGTGAGTACAGCAAGAGATTATATTACAAATAAATTGAGTGCTTAGTTCATTTAATATGTTACGATTATTTCAATGTGTATGACCATACGAAATTTAAATTGTTACCGTGTCCTACAATACTCAAAAGGCATTCAAGCAAATTGGCCCACATGAAAATTTGGCATCATTTGGCATCTGACATGTGGCCACATTAAATTTAGTCAGCTCTGTAATTTTGGCTTTTAAGAAAGAGAAAAATTCAAAGAAAACAGAATACCGAAAGGTTATCAAAGACAATAAAGGTAGAATAATTCAGAAAAACAAAATCCAACTTGAAACTAGGAACGTTTCTCTCAGATTCACATACCAGAATAGATTTGATTCCTCTGAAGTTTTGTGAGTTTGGAAAACCAGCTTAGTTGTGTTTGTGTGACTTCTCGCTATTAGCACATCTCACTTTTCTCTAGAGATATCTTGATATTATTAATTTGCAGTAGTATACCTTGAAGAAGAATAATCTCACACTATCATTTTCCTAATATAGAAATTGATGAATCAGATGAAGCTTGTATATATGTTCACCCGTGTGTGTGTGAATTTGTGTGCGATATTTGTAACATATGCACTATTTATTCATTTTGGAAACAAAATGCCAAATGTTAACATTTGCTTATTTTGAGTAGTAGCATCATTTCAGATTGACATTTTCTTTTTTGATGAAATCTCTATTTTCAAAATCCCAGCACTCTTTCCAAATGGAAACAAACAAATCAATAAAATATAAAGAAGTTTCAGCGATCCTAATGTTTCAAAAGTTTTGAGACATATTAGTGGAGACGAAATATTCTTGGGAGTTGTAAAAATGAATCATTATAAACTCTTGTTCCTGTTATTTTTACGAAATAAGAGTCAAATTAATAGCTTTTCTTAATATCAAGAATTTAATTGTAAATTATTTTATTTGGTATTAGAATACGCTTGAGGAGGTTTTGACCATCCAAGACTTCAGTCAGAACACCACCTAAAATTTAAGTATATTAACTAAGTAAAATATATAAATAAGTCATGATCTGTCATTTAAAACCTAACAAATATTACCATACAAGGAAAACAACAAGAAGCTTATCTTTTACTTACAAATAACCTCCCGTTGTGTAAAATACAAAGTTCTAAATCTAATCTTGCCACTAACTGTGTGACCTTGGGCATATAATCTGAATGTCATGAGCCACAGCATTCACATTTAAACAGTACGAGTAAGATCCATAGCTGTAGAGCACTTAGCACTTTCCACATGAAGCTATTCCTAAAACCCCCTTTATTTAGATTCCTGTGTATAACGTGTACGTTTCCATTGCACTGCACCCATTATAAAGATGAGACAGTGAGGAACGGAAAATTAAATTACATAAATCATATTACGTTAGTGGACTAGAGAAGTAATTCAGTTTGTCTGATTTTTCTTCCACCTCAGAGATACACTAAACTCTCATTTCACCATTTCTGATGTTCATCTTTAATTGAATAATGTATCAAAATCCACTGACCAATTTCCTTATCTTTCAAATAAACATTCACTTGTCCAAGTTGAGAAAAATTTCAGAAATATACTTCATTGCCTACAGATCTAAATGCTATATTTCCCTTATGAGAATTGCAATGGAACAAGTAAGAAAATTCAGCAAAATATTGGCATATATTTTCCAAGGAGATCCTAAAATGAAATTCTGAAGTTAACACATAAATTACTTTGTCTTTCCAAACATAGTTTGTGATTTTTTTGAAAGAAAAATAAAATACAAGACAAAGAGTTTCTAAAATGTCCTTCAAAACCAATAAAGTTGTTTTAAACATTAAATGAACTTCACAAAAGACATAATGTAATTAAATCAGAAACAAAGTTTCCTGGTAGTGATTCTGTTTACAGAATGTTTGAGTAGTCTAAAATAAATGGCATAAATAGAGTACTCATTATCTTAGAGTCCTTGGAATGCTAAGAGAAGGTGGCACAGATTTTTAAGCCTCCTAATTAGCATCCAATTACATATGCAAACCTGTGTCCCACGTATTTACACAGAGGGCAGAACAACTAACCCTAGAGCTACTTGTCTATCATATGGACAATACTGGCTAACTTTCAGATTCCAGGCTTTTAAATAGAGCACTTATCTTTCAGGAAAGATGAGACAAAAGAGATACTTACAATAAACCACTCTTTGAAAGCCACGGAAAAAAATAAAGGGAACTCAAAAGAGAAATCAAAATTTAATTTGCAACTTGCACTTTAACTGGGCATGACTTCAACCTTATACCAGATATTCTGAAGAAAATGAGGCAGATAAAGTATACTTTGAAAAATGATGATCAAGGCACCAGGAATCAACTCACAACTCCATTGATTAAGAACAGGTTGCGCAGACATGGCATGGCTTGTCAAGCCATGCTGTGGCAGGCGTCCCACATATAAAAAACTAGAGAAAGATGGGCACGGATGTTAGCTCAGGGCTGATCTTCCTCAAAAACAAACAAACAAACAAACAAACAAACACAAGAATAGGTTGTGGTGAGGAAAAGTACAGAAAATTCTTAAGGACTCTCAAGAATCTTCAGTCTGGAGGGACTGTGTTTGGCAGAGATGCTGAGGAAAATTCACGGTCTCAAGCTTTTTTGTTTTTGAGGAGCTGAGTTTTCCATCCCCTAATAAGAAGGAACAAGTCTGGAGGCAAGGGTTGGCGAAAAGATAGATATGAATGACTATTCTCACTCACCCTGATGAAAGTGGACTAGAATAAAGGGAAGTCCCCATGCAAACGTTCTACTCCCTATTTTCCTGGGAGTTAAAAAACAGGAGGTAAAATCCAATTCCATCTCCTCTTGACAAATGTGCCACACCCAGAAGACGACCCATTCCAGGTCCAGCCTGATTTATCCACAGTACACAAGTTTCAAGACACAAGCACAAATAATCGAATTTCCTCCCATGTTACTTCAGCGGTTCTAAGTCCTATCCATCCTCTATCAGGAAGCTGAAAGGATGAGCAGAGAATAGAAACCACCAAATCCCCACCCTCCAGCTGGTATTAGAAGGAGAATGAATTAAGAAATCTCATATACCTGATAGGGCGAGTCAATGTGATGTTACAAACACTATTTTGGGGGAATATCTTTGGATATTGGTATACCATATCCAAAGATTAATAAATAGAAAAAAACGGCAGTAACTTTTAGAACCTTCTGAAGGAATAAGGAAGGAAGAAAGGAATATAGCATGTAGAAGACAATAAAATGAGATGACTGGAAAACTAGTCCCTGACGAAGAGAAGAAAATATTAAATAAATACCACTTCAACACTACAGAAAAATATTTTTAAAGTGTGGACTTTAAGGGAACAAGGGTGAAATGAGTCAATAGAATGAAATAGATACAGAGCCAGCAGTCCTAAGAAAATAAATTAAGAGAAAAATTAATGCAAGTGTAGAATTTGTCAAATTTAAAACACTACATTGCAGATAATGCCTTGATAAACAGAGACACAGAAGAGAGCTTGAAGAGGCAAGAGTGAATTCAAAAAAAAAAGGACAAACATATTAACACACTGGAAAAATCTGAAAAATATTGAAATATAAAATTAAATTCAAATTATAGATAATTGCTGTGTCTGAAATAGCAGACTATGTATGTAAAATTAAAAAATCTCTATTCAAAGCTATAACAATGAATAATAATAATAATGATAGTAATAACAAAAAAAAGCACTTCATGATACATAGAAAAGATTTGGAGATTTATAGGCCCACTCTATATTTCAGGAAATTTTAAGAAGAGATATTCAACAGCAAGACATTGTAATAACATCACTGAATCACAATATTTAAGAAAGAGTCCCACAAATATACAAGGAAACGAAGTGTCACATACAAAGTCAGGAGGGAAACTGCGTTTAGTATTCTCCACAGCTTATTTTACTGAAGTTTTCATGTGAAAAGTGTACCCCTCAAATTACAGCTAATCTGTTATTCCTATTGAAGGTAACAAAAATATTCATAGATATGACAGACTCAGGAAGTACATGATCCATGTATCCTTCCTGGAAGACATAACTTGAGCATTGTGAAATGAATCACAGAAAAGATTCATGGATATGCTTCAAGAAGACAAGGATATGTCTACTTTATCTGTTATCGATATCTCTTAGCTCAGTGACCGACACATGAGGAAGAAGTTAAAATTTGTTTGTTGAATACGAATACGTGAATAAATAAATAAGTCAGTCATGACAGGCAGGAACTGGTGGTGAGTACTTGGTCCATAATTGTTACATGTGAAAACTCTTCAGAGGATACTTTATAGCGAAAACATCTGTTATTTATATCAAACTAGGAAAAATACCAGAGCATAGAGACAAAACCCAGGAAGAGGAGCAGTGGAGTCAGAGTGAGGATTTGTAAGTGTAACCGCACACCTTTACTCATCTTTGATCAGACAGAGTCCAACCAGCAGATTCTGCTTGCTTCTAAAATATAGCAACTAAAAATTAAGTGAAAGCATATAAAGCTTAATTTTTCAAAGGAAACAAAATTATGTCAAAAAGTTAGACTTTATACTTTCCAGATTTCCAAAGAGGGTGTAAAATGAAAGGGCAAAGGGGCAAAAAACAGGAGAAAGAAATGAATAAAAAATAAAATGAAAGTAAGATTAAAAAAACTGTTATAGCAATAAATGTAAAAGGAATCAATTCACCTTAACAAATATATAAACAAGCAGGAACACAATGTTATCACTTGAGTTGAAATAAAGTAAAGAGAGAAAATCCCTATATGTACATAAGAATCACAGGGATAAGAAAGTGAAGTGGAAAATCTGGAATCTAAAACGGAGCAATCATGTACCACACAAATACAAAAAGAGAAAGAAGATATCATTAGTGTTAATGTAAACGATAAATTCAATTTTAAAACTTAAATGTGACAAACATACTTTACAAAAAACTAAAGCTTTAACTGTCATGGACCTTTATATGTAAAATAATAAAATAACATATTATGAACAATGTAAATACTAAGAATTTGATATAAATACAGCAGTAAACTAGACTCCACAAACTAGACAGATTAAGTATAACACTTTGTATATGAAGGATCTGAAAAATCGAATTAATAAGATTCATCTTCTAAGCATGTATCTAACTATATATCTTTCAAATAAAAAAATGCACCTTCTTTTCAACCATATGCGAATATTACCTGAAACTGACACTATATCACGCTGCTAATTAATCCTAAATAACTTTTCAAAGCAGAAACAAATGCCATTTGGGTCATCACGCAACAAGCTGGAAATGAAAAGGAAAAATAAAAAGAATTACAACCTTGAAATGTAGCTCTCATTCCTTAGATTAAAATTAATTTTAGATAAAATCTATAGATGTAAAAACAAAATAATATTAAAAGAAAATATTGTATATTGTTTATGCAGAAAACTTCTGCATAGAATGATATGAAGACAAAAATCAAGAAAAGATAAGAAGATATTATTTCATAAAAATCTAAAATGTTTTTAAGGCAAAAAATGGAATGATCAAAGTTAAAAGACAATTGCAACAAGGAAGAAAGCAAAAAAGGGAAATATCATCAACATTAAAAAATATTGCAATATATAACCAGTATCTGTCTCTAGTCCCACTCACAGGTAAAGCTTTATGGAAAGGAATCTGCATATGTGCAACCATTTCCTCCCTTCCATTCATCTTTAAGCTTTAACCCACTCCAGGATCACCTCCCCTTCCTCCATTAATTCTTGGAAATTGTTCCTGGGCAGTCACTAATGATGCTTCCCATCCCCATGCAAACAAAATTAGTGGAAAATTTTTAGTTCTCTTTGTTTGTCGTTTCTCAACAACATTTTACACAGTTGACTACTTTCAACCCTCTCAAATATTTATATACATTTCATTTACATTATGTGCTAATTTCAATAAAAGATTCATTAAATATTTATTGAGTACCTTCCCAAAGCAGGCATACTTTTAGACATTAAGGACATAGCAATGGCTAAGACTAAAAACTTTCTTGCTCTTATGAAACTTAAATTCTACTCACAGAAACAAGCAAGAAATGAATAAATAAGTGTTAACTATTTGAATTAGAAAGAAAATAAGGTAACATCACAAAAATGTTAAAAGAGTCCTAAAAAAAAAAAATCTGTATATCCACCAATAGGAAATAGGACTAATGATAGTAATGATAAATCCACGATCTCTCAAATGAGTGTTGATTTCTGCCACAAATTTTCTAATAAAAGTGTATGATGGAATGTTTTAAATTATCATATTTGATTTTCACAACACAATCAATTTTGCAAAAATATTCTAAAGATTCTTCATGTTCCCAAGGGCTTTTTAAAAATACATTTGATAAATTATTCCATTCTTAGCACAGGTCATTCCATCTTTCTTGCCATTTTTCTCTTCATCATATGCTAACTTAACTCTGCCAGATCCTCAATTGTTAATGGTCTTAGTGTGAATAAAGCACTTCTCCTATGTCACTATGATTAACTTCACTAGCATCACTTCATTAACATTTCCTACATTGCCATCAACTATTTCAAAATATGCAATCTTACATATTCTGTATTATTTCTCACACCTTTCTACATATTTTAGATCTTCTTATCTAACCAAATGTATATGGATATGATCTATGTGACAGGAAAGATGTTAGAGTTAACTGGAGAGTTAACTAAGGATGTACATTTAAAGGGGCCCTAATTGTTTAAGTGGCCAACCTGTTAGATCTTTTTTTTTTTTCTTTTTATATCAGTTGCCTTCTCTAAAAGAAATTTAAATGATTGATAGGAAAAATGACTATTAGGAAACTATGGACATTCTTTAGATAAAATTGTAAAAGCAGTGTGTGATGACATCTAAATTTTTTTATATTAATGAATCATTTAAATATTTGACAACCAATATGTACTAATATGCAATAGAATAGAAAAAAAACTCACTTTATTAAAAAAAAGAGCTTTCATAAAAACAAGCATTGCCATCATACTAATGTAAGCTGTTAGTATATTGTGCTTGGATTATTCATAGATATTTCAATGAGCTCCCTGCTTATATAGACACCTCTCTCCTTCCCATTTCAAATCAATCTGGTATAAAGTCATTGGATTAATCTGCCTAAAGTATTTTGACACTCAGATATTTTTTCTTTTTAGGAATGGAATTCAAATCTTTCTGCAAAGTGACCTTAATTTGCTTTTCAATTTTTCTCTATGATCTTCTTATATAAATTATGGTTTCCCTCTTGTCTAAATTATATCTGACACTCTAGCTTCTGTCCATGCAAAAAGCCCTACCTAATACCTTTTATGTCTATAACACTTCCTCATGCATTTCAGGCAGATACTCTTGTGCTTGGTTTGATCCCCCAGGGAACTTGTGTTTATGAATCATCTGTCATTTAGCATATTTTGCTTTTTAAATCTTGACTCCTCCTAGTGTGTAAATTCTGGAAGAGGTAGATTATAAGTGGTGTGTCTTACATAGTATCACTTTCAAATTTCCCTGTTAATACTCTGCAGAGACCTTGTCATTAGCTTTAGATATATTTAGTGACTTTTAAAAAGTTTTTGCTGTCTTGATATCCCCATTAGATCATAAGCTCTTGAATGCAAGGTGCTCAATCATCTTGTTCACTGTTATATACCCAGCACCTATAAGCATACCCAGCACATATCATGTTCAATAAATAATTGATAAATGAGTGCATAAAAATGAGTAATCACAAATAATTCGCAAAGGCTGTATATTGACAAGATTCATGCTTGCAGTTGAGGTTACTGCATATAATCACAAACAATTAGCTTTGATTTCATAAAATTAATAGACCATATCTCCTTTGCTTCCATTGAGGAATGCTTCTAATTATCTTGCATTTTTATATCAATTAAGACATGAGAATTAGATCTCCGATGACATGAACTTTGCTGTATTTTAAAAAGTGACTTTTAATTTGTAACAGCAATTGTGAAGAATTAGGAAATAAAAGTTAACATGGAACCTTCGAGTATGGATGCTATGTCTTTTTTATTGCGAGTCTATGTGACCAACTCAAGAAACCACTGAAATGGCTAAAATTAGGAAGAGTCAGGTGAGTAATAACATATCCACATAGGTGATCTTTAAATAGAAGAACAAAAGATTTTAGGCCCCATAAAAAGACATTAAGGCTTACTTTTAGCAGGAAAGTAGTCCTTCTGATGAAGACAGCACAACATTCATAGGGTTTCCTTTAATAATTTCTGATCAGTTGTTGAGAGCTGTGCTTGGCTAATTTTACATGATCTCAATCCCTCCATTCTTATATTATTATTTTTTTTTAATTCTGCCTATCCTTACATTACTATTTTTATTTATTATTTTTTTAAAGATTGGCACCTGAGCTAACATCTGTTGCCCATCTTCTTTTTTCCTTCTTTTTCTTCTCCCCAAAGCCCCCCAGTACATAGCTGTGTATTCTAGTTGTAAGTCCTTTCAGTTGTGCTATGTGGGACACTGCCTCAGCATGGCTTGATGAGCAGTGCTAGGCCCATGCCCAGGATCTGAACTGGTAAAACCCTGGGCCGCAGAAGCAGAGTGAGCTAACTTAACTACTTGGCCATGGGCCGGCCACTTTTATTTTATTTTTAAAGTTAAAAATGCATTTCTTCTTTTTTCCCAGAGTATAATGATTCACATGAAACGTCTTTTTTCTTCCCCCCAGATCCTCAACTCTTTAAGTATATTTTTTTAAGTGGAACATATAAACAAATACACCTTTCTTATCTATAATTCCAGTAATTGTTCTTAATAACCAGTCTGTTTCAGTCATGTACACTAAGGCAACAACTATGGCTTATATCATCCAGCAAGTGAAAGGAGCCGGAGCCCTATCTATTTGACATACTGTATTCAACACTAATCTGTATGTTTCTTAGCTAAGCATAAATTTGTATACCAGATGCCTTCTTGCAATTAACACGTTGGGATTTGGGAGCAGTAGATTTTGCTGGTAACAAACTTTCCATCAAGTCGACATCTGTGATTTATACCTCCAACCCACTTTCAATATATTTACATAATCAGTTCAATTTAAGCCCAGATTATACATTCCTCTTGCATTTTTATAAGCAGTATCCCCTAAAGATAGTTAAAAAGTAAATCAAGGTGAAGTTGAATTCTTTCTCCTTTTTTTTCTAATCAAAACACTTATCACGAACATATCAAATTCTCTGATTACATGCATTTATTTTAAAAGAAAAAACATGTGCTTTTATTCTGATAAATGGTATATAAGACCATAGCGGGATAGTTTAATTACTATCAACATGATTAGATAGCTTATATGTGCATAGATTTAAATTTTTAATATATTTTTAAGTATTTGGTAGAGTTTGGTCTTAACACCATTCTTTTGAAGCATGATTAGATGCTAGTAATCCCACTTAACCACTAAGGAACTTGCAGTTCAAAGAGGTTAGATGACTTGATTATGAGGGCTGTACTTTTACGATCATAAGTTTTTTGTTTTGTTTTCCAGTTCTACATAAGCATCTTTCCTCTCAATCCAGCTATTTTTCTGAACATGTTGTCATTAAACACAAGTAATTATAAAGCTTGGAAATACTTTCAAATTATAATACAAATATAAGATGTCATTTAATCAAAGAATTTTAAAGATAAATCTGATTTTATCTAAGATTATTTTAATCACAGTATATTTAATGTCAGTTTCAGATACTACACATTAGAATTGTAAAATTATTTTTTATATAATTTCCTTTCTAAAAGATTCTGGGTTAGGCAAATTGTGGCATATAATGTATTGTAAAAAATCCAGAGACACATTTGACGTATTGTTAGCACGCATATTTAGTTGTCAAATATTATTGGAATTGATACCTACATAATCACAAAAAGTCTGCCTCTAAAAAGAAAAGAATATTGCCAATGCTTTTATGTTCCACTTCCAGGCAAATAATTAATAAAATGTGAACCAAATTTTACAAGTGTGGGAAATATGTACATTAACATGGTCTTTGCCTTATCCTTGTCTACCTTTCTATTTTTTTCTTAAGAAAAGTAGATTAAAATCATCTCTTCATTAGCAAGCTTTTTAATATGACTATGATGAATTAACCTGTATAATATCTTTAAAGACTAGAATAAATTTTTAGAAGAAAAATAATTTATAATCCTTTAGTAGGAAAGAAGTTTCTTTGATGGCTATATCCGTTTCTTAACATTGTACAAACACAACGAGGGTTAAGAGAGAGAAATGGAGTAGGGTTACCAGGAACCAGCAAGAGTGTCTTAGAGCTAAAGGAGAGCACTGTAGTACTCTACCAATATAATGTTTCTCTTCTGCAAAGCCAAGTCAAAAATCTTCCAGAGTTGAGAGATAGGAAGAAAGACTAGAGTTTAAATGGAAAATCCACTTCACTCCAATACTAATTTCACAATTGTTCTGTTGTTAAGGGAGGAATCTGGGCTTCCAGATGTCAGGTTTATGGTGATAAGAGAATTTCTCACCTCAAATGAATCCCCATCCACCTTTTATTATTCTCCGACAGCGAATGGGTCTGTCTAGAATTATCCTCACTGATAATAACGTCTGATAACTCTAATGGCTTTGACTATGAACCAGGCACTATTGTAAGGGTTTTGTATTTATTATCTCATTTAAGTTCAGACAGTTATATAATTGAGGTAAAAACTTCCATAAAGATAAAAAGATTCTGACAGAAATACATGTAATTCCTAAGCAGAGAGAGAAAGACAGAAAGTAATTCTGTAAGCTATAAATATACAATTAAATAATGAATGCAAAAAATAACGATTTCTGGTATGGAGTATTTAAAATGTGAAACATTTAAAATGTGAAAAATTATAATTTAGTGATATATAATGTCATGCAGAAGCTGTGTCTATTTAAAGCCAGAATATTTAGTCAGTTAAATTCCTTGTTTAGGAAAAATAGTTAATTTGTATTTTTGATACCACATAGAAAGAAGATAGATCAGCTAGCTGAGTTTTCACCTTTTCGTGTTTTTGTTTTAGTATTATATATATTCATTTGAGGTGAGAAAATTCTATAAAATAGATATGAATAATATCTATTTTCTAACAAAAGTTTCATTAAGATTTATTAAAATATTTAAATTTATTACATTCTTAATCTAGAGTAAACTTAGTCTGTAATATATATTAATACTTTAACATTGAGAAACAAATTCATAATTTCCACTGATTCTCTCAGCATCATAGTTTAACTTTACTGAGAGCTATGATAAAAAAAAACAAATTTCATTTAATGAAGATGAAATTTAGGGTATTTTTATCTTTAAATTTTTCTACGAGCACTTTAAGCTATTATCAGAAACTTCCAATTAGACAAAGACACATTTAGGTACAGAGAGATAAAATTAGGTACAGAGAGAGAAAATTTTCTGACTATGTACTACACTATTCAAATTCTCGTGCATTTTTGAGACATCAGGCAAAGATAGAGGACCCTAGCTTTAGAGAACAAATGAGGGGGGAAAATGTGTTAACATTATTTAGCAACTGTGGAAATTAATAAACCTTAATTAAATCAGAGTTGGGAAGGCCTGTAGAGGGACGTTTCACGTTCTATTGCACATCCGCAAATACACCAAACAGAAAGAGATGGAAACTTGCATCTTAGACAAGTAAAACTACTTTTCTTTGTAGGAAGATTTCTCTCCCCACCCAACAACAGCCCAGTCAATGAGAAACACTGCAGCTCAGCCAATGAGAAGCCGTTGCTGCCCTGATCTGCAACCTTCCCCCGATGGACTTTGGTTTAGAACAGCCCCTCCCTATGCCTCCTTTTTATCTATAAAGGCATCTCCCCTTTTTTGTTTTCTGGATTTGCCTATGGTTTGCCATAGCATGCACATCCCAATTGCAATTCTTTTGGCTATTCCTGAATAAACTCATTTTGAAATAAAATAGCAGGCAAATTTGCTTTTTTACATTGACATATATGGTGTCAACATGGGACCCAAAGGAGATGACCTTGAGAGACAGCAATGCCCAGAATTAAGTGAGGTACCCACACTGAACCCCTTGTGCTCATGGATTCTACGAGTTGCTGCCTGCTTTGGGTTTGCTGAGTCTCCTCTTGGATTTTGAGCTCCACTCCCTTTGCCTTCTGAGCACTCAGGCTTTATTTGGGATCAAGAGAAGCTCTGTCCTCTCAGAGGGACTCTGTCCTCCGGGTAAGGGTCTGTCCTTGGGTTCAAGGTGTCACCCTTGATGAATATTCAGTTATTTTCTGAAGGTAGCACCATTCCTTTTGGGGCCCAAGCTTGCTGAAAATCCAGTTTTTCTTTGGTTTTCAGATTTCATTTGGAATCAGGGCTGGGAATCTGGCAACTTTTTTTTTTTGTTGTGTAGATTCCTTCAGGGATCAGGGCTAGGACTCTAGCAACTTGCTTCTGAAGAAAACTTTCTTCAGGTGTTTTCAGGGGAAATTTCAGAAATGGGATCCCAGTCATGTAAATGTTCTGAGGGAAACTCTCCTTCAGGGACCCTGGCCGGGTTTATGTTTAAGAACTTTGGGCTCCCTACATATGCATTTTTAACTAAGTGGGTCAAACAGACCAAAAGCAGCCTGGAATTGCAGTGGCCATTATGGGAAATTTTCAATCTCTCCAAACTACCTTTTCTTAAAACCAATTTGGAAGACCAGGGCTCCAAAATTAAGCAAAACAATTGGTATATCTATTTTCATTGGTACCTGGAGGCTTCTGGATACACACAAAGCTCTAAAATCTCCTCACTACAAGAGAATTTATCTAAATTAGTCGAACTAACTAAAAACCTGAGGGAGAACAAAATGGCTTCTGAAGTCTCTTGTTCTCTTCCCCTTTCTTCTTTGTCTCAGGTGCCATCTTGTTTTTCTTCCCAGACTCCTTTGTTTCAGACTTTGCCCTGGCAGCCATCTTGTGCTCAGGCTCCGCCCCTCACTCCATCTTCTTCTTTTCCTCTCTGTGAAAACTTGCCCCCTTTTAAAACCATATCCTTTGAGGATTCAAATGCTAAACCGCTAATTACTATTTGTAAGTTAACTGGAGCGAATAAACAACTAGAAGGAAAAATTTAAATAGCAATTACCCTAGATTTTTGATAATAGACAAAACAACTCCAAATATAGCTCTAAAAGGATCCTTAGAGCATGCAAATAAAAATCTTTAGTAAAAGATTAAATGTAAACTTACCTTAGTTCATCTGCCAGAAAAACAATTTGGATCCAACTATTCTTTTTAGCTTTGTACTTGAGACAGAGCTAAGTTTTTTAAATTAAAGCTATGCGATGTCCGTTTATGTCTGTCTATGTGTCTGTGTGTATGTTACAGATGTCTGTCTATGTGTCTGTGTGTATGTTACAGAGATGTGATATTTTTCTACCTCCAGATAGTATTGCTAGAATTGATTTGTAAAAATCTCTATTTAATGTTTTTGAAATGAAGTGCTTATAAATTAAGTATTCTTAAATCACAAAAATATAATAGAAGATAACTCAAATGCTTTCCAAGTTTACATGATCTAGGATTAATCTTTAGTAAATAAAAGATAACTTAAGGTTGTTGGTGTAAAAAAAAAAAACAGGCATGTCTTCAGAGTTGTTAGTATTGAGTGTAAAACAAATGTGCAACATTTTTCTCTGCCTGTATTTACTAGTGAAGTGGGCTCATGACATCTCTGTTTTAAAATTTGTCAGCAAGAAAGTAAGTTAAAATGATGGTTGTCTATTTAATGTTTAATCCAAGCATGATTGTTAAAAGAAAGTCATTAAAATAAATGTAAACAAAATCAAAGTTTATACCATGTTAAACTAAATAACAGATAGTTATTGAATACCTAACTCATTTTCCAAACAAGAAATAACAGTAAAACATTAATCACTGAACACAGGTTTACCTACTTTTGGCTCCCTACTGCAAAGAAACTAAAGATAAATTTGGGTCTGGTGGTAAAAATGTCTTGTGCCACATTGAAAGACTGCACTATTCAAAAAGCAATAAACACCTAGAATTTATGAAATGTATTTATAAATCTGTCAGTCCATGATTGCTTATTTCTTAGTTTTCACTAGGAATTGTGGATTCTAAGGGTTAAGAATTCTAATCTATGTAACTAAATCTATGAGAAATAAAGGGAAAAGGTCTGTATGCAAGAAAAGTAGGATGTGTGTTTTGGTTACAGAAGGTATGAGGAATGGAAATGGATTCTGTTGAGGGAAGAGAATTTCATCAGTGCTCAGGACTGGCTAAGATTGAAATAAATTTTTAATATTAAAATAAACTGATGTAATATTAAAAATTGGCTTTCTCTTCTATTAAATAGACAAGATTTTCTTGGGCTCTTAGTCTGGTCTTGATAACAGATTATGAAAACTCTTTTCTTTTAAGCAGTATGCCTAGAAAAGAGATTTTATGTTTTATCAAAATAATTTCCTGTGTTGTTTGTATCAAGTCTTTAAGAAAACTGTCTTCTTAGGACTGAAAGAATTAACTTTTCCTTACATCTATATAACATTTGTATTTGCCTTTGAAGCTTGTTATTGTTACTTTAGTCAAATAGATACTTAAGTATTATTTCATCACGATCTGTGATCCTATTTGGTCAAGTGAACCTATCTGGTTCAAAGCTTTTGATATTTTTGACAAACCTCCCGAAATATTCAAATTCTAAATAACATTTCTTGTTTGTTTGTTTTACCAGAATGTAACTTTGGGGTTTTCCAGAAGGCATCTGGGCTATCTCAAAAGATTTATCCTCTCTCCTTATAAAAAGAGAAAGATTACACTAATTAGGCTTACTTGATATGTCAAATTACATGAGAGGCATGATCAAATAAGCAATAATAAACCTTTTTAAATTATCTTGTATGGGTGAATATTATTAAAAAGTGTTCCAGATGTTGTATAAAATTCCTAAAAATCTGATATGTCCTAATGTAATGTTATTACCTGTAATTCTAGTTACTATCTAAAAAGTATGTCACAAAAATATCCAAGTTTTCTGATCAATTGCATTTACCCATTGCCTTAAAAAAAAGTCTTCTGTCACTTACAGTTAGTGTTTTACTCTGATGTTTTTACAAATATATTTTATTTTCAAAGACATTTATGGAAAAGACTTTGAAAAGTATTCTGAAATACTTTAAGGTTTGATATGTTTAAGACCATAACACTGAACTGGCTAAGAATTTCTAAAACTCTAATGGAAACTGATTGCTTTGATATTTTGTTTTCCAGATGTAAAGTACTCCTTTTTTTCTCCTCTCCTTTAAGCTATATATAACTTACAGCAATTTGGTAAAGTGTATCTTTGCAAAAAGGTTGAAACATTTATCTTCTTCTCCCTACGGGATCCCTTAAGAATTCTTTTCATGACAATGTATGTATGTTCATGTGTTCAGTGAAGATCTGTTCCCCTTTAAAAGGACACAATTGGAACTATTGGCTAATATCGCCAAGGCTTTGACTAGAAAGTCTTGTTTGAGAGAGATATACATAGACTCAGATATGACCAGACAGCTTTAAGGAACTACTTGAAAAATCAGCCTAGTATCTTGCTTAAAAGGTTCCAGCAAAGCAATCTTAAAAAAGAGGTTATATGGTCAGTACTATTCTTGCTGCATTTATGTAAATAGTCAGGTAGTGTTTAATATAAACAAATTACTTTTACTATGATTATCTTTATTTTTAAAATGGGGGTTATTATAGAGAGAGAAATTATGCTTGCACATTTTTAGATATTAAATTCTAGTCCTATTAATTGTCTTTAAGGTTTTGTTATATACCTGTAAACTGGACTGGATCCTAAATTATTCTAGTTTTCTTAAATATCTGGCTACGATACTCCAAACTGATGTTTCCAATTCTACTGCCCTTGAAATCTCCTTGGAAGGGACTGTACTAGGCTCTCCTCACTACCCAGATGGCAGCCAAACTTCAAGAATCAAGCCTTGGGTGTACCTCTCACAGCTAAGGCTCCTCCATCTGACATCTAGTTGTGTATAAATGCTGGAGACCTCCAAATTAAATTGACAAGGAAGAGAAGTAGCTGACATCTGAGGCCGACAACTTTTCCAAGATGACTGAACCAGGCTCGTATATCCTCTTTCCGCTATTGTTTCTTACTTTATTTTCTCCCTCTCTTTCCTGGAAGTACAATGCCTTTGTCCACATTTCCCAAGCCCTGGCTAAAAGGGGGAAACCTCTCTGATCGCTAGATTTGCCATCAGAAACATCAGTCTGTCCAAGACAGTAATGACCCCCTAGTTCACCCTCTAAGTAATTTCACTGGGATTCCAGATAGTGTTATTTGTCTAAATTGCTCTGCCGGCCCATTTTACCAAGTCATGCTGCTATGCCAGGCTACACTCGTTCCTTGCTTTAACTTGACCTAGTCTTGTGAGGGGAAAACAAGATCTTTTGAATATGTGTATGAAAAATTCTGTGGGGCTGCCAATGTAACCCAGGCCATCTGTAAATTTCTTGATCTACCCATATATTTAGGCAACCTCTAGATGTGTAACAACATAGTATCTGAGCCTTGGTTATATAATGCTAATGCCTCTATGCAGATGAACAAGTCTACAGATGATATCACTTATGCAGGGGCGTTATGTACACTCCCTGGTTATGTCTTCATCTGTGGAGATTTCAGTAATGGCCTTTATGCTTGGGCAACTCATTGCCTTGACAGCTGGAGAATTCAAGGACAGTGTGCCCTTGCCATATTCACTGTCCTATTCTCTATGCATAACCAAACAAAGAACTTTCATTGGTCTCTCCCATTAAATCTCCATCATCACTCTAAACAAAAACTTCCAGGAGTTGTAAAAGGCTCTAGTTTTGCCTACATGGGAAAAGCTTTCTTCCCATGGATCAGACTGAGCGCCAACAAACAAATGATCAGGAATCACTCCCTGATTCTAGAAAAGGTGGTTGACTCCACAACCAAAGCAATTTCTGCTAAGCAATGGTCATTTAACTCAGTGGCTAAGGTAGTTTTGGATAATTGTATAGCCCTTTATTATCTACTTGCTGAGCAAAGAGGTATCTGTGCAGTGGCAAACACCACCTGTTGCACATGGATAAATGCCTATGGGGAAAGAGAAACTCAGTTACATAAGATTAGAGAGCAAGCACATTGGCCATAACAAATTTCACCTAACAATCCACTGTCTTTTGATTTGTTCATCTGACTACCTTCAGGTCTGAGCTCCTGGTTTAGAACCATCCTACAGACTGGGCTTATAGTATTTCTCTTCATCTTACTCTGCATACTTTATAAAGGCAGCTCCCCTCCTTTGTTTTCTGCATTTGCCTATGGTTTTCCATGGCAAGCACATCTTGAAAGGTAATTCTTTTAGCTGTTCCTGAATAAACTCATTTTGCGATAAAATAACAGGCAAATTTGCTTTTTAAGTTGACACATCAATTTATTCAATCTATTTATTTAGCATTAATAGTTGGCACATGAAGCACTAATATGTTAAATACCTATATTATTTTCTGTATATTTCACCACGACATATACATGTATACTATACTCTAGTGTGTACATACATATTCACTATATATTCACTATATATTCTAGTATATTCATATATATTCACATGTATATTCACATTCACAATCAAGGGCCAAGTCTATTTCTTTTGACTTTATATTCTCAGCCTTTGATACATTGTCTGACACACAGTATGTGCTCAAGAAATCTGAATTTAATGAATGAATGAATGAATGATGAGTTTAGTCATCGATTTATTTGGACAAATATAAATGTAGTTCACGTATATTTTTACTTGGATATTTTAAAACTGTATGATTAAAGTTGGTTTTCAGAATACTAATTAATATTTTATAGTGCAAAGGTCAGTCATCTTATTTTTATAATAAATGTAATGGTGGATATGCTGAATTACTTTCAAACCTTTAAGCAAATTCATTGTCGAGGATATAAAATTATTATGTTTAGGGGAAAAGAGAAGAATATACATAAGTTTGTATGCATATCAACTATGTAATATATACTCACAGGAAAAAAGAAAGTCATGTGCAAAAAATTTAATTTTTCTCTATTATTCTGTCTGTATTTTCCTTTTATCCTAAAATTAGCATTTACTGCTTTATAAAAATATCCACATTCTTATAACTGGCCATAACAAATACCCCAGTATTAATAGCATAAAATGTTAAAAAAAAAATGTAATATTGGAATCATTACGTGCCATGCACTGGATTGCTTACTTAGTCTGTTAGTTAATAACTGGACTTTTTATTATTAGCTTCACATTAAAAGATTAGCTAAAAGAAGGGTTATAACCTCTGTTAACAGAAATATTGCTAGTGTGTTGCTTGCTTCATGCATAATTTATAATCCATTTGAACCAAATGAGCTGCAGAGCAATATTACAATTAACATTCAGCTGTTCCATGGATTTGGCTTAACTCCCTTTAAGAATACTGTTCTTAATGAATAGCAAGACATGATTTTCTTGGGTACCTAACATGCCACCCCGAATTCTAATGTTTAGCTTTCAATAGAAAGGAGGCTTAATTAAAAATAAATTTACTTTATTTTAAAACATTAAAATAAAGTTATTACTTCCTCATACTGGCATAGCAGCTGAACAAAATAAAGTAAGGCATATGAGAGAAAAGTTTAATTTAAAAAAATACAAACATAATTGATAATAAGCAATATGAAAGACGGTAATTGTGTCTGCACATGAAAAAGTCAGCCATTAGCCTTACAGGTCCTAATAAGAATCCTGTCCCCTGTTTCATGCCAATTTGTTCTACAACATTAGGGGAAGGCTGCCCTGCACCTGGGTCAGAATAGGTCACATCATCCTTCTCTTATATTTGAAATATCTTCCCAAATTCATAAACAGAAAGATTATTTTTTAAGCATATGTATTTTTGAATGAACCAAAATTTTAAATTACTTGACTATCATAGATATTTTATACCTTGAGACACAAGAAAAAATATGGAAGGAAAATTAGTATTATCTTAGAAACAGTAATTAAAATAAAATTTCCACAACAATAAACATATACCAAAAAAAGACCTAATCTTCTATGACCTTCATTCCCCAACAAAACGCAGGTCAACTGCCTATCTCAGTTAATATTACAACTATTACCAAGGAAAATTCAGACAGACTCGAGGCATTTTAATGCAGCTGAACAGTCTACTCAGCCGTTAGTAGTTTTACTTTTCATTATACAAAGCTTGAGGATTTGCAATGAAAAGTTCCTGATTAAATCCACTAGCTTAACGATCACTAGGGATAACCAAAGATTTTATACTCAGGCAATCTCCACCTTTCTTTGGATCTACGCAAAATCTTTTAAAATTCTGAGTTACTATCAAACATAGTAGCCAAGTTAAGGAGATACACTTTCCACTTTTTTTCTAAAAAAGGTCTAGATTATTTATTTTTTATGGGGCTGTTGTCAAGAATGACTAATAAAAATGCTTGAAAACCATTTTTAAAATGCATACGATTGATCAAATCCTATATGACTGCTCTGTAACTGCTAAATAGAAATGAACTTGGTTCTAAGTTCATGTATCAGCCACTGTGGTTAGAGGTGCAATATAAACCCAGCTGTAAATTCAATCGGAGGTCTGGTTTTCAAACATGCTTGAAGCTTTCTCCTCATCCCTTTATTTAAGATCACATTTTACTTCACTTCTCTTGTCTTTATTTTCCATTATCGAAGAACATTTTTGTAATATTTTCCCTCACATGGCAAAGGGTAGACTTTTTATTTTAATTGCCATCAAACAGATTGTAAATATATCTTAAAATATAAACTGTTACTTTAAAAATTCTGGAATCTATTTTTAACGGGAGAGTTTCCTGGGGACAAATGAATAGTTTCATCATTAGCTGTAGAGTATTGCTCATCACACTCATCTTCTTCCTGCATCCCCTAAGTAAATCTCCTCTTTTCCAGACCACAACTTTTATTCTCCAGACTAGAATGCTTTTCTCTTTTAAGTCACCAAACATACACATTTCTAATAATTGATTTCTCCCATGTGAAACCATGGTTTTCATGAATATTTGTATAGTATTTATAGTTCATACTTCCTTTCATCACATTTATCTTATTTGATCCTTGCGAGCATTCTGTGAGTCAGACAACAAACTTTCCAGAATGAAATCACTTAGCCCCAAGATTGTTCACTCCTTTGAAGGTTACAGATTTCATTCAGCCCCTAATAAAATATATAGTTCCTTCCCCCAGGGAAAAAAATGCATATAAAATTGCATACAAATTTACAATTCCAGAGGATCCATGGACAATCTGAATTGTCGTATTAAGAAGGTTTGGTCTACCTAATCACTCATATACAGCAGAGTTAACTAACCTAACAGTTCACATCACTTGTTAATGATACTGAAGATTATATGAAAGCACACAAGAAAACAATTTGCAGAAGTTAAAGTAAAGGGAAGTTATCTTTGAGTATAGAATATTATTAATTCTCCATTCTAATGAGATGAGATATTAATAATTTCCTAATACTGATTAGGTAACAACATATAGCAGGATATATGCTTGCACTGGGATTTTTTAAGTATTGCACATCTTTCAGATTGAAATTACAAAAGAAATATCTTCTAATGACTTTGTTGACAAATTCAACACGGAGGATGAAGACCAATACTTATCAGTCTTGGAAGTACATTAGAATCACCCAGTGAGTTAAAAACAAAAAAGGATCCTTGCCTAGGGCCCTACCTCCTGAGAGATCCTGATTTAATTAGTCCAATATAGAGTTTTGACATCACTACGTTTCTAAAGCTCCCCAGTAGACACTAATGTGCAGAGTTGAGAAGCAACTGCTGTAGAAGAACCAGTAAGAGGAGACTTAGGGCTTACTTTTAATGAATAATCAGTGTGCTCTTATGAAATTAATCGCAACCTAAAAAAAATCACTATTTCATGTTGGAGTGCAAATTAGCAAGGAGAGGTGTTTTCAAATAAATATTGTGAAAATAGTCAAAATCTATTTAAAACCCAAAAGAGGGGAAAAAAATCATCTGATGCCCAGAATATTAAATGGAATTAAGACTGTATAAAAAAATGGTAACTATACAAATAATCAAAATATGATAGAAAATGATAAGGAGAAAAGATAAATTTGAAAAATGAAGATTTAAGCAGTATACACAAATTACAAAGGGGAAGCCTCTATAAAAACCAAGCAGTACATTATTATTTTATTATAATTGACTTAGCTATTTGCAAATTTAAGGTTTTTGTAGTATCTGATCTTCAGTACCCAAGAAGGCAGTAAAAGTTAACTCCATAACGCATGATTTTGGCCCAACTATTTGATGTTCTCAAAAGTCCTGTCACTTCAAATATTTTTTGTAAAGAACTCAGTGGAAAAATCTAGAGGAAAGAAACCATCTCTCAAATTCAATTATTCCATTATGTAGAGCAGACCCAAAAGAAATAGTATGCATATACACACCCAAACACATACCGCACAAACAAGAATATTACAATAAAATATATGTATTTTTTTTAATTAGCACTGAAATGCTCTTATACTCAAAAAATCCTTTCATGAAATCATTTCAGACTTAATAGATATTTATTTAACACTGTTGATCATGGTCATTTAGCAGAGAATGCACCTGATTTGTAAAAGATCCATTTGAGTCTATTTTAGAAAAGAACATAATAAAGTAATAAAATCATAGAATCTTACAGTTTGAAGGAGATTTTTAAGTAATTTTCAAGTAATTGTAGTAATAATTCCTCTAAGACATTCCTTCTAAAACATACATAGCATAGCATTCCTCCTAAAATAAACATAGCAGATTGTCAAGGAGTCAATATCTACATTCTCACCATCACTTTGGGTAGTTGATTAGTTTTTGTTTATTTGTTTTGCTTTGAAAACTTTAATCATTGACAGTCTTTGTTTTCTTTCAAAATGTTAACTTTTTTTTTGAACTATGATGACCAGAACTGCAACCAATACTCCCATTTTGATCTGATCAACGTATGGTGATGCACAAAATTAAAAGAATGGCTTATCTGGAGACTGAAGAGCACAGAGTTGAGTGGGACCCAGGAGTAGTACAAAAAAGCCTTTCTTCCCAGGTAGCTTTGAAAAGCTTAGTAAATTAAGCAGATAAATCTGAGTTACTACATTGTGACCCTGGGCACTACTAACTAAGCCATGTGTAGCAAAAACAGCTTTGTAAGTTTGTTTGTAAGTTAATGCAACGCTCAAAATGATTGCACTTTCAAAGGTAACATATGTAATTAAGGTAACAAAAGGTTACCAAAACTATTAAATGAGACCAAAAGGACCAATTCAAATTTGGTTATTTTTAAAATTAAGATTCCTGATTGCCCCAATGAGATTTGAAATGTTTAGTTAGTGGAAAAAAATGAAAAAAGAAAAAGATATTTAATTTAGTTCTTTTTAGTACTTTATCATTTATTTAACAAGTATTTTTGAGAGGCTACTATGCCAGGCACTGTTGTAGGTGATGAAGATATAGCAGTTAAGAAGACAGACAACTATCTCACCTCCTGGCATTTATACTTTAGTAGGCCAGACAGACATTAAAGAAGAGAAATGAATCAACATATACGACGTGAGATAATTATAGGCGTTAGGGAGAAAATGAAGCCAGGAAGGGAAAAATAAATGTCTTGGGTGAGGAAAAGGACTGTAATTTTAGAAAAGATACACAGGGAAAGTCTCCTCAAAATCCAGAGCCAGAGGAGGACATTATTGCTAAAACAAGGATGATATATCTGTTGAACTCTCTCCTTTCTATATGTAAACAAACAATTTTAAAATAAATGTCATTGCAAGCCAGTGTTAAGCTTAATATTCAAATTGAATCTTGGTCTGTTTATTTTTAAAAATCTAGAGAAAATCCAGCTCTAAATGATGTAAAACTTAGGTTTTCTGCTCAGTAGGCTTCTGCATAAGGTTAATTTCAATAATAAGCAAGAGTAATTTTATTGGATTGCCACCTGGTATTGCTGCCTCAGAAACTTTGGGCATTCAGGAAGCTTTGGTGAAAATTGCCAAAGATAAGAACTTAGAAGTAGAAGCCAGAGCCGTATCAATTCAGAGCAAAACAGCAGCACTATCAACTTAAATGGGTTTGGAACTTTCCATTTTATACGCCAGCTCTTCCAAATTCATTGACACAACCTTATCAGGTAAGGAGGACAGCTCCTTTTATTAGCATTTTACAAAGAAAGAAAATGAGATCAAGAACAGTAAAATGACTTCCACACAGACAGAAAGCTAAGTACTGGGGAACTGGGTGCTAAAATCTGTGTTCTTAATCCTAATTCACGGCTTTTTCTATGTCCATTTTCCTATCTCCTTCATATCCTCTTCTCACCCCAAAAGGAACCACTCTCTTGCTACTGTGTCAGGAGCTAGACTTGAGCGCTGCTCTTAGTGTTAAAGGGGAGCTGCTGAGAGAGGGGGGCTGCTGAGTGCTTATAAAGCTGAGTTGTAACACTGGTGTATATGCTACAACATTGGCTCTACATACACATCAAGCAATTCTGAATTGTTCAGACACCATATCAATTTAATGCAAGAGCTGTTACAGCTAGAGACACTAGGATACTGTCAGAAATTGTGGTCTCGCCAAAGAAAAAAAGGCATTCAAATTTCAGTAGCAAGTAATATGTCTGCTAGAAGAATATAAATGTCCCCAACTCTGATTTCTCACTGTGATTAAGGTAGTCTGATTCAAATTCATTCAGCTTATGTAAGGTACCGCAAAAGCACTGTTGCAGTCAGTGGCAACCGTATTCCAAAGAGAGGCAATTAGACTTCACCAGATTTAAAGTTTAGGGCTCATTATATATGGTATTTTTCAGCTGGCACACATACTGAAAGAGCTGCACTTCACGAAAGAGCTGCATAAAACAAGGGATGCTGTTTGAGCTCCACTGATCATTTAAGAATGCTGACTGCCAAGCTGCCAATTGTGTTCACAAAGAATAGACATATCAGCCCCTGAATCAAACAGCTGTGAAGTTCCCACCTGCCACCAGTGGGTAATCAAGAAACAACTGAAAGATATACCTTCGGAAAGCCAGAATAAAGTGTGCAGGGAAGCACTGGGTTGCTATAAAACCTACACTTTCTGTAGGCCTCCCTAGCATGCCACGACTTGAAGCAAGCACACGCTAAAGCTGCATCTTTCTCTAACAGAACAGCAGAAAGCTGAAAAAATCATAGTTGCACCTTCCACCCAGTCACAGTTCCACGTTGTCAAACAAATATTATTTTAATTGAGCTATATATCATGGGTCATTGCTATCCTGAGGAAGGGAATGTGTTCATCTAGTATAAACATCATCAGGAAAAGATTCCGAATGAAATTAGGTTTTATAAAACACTTTAACTTGAAAGTTAGATAATGCTCTAATTAGAAGTATCAACAGACAAGCAGGATAGAATCAACAAGGAGAAGGTATGTGAAAAACTATGAGGGAGTCAATAACTCAGTGATCAGAGCCTTGAGGTAAGTCACTTATAATGATAATTTTACTCACATTACTCCCAAAATGGTGTAAATAAATGACATCAAATCAAATGACATCAAAGAAGACAAATATACAGTACAGAAGCAATTGATTGCTAGTAGCAGCATCTGTTTCATAAACATTTCTCATAGAAGAATGTGAGGATTCTCTGAATCCAGGAGAGTGGAAGGGCAAGGGAGAGTAGGTACTTTTAAAGCTTCGAGATTTTTTATTTTATTTTGAGATAATTTTAGCTTTACATAACAGTTGCAAAAATAACACAGAGAAGTCTCATATACATTCACTCAGCTTCCCCATATACATCTTATACAACCACAGCTCATTTATCAAAACCAAGCAAATAACCTTGCTACAATACTATTAGCCAAAGTGGAGAACATATTTGGATTTTGCCAGTTTTTCCATTAATCTACTGTGGTTTGTTGCTGTTGATCCAGGATCCAGTCCAAGCTACTACATTGTATTTAGCTGTCACGTCTCCATAGTTTCTTCCAATCGGAGACATTTCCTCAATCTTTCTTTGTCTTTCATCACTGTGACTGTTAAAGAGCACTGGTCAATAAATTTTTGGAATATACCTTAATTTGGTTATGTGTGATATTTCCTCATGATTAAATTGAAATTATGCATTATTAGGAAGGATTCCACAGAGATAATGTGCCCTTCTCAGTGCATTACACAGTGGGTATGTTTCTGGTAAAATTACCTTTGATCTCATGGCAAAGGTGGATCTGCTAGGATGCTCCACTGTAAACTTACTATTTTTTCCTTTGTAATTATGAAATACGTAGGACAAGAGAGTGTAAAACTATGTAAATTACCTGTTTCCGTGTAAATTTTCACCCACTTATTTTAGGATCCATGAGAGAATTTTTTTCTGCAACAGTCTCCAATATGGTGTCATGATGTTGTTTTCCTATTTTCCTCATTCATTCTATAGTTATTAATCGGAGTTCTTCTGTGAGGAAAAGTTGACACTTCTGTCCCATTTATTTATTTATTCAGTCATTCATTTATGTCATTTTGGGTATGGACATTTATTTTATTCTTTGGATTATAATCCAATAATACGGTTATTTATTTTACTGCTCAAGCTATTCCAACTTTAATCATTGGGCACTCTTTCATGTTGGCTCCTGTGCCCTTTTGATATGCATGCATCTTATATATACTTTTGTTGCACCTCTTTACTTTCTGGAATCACAAGGCTCTCCTGGCTCATTTTGCATTTTCTCTGATCTGGCTCATCCTGTATTTCCTCTGCTTTAGCCCCAGAATTAACCAGACCTCCAAGAATTTCTGATTATTTTTTTTGTGGAATATAGGATTTAGAAGCCAAGATCCAGGACCTAAGTGTGCTCCTTGCTACTGGAATGTCACTGCTTCTAGTACCTGTCATTGTATAGAGCTAGGATATATACGCATGCATACCAACTCATGCATACACGCACATTTATATTTACTTCTCTATTTATCTGTATGTATATTTTAAAAATATGAATCCATTTTAATACCTCCAATGCCAATCCAGCATAACAGAGTTCATTCTAGCTTTCTCTATTTCCTTATCTGTAGCTTCTTTCTACAACAGAGAGAACCCTGGTTCTCATTATCTATAATATATCTATTAATTTGTTCACCTCTAGTACACATATAAATTAATTTCAGAATGTCCAACCTATACCCCTTTGAGAAACAAATTTATAAATTACAGTACAGTGTTTATGTACTGCTTTTTATGTTTAGCCTTAAAATATGTACTGAAATATCATTTTTCCAAAGTTGCTTCGGTCAGCTCCTTTCTTCCCCATCCCATTCAGTGTGGTCATATGACTCATTTTTAATACAGTTAGAGTCAATTGTCACAACTGCATTTCATCTTTCCCCTACATTCTGATTTTTTTTTAATTTACATACACAAATCTCACTTTTTGTGGTGTACAATTACACAGCTTTGACAGAAGACTAGAGTCTACCACTACCGCTCCATGAGAAGCGTTCCATCTCTCCAGAACATCTGCTGTATACACCTTCATAAGCAACCTCTACCCCTACCTGTCGGCAACCACTGATCAGTTTTCCTCCCCATAATTTTGCCTTTTTAAGAGCATCACATGAGTTGAATTATGTAATATGTAGCCCTCAATATCTTGCTTCTTTAACTTAGCAAAATGTATTTAGGATTCATATATGTTATTGTGTAAATCAATAGTCCTTTTTATTATGGAGAAGAATTCCGCTGTACGTATGTATCACAGGTTTATTTACCATTCCATAGTGAGAAGTATATGTGGGTTTTACAGTGTTTGACAATTATGAGGTAAGTTGCCATAAACATTCATGGATAATTATTTTGATTAAATACAAATTTATGTTGCTCTTAGGTAGACACCTAGGAGTAAGATTGCTGAGTCATATGGCAGGATTATTTTTAACTTTATAAGAAACTGCCAAATGGTCTTCCAAAGTGCCTGCGCCATTTTGCATTCCTATCAGCAACATATGAGAGGTTCAGTAGTTCTGCATACTCACCAGGATTTGCTGTTGCCTTTTTTTTTCCAATTGTAGACATTCTAATAGATGTGTAGTGGTCTCTCACTATGTATTTGATTTGCATTTCTATAATTTCGTTGAACATCTTTTCGTATGCTTATTTGCTGTCCATATGTCTTCTGAGGGGAAGTGTCTATTCAATCTTTTGCCCATTTCTGGAGGGTTGTTTGTTCTCTGATTGCTGAGTTTTGATAGTTCTTTGTATATCCTGGAGACATCTTGCATAAGAAATATGATTTGCAAATATTTTCACCAATATTGTGGTTTGTCTTCTCATTCCATTAACAGTACCTTTCATAAAGCAAAATTTTTAACTTTAATGAGGTCCTATTTACCATATTTCCCTTCGATGGATTGTGTTTTGGTGTCAAATATAAAATTCTTTACCTAATCAAAGGTTACACAGGTTTTCTCCTATGTTTTCCACTAGAAATTAGGTCTATTATAAATGTTGAGGTAATTTTGGTGTAAGGTATGATGTAGATGTTGAGGTTCATTTGGGTTTTTTGACACATTAACATACAACTCTTTCAGTACCATTTGCTGAAAAATCTGCAAGAATTTCACGGCTGGCTTCAACTACTCAAACTTCGCTGTGCTCTTCTAAGAGACGTGAGAACTCATTGACATAGTCACACTCAAAGACCTGCAGACTTAAATTCCAGACTAAAACCCAGAGTATGGGCTTTAGAGTCAGTCAAACTTAGTTATGAATCCAGGCTCCATACTTACTACCTTTGTAACCTTCAAGTAGTTATTTATTTTATCTTTCGTTTGCTCATCTGTAAATGGAGATAATGCTAAAACAGATAAGGCATATAAGATAGTCCAGTACCTGGTGCTAGAAAGAATACAGTTAATGCTATTTTTTTCTACTCTACTTTTATCTTTATCAAAAATAATGATTTATATAGTTAGTACTATCTTGAATACTTTATTATGACAATTCAAGCTTCATAGTAAATTTCTAACATAAGGTTTGAAATGAATATAATTTATCATGTTATAAGGCATTTGATTTTCAGATACATGGAGGGGGAGAAGTGGAGACAGACAGAGAGAGAGCATGTGCATCTTTTTCTTAAATTTCAGATTCTACAGAGAAGTGAACAGACTAAAATTCCTTCTGCAATAGCTTTTCCTAACTCTTCTATATCCACTTAAAAAGAATTAATTGCTCATGAATTGCAGTCCTTTAGCACATTATGCAAATCTCTAGCACTTACTAGTTTCTACTTTTATTTTTGCACTAAGATACAAAAATTGATTGGGGAGACACAAAATATGCCAAACACCTTGTTAGGCAGTATGGATACGGGAGTAAAACATGGAGTTTCACTTTAGTAAACCCTGATGCTTTATTTAAGAGACTCCCTCCCCTAACAGATCTTGAGCTCCTCAAGAGAAGGCACCAGTTCTCTGTGTCTGTACCCTGAACCCCAGTGAAATGTGTGCCTGATTTTTGTCGGTAGCAAACATCAAAAGAGTTTGGCTATTTTGACGAGTAGAAAGTTTCTTTAAAGGAAGTGAGGAGATGGGATTTCATAGGGAGTTCAATATTTTTATAGTCTTATCTCTATAATGGTCCAGGTTGTCCAAAGTTTTATGTCAGTGTACTGGATGAAGTTTGCCATTGCAAAGGAATGTAGGGTTAGGGAATTTAATCAATGGACAAACATTCAGCAAAGCTATGTGTGTACACTTAATGTAGAGATTTCACACCAGATAAAACAGAGAGGAAAAGACATAAGTGACTAGTGAATTTTCACTCTCCATTGTTTCCTACCTCTTACATTAAGTTTTTTTCTTTCTATTTGATAAAGTTCATATAAGCTGTCACTTCAGAATAATTTATCTATTTAAGAAAGTATTGTCTAGTTGTTGGGCTGTTCATACATTCTGTTTAACAATAGGCTTTCTGAAATTTTGTGTTTATGTCTTGTTAACATGGCTAAATATAAAAGCTTCTCCAAAGAAAATAGTTAAAAAGATTCTATTCTTGAAAAAAAGAAAATTTAGATTAAAAGGACTGAGATCCCTCACTTGTTTGTTCAACAACTAGCAGTGGTTAGTTACTGTGTACCAGTAGATACTGTGCTGGTGTCAGAATACAAACATGAATTAGATACTATTCATGTCCTCTGGAAGCTTACAACCGGGATGATTACAAAACCTGAACTGGATATAAGTAGAGCAAAGAGGAATGACAACTAACCCAATTAGGACTATTAGGGCAGGCTTCCTGAAGGATAAGCAAGAAGTTAAACAGTGATAGAACAGAGAGAAGGAGCAACAGGAAATGTATTTCAGGCAATAGTTATAGCATGTAAAGGAAGAATGCTGATAAAAAGTGTCCCTGCTCAGAAGTAAAAAGTGTATGGCTGAAACACGCATTTTAATGGGAAGAATGATAAAAGGTGATGTTGAAGAGTTTAGCAGAAACTAGATCACAAAGAACATTTATGCTATGCTAAAGAACTGGAACTTTATCCTGAAGGTGAGGGGACACCCAAGGATTTTAGACTTAGGATGATGTTATTTATTAGATTTGCTTTTACAAAGGCTACTTTAGCGGCAGTGTAGAGAAAAATTGGTAAAGAGGGGCAAAGCAGGGGAAGTAAAACCAATAACAAAGCAAATACGAAAACTGCCATGGGAATTATAAGGTCCTGAACTGAGTTAGTGGTTATAAGGAAGAAGGGAAGTGAACCAAACACGTGAGACATTAAAGATTTTAATATTTCTGGAACTAGTTGAATATATAAGTTAGAAGGGAATCAAGTAGTCAAACTTGGAGGATGGTGGTTTCATTCACCAAAAGCCGGGAGACATGGGAAAATAATTTGGGAGAGAAGTGTGAGTTCAGCTTTATGTTAGAGGAGATGATGGAAAAAACAAGTGGAATGTTCCAGAAAACCTTTGAATAAATTTGGATTTCAGAAGAGAGGTCAGAAGGAAATTTAATTTAATTTACATTTAATTTAAATGTAGATTTAAAACAAATTGATGTATGAATATGTGAAGGCACGAGTAGATTTGCTGCAAGGAGTGTGCAGTAAGAATAGAAGGGGATGCTGAATGCAACCCTGGAGCTGAACATATTTAATGGTATGTAAAGAAAGTATATTTCATAAAGGAAATACTAGGAAGAGGAGTCGGAGATGTAGGAAGACCACCAGGGAAGATGTTGCCAGAGAAAGCAAGGGATGGCATGGTACTAAGGAGGTGGTGAGCCAGCAAGACTATGAGATTTAGTAAAAATTAAGACTCCACCTACCTTGACAAAAATATCATCAGTAAAATTGAAGGACTGAAGGACATGTTACATGAATAAAGTAAGTAATGAAAAGTCAAAAATTAGAGAGAGAGAGAGAAAGTGTGTGTGTGTGTATAGATGTTTCTAGGACACTGTGTAATGAAGGAAAGAGAAGCAATGATAGTTGATAGAAGGCATAGTGCTAAGAAAGGTAGGTTTTTCTAAAACAAAGGCTCTTACCCATTGGTAAATACTAATAGAAAGGGCCTCAGGAAGGGTTTGAAGATGATATAATGGAAGAAAATGCTTATATAATCCACAGCTACATGTAGGAAAATTAACCTTAGATGAATTAATTCCGTTTAATTTCTTGTTTAAGAGAGAGCAGGAATTAAAGATGAATGCAGAAGTGCCTTCGTTTGTAATGGTGAGTCAGGCTTCTATTTTATCTTTGAAGAAAAAGTAGGGCAATTTGATGAGAGGGAAAGAATAAAAGGGAAAAAGTTAGTGGGGTAGGAACTAGAGGACTTAGGTAAGGCTTGAAATAACCATTGGGAGAAAATGCAAGATAGCTGATAAAGATCACACAAAAAGATGGGTAGACGTATGAAGGAACAATCTAATGTTGGAAACCAGGGTTTAGCATCTGGAAGTATGAGTAGAGAAGGTGCTTTGTATTATTCTGAGGCTGAAATTTTCCATATGGTAGAAGAAAAGACAGAAAGAATTTGAAGATACTACCAAGAGAGTTGAAATATCTAGGATAGACAGAATATGAATTGAACAGATAAAGGAACAGTTTGGGAGAAAATGGACTTAATTGTGTTGAATGGTGTGTCATCAGGGCCTCTGAAGTCAACCTGGTGGAAAAATACTTGGAGAAAAAGACTGAACCAGGTGATAGAAGATCTTCGGTTGATATTAGAGAAGGATAGAAAGTGGCAAAAAATTCACATGTGTAGAGTTGGGATTTTGTTGTGGTGGTGGGTTATTGTTTTGTAATTGTTATTATTTTTGGTTTGATTTTGTAAGTGTGTGTGTGTGTGTGTGTGTGCTTTAATAAAGCCTATAATTTTAATAAAACTATTGTTTGGAAGTTACATAAGGATAATGTCAAACATATTTCCTGTTGTCATTATGGGGAAAAAAACAGTGAACAGCTATGACAGCAAAAGGACAAGAAGTTTTCTTGTGAGAGACTCAGATTTTAGGTAAGCAGGAAGTAGAAGAATTTGGGATGAGGCTAAGATTATTTGCTATGGAATAGAGTTCCAAGCACACAGTGGAAATGTTTTTAAAGGGAGAGAAGAAAACAAGGCTGGGAGGGATCATCAAAGAATATGCATCACAGAATAGCATTTGAAAGAGTGCAATCCATAAGGGGTATGTGTATAAGTTAGTCATTATAGCTAGTTACCAAATCAATTCAACTTTGTTCTTCTGGGCACATGGTAGGATCTTTCAATTCCTTTGAAGTCAGGCCTGTCAAAGTGATTTGACTTGGCCATGTCACATGAGGGACAATGATGTGTGCCACTCGCTGGTGAATACTTTGAGAGTCAGTATATGATTTGCCACATCCCTATCTCACTATGGCAAGGGTGAATAATTAGGGCCTCCTTGACAACCTGCATTGGTTATAGTGCACAAAAGAAATGTAAAACTTTTGTGTTAAGTCACTGATATTTGGAGATCCTTAATTCAGCAGAAACTAGTCCTCCTGACTGAAAGACGAGCAAGGATACCAGGATGAGCTATGGTATTCTAAACACTGCAGCACCACAGCAATATAGCCAGTTCAAAGAAGGAACAGACAGAGAATCAAATAACAGTGATCGACAATGCTACAGTAGCCTGGTTTGTAAGATCTGTAGATTAATATAGCACTACGTTTAATGTCAATTCTTATCTTCTAACAAAGCCAATCTATGTTTTTGATAAATTTGTATAAAACAAAATAAAAGTAAGTATGTAACTTGGAAAACACATATTTTTGAAATCACTTAATCAATACAACTTTATATATACATACATTTTACAATCATGTGCCACATAATGACATTTTGGTCAACAACAGACCACATATACATTAGTGGTTCCATAAGATTAGTACCATATAGCCTAGGTGTGTAGTAGGCTATACAATCTAGGTTTGTGTAAGTACACTCTATGATGTTTGCACAATGATGAAATCACCTAACGATGCGTTTCTCAGACATGTCCCTTTTGTTAAGTGACACATGACTGTATTTGTTCATGTTTGCGCAAGAATAAATAATTCTACACTCAGTTTATTTTTCTTTTGTTTCTTTTCTTTTTCTTTCTTCTTGTTTTTTTGCTAAGCTCTTCTTTGGCAAATAAAGTTGCAATTTTAAGAATTACAATTATGTTTAGGACTTCAGGTTGTTAAAAATATGATATATTCAGGGGCTGGCCCCGTGGCCAAGTGGTTAAGTTCGCACGCTCCGCTGCAGGTGGCCCAGTGTTTCGTTGGTTCGAATCCTGGGCGCGGACATGGCACTGCTCATCAAACCACGCTGAGGCAGCCGTCCCACATGCCACAACTAGAAGGACCCACAACGAAGAATATACAACTATGTACTGGGGGGCTTTGGGGAGAAAAAGGAAAAATAAAATCTTTAAAAAAAAAAATGATATATTCATTAGTAGTCTTTAACATTCATAACTTATGAACATTTCATTACATATACACAACATAATTATACATATAACTATATTAAAAATAAGAAATGTTTTTATAATAAAAAGGCGATTTGATTTTCTTAGGAACTTAATATTTCATATATTATTACTGAAATAAAGTTTCAAAATATTTACAAAGTCCACAGATAGTCCATATTTTTCTGTATCTTTTATGGTTTTTGGATTCCAGGAAATTTTCCCAAACTACTATTAGAATAGATTAACTAAACAAATGTTTTTTTCTCTTGAAATTTTAAATATGAAAAAGCATTGCAAAACAAATGCATTCTCTATTGTATTATACAAATTAGGCAAATTTACATTTAGGGGGCACCAAGTATATGCTTTGGTAGGCACCAAGATATATCTACCTGGTTCTTAAAGAGTCTGAAATTTTTACTACTATAGACACATTTGTTTAGCTTCGTCATTCAGAAGACCCTCATTATTATCATAATTATTTTTTAGGAAGATTAGCCCTGAGCTAACATCTGTGCCCAACTTCCTCTACTTTATATGTGGGATGCCTGCCACAGCATGGCTTGCCAAGTGGTGCCATGTCTGCACCCGGGATCCAAACCGGTGAACCCCGGGACACCGAGGCAGAACGTGCGAACTTAACAGCTGCACCACTGGGCCGGTCCCAAGACCTTCATTTTTTAAAACACAAATGCTTCTGGCAACTAGGGATAGACGGAAGGACTAAATGAATGCACAAGAAATTGTTGATGATTTATCAGATTAACTTTCTTCTGAAGATGAGAGAGTAGGGCATTGTTGGTACACAGAAGGTAATACAGTGAAATCATTTGAAAATTACCAAACCAAGAGAGAATAGAGCTTTCCTACTTAAAATTTTATTTCAGCCCATACTTTCTCAAACTCTATCCCCAATTATAGGTCTTTCAAGATAAAAGTCATTGTCTTATGCCACATTTTTAACTCAGCACCAAGGACACAATAGAAAGCAGAATCTCAACAGATGCCTTCTGCTCTGGATAACGTCTTCTCAGAACCAATTCCCATGAACTTTAAGAGAAGAAGAAAAACATGACTTCTTTATGCCCTGTGTCTTTTGAAAAATACTAAATATTAAAGTTACTGGGTATCTAATGTTAAAGCTCCTGTGGTCCACAAACATAAAACTATGCATTACTTGGTCTTTATTACCCTACAAAGGTAATAGATTTAGTGATACTGACCACTGGTTAGCTAGAAGAACAGGGAAAAGTACTATGTAGGTGCTGTGGTCTCATAAAAAATGTTTGAAAAATCTGTTTATGCCTTGAACATGATTATTTTAGGCCCATTTTATCTTCTTTTATTCTTAGTTTTGTTCTTACTAACCTTCAAATCAATAAAATAGAACAAAATATTTTGTGCTATTTGTCAGGATTCCATTAATGTTTAGTGTAACATATGTAAATATAACAATATCAATAGTTATATCTATATATTTATATCAACATCAAAATAGTTATCGCTATAGCTAGCTAGCTATACACCTACATAATACTTCTCTTTTATGTATGATGATATTGTAGTTGTTGAGGAGGGTACAGTGTACAGGGACGAAGGTGAGAGTCTTTGTTTCCCAAGTTGGAAATATCAACACCAGTAATTTTTTCCCTTATGAATGTATTTGTCCATTTCTAAGTGTTTACACTTTGAATTTAAAAATATATATTTAGAGTTGCTATATAGGTCAAGAAGAGAGAACAGTTTTACTCTTCTATATGCTGAAAGAAATTAGCTCATTTGAAGGTGCAGAGTTTTAGAGATAGTTTAGAATTTATTGAGTGCTACCAGTGAAATACACAGGTATTAATTCCATATCCACTTAGCGAGGAGGTGATAGAAGTTTCAGACAGGTGATTGGACTCAATGACCTGAAATTGAAATCTATTGTTCTATTTCAGTAAACAGAACACTATAGCACTCTAATTGAATAACTATGTGCTGCTTGACTGGCAAATAATTCACATTTGATTTTAATAGTGAGAAAATTGAGGGCAAAAATTTTATGCTTAAAAAATGATTCAATGTCTTTCATTTACCTACCAGATATACAAATCATGAATAATATTTTATTAGGGAAGCTGAGGAGCCTAACACATGTTCTTGTACAACTCACTTGCACAGACTGGAAAACTGACTTATCACATCTATTAATTAGGTAACATTGGGACAAATTAAGCATCATGTATGACAATGGAAATGGAGTGTGAAATAAAGATGTTTCATTTCATCAAGTTAGAGTAAGAAATTAGAAAGCAATTGTGTACAGATTGGTCAAGGTTAAAATTTATGTTTAGATCATTCGCATTGTTTTGTCTTCTTTCCCAACTGGGGACTGTCATGGTAAATCAAGATTTATAAAAAAGACATTTCATAATAATTAAAATAAATGCTTTTAGTTTCTTCAAGATAATGAGTAGGGCAAGAGGAGATCTTGCTAGTTTTCCTTTTCTGGGTAAATTTTTTTTAATGGTCAGAAGAAATATGAACTCTCATCGTTATTTTCAGCTAACTCTTACCTCTTGCCTTCCAGCTTTCTGATACTATAAATCCAACAGCATATCCACTTGTCAGATGAGAAGCTTGAAAGGGATTTCATATGGTGAAATCAGTTAGATAACTCTTGAGGACAAAATGGCAATGTAAAAATATCCTCTAGCAGCTTTGCCAGTATACAACAAATCTAGGTCATTCTATTCAGCAGGAAAAGTTATTAGAAGAACTCCTCTCTTATTTCCTCCACAAGAAAGCAACCCCAAAAAATAGACTGACCTGTGAATTTTCTTTTGGGGGAGGTAGCATATTCTAGACATTCCATTAAGTAGATGTGCACTATTACCAAGATTACAAAAATCTGGTGATTCAAAATATGTTACAAGATAACATAATAAAACCAAAAGATTCAAGCATCTAGCACTTAACCAATATAGGCCAAATAAAGTGCTTGGTAAAATTTTAGAAGAATATAAACAAAGTCAGTTCCCTTGTAAATAGCCTCTCAAACCTTAGTAAAATGGGTCTTAGCATATATTGTCTTTTTGATCCATACATATATTATTTGAACTGGTAGAGAAGGGGTATATATTTATGAGTGTGCACTCAGGTGTAATATTTGAGGGACACAGAAAGATTAGATGTGCAGGTAAAGCTGGTACATGGCTTCAACCACCTAAAGACTTGCTCTTCCTAACTTTCAACACCACCACCCCCTCCTATTGCTTCTCCAAGAGCTGTGGACATTAGAGGAAAAGTGTGATTTTGGAACTCAAACACCAAGGGGTTCCCGAAGCAATTATTCTTTGTAAACTCTTGCCAGGGCCAACATCTCCAAAATCTCTGGGCAGTAAAATGCAGGGCTCCAAACACAAAGTCATCAGCTGTGTGGCTCTGGACAGTCACAAGCATCCTCCTCAGTTGAGCTTAGATATGATAATTCAAAATTTACACAAAGCTTATGAGAGGGCCTTTTACATAGAAGCCTAAGAAAAGCTGTTTGCTTTTTTTTTAAAGACCTCTCACCACCTGGTATACTTTGTAAAACCTTGAACTTTCTGGAGAAATAAAAATACCAGATTACTTGCCTATGCCAGAATGTTTGAAATCTGTGACTCTCAAAAGTAATAGCAGTAAAGGTGACTCTAAATCCTGCAGTAAGGCTTGATTTAGTGAGAGAATCTTATAACTGTGAAAGTACCATGGCCAATTGAGAAGTGCGAACTCAATCTGAACCATCACATAATGTTTTAGTTTTAGATTTATTTTCTATATGATGGTATATATATGTTCAAATGAATTTCAGATAATTTTCAGATTTTTCAGTCTAATAATCCTCAATTTTGATTATTTTAAGCACAGTGAAATTGAGCAAAATTAAAATTTTTAAAAAATACATAAATAAAACTATTGTTTTATAGTGTAAATACACTAGCCTTCATTTAAACAGAGTACTTCCCAAAAGAGGATCTAGGTGGTTAGCTATAATTTTTATTAATGTTCTGTCAGGGAGCCCATAAATAAAGATAGAATATGAAATACTAGTTTAGGATCAATTTTTTTGATTAAATACCCCTCTTACAGCCAAACACCTGTTTCATGGTTGTTTCATGTATAATTAATGCAGCCTAATGAATATGCTTCATCAAAATCTCTCGGTGGTTTAAAAATAAAATCAGAGTGGTAGATCTTACAAATGATAACATTTCAGAAACATACAGTAATATTTTAGAAGTTCATCTCATGGCACTTAGGTCAAAAGGCAGTATCTGTGGATTGACATGGCCCTCTAAAGAATCATGTAATAATCGCAATGATTTACCACCGCATATTACGATACACAGAGGCTCATTTCATCAACACTTGTGTTGCCAGCCTAGATTCTCCTGAAGGCATGCATATTTCCTGCTTGCCTTGATATATTAGGTATCAATGACAAATCAGCTGTCCCAAGCAACACTTATCGTCCCAGCTCAGCAACTCTCCCACTGTTCCCCCTTCAGTCTTTTGTCTTCTCAGTGATGCTCTGCAATCACAATGAAGGCATTCATCCTCCTGACAACAAGCCAGACTTTAACCCTTCAATATAAACAAATGGAGAGAATTGTGAGAAAAAAATACTTCATAAGACCCCCCTCAATATTTTTCAAGCATACTTATTTGCACAAACAAATAAAAAAAGCTGGTGGTTCCAAAATATTTGCTTACAGGTAAAGCTTTATGTGACCATTGATTCTTTATATGATTATTGTAAAAAAAAAAAAAATGTGTGGGGCCATACAGGCATAGTGGTTAAGTTCACGTGCTCTGCTTCAGCGCCCCAGGGTTCGTGGGTTTGGATCCTGGATGTGGACCTGCACACCACTCATCAGGCCATGCTGTGTCAGCATCCCACATACAAAATAGAGGAAGACTGGCACAGATTTTGGCTCAGGGATAATCTTCTTCGAGCAAAAAGAGGAAGATTGGCAACAGAGGTTAGCTCTGGGCCAATCTTCCTTACCAAAAGAAAAAAAAAAGAAAAAATGTGTCCATTGTTAGAAACAAAAAGTCAAATGTTATGCTGGTAATTTTGATTTCAGATGAGGCTAACTATACGCTATGGATAGCAATAAAGTCTGCCATCTAACTAACAAAATGTAAAATGTCCTCTCAGTGGGCTTGGGCTACTATAACAAAATACCACAGGCTGGGTGTCTTAAACAACAGAAATTCATTTTCTCACAGTTCTGGAGGCTGGAAGTCCGAGATCACAGTGGCAGCACGGTCAGTCTCTGGTGAGGACTCTCTTCCTGACTTGCAGACAGCCGCCTTCTCACACGGCCTTTCCTCAGTGTGTGCAGGCAGAGAGAGACAGAAAAAATCTCTCTCTTCTTCTTCTAATAAGCTCACCTATCCTATTGGATTAGGACCTCACCCTTATGATCTCATTTGACCTTAATTACCTCCCAAAGGTCTTATCTGCAAATGCAGTCACACTGGGTTTAGGGCTTCAACATATGAATTTGGCAGGAGACAAAATTCAGTCCATAGCATGTCTTGACGCAACTGGGAACTTCGGAGCAGGTGTCGTTCCCATATCTACCAAATTTACATTTGTTTGGCGGCAGTGAAAATGTGGTGGATCTTGAATAGGGCTTATAGTAAAGTGGAGAGACATCTTGTTTATAAGATATAAACACCAGTGCAACAACATCTGCTCTAAACTGAATTCTATGCTGAACTTTTTCCATGAATAAAAATTATAAAGTGCAAATTCTGATTTCACTTTCTTTCAAGTAGATTTCTATTGGATCCAAATTCCATTAATTTGTCTATATAACAAAATTGTTACACAAATATCTGGCTGGGATAAGTAAAAACTTATGAAAAATGTCCTCATATACAGAAAAATAAAATATTCATTTATTCAGAAATATTTACTGAATGCCTACTGTGTGGCATACTCTGTTCTAGAAATCTGGCTATTTTTAAATGTTTTAACTACAGATGAATCAAAATACGGAGATAGGGGCCAGTGCCATGGCAGTGTGGTTAAGTTCGCACACTATGCTTTGGCATCTGGGGTTCACTGGTTAGGATCCTGGGTGAGGACCTACACACCACTCATCAAGCCATGCTGTGGCAGCATCTCACATAGAAGAACTAGACTGACTTACAACTATGTACTGGGGCATTGGGGAGAAAAAAAAAGTGGAAGATTGGCAACAGGTGTTAGGTCAGGGCCAATCTTCCTTATCAAAAAAGCAAAATAAATAAATAAATCTCTAATGGATTAAAAAATATATAAAGAGAGGTAAACTAGAAAGACAAACTAGAATCTGATAGTAAAATAGGCAAAGTTAGTGTAACGTATGCTTGGTGGGCACATAATATGATTGGAATACTAGGACTCAGATGCAAAGTCTCTTTTCTGCAGGCAAATGTTTCTGCTTCCAAGGTAGCACTCTCTACTTTCTCTCAAAGGATACTGTCAAGAAGATGTACTAGTTTTGACAGTTCTTTGATTCCAACAGAACAAAGGCAATATATAAATCCAAAGTGTTATTTAACTCCCCAGCATTCTAGCTATCAGATTTGTCAAACCATATAAAGTACTGAATTTCTAAATATCTTCTAATATTTCTCTTCACAAACTTCAAAAGAAGGCCTGTAATAATGACATTGAAAGTATCTGGATAGGCTTCTATGAAAGTTGTTGGTTTAACCTGATGTCACAATGCAAAGAATAACAAAGAATTTCCTCCTGCTTAGTTTTGGGATCCTAGTCTTGCTCAGAAAATTCCTAACTGAACCATCCAATTATTGCACCCTCAGTACAACCTACTCTCTATGTGATAGTAACCCACCAATAACATAGAGGATTTCAGGTCAAAACCAGCAAGTCTATAATTGATTTATAGCTTCTTAATCACATAGTTCTAGTGTGATGTTCTTTACTTCTTGCTTTAGGCAGTCCGTTTATTATCTCACTGCAGATTCTTGAGGAAACAAACTCCATTCTAGAAATCATAACAGAAAATTACGGATAAAAATATGCCCCCACATGTCACAGAAAGGTAGAGGCAGCAATTAAATAAGATTAAAAATTCAGTTCCTCAGTCCCACTGCCCACATTTCAAGTGCTCACTAGACACATGTGGGGCTAGTGGCTACTGTATTAGACAGCACAGATTAGAAAATTCCCCTCGTCACAGAATGTTCTTTTGGAAAACGTTGTTCTATGATGCAAAGACCTGAGGCCAAAATAAAGGGACACTACTGTCCATAGTTCAACAATGACTAAGATTTTCAAGAATAAGATATTTTATTTCATTCTGATAAAATTCTATTGGGAAATAAAAAGAAACACAAATTAAATGAGAAAATGTACAATTTCTGACAATTATAGCTTGTTCACCTATTTTGAAGATGATTGTATCATATGGATAAACTGTGACCATATTATTGGATACATTTAAATAGAGGTATAATAGTTTTTAAATAAGCAGTTTATAAGTGTTAGAAATGATATTCATTGTCACTGTTTCATCTTATGGGAAAAATTTCAAACTACATAAGTACAAGGAGGTACATCACTGAAAACTTATTTTAGGGAAATCTATGGGGAGATTTTGGAGGATGCAATCCAAAACTTTCTTATTTTGTTTTCACACCAGAAATGCCTTACACCCAGTCTCTTCATTCCTGGTTACTCTGGGTTAGTTTCCGCTAGCTGCCCTCCTGGTCCATGACCCTTGTTCTTCAACTCAATTCTCTTTCACTACTCTCTCTATAAAAGAGTCTCCCAAATTTTAAGACAACCCATTTCTTCCCTGCTTATTGACTGGCAACGGGGACTGAGGTTCTTTAACATTCACGGTGTCTCAGTAGAGGAGGAGGTGCTTTCACTGGTCGTAGACACTCAATGATTGAATTGCCAAGCAAACCTCAGAAAGAGAGGAATGGCTAAAGCAAGTAGGTTTTTTGTCTCTCACAAAAATGTCTCACGATCTATGTGTTCATCTTGATTGCAGGGCAGCAACAAATTGAGGCTCTTGGGTCAGGAAATCCATGCTTTACCTTCCACCTTTTATCTAGTTCCTCAGTTCCACTGTTATTCTTGTTTCTCTTAGTCTGCTTCAGGAGAAGTGTTACTGAATATAAAGCACAATTGAAAGGCAACTTTATTTACTTAACATAGCTCTCATGGACATCAGAATAATAAATTAGACCAAAGATAAATACAATTGGGGAAGATGTTATTTATCACCAGGCTATGGTGTGAATAGATAGAAACTAAGAATAAACAATTCAATTGATTCCAGGCTATGGCATTTCTCCTCCTGTCTTTAAGTCAGGTAAATATGCTCCAAAGCCCGCTCACGCCTCCCAACAAAGAGGCATGACAGGGTACCACTGATGCCAAAAAGAACAGAGTCCCAAACAGCTGAGAGACAAGAGACAAGGTAACAGGAAATTGCGACACATCTCGGGAATCTATTTTCAAAACATACGAACTACTGTATGCAGATGATGCATCCATTTATAAAGAAATTAAGTACGCGAGCATAAGCTAATTCCATATGCGTTAGGTGGACTGGAAGAAGACGTAACTCCAAAGAAAGACCGCAAATGGCTTAGAAATTGTCGTACAATTAAACAAGTATCAGGATTAATAAATTTAGAATAATTTAAAAACACAGACCACACTGGATATGTAAGCCTTTGGGAAATGGAACAACAGGAGGTTAATTAAAGAATTTTCCCTAAAATTCAATCAAGTTTAAGGACAAATATAATCAACATAAGATTAACACTGATAATTTTATTAACACCGACTAGAATGATTTGCTTTTTACATTCCTATAAAATGTAGATCCATCATATCCCGTACCCAGGGGATAGGATTTTATTTAACCATAATTACTTGTACATATGATTCACTTTGCCTATTTCAAGATAATATTTGGATAATCAATATTCCCAGCATTTTTTCCCAGACAGAGAATTATGTGCTTCCCAAGTGAATTAACATTGATTACAGTTACTGTGCTTTTATTATATACCATATCTTAAATTACCCATAA
This sequence comes from Equus asinus, assembly GCF_041296235.1. Classification (NCBI taxonomy): domain Eukaryota; kingdom Metazoa; phylum Chordata; class Mammalia; order Perissodactyla; family Equidae; genus Equus; species Equus asinus. The sequence continues at coordinate 43,780,483 of NC_091812.1, forward strand.
TAACTAGGGGTAAGAAAAACAGAAAAATTAAAACTAATCATGACTCAAAACTTCCATCGATTCAATGTTCTTCCCCAGAAAACCTTGACCAGAGTTCCTTCAGATCACACCCCACATGTACACACACAAAAGTGAAAACTCCAAGAGGACAGGCATCCAGTGCAAATCTCTACAGTGAATCCTGCTCTAAACGCCCCCAGCAGAAGTGTTTCTTTCTTCTTCTTCCTTTTTTTTTTTTTTTTAATTTTGAGGCCATAAAGAGAAGCCACTAAGAACATGGACTCTGCAGCCAGACTTCCTGGGTCTGATTCCCAGTTCTATCATTCACCTGCTGTGCATCCATCGACAACTTATTCAAACTCTATGGGCCCCAGTTTCCATATCAGTCAACCTACTTCCTAGAGTTGTCAAGTGAGAGGGTCAACTGAGGTCAGCCTTTAAGTACTTTAAACAGTACCTGACACAACAATGCTCCACTGTTAGCTACTAACATTAATGTAGGGCTGTCTCTATTATAGAACTTACTACAATATATTGTAACATCTGTTGCCACCACAACAATGTCAGCATATTAACAAAAAGGAATAAATAAATAAGTATATGTTCTCCTAAAATATATACAAAATATAAGATAAAAATACAAAATTTATGTAATTTGTATCCACAGAGCCTAGCCCAATGGCCAGCACATATAGACAATCAATGCTATATAAATAGATGCTTGGGTCCCTTATCTTGGTCACCTAATTGGCATATACATAAAAGCAGGTTGACATACAATTTATCCCATAATTTAGGAGTTAAATAACATTGGCATGTATTTTGCATTTATAATAGTGACTTCTCCTGAAGGCAATTGAGAACTCATAGTAACTGTCTTTAAATATTTCATAATTATTTGCTCCTCCACATTTCAAGAACAGCAAATGAGGCTTTTATAATAATACTTTTACATTTGTTCAAGCTTTTAAAACAGACTAAATGTAATTAAAGCAGATTTATCTCTCTATATGTTTGTGTGAATAGGGTTGGTTTTGTGTGGGTATACGGGGGGTGGGGAGGGATAGGCAAACATTGAGAAAGTTTTTTCTTTTAAATTAAGAACCATATATGATCCTGAAAATTTTGATTGTTTAACAGGTTTAGTGAAGCCTCCAGTTGAATGTTTTAATTTAATTGTCCATGTTTGAAAATGAGTTCGTTTTCAGGACAATGACAACAGAAGAGAACTTTTACTTTCTTGATTTCTTTTGGCTGATGTATTTGGATATCCCATTTTGCTGCACAAACTCAACTATTCTAATAGCAATTAAAAGTTCATTTTTGTAGTTTTCACTAATATTCAAACAACTATCTAGATAATAAACCTAAAATAAAATCTATGGTGAAATTCTCTTTTTCTTGTGGCTTCAATTTCGTTTGTCCCCACATTAGACCCAAAATCATTCTACACATCCATCGGTTACAGAACTGGTTTTACTCTAAGCTCATTATTTAATGCTGTCCAGATGGTAAAAATAGGAGTATACGCCATTATCCTTTTACATGGAAAAATATGTCAAAATGATTATTATTTATGGAAAATTAAGAAATGAAAAAATTTTAAATTCCATCCACAAGAAATGCATTTTTGCTGCAAACTCACTTTTGTGTTTCAAAAACGTAAGTTTTTCAGAACAAGTGTCCAGAATGCTCCATAGACCCTCATAGCAATGAGCACACGTTACAGGTCTTGGTTTCTAAGTATCATTGTTAAATATAAGGAACTAATAAAAGGAAATGACTGACTCAAGGGAAACACACTATGAACCTGGAATTTCTAGTTGGGTGAGAAAGTAAGAAAGAGCCCAAGAAATGATAAGAATGTGGCCAAAATACATAGGAGCCAGACAAAAAGATCATCCACTAGACTAATTTGAAAAATTTGATTATCAAATAAATAATGACATTAATGGAGTATAAGGCATTGAATTAAAAAAAGCTGATTCACAAGTTAACACTGATATAAAGAAAAAGAGCAAGAAGTGAAAGTGAATCCTTACAGCAGTATATCAACTACTTAAATATAGAAGGAGAGATCTAGAAAATTGCCTATTACCAGGCAATAATCACCAATGGATGCTAAAATTAATGGGTGAAGTTTTGATGGAAAATAGGAAAATTATATGGTCTTTAAGCATCTACAACAGATTACAACAAGTTCTACTATTATGGGACATGTCTTCCTAAAAATCACCATGCAAAATTGCACAATAAAAACCATAGGGCTAACGGGTAAAGATAAAGATATCATCAGTGAGATATAAAAAAAGACAAGAACCTAATAAAAATAGTGTTATACTAACTTGTTAAGAAGTACATAATACTCTAATAAATATGGCACTTTACCTTGAGAAAGACTTGAAATTTGCTTCTAGTTATAGACATTGGATAAGTTTCAGCTTGTGTGTTATTGTGAAGTAGTGGAAGAAAGGTTATCTGAAATAGGGTAAGAAGCTATAGCATCAGTGTGGATAGGTTTGTCTCATAACACACGAGGCCAATGGAGGTCATGGGCAGATTTTGAGGTGATTGCATCTTATGTATTCCCAGATGGCTTAGTCCAATCGGGTGCAATTTTCTGTGTTTACCTAGTGTTTCTCCAGGACAAAACTACACATAAACAAACTCATCATTTTTATGCTCCATTAATTCCCTGATGTGTCAATCACATTGGAAGAAATTTGCATTTTCTAAAGAAGTGTTATAGCAGAACTAACTATATTCATTATTTGTAGAGTGGAAAATGGAATTTTACAGTGGAGAAATCTGACAGATGCACCTTAAACAAGCGATCAGAGATAACATTGCTAATAAAGGGACAAACTGCATTGTTTAATAGTTGATTTAAAAAATATTCCCCCCCCATGGACACATGAACAATATTTGTGCACTTTTTGTAAGACAGCTGTCGAAATCCATTGTTGTGATGTAAAATCCCTTATATAGAGATTATGACACATTTCTTTAACAATCTTGTACTGGGAAAAGTCTCTCCTAAATAATACATTTTATTCCTTCTGACAATGAGAATTATATAATATAATATTTTTCTTATTTATTTGTTTGTGAGGGCTCTCAGAACAAAATGTAATGCATCATAACTATAAATCTCATAGGCACTGGTTTTCATTTATTTACCTGTTCCTGCAGATTTATGGTTCCTTATGTAAATTTTCAGAAATCCACCCATCCGTCCAGACATCATTCATTTGTTAAGCAACTCATTAGATGCTGACATGAAAAATATCCTCACATTGTGTCCTTATTTGTAGATGAGAAAATCCTTTGTGGGTGGGATCCACAGTCATGGAGTAGGTATATACAAAACTCTCTCATTGGGTCTTACTTTGTTCATTTAATGCCACTGTATTGGACACAGTCTATTTTGACAGGCAGTGTATTTTGGTTTTTAATCAGTAATGTATTAAAGATTAATAAAGATTAAGGTATGCATAAAGTTTATATCACATATTTATAAATAATATTACATACATCAGAAAATGATGCACACTACCCCCAGAACAGTAGTTTCCTTTCTTATCTTGAAAACAGTTTTATAAGCATCTCAGAGTGCATGACAAAATAATTTCATGATTTTTTGACAAGAAGTCTTTTTTTAATTGATTGTTCAATTAGAAGTTTGTACTTAACCATTTTTATGTGAATATTTTTTATAAAAAATATGAAATATGTTTTGTCCTCACTTTAATATACATAGTGAAATTTAATTTTATTCAAAACCAATTCCTTTCAAAGTTTAAGGTCTCAGGAACTTTTCTACAACATATTTCATTAACCTAAACCCTTACTGTCATCATCTACTTGTTCAAGGCTTATGTCAGCTCTGAATTGTGATGAGATTCAAAGAAGGCAATACTCTTTCCTTATTGAGGTAGGTCTTTTAAGTTTTAATATGAGAGCTCCCAAAAGATGTCAAAAACCACACCATGGGACCACTCTGCAGAGTTCAACCCTTAAAATACAGCACATTTAGCCTTTTAGTAGAGAAATCGCTCCATCATTTCAAATTAAAATGCCATGATTTTGTCTGGAAGAAAAGAGATTACCTCTACCCCTTACTAACTTTCATGATTTTCTTTCTCTTGAATATAACTTTGTGTGACCAAATTTTACTCTTCGCTTGAAGTTACGATTTTGTTTTTGAACTTGTTGATTGAGACAACACACATGAAGACAAAAACAAGTGTTTTGAAATGAACTTTCTGGGTAGGCGTTTATAGCCCATAAACCTAAATATGTGGCTAAAATTGTTCAGAGGCTTTTAGACATGAATTTCACAAGTGGAAACATAAAATCTTAACACATCAGGATGAAAGTTCTGTTTAACGGATCCTTCCTAGGTAGGCAGACACGATTTATACTCTTCAAGGTCCCCAAGGCAAATGCCACCATGTACTGAGAAGAAAAAAGATGGCAGATTATTTTTAATTTGTTATTAATCATTTGCATTTCCTATTCAACTTTGAGAGGCAACATTTCATTTAATTAGTCCTCTCATTATAAATATTTTCCACAGTGATTCAGCTGACACAAGTTTTCTGACACTGACTGTGCAGATGGCAGAAAACCGGTGTCTGGTCTCAAAGGAACCATTTGACCACTGCAGTAAAAGAGCAATAAACAAAATAACAACATTGCAGCCCACTTCAGTTTATGTAGGCAGTCAGCCTTTTATCGCTGTAAAACCTTGAAATGGATGTATGAGCTTTGCTGCAATAAACAAAGAGTTGTTTACAGCTTGGGGATGACAGGTACCAACACTGGGCTGGAGCTTCAGCAGCCTGAATGTCAGGAACTGACTAATGTGAAGAAACGTATTGTGGCTTGTTTTATGGAGAATATGTTTTATAAACCCCAAGGGACCATTTATCACAAATTCATCCACTCTGCAGCATATCGCTGCTTTAATGTTGAATGCCGGATTTCAGTCAGGCCCTCAAGTAAAAAAAATTGAGGAAAAAATATCAAATGCTATTTTGTTTCTGTTTGCTTTGTCTTGATGATTCTCAAATTTCACCATAGGAAATCCATTTTAACTACTTATTCTCTCCCTTAAACAAACTAAATATTTTATGGCTTGGGGCTAATTTCATTAGAAAATTTGCATCTGTTTACTGTTGTGAGCTATTTCAAGGCCATTTATCTGCGATCTGGTAAGGTTGCTCCATGCCATCCTCTTTAAAAAAGAATCTAACAGAGATATGCTTTGCTAAGGGGCACAGAAAAAGGCAACTTGTTTCCCATTGGAATGATCAAATCACCACAGCAAGGATTTTTATAGCCTTGTTTTTTAAACAAAAGCCAATAACTAAAGCCACAGAGATATTTTACAGAGGTGTCACGGGTGGTAACCATTAAATAAAAATAATATACTTGACTCACTTCCTTACATATAAAACTTCAGCGTAAGAGAAAACAGCAGCTCTTCTCAGTCTTAAGGAACTGTGGAGTGGAGGTGGAAAATTGACATCTAGCATAATGTCAGCAACTCTCATGTTGTAGGTGAATCCAAGCATACGGTATAATGTGTCCCAAGATACCCTTTTACCATTTTACGGCCTGTGTTGTGACACGGTGAGAAAGCTGACAGAAGTTTCACACAGGTGTGTTTTTCTTAGTACTCAAACAGTTGGTTTCTGGCTTCGAAAATCAAATACAAGAATTTCTGAGGATAATAACAGTGTTGAGAATATAACAGAGTTTTTCAGACAGTGGTTAGGTATTCTCCTGCAACAGACTCCCTTGTGAGAGGGCCGGTTGTGGTGTTAGATTAAAGTCTTAGATTCCTGGGCCAAGCCCTAATCTACACAATGAGAATTCTCCAGGGGTGGGTCCAGGGAATATGTCTGTTTACCAGCCTCCTCCTATTACTGTTATATACACATACAGGAGAATTATTGAAGTGATGAGACAGGAAAGCGCCTAAATATAGGTGTAATATCATCTGTTGTATAGACGTTGAACATTTGAAAAGTCGGAGCATTCAGAGAAACTTTCCTGCAAATCATAGAACTTAATTGTGTTCCTAGCTTTTCCCTTTCCTCGTCCTTTTGAGATTTCTTGTGTTCTACAAGTGTTGCCCCTTAATCATGAGAAAATAAGCTGTTTTAGATGAAAAGCTAAACTAATGCACGAATTTTATTATTTTTATGTGCATGTGCAATTTGATAACAATAATTAAAAAACAAAACTTTTTTTGAGGAATTTTAACTTCTTTATTTAAAGGAGCTATTATTATTAAAATAGCTTTATTTATTTGTTAGTCATTGCTGTTTTTTTATTTATGATTTTAATTGCAGTAACATTGGATTATAACATTATATAGCTTTCGGATGTACATCATAATATATTTTGAATTTTGTGTAGATTACATCATGTTCACCACCAAAAACTAATTATAGTCCATCCTCTCACATGTGAGCCTAATCACCTCTTTTGCCCTCCCTCCTTCTCCTATGGTAACCACCAATCCAATCTCCAATGCTATGTGTTTCTTTGTCGTTGTTTTTATCTTCTACTTATGAGTGAGATCATATGGTATCTGACTTTCTCCCTCTGACTTATTTCACTCAGCATAATATCCTCAAGGTCCACCCATGTTGTCACAAATGGCTGCATTTCACCAATTCTTATGGCTGAGTAGTATTCCATTGTGTGTATATACCACATCTTCTTTATCCATTAGTCCCTTGATGAGCACCTAGGTTGCTTCCAAGTCTTGGCTATTGTGTATAATGCCACAATGAACATAGGGGTGCACGTATCTTTATGCCTTTGCATTTTCAAGTTCTTTGGATAAATAGCCAGCAGTGGGATAGCTGGATCATATGGTAGATCTATTCTTAATTTTCTGAGGATACTACATACTGCTTTCCATAGAGTGGCTGCACCAGTTTGCACTCCCACCAGCAATGTACAAGGGTTCCCTTCTCTCCACATCCTCTCCAACATTTGCTGTTTTCTGTCTTGTTAATTATACCCATTCTGACCGGAGTAAGGTGATACCTCATTGTAGTTTTGATTTGCATTTCCCTGATAGCTAATGATGTTGAGCATCTTTTCATATGCCTGTTGGCCATCCGTATATCTTCTTTGGAGAAATCTCTGTTCCGATCCTTTGCCCATTTTTTGATTGGATTGTAAAAAACAAAACTTTAAGAAACTTCCCTATCTTGCTAGCATTTGCATCTGTTCACTCAAATAGCATCTGACACAAGCGATGCAAGCAGAGTTAGAAAGCTCAATCACTGTTGCTTTCTGGTCCCGTTTTGTTGGAGCTGTCCACTTCTGATGTAAAGAATTACACTACACATTCCGTAAACATAGTCTTTCCCTGCTCAAGGCAGAATGCATTGCTTGCATAAATATGTGCCCAGAGTACACTGCAGAGAACAGAAAACTAAGCAAAAAGTCAGGTGTCTTATTAGATGTTCAGTTAATACCTTAGAACCTCTCTTCTTTTATCTGAGATTTGACTATTACCATCTGAACATGCCCTATTTCATGATTCACCCAATTTTCTTTTTAATCTAATTAGTAAGAGACAATGCTTTATTTCCAGCTATTTGAATTTCACCTAAACAAGCAACTGATAGCAAAGCAGTGAAGTATTTCAAATGAAGGCTTCAAAGCTTCTTTTCCTTTTGGACTATTTTAAACTATCTCATAATTGATTGGGGTATTTCTCTTCCAGCCCTGGAATAGCCTTCTGTGAGATGGACAGAATCAGTTCCTTTTTAGAGAGAAAGAATTCTACAGAGGATAAGAGGACTCTTGCCACCAAATAAATATGCATGGAAAAATCTATCAGATTATAATTACTAAGTTAGGTCATATGGTTTAAACAGCACATTTTTATGTGAAAGATAACGTTTTTAAAATGTAAGTGGTTTAAAACAGTTTATTCTAGAGCTGACATGATATCTCTCACAACTCAGCCTTCTTCACACACTGATTTGTTAATGTCAGCTCTAATTCCAAATTTTGTTAAGGATCTCAACACCACATTCTGTTTGTTTCCTATTTTTGTTCTTGAACTTGTTTTTGCTGCTGTTAATTTGTGCTGCTGTGTTTATTTTTATAATATGACATTGAGCATGTAAATCGCAATTGGCTGGAAAATAGATGGCTATATAAAAAATTGGGGCAATAATCTAAACTGAAAATTGTCAAAAATGAAACTTCAACAACTTTTAGTCTCTACTTCAACTTTCTTTCTTCCAATTGTTATTTCATTACCTGTTAACGCATTCTGTTGTTTCTCCCATCCATCAACTTATATTTTTCTTTACATCCTTTTCCCCAAATATTTAGCCAATGTATCTCTGCTTTCTCCTTCAGTGAGTTTATGATTATATTTATATTTATCATTATAATATCCTAAAATTATTTTTATGACCTCCTAGAAGTTTCCTTTTAACTACATCCTACATGTCTAAATGAAAAAAAGCATTTCATGCTCTTCATTATTCCTCTATGGAGGTAGTCTACTGCAGAGCAGTGTGGTCACCAGACCAGCAACTTTGGTGTTATCTGGAAATACGTTAGGAATACTGACTCTCAGGCTCCCACTCAGACCTCCTGGATCAGAAATTCTGAGGTGGTACCCAGAAAGCCGTGTTTTAACAAGCCTTCCAGACTAAAACTTGAAAACCTCTGGTGTAGAATATAAAATCATAGTCTTTGAAGTCAAACAGACCTGAACTTGAGACTTTTCACTATAAACAAATTGTTTAACTTCTGATTGGCCCAGCTTGAATCATAGTGCCCATCCTTAACCAATACCGTGGTCAGATAAATGGAGTGATGTGATTGGCCTATCCTTGATCATAAGCTTGCTACTGTGGATAAGCCCCATCTTGATCACAAGGAAAAGGAGAGGGATGCTTCATCTAAGAAGGGGATGCTGGGGGACAAACATTTTCTGTTCATCTCAAGTGATTCTGTTCATAGTTTTCCACTCTCCCTATTCTTCTTCTAAGTATCTGTGACCATTTACTTTTTTCCAGATTTGGTTCAAAATCAATTATTTTCAGGAAGCTTTCCTCTGCCTGAACTTCTTAATTCACCCCTCTCTCAACACAATTTTACCACATTTGAAAATACAATTTTTACTTTATTTTATACAATTTCTTTGTGGTCATTCCCATGCTAGCTCTCTTATGTGATCGGTTTCTTGACTACATTATAAATTCTTCTAGACAGGAACACTGATTTCCCCCTCTGTTCCCTCCTGTGTTGTGTGAAGTGCTCCATACATAAGACACATTTAAGAAATATGTTTCAGTTATTAATCCTGCTCACCTTTTAGATTCTAATCTAAATCACATAAAAGATGTCACATATGATTTTTTTCTTTAAATGCTTAACAAACGTATTTTAATTATGTTTTAAGAATATGGATCTTATAACAGCATGTTCTGATTAATATTTTGAATCTTAATGTACATTCCAACAGATTATATTAAACGAGCTGCCTCTACTTCATTTTCTAAGAAGTTTAAACTTTTTATTAACATAAAACTTCAAATAAAGTAGTACTTAATATATTGAGTGATGAATTTTTTTATCTTGAAAACAGGACTATTACGTGAATTTAGAGAGTTACAAATTTATACTTGACTCTGTTGGTAGCGATAAAGCATTGAAGGCTTCTGAATAAGGTAGTCACACAATTAAACTGTGATTCAGGATAGAAAGGGCAAGTCATGCAAGCCCAAATTAAGGCCATCGCTAAATGACCCCCAATAGTTCCATATTTCTTGATAACAAAGAAAAATCATTTCCATTTTTTGTCAGTATAATTATGACATAAATATAGAAGAAAACTAAATTTTTTAAAGAATTTATTGAGACAGTAATAAGAGATGTATGCTTTCAAATGTTAGCTACGTAAGTAGAAATTATATAGCTGTTTTTGAAGTACTAAGAGCTCAGAATTTGAGTAAGTCATATAACAAATCCAAATCCTGATTCTTCAGTTCACTGGCTTGATAATATTCTCTGGATCTTAATTTGCTCACCTGTAAAATGGGGCCACCTCATCAGATTATTCTGAGGATAAGATGAGCTATTATTCCTAGACGGCTTAGCACATGATAACTGCTCAAAGAATACAAGTCATTTATTACCATCTTTATTCTCATCATTTACATTTCCCCCACCCCACCCAAGGCACCACACTTAGTTACACAGTCAGACCCTGGCATCAGCCTGTGCCTGCAGCCAGGCCACTCTCCAGGGAGCGGGGTTTTGGTGTTGGCTGTTCCCCCAGATCAGAGTGTCATTCTCTTATACATTAATGCAATTATTCCTAAGAACTGGAAAATTCCCTTCCTTCCCTCCAGATCTTGCATCTATTTCTAAAGGTGGCATTAGGGATAATTCTTTCAAGGGGAAATACCATTTGAATTTGTCGTTATTCTTTATCGTTGTAATAGAGTTAGCTCTGTGTTTTACGTTTGACTGCTGATAGCTTTCAGATCTCACTACTCCTTTCCCTTCAGCCCCACAGGTAGGAAAGCTGATAAGAAAGCCCAGGTGCTTCCTCCTTTGGTGCCAGCTTGAAGTTAGAACTGTGCAAAAGCCCTAACCTGTATGCACATAGCTGCCTTCATCTTAGTCCCACCTACGAACCACCATAATACACCATGGCAGTCACTCCTCCCTGCTCTCTCTCAAGCCATTTTCAGACCTGTTTTGGAGCCTTCCCTGCTTTTCCCAGAAAGCCTCATTTTGTGAGTCACAAAGGTTTTCATCACCTCTTGGTGTGTGTGTGGCATCAACAGTCTTGACATTCAACCAAATTTTGGGTGAAGGGTTCATCTTGCCTCTTAGGGTGTCCATAACAAATGTCATCATCATTGTACATCAATAAAGCCACAATTACTTTCCTCCCTCTCTAGAACTCTTCTTCATGTTCAGATAAATCAGTTCAGCACTGTTTAGCAAACTAGGTGAAAATTTATATTGTTCTTTTAAATTGTGTTAATATATATAATATGAAAGTCAGTATTTTTGGGTCATCACTCCCAAAGTCTGTTACCCTCAATTAGTTTGAATGTGCATGCAAAGAACCGCTAACATCCTTCTGAATTTTGTATGAAGAAGGGGAAAAAATCCTGAGTTATCTTTTATTATCCCTTTTTCTACAATGATACTTTGATAAATTCTAGTTTTAGAATTTTTGCCAACATTCTTGCAAATATCCTGTTTTCTTGATTCGTTTTATCCATTAAGAAATATTCCTGTATCTATTTTTACCTTAATAGTTTACAAAGGACTTATGCTAATATTTTTAAGCCTCAAAAATAACTCTGTGAAATATTATCTTGGCCTGTAGCTTCTGTGGCTGGTCCTTTAACATATTATTTTCTTCTACATTTAGAGGTGTTTATGGGTAAATTTGAGTGGCTTTGTCCTAAATATGCATCCAACACGTTTTAACTAAATGAAAACCTACTTGATTTAATTTTCTTTATGCTTTTAATGTAAAAAGAAAATATCAACGTTATTCAAGGAAACTAAGAGTGAATGAGGACGTGGGAGACTTTTAATCATCTCCAGAATAGACATCTCCAGGAGTTTTTTGTCTGAGGACAACCCTTTGCTGTAAGCCTTTGTGGGGTGTTAGAGGGTATGAAGGCAAAGAACTAACGTCAAATATGAGCAAGTCCCTCCCATCAACCTCCTCCTACTCTGAACTTGCCACGAGGCAAGAGACACAGACTTAAACCAGCCACATCACAGTAAAAAGCAAAATAAAATACAAGTGACCCTTATAAGCTAAAACTTGTAGTATGTTCCAGATGCACTTGTTAAGCTATTATATTTCTCTGCTAAAAACAAAAAAAATCTGTAATATTTCTTTTCTTTTTCTTTTTAAGAATACAACTCTCAAGGCTGAGGTCGAGATTTGGCTTTGTTTACAAGTAATATGAAGTGGTGTGTAGACTCAAGCTAGAACTTAATGGATGCTTTTCACATCACAAAACCACTATGCAGTTTGGCACAATTTAAAATGACTGGCAGGCTCCACTTAGCAGAGGCCAAGGAATGAAATACCAGGGGTGTCGCAGGTCAGTGCACTGGCAGAGGCATATGAGAAAGCTTGCCTGGATCTAGTTCCTGCAATCACTCGCTCATGTTCATAAGCAATAAAATTGAACCCAGTAAAAACAGAAACCATTAATGTGCAGTACACATTGACCCAAGGATGGAAGAGAGACTATTTTCCATAGTCTTCCTTCACTTGTATGATTTATATCATGACATAGGATCTAATTATACTATTTTATTCCCAAAGACAACGCCCTATAAGAGTTGGAAAATGTACTTATTCTTTAAATGCTGATATGAGAAGAGAACTGTAACGTCATTCTAAGCTGTCTGTTGGTTAAAGATGCTATAAAAGAATAGACCAAACAAAGGGAGGACGTGAGTTCCTGCCAATTCCACAGAAAAGCTCATCCAGTTGATATAACTTATTTGCTATATATTAGCAATTTTCAGTACTGTATGGCCACAAAGGATTTTCACATATATTATCTCATTTAACCCTAAAAAGATTACATGTGTCAAATTCTTAAGGAAAATGCATTTTTAATGAACATCTGCTGATTGTTAACATATTATAATCAGGAGTCTATGTCATGAGCGTTTTTTCTGATTCTGATTCCTTTATATATTTTGATATAATATATAAATTACGAATTGTGTCAATAAAGCAATAGTTTAAAATGCCATTACTACACTTTAAATTGATGTCTCAGGAATTCTGCATACTTAATTTATTTCTGTCTTGACAACTAAAATTTTATATGAATAAGTATATCACCACAGATTTTTAAAAGGCAATAATATGTCTAATATCTTAATCAGGGGATTCTATAGTCATTTAGCTTCTATAAAATATATGAGATATTTATAATGCGTAGCCCATCACATATGACTGAAGGCCCTTCTAAAATGAATAAAATATAAATAGTCACAAAATAAGATTTATACCAATAAAAATATGACAGTTGACAACTTTGACTAGTTATTCTATTTTATATTTTCCCCTGTGCAGATCAAACTGAAGTTCCATTAATTAACATAATTATATTGTTTAGCTCTTTTTCCAATATGTTCCAACCTTTTTTTTAAACACAGCAGTTGAGAAATTAATGCACATGGCCAACTACTTCTTAAACGAGAACTAAAGTCTTACACTGTGGCACTTTGTAATTCCTTCTCATCTTGAAAGATTAATAAAAAATACTTCTGATATCATAAATTTGATCAGAATCTACTTGCAGTTATAATGACAAATTTTACTTAATAAACACAGCTGCTTTGTACTAAGAATAGCCTCCTCCTGCCAAGCCTGGGTAATTCTGCATCAGCTCATACTGTATTATAAAACAGCATGAATTTTTTATTAGTTCACTGAAAGGATTTGAAATATGGTTTTCTACTTACTATCCAGTCATTGCTTGGTTTTAATTGCTATGTAAGGATTTAAAGAAAAGTAACAACATAAATCTAAAATATTTTAGTTAATGTCAGGGTATTCTATATTAAAACTTTGTCATTCTCAACTAAGTCCTCTAATACTTTATATAGTTATAAATTTTTTTTGTTGAATTTTTGAAACATGCTCATATCAAAATATTTTACTATTTAAATACCCAGAAATGTTGCTTTATTACTAGAATCAGTTCATTAAGGTAATTTCAATGTCCAAGCATCCTTTATTCATCTTTTTGTCAGAGATACAATAATTATTAATGATTTGTGTTTATAATATATGCATTTTTATAGTAAAATATTGTAACTGATGATTATTTGCCATAAATTTTAATTTTTACGTAATAGAGTGGAAGGCATAAGGTTAAAAATCGGTTTGTCTATATATTTAAGCAAGGTGGCTAAAGTAATTTGATGTACTATTATGTAATTTACTTATAGAATTGGACTTGGAAAGGACCCTTATGACCATCTAATCAAACTACCACATTTTCTGGTTGGTAACAGCACTTTCCAGAACTGAAAAATTTGGACACAAATTTTGTGTGTGAGAAAAGAGTAGAATCTTGGTTTCCTAAACCTGGAATTTTGAGGAGTTAAAAAAATATTTCCATAACCACAAATATTTTCCTTATCTATTAGCATTATTGGAAAATAACTTCAGATATTATATTCTTAGGAATTACACTTAAGCACAAGACGGCCTAGTTCCTTAGAAGAAGGATATCAGAAGCATGGTGAGTTCCAAGCTTTAGCAAAATAACTTGCCACGAGATGGGGAAGCCTGGTTCTTGGGCCAAGAGCCACCAATACATTGCTGTCAAACAACCTTGCACTGTTGGCATAAATGATGGTTGTGTACAAGCACAACATAAACTTCTCAACAGAAATATACAGTAGTCTTTGAACCATAGCTCAGAGGTATAGCCAGGCTCTAAGAAGTAGGAGAATCAACTTGAGCTAGGAAAGAGCCAAAATGGGGTCTGATTGAAGGTCGGGGGAGGGTGTCAATCATAAAGAAAAGTTCCATCCTATAAATGCATGTCTTAAGATCTGACCATTATTTCAATCATATTTTTCAAACTGCCTTCTCTAAGGACATTTCATCATAGTCTTAACTTTAAAAAGCAATCAAATAAAACTATTTGTTATAAGGAATTGTCCTTATAACACTTGTCCCCCCACTTCATCATTATGCTTTTCCCACATATTTATATACCTTTGTATGTAGAAGATAAAACTGAGAAAACCATCTTTAGTATATCATAAACATATCTTTAAAATATTATTATTTATGGCGGTCCCTAGAAATAAAATGCTGAAGATGAAATTGTGACAGACACAGAGTTTCATAAAATGGTCCAAAATATGTTACTGTCTTAGAAGAGATTTATGTAAATGAAAAGACCAAAAAACGTGCCATCTAAACAGAAGCAAAAATTATATGAGAGCTTACCATATACTACTATAAGAGAACTCCTTTCCCCTTTTTTGCTTTTTTTCTTCAATAGTTTATTTTAAATAATGATATGACTTAAACATCTTTAAATAATAGGATAGAGCAATTTGTTTTTAGTGATTACTACTATATCTGAAGTCAAGAGAATTATCTCCATCATTTTCTAAACAGCAACCAGTAGTTAAAGGCTCTAGGACTACAACCGCTTTCTACTTTTAAATAGTCATCAGATCAGACACTCATTTTAAAAGACTCATTGAGACCAGATTTATAGTCTGACAGCATCCTCTTTTTGAAAAGCATCTTTCCTTCCTACTGACCAAAATGCAGCTTGGATACAGGCTGTAATAGCCAACATCATGAGCTGGCTTTAGGGCTTATAAGCAAAATATCTAAACTTTCTACATTTCAAACACAACATTTTTACTGTTTTGTGCATTACTGTATAAAAGTAGAAAATATTCTTCAGATATATAATCATATTTCAGATCTCAAATTCTGTCCTATGTCTACTTAGGAAAACAAACACAAAAACAAAGCAAATAATGTGATTTTTTTTTTTCTGGTTCAGGGAATGGCTGCATCTCTGTTTACTTTATCTTTTATAAAGTTTAAATTTTAGACAAGTAAACAGGAGAAATACTAAGAAACTGAACTGAAATAGAGGCATGGTTTACAATCCCACTTTGAATATAGACAGATTTCTGGGACAATTAGGCAGACGGAACTCCCACACCTGTGTGGTTTCCATAGCTTGTCTCTGCTCACAAAGCCTGAATGTGGCGCCTGACCAGAAGCTGAATGTCAAGAGACTCCACTCAGAAAGGTCTTGCTTGAGGGATGAAGGGTGGGGAGAAAGATTTCTTCCCCTGCCCACCAGTAGCCTACTATGAAGATGAAAACTGCAGACCATATTTTTACGTTATACAGTTCTCAAGCTTTAGTAGGCATTTCTTTTAGACATTTTTAGCATGATTCTGAAAAGGGCGATTTACACTATACACATAGGCCTTAATAAAATCTGGTTTATGACCAATTAGTTCAGCTGGTTATAGCACAGAGCTTGTAAAACGAAAGCTTATTTCTATTCCCAGTTTATTTATTTTGATCCAGGTACAGTTGCTCTTCTGTTCAAGGGATACAGCTTTTAATTGGCCAGTTATTCAAAAATAAGTTATAAAATACATATAGACCAAGAGAGACTTGCACAAACTAGTGTAAATAGATCACCGAATGTAGAAAAATAAATGAAAAATAACTCAGTTCAGTAGTCATCCCTTCCAGAATGTCTCTGTGAACTCCAAGCTGAGCAAAGTTCTCTTTCATTGTTTGACAATAGAATTATTTGCATTTATCTCTTCATTTCCTCTATTATATTTAATTCATGTTTATATGCAGTTTTCTCTACATTAGTATCATTACTCCATGGGATACTGGTCATAGCAGAAACTCTTTGAAAACGAATGCCCTGATCAAATTAGTTTGGAATGTTATACTAGAGTCCTCTCTTAAAAGATAAAAATACATCTTAGTATATTAGAATATCTAAGAAGTCATGTAGACAAATTATTTTTTATTGATTTATCCCAGTATATTGTCATCAACTCTTGTGTAGCAATGGGACACTACACAATTTGCTTTATTCTGATAATAACTACAAATATGTCTTGAAACCAATGTTTTTATATTGGTGAAGGATAGTTTGGCTTGCTAGTAAATGAAAACACAAACAGACACATAAGCAAATTATATGTTTATTTTTTTCCACGTAACAAAAATTCTAGAAAGAGGTGTTCTTAATTTTGGATCAGTGACTTACGTATATTAAAGCCTTCATATGTGACATTCTCTTAATTTTTTCCTCATGTTTGCATTATGGAAGGAGTATCTCTAGCCATAAAATCAGTTTTCCATGCAAAATAGAGAAGGAAATGGTAAGGAAGACAAAATTTTCTTAGAAATCTCAGCAAATTCTAGTTTGTTGCTCATTGATCAGAGCTGAGTCACATGGACACCCTTACTGCAAAGACATCTGAGAAACAGATTTTTTAACTGGGAACACTGACACCTAGAACAAACTGGAATTGTTAGTTAAAAATAAAGAATGACAGATATTGTACAAACAACTAATATTACCTAACACAATTCCCTAGATCAAAATTTGGAAATCATTATATCCTTCTATGATTCATTTATATCAAACATTGCTTCATGTTGATGAAACCCAGTGAATGAGCATAGGTAGGTAGTTAATAAATACCATATTAAACCGAGCCCTAAAGAAAAGATTCTAGGGGCCCAGCCCCGTGGCCAAGTGGTTTAAGTCCGAGCGCTCCACTTCGGCGCCCCAGGGCTTTGCCGGTTCAGATCCTGGGTGCAGACATGGCACCTCTGGGTGCAGACATGGCACCCCTCATCAGGCCATGCTGAGGCAGCGTCCCACATGCCACAACTAGAAGGACCCACAACTAAAAATATACAACTATGTACCGGGGGGCTTTGGGGAGAAAAAGGAAAATCTTTAAAAAAGAAATAAAAGATTCCAGCAACATCTTTAAATATGGTATGCAAGAGGTACACATGGATAACTTTATGTTTCATACACTGCACAAAAGCTTCAGTGGATAAATAGATATATGGTAAAATAGAGAAAGATAGAAAGTTCCCCATTGCAATTGACTACCTAACTAGTAATATTAAGGCTGTTAACCACAACTCTAGATGCAAAATTTGGCCATGGGAGATCCCCACTGTTTAGGTGAGAGTTTCTGAATCATTTGAGAGAAAAATCAATCTGCCCCTGCAAGCAGATCATCAGCTGTAGAATTCATTGAGCCTCACCAAGACTTCGACATAACAGTCCTACAGGTCACAGAACACTTTCTCTAAATATAGCCTAACAAATCAACTTTCTTATTTCAGATTAGTTTATAACATACATCAGTATCACTGGAAGAGTTGGAGCAGAGGTTGATAGACAATTATACTGTTTCTGCTATTGGAAATAGTTTCTCATTTATGGTTTTATAAATTGATATCAGGCTCAGCTGATTTACAGCACATAGTTTTGATTAATCATTATTACCAATGATTTGAGGATTTTTTTTAATCACTCTGGATATTGTGCTAAAGTCTCACCTCCAGAACTGCAAAATTTTAGCACCAGACCCTGGGATAAAGTGGAGACATGAAGATACTACCATGCTCTGGGGCCTCCTGTCCTCCACTAATTTGGTACCTTCTGAGATGCTATAGTATTATGTAATACCCACTTTTCTTTAGAGCAACTTTGACTAATAAGCTAAAAAAACACCTCATCCCCTCTTGCCTGACACGTTCATTGCAGATAAGACATCTACATACTAATAATATATTTATAGTGCATGTCTCTTTCTAGTGTATTTTCTAATAAACAGTATTTTGTAACATCAAGACTTCTTTTCAAATAATTGTAGACTCAACCAACATTTGTAGATTTACCAACACTTGGCAAATTTAAAAACATAGAAGAGGAAGAAGATGTAAAACAATAGAGGGAGGAACAATAACAGATTCTCTATTTTGCATCAAGAGATGAATACCAGCAATTTATTTTGATCCCTTGGTACTATATGAGGAACAGTATGCTATTTGGTTGTAATAGTGTTTTAATAGAGATGTTGTTGCATGTTAATTTTAGCAATGGATTTCTGCAAGATTGCAGTCAATCATGAGATAAGGATATATTTACAATCATGATAATTCAGATTAATCTGAAGGGATATTGAGGGACCAGAAAGGCAGGACTATAGCAATAGCTGTGGATGGCTAAACTTTTTATGAGCCTTCTCAGAGATCTCAGACAATGAACTTCAAAATTTGCAAAGCTTGTAAAAAGAGGAAAACAAAATTTAAATTAGACTATTTCACCATGTTTAACTTTGGGCACAAGCCTGGGAGGTGATAGAAACTCATGCATTAGTTGACTGAAACACATATGTGAAATGAAACTGAAGTACATATGTAAAATAAGGTCTCCTTTTAAATTTAAGGACTCTTTTACTCTCCATAAAGCAGTTGCTTTTTTTTTCCTCCTAAACATAAGAAGACCTTGGCTATCAATCATACACAGAAGTAGATACTCTCTGCCACACAGCTATTAAGTGGAGAAATGTACATTTTCTACTTCATCTATCAGGTCTACTGATGTATTTTCATCTATGGCATCAATCACCATAGGAGCTTAAGTACTTGAAAATGGGAACCCATGGGGCTCAGCCACCATCAATGAAGGCTCAGCTGTTCTGTGAAAGCCTTGAAAAGTGAAACATTGGACAGACCTAAAAATATACCTTAGAGTCTCATCATAAGCCACTGACCATGTGGTGTCCCTGGTCTAGGCATCACACAGAGGATTTCAATAACTTGTGCAAATTCTAAAGACAAAAATAAAAGTGGTGGCACTGAGATTCTCACTAGTGATTTCCAGAATGTGAACAAAACCAGGCATCCTTTGCCACTAGATTAACTCTGAGCAACATCTGTAGGATGCTGGGAGATGTGTGCACTCCAGGAGAACTGCCAATGTCACAGACAAAAGGTTTCAACATAATTATAGAGTCTCCACAGGAGGAAAGCACCACGACATCTCACTGGAGAAATGCAAATGATCTTTAGGAAAGTGTCAATGTGCATCAAATTTTGGGTAGCCACCAACTGGGAACATATAACCAATAAATCACACAGGAAAATAAGAAAAAAGTTTTGCATATGTCTGCTTTTGAACATTTCCCACAAGCATCTTCACGCATGACACAATTATGGCAAATTTAAATTTTGTGTCTTTGTTAATTCAGAAAGAAAAACAATACCTTATTAATTATATCAATTTATAGCCATTTGGTCTTATCAATATATGTTCTACAGTACTCAGAATTACAGAATAGTCGTACTATACAGCACATAAAAGCAGTCTCTCTCTTGAGGTTCCTAATTCTTAACCATGTATACTTAATTAATGTAAGAATTTTTTTAATACTAGCCTAATATACACAATGTTATGTCAAGTAACCTGGTGGACCTCCACATACTGAGCTAACGACCTCTAATCCCTGGTTAAGCTCTAGTTTTATGAGTTGATTCTCATGAAGGCTTAGATTTTAGCTGAATGGAAAGAGTTGGGAAAATGGGGAGAGATTTTAATCTGTATTTAGCTCAGATTAATTACCCACTTTCCCTTCATCCACTCTTCCCCAACAAGAGAAAGGGGCAGGAGGAAGACGGTGACAGAACTGATTCCAGCAGAAATTAGGTGCATGGTGAAGCATGAAGCCAGATAACAAAGGGTGACTCAGAATACAGCGAGAGTCAGCCACAGATTGTTAGGTAGGTTTAACCCTCTAAGGGCCTTGACCCTACTCCTCAGTTTATGACCATTCCAGAGGATTAACTCTCTGCATTAAGGAGAGTGTAAATCCTTAGATCTAGGTAGAGCCATCTCTAACTTTAGGTTCTTGTGTTCTTTACAGAAACTATCTGAAGACTCTTGGAAGTTCTCCACTACACTTGGAGAAAGCAACAGACTAGTATTTTAAAAAGAAAAACAGTAAATTAACTTATAAAAATGTTAGGATAAAGGGCAAAAAAGACATAATGGCTCACAGAATACTCTCCTGCTCCCTCTCAAACTCCCTTCTGTTATTCTTCAAAACTGTTTTCTCCACCTTAACAAGTTACCCACCTTCATCTTACCTCATTCCTTGTGCCTTGAATGTTTCCAAGAATTTCATCCTTCTGGAAGGATTGATGAGGATGGATAGGTGGGATTCCATAGGTAACAATTCCAGAACAATGAAATCTAAGTGCATCACACATGAAAGAAAATTGTCCCAAGAGATTGTCTAATTGTAAATGCAAATACAAAACTGCTCCACACTATAACCCATTGCTAATCAATTTCCCTAGAATATTCACTACACTTTTCTGTTCCAAACATTCTTCATTATCCACAAATTTCCATTGTTAAGCTATTTAAAGAGAAAATAAATAAAGTACTGTCTTAGTTTGGATTTCTTAAAGTACAGCCTAACATGAGAATTTTATAGTATAGTTAGATAATTCAGGAGTTAATTCCAGGAAGCAGAAGTGAAGGAGTGGGGAAGCTAAAAGCCAATAAAGTGGGCGTCATTGAGCTGGTGGATCTGGGCAACTGGAAATCAGTCTTTTTGGAGACCCTCTGAGGAGTCTTAGAGAACTCACCTCACAATTGTCACACTGA
Organism: Equus asinus; assembly: GCF_041296235.1. Lineage (NCBI taxonomy): Eukaryota > Metazoa > Chordata > Mammalia > Perissodactyla > Equidae > Equus > Equus asinus. Next base: position 43,801,770 of record NC_091812.1, read on the forward strand.
AAGACAGGGAGGCTGGTGAAATTATCTGCAGACCCTTTCCTCCCATTCATTAAAAATTGTCTTTAAGAGCATTAACCTCCACCCCCTGCCCCCATATACACGCACATTTCTGGGCTGAGAGGTTCAGTGACTTGGAGAAAGCCTGAAGTAGAAAACAGAAATACCCCATGGTGTGTACTTCAGGTGGGACACTGGCAACATGCAAAGAACTGTCCATCACAGCTGTTGTGAAATCGATTGCACAAAGGGGAAGTGCGTCTGCCACAAGTAGCCAAATATGAGTTCCTTCTCCACCTCTCCCTCTCAAGGTTATTTATTCCACAACACCACTGCTCATTTTGTCTGGCTTTTTGTAGCCTTATTCATTTTGATATTAACTTTCATTCTCCAATTTCTATCCAAACATTTCTAAACTTGCCTTTCATAAACCATAAAACTAGATCTCTGATAGCAAAGAAAATTTGATATACCTCTGTAATTAAAGTTGTACATTTACCACTATGATTCATTTCCCTTGCTTCTTTTTATTGCTTCTAGACCATTCACTCTGGGCTTTGCCACAAGCCAAGATGAAAAAGTTAACAATATACCCCCAGAAAAAGAACTAGTCAAAAATGACTTTATCGACTTAGATCCAGAATCCTGAGACTGGGAACAGGCTTCCTTTCCTCTCCACCATCGTTAATTACTACTTCAAGTACTCTCTTGCCACATAACCTCTCAGTCTCAATTTCCTACTTTGCATTCATGTTTTTAGTATCATGCCAGGACCACCAAGCCTCTCTATCAGTCCTTTGGAGACTTCAAGCAAACATCACTTACATATATTGATAATTCAAGGATTGATCCTGTATCAATCTTGCTGAAATTCATGACTGACTCTTTTCCTGTGTACAGTCTTGCAGTAACTTCAAGAGGTTCATTCTCGCATTCACACTGTTAATGGTGTTTTGAGATGCTGGTATCATTTGTATAACTCCAAACTGGTGCATGTAGGCCATTCCACACTAATGACTTCAGCCAGTCTTATGCCTAATCTAACCTCTTTTGTTCTGTTTTCTATTGACTTATAGGTTACTTCCTTACATGGTCCAGGAAAATTAAACCAAGCTTTTTCCCCTTATTATGAATTTGGGCGGTTTCAACATCCCAATCCAAAAGTTTCTAAATTCTCTAAACATCAGTGATCTCTCACATCATTCTTATTAACACCTATTTTGGTCCCCAACTCTCAGTTTTACCACAAACCAGAACTGTTTGAATGTTGAAACCTTAAACTCCATTGTCCTACTCACCCAAACCTAGTATTTTGACACTGATAGCCTCATTCTTCCACTATCCTTTTTTCTACTTCATCATATTTAATAATCTCTTGACTCCTCTGTCTCTCTCAAGCTTTTCAGTTTTTTCCTCCTGTCTCTATCCATCCAAGAATTCCATAACACATCACATTTAAATCCCCACCACTAACAATTCTAGATCAGTCAATTCATCTTTCCTCTCTTCAAATTCCATTCTTCTGGCAAAAATGACACACCTGAGTGGAAGAGGGCCACTCTGGATTTATGGCAGGAGATTTCTATTTTCTTTCAGTTCTCTAGGGAAAAGAGAGGGCAAAGTGACAATTCTGCATTCCCATGGAAGGAAAAAGACTCTCACATCAAAGAAGTAGCAATATCTTCACATAGTAAGGTGAAAATAACACAAATCTAAGCTCGCCACAGGGTGAGGCATTCCTACCTTTTTTATATGGAGAAAAGGAAACCCACCCTTGCCCTGGTTTGGATCTTGTGACTATCTCAACGGATGCAATCCAGTTTCTGGGACTTCAAGTTGTTTTCTATAGTCATCCTTGATGATAGAATTTATGATAATTATTTGTCCCATAGGAGATTTAATAACTTTAGGTAGGACATAATAACTGGGCTGAGGCAGCATCTGTACCTCCTATTGACAGTGTCCTGAACCTAAACAGTGATCTCTAGCAATGCCTCTACGCAGAGAATAACAGGAGCCCATCCGGGAGTTGTCACATTCTTATCAATCCTGCCCAGGGAGGCCAGAATGTAGTAGGAGGCAGGACAGACCCTAACAAGACAGAAGGCAGTACTTAGAGATGTAACAGTTGGAGGTGGAACATCATTTATGAGCCTGTCCAGGACCCTGTCAGGAGAGAGGCTGAAATTTCTGTGATCATGCTGAGATGGATCAAGTCATAGACTGTAAGATTATTTTAACTATCTTCGATTTTTTAAATTAAAAAAATAATGCATGTCCATAAAAAAATTCAAACAGCATAAAATGGTTTGCATTAAGAATTAGTCTTCTCTCCCCCACATTGTATCCTTAAAAGAAATAGCTATATCTCATTTGTTATGTGCAATTCTAGAGATTTTCTCCAAAGACACAGGCATATACAAAACCTCTCCTACAAGGATAGACATTGACATGCACATTTCCTTTTAAAAAAACAAATAAGCTTATATCATATGCAGTGAGTTTCACCTGGGTTTGTTTACTTGTCAATATATTTTAGGACTTTTCAATAGTGGCATGCATAAATTCAACTCACCTTGTTTAAGAACTGTGCATATATGTAATAATTATCTAACTACTCTTGCTCTTTGTGGATGTTTATAGTGTTTCCAATATGGCAGTAACACAAATTAGTCAGTGAATTTTTTTTTTTAAAGATCTTATTTATTTTTTCCTTTTTCTCCCCAAAGCCCGCCACTACATAGTTGTGTCTTTTTACTTGTGGGTCCTTCCAGCTGTGGCATGTGGGATACCGCCTCAGCATGGCCTGATGAGCTGTGCCATGTCCACGCCCAGGATTTGAACCAGCGAAACCCTGGGACGCCGAAGCAGAGCATGCAAACTTAACCACCCGGCCACGGGGCCAGCCCCTGTCAATGAATGCTTTTAAAACAGGTTTTTGCCTACTTGTACAGGTATATATATTGATTAGATTTATAGAAGTGGAACTGCTAGGACAGAGGATGATAAATTTTACATTTTGTTAATTATTTGCAAATTTCTGGGAGACTGCTGTTTTTTTTTCTATCCATATTGTTCTCTTATCTTCTTTATTATTAGCTGGAGAGATAGTGTGGGAAACATCTGTTTGACTTGGCTTGCCTATCTGATGCCCATACAAGAGCAGTCATAGGGCTCAATTTCTTTATCTCCTAGTCCCATACATATGCGCATCCCATATACATTTGACTAAGAGCTGTAACAGGCAAGTCTTTTAGTATCTATCGGAACCTTTTCCACATGCCTTTGAACTCTCTTATATTTCACCATTAAATGACAGCATGCTTCCTCACTTAAACTGGCTCTTTTCTCAGGATATCATTTTTTCTCCAATGAATCTTTCTCCTCTGGAGAAATCATTTGATAATCTTAGGACCTGTAGTTTCTTCATCTGGAAAAAATAGGGGATGGAAACTATATAAATTTCCAGGGTCATTTCCAGTTGTCAACTTCTTATCTTTACACTTTTTCATCTCTGTGTGGCTGTAAAACATGCTGAAGAAATTTCAGAGTAAGGTTTTACTCTTCCTCCTTGTTGATTTTGATATTCCAGTTCAATTTTCTGTACTCAATATTATCCACGGTTTCTGCCCTCACCCTCTATACTCATAATCATATCCAGTATTTGAGGATTCCCGTTTCCCAGGATAATATATTACTTAACAGTTGCTATTAACAGTTTTATACATTTCTAAAGACTATCACATCTACCCTTTATTAAAGATTGTGTTAAAGTAGTTATTAAATTGCCATCCATTCCTATTGTGCTAAATCATAAATTGATATAACTTCTTTGGCTGGTTCAACTACAGTCTTTATAAAAGGTTAATGAAAAAACCTTTAAGCTGCAGCAAGAAACCTTTCCACTGCAAACTTAAATGTCTAAAAACTCCTGAGCCCAAGTCATAATATTTTATCCAATTTTACATAGGTAAAACCAAGTCTAACATATTTGTCAAATAAAAAGGTTTTGTAGTGTTTTCAGAAGGAAAAAAAGACAAACTTGTCAGTGATAGGTACAGGAAGTAAAATTAGCAAAACATTTTATCATATAACTGAGGAATGGTTTATCCTACGTTGAACTGTATAAATAGGCAGGGAAATATCACCTATTACACAATAGCAGTTAGCCATCAGATGTGTTTGAACCTTAATTGGGGGTATTCCCTTGCAGTTCTGGGCTGAAAGCCAAGCTATTAGGAGAACTTTGGTTTTTGCAGGCTTAGCATCCTTTTCACCAACCTCCAAAAATACATCCAATCAAATAAGATTAGAGTAACCCAGTCTCCTGCAAAAGGCAAGAATACCCAACATTATAATTACTGAGCCTGAAAAAGTGTTCATTAATATTAAAAAAAAAAACCTTTTATTTATTGATAACAGCTGGGCCCTAACATTTGGAATATTCAGGCAATTTAAGACATTTGAAATGAATGTTTTGTAGGCAAGCACCAGAAAAAGCATCAACTCAAGTCTTGTGAGAAACATGGTTAAGATATAAGAAACTAGAGACCTATAAGATTCCGTCACTAAAAAGACATTGTAAAGAAGACTGAATAGGAAGAAAATATCGAATTAGAGGATAAAATAAAATAAAAAGGACACAGTGAGGCAGAGAGGAAGAAAGAGAGCAAAGGATTTGTAGAATAAGGAGAAAAAATAACTTATTTTAGCAAAGCAACAATGAAATAGCATTGTTGGTGGTGATGAGGATTTTTAGGCTGCTTAATTTTAAAATGGCTTATGATGAGGATTTTTAGGCTGGTTAGTTTTAAAACTACAGATGAGATTCAGGCTCCAAGGAGTGGAATTTGTTTGCCCCTTTGTTGGGAAACATTTACATTTCTAAGGGAAACCTCTATCTGTGAAGATGCCTCCCTCTCTGTACCAGGAAGAAGAAGAGAGATGACCTTGTCCCTAGAAGCTCTTAATAGGGAAGGCAAGAACTTAAGTTGGTTGCTGTCTGGCAATCTCATGTAACTGATTTAGGGTGGTGGCTTTGTCTAAAAGTCATGGAATCACCCAACGACCAGACCCCACCTGCACTGATACCATTTTAACTTTTTTTGTTCTTTCCTTTGTCTTCGTAAAGAGATGACTCACATACCTATGCCTTAAATTTAGCCCTAACCCTCAACTCGGGGCAGCAGCAGCAGCAGCAGCAGCAGCAGGAGCTCTGACTGCCCGTGGGTCTTGTCCCCACGCACCAGCTCTGCCTGCCCATGGGTCCTGTCCCCATGCCAGCGGGGGCAGCAGAGGCAGCAGCAGAAGCTCTGACTGCCCATGGGTCCTGTCCCCATGCTATTCCACACTATTCTCTAAATAAAAGAGCACTACTGCCAGATCTTGAGTCTAAGAAATCTTTCTTTCGACTCCTCGGCTCACCGACCCCGCATCAGTGGGAATACGTTAGTTACAAATCTTTGGAATCTAACAACTTTGGGTAACTAACAAAATAGTCTTCAAAATATAAATAGCTTTTGCAGCTGTTTTTATATTTCTGAGACCCTCTCCTAAAAAGTTATCTGAAACTTGAAACAATGTTTACAACTAAAGAGTATTTTTGGTAGCCAAAAATTAGACTGATCTAAATGTCAAACGTTTGGGAAATTATTAAGTAAATAATTTCATATCTATATAATGGCCACACAAAATGTTATGTAAAAATTAAACAGCTTTCAAAATTCTACACGGAATGTAATCTTGATAAAATAGAAAATGATTAAAAAAAACGTGGAAGGAGATATGCTAAAACTAGCTATGAAAAAGCATATTATTAAAAAGGTTTTTTCCCCATGATCTTTATAGTATTATGCACATTCTGTATTTATATGGGGAACATATATTACTTATATGCCCATTTAAAATGGTAAGAAAAATATAGACAATAATTAGATGCATATAGGGATACTTCCTAACTAAGGAAGGACCCAAAAAGTTAAGCCCTGCTTAGTAACAATACCCTGAAATCACATTAGCTCCTTGAAAAACAGAATTTTCTTTTATTTTATTTCTTCTTTTTTTTTTGAGGAAGATTAGCCCTGAGCTAACTGCTGCCAATCCTTCTCATTTTGCTGAGGAAGACTGGCCCTGAGCTAACATCCGTGGCCATCTTCCTCTACTTTATACGTGGGATGCCTACCACAGCGTGGCTTTTGCCAAGTGGTGCCATGTCCACACCTGGGATCTGAACCAGCAAACCCTGGGCCGCCAAGAAGTGGAACGTGTGCACTTAACTGCTGTAGCACCGGGCAGGCCCCCAGAACAGAATTTTTAAATGTTCCACAATTACAGAGAAAAATTTACTATCTCTTCTTAAAAATTCTTCATGATTTTAGATTATTAAAGACATTCAACATGATCTATGAATCTCACTAGACTATTTAAAAGAGTCCATTTAAGGGAAAAATAAGGACATTTCCACCCTCTAATTAATGCATTTCCTTCAATTTTCTCCCATTTTAAAATTTCCATTAAAAACTCAAAATCTCATATAAATAATTGTCAAACAAAACACATTTTGAAAACATATGTGAACAGATAAATGGATTAAAACAAAATTATGACCCTAGTTATGTTTTAGAAATTTACTGCAGTAAGACCAATTGATACAAAATAGGAAAAATGGATCAGCTAATCTTAAGCAACAGAACAAGCAATTTGCTCTTTAACATAATCAACAATAGTAAAAAAATTGCTAATTTGGTTAGAAATGTTGAAAAATAATATAAATTAAATGGAAAAGTACAGTTACGATTCCTGTTAAATAGTGGATATCCTATGGAATTGAGGAGGTACCAGAAGGCAACATTCCTGCATAGTTACAATAGCTACAAGTACCTCTGTCCTAATTATAGCTCTTGTGCTTTGCCAATCAACAGGGCTTTTAGTGCTGGTTCATTTTTTTCATTACTTTCAAATGAGAAATACCACTAACATTGTAATACATTCTCAGCCAGCCTTGGTGGTCTAGTAGTTAAAATTAGCACTCTCACTACTTGTGGCCTGGGTTCATTTCCATCAGGGAACCATACCATCCACATGTCGTCTGTCAGCTGTCACACTATGGCAGCCACGTGTTGCTGTGATGCTGAAAACTATGACACCAGCATTGCAAATACCAGCAGGGTCACCCATGGTGGACACGTTTCAGTGGAGCTTTCAGACTAAGACCAACTAGGAAAAAAGACTGAAAAAACATTGGCCATGAAAACCCTATGAACAGCAGTATTGTCTGATATAGTGCTGGAAGGTAAGAAGGTGGCATAGAAAGACCAGGCAGGGTTCCATTCTTCTGTACACAGGGTAGCTAGGAGTTGGAATCCACTCATGGCACTAGTAACACTAACAAAATACACTCATAATTTTCACAGTAGAAAATGTCATGGCTTGTGAAAGACAGGCTGAATTTACTTTTTCTTTTTGGTGAGGAAAATTGGCCCTGAGCTAACATCTGTAACCAGTCTTCCTCTATTTTGTATATGGGATGCTGGCACAGCATGACTTGATGAGTGGTGTATAGGTCCACACCTGGGATCCGAACCTGGGAACCCAGGGTCCCCAAAGCGGAGAGTATGAGCTTAGCCACTATGCCACCGAGTGGCCCCTGAATTTACTTTTAATTCAGTTTTCCAAATACTTAATTGGAATTACACATGGCTTTCATTATCAAGGGTTATTTGATTGAAGGACATGGCAACCCAGTCAAATTAGCAGGAGTAACGGGATTTATATTAAGGAAACAAAAGACACATGGGACTAAAAGAAGATCATGGAAATTGCAGAGTAATCAGCATCTGTTTCTTCATTTCCCTTTCTAATTTAAAAGGATATCCTATCCTTTAAGAGGATATCAAAAAGTAAAATGGCAACATGACATAGTATTAATTGTTAAAAGCCTAGCAAAGAATGAACATTCATCTCCCATACAGCATATTCTCTCTCTCTGTCTCTCTCCCTCTTTCTCTTATTGCTACCTCTGGTTTTTGCTGGGCTCCACAACCCATGGCTGATATAAAATGTGTTAGAATCAGCTTTCTCATAACTTTTTTGTCCACAAAGCTTTGAATGCTGCCTTGCTCTGATTATCCTCAAATCCCCAAAGCTTTTACAGCTTCAGTGCTGTAGAACCTTTGAATATGTTCCTGTGTTCCTGGTTCAGATCCTCAAGAGAGAGATTTGATTGGCTCAGTTTGGATTGGATGTTTACTCCTGGACCAGTCACCTGCAGCCAATATGGAGTTACCCCATACAAATATAGGCAGCTGGGCCAGCTTCTTCAGCAAGGGCTATGGAGGTCATTTCCAAAGAGAAGGCATAAAGTTTGAGGAATGGGTGCTGCAAACTTCTCTACTCTGCAGCCTATGTATTTATGTCACATGCTGAGAAGCATATAAACGCTTTATAGAGAAATATTATCACGGCTGGCTTCAAGATCTCTGACACGTGCAGCTGCACAGCATCCTGCACAGAGAACTGCCCTATATTTGGTTTAATGCTGTTTTGTGGCCTTGTTGAAATTCTTAACAATATTTGAACAAGTGAACCCTGCATTTTCATTTCACGTAGTGCCCTACAAACTATAGCTGGATCTGATTACAGTCCTTGCTCCTGAGATATGCAAGATCCTATGCTGGATAAGGCTAATCTGCTGGAGGAGTGCTCTTTTTGTGTCTTGCAGATTCAGTGCACTGAAGAACAGAGGATAAAAGTAGTCACTGACAATCTAAAACAGTAATCTAAGACCATGCTAATATGCTTAGCATAATGAAGTATCACCATTTATCTTACATTATATTAAAATCCAATCATCTTTGATATAGATGAATTTAGATGTGATATTAATTAGAAGTGGATGATGGAGGAAAAAGAATAGAACTTTCAGAGTCCAAGCAAAAGTAATTTAACTTTAAGAGTCTTGATACTATTCCTGAATCCTTAGTTCTTAGCAAATCCAGCAAGGAGATACAATAGAAATATATCTTTATACACATTTCACTGCCTTCTCTCAACCTCCTGTGACTTTTCTCTCCAACTTCTCCAGCCTGAGAATACAGGGGGTGCAGCTACTTGCAGCTATGTGCCTAGGGAAAGTTACTTCACAGTTCTCAGCCTTGTTTTTTTATCATCCGTAAAATGTAGAAAATAATAGTAACTAAGCAGAAAGACATGGCTACGGGGATTACGGGAGATAATGCATGTAATCACTCAGCACAGTACCTGGTATCAAATAGGCATTCAATAACTCTTCACTTTTGTTTTATTAGACCATTTATCATGATGTTTACAGTTTCTGTCACTTTGTTGTCTGCCTACCAGTCTGTTGGCTAGGTCTTTGCTAAAGAGATGACTTCTTTGTTATTTTTGTATCTTTAATGCTGAGTACAGCGAGCAGTGCACAGTATGGCCTTTACAAGTGTTTGAAGAATGGATGAATTAATGGACTCAATGAAAATTTTGAAAGATGACCATAAGCATGTGAAAACCATATTCCCTAATTTACTGAAATCCAGAGCAAAATATTTGCTGAAGAACATAAGCAACCACATAAAAACAACATGGTTTTGGAATTAGTACTTTATTTAACACCTTGTTTGGAATGGCATTTTAAAATGTATGTACATGAAAGGGTAATGTGATCACATTTTATCAGAATTATTGGGAATCCTATTTCCTTTTTATATACTGAGACAGCAGGAGGCAAGATTTAGTAAGAATCAACTCTGTTAGAGTAAAGACAAATGTAAGATGGGTTAAATACAGGAGTTAAAAATATTAAAACATGAAGACCTTACACACTCCTCCTGGAGAGGAATGTTTCTTAAAGACTTTTATGAATCCCTTGAGGATCTGATAGGAAAACCTACTTTGAGAAAGTTTCACTTGCACGTGTATTATTCACTTGTAGGAGTTCCACTGGTCCTCTGAAATCCATTCATTTACATTCAAGAGTGTACAGACCTGCAATATCCATTGGCCACTCTGCTAGCCACTAACCAAATAGGGCTATTTAAATTTAAATTCAACTAAAATTAAAAACTCAGTTCCTCAGTGTCACCAGCCAAGTTCCAAGTGCTCAAAAGTCACATATCTATTTAAATTTAAATTATATTTAAATGAATTAAAACTAAACACTTAGTTCCACTGTCAAACTAGCCATATTTCAAGTGCTCAGTTCTACATGAGGCCAGTGGCTACTATACTGGACAGTGCAAATACAGAACATGTCCATCATTGCAGAAGGTTCTATTGGCCAGCACTGATACAGACCCTGGAGAACTCCTGTCCGAGTGGAAGGAGCGTATACTTGGTGCATGTGGTAGACACAGGTAGGGAAAGATTCCTTTCAGAGAAAGCAGAAATGTAAGCATTTCCTAGTAAACCTAAAGCTGACTATTTTTTCAATTTCTCCCAATTCTAGTTCCATGGACATGTAAATTTTTCCTTCAAGACAAAAATGATAACAAATAGCAGCTTAGTATTTTGGATAGTGTTTATATTTTGGATTTAAACAGACCCAGAGTTGAAGTCCAGGTTTTCTGTTTGAAGCTGGGGGTGATATTGGGCAAGTTAATGACTTTTGCATCTGTAAAGTGGGGATAGCAGCACTTATCTCTCAGGGTTGTCCTATAAATTAGAAACAAAACATCTGAAGCACTGATTTAAGACATAGTGGCAAATGTAATAACACTTTTGAACAGGAGGAGCCTTAGATTCCATCTAGTGTGTCTAATAAATTTTAATTACCAGCATTGGAGAATTTAATTTGTGTCATTTCTCCACTGCACCTTGTTCGTATTGAAATGATTATATGCATCTATCATCTTTATAGTCCTATTTTCCGGAATACTGCATAGCGCACAGCAGTCACTCACTAAATATTTGTTGAATGAATATGTACTCAAGGCTACAGACTGACTTGAGTGAAGAGCAAAGAATATATCCCAGGACTCCTGAATCTGTGATTCAGTACAAAGAGCAATGGACAGGGAGAAAGGAAAATAAAATTGCTTCCACTTTTTATTTTGTGACCTTGAACAATCATCTAACTTTCTGTCCTCAGTTTTCTCCTCTGTGAAATAAAGAACTGAAATTACATGATCCATAAACTCTTCTCCAGCTGATTCTCTGGATTGCAGTTTTAAAGTGTCCTCCATTTATAAAACATTACAGCAGATCCCAAAAGACACAGGACAATAAAGGCCTCTGACATATCAAAAAACATATTTTTAAGTATTTCAGAGGTCAATTGATGACATAAAACACCTCAATTTCATCAGTTTTTATTTATTTTTGTTTGAATGAGGAATAGTGAAAGTTATATTCATAGTTAAATGGGCAAAAAGTATAATACTTGAAAGAAATGAACTGATGACATTGAAAAGTGAAACATACTCCTTTATTTCTTTATTTTTTTAAGCATTTCTTTTAGACCAGTTTTAGGCTTACAATAAAACTGAGAGGGAAGTAAAGAGATTTCCCATGTACCCCCTGCTCCCACACATGCATAGCCTCCACAGTTATCAACATCACTCACCAGAATCATTTATTTTTCAATGAGTATGAACCTACTTTGACACATTATAATCACCTAAAGTCCACAGTTTACCTAAGAGTTCACTCTTGGTGTTATACATTCAATAGGTTTGCACAAATGTATAATGACATATATCCATCATTATGATATCATACAAAGCATTTTCATTGCCCTAAAATTCCTCCATGCCCCACCTATTTACCTCTCCCTCCCCCAACCCCAGACAACCACTGACCTTTTTATTGTCTCCCTAGTTTGGCCTTCATGAGAATGTCATATAGTTGTAATCATATAGTACAGAGCCTTCTCAGATTGGCTTGTTTCACCTAGTAATATGCATTTATGGTTAGTCCATGTCTTTTCATGACTTGATAGCTCATTTCTTTTTAGCTGTCAACAACATTCCATTGTCTGAATGTACCACACTTTATTTATATATTCACCCACTGAAAGACATCTTGGTTGCTTCCAAGTTTTGGCGATAACGAATAAAGCTGCTATAAACATCCATGTTCAGTTTTTGCATGGAAATAAGTTTTTAATTCCTTTGGGTAAATACCAAGAAGCATGATGGCTGGATCTTATGGTGGGAGTTAGTTTAGTTTTATAAGAAATTTCCAAACTACCTCCCAAAGTGGCTGTACCATTTTGCATTCCCACCAGCAATGAATCAGCATTCCTGTTGCTCCACATCCTCCCAGCATTTGGTGTTGTCAGTGTTCCAGATTTTGGCCATTCTAACAAGTGTGTAGAGGTATCTTATTGTCGTTTTAATTTGCATTTCCCTAGTGATGGATGATGTAGAGCATCTTTTCATATGTTTATTTGTCATCTGTAAATCTTCTTTGATGAGGTATCTGTTAAGGTCTTTGGTCCACTTTTTGATTAGATTGTTTACTTCTTGCTGTGTCTTCTTTATTTAATATCTTATTTCATTATGAATCCTTTCACACTATATGGTCAGTCATCCACATTCAGGAACTCTGAAAAGGATAGTCTGTCTTTAGAGAGAAGTTGTTCTGCCAGAGTTCCTACTGCCTATGTACCAGAAAGCTGCTGCTCAGAATTCAAGTTGCAACATATTCTAGTGAGAATTCCATCCTCCTTGAATTAAAAAATCTAGTATCACTTATAATGTGACAATGTGATAGTGTGAACAACCTCAGACAAACACAGCAAGTAATTAGGCCTGTGAGAAAGTACTACATAAGCAAGCAACAAAAATTAACAGAAGTGTTCAACATTATCTAATTCCCCTTCATTTAAGAAAATGGTGGAAATGCTTAGGTGTTGTTTTACAATGTCTATCGCTGTGGACCACAACTAGAATAACAAAAGCTCTTTGGGGAAAGTGTTTTGTGTGTTTGTTTTGTTAAGGAAAGGACAGAGATGTAATAATAAAATTCAAAAGACAGTGAAGTATTTTAATTTATGCATACACTTGAAATACAAAGGAGCAAAATGTAAATAATTTAATAGAAACATGTTGGCATCCCGAACAATTCTTTTACGATATAACATTATATAAATACGAGTATATGAGTAACATGCTTCAGAAAGTTTATGCAACTATGAGTGTCATTAAATGTATTTTCCTTAAATTTACATACAACTCTGATTTTAATTGTAATGTGCCACTGAAACAAGTACTATTTCACTGACTCAAATTTTCTGCATGTGCAGAGTAGTGCAAAGGGCACACTGTGCTGAGTTAGAAATCCTGCACTGTGGGTGCAATGAGGGGCCACCTTTAAGCCCCAAGACCCAAAGCATGTTAAGAGACTTATAGTGGGGCTTTGCTTAGAGAATTTGACTTATATCATGTCGTGTAAAATGATTTGTAAAATGAAAAGCAATATATAAATACCCAGCTATGACTGTTGTTAGCTATATTTGATATATCTAGTTAACATAAGGCTAACAATTTTTTTAAAAATCACAGGAGTGGTGAGAAAACTTCTTAGCACGAGGGTCATATAAGATGGTGAAGCTATTACACAGACTAGACATAATTTGGGGTTAATGCCTACCCTTCAAAGATTCTCTAGAGGCCATGTCTGTGTAATTTCCCACTAATAGAAAATTGCTCACTCCTGTAATAGGCAAAGAATGAACCATGTTAGGACAAGTAGAGTATTCCTGACTCTCAATCATATTTTTTTCCAGCATTGGTCACATGAATCAAACTGGGACAATCAGAACTCTTCCTTAGGATTCGTTAAACTCTAGCTGGGAGAAAGGAATTCCTTCCTCTTAACTTTGACGTTATGAAGAAATAAGCTCTAATTTGCCATTCATCATGGATCCAAGGTTATGAGAATAGCCAGATGAAAAGAATAAAGACAGCAGGCAGACAAAGAAGAGATGAGAAAACAGAAACTGAGAAAAATACCCACCCATGCATACACACAAGACACAGGCACAAATGTGTGCCTCAACAGTGTGAAGGCTATATATCTCTTATGGTTTGATTACGCAGACCAGTATTTTCCCCTTCATATTTAAGCTAATTCTAGCTGAGTCTCTGACTTTCATCTTAAAGAATCCTAACTAATAAATGAATTATATTGAATTTTTAAAATATATATTTAATATAAAAATGAAATTTCAAAAATTATGCTTCAATACTCTAAGTGACTTTGAAAGGCTGTTGTTCCTGTCATTTGTTGTTGTTCACTTCCATTTTCTTATCTGTTAAATTTGGGACAGGGGTTTATATACCTTTGCTTTACACTTCCAATAGATTGTAAAAACATGACGTTTTCCTTTTGAACACATTTTGCTGTTAAGTAAAGCAATGTTTGACGTGAATGTATTATGTAACTCCTGGAGTAACATTATTATTTACTTAATTATAAAATCACAATTGGTCTTACGGTGTTTCTATGGGATATTTCCTTTAAAAGCAATTTCTGGAAGACTACCTTTAAGAAAGAAGACACACTCTCCAATCCACTTATTTTTAAATATCATCCATACCAATTGCTTAAATGTCATTTCCAAGAGCTATACCTGCCATTTTTAACTCCGCTCTAACCTGAAGGAGCTGGTTTCCAGTGAATTATTTTGTCCAGGCTTCCTTTATAGCTGATTTCCTTTAAATTTTGGTAAGAGGAGGCACTAGAAGCAGAAAAAAAGAGGGACATTTTCTGCTTCTGGTACCAGCAGTATGGCAGTTCCTGGCAACGGCCATAATCTTAGCTGGGCTGAGGTGATTCATTCCAGACTCAGGTAGCCTGAGAAGAGCTATTTCCTTTTACAGCAGTTCCAGCCTTGTGGAGGTGACATTTCTTTGTTGAGTCCAGGGCTGACCCCAATAGCATCTCCAACAACCCAGAAGCAGGTGCAGACTCGGAGGCTCCCCATTACTACTTTTCGTGGCCAAACTTGCCACTCCCATCTCCCTTTTGTTATTCAAACCTTTCAAATTCTTTTGTGACCAATTCACTGTGTTGCCCCAAACAATTTAAAATATGTAGAGTGGTTTCCATTTCAATGACTAGACCTTGACAAATACAGCATTTGTTTTTCATTTTATTTTTCATTATAGTCATGAGAAAGATTTAAATATTATTTAATAAATAACCCATCTAACTTCATCTCTCCTACCAGAAATGACCAGTTGACTGTACAACGGGGTGAAGAACAACAGAGAGGACTTGGCCGAATTTGACCCTTCCTAGGGCTCGATTTTCTCATCTATTAGATGAGGGACTTCCTATAAAGAATGTAGCATATTTCTCATGGGCCATATATTGATCATTACTTGCCTATAGGCATTATGCTATATGTAATAAAGTGATTTCTAAAAGATTAAATTTGTAATTATAGAAATTTTTATGCAAACTGGGCACAGGTTTCTACATAAAGACCCATTTTATCAAAAGGCCTTACCTACCTAATTGACCAAACCTTAGAATTTATTTACTTCTTAGATTACTAAAATAAAATTGTAACCCCTCTCCCTGGTGCTCAACTTCACTCTTCTAATACATTCTTTGTACTGTATTTAAATCCCTCACTGGTTCTTCATTGTCTTCAAGATTTATTCATATAATCGAATAAATATTTTTGTAGCAATGATTATGCACCAGGCATAACATGTTAAGAATGGTGAATTAGACACCATCCTGCCCACATTGAGCTTATAGTCTGGTAAAGGCGATAGACATTCAAAACAGCCCACCAAATGATTTAGGAAATTGTGTCTATGATAAGTATGACAAAATTTTTTAAAAGGTATTATAAAAATATATGAAATTTTAAAAACTTCATAAGGTAATGTGTAAAAATGTCAGTAACCTGGTTTCCTCTCCTACCAATCCCTACTAATACTCAGTGTAGCAACCTAGTGTAATATAGCCCTATCATTTTTCAGAATTCCTTATACTCCTTTAAACATATGAGGCTTTGTATATTCCATTTCTTGCCTCTGGTCCACATTTACTTCATCATTTTTCCTTGTTAAGTAAACATATAGAAATGTATGTTTTTTAAGTTTCCTTCCATTTTCACATGACTAACTCCCACTTAACATTTAAGACTCAAAGTAAGAAGTCACATTTGCCCAAGGAAGAATTCTGTGAAATCCTCTCTTTCCTTCCTAAGCAATCCTGCGTTACGTGCTCCTCCCATGGGTTTCCTTCGTATGTTTGACTTGCTCTCTCTTGGTATTTATTAAGTACTGCAAGAGTCTGCATATTATTTCCCTCCCAGTGGACGATGAGTGCCTTTAAGACCAAAGATATTCTAAATTATCTTTATATTTCATAATGCCTTAGAACTATTTTTAGAATGAATAATACAATAATCCATACTTTTCTAACTCTTAATTTATCTTGGGCACAAAGTCAAAATAAAACAACTTTCAATAATTTTTAAAGAAAAATCTCTTCTATATTCATAATCATACAAATTTTCACTTTTTGGTATTATTCAGGCAAATAGTACAGCTTGTTTGAGGAAGTGCAGACTCCAAATAAATCAGCTTTTTAAAAATTCTTGCTTCCTCAACCAGCCAAAAAATCATAATCTCTGAATTTTAATCTATATATTTTGGTATTTGATATTTAACTTTCTTATTATGTATGTATGCAGCTGTCACAATTTAAATCAATGCAAGAGTTTCCACCATTAAACTCTCAGAACCAATTGACATGCTCTTTGCACTGTGATAAGAATAAGTCTTTGCTCTCGTTTCCACAAGGCTCAGAGCCAAAGTGGTACTACATTTAACAACTAAACGAATATTCATGGTTAACATGTCTGCGCCTTCTCCCCTTCCATGACCTGGTTTTCTGATTTTTAATTACAATTTTATTAACCTATTTGCATATATGCTGTTTGATCTAAGTTATTAAAAATTCATCTTGTATATTTGTGTGTATATATAACTGTATATATACACAGCCTTTACTTCCATTGAATAAATGCATTATAAATACACTGCAAATTTATCCAGCCTCTGGGTTGATAAATTATTATGATTGTTTTCACAGCCATGTAATTCATTACAACATTCTCTCTACAATCCACTTTTTCTTAATTTTCTAAATCTGTCAGGTTCAATCACAAACGCATTCCTTTCTTCCAAGTGAGAAAACTACGAAACTGTGCTATATTTGATCATGCAACAAAAATTTGGTAGGTAAATTCTATTTTTTAGAGTGTTTTAGCTGACATGAATTAAAATCATGCATATAAGTAATAAGCTCAGACATATTTATGGATGGAAAGAAAAATGTTTTCAACATATTTGGCAGTCTAAAGTGATATAGCAGCATCAGTGTTATTCATTTGTTATCTCTGCTGGCTTGTTCTGAATAGACGTTTTCTATGTTCTGTCCCCATCATGGCATTTGGTGCATTGTACCAGAATTGTTTGTCCACTTAACTGCATTTCCAACATAACCTCAACTTCATCTAAACTGTAAATGTTTTTTAAGATAGAGAGGATATCTTATTCACCACTGTACCTGTAATGCCTGGCACATAATAGCCTTTCCAAAAATATTACTGAATGAATAAAAAAAAAAACATAGATGCTGAAATAATTCTTTCTCCTAAAGACTTCCATAGCCCTTTCTTTAGAGTTCCCCTAGAACATTTATCACATTCAACCCGGCATGGTAGGTATTTCTGTACATAGCCTATAGACCCCTTTAGATGTGATGGCAGGCAACCAATTCTTGTATCTTTCAATAACCCTTGGCACTTGCGTTCTGTACAGAGTAAGTACTCAGTAAGTGTATTTTAAAGGAAAAAAAATAAAAGATTTTCTAAGTGTTTGGGGGAATTTAACTGTATCTTCTCATGGTTATTCAATAGAGTACTTTGGTTTTTTAAAAATTATTTTATTGAGGCCACATTGGTTTATAAAATTGTGTAAATTTTAGGTGTACATCATTATATTTTGGCTTCTGTATAGACTGCCTCATATTCACCACCAAAAATCCAATTTCCATCCATCACCACACATGTGTGTCCCTCTACTCCTTTTGCCCTCCTCTCTCCTGCTTCCCCTCTAGTAACCACCAATCTATCCTCCTTATCTATGTGTTTGCTTATTTATCTCCCACATACGAGTGAAATTATATGGTATTTGTCTTTCTCTGTCTGACTTATTTTGCTTAGCATAACACCATCAAGGTCCATCCATGTCTCAAATGGCATGATTTTGTCTTTTGGGAGACAATATTTGCAAATCATATATCCAATAAGGGGTTAATTTCCAAAATATATAAAGAATTCATACAATTCAACAATAAAAAAATGAACAACTCAATCAAAAAATGACCAGAAGATATGAATAGATATCTTTTAAAAGAAGACATACAGATGGCAAATAGGCACATGGAAAGATGCTCAACATCAATAATTATTAGAGAAATGCAAATCAAAACTACAATGAGATATCACCTCACTTCTGTCAGAATGACTATTATTAAAGGAAATAACAAGTATTAAAAAAGATGTGGGGAAAAGGGAACACTCATACACTGCTGGTGGGAATGCAGACTGGAACAGCCACTACAGAAAAAAGCATGGAATTTCTCAAAAAGTTAAAAATAAAAATACCATATGACCTGGCTATTCTATTTCTGGGTATTTATACAAAGAACATGAAAACACTAATTTGAAAAGATATATGCACCCCTATGTTCACTGCAGCATTATTTACAATAGCCGAGACTTGGAATCAACTCAGTGCCCATCAATGAATGAATGGATAAAGAAGATATATATACACAATGGCATACTACTCAGCCATGAAAAAGATGAAATCATGTTATTTGCAACAACATGGCTGGACCTTGAGGGTACTTGGGTTTTTTAAAAATGCTGCATAAAACAACAGCTGTATACAACATATTTGATCACAAGCCACTTCAGTAATTTATAAAACAGCTTTTGAAAACCTTCTATATATGCCAGGTTGTTCTACATGCTGGGAAGAAGTAATGATGAAGAGCCAAGAGTCTCTGTTCTTAAAGAGCTTATAGCCAAGAAGAAAGAAGAAATAATGTAAAAATTGTAATGATAAACTTGGGAAGGAGAAGTTATTGGGTTTATCCAAGAGAATTGGGGGAGATTTTACAAGAAATGGCATTTAATTTGTTTTGGAAATGTATAGAATGCATAGGAATTCTAAAGGCAGAAAATTGGTGGAATGCACTTTAAAAGACAGAAAAAAAATGCTATATGTAAAAGAGTAGAAAATTAAAAAGATATAAAATGTCTGGGGGAAACAATATGCTGAATGGATAAAACTAAAACTCAACTTTTATCTAGCTTACAAAAATAGCCTTTGTGTGAGATTAACATGATAAATATACCCATAAAATAAGCCAGCATTATTCTTATTGTCTACATATATTAAAAAAATCATTTTCATATTACACTGTATTCTTTCTTAAAGTATAAGGCGCTAAGTCAAGTTATTAACTCATTTTCCTGAATTTCCAAAAAGAATCCTGAAGAAATAGTCCATAGCTGTCTCTCATCCATCTTTCCCCTTCACAAACCACTGGACCGTATGCCATCTGTTTTTGCATTTATCACCACTACCCTCTATTTTGATAAACTAGAATGTCCAGGAATATCCATCATATTTTACTCTTCAAGAAGTAATGCTTTATCAGCTTCACTTTATTAAGAACTCCATAGGATATTACCCTAATTTCCTTGGTCACTGCAAGAAAGTGGCCTAAAGGTCACAAGTTTTCATGGTGAACTTAAATCGCTAAACTGAGATTTCATATTTCAGAGATACACTCTCTTTTCTTTTCTTTTTTTCCAATCCTATGAGAAGGCAACCTAATTGAGAAGGCAACTAAATTACTACAAAAAGATATTGAAAAGAAAGATGTTAGTAATGGAGATGATGTTGAGGGAAAAATGGAATAATCTTTATGTAAGATTGGAATCTTAAGATGAATTTAGATCAAGTGCTAGAAAAAAAGACATGTGCATGTACATACACACACAGACACACACACACCATGGGGCAGAAAGCTTATTTTATTTCCTGGCCAGCTTTCTTCAGCATTTTCCTAGCCAGGACTAGTTGCCAATTCAACTTTCTCTCTCATCTAAAATCTGCAAATCTAATTGATCCAAAACCAGGGCATTCATATGGCAACATTTTATTGGCGGTTGCAGGTCACCACATCTTAAAGCCTGGAGCTCAAGCTTCACATGCTCTACTTCCTTATTATCTCCTATGTGGTCAACATTCCTGGGCATGCCTGGAGGCTTGCTCAATTATTAATAAGGTGATTGTCTTTTCCAAATGATTACCCTTTTTCCATGTACAGCTCCCTTAGTCCAGAACACTATAGGGGAGAGGAATGAGTAGAAGCATTCTGGAACCAGAACTCTATCTGAAACCTATAATAATGTACCGCAGAGTATATCAGAAAGTCATGCTGACAGTTTCTGTGGCATTTTCATGCATCTGCCTTGCTATCTGATGACTATTGCATCGTGGTGTAATATTTTGTTAATATTTAAGGGATTGTAAATCAAATGCAGCATGTTTTGTTATTTTTAAGAACATGTAATATTGTTAAAATATGTGATATTAATGATTCATTGCAGTTTTTAAATCTTATTTTTCTTTTATGAAGCCACCAACAGATCATATTTGGTGATCAGTAGATACAAAAATTTAACTTAGAAAAATTCACATCATAGAGACTTTGCTACAGTTCATTAAAAACTGCTTCCACAGCCCCCTGACATTTACAGTATGCCTATCTGCAGTATGCTCATATTTTCAAGACACTTGAGTATTTTCCTTATGATAATCTGAGAGAAAGCTACCTTTATTTTATGTGTTGTCATCAGGTATCATAAATGCTTCATTAATTTCTAAAGGCTTCCACGACATAGAAGAAAAACTAGCTTTTAGAATGTGTCAGGTGTAGATTTAAATCCAGGGTCTGTCCCTTATTGGATGAGTGATCTTGGAATTTTATTGTTTTCTGTGAGCCCCAGTTCACTCATCTGTTAAGTGGTTATAACCACCATCCTAGAATGCTACCTTAAAACTGCATATGTAAAAAGCCAGTCATGTAAAAAGCTTTCAATTACTGTGCTTTCCCCCAGTTCAGGACCTTACATATGAGGGTGACAGGAAACATTGGACTTCACATTTTTAGCGCCATCTTCGTAATTTTTAGAAAATGAAACAAATTAGATTTTCTCAGTATGTATGATCTAAGAAGTCGTGTAGCTGTATAGTATTTTCAGAGAATCATTAACACTTCAAGACCCAAGGGCCTTAGGAAACTACAGTGAAATGAGTGTTTTTAAAGCTGTGAAACAGTTAAAATGACCATCAGGCCAATATGTCTAAGTCATTGCACTACAGTAGGTCCACAAGGGCTCACAATTTACGGCTTCTTCTCTAATGGTATTGTTCCTGAAGGAGAAGGAGAGTTGTTTAAAACACAAAGTACAGTATAGTGAAATAAGTCACTGACGGTCAATTGTTTTCTGGACAAATCGCCTCAATATCACACTGTGAAGAAAGTGATTTAACCAACTCTTTAAAGTTGTTCCTATGAGGTAAACCGGGAGAAAGCATGATGTTCCCAAGACCCAAAACAATGATGTAAGAAGCTAATCACAAGCCAAACCACCCAGTATCCAAACTATAAAGCTGTCAGCACTTGGATGGGGAAGGAAGAGCTATTCTTAACAAATAAAAAAATGAAAATAGCAGTCGTTCATGCCTGTGATATATCTACACTCAGAGTAAGAAATAGAGCTTAAGACTTAGTTCCATAGAACATTATGCTGTTTTCACCTCTGCATTAAGAGTCAAGCAAATACCATACTGCCTCCAGACAGGAAGATGGTGAACAGCTTTCACTGAGAAAAATGGCATTTCTGGGGGCAAATTGATGCCTCCCTAGAACCAGAATGAACTATTGTCCTTGCACAGAGCTCACCTCCTCTTTTTCACACGTTAGCCTAGTTGCTAATGCCTTTGTTTTAGAAAACTTATATTGAAAACCGGAAGAAGGGATCTATTCCAGATAAGGTACTGTGTAGAACTACTATTGTATTTTGGCTGGGAAAGTGATCATTGAGTTGTCAACTGAAAGGTGACAACTTAAAGTCAGAAAAAATAGGAGAACAAGATTCCAAATCCTGTAAACGGAAATACATATTAATTTTACTGAGAGGAGTGTTCTTAATTTATATTTGTATATTTCAATGGTTTTTACTCCAATATTAAAATATACACACAGATACTGAATGTTATTTAATCCCAGTAATTATACCCAGCTCCAAATGCAAGTTTCTCTAACTCAAAATCCTTAATTCAACAAATTTAATTCTGTATACATATCCAATAATTTTCCACATTTGAGTTCAGATATATGCATATTGCACATATTTCAAGTAATTTTTGTTGGGAATAAGAAATATTATTTCTATCCCAAACGTTTGTTGAGAATGAAAAATAAGAAACAATAAGAAATAAGAAAATGAGGAAATTCAAAGACTAGAAGAGAGAAGTAAAGCCCATCTGAGAGAATGGAAATTGTTTTCAGTGAAGCCATGGGAACAGCAAAAAAGATGAGAAAGAATAAACCCAGGACAGTGAAGCAAGACGGAGCTGGACAGGCACAGGATTTGCCACAGAAGGATCTAGAATGCTGAAGTGAATAACTTGTGCTGTATAATTCAGACAGATATTTAGATAATGGAATAAATTAGGAGAGGGGAGCATCCTGTGTAAAACATCTGCAATAAACACGATTTTGTAAATACCTCATTGAAGTTGGTGGAAATGCAAAGCCTAGAAAATTTTAGTAAGACAGATAGATAGATAGACAGACTGATAGATAGATAGATATACAGATGGACAGACAGATGACAGAGCATGTATATCATTTTAAGTATGCTGGGTTATTTTCTCTATAATGATTGTGAAATGAGTCTAGGACTTTTACAGTTTCATGGTCTATCTCTGGCCCCAATCCTAAATTTTTAAACCTATAGTTTCAAGCTTTTCATTACAGAGTGTTCTACTCAGGTTTTCAGGAATGTAGAAGAGGGACCGCTGAACTTCAAAATGCTAATTCATTCTCTAAATTACACAGCACAGTTTATTGGAATAATTACTGTACTCTAAGGGAGCAGGCCAGGGTTGCATCCTCAATCTGTGACAATGGAGAAACCACATATTCTCTCTGCCTTCACTTTCCTAACAGTAAAACGAGGATACAACTAAGGCGAAAGATGAATTCTATCATTTCTAAGATTCTGCTAAGACAAGAAAAGTTTATGATTCCAATAAATTTGTGAGTTAAAGTTCATTCAGCTCCTTGGCTAGCTTAAGCGATGCAACACAGGAAGTTTTCACAGCAAAACTGAGAAAAGGAATCACTATATGACCTATTCAAGAAAGTATGCCTTCTGTATTAATTTATATCAAATTCACGTTACTTTAGATAAATTATATATGATTCAAATGTATATTGTAGATTCCTTCCCCAATTTTAAATGATTCATTGCCTAAATAAACTTTTTCTCACTTGATTCTCTATAAAAAGACTTGAAAATGACTTTGTAGAAGTTGTTGAGAATAAGTCTCACAGTAAGTGACTTTAGAAAAGTTCAGCGTGGGCTAGAAAATCAACAACGATTATTTTTTAAGTATGGGAAATATATACGTAATATGACGATATTAGGCAATATGACCGATAGCATTTAGGTTACTGAAATCACTGGCTATCTTCACTTGGAAAAATAAAATAGTTTTCTTCCCTATTATTTGACATTGTGGGCATCAACAAAAATATCTAAGTGCTTTCAAATATTAATAATCATCACTATTAAGGATTTAAAGCTGACTGAGAACAATTTTTAAATACTAACGATAACTAAACATACTCTTTTGAAGATTATGAAGTTGGGAAAAATTATTAATATTTACTGTGAATTAACATGAACACTTCAAAGGGAGTACCATAAAGTTTTTTCTGGAAATCAAATGGGAAAACACCTATGTGCTCTACCTTGTCACTGCATTTTATGAGGGCAATAAATGAATTTTTTAGTCATGGTCTAAAGTAGAAAAGGAGTTGTAAAACACTAGTGTCTTTATGATCTAGAAATTAACTCTGCACATTCCCCTTGGTAATTAAGCAAAGAGCATTGTCATTTAAATCACTCTTACAAAGCATGACTTTATTATAGATGCAGGATGAGTAAAATGCATGAATGTCAATCTGCGTCTGCTTTATATGTCTGCCAACAAAAGAAAGCGGCCACTTTCAGTGATTACAAACCACATCAAGTGGAGTCTATATGTCCCATCTTCACAAGAGACAGGTGGCAGCTTGATGAATTTTCTTTTTTAGCACCAGTGTCTCCCTCTGTCTGTCCCTCTCCCCCAATTCTTTTTCTCTTCCCCTCCCCCACCCCTTCTCTCCCTAGGGGTTCAAATATCATTGCTACATTGCACAAGAGATGAATCCATTTTCTTTCTTCTAACTCCTCTTCCTGGGGAGATTGAGAATCTCTTCATTGATTCTGACTAGGGAATTATTATTATTTTTTTAAGTAGAAAAGACTTCTGACCTTTCAAATGATCAGATTAGGGCGGTTATTTTCACATTATTAAGTAATCAAGAAACAAATGCATTAGGAAAGAGTTTGGTTCACAGGCGGGCCTGTTGGCTTCTAAAAAAATAACTTTGCACTGACAGCTAACCCAGATTCCATTTCCTCCTTTGCCTATGAACCACATGGGAAGCTAAAATGCATTTTAACATTGCATTTTGCCTAAAGGCTATCAGTAAAATTTAATTTTCTTACTGCATTGATTTTTCCATTATAAGTTGTAACAGTCTAATGATATCTCATAAGAATTTTCAGTATTGAGGAAAAGGATGTGAACGATTTCCCAATGATAACTGCTTAGAAACATATTGTGATTTTGAAACAAATCTTCTATGTCTGTTTTTGATGGACAGTCGTTTATAAATATGGAACATTTCATACTCTTAGTGCTTAGATGATGCTTTTAATTCACACATTATAAAGTTTAATACATAACCTGCCCCTTAAAAAAGAGAAGCCCAATATTTCAAATCAAAACATTCTATTGTAGGCAAGAAATTCAGTATTTAGATATGGGGTTGACTGTTATCATTAAAAATTAATGTGCCACAATGAAATAAAGTAAATGAAAGACTAATGGAAAGCTCTTCTCTCAGCCTTAATTGCATTCAGTAAAGGTTGACATCTTACCCTAATTACCTCAAATACATCAGGTTGTCATATTTTTATTTCAAGTTTGGACAAAGCATGCATCAAAGATATCACACAGCCCATTTCCCAAAAAAACAAACAAACCACACCCCCCTCCCCGGATTCTTCTGTTCCTTTTAAATGGTTGTCTTGTCGCTGAAGCTTCAGCAAAACTTAAAATAACCATGTTGAGAAAACATATAAAAAAATAGAAGCAGTGTCACAGTGAAATCAACACAGAATTCAATGTGCCATATGTTCAATAGCTCCAAGGGAATATTTTAATTATTATTTCACATTGTCATAAACACTACAGGTGGTTATAAATATAAAATGGAGATTTGTGAACAAAAAATTAACGGAGTTAAATACATCATTGTTAACAAGGGTAGATGCCACCAAATGGAATATGTCTTAATTGCTATCACTCACCCTTATCTTTGGTGTGCTCATTGTGGGCATGTCTCTGATACTTATTTTCATGCAATTTGGTTTCCACTTTTTTTTTTTAACATTTAAAGGGCTTGAAATAGAAATGGAGAACATCTGTTTCAAAGAAATAAATTGTTCTTTAAAATGTCATCAAAATAATTTAGAAAGTCAATCCTTTTCCTATTTTAAAACTCTAAATTTTAATTTTTAAACCACTGTGCATACTGGGGTAACTTTTATTTAAAAAATAAAGAAAATCACATCTTCATTCTTTAATAAGGACATCCGTTTCTGAGTAACTTAATGGACACTCTCATTTCAAATGAGCCTTCCAAATGTTTAGTTTAGTTTTAGAAAATAATGTGTCCTGTATTTAGTCAATATAACCAGACAGAATTTATAATTATCAACTAATTATGATCCCTTCATTATTCTCTGTCATCACTGCTGAGCTAAGATCATCCATAGTAAATAATGAATCAAATTACAGATTGAAGGCAAATTTCTGACCCAGTAGTGTTAATGACCAGATTTGGCTTTTAAAAGCTCCAACCAATCTTGACTAGGTCATGTCACATTTCTACCTTGTATTCATCATTCTATTTAACATCTTCATTTACAATTTATGTAAACAAAAGCCACATGGTAATCTGGAGTAGAAAACATTTGAGGTCAATCTTTCATTTTTAGTGTTTGCAATTAAGAAACAGAAATTAATTTATTCTAAATAAGTAAAATCATGCCTGCCAAGGGACAATTCTTTTAATCAGCCACTCACACTCTGCATTTTCTTCCATCTAGGCTTATGTTTACATTAGTCCCTTGAAGTTGTAACACATAAATATGCTACTCATTGTACAACGCTCTGCTGAATAGTCACCTCATTGAAGAAGTCATCTGATATTTCTAAATGGAATTAATTGCCAATCTTAATGAATAAGAGATGCATTGATTGCTTCTTCTACTTCAGCTGGTTGCCCCTTTGCCTGTCTCTTTGAAAATATGGTAACTTACTACAGAAAAAAACAAAACAAAAACCCAAATGTAAAATTTCTATAGGAAGGCACACATCTGTCCCACTAGATAGTAGGCCAAGAGTGTAAATGTCCTAAATCACTCACTCTTATGATAGTTAAAGTGCTTTTCATTTTAAATAAGGAAACTCATTCAACTAACTCATGTGAAGGGAAAGAGGCTGACTGAAGGATCTAGGGTTATGTCTAGCTGTGTGCTAGCAAATATTTAACAAGTGGCTCTCCATCCCACATTCACAGCATTTGCCAATTTCCATGGTGCAAATCATGGTCAAATTCAAGCTATGAACATGATGCCATTGAATGCAGAGATGGGAAGATATGCACACATTTCGCTCTCAAAAGCTCGTTCTGTCATACTATTAATTTTTCATAAAACTCAAGGGGAGAATGTCGACACAGGCCTCACAGGGATTGAAAACATGATCCAGAAAGCCATGAACAACTGAGGCTACTCTTTGTGTTTCTTAATGGCCAGGTGGGATCCTTTCACTATGCATCTTTCTACGTCTGCTTCAACTTTTTTTCTGTAGGCAGAGAGGTACACATGCCTTTCTTATTAGTACACATTTCACCCACAAGGCCTTCTTATTCTGGTTTTCCTATCACATTTCTGTTCAAGCCGTAGAAGATACAGATGAGCATTCTTAATCCTGAATCTACAAGTTTTCTGGACAGATAATTAATTTGCTCACCTTGAATGTGATTACCATCCCTGTATCATGATGGTGATGGTGGTGACTATAATGGTGTGTGTGTGTGTGTGTGTGTTATGTGTGCTTGAGAAACGTTTGGACTATGGTAGCACATGGAAATAAGAGACATAGAGGAGTACATCACTGTGGCTAGAGGGATAGTTTTCCAATAAAGGAAATGGGTCTGGTTTAGACAGCTATCTACCCACCCTCAACTGAAAATGTCTATTGTACTCATTGTGGTAGAAAAACTGATGCTTCCTCTTTCCACCCCCAAAGATGACTACATCTTAATCTGGAATCTTTGAATATATTACCTTGTGTAGCGGAAGGACTTTGCAGATGTAATTAACCCAAAGATCTTGAGATGGGGAGGTTAGCATGAATTACCTCGCGGGCCCAATGTAATCAAAAGGGTTCTTTTAAGTGAAAGAGATAGGAGCATCAGAGCCAGAAAAAGATGATGATGGAAGCAGAGTTCAGAGTGATTCAATTGCTGGCTTTGAAGATGGACCAGAATCACAAGCCTAGGAATACAGGTAACCTCTGGAAGGTAGAAATGGCAAGGAAATTGATTCTCCCCTAGAGCTTCTAGAAGGAATACAGCCCTACCAACATCTCAATTTTCACTCCTTGAGCCCCAAA
Source organism: Equus asinus (assembly GCF_041296235.1). Classification (NCBI taxonomy): domain Eukaryota; kingdom Metazoa; phylum Chordata; class Mammalia; order Perissodactyla; family Equidae; genus Equus; species Equus asinus. The sequence continues at coordinate 43,829,921 of NC_091812.1, forward strand.
CTGGACTTATGACCTCTGCAAATATAAAGATAATGAATCTGAGTTGTTTTATTTCACTAAGTTTGTAATAATTTGTTACAGTAGCAATAGAAAACTAATACATTGATCAAATATGATTTGCCAGGCTAGATACTTAAGTATTTAATCTATAAATTGGAAATCAACACTGAACTTAAGATACTTAATTGATTAAAACAAGCAAATTTATATATATAGGATATCTATGCCATCGCTAATATAATTTGAGGTCCTTAAAGTAAAAAAATAAGAAATCTATTCTTCAAAGAGTATAATTCATGTTCACACTGTAGGACCAGGAGTGAGTTAACCTAAATATTCCAGTTCAGTTTCAAGGTATTTAAATGAGAATTTCTTGAACAGCTTTTGAAGCTTCTAAAGACAATTATGTTACTAGATGACAATAATTTGGGTTAGGAAGATACCATAATATATATTAATTTACCAGAGTTATAGAACCAGTGCATAATTGTACTTACAAAATTTTATATTACATCCAAATAGTTATGATTAATTTGAGCAGGTTTATTTTATTTTAGGGGTTCTTACAAGTTTTTTACTTCTTTTATACAAAACTGCAGACACCCAAAGACAGGAATGATATCCATGAATATACTGTTTCAAAATCAGAAGAAGCCCAATAGGAATTGTTGATTATCTAGTCCTAATTCTGCTGCTATATGAGTGATTTGTATTTTTATAAAGATATGAAACTGATCAATAACTCAGAATTCAGAACCTCATTTCTTCACCTGTGGAAGCAAATAATTAATTGAGATTACTGTATGCCAAAATGTATATTGTGAATCAGTAACAGAATACAGCATTGTCATTTCCATTCATACTAGTTTTCTGTTCAAATTTGAAATCAATAGAAACTGAAATCAGAGGTTTAACTCTTCGTTGTTTTAGCTTAATTAAGCATAAACCATAACAATGAATTACTTTACTTGTGTCTTATGTTAAACTCAGGAGAACCTAGCCTAACTCTTTTTCCATACAGTACCAATAACACATTCTAGCAAAATCTCTAACTCATATAAGGTTAAACAACCTTCCAATGAGATATCATTGGTGTCACTATAAACTTTTCAATCCGTCTTAGCTAGAATGTAGAAACAATGTTGATATATATCATTTTTAAACAAAACATTACATTGTCTTGATAATGTGTTTTTATTTCAATCAACACTGTATAAAACTACGTCAATATATCCATCCTTTAAAATAAAATGTGAGTCCATGTGTTAATATGCCACGAATACAATGATGGTTTAAAGCCTTTTCTGATTCTCTTAAGTCTTCTTGCCTCCTTTGCTTTACTTTTTGCTTATTTTCTTGTATATTTAAGGTACAAAATTTTGCTGATATATATCATTTCAATCATTTTATGATTAGATATAGGATTGAATAGAAATTCTGTCAGAACTTTGGTACTCTAAGGTGATACAGAACTACTAGTAATAATAGTAATCATATTAGTAGTATTGCTAGTAACTGACCATACTAAAAAGTCATGAATTATAATACCTGAAAGCTATGAATAATACTACCCATCCCACAGAGGGGGAAACTAGGCCTCAGGGAGATAAAATTATTTGCACTGTAGCACGTGGGTAGTGTATCTGGACATATACCCAGAAGTATCTCATCTTTAAATCAATTTTCTTTCCACAATATCATTTTATATGGTACACATTAAGTATCATTAGACACACACGGATCTTCATATAGCATAGAGATGCATGTCTAATGAAAACCAAATAGTGCACTGATTTTCCTCAAATATAGGAAATGTTTGTCAGAGAAATACTGCTGTCATACTCATTTTGAGCTGCCATAACAGAATACCATAGAAGGGGTGGCTTAAACAACAAATACTTATTTCTCACAATTCCGGATGCTAGAAGTCATAGATCAGGATGCCAGCATGGTTGGATTCTTGGTGAAGGTCCTCTTCCTGGTTTACAGATAAGCATCTTCTCAATGTATCACCACATGGCAGAGAGAGAGAAAGCTCTCACTCTCTTCCCCTTCTAATGAAGACACAAACCCCACCACGGCGCCTCCACCCTCATGACCTGATTACTTCCCAACGGCCCCACCTCCAAATACTCTCACATTAGGACTTTAACCCACGAATTTTGGGAGTTGCAAACATTTAGTCCATAGCAGTTGCTCTTTCAATAAGAGGCAGCAAAACACAGGAGCTCCGAGTGCAGACTTAGGTGCCAGGCTGCAGGGGTTCCCGTCTTAGTTCTTCCACCTTCCAAATGTACAAATTTATGCAAGTTACATGCTGTCTCTTTCCTTCAATTTCCTCTTTTCTAAAATGGAGATAGAAATCATCCTTGCCCAACAGGACTGTTATGAAGATTAATAGTTAATATTTATAAAGTACTCAGAATAGTTTCTGGCACATATAAAGTACTGTAGAAATAGTTGTTCAACAAATGAGAAACAATATTAAGTCTCAGAAGAACTGTGTCAATCTTAAAATGAACCAGTGGATTTTAACTGTGTTCCAAATTCTGAAGAAAGATTATATGAATATTACATATTTTAAATATATATCTTATATATTCTATATATTCTATTTTACAAAAATATACATTATATAAATATAATTACTTATAAATTATATATATTTTATATATAACTAAATGCAAGACCAGATGTTTATCTTATAATCACTCTCCTCTCGAAAGGAAATTGACAAGTTTATAGAGTGCTGATCTATTTATTCATGGACTTAACCAAACAACTTAAACCTTCTCTTTTAACATTATGATGAACGTTGTGGCAGGGGCAGTAAAAAAAGCAAACTCTAGTCAAAGAGTCCTTGAGGTAACAATCAAAGAGTAACAAAGCAGAGGTATTCATAATTTCAGCTGATTTAGGACTATGGTACTATCCTCAGTGATAATAACCAGGATTCAAATTAATGCCAGTTTACTTAGCAGGATTTGTGCATTTTGTGTACAATTACCCACCACACGCTGGAGTGAGACAATTCACTTGCTGTGTTAATTGGGTAAATCACCTTTTTTATTTTGCTATCCTTCAGTTTAGTCTCAGCAGTTTAGGTCATTTCTGAGAGATATGAGAGTATTAAACAGAAGGGAAATTATATTTTTAAAAATTGAATATATTGTTCCCCATAGACAAATACTTTAAAATACAGGTTCTTATATTATTATTGTTTTTATTGTTAATATTTCTCACAAGATAATCACCATCAAGCTATAGCACTGATAAGAAAGTGGAATACTCTGACACTATCATAAATAAAAAGTTCAAACCAAGAACTAGGCATTTAAAATGCCTTCCACTCAAAAATTCTGGAGTTGAAAATGTTTGGAAAAGTACAGTAGCCTTTTGGCAGAAGTGAAAAATGAAACAGTTTTGTCTAGAGATTTGGTCAAGTGCTTCTTAGAAATCTTGCCTTTTATTCCTCACAGAAAGTAGGCCATGTCATGTGGGATCTAGCCATATATTAGAGTCATAATATAGCTCAAGATGCTCCTGGATTAATGGGTGTCTGGGCAAAACTGCTGATCAACAATAAGCAGCATGAGCCATTATCCATTTTTCATCAATGAAGGTCAATTTCTACACCTAGACCTGAATTTTTCGTACCTCTCTTCTCCAGTTTTTCCTTTCTCTTTTCGCCCTGCCTATGCTGTTGGTATTTGGTCCTACTCTAAAATATAATGTTTAAACAAAATGTGAAATCAATGTCATACTAACATCAATTTAGAATTAATGCTACAATTCTTCTCAAATTCACACTACATAAATACATATTTTATTAGCTTCTTTTCTATTTTACCTATATTGTGTAAATTAATTGTACTTTAATTTTCATCTACAAAAAGCACAGACTCAGAATTTGAAGCGACCTTAGAAGTCTCCTCTACCACATTGCTAGTATTACTACCCATGTGTTCTTGATTATTCCCATTTTAGAGAAGATGTAGTATGTATCCATCCATTCAATATACACTTACTGAATGCTCCCTATGCTCTGGATAACTGTGTAAGCAAGACAGACATAGGCTTTCTGAGCACAAAAACACATATTCCAGAAGAATTAATAATGCTAAACAAAAGAAACATTACACAAACAATTGTGACTGGGATAAATACTGTGAAGAAGTAATTCAAAGGTACTGTGAAAGTCAATAACTGGGTACCCTGACCTAGTTTGCAGTAACAGGAATGGTTTACTTAATAGGAAGTAATGTTTTAGCTAACATGTAAGGAAACGGTAGATGTGAAACAAGATGGGGTGGAGGGAGGTGAAGGGGAGAAATGTTTTTGACAAAGACAAAAGCATGAACTAAACATTGGATTAATCTCTGATTTAAGTCTAGCCAGGCAAGTATAGCTTATGGGCAATAAAGTCTGGGAGTGGTCAGTGTAAAAAAGTGATGAAAATAATGGCATGCAGGGTATCAGCAAGAAAGTGACCAAAATAATGGGCCATGGAATCAGGGTATAGAGTAAGAGACAAAGACTGGGAAATTGCAAAAGGACTGACGGGCTGGTGGCACCCATGGACTTTGCAGTTATGGTAGAGATTTCGTAACAGATTTTTATAAACATTTACAAGTGTAATCAATAGACTAATGACTTCAACCAAATTACTGATGAGAATCTTGAGTGATTTGTATATTATAACACTGACCCAAGCTCATCAAGCAAAATGGAATGTTTCTATATCCCAAATATTTTGCTCAACTATGTTTTCTGGTAGGTCTATGATCCAAATCATGGGTCTCAGTATGCAAGAAATAAAAATTATAAGCTTAAACTAAGAACTATTGCTCACCATTCATCAAGACCTCATTCTTCAGACCTCCGGTCCAGCATGAATTTAATTGAGTCCCAAATGAGTATAAATTTTTATATAAACACTCTTTCCATTTTGTGAACATTAAATCACTATGATTCTCTCTTAACATAGAAGGGGCAATAAGCTATATGCATCCCGACAAATGACATACACCATTAGAGATAATCCACTGAGGGCAAGGTCCAGATCCTGTTCATCTGTTCAAAGACTTGATGTAGAGTTGGCTGCAGTAGAGGTTTGTTCAATGAATAAATTTATGAATGAACAATAAGAACTATCCAGCTCTAGTTGTTTAACATGGGGAAGCCTCTTGGACTATTTTTGAAGCAAAAATTTGACCCCATTGCCAAAGGAACATTCATATTGCAGCTGGACCTTTAACAGCATCACTCAAACTACTCTTAGGCCAAAAACAGCATGATATATAACTTCACAAATTTGAGCTTTCAGACAATAAATAACTGATGATAATCTAAAATTGACAATTAATTTTATCTTTCTTTGAATCATGTTTTATAATTTTGACCACCCTAAAATGAACTGTGAAATAGGCTTATATTAATTATTATTATTATCTTTTAGTGCTCTTTCTCCTTCTCCCATTCATCACTACTCGCGCAATTGTCTCATTAATTGAAGCCCATCTTTAGAGAGTACCTCATATTCTGCACCTTTCACACACCCTTCTAACTCTCATCCAAACTTATCTGGCTAGGAGATGATAATTTATCTGCTTAAATAAATTCATCTTTAGAAGTCAAAAGATGAACATATTATCCAATCTGGGAAAAAAAGTTTATGTTTCTCCAGAAAGCTTTTAGAAAATGAATACTCTAAACCCAAAAGAATCTCAGGGCTGGAAATTTGGCAAAGAAATCTCACATCACATCATGGTAACTACTGCAGCAACATATACACTGAACCTAAAAAATTGAGATGTTTTATATGTTACTTTTGTCTTTAGTTAAAAAAAATTGGAAGAAATTTAAAGTGTCTCTAAGGTCTATGAGTGCAATCAAAAGAGCATTAGATTAACAAATAAAACATATACACACACACACTCACAGACACACGTGTGTGTGGGTAGAGAAAGCGGCCTCTAACAAAATACTGGAGACTTTTGAGGATAATAGCTGACTTTTCCATTTTTGATATTTTTAACAGCCTAGATAAAAAATAACCTATTTCAAACTAAAAAAAAATTCATGAAAAAGTCATATGTAAATGTACTCTATTCAGTGATGTAACTAGGTTAGCAAGGAGAACCTGAAATTTAATGTTGATAAACGGAAGGCAATAGAGTGTGAGTATAAAACTATAACTATAAATGTTGTATGAGAAAATTCATACCTACCATGAGATATTTATTTGAAGCTGTACTGGTAAAATGTGCTTTTGAAAACACAATCCAGTAAAGAAATTTACATGAAAATAAATTATAAAAGATTTAAGTAATCAATAGCTTTTTTGCGATTCCGATTTTTGCTTGTCAGAAAAATGTCTCTCCACAATTTCCAATGAAAGATATAGTAGATAGAGATTCAATAAGGATATACAATTATTTTTATCTAGGATTAAACGGCACGAACTATGAGCACAAAATGAAAAAAAAAAATGTGAACCTTACATCTTTGTAGCCTTCACAAAGACGGTGAGAGAAGTTTTACAAGAAAGAATGCTAAATATAGACTGGTAGCATGCCAGTCTCAAACTGCTATCTTCAGCTCAATAAAAAGTGACACAGAAAAGAACATTCAGGAGAATGAAAATATTCAGAAAAGATGTCAGAAAGCACTTTTTAAAAAAGAAGCATAAAAATTACATGGAAATTCTACCTAAAGTAGCTTGTGAGAATAAATCTTCTGCAGTTAGTCATAAGGGAAACAAACCACAGTGATAGTAAGGATCTAAAAAGAATGAACTACATTTTTATTATGTCTTTCATCAGATTTGCTTGTGGGCACAAAATTTTCTTGAAAACTAAAAAAGCAGCAGTGATTAAAATGCAGAGGATGCCTTATTTCCTCTTACTTAATACCTAGAAAAGACCAAGGTACTGCCAGTTGTGCAATGATTCTTCAAAAAATTTGTGGGTGTGTGTACACATGCACACACAACTTTTATAACCAATGCTTTTTTGTTGTCGATATAACTAAACTTTCAAATCCATAACTCCTCTCGGTTTATGAAGATTTTGCTTTGTTTTTAACCCTATAAAATGTTAAACCAATACTCTTTCACTCAACCTTTGCGTTTAAACGAAAATATCTTGGCTATATTGCTCCATGAAATTAAGAGTAGACATTAAAAACAGGCTATTTCACCATCAATATTCTAGAAACATAACGTCCAATAAACAGAATCAGTGTTAAAATTTTGAGGTGATATTTACCACTAATAACAAATCACTTGAGGTGCTAATAAATCGATAAAGTGGTGATGGCAGAAGCATGAAGAGATGCATTGTGACAGATACCATAATAGCACAGATAGCACAAACAAATTAGAGCAGCTGACAGCAAAGGTCCTACTTTCAGCTTCAAAGAAGCTGCAAAGAGTCGTTCAGGCATCTGGAGACCTGCCTCCCTTAGGATGATTTCTGCCTGAGTGGGAAACACTAAAAATGTTCTCCACCAAATTACATTCTGGAGAAAACAGTATTCACTAGCCAATATTTATATAACATATATTCTAGTGCTATGGATGTAGTAGAGGCTCAATAAACATTATTTATTGACTTCAATTAATGTGTAACTATTGTATATATAGCATTTTCAATTCAATACAAATAGCATTTACTTCCTAAACGTGAACATGTAATAATAATAATAATTATTATTATTATAAGGAGGAGGAGGAGAAGTCAGAGGAGGAAGAAAAGGAGGAGAAAAGGAGGTGCTAACATTTGGGACAGGTTTATGAGGTGGAAGATGTTAAAAATGCCTGATCCAGATTATTGCATTTAGCACTCACAACAGCCCTTTGATAGACATGCCACACTTACATCTATTTTTTTCCAAAGAAGAAATTGAGACTTGAAGAAACTAAATGGCCAAGAGCACATAGCTTGTCACCAGATGAGACCACGCTAGCTTACCCCACCCCATTTAAAGACTATATTCAAGGGCCAGCCCATGCCCAAGTGGTTAAGTTTCATGTTCCGCTGCAGCAGCCCAGGGTTTCGCTGGTTCAGATCCTGGGTGCGGACATGACACTACTCATCGGGCTATGCTGAGGCGGCATCCCACGTGCTACAACTAGAAGGACCCACAACTAAAACTATACAACTATGTACTGGGGGGCTTTGGGGAGAAAAAGCAGAAAGAAGAAAAAAAACAAGATTGGCAACAGTTGTTAGCTCAGGTGCCAATCTTAAAAAAAAAAAATACAGCTGACATTAAAAAAAAAAAGAAAAAGACTATATTCATATATATCATGTTCTCAGCTCTGAATGAGGTATTCAAGATGCAAAACCGAAAATCTGGTCTCTCCCTTTCACACAGTCTAGTAAGGGGACCATAGAGCTCAGGTGTAGATATAACTGCTCTATAAACACAGATGAAGAAAAAAATGCAAGCTCAACGGAAAGAGCTCAGGGAAAGCTGAATGTAGGGGATAGAACCGAAAACTGAATGAAGGCAGATGTTGCTGACACAAAAATTTGCATTCTTAGTTTAACAGACGGAAATACAGCTCATATACAATGGTTGTCCCAACAAAAGATCAATCTAACACCTATTGTACCAAGTATCTAATAGGTAATGGGAGATAATGCTTTCTAAGGTATAAAGGACTGCATAAGAAGCGTTTCAGAAACAGAATGAGATAGCTCACCTACAAGGCAGGCAAGTATTAGTTTCATGACAGTGACTTTCTCAGACACCGCTTTGTCCCCAGTACCTTACACAGTGCCCAACTCAAAACAGATCAACAACAACAACAAATTACTAAGTGGTCTCCATTTTCTAGTTTCAGTAACTCAAATTTAGATGTTTATCAGCGTCTGGTCAGCCATTAAATTTAGGAGCCAAGATTCAAATCAAAAGTTTTCTGACTCCAAAGTTTGCGATTTTTCAAAAGCAATACAAAATAAGTGAGTAAAATGGTGCTCATGACAGAAACACGGATTCTGGGAGTAGGGAGTCTCCTCTTGATAGTGATCTTACAAATGCTATTTAGTAACTATGCCAACAGCCTATAAAGGACCATTAAATAAGGGGTCATTATGGCTTGGTGTACACACAAACACATGATGGCTGTCCAAACAGTTAAACCAAAAATAGATTTTAACCTCAATTATCTTGAGAAATGGCCCAGCCACAGAATTAGAACTCATATTGTAAAACTGATGCTAGAAGAGTACCATAGACTTTAGATTATCAAAACTATAAAGCATCAACTCAGTAAAGGAACACTGATTATTACTAAAAGTTTGCTATTGAACAAGCAATTAGTAAGTATATTTCCATGTGGGAAATTATCACATTTTACATCTTCTAAAGAAGGATCTGGAAGGCACTTAAAATTTTATCTATTCCATAACCTTTTTACTCAAATGCCTTCTTTTCAGTGAAAGCCTCTCTGGCCCCCTATTTAAAGTTTCACCCCTACACTGTCTACATCTCCTGCATTGCTTTATTTTTTTCTCCTTATAACAATATCTAGCATATGTATTTTTAAATTTTTATACTATCCTTTTCTCCCATTAGAATATAAGCTTTTTAAAGGGAAGAGGTCTTACTGAATGAATTAATGAAGTAGAACCCTCTCCTTTTGTAGATGGAGAAACCAAGTAGAGATTTGCTCAATGACTTCTCAGGCCCGGAGTCAGAAGAGTCTCGTAAATCTGTCTCACCTATAGGATTGTTATAGGACTCAGGCCTTTAACTCTAGGTAGATTCAGAATCATATCTAATCAAGTGTCAGGAAACATGGTAGGAATCCTCACATGAACCTAAACAGGGATTCAGAAATGTCTGCATGGGTCTGATAAACAAGTCAAATGGATCTGGAGAAATCTTTTATCAAGAGGAACTGAGAATGTCCTTGAAAGAGAACACAAACTATGAGAAGAGGGAGGCAAATGTGTTGAACTTGACCTAATGAAAAGTTTTAGCCACAGGAGAAGAAAGGAAATTATCAGTGAAGTGTGGAACCAGACACTCAAATTACCCAGGGTTCAAGTTCACATGTGAGTCCTACAGAGCAAAAAAGAGTTGCAAGGGAGCTTGTAAATAAAACTGAAAGAATTGTCTCAATAAAATGAGTAAGGCATTAGAACATAAGCAGCAATCTCCTAGAAAAGCATGACAGAAAAATTAACTGGGTGCCAGGGAGAAGACATTCTCGTCTAACTTGGCAGTGAACTATCATGGTGACAGCTAGAGGCCTGTTGCAACTAGGAGATAAGATGGAAATCCTGGGTCCAGCACCTTCCTGAGAGGAGATGGCAGACCTGATGGATCCAGCAGCCACCACAGGAAGTCTGGTGGACAGAGTATTACCCAGCAGAAGGTTCAGAATCGGGAAAAGAGGAAAGCATTCCAAAAGGCCAGTCATAGCTGATTTGTCATCTGACTGAATTTGTATTTGAACACATGTGAAATATCTGCCTAGGACTCCTCAGAACACTTGGGAAGCATTTTTCCTAAGGGCTAACAAAGAACGTGTGATAAACTAGAAAATTTCAATAAAAAATTAAATGTATGTTATTACTCTTAATGTGACTCCATTTGTAACCACCAGATAATGCAGCCTATAGAAATTCAAGTCAATGAAAGAAGTACAAAAATAAACTAAAAATTTAAAGAAAAATAAATCAAGTCTAATTATCTAAATTTGACACCTGTTCAAGGAGAACAGAAACAATAATCTACAATATTATACTTTCAACATTAAACCTTTGAAGTATGTTCCACTAATATAGTATGATAATCAGCAAAATTCTAATTTAATGCTTTAAGAAAAATCACATGAATCATAGTACTCCAGATGAAACTCAGTCCACAGAATTTTGTAATAGTAGGTGGAAGTTGGGAAATGTCATATAATTATTGCAGGTACTTTTGTCTACAAGAAGTAGACCAGCAAATTATTTATTTTTACATTTGTAAAAGCAACTTTATTGAGGTATAACTCATGTACAACTAAATGAACTCATTTTAAGTGAACAGTGTAATTTGTCAAATATATATACTCATATAATTACTATCCCAAGACACAGAACATTTTCATTATCCAAAAATTACCCAATGCTCCTTTGCAGTCAATCTTCTACATCTCCCCCTCCCTCGGGTAACCACTGATCTGATTCTAACACTATAAACGGGTATTATCTGTTTCAGAACTTCATACAAACAAAAACATGTTGTATCTAATCTTTGTCTCTGGTTACTTTCGGAAAGCATACATTGTTTTGAGATTCATTCACATTCTTAAGTGCATCAGTAGTGTGTTCTTTTGTATTGCTGTATAGTACTCCATTGTATGACAACACTATAAGGTACTTAGCCATTCCCTATCAAATTCTTCTTTTTAGTAAGATTGGCCCCGAGCTAACATCTGTTGCCAATCTTCCTCTTTTTTTCCTTTCTCCCCAAAGCCCCAGTGCATAGTTGTATATCCTAGTTGCAAGTCATTCTAGTTCCTCTATGTGGGATGCTGCCACAACATGGCCTGATGAGCAGCATGTGGGTCCATGCCCAGGATCCAAACCGACGAACCCTGGGCCACTGAAGCAGGGCACGCAATCTTAAACACTTAAAACACACAGCCACAGAGCTGGCCCTCAAATTCATTTTTGAAGCAGGCTCTTTCATTATCTAAGCAGCCCATTCAAAATCTCTCTTTCGTTTCACAAATGTAAAGCAACAACCCATCCATTATTTCTAGTGGAGAACTATAGTGTCAATATCAACCTGGATGCTGATATTTTAAACTTAAAACTGAATGCCTGGTATGATATGAATTACCTTATCTGCATGTGTGCGTGCCTCTGTATGTGTGTGTGGTCGGGGGCAGGGGGTTTATTGGGAGTGGAGAACAAGTTTAAGGGAAGAAATACAATTTATTTTGTATGTATGTAACTGGTACCATGCTTATACTTCTGTGTGTTTTGATGAATGTGGGTGCTCTTGGGATCTGTTCACTTTGTCTTGTTATGGTTTGAGAGTTGTTTGCAGGTGATGAGGAGCCAAGATGGAAAGGCTTCAGAAAGGATTCGAGGAGAGTTGCCACGTAGTGTTGAAGAAGATTATTTAAAACAGCACAAAGGAGACCTGCTCACTAATGGATGTCATCTTATTTATTGCACAATATGGTGACATTGCCTTGTTGGGAGCAGAAAATAAAGCCATACCTTGAAAGAAGGACTACTTATCAATCATCCTGAGGAAAAGACTGAGGGAGGCAACCTCCAAGATGGCCCCAATGATCCCAGCCTCCTGGTCTTTGAATCTTTTCTAATTCCTACCTGTTGTGTGTGGGCTACACTTATGGGACTCAATTCTATTGCATGCAGTGAGACGGAAGTGGTAGTCTGTGACTAGGAGACTAGGTCATAAAAGGCAGCACAGCATTTCTTTCCTTTGCTCTCTCCCTTCCTCACTCTCTCTCTCCTGTCATGTCATGAGCAGCACTAGTGAGCCCACATGGCAAGGAACTGAAGGCTCCAGCTTAGACAGGTCAGGCCTGAGGTGTCCCCCCACGCCCACCTGTGACACTTTGATTGTGGACTTGTGAGAACCTCTGAGCTAGAACCACCTTGCTGAGCCACTTCCAGGTTCCTAACCCCAGAAATTCTTAGATATGAATGTTAGTTACTTAAAGCCACTGAGTTTGGGAGTAATTTGCTGTGCACCAACAGATAATTAATACAAGGTCTAACCTAGATCAAGACACGGGAACTCTACTGGTGAGTCTTAGACTGAAGTGAGTTAGAAACTACTTCTTATTCTGCCAAAACTTCCTAGAAGTTGGTCTGAGCTCCTCAAAAACATAGGTTCAACACTTATGGAAAGGAGTCTTAAGGTAAGGAGCTGTGAGCTAAGTACTGAATGTCCTACAAGGCCCTTAGCAACAAGGCTGAGCCTGGGGACTAAAGGAAACAAAATTCAGCAGCCAATTGTAAGTTACTCTTTAGGTGTACTTATCTGTTATTATTCCCAAAAATTCAGAAAAGGGGGTTTAAAATTACAGCATGGTTTATCCTTATGTGAAGTTAAGGGAGGATTGCCTAGTGGTTAGTAGAAAGTGTTACAGGATGAAACATTGCAAGCATCTCAGAAGGACAGAGTTGTGACCCCAGCTACTGGTAACAGCCATGTCAGTTATAAGTGGCCAAGCAGTTACTCAGTATGTCCTTCGGCAGAATATAAAATGCCATGGTACTTTGAGAAGTGAACCAAATCAGAAAAACATGGAGTGGAATTCTAAAACAGCAAGTCTCAAACCTTAATAGGAACCACCTGAGGATGTTATTAAAGGTGATAATTGAAAAGGCCTAGGGTGGACACGAGATTCTGCATTTTGAAAAAGCTCCCAGGTAAATCACATGCTGGTCCACAGGCTATAATTTGAGTAATAATGTTCTAGAGCACAGGCAAGAGTGATGGCCCATGAAGACATAAATAGAACATTGGGATGGCCACGGTTTAAGGCCCCAAATTCCTGCAATTAAAAACATGGGAGCTCAAAGCCATCAATAATTGGATATTATTGAAAATATGACCTTATCTTATATTTGTAGGCTGGTTAAACCTAGACCAACAAGAAAAACAGATGGATTTCTAGGTCACCAAGTGGTTTCAGAACTGTGTTCTTCTCCTAAATACGTCTATAATTCTCCAAGGGTACATCATGAATAATCCTATTTCAATATATATGACACACTTTATATTAATACAAAGAGACAGGGAATTCTCTAAGAATTTTGGCAGACAGACAACATTTTGGAACTTGAGCCAAAGAGATTTTAATGAACTATTTTCAAAAGAAGGGAAAGCTTGAAGCAAAATATGGATTTCTACGAAAAAAAAATCTAAACCTATTTGTAGCCTTGACAAAATATGGAATTTTTTTCTTATTGCTGAGACAGGAAACAAGAAATCTACAATCTGAAATCTTCCCTCTACCCCAGGAAGGTACCTTTCTAAAACTTTCAAGTCATTTCCCTCTCATTGCTGTTACAGCCTTGTCCTTTGTTTTTAAAAACATATATTCAGCACATAGCAAAATCACATCATCATTAAAACAGGAAATACTTAGATTTTTCCCATTTCTTCCAAAAAAGAAAAATTAAAATCCCTTTTGAGATGTGCTTCTATTATTCCTACTTATTTTGAATGGTTTATATTAGTTGCCATCAATTGTGTAAATAAGCCTAAAGAAGCAGACTATATAATTTCCTTTACTGGTAATTCCCTCTAGTTTTGAGAAAGTCTGTGTTCTCTATATCCCTTAAAAATCAATAAAGGAGAAATTAAATTGCACATGTCTTGAGTACAATTCAACTGGATATAGCTTATGCAGTCTTGAGTAGTGACACCAGAAATGCCTTTTTATATTTCAATCTTCATTTAACTAAACTCAAAAGGGTAAAGCACCTATAAAATTAGGATCACTGATTAATATCAAATCAGTCCAAATGCAAGCAAGGAGCTTAATATAGCAAAAATAAAGTGATGCTATTTATACCTGAATTTTCAGGTAATTTATGTTCTTTGAACTGCTGATTGCCTTAAGAGAGACAGATAGAAAAATGTCTTCAATATATCCCTGCATTTCTCAGACAAGCTGGTATGTTGTTGGAGTTTCATGGCTGGCAGCCTAACGAGAACGAATGGCTTACAATCTTCTGGGACTGACCCACTTAGTCATTCACACCATCCATCGAATGGGAGACTGCTTCAGAGGTACAAGGTGACACCCTTGCCACAATTATTCTGTCTAATGAGGTATCACAAGATGTCTGCTAGTTCAAAGGTGTGTGGTAAGGGCAGCTGAGGATAAAATATTTGGTATGCTTGCACTCAAGTATGGATACACATTTCTGAGCCTGTCTTTGTCACAGTATCAAATTAAATGAAAATGCCACTTCTTTATGGAATCATTTGCACTTTAAAGAGGTAGAAGTGATATGAATTTTACTTTCATGTTGTCAAGGAGTGAAAAAAAAACTCTCAGGAGAGGTTTTTTTCCCCCAAAAAAAGCTCAATGACAGGTTGACTTAATTATTCAAATAGTAACTTTTTATAGTAGATAATGAGACCATATGTTAACCTCAGAATTTAAAATAACCAATTTGCTTATATTGTGTGGTTCTTGTCTAACTCTGTACAGGTACCATTTTCAGAGTAAAGAATGAGGCTTAGGTCAAATCAAAGCATCTATTAACATATTATTGTCTCTACAGAAATCCGTAGGACTGTATTAATTATCTAGGCAGCGGATCTAAAGAAGTTTTTTCTGATGATAATTGCTAATTAAAGAAAATTAATGGTGAAAAGTAAATTAAAAATAAAAACACAGACGAACTATAAAGGATAATGAGGCAATTTACGACTAATTGAATAGCTTTACACAAATTTTCCCTCAAATAACCAATAATTACTTCCAAATAAGTTGGAAAAATCAGTGACAATTCAGTAAGCTATCTTGGCTTTAAATTTCTACAAAGTGAAGCAAACATAACTAGGGCTTTTAAGAAAGATGTTTCTTTCTCAGTTGGCTCACCAAATAAGCTGATCTTCCATGGGCAATTGGTTTTGCTTTTTAGCTCATTCAGCTGTGTAGCTTCAGAGTCATATATATAGCTAAATACAATTTGCCCACATTATTTAATAGTTCTGGGGAACTTTTTAATTTGATTCATGGATGTCATTATGTATTTCTATAATAAATTAAAATTAGAATTATGTACTTGTCAGTGATCTGCATTTGCTATTTTCCAAAAGAGACTGTAAAGTGCATTTTAAAATACTTTTTCTATGAGCCATAAACTTAAGACTTTAAAAATTAAGAAGATAATATGATAATGTCCTGCAATAAGAGGAAAAAGTGCACATGCAATAGCCAGTGTATATTAAGGACTATACAATCTAAAAGAGAAGGACCAGATATGGTCATTATCTCCAACCCTTTATGCATGTCATTTGTAGTATATTTTTAACATAACTAAAGCTATTTTTTCAAATCATTTTCTTCTAATCCTCTATAATTACAGTCACATATATACAAAACTACATGTGTTTATACCTACATCTGATTTCTGTCTTAATCTTACAAAAACACATGAAGTTAAGATATTCTAGATAATAGGATATCTGCTTTACAGATGAGAAAACTGAACTTTGCAAACATTAGTAACTGGCTGAAGGTCAAGAATCTTGTAATTAGCAGAGCTGGAACTGATTTGAGTTTGACTATTTGTAAAGCCCAGCTTCCTTATTAATGTTACTATTAAACACTATAATTAAAAATAGTGAACTACTTATTTTGTAATCAAATCTATTAATCATTAATTTTGTTACAGAACATATATTGAACACAGAAAAAAGTTGTTAAAATTTTCCAGGGCACTTAATTATGTTTATATGCAACATATGTCACACACACGTGTTTGTGTTTATATGTGTGATAGTTAATTTATTCACATTTACTGAGGCCCTGTCATACACAGGCATCAGATTAAGCCCTTATAATCTAGCAATTACTAAGATAAATTTTTTCTAAAATCCTATTTTTGTGTGATTATAAACAATGACAAATTTATAAAGGCAGTATAAAATAAAAGGAGACAAAACTATAAGCAGACATATTTAAATACCTATAGACTATTTCTTATAGGGTAGCATAATTTAATATGTACATTAATTATTTTTATTAAGCAAAGCACTGGTTAAGTTTATCTATGACTCCAAATTGGGTGTAACGGTAAGCACACTGAAGAGCTAGTAGAATGTAAAAAATGAGAATCTGGTAGTCAAGAATAGAAGTTAAAGAAAAGAAATGTACTTTGTTAGGGAAAATATAATTTATATACGTGAGAATTGGCTAAACTGTAGTTTACGAGTCTCACAGTGGTTCAGAGTATTTGTAATTCACATTAGAATAACATTTGGTTATACTGCATGAACGTGAGTATAACACATGCAAACCATGAGATCTGACTGGTAATAAAGACAAAGTCTTAGGTAGCACATGTAACTTTAGCCAAGTAAATCGAATCAAACATGAAAAGTTTACAGGTGTTTCTCAAAGGCCTGCTCCAAAAAGGCTAAAAATCTTATAAAACTATCTTTCTGTGATGGTTATTGAGGGGATTTCTCTAGGGTACATCATAGTCTTTATTTTTTGTTATTATACATATCAAACGAGATGCTAAGAATTGCTCAAAAAAACACGCTTTGTTGCCAATAGTAAAGATAATAAGTAAGAACATTAAAGCGTTCCCCCCAAATTTCTCCCCTAAATATGTTATTATTTGGTTGTCCAAGATTGTCCATTAAAATTGTTTAGCTTATGCAAACATACTTGTTAAATACTTTATTTATAGCCTATGGTAATTTAATATCTAATTTTGTCTATCCAAAGCAAATTTGTAACAAACTATGCTTTGTATAAATACAATGTGAGAACTATCAGGGTTTCATTCTCCAAATGAATTTACTGAACAAATGCAGTGATCCCTCATTTGACTCATGAAGAAAACCTGGCATTTTATTAACACTGAAATAGCAAATCAACAGAAATTGAAAAGGACAGTTTTTAAAATTTATTTAAGATCCATTTTGAAATAATGCATGACTTGAAGCTTTTAAAGAGTTAAAACAGCTCAGTTTAGATTAGAAAATATTTTTAATTAAAGCATCCTGCACTTCAACAGCAAGTTTTATAATGTAACTGCAATGGTAAGCCAAGATTTCATTAACTTCCACCAGAAGCCTCAGATTTAGGAATATTGGCTGTAATTAGAAAAATTAAAGCTACACTTCAGAATTAATTGAAATTATTAAAGTGTTTACTCTTGCATTATTTACAGGTAGAATGTCAGCAAGAAGCACTTTATACATTCTCACAAGTAATTCTACAGTGTATGTTAAGAACATAACATGACTTTCATTAAGTATTGGGTCTTTCCAGGTGGGCCTGCTATAAGCTTTCACTTTATTCTGATTCTGACAACTTCATCACAGTTCTTCTCTGGGAAAGCACCAGGGCTAATGCATTCCTGATGGATGGGTGTGACGCGAGCTATAGGCATTTGCTGCCCTCATCAAAACCACCAGCAGGATTCACCAGAAACCGAGACAGTCTTATCAGACAACTGCACTGTGGATGGAGTGATCAGCAAGCACAGACTGAGATTTAGTTTTCTAAACTCAGAACATTTTACAAAACCTGAAGAGACATGGATTATAACCATAAAGTATCAATTGGACGTTTGTATTAAGTCATTCTTTGATTTCATCTTAGACACTATATTCAGTTTTATCGTAAGCATTATGCACTTGAATTTCCTGGCTCAAAGTAGAGATGTCTTCAGAAAAAGGAGACACGTACTATTATAAAGTACATAAGACTCTGTCTGTGATTTTGGCTTGGAGCTCCCCCACACAGCGCAGATTCACTGGCATGGGAGGAAAGTGAAAGTGGAGAAAGAACAGCAGCGTTTTAGCAACCTACTTCAAAATGTTACTTTTTAAGGTGATTCTCTGCAGAAAATAAATTTAAATTATACCAAAGTCCACTCACCATTTTTATTGTACAGAGGTCTGGACTGTGGGTTAAGTTGCCTGGGTTCTCATTTCACCCTTACTTCTGAGAAACTTACTCCACATAAGAATTTGGCATTGAACGTCATGGAGCCTCTTCTTCCTTATTAGTGAAATTAAATATTTTTCACTAGGTTTTTTTTTTCTTGCTAATCCATAGTATAGATGACAAAACATCTAAACTACCTATTCTAGATTCAGAGAGTAAAGGAGACTAGTATAGGATATAAAGAGAAGAAGGGAGATGATGTAAGCTATCATCAATTTTTTACAAAATAGGAAGTAAATGGGTAAAGTGGAGGCTACCAACTCCTTCAATATCTATTTTTCTCCTCCTCCTTTAATAACAGCAACTCCCAAATTTTAGTACATGACTACTCAGCCATGCACTGCATTTCCCAGCTTCCTATGCAGCCAGGTATGACCACATGACTAGGTTCAATGGGATTGGGATGAAAATTCCCTTAAAGCAAAGCTGCTTCCCTTGACTTCATATCTATTTATGATCTAAATTCAGCATCCAGATTAGTACCATACTCAGGTGATAGCAGAGCAACAAAACGGAAGAAACCTGGGTCCAGGAATGCCCTCGTGAAACAGTATCATTCAGACTGGACCGCTCACCTTAGGACTATTAAGTAAGCAATATCACTTTATTTCATTTCAGAAACTTTGTTTTGGGGTCTCATAGTTGCAACAGCTTCGTTGGTGATCTAAGTTATACAATGTTGAATGCTGACTATTTAAATTATAATTATTTACTTTGCTACTGATTTATTTTTTGCAGTGTAGCATGTAGGTTAACAAGGACTTTAAATTTATTTGATTTTATTGCAACGAGGAATCCTGATGTATGACCCTAAATGTGGGGTATGGGCTCTAGAATTCTGAAAGTGGTTATTCTATGGGAAAAGAGACACTGCTCACCAGGATAAATACTGCAACTTTTTCAAAGTTTGGTCATGCATATTTTACCATTTTCCAAACTATTCCACTGAGCATGTGATTGTTAAATTATTTAATCAGAAAACTCAATGCCAAGGTTTTACACAGATTGAAATAACTCAAGATTATTTTCAGTAAAAAGCCTTTCCCCCCTTCAGTTCTGTGAAGTTTTCACCAATAACAGAACATTTTGATTCTTTCCCCTTCTACTCATAAGCTTTTACCTTTCCCAGCTCTTTCAATCTCCCAACAGATCATACTTAATAATTATCAGCCTTAGTCACTATTACAAAGAAGCAGATCTCCCAATATTATAGGTTCTTTAGACCATAGAAATATTTTAATATGGAAACTATCAACATTTTCATAATCATCACATTATTTTGGATTTGTGGTCTAAAGAAGGGGTTCATGCAATATTTTCAAAGGTCATTAAAAATACAGAGATGGAAGCTGTGACTACATGACTTTATCTTATGACATATTACTTTAAAATCTGGGATACCTTTCCTAAGGCAATTCAAATTAATTAACTTAACAAAATCAATGATCTTTTCAAACTGTTATATAAACAAATTTTCTTTAAATATAATTTCTACCTGGTAATTTCACAGAAAATTGGTCATTTGTTATCTAAATATCCAACAAAGGTTTTTCGGATTTCTGAGTATCAAAGCTACATTGAAAAAGCATAGCATAGACTATTTCCCTTTACGATCTGCAACATTCTCTTCAAGACAGATTTCATGTTATACAATGTGTGCCACAAGCCTGGAAAGTGCACCCAAATTCTTAAGATTGATGAGAGTAACCACATACATGCCATACTCAATAGATGTCACAGTAGCATCTCCAGCAACAAAGACCTGGAGTTCAGCCAACCTATGAGCAGCAAAGCCTGTGCCTATGTGGGCTGGGCGACAGTAAGAAACCCACACAGTTCCAGCATGGTGAGCCAAAGGAGGCTGACCACTTTGGATTTGGCAGGGGAAACACAACATAAAATTTTGCTAGAGATCATTACTTTGTATGGAAGACACTGGCTGCTGCTGGGAAGCAACAGAAACTGATCAATTTGTTGTGCAGAAGTAATAGAGTAGGTGGTTCATCTTGAGCAAAGCCACAAAAAGAAAGAGTCCCTCAAAAGTTGGTATTCTATTGTGCATATGTCATTGGCTGGAAAGGATACTTATGATACTCTGAAATCAGATTCAAAATTAGTGCCTGAAGACATACACATAAAATATTACAAAATTTGAGACAGCCTCTTCAAGAGGGAAACACAATTATAAATCTTCATCATCGTTTTCATCATAAGCCACCTAAATTACTCAATTTTTAACTTCAAGGTGTTTATGTGGCTTTATTACAGAATACATGGATGGGGAGGGAGAGAAGTAAAGAAACAAAGATGAAAAGATAGTTTGCAACCTGGGTGATGAAGGTCCCTTTATGTCACACCAAGATTCTTTTTTTAACATTATGCTCCTTGCAATAAGGAAACTGTTAATGTTTTAAGCATGATCAGACTTTCATTTTGGAAAAAAAAAATTGCTTTGGTGGCAGAGAAAAGAATAGAGGAGATAAGGAAGGGAAACAGGAAGAAGTTATCCAGGTAAGATCTTCATTAGGGACTGAAGATTTGTGTCCTCCCAAAATTCATATGTTGAAATCTGTTCCACCATGGGATGGTATTAGGAGGTGGGACTTTTAGGATGTGATTAGGTCATGAGGGTGGAGCCCTCATGAATGGAATTAGCGCTCTTATAAAGAGATGGTAGAGAGCTCCCTTGCTGCTTCCACCATGGTGAGGAAGCAGTGAAAAGAAGGCCTTCTGTGAACCAAGAAATGGGCTCTCACCAGACAACAAATTGGCCAGCACCTTGATCTTACACTTCCCAGCCTCCAGAACTGTGAGAAATAAATTTCTGTTTAGAAGCTATCCAGTCTATGGTATTTTTGTTATAGCAGCCCAAATGAACTGTGACAATTTGATAAGACCCCAAAGTAAAGTTACAGTCAAAGGAAAGATGTGGTTGAAAATAAATGGTGGACCTGATAGAGCTTGGGCGCTAATAGGTATCATTTTACGGCAGGACTCCATTGGGCTAAACTGGATGCTGCCACAAATTTGATGACACAACCTAGATTTATAAAAAACTTTACTTTCTTTAAGTTGCAAATTTTGCTTATTTTAGCTAATTACCTGGACCTATTACATCTGTTGGCCTGCAGGGACCTAATCCAAGATATCATGTACTACTCACACAGTATGCACACACTATATTGTATATAATGAATATATTACATTTAAAAAATAATTAGGACTAACTGTTTAAAAACACTTTGGACATGAAGATTATGTCTTCTTCCTCTGTAAATCGAAAAGAAATAAAAAGATATCGCCAGTGTGTTAAACAGTCCATAGCTTCTTTGCTTTCATTCTCAGCCACTAGTCCTCCCACAAGCTTTTCAATGACAGAAGGCCTAAACCTAGCTCACAACAAGCAGTTGAACAGTTTAGCAGTTCTAGGAAGGTCTCCAGTGGACAAGTTTGCATCATAAAACTGCTCAGCCTGGAACATTTTCTACTCCTCAATTCTCATTTACAACTGAAATTTCACTGAATTTCCTTGGGACGTAATCAGAATCCCTTAGGGAAGAAAGACCTTAGTGGGGGAAGATAATCCAATTACCCAGTTCACTAACCGTTTTTGTAGCTTTCACACTTGAAAAGAAGAGATTTGAACCTGTTGAAATATGAGTCATAAAACAACTTTGTCTATTTTTAGTATTGTGCATTCCTCCCAATATGAGGAAAAAGCAATTTTTTGTTTATGATTTGCCATCTTGTGATATTAATTAAAATTATAACTTGACAAATGTATCTCTATGACATAAAAGTATTGATTCAATATTGAGAAAAAGCAAAGCTAGTTTTTTTCATTCAATTTTCAAAATGTCACACAATATTTCTGAGAATTTTACAGAAGATCCAAGATATTTCTCATGTTCTTTCAAAATTAGGGCACCAGATTTCCATTTATATGAACTGAGCATTTCTCATATATTAGATACTCAATTAATGTTTACTGAGGATTATTTTATTCAACCTTTCTTTAATTTGGTTAATGTAGAGGTAACAGTTTAACTTTTCAATCCTTATAATGATTAAATCACAATTTATGTTGTAATTCATATTCCTTCAATTTATTTTTAAATTGCAAGGAAGCAGTCAGACTAAAATTTGAGAACAGTGATCAATATACTATGGGGAAAAAAAGCAAGTAAAAGTAGTTTACTATTGCAATTAAATTAAATTTACAACAAATGTAATCTAATGTGATGCAATGGTGTAAATAATACCCAGACTACATAGCAATGAGGCATAAATAGTAAGAGTTCACACAAATAATTTTAATTAAAATGACTCACAGGACCAATGTTTGGTTTTCCTCTTCTTGCTTATTTCTTTACTGCTTATGATCGGCATCTCTTATATCACTCTTTATATCAGTTAATTATGCCCATAGTCCCATTTCAGTATCATGGGAAATGCGCATTAAAGTGCTATGAATTACATTCACTGGCAAATGGGGCCCTCTTGACCTTGGACTTCACTCCATAGTGCATCTTGAGCACATCTTCCCTGCCTTTGTATTTTTATTCTGCTATGTCTTTTACATTGAGCAAACTGACTCAAACATCTTGGTTGATTCTCAAAAAGTGTTGGTCTTGGTCACCAGTCACCAGGTGCAGGAAAGTGTGTAAAGAGCTAATGCAACATCAAATCTGTGGCCCAGGAGCTATAGAGGCCTGATTGATGGGAACTACCTTGATCAATCTACTCCCGGGAAGGGCCATGAGCTTGGAGGGGCACCACGGGGAAAAGCAGGTTGCATACCAGGTTCTCTTTCTACTGCATTAAAAATTTCCAAGGAAGAAAAGGAATGCACTCAAAGCATTTGCACCATGCTTACCCACTCAACTTTTGGACCAGATATCTGGAGACAGTTTGCCTTGATGTGTTTTGTCCCTGCTTATTTGTTCCCCTGAGCAACACTTTCACAATGTTCTATTCACGTAAGTTATCATTTACTTACAATAACTTGTTTTTGCTTCATTTGAAAAGCACAGTATCATAAAAGCAGAGCCGGGATCCCTCACTTTTTCCACTTTTGATGTACAGAAACTCTGCAAGTGGAATTCCTCTTAGGTACTAATGTTATACATCTGGGAAGACATATTATAAATCTATGTACCAAAATGTCAGTACTGCAAAGTGGTTTAAAATGGGGGATCTGCGGGCAGAGTATATAGGTACTTCATGTGGTATGCTACCACGGGTAAGTTTACTTAGATTCCTTGTACCTTAGTTTCCTCACCTGTAAATTAAAGACAATAACTGGACCAACGTCAGAGGACTGATGTGGGAACAAATGAGTTAATGCACTTAAAATAGTAACTGGCATATATTAAATAAATGTTAGCTATTATTATCAATTTCTATCTGAAGATTTTTCAGAGCTCATGATAAGGTACGGCGGGAGAATTCCAAAAATACAAGAAAATAAGACCCTGAGGCCATCTCTGCTTAGGAAGAAACATTGCTTCCTTCTTTTAATGTCACCATGAGAAGTGATGGACTATTGATGAAATGTGGATTTTTATATTGATGAGAGGGATGACTGAGTTGTAAGGGAATTGCACAATGGAAATAATGGTATAATCTATGTAAAAACCTTACAACATACTCTTTTATATTCTCATAAGGCCAACAGAGTTGTCCCTGTGTGTCAATAACACCAGGTTGCCATTAAGGTCAAGGAAAATGGGCAGAAGAGGGAAACTTGGCAGTAGAAACAGAAACTGGACGAGAAAGGCCTGTTGAATAAGGGAGAAAAGAAGCCTGCCCTGGTAGGAACCTGATGATCTCTTTTGACCTAACCCCTAAACTGATTTATCTCCAGGTTCAGCATACATAAGGTTTCACACCAAAACACTTTCAGATATTGGCTAAAATTTGTCTCTTTGAAAACAGCACACATAAATATACTGTTATGTATACTACAATTAGAATATTTCTTAAGATGCACTACTTTGAAAAACCAGTAAGTATCAACATGTCTTAGCAAATGTGGAACTTATGTTATTAAATCCTGGCAAGTTTCCACAATGAAAGGGGTGCATGGGAAAATAGGAAGGTTTCCAGCCCCTAAAAAACAAAAGGAAGGCATACCTTCCCGAGCGGTAAGGAAATGGGAGACAGAAGGGCTGACTTCAACCCCTGAGAGCACACAATTCTACCGCAAGAAAGCCCTGTTATCGTCAACCACATGGCTATAAATGACGAGGCTAAGCCATGTCTTACAGAGCTAACCACATATGTTTCCTAGGAGGAAACAAATGGATCGCACATATGACACAGAATGAACACATCCATTCAGAGGAGAACCCACCGGACATCCTTATACACTAAACTTACAAGCAATGGTCCACTGAAATAAATACCACTGAATAAATATTAAGAACTAATTGAGTATACTCAACTTACAGGAAAATAATTTTCCTATTTTTGTGATGTACATAGTTCAGGATTAAAATTAAAAAATATAAGTTTCTTTGAGGGTGAAACAATGTATTATCTGGACACTGTTTTTCAAATGTTCCTGTCCAGTAGTACCATTAGCACATCTTTGATAAGGGTTTTAGGAGAAATAAAAAAGGAAACTCTTTAAAATTAAGACAGAACTGTTTCCACTATTTCTTCTAGGGAAATCAAGAAGTGACTTTAGGGTAATTTTTTAACATCAGAGATATTTAACAATCCAAGTGCTTTTCTAAAAATTTCAATTACATTTTTTCTTCCTTTTTGGTTATTTGATCCAAAGTACTTATTATAAGGCTTCTTATGAAAATAACTCACACATCAAATGTACAGGTAGAATTTCCTTTTTTCTCTGTCTGTTCTCTTTCCTGAGAAAACCAATGCAGTTCTATGATGCTTTGGTTACCGCTGAAACAATAACATAAGCCTTGAGTGTAACCTGTATTGTATCCTATGAATTTGGAAATACAAGGTTTGGTACAAAGATTGTAAACTGCTCCAGTGGTCTGGAGATTTACTTGTGTTTTCTATATCTCGTTCATATGAGGATGGGTATGCTTATCATGCCTCACTGCCTCTCTGGAACTTTGGAGAGTGGGGCACATGAAGAATTAGCATTGGAGCGATCCAACTTTGAAGATGATGAAGGATGTCAACTGATTCCAGTGGGATATAGCAGAGCATGCAGCTGCTAAATAAGCAACAAGGATTCCACCCAGCTTCCAGAAGAGATGCCTCTGACTCAGAATGACAGTGAATAAGAGGGGGAAAATAGTAAAGAAAGATATGTGCCTGGAAATTTTTCTGTGATTTAAAAGGAAAGATTCTTTAAACAAATTTTTTTTCTCTATGGAATCGAACATTTTTTGATAATGGGGAAATATTTCGTAAGAAAATATGATGGTGACAATTTGGGCAAGTTTTATGTTGTTAGCTTATGAGTATTTTACTCAGTATTGTTTGGCATATAGGAGATTCAAAAATATTTGGGAACCAAATATTTTATGGGTTATGCTGCCATGTGGTACATATGGTATAATCCTAACTAGTGATTCTGACTTCATAATATATATAAATTGGGAAATAGAAGAGGGTGTGATTGCTTGGAATAGGGCATAATATGGCTACGGTGCCTGAATTATTGTCCTGTCCTTGATTTCTGTGGCAAAATCAAAGAGGAATTAATATAGATCATGAACTGATAAACTGACTCCCCCATGGTTCCAGATGGATACAAGGTAGCAATGGGAAAAACCGGGACTATGCACAGTGAAGTTATGAGGCAGATTCCCTGTTAATCTGATGACCATTTACCCTAAAGTGAAAAGTCATCTCAATGATTTTGAAATCCATTTGTGGGAAGAATAAAAGTGAAAGAATATTGCCTCATGAGATTAACAAGTCTCTCCTTTCTCCACCCTCACCCCTCTCCATCCTTCATTCTATCTCTACAAAGAATTTCTGACCTTGATTATAAAGATTCTAGGTCACCGTATTGGGACAACATCCCAGGGATACAAGCATATATGAGTATTTCTCCTCCTACCTAAATAAACGTCTTGGACAAGTGGCCTACACCAGTTCATTTAAAAACACTAATGCTCTCTAATGCTCTTGCTAACTTTTTTCTGGTTCTGTATTCAAATTAACCTTTCTTCGAACTGAAAGGAAGCTGTGTTCCAAGCCACCCAGCACCATCTAACCAAAGGTATAGGAGTATATCTTGTGATATAAATCACATAATGTATGTGTCTAGCAGGTAAGTAGCAAAAAGGAGTTATGTCGCACACAGTGCTTGCCTGGCTTTGTTCTCTGTTCACGTAGCTGCTGAAGGAGGGGGAGTACCCTTTTTAATAAAAACTACATTTGAGAAATGTAACCGAATAATTTTTTTTAAGTATAATGCACAGCAGTCTCAACACAATGACTGCATTGAGACTTGTTAGCTGATTACTTAAATATTTGCATGCTTAAAAAGGAATTTTTATAAAAGTTCACTAATTCTGTGTTTAAGTGTAACACTTTTATTGTTCCCTTGCAAAGTAAATCAGATAGCATCATATATGCAACGATTCTTACATCTCAGTTAAAATTACATACATTTAATTTTAGATTAAAGATGGCTGCTTTTAAGTAACCAACCATGCCATAATCAAATCTACATTTGTCCCTTTCCTTTTTTAGTACCTATTGTAAGTACATATATTAAACCAGGCAAATAAACTAATAATAACAAATGTGAAAGAATAACAATCGTATTCTCCACAATTCTATACATCTCAACCTTAAGAATATACAATTATTATAAAGTGGTATTTAGAAAATACGTGAATTTATAAAAGAGGCAAGGTCTTGGTAATATGGTGTATTGTTGAACTTTCATTTAATTTCAGGACTAATCAGAGAGCAATTTGATACATTACACCCTAATATGTGTTATTTATTTTTTGACTATTCAATTATTGTTCACACACTTTTAAAACTTTTAAGCACACAATTTTCACTAAGTTTCATTTGGGGACAAATGTGTTTAAACACATATATGCATGCAAGTGTACAAAATGAAAAGCAAATAAACTCTATAATTAATTGGCTATATCTTACATTCAGAAGTAAATAAATTTTAAATATAGCATGATCTCCCAGATGCCAATAATTTTAAAATATAAAACATTTTAAAGAGATATAGGTCCACTTGCTACCACCCAAATATTTACATCAGAAAAGGAAAGGATTGGGCACACTTATTTTCTTAGAGGGGAAAAAGTTTCCAATTTCATCAGTTATATCACATGAATTCTATCTAGAAAGAATGTCTTGGATTTCTACAAGACAAGCAAGTACTTAAAATTAACATATATGTATTCTTTCTCTGTCTTCATTTTCCATGATTACAAGTTTGTCATTATAAAGCCCATTTAGATGAAATGCATTGTATCCTACATCATAAATGTAATTATTTTATTGATAATTCCCTAACAAGTGTATAAATTATTGTCAAATGCCAATGTGGCTCCTTTGATACCACTGCTCTTTGATGTAAAACCTCTTTGCGAATTTGGGAAACTCATCTCACCATCATATTTTTTAATCTTTGAAGTCTTTAGTTTCCTTTTTAAAATGCAGGGACTGAAATAAATTGTCCTATGTTTCCTTCTAGCTGTGACAGTTTATAACATGTCTCTCAGGAAAAAAAAAATAGGAGTTTACTTAAATTATGCAATTGATCTAAACGTGATATTGTAAAATAGCATATATAAGGAAATTAAAGGAGGAAAAAGGAAGTCAAAAGACACTAAGCAATTCCTTTTATTTTTACCTTCTCATACCCTTCTGGTACTGAATCAGTCAAAAATCCAAAAATATTTATCTATATAATATTCTTTCAGTAGCAAGAGGAAAGGGTGCTTTAGAGGAAATTTAATCTACCCCCTTCCTTCCGTAATCTCCATCCTCCTCCTGCAAAGCCCCACCCAATAAACATTCAGTCCACACAGCAGCAGTGTCCAGGCACTCCCAACATGGCTTTGGGACAATTTCCTTAGCGCTCCTTCAAACAAGATGGCTGCCCCAACTCCTATATGGATTCTCAAACTGCCACAGTGTAATCTGACAATTTGCTAAACACTATGAGTAATTACATTAACTTGTTTCATAAGATTTTGGAATAGAAATAGTCTCAAATTTTAGGCCAATTTTTCTACTTGACAAAGGAGAAAACCCAGGAACAGAGTGTCAGGTTACCTCCCTGGGGTCACATAGCCAATGCTAAGGATGAAAGGAAAAACCCAAAACCTTTGATGCTATAATCATATTAAGTGTTCACCTAGTGGGTAATGTTCATATTTGTTTCCTCATTCATTTTCCTTCATTCAACACATGTTTAAAGAGTTTAAAAAAGCCATAACCATTATTGCAAGTACAGTTAACTTCTACACTGTTTGATTGTACCAGTGGAAGTTCATTTTTTCTTTATGGATGCCAAATTGCTTTCGAACAGCTTGATTAAAACCCAGTGAACTGAGAGTAGTCATAAAGAATTTGCACTTAAATATATAAGGAGATAAACAAGCTCAAATAGCACTCAACTGGATACAAACTCCTATGCACCAAATTTTCACTATAACTTTTAAATAAGCATCATCAAATATATATTATCACATAATTTGCATTGTCAAAATTTATTAAATTTAGTCTAAGTGTAACTCCAAAAAGATATTACTGAAATTAAGGTATTCTCTCCAAACAACTGAGGAATCTTGAAATAAACTCATTTGTTGAATTAAATGTGAGAGATAGACAAAGACATATTAATAGATATATTCAATTAGGCAATTTTGAAAATCAGTTTTCAGAAATTTCTGAAGAAGAAGACATTAGGCAGGTAAATTTAAAATGTGTAGAATGCATTTCAGGTCACCTGTTCTCAAATTCCCATATAAAATCTGTCCATTTCCCAGAATCTCCCATAATCCAGTCTTAGAAATGCAGAGATATTCAAAGTTACATCAATGATACTTCTCTAACTGCAAAACAATCTACACCAATGGTAACTACAACAAATATCATGTCCACTTTTAGCCATCCTAAAATTTTAGCATAATATCCAGCTAGTTATTTTATAAAACCACCATTATTAGAAAAATGTCCTTTGCATCTGCATGTTGCATCTGCACCCTTCTAGTAATACACAGGAGAGACAGAATGTCATTCCATGGAGGGAAAAACGAAATAATTTTTAACAATAGTTCAGCCTTCCGACATCACTTCTAATTAACAATATTTTACTTTCTTAATTAAATGTTTCAAGTATATAATAATCATATCCAAAGGGTTCCATAAGATATAAGATGATGTGGTTTACAAAATCATCTTTAACTTACTATATTTACAGGACTAGATCTGTAAATTCTATGTGAATATTAAAGAAAAAGAAAAGTACGTTTGCTTTCACCAACTGCAACTGTAAGCAAATGCAGGTATACAGCACTTTATTAGTAAGAACTCCTTTAGTAAGCACACGGTAGAGGAATTAATCATTCATCCCCTGCAGACTGCTTATGTATTTCATAGGGCCATTATCTGATCTGACTAACAAGAACAATTGCATAATAAAACACATTACTGCTGACACTAGCAACTTTCTTCTTTCAACTTTAAAGTTGCAACTACCTCTGTATTGCACAGAAAGCTGGTGGCAAAAAAAAAAAAAAAAGACAATTTAATCACCCATCCAGCTTTGACTTTTTTTCTCTATTATTACATAGAGACAGTGATCAAATGTATAATGTCAAGTTTTACTAGAAATGGTTTTAATTCAGGCTATCTTCCTTAGCACTATGACATAATGATAACAGAGGCAGAATGTGTGTCAGATTAGTTTTCACATTAATTGTAAATCTTTGCTTTCAGAAATTCGAACAGGAGCAACAATTCGCTCATGTCTTTTCTACTGTGGAAAATGTGTCCTATAGTAATATATGTAATAACATGTTTGAACCACTCTTAAATTTGGCTACTTCAGTGCAGTCTTACCTTTTATTTTTCAATAATTATTTTTTCAAACATCAGATATCCTTTCAGATATTTCAGGTCACAAATGAGTAGAGGTCATATGCTATAATTCAAATCTGATCAACCAAGGTCTTCATTTTAAACTATTTAAATTCATTTTAAACCAATAACAGAAATGGTAGCAGTAAGAAAATCTCTAAGAAAATCCACTTGGATAGGAAATAAAGTAATATACAAGAAACAATGACATATCTTTCCCAAATGATTTCCATCTATGATAACTTCATGTCAACAAATTCAGCAACTCTCCTGTTATTTCATTAGCCTAAAAACTTATATCTCAAGATATTCAGAGCTTTTGACATTGAATAACTATAACAACTCTAAAAGATCTTTCCCTTTTTTTAAATCACTGTACGTTAGTTAACTCTTAAAATCTTTAAAAAATCAGTGTTGAATGAATATAGCTGCTTTTATATACTTATTTGAGTAAATATAAAGGTAAAAACTTTTCACTTTACCATTATTAACAATTAAATATGAGAGAGCCCATAGGTATTATTTGATGATAAGGTCTTTTGTTGAAAAGAAATTATCTGTGAGATAAGTGGTTTTAATTTTCAATCTGGTTTATAACTCTTAAAGGGATTTGTTTCAAAAAGTGTGTTTTATACTGAGACAGAAAATTGAAAGCTAAAGATAAAATAGACAAACTTTTTCTAATCACTATTTCCACACTAGTCAGTATGAGTGCTATTGTGTCAAAGAACTTGAATTTATTAAAAACTAGCTGTTTTTATCTAAACTGCAATTCTTACTGTACCTACTGTATATGTTAACAATGCAAGAATTAGATTCAGAGTCCATTTGGCAGTGACAAAGAAAAAAATGCTGAAAATGTTATTGATTCACTTCCTCTTGTACAAAACAAACTGACTCAACTATATTTTTCCTGACATAACACAAAGGTTTTATTTAGATATTACAAAATATTGGCAAATGTTAGACTGTATATCTTCTTTTCTTGAAGATACTATTAACCCTTTCACAGAGAGAAGAGTGTCCTACTTGCTTGTACAGAAATGCTGCAGCTGCTGACACGGTGATGTTGGCCCCGAGAGGCATACTGCCTGCAAAAGTTTTTGATGCAGAGCTATTCGGCCCTAGGAGACACCTTAAACCTGTCACTGGCTGCTGAGCCCCTGTCACACTTTATAACCTGCTGTGTCAAAGTCACAGCCTCAGCTCCGGGCCCCTCCAAAGCATTTTTCACATTCCCTCTCCAAAGCAATTTCATCCCAATTCTCCAATTAGGCTAGTTCCAGGATTTTCTTCCACTTCTCATCTACCTACAAGCATCAAGAAACCTCAACAGGATTTTCTTCTGGTCTTTCAAACCATCTTTATTAACTTTCCCTTGACCCATTTTTTTTTTTTTTTTTTTTTTTTTTTTTTTTTTAGCAAGCTCTCTTCAGAACTAAAGAGAAAATAGGCAACCAAGTGAAGTCAGAGAAAGCTGGGAGTTGGTGTGGATTAAGGGGGGAGGTAGAAGTAAACCAGTAGGGTTGGAATTCTCAAGCTTTTTCTAGGTAACCGAACCAACCAACGTTTCACAAACCAAGCTTCCAATAGCCCTTGAACAATAAGCGTTTAAAACTCAGATCCCCAGACTGGAGTCTTCTCAACGCTCTTCCTCAAAAAAAGAAAGAAAGATGCTTAGCAAACCACTTCTCAATTAGGAACTACTGAAGTTATATAAGTCAACTTCTTCCCCGGTCAAACGAACAACCCGTCCATGCCTTTGGGGGCAAAGCATTCAGCAGATCGCTTACTTTAGAGTCAAGAAATCCAGAAGCACAGTTTACTTACTAAAGCAGCCGCTCCGGTCCTC
Source organism: Equus asinus (assembly GCF_041296235.1). Lineage (NCBI taxonomy): Eukaryota > Metazoa > Chordata > Mammalia > Perissodactyla > Equidae > Equus > Equus asinus. The sequence goes on from NC_091812.1 coordinate 43,862,527, forward strand.
CTTGGAAACCCTGAGGAGTCTTCTCTTTTCTTTCCTACCAGTCAGAGAAAGAATTGTCTTTCTATTCCACACAGGCCAAGAATAAACTGCAAGAAAGGACAGCACATGCACAGCAGCCCGTCGGGCTTGGGCTTGGGGAGGATGCTTTGGGTTCTGTTTGTTTCAAAAGTGGGATCTTCTCGGCCGGAGGGAGGGGCAGAGGCAGGAGAAAATCAGGGCGCTCCGAAAGCTTGCTTGGGTCCTGCAAATTATTCTGAAGGCAAAGTACCTGCACTCTCCCCGCCGAGGCTGCCTGTCAGCGCGGCGCGAGGGGAGGAGGCTGAGCAGGAGGAGGAGGAGCAGCGGGAGGGCTCGGGCTGGGAGGGGAGCGAGGAGGGAGAGGCCGGCGAGACGGCGAGGAGGCGAGCGGCTGTCAGTGCTAGGCGCGGCCGCACGCGCTCGGGCCGCCGGCTGCGGGCGCGGCGGGGCGGGGAGCAGAGGCGGCGAGCATCCCCGGCCGCTCCCGCACGGCCTCCCGCCCGCACACACAGGCACACACCCCACGTCTCCAGCAGCCGCCGTCCGCCGCGCGCACTCACCTGCATTTCCTTAACGAGCCACTTGATGGCTGCCAGCGGCGCGGGCCGGGCTCCGGCGGGCGGGCCGGAGCCGGGGTGGGGAGGACGCGACGCGGGATGCTCTGAGCGCCCGCCCGGGAGGCGGCGGCGGTAGCGGTGCGGGCGCGCCAGCTGGGGCGGGAGGAGGGGACATGGGGCCGCGACCCCGAGCTGCCCCGGAGCCCTTGGCATGCTCCCCGGGCACCGGGGTAGAGCGGTCCGCGGGGGGAGAGGAGGACATGTCAGGCACAGGCTATTCCCAACCGCTAAAGCCCCAGAGGACTTGTCCACGTGTGGATCCGGTTGCGCTTCTTCAGGTGTTGGCGTGCTTTCGGTTATTTTAAGGGGTTATTTGGAAGGAAGCTGGCGGTAAGGGTTAGGGGTGACAGGTTTAAAAATGCAAGGGACAGAGATTTAATTTGCATTACAGTCCATGCTTTGGAAGCGCACACTTTAGTGAGGAGGAGGGAAGGGCAGCAGAGGCTGCGTGGAGCGGGGATTGTTGTGCATCTCAGATATTGGATGTAGTTTTCAGTAGGGGTGCTGGGCAGCCTGGCTAGGCTGGAGGGAGAGCAGGGCTCTGCCAAGGGAGTAGTTGAGAAGGGGAAAACCTGTGAAAGAGTTGCTGGAAACCAGCTTCGCTCCTGAGGAGAGGACACGGACAGACGTCGGAGGGCGATTTGCTTCCCCACCTGCCTAGTACCCCAAGGTAGAGTGGCCAGCGCCTCTGAGGTGGTGTATCACAGACTCTCGAAACAGGGGAAGAGGAACTTAGACCCCCTGAGCAAAGCAAGAAAAGGGGACTGGAGCTGGGGAAGAGGTTGGGCAGGATGGAAGAAATCTAGCCGAAAGCTTTTATCACTTTACCGTCATCTATGTCTGAGCAGAGCATTCAGCTATGGCGACAAATGCGATCTCTCTTGCCAAAGAGAGGGCAATGTCACTACGTTGGTGCTTAAAAAAAAAAAAAATTATCCTGTTTGTAATAATGCAACAGAGAGCCTTCCAGGTACCCTCTGGTCAAAGGTGCTATAAGCACTGTGGAAGAGAACAAAAAGCAGTGAACCATCTATGTTCCTTATATGTCCATGATCTAATAGCAGAAATGTCACACCTTCCCAAAGAGAAATAAAGCTTAATCAATATAGGTGACATTTTCCTCAGGGTCTTTTCATCTTTTTCTTTTCATACCTGCTTCATTGCTTCCCATGTCCTTTTGCTCTTCAGAAGTGACCCTTCTGAACCCATCCCCTGCCTGGCTCCCTGCTCAGCTTCCTTAAACCCACTGAGCTCACCCACCCAAGAGGGTTCACATGCACATAGTCATTATCACTTAAAGCTGTTCTTGGAAACGATTGGATATAAACCAAAAAGACTTATGCCATGTGTGCAAGTGTGTGTGCATGTGATGTCTATCTTTGTAATAATGCAAAGCACCTGCCCCCATATGGTGATGTCTGTGCAAGGTGATGACTAACTCATTCTCTCTCCCTCTCTTCCTCCTTGCCTCCCTCCCTCCTTCTCCCTCTGCACAAATACACACCATTCTCTCCTGTCTCAGTTCCTTCCTGTCAGTGTTCAATAATGGTTTTACATGAACTTTCTGTTAGAAAGCCTCTGACTACCAAGAGTGAGGTGGAGCGCTGGGTAGGGGGGATGCTGGGGCTCAAGGCTGCTGCTATGTTTCCTGTCATCACTCACTCATTACATACACTACTGTACTTAATGCAAAGTGGCAGCAGAAATGATTTCCTCTCTTGCTATTAGTAAGAATATATTTGTCTTCCCCTGGAAACACATATAATTAATAATAAAAGAAATAATGCATCTTGAAACCGTGGGAAGAGCAGATGGATACTGATGTGGTGGTGTTAGTCACCTTTTCTGTTGCTGCAAAGACAATGTGACCACTTCTCCGTTTCTGCTGCTTCTGGCGGGTTAAGCAAAGCCTTTGGCCCTTTTACTGTGTTCTCTTTTCCATCTTTCCCTTGACAATAGTTTGTGTATTTTAAATAAAGATTTCATTCTGCCAACCCGCAGGAAGCTTTTAACAAGATGTAGCTGAGCGTGTCGATATCTTCTATCTTTTTACTGCTGTATGGAAGTGTTCAGCAACTTGAAACTCGTCTCAACTTCAGCTCAACGCTGGCATCTCACAGAGACAAGGCTCCCTGGAGCCGATTTCCCCTTGCTTCTACACAGCTATCCTTTGGTGCCCTCTAGAAGAACACAGGGTACTTTAAACAATGGAAGAGTGAGGACTATATTCAACCCCCTTCCTGCTGCACCCCTCCCCACTTAATAACACCACATGTGTTCATTGTAATTAGCTTATTGTAAAGATTTATTAGTGATTCGTTAGAGTCAGACTGGGATATCTTTCCTGAGGACGATTGCACCGAGCCTGAAGAGTTAAGAGTACAGCATCATCGAACTATCTACCTGCACCTCCTGTAGTAGTAGGGTTTATTTTTCCTCCTTAAATGAAAAGGCAGCTTTAAAGGTCCTCTTTTGGTTAGGGTTGTCTATTGACTTTTAAAAGGCAGCAACCTCTTTAGACTTGTCATTGTCAGTGAACCATGTGTTTAAAACCACCATAACAGAAGTGAAATAGAAATACACAAAAAAGGGAAAGTGGGCTACAGCAAAAACACGTGGTCTAGAATAGCACTCACCTGAGGTTAGCCTCTCTTGAGGTTCCCTTTATTTTACCATGTGACTTCATTTACCAAAACTTTAGTTGGCCTTAGGCTTGTAGTTGATTTTAACAGCCTGCTGTAAGCAGAAGAAATCTCCAAATTTACATTTGTATTTTGGGTTTTTGAGGGAATTAAGTACTTTCTATTCTCGGTTTTTTAATTAGACTTAACAGTTCATCAATAGCAACTCCACAGTAATAATTTCCTGTTCTAATATGTCCTTTAACATATGAATAGCATCGCGGGAAAACTTCCTAATTATACAGGACTCTATATTGTGGAATTGAAACGCAATGAAAAAGATGTCTTGACTGTACCCAGTTTAAGGAGTCTTAATGAGTGGAGTCATTTTTGTGATAAATAGATAGCAGGGTAATAAGGGAGTTAGGAAGAGTGGGTAACCTGTTATAAGGAAGACAGTGATGGAGAAAGAGGTCTTCCAAGACCACTGATGGGTGGATTTGATTTGTCAGTGGTAGTCTCACACTTTGCTTTTTTTCTTCCCAGAAGTGGTATGTAGTTAATTTGTTCTTGTTCCACCTTTTCTTCTACAGTTATGCTGTTTGGCAGAAATTACAAGTAGAAACAATTTTGTATTGACAATAGAATGGGAAATCATGCACTTAATGAGTCAAATTGCTCATCCTTATTTCATGTGAGACAAGGATAATCCTCTGCTCTTCAGCTTTTATTTTGGTCAATGAGGGCAGACTAAATGGGTCTAATTTACTTAATTTGTTATACATGCTTTGCTACCAAGAAAGCTGCTTAGGAAAACTTAAAACACATTGAAAAAAAAAGTCTTGACTGTACCCAATTTAAGGAGTCTTAATGAGTGGAGTTATTTTTGTGATAATTGTGGGTTTATGGTTTAGATGTTATTCCACTGAAATCACCATGTGGCTAATGCTAAGTTACACAAAATTTAAATGTTTGGAAATATGCATTTTGATCGAATGTGTACACCTTTTGAAAAATTTATTGTGCTGATTATTTTCTATTCCTCACCCACCCCTGAACCCCAGGCCCGTCATTTGCCCTACTTTGAGCCCTGGGGTTAATTAACCTCTAGGAACTTCATCCACCCGGGTTCCCTTGTCCTCAGGCTTCTGTTGGAGTGTTGTCAATGAGGGGCACTGGAAGCGGGCAAAGAGAAACAATTGAATGAAATATCTTTATTTCAATAAAGGTGGAGCCATTTTTTCCCCATTTGCTCTACAACTTGGCATGGTGGTTTTTTCGGGCAGTGGCTGCACGCCTTTCTTGCCACCACCCTTCCATAGCTCCAGTTCATGTTTGCCTCAATAACACCATCTTATCCCTTGCCCCTTCTGCTTTCCACTATGGCTAGAACCTAGGATACTCCATATCTCTCATCAGTTCCCCTAACCCAGCCACTCGTCTGGAAAGTATCCTTTATCTAAATTCTCTCCAAAGTCATTCCTGATGGTGCCTCTGTTTCCTCTGGGTGCTCTGATACATTTCTGCTATTTAAATTTAAAGTATTCAAAGATAAATATGTTATTCAATTGTTTCAAAGTTTAACAAATATATTGTCTAATATGCATAGAAGTCCCAAAACATTACCATTACTCAAACTGAAGATAACTTCAACACACTACAAGAAAATATTTGATGGTATAGCTGATCTAGATAGCTAAATAATAGCAATATAATAATATTTTCCACAGAGGTGTCATGTCTCTGTGTATTAAATGAACCAGATTCATCAACATTGTAAAAGAATCTCAGATTTTTCTTAAACATATGTCTCAATGTTTTATGGTATCTGATTGCAAAATAATAATACATAATAATACATACATATATACATACGTACATGTTTTGAAGGCTAGTATTATTTGATCAAGCATACAATGGTTTGTAAGGCACTGAAAATTTCATCAGTTTTAAAAAACAAATGAGTAAGGAAGCCTATATGGATCCATTCTTCCAATTATTAAAAGAAAAAACCAATAATGAGAATGTAAAAAAGTGACCTAAGTTACCAGTGATAACCCCAAAATAACTGCCCATGCATATACTTTGGAAAGAGAACAACTGGATATGCATAAAAAGAATGCAATCCACCAAGATCTTTTAAGCAAGCATTAAAAAATAAGATCATCATAATTAACAAAGATCAGAGCAAGTTCTTTAATAAAAGTAAAATATAATTTGAGAGAGAATATGTAATAGTTGCTATGGGTTTTGGATCTATTTTGACCTTAAAAATTAATTAAAATGTATCTAATGCAAGGTTTTACTTATACATCTCTACTTAATTAAAGCATTGTAAATTTGCTTCTTCTGAAGTCTGAGTAATTCTGTGTTTTCTTTTATAAATTAAGCGTTAGAATGATCACAACCATGCATGTGCACACACATGCATGTGTGTGCACTTCCTACTTTTCTAGGTTTTTAAGTGCATTAAAAATATACTGTCTAAATTTTAGATCTTAGAAACCTGAGATGCAGAAAACTGAGGTTGAGTAGCCGACCCAGGTTATGGAATGGGTTGCATACTTGGAGCTGAGACTCGTATCCAGGCAGTCTGACTCCTGAGTCTCTATGTTCCATCAGTATTTTGTCATTAGAAACTTTTTCTCAACTGTTTGTGCCTTTCTTTCTGAAGCTCAGGGCCTTCTGAAACATTTAGCTGAAATTGAGAAATTTCTATTCAGTGAATGGAGAATATAGGTTGGGGATGGTACAAAAAGAAAATGGTGTCTTCTCAGAGAAACAATTTTCAATTTTTAAAGTAGGTCTTTGAATTTTACATTTCTATTTGGATCATTTTGCATATTATCTATTTTCATATGATGAATCATTTTATGTGTTTCACATGATATCTAATGACACCGTAGAAAAATTGCATTATAAAACATAAAACAGGGGCCAGCCTGGTAGCGTTGTGGTTAAGTTCAAGTGCTCTGTTTCAGCAGCCTGGTGTTCACAGGTTTGGATCCTGGGTGTAGACCTACACACTGCTCATCAAGCTGTGCTGTGTCCGTGTCCCACATACAAGATAGAGGAAGATTGGCATGGATGTTAGCTCAGTGACAATCTTCCTCACAAAAATAAAATAAAATCAGGGGCTGGCCCCGTGGCCGAGTGGTTAAGTTCGCGCACTCCGCTGCAGGTGGCCCAGTGTTTCCTTAGTTCTAATGCTGGGCGCGGACATGGCACTGCTCATCAGACCACACTGAGGCAGCGTCCCACATGCCACAACTAGAAGAACCCACAACGAAGAATACACAACTATGTACCGGGGGGCTTTGGGGAGAAAAAGGAAAAAAATAAAAATCTTTAAAAAATAAAAAAAGTAGGCCTGGGTTTTAAAAAAATAAAATAAAATAAATAAAATAAACATGAATTTTTTCCAGGTAAATTAAACACAAGTCTGTTCTATGACCACAGTTTACTACAGTTGTTACTTTTCCCTTTTGTACAATTAGTTTGATCTATTCATGTTTATTTCCCAATCTTACCTACCACCAGGAGAAAAAAAGTAATAAAAAGCTGTAGAAGGCAATTCTCTCTATTGCCTCTCTTTTAGAAGGGGTCAACTTTTTGGATCCTTTATAGAATTCGCCCGTTTTAGTGAAAGACAATATGTTTTCCAGGTACTTATTCCTGACCTTTGTTCATATGTAACAATATTGTAGAAGGAAAAAATTATAGTAACATTTATTTTTATCACAGTTTTTATGTATATTTTCAACACTTAAAATTGTAGATTTTTAAAATAGAAGTGAAAGGAAGAAATGTAACAATCATATCATATGGGACTCTGGTTTTTAGCATTCTATATTTTATAGGTGATAAGCAAATTATAAACTTATCTCCTCTCTATCGAAGAATATCTAAAGTAAATCAAAACATCAAGTAAATTAATTTTTCCATGGAATTATCAATATCATGACATGAGATCATTTGATCCAGCCCCTTCACTGTCTTCCCCATTTAACACTAAACCCAGTGGGTGAAATGTTCATTTTTATATGACTAAGGAGTGATAGAAGTCCTGCTATTTCCAGACAACTTTCCTCCTCATCATAATTTAAAGAATAATTTGAAAGTAAAAACACTTTATCTATACAAATATGTGTGTATATTATTTAAATTTAGTTTTTTGTTATTTAAATTACAATGTGTGGGTTTTCTAAGTTCCCGTCTCATTACATTTTATGAAAAAAGTATTACCACGTTAAATTTTGAAACAAATTTTAAACGAGGCTTTGAACAATTGCTGCTATACTCAAAAAGGGAAAACATCAAGAAAGACTGCTTGCAGGAAATCTTCAAGAAAGAGTGATAAAATGAAGTGCCTAGAGAGGAGTCATCTTTACAAGTTTGTTTTGCTGTTCCTAATATTAATCAGAATTCTCATCAGAGTTTCATCTAAGCTATAAAAACATGAATATAATAGGGATATAGGTCATGAATATGAATGTGGGAAAAGATTTATTAGTGCCAGTGTGTTCCCCACCAAAATCTCTTCCTGCCGCCAGGCTGCTCTTTCTCAGACACACACAAGCATCACGCCCACCATGGGCACTGAGACCACTTTCCTTCTCAACTCTTATTCTTATCCTGCCCTCTAAGGGTTTTGTCCCCCTGGTTCAGGCTTTTGTTATGCAGAAACTGGAGAAGTGCGAGAAATCTGGGTGTGAAAAGACTCAGACCAGATATTTGGGGAAACACAGAGTGAAAAGATAAGATTTAAGGCAGCTGTAAAGTAAGAATCTCCCAAGCAACTATAAGATGTGGAAAAGTTGGAGAGAAGAGAAAAACACTATCTTTTGTAGAAGTGTCACTGAGGGATATGAATCAGGGCCTCCCAATAATGCTTTTGATGGGCCCCGTATTATAGACTAGATTGCGTTTTTATTACTTTTTTGCTTTTAGACTTTTTATTTCTTTGGACAGTCAAAAGCTCTTACATCACACCATGAGGAGGCTGGAATTTTTTGTGGTTTTACACACACCGGAAGATATGGTTTTCACTCGGACGAATATAGGTTACATCGTTTATAAATTGATTTTAAAATCTTAGTTTATTTTTAAAAGGTAACGGGATAATTTTAGTAAGGATGGGGGTAAATATAGTTTTTCTATATTAAATGTATTTTTTTCTAAATGATACTGTTACCAGGCAAGGGCTCATCACCTGATGGGCATAATGAGCCAATTTATTATGGCATCAGCCTTTGGGGAAAGAATTGTAGCTTTATTTTGCCAGATCGATCTTCAAGGAGACGGGGCATGTGCCTTCAGATCTGTCCCCCCAATTCAGGATTCGGGGCAAAATTTAAGAGGTTAGGGAGAACAGGCTGGCATGTGGAAACGCTAGTGGGACAGGTTTTGATAGGTGGGCTTTAACCATTTATGCTAAGGTTCTAAACATCTATGGTAAGGTGAGGAAGGGATTTTTAACGCTGGATCTTCCTGGATGACAGATCCCTCGCTTCTGATGAGAGTCCAACTTTCAAGTTCCGGTCATGTCCCGGTCCTATGGTTCCATGGGGAAGAGACTTTGGTTCCACACTCATTTCAGGTCAGGATTTCTTTTTCTGTGCATGTTCTGGCTATGTGACTTTGCAAATTTTCTGAGAGACAATTCTGAAACACTCTGTTAACTGGAGCTGTTTGAATTAGCTCTAGTGGGCTCATGGTTATAATATCACAACACAAATACATTACTTAAATTGAAATTTTAATTAAATAATATTTTTCAAATTTACTTGTTCTCAAAAGAAAATGTTTAGCATTATGAATGTTAATAAAATATTATCTAATAAATAATAAAATGTTCGCTTTATTTTAACGTTGATTTCTTTTGTAAAAAACATCCATAAACTCTAACTCTTATTCTCCAGTAAATATGTAAAAGTTATTATTGAAAGCCACATTATTTTTGAGGAGTCAAATCAGTGTTTCTCAGATATTTTTACTTCCAAAGGCTTTCCCTTCAATCTCTACTTAATGAGTCTTATGAAAGCCTATGATACACGGAAATATGGGATATACTCATCGAGACAAAAGAGATTTAGCCATATTCTCCATCCTTTGTTCTATTTTCATTGTGCCAACAAGAGGTGGCAGATAGGACCCAAAGCAACACAAGCTCACCATATAGTTTGTGTAGTTGGCGAACTGGGAAGGAATGTACAGAATTTCAATGGATTTAGCCAAACACATTTTGTGAGAACCTATCGTATACAAAATAGATGATGTATTGGAGGGGTGGGGAAGTGGGGTGCGGCTAAATGACTAACACCCATAAACATATAATTCAGAAGTCCGGGAGCCCATGATTAGATTTAAAAGATTTAACATGCAAAATTTAATCAGATTCATCAGACAACCTTGCAACCAACATTGTCATACAGAATATTCAAAGAAATCTACAGTCAGCAAGATGTCTAAATCCTCAGCCTGCCAAAACTCTGAACTGAAATTATTGATGAAATATTAAATTAGGAAAAATTCTTCAAAATCTCTGGAAATTTAGTAAGGTTGCCCTCAACTACCAAAAATTAAAAGAAATTGATAGTCTATAAACTGTGTTGATGGAATTATAGGCAAAGATCGATACATATGGCTAATGTCAACTTTGATCCTTCAAAATATAGCACAGTGTCAAGGAAAGTAAGCAGGGAATATTCTGGAAGAAACTCACTAAAATTCTCAGATTTCTAGGATTAAGGAAGGGCCATGACGCTGTAATGGAAACTGGAAAATGACATGAAATGGAAAGTATCATGAATATGCAGCATTACTGGATGTTAAAACAATGGAACAGGATTCCTCCTGTTTGCAGTAGGTGGCAGCAAGGGTTAATGAGTAAGAAAAGCAAAAAAAATTTGTGGGCCCAGATATCAAAGCACTATTTCAAAGATGAGCGAACAAGAATTTGCAAAATAATGGGAGGGATGAAGAGGAAGTTATTACTTCAAATAATGTTTTAAAATAAACAGAAAATGGAAACAACTTTTAGAAACACCTGCAATATGCTCTGTAAAACTAAGAATACTTTATGGTACTTTTGAAACCACAAAACTGAAAGATGAAAGCAGGTAATAGAGTATAGTATAAAATTAAAAAGTTAGCTTTCTGAGGAGGAGGGAGACATAGAAAGAAAATAGGTGAAAATTAAAGTGTAAGAAGCTATGAAAAAGTCAATAATAGGGGCTGGCCCAGTGGTGTAGTGGTTAAGTTTGCATGTTCCACTTCAGCAGCCCAGAGTTTGTTGGTTCGGATCCCAGGGGCAGACCTACACACTGCTCATCAAGCCATACTATGGTGGCATCCCATATGCAAAATAGAGGAAGATTGGCACAGATGTTAGCTCAGGGACAATCTTCCTCAAGCAAAAAGAAGAGAAAGACTGGTGACAAATGTTAGCTCAAGGCCAATCCTCCTCACACACCAAAATAATTCGATAACAATATCAGATTTAGAAAGTAAAATGCAATAGAAATAGCAGAATTCATAATGTAGAAAATTGCAGTTGAACACTAAGTTTTCTATTTAGTGGTAAATATATTTTTTTCTCAAAAATATTTAAAGACAGAAATGGGTTTCCTTTATAATGTTAATGAAAATGCAAAAGATATATGTAAGTGTGTATGTATATATCTGTCTATATATCTGGATGTGTATATATGTGTGTATCCATCATAATATTGTATTGTATATGCAAAGAAAAAGATAATATGAACTATAATACCTAAAGCTATTTTAAACTTTTTATATACCTGTATTTTCTAAAATAAAATGATTTACTTTCATTACCAGAAGTATGTTTTAATATATACAATTTTAAAATTTCTTTGAAGTATATTCTCAGAGTAGGTAAGTGCTTTTTTAAAAAAATGTTTCCCTTGCTTCCTAGTAGAATCTATACAGAATTTGCAAAAGAAGCTAAATCAAAGTAATTACTATATGCAAATTTTTATAATACTCTAAGTGGAGTTTCGTAATACTCTTCCTATTTTTCATCTTACCTTATTTCCTGCTGTATATATTAAATAGTAAAATATGGTAAAACTAATGTTTCACCTTGTTTACAAAGCTTTGTAAAATCAAATTTTGAAGAAAGTCCTTGCATATTTTCTAAATATCTTCAGATCTTCCCGCTGTAATTAAATTTATAAAGATTCACTTTGCACATTATGTCTCTCTTGACAAAAATTGTTTCCATTCGTAAAAGGAACAAAACAATAACTAAATAGTGCCAGAAATAAAATAGTTCAAGAAAGTTCAAATAAGTGGTCTTTGAATGTTTTGCACAGGCATACCGTTTTTCTAAGCTCAGCTAAATGATTCAGAGTCATGCCCTAGAGATAACCTTCAAAAAATTAAAAGGTACATTTGTATCGTATTGAGTGACCCACTAAAATTTCAGTTTTCACAATTAAAAATGAAAAGCTTTTAAAGTAGAAAAGAGATAGCCTATAATGTGAGTACATAAATGGTTGATTTTTTCTTTTTTCTTTTTTTGCTGAGGAAGATTCACCCTGAGCTAGCATGTGTGCCAATCTTCCTCTATTTTTTAGTACGTGGGCCACCAGAACAACATGGCCTCTAACACAGAGATGTAGGTCCGTGACTACAAACCAAACTCAGGCTGCCAAAGTGGAGCATGCTGAACTTAACCACTAGACCACCAGGCCTGGCCCTGAATATCTTTAAATATATTTGTTTTTGTTTTAACATAGTTAGCACTCTTAAAAGTCATTGTAGACGTCCGTAACTGCACACTATTGATTTTGCATTACGGAGATTTCATTATGAAAAGCCATCGTGTAACTTATATGCATCACTTTACATTTCCTCAACTAAAACTAATGAATTTCCAGCACAGAATGAGAATCATACAGTCCATAGATAAATATTGAGTGAATAATGGTGAAATTATTTCCTTATATCAACTCTATGACTATGTGATTCCAAATTTAATTATATTAAACTACAATCAGTAGAGTTCTAACTACAAAAGTATGCTCCTATCAGATATTTCCTTAACAAAACCAGGCTAAAGGAAAATAAGAAACTTCATTTATCTTAATTTTTAGTTTTATAAGTCATTTTAAGGTAAGATATCCTAAATCAATGTTCTAAAGATGCAGTAGTTAACTTGAAAATCATAATTTTCTGAAATACAGAGAGAACGTCAAAGGGAAAAGAGAGAGGGGGAGGGGTTTTTCTCCTTATAGTTCAACTCTATTGTACTAATTTATACCATTTTACACTTAAAATGGAAGTCCCTTGAGAAGAGATGATGCTGAAATAGAGAATGTTTGTGGGTTATTTTTTCCCTTTTTGGACTTTTCAGTGGACTTCTCAGGCCTTTTTTCTGAGGTTGTTTTTCTCCATGGTAGCGGATTCCCAAGATAAGGAACTGACTTTTCCTATTACAAGTGCCAATTTCATAAGTGGTTTTAGTGGTTTGAACATTTGTCTGAGAGTAACAGGAGAGAAACCACCACCGTGTATAACATAGACCAGCAAAGAGCCATCAGACTCGAGTGGCTTTCAGTCACCGTCAACCTCAGCTCTCTGAAAATATAGTTGCACAAATTTTGCTTGCTATTAACAAGACCTTCTGTGTTTCTGCCTGGTTTTACTTCCCCACATTTGAACATCTACGTACAAAGAGCAAAGACTAAAATGCAAAAGATTTAAGATGGATTAAAGTCAACAAGGTTTATCGTCTGGCGAGCCTGAGTTTCCTGTTTCCATTTTATAGCTGAGTTAGCAGAAGGTAAGAGAGGGTAAGATTCACTTTTCTGGAGAGAATAAGTGGCAACATTAGTAAGAGAGAATGACTTTCTTTAAAAACAGTTACAGAAGATGATGTAGTATGAAGATCATGTGTGTGGACTCAGGGTCCAAACCGCCCAGGTTCAAATCCCTGTTTTTCTACATGCCAGTCTGGGTAAATAATTTGGTTTCTCTAAGCAATATATTTCTCTTACTTTCCTTCTATATAAAATTACCTTCTCTGTAAAATGGAGATAATGGGAAATTTCCTTCAGCCTCCTTCCCTGTAAAATGTCAATAATTGTAATATGTCCCTCACAGGATTGTTGTGAGGAATGTCATATGGAAAGCACTGGTGAATGGTAAGCAGTATACAATAGTTAACTCTTGCTATTATGAAGAATATGGATGAACTGTACTGCCCTGCTTCGCTTGCTAGACATTTTATCTTTTATTGCTACTCTGGTTTAAGTATTCAAAGTAAATTTTGGGGTGCTTGCCAAAACCACACCCCTGCTTTGAAATGACTCCTTAGCAACAGCTCCCACTAATGGGACTCCATTTGCACTCCCTTCCTGGTGACCATAGCTGATTATGCCAGGAGGGGAAAGCTGATCCAGGGGAAAACAGTACATCCTCTTATTTCCTACATTCCAAGGATTTCAATGACAAGATTCAGAAAACATAACCTGAAGGGGATATGTTGGAGATCTCTGATGTAGATGTGGGCAGGCAAAGCTCTTCAGTCGGGCATTCACAGAGAGAATTGACCACAGAGGGGAAGAGGAAGGGAGAGCCTGGGACATGAGGAGAGAAAAAAGGCCATGCAGCCTTCAAAAGGTGTCTCAGCTCCTGACTTTCCCTCTCTATCTCCAATTAAGCTTATATTCACGCTGGCTAAAATTTGTCTTCTCTATTTGAATTCAAAATAAAGATATGCTCACCCTAATGAACTTGAACTTAGATGAGTGATTTCTATTTCTTCCAACTAAATGACCCTTGCCTCACACAGCTGTTTTTGTATTGCAAAACTATAAGCATGGAGTTCTGTAAAAAGTGCATTGTGATAAGTGTAAGCAAACAGTGGGGGAGGGGAGAAGGGAGTTGATCCCAGGCAATGCCAAGCATCTCTGTGCTGTAAATGAATTTCGAAGAATTAATTTCTCTCATACTAGCAATGGCCTTTGGGAAAGAAACGCATAAAGAGAAGGCAATGTGAAACAAACAGGGATAAAACTTTGCAAAAAGGGATAGACGTATTTAGGAGGGACAACTCAAAACAAATAATCTCCTACAAGAGCATGTACAAGGAGAAGTTGCCAAGATGGTATCAGTTTACTCAGAGATTTAAAACACAAAAGGAGCCTAGGTAGAAAAAATAATGATAATGATGATGATGATAGCTGAATATCTGTGAAAAGAAGTAACATTATATGGAGGCTGCAAAGTGTAATATAAAGAGCTCAGAGTGCTGGAGTTACCTTTGATAGATTTTCAGTAGAATCCCAATTCTGTCTGGGGCAAATGACTTCACCCCCCAACTCTCAGCCTCCTTATTCTAAAATTGGAATAGCAGTGCTTACTATGCTGAGTTGTCATGAAGAATAAGAACAAGGATTTTGCTAGGTTCCTATCCTGATTTGTAATAAAGGCTCAAAAACTGTGAGGCTTTTTTTGCTTCTTACAATGATTTTTCTTATTAGTTCCCAATCACAAGGGTTATTAATGGAAAGAGGAATGGAGATCTAGCGTGAACCACCAAGCTTTAAACAACAGGAAGATTTTACCTTAATCTTTTATTGGAATTCTTTATTAAATTGTTTATAGTTTATCCACATAGCAACTTGCTGTTCTTAATAGGACATGAGATATTGAGGAACAACAGACCTCAGTGATGGTTATTTGTTCCTATTTTGTGATGGCATATCTCTCAATCCTCCATGTCACTTAAAGCATAACTCCTATCTTTGTTCACGTGCGTGATGTGTTGTCGCATCTTCTCTATTCAGTTACGACAGGAGCTCTTAATTTTACTAGTAAAATCTTCAGTCCTTAAGGAATTCTGAAACTAATTCATAGGAAATTTTACGACTTTTATATGTTCAGTAAGGATCATCATCTCAGGCAAGTCATTTAATCTCTCTGAACATCAGTTTCCTTATCTGTAAGGTATGATTAATAACCTTAATAAGTCACCAAGCTGTTGTGAGGACTAATACCAGTCTCACTGGCAAAATCTTGGAAAATGTATACAAACTCTACAGCTCCCATCACGAAAGCAAACAACACAGCTCAAAGTGGCAAGCTTTTTCAAAAAGTCTTATATATTAAAGCCGTTTCCATATTGTACATATTTCATAGCCACTTTTTAAATTTGGCCCTCTTTATTCACCATAAGTCCCACAGCCTATAAGAAGCAGTGGAGAAGAGCATCATTATGTGCCTTAAGAAAAGTTAAACCACAAATGAAAACTTAATCATCAATGACTGAATCTGCCCTTTCAGTAATCCATGACCAGCCAATTTGCATTTGGAATCCTTCTTTGAGAATAAGATGCTCTAATTACTTTGGCACTGGCAAAATATGTTGTGGTATATGCTTGTAATTGCCTACTCAATATCCATTCTCATTGTCTTTCTTATTAATCTCAGTTTATTGGGGGTAGGGGAAGATGCTCAGATAAAACTGCTCATCTTTCTAACACTCTTGCAGCTAGGGGTGGCCATGGCGAAGAATCTTCGCCAATCAGATGCAAGAATCACCTGGTGGGCCTTCCTAGAAACATTTGCAAAAAGAACATTGTTATAGAATGAATGTTTGTGTCCCGGCAAAAATCATATGTTGAAATCTAGTGCCCAATGTGATGGCATTTGGAAGTGGAGCTTTTGGGAGGTAATTCAGTCATGCGGGTGGAGCCCTCATGAATGGGCAGGATGCTCATGTAAGAAGCGACCAGACAGCCAGCTCACCGTATGTCCACCATTTGAGAATATACAAGAAGTTGACAGTCTGCAACCTGCAAGAGGGCTTTAAAAAGAACCCACCAACCTAGCACCCTGATCTCAGACTTTCGGCCTCCAGAACTGTGAGAAACAAATTTCCGTTGTTTATAAGCCTCCCAGTCTGTAGTAATTTGTTATAGCATCCCGAACAGACTAAGACAGAAGTATTCAGTTGCCATGCTCTCTTTGGCCTTTTCAACTTCCACTTTCTTGAGGGGAGCCCAGATATGACGCCTATGAGGTTGACAGCCACAGATAAGAATAACAGAGAAAAAACATGAAGCCTAGGTGCCTGCTGTCATCACTAAGATACTTCTCAACTCTGGACCACCAGACCCCAAACTTCTTGTTTCATGAAAAAACTAAATCTGCATCAATTTTGGGCACTGTTGATCGGACTTTTGCCTACAGCCAAAAGTGTTCATCACTAACACTGGCATCATCTTCAATATTCTAATGACAAGACATAGGTGCATCATGAGCCAATATATCTTTAAAATATAAATATGAGAAAGATAAAGAAGAAAATATAAAGTCTTTTAAGATAGATGGAATTCAAGCTGTTATTTGGGGGCTATATGAAATGTGACAATGGGCCAGAGGGATTAGAAAATCAAGCAGAACCAGTGAGTCAGGTTGAACTGAATATAGTTGACCCCATTTCAGTTGGGGTAATTCTCTTTTAAGTCTCCTCCATGGAAAATAGCAATAGAAGCATAAGGCTTTTCTTTACTTAAGGCAATATGCACATTTTTATTTCTTACATTCACACACTCATATATATATATATATACGCGTATATATACGTGTGTATGCATGCGTATATATATTTATAAATCTGTGAATTGCGTCAAAATTTAAGGAAGCAAAGAGAGAAATAAGGAAATAGGCACAAGATTTTGAGAAAGAAGAACTATTTCATTTATGAATTTGATTCCACAAATGTTCTGCTTACCCCGTTAATTTAAGGTCACTTGCTAAATTTATGTCGGAGTAACTTCTTGAATCACATTAAGAAAATAATAGAAAGATAAAAGCACTGACAGCAATTATACTTTTGAAAGAAGTTTAACTGATATGTGTTCTTTCTAAATAACTTGGAAATAATCATTCTTCAGTGCTGCTAAATTATATATCTTGAATACTTGCTTCACAATATTTTGGAGCTGAAAATGAATTTTAAGAGTATGTTGTTCAACTTCCTTTTTCTATTATGAGAAAATTGAATCCTGTAACAATGATGGAATTACCCAATGGAGTATATTCAATTCAATTATTAAAAAAAATTGACTTTATGATATATATTTCCACCTGCTAACAGGACTTGAATTGCCTTTTCCCAATTTACAATTAAAAATTTGTAACTATGAAAATTTGTACATGAGAAATGTAGTTATGCATTATGGTTATAGAAGCTTAAGGTTGAAATCTAAGAAAATAAGATATGTAGCCACATAGAAAAACTTTAGAATTCCTCATTCACCTGGATGTAGGAAGGGGCAAATTATCTTGAATTACCTTATAGTTAATAAATTCTTTCTTCTGTGTCCTCTCCCAAGCTAATTGTTAAAGTAGCAATAGGCATTAAAGATAGTTTCTTGTTGTATATTAAAGGTGATTATTTTAATGCTGTATGTAAGTCTGTGTCAAATTATGATGAAAGAGATATTTTCCATCACTTGTTCCCGTGGCATTCCTTGGATCCATAGGTCAATGAAATTTACAAAGTTCCTACCAGTAAGATTTTGTCTTTTTCTTTTCTAGAGTTTCCTGAGACACTGCAAATGCTGGGCAAAGTTTCTTTTTGGTGATTCATTGAAAAATAAAGCAAAGTAAAGCTACAGTTTGGCTGGCAAATAAACTAGTGATTACTTCTTATGAAAACAGCATGCAAAATATCAACTAACCTAAATGTCTTTTCCCCCCATAGATTGTACATTGTACATTTGTACATTGACCAAAAGAATAAGCAACTATTGTCATACAAGTCTCTATTTGTTTTCTAAGAGAGTAAGAGTTGTGTTACTCTCAACACTTTATCCTCCCTCACCTCACTGTTTATGTCTAACTCTTTCTCTATCTATCCATTGAGAGACTCTAGTTTCCAGTATAAAACATAGCTAAGGATATGTGCTAAAGAATCAGTGTCAGACAGGCATCATAGTCCAGGGTAAACATAAAAACAGCAGCCCATGATTGGAGAGAAGTTCGAAGACACCAAGCACATTAGTTCTTTCTTGTATCGGGCAAACAAATTATGTAGCAGAAACAAAAATCTAAACAATCACTATAATCACTCTATGACAGTGGTTCAAATTCTGGGTTCCATGATGAGTTTCAAGGATTCTGAAGAATGTCTTGAAATTGTATGTAAATTTGATAGTTGTGTATATCTATATACTACAGGACCATTTGACTGAAAGCAAAAGAAATATAGCTCAAAATTGTTTACGAGAAAAGACAGATGTATTGACTCATTAACAAAGCAGATGAAAAGACATAGGAAAAATTCCCATTGAAATAATTACACTGGGAACTTGGGATGTCACTGAAATCTCTGTCCCTGTCTCTCCCCCCTCCTCTTTGTCTTTTCGTATTGGTTAGGTTATATCCCACCCAGACCAGGGCAAGTTGTGAAACATTGAGACATGGTCAGATTCCGGTTTGATTTTTACGCTAAAAGCTTAGCAACTAGAGGAGAGATCCACAATTTCCAATTACAAAACGCTGGGAAAGCACTCTTGTCGGCAAAGTTTGGGTCATAAATCCTCCATATTTCAATTGCTCTCTCCAAATAAATAGAATATTATTATTGTTTCAGTTCAAAATCATGTACACAACCAATTGATCACCATGGCAGGAGCCATGATTGTCTTAACACACGTGAAGCAGATGGCTTGAAGAGGCATTTTCCATTATATGGGAGGGGCTGTTTGGATTCTACAGCAATCTTTTTTCTTTCTGTATTTTTTATATGTGGTGAGGAAGATTGTCGCTGAGCTAACATCTGTGCCAGTCTTCCTCTATTTTTCGTATGTGGGATACCGCCACAGCATGGCTTGATCAGCAGTGTGTAGGTCCAGGCCTGGGATCCAAACCTGCAAACCCCAGGTTGCTGAAGTGGAGTGTGTGAACTTAACACTACGCCAGAGGGCCAGCCTCCCCCACCCTGCTTTTTTTTTAATTGGTCAGGTCAGCACAAGCAGACGCCCACAACAACATAGGGTAAAGATAGTGTTAGGAATATTGCTAAGAATTTTGGTTACAGAATTTATATTTGTTTTAACTTTCAACTATATCACTCATTCCAGATTAGACTTCCATTTTTCACTCTTATAGTGACCTAGAGATATAGAATTTCTAAAAATTTTAAGCTTTGGGTAGAGAAAATACAAAACAAATCAGAACCAAATATGTATTCCCTTTTAAAGATGAATAAACATTGGCTAACTGATATTTGGGCTATGTCTAACACATTTTTAAGTGAAATTTTTAGTATCAGAACATATTTTTCATTTTGGCTTGTTCCTGAAGTGCATATTTGTTAAATTTAATGTAGGCTTATATTATTTGGAGCATTACGAATTTCATTCATTTTTTAAAAATTTTATGTTAAATTAAAAAAAAAATTTTTAAAATTGCTCTTTTAAAACCACAAGCCAAAATACAAAATTTTATTGAGTAAATAGTGTAAGCCCCCCAGCTTTAACCCCATCTCATTCCCCTGTGTGCATCAATATCAACAGTTTATAGGCTATCTGTTCACATGCCTATACGCTCATACTCTTTTTAAGTTTTGTTTTCTACTAAAATATCACGTTAATGTTTTTCTCCCACTTGCTTTTTTCAGTGAACAAAAATCAAGAATCAGTGGCATATATTTATTTGTTTAATTCTTTTTTTAATTGCATGATATTCCATAACATTAATGAATGCTATCAAATATTGAGTACATACTATATAATAGTTAATATTCTGAACACTTTAAATGTCATATCTAAATCCTCACACACCAAAAAAATCCGTGAGGTGAGAATTCCAGCTATTTTATTGATGAGGACCCTGAGGTAAAATAAGTAACTTTCCCAATAATTTACCTAACCATTCTTTCAGTGGTGGACATTTCGGATATCTCAGATATTTTCACCGTTACAAAACACGCTGCAATCGAAAACTGAAAGTGGGCTTATTTAGTAAAAAGAACTATAAGTTTAATTTTTAAAATTATGGCCCAATTGTCCTTCAAAATTGCTTCTTGACATATATGACACTGACAAATTTAAATCATTTAATGTTTTTGCCAGTCTGACGGGTGAAAATCTGTATTTCACTGTCACTTGACTTTGTCTTTCTTTGATGGAAAAAGTTAAGTGTATTTTCATAGACTTTTTTATGATATGAATATATTTTTACATCTGTGTCTGTTCATATCCTTACCCATTTTTCTTGGGTTATTTTATTCTTAATGATTTATATTTGTCTATTTTTCCTGTCTTTTGAAATGTAAATAACAGTGTGCTACTCCGAACTCCCTCTATGTGGAGCAACGTTGACTTATGGCTCCCAGTGCTGCCCCTCTGGATCGACTGCAAGGTTCACACACATAAGATGCTTCCCAGGAGCCGCTCGTAACCAGTGACCAAGCAGGCAGAGATACCATGGCAGGCCCATTTCAGTGAGAATTGATGGTCCTCTGTGTGTGACTTTGGCTTAAGGACTGTCTATCACACTGGCGGAAATTATCTTGTAACTGTGCAGTTGAAAGTTCAAGACTCTTTCTACCCAAACTTCCTTTTATTGCTCTCTGAACATTGTCTCCTGCATCCTGATCTAAAGCCCCCATCCCCAATTCTGACTTGAGGTTTCCTTCTAGATGGATCTGAACTAATTCACTTTCCAATTTTGTTTATGAGAATTTTTACAATATAAACAGGTTTCGTGGTTGTTTTGTCTCCTTGTTTTTGTTTTTGCCAAATTTATTTTTGCCACTATGGTTTCTAAGTTTCATTCACGCCTTACAAGGACTTTCCAACTCCTATATTGGAAAATAAAATTTGGTTATATTTCCTTCCAGTACTTCTATTCATTTAAAATATTCTTTAGTCCCTATAATTCAATTGAAATTTTTTAATAGTAGGAGGTAAGGATCTAATTTTAAATTACTTTCCAGATCTATTGTTAGTTGCCATGATATCATCTGTGGAATAAGCCGTCTGTTCCCTATGACCTTTGATCACTAATTTTCCATAGAAATATATATCTATTTACTGCTGTTTTAGTAAGTTCTACTGATTTATTTGTAAATGTTTGCTGTAACTGAAATAAAGTTTGGTTATCTGGTATAGCATAGTTTCTTCATTTTGCTTTTTCAAATTTACTTCTTTTTCTGGTCTATTCTCCTATTCTTGTATACTTATTTTCCAAGCTGAACATGAGAATCAGGTTAATAAATAATTTGGACATATTATTGAAATTACATTGACTATATCAATTAATTGAAGGTACGGAAGACTTACGGATTTGAAATAGTAGGTCTCCCCATCCAGGGAAGGTTGATCTCCCAATTATTCAGGTATCTTTGTGCCCTTCTGTAAAGTTTTATAGTTTTTGGCATACAGCTTTTGTTGGATTCTTGGTAAATTGATTCCTAGGTATTTTATAGATTTTGTTGCATCGCTTAACTTACTTTTAAAAGCTTTTTTTGGTTACAAGTTGTTGAACTATAAAGTGTTTTATATATCTTAATGGTGCCAGTTTGTATGGAACAACAAAAAAATTGTATCCAAATGGTGAATGAACCATAAAGCAAAATAAATAGATGAATAGATTCATCAAAGACGATATGTGTCCTGGACATAGTTTCTGTTCATAAGCAGAAATAACAGACATTTTTAAAAGTATGAAAAACAAAATTAAAATTATTTTAAATTAACCTTGGCTGCTTTTCTGCTTCAATTCTTTTCTAACCTCACTTATAACCTGGACTATCAAAATCAGTCATTCCTGTTCATTTGTCTCTTATTTTGATTATCCTTAAAGAGTTGCAAAGTTGATTTTTTTCAGGGATCAAGATTAATTTTACATCCTTCCATATTTTAGCTTAATCCCTCATTTAATTAGCACATTTCCAAAACACAGAAACAGCTCTTTTGTACGTTGTGGAAGATAGGAGGATTGGAAGCAAGCAAGAGCAAGGTAAAATGCAAAATCTACATCTTTCCATCAGCTCTTACATGGGTTATGTTTGACAGAACCCACGTTATATTCCAAGCAACCAAATATATTGTGTAACATTTTAAGGGGCTTTTCCAAATTCCAGCCCTCGTGCCCTGCTTGTTTTATTACCAGGTGAAATATACCAAGAATATTTTGATCACTTAGATTTTGGGCTTTGAAGCTTAGTTGTGTGAAGCATGATGATATCCCTGACACAAAATAACTGCTGTTATTTAATAAAGCCGTTCATTTTCTTTTGTTTATGAAAACAAAACAAAGCGAAAACTCACTTGGCTACTCACAAGTGAGAAAGATTTGTTGTGAATGGTTAACGAAGCTAATGAGATTGACATTTTACACATAAAATCTTTCTTGGGTACCTTTTGGAAATAAATTTTGTGAAATAAGAGAGAACAGCTAATGAGCTCCTTATCTTAAACATTTTACTTATCAGAATGACATACAATATAAAGATGCTGAAATAAGTGGTTGCAGGTATATGTTTAAAGAACAAAAACTACTATTTGTCCGGTACTTCACAGTTTGTGAAGCACGTTTATGAAGAGTTTCATATTCAGCAGCTGGCCAGCTGGGTCTGGTTCTGTGGAGGTCACTTGCAGATCTGTGGCAGTGAACCAGTCACTAAATTTTTCCGTTAAATGAAGACAGTGGATTCTTAGGAGTCTCTCACAGGAATTTTGTGAAGATTAAATAGAATGTGTAAATGAACGTTCTTTTTATAAAATACTGCACAAATGTCAGTGATGATGATTTTACAAAAATCAAAATTCAGACACTTTATTTTAAAATAATTTAAACATTACGCAAAAGCCATTGAAAACAGCTGCGTTCTAAGCTGTCACAACCCCACATTTATAAAATTAGAGAAGATTAGAGAAATGTAGTTTACCACTGATGGGTAGCCTTAGTAGGTAAGGAAAAATAATATATTCAATAAATATTTGGTCTGCCCCTGCCTCCATCCAACTAGATCTTAGTGGTGCGTTTTATAGTAATAGAGAAATGTAGGCTTTAACGGGGGCATGAAACTAAGGTCCTAGCTCGACTTTTCTTTGATTTACCTGATTCCATTTTCTCCTCATTTCCTGTTCCCTGTATGTGGTTATAGGAAAGAACTTCCTTCTTTCATATTTCCTCCTCTTAGGACAAAAGAAACGGCAATTAAAAACTGTATAAGATTTACTGTTATAATATAACTTACCTTTAACGGTAGGGAGAGAAATTATTTAAAAACATATCCAAACATATAAGAAAATATCAGTCATAAGTCCTTAGAAGGAAAATAACAAAAAAGTAAAGGTCATTTGAAAAGGAGACCCTGACTGGAGGAGGGTGGGGAAGCTTTAGATTCAATGGTCTGAAAAGCCCTCTAGAGGTTAGGGAGTGATTAATTCAAATTGAGACGTAGTGTCAGGAAGGAACCAAAACAAAAACAGGTATTGAGGAAGAGCCTTCCAGATAGCAGGAACAACCTCAGCACATTGCAGTAACAGAGGGAAGGCTGCTACGACAGACGTTAAGCAAACAAATGGAAAGCTGAGGAGATAGGAGTGGCAGGAGTGAGAACTTCTAGGCCAGAGACAAGAATGAGGTGTTGAGATTTTACTCCAAGTATGATACAAAGTAAATTTTTTAGACAATGTGAATATAATTTTCTATTAAAAAGTTTTCTCACGTATTCTAACACTTTTTCCGTGGTCAACTGCAGAACAAAGTAAAATATGCTAATTTAAATGTTAATATGTTTGGGCTGTTCCAGTGGCATAGTGGTTAAATTCATGTTCTTCTTCAGAGGCCTGAGGTTCATAGGTTCAGATCCTGGGCGCAGACCTGGCATCTCATCAAGCCACACTGTGGCAGCATCCCACACAAAATAGAGGAAGATTGGCACAGATATTAGCTCAGCGACAATCTTCCTCAGGCAAAAGAGGAGGGTTGGCAACAGGTGTTTGCTCAGGGCCAATTTTCCTCACACACAAAAATAATAAAGAAATATATAAATGTTAACAATGTTAAATATTCAGTCTTTATCAAAATGATAATTTTTATCAATATTTATCAAAATGATAAACCTTTCCCTGGAACGCAAAGGGAAAGGCTATACTTTAAAACAATATGGCTCTGTTTCTAACCGTACGTTGGGCTTGCCTTTACCCTTATAATTTATTTTTAACACAGCAGTCAGCATGTTTTCATTATCATATGTATTACATTTGTTTCATCCCTGCGGTAGCCAGAATAATGATCTCCCCAAAGAAGTCTACTTATACTAATACCCAAAACCTTTAAATATATTAAGTTACATGGCAAAGGAAAATTAAGTTGCAGATGAGATGACGTTAAGATTGTTAATCGATTGACCTAAAAATAGTGATATTATTTTGGATTATTCAGTGGGCCCAATGTAATCACAAGGGTCTTTAAAAATAGAAGAAGAAATCAGAACAGAGAACTGTAGAGATGCGGCATGAGAAAGACTAGTCCAGACATTAGTGGCTTTGAAGATGGAGGAAGAAGACGGTGAGCCAAAGACGGTAGCTTCTAGAACCTGGAAAAGGATTTTACCCTAGAGCCTCCAGGAAGGAACACAGCCCTTCCTACACCGTGATTTAGGACAGTGACACACTTCTGTTCTACAACCTGTAAGATAATAACTGTGTCTTGTAGAATCCATTAAATTTGTGATAATTTGTTACAGCAGCAAAAACAAGCAAACAAAAACCCCTGCCCCATCCACTAGAATGTAATCACTAACATGGTTTGGTTTTTTGTCTCTTGGATTACTGATATGTGTCTATTCCCTAGATTAGTGTCAGATAGATATAGGGATCCAGTAAAGATTTGACAAATGAATGAATGAATCATTCCAACATTCTGCTCAAGACCAGTCAATGGCTTCTTTTCTCATTCAGAGTAAAAGCCAGGGTTGTACAGTTCTGCAAAATCTACACTGCACTCTTTACTCTATTACTTCTTTAATTTTATCTCCTTTGACATTTCTTCTTGAACATGATGGCTTAGCAATACTGACCTCTTCGCAGTTCTTCTGGAATATCAATCATTCTCCCACCTCTGAGATTTCACCCATGCTATATTCCCCTACCTCAGACGCTTATCCTCAGATAGCCATCTGTCTTTCTCTCTCACTTCTTCCAGGTTTTTGCACAAGCATCCCTTTAACAGTGAGGTCATCCCTGGTCACACTATTAGAATCCCCAACTCTTGGTACATCCCTTTCTTTTGCTTTATTGCTCTCCATTCCCTCATTACCACCTGCATACATTTTTACTTATTTATTTGCTTAGTATCTATTCCCTCTTAGAAGATAAACTCCAAGAAGGCTAATTTTAGTCTATTTCCTTCTCTGCTATGCTTAGCACACGACAGGTGTTCAACAAATAACTGAATGGATAGTACCATCCCCAAAAGACCTTTCTTTAGATGCTCTATACGTTGCTATAGCAAATCAAAGATCACTCCAGAAGAGACTGTGGTTTATTGAAGACAACAAAGACTGACAAAGCCTAGGTTATAGTGTGAAATCTAAGGCCTACTCAGCCACAGCCACAGCCAGTTGAAAGGTGGCCAAAATGTCCATAACTAATAAAATAATAAATAACTAATAAACTAATAAAGACTTTGAATGTTACTATCATTTTCTGAATAAGTAGTGGTACTGAAACACGAACCAAGCAACTGAGCACTAATTACATGCGGCAAGAGAACCAAAGGGCACAGCAGTGGACAAGAAAACACAAGGGCTATGTCCTTAGCCCCTACATAACATATTGCATGAGTTCTCTGGTAGGAAAGAAAAGATAGTAATATAAAAAGCCACTGTACATCCATGATAGTTTACTTTATACAAGGATGTAAACTGTAGTTTACATTCCTGAGGATGGAATAAGTGACTCTGGTCAAATTCTATTGGTATCTTCATAAAACTCCAAGCCTCTTTTGACATGAGATATTGAGATTATTTGGAATAAAATGCACCATCTGACTGAGAGTCAAGATCCTACTGCTTAACAACCGCTGTCAGGTAAGACGTCATCTTGTCAGAATTCCATCCATGTGAGTCTGAGTACTCCCTGTAATACGCTAACCTCACACTGTCAATGCTGTTACCTGTAACACTAATACAATACAGAGCAACGTTTTCCACTTGTTCCAATACAGAGCATGGTTGTGCCAACACCCCACAGAGGGAATCCCTGAAGCTTCTCTTCCTACATAAAAAGAAGGTGAACATGCTCATCCTGCTTCCCATATTTCCCTTCACAGACTGAACTTTGGAAACCAGGATTCAAAGGGCTATGGGGAAATCTATGTGCTGTTTTGAAGAGTCAGAGGCTTGGATTAACCACTGAATATAGTAAAGAGATCCCACAGACAAGGGAGATGAGTGGAAGCTGCTTTGTTGCAGCCTGCTGGGTAGTGCTCTTGGTTCACAAGTATTCTATGTTGAGTAGTAGCAAATTGGAGTCCTTGTTTCAGTTTGTTCTAAGGTAGCTCAACACAGTTCTCACTAGTTACATTCTTTCATTTTTGCTAGAGTTTGTCTGACACAATCCAAATTACATCAAGGTATCAGAACAGTTGGATTCTGTCTGTGTTGGGCTGGTTTAGCTTCTTATTCTTTGCATTTGTCATATCCCATTATTTATGTACCCACCTAACAACAAGATGATGACAACAACCAACATTTTGTCGATCTTTATAATTTGCAAAGGAGAGGATTATAAGCTTTCTTTCACTTAATCTTCTCAATGACTTGGGAGGTAGCTATTCACTAGCCTGATTTTGCAGATGATAAATATAATAGGTTAGGTAATTTGCCCAAACTATAGATTATAAATGGCAAAGAAAAGATTTAAACACGTGTTTTATGACTCAAAATCAATGGCACCACATTAATTAAAGACATATGCCTTTCTGATTTGTTAAATGTCTGTACAACAGAAGAAAAAGAATATTTACAATCCTATTATGCTGCATTCACTACTTCCCCATTAATGGAGTAACAGATTTCTAACTAAACACAGACAAACCTTGTTAGTATGCATATTAACTCAATTTTGTAACCAATTACAGCTGGGGAAATAGGACTCGTTGTTTACGATAGTATCGTCTGTCTTTATCCTAACAATATAATAATCAAATACATATATATATATCTCGAGGATGAGAAAGGAAGAATCAGTTTGCTAATGAAAAAAAAAAGCTATTTTGAGCAAAGATAGCTGCAACTATGTCAAACTTTGAATGGACACAGACAGTACAAATTTTTAATCAAACACAGAATCTTTATTCTTTTTTTCCAAAGGAACTAAAATTGTAAGGACGTCGAAGTAGAGTTCATTTTGTGCCACAGAGTTATTGACTCCTATATCAGTCTATCTAAACTGTACATCTAAATTTCCTCTGAGAATTTTTTTATTTTAGAATTTAGTAAAGTGAATCTTTCAACTTCACTAACCCGAAGCAAAACCACTAGGAGGAAAGTCTATGTGCTTAAAAATTCTGGAAACATGTTAGACTTTAAATATTACTCTGAACAAGAAGCATTTTTCAAATAAATCCTTTAGCAATATTATTTTCAAATCTGAAATTTTTTTCTCCACTTATAGCTTTAGATTTATAGTCAGTTAAGATATTCAAAGTTTTGCGATATCAACTAAATTTTAAAAAAGGTTGCATTAATTTTGATCTAGTGCAGTTCTTCCTTTTCTCTATAATACTGGTTACCTTTCTAAACAGCACTCAACTTTAATTGAATCTCTTTCTTTTTCCAACATTTTTCCTAATAACTATAGTTTCTCAGGAACGGAGTGCTTCCAAATTTTCAAAACTTTCATCTCAATATACTATTAACACAAAATGAATGTGAATACAAAAATTCTTATAGTAATAGACTTTAAAATACAGAGACTTACATGAAGAAAAATATGTCTAGTGCGAATAAACTTTAAAAATTATTTTTATCCATAAAATCTGTAGGAATACCAGGTACTCCTATTTTGGCAAATATAAATTTGATTCACACTTAACTCCTCCACTCTGGTTAAATGTCACCTTTAACTTGTTCAACATTGCTCAACTAACATGAATAAAACATCTTATATTATATAATAATCAAATGCCTGTTTTCTCAGGTAACCTTAAATGTTCTCTTTAGCTTTTCACATGCCCAATAATATCAATTCAGAATGGATGTCAGCATTGTAAATGATCATCTGTTCTCATGAATAGCTTTGTTATCATCCATAGTGGCATAACATCAGTAGCTACTTTAAAATATGTCTTTTTATTAAAGATGTAAAAACAAACAAAAGAAAAACTATAACAATAATAATAATAACCGTATTGCTTTAATTTTGACAGTGCTTTAATATCTTTTGACCTTCCCAATAATCTGGTAGTTAAGAAGGGCAAGTTATTATCCCTCTTTTATAGAGAAGGAAACCAGGACTCATAAAGTTTGTGACATGTCCAAAGTCACTTTGCTAACACGTGGAAGAGCAGTCGTGAAGGTCAGTGCTAGGATTAGAATTCCAAGGTCAGAGCTTTTTCTCTTCCACAAAATAGCAAGACTGCTTTGATACAGCTTTGAACTTTATAAAGAACAAAACATTTTATCGTTCCTATAAAGAAGCAAAATGCAGCATTTTCACTGTAGCTCTGAAATGGAATTAATTGGCTTTGTGCATTTTGATGGTGATTATAGTGGGTATTTTATTCAAGGTAAGAAAGCATAAATTTAGGTTCCAACAGTTCTGAAAATAAATACAAATAATTTTGAAAGCGAATATAAAAGAAGTCATGACATGTTGGCATTTTTTTTTAAGATTGGCACCTGAGATTACATCTGTTGCCAATCCTTGTTTATTTTCATTTTCTTCTTCTTCTGCCCAAAGCCCTCCAGTACACAGTTGTATATTCTTGTTGTAGGTCCTTCTGGTTGTGCTATGTGGGATGCTGCCTCAGCATGGCTTTATGAGTGGTGCTAGGTCCACACCCAGGATCCGAACTGGTGAAACCCTGGGCCACCAAAGCAGAGCATGAGAACTTAACCACCTGGCCACGGGGCTGGCCCCTCTGTTTTTGAACTAAATTTTAAAAGATGAAAATTATCCAAATGGTTCTGCTGCACAAAAAGTATATTGAAATGAGGTCTCTTTTAAATCCTTATAGACATATATTTTTATGGTACACCTAAATATCAAAGAATGCAGCACATGAAACAAAAACTCAATGTCTCTAATCTTAAGCCAATAAACAATTATTTTGCACAAATAACAGAATGTTTGCAATTTATTCTTTAAAACACTTAAAAAGCTCAAATGTTCAACTATTTTGGCACTCAATTTCAACATTAGGTATCTCACCTTAATAACCGTTTATGCTGAAGACAATTTCCAACACACTTTCGAAGAGAGTCACTGTTCTTTTTTTGTGTGTGTGAGAGAGATTGGCCTTGAGCTAACATCTGTTGCCAAGCTACCACTTTTTGCTTGAGGAAGATTGTCGCTGGGCTAACACCTGTGCCAATCTTCCTCTATTTTACGTGGGATGCCACCACAGCATGGCTTGATGAGTGGTGCCAGGTCCACGCCTGGGATCCAAACCTTCAAACTGTGGGTTTCCGAAGCAGAGTGGCGAATTTAACCACTATGCCACTGGGCTGGCCCCAGGTCACTATTCTTCTAAGAAAACACTCATCACCATCACCAGGCTAGCCATCTATCTTTTTAGAAACCAGTAAGAAGTATTAAGTCCAAAATTCCAATATCAAAATGTACTATTTACCTGTCAGGATTTTGGTAGCCTGCAATAAAATAGGGGCAAGAACACACATTTATACCAAATTTAAATCATTACAATTACTGAAATAAAAGTTTTCTCCTTAAGGGTTTTATTTATTTCTGAAACTTTCTGACAAATTAGATCTTTAAGTTAATCTAAATTGCCCTGAGAAACCTAAGAATACTTCATTCATTTGTATCTTTCCTCTATGTAATTCTGAAAATATTAAATGCTCCCTCTATATACCATAACTTACATTGTAAGCAGTCTTTTAAAAAAATATCCTCTCCCTATTTAATGTGTTAAATGATGATCTCCTTATAGCATGAGAAATTTGTAAGGTACCAAAATTTGAATTATTTAGATTAATACAGATCATATATTCTCATAAACTGGAATGTTGGCATATGACCTTCTTTTATATTAATCTTCTTAACTATAATGGAAGGCTTTGACATTTCA
Source organism: Equus asinus (assembly GCF_041296235.1). Classification (NCBI taxonomy): domain Eukaryota; kingdom Metazoa; phylum Chordata; class Mammalia; order Perissodactyla; family Equidae; genus Equus; species Equus asinus. The sequence goes on from NC_091812.1 coordinate 43,893,101, forward strand.
GGCTATAAAACAGTGGCTCACTACCTCTACAGCATGGACGGTCATCTTGCATCTTTGAAAATCTTCCTTCTGATTGCGCTCAAATTAAGGTCATTTTGAGAATCAAATATCTTTTACTTGAGCTATTCACTTATGGAGATTTAGGTAGTGCTGGAGATTGTAATCAGGTTGTAGCAAAAGAAGTCTTCCAGACATTGAAAAGAAGAGAATGTTATAATTCCGAGAGAAAAAACTCACGATGACAAAAGAGGGGTAGGAAGGCTTCCATCTTGGACAAAATGGTAAATAATAATTGAAAAGAGTGTTTGATATTTGGAAATCTGTGTTTTCTTATATAGAAGAAGAAGCAAATTCACAGGCAACATATGGGAGTTGCACTTATTCCAAAGACAAACAAATCCATTTCTTTGCTTCAATAAAATGTAGTTACCATGCATGAAGCCTTACTATAGAACACACAGGACACCAGAAAAGTAGTGGGTGGTATTATTATCTCCATTTTGTTCACGAGGGAACTAAAGCCTAGCATGATCAAGTAACGTGCCCAAGAGCTGAACTTAGATTTCAGACTGAGGAATCTTTAACTCCAATGTGAATGTTCTTACTACTGTATTCTTTGAAATAGCATTCTAATACTTGTTTGCCTGTTTATCAACATCCAAACAGAAGTATAGTCTGCCATATTCACTTTTACTCATATATACAAACACTACATTGTATATATCTGCCATAAATTTGACTAATTTGATACTATTTGCTCTTCTCTCTTGATTGCTATTATAGAAAATGTAAATATATACCAAAAAGTCCTTATCTTTTTTATATTATAGTGCTTTATAAACATATTATAGATCAAAAGGACTGATGAGATGTTATTTAAAATTGTTAAAATTGATGAATAATTTAGACCCTCGTCCAAAAAGTAATGTGGAATACACATTTAGGAAAAATCCAGCAATAACATGAAGTCAGTATAGTGACATATGGACTGGGTGTTCATACAAAGCCAGATATCCACCACACACTCCAATATGATTGAATGTGAGTGAGATTACACAAGCTAGTGAATCCAGTGATTGAAGAGGTGGAGAGAAAACAGCTACAGGGGATTGAACCAATTCCATTTCAACCAATTCCCTCTTCCTGTGCCAAAATATCAGAGTGGAGAGAAACTGACATTGAGTTTTACATATGTGCATGGATATGTGTGTGTGTGTATTTATCCTTATAAATACAGATTCAAATGTGAAAAGAGAGGACAGCCCAGTGGCATAGTGGTGAAGTTTGTGCCCTCTGCTTCCAGGGCCTGGGGTTCACAGGTTCAGATCCTGGGCAAGGACTTAACACACTGCTCATCAAGCCGTACTGTGGCGGCATCCCACATATAAAAAATAGAAGATTGTCACAGATGTTAGCTCAGGGACAGTCTTCCTCGAGGAAGCAGAGGAAGATTGGCAACAGACATTAGCTCAGGACCAGTCTTCCTTACCAAAAAAAAAAAAAAAATAGTGAAAGAGAGGTACTATAGTAAGCAATCATTAAAATATTGTGCATCTTCTGGTTATTTACTGATTTCGGTAAACATCCAGATACATTTCACTATGTGGCTAAAAGTAACAACAACAAAAATTTCTTCAGACTCTTTGTGGTATTGGAAGGTAGCTATGCTCACCACTCTACCACTAACACATCTTTGTAGTATTGGAAAGAACATGGGATGTGTTAACAGAGGAGTCGGCTGCCTGCTTAAGGTCCTCACTTTGGTTCTCCTTCTATAAAATGTGGAGGATTACATCACATGTATTATTTCATGTAATTACAAAATGGCATCCAGTCAGATTATGTGGGTTTATATCCATCAGCTAATCTATATTACCTTGGATCCAATCTCAGTTTCCTTGTCACTAAAATGGAAGTGATCATTGTTCATCTTTCATGGGTTGATTGGAGGATTAAATGAGACAATGTATATTATATGCTCAACACATGCCTGGCCTATGGTAAGTATTCAATAAATATTAAGAAATCTTATTATAGTTTCTGTGGTTACCACTCCAAAAGCCCAAAAAACCGAAAAATAAAATTGTCTTTAAGTGTGTTTTGAAAATTTTAACCAAGGAGAAAATATTCAAAGGGGGTTAAAACCTCTGCTTCCGCTCATTATTTTTGACTAGTCCTATATTTTTACTAAGATCATTAGTATTCGCACATTGTCTAGAATACAAGAAAGTGTCAAAACCTAAAGCTTATTGATAAACATATATATTATTTAATAAATATGTTTATTTAATATTGTTGATGAGCCTTTTTAAGAGCTACTGAACAATGCAGCTAATTTTCAAGAACAATCAGTCAAAAAGCCTCAAGGGTTTCACAAAAAGAGTTTAGCTCATTTTTCCAGCAAAAACAACGAAAAATAGCTCCTTCAAAAATTAGAATATGGTTCCAATGAGCATCTAAATTTGGAGAGGCTTATCTTACCTGAACTTTTGAACCTGTTGGAAAATTCCTCGTGAGGATCTTTGTTTCTCTCATTATTTCCCTCTTTTTGAAATATTGATACCTGTTCTCCTTGTTTTGTTTCATTTTATTTTGTAAGGATTGCATACTTAATTTTGCTTTTATATGAACTTCAAATATATCTGCTATCTACTCTTCAGTAGCATGGCTCATCTGTTAGCTACAGTAACAGTAAACCTGCAGAATTACTGAAGAAATATGCCTTATTTCAAAACAAAACGAGCTCTTCACCCATAGGCACCTGATTATATCTTTCCTTATTTTTGCAAAAATTTTGCTCTTATCCACTTTAATGAAGCACATTTGCCCTTGGAATACCTTTTTTTTTTTTCATTACCTTTATTAGATACAAAATATGGTAGTCAGAGTCTAAATTAACTAAGGAAACAAAATACAAGCAGGCAAAGAAATAATTCTGTTATTAAATCACTGTAATAATTTGTTTCATAAAGTTCTTTTTTCTTCAACTTTCCTTAAAATTATTCAGTGATGATTGGGGAGGTGCAGAACAGAGGCCGACGGAGGAAATTAAGGGCCCTTTAAACACATACTAAAACCTGGCCTGCTGGATTTTTGAAACAAGTGGAAAGCTTGCTAAATTAAGAGGCTGATTCTGCTGTCTGCCTGGCTGGCAGGTGGACCATCTCCCTGATGTTTCTAGATTTGCCTGCTCAGTCGAAAACGTCTATCTCCTCTGATAGAAAAAAATACAAGTACAAAAGCATCAGCTGTTTATACCACCAGACAAGACCAATTAAACTCATCACATTCTGTTTTAAAACAGCCCAATAAATTGAGGGGTCTCTGCCTATGTTGCTAATATTGTGTGTATGCATTTTCAATGAGAGAGCTGAGCCAGACAATGACACTAAATATCTGCATGACCTTAAATAAATTGTTTAACTTTTCTGAAAGCTGGTAACTTCAGTTTTACATGGCTTCCTCTCTACTCTCAATTTAAGATTATAAAATAAAAGCCTAGAATATTCACTATAAGTGAAAGACGGTAGAGTTTAATTTTTCGTCTTTGAATAAACAGTATAAAACTTGACCCAGTAAAAAGTATTAATGGGGCCGGCCTGGTGGCACAGCTGTTGCGTTCTTGAACTCTGCTGCAGTGGCCTAGGGTTCGTCAGTTCGGATCTTGGATGTGGACCTACACACCGCTCGTTGAGCCATGCTGTGGCAGGCACTCCACATTAAAGTAGAGGAAGATGGGCATGGATGTTAGCTCAGGGCTAGCCTTCCTCAAAAAAAAAGTATTAAAATGTTTAAATGACAAGTATATTACCCATTCAACTGTTAGCCCTGATGTTCCTAAGCCACTCTCCCTATAACAGCATTATTATATATTTGATGGGTGCCTAAGAAATGTGGATCCTAATAACACCACCTGCCATTGTTGAAAACTTACCAAGTGTGCCTAGCATTATGCTAATAGCTACAGGTAAATTAAACATAAACAAACAAACTCTTTGAAAAAAGATGGCTATGTAATTTATCATCCAAGTCTGAATATTTTTGAGAATGAAAAGAGCATTATTAATAATTACACTAGGAAAACAAGCCTAAAACTGAGATTGCCCTGGGCAAGCCAGGGTATAAGGTCACCTGTATATATGTTGTAAATGTTTGCATGAGCAAAGAGAAAAAGATGTAAGGATATGCACAAGGGCGTGAAAATTACTTACCATAGTTGAATGGAATCAGAGACAGTGGTGAAAAGAAAACTATAATATTTTCATTGTATTGTTTCATTGGTTATAATAAATGAATTTACTGCTTTTGAAATTTGAAGTAATGCTAAAAAATTAAAATGAGTAATGATAAAGAGAAGTCTCACAACAACCTTAAGATGTAAGTTGTAAATGTTTCACTTCTCAGATGAGAAAATTAATGTAAAAATGTTGAAATAACATTGCCCAAGGGCACACAGCGAGTAAGACACAAAGCTGGGACCAAACTATGTGCACCACACTGCCTCCTGGTTATGTTTCCCAAGAGAAGATTTCTTTGTTGAGCACTAGGGGAATTCATACTCCTCCATTATGGATAGAGCTCTCTTGACAATTTCAATTATCAGAATTGTGCCCTTAAGCAATTCATAAATTAAGTAAGAAGAGCATTGCACATATCCATTACGAGAACAATCCTTTGTGGCACTCATCTCATAAATATCATGCAACTGCTGCTCCCAGTTGGAGAACAACAATATCTAGTATATGAAAAAGATAAATATTTTACCACTTTCAAATCCAAATTATCTTTGAAGTTCATGGAAATATGACACTAAAGCATGTTCAGATAAACATCAAATGAGAAAATTTATGGGAATTATAAGCTACTCCTAAAATATGATTCATATCATTTTTACTGTCAAGAGAACATTGGGGTTGTATAAAAATGAGAATATATTGCATATTAGATGGTGACACAGAACGAGTATTTTCCTCTATTACTTATTTGGACGATACATACAAAATTTGAAGGAAATTTTTAAAGCAGCGTTTATCACAATACCTTATAATACAGACATTTAACGAAGTGGTCACTTTTGGCATCGGGTTATTAAACATGTTTGTTTGACATGTTGAGCAATACAAGTGCAATGCAATAACTGGCAGCTGGTAAATTTCATCAATCATTTAAAATATCACTATTGTTTTTAAAATTGTATTTGAAGTAACCTCTAAAAAAGCATGTATTAGCCAGGTACAATGTCAGGCATTCTAAACATTGAGAAATATACGTCTACTGGCTAGATGTGTAAAATAACAAACTAGAAATGCAACAATAAACATTCATTTAATCATTCAATCAGTCATTCATTAAATATTTGTTTAGCTCCCACTATATGCCAGGCGTTTTGCTAACCACTAGAATATAGTGGTGAATAAAATATATATTAATTTTCTTATAGAGCTTAAAATTTCTTGAGAAATTAAATATTTAACAGTTACTTTTTTAACTTTTTTTTTTGAGCTACATCTGCTGCCAATCCTCCTCTTTTCGCTGTGGAAGACTGGCCCTGAGCTAACATCTGTGCCCATCTTCCTCTATTTTATATATGTGATGCCTGCCACAGCATGGTTGCCAAGCGGTACCATGTCTGCACCCAGGATCTGAATTAGCGAACCCTGGGCGGTGGAAGCAGAACATGCAAACTGAACTGCTGTGCCACGGGGCTGGCCTCCAACAATTAATGTATTCTATGAAAAAAGTGCAAACTGCTATAGAGATGTGTAACCATGAGTTGTGACTGAGTGTGAGGAGCCAAGGAAAGTGTTTAAGACTTCAGAAGTTCCATAAAGTTAACCAACCAGGAGTGAGAGTGTTTGAAGAATAAGACAGAAAAAAGTTAAAAACAGTGCAAATACTCTGAGGAAACAAAAGGCTCTTCAGAACTGAATACGCGTCAATGTGGGTGGCACTACTTTGTTTCTAGAAATTTTCATATTGTGGATTCTTAGGGGCAGTCACCTGGTTGAAGGGTGTCTTGAAGCTAAGGGATGTTTCTTGACAATTAATTAGCATAGGAAGCACACTGTTTTTAACTATACTTTATGTTTTGGGTATCACTGGGGGTAAAGTTTCCCCAAGACCTTTTTGTTGGTTGTTGCTCTAAATTAGTAGAAAAAATGAGAGTGGTGAGCAGTTTGTGAACAAAATTGTAAGAGGTCACAAGTTGGTGTAGCATTATTTGGAGAGTAATTAAGTACTAAATTATTTTATTTTTAACTATTAATTTTTATTACAGTAACATTGGTTTATAACATTATATAACTTTCAGGTGTACACAGTAATACATTTCGAATTCTGTGTGGATTACATCATGCTCACCACCCAAAGACAAATTACAATTCATCACCACACACGTGTCCCTAATCACCACTTTCACCCTCCTCCCTCCACCCTTTCCCTCTCATTACCATTAATTCAATTTCTGTTGCTATGTATTTGTTTGTCGTTTTTATCCTCTACTTATGAGTGAGATCATACGGTATTTGAATTTCTCCCTCTGACTTATTTCACTCAGCATAATACCCTCAAGATCCATCCATGTTGTCACAAATGGCCCAATTTCATCATTTCTTATAGCTGAGTAACATTCCGTTGTGTATAATACCACATCTTCTTTATCCATTCGTCCCTTTATGGGCACTTAGATTGCTTCCAAGTCTTGGTTACTGTGAATAATACTGCAATGAACATAGGGGTGCATGCATCTTTATGCATTCGTGTTTTCAAGTTCTTTGGATAAATACCCAGGAGTGGAATTGCTAGATCATATGGTAGATCTATTCTTAATTTTCTGAGGAAACTCCATACTGCTTTCCATAGTGGCTGCACCAGTTTACACTCCCATCAGCAGTGTATAAGTGTTCCCTTTTCTTCTACATCAGCTCCAACACTTGTAATTTCCTGTCTTGTTAAATATAGCCCTTCTGACAGGCATGAGGTGATACCTCATTGTAGTTTTGATTTGCATTTCCCTGATAATTAGCAATGTTGAACATCTTTTCACGTGCTTTTTGGCCATCTGTATATCTTCGTCTGTTCATATGCCCTGCCCATTTTTTCATTAGGTTGCTTGTTTTATTGTTGTTGAATTGTATGAGTTCTTTATATATTTTGATTAACCCCTTTCTGGGTATATGATTTGAAAATATTTTCTCCCAGCTGTTGGGTTTTTTCATTTTGTTCCTGATTTCCTTTGCCATGCAGAAGCTCTTTAGTCTGATGTAATCGCATTTGTTTATTTTTCTTTTGTTTCCCTTACCTGAGTAGTCATAGTATTCAAAAAGATCCCTCTAAGATCTAGGTCAAAGAGTGTACTGCCTATATTTTCTTCTAGGAGTTTTATGGTTTCACTTCTTACCTTCGAGTCTTCAATCCATTTTGAGTTAATTTTTGTGTATGGTGAAGATAATGGTCTTTCATTCTTTTGCATGTGGCTGTCCAGTTTTCCCAACACCGTTTATTGAAGAGATGTTCCTTTCTCCATTGTATGTTCCTAGCTCCTTTGTCGAAGATTAGCTGTCTGTAGATGTGTGGTTTTATTTCTGGGCTTTCAATTTTGTTCCATTGATCTGTATGTCTGTTTTTGTACCAGTACCATGAGGACAGCAATTATTTTAACAGGAGAATTCTCATCAGATTCAATAAATGCCGTAAGAAAATGAAGTAATATCTTCTAAACTTTGATGAAAAAGTAATCTAAAATTGTACAGCAACTAAAACATCATTTAAAAATGAAGGCAAAACAAATTTTACCATCCATATCTTTTCTTGATAGAAACTTATGTATTCTGTTCATTATAAATGTTACTGAAACCACAATAGAAAGTACATTAAATCAGAAAACATAAAATTGAATTATAGTTCCGGCTTTTGTAAGAATGAGAGGAAGCAGTCTGTCCACTCAAGGTCAAAATGAGAGAGTGACTGTCTGAACCTGGAGACACAGTAACTCTGTGGAGAGGGTCTCCTGACCAGAGCTCTTACTTATGGTGAAGTGACTAAGCTAGTCCTTGGCAATTCTGCAGGAACGAAACTAGAAAATAATTACCCTGATCTTAATTTCCTCACTCCAAGCTGGAGGGCATAGGAACCCATTAATGCAGTCCATATATTTCAGCCTCCAGGGACAAAGAAGAGGTGAAAATGGTGAAAAGTGGATCAAGAATGGCAAACAAAAATAGCACATTTCCTAAGACCACAGAGTTGCTTTTATATCTAGTTCTAATATTTATGTATCTAATAATATTGTTACTCAAGTTCATTGCAAACATACATTTATACTGTTCCATGTATCAAAAGGTAAAAAAAGGTTTAAATAGTTGGAGAACTCAAAAATAAATTGAAAAAGCAGGAAATGCAAATATGCATAAAACTTTTCAACTTCTTCCACTGACACTAATACCGGTAAATAAAATCAAATTTAAATGGACACGTAATTTAGAAAATTAAGAAACAGAAAATTCAAACACTTGTAAAACAATTGTCAAATTCACTAACACCAAATTATATTAAATGATAATTAGATACTTTTTTCAATTCATATTGTCAGATTCTCAAATGCTACACTATTGAATGCTGCTCAGTTTGCAATAATGGCTATGTTATACACCTCTCTTAAGAATACATATGATAGAAATAATATGGAAATCTATATAGACAGCCATAAAAAAATGGTAACCTGTGTCTCAGTCATTTTTCTTCAAGGAATCTATTTAAAGGAATCTATAAAGAATGATCATTTATGTACAAACATATTTATTGTTCATTGCACTAAGATGAGCAAGAGTAAATTATGATACCTCCATATAAGGGAATGCAAGTTTTGTTAACAAAAATTTTTAAATAAAATGTAAAAAAATTCCTATGTTAAATGTAAAAAGCAAAATTAAAAAGTAACCAGTATGCAGAGAAGAAAGGAAATACAACAAAGGGTAATAGTGATTGAAGTAATTAGACAAGAGAAAATAGTGAAATCTGTTCAGTCAGAAGGTCTATCTAGAAGTCCGGGTTAAAATCTTTTCAAATACACACAAACATATATACACATACACATATATGTTGTATATCTATATACATGTATACACACACACGTGTATATATCCACACACAATGTATGTTTATAACTATACAGCACAGAGAAACTCTACCTGTGCAAGAAAATTGAGCTTGCCAGCTTATAGTCACACCTTGTATGTATGTATATATGTTTGTAAGTACAAGTGCACTTTCGTGTGTTTTGTATAAGGAGTTTAGAATGCTTTTCTGGATGGCAATTTTTCTATATGTCATTCAGAAAGTGCTTAGGATTTAGTTTGTGTTTTTCTTTTTAATGATCAAGTTAAACTTCCTGAACCAGGAAACGTACATTTTTCCCTAGTAATGTAAAAAAAAAAAAGAAAAAGGATAGCTCTCCTTCACATGTTCAAATCTCCTTTTAAAAATCTATTAGAAGCTAAAATGCCATTAGGTAACAGTTCCATTGCATCAAGTATCTGATTCTTCTGGTGGACATGGTATAATGATGACTAGGAAACAAACCATCTATCTTCTTCCTGACAGGTGACCTATTTTTGAATCAGGAAGGCCATTATCCAAGAGCAGTTACTCTACTCGTGTTTGTTCCTTTAATCACCACTTAACAATTTACTTGGATAATTTGTAGGACTAGGGTTCTTTGGTTTTCCTTTTCTAACTATATTACATATATGAAGATATATTCTTATTTCTGATCAGATTGTTCAGTTTTTAAAAATGACTAATTTGGGGAGTGTAACAAGAAGATGATAAATTTAATTAATTTATCAGCATATGATTTTTTGCAATTTTCTTTTTATTTAGAGTTTATCAGTCAAAATTTTCACATTTTTTGTTTGAAGTTCACATATGTAGAACGTTAGGAAGGATCATACAGATCCAAAAAATACCTAAATAATTGTTAAAATTCTGAAGCTGCTTTATTTTCTATAAAGTTTCTAAAAAGTTTCAACATATTTTATTATAAATGATTAGTCAGCAAACCTGTATCTTTTGAGATCTATATTTACGTTAATATCCACAAAGCAAATGTAATTGAGCATCAGAAGGGCCCTTGATGTTCTGTTATTGATGTCTTAGCTTTAACACGAAGGTAGCAATTTAGCATCAGGGTATAAATAGAAAAATATAGTGGATAGCATTGGCTCATCTTGTGTTTTTAATATTCCCTTCAGGGTAAAGTATTACATAACCTAATTACAGTGGTAGAGCTTTCACTGTAGGGGAAATTCTTGTTATTTCATTTGACAATCAAGTAATTATCTTCTCTACTGGGTGGTTTACTGTATGTTACTAATTAAGCTATCCACTGGAATAAAAGTTTGTTTAAAAATTAGTGAAGACACTGCTGCTATCACATGAAAGAACGCAGCATAATATAATTCAAATTCATATTCTGTGATTTTTGTCAACTAAACATGTTTGCATTTTTCTCTCTAAAAAATGTTACAGCATATTCACAAGGGATCTCAGGGTAGAGTCTAAATCATCCCAAGACATATATGTTGCAGCTTGTTGAGTATTTCATATTCTAAAATAAAAATTAAATAGCAGTTATAAAGGAGAAAAAATTAATTTTTAACCTTTAGTGTTTCAAACATGAAGGCTAATTTACAATATTTGTCTAAATGTCTAAACGTATGTTTTAATATCATAGAATTCCTTATTGATGACTGATTAATAACAAAATCCCATATTCTCTTAACTACTAAAGTCAGTGAACAACTTAGATTTATACAATACAAATAACTTAGTAGTAAGTATCCTAATTTACTGGTTTGTGGTTAAAAGTCTAATCCTTCAGGATGCTAAGAATGATTTTGTGACAGACAAGTATAGTGAACACCTAACAGCTTGTAATTTATTGTTTCATGAACTGTGGAACCCAGTGGCTATGATTCCTCATATGGAGCTCTCAGATGTCTAACATGAAAGAGAGGCAACAAACCAATTATTACAATTTGTTACATAATTACAAGTGAGAAAGTGATATGGAGGAGGGTGTTGAAGGGAGGATAAACAACGAGGTTCTGACATAGTTTGTGGTGGTGTCAGGAAAGGCTTGTCTCCTGTAGGGTTTTCTAATCTGAGAACTGAAGGATGACTATGAGTTAGTAAATGGGGGAGGAGGGAAGCATTCCATGCAGAAGGAACAGCAAGTGCTGAGGTCTAGAGGAAGAAGAGATCATGGGACATGGGAAAAACGAGAGAATTTCTAGTATGACTTTATAGAAAATGGAGAATGATCATTCTAATCATTCTACCATTTACTAGCACATGACCTTGAGCTAGTCATTGAAGCTTTCTGAATAAAATTTTATTTTTCGAGAAATTTGAGAGTTGCTCTAGAATTTGTTATTAAATGCATTTTTGGCTGGAACCATACAAATTGCCCTTTATGTAGGCAAAAAAGTGGTGAAATGTCAGCAAATTTATATGGTTAAAACTAATGTAATTTTCAAAGAGGTGCTACCAATGTTATAGTCAGGAAAAGGTATTGAATTTCTAAACCAGATCCACAGCAGTCAAAAATATGTTTAAAACATGTCTCCTCTTTTGAATTGGATGTTTTTAAACTCACTCTTAAGCTTTCAGCAGAGCATAGCTTTATCATCATTGCAAAACAGACCTTGCCCCCTTAGAGTCACTTGTCTGGTGATGTCTGTATTTAAAGCTGTGGGTAAGTAACTATTGCTGTTTTTAGCACTGCTGTGGCTGTCTAAATCAAATCAAGACAAATTATACCTGGGCTGTGTTGGCGATAGTTGGAGCACTTTAGTGAACCATCCCTTTGATAGTTAGATTACACTTGTCTTGCTACTTCAGTGTAAATGTAATTTGAGAGGCTTGTTGCTTGGTTCTGGTAAGTGTTGTGACTTGAAGATGAAAATATGTCATGCTGGCTTGTTGGTTTTACTTGGAAAAGACATAGAACTGTCACCAACAGGAAGGAGGAAAATGTTTCATCATCTACATTAAACTCTAAGGACTTATAAGATCTGCTGTGTAAGCAAAGTTGAAGTACTTTTTGTGCACTAACTTCTTGCAACTCCAAAATAACAGATGCTCTGGTCCCCATTCTTTCACAGCTATTGAAAATTATTGTTTAAGAGAAAAAAATCCCCCCCTAAAATGGCTTATCACTTTTTTAATATATCAGAATGAGGGGCAAAACAAATATTCCATTTGGAAAAGAAGTGATGGAAAATGCTCACAATGATAAAACTTTATCCCCTGAAAATACATTCCGTTTGAAATAACTTATATTTGTAGAAGTGGATGACTTTGCATCTGGAAAATAGGAAAGAAATAATAATAATACAACAAATAGAAATCACTTCCAAAGATCTCTTATTAGCCATCAAGGAATATGCCATCAACTATGTTGTGACCCTAGGAAAGGAAAGTGAATTTTATTTTATTTTTAGCTCCATGGCAATTTAAAATAGGAGCTTAGCGAATATGGTTACATTTTATATTCATTGCAGAACATTATTAAGTTTATTTTGTATATTATTATACCTCAAGATATCAATAAATAATGCATGCCTATTATGAGACAGACATTTTAATTTCTTCATTTAATGCTTAAAATACAAACAACAATGACAACAACCTTGGTTGGCATAGGCACTCGGAATGGTGTAAAAGACGATCTTTGTCACTAATAAATTACAAATTTTTTTAGGTGGTTTCTGTTTAAGGAGATCAGGTCAGAAGATACTGTAAGTTCAAATCTGGTAGGATTAGGATTTTGGTGGTGATTTCTTGTTCTTGATATTGTTTTTTCCTATTGCCAGTTTTTCCCATTTCACTTCCATCTGTATTTCAGATTTTGGTACTAGATTATGTGCCAGATATAGTATTTGTCAGTGATGTGAATTTTCATAACCTTCAGAGCCTTCATGGGTACTCTAGTGAGAAGTTGGGAGAGGTTGTATTGACAGATATATGCGAAATTCAAATTTGGACCAGATTTAAAATACAATCTTTATGTTATATTTAGATTAAAAGTTCTGTGAGTCGAGAATGGATGGATTTAAAGATAAGAGGAGTAGAATAAGTGATCGGCAGTGGGAGACAATGGTGTCACATTTACATAGAAAATTTAGTACCTTTAGGGAAAAAATCCTTTAGGAAAGATTTATAGAATAATATAAAGAGAAGAGAAAAGAGAAATGACATACAATGACATAGAGAAGGAAAAAAATTGAATTCATGGCAATGCATTAATCTTCTTTGTAAAATATTGTAGATTAGATATGCTCACCAGGTTCTAAACCAGACTGACCAGATAGCATACATTCGAAGTGGGACATATCTGTTCATTTTGTGATTTTCTCTAAAAGTGCTCTTTGGTCCAGGAACTGCAGTGGAGAACTGATAAATGAGGTTGATTCAGGACTGAATACTGGATGACAGTTTCAGTAAAATATTTGGGCACAATAGAATTTTAGTAAAAGGAAAACGCTAAAACCATTGAGTTGGTAGAGTAAGCTTGAAATTGAGTTAGGTGGACCCAGAAAGAGAGGGGAGACTTAGAAAGAAAAAGACAGAAAGCTAAAGAAAAGTTATATTGATGATTGAACAAGTGTTGTGTGGCACAATGAGATTTTGGTGGGGGTGGAAGTGGCAACACATTTGATGGGAGACCAATTTTTGACAAGTCCATAAGGTGACACTGTGATGGTGAGTAGCAAAAGTAGAGGAGAACTAAAGATAAGTGAACATAGGAGGGCAAGAAACAGAAATTAGTATCTCAGATGGGAATACTGCTGAGAATGAGAAAAATGACCAGTGTTGGAGAGATTCAGGTACTGCCTTTGCTGGGGAAGTTGTAAATGGATCATGGGGAATACAAATTTGGGGTGAAATTATTTAGAAAGGGAGATAAAATGAGATAGAAGCCTTTCCCCCAACACACTGGACGACAGGGTCCTCAAGTTCTGAAATTTTGTTTTATGCATTCAAATATTCCTAATACCTAACTCAGTGCTTCAGATGAGTACATTTTCAATGAAACAAGTTTAATGAATGAAGGAAAGCCTTTTACAACAGCTGAGACAATTAGTGCTTACTATGGGTTTTCATTAAGCTATATGTTTTACATGTGGTCACCAGTGCTTTCCACCCAATACTTATAAATCTTCATCTCATCACATGTCAGGAATGCATTGCCCCCACCCTTTGTACTTATGCAGACTGTATGACTTGCTGTTGGCAAAGCAATGTGAAAAAAAAGTCTTTAGGAGCAAAAGTGTGATTTATTTCCTTTTCTTTACATCTGACACAGCTACCAGCAACATCTGAGTTGATGGAGGCACCATAGACTTGTTTCTTGGACTGAAGACAAATGCAATAAAGCCTCTAGCTGCCCTGGGATGGTGAAACTTCTGTTATCATTCTATACATTTGCAAGAATGAAGCCCTTAGCCAATTGGCAATAGATACATAGCTTGAAGGTGAAATACACCTATTGTTATAAGCTACTGGCATTCTGGAGTTAAATGTTTCTGTTGCATAATCTAGCATATCCTGACTAACACACATATGTAATAGAGTGTTTGCTTACAATTTAAAATGTGGACATCCATGTCCCCATTGTTACAGATGAGGAGACCAAGGCTCAGTGAGGTTAAGGAAGAGTGGAGGAAATGTTGTGCTACTTTATCCTTTACAGCCTGAAATGTTGGCCACCTTGATTATACACTAGTCCAAAAGTAGCTGTGGAGTTGAGAAGCATCTATTCTGAGAATTCCTGTGATCCAGCTAGAATACATAACAATGACCACAGCATTAGTAGAAGTTTAGCATCACAAATTCTAAGTATTTCTTACTAGAATGATTTGAAATTTCTTGGTGATCATAAAGGACTAACAACTGTATGTGGACAGTGTGTACAGATAAGTTGAAAATTAAATATCCAGAGATGTTTACAGGAGAATGGAAGGAAATATTCAGAAAGCAGAGTGGATAACACTGGTTGTCATGTCTTACCTGATTTGTGTACGTTTAGAAAAAAATCTACATCTCAGCTTTTTATTACATTAAACCAAACAATTATAACCTTGAAAACGTGTGATTTAAAAAGTTCTAAAAGACTCTTGCCTACATTTTCCTCCACTTTCGTTATGTTCAAAAATTTACAGTTTAAAAATAAAATTAGACTTTTATTTTAGATTTCAGATAGCATGTTCTCAAGGGAATATATAACATTTAAATAATCTTTGCTACTCCCTCTTAGGTAATTTACACACCAGACAATTCTGTATGAATCCTTGTACATTAAAAACATGTAGATATAGAAGGGCTTATGACATGAACAGATTTATTAAGATAGAACGGATATTAAGGACTGATGTTATAGCTGGATGTTGAAAACAAAGCCATAGGAACATAAAACACATACTTCATTTTTTCATAAAGTTATCTCATTTTCTGGCAAGCAATTTCAATTAGTGACTATTCAACCAAACCCGAGTCACTCAGATATTTTAGTTTCTTAACTTAAAATCGACACCGGTAATGAGATTTCAAGCTCCAGGTGATTAATGTGAGATCATACTTATGCCATTCTCTTAGTTAAGACTCAATAAATAGATATCAAATAACAGGGAAAGTGAAAATAACTTTCATAATTTGGTGAAATTCTCCCTTTTTCCTATTATGCTTTCGGATACTGTAAATTAAGTGAATGTTCAATTGAACTATTGAGAGTAAGCATGAGCTTCCAGTAAAAGTATTTATGCTATACCCTTACTTAATTCTTTCCTACAATCCTCAGGATCCAATGCCTGGAAGGTACTAAAAGTAAAACTCAGCAACTGGAAGTCTGTTTGCAAACTGTCTCCCAACCAAGCCGGGATTCTTTACTCTGGAGTAAGTGATTCTGAATGCTGATTCTGACTGCCATCTAAAGGGAGCCTCAATGAGAAACAGTAATGTTCTCATTAATTCTAGCTTCTTTCTATGACAGCTCAACACAGTTGCTAGAATTTCTGCTTCATGTTATACCTAGTAAAATTTAATATAAGAAAATGCAAAGTACAAGAATAATATAAATAAATTTCAATAACATTTTAAACTCTTCTTTTGGTCTAATGTTAGTAGTCATATAAAAGGTACTATGGTACTTTTTTGCATTTCTAAAAGGTAGCCAATGATTAGCACAATTAAAATTTTAAATAATAAAAGAGTTCACTATGAATCATACCCAAAGAAGGAAGAGTACTTAACGGTAAAGAAAAATATCAATTTAAAAAGTGTCATGACTTTCATCCTTGTGCATAAAAGAAGTCTCAGTTTTGGAAAATTAGCAAAATGCTGTAACACAAGATAATAATGTTTGAAATGTTTATAATGTCCAGAAGAGAAATGGAAACAAAGCTAAAAGGAATAGGGAGAGGAACATCGTCTAATTGTTGAAAAGAATGCATTGCCATCTTTTTGAAGTATGCATGTTTTATAATGACTATTTTTTTGGTCATGTTTTTAATCACAAAAGTTGTTTGTGATAAGATCAGTAAAAAAAGCAAGATCTCTTGTTTTTCAATTAAATCAAACATGCTCTAATTATCAGATATTTTTTATATTTTTCAAATTCATAACAAGTGAGTTTAATGAAACTCAAATTGCAATCAAATAGAAAAATCTGGTAAGATAACAACTGCCTTATCTTTTGACATACTTTGCTCATTGTTCTTCTTACATCTTATGATATCAATTAGACTGTAAAGATTTTTCCTATAGAAATTACTGAAGAGGGAATAGAGACTAATAATATGTAAAGTGTGAAATTTAAGAATATATGCACTGGGTAGTAGATACCTGTGCCTGCAAATGAGCTAGACTCTCAAGATGCTATATTTGTTGTGTTAGCTCTTTGCTAACTTGTTTCCACTGGTTGGCTTCTCTCTCTCTGTCTCTTTTTTTTCCCTAAGGTTTACAATGCAGGTGTGGGGAGAGAGAGTACTGTAGGTTAGCACCAGGTCAAATCAATGTTGCAGGTTAAGAGAAAAGAACAAAGCGAGGAAGAAATCAGTGGTGAAAAATTGTATCCTAGTTACTAACAATACCTTCTTTTCTTTGGAAGTAGGTCACTTATGGTGAACAGTGAGGAAAAAAAAGAACCTTGACCTAAATAAGATCCTTGATGCTTGCCTCATTTATTTATTTATTCATCAACCATTTAGAAACACCTAATAATGATTGCCACTTGTTGAGAACTTCTTAATGCCAGATGCTTTATATCTAAGTGGCATGACTACCAAGAATGCCAGCTACTATCAGTCTCATTTGAGTGATAAAGAACTTCAGTTTTACAGATGTTAAGTAACTTGTCCCAGCTCTGAGTTGGTACGTGCTGCATCTGAGACTTGGGCATACATTTTTCTGATTTCAGTTCTGTACTCTTTCCTGCCGTACTGTGCCAGATACTAGTGATAAGGAAATTTTGCTCAAATTCTAATAGGAAGGAAAGCATAAAAAAGGTTTGGGGTTTTTTTTAAACTATGTTGTATAGAAAAGAAGCAATGACTGAAATCTGGCCTATAAATGTGGGAACACAATATTAGATGTTATTCTCATGTTATACACGACTTCATCATAATGCAATATGTAGTCAAAATTCTAGTTCAAATTCAAAGATATATATATATATAAACAAGAGGCTGAAATCAATAGATCATACTATACATTGAATCAAAGTCTTGCAATAAATCAAAGCAAGAAGAGAAATCTAGAATAACAATTCCTGGTCATTTTTACCACCATTGAAACATTTAAAGTCTTAAAAGGAAGAACTCGTGGTATTCCTAAGACGATACTCGCTGATCCAAAAAATACTGTATTTCCCCTTATTTAGTTGTTAATCTCTTGTAAGTTTTAATACAAGTTCTAATATTCTAATGGGGGTGGCAGTGATCTTGATTTCTGAGCAGGTGACTTTGTGTTAGCTGCCATAAACTCTAGAATTACAAAGAGAGAGAAGTAAGGCAACATATTTGGTAACTGTTTAATGCTTACATTAAAAATATAGTCCTATTTTATTTTTATATTTGGAGAGGTTGAGGCACAGAGAGAAAGTCAATGCTATGCCTCAGGTCATGTAACTATTGAACGTCTGAAACTAGGTTTAAGTCCATATCTACCTAAACATAAAGAATAAGTTATTTTTACCACACTTTAGAGCTCTTTCAAAGGAGATAACATCCTCAATCCCTCCAATAAAAGCAAACAAATAAACAAAAAAAATAATAGAGAAATAGGGAGCCAAAGAATATAGAAGTATATGACAGATCACTCCTGTTTTGTGGTCCTCTCTGGATGTCTATGTCTGTTTTGTGAAACTCCACATCAGGAGTCGCTGACAGCATCGGGAGCTACATTTTAAATAATAGTGATTTAAGTTAGCTTAAAGAAAAATGTCACAAATAATAACTGTTGGTAATTTTGACTACAAACATAAATTTACCAGTATAATAAAGCAATGGGAAGATTTTTGAAGATATCTTTGGTTGATTTTTAAAATAGCCATCTATGTGCAAAAAGTAGTCATCAAAAATCTGCATTTTTTTGTTTAAAGTCTTTTACATTAAAAGTACAACATATATCCTTTATTAAGCATATGGTCTGGGGAAGAAAAGGAATAAAGTTTCTCTTTTCTGTTAGCTTCCTTGAGAGTCAACAGAAAAATGCTTTCCATTTTGTACTGCTTGCTAGGAATCTTAGAACTAACTGTTGGACTATTGTCTTTTATTATCTTTCCCTGTGTGTGTTTTTATGGGTGCGTGTATTTTTATTCTAATGCACCAAAAATAATTTTTAGCACTTGGTTTGGTACAAACAAACATACAAAATAAACACATGAGAAATATTTTGGTGTTATAACAGATGCCCATTATTTACACATGCTCTATTAATGTATTTTATTAAAAATGTCTTAAGACAGCTCCCTTTTTTCTCTTGGCAATTGATATGAGTAACTCAAGGTTATATTAACTTCTCCTCGTATTACTTTTTCTCTCATTCCTCCTCTTAATGTTGAGAAACTCTGTTGATTAAAAAAAAATTTTAGAGATGCTTTACTATATCATCCTAAGGGGTATTTTAGTGCCATCACTGCTACCATCTGACAATAAACTGATTTTTCATGTTTTGCTGAGGCACCATAGTTGCAATTAATCTTAAATCAAATGCATATCGTGGTTTCAGTTTAATTCTTAATGGGCTATACTGTAGGTAATAAAATTACCACAGAGAATTGATGAGTAGCATTTAATTAAGATGACAGCCTGATCTTAAAGACTAAAATACTTAATTTCTCACAGACATAATGATTCTTGAGAAAAATATATGAAACATAGGAAAAACATACAGTGGTGTACTTAGACCATTTAAGCACAGACCACATGGGAAAATGGAGGAGAGGTTATTGACATTTGACGTATTCATGGACGGTAGTAGTTAAGAGCAGGTTAAGGGTCTGACTGCCTGGTCTCAACTCCTATCGTCTCTATTTTAGCCTTGTTGGCCAGATAGCAGAACCTGAAGCAAAGGTTTCAGCACCACTACTTTACTAAAAAACAGAAGTGAAGGAAAAGGAAAATAAAAGAGAGACAGCATGTATAAGAATGTGTTACTAAGCCTGCCATCACTTAGTGTCAAGCATGACTCAAACTCATGAGGCTATCATCCAAAAGATAAAATAAACAGGGTTTTCCTCAGGACACTTATTCCCAAGTTTGGAAAATAGAAAACTTTATCCTCTTGCTCCCATATCTTAATGATCAAATTTCACCTCCTGGTTTGTGATTTCATTTGCATTTCTGGCTTGCATGTGTGGCAGCCCTGAATAGACCCATAGCATCTCATTCTTCAGAGAACAGGGGAGCTCCAAAGTAGGACATGAAAGATGCTCAGAACATCCGTGAGATGAGAAACTGTTGAATTATACCTGATGAAGCTGGTTGGAGTTTCACACAGAGTGGGTTATCACAATAACGTCTTAGTTGGAACAAATAGTCAAAGATTCCAGAGATAGTGAGGTTGAAATGATCTGCAATATCACATGAGACGTGTCTGTCTGATTGACCTGTGTTTAGATCTGCTGATGCTCTCCATAATATCCAGCTACTTAATACAATATGGTACCTCCATAGTTGTAAGATGCGCTCACTTCCCCAAGAGGTGATCTACAGGTCCAGTCAGTCACAGAATTTCATTTAAGGGCAACATCTCCTTTAAGCCAAGTCATCTGTGCAGCAGGCCTCATTTTCTTTATATTGTACATCAGTTCTTCACAGGAAATACTCCCAAAAGGCCCTAGATGTGACCTTGAGGGAGAGATGTCAAGGCAATAGAGGTAGATGATATGGGAGTTGAACTGCCACCAGTTCATCTGAATTTCTCATATTTTCTAGATCTGCTTTGGTCAGATTCCACATACCACTTCCATTGTACAATGGGTTATTGCTTCAAACCCTCAAACTTGTGACTGAGCAGGTCTAATAACATCCAAGTTAGGATAAGTGGATATGGTTACACAGGCATTTCATATCCCATGGTCAGGATCTCTCTCTACCAGGACCTAGTAGCCTGTTCGGAATTATTTTTTCAGTGAAGATTAACTTCTTGGCTTTAGAGAGCTTGACCTTGCTCTATAGCCTAGGATTCTAAATGGCAATTTTTCTTGCTGGGGCTTCCCAGAGAGTCAATATAGCATTCTAAATATACCAGACATATCTCTAGTACTATCAGATCTTCTGAGTCACATTCTTTGAGTAAGAGAGAAGCTTGCACCACAGTCCTGGCTGTGCAAAATACTTTCTTGCTCTTGACTCTACTAAAAACTGACATTTATTTGAGTCACCCAATAAATGGATCATAATGGTATTCTGAGGTATGTTATATGCTGCCTCAAAAAATCCAAAGAGACCCACAAAGCACTGTAAACAGGAAATGGGAGGTGCATTAAATTTTTATTCATCTTAGAAAGAATGCTCTGATACACTCCAGTTGACTTGAACCCCTAAAATATTCACTGATATGCAGGCCCTGGCATCTTCAACAGTATTTTCTTTCACTCTCTGGCATTCTGGTGTCTTCCTAGGGCATATAGAACACTTGTTAGTTCCTGATTATTGGGTCAAATTAGCACAATACACTATAGTAGACTGGCATGATATTGTGCACAATAGCAAGAGGATAAATGTTTCTGTAGTGTATATCACGAATGTGAGCATGAACATTAGCATCGGCCTGGGGCAATCAGTGAATGTGTACTACTGCCCCTACCATGTGATGACAAACTGCTTTTTGTTCTCCCTATACTGTCACGGTTCAAGAAGAATGCAATGCCAAATCAATTCATAAGTGACAAGTGCCAGAGGCATGTGGAGTTGCACCAATAAACACGCCATATCAAGCATGTACTTGCAATTGGAGCTACACCCTAGGTAAGAGTAGGCTAGTCAGTCCATAGCCATCTACCAATCAGGATCAATTTTTTTATTGATTTTTTTTCTAGCAGCCCGGTAGATGAATTGAATGGGAATATCATGGGAACCACTACCCCTGTACTCCTCAAGTATTTGGTGGTAGTGTTTGTCATTGTAGTCCCTCATGCAATATAGTATCACTTTTATATATTCTCTAAATTAGAGGAGGGCTTCTGCTTGCTTTTTTTTTTTTAGCATAATGGCTCTTACTCCACAGATCATAAATCTATGTGAGGATGCTGCCAGCTGTTAGGTATATCAGATTCAATTATCCACTTGGGGATCAGG
The DNA here is from genome assembly GCF_041296235.1 of Equus asinus. Lineage (NCBI taxonomy): Eukaryota > Metazoa > Chordata > Mammalia > Perissodactyla > Equidae > Equus > Equus asinus. The sequence continues at coordinate 43,914,961 of NC_091812.1, forward strand.
GAAATACTGCAGGGTAGTTGTATGGACATGTTGGATACAACGCATTGTTAGACAATCTTGGGCCAAAACTCCATCTATCACCTGGCACTCATGGCCTCCACTCATGGTATTTCAGTCCCTCCATTATCAGTCTCAGTTTGGAATCTTTATCTAACAGTCCTTAAAATACTTGTCATTCCTGTTTCCCACTACACAGCTATCCTAGTATTGGCCACAAGTCCCTTTTGGAAAAGATACGAGGAGTATTTACCTAATTTACTTGCAGGGATATTGCAGAGTCTATTGTCAAGGGGTCCTGGATTCCCCTTCAAACAATGGCTTCTTGGTCTGTGAACTGACTTAAGTCAGGAATTTTTGTGAGGAACTACAATTTTCCATTTTGATGACTGATGCCAGTTATCAGTTTACTTGCTTTCATTTTATTTATTTTTTATTATGGAGGTCAAGCAACACACTACTCTGCTTATCATCTATCTTTCCTCTAGGACACTGTGATCTATTTGCCATCATCACAGATACCTGTGTATCAAGACATCCTGATTTCCACTCTGCCATGTTACCCATTAGAGTAATTAAATCTATCTTGGTTCCAAACATTAAGTGCTGCCACCCATACTTTTAGAATCCCATTATTCCTACTTATCCCAGAGAGTACAGTTTCATGGCATCCTCTCCCACCGTCATTCAAGTTCTACAGAGGACAGGAAACTTTAGGTTTCTTAAGGACATTGTTTTCTCCTTTATACCCTATCAATGCATTCCATATTGTATTGCTTCATTGAAGGGAATGGCCTCTGGGAATACTTTGGGAAAATAGTTTGATAGTGCATTCTCAAGTTGTACATGACAATCTATTCTAACATTACCACTTTCTTCCTTCATATTTTGGCAAGGAGGTACTGACATTCTACCTCATTTACTGTAGGCTAAGATCGTGTCCAAGCTTCAAAGAATCATCTCAACAGATTATGAGGATTTATCCTACTTCTTCACAGAACGCTGACTCTTAATTTAGGAGTGAATGCCTCAAATTCAATAAATTTGCCCATATTATAGTGTTTGCTATGGTGTTCTGCCCAGTTCTTCACTCAGGACTGAGGTATGATTTTTCCCAGCTGTTGGCCGTCTTGGTTGATGCCTCCATAGCTCAGTCTGTTACTGAGAATTGCCCTTGGCCACAGAGATCCCCTCCCTCCAGTGATAAGCCTACATCAAAGACTGGTCTATGAAGGAATTCAAAGGCCCTTTTCCTTGCTTCAACTCCAGACAAGTTAGATTTCATTCAACTCCAGAACTCTCTGTGGGATTGACTGAGACCCCTTCTTCAACTGCATCACTGCAGTTCAGCTTCTCCTTTTGCATAGTTCTGCTCCTCATCTGCCTAATAAGTGTTCTTTCCAAGAGCACTCCTCAATAAAATTCTTGCATGCAAATTGCCATCTCAGAGTCTGTTTCCTGGGTAAATCAACCAGCGCCAAGCTTTACATTTACTACTATGCTCTGACACTTTCAGGATCCACTACCACAATTATTCCCTAGTTCCTACTCTGTATATATTAATCAGGTCCTACAAGTCCAATTGGTGATAAAATAACTTTGTCTTGGAGGAAGTACTGAATTCCCTTGCTTTGTGATGAGCCTGGAAATAGTAAGTGTTGGCACGGCAGCTCGTGAAGAGTAAGCTTTAGGAGGCATCTGCCTCCATGAAGTCTTTGCATGTGCTCCAAGCCAGAAAAACTGCTCTCTCCTGTCAAGGGGAAGGAACTGTTTTTGCTTTTGTTCAGGGCAATTCTCAAAATCTTGCTCTTTTCCAACCACAATCCTGAACTAAATAGATGAGATCTCTCAAGCCAACATATTTGGTATCCTTTGTAGCTCTGTCACACTTAAAATTAAATCTTTGGTCTGATTTTCTGCAAAAAGCCCTGTACCAATAGATGTTCAGCCTCTGCATAAATGAAGCCATAGAGGTCCTCTGGCTTTTACAGAGTGCCTCAAGTTGGCAATTGGCTGCTCTAAGCCTATAATTTTCTCTTTCAAAGCTTCCAGTATTATTAACATGAGCCAGCCCAATCCACAATCCTTATAATTATTATTGCCCTCAAACCATCTAAGCATACAGTCACTGCATATCCTAAAGTCTTATCTTCCACCTACACCTTATCCCAATTAACCACAAGGGAAAGCCTTAGTAATCATGGTGTCACGGCATGCCAGAGCTGATCACAAGCCCCTCTTAACACTAGCAAAGGATTCTTATTGCTGTGAGACTGGTCACTAATGCAGCTCCAATATATTATCCTGAGCGTCCATTTTCTATGGCCATTCCTGATACCAATGGTCTTAGACTGAGGTTCTTGGAAACAGAGCCCGAAGCAAAGGCTTATGTGCTAATGCTTTATTCAAGAGTACAATACTTGGGAGCAGCGGTGAGGACAAAGAACAGTAAAACAGGGAAGAAGAGAGAGTTGATACAGCGGTGCACACCCAAGCTAACACTACGTGGTATTAAGTGTGATTGATTGCTTGATCTAACGGGAATATCTCCCAAGAAGTCTTATTAATGACTGCTTCTCAGGACAGGCTATGCATGGGAGAGGAATGGAGAAGGATTTATTCTCTTCTTGCTGGATCTCCTGTTGGTCAAAGATTCACCTTCAGTGTTATAATTTCTTCCCACTTCCACGTTGCTTTGGTGTAAGCACCAAATGCCCCCAGGGTGTCTTATGCTTCAGCATCAACAGGAAGTCTGAGCAAAGGGCAAAAGTTGTGCATTGGGCCCATTAGGTGAGGAATGATAATGCTGTAGCCATTTGAATTTGGTTAGAATCCACACAAAGGGGATCTCTGTGGCTGTGACTGGGGGTGCAAAATTAGTCAAAGCCCTTGGAACAGGTGAAGCAAAGATAGGAAGGGAAGTTTAAATGGCTCTGATAAAAGTACTCACTAGCTATATGACCTCTTAACTTTGTCCCTTTGACCCAGTTGCTTCCTTTATAAGCTGGAACTAATACTTATACAATCTTAACTGGTTGCTCTACAAATTATAAGATATCTTGTTTGTAAATATTTTTCAGTTCTTGGACTATACAATAAGTATTAGCTATTGTTATTTTCATGAAGGAAAATTCTTGTAACCTAAATAAAAACTTGAAATATCCCTAGTTATTATTTAATCTTGTAAAATACTGTATATACAGAGTATCAGAAAAATATTGCTAGAGGAACTTGAGATATTTTATGTCATAAAGCAATGAGGGAAATATTCAGTAAATACTGAATCTGAGTTGGGTTTCTTATTTTTACTTAAAAACAGAGACAATAAATTTCCAAGATAACCAATATAAAAGAAAAGAACAGTTTTTCTCTCCTACATCTTTTTCTCCATAGAAATAGAAAGACTCAATTATACATTTTTTTAGATGCAATTTAGACTAGAAGTGATTGTAGACTAGTATGCTTGGAGACTCTTTCAAGATTAATCCTTCTGCCCATATGCACATTATAGTAGAGATCAGATGGTTTTGTCTTCCTGCTATGCAGTATGTATACTTTCTCCTTCTATCAGCAACTTAATTTACTCATGAGAAACATCTGTCCCATAACTGGGTTAAGTTATTTAGGGAAGCGAACCTCATCCTTGCATTCAGGCGTAGGATGTGATGCTGGTCTAGCCAATCCATACATTCAATTTCTCCTGATGATTGACTCAGGAAGGGTCACATGACCTAAGTCAGTCCAATGAGACTGAGAATATAGACGTGAGGCTGAAGCTGTTATGCATATCTTTCCTGTCTGTTGGGAATTTCTGTCTGAATGATGCTAACAAAGGGAATGCAGAATCAAATCAAGGCAAAAAAGAAAAAAAATAGGGATGGATTTTGATGACAGTGTTTGAGGTTTGGTTCCAACAAGACCTAAAGCTTGATTTATTCTTAGACCATTCAGTTATCACGACTACTACTGTTGATACTACGAGTACTACTTTGAATTCATCTTCTGTCATTTGCAGTCAAATGTCTGTTGGTTTGTTAGTTGTATATTTTGGTTCATTAGTTGTAATGAATGTCCTATTAGTTATGGAAGAGGTTAACAGTGGAGGACATTAGGTGTAGGGTATATAGGAACTCTCTGTACTATCTTTACAACTTTTCTCTAAATCTAATACAACTCTAAAACTAAAAGCTTATTTAAAAAAGTATCCTATGTAATACAAATCTGCTTTGTTAGGTCATACTGCCCAAGGGTAAGTAGATTCTCTTGCTAACAAACCTGTTCTTAAGCCAAGAAGGTGAAGGACACGCATTTCTTGAATATTCACACTTGGGGAATCTGTGCTCCCTGATAAAAAAATTTTAAAACATAACTCTGTATGGTTAGTTAGGGGCACAAAATTTTCACTGAAGCTGAGATGAAACAGAATGAAAAAATAGCAGCATTCTGATTTATGATCTGGTAAACAATAGTCAGCATTATTTCCTAGTTTTCTGGTCATTCTAATTTCTGCTCTATTTACACTATAAAATACTATAATTAGAAGTAGGCTCCTTATTTTTATTTTCTCTCTCAATCTTGTACCAATCAAGGCTCTATTTTAATACAGTATTTTCTTATTTGTATTGTAAATTTACATAACTTTTTCCTGAGTATTTTTTCAAAATATTATATGTTTAAATCATAAAAACACCTCATCCCCAAATAACAGACAGTAAGAGGTTTTTTCTATTGTTGTTAATTCAGATATGTACTTTCCAATGATTACTCTATGGAGGAATCAGCTTATAGTATATAACCTGAAGATATTCAATAACTTCAATTTCAAAAGAAAAACAGGAATAGTGTAACTAAACAGAATACGCTTAATTAAAAAGTCCTCGTCCCTAGTCTTATACTTTGTGTAACGTGGCTTTTATTTAGCCTGCTTTGATATCTTTTCTAGGCATATTTTAAATAGAAAGGATCTGGTTAATTTCACATGGGGGGTAAGAAGCACGTAGTAAAAATTCCAAAGGCCCTCCATACCTTCAAAGTCAACCCCCATGGTACTTCCATTAACAGCGTCAGTATGGCTCAGAAGGAATACAAAGAAAAAGAAAGAGATACTATTAATAAACTCACGTTCAAAATAGAATGTTGAAGTCTATAGATTTAAAAACCAGGCTGTGAGAGAAAGGATTGTCTTTCCATTTTTCTATTGAACATATATATTCTGGGCTTGAGAGCATAGAGGGTAGAGTTTGATATAGTAGAAGTCCTAGGAAGACAAGGAGGAGAAATAAATGAAAATTCTGTTACTTATGATTCCACAGGAATTTAGAAGAAAAAGGTAGAGGAGCAAGGAGCAAGGAGATTGAAGAAGTGTAGACTAGGGCAGCATGGGCCTTGATTTTCTGGCCCTGGAATTTCAAAGCATGCAGTGGTTAGAGGGACAAGGTTCAGTTTGAGTTTGAAGTCAACTTTGTGTGGGAGAGTACCCAGGACTCATTTAGGATACAGGGAGCTGACTCCTGCATAGAGTGTCCCTGAGCTAAAACTGGAGGCTTTGGCATAGTTGGGAGGTGGACGGTGTTGTCAGGCAATGAGAAGGTCTAGCCTACACTTCCAAATGCCTCTCTAATCCTGTGTGTCACTGACACGCAGGGGATCAGAGGTCAATGTGGCCTCCTGTGGAGGAGGGCAAGGTAATCTCATAAGAGATGCTACCATTAGACTATGGGCCAGACGGGAGCAGCAGCAGAAATTAAAAAGGTCAATTCAACCAGGAGGGTCCCTAGACACTAGGAAAAAAGAAAGAATAAGAAATCACTTGCTTCAGAAATTAGCGGCTATTGCCAACATAATCAGGCAAAAAGAAAAAAAAGAAAATCAGGTAAACCATACCTTAGCACTCCAGCAGAGCACATTATAAATTAGCAGAACAAGACCATTTCCCCAATCTCACAGGATCATGTCGTAAGCCATGATTCTCCTCTTATATACCAGATGACATCTTAGAAAACATAAGAGAAGATTGATGCATTTGAATCACATAAAAAGACACATTTTTTAATTGTAAAAAATTTACTGATTGGATTGTCCTGAGATTAGCAAATAAAAGCAATCTTTACTTTCTTTTCCTTCTACCTAGCCTTTGGAGGGCAGTGAGGAAGATGGGGCAGTTATAGAAAAAATACAGAATCTATATTTCCTTCACACATCAGAGTGTGTTGTGAATCATTCTGCAACCCAGCAAAACACATGTTTTGACTTTTCAATTTCAGACTACATTATCTTCAGGCCAGCTAAACTTCTCTCAATCTCCAGTCTTTTAGTCAATCTCTTGTTACAATCTCCAAATTCAGATTGAATTTTGGCACCAAATTTAGCATTTCTTTTCTATTGCTGTGTTCTAGATGTCTTGAAACTGTCTCGAATAGTCATTGTTCTAGATGCTATCACTCTAGTTGCTATATCATACTAATTCTATCATGATTGAATGGAATCTTATTTTTAGAGATTATCTTTCCAACCATCTTCCTCAAAATCATTCTTATAACCTTTGTTGCTTTCTCCAGGTATTTTCCACCATATTTCTTACTGTTGGACTCCAAGACACATTTGATACCAAGATGTGTGTCACATTGTTCAGTCTCTTTTTAGCCAAATTTTGCTCATTACAAAACTGGCATTCCTCAGACTTGTGTGTGTGTGATCATCCTAAAATAACTTTCCTGCATCCAAAAAGGCACAGATGGAAAATACATAGAACTAACTGGGAAAGTGGTTAATTACCAGGAAACACATACAGAGCCAACAACAGAGATTTAGATGCAGGAGTCAATTAACTAGTGATTAGGGGCACTCAGAAGGTCTGAAAAGTGCTGCATTGTCTGATCTCTCTTAGGTCAAAAGCAGTCATTCTAACCTGTTTGTTCTCATAGCACATTAATTGTACCTCAACCATATATGTATTTCATTCTTCTGTCCATTACCAGGTGGGGCATCAGAATTTGCCAGCCCAAATGCCTCTTTGGCTTGATTATTTTTAAGAACAAAAGACTCTGAAACTTTGACCTTCCTCCTAACTGCCTAAAAGAATTTAAGATAGAAGGCCTGTTCTAGGAAGGAGCTAATACCATAAGATAATTACAGTACAATGTAAAATAGGTATGATAGAAAGGCACCAGCAAGCTCATTTTTACCAATGTTTTATCTCTTGGGTCACATTGTCTATAGATGGCCCAGCAAAAATTTGTTTAACAAACATTTGCATTTCCATCTCCATGTGAATTGCCTTCCTCCCCTTTCAAGTCTCAAACGACTACCTCCAACATCCTCCCTTGTCTTTAGCTGAAGATGGTATTTAAGATGGTGGCTTCAGTCCTTCTGGAGAGTTACTTATTTTTCCTGGGTTTCTCCCATGTACACATGTTATTAAACTTTTTTGATTTTCTCCTGTTATTCTGTTCCATATCAATTTAATTCCCAGACCAGCCAGAAGGACCTAGAGGGGAGAGGAATTGTTTTCCTCCCCTGCAACCATTGGTGGTTTATTTCTCTTCTTTCCCAATATTTCTAGGTTTTATTCATCTTTCTCTGGCATATTTTCTAGGGCACTTCTTTGCAAGATGTAGAAACTGAATACTGTTTATTGAACTGAATGGCAAGTAATTTTATTTCTTAATTGTGAGAGAAGAGATGTGTTCTAATTGTGCCTCCAATAGATACATACATTGTAAGCAAGATCTTTACATATTCAGTTCCCATAAAATGACCACAGTAGCTGCATGCTTATTGTGCAGATGGGGGAGGGAAGCGAAGAAAAAAGAAAGGAACAAGGAATCTCCCCAGAGAGGAATAGAAGAGAAAGATAGCTGTTTTTACTGTCTGAAGTCCCAGACTGAGTCATGTGTGTGAAGCTGGCCTCTTGTGGGAGGCACCATGTGGCCAATACAGGATCCCTGAATGCCATAGTTCTATGCACTTTAGCACATCTTTGAAGTGAAGGGTAAGGCTGACTTAATACCTTTACCTGTGAGGGAAGGAGGTCGCAAACAAACATTTATTGTGAGCCTACAATATGCCAGGTCTGTGGAGGGCGTGCCACTTACATTTTTTCCTCAGAAAGACGTGACAGTTCCTACACCAACAGAAACATCAATATATTTTACCAAAATAATCACCCAAGGAGCTATTCGAGAATTTATTTCCATCACTGCAGTGGTTTTGTAACAGTGTTTGATTTGTCACCGTCAGCTCAGTTGATTCTGAAGAGTTTCGAACAATTTATCCCTCTGGTCCATATCTCATTCCACTTCTCCCCAGTCAATCTTCAAATTAACAGTCCCTGATCACTCTTTCCTCCAAATATGTAGCTTTTTCAGATCTTCCTCTTTCTGACTTCTAATTAATATTGGTAATTCATTATGCCTCTTAAACTACTTTTTCCATTGTAGAGATTTCTTTACAAGCTAAACCTCTTGTGAACATGCTGCCTTTACCTCCCTAAAAACCTATTTAACCAAATAGCAATGCTCGTTAAAACTTCTGTTTTACGATGGCACAACTTATACCCATTTTACAAGGTAGCACAGAACATCAGGTACTGTTATTCCAGGTGTAGGTTATCTTATTCTGTTGTGAATCCAGCTGTTATTCAACGTATTCTTTTATTCCTTTTAAAAGCCTCCACTGTGCAAGGCACTATAATGCAAGCTGGGGTGGCTCCTGAACACACAAAGGTAGCCATGGGAGAGTTCATAGCATGATAAGGGATTCAAGTATGACTGGAATGCAATGTGGCATCTGCTGGGACAGGGACTTCTACCAAACACTCTGGGACATAGACTGGAATGACTAACCACACTATGGGGGTCAAGTGAGTGCTGTGATGTGCCACCCAGAAACTCCTTCAGGTCTGAGGCCTTCGTTCTCCCTGTTAGCAGATCGCCGTTGAATCCTTCACCAGGAATTATCCTCAGCCGAAGAGATCCACTTTGCTGAAGATTATACTTCTTCCCTAGAGAAAACTCTTATTCAATACTGTTCTATGACCTGCTCCCATTTCTTCAAGTGGAGACATCTTTGAATGTTCCTCCTGGCTCTAAGAAACCCCGTCAGATTGGCTGAGCGCTCTGCTCTAACTGTATCGCAGTTCAACTCCCCATCTGACCAAGACTGCTTCCTTCATTTCTTACATGCATTGTTGCTGAAAGCATTCCCAATAAGCTCCCTACAAATCAATCTCAGTCATAAAGTCACAAGGACTCCATCCTACAGAGGGGTTGTATCAGGGAAAGTCCACAAGTAATCTTGAGGGTAGTCCAAACAAATGGCAGTGACATGATCTGCCATTGTGTTTAGGGAGTAATTAGAGGTTTGATGCTACAGGTGCAAACATTCAGAGTGTATTTATATGTGATGGATGTATTAAAGCTTGGGGTCGGGTGCTAGTGTGAGGAGTAGCTAGTATTGAGATTCAAGGCTGGGAAGATGCCTGTTGTGAAGAGCCACGGAAGACTTGCTAAGGAGTTAGAAAAGGCTTTAAAGCAGAGGAATGACACAAACATCTTTTTCTAAAGAGATAATTGTACAACCACGTGGAGAAGAATTGAAGGCAGAGAGATTTGTGATGGCGAGTCAGTTTGATGGCTTTTATGGTAGTCCAGACTAAAAAAAAGCAACAACTAAAAGGCAATTACATTAAGAAAACTAGAGTGATATCTATAGGATTTGATGACTTCTTAGGTAAAAGACTTAAGAGTGAGTTGCTGCTAAAATAACTAGGAATTCTAGGTTGTGATATTGGAGAGCTCATTGACAAAGGTGACGATTACAGGGAGAAGTATATCTTTACATAATTATTTTCTACAACCCTCAGAACCTCATGATAAAAGTGTGGGGAAAATAATTCGGGGAATCATCAAAATGAAATAAAATATTTTATGTGAATGCCTTAGAACAACGCCTGACATAGTAAGCACTACATTTGTGAGTTTGATAACTAGCTGGATCTTCACGCTGTCAGTTTAGGGATGGACAGGCATGTTACATACTGCTAATTATCCCATCTCTCTTGGAGAATTTTGAAAATATATTACAAATTTCATATGATCCTTGACATATTTTGTAAGCCAACACCCAAACAAGCAAAAATCTCCGAAGCAATTTTGTCTTACATTTTATTATATTTTCAAACCATTTTTACCCGTACTCTTCTTTCCAGGGGCTTGTGTCATGCTCGTGAAATCAATAGCAAGACGCAGGTACTTCAGTAAGCAGTAAGTCAAGGACAGCCTCTAATTCTGCTCTGCAAAGTGTCTAGCAGTCTAGAGGCACTCAAACACCAAATGACGTCTTTACTTTTCTTAAGCCTAAAAATATTTTAAGTTTTTAAGTACCGTCATCAAACTTGGGTTTCCAATATACAATGTTTCTTTTTACTAACAGTAGCCATGTCTCACTGAATGCCCTCTGTGTACTTGGCACTAAGTGAAAGACTTATAAACATTATCTCTATTCTTATTAGTAATCCTACAGGATATTTATTCAAGTCTTCGGTTTCCATCTCATGCTTTGGGATGTTGGATAATTGGCTTGAGGTCAACGCAGGCCTCAAGTCGCAGAATAGCTTTCACCTAGTGTTCTATGCTTTTACATCTGACCAGCTAAGTCATTCTTGACAATTACCCTGTCAATCCAAAGTGCAGGGCAAATGGGAATGATGACTGTGGTCTTTGCTTGCTAATTCACTCGATTGCTTTCAGGTTTCCTAAAAACACCAGGGAAAAGTAAGTCAGGAGGTAAAAATGTGGCAATTATTAGGTTCATACAAAAGGCTTTGCCTGCTGAAGGACACTGAACTTGCTCAGTAATGTAACTAGTTATATTTGTCTATGCAGATCAGGAAAAGAAGAGGGTAGTACTGGAATTTGATACTAGAGGAACCTAAAAGGAATAAGGTAGAATAAGGCAAGAAAAGAAAATCGTCATTAATACTATGTAGATAATTCACTCTATCTCTTGTGCATGTGTTTGGTTAAAGCATATTATACTTTTCTTTCATTTTATCCCAGATTTTCAGTAGTGTCTTCTCCCACATCCAAAAGAATGTGTGTTAGATTTAGTTATGATTGATTTAAATTTGGCTGCTACCACTGTACCTGTCATTTAACGGTTAACAAAAATGCAGTCATACAACTTTTCTGCTGGGCCTTTCACCTCTCTTCATGCAAGAACTGTCTTTCAAATATGACAATTGTGGCTGGTATGAGCAGGAAAAGCACTTCGAATGTCACCCTCCTACTCATGGTGGTTTTATTGAGCCATACAAATTTTCATAGCTTTTTACATTTATTGGAGAGAGGGCTGACCATTAAAGGTAGTCAGAAAACAGTATCATGGTTTTGAAAGAGATGATGGAAATTTAGAAATATTTATTAAGGGGAATAAAATAAATTTTCATTTCATCGATAGGATATTGGTAATTGAATTTCTTTGTCAGATAGATGAAAATCAGTAGATACAGAATAAAATATAGTGAAATATTACTTCACATGTTTTTGTTATATATGGCACTTGTAATAATGGGAAAAATGTATTTAAAAAGATGAGTAAAATATAAATAACCACCTATAACCCTTCTGTTTGATGTAACTAGGATGATCATTTTCAGACGTATTCTTCAAGACTTACTTCCCACTACACCGACACAAACTAAAAATATTTTTAAAATATTTAAGAAGAAGCTAGGTGAATTGGGGGTCAATAAGGAAATACTCATTTTTATCAGGTGCCTTACCTATTTTTTATCACTTCCATAAACCACTCATGTTGTCTTTATTTTAACACATAAAAGTTCAACTGTTGGATAGTTTTGAAATCAATTGTCCCAACATAAGTTCTCTCTTACTTGCATTCAACAATTACCTATTACCTCCTGGTCAATTATGACAAAATTCAGAGACACCTCATGAATATCATCACTATTGATTTTATAAACAAAATTGAGCTCAACTCAGACTTCTCTTATTAAAAGAAATTGACAAGAATATAGGAAACTCACAGGAAAAACACTTTGTCAGTCACATTCCACGCATTTCAATCTAATTTGAGAAGTATGTTAGTACGATGACATTCTTGTTTACAACTTTACAGAATAAAGAGGATTTTGTTGCTAAGAAGCTCAAAATGACAGTTGCCTTCCTAATCCATTAGCAAAATGTAAAATGCAATCCTGAATGTTACTATTGCCCTCTTAAACTATACTAAGTATGGTTTTAATATTGATTCTCGCACATGTCTTATACACTCCCCAGCATTCAGTACTTTTGATGCCAGGTTGTACTACAAATCACTCATACCTTTATCCTGATCTTTAGATATACATTTTGTATACGTTTTTATTATATTGCCTGTCTTACTTTAGTCAAGATCATAAATGCATTTTGCATGTTAAGAAAAGATAGCTTTACGGGAGTAATGCACCATGAGAAATCGAAAGAATAAAAAGAGAAAAGGTTAGGAATAATGGCTATCTTATGGCCTAAAGTGCAAGTATTAAAAAAGTGATAATAATAGGAAAAGATAAAAGCCTCACCTGAAACATAATCCATCAAGGTGATTTTGGAAACAATAACAATACCTTAAAGTTGTATAGTAATTTAGTTTCAAACTACTTTTACATACGTTATCTCATTTGATCCTTAGAACCACTCTGTGACATGGAAAGAGTTGTTATTATTTCCTCTATTATCCAAAACCAGTCACTGACTAGTAATTACAGGAGCTTATGTAAGTTGTCCAAGGTTGTATGGCTGGAAAATGATGGAGTCAAGATGTGGAAGAGTGTTGTGATTCCTGGTCCTGTAATTTACTTTACATTTCACTAAGGATATCTTCTGTTCATCATAAATACAAAAGTTAAAACATACATGAGCTAAGAAATGCATCCTGCCCTCTTTTCTCATTTATTCATGTCTGGTATTCTGTAGAAAAATGTTATAATATAAATTTGTGCCTGGAACAGAGCTTAGCAGTCGTGAGAACTCATTCAATGTTTTTGAATAAATGGAAAAAATGAATGAATAAATGAATCCAAACTCTTGAATACAGCACCTGAAAAGTTTCTGATTCCTTGTCATTCCCATATGCACTGTGAAACTACTTTATTTTTGCTTTCACTATCACTATACGTATAGCATTTTGTTTACATATAAAGTATTATACAGCGATTGGCTAAACTATCATTTGTCCTTGCATATTACTGTTTATATTAAATAGTATATAATGAATATTCAACCAAAATAATATGGCTATAAGATACTAATGGCTATGACGTTTTCTTTTTGCCTCTTTATTTTAATTCCTTCTACTATCTTAGAAACAATAGCCATAAGTAAATTTATTTACTTAAATTTAGGTTAAAAGATGACTTGATCCATTGTTCATGTGGTTCTGATCTGGGGACTATTAATGACCATTAGATCGACCTATGAGTCATTTACTGTATATTAAATATGACTGTTTATAGCTTCATTAGGATTCTTTAAAATTCAAATAGCAAGAGTTGTATAGGCTATGTAAGTGTTTTATCTATTTCTGTGTAGAAATTGGATTTATTGGGTATATTCTAATATTTCTCAAATGAATATGCATTATCAATTATCACCAAAACCCAAAAATAGCCTAACAAAATTGTTTGAATTTGTGCACTGTTTTACATTACATATTGATCATTCTTTGATCTTCATGTTACACTCAAATCACATAGTATTAAGGTTTTGTAGGGGGGTGTGTGTGTGTGTGTGTGTGGCAAAACTGGCAAGATGCTCAACAAACTCAATTCATCTTTCTACATCTATAGAAAGATTCCAATTCCCATTTTCACCTGCAGTTATTGTGTTAAGTAGGGCCATATGTCTGGGTTCTGTCTAAGGTAATGTGGGTAGAGGGTGTTCTATGCCTATGCTTAAGGCTTGTTGTGTGGTCCTCCATAATCTCTTCTACTTCAGTGATGATCAGGGCAGTTATATTGAAGGTGGCGACATTACCTGTAGAAACAGCCTAGTTTTTTCAGTCAGCTTTGGAAGGAAGTCCCCAAGAGAATCTCTGACACACCTTGAAATTTGAATGGATAAGAAAAGAATTTTGTTGAGTTCAGCCACTAAGTGGTATGATTTATTAATTAATTCATCATAGACTAAGCTACACTAACTAATAAGGATATTGGTAATTTGAATTGTTGACATGAAATTACAAGAAAAATGAAATTTGTAGGCTTAGAAGGCAGAGAGTGGACAAAGAAGAAACTGAAATCAGAAACTAGAAACCTGGTGAATTGTGTCATGTAGTTGCAAAATGCTTGATTACCTGTGATAACTTTGAAAACAGACTGTGGGCCTATTAAGCTTATGAGTCTAGAGAAAGAAGTTGAAAATCATTATTTTAACACAATTTATTGCTTATTATTGATTTAAACAGAAAATGAATTATAAAAAAGAATTAGCTTAAGAAAGAATTGAAAAGATTGTGAGTAAAACTGAATAGAAAAACAAAAGAGTTTGGGGGCTTTGCATTGTGGAAAAGGCCAACTACTTCTAAGTTCCAAATAGTAAGACATTAAGAAACATATTTTTTAGAAAAATCCCATTAAAAATTTTCAGTTGAATCAAGTGACCCAGGGAAAATATCAGGTTAAGTTATTGCCTTCCCATCCAAGTCTGAAAGCCTCAAGATAGCCACCATTAAATTGAATGAGACAGACATGGGAGAGAGAAAGTGGAAAAGTATAAGTGGATTTGAGAACTATGTCTATTAAAGAACTTTAAGTGTGGAACAGACTGGAAGCAAATAGACCTGAAGCCTACTAAGAATTAGGACCATAAAAAAGTTAAGAATTTTTAAGACTTAAAACAACTCTTAAGACCTCAATGTCCATGAGCAATAGACACATTTCAAAAGCTCTACAGGTCTGCGGGAGTAATATTCCCCTAAAACTATTTTATACATAGACAAAGTAAATAATGAACTAGGAAAAACCTCCCAGAATGTGGAGCCAGGGCCCAAGGAAAACCATGGACAACACAGTTTCTCCCACAGAGCGGATTCACAGATAACCAAAAATCGAAAAACTTCTGGCACTTCTAGGATAGAGAGATTGCACAACATCCTCTCAATAGTGTCTCAGAATTGCTAGAGACTGATGACTATAAGGTCTCCTCTTATTTGCATTTCCAAATGGGAGTATTTATTCTGGTTGTCTGTTCTCTACTCCACACGCTGAAGGTGAGTGTATAGGTTTGCAATCAGACAGCTTAATTTCGTGGTCAAGAGGCATGATCACTGAGACTTCTAGGAGATATTATAGGTCATCAGGACCTCATGAACAGGGCTGTGTATGACTTAAAGATCATGGATTTTGAGCTGGATGTAATAACTGGATGGGACTCTGCTGTCTCTTTTAGGGAGAAAGAAAGTGTGTTCTAACTGCAGAAAGAAATATGATAGGTATTTCATGAACAGAAAGGAGGATTATGTCATAGAATGCCTAGATATTAAATAACCCTAACACTTCTTTCTGGATACTATGTTATCCAAACTCTTGTAGTTAGTTTGGGACCTATGACTAGACGATGCCCATATAATCAGCTTCTTCAGTGCGGGAACAAGTGATATGCACCATTCCCAGGCCTGGATGTGAAACTCCTTACACAAACTTTCACGTTGTCTTTCAGTTTTGTGACAACCAGGAAGGTCACATAAGAGTGGTGGCATAAGATACCAGTAGCCCAGTTCACTTGATTCCTGCTTGGAGGACAGTCACCAAGAAAAATTTTCAACTTAAAATATACTCTGTATATCCTAGAAGTAAAATTTTATTGCATGAATCTACTAACATTTGGGAGTCTGCTTATTACCTGAGGTTAGCATGGCCTGCCTTATTTAATAAAATGTCTCGTTCAGCTAACAGATTTGGCAGTGTTTCATACATTTTTGTGTGTTGAGCACTTAGCAGAGTTCTTCGTATATAAAAACAAGCAATTTGTGTTCAATGTGTTTGTTTATGAAATGGATCATCAGTTCTGAAGAAGGTAGCACAGAAGGTAATATTTTATAGAGAAAACAAAGAACACATACGTATGTGGTAAACTGAATTATTGCTGGAATTCTTCCCTTCCTGTATAACAGGATCCCACATGGACAACCTTTGTCCTTTTATTTTTCAGTGCAGTGTCTCTTTCAGGTCAGAATATATTTGCCTACCTCATTGATATTGGGCTTGTCATGTGACTTGTCTTAGCCAATGGGTTGCATGTATAGATCACAGTATGCTAGTTTCCTTATGGAGTTCCAAAGTATCCAGCTTCCATTTGCCTCTTGGGTTTCTTTCAGGCCATGAAAATAGTGTGCTTAGGGAGCTACTTTTCTTAGAAGGAGACAAGTAGGAGGATCGGAACCTACCTGCAGTCTGGAGCCCAGCCTAGTTGAATCCTTGTAATCTGGCTAAGATTGGTTAAATATCAGAAACTCCAAGACCTGTGAACTACTTAAAGATTCTTGTTGTAAAACAAAGATATTCTGAGTTGTTTTCTACGTAGCAAAAACTGACATTACAGTAAATTCCAGACCTGGAAATTGAATTCAGTCTCTAGCTCCAGATTGAGTATTCTCTTACTACACAGTGGGAAAGATTCACTCTGAACTTAAATAGTGACTCTTCTCTTCAGCCCCTACTGAATTTTTGATTTGGAATACATCTTTAGTCTTTAAGCTATTTTATTTGTTGATATTTATTTCTCTCTGTGTAATTTATTGTTCAAAAACAGGAACTTAAATTTTTTTTTGTCTTCACTCAAAGCAACTTGATTCCACGATTATAAAAACTGACAAGATAGAGAAAAAAAGACATGCTATTTTTCTTTTCTTATGAAAATATGCAACTCTATCGGATTTTGTTAATGCCTCTCAGGTCCTCTATGGCATTGAAGAAATAACATCCGCCGGAACTTATATACTCTAACTGTGAGACTAGTTTCCCATCTTCATTGTGGAGCATGAGGGAATGCTAACCTATGTTTAAAAATTTTTTTTAGGTTTGCCTCATGTATTTAACAAGAAACTATTTAATAGAAAGGGTAAGAATACTCCTAATTACTTGTATTTATTTTTAGCACTTTCTTCATTAAATTAGACATTAGATAAAAAGGCTTTTTATAATTTATCCCATTGAGTATCATTATTTATGTGCTGGTGTCTCTTTGATAACCCTCCTTTCTTGTGTGCTTCATTGTTTATTTTGCAATAAATCTTTTAAAATACAAATCTCATTTCTTTTTTTACCCTGAGCTAGATTTAAGACCTCTTCTTTGAAGTGACGGTTACTTCTTCTAATTCAGGCCAAAAATGATAAAAAGTCTTGGCAGGAGAAATGAATTTACTACTCTGTTAGAATTACCAGCAAATTCAGGCAAAACAACTATACTGGTTGTACATTCAGATACACACCCTGTGGTGTTAAACTTTATTATCCCATATACCGCAGCTAAGATTAGGAGAAACTACACTCTATATTACATATACAGAACATCTTGGTGTAGTCTAGATGAGGTAATGGTATAAAACAAAATATTATTGCTCGAATTGTTGAATACAATCTAAATATCTGCAAAATCACTAATCAAAATGTTTTACCAGATTTATTTCCTACTATGCATTTTCTAACTGCTTAATAATAATTAAGCAAAAAGGAAAATATTACCAAAGCAAACAGTATACATTAAATAGTAAGATTTTGACAGTCATAAAGATATTTTTGATTATTTGTTCCTATGTTTTCCCATTTAGGTGCTTTTCCTTAGCAAATAAGGTGCAAAATGGTACTGACAACACATATAACATTTAAAAGAGAACATATGTCTTATGAGAAAAAAAGTCTTTAATCTTTCCATTCTTGTCTTCATAGCCTTATATATAATTTACCTTCAAAGTCAGAGGAGATGTTCATTGTTTGGAGTTGTGTAAATGAATGTTAGACAATGGTTTTCAAGTTTAGTCAGCAAGGGAAAATGCTCACATTTTTACAAGTTTCCCATTTAAAAACCTCCTTTTCTTTTTCTTTTGAACTTGCACTGGTGAGTTAGCATGACAGATTTTATTCATTCTGACATGGTAGAAGAAACTCTCATGTTATCTCTTGGAATATTGGAGATTGCTCCCAAATTACTATATTTTAAACTCAAGTTGAAATGAATAGTGTCAAAGCAGTTCAACCACAAAGGAAGGAACAGGAAATAGGAAAGCGTGACCCTAAATTTTTACAATAACCTGATTTTACCAATACCTGTTGGCCTATGCGACAAAGTTCTTGTGGCCTGGGATCTTGTATTACAAGTTTTCTCAATCTTGGTACTATTGACATTTGGGACTGAATAATTCTTTGTTTGTGAGGTTGTCCTGCCCATTACAAGATATTTAACAGCATAACTGGCCTCCACCCATGTAAATGTCTCTGTAAAGCATGATGGAGGATGATACTTCATTTTTGCTGGATATAGCCTCAAGCTGGTGCTTTAGATTTTCCTTCAGCAGGTCATTCTAACACTCTATCAGGTCAGCAGCATCTGGTTGACACATTATGTATTACAACCAGTGAATCCTCTGGTCAGAAACTGTCTGGAGATTACACACCTGTGGAACTAGGCATTCTGTAAGCACCTGGATAGTGGTGCTGACTGAGGCCCAGTAGCAATAAAAGGTAACCTCCCACTCAGACTAGGTGTCTATTCCTGTGAAAACAATCCACATGGCCTTACCTGATAGAAGGACCCAGTATAGTCAACTTGGAACCAACTGGCCATTTGGTCTGCTCAAAGAGTAATGCCATATTGGAGGTAAGCATTCATCTTTGTTGCTGGCATTTTGGAGATTCAGAGGGAGTGGTAAGAGTAGTTGGACTGGGTTAGGTAAGTTCTGCATCAACTAACATTAACTGACTGAATATTGCTTCCATTTGGAAGTTTAGTGCCTTTCCTCTAGTGTATTTTTTCTGGTAGGCATTCACACTTTATGCTCATTCTCATACGTCCATCCATATGCCTTTATCCCAGATCTTCTTATCGCCAGTCTTCCAATCTTTCTCCTCCCAAGTCCCTAACCAGCTGACTCAGGCATTTGTCACTGCCCATTAGTCTGTATATATTATGACCACAGGTTAATTCTCCTTCCATTCAAGGTAAATATCCACATGCTCCTGTATCACAACTGTCTTTCAAGCTTAACCTTGAGTGAGCGTGTAAAAAAGCTACCATTCCTTTCCAGCTGCTTCCACATGATAAGCTAGCCCATATGTAACGAACTTGGGAATTTTACTCCTTTTGGAGTTGTTTGTACACAATTCCTCCAAATAGTCATAGGTATGAACTGGAGGAGAGGAAGTGGTGCCACTATAGCGGGGGGATTGGGGGTCTCGGTTACTTTCTCATGCAGCTTGTTTGTGCCCTCTGACCCTGCTCCCTATTGTTCCCAGATATACTCTTTCTATCTTAAAAAGAGTGTTTTTATCTGTTCTATGATTTCTTCTGAGTCCATGGGATTTTATGATTTGGTTCATCTGAAAGTACCAAGCTCATGATGGACAGTTACAGATGGTCAAGCCTCCTTTCTACCAGTGCTCAATAGCACTGTAGGAACTATTTTTTAAATGGCTTCAAATTCTTTGCTGCAGATGGCATTTTCTTGCTCCTGAACCCCACAATCCACTGGGGCTTACCATATACTCCATAATGCATCTTTTTCCAACATCTAAACTTCAGCTCCAGTGGATCTGTTGAGTCAATTGGCTCACAATACACTGATTGCACCTCAGCCTGGAACTGTTGCAGAGCTGTGCCCCACTCAAAGCTGGCAGCTTTGTACACCTTAAATGCTGTACACCTTAAATATATTGTATACTACGTATATCACATTGTACACATTAAATATATACAATTTTTATTTGTCAATTATACCTCAATAAAGTGATAAGAAAAAAAATAGATGTAAAAAAAAAAAAGGTGGTAGCCTTAATTGTCTCCTGATATATGGCCAGAGCTGTATTCATAGATGCAAAATGTATTTTGTCTAGAATCTGAGGAGGTCTAGTAGGAGTTAAATTTCCTTCTATGTAGGAGGAGATGCAAGATGCAACAATTCATCTTTAACTTTGGAAGGGATGTCTGGGCATGTCCCTAACCATTAGATACTTAAAAACCTTACTATAATGAGAGGTCTTTGACTCATTATAAAGTTTACCTTCCAGCCTCTCGAATATACATATCCTACCAACACCTCAGCGTAGGAGCTATTTTTTGCTTATCTTTCCTGACTAACATAATGCCATCAATGTAACGGATCTATGTGATATTCTGCAGGATGTTCAAATAATCTAGATCTCTTTTTAATATATTATAACAGTGGTGGTAGAGTTAACATGCTCCTGGGACAAACTATAAATGGATACTCTTGTTTAGTCCAAAAGAATGAGAATTGTTTCTGATGCTCTGTCTTAAATGAACAGCAAAAAAGATGTTTACTAAATCAGTGGACACATACAATATACCTGAGATATATTAATATGCTTTACCAAAGATACCATATCTGGTACAACAGCTGTCATTAGAAGCACTGCATGGTTAAGTCCATCGTGGTCTACAGTCATTCCTGGGATTCAGGATCCATCTGGTGTCTACAGGGACTAGATGGATAAATTAAGGAGAGGTATGATACAGACCACTATTTCTGCATCCTTTAGATCCTTCAGTATGGTACTTATCTCTGTGACTCCCTCTGATATGTGGTATGTATTTGTTGCTTGTTTTAGTGTCTTAGCTGGAAGAGAGTGGTAGTTTCGAAAACTTCTCTGTGGCCTTCCTTACTATGATACTGTTATCCCCACAGGTGAATAACACACATTCAACTGTTATTCTAATGGTTAAAAACATCAATGCCAAATATATATTCAGATATCAGGGAGATTCCCATTGTGCGGGTCTGTGAATTCAGCAGGCCATCTTATGTTAGACTTTATTCAGGAATCGATTAGCTGAATCCATATGACCTCACTTATCAGGGGATCCATAAGGCCACTTCAGTTCTCCAGAGATTAGTGCCAACCTCTGTTCCCAAGTGTCCTCAAAATGTCTGTGTAGTCCCCTTTCCCCAGTGCATAGTAAATGGCCGATAGGTAATGGCTCAAGTTAATGATCATGGGACTCTGGGAAAGGCCTGCAGAAAACATTACAGTGTATCCTTGCCAAGCTTGCAGCATCTTTCATTACGGAGACCCAGTCACCTCTTCAGATAATAGTTTCTGTATCTGAAACAGCTTAACATAAGATATACTTTCCCAAGTCTTTTAATTCCATTCTCAACCATCCGTCATGGCAATTCAAACATATCAACAACTGGATGGATTATGCTGTGACTTAATTCTGGTTATCGTTCTGGAGGACAGGAGAGGAGTTGACCGTCCTGAGCTTCTGAGTGAGCAACAGTTGCCTTGTGGAGTAAATCTTTTTGCATTATTTTCTGATATTGGAGGAATGCTAGATTTTAATGGGATAAGATGGGCCATTTCTGAAGGCCCAGAATATTAAGAGAAGTCTAGGAAGTCAAAACCTTCCAGGGGATCCTCCTAGATGTCCCCATCTTGGGTCAGAGTGCTGGAGTTTCCCAACTAGGGCCCTGTCTTTGGTATAACAAATCTGTTATGGTTGCGCATTCAGTGATCTTTGAATTTCAGCACCCTGTTTTTCAAATCCTGGGCTTAATCTTAGCTTTATCTGTTTGCTAAAGCAAGATAAGAAGGTTTTATATCAGTTGCCAACAAGACTCTCTGGCTTTCTGTTAGTTTTACATTGTTTGTTAATAGCCGTCAGCTTTTCATGACTAGTCTGAATCAAGGCAATAACCATTCATTTCTGTTATCCTTATGTTTATACTCCTCTCTCCAATGATACACTTTAAATGCCTGGATTGTGACACTATATTCACCTCTACTTGCCCACCATCCCATCTCATCACAGGTAATAATTTTAAGAATTGAACAGCTACTATGTTGCAGGAGCTTTCTACACATTACTTCATCCTAAGAACAGGATCCTCATTTCCAGCTAGATAGTGATTAAAAAGGTTCTGCAAAACTCCATTCTAGCACCGGCTTTCTCAGAGTGCTCTTGACACCAGCTATCACTGGTTGATTTTTCTGGGAAGCAGATATTAAGATGAAGTTAGGAGTACAAAAGGATTTGGGAATTAGCAGCTGTGAAAGAAAAGAGTATGAAGCAGGACAAGGCAGAGTGAGCTGTTAGATCATGCCACACATTTCACAAATCGTTGCCAGCCCAATGGCTAGCTCCAGAGCAAACATTGCCCATTAGAGGTGTCCTGCCTTAGTTGAAAATGGCTAGCCCCACGTATGTACCATCATCAATCATCTTGCTAAGTTCTTGGCTTCCGAAGAGGAGGAGATCTCAGCTTGAATGCTGAGGGACCCTGAAGAGGCTAATAACTAGACACTGTCAGCTAACCACACTCATCATAACTAATAGGCTAGTCCTTCCTTGAGGAGGAATCTGAGCTGTGCTTCTCTGTGTCCACCACACTATCAAAATGTGAATATTCTTTCTAAACTTTCGCCAAGCTGACTCTGTGGAAGAGATAGGAATGAAGATAAACTGTTTTGTGTAACAAAGTTAGAAAATTTTGATTTATCTTCTTGTGAATAGCAAGTGAAGGGAGAGAAAAAGAAAAGAGAAAAAGGAAGGCGGGCAATGGAGAATGTGCGAGAGCCTGAAACATATGGAGAAGAAGCCAAGAATAAATATCTGATACTCAATTTTTGATCTTTTAACTGCTACAGCGTAAACTCTATTAGGTGTTTTGAAACCCCCAATGAAATTTGGTATAAAATAAAGACCAGTGCTTTATTTTGGTTGAAATCAAGTAAAATATTTTCAGCTCTACGTCTAGGGTAATACAGTATAGAAAAAGAACCACCAGCAGATAGGGAGATAATCCATCCAGAATTTCAACCCCTTCCACAGATAATCCAGAAATACACCTATCTCTTAACAGAGCCAAGATTCAACTCTTAAATCTGTGGACTGTGCACCCATCTAGACTTACAACATGATGAAGTTTCTTTTCAAAATGTATATTTTTCTAGTTTTCCAAAGCAAAACATCGGGACCATTTTTCACTCAAGTTTATTTTTTTCTTCATTCTGTTTATCTAATCAGTTGATAAGATATGAGGAGTCTTTGCTTACAGGAATTCTTCATAATTTTCCTTTCACCCTATTCCTACTTTCCTCTACTGATATCCAGATCCACAACGCACCAATCCCAAATTTCTGGCAGTAGCCTCCTACATTTCCTCTTTGAATTTCATGTTTCTAAGGCACAACAATTATCTTGTAATTTAATATTCAAAAGTATTCAGAGGTTTCCCATGGCTTATTATTTTTAAAAATATTTTTGGTGATTAGTAGATGTCAGCAACTGTGCTGGGTGTTGGGGTACAATGATGAATAAAGTCCTTACTTTTGAGAATATCATATAGTTGCAGACATGGCAGAACATAGTTCAAGGTAGAGATTTGCAAGGAAATCACAGATGGTATGGAAAGGGAGATTTGTGAATGATTACATCAATTCAGGACTCTTCTAGCTGGCTTTCAACATTGAAGCTATTTAATGTCCTACTTACCCAAATTTGTCAAGTGCCCGCCCAACACAAATTCTCTGTTCCTGCTAGAAAAGTGTTTTAATTTGACCCCCAAATACAAAGCTCTTGCTCACCTCTTTATCTTTGTTCATTCTTCTTGACGAAAATGGCTTTCAGCAGCTCATGCCTGCTATCCACATCTTTTTGCCAGCTTTTAAAAGATAAGTACCAAAGCCAAGGTTTTGTTTCAATCATGCAGTTTTACCAGACAATCAGATCTATTCAGTTTGTTCCCTTCTCTAAATCCCTTCTGCACAAACTGATTGCATCCCCCTCTTTGAATTTATCTCTATTTGTTATTGAATTCGACATTAGACTATCATCTTTTAAATTAGCTCTTTTATTCACAAAGGACTTATTCCATGCTAAGCAGCATAATTAAACAGACCCCTATTCTTACTATTCACGTTATAGAGAAGTAAAAACTGACGGATGGTTTAGCCTATCATTGAACAACTACTTTCAGAATTCTCATCATTTGCCTCAGCAAAGGTTTTATGTGCTGCAGACATAGAAGTAAATAAGGCAAAAAGGTTTCTTGTCTCCGTGAAGCTTATAATATAGTAATATAGATATATAATAACATAATAAACTCTATATTTACAGACTTTCTAATAATGGAAATAATATGTTAAAGAAGGAGGATAAGATAGAGTGCCTGTGAGTAGAGAGCATTTTTAGGGTGTCTCAAAATGCCTTATCAGAGGAGTTGACATTTGATATTTATTACGTCAACTCCCCCTCATTTGGCAAAGAGCTAGTCATATGACAAGTATAAGAAGGAGCATTTCAGGCAGAGGAAATGATTAATACAAAAGGCCTCTGAAGTCAATGTAACTAATGCACAGTGAATAAGCCGGGGGTGGCACAAGATGAGGATGAAAAGATAGGCTGTTCTTCTTAGAAAATGGTGTAGTTCTGTTTGAACGAATTTCTCATTGATTCTCTCATACCAAGATGGTTTGTACTCTCTGGTGGAGTAAGGATTCTGTTGGCCCTTGGTGTTTTATTGATTGTTTTACACTCATATCAATTGAAAATTAGGATCAGAATTGTTTATTGAATAATGTCTTATGAAGGTTATGTCCAATCTTCCCAAAATGTCTTTCAGCCCAGTATTCCTTAAAGTTGCAAGTATCAAAAAAAAGAAAAAAGGTGCTAATCCTATATTGGCCTTTTTCAAGAGCAAACCAATTACTGACTTAAGTTGTTGGTGGTAGTGCGATGTATTTCAATCCTTGAAAAATTGTGAAAAGTCAACCTACCAGCTTAATACAGGCAAAATGCAATGAATCCGTTTGCTATAGTTTTGGCCCTGATGTGTTTAGGTGACCTAGAATTGAAGGAATCCATCCTCTGAGTAATCTCATTTTTTCTCAGGTTTAACTAAATTAATCTATTCCCTGGAGTTCTCCCTTCTTCTATTAGAGATAGCCCCGGAGGTGATGTGGAGAACTGCCAATTGTAAGGGTAGTTTAATTAATGAAACAATTATAATAATAGCTAATATTTATTAAGTATTTAGCATACACCAGACATTTTTGCTAAGTATACTATTATGCATCTTTCTCATTTAATTTTCTCAAAACTCTTGGAGAGAAGTACTATGATTATCCTTATTTATAAGATTCATAAACAGAGGCTAAGAAAATGAAAATAACTTGCCTAAGGTAACATAATTAGTAAATGGCAGAAACAGGATTTGAATCCAGGCAGCTTGAATCCTGAATTTATACTTAGCCACTATTCTGTCAAACCAAACCAAACTAAACAAACCAAACCAACAAAAAAGTAAAAACCTTATCTGGAAATCTGAATTATGTGTGTTTTCAATCTCCAATAATCAAATTAGATAGATAATTATAAAGACACCATATCACTTCATGCTGCAGTCTAACAGCAGAATATCTATTTAAAAAGTAAAATCAAGAGACTCAGAGTACTAAATGATAAATTATATAATTTCTGGATGATGTACAGACAATGAATATGAATTGGTGATGTAAATATGGTTTTATAAATAGACAGCACGGAAAGAAAAATTCCTAATTCCGTTTCTTCAAATAATTCTCTTTATGAAGTCAGGGCACATTCATCAATCCTCAGGTTTCCTCATGTATTATAAAGAAATAAAATAATGCCTTCCCAAATATCTAAAAATATGATAGTTAATTTTAGAGATCGCCATGCATGTTTTGTGTGTGCATATTAATGGGCAACACTCAACACAAAGAACACAATAACAAAATTGCTGTTGTGCACAAGGAGATTTTCAGCCTTCAGAGCATTCTGTATGCACTTCCTCCATCACACAATTATATGTTAGTTATTCCAGAATGATTTTTCTGACATGCTTATCTAAAAAAAGCATATGTTTACTTTAACTCTTGGAGGGTATTCCAATCAGAGAAGAGTAATCAGAAAATAAAATTTAAATATACATGATTTATAAATTTGTGTATCAATCCAATAGATTTAGGACTCTTTTTAACCTTTTATACTCTTTTGAAATCTGTTATTTTCTTCAGCCTTCCCTTGATTTGATTTTTAAGCTCTTCTTTTGTGATAGATTTAGGACTCTTTTTAACCTTTTATCCTCTTTTGAAATCTGTTATTTTCTTCAGCCTTCCCTTGATTTAATTTTTAAACTCTTCTTTTGTGAGTGTGTGATGTGTGAAATATCCCACCTTTTGTCTTTTCCCTGCATGTTTTCTAGCTTCTTGTCTTTTTAGCAGGGGTCTGCACCTCAGGGGCCAGAATGTGATGCAAAGCTATGAATTTTTTCAGGAAGCTACAGGTTCACGAGTTCACACCAGCCATGGAGACTTGGCCAAGAGGAAGGATATTCTCCTCGCTGCGTCTGCCGCTCCCTAGAGTCTGTAGGTCAGCCCAGTATTAATAGATACTTGATTTTTAAAAAAAGTTTAAACTCCTTATTTTTCAAATATTGCTCACTAATTTAAAATAAAAAATAATCTGTGCCAAACAAAATACGTGCACAGCCTGTGTTTTGCATGCAAAGTATACGGGATTGATTCTGATCTAAACTCTGAAGTTTGCTAAGAGAGTGACCATGGTGAGTTACTTTTATTATCTGAGTCTCTACTTTTATCACCTTTAAAATAAAGATGATACTATATCACATGATATTTTGAGTATTAAAAGATGTAATGCAGATGAAATTCCTGGCACATTTCCTGACACATAGAAAGATTTAACTAAGTCATAATTAACTTCCCTTTATGTCTTTTCGTCATCTCGACACATTTTTATTTAGCTAAATGTGTGTTGCTCACATCTACTCCATGAATCCTCCCCAATTCTCTCTTCCTCCTCAAATTTGTCCAGCCTTTAATAATTTATTCTTATTATTTTATGATGGATTGTTGTCATTGAATATATCCCCAAGTTAAAAAAATACAATGGTTTCTCCCTTTGTTTTCTTGGTATTTTCATTACAACTTTGGAAACTCATGAGTGGGTCATGTCAGCATCACAGCAGAATGAGTTGATCCCTTTGTCACAGCCCTCTAAGTTACAACCAGTAGGATATCCATAGACCAAGAAAGGACTCTCTGCACAGTACAACACAATGCCTGAGATATCTTTACATCTATATATCTGAAGGTGGGTGGACTGGACCTCATGGAGGCGGTGAAACCAGGGGAGCAATGGCAGCATCTCCTGAGCCTCAAGGCTCCAGGAACTGCGGCCATACTTGGGACCAGGGTCTCCAGGAACTGCAGTTGTGCCTGTGAACAAAGGCCCCAGAAACTGAGGCAGCCCCACACTCCTGGAGGCTTTAGGAACCACTGCAGTGCCTGTGACCCAACTTGCCCCATCCCCCAGTGGTGGTGCCTCTGACCTCAGTCCTCCAACCTCCCAATAGTGGAAGCTGTATCGTGGTACCCTTGGTAGCAGTGGAAGTGCCTGTGACTTGAGGTTCCAGAAATCATGCTGGACTTGAGACCAGAGGCTCCAGGAGCCTCAGTAGTGCTCACTACTCAAGGCCTCCCCTTCTTGCAGCAGTAGCATTGGCACCTGCAACCAAAAGCTTCAGGGACCACTGCAGTTCCCAAGACCAGAGGCTCCAGGAACCGCAGCGGTACCTATGACCCAGCCTGCACAGCAGTGGCGGGATGCATCCAAGACCTCAGTGCCTGTGACAGCAGCAACAATGCCCACAACTTGAGGTTCCAGGAACTGCACTGGCACCCAAGACCAGAGGCTCAGGTACTGCAGGAGCATCTGCAACCCAGGCATCCCTCCTCTCGTGGTGGTGGCACCTGCAACACCAGCACACCTGGCAATAGCGGTGACACCCATGAACCCAGCACTCTTGGCAGTGACAGCCCCAGCACCCTCAGGAAACCTGGGAACAGCAGCGCAGGCAGCACATGAGGCAGTAGGCAGTGGAGAGCCTGGTAACAGTGACAGCAGAGCCCATGATTCCAGTAAACCCTAGCTGCAGCAGTGCCTGCAACTCTATCTCCTGCACTTGTGGCAGTGGTGCCCAGAGACCCAACATACGCAGATGTGGCAGAGATGCCCATGACCCTAGATCCCACCCGACCCCTTCCACCACAGTGTGGGAACTCACGACCCAGGTGACCCTGGCAGCAGTAGAGGTGCTCACCAGCACAGTGACCATGGTGGCAACACCTGCAACTGCAGCAACTGTAAGCAATAGGCATCAGCAACCTCGGTGGCACAAGGAACACAATGAGGGCAATGATGATACCTTTGGCAGAGGCAGTAGAGGGTGGAAAGTGAGACTCTCAAATACAATCAGAAGCAGCTCAGAATCAAAGTAAACAAAACCTTACCTAAATGGGAAAAGTGTTTGCAACTACAAACGTGCCAGCAAAGGAAAAACTCACCAAGTACCATGAAACATTATGGTAACAAAATATGACAAAAAGAAAATGACGATTCTCCAACAACCAAACTTGAAGTTACAGAAGACTGTGATCTAAGAAAGAATGGGAATATAGAACAACCAGAAAACAAAAGATAAAATGGCAGTATTAAGCCCTCATATATCAATAATCACCCTAAATGTAAATGGATTGAATTCACCAATCAAAAGATACAGAGGGGCTGGATGGATTAAAAAAACAAAATCCAACAATATGCTGACTCCAGGAGACCCATCTCAGCTCTAATGACAAACACAGGCTCAAAGTGAAGTGATGGAAGATGATACTCTAAGCAAATGGCAACCAAAAGAAAGCAGGTGCAGCCATACTTATATCAGACAAAATAGACTTCAAATGAAAATAGATAAGAGTCAAAGATGGACATCACATAATGATAAAGGAGACAAGCCATCAAGACAACATAACATTTATTAATATATATGCACCTAACATAGGAGCACCAAAGTCTATAAAGTAATTATTGACAGATCTAAAGGGAGAAATTGTCAGCAGTACAACAATAGTAGGGGACTTTTGTACCCTACTTACAGTGATGGATAGATGATTCTGACAGACAGTCATCAAGGAAACACTGGTGTTGAATGAAACACTAGACCAGATTGACTTAATAGATAAATATATAGGACATTTGATCCAAAAGCAGTAGAACACACATTCTTCTCAAGTGCACATGGAACATTCTCAAAGATAGATGATATGTTGGTAAACAAAGCAAGTCTCAGTAAATTTAAGAAGATTGAAATCATATCAAACATCTTTTCCAACCACAATAGTATGAAACTAGAAATCACTTGCAGGAAGAAAGCTGGAAAAGTCACAAATTTGTGGAAATTAAACAACATGCTACTGAACAATTATTGGATCAATGAAGAAATCAAATGATAAATCAAAAATACCTGGAGAGAAATAAAATTAAAACACAACATACCAAAATCTATGGGATGCAGCAAAAGTAGTACTAAGAGGAAAGTTTATAGCAATACAGGCCTACCTCAAGCAACAAGAAAAATCTCAAACAACCTAACACAATACCTAAAAGAACTAGAAGAAGAAAAACAAAGCCCAAAGTCAATAGAAGGAAGGAAATAATAAAAATCAGAACAGAAATAAATGAAATAGAGACTAAAAAGATAATTGAAAACATCAATGAAACTAAGAGCTGGTTTGTTGAAAAGATAAATAATGTTGACAAACCTTTACCTAGACTCACTAAGAAAAAAGAGAGAAGGCTCAAATAAATGAAATCAGAAATAAAAGAGGAGAAATTACAACAGATAACACAGAAATACAAAGGATGATAAGGGAGTACTACAAAAGGCTATATGGCAACAAACTGGATAACCTAGAAGAAATGGATGAATTCTTAGAATCATACAACCTTCCAAAGTGGAATCAAGAAGAAGTAGAGAATCTGAACAGACCAAATATTAGCAAAGAGATTGAAACAGTAATCAAAAACCTCACTAAAACCAAAAGTCCAGGATAGGATGGCTTCTCTGGTGAATTCTACTAAACCTTCAAAGATTTAATACTTATCCCTTCTCCAATTCTGCCAGAAAATTGAAGAAGACAGGATACTTCCTAACTCATTTTATGAGGCCAACATTACTCTGATAACAAATCAAACAAGGACACACAAAAGAGGAAAATTACAGGCCAATATCACCGATGAACATAGATGCAAAATCGTCAACAAAATATTAGCAAATTGAACACAATAATGCATTAAAAGGATCATACACTACATACAAGTGGGATTTATTCCAGAGATGCAAGGATGGTTCAACATCCGCATATCAATCACGTGAGACACCACATTAACAAAATGAAGAATAAAAATCACATGATCATCTCAATAGATACAGAGAGAACATTTGATAAGATCTCTCATCCACTTATAATAAAAACTCTCAATAAAATGGGTTAGAAGGAAGGTACCTCAATAATAAAGGCCATATACAACAAACCTGCAGCTAACACCATATTCCACAGTGAAAAACTGAAAACTATCCAAGAACGGGAGAAAGGCAAGGTGGCTCACTCTCATCACTCATATTCAACATAGTATTGGAAGTCCTAGTCAGAGCAATTCGGCAAGAAAAAGAAATGAAAGGCATCCAAATTGGAAAAAAAGAATTAGTAAAACTGTCACTATTTGCAGATGACATGATTTTATATGTAGAAAACCCTAAAAAATCCACCAAAAACTATTAGAAATAATTAAGGAATATAGTAGAGTTGCAGGGTACAAAATCAACATACAAAAATCAGTTGTGTATCTATACACTAACAACGAACTAGCAGAAAGAGAAATCAAGAACACAATCCCATTTACAATCACAACAGAAAAAATAAAATACTTAGGAATAAGTTTAACCAAGGAGGTAAAAGACCTATATGCTGAAAACTAGAAGATATTATTGAAATAAATTAGGAAGACACAATAAAATGGAAAGATATTCCATGCTCATAGATTGGAAGAATTAACATAGTTAAAATGTCCATATTACCTAAAGCAATCTACAGATTCAAAGCAATCTCTATCAGAAACCCAAGGACACTTATCACAGAAATAGAACAAAGAATACTAAAATTTATATGGAACAATAAAAGGCCCTGAATAGCCATACCAATCCTGAGAAAAAAGAGTAAAGTTGGGCATATCACACTCCCTGATTTCAAACTATACTACAATGCTGTAGTAATCAAAGCAGCGCAGTACTTGTAGAAAAAAAGACATACAGATGAATGGAATAGAAATGAGAGCCCAGAAATAAACCCACACATTTACGGACAGCTAATTTTTGACAAACGAGCCAAGTATATACAACAGAGAAAGGAAATTCTCTTCAGTAAACGGTATTGGGAAAATTGGACAGCCACATGCAAAATAATGAAAGTAGAGCATTATCTTACACCATACACAAAAACCAACACACAATGAATTAAAGACTTGAATTTAAGACCTAAAACCATAAAACTCCTGAGGAAAACAAAGCCAGTATTCTCTTTGACATCAGGAATAGCAATATCTTTCTAAATGTGTTTCCTCAGGCAAGGGAAACAAAAGAAAAATAAACAAGTTGGACTACATCAAACTAAAAAGATTTCTGCACAGCAAAGGAAACCATCGAAAAAAAAGACAACCTAGTGACTGGGAAAAGACATTTGCAACAACATATCTAATAATGGGTTAACATTCAAAATCTATAAATACTAACACAATTCAACAGCAAAAAAACAAACAACCCGATCAAAAAATCAGCAGAGGATCGGAACAGACGTTTTTCCAAAAAAGTTATACAGATGGCTAACAGGTACATAAAAAGATATTCATCATCACTAATTATTAGGGAAATGCAAATCAAAACCACAATGAGATATCACCTCATACCTGTCAGAATTGCTATTAATAAAAAGACAAGAGGGCTGGCCCTGTGGCCTAGTGGTTAAGTTTGCGTGCTCTGCTTCAGCAGCCCAGGGTATCACTGGTTCAGATCCTGGGGACAGACATAGCACCGCTCATCAAGCTATGCTGAGGTGGCATCCTGCATAGCACAACTAGAAAGACCTACAACTCCAATGTGCAAGTATGTACTGGGGGGCTTTGAGAAGAAGAAGAAGAAAGAAGGAAAAAAGAAGATTGGCAACAGATGTTAGCTCACGTGCCAGTCTTAAAAAACAAAACAAAAGTCCAAAAAGTGCTACTTTAAAGGGAACATGTGCTCTCTGCTTAAAAAAACAAACTAACTAAAAAGACAAGAAATAAGTGTTGGAGAGGATGTGGAGAAAAGAGAAGCCTCGTATGCTGCTAGTGGGAATGTAAATTGGTACAGCCTTTATGGAAAACAGTATGGAGAATTCTCAAAAAATTAAGAATAGAACTACCATATGATCCAGCTATTCCACTTCTAGGTATTTATCCAAAGAAGATGAAAACATTAATTATAAAGATACACGCATCCTTATGTTCATTGCAGCATTATTCACAATAGCCAATACTTGGAAACCTGAGTGCTCACTGATGGATGAATGGATAAAGAAGATGTGGTATGTAAATACAATGGAACACTACTCAGTCATAAAAAAAGATGAAATCTTGACATTTATGACAACATGGATGGACCTTGAGGGTATTATGCTTAGCAAAATAAGTCAGACAGAGAAAGACAATTACTGAATGACTTTATTCATATGTGGAAGATAAACAGACATGTAGATACAGAGAACAAATTGGCAGCTACCAGAGGGGAAGAGGGTGGAGGGGAGCAAAAGGGTTAAAGGAACACTATGTACAGTGACAGATGCCAACTGGACTTTTGGTGGTGAACACAATGCAGTCTATACAGAAGTCGAAATATGATGTACATCTGAAATTTATACAATGTTATAAAGCAATGTTACTGGAATTAAATAAATACAGAAAAATTTTTTAAAAAATTAAGTGGACTTCTGATCTGATCTGCAACTACATGTGATGCATAGCCGTGTGCTAAAAAGTGGATCTTCTTAACTCACTTTTGAAGAAAAGAGCTACATAAATTCAATAGGTTGGGGCCACCTCGGTGGCACAGTGGTTAAGTTCATGCACTCCGCTTTGGTGGCCCAGATTTGAATTTGCTGATTTGAATCCTGGGCAGGGACCTACGCACCACTCGTCAAGCCATGCTGTGGTGGCATCCCACAAGGAAGAACTAGAAGGGCCTACAATGAGGACATACGACTATGTACTGGGGCCTTGGGAATAAAAATTAAAAAAGAGGAAGATTAACAACAGATGTTAGTTCAGGGCCAATCTTCCTCGCACACACACACACACACATACAAAAATCCAACAACAAAAAAACACAACTGATCTTACAAGAGAAGTTTTCATTTAAAAAAAAATTCAATGTGTTATTACTAAAAATTGCCAATCTGGATGTGTTTGGATCACCCCTTTAAAAGTCTACCCTGCCAACTTTTCCAGGGAATGAATGTGAGGGCAGACACTCAATAGTCATGGAAATAGTTCATGATTCCCCTGTTGGGTCTATTTGCATTTTTGGTACATCTTTTTATCATTCCCAACATCAACTCTCACTTAGTCTTATTTCTGCCAAGTCCCTTCAGACCAATTATTGCCTTTGTACTTACCAAAATTTTTCTTTGTTTGCTAGATTATAATCAATCTTTTCCATCCGGCTCAATATTTCCGTGGTCTGTAAACATAAAGGTCTGTGTTGAGCATGACCTGGGGGTTCTTCGATATTTCTACAGTCCTATGTTCAGGTACACAGTCTTGTGGGCAATGGAAAGTAAAAGAAAATCCATATCTGACAGAACACAAAAAATTGAAAAATAAATTTACTCTCTCCATATACTTATTTTCATGATTGAATACTAAAACATATGCTCATCTTATAGTATTTTCATGAAAAAAGATATTTTATAGTTTTAATGAAGAAATTAACAAATATACGGTTATGAAAAACTTTAACTGAAATATTTTGGATAGCCCAGATAATGTACAGTCCTCATGATTTGTATGCACAAAAATGAATGGACTTCTACAATCCCATATATCTGGAAATATATCTTCCTCCAAATCTACAATTAAGATCCCCACATCGTTCTATTCTAAGAGTGACAGTGAGGCAGACATATGCTTCATTTTTTAATTCTATTTTTACTTGTAAAATTTCACTTTTTAATTTACAGACTCAGCCCTTTTTCTTAAATGGTAGATGAAAATATGATTTTAATTTTTCATTCTTATAAATAGAAGTCAACATCGAAAACATATTTTCAAATGAACTGTGGCATCTCACATTTCAGGTGAAACTATTTCATAAGCACCTTATATTACAAAAATTTTTCCCATAGAGCAATGATCCCTTTTCTGCTGGTAAATTTCAAGCAACATATTAAAACAATCAATTTTAGAGATTGCTCTTATTTTACAGTTTCATTTCTCTGATACACCTATAGAAATTGATATTGGAACCTGAAACATATAGTAAAAGAGAAGAAAACTACAAACTAATTTCACAAATAAACACATATTAAAAACTTAAAGTAGAAGTATATAAAATCCATTCATAAATAAAAATTTAAAAGTTTAGTATTGGGAAATCTATCAATACCATGCATCATATCAGTAGGTCAAGGGAGAAAAAAATGTGCCGTCAAACTGATAGATGATCAGAAAACAATATTCAGCATGAATTCTTAATTTTAAAAGTCTTAGTTAACTCAAAGTACAAGGGTGAAAGAATACATTACAAAGTAACAGTTGCTAATATACTTAATTATTAAATACTAGAAGCAAATTAAGTCAGAAACAAAGCTGAAATAAGGGAAACAAGAAAACAGCAGTGTGATGATGAAATAAACTGTGTACTTCCTTAACATAAAATGTTGTTATCTGGGGTGAAGCAAGCTTTGTGTCAAATGGCTGGGCAATAGAGACATTTCTACCACACTTAGGAAAGACAAAGTTGGCCATTATGACCACTGTTTTTTTAACATACTTCTGAAAGTTCTAATACAATTATTAGGGAAAACAAAATGAAAAAAAAAAACCCACAAATTTATAATCAAAAGAGGAAAAGTAAATATTAGTTGCTGAAGACATGATTTTCTACTTTGGAAAACAAAAAGAATTAACTGAAAACCTGTCAGAACTAATCTATCCATTAGCATAGCTAGATTGAAAATTATAGAGAAATCAAATTTTCCCATATACTAATGATAAACAGTTAAAATAAAATGGAAAATAAGGATCCATATATAGTAGCAAAGAAAAATATAAAATTCTAAGTAATGAACTAAAATTTCCCAACCTTTATGAGATAAACTATATAAATTTTCTATGAAATGTAAGGGACAGATGACAATGAAGAACCATACTTTTTACTTCAATAGAAAAACTTAGAAAGAGAGAGCGCCACATTTCCTAAATTAATATTCTCATATAAGATCATTCTAACCCAAATCTTAACTTTGGGAAGGGCCAATGAACTTGACAATAATTCTAAACATCATTTAGATACAGAATTTAGAATAAAAACAATAAATCGTGAGAGGAGATTTCTCTCACAATCGTTAAAAAGTTTATAAACATACCATTCAGAAAACAGTATAGTCACACCAACAGAGTATATGGATAGGACAATGCAAGATGATGAAAGGTCAGAAGCAAAGATAACTGTACATGCTTGGTTAAAGAAACTTAAATCAGCTTTTTAAATCTGTGGGATGACCAAATGGGTTCATCAATAAATGGCAGTAAAATAATTGGGTAACAACACACACACACACATCCTTACATCATATTTTATACCAAACACATCCCTGATGGATTAAAGACATATGGCTATTTTCATTATATTTAATCTTTAATCCGCAGGAATTTATTTTTCTAATACCCGGCGTTGACGAGGGCACTTCAATACACTGTCAACTGAGTGTGAATTTTTACAAAATCTATGAAAAGCAATTTGGTAATATGTGTCAAATGTCTCAACAACATCATAATATATGCCTTAGCAATTTGATGACGAGAAATATACTTTTAAATATTCAGTAACATTTAGAAAGGTCTTCATCATTATATGATCATACTAATAGCAAAAACCTGCAAACATTGAAAGTATTTATCAATACGGGATTCGTTGAATAAATTAGGGAATATTCAGTTAATTGGTCTGTGGTCATTAATATAGGAATATCTTTTATTTATATTGAGAGAGATGTTCAGAATTCCTTTTCCGTCTCTTTTTCTATCTCTGTTTCTCTCCATATATATATATCTATAAAATATATGCACACACATATTCATGCATACATATACATATACCAACATCCTTATACATGCATGCATATACATACATACACACAGATTGAAAGTATATATACCAAAGACCAATAATTCCTAGCAGTAATAGGTATTAAAATTTGTTTCTTTTTGTTTTACTTGCATTTTCTGATGCTTTTTCTTCTTCACTATGGATTACTCATAAAATATATTATTCTTATACTCACATATAAGATATATATATAGTAATAATTTTAATTATTTTGTGGGTAATATTTTTATTAATTACACTTGCTTTGATTACTAATTAATTTTACATAAAGATATCTGTGGCTCTAATCAGACTGTGAACAGAGTCATAATATCTTATACATCTTTGTATTCCCCAATGTGCCCATAATTCTGCTAAATGACTAATAAACATTGGCTATATTACTATCATTTTAAAAGTATTCTCTGTGTGCTCAAAATACAGACATTAAAAAAACTTATGTCTCAGCCTTTAAAAATTACATCAAGTAAATTTTTTAAAAGATGAAATAACAGATACAAGATCAATCAACATGATATGAGTAAGCAAATTTTGCTATGAACAGAAGGTCATGTAAAGTTTTCTGGAGAAATGAATATCAGAACTGCATTGTAAAGAAACTTAGAACTTCAGGAGGTGAAGAAGCTTTGAGAAATGAGTCTTGTTACTGAGATAAGGCAGGAGGTGAAGAGGCCTACAGACAAGAAAAATCAACCTTTTCAAAAGGTTTTTTGAAAAGTTGAATTATTGGATGCAAGTCAGTGTGGCGGTTTCTAAGGGATAAGTGTGGGAAGTAGAGGGCCCTAGATCTCGAGAGCCTTCAGTGAGGTGCAACGAAATTTAAATTTTATCTTTAAAGTCATGGAGGCCTTTGTTGCTTGTTAGGTTTGAAAAGAGGAAAGGTTCACATAGCATTAGAAAGCATTTTGAGATATATTTCATGTGTTCAAAATGTGATAGAAGGCAAACAAAAAAAGAAATATGAATGGAAATGAAGAGTTGAAACAAGAAACTCAAATGATCAAGAAATAAATATCTTTAATCTCCTAGTAATCAGTACAATACAACTTCAAAAAATAATCAGATATCCTTTCACATTCATCAGATTAGGAAACATTTAAAAGTCTGACCATATCAATTGACAAAGGAGGTGGGGAAGCAGACACTCCATATAAATCTGGCGGAAGTGTAAATTAGAACAATTTCTTTAAAGAGAAATTGAATATCTCCGAAAAATTTGACTTTGTACATACTATACAACCCAAAATCTCATTTCTAAGAAAATTCTTGTACAAGTGAGGTAAGAGACATGTACAAAGATGTTCTCTGACTCTTTATTTGTAATCTGTGGGACGTGGAGGGATGGATAACAGGGAAAGTTGAGAAAAATTATTATAATATACTCATATACTATATCTGGGCTATTATCCATCACTTAAAATAAATGAATTAGATCTTATAGATCTCAAAAGATGTTGAATAAAGAAGCAAGTTACAGATGATCACATGTGCATAATTTGCAAGCACATGATCTTTATAAATGTAAAACTATTTATTTATAATTAGTAAAAGTATATAAGCAAGGGTGAGCTACAGATCAAATTCATGGTAATCGCATCTGGGGTTGGAGAGAAATGGAACCTGATTTCAACTTAAATTTCTGTAAAAATGCATAAAAAGTAAATAAATACATCAAAATAACTGCCTTTTTCATTTGCTTACTCGAAGAAGTGAGTACGTGGATGTTCATTACACTAGTCTTCACAGTTTTCTGGTTTTTCAAAATTATTATTTTGAAAATATGATTGGATTGGCTTATCTGGAAAATGGGATAAAGACAAAATACATTGAGACTTAAGTTCAAACTTGATATAACAAAAAGTGTAAAATAATTAATAATTTTTGATCATGTTATTAGAGTGATATAAAACTGTCATTTAAACTCTGGCAACTGCACGGTAGAAAGAATGAAAGTGATAGTTGAAGAACTATGTTAAATATGTTTAAACGCTCGACTTAGCAAGGACACTGCAAGCAGGTATGGTTCCTTTGTGTGAATTACTCTCCTTAGGAATAAATTGCAAAACTACACGCCGTTCTCGTGAATTTTTTAAAAGTTAGCATTCGTTCCTCTGTCCGATACAATACTAGGCCTAGGAAATGGCATTACTGACTAGATTTCAGTGCGCACTGACCCCCTAGCCAGGAACTCTTGTGCAGAGCACAAATTTGGTTTTTATTCATGCCACTTTGGGGTTTTATGACACAAGAAAGGACAATCTATTGTTGTATTTTTTTGGCTTAACCCTACACTTTATGTCTTACGAAATGCATTATCTGATCTGCTGATCTATATTTGAAGTTTACATTAATGAGCAATCCAAGTTTCGGTCATTTTTATTGCAGTCTCTGTCAGGCCCTAGCCACAGAGTCGTCAAAGCCTATCTCAGAAAAACTGTCAGAATTCACGTAAAACCTCTTGTGTCCGTGAATTTTGCTGTGCTATAGTCAATCTCTCAGCAGTTTTTTTGGCCCTTACCTCCTAGGGATATGTCAAACAACCAAAAAACAGATATGCCTGTGGAATGTTGATAATGTGAACCAGAGAAACAGCTTCAGATGGAGTCAAGGGAAGGTGACATCTTTGAACCTACTATTTAATGGCTTGTGACATCTTATATTCACTTGTATTTTTGTCCTAAGTTGCAACCTTCTAAGCCAACAACAGTAGCTGTTTAGTACTTCCATTGTCTATAATGAACACAGTTACACATTGTACAAGAACACATCTTCTGTGTGTTGAACACAATCAACCAATACTTGAAATTAATCGACCTGCAGATTTTTTATAAGCCCTGTTTCCATGTAAATACAATGTGACTGACTGTGAGTTTCCAAATATAAGAAATTCCTAATGTTATTGTGTCTAACATATACATATGCATACATACATACACGCATATTGATGAACCAGGCTATAGCCAATATTTGACTGTTTAATGCAGCAAGTGGGCCATAAATAATACAGCTATTCTGAACGTTCTTTCGGCCAAAAGGTAGGGAAGGCAAATTAAGTCCTGGAAACCTATGAGGACAGATGTCAGGGAAGAGTGATAAATAGTTAGGTGTAAAGACTTAAACTTCTGTGTCCAGATAAGCTGAATTCAACATAATGGAATGAAAGGGAAGCTGAAGGAATTGAGTGCAGATGGAAGAAAAAATTAAGAGGGGTAGGAAGCAAAACATTGCAATATGCCTGCCCTGGGGAATATCTTTACCTTGGACTGCAACACCAAGATGAGAATAAGAGTTTGGAAAAGAGTACTATTCTGGAAGTTAGGAGACAAGGATATTAAATCTGTCTATACCATTACTAAGTTGTCGACCCTAGGCGAGTCATCTCCCTTTCCTGTGCCTTGGTTTATTCTTTGCCTACCCCTGAATCTCTGTGTCACTCCAAGATGCTGTAAGCCCTTGTAACTCTCTTTCATGGTACTTGGGGATTACCGTTAATGAGCTGCCATATCCTGTAATCTCATCTATGCTATATAAGCTCCTCTTGTTGGCTTCAATCTTTTTCACCATAGCATTACTAAAAGAAATCCATTGCAAAAGTTTTGAATCTATCTGTGGGCCAGACTCCCAGAAGTTCATGGTATGGCCTTCATGCTTCACTGAAAAACTCTACTTCCTTTCATACATCTCAAGGCCTTGGTCATCTCCAACCTTCAGGGTCAGTGGAACAATTCTGGCATTACTCAATCATCATCTTCGCCTTTACTATCCTAGTAGTCTCCCCACAGAATTTTACCATAACGGGTCTGAGTCTTTGTCAGCCCCACCAATGGTAGAGTACTGTTTTGATAAATGTTAAGAATAAGTTCAACTTAGTGGAGAGACTAACATAGGAATCCACTTTGGTGAAGTACACAATTATGTGCATAATAAAGGACAAAAAAAAGTGTTCAGACCAGTCAGAATACCTGGAAGGGAGATTAACAGCATTTTCCAAAGTAGACAAGAAGATGCTTACTTGTGTACCCCTGAAATCTTCATCCTAGGGCTCACAGTTGGGTACGTTAATATCTGAATGAAGGAGAATCATCTCAGACGTTCAGGAAGGTCAACTGTCCCCTTTAAATCTTGTCACAGAGAAGTAGTTCAGGTAAGCTTGTATAGATATTTCCTGGGAACCACACATCAAGACCCAAGAACTATAGGGTTATATAAGGTGAAATATAACGAAAGTGAGATTCAGTACAGTCAGGCCTGAGCACAGGCTTCAATTGACAACGCCATCCTCCACAAATTAAAAAGCCTGATCACAATAATTTCCTGGACCCAGAGCTATGGCATTAGTGCTAGGGCCAGTTCTCCAGACGTATCTGAGAGTTACACTAATAGTCCCTCAGACCTGCTATAAAGTCTATCCTACCCAGGATCAAATTCAAGTTCAGGAAGGCTGGAACCTGAAGCACACAGTTACCTTGGGACCCTACACTGGTACAGAGTGAGTTGTACTGGTCCTTTCGTTACAGAGCATCAGCTAAGGATGATCAAAAACATAGAAGGGTAACAACATAGGAAGTTGGTGGGGCACGGGGGTGAAAGGGAATGGTATCAAAAGCAGATGTTAATCCAAAGATGTTCCCAAGAGTGTGAGCTGAGGGAGAGAATTCAGGCAGATGGTAAATGGAAAAACGACTGGGAAGCCATGGCTGGAAACTGGTGAGGGATTCTAAGTAGACTGAACAGAAGACATGTCTTGGACTGCCTAGCATATAGACAAGCCAACATTGGTTAGGCATTGCTCTATCTGCAAGCCTTCTGCAAAAATATGATTATAAAGCTGATACATATCCTTCCTCTAGTAAGGCCAGATAGACAGATTAGACAGACAGATAGATAGATAGATAGATAGATAGATAGATAGATAGATAGATATAGATGGGTGATAGATATTTATGGAATTATACACAAAATACTTTCCTTTTATGTATAGGTCATGAATTGCTTTTATTATCTGAACTATATTAAAAAGCATTAACATGAGACACATTTAGTAAGGGAGATCTGCCAAATGTTTGCATTGTTAATGACCTGGGCGGTGAGGTGGTTAAAGATTCAAGTTCTATGGAGTCAGAGAGAAATCCCCAAAGATTTGAAACTAACTGTGTGGTATATTTTAATATATGAATATTTCTAAATAAGTTTTCAAAGTTCATATGGATTGGTTGTTCTTCTGACTTACTTGTTAGGGTAATTTTTAGTGTTGAAGTAGAAAGTGTTGACTTTGGATTTAGATGGATTTTGTTTTAAATTCTTATACTGACATACTCTATGTGTTTCTAGGTGTTTGACCTCTTTCATCCTAAATTGACCTCATCTACAAAATAGAAACACTAAAGTCTCAGTTACAGAGTTTTTATGTAAATTGGTGGGATAATTCATGTAATGCATCCAATGTGTACTTGCCACATAAGAGATGCTCTATAGATGAATTTTTATGACAATTTGTGTAAAGGTATATGACATTTAGAAATGGACAAAGGGATGAGAATTATAAAATCATGACACTAACATTATAAGCCAAATTAATCGGAAAGTATAATTCGATATATAAAGATATCAGGGCCACATTCAAACATAAAAAAATGTCTTTAACTAGTATACTCTATGACACTGCTATAGTTATAAAATAAATGACATCATCAGGTCTAAAGTATTTATGGCTCTCTAAATATTAGTTGTGAATCACTAAGTAAAAATTATATTTAAATATAATCTTGTTATAAATATTCTTTGCTTTTTGTTATTTTTTATTATACAAGTAATATGTGTAATTACAAAACACCTAATGAGTAAAAGCATATTTTCATAAGTCACCTGTTATTCTACTTCTCAGAGATAACCAGTGCTAACATATTGTGAATTAATTTCCACACCATATGTACATGCATTTATGTATAGGCATACACACACAGATATAATTTCATTTAAAAAACAGTATCATATGATCATGCTATAAATATCCTTTTGTATCCTTCTTATTCAATTATACATCCATTTTCTTAATATCCTTAATAACTTTCTAAATAAAATATGCTACTCTATCCTGTGCAAGATGGCGATTGAATAAAAGTGTGGCTATTCCAAATGCAGTTATAAAGAAGCTGCTCTAGAGACCAGAGGCTTCTAGAAGCTGGGTTATAACTTTACTTTACAAAGTAGAACATCTTGTTCTATTTAAATTTTTCACCCTATCTTGAACCCATATTTTTATTCCATTTTGAGACCATGGCATACTGGTTTGTAAAATACCTTGCGATCTTTGTGTTGAAAGAGCTGAATATTATTATAACCATTTATCATTACATAGTAGAAACCCTTGACTGGAAAAGGCATTATTTTATTTCCCTGACACACTAGGGAAGTTACATTTTTGGCTCTAGCTATTGCTATTAATTCCCCAACTTTTATGACCATGAACCACCACCCTCAAATTCTTTTCTTTCCATTTTCATCAATATAGCTATATATAATCTTGCTTTTGCAATGAGAAAACTCAGACCAACAGTGCATTACAATTGGCAGGCTTATGCAAAATTAAATATTACCTGTTGACTTGAGCAGACCTTTACACCAGCTCTGAATTTATAAGCATTTTTTGTATAGACCTCATCCATTGATTTAGGTACTTAAAGACAATCAGTAAGCAATAATATTAACATCATACATTTTCTTTATTAATAAGTAATAGGAACAATGGAATTTTCCATTCTTTAGCATTCAAAGTCACCAAAGTTTAATTAATAATGCTTTTATATACCTGGGATAGATGACAGTTTCTTGTAACACAGTAATATATAAAATAAAATAATCTTCTGAAACAAAGATTTGTTGTTGTTGTTGTTGCTAGTATTTCAATCAGAAACAACCCAAGAATTTAACTATAGCAATAACTGGAATTAAATCATGTAAATATAAAATACCCTGTCCTCCATACTAAAGAACTCATATCAATTTCTACTTTACCCTATCCTCTCCCCAGTAAAGTAGGTTTTCTAGAACATTTCCATTATTCTGATGTTTTTCTTTGTGCAAACATAGGTTTCATTATTTCCTATGGCCTTTTCTTCATCAGGTTATTAAAATATTAGTTGTTAAAATATCAGACTTTCTGCCTAAATCTTAGAGTCTTAAAGAAAAAAGGCAGGGTACTAAGTACTGCATGTGCTGGGAAGGTAGTAGAGGATACAGCCTATAAGGAAATGGCATTTCATAGTGGGCCTGAGGAGAGCATGATAATTTCATTTGCATCATGACCACTAATCTCATCCTTGTGTTGCCTGAATGGCAGTGCCATTGATCAGCATGTCGTAATGGAAAAAACACTCCATGGTAATGTAACGCAGGGCATTCAAATTCTCTTCCTGCCACTGCTGTGTGCATTGAATTGACTGGAAGAGGC
The DNA here is from genome assembly GCF_041296235.1 of Equus asinus. Lineage (NCBI taxonomy): Eukaryota > Metazoa > Chordata > Mammalia > Perissodactyla > Equidae > Equus > Equus asinus. Next base: position 43,958,942 of record NC_091812.1, read on the forward strand.
AGTAAGACCTTGATTCAAAGCCTGACTCTCATTTATTTGTCGTATGCCCTAGAAAAGCTACTTCTCCTTTTTGAACATTAGTCTCCTCATTTCCAATATAGGAATAATAATACTTTTCTTGCAAAGCTTTTGGGAAGATTACTACTGCTGCACAGGCTGTCTAGACTAGCTCTCAGTACTGAATGGCTGCTCAAGGAAGGGTAGCTGTAATTATGATAGCTGCTATTAATCATGTCCTTTACACTTTCAGGGAAACAGGCTAGAGAATCTTTAGGTTTCCTTCACACCTACCCTTTATGGACTCTATCTGCATTTTAAGATGGAGGAATTTATTGCACCAGTTGAAGGCAACTGAGTGCAATGGAAGAAAACAGTACAGTAAAATATTTCCTGTAGAAAGTATCTTGATTGGACATCCTTAATAAGAACTTTCTTTATTGTATTCTTCCCTCCCTCCACCCCTCCTTTCTTCTTCCTTCTTGCCTTCCTTCCTTTTTTCCTTCCTTCTTCTCTTTCTTTCTCCCTTTTACTTCCCTCTATACACACATATGTTTATATTCTCACCATGTACTCCAAACCTATTTTCTCATTCTTTTTGCATTGATAGATATTCTGAAATTTCTTTAGAACTTTTGTACTAAGTAGAAAGAATATAATTAACATCTCTAACTTAAATTTTTGAGGAATCAGTACTTTTTGCTTTTTAGAAATTCATCCACATAAAATTTAATACAATAGTCCCAGATAGGCAATAGTATGGGCTTTTAATGTAAAACATGTCTAAGAATGTCTTCAATTAACTCCTGAAAAATCTGAGAATAACTTATTACATATATTCCTTAGGAACCATTTTTTTAAGCCACTATAAAAGTATGGCTAGCATACTTTTAAATCAATGTATATATGTTTAAATCCCAAGGTTTAGTTTAGATATTTTTTCTAGAGGACCCCTTGCCTATATGAAAGAATCTGCTTTCAGTTCTCTCTCTTTCTTGTCCATCCCTTCTTAATGCCAGGAATGGTATGTCTGAGCTTCACATATCCTATTTTTGCATTAAGGAATAGTTATCAATCCATTTATGAAATCCAAGTTTTTTTGCTGTGTTCCCTTCTCCAGTGATACAAAATTTCCAAAACAGTTAGGTTAAAAATCTGGTGCTTAGATTTCAAAAACTATGATGATTAAATAATCAGTTGCGATGATTAAGTAATAACAGCCCTTTCCTGCCTTCAACTCTCCTATCTGATGTTAGCTTTGAAATCTGTTCTGAAGCTTCTGAATTGTAAGGAAAGTTTCCCTCATGGGTGTTAGGTATTTAGATGTCCCATGAACTGAAAGAAAACGTGAAGAATGAGATCTTCCAACTAATAAACCTCCAAAGCTGCAACATCAGGATTCACAAAATAAGCTACTGGAAGAATATGGCAGTATCACAGTGTTCAGCAGCATCTCAAACCGTCTGAACTGTAAGTGATGTTCAGTGACCTCAGCTTGTCCTTGAGGCTCACTGGCAAAAAGGCAGTGCTGCAGTCAGAGCCCTGGCAGTGACTGGAGCCAAATCTAAAAGGAGGAAGGCTGTTGTTTCCTCTCTACAAATCCAAGCGTGTAGAGCTAATGTATCAAACTTACTTTTTAGTAGTATCATACTCTTTTATGAAACTAAGTGAATTATTTTTCTCACAAGTAGATAGCCGCTAAGAAGCCTGTGAACTTTTAGATATTAAAATAGAGGAAAGATTTTTAACCTTTTTGGATGCAGTTTTCTAGTGAGAAGATTAGGTAAAGTGAGAGATCATTCAAAAACTGACAACTCTAAATGCACTCTTTAAAAAGAATAAATGGTTTGGTCCTACTTTTATTTCTTGATTAACCAGAAATTGTTCTAGCTTTTCAAAGGAGGAGAGTCCTCCTTTGCATCCTTTAGAGATTAAGGTGAGCTTAAGTTTTTTTTCCCCCTTGAAGCTTCAAGTAAAGAGTTGTTGTGGAAGAGAAAGTGTGTAGGAATAAACAGACTTTCTGTAGTTGTAGGAGTTGAGGATCCACAATTCTGGTAATATAAATTTATCATACCTACTAAATATGTTCTTCAATGAAGTGAGAGGTAAAATTCATATACTCATTAAATTGATACTATTTATATTATGTGTGATATTCATGAGAAATATCCTTTGAACATGGAAGATATGATTCTTTTCTCATTATTACTCTTCAATAAAGAAATTGATCAAGATAGTTTAACCAGTCATTCAGAGAACTCTCAAGTTAAACATTGTATGCAAATTAGATGTAAAGCCTTTGTAAAACAGAACTCTACCATTAAATATATTCGGGATTTCATTAAGAGGGTTGAGTTCGCCTATGTTACATCCCTCCTGAAGTTACTACCAGCTCAGTCAGAGACTTGAAGAGACTAAGTTAGCTATGGAAATAGGTCTGCCAATGTATATGTATTTTCAGTTGCAAGGTAATAACTCAATGAGATACGTGTTATTGACTGAGTTCCTCCAAACTATTGTTTCTTAGTTTTGTTTATGGATTCACATGTTATTGTTCAATATGTGCAAAAGCCGCATCAATTATTGTAGTGCACGGGCAGTATGAAACCACCAATTTACTTCACCTCACCACAGCATTAAATGTCAAGGTGTCAAGCTGTCCCTTCAGGTTTCATTGGAAAACATAAATTATTGCTAATAGAATGCACCAGTGAAATTTCTGAATAACAAATGACTTGGGAAGGCATCACTGCAAGAAGGAACTATAGGACACTTGAGATAATTTACGATACAAATATTTTCAAAACCTGGTCTGCTTGGAAGGTTGATTTCTAAATGTAAAATAAATAACTGGCTGAGTTCCCTGTTTTCAACTCATCCTTCTGTAATTTCCATCAAATGCATTCTTAAAGAAGTTGTAACTCTGACTGCAAACCTGCAGTGCCCTTAGAACGCCAAGGTATATAGTGGAAGATTCGGCTTCAAATGAATACCTCTAGTTCCTCCAGACTAACTTCTCTTTTTTTATGGATTCAAATGTTATTCTTTTATATAACATAGTATATGTTTCATACTCTGAAATACTCTGAGCTCAAACGGGGTGGAATTTCTGAGGCTCTGACATCCTAAATTTATTCTCTTTGCTATTCTGCTTCTTTCCTGTTTTCAAGAGAAGCATGTAGAGTGGCAGAAAGTGTACCTTTCTCTATTTTTAAATTTTTATTTATTTATTTTTGTGGTGAGGAAGACTGGCCCTGAGCTAACATCTGTTACCAATCTTTCTCCTTTTGTTTGAGGAAGATTGTCACTGAGGAACACTTGTGCCAATCTTCCTCTATTTTGTATGTAGGATGCCACCACAGCATGGCTTGATGAACGGTGTGTAGATCTGCACCTGAGATCTGAACCCGTGAACCTTGGTCCACCCAAGTGGAGCACACGAACTTAACCACTATGCCATGGGGCTAGCCCCTACTTTTTTATTTTTTACTAGAACTTCTAGCAAACTCATTAACCTTTGAAGGAGATTCTGAAGGTAGGTTCTATAAAAATCTTAGAAAATAATCAGTAAAAAAAGTCTATGATGGAAAGAAAAAACAGATCTCCACCATTTGCAACAGGAACTTGTGCAGTCTTTCATTTGAGCTCAAACAAGGCAGGACTTGGGCAAATGTAGATACAGCTTGGAGACTCACACAGGCATGCACATTCCTGTGCAAGTTGATTTTTCCTTCTCAGAACCTCATATCATGGAAAAGTAAACCTAATAGATAACATGCCAAAATTGATATAAATATCAATACTTTAAAATATTAAGTATAGAAACATATCATAATGGTCATACCTATAGGCCTACATGGGATATTGGAAGGAAATTGCTTAGGAAATATTTCTAATTTCTCAATATCTATTTATCCTTTATTATATCATTTTCTGTTTTTGCAATGTTTCTCATCTATTCAGCCCATTCATGCACTAACAAACTCAGCATTTCTTAGTGATCTTCAGAATAGTTGTTTTTAATGAAAAAAATAGAGACTAAATCAAATAGGTTATCTGCAGTGAGAGGCTAAATTATTCCTAGGCTTCAAAGAAGAAAGCATTTCAGTTCTTTCCAATGTAGGAACACATTCTAAAAATAACACAAGTTAATCTTGGATGAAGGCCTTTAGAAGAATGTTTTGTTCCTCAAAGTTTAATTTGCTGTCATTTAATTTATTTTAATATCTGAAATCTTTCCTATCAGCTCCTTTAAACAGAAAAGTAAAATTTCTCAGACTTGTAATGTGACTATAAATTTGTTTACATAATTTTATTATTTAATAGTGTAGGGGAGGAAGACATTTCCTCTTCCCAAATGTGGGTTCGTCTGGCCGGAGAATGAATTAAATTCACATGAGACAGAATAGCAAGAGAAAATTAAACAAAGCTTTATGAGGAACCATGGCCTGGGGCCTTTCTTCCCAAAGGAAGAAAGGGCACCGAAGAAGTGGGGTACACATAGTGGTTATATACCCCCAAACAGGGTGTTTCACATGTGATTGAAATGTCCCTCCCACAATGGTCACAAGATTGCCCTGTCAGCACAGTGCTTGATGGACACAGCAGGTAGTGGTCTGCTGTCTCAAAAGGCGTAGCAGGAGGCAAGTCTATTTTCTGGAGCTGGGCAGTCACAGGTGAGCGCAGCAATCAGTTCCTAGCCTAAGGAAAGATGCTTAATCCTTAAAGAAATGCCAAAGTTGGGAGGGGGAGGGAAGTCAGTTACAGGAGGTTACCAGACTAGCACAATAAAATGCAGATTTTAAGTCCTTGCCTTTGGTATTGATTAAGAGTTTTTAGAGAGAAGGTCATCTCCTTTCTTCTTCCTGGTACAGAGAGGGAGGCACCTTTTACAGATAGAGATTTACCTTACAAATGTAAAGGTGTCCTAACAAAGGGCAAGTTCCATTCCTCGGAGCCTCCTTCCCTGTCCCAGTTTATCAAAAGCAATCAGCCTCAAATAATCCTGATGCCAACATATCTTGGGGTGGCCAATTCCAGGTCCCCACAATAGCATGTTAAAATTATTTTTATGCCTATTCTCTTTCTTCTATGCAAAAGATAAATTTGGTTAAATATTATATTTCTAGATCTTAAAACAGGGTTTCTCAACATTTGTTGAGCATAAAAATAATATGGAGGCCTTGTCAGAATCTCCAGAGAGTCTGAGTGATGCTCTAAGTGTGGCATAAGGTCCAGAAATCTGCATTTTAATAAGAGCCCATATAACTTGCGTGTTGGTGTTGCATGGACCACACTTGGAGTAAAAATAGCCTGAGGCATCACTTGGCAAGAGTTTCATTAGCAGACCCATGTATCAGATAAACTCAAATCTATTCTCAATCTGGAACTTTATAATTAATTGATATATCTTTAGTCTGGTCATCAATAATGGGACCGATTTGTTTGGGGGCAGTTAAAAATTACCTCTCTAATATTCTTAATATTAAGCAATTGTTGAATTTAAAATTAAGAATGAGGGGATGCAACAAGGTGTAGGACAAAGCGTGAACTTTGGAATCAGACACTTCAGAGTCCCAGTGTTTCCTGAGTGACAGTACTAACAATAACTACATTAAAGGATAATTATGAGGGATAAAATAAATTTTTGTATAATGCCTTTGACCAACAATGCGGCATCTATAAACACTTCATGAAAATCTGTAATTATCTTACTTTTTCCTCTTGTAGGAAGGTGTAAAATGGTTATTTGTTTTTCCTAGTATCTTTCTAGTGGCTAACTTATCAAATTAGCTGTCAAATCCTCTTGCTTCTTTCTAAGGTCAGGTCAGCATTATTTCTTACCAGGATTACTACAAAAAGCTTCCTAATTATTATCCTCAATTCCAATCTTACCTCCTTTCAATCCATTTTCTGTAGTGCATCCAGGCTGATTTTTACTAAGATCCAAGTCTGTTTTTCATCTCTCTGCTGCTTTAAATTAGCAGTGGCTCCCTATTGTACTCAGAAAAAAAGGCAGCCTACAGAGTCTTTCATGATATGGACATTGCTTATTTCTCCTGCTTTATTTCTAGTCATTCCTAATTTACTCTCTACACTCTAGCCATACAAAAATGGAAAATTCCATTAAGAAACTAAGTTCTCTCTTACCTTTTCCTATTTACCTTACTCTACCCTTTATCTGGTGAAACTGTACATGCATTTCAGGCCTCACATTAGACATTTTTTCTTCTTAGGTGTCTTGTTTTCCTAGACTTTCAGATTTTACTTTTCCAGAAGTCTTTCTATGACCTTTACAACAAGTATCACCCTGTATTGTAGTTGCTAGGCATGTCACTCTCTCCTAGTAGATCATGTGCCCCTTGAGAATGGACAATATATTTCCTGAGTTATCACTTTCCGGTGCCTAACACAGTGCTTGGCTTCTAACACTTCCCCACAAAAATATTTGTTGAGAGAATGAAGGCATGTATACAAACATCTTATTGTATACTACTATGTCAGAGGAGTAGGTCCTAGCTCTGGATTTATCATCTACACTTGACAGACATGGTAGAGAAAGGAATGTGGTAAAGTTAAAGGCCAATAGGAAACCGTAAGACAATCAAGCTTCTGGATAATGTTCAGGGGTTTTCAGAAGGAACACAGACATTGAAGTCTTTGGAGCCGTCCTCTTAGGACTGCCGCTGGACGTGTTTTGCTGCAGTCTATCAACATAGCTTCTGTCACACAATATATCGCAGCGTCTTTCTAGCTCTGCAGGCACTGAGACTAGTGTCCTCATTATTCTTCACTTCACTCCCTCTTGCATATGTTAACATCAAAGGAGAAAAATGCTAAAAGTTCAGAAAATAGAAGACTATCAGCCCTTTATTAATCAGGGTCATATTTATATACCTTTTTTAAAATAAAAATCTCTTTTGTTTAAACCAAGATTTTCCCTAATGTATTAAAGACATTCTAGAACTTAGTAAGAAATACATTTACGTTTCACACATCTGTGTATTGTGCACCTAAAGAGTCTGTTTTACCTATGAACTCAGCCCTAATTGTTTTACTAATTATGTTGTCATCAGAAATATGAATTTCACAAGGATGTGTTAAGTATTACGTACCTACAAGTTGCCAGACAATACGCTAGATAAACAATGAATACAAAAGGCAAAGCTGTTGCAGGCACATGTGATCACGTGATCACAACACTCATGAATTTATGTTCAGTACAAGATGTATTTTCAACAATTATTTTGAAGTGTTCTTTAAACCTCTTGCTAAATTTTACTTTAAGGCAATTTTTCAGGATTTTGTAAACTGGCCTCGATAAAGGACAGTATATGCACTTCTTTAAAAATAATTCTGTGTATAAAATTTACAGAGTCTTTATATTTGGAGGTATTTTATGTCCAGATACAAAACTAGGTAGATTAACAGGTGGGAAGGAAACTTCTGAATTGTTCAAACTTTTCATGCTAGAAATAGTGCTGTCATATATCTGATTATTATTGTCAGGCAAATCAGTGAGTGTTTTATTATCATGATTTTTTTAATTCAATGGGTGATATAGCATGCAGATTGACAGAATGCATGAATACTGAGAGCAGATATTTTTATAATTTTAGTAGAAAGAGAAAGAGAGAAGCCATAAACATATATTAAGTGCCTGTTCTACGTCAGACATAACGCTAAGACTTTTACATGTGCTAGTCAAGCCACATAGATATTGTGAATATTAAATTATATTTTAAGAAATATATAAATCAGGGGCTGGCCCCATGTCCCAGTGGTTAAATTTGCACACTCTGCTTCAGCTGCACAGGGTTTCACTGGTTCAGATCCTGTGCGCGGACCTAGCGCTACTCCCCAAGCCATGCTGAGGTGGTGTCCCACATAGCACAACCAGAGGCACTCACAATTAGAATATACAGCTATGTACTGGGGGGCTTTGAGGAGAAGAAGGCAAAAAAAAAAACATTGGCAACAGATGTTAGCTCAGGTACCAATCTTCTAAAAAAAAAAAGTACATAAATCACCTACTACAGTTCTTGGAACACAACAGGCAAAGAAAAAATTTAAATATAATTCTTTTTACTGTTTATAACCAGCCTGAAAAAGAAAAATTTTCCTATTTTACAGACTAGCAAAATGAGCTTCAAAAACACTGTTCTTGCCCAAAGTTGCTTCACATGGAAGAGGCAAACCAAGATACAAGCCCTTTCTATTTGTCTTTGATTTTATTATGTCAAATCACTTTACTGAATCTGCACCCTTTGGACTAAGGGGTGTTGTTCATACCTTCCATAAAATTCAGTGAAGGGCATACATTTCCTTATGTAACCCTTTCCTTTTTTTTTTTTTTCCTGTAGCATCCTTTCATTATTTTTCTTACACAATGATAGTACCTTGATTTTCAAGGCTACTTAACACAATTTGCTGAAAGAAAAGACTTGAGGACATGTTACAAACATCTCAGCGATGGGTGTGCTATAGAAGCAATCAGGAATGGGGACTCAGAAATTATAGTGTCAGTCATTAAAGGAGAAATCTCATAGACAGGGAGAAAGATTAGATAAGTTAATCATGGTAAACCTGCTTTGTAGACTAAAGTAAGAATTTGGATCTTGGAGGAGACTAAAAGTTAGGTTGAAAGACAAAAAAAATATATATATATATATATATATATACATTTTCCAAATGGAAGACAATGGAAAACATTTCTTAACATATTCAACAACAAAAAAAGTTAAAATGAAGTGTTTAATTATTTTTGTTTTAATTACATAAAGCACAGGATAAGGGGCATGGTTCAATAGCAGTTAATTTCCAAAGCCTCGGAAAGTGTGTGTGCACACATATATATATACACACACACACACACATACGCAATAGCAAAAACAATTACTAACACTGTAGCGTTACTCTTAGCTAAACAGCTAAAAGTAGTACAGTAAAGCAGGTAAAGACATAAATGCACCGGTAATCTGCCTTAATCAACACAAAGAAAGCAAGAATTTCCCTGAACCTCATTAGAGCTATTGTGTTCAATTTTGTCTAATATTAAGGTGGACATTAGTTCAAGAGTTGAAGGACTACGAAATTCTTGGCTTTGTCAATATGAACTTGGGAAGACTGGCATAGTAACAGAGATTAAATATTAGAAGATATTCCTGAGGGTTTCGTTGGGCAGAACTGGTGCTAATAGGAGCAGATATGAGGAGGCACTTTGGCTCAACATATGAAAAAGTGTTTCAGGCATTAATACTAAGTAAAAATGGGATGGGTTATTTTATGAACTAGAAAGACATCTATTTGTGCACATTTTCAAGGAAAGGCTGGATGATTTTCTGGCAGGGACACATACAAGGCATTGTAATATCTAGGTAGATTAGATGACCTTAAATCCCTTGCAACTCTGAGGTGTGTGTTTAAATGTAGCTTTTGCCTTTAATTGCCTTTATACTTCAGAACGTGAAATTCCATTTCACCCCTCGTTAAGGATATAGCAGTCTTTTACTTTAGAAAATGGACGTCTTGGTTTCACCTCAGTATTTACTTGTAAGCCACAAAATGTTATTCAGGGACAACATTTCTTTCCAGGAACATTATCTCTTAAATAGATATCTGAGAATAAGTCTTTAAAAAAAATTTCTGGAACAATTTTGATCCCTGTGTCCTTTTTATTTATGTCCTTCCTTTCAAATCCATTAATGAAACAATTTCCCTTTTCTATTTCAATTTCTAGGGCTGTATATCATTTTATTTAGTTAGTTTAATAATGAGGTGGGCCATTGGTTATAAAAGATGCTTTGATCAAACAATTTTCCCTAACAGCCTGGAAAAGAAAAGCTTTCAGAACCAAGAGTTAAAGGATGTTGAGCTTCTTCAGGGAAAATATCTTATCTGGAGAAAGAAGATTGTGGCCACTTATTGTAGCAATCATAAGTACTATAAAGACTTGGAAAAAGTTATCATTCGGTTTTAATCAGGTTACTCAAATAGAACAGCTGCAAGCAGAGATTGCTGTTTAGCCTGAAAATGGGAAAGACTTTCTCATAAAGTATAATGCTATAGGGTCATATATGAAAAATGGGACCTTTCTCTGCTCTTTTCATAACAAAGCATAAAAGCATGTTTTTACCAGTCTTGGGTCCAACTGGATATTGATTAATATCACCGTATAATGGCCCAGATGTACTTTCAAGGACAAAGGTGGGTAAAAAGTTCAATTTCATTGCAAAATTCATTCTTCTTCATCCATTTTATTTTCTTTGAATTATGATTTCCAGCTTATTAAAGATCATGAAAATCAGAAGTTTGAATGAAAGATTCTTTAAATCTCTAAAATCTCACCCTCCGGTGAAATTTTAAGTTGCCAACAAACAATAAAAAGTTTTTAAAGTGAATCTCGCTCTTTAATTTAAATATTGAAGTTTTTAATATGCATCTTTTCGGCAGGGGACAACTGGAGATGCATGAATTGACCCATGATGTTCTTTTTATTATTTTAAAGGAAGAATCAAGGAAATCAGAAGAAGGCATGAAAAATTACCATTATGATTTAATTAACCGCAATTTAATGGTGATATGTAAAATGGTAATTTTCTTCAGTAACATCAAAGCAACACCTAGGTTTAACCCTTCAAGTGTTTATAACTATATTAGCTATGATCGGTTTAGATCTCTTTTTAAGAAATTGAAATAAAAGACACTTCCTTCACCTTCCAATCTTTGCGAAGCATGAGAGAAACAAATTAACTACTCTGGGGCTGTAATTGGCATTCATATATAACCTGCTGTCCATAGGCGCTGCCCTTCTTGTTTAACTGATTCTCCCTGTCATCCTAAAGGCAAAAGAGACAAACTTCCTGTAGAAGGGGTATTTTCAGTGCATAATAGTCTTCACCTCGACAGCTCTACTTTTCATTCAGACATCACTATCTGGCTGTATTTGCTGCTCTTTTCTGGGCATATATTTTCTGGGATATATTTTGAACTAAGAAAAAACCATGCTCTTTCCTTCTTCATACTTTCCAAACTGGCCTCACTAACTGGTTCAGTATCACCACCAGTCTGTAAAAGTTAGTGCTTTGTTATTTTACAAGAATTATATATTAACTAGCTCATCATACAATAACAAAGCAAGACCCCAAGGAAGTGATACAAGGGAAGGACCCCTGACATCCCGGATACATGACAGACACAGTGTTTAAGCAGCTTGAAGCTCTTTCTTACTGGTGAGTCAACTCAGTTGCCAGCATATAAATGAGACACACCTGCAAGATGGTAGCACTATGCAAGGAAAGATGGAAAAGAAGGCCCAAAGACCCATTGAGCCCTTCATAATATATGGCTAGTTGGAACTCTAATTTGGCCCCTGCCATTGTGAATTGATAACATATAAAATAGGAAAATGATTTTCAACATTTATTAACTACGAATTTCTTCACTGAAAGGACACGTGAGTCAAAAGTATAAAACACACAAAAGAGGAGAGGCTCTGGTTGATGCGAGGACGTTGTAACAGATCATGACAGGGCCTATGTACATGGAGCCTATTAAGTGCACACAATTAGAAACTCTTTGAGTCCTATAGGCCAAGTATATTTTAAAAGCTGCGAAAATATGCAGCAGCAAGAATTCAGAACACTGAATCCAGTCATTAGGTCTTGATGTATTGTTTTACATGGTAATAAAAGTTGTTCCTGGGTATTTTAAACCCCTCATGGCAGGGGAAGATATCCAAACCAGGGAAGTTTTGTTTGGGATGCCTAGGACATAGCTTCCGCGCTGCCTATCTATGTTACTTTGTTTACTTCCCCCTGAGGAACAGAAGATGAACAGTGGGATTTTCAGTTGTAGCCTTTGTCTGTGCTGTTCTTGTATTCTTTTGATGCAAAATAAAGTTTGTCAGCTGAATAGATTTATTCTGTCAAGTATCAAAGTTAGTGCCATTCTTTCAGACTTGGAGTAAAGAATGGCCCCATAAAAGCTCTAGGCTTCCAAAATACATTGCTAGGAAGATATTGCTATAGGAAAAGGCATGTATTGTTTAGGATTTTAGAGATTTTCTAGAACTAGGACATTTTCTGAAAGTTGTATTCGTATTTTCATAGACAGTGTGCCTGATCTAAATTTAATTTCTTAAATGCTCGGATTTAAAATTCTTCAAAATTACGTAACAAATTTGTTAAGTAAATGGTGTGGGACAAACAACAGCAGCAGCACTTGGAGGCTGGTACTCATGAGCAGAATAGTCAGCAGGTGCATGCATCCCCAGATCACTCGGTGTCGTACAAAGAGTGATGCTGATGCCCATATGCAGCTGCTGTATCCTAGAGCTCTGTCCTACCAGAGAGACTCTGCTGTCTTATTTTTCTTCCTTTGGGTAAGCATTCAAGAGGCTTTGTCACTATAACAGATCTCCTGAGCTGGGGAACAAAGGACCTCATCTTGGCAACAAAGGACCTGATCTTGGCATCGGGATCCTTCTGGAGAGGAAGGGCAGGAGACTTAGTGTCAACCTCAGTCTTCTTTTGATTCAAAAAGTCTCACATTGGAAAATTAGTCTCCTACGTTACAGTCTCTTCAGTGGTGAAAACATTGGCATGATATTATAAGTGACTGTCTCCCCTCTTTTCTTCCCCTGAATCTCTCTCCAGGACATTGGGAGACTGTAGTGGCTTCCTGGATGGAAGGCAGTTGAAAATTATCTCTGGAAGGGAATCCAACCCAGGAGTCCTTCCACACTCAGTGTTCCAGATGCTCCTCATTTTTTCCTTTTCAATCAATCATCTGGATGTTCCCCTTTTCCTTCTTGCACAGTCTTTTGGATAGCCCTCCTCTTTTCTAATAATGGTTCCCAGCTTCTTACTGATTTGCTCCAGATTTTTGAAATGACTTTCCATCTAAGTTCCAGTGGACACTACCCCAAGCATCAGCTTCCAGCAGAATAACTGGGGAGTGTCATCTGTAGTAGGTACAGCCTCCTACTGACAATTTATCATGTAACTTTCTTCAGATTCTACCCAGCTTCTGTGTTAGTTTATGAAGCTGTGTTCTACCAGGGCCTCCAGACTTAATAGACTTGGTTTTCCTATCTTTGCTCCTCTTTCCCCTTTTCCTTGACTTGCTTACAGCCCATGCACCCTATCATAGGCCCTCCAAAGAACTACCTTATTCTCTAGGTGAATGTGTGTCATCTCTGGGTATTACAATTGAATCCCTCCCTGCCCTGAAATAATGGGTGTCCCATATAGAGTGTGGCCATTAAACAAAAAACTTGAAATGAACACAAGTAGCATCATTTGGATCAGGTTGGAACTCATGCACAGAAGGATTATAGGAGTCTTCTCTTCACCTAGCTTACTTCAGGGCAATGTACTTGGGCCAAGGTACACACCACGTGACAGAATTTCAGAAAAGGCTCCCTCCTCATTGTTTTCCTTAACAATGAATGCCAAAATATGTGTGGTCTTGTCAGTAGGAAGCAAATATTTAGAGCTTGGCCACTGTGGTAGATGCAAAGATGGCACAGCCCAGATTCCCCTTCAAGGAAGAACTTACAGCCCAGCCATAGAGAGTGTGCACCAGAAACAGCATGCAACTGTTAGCTCCTTCAGGGTTTGCTTCAGCTGAAAAGAGCCTCCTTAAATTAGGTTATGCCTTTCCCATGACAACTTGCCTCCTGCAGTACGAGACTAAGCCAGAGCTGGAGATATCTTAGGGTAGGACCAGGGATCTGACTTCATCATATTGCCATTTAGCTAACCTAGAATCTAAGGAGTTAGAAAATTCTAAATTCAAACCTAGCCTTGCATGTCAGTATACAAGTGTATCTGTCAAAGTAGGAATATAGAACTTACATTATTTAAAAGTTTTTAGCCAGATTTTAAAATTTTAAATATTTATACATATTGTACTTCTACATCTTGCCACAGGCCAAGCAACTGCACACTAGGAATCCTGGTGTGCAAATGAAACACTGAAATGATCTAATGATGACCAGAGGGCTTCTTCTAGAGTATAAAGCAGTCACACTTCCATGTTTAGTATTTGAGAGATAAATTTTGCTTTTTATTGTGTATATACATTTTTGGATTTTCATTTGAATGACGTGAAAGAATCTGATCTCTGATTATTAACTGTTATCAGTGTTGAGGAAAGGTCTTTTGCAAATATGAGGAGCATCACTTGATAAAGACTGGAATTCATAGGCAGAAGGGTTACTGGGTACAGGGTCCTTCTTTCTCTGTTATCTAGTGGAGAAATTCGGGAGCCATGCACTATCAGAGGGATCCCATCTCCTTGCTCTCCCTTTGTATGGCTCTAGAAGGAAAGTGGTCTTCCATGGGGTGAACATCCATTTTGGGCTCAGGCACCACACTGTCCGAGATTACGTGCTAGCTAATTCGGGTGGACCTTGGGGAAAAAACAGCTTCTCCAAACCTAGAAACCTTGGGGATCTCAATTCCTGTGGAAAGATGAGCTGTCTGTGTGCAGTCTCTGTGGATGGAGTGGATGGGTGGTGAATCTTTGGTTCCAGCTGGTTTGTTAACAGGAAAGGGAAAGAGGTTGACTTGGGCCATTCACCAGACAATCTTAGTTTTCTCGACAGTCTACAGAATGAATAAATAGGTAAAAATGGCACCCATGTTTCCAAAGGTAAGAAGTTGATAGGTAAAACGTTTACAGAAAAGGACACGGTTCGTGCTCTAGCAGCCAGTCTAAATTGGAGTTGTTTTTCTCTTTGGTTTAGTGATATAATCACGTGAATCAGGAATTCAATTCCTTTAAATTATAATCTGATTTCCTGGTTACCTGTAACCTCTACATAGGTCAAAGAAAAAAATGAATTTTATGTTAAAGAAGTAAATTTCACATTTTGAAATTCTGAAGGAAATACAATTTTAGACCTGATGTTTCTATAGCATGCATGTAGTATAAATACGTGGCTTTCGAATATTAACTGCCTTAAGCATTATGTATATTTCTTGAGCCAAAACATTTCTATGACAACAAAAACATATTTATACATTAAAGTAAAAGGTAAAATTTATTACACACATATTCATTGCTTATTAAAATACATGCATTAGAAATTAATAATTGAAAAAATGAAACAAAATATAATTTTTAAAAGGAAACATCTCCTATTGGTAACATAATATTTAAAGAAAAACAAAATTGCTTGATAACACAATTTTAAGAAAATAATTCTTACTGTTCAGACTGGCCTCTAAAGGTCCACCTTATTTTCACATGGATAGGCATTTGGTATTCTAATAATCAGGGACAACTAATCAAGAAATAATTTGCTGAATTTTTGTAAATCATTTTTCCTTGTGAGTTATTCTTAATACGCTATGTTCTTTTGGCTTTTTCTGCCTGGAAACACTCATGGAACTCACTAGCATCTGCCCTTTCAAATTCTTGAGCCTATCTTTATTGAGGCAAATATGGGAGCACCTACCATTCTGGAAAGCCTAGAACAATCCTTTAAATTGAAATGTAGTGGTCCAGACTCCAATGCCTGGCTCTCACAGGTTCTCTCAATTTTCTTGATGCAAATCGGAAGAGGTTTCAAGTCTGCTAGAGTCCTTTTCCTATCACTAATGCCTGCTTCCAGGCAGTGTGGTGCAGTGGTTAGAAGCCAGGACTCTGGGGGAAAATTGCCTCAATTTAAGAACTGGTTCTAGGATTTACTCCTAGCCCCTCTTTCCCACCAATTCTCGGTACAATATCTGGCAAACAGTAAACACTCAATAAAAGTATTTTGAGTACACAAATAAATTAATATTCTTAGACTGGGTTTTGGGTTCACTGGGCTGAACTTTTAAAGCAGTTAGTTCCTCGTCCTCTTTTGGAAGGTCCTATGGTTTAATGACAACAAATGGACTTGGGAGTTAGACATCCATGGGTTGTTTCCTAACTTCCCCAAATGAGCTGTTTTATTTCCTTTCAAAGACTCAGTTCTCACTCTTTTGAAATGAGGATAATATGAAAGCATATTGTGACAACTAAATGGAGATTATCTATTTAAAACAATGCCCATCCGTGTTAGGCATTCAGCCAGGGTTATAGGATCCAACCGAACCCAGCTCTTTCCCTTGACCATGAACCCCAGCCCAAGCACGCTGAGTTGGCAGTGTCTTGTTATTAATGAACTCTGAAACTTAATGAACTGTGTGTGTGTGAGGAAGATTGGCCCTGAGCTAACATCTGTGCCAGTCTTCCTCTGTTTTGTGTGGGACGTGATCACATCACGGCTTGACGAGCGGTCCTAGGTCTGCGCCTGGGATCTGAACCGGCGAACCCCAGGCCATTAAAGCAGAGTGTGCGAACTCAACCAATACACCACCAGGCTGGCCCCGAAACTTATAAATTTTAAACACCAACATTTAGTAAATAATAGCTCTTCTAATTTTTAGTTTTGTTTCACCATAGAAAATATGTAATTGTTCCATCACAATAACAAAGGAATACTTTAGCTTCTTTGCTCATTTTACGAATTTTGTGAAGAGATTTAAAGGGTTTTGTTTATAGTTTTTTTTCCCAGGCCATAAAACTCTTTCATAATACTGAAGTCAAATCTGTCACTTACTAGTAAGATGTGAAAAGCTTATTTAATGAGGTGCTAAATATTGGTCTAATTCAAAACATGCTGCTAGTCACTGTTAACATTAGAGATCTACAGTAGCTTAATATGTTACATATAATTAGTACTAATCTTCAATCATTTGGCGTTTAAAGGCATTAAAAGCTACTCTGGCTAAGAAACAGCTGGTAATTGATAATATCTACCCCCAGCCTTAGAAAATTGTAATCTCAGCTGGAAGTCTCCAGATGGGGCTGGTAAAAAGAAAAAAAAAAGTTCCTCATTGCTCTCAGTATAGACTGTACTTGAGATCAAACACAGAGAAAGAATACAGAATGTAAAGAATTAAAAACAGAATTTGTCTATCACTTTGTTATCCTGATATTTTTATTAAATTGGCTGAAAAAAAAATTAATGGTACTGCATCTGGGGGAGAAAACAATAAACAAATCTTTTTAGTTTTCCTAGAAAAATGTTAGCTTTTCTAATTCCGTAGCTGGTAAATTAACCCTATGATGTCTTTCTTAACAATAAATAATATTCAAGTTATAGGGCTACAGATATAGATAAAATAGAAAAACGTCCTTGTAAATACAGATGCAATCAATGAAACTCAAAGATTAATTATCAAGATGTCACACTGCCAGCAAAGGATAAAAAGGCTGGCTTAAACCCAGATTTTTAAATTCTTGGTAGAGCCATCCTTTCACTGAAGTGTATATGAAGTGTAGATGAAATCTAAATAGAGAAAATCCACATTTCTCTACCATAAAGCAGATAATAATCAGTACCTTGAGTGAGTCTGATGAAGTAAAAGTTGATAATTCTCTAATTTTTACTTGTAGGCAAAACAAAGAAGCTTTGAAAGCTTAAGAAGAATGCTGAAATTTTCACAAGAACAAAATCAAGTTCATTATTCAATTGTGTCATTAAGGCCTAGATGCACACTCAGGAAACAATTTCCAAAACGATTCAGATAACTATTTTATGCCAATCTGAAACATTTCAACTGGAGATTTGTTATGAAACAAAGGAATTCTTCTCCTGTGTATTTTTTTCTTTACTCCAGGAAATACATAAAAATACTCAGTAAATGGGGGAAGGGAAGAAAAAAGAAATGCATAAGGATGTTTCAGAATCTTTTTCTTCCTCACATGCATAAAAAGCAGGGTAAAATAAAAACTAAAGTTCTCTAAAGAACGGCACTGTCCTGTCCCTCTTGCCCCCGCACTCCAGCTTTTCTTAAGCCCTTCATCTGAGAGGCTGGAGATAAAAGGAGTTGGTTATCTTAGTAGATAAAAAATGTCACTGGAGAAAAACTTAAAGATTTAGAGACAGTCAAAACTGTGTGGAATGGCAAAGGGACACCTTGACAGAATGAAGTCTTATAAAAAGTGTCAATGAATTTAGTGACAAAAAAAAGGAAAGAAGAGGCTTACAGACTACTTACACAAAGCTCTAAGATTTTCTTTTAGGGAGAAAGTTTTCATACTAGCTATTGTAAACCCTCTCACTTAACAAGTTGGCTTTTTTGTAATGTGTCCTTAGAAACATTTCACATGAGAAATGCAAAATTCAAATATAAACAAATATTAGCTGTATTGCCAAAGTTCTTTTACAACAACAATATATTTCCCGCAGTCATTTATTGTATTTCCCTTCAAAGATTGCCAGACAATTAGTCAATGAACTAAAAAATATTTGAAAAGTATGAAATATTCACTTAATACCATGCTAGACAACAGCTCCTAACTTATCTATAATGCACTGATTATGAGAATATAGCTAAAAGCCAGGAGAAAGGGAGAAAAGATTGTATAAACAACCAAAGCAGATTACACACCTTCAATATTTTATTCTAAAGAGAGCTTTCCAGAATCTTAAACACTTTTACATTATACACAATTCAAGTATACATGATTGTTTGGTTCCTCAATTTATAGAAAATAGAAGGGAACAAAATTTAAGTTAGAAGGTGAGATTTTCATTTTGTAGCTCCTAGCGCTTGACTCAGCAATACCATCTCTTAGAACTCATTATATAGATGTACTTAAGTGTTTTTGCAGTTGGGTAAGTGTAAGGATATTTACTGCTCTTCCTCATCCTTTCTTTAAGCGGCAAAAAATTATAAACAAATAAATTTCCATTCTGAGGTTAAAAAAAGGATGATTCATCCACACAATGGATTAGGATGCATTTGTTTAAAAAAGTGATTGTCTTCTATCGTACTACTATGGAAGGATAGTAAAAAATATATTATTAAGTGAAAAAATCCAAGATATATCATGATCCCATTGTGTAAAACAATATAATTTTTAATGTTTGAAATCCATAAACATTTCTGAAAGTTTATGCAAGAAAATTTTGAATTTACTATATCTGGAAAATGAAAGTAAGAATGAGAAGGGGTAGTATGCCAAATCACACCCATTTTACAGATGAAGACACTAACGTGAGGAGAGGATAAACAACTTGCCACAGTCTACTGTTTGAATCCTGTACTCAAACCAGGATGTCTAGCTCCAGAGTAGGTGCACTTAATCATTTCACAATGTCACTTTCCATAAGAATAAACATAAACCTGCATGTGTTAAAATACCAATTTGATGGCTGCTGCTTTTTATCCGTCTGGTCACTTATTCAATTTTATTCAAGCTTCACTTTAAAACAAAAAAAAAAAAACCCGAAAACAAACAAATTTTAAAAAGAAGAAGAGATAGTTCTGTTTTCTCAGATGTTCATCTCTATGCCAATGTGTGTGTATGTGTGTATTTTACAAAATATTCCAAGGTTAGACAGTCTTTCACATAATAACTTTGCCCTCTAGAATTCTCAGGCACACAGTGCCTCTGAACTCCTGCTGGTGGAAAATGTGGTGATCTATGAGTAAAAGCAGGTTTAGAGGCCATCCACCAGAGCTCTGCAATCAGCACTAACTACTCTAGGCCTCAGAGTGAAATTCATGTATTGATTTTAATTTATAAATCCCCTTCTGGTGGCCTGCGTTGCCTTATAGATTACCTCTGCACCTGTAAATCATGCCCCAGGCAGGATTGGTTGTACCCCTCATAAACCTGATCCTTCGATTTAAATGTTAGGGGACTGGAGGCAGATATTTCATTAATCTTTTATGTATTTTTTTTCCTTACACATTTTTCTTCAGGATAGTATGAAGACAATTATATAGTTTTAACCCTCCTTGATTTATAATTTAAGGTATTTGGCTTACAGATAGTACAATGTAAGAAAGGTTAGCCCCGGGAAAATTTGGGAAATAGGTATTTTTAGATATCTCAACTTCCTTATTTGACTTCTTTTTTTCACCCTCTAAGACTACTCTCCTATTCCCTCAGGCACCTACTGCTTTGACTTTCTCCTCTTAACGTTTTTATATTCATTTACATTGCTATAGATTACATGCGACTATTACCAGTTTTTAAATGATACTTCCACACTAATGTTTAAACATTGACAAGGATCAGCCACTTTAAGGGAAACTTTAAGGTTACCTTGGGTTGGGGTTGCTTCATGTGAGGGAGTCAATTTTCAGAGTAGTCGCCAAGCTCATTATAATGCCTTTAACTATCCTTCTCACTGGTAGAGCTATGGCAGCCATATTTATTCCATCCCACTTGCCCCCGGCTGCAGCCAACTGGATGAGGCATGGCCATTTGACACAGGTTGGTCCAATCCAATCCTCTGGACTATGAAGTTTGACTTGGGAATAAGAGTTTCTAACTGAGATTTGAATCGTGATGTAAAATCTCAGGAGTTATGGCTCTGCATTCAACTGTCCATGGATTGAGTGTGAGAGAAATCAGGCCTGCAAAAGCAAAAAATGAAGAATTTTAGTGAGGACAAGAATCCAGAGGTTGAGAGACACAAACTGTTCATGAATCCCTGTTCCATTCTTGCTCTTGAATTCAATGAGACAGTTTTATTTTCTTGTGGAAATTAGCCCATTTCAATTAAGTTACACCAAATTGGTTTTGTTACTTGCAAACTAAGTACTCTGACTGATGCACAATGACTCCTACCATTCACTTCCCTTTTAAAATAAGTTGTTCAATATTCTCTAAGGAAATAAACTTATTTCGCCTCAGTATATGGGCTTAGATAAATTGCTTCCACTTCTAGCTCCAGGGTTTTGCTTTTGATCTAAGTTAAGCAGAGCATCACATCTTCAGCAAGTATGATTTGTTTAGGAATGGATGCATGGTTCATTCAGAGCCAATGGAATGAGAAGAAACTATTGGAATTTCTTAGAAAGCCTTACTTTTCCTTTGGAATTTGAACCTGCAATTCTGTAGTCTAGAACAACTGGGACTCTTGCTATCAAGAAGAACTGGTTTATATGAAAATAGAGTCAATCTAAAAAAGTACCACCTAACAAGAGAAAGAAAAAGCAAGGTTCTACTGGTGTCAGTTCATCCCAGATTCAAATCCCGTCTTATTGTTATAAACTCTGTACCTTACAACCAAAAGACTCCTAACTGACAGAAAGTCCCCCAAATACCACTGTGCCAATGTTGCCTCCTTTATCTAACTTATGCATTATTCTTTGAAAAAGAAAAATTTCATAGGATCATTACATTTTGATTTCTGTTTTTGTACATGCAAAAAATACAGCATTTATTTAGTTTTTATTAATTTATATAACAAGGGCGATTTATTAATTGTGTACTCCATCTTTTGGAGTACCATATTTCAGTAAAAGGTGAGGTATTGCATAGGGAAAAAGCAACAGATGGGAGATCAGCAGACCTTAGTTTGCCTCTAATTTTGCTATAGTTATTTAAAGACTAGGAAATCTCTCTCTTTCTCTTTCTCGTTCTCTCTCTTGTGTCCGAGAAGTAGATAACTTGTCTTCCCAGCCAATCCGTAAGGTTCCTGCACCAATAAAAGTGATATGTTGTACATTTAAACTCTTTGGAAATATTTGCAGTAGTATTCTTATGTACCTGTGTATTCTTTGGAAATTAAAATCTAATTCCTTAGATTTTTAGATTTGTGATTTTCTTCTTTAATTACTACCTAGAATATAACATCAAGTTTCATGTAGTCTCTAACTTCCATCCCAATTACTAGAATTAAGGTAGGGCTTCTCTTCTGCTTGAGTATTGCCCTAGTTCAATATTAGTGAAGAGTCAGATTGTTTGAAGTAGTTTAACAAAACTCTTGCCCTAGTAAATGAGCAAGAGAGAATACAGCCTCAGATCACAGACAAGGGATTTTCTGGCCCTAGGAGGTTTTAATTGTGATGAGATTTATTAGAATAAGGATGGATAAAGTCAAGGAAACCATTTTTTAAACCTCCAATCAATAGCATAGTTCTTTGAATTATTGAGACTATTTCTACTCATTTGTTAAAAATTAGACAAGGTTAACTTTTGTTGTCATGATGCCTATTTTCAGGATATTTGTTGCTTTAACACTAAGTATAAATTTAGAGTGTACTTAAGAGTGAACAATGGTTTGGTTTGATTATTCATCTAGTAACAGTTTTTGCTCCTAGGTTTCTTAAAACTCTGCTAGATAGAAAATAACAAAATCTGATCACTGAAAGGTAAATAAGAATTCATTTAACATTATAGCCGCTTCTGTGCTGTGCTTGGTTACACTATGACACCCACATATAGAGCACTGCTTGAGGAGTGCTCTGTTCCATGTTTTGTCTCTGTTTCTATTACAAATTTCAATTCTCTCGGGTGGCAAAATCTACATTTTAATTATCATTATTATTTTAAATAAACATCCAACTTTATTTACAAGCATTAAATCTTCAGCAAGAAGTACCCAAAGCTAAGTCTCGTGTTGTACTAAACTAAAGAACATTAAAAAACTAAATGGTGCTGGGGAGGAGATAACAAAAAGGAAGAAGAGAATATATATATATTGCACAAATGGAGAAAATCAAACTGAAATGAACAGAAGGTTTTAGGAGCTGAAAAAAATTCTAAATGCATAAATAATTATTAGCAGCTGCTGCCAGAGGCAATCTCACAGGACTGAGGTTGGTTTCCTCAGTAGCCAGTTTACAGGATGGACATAGCATAAATATCCAAATGCACAGGTAGAGGATACCAAGCTGCTTTGCACATGGGAATAAGGCAGAAAGCTTTTGTATCACTTAGTCTGCACACTATTGCAGTGTACAGTACAGATAGACATGAAATGGAAATTACCTCTGCAAAACAAAAACATTTCCAGTGAGACACCTACTGATCTCAGCCACTAGTCATCAATGATATGAAATATGAAGTGAAATTCACAAAATGAGCATTTGAAGCAAAATAGTGGCAACTAAGTAGTGCCTAGCATATAGTACATTCAATAACTGTTGAGTGAAGGAACGCCAAAGATGGCTTATGGAGTAGCTTCATGGTTATGAAGAAGAACATCCAGCTAATTATTTGGTCTACTCAAATATTAATGCCACTGATAGTCTTTGAAAATTTCTTATAAATATTCATATGTTAAGGAGAAAGTTGAATTGGATTTACTTTTTTTTTTTAATGAAGATTAGCCCTAAGTTAACATCTGCCACCAATCCTCCTCTTTTTTGCTGAGGAAGTCAGGCCCTGAGCTAACATCCATGCCCATCTTCCTCTACTTTATATGTGGGACACCTGCCACAGCGTGGCTTGACAAGCAGTGTGTGGGTCTGCACCCAGGATCCAAACTGGTGAATCCTGGGCTGCTGAAGTGGAATATGCAAACTAAACTGCTGTGCTGCTGGGCTGGCCCCAGACTTACATTTTTATTATTATTATTATTATTTTTTGCTGAGGAAGATTCACACTGAGCTAACATCTATCACCAATCTTCCTCTTTTTGCTTGAAGAAGATTCGCTCTGAGCTAACATCTGTGGGCAATCTTCCTCTGTTTTGTATGTGGGTCACTGCCACAGCATGGCTGATGACTGGTGTACATCCATGCCCAGGAACTGAACTTGGGCCACCAAAGTGGAGCATGCTGAACTTAACCACTATGCCACTGGACCAGCCCCGAATTGGACTTGCTTTTAATGAAATAAAGCAAAGAGAATTTTAAAGGGGTTTCCTGTTATTAATGTTAACAGGGAAATGGAATGGGACTGGTACTTAAAATTACTTTAAAATTTAAATTTACTTTAAAAATTAATGCTTTTTCTTCTGCATTAAATAGGAACATATGTTCAGTGTACAAACTTTAGCAAATAGAGACACTGTAAGGAATAAATTAAATGAATTCCTTTTGTAATGGTTCTCAATAATAATTAACGATATTTGTTAAGTTATTCACAATATTTTTCACATAGACACAAATATACACATACATAATAAGATGCTCATTGATAAAACTGAACATCCCACATCTTGGGAAATATTTCAATTGGATTTATTTTGCTAGTTTCTCTTAGAATCCTGGTGGCTAGATATATTTACTGCCAAACATGCAGAGAAATAGTAAACACTGAGGCAGAAATATTGTGATATTAATTCCTGGGAAGAGAGAGACTCCCCAACTTCACCTCAAATCTAGTCTTCCAGATGGAATATTTCTAGTAGAAATAGGATTTGGAGGGGAGACTATTATTCCAGGCAGGTGGCCAAGTTGCCTGGTGGAATTCCTAAAGCTACCTTTTTCAGTGATAGAAGTGGTTGTAAAACCTCTTGCCTGCAGCCAGCTTGGTTCAAGTCTGGTCTCACTAGACTGGTAGAAACATGGTGTTATTGCAGGCAATGGTTCTGTAGGCAACTGAGTTTAGAAGAGGGATAGTCTATACCGTAGGAGGGTCTGTATCTGATTCCAGCAAATATTAGAGTACTATTCTGACAGACGGCAAGAGATGAGCTACTGTAAACTGATTCATAGGCCAGGGGAAGTAAATACTGGATTTCCTTGGGTATATTTGGAGATGAGAAGCCCTGAGAGGGGGAAAAAGTACTCCTGCTAATTTTTGTAAAGAGAACATTAAAGCTAATGTAACTTTAGTTTGATCTCAACTTGTAAAGCTCTTTATATAGTATGGCTTTTAATATTTTGTCTGAAATACATGTTGAAAATGATTCTCCAATTTTTTGATTGTCAGTTTTATGGGATTTTACATAAGTTTTTGTTATCTGGTATCACTCATAGCTATCATTGTTTTCTCTTATGGTTCTTACTTTGCTTTTATACATTCAGAGACCTTTTCATCCCAAGTTTTTCTTTCCTTCTGTTTCTTTTTAAGTGTCTCCTTTTTTTAATTATTGAGCTCTGTATTTTAAAAAGTAGTAAAGAGATGTCAATTTATTTTGTCCATAAATCTAATGGAAACAAAGATTTCTATTTTTGCTAAACTTCTGAAGATCTACCCACTTCTAGTTAGTGACTAATAGAGTAAAATTATAGAAAAGAAATTAAATTTGCAAATTTCCCTAAAATCTTGAAATACCTTACTATAAATCTTGATTTCTTTAAGTTGTTGCTTACAAATCTGAGGTATACTTAAATCTATATTCCAGAGTAAATTCAGGACACGCTATAAATTTTTATCTTATTTTTCAAGTAGATGAGAATCATCATTAGGATAGATATAAATGAGATCACGACATGTCCAATAAAATCACTGGTGAAGCTTAAAATGTGAGTTTCAAGATAATAAGCAAATATTGGATTTCTTGGAAAGAAATAAAAATTCATTGACTAAAGAGATAAATATCAAGAATTTTATTCAAGTGAAAAAATTATCATACTGTGTAAAGCCAAGCACGAAATAATAATTATTATAAGTATGGAAATATACCTTTTTAGAGAAAAAAACAAACTCTTATTGGTACTCAATAATTTTATTAAGAACTTTTGGAAACAAAAACACACCTAATTCTTGCGCATAAGTAAATATTCATTCATCAAGAAGATAACGTAAATATCAACATGTAAAGGAAATTTTGGGGGCTACAGTGATAATCAGGCATGAATTATTAGTAAAGTGGTAGTCTTGTTAATTAAAACTGTGCAAATTTTAAAGAAAAGTGACATTTGTTGCCTCAAAGGGATTTCAGTAAGACTAGATATCATCATGGCGAGTGAAATATTAATAGAAAGGATTTTATTTAATACAAATGGAAGAGACATGATCATTTCTCACATAGAGATTGTCTTTAAAGACTGAAATGATTACAGCTAACAAAAGAAATGTATGCATTTGCTAAATTATCTTCCTTCTATAAAAACTAAACTTTATTATATGCTACATACTATTTTTAATATGTACATTGTGATGGAAGTAGTGTTAATATTGATGGAAATTATGTTGAGATGGATGTTAATATGGTGGAAATCTGATGGTTTACAGTCTTCTTTGTCTCCTGACAGTCATTAAATATTTTGTTATTTAATTTCCTATTACAACTCCTCAAGGCTCTTTATAATCTCTGTCTTTCCTCAAAAATCCAAATGTCTCCTGTTTTCCCTACTCTCTGTACATGATTTTACTTCCGAAACCATTGATTCATCATGGCAAAATGCCTGAAAATCCCTGAATTAATTTTATGTCTATCTTAAATTTTCTCCCTGTTTTCACTCATCCTATTCTAAATGTAAAGATCTTTCACTCATGTATCTTTGGTATATACCTTCTTACTCTCTTTTAGGAGATCTTGCATTTGGGGATGTACCTTCACAAGCATCATCAGCTTGGATCTCTCCATGGTCTTTAAAAAAATACCCATGTACCCGCTCCTTTCCCGTTTCCCTAAAAGACCCTTCTCTCTACTATTATTATAGTCAAATTACCATCAATCTCTTGTCTTGATTTCACCGTCCACCTTATCCAAAGAGTACTCTTTGTTGCTGGTTCCACCTGTTTAATATATTGAAAACTAATAAGCTATTTATTAAATTATAGCATGTTAGAAAAGTGCGTATATCACAAGTGTTCAGCTTGATGAATTTTTACAAAGGAACAGACCATGTAACCAGCACCCAGATGAAGAAACAGATATTTGCTAGCCCCTCAGAAGCTTCTAATACATCTAGCTTCTTTCATGACTTCCACCAAAGGTAATCACGATCCTGACTTTAAGTACTGCTGATTAATTTTACCTGTTTTTGAATGTTATGTGATAAGAATTATACAGCATATAGTCTTTTTTGTCTGACTTTATTCGCTGAGTATGTTGTTGTTAGTAGTTACAATTTATTTTCACTGTTTTGTTGATCCATTGTAAAACTATACCATAGTGTCTTTATTCATTCCATGGGGTAGGGCATTTGGGTTATTTTAACTTTTGGTTATTAAGAACAATGCCGCTAAGGACGTTGGTGTATATCTTTTGACTATCATATGTACGCATTTCTATTGATTACATACTTAAGAGTACATTTTGCTGGGTCATAGGGTTAGCATATGGTCAACTCTGGTAGATACCTTTAAAACAGTTGTCCAAAATGGTGACAATATTTTACTCTCCCACCAGCACTGTATGAGTTCCTGTTGATCCACATTTCTCACCAACATTTAAAGTTGTATTTTTTATTTTAGTCTTTTGGGTGCATTTGTTTAACCAAACATTGAAATTTTAAATGTCCTTTTAAAAAATTTTTAAATTTATCTTTTTGTTATGAAAGCCATTCTAGTTGAGGTGTGTAGTAATGCCTTCATGTGATTTTAATTTACATTTCCATGATGATTTAATGAAGCTAAACACATGTTGATTGACCACTTAAATATCCTTTTGTGCTGAGACTTCAGTGTTTTGCTCTTTTTGTTTTTTTCATATTAGGTTGTCTGCCCTTGTTTTGATTTTTAGTTATTTTTAAAGTCTAGATAGGAGTCCATTGTTAGATATATGTTTTTTTTCCTACAATGTGGCTTTTCATTTAACTTTGTTAATGGTGTCTTTTAGTCAACAGATCCTTTTGCTTTCTTTCATTTACTGTTAATAATTTTTGCATCCTTTTAAAGAATTTTTCTCTGTCACAATGTCATGAAGATATTCTCCAGGATTTCCTTCTTAAAGCTTTATCTTACCTTTTTCACATGAATCTCTGACATTTACTTTTTGGTGTACTGTGTAATACACAATCAACATTTATTTTTTTCTGTAAGAATATCTAATTTACCCAGCCCACTTTTTAAAAAACATTCTATTCCCACTGAACTGCAATGTCACAAATATAATTCTAGTAGGCAGTTTCCAAGATGGCTCCCGATGATCTTCACATTTTGATAGTCATGCTCTTGTGTGGTCCCCTTGGTCTGGGTAACCAATAACATTCAGTGGAAGTAATAGTGTCTCACTTCTGATATTAAGGTATGAAGGAGTGTGCCTTCCATTTTGAACACTCTCTCATTTGCCCTCTCTCTCTCACAGCACTTGCTGGAGAAAGCCAGCTATTACGCAGGCCTATGGAGAGACTCATGTTATAAGGCACCGAAGCCTCTTAGCAAAAGCCACCTGAGTGAGCTTGGAAGCTGATACTGCAGCCCTGCAGCTGACAGCTTGACTGTAACCTCGTCAGAGACCCTGAGCCAGAATCACTTGGCTAAGCTGCTCTAGAATTCCTGACACATAGAAACTACGTGAGATAATAAATGTTTGTTGTTTTAAGCCGCTGAGTTTTGTGATAATTTGTTAAGCAGAATATATGACAAATGCAATCACCAAATGACTCTATACGTTAGCTTATTTATGGACTCTTCTCTGTTCCCCTGGTCTATTTTTCCTCTCTTTGCATCACTACTACACTGAATAATTATCATAGCCTTAAAATAAATCTTTCTATCTGGTAGTGTAAGTACTCAAATGCTGTTGTTCTTCCACAGGATTGCCTTTGATATTTCTAGTTTTAAAATTTTCATATAAATTTTAGAATCAGCAAGACGCACACATGCACACACATACACAAGACACCTGCAGTGATTTTGATTGGGATGTAATTGAATCTATAGATCAATTGGGTAGCATTGACATCTTTACAATACTGAATACTCCAAGCCCATGAACACCCCTCAATTTATTAAGGTTGTTTAAAAATATCTATCAATGTTACTTAGTGCGGTATATTGTAGAAATGTTACACATATTTCATTTAATTTGAAGTTCTTGATGCTATTGAAATAAAAGTATGCCAGCTTTTTTCTCATTGTTTATTGCTGGTATATGGAAACACAAGTGTATTCTGTTACCTTACCAGTACCATTATTAATTCTAATAGTTTTTCTTGTAAGTTCCTTTGGATTTCCTATAGTACAATCACATTGTCTGCAAAAGGTGACAATTCTATTTCTTCCTTTCAAATTACTACCCCTTTTATTTCTTTTTATTTCTTTATGGCACTGGCCTGGACTTTGGTTCAATGTGGAATAGAGGTAGTTATATTATGCATCAATTTATTCTCCTTTATTTCTATTATATTTTCAATCTCAGAGGGAAATCTTTCAACTCATCAGTACACAGGATGTTTGAGAGAGTTTTTCTTTTCTTGGTAGATATTCTTTATCAGATTAAAGACATTGCCTTTTATTCTTACTTTTATAAGAATTTTTAATCATGACTAGATGTTCAGTTTTGTCAAATGCTTTTCCTGTGTCTATTGAAATGTTCATACAAGTTTTCCTTCTCTTGCTTTTCCTATACATAATGATGAATTTTACTGGTTGACATTCACAATTCTATATTTTGCAAACATTTTCATAAAAACATTTAAACATACAGATAAGTTGAAATAATTTTTCAGGAAACACGTATATTCCCACCACCTACATTCTATAATTAAGATTTTTGCCATAATTGCTTCATCACATAATGATGCATCTCTCCATGCATCAATCTATCATTCAAAAAAATTATTATAGAATGTTCAACCAATCCTGGACTAAATTCCCCTTGGTTTGATGTGTTATCATTTTTATATTTCTGGGAAGATTTACATTATTTTGTTAGGTATTTGCATCTATCTTTGGAAATCTTCTGTATATTTTCTTGTTTTTAAATATCCTTATCAAGTTTTGGGACTCAAATAGTAAATCTCATAAAATGAATTGTCAAGTGTTCCCCTTTCTCCTTTTGTTGGGGAAAGTTATATAACATTGGTGGTATATCTTTTTGAAATTTTTTTAAAACCATTTTTTTGAGATCATATTGGCTTATGACTGTGTAAATTGCAGGAGTACATTATTATATTTCATTTTCTCTATAGATGGCATCTTGTTCACCACCAGTAGTCTTGTTTTTATCTGTCATCATATATATGTGCCCCTTTAACCCTTTTGCCCTACCCCCACTCCCTTCCCCTCTGGTGAATACCAATCTATTTTCCTTATGTATGTGTTTATTTATCTTCCACATATGAGTGAAATCATATGGTATTTGTCTTTCTCTGTCTGACTTATTTCGCTTAGCATAATATCCTCAAATTCCATTCAAAAAATTCAGTATTATAGTCAAGTGGGACCAGAAATTTATTTTGTAGAAGATTTTTAATAATGAACTCAATTGACTTAATAAATATAACTATTTAGGGTTTCCATTCTTTTTTCAGTTTTCATTCTATTCATCTTTCAAAAAATCTGTCCTTTTCTAAATTTTAGCTTTAATGGATGAAGTTATTCATTATATATTCTATTGAGTTTTTAGTATCGTAATATCTACAGTGATGCCATCTTTTCTTTCTTGTTATTTATAATTTGTGTTTTCTTTATTTGTTTATGATTGGTCCTGCTATAATTTTATCACTTGTTTTAAAGAACCAACTCTTGGCTTTGCTGTTTTCTCTTCTTGCCCTTTTGTTTCCTATGCTTTTGATTTCTGCTCTTTATTTCTTTCTTCTAGTTTCTTAGGTTTGATTTGCCATTTTTTAAACTAGTTTCTCAAGAAGCTTCATTTCTAATAAGTGTATTTAAAATTGCAAATTTTCCTTTAAATACTACTTTAAATGCATTCTACAAGTTTTGACCTGTGGCGTCATGATTATCCAGTGCAAAATCTTTCTTACTTCCTTTGTGATTTCTCCTTTGAATAATGGGCTATTTGGAACTACATTGTTTAATTTTGAAACAGTTGGGTGTGATTTAGTTTTCTTTTTTGTTATTGATTTCTAGTGATTAATAAAATAGTCTGAATCATTAGATATTTATTAGGCTTGTTTTATGGCCTATCCTCTTGCCAATTTTGGTGAACGTACCACGAGCACTTCAAAAGAATGTGTATGCTGTTATGTTGGGGTAAAAGAGTCTTTGAAATAACTAGGTATAGTTTATTAATTATCTTATTGTCTTTTTTACAACACTGTAGTCTCATTTTTTTCTTTTCTTTTGCTTACTCTGGAAGTAGTGTTTAAATCTGCCTCTCGGATTCTGGATTCATTTTGTCTTCCTTTCAATTCTATCAATTTTTGCTTTATATACTTTGAAATTCTACCATTTGATAGAGCTGGATTAGAACTGTTATTTTTTTCTAGTAAAATGATCTTCTTACCACTTCAAGATATCTCCTTTTATCTCCATTAACACTACTTTACTTAGAGTCTACTTTAATGTTCAATGACTATGTTTCGTTGGTTGACGTTTGCAAAGTGTCTCTTTTTCCACCCTTTCACTTTCAATAATTCCATGCCTTATATTTAAGGGCTGTCTTATGTAAGCGGAAAATAGTGGAGTTTCATTTTGTAGTCAAACTGATATTTTTTCCTTTTAATTGGAGTATTTAGTTGTTAATGTAATTAATGATAGTTTGGGTTTAAATCTACTTCGGTTAAATCTATCTGACCCACAGTTTAAGTTCCATTTTTTCTTCCATTCCTTCTTATATATTAATCAGTATATTTCACTGTTTCATATTTTTCAATAAGACTGTTAATTATATGATTTTTACTATTTTTAGATATCAACTTAGGGGTCGCAATATTCTTCCCCAATTTATTACAATCTAATACAAATCATTAATATTCAACTTGCCGAACATACTAGAACCTTAGAACCTTTTAAGTCCACTTATCGTCCACCTGCTTTTCCATTATTGTTAAGTACATACTTATATTTTAGTTTGCACAGCATATTACTGTTACTGTTTTGTATTGCTGTTTCTTATTTAAATTTATCCACACATTTACTCTTTCCACTAATTGTCAGTTCTTTCTGAATTTCTGTGTTTCCTCCTGCTAAGAGTATTTTCCCTCTATTTTTAGTATTTCTTTTAGTAAAACTATGCTGAAAACAAATGTTCTCACTTTTTTGTTCCTTGTTTTTTTTTTCTCTGAAAACATCTTTTATCTTGCCACCATTGTCAAAAGTGTGTTTTTGGGGTTGGCCCAGTGGCGTAGTGATTAAGTTTTTGTGCTCTGCTTTGGCAGCCCAGGCTTCTCAGGTTCAGATCCTGGGCATGGACGCACACACTGTTCATGAAGCTGTGCTGTGTTGGCATCCCACATGTAAAGTAGAGGGAGATTGGCACAGATGTTAGCTCAACAACAATCTTCCTCAAGCAAAAAGAGGAAGATTGGCAACAGATGTTAGTTCAGGGCCAATCTTCCTCACCAAAAATAAATAAATTAACAAATGTATTTTCACTAGAGAGTGGCTCTTGATTGGATTTCCCAGCACTTTTAATATATCATCCAATTTAGTTTGCTCCAAGAAAAAATACTAAAGGAAACAAAGCAAACAAAAAATATAACAGCAAAACATCAACAACAAGACCTATCCCATTTTAACTGACACTTTCCACCCCACATTTCTCCTTATTCTTCTCTGTTACTAGACTACTATCTAGTTTCCAACAATATCTTCCCATCCTTGCCTTTCTACCTGTGCTCACATTTCCTTCTTTACTTACAAAAACCTTCATTAATCTTTCTTTTGAACTGCTTAGTATCTCTATCCCTTTCTTCTGGTAACAGTGCCTTTATTTTCTTCTAGAGAATTCTCTTTTCTGTTTACAAATGACTTGGACGGAATGTCAATTAAAGCAAATCACCTTCCCTTCACCAAAGATGAGTACATAATCCAGTCAAGGCCAAACAGATATTTTTCCTTGGTATACAAAACTTGAGCTTAGCTGCCCAAAGACTGAAAATGATTAGTTGATTTTTCCTGATGATGATATATTCTAGAAACACTATAATTGTTCTTGTGACCTTGATATTCTCTACTTTTTTTCCAAAACTGATGCTTCTACTTAGTAACTAGAATAGTAAAGGTAATATATTTTGCATGGGTGAAATCTACTATGGTATTTAATTAAGTTAGAGTTTCTGTAAGAGGACAATCAAGAAGGTGAGGAGTCTTTAATCCATGACATTCGAAAACGGGGCAAAAGAAGATTTAAGACAATAGATCAGAAACTAAAACTGCTGTCTTCTGAAAAAGTGTTCTCTTCTGCATGTTTATAGAATCAATCCAAAGATGGAAGAGAGAAACAGTGATAAGTTTTGAATATCTATTTTTATTTATTGTATTATTGTTTATTTCAGAAAGCAAACATGAGGTTTCTGAATCCAAGGCTGACTATTATTATTACTTACAGTAATAACTTTATTAGTTCTGCACACTTCATTCTCTTCTTTAGGGTAATGCAGTAAGAGCCAGATGGCTAGGCATGTGTTTATAAAGGGGTGTGCACCAGAGGAGAGTACCCCAAAGCTATGAAGCTGGAGTTTATATGGAAACTACTATACAGCTGCTCTCTCCCATTCTTGAGAGTGGGAGAGAAATCTTATCTCCCTTATGTAAACAAATATTCTCTGTGAAGAAAAGAAGTCTGTCTCTAGCTTACAACTCTTTTGAATATAAATGAATGCCTCCTGGTTTTGTTATGTTTTGAGATA
The DNA here is from genome assembly GCF_041296235.1 of Equus asinus. Lineage (NCBI taxonomy): Eukaryota > Metazoa > Chordata > Mammalia > Perissodactyla > Equidae > Equus > Equus asinus. The sequence continues at coordinate 43,992,325 of NC_091812.1, forward strand.
CATTCCCATGTCTCCATCGAGTGATGAATCTCCATATCTCTCTAGAGGCTTCTATCTGTTTAATCACCTTTTAACTTCCAAATCTTGTCCTTTACCCCAGGTTCCAGTTTTCTATGCTCAGAAAGCTCTAACCATCCAAAATCATGAAAATATTTTCTCCACAGTTGCACAAAGAGATACTGCTGTTTGCCATAAATAAAGAGATTAAATTAAGCTAGAGGTTGATTAAGGACAGAATAGGCTGCCTCAGGGAGTAATGAGTTCTCTGTTGCTACACTCATTCAAACATACGGTCAAGTTGATTATTTAGAAGAGGTGTTATAATGGGGATTCAAGTGTCCAACAAGCTCACTGTTGCATCAGGACATGGCAAGAAACAGATGGCATACTCAAATAGGGCTATCAAAACACTTTAGTGAATAAACTCCTTGCAAAAGCATGGTTAAGGTTAAGGAAAACTAACAAGGGATAGTGGAGCATCCTGGGGCTAAGTCCAATGGTGAGCCATTATCAACCTGGAGTTGGAATGGTTGCCAAAACTCAGAGATTTCTGTCTCTTCCTCTGTGGGGGAGGGCCACACAACAGGAACTAAGGCCTTAGATTGCAATCTCCTGTAGACTAGTAGACAGAAAGCTGGGGAGATAAATATCCTGATATCTCTCTGATACTCCCACCTCCCAACCTCAGCCTTGTGCTGCTGTTTTCGTTTGTCAAATCCAACAGGAGACCAGACGGCAAGATAGCTCAGTCCACTCAATTCATAGAAGTCATGAACCCACTCAGCACACAGATCCTTATGGCAAGAAAGCATTTGGTGGGTAAAGCAGCAAATATTGGGCCCAAACACTTGAAAGTACATATATACTTAACTAAACCCTGAAAGTCTCTGATTCTGTGAAAGGCTAATCCTATTACATTCTTTCAAGAAAAGTCTCTCAGTCTGAAAGAGACACTTAGAGGCACGAATAGACAATGGCTGTATAAAACTGGATATTTATAAGTCAGGCATTCAATAAAAATTGATATAACTTCATGGCAAAGGTAAAATAAACCTCCATGAATGGGAAAGGCTAAGCTTTCCTTGCTCCTGGCTCCTTTGACCCACACACGTTTTTCTGAAATCGTCAGGATAGTTCATCAGCCAGTTTGCTTTCAACTCTTTTCTTATCTCAGGCCGACACTTGAAGAGTCAGGGATCGGTACCATCTGGGCCAGATGAAAGGAGCCCCAGTGCTGGGTGCCAATAGCATACTGATGACACTACATTCTGAAACATCTCACTCTTTCCCTGTGAGGCCTCACTGAAAAGACTTCACAGACAGTACCATATGTCAGGGAGAACTGCAAGATCTAGTCAAGAGTTGGGAGAAGGAAGTGTAAAAGCTACTAGTTTTTTGTGTTTTTAGTTTCAAATCTATGCTCTACCAGCAATAGGTAGAGCTGATATAAAAATCCTTTTATCCGTCACTTTTCATTTCATTTCAAATTTTGACTGGCAGTCAATAGTAATGCAATCCAGATATTCAAAGCAATTTTATGCTGCCTTCTGTCATAAATTAAAATGTTCCATTAACTAAACAAATTCTCAATGGCATAAATCAGCCCACACTAAGTAAATCACAGTTAGTGAAAACCAAATTGTAATTCCATAAAAGTGATTAAGTGCTGGCAAGATACAGTGAGATATATCATCTGTGGTGGAGAGCATGATTATTCAATATCTGTATGTTGTATGTTAGACTAGCTAATTTCCTCCATTTAGGTATTTTCACGGGAAATATTTAAAGAAAAAATATATATCATATAAAATTCTGTATTTTGTTTTTGTTTTGGAATTTTTTTCATTGCCTCCTCATTAAAGCATAGTTTGAAATATGGCTCATGGTTGGCTTTGCAAATTTGAAAACCTATAATGGATAACATATTTACCCTAAGATGGAAATAACCTTCCTGTCACTAGAGTCAATCATTTCTAAGTTACAAAATTTATTTTCTCTGATATGTTATGAACACTTTTGGATTGCTTTCAGTTACTCCTTTTACAAACTCAGTTCTTTTTTTCCCTTATCAGTTTGCCAACTGAATGAAGCATGGCAATTTTACAGAGAGATATGTTAAACTTATGCTTAATCATTTTAAGAAACATTGATATAATTATTATATAGATATAAAAAACAATCAACAAATAATTATGAAATACTTATTTGTGCAAAGCCCTCAGGAATTTTAACTGTTTACTTCTGATGGACATCAACAAATTCAGCACATAGGCTATTATAATAGCTTTCTAACTAATCTCCTTATTTCTATGTTTAAAATCAATATTCTATTCTTTACAAAACAATGAAAGGACTCAAGTTAAAAATGTAAACCAGAAGGCCAGCCCCATGGCGCAGTGGTTAAAGTTCCACGCACTCTGCTTTGGCGGGCTGGGTTCAGGGGTTCAGATCCTGGGTGCAGACCGACTCCACTTATCAGCCATGCTGTGGAGGCATCTCACATACAAAAACACCAAAAAAAACTAAAAAAGGAAGATTGTACAGATGTTAGCTCAGGGTGAATCTTCCTCACCAAAAAAGAAAAAAATCAAACTGAGTCATGGTATTCTCCACTCAAAATTTGTAATGGTTCGCCATTAAAATTAACACAAAATATAGAATCCTCACAATTAGCCAAGACCCTACATGCTCCTGTCACTCCTTAAGCCTCATCCCCTCCTACTCTTGCAGTTGCTCGGTATGCTGTCTTCATGACTATTCTTTAAACCTCCAATTACCTTGATTGTGGTAATCATTTCACAATATGTGTGTATATGTATATATATATGTCTTTTAATTCATCGTGTGGTACACTATAAACTGCATTGTATGATCTAAATTTATACAGTTTTTATTTCTTAATTATATCTCAGTAAAGCAGGAAAAATAATTAAAAAAATAAAAAAATAATTAAACCCACCAAAATGGCCCTCATCAACCTTCTCCAACCCAGTGTGCATTTGATGTTCTCCCATCTCCTAGATATTCAGGTTACCATCTGCCTCACCTTATTCAAATTTCTTCTCAAATATCGTCTCCTCAAAGAGACTGCTCTTAACCATTGCATATAAACTATCAGCCTCTATCACTTATACTCTTGTCAAACTTCTTTTTAACATGTTTTTATGATAATTTCATTATACAAATTGTATATATAAGTGTGTTAATTCATATAATTTGCTTACTGTCTGTCTCCCCGATGGTATATAAGTTCCATGTATAAGTTCCCCAATGGTATAAGTTCCTTTTATTTCCTCACAGCATAAACAGGGTCTACCATTTAAAAAGAATTCAGAAAAATTTTCTATTTTTGAGAGGGTCATTGGAAACCAGTATTCACAGGTGTAACAATGGATATGCAGAGTCATGAGTAATAAGGTAGCTAGTATTAAATAAATGGTATTAAGGGACTGCAGAGCCAAAAAGATCTATATTGTTTTAATAGACATAAATTCTGAATAGCCATGGCATTATGAGTAATAAGAGCATCGCTTCCATTTTCTAATGGTGACAGACATGCACTTAGCCAGGAATGACATATTTAATAACAAAACACATGAAGACCTATTTGCTGGATCTGAATAGGAACAGATGCTGCCTGACACTGCAAAATGTTTTTTAGGTGCAATGATTGGACAATAACCAAATATGAAACCACCTCCTTTCTACCCATTATTCTAAGTCTTTATGGATAAATTAATATACTTCATATGGGCCCATGGATTTTGTGATGCATTTTTAAATAAATTTGTTTATCTAAACTGGATCCTTCAAAGATATTTATTCAGCGACCCACAAAACCTAGACACGTCCCTGGTCATAAATTCTGCCTTTAAAAGCCAAGTAGACCTACCAAGTATTGTGTCACTTTCTTAATGGTAGGATGTTCCCGGTGCAATAACTTGGTCTTTACCTTAAAGGGGTGTGGGGTATAGCTGAGATAAGTGTGCATGTATGTCTTTGGGGACAGGCAGTGTTGCTGGAGTTGGTTCTGGGACTTTCATTTTACACTTTTACAATAATGCATCTTCTTCCATAGTTCAGAGAACCAATGGGTTATACATACAACAGTTGTGTATACCATCTCAATTATGCATGCAAGGACCAGAAAAATTACAATAAGATGTGGCCATACATACTTTTGGCTCATAGTAAGATGGACTTGTGTCAGTACTTCCTTGATATCCTGTTTTCCATAAGCCCCTACTCTAATTAGCTAGCCATAATGGCATTTTTCATTCCATGATATAAATGACAGTTTAGACTCTGAATATAGCAGCCTTCAAAATATCTAGGTATTCCCTTTTCCTCAATGTTGTTATTGTAATCAATAAATGCACAGTCCTTTGGGCAAGAATTGGAGGAATATTTATTTTACATATTTTTGGTGATAATGCAAGACCTTTTTTAAAGGGTCCCAACCTACTTCTCAATCAATGGTTTCTGAATCTCATTCACTGTCTCAGATCTGGGAGTCTGTCAAAGGTTGATGACTTTTTCACTGTGGCAACAGACATGAGCCTTTTGACCACCAGTACTTGATTTTTTTTTCTTATTATACAAGTCAACAAATATCCTTGTTTATTATACATGTAATCTTGCCCCAAGAGAATCATTGTTTATGCCCAACTCCATAGATTCTGGCAGGTCAAAGCTCGTTACTTGTCTGTCAATCTGTTCTTGCTATCTATTATAGTAGTTAAATCCACCTTGCTTCTGATGGATAATTGCTGCACACTGGCCTCTGAGAGCCCAGAGTTTCATCATTTCCACTGATACCAGGGATCCCTGTTCTATGCAAAATCTCATCTGTCAACCCTGGTCTTTGAGAACAGCTTGCATGGAGCTTTTCAAGGATGCTGGTGCCCCCACAAATATTGTCTGTAGTGAAGGGAAGGTTCTCCGGTCTCTTCTCAGGACATAATCAGGTGGTAAATTCTCAGGTCATATATAATAGATATATTTAACTTCACATACCTCTGACCCATTCCTCAATTCTCTGCAAGTAAGACCGAACATCTCTGCCTAGCTACGGGAGGTTGTTGTCAAGTCCAAGTTTAAAGAGCTATCCCAGGAGAATTTTAGGATAGGTCTAGATTTATTTGTCAGAGTATTAAATGCTGAGGTGCAAAATGAGGTTTCTCTCATGTTAATAAACCCTTCCCTTTCTAGGCTCGTATATTACTCACATCTTCCATTTCAACACTCTCTAAATCCAAACCTACCTATGTTCTACTATTTCAGCTATTACTTATTAGCTAATTGCCACTTCTCTTTGTTTTTCATGTAAGCTCTCCTCAGGCTATGCAGAGATCTGACATTAGTTATTGTCTGGAGGCAAGGAGAGAAGTCAGGAGAGGATATTTGGGAGAAATGGCATCATCTTTTAAAAAAATAACTGTATGTGAGTTCTTTGCATGGTCTTCAGGCAGAGAGGCTACCCTCTTCTAGGGAGAATGAGAAAGTTACTTCCGGTATATGCTGTTAGTGGAATCTATTCTCAGGCACAGCCACTCAAATGATGCCATCTCTGTTCTCAGGGTTTTCATCCTTCCCTATCAAGACATGATTTTTTTTCTTTTTAACAGGAGTCCTTTCAAGGCTGTGTATTCAGTCTCTTTAGCAATTTTGCCACCTTTCTAGTTAAAGTCTTGGCCTTATTATCAGCACAGTCTTCACTGCAGCTGCAGGAGATGATGGTCTTTTTTAATACTGTCCTGGAGCCCTCCAAATTTTTACAGCATGCACACAATGGAGAATTAGCTAACCTGTACCTATCAGTTGTTTCTAAAAGGCATTTATAGACATTAACAATTCCAAGCAAATAACAATCTTTATAATTACCATTGTCCCATTCCCTTCAAATGCTAGAGAGCCTCTACACAAGTCAATTTTACCTCTTCTTCCATATCTCCTAATCCATAAGAGGGGAACAGATTAACAATTGTTATTCTGCACCATGCTAGGAGTTAATAGAACCCGCTTAGACCAGTAATGGGTCCTTATGGCCACCTGATCATCTGTGAATGATCTAGTTCAAAATCCTATCCTGAGGGTTGCTTTACAAGGCCACTTCTACAGGTACACATACTACTAGTCCTAATATCAAAGACTCAGACAAGGGTTGATGTGATAGTTTATTTGGGAGGAGATCTCTGGAAGCAGGAGTAAGGGAGAGAAGAGAGTGAGAGAGAACAGTAGAAAAAGGCAATGAAAGATGTCTTATTAAGCTGATGCCTGCTATAGGCAACTTGAACTAAACCCCTCTGGCTATCCTCTAAGTCACTCTGTAGAACAGCTCCAATGAACTCCTATGAACAAGGAGGCTTCAGCATTTAACTCTCAACTCCTACTCCACTACGTGAAGGATAAGTCCCCCACACTCCTTGTTTAGATAAGTACATGTAAAAAGAGAACCTCAGTGGTTTTGGAGATGGGGAGAAATAAAGAAAATGATCTTGAAAATTGCCAAAATCAGATGCAGCTCAAGTGAGCTGAAGGAATGTTGTGGGTAGCATCAAAGACACCTGCTACAAGGCCCAAGCAGTTTTACACGCAAAAATCTGTAAATTTTCAACACACAAATAGTTGCCATTCTACATAAAATGTTTCAAAGAAGAGAAAAAGAGGAGAGTTATCGAGTTTATTTATAAAGCTATATAACTTTTGAAAAAATTAGTAAAGAACAAGAATAGAAAATTATACAACAATTTCGCTCATAAATGCAAATCAAAAATTCTAAAGAAAACATTAACAAATTGAATTTGGCCATGAACTTAAAAAGACCTACTGGTCAAGTATACATTATCATAGAACTGCAGGAAAGTTTCAACATTAAAAAAAAAATCTATTAATATATTTCAACATATTAAGAAAATGAGGGAAAAGCGCATATAATTATCCTGTTAATTATAGAAAAATGATCCAATAAAAGGCAATACTCATTCATAAGGACAAAAACCACTTAGCAAATTAAAAATGGAATATAACACTGAACTCAGTAGAGATATATGTCAAAATCACACAGAAAACCTGGTCTACGTTAACATTGAAAAAGTATTTCCGCTAAAGGCAAAGGTAACTATTATAACTAAAATTTGTTTAATATTTTATTAGAAGTTCTAACTACCACATCAATGAAAGATAGGAGTAGGTAGATAAATTATAAAGATACATATTTTTCTTACTTATAAACAGTATGGCTGTTTGCAGATAATTCTTCAGAGTTGTTTGTTTATTTGTCATTGTATAAAAATTTAAACTATGCACATCAAGAATGACTGGTTAAAAATGCAATAGACAAAAAAAGTCATTTATAATAGCATAAAAACCTATATGGAATGAGTTTAGCAAATATGAATAAGAATTTTACAAAGACACTGTAAAATATTATTGAAAAAATATTATGAGGAACTTTAAAATAGACATGAATAATGGAATATTATAGCATATTCATGAAAGAGAAGATACAATTTCATAAAGATGTCAGTTTTCCCATAATATCCTTTAAATTTAATGAAATTTGAATCAATAACCCAAAATGATCTTTGTGGAGCTAAGCAAACATTTTAAAATACGTATGGAATTTGAAAACCTAATTATAGTTAAAAATACAGATAAATAGTAAGACATAAGGGGATTAAACATACAGATATCAAAATGAAGCATAAAACCGTAGTGCGGTTTGTCTTACAGATCTATAAATCTATTGATTAGAGTTAAAAGCCTGGAAATAGAACAAAGCTTATATGAGAATCTGTTATATTACATGGCCACCATTACCAATCAATGGGTAATGATGAACCAGTAAAGAAATGGTGTTAGGATAATTGAATTTGTACATTAAAAAATGTCATTAGATCTCTACTTCAAACTTTAATGAAGTGTAACTTCTAGATAAATAAAAGACAGAAATTTAAGGGAAAAAGATGTAGAAAGTAGTTTTGACCTCAGAAGAAACAAAAGACATTATGATAAATTTGATTAAATCAAATTAATGTATTTTTTTTTACAGGGTGCAGGATATCATATCTGATGTTAAAGATCCGTCTGAGATTAGGATATTTGTAACACAGATAATTAACAAAGTGTCAGCATACAGAATATATAAAATTTCCTACAATTTGACAAGGAAAGGGAAAAAGAAATGGGAAATATAAATGGAGGTCCATCATAAATGAGGAAATGTAGCCAACAGCCTAGGAAAAGATACTCAGCTACTTTAGTTATCAGTTGTTAAACATTAAGAAAAAATAATATCAGAAAGAAACAAACAACAATGTTATACAATTTTAAATTGGTAAGGAACTCATATAATCCTTGCAGAGATTAGTGAAATTAAAACTTTATGTACACTAAAATCCTAAATTCTGATTGTAGATGAAAGAGAAAAACCAGAAAGAAACTTTTTTCCACACACACCAGAAAACATGTAAAAGGATGACCATGGAAATATTTTTGATTGTAGGAAAAAACTAGAAACAATTAAAGTGGGAAAATATATACGAAGTGTATTCATATAATGCAATATACAGAGAAGTTAAAGCAATAAAACAGATATAAAATAAATCACTATGTATAAATGTCAAAATTAACAATTAATGAAAAAGTAAATTGCAGAATAATAGCTAATACACAAGATTAATGCTATTAAGAAAACCTCTGAAATAATATTATATGTTGGTCATCAAATATATATTTAATAGTATGGTTTGAAACAAAAATAAAGCAGTGGTCCTTCATTTCAATTTAAAAAGTAATTTGGGTTCAGTAGGCATTTGAAATAAATTGGTTGAATAATTGGAGTACTTTGAAGAATTTATAGTCCAGTGGAAAAATCAAAGCTAAAAATTTAATTTTAATGTTAAGGCAGTGACTCTGGTGCTATGGTAATATTATTTTCATTTTAATCCTAATCAGAGAGTCTTGAGTTTATATGGGTAATAGTAAGATAAAATGTCCATGTTGTTCAGGGACTCAGACTAATTGGAGAGAAAGACATTTAACAATCAAGTCTAACACAATTAAATCAATGATATAACACAGGAAGAGGTAAACACAATGAGAGCACATGTGAAGGGAATGCATTTTAAATCTTTCTGGAATGTTGTCTCTTCACAATGAAGGCAGTATTTCATCCAGGATGGGAAGGATGAATAAGGATTTCCAGAGGACCCGTTGTTTAAAGCTATAGTGGCTTTAGACCTCTAGCGTATTAGGGGGTGTTGTGGAGTTAAGTGTGTTCTAACTGGAGTTTGAAAGGTAGGGATAAGGGAAACAAAGGCAGAAATGTTGAGAGAGAAGACTGAATGGGCCAGAGGCCAGAAAATGCAAACATTTAGTTCATTGCAAACAAACTTTAGAAATCAGACCATATTAGTGGTTCTCAAACTTTAACATGCATTAGATTCACCTGTAGAATTTTCCAAATATTCAGTTGCAAAGATTTCTCCCTCCTTTATGACATGCTGATTTGGTTGGCCTGGAGGAAGCCCACACATTAACACAGGTGCTCTGATCCCCACACAATTTTGTGAACCAGGGCTGTAGACCAGTGGTTCTCAAATTTTGGGGGGTGTCAGAGTCTCCTGCAGAGCTTGTTAAAACACGGGTTGTCACCTAGTCTCAGACTCTCTGATTCAGTACATTTGGATGGAGCCTGGAGATTTGCATTTCCAATAAATCCCATCCAGTGAGGTGACGTTGAGGTGGGGACCACATTTTGAGAACTACCACTGTGGGCCATCCATCTACAACTAGTGTAGAAATCCACAGTGGGGGCCAGCCTAGTGATGCACCGGTGAAGTTCATACATTCTGCTTCGGTGGCCTGGGGTTCACAGGTTCGGATCCTAGGTGCGGACCTACTCACCATTTGTCAAGCCACGCTGTGGCAGACATCCCACATATAAAGTAGAGGAAGATGGTCACGGATGTTAGCTCTTGGCCAGTCTTCCACAGCAAAAAGAGGAGGATTGGTGGCAGATGTTAGCTCAGCGCTAATCTTCTGGAATAGAAAAAGAAGAAGAAAAAAAGAAATCCACAGAAGAAGTCTTAGAATATCTTACTCAAAATATCCACATATAGACCCCATGCCCTACACTTCCACTTTCTCCTAACCCCAGCACTGCCCCTACCTTACCCTCACTCCTACTTATGATATGCTTTAGAATAGGAGATGTCTTGTTTGAAAGCACTTTCTAGGTTGAGTTGTTACAAAATAAATGGGACACCATAACTAAAAGTGTTTTGTAACTACAAAGGGCAACATGTATGAAAGATATCAATATTGTTTCTAACTCAATACACCAATACTGCTCAATACAATCTCAAATTCAGAACAATTCCTGTGTGGTCCCAATTACCAAACTGTGTATTTAGAAGGAGAGGAAAAAGCTCTTAGAAAAGCAGAAACTCAATACATTTTAGAAATAGTTATTGAGTATCAATTCTTATGCTCGTTTCTGTAAATGTTAGTCTGTATCTTACATTCCGGGTGAGGCAGAGAGCAGCGGTATTTGATGACTATGTGCCCTTGTATTCTGATTTGTCTGATATTTGGAAGTACTTTGGTCCAAAAGATATCAGACCCTAAATGTGCTTAGTAAAGTGAGAATTGTTTTCACAGGTACTAAATGATGCAATGTTGATAGAAAACTTGAACTGGCTCACATTCTGTAATCATTATGGAGACTTGAATGGAAGAAAAAGGGGCAAGACTAGCCTTTCCAATATCACCTACTGAATAAAAAGTCTCTCTGTGATAAACTCGAGAAGGTAATTGTGGGGTGGAATAAGTGCTTTCTTCAGAAAATCCCTCCCTCCAAAATGAGAATGTAGGGTGAATGTTTATAAAAGGCGTCAGCTGGAGATGGTTATAGTATGAGGTTATTATTCTACTTTCTCAAGTTCTAGTAAAGAAAAAGAAAAAGAAACTAAAAACAACCCCTTGCTGTGATTACGGTGTATAGGAAATCAAAAATAAAACAAACATCACAACAAAAACAACTGCCTTTGGTCAATTCTCTCATTAAAATTATATTACAAAACAACATTCAAAATACATTTCCTTAAAAATGTTTTGGATAGAAAAATAAATCAGTATTGCCTTTGTCTCTTTTATAAAGATTTTCATATCTGCTTTGGAAAGCTAAGAGTGGAAGAAAAGAGTCAGGTAAGAGAAAATAGACACCCAAAGAATTGGAGGTAGGCAAGGGAAATAGGGAGCCTATATTCCATCACTGACGAATTCTCCGTTAGTGATACAGGCATATTATTTTATAAATTTTATTTTGTTTTTTTTTTTTAAGCCATGGGAAGCTGAGGCTGTAATGTGTGTTTTATGGAAATTTGTTAAGCTTCATTTGATGTTGAGTAAATATACAGCCACTAGGATGGTTAAAACTAGAAGCTAAATAGGTGTCATGATCTTGCTTTTAAGATTAATTTCAGTTGCAATCAGACCTTACCAGAAGTCAACACCTTTTCAGACTTGAGGAAATGCACTCTGAGGTAGATAAAGCAGAGTAATTAAGTTAATGGCTTGGTTCCTGTATCTTAAGGTGGCAAAGAGTAGGTGAACTATCAGGAAATAAGGGAGCCAGAGCCAGCTAGAGCATAAACCATTGTAGAAGATTACAGATATAAAAGCAAGGGTGAGTGCAACTAGATTAAACCAGTCTAGGTTAAGATGAGTAACTACTGGCAACAGTCTCTAGGAGAACTGAGCTAAACATAATCACGACAAATTAAAATGTCTGGCAAGATATATTCATTATAATCTTTCCTTACAATTGTTTACCGCTTTATCTACCCCTTCTATAGTAAATAGGTTATTTACAATTCTGTTATATATAAAATGACTTCAGGAAAGTAACCTCTTGCTCATTTTGGTCACAAAAAGGCAAATATATTTACCAAAAAAGTGTTAGTAGTCATATAGTACAGCTTTGGCCCCATTTCCAATTTCTATTTTGCAAAGGGTATGGGTTAGTCTTCCTTCAACAATAGACAACACGACACTTGAAAAACTCACAAGGTGTATTCCTGCACCGGCTGCCGCGCTGTCTCAAAAGTCTACCCGAGACAGTGATCTTTAGCGAAGATAGTCAAAGGGACCAGCAATTCAACTCTAAATCCTTCCCTTAGTTTCAGTTAGACTAGCAGAATTTTGTGTAGTTAGACAAAAGTGGTTAGTTCCATACAGTACCACCTTCTCTGAGTTCCCTCTAAAGTTACAGCCTCTGCTTTTGCTAAAGGCTATTATAAGAAATAGCCACATGGAAATGAGTGTGTCATTTATCACAAAACTGTTGTAAGGAACATGGAGGACTATATTTCTTATATAAAATACCGAGTGAAAAAAATTTGGGGGGGGGGATTTAATTCTGGCAAGAACTTTTTCTTCTCCTGCTGAAGTAACACGTTTTCTAAAGAAAAAGTGCTATGTAGCTTTTCCCCAAAGAAACATAGCTGAATGGCTAAGAGAATAGATTGTAGAGACTGGCTCCATGGGCACACATCCTAGAGGTGACCTAGGTAAGGTTTGTGTTTTGTTTTTGATGTTAACCTTTCATAAGGCATTCTATTAACTTGTTCCCACTTGTGCTTGCTACCTGAAGAGGAAATTACCTTCTGTTTCTAAAAAAATATGGCTTCTGGCAGTTTCTTGACTGTTCTTATTAATTAGTCAAGATCAACTCATAATATACTTCTATACTAAATTATTGATATTTTCTACATTATGATCTTCTTACGTTTTCTTCTACGCACAGTAATATTCCTTACCACAATTTCAGGGCTTTCTGACTCAGAAAGTTTGCTTCAGATGTTGTCAAATCAATATAGTGATGAGGACGATAATTCATAGCATAATATAATATTAAAACCCTGGGCTTAGAAGAAGACATAAAATTTATTTAAATCCAATCACTTGTTAGAATCCTATTCAGAATGTCTATATCATGTGGCTGCCCACTCTATGGAGTTTAGCATCTCCTAGGGCTGCCCAATTCACTTTGATATAACTCTGTTTAACTGACCCACCATTATATTTACATCACTTTAGAATAGATACTAAAAAATGCCACATAACAGTCTTTTAGATATTAAAAACTAGTTACTTTCTATACAAGAGAGCTAATGGATTAATGGACTTGCCTTTTTTTTTTTGTTTTCCAGCTCAGAGAAAGAAAGTCAGGGATAGAGATTTTTACTTTGTGCTTCTGGGATCTTGCCACTCCCTCTTATGTTTGGATCCCTTTGGGCAATACCCCACAGCAGATTTTATTTTATTTATTTTTACTCAAACATTTTAGTCCTTTAATACTACTTAAAATTTAAAGCAACAAATTGATAGTTAATGCTAATCTAAGAAAGAAAACAACACACTCCATAAGTTCACAAAACAAATAAAATAGTATTCTGAAAGAAACTATTTCACACAGAGAAGATGATTTCAAAGGGAATTATTAAAAGATAAGGCATTTGCACCCAGAAATTAATAACTTAAAATATATCTAAGTGAATCCTATATTAATATTTTCATTTTGTTTTTATTTCTACATTTTTATGTAAGACCTACACCAGGATTTCACTAGAATTTACTATAATCTGCTATGCATGTAATGTGGTAGGCATGTACCCTGGGATACATGAGATAGGGTATAACGAGATCAGTTCTGACTGTAGAAAATTTCAAGTAGTAGTATTTGCTTAAGCCTAAAAAGTAGATTTAGATTACTTTTAAATCATAACATTGCATGTATTATCATCACCACCAGTGCCTCCACCAGCCGTTTATCAACCATGTTAGCTGTGAAAGGAAGTTGGCAAAAATATTGATCCTGACGATCAAGGAAGACGAGCCAGAGAAGAAAATTCTATTTCAATCACCCTCAGGCCTTTGGGCATATGGCAGCTGGACCCTTAACCGTCCAAATCCCACTTCTCATGGGGAGTGGATTCGTTATATACTTCCAGGTCTTTTTACAATGACCAAGATTTGTCCATAAGCCGAACCTGTATTTATCATCATAGAAGTCAGCTAGGGCTGAGGGACAAGGCAATAGGTTGGGATAAGGCAGGAACTCAGAATTTAATCCAAAATTTACACATCAAATCCAATTTCTTGCCCTGTTTCATAATTTTTAATTCTGGGGCCTCCTAGCTATATCATCTTGGCACCAAAAATTCAGTATGTCTAAAGAAATGAGGAATCTTCACTACTCTATTACTACCCCCACTAGCCTTCGTTGTAGGTGTCTGCTAATTTCCACATTTTGCCCAAATCAGAAATCCTCTCTCTCAATTAAAACTTCACATCCAAGAGATCACCAAATACTGTAATTTCTATCCTGTAAATATCTTCAAAACTTATATATCTTTTCTCCTTCTCGCTTCCTCATTCATTTAGTGCTAGTTCTCTTCATCTCTTGTAATCTTTTCCTTACTGTATTCTGCCTCCAATCTTTGGCTACTTCTGTCAGCAGAGAGATCATCCTAAAACGTCCATTTTTTCTACATAAAATCCTACAAAGCTTTCTTATTTGCTAGTTTAAAAACCTGTGTGAAGAGATGGACATGTTAATTAGCTCAATTGTAGTAATCTTTTCACTATATACGTATATCAAGACATCATATTGTACACTTTAATTATATACAATTTTCTTAAAGATATACATGATTGATAGAGCCTTTTATAATGAAAAAAAGAAAAATAGAAGATAATGATATTGATTAAAAAACAACTTAAAAAAACAACAAAAAAAAATAATACCTCAGTAGGGGAGCAACATTTTCTAGTCTAGTCCCTGTTGACTTTTCTAGCATAATCTCCCACTGTCTTCTCCACAACTTTGATTTGATTCAGTAATGCCCACCTATTTGATATTTCCAAGTGCACTATCCTTTCTCATATCTGCTTGTTTTTACATATGTTCTTACGTCTGCTAGGAAAGATCTTAATTCCGATTCTTGTTCCCTTACAAAACTTTTATCTGATCTTTCAAGTCCCAGTTCACATATCCCATTTGGGTATCTGCCCTGGCTATCCTTCACCTCCAGGACTCTCCCCTCCCTGCTTGGACTCCTGACACATAAACACAATCAGGTTTAAAGCCCCCATCCTTTATTGTTTATTCCTTTACTAAAGACATTGTTAAATTTGTATTTTTATAAGATTGTTTTCTTCACAACCCTAAATTCCTTGAGGGTTGAGATCATGCCTTATTAATATCTGTATCGCCAGGTCCTGGCACATAATGGGTTTTTAATTCTGTTCTCCTGTTTTCCTCCTCTCTAATCAATTCCCGTGGAAGTACCTTTTTAAATACAGATCTGGTCATGTTATTCTACAATTTAAAAACCTTCATTAAGCCTCCACTCTAACAAATACATTCTAAACTCCTTAGAATGACATGAGAGATCCTTCAAAATTTGGCCCCAATATCATCTCCTACTCTCAGCACATATGACACAGTTCCCCAAATATACCATCTGCTATCTCGAACTCATATTTCTATTCATGCCACTCACTTTGTCTCATTCATCTTTGTACTGTGAACATCTAGAAAGTTGCTTAGAAAATAGGGATGCTAAATAAGTATTTGTTTAAAAAAATAGAAATAATGAAAGATTGAATACATTAACTTGTTTCAGTCTGTATACATGGTAAGAATGAGTAGCTATAACAATATGTTTCCACTTTGAAACTGACAACTCACCAGTTCTATGGAATTGAAATTTTGACAACACAGGCAATTCTACCACAGAATCCTAAAGTAATGAGGGAAACAAGGATAAATCATGGACTGAGAAATGTTTCTCTTCTTTGAAGCACCTGTGAGTTTTCTAGGTGATTCAGGAGCACTTGGTATAGTTTCAAGAGCTAAATCATCTTTTAGCCTAGAAAATAGTATTTCTTGTCAGTGTTTTTCCTCTGATGTGTTATAGATAGAAGAAGGGAATTCATGGCTTATTTATCGAGACAACAAAGAAGCAAAATTTTAGTATATTTTAAGTACAAAATGTAATGTTACTTTTCTGTGTAACAGCATTAACTATAATATTGGATTATTATTTTGTTATATAATGCCGCATATTTCTAAAGTCTTATGCCTAATATGTACAAATTCATTACAGTGGACATCTGCTCTCTGCTGTCCAGCATTCATTCACCTTCCTTTCTTGTCAAAACATCTTTCTCCATTCATCATGGCCTAACTCCAGGAATTCAGTCTATGATTTTTAAAGCAATGAGCGCATTCTCTTTCCCCAGTGATATAGATGGCTCAGGTTTAGGCACTTTCTCTTAGAAAGGATAAGCAGTAAATTTCAGAATTTTTGCTATCTTACAGAGTTATTATTTTCTATGTCTTATTATACTTTACAAAACTGATTCCTAACTTTAATGAGCATACTTGTCAGAGACACAGTGTCAAAGAAAGAAAAGAATATCTCACCAAATGTTTTATATGATATCAGAATGTTTGTTCACATTAATATTTTAACAATCTGAAAATTGTCACTCTGCATTTGTTGATTTGAGAGGGTCATCCAAGTTTTGAAAAACAAATTTGTCAAACTATAATAGATAATAAAAAAAATAATGTACACACTAAAACTTTTCCCAGTATGGGTATAGATGATGCAATACACAAAGCACTATAAAGCCTTAGGAAATGTTAATTGAGAGCATATTTAAGTGAGCTGATTAGGGACCCTTTAAATTAGAAATACATATAATGCTTGTATATGCCAAGCAAATCCATGGTATTGAAAAAATGATTTCTAAGTGTTCTTGGTGTTTTTTTTTTTTTTTAAATTACCAGTAATGTTTAAATCCTCTTCACAGCATGTGAACTTTTTTTTTTAAAGATCAGCACCTGAGCTAACAACTGTTGCCAATCTTTTTTTTTTTTCTGCTTTATCTCCCCAACTGCCCCCTGCACACAGTTGTATATATCTTAGTTGCATCTCCTTCTACTTGTGGCATGTAGGATGCCGCCTCCAACGTTGCCTGACGAGCAGTGCCATGTCGCGCCCAGGACCCGAACCGGCCAAACCCTGGGCCGCCGCAGCGGAGCACGCAGACTTAACCGCTCTGCCACGGGCCGGCCCCTGAACTTTTTGTTTCTAAAACCATTTGTTAGGAGATTACCAAGCATAAGTTTTAATGTACTTTTACATATAATGCTGGATATATTAAAATATCACTAGTGAAGCTTAAGAATGCAGTCAAGTTTTTCTTTCATAAATCAACAGTACAGAATTTGTTATTGAAGTAATCCCCAGACTCTTATTTCAAATACAAATGAACTCAAACTCCAACATGCATTTTCATTGAAAGATCAGGCTAGTATTAAATTGTTGAAAATTATCCTAACCTTATAATTTTTTAATCTTGAAATTCAAATAGTTTCTATCAATCTCTTTCTTCCATGTTTGGATTCTGTCTCTTGTTTTTGACTCCTGAAGGTCAGTATGATACCTCAACTGACTTTAGTGTGAGGGATTTAATTTTAAATAATCCCTGCATTGTCACCTCCTGGTCTTCAATTTGAATTCTGGCATCATTCAATTCACAACTAATTGCCTTCCTGGGTGTTATTACTCCTGTTGCTATCCTTTCCATAATTCCTAGAATATATTTTACCCTCATCCTTTGCAACAGGTGCCCTTTGAATATTAATTCCTGATCTTTCCCAGGGGCCAGGGGCTGAAACTGCTGTTTAGATTTTTTCTTTTTTTATCAGCCCTTGCATGGAGTAATTCTGGCTCTATCTTCTCTTGTCCCTAACATAATCTGATGCCTTATCCTTTTATAATATAATAAGAATTGATGACAGCACAGATGACATATGCTCAAAGCACACTTGAATTAGAGCATGCAGTTTGAGTAGAGAAGAAAACTGAGAATGAACACTAAAAGGACATCAACATTTAAGGAATAGAGCAATGAAGAGAGGAGTCACCAGAAAAATCACAGAAAAGTAGGTGTGAAAAACCAGGAGAGGAACATATGAATTAACCTAGGGAAGAATTTTAAGAAGTAAAACAAATTAAATCATGCCAGGCAACTCAGAAAGATAAGTAACATAGAGAATGAATCAAGCTCGGAAACTTGGATTCTGGCAATCAGGAGGTCCTTGGTCACCTTGGACTTAGTGGCTCTGAGAGGCAGTATGCACAGTGGTAAGTAGTAGACTCTGGAATCAGACTGCTTGAATTCACCAGCTCTAACACTTAGTTGTGTGACTTCGGGCAAGTCACTTACATTCCATGATCCCCAGTTTCTGCTTCTGCAAGTTGAGTGATTTTCTCACATGGTTATGGATTGATATGTGAAAAACTTAGAATGACTCTGGCACATAGCTCTATAAATGGTGGTGTACTTGGATGTGCATGACCCAGTTTCTCTTCAAGGAAGGACTTGTTGCCCTAGCTTCTAGGAGAGCTGTGAAGGGGCAGTTTTCAGCTGCCATCCTTCCAGGAATCACTCCAGCTACAGAGAGTCACCACACCCAGAGCTGTGCTCATCCAGGGACAGCCTATATCAAGCAAACGTCTTCAACCCTAACCTTCACCTCGCAGTCTGCTTCCCAGTGAGCTCAAACTGTGGCATAAGTGTAGTTTGCTTTTATATTCTTAGCTGCATAGATGGACAGAGTCAGATGACACCGGTAGCACTAGATTTTTTTTCATGCTTTATATTTCATGAGAAATATTTCATGTGTTATTAGTACTATAGTAGTGTGAGCCCTAAAGTTTTGACAATGAATTTATTTTTATATTTATAATCATAGTATCTTCCAGAGTGTTTGCACAGTAAACAAAACCTACTTAACATGACAGACTAAACTCTTTAAAAGCCAATCTATAAAAAGAAATAGCCTTTAAAAAGTAATCCTGTTGACTTATATGTAGCAGAAAGTAATTTATACGTAATATAATTGATCACCTTCATCAAGTCATACCCAATATATCATATATTCTTGCATGCTAAAAAATTATTTATTTTTGGTGAATTAAAATAACAGATCAAACTGTTGGGTACAAATTAATGTTATGCTCATTAAAAGGAACATAGCATTTTTTTTAAACTTGGAATCAGCGGAATCCCTAGAAGCTAGAAACATACTAAACAATTTAAGGCTTCTATAACAAACAGGGAATGAGCGATTTTGGTGCAAGGGGTTTCCAACATAATGAAAAACTTATTACAAACCTATGGAGACTTTAGATTTCATTTTCAGTTCCTGAATGACAGGATCTAACTTAAAAATATCTCTCTCTTCCCCTAAACCCCTGTCAAGGACTTCATTTTGAAAAATTATTATTATTTTTATTTCTAACTGCATTTAGGAAATGCCTGAGTTCAAATGGCTGTGAGAACTTCATACTAGTAAGTTACGTGTAAAGAAAAAAAGCACCAGAAGGTGCCTGGGGGATAATTTCGTGATTATCTTCTCATCAGTTCTCCTTCTGCAGAGGACTGAGGACAAAACCATAAATGGCTCTAGATTACAGCATGAGTGATTTAAATTAACCATAAGGAAGATTTCCCTGTTGGGCAATGATTGTTAAATATTGGAATAGGTTTCCAAAAAGAGGTTGTAGAACCAAGCAGAAAGAGGGTATCTTTAAATATGATCCACATTATATTCCAAAATGTTGGCTGAACCATAGTTCTGCCTGATAAAAATATGTATGCATGTGTGTATGTGTGTGAGTGGGTGGGGGGAGGGGGAGGGAAAGAGGTGGGGAATGCATCTCAAAATACTTTCAATTCTTATTGTATTCATAATATGACTTCTGATATTCAGGCAATGCTCCTTTTATAAACAATAATCAACAACACAATAAGTATTGATTAAGATCACAATATTAGTTAGCTTTTTAATATTATATCTAAAATGTTATTTTAAATATTCTTAATGCATTTTATTTTCAATATCTGGAGATAACCTTCAACTTTGCTATTATGTAAATGAAAGCAATACTTTTCTAAATAATGCTTATTTATTAAAAAAATTTTATTGAGTTTTAAAAGATGCATTTCCCCCCAAAATCCATATTTATAATGGATTACTGCTCTAGATATATATTCTCTTTTACTTAGAGCAGAGATGAAGTGAAAGCGAGGCAAATATTAATAATAAAAAATAATAAATTACCTGAATCAGATCTTCCTTTAACATTTCCTTTAACCTCTCCAGGTTCCACAGAGAGAATAGTAGAAATGACTTTTTATCCAAGCTCATGACCTCAGTCCTAAGAACTGCTGTGCCATGGGAATGAGTGGAGGACAATTTGAGAAGCACATGCTACGCCGTTCTCAAAAACACTGACTGTGGCCCACTCTCTTCAAGCCAAATTTCTCTTGCTAAGGGTGGTTTACATGCTTTTAAGTTTACCAGCCTTCATGTGGAGGGACCCCAGCAACAACAGCAACTGTCTAGCTCTATGCTTTATGGTGTCATTATTGTTTTACTAAGACACAAGTACAAATAAGTATCTTTTAAGTATATTATAATGAAATATAATGAATATAAGTATATTATAATTTCATCAGATTATAATGAAAGGTTTAGAAAACAACAACTAGATTTTAGAAGGAAAACTTAGGGTCCTTTAATGCCAATGCAGTAAGATTTAGCTGAGAAAATGGGGTGAGTTCTTTGTTTCATAATTCTCACAAAGGAAATCAGCAATGAAATGTCAGCAATGGAACTAATTTTCTAGGGGAGAAGAGTACACACAGAAGCCATTATAATTCCTTATAAACTACTAAATCAGCTAAAATATATTCCAAATAAAGAAAATATTCAAGAATGAATATTAGCTGCTGGAATTCCAAAGCACATTAAGCAAACACAAAGTTCTGTAACACATGGGTGAAAACTTTAAGTTTTTTCTGAGATAAAGGAGGTTATTTAAAACAAAAAAGAAGGGAAGAAAAACTCCCTAATCTTTATTTAAAAAAATCATTGGAATCTGGTTGATGATTATAAAAATACTATAAAACTGTAAGCAATAAATTCTGCTAACTATAAAAGAAGATTTACTAAAACATTTAATTATGAACTTATTTATCGAGATTCATTTGGTGAAATTCACGTCACTCTTTTCTTGTTTCTCCATCCAGTTTTCCTCCTCCTACCCCACGATCACACATACAACAAATCCACCAAATGCTTACTAACAGGTTGCAGGCTAGGTATGATTTGGTTTACACATTAATCCTGAGGACAAAATAATTACTAAAAAACAAAACTATCGGGGCCAGCCCTGATGGCCTAGTGGTTAAAATTCAGCACACTCTGCTTTGGTGGCCCAGGTTTGGTTCCCAGGCACAGAACCACACCATTCATCTGTCAGTGGCCAAGCTGTGCAGTGGCTCCCCCCCCCAAAAAAAAAAAGAAAGAGGAAAATTGGTAACAGATGTTAGCACAGGGTGAATCTTCCTCAGAAAAAAAACAGAAAAACTATCAATTGAGCAAAATCGTCATTCTTTTTTTTTTTTACTGCAGTAACACTGGATTATAACACTATATAGCTTTCAGATGTACATCGTAATATATTTCAAATTCTATGTAGATTACATCATGTTCACCACCCAAAAACTAATTATAGTCCATCACCACACATGTGAGACTAATCAGCCCTTTTGCCCTCCCCCATGGTAACCTTCCCCTGTGGTAACCACCAATCCAATCTCTGTTGCTGTGTGTTTGTTTGTCATTGTTTTTATCTTCCACTTATGAGTGAGATCATATGGTATTTGACTTTCTCCATTCTTATCACTCTAAAATGTAGTGAAAGTTGCTTAGTGGAAACCTAATCTAGAATAACTGAGAAATCTTCCCTTCCTTGAAGCTTCTTCTAAAATCAAGTTTTACAAGATTTTTTTCCCCCTTCTTGCTTCTTTTCAGGGATATCCTTATTTGATGATGATTTCTCCTAGGTAGAAAACTATTTTTCTTCTAATCGAAGCATTCTTGGGCTGTCTTGTCTTTGACTCCTACTTCAGCCTGACCCAATTCATCCATTCATTTCATCAGGTTTTACTGAGGACCTATGAAGTGCCAGATAATGTGGGGGTTCTAGAGCTGTAACTCATGGTTCTCTTTCAAAAATCCAAGGTCTATTGTGTGGCAGACAAATCAATGGATAATAATACGACCATGAGGTAAGATTCAGGTACAAGTGACTAATGAAATAATTAGGAAAGAAACTGAAGCAAGGTTAGGTTGTGGAAAGCCTCAAAAAGGAAGAAAAGCCTGATCTGAATTTTGAAGGATATGAAGAATTAGTCAGGAGAAATATAAGATATTGGGTTGGAAGGAGAGAGTTAGGAAGCAAGCCCCAGGTCTCTCAAGCAAGGTGTAAAGAATATGCCAAAGCTTGGAATAAACAGGGATCAGAGATTTCTCCGGGAACCACAAGTAATTAATTATTGATGTAACTCAGTGCAAAGTGCACAAAGCTGATGGATGATGCTCAAGAGGTAGGTAAAGAATGAATCTTGCTCTGGACTTCATAATTTAGGCCATAGGGAATAATGGAAGGATTTAAGCAGAGACACAATATGATCATATGACCCAATTAGAAGTGTGACAAATGGTTTGGAAGGGGCAAAGCTGGGGAAGAGATTATTCCACTTCTCAATTTGAAGACGCTGTTAAATAGCATAACTTTTCTGAGCCTTTGCTTTCTCATTTGAAAGAAAAAAAAAAAACGATAATAGTGGCTACATTTCAAAGTTGTTGTAAAGCTTAGAGAATACGTATATAAAACAGCTAGTATAGTGACACAAACCTATTAGGCACTTATATAGATTCTCTTCACCAGCTCCCAGCCTCTGGAAAGTTAGTCTCCTAATCTATAAGGAAGATAATTTTTCTCTGTAACATAATTCCTCTCTCTCTCATGACAACCCACTCTTTCACATGGGCAAAGAATAAGGAGGTAGCTCTTCTGGGAACTGATTAACATGTACATTTATGTGCTTAGAAAAGGAAACATGTCATTTTTAAATAGCTGTCTCAAAGTCAGATCACTTATTGCATGCATTATGCAGCTGGAACTAAAAATCCAGGTACAAATAGTGATTCCTAAAACCCTAATACTGCTATTTTGCCATGCAGTCACAAGGGAAATGTGTCTGCTAGAGCCATCGCAGTGAAGAAAGCTGCTAGCACGGAGCAGATCTAAATATATTTTTACAGGTGGATAGATTGTTAGTTTCCAAGTCGGCTTGTCATGGCGAATGATATTTAAGTGTGAAGATCAGCTGTGAAGTTGTTCACATTACCAGTTTCTCTTTCTTGCCTATCATTTCATGAGACAAAGTCAATGAACCAGATAAATGAAAATGTGGATGTGTATGCTTGCATATGTTTGCATTTTTTACGCTTTCCTTCTATATCCTGTTCTCCAGTTAATCTCCCTTAAATCAGTGTTAAATATCACAAAGACAGAAAAATGCTTCCTCATAAACACTTTTTGGTTGACCTCAAATTACGCTTTGAAGGAGAAAAAGCACTTTCAAATGCTTTCAGAAAAGTAAGATTCCTATGTTGAAGCTTTAATATTATTTTCAAAGCTATGCCTAAGGAAATGTTCAGAAAATTAGCAACTGGACAGACTGGTTGAAATTGTCTCCCTGTGGAACATGGTGTTAATTTCAGGCAAATTTAACTGTGTGATTGAGTGGCAATTAAGCAGTGTAGAGACTGCTAGTCGTGGGTTAAAATAATTTGTAAGGCTTAATTAATTGCTAGAACAACTGATAGCCCTGTCAAATTGGCAAGTAAGTTCATTGATCTTAAAATTCAGCTGAGCCCAAGAGAAAGACTGACAAAATAATTTGTAGACTGTGACAGAGACAGCTAGAGATAAGTAACATGTGTGAAGGTAGGGTAGAGGATATACCACCAGAAAGATAAAACAGAGATGATGTTTTCAAAGAAATATTATGCCTATATATCTGCAAAGACAAGATCCCAGGAGCCAAATATCTATCCTTCTCATGTATTGTACATAAGGGAGGTTTTTTACACTTTTAATGATCTCCTACTTTTCAGTTTATACTGAGCAAATGATAAATAGGTCAGATGCTGTGCCGTGTCCATTTAATCTCAAGTTTCGAAAGCAGAAATAGCCGCACATCTGGCCTGAGTATAGGGCACTAAGTGCCTTCTTTTATATTAACTGATGACTCTTAGGCTTCCATGTAATCCTCCAGAGGTTGAAATGAGGCTGCTCCATTCCTCTTTTTTATATCAAGGACAAATGGATATTTTTTTTACACTGTAGGCTGGAGATCTTTTACAAACGGGAGATTCCCTGACACCCAAAGCAGCAGGCCACCCCTCATCAATGCTTACTCATCTTTAATTGATGGAATGAGTGACAGAGGAAAACAATGGGCAACTTTCACCCTTCTTTCAAAGCTTTATAAATGAGAAAAGGCAATCCTTGAGCTAAGTGACAGAATGGTGATACAGCAGTTCTAATCCTTTCAGCTATGCCTATAATCAGAAGCAATCCTGATGCCCAATCTGTCAGAAAACACTACATTGTTCACAGAGATGGCTAAAATAATCACATCAGCCTTGTTACATTTTATAATTTTGTAAACAGCCATGGAGTACGCAAGCAGTAATGAAGTCGAAAGCAATAATTAGACAGAAGGAGCAGAATACCAACCTGAGTGAAGCATTTCCGGAAACAAGAATCTGGATAAACTCAGATACTTTGTATCAGACACCTTTTAAGAGCCACGTTAGATCATCTCAGCCTGTATGTCTCCTGTCTCTGAGACCTCTGTTACTTGCTACATTCCAGTACATGGCTACTGTGCTCAACTCTGTGTGAGTTCTTCCCCCAACTCCAAAATCTGTCCAAAGAAAAAGTTGTGTCTGCGGTCTTTCAGAAGATGATCATGCGAGATTAAACAACCAGTCACACTTGATACCAGTAATTGACCCTTGAATTGACTTTTCTTTGTCTCAATCCCCTTTGCCCTCATTTCTGCTCCCTGGAATTGCCTTCCAATGTAAACTGGTAACTATAAGGGTTTTCCTTGCATCTGCTTTCCAGAAACCCATAGGAAAACATAATTCCTTTTAGAAGTAGTAAAAGGAAAATAAATTCTTACGTAAAAATGGGTTAACATGGTGCCAGTAAAATGTAAAAATGAGAATGTTATGACTTCTTTGTACTGAAACTTACAGCTCTAAGTTTTCCAAGGCAATAATGAGGTATCTGGGAGTTCTAAACTCATATACTTAACAGTAGGCAAACTATTTGCGGGATGAGGATGTTCATACAAGGAAGAGTATAAGACGTGTGAATTGCTACAGTTTGTCATGGCTAGGGCACTTTAATTTGTCTATCTTTGTGTATTGATACCTCTTTTGCTTTAGAAATAAGAGAATCCTTAGTTCTAGTGAATATGTTGATAGCTATAACTATAATTATCAATAGCTTCAGTAGTTGTAGCAGAAATGATAGTTTAGAACCTACAGGCTATGCTGTTATCTCCTCTATGCATTTCTCATACTCCTCCTTCAGTCATCTTGCCAGAAGGGCTTCTTTCCATTGGTGTGAAACCAAAATTTTTATTTCTCATTTAAACTGGCAGTGCATTATTTTCAGTCATGAATATCTTTCCCAATGGAGCGTTTTTAAATCTCTAAGGAAGAGTCAAAATCTAGGGGAAATTAATGAACTGGAGCTTTCTGATTGTTTATATAAATATGTATAATTTCAATTGAAACTCTGATTTAAAAAAAGCAAGATCAAGGAACCAGGGAAAATATCAGACATTTGCAAACACTAGGATGAATGTTATTCCTGAACCTTGAAAAAGTTTTGAAGCTGTGGTTAAGCTCTTTAAAGAGTGATAAATTAGGATTATAGACTTGGAAAAATACATCAACATTGAAATATGTTGCTATATTTTCATGCCATTTATTTGCATTAGTTCTAGTAATTATTGGGTTAACTTTGATGTGCATAGGCATTTCTATTGAAAAAAGGGAAAATGTGATGCCATATATGCCATATTAATGTTTTACTTTGAAAGTTTTGTTTAACCATTTGATTATTATTTTATGAAACAAACATTTATTAGGAAACTTTGAAATTCCAGAATTTATGTTGACGTTAAAATTCTGAGGACTACATAATTTCAGTTCCCAATAGCCAAACATCTAATATCTGGAGTTGAAAAAGTAAATTAAACATGAAAGTTTCTTATAATACAAGTTATGATAGATTTATATGCAAAGGATTAGTGTTAGAAGATAGACAAGGTAGAAGCACTTATATTCGGAAACTTGGGGGTAAGAGTTGAAGATCAAGGGAGAGATCTCTGAGCAAATAAAAGTTCAGTTTTTAAGGATGAATTGGAATTATCTGGGCACATATTGAGTGTTGGGTTTGGAAAGAGAAAGTATTCCAAATATTGTTAACAGCCATGCTGTTGTTAAATGGTATCACGCAAATATAGAATCTGCAAGTCATTGTTTATGGCTGGATCAAAAGTTGAGGAATCAAGTGGTATGAAACAAGGCATGAGAGAGAGGAGTGCAACATGGATAAAGCTAAACTAGTTGGATGTTATTCTTTGGGAAGCACTGGAATCCTTTTTTAAATAAGGGGATATTGTGGTTAGGTTTGTGTTCGAAGACATCTCCTTGGTCAGCATGTGTAGGAAGACGAAACAAAGACCAGTTGGAGACAGAGACCAGTTAAGCATTGATTGCTCTACTCTAAGCAAAAAATGAGTGTCAGAACACAAGTGGAAGTGGAATTAGAGAGCAGGAGATCAATCGGATAGGTGTTAGAAGGGAAAGTTGGTTGGTCTTGGTGATAGAATAAAGGAAGTAATTGACGTAATGTTATTCAGGATGAACAATAACTTTCTGGCTGAGGCAACCTGGTGGTGAGTGCTGGTGCCCTTAACTAAGAAAGGAAAACCAGGTCTCCAACAGTTCATTTTTTAAATATGTGGAATTTGAGAATTATTTTGAGAAATAGAAATGAAATGTCTGAAAATGCAGGTAAATGCATGGTTCTGAATTTTAAAAGAAGAATCAGACCCAAGATATGGATTTGGAAGTCATCTGCATTTAAGTGATAACTGAAAGTATAGAAGTGGATGAGCTTTCCCAGGGAAGAGGTATAAAGTTTTAGAAGTACAATAGAATATTTCAGGAAATTTGCATTTGAAGTTTGAGCATAAGGAAGGACAACTAGTGAGGAAGACTGGAAAGGAGAAGCATAGTGGTGATAATATCAAGGCTGATAATGATAGCAGCCACCAGCATTGGATGTTTAGCATGTGTTAGACACAGAGTTACATGACTTACATATGTTATCTCACTTAAACTTTGAAACAAATATAGAATTGTTATCACTATGTTTAAAGATGAGAAACTAGGGCTAAGACTGGTTTTCAATTAATATAGGTGTCAGAGCTAATATGAAGTATACTGAGTGGGGCAGATTGTATTTCCAAAATAGTTTCAACAGTATTCCTCATTCCAAATGGTTTCCCAGAGATCTGTCTCTTCCCTATCAAAAGGAAAGTCTGTGTCCCATCCCTTTGAATCTGGGCCTCCTTTAATATCTGCCTCTGCCAAAAGCTTATGGGGGAAATGACACAATGTGACTTTGGAGACAGAGTGATCAAAGTATCATGCATTTTCTCCTTGTTCTACTGGAATGGTCACTTTTAGTGATAGTCTCCATAGGGTGAGGAAGCCCAAGCAGCAGGTGTACAAGTCCACATGAAGAAGAATTATAATCTCTGGTCCACAGGTCAGCTGGGCTCCCTGTTGGCAGCACCAGCTTGTTAGTCACGTAAGTGAGCCATGATTATTGTTGTTTTAAGCCACTAAGTTTTGGGTTAGATTTTTATGCAACAATAGACAAATTTTATCAAATTTGGTACCTAGAAGTGGAAAGTTGACATAAAAACACCTCAAACTGTAACACTGGCTTTGAGACTGGGCAATAAGTAGAGGCTGAAAATGCCTCAAAGAGATTCTTAGAAAAAGCCTAAAGGACCTTAAGAGGTTGTAGATAAGGACAGAAAAATAATGAAAGTGTGATTGTAATTTAGTTGAAACGAAATCACTGTTATGCACTTGTTGAGTTTTATGAGTTCTTTACATAATCTTTGTTATTGGGTTCATAAATCTATAGAATTATGTCCTTTTGATGAATTTCTGAAATGGCAGTCTTATCCATATTAAAAATTTTTGCTCTAAATTCTAGTTCATCTGATATTAATATAACTGCTCCAGTTTTCTTTTTTTACCTCAGTTTTTTTACTTCAGTTTACTTCCATTTTTACTTCAATCAAAATACTTATTTTGATTACCATTTGTACAGTATATATTTTTTCTTTTTACTTTGTACTTTTAAATTTAATTGAGTTCTTGTTTTTAACACATAGTGAGATATAGATTTTTCCAATCTGATAATCTCTACCTTTTAATTAGGGTATTTAGAATTTAAATCTAACGTGGTTATTGACATGGTTGAATTTAAATCTATCATCTATCTGTTTTCTATTCTCCAGATGTCCCTCTGTCCTCTTTCCCCCCTATTTTCCTGCCTTCTAAAAAATGAATGAGCATTTTTTTTTTATCATTCCACTTGATAAACTTGGTTGGCTTGTTAGCTATACCTTTTTGTTTTGTTTAACGGTTAGTTAGGGTTTAGAGTGAACATCTTCAGCTGATTCCTGTCTATTTTGTAGTAAGACTATACTACTTTGTGTATAGTCTAAGAACTTTACATTAGCATACTTCCATTTTACCCCTCTTTGTCTTTTGCTGTTGTATTTTACTTTTTACTTTTGTTTTTTATTCGACTTAAGTAAAGTAATATTTTACTTTTAAGTTTTTCTAAACCCCACATTTTTCTTTTATTTTTTTAAACCCCACAAAACATTTTTATTATTTTTGCTGAAGACATTAAATTATATTTTAATGAAATTAGAAAATAGATTTTATATTTGCCTCCATATTTGCTATTTCTTTCGCTCTTTATTCTGTTGCCTGGATCCAGTTTTCCGCCTGCTCACATTTTCTTCTCCATGAAGGAGCCCTTTTAATATTTCTCATTTTGTTCTTCCAGTAACTTTGCTCCCCCAGTTTTGGTGTGTCTAAAAAAGTCTTTATTCTGCCTTCTTTTTAAAAAATATCCTTTTGATTATAGAAAAGTTTCAGATTTAGAAAAGTTACAAAGATAATACAGCAAATTCCCACCTATGTCATGCCCAGTGTTCCCCATATTTATATCTTATATTAGCATGTTATATTTGTCAGAATTAATTAACCAATGTCAATACATTATTATTAACTAAAATTTCATACTTTCTTTTCATTTCCTTGCCTTTTAACTAATGTCTTTTTTTCTGACCGACTATCCCGTTCAGGATCCCATATTACATTTAGTTGTCATGTTTCCTTAAACTCCTCTTTGCTATGACGGTTTCTCAGACAGTCCTTGTTTTTGATGACCTTGACAGTTCTGAGGAGTACTGTTCAGATTTTTGCAGACTGTCCTTCTATTGGAATTTGTCTGCTATTTTTCCCATGATTAGACTGAGGTTATGGGTTTTGGGGTGGAAGACCACAGAGGTCAAGAGATAATCTTAATATATTGTATCAAGGGTGCATACTATCAGTATGTCATCACTGTGAATGTTCAGTTTGATCATGTGGCTGAGATAGTGTCTGTCTGTCAGTAAAGTTACTCTTTTCCCACATTTCCACTGGGTACTTTATCAAGAGGAAGTCACTCTGCCACAGCCAATTCTTGAAGGGGAGATTATGCTCTACCTTCTTAAGTGGGGAAGTAACTACATGTATTTGAAATTATTTTGTATGGGAGATTTGCCTATTCCCCTCCACTTATTTATTTAATCACTTTTTTACATCAGTATGGATCCATGGGTATTTATTTCATACCTTGGGCTATAATCCAATACAATTTTATTCATTTTGTTGTCACTAGGGCTTTTCAGTTGGCTCCGGTGACCTTTTGACATACACCAACATTGGAATGTGTTTCTTGTTTCTGTTTTCTTAGGACTTACTTTCTCTCTGGTGCTACAAGTGACCAAGATCAGCACATAAGTGTGCTCAGTGATAATGGAGCATTTTTGTTCCTAAGCCCTCACAGGTAACAAAGCAAGAAAATATATGTGTGTATACTAATCTGTTTTAATACACATCTATACACATTTCTACATTTAACTATGTGTATATCAAGCTCAAGGTGAATTCATACTTACGTTTCCGCATCTAATAACTTACCACACGAATCACTCTAGTTTCCTCCCTTTGCTTATTGGTAAGCTCCCAATCCAACATTGAGAACCTGGCTCCCACCAGCTAATTAATTGACTGTTCATTTCCTGTATACCCGTTTAGTGGTTTCAGGATTGTTAGTCCCTATCCTCATAGGAAACACCTTTATCAATCAGCTTTTATATATATAACTTGCCTTTAGTCTTATTCTCCACTTTTTCCCACTGTTTCTTAGGTCAGCACCTATTCCTCCCACCTCCTTCAGTGAGGTTGTTTTGTATTTTTGTAATTTTGTAATTCTTTACACAGTCTTCATTCCTTTCTGTGTTCCCCACATCCCTAGGTGATTTTTGAAATTTTCATACATTAAGTTTCACTCTTTGGGGGGCCCACCCTGTGGCCTAGCAGTCAAGTTTGGCATGCTCCATTTTGGCTTCCCAGGCACAGACCTACACCCCTCGTTGGGAGCCATGCTATGGTGCTGACCCACAGCCGAAATAGAGGAAGATGGGCACAGATGTTAGCTCAGGATGAATCTTCCTCAAGCAAAAAGAGGAAGATTGGCAGTAGATGTTAGCTCAGGGCAAATCTCCCTTAAGAAAAAAAAAAATTCACTCTTTGTGCTGTAAAGTTCTATGAGTTTTGACAAATGTATAGTGCTATGTATAAAACTTTATGGTATCAGGCAAAATAATTTCATTACCCTAATTCATCCCCTGTTCTTCACCTATTCAACCCCTCTTCCCCAAAGCCCTAGCAACCACAGATCTATTTATTGTCTCTCTAGTTTCTGTTTTACAGGATGTCGTAAAATTGCAAGCATAAGGCATGCAGCCTTTTCAGACTAGTTATTTTCACTCGACAATATACTTTTAATATTCATCCATATCTTTGCTCTAGTTTATTCCTTTTTATTGCCTAATAGTATTCCACTGTATGGATGTTTCACAGTGTGCTTATTTAGTCATTTGTTGATGGGCACCTCGGTTGTTTCTAATTTTGGAAATGATGACAAAAACTGCTATTAACATTCAAGTGAGGACTTCTGGGTAGAAGTGTTTTCAGATCAGTTGGGCAAACACCTAGGAGTGTGATTCCTGGATCATATCCTGGATTATGCTTAGCTTTGGAAGAAACTGCCGAACTATCTTCAAAAGTGGCTGCATCATTTTGCCTTCCCTTCAGTCCTGAGTGAGAGGTTCTGATGCTCTGCATCTTCATCAGCATTGTTGACTTTTTTTAATTTTTGCAGTTCTGGGTATGTTGTGGTATCTCATTGGGGTTTTTTTTTGTTTTCGCTTTTTTGTGGTTTTTTTGCAGGAGAAGATTCTCCCTAGGCTAACATCTGTTGCCAATCTTCCTTTTTCCTTCTTTCCCCCACTGCAAAGCCCCAGTACATAGTTGCATATAGTTGCAAGTTCTTCCATGTGAGCCACTGCCACAGCATGGCTACTGATAGACAAGTGGTATGGTTCCATGCCCAGGAACCCAACCCAAGCCACCGAAGTGGAGCACGCTGAACTTTAACCACTAGGTCATCAGGGGTGGCTCTTGTTGTTTTAATTTGCATTCCCCACACATTTCATAATGTGAAATGATGTTAAATGCGTTTTCATACACTCATTTGTCCTCTTTATATTTTCTTTGGAAAAATGTCTGTTCAGATCTTTTGCCCTCTTTTTGAAAAAAATTTTTTGGTGAGGAAGATTGGCCCTGAGCTAACATCTGTTGTCAATCTTCCTCTTTTTTTTTTTTCCTTTCTAAAGCCCCAGCACATAGTTGTGTATCCTAATTGCAAATCCTTCTAGTTCTTCTATATGGGATGCCACATCAGCATGGCTTGATGAGAGGTATGTAGGTCCATGCCCAGGATCCAAATTGGTGAACCACGGGCCACCGAGGAGGAACATGTGAATTTAAGCACTATGCCACTGGGCTGGCCCCGTTTTTGCCAATTTTTAATTGTGTTGTTTGTTTTCTTGTTATGGAGTTTTAAGAGTTCTTTGTGTATTTCAAATTTAAGTCCTTTATCAGACATGTCTTTTGCAAATATTTTCTCCCAGTCTGTGCTGGTCTTTTGATTCTCTTATCAATGTCTTTCTCAGAGAAGTTTTTCGCTTTAATAAAGCTCAACTTATATATTCTTTTCATGTTTTTGCTTTTGGTGTTGAGTCTAAAAATTTATCACCACACCCAAGGTCATACAAATTTTTCTCCTACGTTTTTCTAGAAGATGTATAATTTTGCATTTTACATTTAGGTTAATGATGAATTTTAAGTTATGTTTGGGAAAGATGTAGGTCTGTGTCTAAGTTCATTAGTGTGTGTGCACATGTGTGTGTGTGTATGGATGCCCAATTATACCAGCACCATTTGCTGAAAAGACGATCCTTTCTCCTTGGAGTTACTCCCGCATCATTGTCAAAAACCAGCTGACCAGGTTTGTATGGGTCATTTCTGGACTTTCTTTTCTGTTCCATTGATCTATCTGTCTATATTTTAACCAATACTACATTATCTTGATTACTGTTATTTTAAAATAAGTCTAGAAATTGAGTAGTGTGATGCTTCCAACTTTGTTCTTAGCACTGTGTGGGCTATTCTGGGTCTTTTGCCTTTCTATATAAAATTTAGAATGATTTTGTTGATGTCCATGAAATAGCTTGCTGGGTTTTTATTACATTTTATTGTGTTGAATGTATATATCAAGTTGGGTGTTACTATTATTACTTGAAATAGTTATTGTTTAGGTCAATTTAGAGTAAGAAAAAGAAAAGATTTTATTTTATCTCTATTCATTCTTTCTCCAACAATTTCCTTTTCTTTCTGTAGATCCAAGTCTCTAGCCCATTTTAATTTCTTTATGCCTGAAATACTTCTCTTAATATTTATCACAGGAAGGTCTGCCGGTGATAAATCCCTCAATTTTCGTTTGTGGAGGTCTTTGTTTTTCCTTCCTTTTTGAAGAATAATTTCGCTTGATGTAGAATTTTAGGTTTGTAGTTTTTTTCTTTCAACATTTTAGATATTTCGCGCCACTCTCTTTTTGCTTGCATGGTTTCTGATGAGAAGTCCTCTGTAATTCTTACTCTGTTCCTTTATTGATAAGGTGTACCCTCAACTCCTGGCTTCTTTCAAAGTTTTCTCTTTGTCTTTGGTTTTTAGTAGTTTGAATATGATATTCCTAGGTATGTTGTTATTGTCATTGTTGTTATTTGTTCTTCTTGGTGTATTTTGAATGCCCTGGGTGTGTGCCTCCTTAGTTGGATTCCTTTCCTAAGGGAAGAACGAATGAATGACACTAACCCCACACTAAGGACTTTTGAATAAATTACTGTCACTTAATTCTTATTCCCTAATAATACTAGGACTAAGTAAGCTGTCTAAATGTGCTGAGTATCAGAAGGCTTGGTTTTAACTGAAATAAATATTAAGGTAATTTTATGTGCTACATTTTTCAGATATCTTTCCTCAACTATCCACTTTGGGGTGGGGAGAGAAATGTTGCAAAATGACGAATGCAACTCTAGAATGATTTGAAAATTCAGATTGAAGGTTGAACTCTCTAGGATGACTGCAAAAAAAGGAAATGTTGCTTAGAATCATAGGAAGAACCCAACCAGCCCTATGATTTAGTGTGATTAGGATGAAATAGTTAATCACTCAAAAGATATTTACGAAGCTCCTTCTAGGTAACCACCGTTTAATAATGCATTTTACTCAACTCACATACAAAAACATATAATTTTACTTTCTCAATCAAGCAGGAAACTGTGTATTTCTTGTTACCTCTTTGTCAAAGACAAAACCGAAAGCAATAAAAAACTTATGAATGATGAAATTCCAATAAGTTACGCAGTACTTTTCAGATGAGTTTAGAGTTAATTCTATTGTCCAGTAAGATATTTTCTAGTTAATATCTCCCAGGAACCATTCAAATTTTACAGCCCTATTTCTTGATCTTAATTATTATTATTATCATTATTATCAGTAGTGTAATGAACATTTTTTCCAACAAAACACACTATCAAAATCGTAAACACACCTATAAATAAAAAGACTAAAATTGTAACACTTTGGTTTATACATTCAATATTGGGACAAACAAACAATTTCTTTCTCAGTTCTTTCAATTGCTATCTGCTAATTCTGAAGCTGCTCGTTTCTTGCATTTGTTTATTTGTTGATCTGGAACAGATGAGGGTCTAAAAAGCATTTAAGGATTGATTGGTCTGGACAAGGAGTGAACTTTCATTGGTATGATTATGAATGCATTCGAAATACCTTTCTTTTTCTTTTTTTTTTGAGGAAGATTAGCCGTGAGCTAACAGCTGCTACCAATCTTCCTCTTTTTTTCCTGAGGAAGGCTGGCACTGAGCTAACATCCATGCCCATCTTCCTCTACTTTATATGTGGGACACCTGCCACAGCATGGCTTGCCAAGCGGTGCATAGGTCCGCACCTGGGGTCTGAACCAGCGAATCCCAGGCCACCGAAGTGGAACGTGTGAACTTTACTGCTGCGCCACCATGCTGGCCCCTGAAATACCTTTCTTAACTCTCTTTTGGGCTATAGTCAACAGGATTAAAGGATTTCAATCTGGATTAAAGGATTAGGGAACTCATAAACTAGTGTTTCATCTTAGAAAAGAAGGAAATGTATTCATTTAGATTCTTTGTGTCAAGGGATGAATGACTGTTTATTCTTTGTAAGCATGCTTTTCTCCATTTAAGCTAAGATAACAATATATTCATACCTTTTCCAGATTTTTGCCACGTTGATCCCCTGTTCATTTTTCACACTGAATGCTTGGATATGCCTTAAGGGCTGTAAAAAGTACACTGCAATTGAGTTAAATACCACCACCTTTGATGATAGTGTTGTTAGGCAATCATTGCTGTAAATCATAAGAAATACAATAGCAAAAGCAGCAAACAATTGAATATAAGTATAAAAATCCTTCCTAAATATTTTTATTTCTCGGAAAAAAATACAGGAAGTCTTTTTTTTAGATATTGTATTTTCATCATGTGTTTAAGACTTTGCTAAGTCTTAGAAGAGTATTTTGACAAGTGAATCATTGAAAACACACGAATAGTGTTTACTTCTCCCTTTGTTCTTAATTCACAGGCCTTTGATAACTGGCAAGGATAGCCTTGGTGGGACCATGGTGTTGAGCTTCCAAATATCTCAATCTAAGAAATCCTTGCAAAGTAAAGCTTCCTGCTTTTGCCATCACATTCATATCAGAAACTATCCCAGAACCTAAACTGGATTCCATGACAGATTTGACTCTGCCATGGCAAAACCCCATAGGCAGAGCAGGAAGAAGTAAGACCTCATAAAACTACATGGCGGTTTATTTGTGAAAAGCCATTCTAGACTCGTAAATCTTTGAAAAGCAAAATTTGGTGCATTTCTAATTCTATTAATTAAAATTATTCTGCTTTCTTTTGTCATTTCCTTCTTCATTCTTTGGGGTACCTCCCTCCAAAACACTGTGAAGATTTAAAAGTATATCCATCAGTTGTCCTCTCTTATATATCCCCAGTCGTTTCTTTTCTTTCATTCCAAATTTCAACCCCAATAGACCACACTGGCAGCTTACTCTGGCCATTGCCTCCAAGAGGCTCCTAGCTACTATTTCCATTTCCTTGCTTATCCTCACATTTATCTCACTTGGAGAAAAATGATGTTGCTATAGAAAAGAAAAACTATTGCTAACAAAGTTACAGTAAAATATTCTTGGTGATTAATATTTGCTCATATCATTTATTGCCACAGGAACCGTTCTTCAAGAAGTAGTAATTGAAAGCCGGTAAGAGCACAGACACTGCACCCAGACGGTTTGATTCACCAGGCTTGGCCAATTACTATCTGTCTGATCTTGACGATTTGTTTAACTTTTCTGTGCCTCAGTTTCCTCATTAGTAAAATGAGGACAAGCACAGTGCTTAGAACAATAGCTGGCCCATAATAAATGTTATAGAGGTGCCAGCATTTTATTTGCAAGGAAACAAAATATCATCATTAAGGCACTACTCAGAGACGTCACCACTGAGTTACTCTCGGTTTTCAGGTAAAATTTGATTGATTGGTAAGACTCCTGCTAATGTATCTTTCATCAAAAACCAATTTGATATACATTAGCTAATTTTAATTTTACGCACAACACAATTTAAAGTTTCCTTGGATATGAGTTTTGGAAATATATTATGGTAGTATTTTTAAGATGTATGAATTGGAAAACAATGTCAACTCTGTGGTTTTAAATTTTCTTCTTTTTTTTTTTTTAGGAGTCAGCAGTTTCCCTAAAGTGCTAGAAAACCACAGCTGATGTAGATCAAGCAAATATAGTTTCATTTTCTTCTACTGTATTACTCAGGAAAATGAGTTTGAAAGAAATTGAATAATCATTTATTGTACTAGTTTTTGTTTAGATAATATTCCCTGTTTCATATATTTTGTAATGTAAATAAAATAATGAAACTGCTTGATATTCTTCTCATCCCAAGCATCTTTTGACTTTTAAATTTTAAACATTGCTGTCTTTCTTTAATTGCCAGATAACAAGTATTTACCAATTACCTTCTAAATGTTCAGCCCTTTCCTAAATACTGTAGGCAATTCCGAGACAGCACTGATGCCAAGGAAAAAATTGTGGAAAACACATAGTGTGATGTAGATCCATTAGAGATACAGAAAGCAATTAAGCAGTTAAGGAAAATATATGATATTTAAGGTTTATTACATTACCAGCTTTTGTTATTGAACCCCCTCAAATATGTAGAATCTCAAATTGGACCCAGATATGTATATGTATATGCATATCTATCTCTCTCTCTATATATCTGTACCTATACCTATAATTATATCCATAGATATTTATAAAAAATTTTCCCTGTGAACAGCTAGAAAGTGCCAATAGGAAAAACAGACTGTGATCAATGTTAACTAGAAAAGGAAAGCAAGGTAAAGAGACACTGTGGCTAGGAGGATGCTTGCGTTAAGGTACAAGAGAAACTTCTGTAGGACCTGAATGAAATGCAAGAGAGTGAAACGAATATGTGGATGTAAAGTAGCAATAGATCCCTGAAAAGGAATAGGTTTGGCTTGTTCAAGAACAGCAATGAAGCCAAAGGCGCTGAAGCAGATGATGGGCAAAGATGGAGCAACAAAGCTGGAGAGGTTGTAAGAGGCTATGTTATGTGGTGACGCTCAGCCTTGGAAAGGACTTTGGATTTTATTCTACGTGTGATTGCCCATGAGAATTAGCTAGAGGGTTTTGAGCAAGGGAGGAGTATGACCTGATTACCATTTTAAAATCCTGATGGATGCAGAATGGTAGGTGGTAGGAAATCATACATAGAAGCAAGTAACGAGGTAGCCCACTGTACTTGCTTTTATACCGCTATATCTTTCAGTATTTATAATGACTCTTTTGTTCTCAAAAGAATATTTTATATCAGTAGCATGACCTTATCATTTCCACTTATATTTGGGACAGATTGGCACATAGGTCTACAAGTATGACGTGAAAAGCAAATAACCAAAAATCCTAGAGATGATTTCCCTAGAAATCAATTCCCATGTAACATGATGATTTCCTCATTTGTAACTGTCCATTATGACTTCTGTCAACAACAATTATATGTAAACATAAAATGGCTGAAGTATCATTAAAAATTGTTGAACCAGTTATCAAAATGGCTGAACTATTTTAATAGCATGTGGTTATATGTGACATTTTAAAACTTTGAAATTAAATGCTTAAATGAGTAGGAGGGAGAGGGAAAATAATGAGTGATTTGTTTCCATGCTTCAACTTTTTAACCCTTGCAGAAACAAACTTGAATTATAGGTAATTATCACCCTACCATATTATCATCTTCAGCACATGAAGTTAACTCAATAATCTAACTAAATATGTGAAGAGACAATAGCCTACTTGATACTCATGTCAACTTTTTTTTTCTAGTTGCCATTTTATTTTATTTTCTCACTAGAGAAGAGAGGATATTTTTAACAAAAAGAAGTATACATTTCTTAAGTGGAAGAAATGTCTATTGTAAAGCAGCCATCACTACATTAAATTTACCCTGGGACATATGCTAAAAATGGAAGCTAGGTCATAATGTGCTTCTGGTCCTCTGGGAAACTTTTTTAACTCAACAGGCTACGGAGATCATCATAAATCCTTACAATAGTAATCCAGAAAGTGCTAATGATTGCATTCTTGCATGTTAAAGAAGACGTGCAGGGTCAGCAAAGAACCACTAAGGACAAGCATGAAGAAGATGGAAATCATGGCCTGCCTGCACAAAGGAATCTTTACATGCAGTCTATGGTTTTCAAGCTTAAAAGTTGTCAAGAAGCTCCATCGCCACATATTCCAAATGATGCACTGATTAAGAAAGGTCAGCATGTCTTTTGGGAAGTTGACAGTCATGATGTAGTAACTATGCAAAACTGCAAGTCTCTAGAGCAGTATTTGTGTCTAATCTATATGGTCACAGGAAATATAACTGCCAAGAATGCCATATTCATCATCTTGAGTAGTTTTATCAGCACTACCTTATGTCACACTCAAAAGAAAAATCACCAAAAATTTGCTTGGCCATTCAATCACATAGCCTTTGTGAAATATGCTGGGGGCAAACTCTGTGCCTGGTGATGAGGATATAAAGACGAAAATAAGATACTTTCCCTGCTCTCATTGTGCTCAAAAAATATAAGATGGAAAACAGATACAGAAAATATTACAATATGGTGTGATAATCCCTACAGTAGAAGAAAAATAAAAATATGAGGAAAAGTGCTAAGTTGGCCCGAAGGAGTCTCCTTAATAAGTATAACTGTAACCTGTGAACAAAGGAGACTTCATAGAAGATATAATTAAAAGTGCCTATTTATGCATGAGAAAAAATAATAAAATGATATTTTTCACACTTTCTAAATTTTTTGTACTAACAACTCTAGTACTAAAATCTCTTAGTTCTGATTCTAACTCTGTTGCTTTTCTACTAAACTACAAAAGCAAAGGTCATTTCCTCATTAATTTACAGATAACACACACATTTATTATATGCTTATTATATATGATTGCCTTTTCTAGTATCTGACAATAACATTGCAAGCAAAAGTAGACATTTTTTTGTGATATAGCTTATATTCTATAAGAGTAGACTAGTAAACTTATTTTAGAAATTGATGATCTGATTCTAACATATATATGTGGAAAGTCAACAACCTAGAATAACCAAAGTAATAACTAGAGAAAAAAGAAAACTATAGCACTTATTCTATGTGAATTCTAGACTTATCTTATATCTGTTTTACTCCAGTAGTGTTACACTTGTGCAAGGATAGACACATATATAGATGAATGGCAAAAATAGAGTTCATAAATAGATCTGTACATATATAGTCACTTCATTTTTTTTAAGTGCACAGGCAATCAACAGGGAAAGGACAGTCTTTTCACAAATGGTTCTGGAGCAATTGGATATCCAAAAGGAAAAATAAAATGATCATCTACCCTTCTCTCACATCATCCATAAAATTAACACAAAATGGATCATGAGTGTTAAAGCAAAAGCAAAAGTACAGTATTTCTAGAAGAAAACACAGTAAAAATCTATGTGACTTTGATGTAGGCAGAGATTTCTTAAATAGGGCATAAAAGCATAAGCCATAAAGGGACAAATAATAATTTGGGGATTATCAAGATTTTTAAAAAATTGCTCTGGAAACATCCCATTAGGAAAAGAAAAAGTAAGTCACAGCCTGAGAGAAAATAGTCATAATAAGTATAGCTGACAAAGGGCTTATATCCAGAATATATAAAGAACTCTTACAACCCAAGAATAAGGAGATAAATGCCAAGTAAGAAATATGCATGTTGGAACAGACATTTCACAAAAGAACCTATGCAAATGGCTAAATGCATGACGTGTTTCCTCATTGGGAAAATATAAATTAAAAGTGCAACAAGATACTACCACACTTCCATGAGAATGGTTAAAATTAAAAATCTGACAATACTTAGTATTATTGACTATGTGGAGCAACTTGAACTCTCATACATCGCTGATGTAAATGACAAATTGTATAACACACTGGAAAATTAAGAAACCTGGAAGTTTCTGAAAATGAAAAACTTTCATCTACCATTTGATCCAAGGTATTTATCTGAGAGACATGAACACATGCCTCAATCAGGTTGATAAAATAAAGGCAGACATAGTTGATAGATAGATACATAGATAGATAGATAGGTAGATAGATAGATAGATACATAAATACATAGATAGATACATAGGTAGATGGATGGATACAGGTAATTTAGAGTCAAGAGACTCAGATCTTATAGGTCAAAATACCCTTTTAAAGCCAATTTGACAAAACAAGTAGGCTGACCAACATTTCCCAGGATTAAACCAAGTAGAGGAGTGCATTTGAATTACAAAACTGCTATCATGTCATCAAAAGCAAAATAATGAATCCAAGAAGCAAGCCAGAAATGGAAAGTAACTAGAAACCAAACACTATGCAACTTCTGAAAAATAAAGGTTGAGTGTCTAGGAATATACAAGGTCTATTGATTAAGGCAAGAGACAAGGTGAGAAATAAGTCCTGAGGTTAAAAGAGAAGTTGCTGTTAACTGGGAACAAGGAAACCCTGAAAGGGAAAATGCCTACGTCAGATTAGAGCCACCTATTTCTGTTTGGGAAAGAAATATCTGATGTGTCCAGGCCAAGGCTTAATCTACCCAGAGAAAGGGTAATTGCAGACACCTGACTGGGGTAAAAAGTGAAGATTGAAAGATAAAAAGATCACTGTAACAAGATCCTATTTATTCACAGATGAGAAAAACAATAACAGAGCAAAATAGCACATTGAGCTAAAACAGGAGGGCACCAGAGCAAGCTGGAATAACTCTAGGACACATAATCACAGAGGTCAGGGCCTAAATTAGCTTTTAACCTGGAGAGGAATGACAAAAGCAAGGACCCAAAAGAGTGGGGGGGTGTGTGTGTGTGTGTATGTCTGTGTATATGCTCTCCTTTATCCGAAGAGATTTAAATCCTCATGTTTCTGACTAGCAAATCACAAATCACAGCTAATCTGTGTGTGACAGCAGCTGCACCTAGCCCTTCTCTGGGGAACCTCCTTACTATTGCAGCCATTGGGCCTGTTATGAAAATACTGAGAATTCTTAAAGAGTTTGTAGATTCTGAAATATACAAAAGGAAAAAAAATCATATGAAAAGCAGAAAGAGCACATATGGAAGCTTATTCTGAAGTGTAAATTCCAAGGAAGGCCTGGCCCATCTTTTGGGATCTCTGCCCCAACACGTATCTTTCTAAGATACTTGAGTGTTTATTTTACCATGCTACAAAGACTGCAGTTTTTCAAAATGAAAATTCAATTGGTTGGCATGAGGAATTAGATATCATTCCCACGTAATGTGGGTAAATTTAAAAATTAATGGGTCTCACGGGAATTTTTATAAACTAATAATTAGTTGAGTTGTGGACGATTTGATTATGTGGAGGCAAGTGATTTGGAAAGAGTATTAGTAAAGACAGACAGTGAAAAAATAGTATTAGAAATGAAGAGAAATAGAGAAAAAACATAGGAAAATGACAGAGAAAAATTACAGAAAATCTTCTTATGCTTTTCCTGAATGAAAAGTGGAAGGAATGGGAGGTATCTTCCTTCTCCTTCCTCTATGACATGACAGAAGGCTCCCAGACACCAGAAATAGGCTAGCTATGGTTCTATGGTGGAATCTCATTGTAGATTAAATGGGCTTTAGAGGACTGTTCCGGGGAACCTTTGTACCTATTATAGTATTCCTGTGTTTTTCTGTGATACACATATGCTTTCTATAAACAAATAATTTATAATTTCGGAAGGTGGAGAATGGTTAATTATTATTAATGGTTCAATTATTAGTAATGGCTCCCTATCCTTTAAGCTAGTAATTAATTAAGTTATGATCTTTAACTCTGTTTATATGCTTTTATTATTTTGAGATGAGGCTAGGAAATGCCACAACTAAAAGCAGAAATTGTATCCAAAACAATAGAAACAAAGAACATGTCATTGCTGCTCTGTAGGTAACTTCAAAAGAGGCAAGACAGTAGCTTTGAGAACAACTGTTGTGAGTTTGAGTAACATCAGTGATTCTTGCATACTGGGGACTCTACATCATTGGTACCAAGAAACGTTTAGAGAGTGAGATATAATGGCCTAATTTTAGTTCAAGTCCAATAAAGCATAATCTAAGCATTTCTTGGGTAAAAATTGACACAAATTTTACATTCAAAATGTAAGAGCAATGATCAAATTATGTTTATAACATGGTGGATGTGTTTTCAAATCTGATGGCCATCACCTAAAATCGAGAACTATATGAGCTTTGAATTTAGAAGAGTTTCCTTTCTGATAACAGTTCTCTCTTCTGAAACAGATCCCAATTATTTTCCAAGTGGCGAGAACGGCACTACTCAAAACATTTCTGTGTCCTGTTTTTCTGAACATTTTACCTAGTGGTTTGACATTTTATAGTATGAAAAAGGTATTCCAAGAAACAGCATCAAGCTGTTTGCTGTTACAGCTAAAATTCACTTTGGAGAGAGTAGCTAAGCTCTTTAAAAATCTTCCAAAACAGGAATCTCCAAAGTAAAAGCTATCAGTCTGTTCATATGTACAAAGATAGATGGAAGCC
Source organism: Equus asinus (assembly GCF_041296235.1). NCBI lineage: Eukaryota > Metazoa > Chordata > Mammalia > Perissodactyla > Equidae > Equus > Equus asinus. Next base: position 44,035,435 of record NC_091812.1, read on the forward strand.
TGGGGAAAAGAAGGAAAATGATGCGTTGGAGGAAGTTAAGTTATATGGCTGGCCAAAAATGTACATAAAGTTTTACAACACGATTTTAGATCTTATATTGAGATCCAATACATTTATAATTAAAATATTAAATTGAACATTTGACTTCCTATTAAGAATTGAATTACTGATGGTAACACCCAAATCCTGCGTCAAGAGTCAATTTCATCTTAAAACTACCTGCTGGATAAGAGTCTTGAATTTGTCACAATACTAGAGTGTTGTTTAACACCTTTGCCAAATTGATTAATTCTTCGCTAATTTACATTTCAAATTCACACAGCTTTTTTCACAGTGTATTTATGTGGGAAGACTAGAGGTATGAATCAAAATGTCTTTGGGCCCATGAATTAATGAGAGGTGTTACAATATCCTGGCATTAAATTAGTGACTAGCAGCAGTAATTATCTATGTGAAGATCAATACTGCTATGAGACTTGATGCTACAAATATTTGTCCTTATAGATGCTAACTATTCTTGCATTACTTTTGTTTAATCCTAGGCCCAGATCATTGAAATCTGGTAGGGTTAACATTACTTTTTATTTAACCATTATATTTATCATGGCATACTAAAATAAAAACTGATTAACTAAATATCATTTATGTTCACACAAGAGATATCAATATTTTATAAAGGAAGAAATTCTTTATTATTCGTATATCTTATGGTACATAAAGTTATACATTTATGATACATATCAATTATTATTAAATGAAAAATGGAAAAAATTTTACCCATTTATAAGCATATATTATTATACTTATGGATACATATACATATTATAGCATACACTTATGTATATGTATACACACAGATATATATACTCATACACATATGTGGTTAAAAGATAAATATATATAATCTTACCAGATCCTAAATTATGTGTGGATTCAAGATCATTAAAAACCAAAGACAAAAGAAGAAACATGGCTTGGAAGACATTTGAGCCTACAACAAGATAATGAGAATTCTGTATATTTAACACATGGTATTCAAACTTAGAGAATAAAATGATGAAAGACAAACTGATTAAAAATGATATTAGTACATTCAAGAAAACCCATATATTAAAAATAGACAAACATCTGACCAAAAAATAAAAGACTTAAATTTAGAAAAATAACTGACATATAAAGAATGTGACAAAGAGATGGCCAGTCTAACATCAAGCAATACCTATATATAATATTTATATAAACGCGTGCAAAAACTATCTTCCAAATGGGGCACATAAATGCATGTATTCTTTTTGATCCTGTTGGATCATGGTCCTGGCACATCTGGAAGAAAACCATCTCATGTTCTGGTTACTATTGAGGAAGACTTGTAGCTCCATCCGAGGGAGCTAGAAAAACATAACTATGCTCGTTATAAGGACATGGGATGTGCATATACAAGCCTGATTTAAACACGGAGAGACTAGTGCTGGGGGTGGGTGGTATTATAACAAAACCTAGTTACTGCAAAAGACAAAACAAAGGAGAGTTTTGAGGTTTTGTATAAATATTTAAACATTTAAATCCAAATATGCATTTTTGAACACATCTGTTGTTTCGGTTGTTTCTCCAACTCACCCAGATTTGTGTTGTTTCATCTGTTCTAATCTTTTCTTATGGATATTGATGCAAAGCCCAATTCTCTGACTAGACATCAGGGAATACTGTGAAGGCATCATGGAAGTTCACATCATTCTGACTTATTCTTATATGTTATATCTATGTAAAAAGATTGGTACTTTCACGTATTTACAGAAAACATCATTCAACAGGCTTTTTTGCTGAAAACTTAATGATTTCCTGGAGGGATGTAGGGGGAGTCAGAGGTTGGGAATCATAATTAGCATAGTGAAAATGTAGAGAGATCTGGAATATTAAATTAAGGCTGGGGGGAACAGAGGTAGGGATGAATCACTGCTACTTGCTTATATTTAGGATCATTATATACCTTGGGATAATCACTATTTGGCACATGACTCTCTCCGGAACGTAATGGATCTAAGAATATACACATATTCATACATGCATGCACACACACATACACACACATAAATATAAACGAGAGAGAGAGAGACAGTGGCTTCTTTCATCTGTTGGGTATCTGCTCTAATAGCAGTATCCAGTGAATACCTAGCTTCGATGGTTCGTTTCACCTGCCTCTCTCTGAGTGGGTAAAAGGGTATCACAGAAAAGAAGTATACATACCTTATATATCTCATAAGTTTGGTTATAGCACAGAATGTAAATGCTATCATGAAACTCACCCAGCTTGTATTTGGTGTATTAGAAAACTATCTCTCCAGAGGAGAAAAACAAACAAAAACATTCTGCGCTGAAATATGGTAGAAGACACTTGGATAAGCAAAGGTAAAGGCTTTCTTTACCCTGGGACTTCTCAGAGTGGACTTGGGGCTAAAACCGAGGTCTCTTGCTTCAGAATAATTGCCTTTCCCACCCTCACAATGCTGCTCTGTTTAGTTCATAGGGCCCAAGGCCCTCAGTTTGAGGCCCAAACCAGCGGCTTTGAGAAATTATGCCCTCTCATCCTGATCATCACAAATTCAAGGTTGCTGACGAGGGAAGAAGGAGAAGCCAGGGGAACAAGAATAGAGAGGAAATACAGGGGTTAAGGGTATTTCCTCTGGAGTCAGAAGGTACTGAATGTTTATCCCCATCTGACACTAGCTTTGTGAACTTGGATCAAGAAATTTGTTAAGGTTCAGCTTCCTCATCTTTAATACAGAGTTGTTTAAAGAACAAAATATGAGAGTTCTTTTTCAATGTTACTGTTGCTATTTTTTATTGATTTTTGTCGAGTCTAACAACCCATCCCTTTTTCAATGGGGTTATCAGTTTCATCTCCAATTATGAGTAGCAGCTCTTTCATTGGTTTCCTTAAAATGGTATCAAGGAAAAAGAAATATGCCTTAGAAGAAATTGAGAGGCTTTATATCTAAATGCACTGTATTAAAACAGTCTCAAAGTAATTAATGTTATTTTAATTAAAGTATGCAAATCTCTCTGTCTCTCTGTCTCTAACACACACACAAACTTATTTTTCCTATTTCTTGTATTTTGTGTGAAAGGATCTTTAACTGGCCCTAGTGGCATCATATGAATGATTGATCTTCAGATAGTATATTGATTTTAAGGATGACTTCAAGTATGTCTTTCCCTACTAAAATGCTCAATACCCTGGAGAACAACACTGATACCAATCTCTTCTCAGAACCCGAATTAATGAGCAAAATTTTATTCTTCTGTCAGCCTGATCATTTAATGTGCTGTCATGCTAATCACTTTAAAGAGCTTAGATTTTGCCCTCTGAAGGTTTTACTCCTTAAAATTTAAACGCCAGTATCTATTTCCTAAACTTATATGTATTGAAACCAATGATCTGAGAATAATAAGGGAAGTTAAGCGCTAAGAACTACTCAATAACTGTAGACAAATAAAAAGCATACTTGAGAACTACAGTTAAATATAAGTTAAGACAGAAAAGCTGTGGGTTAAAAAAAACTAATTGAAAACTAGAATTAAAGTTATCCTCTTTTATGACAATAAAATGATGAATGTGTTATTGTTATAAAACAATATTGAAATAATCCATACAATTCACTTAAATAAGCAGTTCTGGATCCTAATTATGCATTCGAATCATCTGTGGAGCTTTTCTGACATGGTGGCGCATGAGTCACACCCAAGACCAAGTAAATAAATTGGTGAAGCCTATTATCAACATTTTTCAATCTTTCCACGTGTTATAATGTGCAAAAAGATATCTGAACCACTGATCTTGTTAAATTAACTAAATAATGAGGCCATTAGACTGAGGTCGTTCTAATACCTTAGCTGCCTACATAAACAAACTAAAACCTAAGCCTGTAAACGCTTCAAGGTTAAGAAATCGAAACCTCAGGACAACACGTCACACACAGCCAACTAGGCTTTTGCAAATAAGGCAAACACTTCAGCTATAGCCAATCAAATAACTTCCTTGCTTTGTTTCCGCCTCTTCTCTGTAAAAGTCTTTTCCCTAGCTCCTGTAAGTGGAGCGTTTCTAACCATGTCTGGTTTGGTAATACCTGATTCAAATAGATTTTTTCTCAAATAAACTCAAAATTTTTAATATGCCTCAGTTTATCTTTTAACAATCAATACCCTTGCTCACTATAACACAATGAATTGCTTATAAACTTTTTTTGTATCATGGAAAATTCTGAAAATTGGATAACTATTGGTCCCTCTGTCCTCTAAAAATGAACCCAAACACATCCACATCCACCCACACATCCAAACACATGCTCACACAGATACCTAGACACAGTCTCACACTCACATACACGTGATTTTGCACACAATTTAAAGGCACAGCCAAAATTCCTGAAGCCCATGTTAAGAAACCTACCTCTAAGAGCAACATTTAAATGAACTTAAGAGGAAGAGAAGCTGTTGCCTTTTCAATGTATCAAATAGCATCACCTTGGCAATTGCTTCACTGTTTAAAAATCCCTAGTGTAATGACATTGCTTTATAGCTGTAACTTAAACCCATTTCACCTGCTCACATTCTCAAGGCAAATGGAAATCAATGTGTGCATGTCCTGTGTGCATGTTCTGTTCCTGAGTAATTTACTGCCCCTTTCCAAATCTCAGTTTTCTGTCTCATAAATGAATACATTGATAGAGTACAGGGTAAGAATTCAATGAAACATACCGCACTGGCATTAAAACAATCAATGAATATTAGCTGCCACTATTATCGTTGTCATTTTTATTCTATTCTATTATAGTTTATCTCTATTAAAGATAGTTTCATATGCTTGTAGTCTTAATGAAATTTCTCATTTACTATTTTCATCTCCAGAAAATAGTCAAATTAAAAAAGCAAGGGAAAGCCAAACAAGCTAGCCATAAACAAACAAAAAAGTTCATTATAGCTATTGCTGTCTCCTTTCATTTTGATTTAATTACTGCTTGAGTAAAGGAGTTTTGAATACAGAGGGAATATTGGGACATTGCCTTTGCTTCCATTTTAAAAATCTATCTCTGTCAAGTTGAGTGCACTAAGGGGGCTATTTAAGGGAAAAATACAACATTGTGTTACTGACTCATGCCAGCCTTTTGTTTCCTTTGCCTCTTAGATCAGACTACTTCTTTAAAACAGGTCAATTTTGGTTATTAATTAAATATCATTTTTCATTCCTATTTTTCCCATACTAAGTATTAGCATTGTTTCAGATCATACCTCTAATCAGCCTTGATCAATTTGAATCTGGGTATCAGTCTCCTGGTCCCTCTTCCAGGCAGTAGTTGAAATGACATGGTAGTAGTAAGTTTCTTTTAAAATACCTTAACCCAGATTTTCAGTTCTTCCTCTTTCCCTTCTTCAAACCTACAAAGGCTACATACAATTTTTAAACTAATCCAACAGTTTCAAGATGCAAAAAACACCTTGAAACTGAAACTGACAAAGTGAATCACTCTCCTCTCCCAATTAAGATCCACAGAGGCAGATTCGCTCACACGTGTGATATATATACACAAACACAGCTGGGTTGAGACCTGATTCACCTACATACGAACGCAACTTTTAAAATTTCTCTGAGTCTCAAACTTGCATGGCCTTTGTGATCTGTGAATATGGAAGAGCATTTCTGTTACATTCTTTTATTAAAGAATTTAAATTTACAATTCAAATATTATTTAATCATCAATTTCTTTAAGAAATGAAGATGATACTCTGAAGAAAGGAAGAAGAACTTAATATAACCCAAAGTTTATATGCAGAGGAAGAAGCCTACCCTGTGTCATCACCTGTTATGTGCATTACTGCTCATCCTCACAGCCACTACATAAAGCAGATACCATTGACTTCACTTTTACAGGTGACTGGCCTATATTTTAAATGGGTTAAGAGCCTTGTGTAACTTAGACATTGTGTAAGAGGTGGAATTTGATTCCTCTGCTGCCTAGATTCTCTATTCTAGTATTTGATTATGACATAATGCCCGTTTTAGTTTAAGAGAATCAAAAAGTTAGCATTTTTTTCTATACTTAACAAGTTAAAACTGAAAATAGCACTACTTGCGTAAATCATGGCACTGCGAAGAAGACTAGCATAAGAAAGACTGAAAATCACTTTTGCACCGTAAAGTAATTATAAATGTGAAATAGCAATAAAAATACTATATGAGAAATTCTGTTATACTTAATTCCTATAAATGGCGCTATAACTTCTCATGTCTGTTCCTTGCATTTAGATGAAGCTTATAACTATCACTTAATTCTATTTCCTATACATGAAAGTCGAATTTTAATAGGATATTTTAAAATATCTGAAGTGATAAAGAGAAAAACACTCTATTATAAGAAAGTTTTAGGTAGATTAAAAGAAGATCCATGAGAGAGAATCTGGTAACAGAAAAGGCAGCTGTAGAAGGCAAATTATGATTAAATTCAAAGTATATACAGGGCAAAAACAAACAAGTAAACATCACAAACTCTTATATACTGGCTTGCTTTTTAGTCTCAAGTGAAGATTATGTCTGAACAACATAAAGAATATCTCTGGATAACAAATCAATGGACATAACCAAATCAAAGCTGATCATTTTGGCCTAAATCATCTGATTTGACTATTTCCATGAAAGAAAGTAATGATATTTACTGGGTTTGAGAGAGTGTCCTTATTATTTTAAACATGGTCTCATTTAGTTTGCACGTCAGTGGTTCTATTAATCCACAAACATTTCATTTTGCAACACTTAACTAAATAGGAATAAGATGAGTGATTTAGATACTTAAAAATATGGATTTTTAGATCCTGTGTAAATGGTTTGAGACTAGTATTCTTTCCTTGCCTAAAAATTGGCAATCCATTAAAGGAATCAAGAATTCACGTATTTTAGGAGCCAGCCCTGTGGCCTAGTGGTTAAGTGCAGTGTGCTCCACTTCGGCAGCCTGGGTTTGGTTCCTGGGTGTGGACATATACCCCTCATCAGCAGCCACACTGTGGCAGTGACCTACACAGAAAGTAGAAGATTGGCACAGAGGAAGATTAACACAAATGTCAGCTCAGGGTGAATCTTCCTCAGCAAAAAAAAGAACAACAAAAAAAACCCAAAACAGAATTCATGCATTTTAGCAATTTTGCTTTTATAGTTATTGGATATTTCTTGCATAATTTTTCCTGCTCTTTTCTCCTTTCTTACAGAACACTTTCATTGTTGACTACTGTTACAGTAGCCTATTAACGTCACCTTAGCTATGCTAGCTATACAAAATATTAAATTTGATGTATTCTTTGCAGACTAGGCATGGGATGTGTGTATTAAAAAACAATGTTTAAAGGCATATTCTAGATTATTCAAGTACATATTTTTCTATATCTACTTTTAACATATCTGAGAGGAAAACCATAGCTCCCAGACCTACGGGTGTATTGATTTTTGTGTATTCAATTTAAAAAAAATCACGTGTGACCTAAGCTGCAAAAATGCAGCCCACTTTGGTTCACATTTCTTTCCTGCATGAGTCACGTCCTATGGATTTGGAATGGAATGACTACACAGGGAGAAAGAGTATTGGAAACATGCCAATCGACTATTCTCTGTGGAGTCTTAGGGAAAAATGATGACAGCAGCAGGCTGGTAGAGGATGTTCCTACTTGTCTTAGACTTTACTGTGGAAGGTGGTGGGTAAGAGCTCTGGAGTCAGACTTTCTGGGTGTGAATACTGACTGTATCATTTTTTAGGTGTGTGACCTCAGGAAAGTGAATTACCTTCTCTGGGATTCAGTTTCTTAGCTGGAAACATTGAGATAATAATGACACCTCCATCACAAATTTGTTATGAGAGTTTAGTTATCTCACAGAGGGGTTAGCATAGTCCCTTGCACGTGTTAAGTGCATAATAAACACGTGTTCACATTTTAGAAGTTATCTTGATATATTTCAGAAGAGCATAGCATAACCTACTTTTAAACATTGCAACATGAGAAATCATTTGTAGTTGGAGCCTTATTTCTAGCCTAAGGAAACACCATCTCCTTCACTAATATTTAAATGTGAGCATAGACTTTATTTTCTCTATTGTTTACTGCTGTATCCTCAGGTCTTCGATTAGTGCCTGCACCATGCATAGAGCGCTGTCAGTAAATGTTCTTTGAAGAAATGAATCATTAGCCAACTTTCGGTTTCCCTATGCCAGGAAAACCCTCCATAATACTTTGTAAGAGACAAAATGTTTCTTTTCAACATCCATTGTGGATATGCTCTAACCCACACTGGCGTTCAATCTAATATTTCTTTTTTCTTTAATATGCTTCCTCCTGCCTCCAACTCTTTAACGGAAGCCTTTGATTTTGTGAAAATTCTAAAAATTCCTTTGTTATTCCACTTGAAGTTTTCTAATATGGGCAATCCCTTGTAATATTCACAACAACTTTCAATGAGACAGATTCTAGAAACCTTTTACAGATGAGAAAATTGAGATTTGGGGAAGTTAATTGTTCATTATTGAGTCACAAACTCTAAAGAGCAAAACAGATTTTTCACCAGTTTAATATTAACATCAATGCTCTTAAGAACGAAGTAACCTTTTCCTACCTATGCAGTTAGTGTTCATATTAAAGCTACCAGGAGACCTGATGATTTCGCACACACTAAGGTATTAAGGATTAATAATATATTAACTATCAGTTAAAAGGTTACCCTGGCTGGATATGTTTTCACTTTGAAAAATGTTACCTTGAACAAAAATATATTGAACTAAATGAAAGAAATTCTAATGGTGACTTTCAGACCCTCCGACAGGTAATTGGAGTAGATAATTTGGGACTGGAGACTTTTCCAGAGTTAACAACCTTTATATAACTTTGTTCCAAGTTTCATCTTCAAATTCATCTATATACTTGCCCTTAACCCTTATAAGATAAACAGATAGTCTCCTCAATTAATTAATTCAATTATTCAATTCATACAGTTTTGTGGAATGTGTACTATGTGCCAGACACTGTTTCAGAAAATCCACAACTTATTGCAGAACAAAGACAGTTAAATACATAATTACAGTACAATAAGATAAAAATTACAAGAAAAGCACTTACTACAAAAATGGGAATGAAAAATACACATACCTATTTGAGAAAAGACATCAAGAAATCCTTTATGGGAGCAGTTACATTCAAATGGGAGTGGGGTGGTAATAGAGGGAGTACTGAATGATGAAAAGACCTTACCAGCTGGAATACTTTGTGAAGAGACTTCTAGACAGAGCAAACAGCATATGCAGAGGCATGGAAGCTTGAAAGAATGCAACTTGTTGGGAAAATTAAAATTAATTGGCTGTGAGCAAACACTCTCCGATGACTTCAATGACTATACTCACTGTTGGTTCTTCCTCTTCTGGGTTTAAGCTTTCAATGTTGGGGGTACTCATCAGCCTGTCTTCCTACCTCTCCGGATTAGGTTTCTATCACTTATCTCATTTATTTCAGAATTTTAATCAATAGCTATCAGAATGTTGGTGGAGTTTCCTTAGGAGCTTCCAGAATACTGTAACTTAGATGATCCGGTCTAATTTAAAGGAGATAATTCAGAGACAAAAAATAAAACCAGAAAATATGAAAGGAATAAAAATTGGGAGGTGGGAGAAATTCAAAAACAACTATTGTCAGTAAGAACTCATATTTAGCTTAACACTGTTACAGATGTACATATAGAAATATATAACAGATACGTGTATATATAGCAGTTAGTCTATAAACACATTTATTTGCTCTTGCAGGTGAGAGAGCCTAAAAGAAGTGAGACCTCAGTAACAATGTGCACACCTAGGGCCCATATCTTGGTTTTGAATAATATTCTCCAATCAAAGGAACCGGGGATCCTTAGAGAAATGGCTGATTCTGGGACTGTGGAAAGAAACACACAAGATGAGCCTGGAGAATCTTGCTGTGCCAAAAGTAAGGAAGTACTAAAAGAAAAACAAAAACAGAAAGACACTGTTGCGGTTTGTCAAAGAACACATAAGCTAATGGAATGTTTCAATCGCCCAAAGCAGTAACAATCAGAACAACAAAATAAAGTAGAATCTGATTATAATGCAAAGTATAAAATAAACATCCATGAGTCTATGCTGACATAAATAAATGATTTAATGAATTGATGAATAGGGGAAAAGAGGTAAATCTTCTGTACAGAAGAATCCCAATTAATTTATTTAGATTCTCCACCTTAAAGGAGGGGAAACGTAGCTCTCCGTTCATGAAGTGTAGCCTGTGCATAGAGACTGTGAATGAAACTGAGACCCCTCTCCCTGGTCTACAGGTGAATCTAGCAAACAAGCAGTATAAGCTTAAAGTCAGTACAATAAAAATCCATGTTGTGTTGTGAAGCAGCCATGCAGGCCATAGTAAGTCTGTGTTAGAATGACCTTGCAATCCCTTGTCTCTGACTCAACCGGCAGGATGAATCAGCAACAGATAATGGGTACTTCGCTCTCACATTTCCCATCTGCACTTCTTAGGGATTGATGGGAAAAGTGACAACCCTGGTCCTTGCCTCCCTCCACACAGAGATAACATAGACCTTACAAGCCTCGTTGACGTATAACCAAAAGTTTTTTTTCATCCTTGAAATAGATGACTATTCGATGTGTAAGCCCTTCCTGCACACACACTGCTTTGTTAAAAGGTATAAAAACTGCATCAGATCTGTAGACCTCAGAGCAGTTCCTCAGAATATTCTGTTGACTGTTTCCCAGGATTTGAATTCCTCACCTTAATTATCGAATAAACTCCTTCATTGAACCTTTACCTAGACTCTTTATTTTAGTCGACAAGACTTCCTTCTAAAGAGTAAAATAGAGAAATGGAGGAAAAAGAGTGACTTCATAGTGGGGAAAATTACAAACATTACTTTAGGGAGTTAGTGGTCAAGGTCAACATCAAGAGTCATAAATCATGTTGATACTATGTACTGTTGACATGACATAATGAAACTGACACTTTACCTTTGTGGCCTTCCTCTCTAAAACCCAAAACCCAACTCTAATCAGGAGAAAAACATCAGACATTCCCAACGGAGGCACATCCTACAATATACCTGACCAGTGCTCCTCAAGATCTCTCAAAGTCATGAGAAACAAAGTAAGTTTGAGAAACTGTCATGGCCAAGAGGAACCTGTGGAGACACAGCAACTAAATGAATGTGGTGTCCTGGGTGGGATCTTGGAACTGAAAAAGGGCATTAAGCAAAAATTAAGGAAATAGTAAGTGAATTCTTCAAATATATATTTCTTACTGATTCTATTTTCAAAGTGACCTTTATGTAATTTGGTGTCAAATGATGTTGCGTGAATGTTGACAAATAAAAATGGCAAGTAATAGGATATATTGGAGTACATGAGGAAGCCATTTGGTGTAAACCTAATTTGGCCTGACCTTGTCTTTCCAAAAGGGCCTAACTGAGGCCATAGAGCTAAACTCAGAGAAATAATATTTGTAATTATCATACTTGAACAATGGAAGTTGAAAAAGAGAAAATAGGGGATTTCTAAGTAATTAATCACTAAAATTGATATTTCAGAAAATTTGAAGTAAAGCTCCAATATCAGATAAAGTTATGCTCATAAAAGAGTGATATGCCCTCTGACCTCAATCTCAATTTTTGGTCTCTCCCTTATCTCCTAAGAAGATCCAAGAATATTCTCAGAGGAACATAAGGGCACTCCAGAACTCAGACCAAAAAACTCTGAAGTGAATGATGGTTAAGGTTTTGCCAACCTGTAAATATTTATTGGCTCTAAGCCAGGGAGGAGGTTTATTATCAGAACATTGTTGCTGACTCTTGAGATTGTGAGGAAATGAGAAAAAAACAAATCCTTAGAAACAGCTTAAATTATAGATTGGCTGCTTGAAGAAGGTCACCTTGCTTTTCCATCCTCGAACTAATAGAGAAATATTAATATTCTGAATCTAGGGCCCCCTGCCAAGTCTCCATCCCAAATTTCCTAAATTAACTATTTACCCGTCAGTCGCATACCAAAAACTCGCTTGTCTGAAATCCTTGACTGCGTGAACAAGATTAAAAGCAATTCTAACAGAAACAGGGATAGCTGGCTGTGTCTTCTGCAGGCGGGCTACGTCAGTCATTTCACCCCTAAAAGTGCCAGGAAAAAAAGCATTGATGTGGTTCAGTCTGGGAGTGAGAAGTTAAAAAAAAGTGTTGGGAGAGAATCAGCATTTTGCAACTGAATTGCAGGCAGTCCAGGGAAAGGAGAGATAAGATAACAAAGACCCCCAGGGCGCTTCAAATGTAAGCCTCAATAAAAGAAAAACATATAGAAATAAGTGATAAGACCTGGGGTTTTTTTTAAAGGTAAACTGACTGTGGACTGCTTGTCAATCAACGGATGCCATAGGCCAATCAGATGGAAAGGACTTTCACTGGGCTAGAAAAAGTTTGATTCTACTGAATTGTCGGCCCTCACAATACAAACAGAGGGAAAAAGAGTCACTAGGTTTGTCATTTACATGAGTCAAGAAGATGGTGAAACCAAATGATTTATCTCTTTGTATTCAGTAAAGCAATTTAATGGAACTAAACTTCCCAGTGTCCATCCAATTGTATGGCATTTGCCGTACATGGCCATTTAAAAACAAGTTTTGGGAAGCAAATTAATAAGGAGAGTCTCTGAACCAATTACATCTGGCTTCATTCTAGTTTGAAGTTGCTGAGTAACAAAACACACACTTCCACAGTTCAATTGGTGATATGATACCATATAGAGGGGTGGTAGGAATAGTTTCAATCATCTAAATACTAGGGTAGGGGACCAATTGTGGAAGTGTCCTTAATAAACACTTTCTTTGGCCTCATTTTTGAAATTTACATATTTTGCAAGTTGGATAAGTATTGAAGAGTAAATATTTCCGAATATCACATGAACAACACTTACAGGCAATATGCATCCTGTTTACGTAAAATTTACTTTTTCAATAAGTTTAAAGAAGCAGTCAATGTCTCTGGCTTTTATGAAACAAGTCTTCCAAATGCATACTCATATTTACTTAGAGAGTAACCTTGGAAATCCTTGCAAAGTATAGTGAGTTTATTTTTTGTTTGCAGAGTTCGACTGTTTTCTAAATTCAGAAGTTTAAAAAGGTTTTAGAAAACAAGGAGAAAATTTAATTTGAAGAATAAGTATGCCATTGAAAGTCCAAATTAAGATATTCAGACTTCGGTTTCACAGTTAGGGGGAAATAAAAAGATATTTTTCATTTGTACTTCTACAGGCTTTAGTTTAGTAAGATATGTTCCTTAAAGGCAATTAGCTAACCAAGATAATTACCTCATCTGACACGTATAAAGAATTATTGATCTGTTTAGTCCATAATTTTGAATTGTGCTCCATTTAAGAAATGAGCCTTTGTCCAGCACCTTTACAGAGTCGATGAATGCAAATGATCTTCAGTGTTCTGGCACCTTTTATCTTACAGTATTTGTTTACCTACAGGATTTTCAGGGATCAGGTAACTTGGACTGTTTACTTAAATAAAGAAGTAAAAAAAAATTGCATGTCAGAAAATCAGTATCTAAATAGGTGTAACTAAGAGATCCTATATTTAAAAAAAAAGTATAGGTCAATGGAAAATAATTTTTGTTGTGCACAGTGAAATTTCTTTTTAGTATCTTCTTAAAATATTTGAGATATAATCACATTTTTAGTTATTTTTATTTTGAACACTAAACATTTTCCCTTTAAAAAAAACTTTTTTTAAAGGGAAAAGGCTTAAACGTAAGGCCCGGAACCATAAAATTCCTAGAAGAAATCATAGGGAAAAAGCTCCTTGACTTTCTACTGGCAATAATTTTTTGGATATGACACCAAAAGCATAGGTGACAAAAGCAAAAATAATCAAGTGGGACCACAAAAAGCTTCTGCACAGCAAAGGAAGCCATCAAAAAAAATGAAAAAAATATTTGCAAATTATGTATCTAATAAGGGGTTAATATCCAAAATATATCAGAATTCCTACAACTCAATAGAAAAAAATCTAATTTAAATGTAGGCAAAGAGCCTGAATAGACATTTTTCCAAAGAAGATAACAAATGACCAATAGGTACATTAATAGGTGTTCAACATCACTAGTCATCAGGGAAATGCAAATCAAAACCACAGTGAGTATCACCTCACACCTATTGAAATAGCTATTATCAAGAAGACAAGAAATAATCAGAGTTGGTGTGGATGTGGAGAAAAGGGAACCCTTGTGCACTGTTGGTGGGAATGTAAACTGGTGAATCCGCTATGGAAAACAGCATCAACTTCCTCAAACAATTTAAAATAGTACTACCATATGATCTAGCAATTCCACTTCTGGGTATTTATCTGAAGGAAAAAAAATTATAATCTCAAAAAGATATCTGCACCCCCTTGTTCATTGAAGCATTATCAATGATAGCCAAGACATAGAAATAACCTGTCTACTGTTGGATGAATGGATAAAGAGAATGTGCATACATACAAAAATGGCAATTATGTGAGGTGATAGATGTGTTAATTAGCTTGATTGTGGTAATCATTTCACTATGCATACAAATATCAAATCATCATGTTGCACACCTTAAATATATACATTTTTATTTGTCAATTATGCTTCAATGAGTCTGGAAAATAATAAAATAAAATAAAAATAACCACATCATTAACAGAATATTTTGCATACTCTGAGTCATGGCACTCTTTTGACTTAAAGTTTTGAGTATTTGTAAAATATATTAGATGACTAGAGATTTATGTTCTTTTTAAAACACAGATTTTTTTTTTAGCAGTTATTGTTAGGTTATTTATACTATATGGTTTTTTGGGTTTTTTTTTGGTGAAGAAGATTGGCCCTGAGCTAACATCTGTTGCCAATATTCCTCTTTTTTTTCCTCCCTAAAGCCCCAGTACATACTTGAAAGTCATTTTAGTTCTACTGTATGGGATGCTGCCACAGCACTGCTTGATGAGTGGTGCTAGGTCTGTGCCCAGGATCCGAACCAGCAAACCCCAGGCCACCAAAGTGCAGCATGTGAACTTAACCACTTGGCTGCGGGGCCAGCCCCAGAATTTTTTTATATAATGAATAGATTTGAAGAAAACTGATTGCAAAAGTAAATTTATGTAGACAGTTCTCTTTTCCAACATAAAATATAAAAATTAGAGATTGTGTATATCTGTTAGAAATGGTTAAGTAACAGGAAATTTGATGGATGGTGCGTTAAAATGCAGGGACTCATTTTTTTCTCAGTTATCTTGTTCTTCTGGTTAGTTTTCCCATGATTCAATCTGGACAAGGCACTGGGCTGACATCTGTATGACTCTCTTGGCTTTCCCTCAGAGTAACAGAAGGCTTTAAACTCCCTTCAAGAAAAAAGGAAAAGGCATGGATATAGGCAGATCTATTTTTCTTATGATAAATCAGAATCTTTCCTAGAAGCCCTGCCCATTGGATATGGCCCATCATTCTATCGGCAAAAACTATATCATTCAGTCATACGTAAGTCCAATGCAGCCTTACCAACATGTAGAATATGTAGTTTCTGGGGCCAGCTGGTGGCACAGCGGTTAAGTGCACATGTTCTGCTTCTTGGCGGCCTGGGGTTTGTCAGTTTGGATCCCAGGTGCCGACATGGCATCCCTTGGCATGCCATGCTGTGGTAGGCATCCCACGTATAAAGTAGAAGAAGATGGGCACGGATGTTAGCTCAGGGCCAGTCTTCCTCAGCAAAAAGAGGAGGATTGGCAGCAGTTAGCTCAGGGCTAATCTTCCTCAAAAAAAAATCACAAAAGAATGTGTAGACTCATTAGCCTCTATAGTGAACGTTGTCACGGGGAAAGGGCCATGCAGATAGATGTCAGTTGCTGAATCAATAGTGTTTGTGGTACTGTGCTTCTTCAACTGGGTTCATGGAACATTTGAATTGGAAACAACTGATGCAGCAGAAAAAGAGATCTGTACTCACCTACTGTTGTTTTTTCCTTTTAGGCATATACTTAAATGGCATTTCCCAGTTGGACTGAATTTTGGCTAATGGAATGTTGGTGGAAGTGACGTACACTGTTTCATGGTGTGGCCTTAAAATCCTCCATGCTCTTGCTTTTTCTTTCATCATGACTCTGGAGATCATAGGATAGACACTGTAGGATTGCAAGATGAAAGAAACATGGATTCCCAATAAGCCACATGGAGAAGAGCTGTCCAAGAGAGCCATTGTACCAGGAGCTTCCACACTAGATTTGGTTTCAGTGTGATACAAACTTTCATTCTGATAAACTTCTCACATGGTTTCAATGCTGCTTGTAATATTCTTTAACACATAACAAATCCATTCTACCTAATTTTTTTCTTTTTGTCTCAATTTTAACATTATTTACTCTCTGATTTCCCCTACTACTAGGTTGGTGGTCCTCAGTACTACCATATTAGTTCTAATAACATTTGTCACCCGTTGTTCTAAGCATTTATTTGATCTTTTTGTTTCCCCTAAAATCCTAGGAGGAAAGATTTTGTTCGTCTTTTTATTGTCCGGTTTGAGCAGAGGTCCTAGTTTAATACATAAAAATAAAATACTTGTTTACTGAATGAATCCTGACATCTTGAAATCATATTCATGAAGACACAGGTTAAGTTACTGAAATACGTCCAATGCTTGAAAAAAGATGGGGAGGAATGGAAGAAGTAAAATCTTGGGGGAGAAGAAGGGTGAGAACAAACAGACAGTTGCAAAGAAAAGAGAAGACTGTTTTGTCAGCTGCAGGAAGAATATATCCTTCAAGGAGGAGAAAATGAGGTACGAAAAGACTGTAGTGAGAATAAAAACTTGGAGAATTAAATGCAAGGCCTCAAAGAAAGATTAAAGAGTAACAGTTTTTCCTATTAATATGCTCTTGGAGATTGTAGGCAAAGAAACCAACACTAATGCTTTTGATGGTGAATTTTGAGGAACCTGGTAAAATTACTGTAGTTTCTCTTCAGGCACAGGTCTGAACTTACTGGAAAATTTTGGAAAAAAATTTGTACTGGGAAGGTTAACTCTCAGCAAACTAATATCCTGAGATGTTTTGTTTTTCCTTTTTAGTTAAGAGCTGCCAAAGTTGATTTAGCCTTGGGGAGAGAGTCTAAAACCAACCAAATCTCTGAGATTCCTTTACAGTGATTGAGGATACGGGTATGTTTTACTTGAGTTCATTTTGTCTTAGGTCTAAGTTCCTATCTAATTCTGTGCTATAAACTCTACCTGTAACTCAGTTCCATGGTGCTACATCCCAAGAATCCAACCTAGAAATAATTAATTAGTTCATTCAATACTTAGATGGTACTTTTCTGTGTCAGAAACTTGTCAGAATTTCTGAAAATGGGATAGTACACAGAACAAGATGCAGTTCTTTCTTAAAGATTAAAAATGTTAAATGTAGATGAAATAATGACCCCCATAGATGTAAAATGACTTTTTCAATATTTTGTTTTATTTAACTTATTAATTAATATGGAAACCAGCAGGATATTAAAACTGGTTCAAAAGAGATTTCCAAACGCCACATTTTGATAGTCAGGCAAGGCATGCTGAAATGAATTTATAAGTGAATAGAAAAACTGGTTAATATTCACAGGGTGATAATCAATTGCATTCTATTAGAAATAATTTTTGTAATTATATCAGCATGCTACAAGTTATTTTCTACTTCCACAGCTGTAAAATAGCCTAGTTAATGACAAAGGCAGAGATAACCTAGAAGGTAGAGCTGGTCAGGACACTTACTAAATTTCAAAGTCTCTCACAATTTTTCCTTACATTTACAAGAAACTCAGCTTACAATCTAGCCTGGAGTAGAATTAGTCAGTCATAGAAGCATGAAGAGGGGCTCTTCATTTGGATCGAACAGGGAAGGGACTTCTTAGCGTAGAAGATATCTAACCTAATGATGAAAAGTAAATGCTTGGCCCAAATGGAGTGGATGGGTGAAGGGATCGTGTTCTTAGAATTAAGTAAAGAGGGCAAGAGAGAACTTGCATCTTCGTGAACTGATCCTGTTGTTCTCTTCAGGAGTCATGAGGATTGACCGCTCTTGCTATTTGTTTGCTCAGGGGAAACTAAAGTATAGAAAACATCGATGTATGAATGCATGGATCTGCCTTATAAGATGATGCTTGCTATCAAGTGCTACTTGGCTTTCACACAATGAAAAGTGAGGTGAAAAGATCCTACACTTCCAAAGGTTCAATTCTGTTGCGTCTAATCACCTGGACCATCCATCTCTACCCTGGAACACTAAGATAAAAGACCTGTGTAGTCATTTGCCAAAACTAAATTCCATTACAGATAGAGCTGGGTGTTCGTTAGAACAGATATGGAAGAGAAATCTGTTCTCTAAATTCCTCCTCTTTTAATAAACTTGTCCACTTGGTAACTGTGGGCTGGTTACTTATCTCTTTTATGTCTCAGCCTTCTTGCTTGTAAAATGGACAACAGTAATACAATTTAGTTGCAAATATTTTACAGGTATTTTTGGTTTTGCCATCTAGGTGCTCTGTCTAATTTTATGTAAGGATTTAGGAAGATCCACAATTATGCTGCCCCTTTTCCTCTATCTTCCCAGAATTCCACATACACATTTCCACATATTTTTACTGTCAAGGTACTTACCTAATTCACAGAATATTTAAATGTGAATAGGTAAAAGAAAAAAGAATTAATTCTACCTATCCTATATGATGTGTTTTCAAACCCCGGATGACATGGGCATTTCAGAGAAAGTAAATAAAAATTGCCTATGTTTTATTTTGAGAAACTCCAGTATAAGGGACTAGACCTATAATTTTTTATCTAAGCAAAAAGAAAGGGAAAGCCTGATTTAGCACTGTGAACTGATATTTTTATTTTATAATGATACATTATTTGAATTGATATTAGGTAAAAGAATGATGTATTTCTTTATCTCTGAATATTTAGTCGTCACGAGCAGGAACAAAAGTACTTTATAAGAACACTCAGTTTTAACATGTTATTAGTACCTGACACAATTTGCTCATAAGCTGGGAGACTTTTTGGTAGAGAATCAAATCACGTATAACAAGAGATTTAATATTGAAAAGAATATATTGTTTCTGGAAGGCTTTTCCTCACCTTCTAGATCATTGTAAATACATTTCTTATTCAATTTTCTGGTATTTTTCCTTGTAATAATGCTGAGTTAGACAAAATACTTCAAGTATACAAACTTTCCATTCCTAAAGAAAAAAAAATCCATTGGAAAAAACTTGGGACTCGGGGTCAGTTTCTGAGAAAATCAAAACTGGATTTTTTTAAATATACAAGGTTTTTTTCCTTTAACTTCTGTTGTTGCATAGCTACATCAAATTAATCGATGAAACAGCATTGATTTTAATAGTATCTTGACCCACCTATAATAATGAAATGATGCGCTTGCTGAAGCAAAGTGCATGTTTTAAACACTTTTTCTAATAAGAACAGCTAATTCACATCTATTCTAACTGCTTTTGCACAAGTGGTAAAAGTTAGAGTACATATTTGACTCTCTAAACTGAAATAGCATTTGTCTAGCAGATTCTGATACAGACTTACCACCTTGCAAGTGTACTATTTTAAAGACATAGGAAAGGCTGAAAAACAAATGGTTCTGAAAGCAAAGATGGAGAGACAGCCTTTTATCAGAGTATAAGAGAGATTCCATGGAATATTAGTGCCATGCAACTAAACTGAGGGGGCAGGGGGATCCCTGGTGGCCTCAGATTGCACGTCTTCATGACGTAGAGGAATTCCATCCTGAGAAAGGTGACAGGAAGTTCTTAGGTCCTCCCTCAATTTCTACCTCCTAGGTCAGAACATGGGATTACAAACTTTCCAACGTAAGGCAGCAGTGATTTGAGTTTGCAGAGTTGGGATAACTGAGAAAATGTGTGTGAAGTGCCTTGCATATAGGCCTGGCCCATTTTAGTAACTCAATAAATAGTGCAGATGAAAACTACACCTACAGCAGATATCAGCTGAGAATATCCTGAGTATGCCCTTTATGCCTATCTGCTCTAGATGAAGCACAGAGTTCAACATCCTTCTCTGGTTCCCTAAATATTTCTCATGACAGACATTTGGGAGCATTGAGTCACTTACTGAAGATTTGTGGGTACCGATGGGAAGCCATCAATGGTAATACCCATCAAATTATCACTTCCTGCTTGAAAACTAAGTTAGGAAAATGATCATTGACTCGTGTAATTAATGTATAAAGGATATATATGGTAGCATTCAAAACAGCACATATTGGATAACGTAAATAATGGTATCTATTTTTAATGGAATATTATGTCAACATTTAAAATTATGTTTTCAAGGAAAGTTTAGTAAAGTGTGTATGGCCTCCCATAACATAATATTGACAGGCCAAAGCACAGGAAATTGTGCAGCTAAGGATTGCCTGAGTTTAGGCATAGAAAAAAAATTGGAAGTAAACTTTTGCTTTTTTTCTCTTTCTGTATATTCTAAATTTTCAAAAATTAGCAAGCATTTCTCTCAATATCAGAAAAAAATAAATATTATAAATATGGAGTTGAGGACAACCACTTAAAGAGTTCTAACAAATTTCTCTGGATTACTTTGTTTCAGAGTAGAAGACGTTATCTAAAATCACAAAGTGGTAACGTGAACTATAGGTTTGTATGCTGCTTTAAGGATAGCAGAAACTGACATTCCAGTTAATATTTGTAAAATACTTTATAATTGATAGTATCTAAAATAAATAGGTACATATACACACATAGGTAATTGTGTTTTGTTCTAAACATTTAAATAATCCTATAAACCACGTTTAAGAACCATTTTTTTTCCATTCCCCTATGTGTTTCCACCTAATAACTTTTCACTCAAACACAACTTTTACAGTCAACTTCTTCAAAAAAATTTCTGGCCAAACTGATTTAATCCCTGCTTCTATATTTTGTGATCCAGTAGATGATGGAAATAGTATTACCAGTTCCCTAAGATTTACACTACAAATTCGCTTCTTTGGGATTTAAATCTGTATGCATGTATATCAATGAGCTGCATCTAAACTTCTAAAACTGCTAAAAGATTAGCTTCGTTACAATTTCCTATTAGGAAATAGAGGATCTGAATTAAGTTAATACTATTTTTCTTTGTTCTTCAAGAAATTAAATCTATATGATTTGCAAATATTTAGATTTTTAATTTTTAAATCAAAGTAAGAAATGAGCTAAAGAATTATTTTTTCTCTCTCTCTTCATGGTTGAATATTTTACAAAGAAGTCCCTCTAATAACGATGAATTTTTTTTCAGGCATAGAGAAAATTCCAGTTGTCAGCCATGCTTTTTGAAGCATTCTTTAGAGCAGTTAATAAGATCTATAATAATCTGGAAAATAATTATGAACACATAAGTCCTATTAACATATAGTAACTACCCAGCCAAATAACTCACAATTTTTCTGTTCTTGGATTGAGGAAAAGTGACAAAGCCATAAAACAAAAATGTCTACCTTGACTTAATTGTGAAAAGCACAATGTGACAGATGAAGATAGAACTCTTAAATATTTCATTGTAGCATATTTAGTAGATTGACTTTAAATCATTGTCAGAAGTTTGAGAAAACAAATTAAGAAAAGATAATTTCAGTTAAAAGTTTGTCCTATAAAAATCATATCCCTATTTATGCTGTATTTTTTATTTTTTTGGTGTTTTTTTTTCTTTTTGGTGAGCAAGATTGGCCCTGAGGTAACATTTATTGCCAATCTTCCTCTATTTGCTTGAGGAAGATCATCCCTGAGCTAACATCTGTCCAATCTTCCTCTATTTTGTATGTTGGATGCCACCACAGCAAGGCTTGATGAGCAGCATGTAGGTCTGTGCATAGGATCCAAACCCACGAACCCCTGGTTGCCAAAGTGGAGCAAGCAAACTTAACTACTATGCCACTGGGCTGGCCCCAGTATTTTTTATTCTTTATAGCCATCACTATAAGCTTTCATAGTATGCTCATTCCAAAGTAACAGTTCTGAGATCATTAATGCATTCAAAGAATTTTGCAAATGTTTGCTAACTATTGCCGGGAAAAATCTTTCCAGGCCTTAAGAGCTAGTTCTAAAACCTGTTTATGTTTGGTTAATTACCAACCTCACAATGTCCTCTTATGCTTATGATTTTCTTGACCTTACATTCAACATCAGCCAGTTTTAGATGTAAGACTTGGGGAAAAACTGAAAGTTTATGTTGGTAGAAGGAGCTCTGAATTGGAAATTTAGGGGCCCAGCCTTGTTCTGGTCTACTATTAACTGGCTAAATTTATAAATTTATTTATTTTGGCACCTTTTTTTGTTCAAATAATTATGGAGGAATAAACCAGATGATCTCTTATTTCCCCTCAACTTGTGTATTTTCTAGGAAGCTTAGATGCTTCCTAACCATATAAAGATTCCCACAGTCTATTAGTTTTCGAGGGCCAACTGATTTACTTCTTTGGAAAATCCTGAGTTAGACATAGATTCCACAGAGGACATCATTTAAGACATGTCCCTAATGTAAGACTGTAGACGTCTAGAGAAATTTTAGGCACTCTTAAAGTTCCCAGAAGTGTGTGACAGAGAGATCAAATGTGTATTTCAGAGGAAAAGCACATTTTGATGATGCATTACAGGCTGATCTCTTGTCTTGATTTCTGCAGCACACTGCTGATCACATAGTGGGTTCTCAATATGTCATGAATTGAACTTCCCCACTTCACAGTTAACCCAGCATTTAGCAATTAGCTTCAAAGAAAGGGAGCCCCTGACGGAGTGAAGTTGCTTAATTGTTGTACTACTGCTTATCAGGAACTCAGTAGGTGTTCAGCAGCTCTATTGTAATGATGGATGATGCCTATTTTTATGCAAGACTTGGCTTTATGTAGCTATTTGTCATTGCTTTTGATAATACCTCTTTTGCATAACATCTCTTAGGGCTGAGAGACCAGCGTACTTGTTTTGTAAGATTATCCCCTTAGTTGTACGGAGATGTTCTGGGACATCTACAGCCCTTTTGCGCTTCCACAATCTGGTCATCCTAATAGAAATGTCTGCACCTGGGGTGAAAATATTAAAAAGCAATATAAAAGCAAATATCCATAATTTTCTCAAATACGACATCACCTCTTTTTCAAATTTACCACGTGGCAATGAATTTCAGACTTTGCCTTCTCAGCCTCAGTAGATAACAGTGGGTAGGGGTTGCAGATAGCTGGAGACATAATTGATGGCCTGTAGGTAGTAAATGGAATCTGGATACATATTTAGAGCTCTTATATAAAAAAATATCAATGTACTGTAAAAAATGTAGTGACTTAAATGCCAGCAGTAATGCAGTGATTTTGCATATTAATGAAGCAGTCATTTCTTTAAATACTTTTTTGGACATAAACTCTATTTGTAGTAAGTGCCAAAATGGTTAGTAGCTTTGGGCTTTGGGTTCTAAAATATATGGAACTATTTAGCTTTTTAGTTCACCCAAACTCTTTTCTCCTTAAATTTAACAAGCTATATAGCTGGCTAGGAACACAGAATATCAAGCAAATGATAAGTAGTATCAGCTAAAAGCTAAACATGTATCTTCACTCTATAGTTAAGTCTGATCACATAGGTAACTGACTTTATTTTACTCATTTGTTTATTTCTTACAGGCTTTAGTTTATATGTGTACGAGTGATAGAAACCTAATGAAGATCAACAGAATGCTAACTATCAAGTTACTAGATGGATTCCACATTGACACTTTGATTCTTAACCTGTGTTTAACTATAATAGTGGGTCTGCTCTCACTAGGACCCCTTAATATAGCACAACCTCCTTCTTGAGCCAAACTGAATGATGTACATCTTATGTTTTCCCAGGGATAGTTGTTTTTAAATATCATTTTTATATGTTACAAGCCCTTGAAACAGATTGAATATGTTAGTTAAATAAATAAATTATTGCGTTGCAGACAGCAGGACCAAAATGTAACATGCTAATTTGTTGATTTTTGATAAATATTAGGTTGGGAAGTGATATTAACTAGGACAAACACATATGCATTTATGGGTAGGCTAATTCACTAGAGACAATATCCATTTCAGTGTACGACCATCACTATGATTCTCCAATATCATTAGAATTCATTAAGTAATTATAAATGCATGGTACTTCAATTTAAAATAAATTTACAAGGACCTGCTAAATGTCTCATAACCTGTTTACAAACTACATTCATACTCATTAATTTCTTGGTTTCCAGACTCGAACATAGATTATATAGTTAAAAGTCGAAAAAATAATGCAGAATACTTTTGGTATTACGTAGTCTAAACATCTCAATGAACAACTGAAGGAAACATCAATAATAGCTAATCACTACAACCATGGCCTCCAAAAGAAAATAAGTTGCTGAGAATGCAAACATTTAGGAGGGAAACTTAACAAGGGGAATGGTAAGACCCAAGGAAGCACATTCTTCCCTTTCCACTATTTTTCTGACCCCTTTTTGGGTTTGTCACTGTAAAAGACTAGAATCTCAGTCAGTCATTTAGCAAGAAGACATATTTGGAAAATGGAGAGAAGTTGTTTCATATTCTCATTGTTTACATTAGTGATCTAACGTAATAATACTAAGCTTTTAGAATGCTATTCACCAAATCATAAAATCCCAAGTTTACTAGCCATTTCCACACTTGGTAAACTCCATGTGAATGGGTTGTCATTACAACTTGTTTAACTTATTGTACACCTACCATGTTATAGGCGTTGTGGGGACCTGGAATTGGCCACCCCAAGATATGTCTCTTTGGCATCAGGATTATTTGAGGCTGATTGCTTTTGATAAACTGGGACAGGGAAGGAGAAATGGAACTTGCCCTTTGTTAGGACACATTTATGTTTGTAAGGTAAATCTCTATCTGTAAAAGGTGCCTCCCTCTCTGGACCAGGAAGAAGAAAGGAGATGACCTTCTCTCTAAAAACTCTTAATCAATACCAAAGGCAAGGACTTAAAATCTGCATTTTATTGTGCTAGTCTGGTAGCCTCCTGTAACTGACTTCCCTCCCCCTCCCAATTTTGGCATTTCTTTAAGGATTAAGCATCTTTCTTTAGGCCAGGAACTGATTGCTGCGCTCACCTGTGACCTCCCAGCTCCAGACAATCTACTTGCCTCCGGCTACGCCCTCTGAGACAGCAGACCACTACCTGCTGTGTCCATCAAGCACTGTGCTGACAGGGCAATCTTGTGACCATTGTGGGAGGGACATTTCAATCACATGTGAAACACCCTGTTTGGGGGTATATAACCACTATGTGTACCCCACTTCTTCGGTGCCCTTTCTTCCTTCGGGAAGAAAGGCCCCGGGCCATGGTTCCTCATAAAGCTTTGTTTAATTTTCTCTTTCTATTCTGTCTCATGTGAATTTAATTCGTTCTCCAGCCAGACGAACCCCCATTTGGGGAGAGGAAATGTCCTCCTCCCCTACAGCGTAAACTAGGTACTAAGGACATATCCGAGAATGACAAAGATATGGTCTTGGTCCTCTTGGAGCCTATAGTCTAGCAGTAACAGAGACTTAAACCAATAATTTCAAAATGATGACCAAGACAAAAGAGAAAAATATCCTCTTTAGGAAACTCAAAAGTATTTGCTGAAGAATTGTTGTTAAGGTTTACAGAAGAGACAAGAACTCAAGAGTTGCTTGGATGATTGGAAGCTCGTATATATCTAAGGATGTCTGATTTAGTATTAGAAAGTGCCACAGATCTGAAAATACCAAAAAGAAATGAAGATGTCAGTGTAATAAATTGAAACATGGGAAAACTACTGGCTTTTCTTATAGTTTTAAGAGAGAAGTTAAAATATGTCTTTGCAGGATAAAAGAAGAACTATTTTAAGATGTATGTCCATTATGGGAATTTCAAAATATACAGCTGGTTAAAATAATGTTGAGTATTTCGATAAATAACTGAAAACTCAAATTGATACGACACATCTTTAATTTTTACGAATCATATTTTGTCATTAGGGAATTATATTATGTTTTACATCTGGATGTCCAGTTTTTAAAAATAAAACACATTAATTCGTAATCACCAAACTATAATGGCTATGTCGTTTTTCTTCTCTTATATTTCAGAAAGCCCCTTAGAGAGTTAGATTTATCACCATCATTTAAATTAATCAGCATTTAAGAATTCCAGGTGGTACAATAAAAGATGAAACATATTTGAGGATATGGTAGTAGTTTATATCAAAATATCTGCCTCTTAGCATTTAGTTCAGGACAGTATACTTCTTGGGTGCCAATTAAAATGTGTTGCCGGGTGATGATGAAATATTTACATAAGTTCAGTTTTGCTATTGTTAGTCCTTACCAGAGAATGAGGTTTAGAAAAAATTAGCCACATTACTTGCAAAAATAGAACTGTAATGCCTTAAAAATATCTTTTAGGATTTAACTGAAAAGAGTGGCTGCTGTACGTAACATATTGCGCTGATATATGTTCAAACTCACTGCACTGAAAAGATTTTCAGTTTATTCCTTTCTATTTTTCTCAATTTCTCTGTTTTACTTTCTGCTTCTAATGCATATGCAGGGCAAATGAAAGCAACAAATTAGGATAAAATTAATGATTATCATAGAGTCTTGATTAAGGGATAACTGCCACTGTCTGCAGGCTATTCTAAAAACTATATTACGTAGGAGAAGAAACTAGAGTAGCAGTGACGATGTTACAGACTTATAACTTGTTCTCATTATAGAACAGGCAGCCATTCAGGTGACTGGGGTATAAGAGGAAAATATTACCGTAGATACACTAATTTAAAATGGAATTAGATTGTTATAAATTGGGAAGGAAAAATAAAGTATTACATAGAAATCTTTTTTTTTTACTGCGCTCAAATAGGGATTATAGGGCAATTTCGGATAAGAGGATTTCCTGTTTTATTCAACCTGAGGTCATTTCATAAACTTTGTGTTTCTTTTTTTCCTTCTTTTCCTCTTCTGTATTTACTCAGGCAAGGTCAACAGTCTATCTGGTTGTTCTGCAGCCAACCATTTATTTTAAAGAATCAACATTCTGTAGTGTTGAAATTCTTCCTATGACATTTATGAGATATTATCTTGCCTTTCTTTTTGTCTGTTCTTGTGTGTATGCATCCAAATAACAGATAGTCTATTTCCTCCAACTCTTCCGTGGATCAGCAGGCTTGGATTGGTCAATAGATATACTATTATTTTTGACTTTCAAAAGATATGAGTAATCTTTTCATTGCTATCTGGATGATTCAACTATGAAAAGTATTTTCTGATCTAGGTTCAAATAATTTATTGTAGTATGTGGGTAATATAAAATATGATATTTTGCTATTGCTAGTATTTTTCACTGGTAAGTAGTGAAATATTGCAGAAAATAAGAAATTCCTATTAGAATTCAGCATCTTGAAGTGGTTTAATGAAAGAGTAAAAACTAGATAATTAATTGATCTGTGGATTGGGGAAAGGTGACGAAAAAAAATTTGTATAGAGTAGAACACTTTATATATGAAACATAAAAAATTAAAATCAAATCAAAGTTTCATTAAAGAAGAACACATTCCGGAAATAATACTCAAGAGAACACCATGTGGCCATTAGGCATTATTTACCAGTGTTGGGTAAGGTGTTTGTTTCCAAAGAAAGATCTTCACAGAAATTTTGTCCCACCCTCTTCCTTGATTCTAAATATTTTGAGATCAGCAATGTAGCTTTTACTCCTTTATGTCCTTCATAGTTATAGCACTATATAATTGCCAAGAATATATGAATTGATTGGCCAGATTCCGAGGTATCCTGTAGGACACATATGCCAAGTTTCAAGGACACGCAGTTTTAGAAACATTTTCTCTCCAATGAAGTTCATCTCCTCTAGATCCATTGAGGAGCCACGATGCTATGAAGTCTATATGTCTTCAGGTTATATGGTGTGAAGTATAATCCCAAACCCTGACCATTGCCTGTGGCATAATTTTAGGACAGAGGAGGACATATCCAGGAGCAACAGGTGCTTTTGAGATGCAATTTCTGGATATTTACTGAATAAACCAAAGAATGAAGTAATTTGTTAATAACTTAGATTATCCTTATTTTTAACCAATTATCCCAACTACAGAGTGTCTTTTCAAAAACACAGCTTTTACCATGTCATTTCTCTATTTAAATGCTCTGATGAGAAACCATTTCCTTCAAGGTGAAGTCCAAAGTGTTGGTGTATTTCAGGGTTCTGTCCTCGGCAGTTTCTCTTCAGCAGTTTTCTCCACTATTCTTTCTTTACTTTTTTGCACAATTATATCTGCTTCCAGGACTTTGGTTAACATCCATCCATATCTCCCATCTACACTTCAATTTCAACTCTACAAATCTAACAACTAGCAATATAATCACCTAAAATTTAATCTCATCACTTTAGTATTATCAAGGTCATGGTATAGTAGAAAACAACCAAAAAATCTCAATGCCTTAAAAACATCACAGGGATTTGTTTCATAAGCTTACAAGTCTGTGGCTTGGCTGAGGATTTTGCTTTGCACAGTCTTTGCTCAAGAACCTAGGCTGTTGGAGCAGACGCTATTACATTACTGGCCAAAGGAAAGAGAGAGTATGAAAAATCATGCAGTAGCTTCTAAAGCTTCCTCTTGGAAGTAGGTATGTTACGTATTGAATTTCATTAGGTAAAGCAAATCATGTGGCCACACTTTCCCACAAATGGCACTTCCATGTTCTTGGAGTAAGACCATACATATTGTGACATAAAAGCACTAAAGACTTATGTCTACCCTCTTGACTAAGCTATAAACTAGCTAACCTTTGTACTTCTTCACTAGCTATTATTGTCTCTAGTCTTTCTATCACCAAATCTTATTAATTCCAGTCCCTAAATACCTATCATATCTGTTTCCTCATCTCCAATCCAACTCCTGCCTTACTGCTACTCAAATCTGATCATCTTTTCCCTAGAGTTCTGCATCAAGCTTTATTACTCTCTGTATACAAATTTCCCATGCCCTAATCCATTCCCCATACTGTAACTAGATGTCCTAAAATGTGTATCTAATTTTATCTGTCCTATTCTTAAAATTCTTCAAGACTATGGTTTCCATTCAATTTATAGTTTTAGCTCTGAGCTTCCTTGCTTGGAATACAAGGCGCTTCATTGTCAGATCCTGGTCTACTTTTCTGTTCTCATCTCACACCCCTCTTGTCCGACACTGTTTTTATGATCCTGACATAATTCACTACTTGTTATTCTCCCCAAGCAAATTATCCTTTCTCATACTGTTAAATGTTGTACATACTCTCTCTTTTCCAAAATGCTCTTGTTCTCAAACCTCTATTTATCTTTTAAGATTCATTTCAAACATAAGCCCCTTCTCATGACTTTCTTGGATCTTCCTTTCAAATGGCAGAATTAATTTTCTGAGCCTCTGCTTTCATATACTAGAGAGCTTAATGCACAGCTCTATTAATCCATTTCTCACATTGTGTTCAACTACGCATGTGCTTGTGAGTCCTTCAGGGCCAAGATTGCATCTTATTTATAGTCTATGGCATGAGATAGGCACTCAATAAACGCATATGGAATTTAAATAAAAATTTTTATTTTTCTGCTCTTTTGGAGCCATTTTACCAAGTGTTACTTTAAAATGTTTACATAGTTTACCTTGCATTAAAAATTGCCAGGGGGAGGGGCATCAAATCTTAGAAAGCCAATTTTTTTTGACAATTTTATTTGAACTATTATCCAAATTACTCTCTAGAAACTGGGTTTAAGTAACACTGTTCCAAAGATACTATTATGTAGGCAACATTTATGAACTGCATATTAAAACTTCTCATTTATAAAACTAATTGGCCTGGTAATATAGATTAAAATGCAAATTTTAATGTTTAACCTGCTAATTTGAATTTGACTTATAGGACTTTAGAGAATATCATGACCATATGGCTTTTTCAGTTGGTGGTCTGCTGCTATCTAAAATAATAAACCCCCCAAAAAATAATAGACCCACCTTTTTATTTTCCTAATAGTTATGTATACCACAAAGAAATTACTCCAATCAACACTGTTTTGCATATTTTACAGCAAATAAGCAGATATAAGAATGTGTGATGAAAATAGTTTCCTGGTAAAGTGGATGCACAATTTTTGGAAAATTTTAGCAACTATAGCATGTACACTTAAAAGGGTGGACCAATGTATGTTTGGTTTGAAATCATGAACATTATGAATAATTAGGGCATCACACATTTACTGATTGCCTGAGAAATTTCTGTAAATGGTTTTTGCTAGAAATAAAGGCACAAAAACGACAATGCTTTTCCACAAGAAGCTTTTAGTCTAATAAGAGAGAAAAAAATGCATATAAGTGATTTCCACTGGGAAAAATAAGAGCAAATATAGAAACAATAACTATTATTATAGATTCTCTATTAAGCGCATTAATCCTTTCAATAGCCATGGGAATTCAACGCTATTATTATACATGAGGAAAATCAGAGAGGAATAGTAATTTGTCTGCTGTTTCATAGCTAGTCAATAAAGACTGTAATCAAGGTCTGCATGTCTTCTAAGGCCATGGTCAATGCTGTCCTAGCTTTCTGCCAGGACAAGTGTATCATCATCAGTAACAATTACCATTTATGCAATGCATTCCTACTATCTGCATGCTACATGCTTCGTCCACTCAGCTAACTTCAAGTCTAATGAGGATGCCTTAATTAAATTCTTTTACAACCAAGAATGCTCTGTTTATTATTATTCCATGCCTTATCATCATTTTCTTTGGGAAAAAAATCGCATTGTTATAAATTTGGCAAGGTTGTTTGGCAAGAAATGCTCTCTGTGTTGGTTGATTAGGTCATTGACCATGGGATCAAACTCAAAAAGATGCCCTGCCCAAACTACTAGTGTCCCTGAAATTCCAACCCTTGCCAATTCTTTTCTTTCTATTAGATACTTCTTTTTACTTATTTCCCAATTTCAAACTGCACATATTTAGACCTAGAGTATGTCATGAGACATTTCATATCTTGATGGAAATGATTCCCTTTAAGAGACAGAATGAAAGCATTGAGTATCTACACAGAAAGTGGTTCTGAAAAATGTTGGTGGCAATATATGTAAGTAGGCAGGGTTAAAATTGTGTACTTTAATACATCAATACTTATTTATCTTCCAAAATAAACATATTTTGCTCACCTACATATTCACAAGTGATTCAAAAAAAGCTTTAAAGTCTGCTCCAGAGCATATCTACTACCATTAAACTGGAGTTGTATATATGGCTATTTGAGATCAATCTTGTTATATCTATGTGAGACAAAGCACTAAGAGAAATCCTAGGTGTTGAGAATTAGTCATCTAGAGAAAGCAAGAGAAAGAACATCCAAATAAAAACCACTTCCACAAAAAGGAGAGATACTTTTTTTTTTTTTGAGGAAGATTAGCCCTGAGCTAACTATTGCCAATCCTCCTCTTTTTACTGAGGAAGACTGGCCCTGAGCTAACATCCGTGCCCATCTTCCTCTACTTTATATGTGGGGTGCTTACCACAGCATGGCTTGCCAAGTGGTGCCATGTCCACACCCAGGATCTGAACCGGTGAACCCCAGGCCACCCAAATGGAACATGTGCTCTTAATCACTGTGCCACTGGTCTGGCCCAGGAGAGAGACGTTTAAAGGCCTGCTACAGAAACAAGATGAACCTCCACTCAACATTTGGTTCTGATGTCAAAATCAAGCCTGATGATGCCACATATACACCAAGAGGATATGAAAAGTTTCATTACTCACATAATGATGTTTTCTGCAGAGAGCAGGGTGGCTCAAAGCAGTTCTGAAAAGACTGGAGAGGGGTTTTATTGTGGTTAGAGAGTGTGATCATTCCTGTACATGGTGTCAACTTCCCAGTGGTGGTAAATGAGTTAGTGCCTGGGCTTGCCCAGATGTGGACTATAAGAAGAAGTTCAAGGGTAGGCTTAAAAGCTGTCAGCAGTCAAACACCAAAAATGGAGGCAGACTGTTGAGTACACATATATTTTCGACTTTGCCCTACAGTGACATTTCTTTCCCAAGTTTAAGGCAGCCTACATATTACAGACTTAGAATCCTTATATTCCAGAACCACCACCACAGTTTTGCCTCTTTACAACTGGCTACTAAAAGTCATAGGATTTCCTTTGGACATTATCAATTGAGAGGAAAATAAGATAGAAACTAAATCTATCTTGGCCCTGTGTAAGAAGAAATGGACAATAAATTAGAAAAGTAAGTCAGTTTCAAGGTGCATAACGAGTAACTCATTGGCCCTGAGAGCAGTGAGTACGAGTATATATGCTTTGGGTGTACCTTTTCTCTTCCTGATCTTGAATCATTGTGCTTAATTGTAAGCATATTAACATTTAAGCATTTTTACTTATTAGCAATTTTTCCTTACAGATATAATTATACTAAATTACAATATTGGTATATGTGGTTATATCAATTATAAGCTTAATCTAAGATCTAATGTGAAACACTAGAACATGACTGCTGAAAGAACTTCTCAGCAGATCTTCAAATAGATATTCTCCTCTTTCATTGTGCCATTGAAATGCTACTAAAAGAAAGGGAGAGTAGACCCAAATTTGATAATTCTCTTTGGGAATTAAAACAGATATGTTTTAGTTTTCTCTTTGTTGAAGGGTTGACATTCTTCATAATTCACAATTCTTAGGGGGAAAATCATAGCTGAGGGTGTAAATCAATTCATTGAGAATAAATTCAATATATAGTCATATTTTGAAGTTACAGTGATTACCATATT
Source organism: Equus asinus (assembly GCF_041296235.1). Taxonomy (NCBI): domain Eukaryota; kingdom Metazoa; phylum Chordata; class Mammalia; order Perissodactyla; family Equidae; genus Equus; species Equus asinus. The sequence goes on from NC_091812.1 coordinate 44,068,394, forward strand.
GATGACTTTAAATTGGATAAGGAATATTTTATATTGTTATTATGTTAATTGCCACTCTAAAGAATTGTAATACCAGAAACATAAGTGAAGTCCATTTTTAATTGTAATTCCAACATTTGATGTGCCTAAATTTAAAATAAAATTTTATTGTTCTGGGGAGAAATCTAATAGATTTATGGCTATCATATATTGTGTGTGAAGTTATATCTAAGTATTTCTAATAAAAGTTTATTTCACATGAAAGTAAATAATTTAAGTGAGTTTGTAGATATACTTTTTTTATAACTTTGGAAAAATTATCTCAATTCTTACATTTCAAAAAGAACTATGAAATATGAATTATTTTAATGGCTTTAGCTTTTGGATACAAATATGAATTTAAGTATGAGATAAATAAGCAGATATAATAATTTGGGAAATTTGTCCTCTGCTAAGAAATTACATTGGGTTTAAGTCATTTAAGCCAACTAACTGGCTTAGACCTCACATAAGAAGTAGGTGGAGCTTTTGTCCCCCAAATGGCTAGATCTCTACCATTTTGCTTATTTATTCCCTGAGATATGATATTTAAAACATTTTGAGAGGCAACTTTAAACTTTCTATGCCAGAATAGCTTTTATTTTCTTATTAACAAGTAGTCCGTTGTTTATTAGAAGAATTGATTCACACAATGAATAATTTTATGAGGTTGAACTTATAAAGATGATGAAACCTAGCAGTTAAAGATGTTGACTGAGTTTTTATATTTTATTTTGACTCTTTTGGCATAAAGCTCCTATTGCAGAGAACCATAGTTAACACACTTTTCAGGAATAACAGTTACATAAAGGAACTATTTAAAATATTGATGAAAAATACTTTCTTACTGCTGAAGTTTTTTTTGCTAGTTCTAAGATACTATACTGCAAAGTTTCTAACTTTATTCTATTTACTGTATTTTAAGGCCTTATAAAGATGTCTAAGATCACTCTATTAATTTTCCTCTCTGTGATGGATAATGTCGTTTCCATGAGAATATATATGGATTACCAGTACTGTAGTTATTTTATGATCTATGATTAATTATGTCACTGCATTCTGTTACTTTCTGATATTGGGAGAGAAGAGAAACTTCTCAGACTATAAAAATAAGAAAAAGTAGGAAACTAAATGAATTTAGTAAAGATTTGCCTCCAAAAGATTTAGATTTTCTCGGAAAAACACAATTGTCCTTTGCAATTTTCAAAGTAATTTCGCATTCATTATATTATTTAGTCTTCATTAAATTTCAATGGAGTAGATATTGCCATTATTATACCAATTTTGCAAATGAGAATATTGAGCTTTAGAGGGGTTAAGTATCTCTTCAAACATATGGATTTAAATATTCATCCTTGCAAGGGATCTTTATTGAAAAACCATCATATGCCAGGCATGCTCTGAGCACTAAGGCTGTAGACATAAACAAAAAAAGTCCCAGATCTAACGGAGTCTGGTAGTAAAGATAAACAGAAACCAGATGTGTAAACAAACATGTAGTATCAACTACTGATAAAGAAGGTTAAGAAAAAGGAAAAAGAGAATAGAGTATGATGTGGGGGACGGTATTATTTTAGATAAGATGGGTAGGGAAAGCTTGGTCGAGAAGGTGGCATTTGCGCAAAGGCACCTATTAAGTAATATAGTAAGCCATGTGCTCGTTTGGGAGAAAAATCCTCTCTAGGAGAAAGAAAAATAAGAGCCAAATGTCTTGAATTTGGAGCACGTTTAGCTTGTTGTAGGTGGATCATGAAGGTCTTATAGGCTATAGGATTGTGTCTAGATTTTACTCCGAGAGACACAGGAAGCCATTAGAGAAATTTTAGCAGTGAAATATCTATCATATTGTTTATATTTTTAAAAGTTCACTCTGGTTGATTGGAAGGAGGCTAAAATCTAAATGGCAAGCATACTGACCAATCAGAATGGCCAACATCCATAAATACCTGGTATTTTCACACTGATGAGTAAACAAATGGATATCAATCAACTTGTCCCAGAGAGAGGGAATAATGGATCATTTTAAACGCTGACTGAGAGTTAATAAGAATTGGTAGATGTTTGACTGAAAATTACTGCTACAAATCCTGTGTCCTTTTCACTATCCAATGCTTCTTCAGATTACTAAACAAAATGTTCTACTCACTGCACAACAGACTTTTAAAACATTTTCTATATACTAATGTCAGAGTTAAGACAATTCAAAATTTGACTTGAAAATTTCATTTACAAACAGGTTGTGATTCTTTTTCATACTAGAATTTACAGAGAAAACACTGGTTATTTTTCTGGCAGTCAGAGAGGCTTTTCTCAGCTTAAAAGTAAGGAGAGAATTTAACTTTTAAAATTTTTCTCAACACCGCATTGCTAATATATGATAAACATTTTAAAATTGTCTCTACGTTTTTAATCTTTTACTCTTTTAACCAGTTTTTAGCAACGTAACTCAAAGAAATAACCAGAGATGGAACATAAAAAATAACACAGTAATTATAGCTCCATTCTACTTAAAGTAGGAAGAACATAACTAAAGAAAAGTAAAAATGAAAAACAGGTAATTGAATAAAATATGCTATGGTCAGAGGATAGACTACTCTGTAGTCATTAACGCTCATGCTTTCACTGAATATTAATTAACATTAGGGTAAAATGCTTAGAATTTAGCTAAGCTTGAAATGGTATCACAAAATAGTATATGAGATAATAGGCAAAACAATTTTTTGGGTGTGTGCCCAAACATTGACAGTGATTATGAAACTATCAAAGACAGGGATTAACCATCAAAGATATGAATACAGTCAAATGCTAATTTTTTTTAATAAATATCTTCTACTTTATATCCTTTCTATAATGAATATGTATTAATTTTTATGATCAGAATAATAGAAAATAAAATTGGACATACATCTACTTGGTTTGTTTATATATATAGGTATCTGTCTATCCGCATATCATATATATCAGTTCCTATTATATTGACCACTGTATCCCCCCCAACCTTTGCCATTTCATGGTTAACACTTACTTAATGTGTACAGACGAAAGATTAAGAAAATAAGTAAAAGTTCTCCACAGGTAGGTTTGTCTCTCTGCCCGAATGCTTCATATAACTTCTCCCAAGCTGCTGGTCCTATCTCTGTTCCTTATTTTCGTTTATATCCTCCTGGCCTAGAGGTTGACTAGTACAAAATGAGAGCATAGGCCAAATAGCAAATTCACACTTGCACCTTCCAGTATAAGTCAAATTTGACAGTAGTTAAGCAGATTACAGACCAAGAAAATGAAATAGTATTTCTTTAAACCACTGATGCTGATTCTGAAAGGAAAGTTTCAGCAGCTTTCCAGGAAGAGAAACACCAAATGATGAAAGAATTTATTTATTTTTTAGTTTTAATTACCTAGAAGCATTTGTTTAATAAACGTCACAAAACTTAATTTTAAATTGAAAGCATGCCTAATTTTACACATGATTTCCCACAACTGCTATTCCTTAAGGTTTCGATTATTTGACTAGAATGGAACTACAGTTTTGGTTTATATCTCTTGAAATGCATTAGTATCTTTATCAGTTTAGAATTCAGAGTCTTAAGTTTTATGTACATTATTTTCACAAAATACATTTTTTTTTTAAGATTAGCACCTGAGCTAACTACTGTTGCCAGTCTTCTTCTTTTATTTTTTATTATTCTCCCCATCCCCCCCCCCCCCCCCCCCGGTATATAGTTGTATATTCTAGTTGTGAGTGCCTCTAGTTGTGGCATGTGGGACGCCGCCTCAGCATGGCCTGATGAGTGGTGCCAGGTCCGCGCCCAGGATCCAAACCGGCGAAACCATGGGCTGCCGAAGCGGAGCGTGTGAACTTAACCACTTGGCCTCAGGGCAGCTCCACAAAACACATTTTAAATATCACCCTGCCTTAGTAATTATAAAATATTTTTTTTCCTTTTAAAGTCATGTATTTAAAATTTCCCATTCAACTTTGGAAATAATATGTTTTAATTTAAAATAAAGGCTTATCTAGTAAATGTATATAAACAAATACAAATGCAGAATAAGATAAATAGATTTCATGTTTTTCTTTAAAATTCATGGATGTAAGCAAATTATGTTATCCTGTAATTCTAAAATAATTTGATAAATGAATGCACTTTTTCTCTTAACAAGTAAGAATGAATCTTTCAAGATTTATTTTTGATAATTTCATTCTTTCACATTTCTGATGCCATAAAACACAGGTCATCATAAAATTTTCAAATACCATAGCATTAAATGTCTTCATAATATAATAATTCTAGACAGAATTAATAAGCAATGTACCAGTTATAGGTTCAACATAGCCTTTAAGGTATTTTTTTAAAGTATTTCTTAAAAGTAAGTTAGCTCAAAATGAACTATTACTTTTAAATACGTATGTCTACCTAATTATTCTATAAAATATTTCATAAAATATGAATAGTTTGATAGTCCCTAAAATTTCACATTGTCTATTTAAATTTCTAAAGCTCCAAATATTTGGACATATCCCTACCATTGGAGTTTATTCTTTGCTGGAATCCAACGAGTCAAGAAATTCTGTATGTATGTAAGATTTTGGAGGGAAATAATGTAAAGAAAGCCTAATATGAATATATCTTGACCTTAACTATTTCACATAAATAAGTTTGTCACTTTCGGTTAACATTTTTCAAGTGAAACTGCAAGGAAATGCAATTGTACATTTATTAACACTAATGTGAGTTTTATTATAGAAATATACAGGAAGGTTGAAGAATAGAGGGACAATTAGATGACAAAAAATTGAGAATGACAGAAATCCCAGGAAAAACAGATTACCCTCTCTCCACCTCCCTTCTCACTTGAGGAATCAGGAAAGGTTTGTTAACTATGAATCACACGTTTGCAAGAAGCCTGTGAGCTACCTGTGGCCATGAAAAGGCCCAGAGAGTCTCTGAAAGCAGGAAACTCTCAAAGATTACCTGGCAGTAGTTTCGTGAAACAGACCTGATATAACTATTGTTCCTTTCTGCCTTGCACATGTATCCCGGTCCACAACCCAACTTCCAGTAACGGAATCCTTCTTGATTACAAGTGGGACAAGGTTTGAGTCAATCATGGTCACAATGATTGCACACTTGAGCCAAGTAGGGCCAATCTGAATCCTTTCCCAGGAGCTTTTCTGCAAGAAGTTGATAGGAAAACTTCCTTTCTTTTGACTAGCTATGATGGAATGACTTGAGAGCTGCCTTTTGCTCTTTTTGCCTGGATAAAAATCTATCTGGTAAGAGGAAAGGAGGCCAATTGTGGGAAATAGAAAGAAAAGATTTAAAGAGAAAGAGAGGAAAAATAATGATGAACAAGCCCTAGATTGCAGACCCTCAAGTTCCCAACTTCTTCATGTCCATTTTTTTCCCATCTGATGTGTCAAGGACTAGATATGAAGGCTAGGAGCCGTCAATTGTGCCAGGACTTAACTATTCATAGCCTTGAAGTGTGGACCACGACTACAAGGAAGTTTAAGAAAGACTGTGTATTTTGGATTTTTAAAACCTAATAGGCAAAAGTAAGCTGATAATTAACAAGCAAGAAGGGACACATAAAATGATCAAGTAGCATCCTCCTTGATTTGTCCCTGATGTCTCATAGTATATTTATTATCTGAATATTCAATTTTAACATTACCAAGTCAGTGCAAGTAAACTGATGTTTAATATTCTATTTATGTTCTACACGGTTATGTTTACAGTACTAGTCATTCTTTACAAAAATAAATTGTGCACTGGTCTTGGCTCTGCTTAGAATATTTCCTTTTAAGCCCAATATAAAAGGAGCTTTTGTTTATATCCATATGTAAAGTTCAAAAACATTCCTCTACATTTTGATTAGCAAAAACAGGAGACGAGGAGTACAAGTTATTGCTAAGAACCATTCGGAAGGATTCTGCAAAGAGATTCTCAACAGCCACTGTAGAAAACAGGTGAATATATAAGGAAATGAATGACTGCATATCTATCTAATTGTTACAGTGTCTAGGTTAGCAACTTCTAGTGATTACGTTCTTGTGAGAAAGAATTAGAGAGATCTGTACCTGAGTTGTATATGATGCAATGAGGACATAGAAAAACCTGAAAAAATGATTTAAAAGTATTTTTTAAATGCTACAAGTTTTAGAGTGTTTGGCAAGCTCTCCCATTTTATTACTTACACTGTCTGGTTTACCCCATGGAAGCAGATACAATATCCTTATTAGTGGAAGCAAACATGAAAGCAAAGCAGTCCTTTCCCAATACGTCAGAGAAGCTATTAAAAACAGCTAAAATGTACTAAATAAAATCGCCACAATAAAGAAAGTATCATTGCAGAAACAAAGCCCATCATATTATTTTCCTTTTAACACTGATCTACAGTCCTTCTGGCTACAGTGCTTGGAGCCATTTACCCTCTACAGTTGTTGTAATTATATCTATCAAATGTGATGTGCGTTTAATTGGATTTTAATAGGACTGCAGCTCGTTGTTTAGCAGCAAGTTTAACAGGAGAGTAATTTATTACTGATAAGGTATAGGGTCTTCAGTTCCTCCTGCTAAGTAAGAATTGGAAATACATTCGAAAACCAATGTCTTGGGTGAAGTTTCCACTCTGAAAGCAAATCTCTATAAATCAAAGTGGGTGATTATTTTGCCTATGTTCTGAAGGGGTTGAGAACAGATATTAAAATGTTTAATAGCCCTGTCTGTGAAAAATGTTGTTTAAAAAAGTGCTGCCTAAAATTTTCAGGTTAATTAGATACTGGATGCAAATTTTCATGATAATATTGTAACAACAGGTACATTTCCTGCTTGAGGGAAGTATAAACCAATAACAAATTAATTCTGTGAAAACATGAACAAGCTAGCTAACCAAAAGTTGTAATATTCGTGAAAAGAAATAACTTTGACATGTAAAGGAGGTGTAGAATTTTTAAACAGTAGTTTCAAGGCAATAGAATCCATTACCATGTTAGGTTTTTAGATAGTAGTTTTGATAAGAGTATATTAAAAGGTATTTTACTATATTACTGCGGCATGATGCTTTATGTGGCTGAAACTTAATCATAATCCCTGCTCACATACTTGTCTATCTCAGGTAAGTTGGTTTCCATTTTGATAGTGATGACAGAACAATGAGTAGGTGTTAATTGTTACATTGTCAGAACAGTCTCCTGAATGTTTGAATAGTAATTTAAGGCGTCTTTGGAAAAGCAGACACTACAGGAAACAAGGGGGAATATGGCTTTAATAATAATGTACCTTTATCATGAATACATACATATGTCTCCCTGAACACATATTAAGCAGATGTCACTATTTTCATCCTTTCACATTTCAGAATAATGGAAGGTGACTAACATTAAGGAACATTTAGGTGAGTTGATGAAATAAACTTTGAAAATTTCAATTGAATCACAAGACTATTATATGTGTCACTTTGTTACTGACGTTCCTGTTTCTCATACTATTTACTTCATAAAATATATAAAGCTACTTTGAAAATACCTCATTAATACTTATCAACCTTCTGTTTTTAATTGTATGAAGGAGAGAAACAATGGAAAATTCAGTCGTAAAAACAAAATTCATTATGTAAGGTGCAGGTGCAGGCAGCTAAGAAAAACCAGGACGCTGTTTTAAAAAATATCAATTACAATATTCAAGACTATATTTTCTAGAGCTCTAGATCATAAAGCATCAGAATCTATACATCTGTGTTCGGTTAGATTTGGATTAAAAGCATGAGAATATATTCTGTATGTATGAAAGCTGCCTGCAAAATTGCTCCTTGAATTCTGCCATGATTTTGAAGCTAGCAAAGCATAAGTACCTGAAATTCATTCTATCTCATGGCTTCTATATATAGGGCATGGCCTGAACTACTTTCTGTAACCTCCTGTAGCAAGAGTGTAAATCAAGGAGCTACATGGTGGATGCAAAGGGGAATGAATGACCCTTGCCCTTAATTAGGTCACATGCTTCTTGCAGAGAAAGAATATATACATAAAACATAACTCCACAAGAGAGCATATGAAAATGTCAGTTGAAGTTACATCTACTTTTAAGCTCTGCAGGAAATTGATTTCTAGCCAACTTCCATATCCTTAATCTTTACACTGAGAATTTTTCACTATTTCACCATTCACCTTCAGGTGTTCAGGAATTCCCTAAACTCCTAATATCTCCAGTGAAGCTTATCTTTTCCCATCTGGTTCACCAAACCATCCAGAATTCACATCTTCTATAGAAGTGTGCCTGATAGGGTAAACACAAGCATGATATTTTAAGTCAAGATCTCTGGGTTTGGGCCTCTGGCTCTGCCAGTTATGAGCTGTGTGATTTTGAATGCATTACTCACTATCTCTAAGACTTGCTATGCACACATGTAAGATGTGGATTATAATGGTACCTACTTCAATGTTGTTGTGTTAAAGGAAGTAAAGCATTCAAGAGACTTAGCACGCTGCCTGGCTCATAGTAAGTGCCCAGATGTTGGTTGGTTGTTGTTGGTGGGGGTCACATAGTTATCAATCTACAAGCTTTTGTTGAATCTGTAAGTAGTACACACCTAACACCAGCATTGTAACTATGGACTTTCTTGGGCAGACCTGCTGTTGCCCAATTGCCGATTGCACGTTGAACCCGGCATGGCTTAAGAGAAAATAATGACAACCACACATTCTTGACATTCAATGCTTTTTTTGTTGGTAATTATAGTAAACATAGAGTTGAAGGGATCCCAGTAAGATGTGTTCATCTAGGATATGGCTGATATTAATTTGGACTTCTATGTGATGGGTTCTATGGCCCAATGATATCATTTAATGTGAGTATTTTTGCTAATTAATAATAACCGAAAAGGTGCATCAGTCTTTTACTTTTGATTTTACTAAATGGTGTAATAAATTTGTATGAACACCAACAAGATTTAACACAACTCCAACGTCATACCATTAATTTCACGTGTTTTATTTGGTAATGATTTCTTGGCTATGATAGCAAAAGCACAGTCAAAAAAGCAAAAATTGACAAGTGTGACTATATCAAATTGAAAATCTTCTACACAGAAAAAAACAATCAACAGAATGAAAAGGAAACTTACAAAATAGGAGAAAATATTTGCAGACCATCTATCTGATAAGAGGTGAATATCCAAAATATGTAAGAAACTCCTACAACTCAATAGCAACAAAATAAAACAAAACACACAAATTAACCCAATTCAAAAATGAGTTAAGGGAGATCTCGTCAAGATGGCGGTGTGAGCAGACGTTGAACTCATCTCCTCCCATGAACACAACCAGGTTACAACTATTTTTGGAAAAATCACCCCAGATCGAAAACTGAAAACTGGATCAAAAGAACCCTCACAACAAAGGATAGTCCTGATGAAGGCAGAAGAAGCAGAAATTCCTTCTGGAGAGGAAAAAAGCCACCTTTGGGAGCAGTGGAGCTTCTCAGCTGGCCAGGTGGGAGCCACCCTAAGGTACGCAGCCCTCCCTGGAGGAGTGAGGTCCAGAGCGTGGGCGGTACTGCTATAAGCATCCTTCACACTCAGCCCAACTGAGACGGGGGTCTTACTGTCTGGCTTTGCTGGCTATTAACTGCAGCAAGGATACCCCCAGAAAAGCTATTGGCTGAAAGCTGAAAAGACCCAGGTCTTAAAGGGCCCATGCACAAACTCACTCATTGCAGCAACCTAAAATCACCAGAGAGAAGGCTGATAGTCCTTTGGTGAAACGAGACTCACTTGGTAGGCTGTGGGGGCATCGTGGTGAGAAGAGGGACCTCTCCAGAGATTGAGACATTGGTGGGGGCCATTGTTCTGAGCTGGTTCAGGAGTGCTGACATGGACCTGGGTGGGTCCCATGGAGGTTCATCCCTTGACCTGTTAGCCCAGGGGTCTGACACGCCCACTAGAGCACAGATTTAATCCAGTTCAGTCAGGGCAGATGACCCAACATAGTGACCAGCCCCACCTAACAGCAAGCCCTTAGGCTACTTTTCAGCCTGCATTGACTGGGTGCCTTGATCCTCTACAGGCAGGCAAGGGTGTCTGCCTCTGTTGGGCAGGGCCTGTGTGATGGCCAGGTGAACTGTGGAGGGCATTGGTGGAGGGGTGGGGGCCTCTGCAGTGCGGTGTTGGGGTACGCTCCAGGGGGTTGAGAAGTGTGCATGGGCCAGGACTGTGTTGACTGTTGATGGTGTACGTAGTCCTGTGGGGGGGGTGAGGCTTATCAGTGGCAGAAGACCTGTGCTTCACAAATAGCCAAAAAAAGGATCAGCCCCACCTTCCAAAGCCTGAAACAACTGAGTGCCTCCATGCCAAGGGCCAGCCCCACTCAGCTGCATGCCTAAGAGAACTGACAACACCCTTGTAGGCCTGAGGCCTATCACAACTGTAAGCTCCTGAGCCTAGCAACCAGCTACACTAGGTACCAACACAATTAAGAGGAAAACTGCAATAGGAGTGTGCTGATAGACTTTGTAGCCAACAGTGCTGAGGCTTCCCAAACTGGATTTACAAACAGCAGGCCTGGGAGGGAAAGATTAGACTCCCTGGGTACCTGCAGTGAGAGCAACCCTGCCACAGCAGAAAGACACAAGCAGCCCACAAAGGGGTCATTTCTGGTTCTTATGGACTGGTGACAAGAGGGAAGCACACTGCTGGGCCTCATAAGGCATCTCATACATAAGGCCACTTCTCCAAGATCAGGAGACATAGCTGACTCACCTAATACATAGAAATAAGCACAGAAAAAGAGGTATAATAAGGAGACAAAGGAATACTTTCCAAGCAAGGGAACGGTACAAAACCCCAGACAAAGGACTAAATGAAACAGAAACAAGCGACCTTCTCAACAAAGAGTTCAAACAAAATATCATGAGGATGCTCATAGATATGGGGAGAAGAATGGATGAACACAGTGAGCACATCAGCAAAGAACTGGAAGATATGAAAAAAAAAATCAGAAATGAAGAATACAATACTGGAAATGAGAGATTCACTAGAGGGACTCAATAGCAGAGTAGAGGAGGCAGAAGAACGGATCAGCAAGCTAGAGGAAAGACTAGAGGAAATCACCCAAGCAGAACAGAAAAAAGAAAAAAGAATTAGACAGAATGAGAACAGTCTAAGCGAACTCTGGGACAATATCAAGCGTGCTAACATTCGGATTATAGGTGTCCCAGAAGGAGAAGAGAGAGACAAAGGGGCAGAAAATTTATTTGTAGAAATAATAGACAAAAATTTTCCTAACCTGAGGAAGGAAACAGACATCCAAGTTCAGGAAGCACAGAGAGCACCAAACAAGATAAGCCTAAAGAGGCCCACACCAAGGCATATTATAATTAAAATGTCCAAAATCAAAGACAAAGAGAGAATCCTAAAAGCAGCAAGACAAAGGCCACAAGTGACATATAAAGGGAAGCCCATCAGGCTATCAGCGGACTTCTCGGTAGAGATCCTACAGGCAAGAAAAGAATGGCACACGTATTTAAAGTGTTAAAAGTAAAAAACCTACAGCCAAGAATACTCTATCCATCAAGGTTGTCATTCAGAATGGAAGGAGAGATAAAGAGCTTTCCAGACAAGCAAAAATTAAAGGACTTTATCACCAAGAAACCTGTTCTGCAAGAAATGCTGAAAGGACTTATTTAAGTGGGAAAGCAATGAGCACAAATAGAGATAAAAAAAATTATCAAAAAAACAAAATAACAACAAAAAACCAGGCAATAAAATCACTCATAAGGTAAAAATATAGTAAAAGTAGCAGATCAACTACCTGTGAAGGTAATATGAAGGTTAAAAGACAAATGCAGTAAAATCACCTATTTCAATGATAAGAGGGTAATGGATAAGCACACTAAACAAGACACTATATATGATGTGAAAAACATAGAATGTGGGAGGAGGGGAGTGAAAAAGAGATCTTTTAGAAAGAGGTCAAGCTAAAGAGGCTATCAACTCGATATAGACTGTTATATGCATAGAATATTAAATAGGATCCTCACGGTAATCACAAATCAGAAACCTATAACAAGCAAGGAAAAAAGTAAGACAAAAGAAATCAAACATATTACTAAAGACAGCCATCAAACCACAAGGGAAGAGAGCAAGAGAAAAAGAAAGGAACAGAGAAGAACTACTAAAACACCCAGAAAATAAAAGTGACAAAATGGCACTAAATGCATATTTATCAATACTTTACTTTAAATGTCAATGGACTAAATGGTCCAATCAAACGCAATAGGGTGGCCAATTGGATGAAAAAACAAGACCCATGTATAAGCTGCATACAAGAGACACACTTCAGACCAAAAGACACTCACAAACTGAAAGTGAAAGGATGGAAAAAGATATTCCATGAAAATCGCAACAAAAAGAATGGGGGGGTAGCAATACTTATATCAGACAAAATAGACTTTAACAAAAACTGCAACAAGAGACAAAGATGGGCACTATATAAAGATAAAGGCAACAATCCAACAAGAAAATGTAACACTTGTAAATATCTATGCACCCAACATAGGAGCGCCTAAATATATAAAGCAATTATTAGCAGACACCAAAGGAGAAATAGACAGTAACACAATAATAGTAGGGGACTTTAACACTCCACTAACACCAATGGATAGATCAAAAGTCAAATACCATATGATCTCACTCATAAGTAGAAGATAAAAACAACGACAAACAAACACATAACATTGGAAATTGGATTGGTGGTTACCATAGGGGAAAGGGGGGAGCAGGAGGGCAAAAGGGCTGATTAGGCTCACATGTGAGGCGATGGACGACAATCAGTTTTCAGGTGGTGAACATGATGTAATCTACACAGAATTCGAAATATATTATGATGTACATCCGAAAACAGAGGAGTAAATTTAAAAAGAAATGAGTTAAGGACTTGAAGAGGCATTTCTCCAAAGAAGAGATACAAATGGTGAACAGGTATATGACAAGGTGATCAACATCACTAAAGGTGAGGGAAATGCAAATCAAAACCGTAGTGAAATATCACCTCACACCTGTTAGGATGGCCATTATCAAAAAAACCAAAAGATAAGTGTTAGCAAGGACGTAGAGAAATTGGAACCCTTGTACACTGTTTTTGGAAATGTAAATTGGTACATCCCTTAAGGAAAACAGTATGGAGTTTCCTCAAAATATTAAAAATAGAACTACCCTATGATCCAGCAATTCTACTTCTGAATATATAGTCATGTATTGCTTAGCGATAGGGATACGTTATGAGAAAAGCGTTGCTAGGTGATTTGTCATTGTGTGAACATCACAGAGTGTACTTACACAAACCTAGAAGGTATAGCCTACTACACAGCTAAGTTATATGGTACTAATCTTGTGGGAATACTGTCTTATATGCGGTCCATCGTTGACCAAAACATCATTATGCGGCTCATGACTGTATATTCAAAAGAATTGAAATCAATATTTTGAAGAGGTATCTGTACTTCTGTGTTCATTACATACTTGTTCACAATGGCCGAGACGTGGAAAAGACCTAAATGTCCATCAAGAGATGAATGGATACAGAAAATGTGGTATATACGTACAATTGAATGCTATTCCTCATTTAAAAAGAAGGAAATCCTGGAATATGTAACAACATGGATGAACTTTGAAGACATTATGCTAAGTGAAATAAGCTAGTCATGTAAGGACAAATATTGAATGATTCCAATTACATGAGGAATCTAAAATAGTCAAACTCATAGGAGCAGAGAGTAGAATGGTGGTTGTCAGGGGTTAGGGGGAGGGATAAAGAGGGAGTCGTTCAATGGGTATACATTTTAGTTAAACAAGATGAATAAGTTCTACAGATTTGCTGTACAACATAGTGCCTATAGTTAACAATGCTATAATGTGTACTTAATAAATTTGTTAAGAGAGTAGATCTCATGTTATCTGTTCTTACCACACACACACTCATGCAACAAAGAAGTCTAAGAAAACTTTTAGAGGTGATGTTATGTTTACTACCTTGATTGTGGTGGTGGTTTCACAGGTGTATGCATATGTCCAAACTATCTAATTGTATACATTGAATATGTGAAGGGGTTTTTTTTTTTTATGTCAATCACATGTCAATAAAGCCGTTAATTAAAAAAATAATAAAGTAAATGTATAACTGGGTATTTGGGTTTAGAGTTTGTGAGAGTGTGCTCTGATGTTATATGTCCTGAGTTGAAATTGTATCCCCGCCACTTACTAGCCATACAATCTTGGGTAAGGTGCTTAACCTGTTTGTACCTCAGTTTAATCATCTTTAAAATGGGAATATTGACAGTAGATCCCTTAGGGCATTATTTCATGGTTTATAAGAGGTGATGATCGTGAAGCACTTAGCACAGTGCCTGAAACATTCTAAGTGCTCAATAAGTTTTTGCTAATATTATTATCCACAATGCAAGCGTGTTCTGTATGATGAGCACTGTGTAGTATGCAGGCCAGGAGAGGGTACTAAGGGAATGTAAAACAGGAGGCATAACCTTGTCTAGGCCATTAGCTGGGCAAAGACACACAAGGCGCCATCAGTGAGCCAGGCTGAAAGACTGGCATGGGCAAGTCCTTACCCAAGACAGGAAAAAATATGGTATGTTTGAAGAAATGAAAGAAGGACCATGTGGTTGGAATGTAAAGAATGGAGGGGTTCATCGCAAGGCATGAGGCTGGGGAATTAGGCAGCAGCCAAATCACAACTGTTGTTTTAAACCATGCATAAAGTTTTAGTCTTTAACCTAAATGCAGTGGGAGGTAACTAAAGAGTAGTAAGCATGGGAATTACATGACCAGAAACGTACTAGAAAAGAAAAAAAAGAAAGCACTCTTGCTGCAATGAAAAGAAAGGAAATAAAAGGAGAAGCAAGGAGACTCCTTAAAATGTTGTTGCCGTAATCCAAGTAGGAGATGATTTCAGTCTGTATCAGTCTGTATTAGGATGTGGAAAGTTGGAATAGAAAGAAGTGAATGAATTATAGCAGTGGGTTCTCGATAACACTAGTTATATATTAGAATTTCCTGGGCTTTTAAAATTATCATTATTAATCCAGTGCTTGGGACCTACATCAGGCCAATTGAATCAGAATCTCTGGAGTTAGGACTCAGGCAAGCATATATTTTTAAAATGCTCCCCAGGCTATTCTAACATTCAGATCAGGGTGAAAACTACTAGATCAGAGAAATACTTAGAAGGAAGAATAGACAAGACTTGTTTGATTGGATGTGGTGGGTTAGGAAGAGGCAGAAGTTAAGAATGAGCACCCAGGTTTTTGATTTTTATCACACAATGGATAATGGTAACATTTGTTGAGACAGAGAATGTAGAGAGAGAGGAAATTTTTGGTGCGAAGGTGGATTCTGCTTGAACAGGTTGAGTTTCATGATCCTATCACACACCCAAACAAGATATAGGGAGGCAGTTGCATTTGTGATCTGGGACTCATAAGAAACATCTGGTATGGAGGTGTGAAATTAGGAAGCATTGTTTGTAGGTAGATGATACTTGATATGATGGGAGTGGGTATAGTCTACAGAAAAATTTACAGTGAGAAGACTATCTAAGATTAAATCCCAAGGAATTCCAACATTGAAATTTAGATAAAATAGAAGGAAACTAGAAAGAAAACTGAGAATGAACATTGTAGTGTATTCATAGCCAAGGGAATAGATTTTAGAAAGGGGCTTGTGGTCAAATATGTTTGCTTCTGCTAAGAGATATAGTAATATGAGTACTGAATGTGTTTACATTTCCACCTGGAAAACTCCAAGTCTCTTACAATTCAAATTCTGCCTGACTCTTCTCTGCACTGAAACAGCACAAAAAAATGTCCAGAGGAAAATAAAAAGCAGTAAAGAATAAAATGTAATCCTACCAAATTTTCCTTGGATATGTGATTTCTCATATTCTCACATTTTCTCTTCAAATTCACATCTTCCCTTCAACCTCTCAGTCCTCCAACATTCCTTCCCCACGTGTTATTCTGGACGGATTCATTTTTACTAAAACAATAGAAGCAAACAGAAGACAACGATTTCATGCTCCCAATTCTTTTTTATTGCCTATCTGCAGCAATGCTTACAATCTTTTCTTTTCTTCCTGTTACCATAAAGAGATGTCCTTTCTCCTATCTTATGCCAAACCCTGCAGTTTTAAACTGAATCTTAGCTTATTTCATCAGTCAAAGTCTCCTATTGCTATGAACCTTGTTTGATCCAGCATCACCACTTTCTTCTCTCTCTTAGACTCTCTCATCTGTCCCATTAATGTTGCTTTTTGTGTAACAATAAGCAAACATATCTCCCATCTGAAGATCATGATCCTCTTTTGACCCCAAACTGCTTTTATCCAAGTCATCATTTCTTTTTCCTCTTTAGTGCAAATCTTTTCTTTAAGACTTTATCTTTAGAGCACTTTTAAGTTCACAGAAAAATTGAGGGGAAAGTACGAAGATTTCCCATATACTCCGCACCTCCCCACATGCAGACTCTCTCCCATTATCAACAATCCCCATCACAGTGATACCCATTTGTTGCAATTGATCAATCTATATTGAAACATCATAATCACCCCCAATCCATAGTTTACATTATAGTTTACTCTTGGTGTTGTACATTTTATGGGTTTGGACAAAGGTGGAATAATATATATTCATCATTTTAGTATCATACATAATATTTTCACTGCCCTAAAAATTCTCTGTAGTTTGCCTATTCATGCCTTCCCATCTCCCCCAATCCCTGGTAATTACTGATCTTTTTACCATCTCCAGGGTTTGGCCTTTTCCAGAATGTCATGTAGTTGGAATCAAACAGTATGTGGCTCTTTCATATGGGACCCTTTCACTTAGTAATATGCATTTCAGTTTCCTCCACGTCTTTTCATGGCTTCAGAGCTCACTTCTTGTGTCAGTAGGTGTTCTCTCTTTCTAATACAATAGCCTATTTATTTGCATCTTATATCTAGCCTTTCTTTTGATATTGACCAATCTTTTATGGATATGAAACATATTTTAGCTACCTTAATCTTTTACACGTCACTGACTTCTCTTTTTTTAAAATGTTATTTTCTTCTTTTTTGTCTCATTCAATAGAGCTTTTGTCCTTATCACTTCAGTGAAACTATTCTTGTCAGCATCACTAACAGCCACTTCGTGTTGAATCCAGTAGTCAACATCCATGCTTATTTAACTTCTTCATTGCTTATGACACTATTGCCCATGCCCACTTTCTTGAGACACTTTCCTTCATTTCCAGCACATTACTGTCACCTAATTGTATTCCTATCCCACAGCTCTCCTTTTGAGGCTCCTGTTAAGGTTCCTCCTCCTTTGTTCTACCTCTAAAGATCGGAGTGCCCCTAATCATTTTCCTTAACCCATTTATTTTTGTTATTTATATTATCTCCCTTTGCGATCACATCCTGTCTAATGGCTTCACATTCCATCTATAGACTGACAATTCCTAAGTTTATATCTCAAGGTTTGACCTTTCCACTGAGCACCACAATCATATAGCTCCTTTATGATATTTTCACTTGGAGAACTAATAGATATTTCCAACCTAATAAGACCAAGCCAGAACTATTCATCCTACTCCTACCAACGCCAAACTGGCCCTGCCCTTAGTCTTCCACCTTCATTAACAGTACCATTATTAACATGGCTTCTTGGATCAAAATTTTCAAAGATTTTCTTGATTGTTGTCGTTCTTGCAGATCAAGCTTATTATTGCTTCACGGACTTTATATGTAGTGTTTTTACTTCTGGAACATTGTTCAAGACAAATTCCTTAATGCTTATTATCTCGCATCATGTAGTCTGTTTAAATATTATTGTCTCAAAGAAAGATTCCTTGATATCTGAAATAGCCCACCTCTCAATTAATCACTGTACATTTAAGCAACTTTATTCTTTTCATAGCATTTTTCATCACCTGAACTTAAATTACTTATCAGTTTATTTATTTTCTATCTCCATCATTAAAATGTAAATAAAATGATGGTGAGGGCTTTGTTAGTGTAGTGCAACACTCTTGACTTATTACCTGGATAAGTATGTACAGATCAGGGCTTATACATTTTTGTTGAAAGACAATATGATAAATGGAGGCTACATATGTAAAGATAGATGGAAAATGACAAGGCAGGAGAGGTGTGAGTATGTGTTATTGTTAATGGCAATAAACCAGGAGAAAGAGAGAGAAATTAGATATCTAGGAATGAATGATTCATGTTATATATAGAACTGCCCACTGAAGTTGCAGGTATCTCCTGTGTGGGTGGTGGGCATGGAGGTAGGACATGAACATACCTGCCAGACATTTACATTCTATTTGGTAGATTTAATACCTGAGATTGAGAAGCAGAGATTTCAGGTTCATGGAGAACAAAGAGAACTACATATAGATATATGTGTGTATACGTATATAACTTGCATTGATAAAATACATATATGTACATATGTGTATATAAAATCATGTACTTGTTCAGATGTAAGATCTTTAAAGTCTTAACATTACGAACACTTAATGCTTAATTTTGTCCTGCAAACAACCCTATGTTCTGCTAATTTCAAAGAAGCTTAGGAAGCAATATGTTGTGGAAAATAATGCATGGTGTTCAGATTCGTGAGTCTTGAGTATGGATCTTGGCTCCCCTGACAATTGGCTATATAACAAGACTCTGGTTTATTCACTAACCTCTGCCATCCAATGTTCCACATCTGAATAAGTAGAGATAATGATGTCAAAGTTGATTCTGGGGTTGATTGAGATGGTATGTACAAATGATAATTCTGTCTCCCCTCCCTACCCATACTTTACCATGAATTATTCCTTATGGACATGGCTGCATGTCCTAAATAATAATAACATTGAAAACTAATTCTCTGTGTATAAAATGATAGCATCAGGAAACATTTGGAAGTAATTTTAAAGGATTTCTGAGGACTTTAGCTACGCACACCTCAGTGATTTTGAGGAGTCTTTTCAGTAACAAGGCCGGATGCTATTTTGAAAAGGTATCTTCTTGTCATGTAATAGTGATTATTGTTTGTTCTTGTTCAAGTATTGTCATGTCAAGTGTGTATCCTTATTAGATAATATTGGATATGCTGTCAAGTATGCTTGTTCTCTTATTCAAAACTCCTTTTTTGTAGAATTCTATATAAAGCAGATTGCTTCTGCAAAGCACATTTATCATGCAGATAGAGTTAGCAACATTAATGTCAAATGTCAAACTCAAATGTCTTTGTATTTTTTAATAATAAAATAGCTCATTTAAAATATGCATCACATTGTTAGATGCCAGTTTAATAATTTGAAAATGATGGTAAGTGGCATCTCAGGGTATTTCTCATGGGCTTCTGCTTCAAAGAAAAGGCCAAATTAAATGGAGGCTTTTGAACTTTGAATTTAAATATGTCTCAGCAAAGCAGTTAAGCATCTGGGTGACTTTAGGGTCAAATGTATGATTTGCTATACCAGGTTCACCGATTAGTAACTGTGTAACTTTGGATAGATTATTCAAACTTTACGAATCGTAGATTTCCCCATTTAAAAAATAAATATGAGTATAATTATACTACCAAGCCCATCTATTTTATGTGAGAATAAAAGGATACAGTATATATAAAGTATGTAGAACAATTAGCATTTAAGAATTACTCAATAGAAGCTAGTTTTATTATTGCGATTATTTTATTAACGACTCAGGCAGACTCCACAAAACACTTAAGAAACCAGCTCTTTTTAATTGTCAAGTTAAACAGTCGGGTATGCCAATTCCTTTGCAAAGTTACTGCACTTAACTTATTTTTCATTCTGTTCCCTTGACTGTCTCCTTCATGGGCCTTGAGTTCTTTGAGGTCTGTGAAGTTGTTTCTTGTTGATATTCTCAGCGCCCAGCATATTGCTTGGCACACTATGGTCCCACATTCCAAATTGGTTTAATTACTTAGATGAATCACCTTCACATAACATAAAATTATCTGAGAAAACTTATTTAAACACTCTTTGGAAGAACTTCTTGTTAAGGCAGCAATTTAAATTGTTTTCTTACATATAAGAATCTTTGCTTTCATAAAATCTACTTGTATGTTAAATTCATGATGGTTTCTACTGTTTTAGGAAGGGAGTGAATCCTGGGGTAATTGAAATTCACTTTTCAATATAATTTGTATAAGAACTAAAGTGGAGAAAAATTGCAGACATTATATTGCATTCTCATAACACACATCAATGTATCTACTCAAGTCTCTGAAAGGACATGTTAGAATAAATCTGAGCAACCCTTTGAAAACTCATGATTGAGTACATCAGGCAGAAACTAAATATCCTATTAACATTTTCTAAAACTGAACTTATCCCCTGTAGCAAAGGCATAGTATACTGTTCTACAGGGTTTTGTTTTGTTTTTTCCTGCATAATGCATGGTTAATTTCATTTTGAAAATTGATTAGACTACCTGATTGATTGCAGTGATTGCTTTTCATGTCTTGAGCAAGGAGATAGCATTTATAATTCTTATTAAAAGTTGATTAGTATTTAATACTGTTAGTCTTGTTGAATGTTGCATAATAAATTTTAAAACTGAAACCTGCATGGCCAATTACTAAACATAAATATAAAGTAAATCACATCTTCAAGTGGTATAAAAAATTCAAAGGCATAATCTTCAATGTTAGAACAAACCTGAAAAAATTCTCATTAAAGGCAGCAGCTCTGTGGTCTTAAAGAAGCTTTTGTTGTCTTCTTCGTGAATATGTTTGTGATTTCTGCCTGGGAATGAATACAGACAGCTTTGTCCCTAATGCATTTAGAATTTGCATAACATAAGACTGTACAACTATCCAATTGGTTTTATTTTCCTAAGGATTGTATCTGTGATTAAAGTACACCATGAATTAAAATGTGTATGCCTTCTATGTAGAGACCTGACCTACATACTCATACTTTTGTGATACCTTGACGGAAATATTTAACTGCATTTTAAAATGGGTTTGCTGGTAAATGAACTCCAAATTGCTGAAACAGATTATACAAAATGCTGTCACTGTGGAGATCTACCTATTTCCTTCACCTGTTAACCAGCGCGCGGTAGACATAAGATCTCAGGCAGCTGCTGAATGAAATGGCTTCTGGATGGCACGAGAGAGTTGTGTTCTTGGGTGGTGTTTGTTTTGTGACTCTTGGCACTGTGATACCAGTTGTTTTCAGGGAGAGACGGACACTATTCTCTTCCGTAGGCCTAGAGTGTATTGCCTATGACCACTGGGGACGATACACATTGCATACCTTTTAATCTGTTAGAGAGAAACGTAAAACCCTAAAATGGTTGCAGAGTACAATGGAATCTGTGAGTAGGCTCTGGTTAAGTTTTATGCAGTGGCTGCCTCAGCCACCCATCCTGAATCTCACGGCCCATTGAGCAAAAAGTACATCACTAGGTTGACAGCAGACAATTGAGATTAGTGGAAGTGACACACACACATGGAGGAGTGCCGAGTAGGCAGAAAAAATCAGCAAAAGGGAAATGAAGTGACCTCCTAGCAGCAGATGAACATGACTCAATCAGCAATGGAAATCAATGAACTGAAAGGAACTGGCAGGGAAAATCAATGAGGGAATTGTGCACTGACCAATGAATTTTGTCCCCTTTTGTATTTTTGTCTGGCTGTAGCAACTAAATATTCAAGTATATCTCGTCCAGATCATTCTAGCCTTTCCAACCCTATTTACATTCTCAGTTGCCTCTAGCTCCCATGCTACTATACATCAGTATCTGTGCAACATTTAAAACACCCAAAGATGATGCAAGTGTCATTCCCAGCACACCCCATGGGAAAATAACCAGGGATAAGACTTCATCTGAGAACCTGGCTATCCAAAACATGGCAGAGTGGAGATTAGCACAAAAAGTTTAGACTGGGTCTCCAGGGCCCACAAGAAAGTTTCAATTTTGCCATTAAGTTTTATCTCTGAGTCACTTACTTAAACTTTGACCCTTAGTTATAATGGACATTGTACATAGACAGCTTAAACAACCACAGTATGTTAAACAATGTCCTAGAGACTGCCTTATCTCTCCCAGGGTCCTAAAGTTCCTGAATTATACATTCTCAGTGGTGAATTAAGCAATGCTATCATTGAAGGAGGGGACATCATTTTGTCTCAGGGGCAAGTAAGACTCGTGCAGTAGGTTCAGCATTTAATTACAAGATTTTAGGATTTATGGTTGTAAACCTGGAGCAATAATGAGGAACTCATGGGAAGGAACAATGCCACAAATTCAGCTAATGACAGGAGATTAAATTCTGAAAATTTGGAATTTAGTGTTCTGCCTTGCAGTGTGGTCTTCCACAACTGCAATCACTCTCTGTGCCGCTGCTCCCTATTCTAAACCATAGTTGCCTGCTGCTTCCCTGGATCCTTGGGAGACTACAATAAGAAATAGTTCATTAAAAGTATCTCAAAATCTAGGAGCCAACAAGGTGGCCTAGTGTTTAAGTTCGGCCTGTTCCACATTGGTGGCCCAGGTTTGGTTCCCATGAGCAGACTTACATCCCTCATCAACATCCATGCTGTGGTGGCAACCCACATACAAAAACAGAGAAAGATTGGCCTCAGATGTTAACTCAGGGCAAATCTTCCTCAGCAAAAAAAAAAAAAAAAAAAAAGTATCTGAAAGATCTATGAAGTTTAAAATAATATGTAAGATACTGACATTGGGAAAATCACAGCAATCTGGACATACAGATAAAGTTAACAGGGAAAACAAACAGAGCTGTGTTGTTTTCAGCCTAAAAATAAAATAAAACAAATTTGTGTGCTGACCCAATACTCTGTCACATTTTTTGATTCTAGGTGAGATGTTTTCCCGTCATTTATTAGCAAGAAGTGTTTTATTTTTCCTGATTGATAATACTTTGGCCATTGATTAAATATTTCAGCCTGTCTACATTTCTGTTTGGTTCTGTAAGTCTCTAGTCTGTTTTCTTGGTTCTTCCCCTCAGTAGACCGCATACACCCGGATGACCTGCCTCTGACTCAGGCTTCTTTGTAACTCCTATCAAATTTAGCAAAGTGACTCATTTGAGAATAAATGCTTAAAATATGGCTTTTGTCCATGTTGCTAATGAATTGCCTAATTCATTACCTTGTGTTAAGTATTTATCAACAGTAATGCATAACTATTTAACATTAAGTATCTTAATCTTTACTAAATCTTGTGACTTGATCTTTTAGTTTTATATTTAAGAAAGCCAGGATGCAGAGTGAGAAAGTCAGTTGTTCTAGATTGAAAGACTTCTAATTGAAAGGACCGGAGCCCTTCAGCTTCTCTCTGCAGCTGCTCTTTGAGAAAAGGAAATCATAAATATAGAGTTCCCATTGGAATAAAGGTCCCTTTTAGTGAGGTTTTTCTGAGAGTAATTCCTTCTGTTGCTTGAGGAGACTTCTTGTTTGGCTTGAGTGTCTTGCTTTAGAGAAGGGGATCTCCCTCAGTTTACGTTGCTGGTGGAGTTAATTGTATTCATTGATGTCAGCTATGAACAAGCTCTTTCAGAAGTGATTCCTGCAGAACCCAATCTATTCTCTATGGTCTAATTTATTGGTTTTAAATTTTTCCAAACTATTGTGGTTTTGGTTTATTTGGCATGATGTTTTTTCCCAAATAACATCTTACATGATACGCCAAATCATAAAACAGATGAAGTGGTGGAGTGAAGGGCCAGGAGTCCTGCCTCCTCTAAGCTTTGGACCCAGAGCCGCTTTACCATTGGATCCAACATTCTGCAAACTGTTGATCCAGGTGAATTGTAACTTGAGTATTTTTCTGTGAATTGTGATTATAAAAATGTTCACATTTGAACTCTCTTATACAAATTAGAGAACAAAATGGGGCTAATCAGAAGTCCAGACAAGGGTCGCTTTTCTCTTTTGCTAAAGATGCTATGATATGTACTTTTATTAAACATAGTTTGCTTCTTATTTTAGGTATGGTAGACAGCATGCACAAAGTATCAATTCTGGTTCCAGATGTAATTAGGTTCAAATCTACCAAATCTTTGACAAGCTCTTTACTCAGATTATGAGGGTCTCTTTTTCAAATCAAAAGTGGTAAAACAATTCGTCTGACAAGGAATCCTACATGGTTATAAATAATGAAATGTACGTAAAATGCCCAGCACAGTGAGTGCCCGTGTCTAGTCAGTATGCATAATGGTCACTCATGTTCTTTGTCCTAATAAATTGTGCAAGAGGATAGAATACTATTTAGAAAAATATTGGGAAAACCTTTACAAAAACAACTATTAGCTATGTTAGCTTGACAGAGTTTGTATTCATTTACTTCTTATTTCAATCAACATTTCTATACTCTGATCATAAGACATGCACCTAAGAAACAACGTAAGCAGAAGCAGAAGGAAACAGCACCCTCATGAAGATAGTGGTCCCGTGAGGGGAAAGGGGTATGGGTCAAATAATCACACAAACAAAGATAAAATTATAACTGGGACTGTGCTCTCAGATCAATAGAGACTGCTTGAGGAGATGACAATGTGAAGAATGCGTGGAAGTTAACTACTAAGAAGAAAAACAATCATAGCTACAATGACATAAGTAAGATACGTTAAAGCAGGTGCAGAAGAAATATGAATATAAAGCTTCCAGGTAAATGAGCACCTGAGCAGGAATTCCACTCAGTACTCCAGCAGTAAAATAACTTGGAGTTCAGGAAATAGCATCATGCAATGAAAGTGATAGAAGATTGTGGGTTATATGAAGGCTGTCGCCTTAGGAAACCATACAATCAATTAGTTATTAGCACAAAGGTATTTCAAAGATGTTATTCTGTGGGTTAGTCTTAAAAGGGACAAGTATATAAAAGATGGATAGGACACTTGTCAGACACAGCTAGAAGGGATATTTAAGAAGGGGCCCTTGAGGATAGAATGGTGATGATTACTGACCTGGGGCTGTTGACCAGAGTCAGACAAAGCGATTGAAGAAAAGAACATTCCTGGGGGCAAGCACATCGTTGCTGGGAGCTGACAGAACACATGTCTTGGTTAATTGGAACTAGACATTTGGGAAATGAGGCGCTGTTAGGGCATCATTGCATATATTCAGTTCTGAATACTCTTCAAGATGAAGACAACTTGCTACCTACCACAAAATGCAATCCAGCTTGTAAGAGAATTTGGCCATTGGTTGGCCATGAGAATGGAAAAAAACCCAAATTTTATCTTCCTTATCTCTCTTTTGCATAGAATATGAATATTATTACTGTTAAGTATAAATAGTGTTGGTTGGTAAAAAGTTGAAAATATGAGAAATAAGTAGAAAATGCTCTAAGGTAGAATGCTATCTTAAAATGTTAAAAGAATGAAGTACATTTACTTACACTGCAATGTTAGCTTTTAATAAGTAGGATATAAAATTTTTGAGTAGTTTGAAATCATCGACACAAAATGAATATACAAAATGATACAAAGTAAATATTACCAATAGTTAGCTGCCTCTCAGTGGTAGAAATACATGCGTTTACATACATACACACAGATGTACATAATTTTTCTTTTTTAACCATCTATGATTTTAAGCTTTTTCTACATTTGGAAGGTAATATTTTTCTTACTAGAAAAAAAGTAAAAAAATAACAAGAAATGATTACAATTATATTAAAAACAGTTTTCAAGGAGAAAGAAAAAACACTTAGAAATCTGAAATTATTTTTCTAAAATGACCTTATTACTAAAATTTAGTTAGATGACTAATTCAGTCAAAGCTAGACACGATTTCATCACAATTTCAAAATTTTCCGATGAACTCAAGGGAGCAATAACATTTGTGGGGATAATACTGAAATTGTTTACTTAGTTCATTCATGTGAAAATGTTTTTGAATATCCCTAAAATTGTTTGAATATTTGTTAAGGCATTTCACAAAATTTAACATGTGGAGTATGTCTGCAAAGATAATTGGCTCTTCACTTCTGCATGTCTTGTGTTGCTGATCTCTCTGTGTGAATACAGGCCATTTCCTAATTCGCCGTAGGATATCAACCTTTCCACTTGAACATCTGCTATACAAAACATACAGATATCTCTGAGAATACCTGGGGTCCGGGTTTTTGCAGGTAAGTTTAGCCTTAACTTCTTACTACCACACTTCTGCTAAAAATCTAGCTAAAATAAATGCTACTAAATTAGGTAATCTGCAAAACAAGCTGTTATTTATTCTTTAGTCTACTTTGTGTCCCATCTTCACATAAATTTGATCAGGAGGATTTCACTTAGTTTTCTCTAGATCTTCATTAACTTGGTTTACAGTAAGAATATGTTCAGTGGGTTAGAGTATGAGGCTTACGGGAGACAGAATTTGGCCTCCGTAATCTCTTCTCCTTGGTGTCTTGACTGTAGATATGTTAGGTTACATGGCAAAGGGACATTGCAGATGAAATTAAGGTTATAGACTTTAAGATAGAGAGATTATCCAGAATTACCTGGGTGGGTCCAATCTAACCCCTTGAGCCCCTAAAAGTAGAGAACCTTCTTCTCCAGCTCAGTCAATCAGAAAGATGTGGCAGAAAAAGGGGCAGAGTAGATGAGGCAAAAGGAGAGGTCAGAGAGATTCAAAGCATAAAAGGAACTGAACCAAGTAGCTGGCTTTGAAAATGTAGAAAGGGCCCAGAAAATGCAGGTGGCCTCTAGAAGCTGAGAATGACCCCTGGTTGAGAGCCAGTAAGGAAACAGGACCTCATTCTACAATCATGAGGAACTGAACTCTGTCACCAACCCGAATCAACTTGGAAATGGATTCTCCCCAAAGCCTCCAGAAGGAAATCCAGTTCTGACAAGACTTTGAATTCTGCCTTGAATACTCTATGCCGAGAAACCAGCTGAACCACACTACTCAGACCCGTGACCTACGAAACTCTGAGATAATACGTTCGTGTTGTGTCAAACCACTCAGTTTGTGGTAATTTTTTTATGCAGACAATAGAAAACCAATACAATGTTCTACCTCTGGTTTTATGTGAGGTCAGTATAAGAATGGTCAAATGAAGAACATGTACACATTTTTTAAAAATATAAAATCTTTAATTATCCCTGTGGAGGAAAATATTTCATATGGTCTTATTATATTTAACGATAGTAAAACCATTATCACTTATCTCACCATCCACAAAATGAAAAGGCAACCTGTGTAAGGGAAGAAAATATCTGCAAATCACATATTCAATAAGGAGTTTACAAGGAATTTACAAGGAATTCATACAACTCAATAGCAAAAACCCCACAAATAATCCAACTAAAAAATGGGCAAAAGATCTGAATACACATTTTTCCAAAGAAAATTTCCAAAATCTCTCTCTCTCTCCCTACCTCCATATGGCATCTCATCCTTTAGTGCATCTCCATATGGCTTGAGCTTCTCACATCATGCATGGTCTGGGGATTGTTGAACTGCTTGGGGGCGGGGGGTGGCTTATAGCTCTAAAAGTGAGTGTTTCAGGGGATCAAAGTAGAATTTGCAAGATTTCTTCTGACTAGCCCTTGGAACTCACAGTGTAGCACGGTAATTTCTGCCACATTCTGCTAGTTACAAGTGAGTCACAGGACCTGCCAAAATTCAAGTGGATAGTATGACATAAGGACATGAATACTGGTAGGTGTGGCCCTTTGGGGCTGTAGGAAGTCATTTTTAGAGAGTAGCAATCACAGATTCAATAAGGGGTATATCTACAATGGCACTTACTACATTATTGTTTATATTATAGGAAAATAACAAAAAATGTTTCCAAGAGGAATGGTTGTTTGAATTATGTTATATATAAAGCATTACTTTGCATATTTTGAGACAATATTATGGATGAATACATAGATTTAATATTTAAATATCTGGGAGAATGTTTATACAGTTCTCTCTACATAAATATGAACACTATATCATTTTTCTTTTCTTTATTATATCAGAATAGGTTTCTTTCATTTAGTTTAAAAATTTTCTATGATGAATTTGTAGAAAAATAAAAAGATGTTTCATAATTGAAGATATGCCATTCTTATTTGTATCATTTTTAAAAAGCCATTTAAAA
Organism: Equus asinus; assembly: GCF_041296235.1. Classification (NCBI taxonomy): domain Eukaryota; kingdom Metazoa; phylum Chordata; class Mammalia; order Perissodactyla; family Equidae; genus Equus; species Equus asinus. The sequence continues at coordinate 44,096,562 of NC_091812.1, forward strand.
GCCTCTAATTTATTCCTTGCTTCCTTTTAAAAATATACACTGCAATTTTAATATTTCTGTAAACTTATTGCAGTGCCTAGCACATCAATTAATACTTGATGAATAAATTAATATGACAGGAACAGAAGAATACACTCATATTTTCCTCTTCACTTGGTTTCCTGGATGTTCAGAAATAAATTTGTCTCTGATTCTAATAGAATTATCCTACGTAGTTGGAATATTTTCCCTCCACAGGTCTTTTAAACATTTTTTTTTTACTTTAGTTTAATTATCTAGTTCTTTATTAAATTCATATATATACTCAATTCAACAAAAGTACTAAGAAAAAATGGCTGACAGTCTTGCATGTTGCTGAAACCTTGCAGTCACTGAAGAAATAGAATTTATTGGTGTGAAATGGCAAATATCAAAAGAGAACATAATTATAAAGATGGAAAATGAGCTGTGTCAATCTTTTAGGAAAAAAAATCTTTATTTTAGAATCATCTCAATGAGTACAAATATACCAACATACATACACACACAAACTTATTTCAGTTAGATTTATGTTTTAAGTTTAGAGCTAATGACAAAGCAAGGTATGTCATATTCATTAAAATCTCTGATTATAGCTCAAGACTGAAATTAATTGCACTTGTTTGCTTATTTTTGGTGAAGAAGATTGACCCTGAGGTAACATCTGTTGCCAATCCTCTTCTTTTTTTGCTTGAGGAAGATTGTTCCTGGGCTAACATCTGCACCAATCTTCCTCTGTTTTGTATATGGGACACCACCACAGCATGGCTTGATGAGTGGTGTGTGGGTCTGCACCTGGGATCCAAATCTGCAAACCCCAGGCTGCTGAAGCAGAGTGTGCGAGCCCAACCACTATGCCACCTGGCCAGCACATGAAATTAATTTCTTGTCTAAAGGTATGAACACCATTAATCCTTATTCCACTTCTATAAATACAGGGGAACTTGGGAAAATCACAAAAGCTTTCTTTCTTGACTACATTTTTCATTTCTTTAAAAAGTTGTTTAGAGTAGATGAACTATAGAATCCTTGTTGAATCTAAAAATTCTGTGATATCTAGAACTAATTGTTTCAATCAATCTTGCCATCTTCATTTTTTTAGAGCAATATATTTTTACTTGGAGCCTAAGTAAAAGCAATGTCAAGAGGATTTATTGTCCATCTCCCTTCAAATAAAACTTGGATGAGAATTATTATGAAGCATCACTATAGGATTTGGGAAAGAAATAAGGAAAAACAGATATAGGAACACATGTTATTACATTCCAAGTACTGTTTGGCCTTAAAAAGGTCCAGTAAACAAATACCATCCTCTAAATTTTATGTATGTGCTAATGTGTATGCATGCATGTGTGGTGCGTGTTTGTGTGTGTAAGACATAGAGAAAGAAGGAATCTGCTAAATAAAACAATATAAAATTTTCTGATTGAGTTCACAGTTTTCCTCTTAAACATTTTATTTTTCAGGTGTAAAATTAATATTAATCTGGGAAGATGGCAGAGTATGAAACACCTGGAATCTCCCCCACCTACAACAATGGCACTGGCAGAATCTGTCTGACATAACTATTTTGGAAGTTTGCAGTCTATTGAAGTGTTGCAACATCCAGGGGACAGCCTGTGTAGTAAATGTTGTGAATTTTGCTCAATTTCAACTCTTAGCACATTAACAGCTACCCATCTCCCACTCCCAGCCCCATGACAGGCAGCCATGCATACATTCCAAGAACAGCTTGCATGCAGTTTGTGGTAGCCAGGGCTGGTAAAAACAACCCTGCCCTACAAATATTGGGAATCTGTGCTCTGACCATTGATTGCTGCTTCTGATATCATAAGTGCAGACCAAGAGGAAGGTGGCCATTGTTGTTGCATGATCCTCATTTTTTCAAGCCTCTCCTCCTCTGGTCAAAGTGATTTCCAGGGGATTTCAATGGCTAGCATCCTTCTCACCTTCATTTTTCTCTTTTATCCCTTTTGGGAGTCAAAGATTAAAGAATAATACATTGAAAGGAAACTGCGTGTATTCACCACACATGGCCAGGGAAAGGGACAAGCTGAGAAGAGACCTGAAAGTACCTTAAGTTTATACCTTAGGATGATTCTCAGCACAGAGAAAGCCTACAACAATCTACCAAAAAAAAAAAAAAAAAGAAAAAAGAAAAAACAATTAAATCAGCAAACCCTGTGAAGGGGGGAGAATCTCATTTCTAGAGTTACCACATTATTAGATTCAAATGTCCAGTTCCCAACAAAAAGTCACAAAGTATACAAAGAAATGGAAAAGTATGGCCTCATTCAAAAAAAAAAAAAACAAATCAACAGAAACTGTTCCTGAAAAAGAACTGATGGCAGATCTACTACATAATTTGAAATATCTATCTTAAAGATGTTCAAAGAGGTAAGAAAGACGTGGAAAAAGTAAAAAAAAAAATGAAAAAATGGAAATATCAATAAAGAGAGTAAATTAGAAAAAACTAAGGGAAATTCTGGAGCTAAAAAATAAAGTAACCGAAATAAAAAAAAATTCACTAGAGAGATTCAAAGGTAAATTAGAGCAAGATGAAGAATCAGTGAGCTTGAAGATAGGACAATGGAAATTATTATGTCTGAGCAACAGGAAGAAAAAAGATTGAAGAAAGTGAACAGAGCCTAAGGGACTTGTGGGACAGTATCAAGCAGCCCAACATATACATTATAGAAATTGCAGAGAAAGAAAAAAGATAAAGGGATAGATTGACTATTTGAAGGAATAATAGCTAAAAAGGTCTAAGTTTGATGAAAGATATGAATATAAACATCCAAGAACTTCAGCGACTCCAAATAAAATGAACTCAAAGAGACTCACACTGAAACACATAATCAAACTTTTGAAAGAAAAAGACAAAAAGAAAATGTGGAAAGTAGTAAGAGAGAAGTGATTTGCCATATACAAATGATCCTCAATAAGATTATAAGCAGATTTCTCATCATAAACTGATTTTCTCATCAGAAAAGCAGGGGGCCAATATATTCAAAGTGCTAAAAGAAAAAAAAAAATCTTTCAACCAAGAATCCTGTATTTGGTAAAACTGTCCTTCAAAAATAAGAGAGAAATTAACACGTTCTCAGATAAACAAAACCTGAGAGAGTTTGTTATCATTAGACCTGCACGGCAAGAAATGCTAAAGGGAATCCTGTAGTTTCAAATGAAACAATACTAGACAGTAACTAAAGGTCAAATGAAGAAATAAAGAGCTCTGTAATGGTAAATATGTGGACAATTATAAAAACTATATTGTAACAATAGTATGTAAACCCAGTTTTTGCTTTTGTGATTTAACAGACGAAGACATTAAAACAAAAAACAGTTAGTCTGAAAGCTAGTAATATTATAACTTTGGTTTATAACTCCACATTTTGTTTTTTACATAATTTAAAAGACAAATTCATTTAAAAGATTTGTTAGCTTGTGATTTTGGGCATACAATGTATAAAGATGTACTTTTGTGACATCAACAATTGAAAGGAGATGGAGCTGTAAATGAGCAGAGTTTTTTTATGTTATTGAAGTTAAGCTGGTACAAATTCAAATTAGAGTGTTATAACTTTAGAATGTTAAATGTAATCACCATGGTAACCATAAAGAAAATAGCTATAGAATATACACAAATGGAAATGAGAAAGGAATTTAAATGATCCTCTACAAAAAGTCAACTAAACACAAAAGAAGAGAGTAATGCACAGACTGAGGGTCAAAAGCTCTAAGACATGTGGAAAACAAATAGAAAAATGACAGAGGTAAGCACCTCCTTATCAGTGATTAGTTTAAATGTTAATGGATTAAGCTCTCCAATCAAAAGACAAAGATTGACAGAAAGTAAAATAAGAAAGAAAAGAAAAACAAAAAAGTGATGATACAAGTATATGCTATGTACAAAATACTGTAAAAATAAAGAAAAATCTCATTTAAAATGGAGTCAAGGAGCCTGGAAAGAGAAGCTCTCATGCATGTACCATTGGTTGCCACCTCTATAACCAGCAAGAAGAAGGAAGAGAACAAGGTCTATTTGTCTAAAATTCTTTGTATAAAATTCTCTCAGTCTCCTCTTTTTTTCTGTGATGATAAGAATGCTACTACCTTTCTTCTGTTACAAGGCAGGACATTTTTCACATGAGAATTTCATCTCCTGCTTTCAAGAAAAGGAAGGAAGATTTCTCCCTGCCCTGCAACAGTTCACTAACCACCACTTACAGCTAATAAGAAACTGCCACAAACTCAAACTCCTGTTCCTCTCCAATGAACTTTTATTCAAAACAACTTCCCCAATTTCCTCCTAAAACTTAATAAATGTTGACCTTCTTTTTGTATCTTTGGACTTGACTGTGGTGAACCATAGTTCACCATTTGCAACCAAATTGCAATTTCTGTGCTATTCCTGAATAAACTCTTATTTTCTTGAGCCTGCCTCAGTTTACTTCTTTATTTAGTTTGACAATATTCACTTTTGATTCAAAGATACATATCTGATAAGGGTTTGATATTCAGAACGTATAGAGAATTCTTGAAACTCATTAACAAAAAACAAACCACTCAATTCAAAAATGGGCAAAGGACTTGGATAGACATTTCTCCAAAGAAAATATGTAAGTGGCTAATAAGCAAATGAAAAGATGCTCAACATTGCTAATTGCTAGGGAAACGCAAATCAAAACTACAATAAGGCTTCATGAGTGAATTCTACCAAACATTAAAATAAGAGTTAATTTCTACCCTTCTCAAATTATTCCAACAATTTGAAGAGGAAAGAATGCTTCCAAACTCGTTCTATGAGACAGGTATTACCCTTATAGCAAAACCAGACAAAGATATTACCAAAAAAAATAAAAGAAAGAAATTATAGGTCAATATTCCTGATGAACATCAGTGTAAAAATGCTTAACAAAATATTAGCAAACCAAATTCAACAATATATTAAAATGATTTACACCATGATAAAGTGGGATTTATCCCAGGTATGCAAGGATGGTTCAATATCTGTAAACCAATCAACATGATACACCACATTAAAAAACTGAAGGATAAAAATCATATGATCATCTCAATAGATGCAGAAAAGCATTTGACAAAATTCAGCATCAATTTATGATAAAATTTTCAAGAAAGTGAGTAGAGAGAGAACATACCTCAATATAATTAAAAAGTCATACATGACAAACCCACAGCTAACATCAGACTCAATGGTGGAAAGCTGAAAGCATTTCCTCTAAGATCAGGAACAAGACAAGGGTGCTCACTCTTGCCATTGTTATTCAAAATAGTATTCAATGTATAGAAAAAGAAATAAAAATCACTCAAATTGGAAAGGCAGAAGTAAAACTGTTACTATTTGCAGATGACATGATAATATATATAGAAAACCCTGAAGACTCCACCCAAAAAAATTAGGACTAATAAATGAATTCAGTAAATTCATAGGATACAAAATCAATATACAGATATCTGTTGCACTTTTATACACTAATTAAGAACAAGAAAGAGAATTTAAGAAAATAATCCCATTTACAATTGCATCAAAATGAATAAAATACCTAGGAATAAATTGAAGCAAGGTGGTGGAAGACCTTCATCCTGAAAAGTATAAGACGTTAATGAAAGAAATTGAAGACAACACAAATAAATGGGAAGATATTCCAAGCTCATGGATTAGAAGAATTAATATTGTTGAAATGTCCATACTACCCAAAGTAATCTACAGATTCAATGTAATCCCCATGAAAACACCAACGGCATATATAAAAGAACTGGAACAAATAGTCCTAAAATTTGTGTAGAACCAAAAAAGACCCTAAACAGGCAAAGCAATATTGAGAAAGAAGAACAAAGCTTGGGTATCATGCTCCCTGCCTTCAACCTATACTACAAGGCTATAGTAAACAAAACTATATGGTACTGGCACAGAAATAGATGCGTAGATCAATGGCATAGAAGAGAAAGGCCAGAAATAAACCCATGCTTATATGGTCAATTAATCTATGACAAACTAGAGAAGAATATACAATAGGGAAAAGACAGTTTCTTCAATAAATGGTGTTGGGAAAACTGGACAGCTACATACAAAAGAATGGAACTGGATCACTTTCTTACACCACATACAAAAATAAACTCAAAATGGATTAAAGACATAAAATATAAAGACAAAAATATAAGACGTATAACTCCTTGAAGAAAACATAGGCTGTCACCTCCTTGATATTGGTCTTAGCAATATTTTTCTGGATCTGTCTCCTCTGGCAAAGGTAACAAAAGCAAAAATTTAAAAATGGGACTTCATCAAACTAGAAAGTTTTACACTGTGAAGGAAACCATTAAGAAAACAAAAAGGCAACCTACTGAACAGAAGAAGATATTTGTAAGTGATATATCTAATAAGAGGTTAATATCCAAATATAAAAATAACTCTTACAACTCAATATCAAAAAAACAAACAATTAATTTGAATAAACATTTTTCCAAGGATGATTTGCAAATGGCCAACAGACACATGAAAAGATGCTAAATATCAGTAATCATCAGGGAAATGCAAATCAAAACCATAATGAGATATCACCTTGTACATGTCAGAATGGCTATTATCAAAAAGACAGGAAATAAGTATTGGCAAGGATGAGAAGAAAAGTGCACCTTCATACACTAGGACTGTAAATTGGTGCAGCCATTATGGAGGTTCCTCAAAAAATTAAAAATAGAACCACCATATGATCCAGCAATTCCACTTCTGGATATTTAGCCAAAGAAATCAAAAACACTAACTGGAAAAGAAACATGCACTTTGTGTTCATTGCAACATAATATATATAATGGAATATTACTCAACCATGAAAAAGAATGAAATCTTGCGGTTTGTGACAACATGGATGGACCTAGAGGGTATTATACTAAGTGAAATAAGTCAGACAGAGAAAGACAGATATCATATGATTTCACTTATATGTGGAATCCAGAAAACAAAACAAACGGACAAACAAAAAAAAACAGGAACAAATTCATAGATACAAAGAATAAACAGTTGGTCACCAGAGGGGGGAGGTGGAGGGATGGGCAAAATAGATTAAGAAGATTAAGAGGTACAAGCTTCCAGTTATAAAACAACTCACATGAGGATATAATGTACAGCATAGGGAATATAGTCAATAATATTTCACTAACTTTGTATGGTGGGGACAGGTGGTTACTACAGACTTGCTATGGTGATCACTTTGTAATGTATAGAAATGTCACGTCACTATGTTGTATACCCGGAACTAATATAATATTGTATGTCAACTATACTTCAATAAAAAACAGTAGATAATATAATCCAGATATCCATGTACATGGATAGAGTTCACCAAAGGCAAGAATAAGGATGAGTATACTGCTGTCAATTCCACCAGGTTGTCAATGCCCAACTCTTCCCTCAGGCTATCTCATATAACCTAAGTGACAGTACACTTTCAGATATACCAACCAGCGTCAACTCAACTATTAAATATTAGTAAAGCTTATTTTTTCTATATAAAGTTTTAATATTTTCTTCCCTCCCATAGTGGATACTCTAGCACACTCCACTTTGGAGATCACTGTCTCAAACAAAAATAAAATTTTTTTCTCACATAATAAGATAAAAACACAACCCCCCCCCCCCACAAAACTACAATGATATACCACCTCACACCCATTAGAAGAGTTACTATGTAAAGAAAAAGAAAACAGAAAATAATTGAGTGAGGATGTGGAGACATTGGAAACTTTGTGCATTGTTGGTGGGCAAGTAAAACGGTACAGAAGCTATGGATAATAGTATTGTGGTTTCTCAAAAAATTAAAAATAGAATTACTATATGACCCAGCAATTCCACTTCTGAGTATATACCCAAAAGAACTGAAAGCTGTGTGTCACAGAGATCTTTGTACACCTATGTTCATAGAAGCATTATTCACAGTATGTGGAAGCAATCCAAGTGTTCATTGATAGATGAATGGATAAGCAAAATGTGGATAGACATACAATGAAATATTATTCAGCCTTAAAAAGGAAGGAAATAAATAAATTGAATAAAAATTACAAAAAAACCCACAAACTCCTAGGAAAAGAGGTCAGATTTGTGGTTATTATGGGGAGTGGATTGGATGAAGGTAGTCAAAAGGCACAAACTTCCAGTTATAAGACAAGTCAGTACAGCAGATGTAATGTACAACATGGTGACTATAGTTAACACTACTGTATGATACACATGAAAGTTGTTAAGAGTAGATTCTAAGAGTTCTCATCATCAGGAAAAAGTATATATATATATCACAGTATCTATATGAGATGATGGATGTTAAGTAAATTTATTGTGGTAATTATTTCATGATATATGGAAGACAAATCATTAGGCTGTACGCCCTAAACTTACACAGTGCTGTTTGTCAATTATATATCAATAAAAGTAGAAAACAAAAAGAAAGAAAAAAAAGGAAGGCAATTCTGACATGTGATGTAACATGGATAAACCTTGAGGACATTGTGTAAGTGAAATAAGTCAGTCACAAAAAGATAAATACTGTATAATTCCACTTATATGAGGTACGTAAGAGTAGTCAAAACCATAGGGACAGAACAGAATGGTGGTTTCCAGGTGGCAGGAGAAGGTGGGAATGGGGTATTGTTTCATGAGTCTAGAGTTTCAGTTTTAAAATATGAAAAGAGTTCTGGAGCTAGATGGCAAGGATAGCAGTATTTAATACCACTAACCTGTACACTGAAAAATGGTTAAGAAGGTGAATTCTATATTATACATATTTTACCACAACAAAAATAAAATGGGGAAAAGTCACTGAAATACATTGAATGTGCATTTCTCATGGAAGGAAGGTGTATTTACAATTGTAAAATCTCTATTGCAAAAACTCAAGTTAATTTTGGCAAAAACAGAAATACAAATGTAAATATTCTTTCCAAAAAATTAGTATTAACAACATTTCACTAATGGTTCATTCATTTGAAAATGGAAATAAAATTACACACATTACATTCTACATGAAGGTGGCTCTCCCTAGAATTTCATAGAGTACAATGTCTCCTGTAACTTCTATTCCATCTATAGTCTTATATACGTATGTATAATTTTTTTGCTATTACTTCCTTTCTTTAATTTTGTTTTTTTTTTACATAGCAATAAACTGCCTGTTCATGTTTGATTATTTTTGACTAGCTGACTGGTGTTCAAGTGCCTGTTATATAACTAGCAGAGCGTAAAATTATTACGCTTTTGTCCTTTAATTGGCCAAAGCTGCAACATCTGTCATTTTTGCGAGAATCAAATTTTGGCTTCAAAAGCAGCATGAAAAGTCTGGCATAGCCACATCAGTATCACTTCAGTTTAATCTTCTGCCCATCCCCCTTCTTTTTTGCTCCTCACCTTCCCACCTCCTCACAAAATTCGCATCTTCCCCTCCTCACAAAGTTCCCTTTCCTCTTATTGGACCCACTACTGAATCCTGTCTGGCTATTGATTCTGCTGAGCGTGCCAGCTCGGTATTGCAAGGTCATTCATAATTGCAGCTAGAAATTTTGCATCCCTTCTCTATCATTTTTTCTTTCCCCAAAGAGTAAAATGTTCTGTCAAGTAACCACACTGACACGCTGTGAACGAGAATTAAATCAGTAATAAAAACATTATGATCATTAAAAAGGATGTGACATTAGGAACCGCACAGAACCTTTCTGGACCTTTTGTTTTTGTGTTCCATTTCAGCCTCCATGGAGTCCTTCTGGGATACTCACTCTGGATTTAAATTCTGCCCAAATAGGTAAGGTCTGAGGCAAAATAAAAAATGAAGGCAAGGTATTATAAAAGTGTGAACCTAAAATGTCTTCCCTGCTTGATAAAATCCCTTTAGGGTATTGTAATGTTAGTATTATTTTTCTCCCCCTTTCTCCTATCAACTGGAGAGGCAATTTCACTTTCTGCTATTATAGCACCATATCTTCTAGTCACATTGACACTAGAATAACAAACACAGCACCATGCCCTTTCTTTTGTCCCCATCCTTTATCAAAGTTCACCAATAGGCATACTTCCTAACTAAAAAAGTAGCAAGAACAATCCCATATTCCTTCTGCTTCCTCTGAGATGCACAGCAGCATGTGCAAAATTGACCACACTATGGAGCCAAAGATGGCACAAAAATTTTATTCTTTAGTATCAAAAAATGTATGAGCCAAGAAAAAGGAAAGAAAAGGTAATTTTGGATTAATGTAAATAGCTCCCCCTGAAAAAAACTCTATCATAACAGCCTCATTATTTATTCCCTTAACTTGATTTAATTTAATAGTCAAGACCACTGATTTTTCTGAGGCATAATTTCCTTATTTTTACTTTGGAGAGTGGAAGTATAAAAATAAGGTAAAATACATGAAAGTCTGCAAAGTATATAGTACAAAATTTAGTTGTAAAAATCAAGCTGTGCATATAGAAATCAATACATAAAATTGATTTAAAGATAATAAAAGACCTGATGGAGGAATGGCATATGTCTTTCAAAATCAGAGTTACACCAAAACATCCAGGGCTTGAGGTGTGAGAATCACAAAGAGAAGAATATTGAAGCTGATCCGAATTATTCAATGTTTTCCCTTACAAGGCATGTACCGTTTTTGAAAGTAGCAGCCAGAGGAGAAGCTAATAATCCAAGCAGAAAATGATAGCTGTAGCTGGTAAATAGAGGTTAATTTTCCTTAATGTCATTGAGCGGGAAGACAAAATTTGAGTTTCTGGGCTACCAAGTCAGTCAGTCCATGAAGGACAATATGTTAGAGTGCAAGAAAGCTCTTTGAAGTGAGCCTAATGTTGAAGGCACTTTTGAAGGTCAAGGCATTTACTGATTTCTAAGTAGTGCTGCTATGATAGATTTAACACGAGAGAAAGGGCTAGCTGGTGATCTAGGAGGCTGATGAGAGCTTTCAGGAGTTTCACAGTGCTGAGGAGAAAAAGAATGTGCTTCACAGCCCATGATGCATTGGAGGTCTTGCTAAGCACTACACACACACACACACACACACACACACACACACAGAGGCTCTCACACAGTGCTGCAAAATAAGAGTAAGAGCAAACTGGAAATAGACCAGCCCTCACAAATGATGGAATAACTCTTTGACCAAACTCAATTTCAAAGTGAAATAAACGAATCTGTTCCTATTCTAACAAGATGACATAACAATATTTCAAGAGGAAGTTAACTGTGTTTGGAGTCTCAGTTTATTTCTAATTTGTTTTCATATAAGATGACCAGTAATAATTTTTAAAAAATGACCAGGATGCCAGAAGACAAAATCAAATGAATAAAAATGAGGAAAAGCAAACAAACAATAGAATCGACACAGAGGTGATCCAAAAATTATTGCTATCAGACAAAAAAGTAGATGAAAAGGGATATTTTCACTTAAAAAGGTGAAAACTATAAAATAGCTATTAAATGGAAATTATAAAACTCGAATACTACAACAACTAGCATTCAGACCACACTAGAAGACTTAGCAAATTAGATGTAAAAGAAGGGGATCGCTGAATCAATAGAAAATATCCAGATGGAAAATATCCAGATGCAGAGAAGAAGGTTCAAAATGTACTTACAAGAACATAACGTATAAGGAAAAATGGTGAAAAGTCCTGACATAAGTATAAATGGAGAAAAGGAAGTATGGAGAAGAAACACCATTAGAAAATGCATTGGCCCAAAATTTTCTAAACTGATGAAAGAAGAAAATCCCCAGATTCAGGAATTCATCAACACAGATGAGATAAGATAGATCCAAAGAAAGCCACTGCTAGAACCATCAGAGTAAAGCTGTAAAAACGAAAGACAAAGAGAAAACTATAAAAGCATCAAGAGAGGACCAAAAAGCACATTATCTGCAAAAGAGCAAAGTGATTCCAACAGATGAATTCACCATCAAAATGATGGCAGCCTGGAGATAATAAAATTATATGATCAATGTGCTGAGAGAAAATAACTCCCAGGCTAGCATTCTACATCAAATGAAATTACCCTTCAAAATTAAACGATAATTAAAAAATTAATAGATTATATTTTAAGCATATATGAACTGAAAGAGACCTGTAGTTGTTCTTCTGGGAAAAAAATTGTAAGCAAGGACATACACAAAGGAATTAAACGCAAGGAAAATGATATATGTAAGAAAATATAAATGAGAATTTGCTGCATTAAGTAGCAACACTATCTTGTCAAATTTAAAATATGAATAGAGGAAAAATAAATGAAAATAATTATACAACAGGAGAAAGCAGATAGAAATAGTGTTCTAAGTTCCTTATGCCATCCAAAAATTAGTAAAATGAGTATTTTATGTATAAATCAACTAAGGAAGAGAAAGAAATATCTAGGATGACCACTAAAGTACAGTAAAATAAAAATAAAGTATACCTAATAAAGAAGAAAACCAGGGATAATTGAAAAAAGAAAAACATGGTTAAGCCAAAAATAGTCAACTTAAGAGAGAGAAAAAGGACATAGAAATAAGTCAGACAAAGATTATAGATTTAAACTAAAATAAATCAATTACTACATTAAATAGAAATTTAAAAAACATTCCAGCTTAAAGAAAACTTTTGCCGGCCTATATTTAGAAAAGAAACTCTATGATGATAATTAAAAGGGAACATCTTAAAAATAAGAACAGAAAAAATTTGAAAGTAAAAGTGTAGAATAAGTTATACCACACGTAAATTAACAGAAAATACCTTGTAAAATTATATCAATGTCAGACAAATTAAATGTTAAAACAAAATCATTATAAGACATTATGAGGTATATTTCATAAAGATAAAAATATCCTAAGTGTGTATATATATATAGCAATTTTAATTTTGTGTACTCCTATAAACATATAAAATATACAAATCAAAACTTTACAAGATCAGGAGAAATAGAAAAATCAGTAACGATGACAGATTTGAACATATTTTTCTTGGTAACTTATGGAAAAGCTATCAAATATCATTAAGGAGATAGGAGATTAGAAAAATTTCACTAAAAGTTTCAACTGAATTGTCATGTAGGAAACACTGCACAAAGCAACTGTAGAATCTACTTTCTCTTCATGTTCATGTGGAACAAATGTCCAAATGGACCACAGTTTAGGGCCTAAAGTTAATCTCATCAAATTTCAAAAGTCTAAAGACATACAGAGAATTGTGTCTCTCTACTCTTGAAATAACATAAAAATAACATAAAAATAAGTGAGAAAATGTTAACAAGAAAATCTCTAAATATTAGAAAATTAAGCAATGCAAACATAAATAATCTATGAATTGAAGAATCAGTATCAATTAGAATTAGACAGTATTTTTAATTGAATGATAGTAAAAATATGTTTCTCAAAACTTGTACTGTTCCAAATGCAGTGTTAGAGGGAAATTTATATCCTTACTCAAATTTACACACACACAAAAATGGCTGAATACCAATGACCTGTGTATTTATCTCAAGAATCAAAGGAATTAGAATATAGGGAATAACAACTGGACCAGAACAACAAAGAACACCCCCTACTCCTAATATGAGCCTAACAGAGAAGTCTTAGGATGGGGAGGGGCAGGAGCATGAAGAAAGACCACATCTTGTTGGTTTTAGGAGACAGAACAACAGGAGGCTAAAAATTGGTGGTGGAGGACTAAAACTGAGAAAACCCTCTGATGCCAAAGTCCCTACGCTACACAGAAAGAGCTGGAAGCCCACCACTGGAGGAACTTGAGGATTGGGATCACTGACACTAACTATAGTCAAAGTAAAAACAAAACCCAACTTTATCCCTTGCCTAGATTATCTCAACTCCCACTTTAATGACCTGAGAGAAGAAGAGGCATGCTCATTTCAAGATGTAGATACTATTTACTTCAGACTTTACTATTTTATACATAATGCTCAGCCTTTGATACAAAATAACATAATTAACTTAATTTTTGTGATATATACAACAAAAGAAGGGAAAAAGTACCCTAAAACATTGTGAAGAAACAAAGCAATCAAAGGAATCTGACTCAGAGATGAACCACAACCCACTATCAGATAATGACGTCAAAATAGTTATATTTTTTATGTTAAAGGATCTGATAGAAAAGGTGGGGGACATGCATTAATAGATGAGGAATATTAACAGATTAACGTAAACTATCAGAATCACAAGGAAAGGCCTAGGGAAAAAACCCTAATATCAGAAGAGTCTTTTGATTGAATCATAGCAGACTTAAAATGACCCTCAATTCTCCACTGGGGGCTCAGAGTTGGACTTCTTTCATGATGGCTCAAAGGGAGAGTATTCCATGAGCTCTGGGCTAAAGCTGCAGGACTTCCTATTACCTAGTATCCACTACATTCCGTTAATCTAACAAGTCACTAAATTCATTCCAGATTTGTAGGAGAGGGGACAGGATACATGCTACTTCAATGGAAGGAGTAGTAAACATTTTTAAGTTATTTTTAATCTCTCATTATGAATTCCACATCCCCTCATCCACATTCATTGGTTAAAACCAATCAGAGGCATTATTAGCAATTTAAAATATTCAAATGTAAATAAATTTAGAGGGAAAATACATGTAAACTATAAGGTTAAACAGAAAGAAAAGGCAAGTAAAAGGAAATAATATTTCCATCACCCTTTTCTCTAATTTAGACTCTTATGGAAGTTCATGGAATAGTTAATATACGAGGCCAAGAACCTGTTTCACTCATTACTTAACTGAAATTTTTAACTTATTTATTGACATTTAACTCTAAGTTATTTAATTCATGCCATAATTTCTTAATTAATTTATTATTTTAAGATAAAATGTTAATCTTAAAAACATATATTTTACTATTTTATATTATCTAAGGGTTTTCACACAATCTCCTTTTTATCTTCATTATACTAAAACAAAAGGTAAAGTAAAAGCAAATTCAAGCAACAAGTTATTTCTTTTGTGGCAAAACCCGAACTAACCGATTTGTTTGTGTTTGTGAGGAAGATTGTTGCTGAGCTAACATCTGTTGCCAATCCTCCTCATTTTGCTTGAGGAAGATTGTTGCTAACCTAACATCTGTGCCAATCTTCCTCTGTTTTATGTTGGATGCCACCACAGCAAGGCTTGATGAGTGGTGCTAGGTCTGTGCCCAGGATCCAAACCTGTGAACCTGGCCCGCATAAGTGGAGCACACGAACTTCACCCCTACACCACTGGGCCAGCCCCCTAATCTGATTTTATATCCCCAGGGTTTAATGAATTATCTGAACAGTTTGATATTGTAGGGTTGCCTTGTTGGAATGAAATGTTAAGAAAAATGTTTAAGTTTTAAACAGTTAAAGCAGTTATGTTAGAATCTTCCAGAATAAGCCTATGTATAGTACTTCATGCTTTTATATTTAAACTCTCCTCTTTTTATTGCCAATAAAAACAGAAATGTTGAGAAGACAGAGTGTGAGCCCATAAGCCAAATGTTGACAAGAATGACATTTTTACTCCGATTCTATTTTTATTACTTAAATGGTTTCTCCCAAAAGTCATGAAAAAGCATTGTGATTCATATTTATGACTGATTCTGAATCTACAGAAATGAAATAACTTTGCCATTTTGTACAGATTTAGACATGAAAAAAATTTTGAATAATTTCTTTCAAGTATGATGTATAGAACATTTTGTTTGTTGCTTTAAAATGTATTTTAATTTGACTAAGAATTTTTAAAAGTCCAGAGAATTAATTTGATCACTTTGAATATTTTAATCAGAAATGCCATCTAGAACAGTCAATTAGCAATATCATTTATTTATCAAACTTGGGAATGTTTTAATTTGGGTCTCATTGGTATCAGATACACTGAAAACTTTATGTATGACTTGAATTATAATTGTAAGAATTAGTTGAGATCTACAAGTTTAATTTTCTGCCTATATTTATAATATTGCTTTTGGTTGGTTAGGAAAGCAATTATTTGTCTTTATTCATTTAGCAAACTTAATAAATTGTCACATGAGTAAAATTTGGTTGGTGTTGGTCTGACATTGAACTCCAGTTAGCAATTTATTGTAAGGTATGCTCAAAACCCCCAAGATGACATTTAGTAATACTTCAGTACCTTTTCCAGTGATGGAATATAGTACTGGCCTATAATTCATGTCGTAGTTTTACTATCTAAAATGTGTCTAGGTACTTTGATCAATAAACCATCTTCTAAAGTGTATACAAGTTACCTCCAGGTCGTTGCAATGAAACATACTGTGAATCTGTCCACGTCTATATTTTCTGGGTCATTATTTTCAGTTTTCAATCTTAGTTTACTTCATTTCAGAGTTTGACACATCAGTTTCTCGAACATATTCTGAAAAGTATTTTTATCAGGAAAATCCTATCATCTTCAGAAAAGCACAAGTATGGTCAAAGGTTTAAGGAAAAGTTTGATGTTAAATGAATAGGTAGATCTTGTGACTTCAGTTTAAATTACAGCATATGCAATCTTTGTTAATGTTCTTTTATATTTAAATCAAAGCATTTATTTCACATGAAATTTAGAAATGTTAATTACTAACACATTTAAGAGAAATAAAATGTAATTATTTCTTGTCCTACTGCACAAAGATTTGTTAAATGAAAGGCCCTGTTAATTTAAAAGCTATTACAAGTTATGATTAATCTTAATAGTTATAATACTTATGGAGAATAAATTGCTTAAACCTTTAATTAAAAGTTGAATAATCATTAAAACTATGTAATTTGGAAAAGAAAGGGTCTTGAGTTCAAACACTTTTCTAATTTAATACTAAATCTACTTAAAATTTAGTTATATTACAATAACTTTCAGAATACTGATTTTGAACTATCAGTTTGAGAGATGCTTACATGATACATTTTTCTCCACTTTGATACTAAAGCACAACACAATAAATATTGTTGTCAACTAATGGGTAACATCACTGTCATCCGTGAACTTTGCTCTTTTAAAACAGCAATTGCCAAAGCATAATCTCATTCGAACTAGACACATTTCCTAATTCTTGATGGATTCTTAATATGCTGTCTTTGGACAGGTTGCAAGTTAGGAAGAAACAATTATGCATAAGGAAATTAAAGCAAGAAAAAGACTAGTAGTTATGATGTAGTAACATATTAAAACGGAATGCAGTACCAATCAGAACTTTAAAGCTAACACGCTGAACTAAGGCTCTCTATAACTATGTATGAATGTATGTTTATACTAGGAAACACAGAAAACAAAACAGCTTGTAGAAAATATGCTGCCCCTTGGCTTTAAATTTTACACTAACTGCAGCCAGGAAAAAGAATCAGTTAACAATAATGGCAATATAATTCACAGAGGTCTGTCCACTTTGAAGAGAAACAGTTATTTCCTTCAGAAGAAAATGGTGCCTTAGTATTTACTACACACAGCCCCCCACATGCAGAATACTTTTTTCATTCTCCATTCCATGAGAATTAATTTTAACATTTGGCCCTCAAGAAATAAAAATGAAGTGGAAGTGTACATTCTAGCATGGGGCTTTTTCTTCTTCCTGAGAAGGTATTTTACTGGGAAGTTGAAAGCTATGTCCTATTTGAGAAAGCATGTAGGATTGTAGTTGAAATCTGTAGGTTTGGATGCTTACGATACTCAAGGTAAACAACCACTCAAGTGCCCACGTGTGGCTACCTCTTCACTTAACCGGATTTCAGCAATTAGGAATATTTGAATGATCCAGTAACTACCACCTCTTAGATCCAGAACTAAAAGCAAAGTTCAATATCATTATTGAAAAATTCAGGACATTCAAACAACCAAGCAAGGACCAAGCACTATATATTCACAAACATTTCCAAATCTTGGTTTCAGTTGGCTGTTTTTTCCTGTGTTACTGGGATGATAATTTGGTATTCTATTCACAAATTTGTTCCTGACCTCTGCGAATTCTCATTTTACCTGAGAATTTATAAAATTCTTACTTCAGAAATCTGTATGAAGAACTTGCAGTCTGGTCAAAGCTTTAGGGAGAAAAATATATCTGAGTAAATAAAATGCCGGTAAATTCCAAACTTTAAAAAAAACCCAAATAGTCATTTCAAATGTTATTTGTAACTAATTGTATGAGAATTTGGAATGAAGATCTCTATTGACGCAATTTATAAATGGTACTTGTATTACAAATTTAACCATAAGGATCATTTTAACTCCTAATGTGATGGAAATAGTTATACTTATTCCCAGATTGCTTTTAGTTCTCAATCTCAGCCCATCTTGGTTTTGAACCCTGTGAGGGAACTAGGTAGTGAAACCAAAAAATAAACAAAGTGGAGTGGTGCACAGGGAGCAGTTCTGGCAGCTTCCTTAAGAGATGGGTAGGAAGGTAGATACAGGAACAGAGATATGGAGGCTGCAGAAAATAGAGGTTCTGAAAAGCTTGTGACTACAGAGGAGTAATTTATGAACTTACGGCTTTCAGGTAGTCAATAACTTCACAATTTGAGTATAGTATCTCCTAAAAGTTTAAATTAACCTCTTGTTAAGATGAACCAATTAACCGATTATATTATATAAGAGGCCATCTGATAGGAACTTCATAAGAAATAAACAATATAAGAGAGAACTTTGAATTTTCAGGAATGAAGGAAGAACAACGAAGTGGTAAATATAACACAAATTTTTGTCCTAGGTTTTTTTTTTAATATGTACAACTGTTTAAAGCAATAATAATAGCATTACCTGTTTTTTCAATATATGGTATATAACATACATACAAACTATAAATCAAAGGTTGGTGAGAGGGATAAATGAGTTTACAAAGTTGGTGTTTTCTGGATTTTACACAAAGTGGTTCAATACTAACATTAGGTAGATTGTGAAAGGAGAGATCTATATATAACAAATAAGTTTAAAAAATACAAAGAGATATATATATAAAAGCCAGTAAATAAATGAAATTAAAAAAGAAAGAGAAAATAAAACATAATTTAAATAATGCAAAAGAATTCAGGAAAAGGAAACAAATTCATAACACAAAGAGGACAACCAAAATAGCTATTGAAAGTAATAACAAAATAATAGAGTTAAATCCAGACATATTAATAATTATGTGAAATATTAATGGTCTAAACACTTCTAAGAAGAAGCAGAGATGGACAAATTTGAAACAAATGATCATGAAAACACAACGTGTCAAAGTTTGTATGGTGAAGCTAAAACAGGGCTTAAAGGGCATATGTTAAAAAAAGAAAAATATTTAAAATTAGTGACCAATGCCTCCTAGAAAAAGTATAGCCTGGTAAACCCAAATAAGTAGAAAGAAGGAAATACATTTAAGAAATAATGTTAATAAAATAGAAAATAGACAGATAATAGACAAAACCAAATCCTGGTTCTTTGAAACCATCAACAAAACTGATTGTTCAGCAAAAAGAAAAAGTGCAAATCAACATTATCAGCAATAAATAGATGTCACCACAGATCCTATAGATGTTAAAAGGATAATAAGAGAGTACATAAATAATTTTCCGACAAAAAATTTAATAAATTAGGTGACATGGATGTTTTGTGAGAAATACAATTTAACAAAATCGAGACAAGAAGAAATAGAAATTATGAAGGTCCCTATTTCTATTACAGAAATTTAAAGTTATCAACATTCCCCAAAACAAATCTCTTCTATATTTTATTACTGGCAGTGTTATCAAAGAATAAATAACACCACTCTTACAAAAAATGTTTTAGAAAATAGAAGGAGAAGAATCACTCTACAACTCATTTTATTAGGCAAGCATAACCCTAACATCAAAACTTGACAAGGACGTCACAGAAAAGCAAAAGCATAGACCAATATTTTTCATGAATATGGATGTAAAATTCTTTAACAAAATATTAACAAGTTGACTCCAACATTACATAAAAAGGACAATACATCATAAACAAATAGGAATTATCATAATAATGCAAGCTTTATTTAGTATATCAAATGCATCAGTGTACATCAACATATTAACTAAACGACAAATCACATGAACATTTTAAAGGATGCAGAAAAATGGAAATTGTCTTGTAATTGAAGGACACAAATTCCCATATTGAAGGCACACAATGGGTTTATAGAGGAATGGATAAAATTAGATTCACCCTAAGACACATCGTGATGAAATGCCAGATCACTGTCTTTCAGCAGAAATTCTATGGAAAGTGCAATGTTCCAAAAACTCAGAATGACTTTGGGCTTTTTGAATAGAACACTGAAAGAAAAAACAAGGGGAAAATGGCTCTATATTTCTGCAAGAAAATAATTTTTTAACCTAGAATTTTAAATACATCTAAATTATCAATCAAGTTTAGAGTAGAATAAAAACATTTTCCAATATGTAAGGACATAAAATATTTGCATCTTATCTGTGCAAAAGAGGCCTCTGGATAATATCTACCATCAAATGAGGAAGTAAACAAGAACAGAGGAAGATATGCAATATAGGGAATACAGAGACAAAAATACGGGAGAGAACTGAAGGAAATCACCAATATGATAGTAACAAGAGATCCCAGCATGAAATATATGTACTAGACACAGAAGTCAACCATTGCAGATGGAAGCTGTGTGACTCAAGATACAGGTGTTTTGAGGGTTGACAACATAATAACTTCTGTGTTTACTAACAAAACTCCTGGAAATTGTATTCCAGAAAAGTAAGGAATTAGCTCTTATACACTTATAAACTCCAATCTTTATTTATGAAGGGAAAGAAAAAACTGAGACCAGATCAATAAAGGAACCACGGGAGTGAGGAACCAGAAAAACTCACAAAAGAAGCAAATGGGCACTGACATATTAATACTGCATATTTTCAAACAGTAATTTTGGATGTTATGCAGATATTACCCAAATCGTATTAAAAGCCTTACTACAAAGGCTTCTTCCCAATTCTCCTCGCTTGAAGTAATCACTTTCTACTATGGTAACTACCAAAATGACTTTAACATTATTTGATTTTTTTAAATCATGAGCATGATTTACTTTGATTAAAATGAATATTCATTTAAAGGTAATTCTGGATCTATCACTCCTCAGAAGGGATTTGTTTGAATGACTCAAAAGCTGGATTTCAAGGCTAAGGTAAATTTCTATAACTGCGTTTTCTTCAGAATACCCATTCTTCCTTTACTTAGGAATTGGTCAGTTTTAATGAGCCTGAAGTGATTCAGGAATTTCGCATTTTCACTCTTGCCCTGCTGTTTTAAACTATCCTTCTCTTTTGAATATTGTCACATGATATTTCATCATCTGTGCTGCTCCATGTAGTACTGGCATATGTATAGTCTTACTGCAAATTATGGCATTTCCAACAATTTTTCCTGCTGTCTCAAGGATTTTTTTTTAATCTTGGTAATACTTTCTTGATATTTACTTTATTTTTCAGTTTTCTCTTTTCCATCTTTCTCTTTATTCCTCTGCTCCCTTGCTTCACCAACTGCATATTTCTTTTCAGCCAATTTTTTTGCACTCACCCAGAATACTTTTTTACTGCTTTTCCCCCCTTACAATATCTTATATCCTTTTCTTTTTTCCCTCTTTTATTCTTCTACATCAGGGATTTTTAACATGAGGTTCAAGGACCCTGTAAGCTTGAATGGGCTTCAGGAGATCCAAGAGCACTCCGAAAGTGAGTGCATTTTACTTGTGCGGAATGTGCTTTTTTTCTCAGTAGAGGGTCCCTAAAGTCTTAAAGAGGTAAATGAATAATCAGAAAATCACCAAGAAAACTTCTGTAATTTTTCTCATGCTTCCTCTTATGTTTCCCTCTAGTTTCTACACACTCTACTGTCACAAGAAACTACTAATGAAGTGCTACAATCTCCCTTCTCATTTTCATTTGCAGACTTTCTCTTTCTACCCGCTTATAAAATGGATGGAAGGTTTCCCCTTAAGGAACTGCATTATACTGGTAGGAGACGAATAGCTTCCTGGCAAAGCCATATGGGAGGGTAAAAAAATCCACAAACACAAAGCTCAAATATCTTACACTTGCTGATTCTCAGGAAAGGAACTAGTAGGATGCTTCACTTCTAAGCATTCCTTACTTCATCCATGTAAAAAAAGGATGAAAATTTTCAACTGTTTTCCAGCTCATTTAGAAGACAACACAGAAATCTTACAGCTTTGGACCCACTACTATAAGCTGTCTTAAGATGCCAAAACATCCACGAGAAGGCCAGCCATTCTTCCACAAGTTCTCTCAAATAGAAGATTATCATGGGCATTTTCTCCTCTCTCTCTTTCCTCATGACTTTTCTTATTCCTAGATACTTTTCCTCAGCACATTCTAAACCTAATAAACTAACATTAATTTATTAAAAGACAATTTAGATGTAATCTTTGTTATGAGATATTTCCTCATTCAAATGTACTGTCTACTTTTTCCAGGCACATACACAATGTTTTATCATGGTTATGTGTGCCTTTTGGCAGGGACTGAGTCTAATTCATCTTTATATGTCCCAGTATCTGTAAGTGCAGGCTGTTTCTAAGTACTCAAAGCACATAGGATGAATGGATGAGTAAATTAATAAACGAAATTTAAGTTATAAGTATTTATTTAAGTGTCAGAGTCACTCAAATATTAAAGCCAACTAATTCTTTTTGTAAGATGCATTATCTGAATTTCCTGATATAGATCAATCTGAAAATAAATGTGTTTCTCAAATTGTGTGCTAGATCTCGGTCAGAGTGGTTCTAGAAGAAATGCATACCTGGCACATAAAAACTTCTGGTAATCTTTCAGTAAAGTTCATTTAACTTAATTTAGCATTTTCACAGATATTAACCTTCGGGACATCTATTATATTTTAATTCACCCAGAAAAGAAACATTCCATATAAACTATTAAACCATTTGGAAAAATCACGGACTAGATAATAAGTACTATATGTCACTTGAGTTATAGAGACAACATAATTAAAAATATGATCCTGAATATCATTTCATCCCAATATGCACATTTTAACAATGCAAAATGCCAAGCCAACCATACAGAAAAATTTACACAACTAAAAATCAAAAACCTCACAGCTAACCCACACTTAGAGAAAAACAGATAAAGGTATTAGAAATATTATTTGTAATCATTTATATTTAAAGTGCTCAGTAGAGAAAAGCCTCTTCAGTTTCATTCAAAGCTTTATCTTGACTCTAAGCTAAGTTGGAATGGTCAACATACAAACAGTAAAAGGTACATTAGAATAAGAAAAACTAATTTAGAACTCATCCCATGATTTGGGGGAAAATTAAATGTCTTAGAAAATATCACTGGACTAAATTTAATGTATTAAATAGAAAAGAAAAGAAAACAAAGGAGGACTATATTCGTTTGGCCGAATAGTTACAGAGTAATTCCACTGAAATTCACGCTTCATTGGGAGAGAATTAGAGAACTTCATCACGATATTTTAATTGGTTTGCTAATTCAAAAAAGCAAAATGCAAAACTAAATTTTATTTGTGAGGATGTTGTGTAATGGAGCCAACCTGGAAAATAAATATATCACAAAATCACATACAGAATGCAAAAAGGAGATGCTCTAACATTGGCTATGAGAATTTTCCCATCTATGCTTTCACATTGCTTTTGGGATTTGACATTATGAGACTCTATCTGCTTTCTGCTGCAAGCTATGGGCAAACTACAGGCAAGGCACTATCAATATTCCTTCTGAATAATCAACAATGACAGTCTTTCCCTAGTCTTGCCTGTGCTCATTATCCATGTCTCCAAAACTAAACCACTTAGTACAAATAAAACGCCTTCTCATGTTTAGACCCTTAGAAAGTATACATTAGCTATAGACCGGAAGTCATCCCTAGGGAAGATGTTTTTGCTTGCCATATAAATTTTCCCTTGCAAAAAATGTGATGGCCAATTGGGTGGTTCTGACTTCTGTGGAATTTGAAAATGGGTGTTGCACTGCTCTCTCTTTAGACAGCAGTTTGTTGAAAAGAGCAGAGGCTCTGGAGTGAGGGTTTGTTCAGACCTGAGGACTACCATTTACAAGCTGTGCACTTCTGAGAATTACTAAATATCTCTAAAATGCAGGTGCCTGCTTCATTTGAAACGTCAAGTTCATTACATTATCACATAGTACTCCTTTAAGGAGTATACATGTAAGTGTGTGTACAGTATATACCATGGAACCGAGACTTGGCAAGTGGTTAAAAATAAGTTTCCATTTCTCTTCCCTTTTAAAATCAGTATTGCTCACCATCTATTTTTTGGTGGAAGTCATTTGCTTTCTGATCCTCATAAACCAGCTCATCTATAATCATAATTATTCTGAATATCTTTCTTCAGAATATTTCTTCAGCTGTTTCTTCAGAATACAGTCCATAAAAAGTTAATCAAGTGCACACACATGCACACACACATATTCACGTATTGAAGCAAGCAATATGAAGTTGTTAATCTCATCCTCAGCAGTGTTGGAAGTGGTTAGCGATGTGGATGGACATTATAAGCAGAAAAAAGGGCACGTTTTCTCACAGACCCTTAGCTAGGGTCTTTGGAATGTTCTGCTAACGTTACAATCACACTACTGATTAGTCAAGGAAAAGGATGATGTTCAGCCTAGAAAATAACTAACATAGATCAACGTGACCAGGAGGTAAGCAGTCTCTAAAAACTGTTAAGGAACAACTCCTGTGAGAATTTTTAAACATTTCACAACAGCTGGGACAGAATATCTACAACATCATTTCAATGAAACAACACTGTGGAGACACAACCATTTAATTCAATGAAAACAGAGTAGGGTTGTTTAATAAGATCTTGGCTCACTCTACTGTCAGATGCTTCTAGAAGAATAAACGTTCTCTACTGAAATCTAAAGAGATGAGTATATTTTTGGCCACTTTTCCTTTCCCTAAGAGATGTGTATAGAATATGAAAATGAAAAACATTGTTAAAATCACAATGGTGCTATGTCAGAGGTCCTAATTTGGGGGGAGCGTGGCAAATTTTCTTTTAGAAATATATCTTCAATGATCTTTCTTTCAGAAATATGACTAGTTAAGGGCACATTAATTTTGTGAACGTATATTTTCAGGGTATATATATATATATTTAAATGTTAATGCATTTGTTCTACACTATGCCTGAGTAAAATGATAAGTCTGTTAGTCATGATTTCTCAGAGTGAGGTTTGTCATAGAGTGAGAATGCAGAGAGAAGTTAAGATTCTTAATACATTTTATACTTCTTGTTAAACTTATGGTGATATTCCAAGAAGCCACATTCACTTAGGTATTGCTTATAAAGTATTTCAGAGTACAAAAGTGGAACAAAGAGCCAGCCCCGATGCCCTAGTAATTAAAGTTTGGTGCTCACCACTTTGGTGGCCCGGGTTGAGCAGCCCACACCACCCTTCTGTCAGTTGTCATGCTGTGGCTGCGGCACATACAGAAGAAGTGGAAGGACTTACAACTAGGATATATAACCATGCACCGGGGCTTTGGGGAGAAAAAAAAAAAAAAAGAGGAAAATTGGCAACAGATGTTAGCTCAGGGTGAATCTTCCCCTGCAAAAAACAAAGCAAAACAATAAACTCCAACAATCTCAAAAAAATGTGCAAAACGACAATACACAGTTTTCTCATTTACTCTGATGAAATATCAATTGATGTGACATGGAAATATTGTCCCATAGCTATCGAAAGGAACTAAATTTGTCTTTATTTCTAACTGTAGACGCTAAACAGGAGAGGATTTTGTAAAGCTTTTATAAAACATAGAATAAGCTTACAACTGCTTACATTGCTTATGTATGCAAAATATTGGAAAGTTTAACAGTGAAGGATGTAATTTGAAGTATATTATAAACATACACTTTATAAAATATAACTGATACATCATTCTTTTAAAAGTAGTCATCAGGATCGGAATACCATAAAGGTTTGATGCCCTTAATCTTCAATCATGAACAAGCTATATTCTGAAAGTAGAGATATTTCCAAATATGTCACCCACAAAATTATAACCTAATTAAATATGTATTTTGAGCCTGAAAGTCTTTTATTAATATTGAATGATTTTTTTTGTAAATTGAAATTATATTTGAATATTTTTGTAATCATAAATTCATAGTCCAGCAGGAAGTCCAAATATTTGTACTAATCTTTGATTCATCTTTTTCTCAAGAAATATCCCACATATGCTGTCTTCTTCACCTTCAAAACATATCTAAAACGTTGCCATGTTCATTGCTACCATCCTGGCGAAAGCCACCACCATATTTGGGCTGAGTTATTCCAATATCCCAACTTTTATTATTCGGGTTTGATGTAACAACAAACAACCTTACAAATCTCAGTGATTTTCAGCAAGAAACATTTATTCTTGCTTATATTCCAGAGGTCGTCGGGGTTGCCTACAGCTCTATTGGGCTCTGCTGAACTTTCTGGGCCTAGCTTGGCTTGTTGTATACAGCTGGGAATGGGCTCCACATTCTTTTACTCTAATGTCAAGGAAGAAGGAACAGCTACGGTCTGTGGCATGCTGACTTCAAGGAAGATGACAGTACCCTCAGGACAGAGTACAGGGGTGGCTGGACAAAGTCTAAGTATACACAGGTGCATTTACTTCTATTTAAATATGGCTAAAGTCATATCTGCTCATGTTTCATTGACCAAAGCAGGTCTAGTGCCAAGCCCATAGTTGCAATCCAAGTGTATGTTTTACTTATAAGAAGTTATTACAACAGCAGAAGTGATCAAATAAATACAAACAAATAATATAATCTATCATTTCCCCAAAACAGTATTTCTGCATTTACACTTGCTATGTTTGAGGGTTTTGTCTTTTTCCACAAAATAGTGTCCAAATGATCCTGTTAAAGTAGAAGTCAGATTGCATCACTCCTCTGCCTAAAATTTCCCAGTGGCCTCTCACTTAATTATAAGTAAAATACAAAGTTATTACAATGTCCTGTCTTATCTCCTATTTCGCTTACCTCTGCTTCCTTTGCACAAAGGCCTCCTTGCCAGTTTTGGAGCACAGCAGGCACGTTCTACCTCAGGGCCATTGCAATTTCCCATATGTTCTCATGCTTCTTCCCTCGTCTCCTTTAGGTCTTTATTTAAATATGTACTTCTCAGTGAGGGCTTGTTTCACCATTTAATTTAAAATTTTAACCCTGTCCCACAGCTATTGTAGCTCAACTTTTTTCTTTTCATTAAAAGAAAAAGAAATCTTTTGAGTTATGTGCCCCAAGTCCCATGCCTAGAGGAGGATGTCCACCTATTTACAGCCCCATCAGAGGTAAGTTCAAGAGTGTAGCTGTGCTACCCCAAGGCAAACGTGGAATACACTTATCAGAGAAACCTGAATGAATGCTGGGCAAAAGCAGATGCTGGAAACTGTGTTATGGTTATTTTATGCCCAACCAAATAGTTTCAATTCTTCATTTACTACAATACAATTTTGAGCAAATAAATATCTTCTGAAAACTAGAAATATAATAAAAATAGCAATTTTCAGTGAGTGACTTTTAAAACTTTTAAAAAATATATTTGAGACTACATAGGCAGAATCCATGTCCTAAGTGGCTGAAATTTTGTGATGTCTACACTAGCACAGAGTCAGCACACAAGGTCCGTTCAGCTCTCACATCAGTCTGTGACCCTGCTTCCCTAGTTCATGGGCTCACTAGGCTTAGATGTGCCACACTCCCAGGGAGAGCATCCTCTCCTTGAATCGGCCTCATTCCCCAGAGTTGACAAGTGGGAGGAAGGGATGAAGTCTGCTGGACTAATGTTACAATGGTGAGGAAAGAGATAAGGAAGATACAGTGAAAGCTTCCTTATCCCAGTTGCAAAAGCAGCAAGTACAGTGAGCACTCCAGGTTGAATGCAAGCACTCTGTTGCGAGAGCAACTGTGCTGGGATGCATAGGAAACATGTAAACAGCTGAGCTGGATTATGTAATTCAACCAATCAAAATTATTTGTCTTCAATATTAACAAGTCACAGCTGAGGAGCATCAAAGATGGCTAATCCCTGGGGCCGACCTGGTGGCAGAGTGGTTAAGTTTGCGTACTCCTCTCCGGCAGCCCAGGGTTTGCAGTTTCAGATCCCAGGTGCAGACCTAGGAATGCTCCTAAAGCCACGCTGTGGCAGCATCCCAAATAAAATAGAGGAAGATTGACACAGATGTTAGCTCAGGGCCAATCTTCCTCACACACACACACAATGATGGTCAATTGCTGATGAATAATATTCCAAAAATCAGTTATCAATTCTGATGACGTTATATATTCCTACGTTTGTCCTTGTTTCCATCTCCCTTGTCGTACTTTCCTTTTAAAGAGTCAGTGCTTCCAGCTTTCCACGGACTACTCACCCCTTGTCTTTCAGGTGGTGTCTCTCGAAACAACATTTTAGGGTCAAGATTTTTCACATTCTCAACTAAACTTTAATCTCTATGAACATAAGGATAAAGTCTGTATTTAGTCACTATTACATTCCCAGCATCTATCAGAAGGTATTCAATAACTATAAAATAAAAGAATAAATTCAAAGAAAGAAAACACAACCAAGAAAAAGCATATGGTACCAACCAGAGCAAGTGCTAAAACCCAGTGGTCAAAGGATAGCTTTGCCAGCAACGCAGTGACTCTAATTTAGAGCTCACCCATCAACATATATACTACAGCACAGAGTTTCCTCAAAGTGTGAAGTAAAGAACACTAGTTCCTTAAAACAGTGATAGCTATAACACAAAAGTGTTCCATGGCTGAAATGTTTAGGACACACTGAATAAAAGTCAATAAAATAGGAAAAATAAAAAGAATGAATGAAAGATGCAATAGAAAAGTGACCTTGCCCTATGTTTTATTCTTAGGAACCTGATAACTAAAATGATTAAAACAATTCCAGATGAATTGTTACTCCCTGATACATTTTCATGTGTTATCTATTGCCCCAGGGGACATATACCTTCCAAGTGTCCCCTTTATTTCATTTAACCAAGAGCATGAGTAAAATGGGAGTCACATTTATTGTGACAAGTTCGGGGGGAGGGCACATTTTTATTTGACATATTTTGCATAGCACACCGTATCCGCTGGTGGTTGTCAAATGTTTTGATCTAAGAAGAGAATCAAAGACAAACTCAAACACACAAATGAAATATAGAAGAGTTTACTACTATACTGAGTTATTGTTAATGGCTCTTACTAACAAACCCATAAAAAGAAATGCAAAACTTCCTATATCACCTCAAAGTGAATCCTTAGGGAAAACTACAGTGATGATTGCCATGGTCACTGGGGAGACGCTGGCAGTGAATGTGTGTGTGTGTGCACGTGTGTGTATTTTGTGCTTGTCTGCCCAACCAAAAAACAGCATCCTATATCTTTTCAAGTTTAAAATTAAAATCATTTTTTATAAAGCAGATTTTTATAATCATAATATAATGATATCCTTTGTACCAATATCCTTTGTACTCTGGCCAAGATCTCTCAAGCAGAAGGCCAGGATTCTAACGAGAATAGATATAAAAGGATATCCGTGAATTCTCAAAGACTGACTTAAAATTTCTTTTGCATCTTCTAGCCTTGCTCAATAACTGTGTTTTGTTAACACTGTCTGCTGAGCCCTGATGACTCCCAGTAACTGGAATATGTTAAGTGAACTGTTGGAAGTAGCAGTGCTTGCAGCTAATGCATTCTCTGAGCTGCACAGTGTGAACGCAGCGGGTGTAAAGCAAAAGCAATAATAAAAAATTGAACAGACCTTAAGTGCTATGATTATTACTGTAGGCCAGTTTTTATCATCCCTTTTGAAAGTTTACTTCTTGAATTTCCTGCATCTAACAGTATTGATAGCAGTATTAGCTTCATATTTTCTTTCTTAGTGATGGGAACTACATACCATATTTTTAAAAAAGCAAGTCGTATTTGAAAGGACTCTCCCAAAGAGAGTGGACTATTAAATCTAGGAATAAAATTATCTGAAGATACTGAGAAGATTCCCTCAAATAATCTAATAACTGACCAGCAAAATTCAATACAGTAAATAGCTGAGATTTTGAACATCAACTTTCCTCTAGAGAATTTGTACTGATTGATCAGTTTTGCATCCTTATCAGTAAAAGGAGGACAGGAATTTGTTTTACAGGCAGAAACTCTGAGTGGCAAAAAAGTTTTGCATTGATGGTTGGAGAGTAGAAGGAGGATAATCAAATTCTAATTTCAGCAGTCTATTAGTTACGCAAAACTGTGTTTTGAGATTAAATATACCTCTATCTCTATCTAGGTAGATACAGGTAGACATAGATATTGATGTAGCTGTCGATGCAGAGATAGAAACAGAGACAGAGACAGAGACAGAGACAGAGATAGAGATAGAGATAGAGATATACCACTTGGAAGCAGAGTACAAAGGTGGGTTTATTTGAACCAAATTATCCCAAGTTAATAACATATTTTACTTATTTATAGAAAAAAATGTTCTTTTCACAGATTAATGTTAAAATTTGTCTCCTTTAGTCATGTATAAGAGATGAAAGCTTTAAAAACTAGTAGGAAATGCAAATTCTAGAAGCACCTGAAGTCTTTTACAGAAGGATGTCCACACTGATATATCATACACTCATATGACTATATAATCATTGTGCAGACTTTTCTATTTCCTGCACCCTGCATGTGATCCCTCAGCACATTCTGTCTGCTGTAACTTGAAAATATATTTAGAACTAAATCACTTCTCACCCCTCTATTACTAGTACTCTGGTCCAAGTTACCATGCGACAGCCTCCTACCATGATCTCTCAATTGAATTCCTGCCACAGCCTCCGAACCGATCACTGCTCTTGCACCATATTGGTCTATTTTAACAGAGCATCCACAGTGACACCATTAGATCTTGTCAGTTTTGACCTAAAAACATTCCAGTGGTCCCTATCTGTCTTAAAGTGAAGGTGAGGTCTTCACAATGCTATACCAGGCACTACATAATTTTTCCTCTGCCCATTACATATCTGATCTCATTTCCTAATATTCTTTCTTTTGATCATGGTGCTCCAGGCACACCCACTTCTTTGCTCTTCTTCAAATATGCCAGTCACACTCCTACCTCAAGACTTTCATACTTGTTATCATTCTGCCAAGAAGAGTGTTCTTCCTCTTGGTAACAGTTTTGCTGGCTTTCTTTAGGTTGTTTCTCCCATATCATTATCTAAGTGTAACTTCCCCTACCCACTCTATTTAAAAATCCACCCCTTCACTACTTCCTCGTTCTCTTCTTGTCTTCCTTTCTTCTTAGCACTAGTAAGTGTTATCATATCTTTTATTATTTGTCTCTCCAAATATAATTTAAAGAATACAGTTTTGTATATTTTGTTCACTGCTTTATTCCAGGGTCTAGTACAGCATATGACACATAGAAAGCAGATGCTGAGTAAATATTCATTTACTATTTTTCCTAGATATGGGAAATAATTTTTTGTAAATCATAAGATTTTAGAAATACAGAAATCTTAGCTGTCCTCTCTTCCAGAATTCTTATTTTATGGAGAGAATACTGGAAAATATTGTTGTGTCTTGTCCAAAATCAATGGTTAATTAAAGTCAGAATCGGGAGTTGAAGCTAGAATGTTTTTATTCTTCAAGCGATTATATTCCTTCTGTATCACGAGTTCCAAGATATAAATTATAAACTTTTGAGGGTAAAGCATGTACTACAAATTTAAAGAACAAAACAAGTTCAAGAAAAAAATAAGCATATAAAAGTAATGCTCTCAAAAGATTGTGAAATTTCAGTTATTAATTCATTAAAGTTATCTATAATTAGAATAGAAAAAGATCTGAGGTCATAGGATATCACAAGTCAATTATGAATTAGAAACACTACCATGTGAGCGAAAAAAATGTAGAGTGAAATCATGCATTATACTAGGAAAAACTATAATGGAAAAATGATCTTCTCACTATATTCTACATTGGTCAACCGTTATTAGAATAATATCTTCAAATCTGAGCCCAGAAACAAAATGGAGATGTGGTCAAATTAAATTGTGCTCAGTTGAAAGCCACAAAGATAATTAAAGTGCTGGGAAATTTGGCCTCTGAAGATGGCTTAGAGTAGCTGGATATATAACTACTTTTACATTTGGTAACTATTATCCAATATCTCCTCAACCATCTTTGCTCCAGTCTCAATAATTGTACAATAATTTCAGTGTGGGGATTAAGAAAGGGGTCAATGATATTTCTCTGCAGCACACTGAAATTAGCTTCACTGTAATTAAACTTTTCTTTATATGGGAGAATTATTAAATAGGAAGATGTTACTGAAAAAGTATTTTCACCTGGTAGTCTAAAAGTGCCCATGGCTTCTCAATGTTCAAGTTTGATTAAATCTGCCATTTGATGTGGGTATGGATAAATTCTCTCCTGGTCCTATCATGTCTGGTTCTCATGAATTGTTTCAATTCTTCTTTAAACAATGTTTTATTACAATTTAATTGTAATTTCATTCTGCACGGATATCTTGGTCACTTTTTGCAGTAATCAAATTTAATATCACTGAATAACATTTGGGTGAAAATGTTATGAGATTCTCATAACCACTGATACATGAAGACTATTTATTAATGGCTAGACTCTTGCAATATCTTCCTAAATTTCTTTATTTTCCCCCCTCTATCGAGGTCTTCTCTATTAAATTGCGTCCTACATTACTGCAGAGTAATTGATTCCTTCTTCTAGCATAGCTCTGGTCACGATAATGATAACTTTTTGCTAAAAAAAATCAAGCGCACATTAACTATTCGCTTATCTCTGTGGCCAGGGGAATAAAGGATTTACTTATCTCTTGCACTTCCATCATGGTAGAATACATTACTTTATGTTGGATACCACTTTCCTTTGATAAATTGCCTTATAGGTTATACTGACCATTTTCGTCTTTATGAAATTTTATAGGCTGCCTTTTGAAAAGGCATAACTTAATCCACCTCTTCACTGATCATTTCATATTCCCTGTCTTCTCTGACACCTGCTCTACACTTTAGAACTTCATGCAGGTGAGTGTGGCCTCACAGGGACAACTCTGCAGCTCTGGTCTGAATGATTCCCACATTCCTCTGGGAGGAAGTATGATTGACAGTGTCCTCTAACTCTCTGCTATCTGTGTTGCCCTAAATGTAGCAATTGCCTATGCATTCTGTCATTTGGAGTTGGGAAGAAAGAGCTCATCAACAACCTTTAGGAATGTTGCTTTCCCAGCATCAACAGATTGTTTTTCTTTAAAGACTTTTCCAATTTTACCTTTCCCAAATCTATTCCATTTTGTTTCACGGTTCCCAAGAAAAGGACAATATGCTAAGAACATTTTTCTTCTGCAAAAATTCCCTTTTCAGTACTGAGATATTTGGAATTTCCTTTTCACTATTTAAGGTAGATATTGCTATCATAAAAACATACAAAAATGTATTTTCATTATATAAAATGAGAAAATAAAGTGGTTTGAAAATTATTCACAATTTTATCACTTAGAGATAACACTGTGAAAAAAGTGAGATTTATCTTTTGAGAGAATCAGTACATAATATTAATGTAATTTAAAATAACTGAATAGTTTTTAAAAGTTCATTTTAAGGGGCTGGCCCCGTGGCCGAGTGGTTAAGTTCGCGCGCTCCGCTGCAGGCGGCCCAGTGTTTCGTTGGTTCGAATCCTGGGCGCGAACATGGCACTGCTCATCAGACCACGCTGAGGCAGCGTGCCACATGCCACAACTAGAAGGACCCACAACGAAATATACAACTATGTACCGGGGGGCTTTGGGGAGAGAAAGGAGAAAAAATAAAATCTTTAAAAAAAAAAAAAGTTCATTTTAACCAAAATGAAATGATTTTTCAAGTACTCTTTTATAATCCATTATCTCCAGTATTTAACATATAGCAAATATCTTTCCACAGCATTAAATACAAATTTATTCCGTTTTAACAGCTGCGTAGTATTCCACTGTCTTGGTGTAAGGCTGCCATATATGGTTGTGCAGGTTTTCCATTGATCAAGAGTCCCTGACTGAGAGTATAGGAGGGGCTGAAATCCACTCCACACAGCATTCACCCAGATCCATAACCATTTGTGCCTACTCAGAGGAATTGTCTTTTCCGATTAACACAAATTATCCATATGGGTGGCAATGGACCTGTAGTTTCAAATTAAAAGTTTTACAATTGCGTAGCTTAAAATGTCAAGTAACTCAATGTTTATAACCAAATGTAGCCATATCTGTGTCCCAAACCTTCCCATTGTTCATTTCTGATACCTAATACCAACATCTTCAACTTTTACGCTATTTCTTCTGGAATTTATACCCACATTTATCAATTAGATATTTACACTTCATATGTTAGTTCTTCAGTTTTTGATGTTATCCACTGAATTCCTACTGTGAAAAAATGGGAATTTCCTTTTCTTACTGTCAACCACACCTCTTCCACAATGCCAAATGCACACACACAGTGTTCCCTACAAAATTACTCAAATATTTTTACTAAATCAACATTTAATGTCCACATGGATATGGTTACATACATTGTGTTCATTACTAAAGTGATATTTTATGTTTCTAATCTATTTCTTTTTTCATATTTTTTGTTTTAACTGCATCTAATGGTTATTTTATTTATTTGCTTATATGCGATTAAATGTTACTTGCTATGAATTCATCCCACAACTGCGCTCCAGAAGTGTAACTATAATTTCGTTATGTTCGCACATCACATAATTCATTGGTTTAATTTTTTTCTTAGATAAGTACTTCTTGAAGCTCTCTCCTTTTCTTCTTCAATCTGGAGTCTGATCTGTAATCCTGCAGGACAGCTGTTATTTTGCCACCTTGAACTCTCTGTTCAGCCTCGTCATAGGGGTCCCCATCAACTCCTTCCTGCATTGGATCCCTGTTTCTTGATTTTCACTTTTTCCTTATTCTTGACTTTCGGCTATAATTTGAATGGACCATATCTTATAGTAGGTGGTTGAAAATGAATTGGAAACAGCTAAGTTTCTTGAGCTCCTGGATGTCTGTAAATAAAATAATAATGGTAGCTAACACTTATTAAGAACTTCCTAGATGCCAGAGACTGCTCTTTGTATTTTATCCTTATTTACTCATTTAGTCCTCAAAACAACCCTGTAAGATAGCTGATCATTATTTCCTGGGAAAAAGAGAAGTCTAAGAAATTTAAATTTAAACCTTAAGTCATTGAGAGGGTTGCTGTTCCAGTACATAAATGCCCGAAATTGGGCTTTAGAGTCCATGGCTTAACCCCTCCACCACACAACCACTCAATAGTGTTATTCTAGCACCACATCTGGTGAATAGTTAGACCTGATACAGAATTCCAGCTTCTAGTGACGCTGATATATTTCTTCCCTCCTTTTTCACTATCTCTTTCTATTGTTTGGATATTGCATATCATGTATGGGTCATCTAATGTTGTCATTTTTTTCTCAAGTATTTTCCGTTTCTGTTCTGGGAGGTTTTGTTAACTTTATTTTCCAACTCTTTTATTGAAATTTTAATTTTTTTGACATATTAAATTTTCAAGAATTTTTTCTCTCTTGTTTTCAGCCCCTTCTTCTTGATTCGTGGACACACTACCTTTTCTCATTTTTATACATGTTCACTGCTGGACTTCTTTGTATGGCGATCAGGTCAAACTGTTTCCTGGGAGAACTTCAACTGTCAAAGCCTGTACATCTTTCAGTTTCCCTGGAGGGGAATTATTTAATATCCTGCTTGTAGGCTACAAGGCCAGCAGCCAGTGTTCTCAGAGCTCAGTGGGAGAAGCGGTTTTACTACTTTTTTATGTGGGCTTTCACAGATCTCTGGCGTTCCACATAGTATCTCCATCCTCATGTTTGTCTGGTGTCCAGAGCCATATCAGACTCAACCTCTTCAGACAACTAGCCTTCAATTCTATGCAGGGGGATTGTTTCTTAAATAGATTTCCAAACGATTCTCCTTTTCAACAGCCCGAAAGCACCTTACTCTCAGAGACGCCTCCAATTTTTGTGGTTTTATGAGTCCAATATGCTTCTTGCCGGGATCTCCCCACTGCTGCATTAGAATGCCTTCTGTTTTAATGTTCATCTGTTTTCCGTTTTCCACATTGATCACTGTTATGCCTTTTCCATGTTTTCATCTTATAGATGTATAAACTTTCATCCTTTTTCTGACATTTTAGTATGACTTTTGGGAATAAGCAGAAGTAATATATATTTGATCCACCAAGATAACCAGAAGTTGGTCTTCATTCGTAAAATAAAACCCAAGACTTCTAAGTTACCAATGGAAAGAGAATATCCTCATGAAGAGAGGTACATGGGCCACATAGACCTAATATTCTTCCCCTAGAATTCATTTTTCTCCTGTTCTTGATATGCCACTGCTAGCATCATTCTAAACTCTTCCAACCAGCCATCTTATTAATGTTTACCAAAATATTGGAAGCTTCCTTCTCTTCTTTCTTCCTTTACTAACATATAAAAGAACTTGATTATGCCATAAACATTTTTATTAGACTAAAGATAGGAAAAATAATTTAAAAATCAGAAGTAGTAGTATGTATGTGCCCATGTGGTTGAGACTCTGTCTCAACCACATGGGCACAAGATAAAAGAAAAATAAAGACATGCAGAAATTACTGACTCCTTATTTTATGCCCATCCTTCTCCCATTCCACACGTGTATCTCAATTTTGAGAACACTGTCATCCAAAAATGGAAGTCACTTTTGGAATACATCTGTACATCCATGTGTTATTTGTTTATATGGGATAGTTCACTTTAAATATTTTAAAAAATCTTTCTGTCTTTACCTGCCTTGCAACGTTTATTTATTTTTGTCTTTATGTAATTGAGGTAAGTCTGCTTTTCCCTGATTATAATATGGATTTCCTTCCTTTCAGAATTTACCTATGAGCTTCTGATATCTGTGTAACTCTAACCTCTGTGGAGTTCTAAAGGTGAAGACAATTCTTTCTTCCTTCATAGCAGCTTTTATATAACATGCATAATGTATATTGCGTATAACAGAGGTGGAGGATAAAATCCACCAATAAAATCAATTTTCACACTTTGCCAGTAATATGTTTAGATGAAAATCTAGTGATGCAGAAATGTTAAGACTGCCAACATTTTTCCTCATCTTCAACATCAGTGGCAGGTGGTTATTTTGATACCGTCAATGTAATTTTCCTTGGCATCCAGTAGAATATACCATCATTTTCAATATTGATAAACATTTTTGCTTATACAAAATGATCAGAGGACAGGGAACAATTTTGAAAACATGCATATTAATTTCAGAAAAAGAGCAATATAACTCAAGA
The DNA here is from genome assembly GCF_041296235.1 of Equus asinus. Classification (NCBI taxonomy): domain Eukaryota; kingdom Metazoa; phylum Chordata; class Mammalia; order Perissodactyla; family Equidae; genus Equus; species Equus asinus. The sequence continues at coordinate 44,133,997 of NC_091812.1, forward strand.
TAGCAGGAAAAATTTAAAATGTGACTGCAGAACAAGCGAGAAAAACATTCATCAAACTGGCAGAAGCAACTCTTAGAACACAGAAATAAAGTCACGGTATCCTGGGGTTGTGGGGGCAGGGAAGATGACTTCTTAATGAAAAACTTATATGAGCATATGATTTAGAAAGGATTGAGGTTATGCAGAAAGAGATGATTATGACAATATGTCAAATGAACAGTCTAGCCTATTAAAATGGGCTGCTAAATGTATAGACATTTTGTACAAAACACCATTGTTAGTCTTTTTTGTTTTGTTTCAGACAATGCTATCTGCTATCAAATAGCAACAAATTTCTTAATATTTTCCAGAACTGACATTTGAGATTCCAAAATTTCAATATTGTTAGATGTAAGTATAACAGCTGTTTCATTGGTAAGTCTAAACCTACAATGCAAATGTGGTTTCTGTATTTTGACAGGATATTTGTCTCACATAATCCTAGCCTGACCTCTTGAAAAGTTAGACGTAGATGAGAACCTACCTTCCTGAGAGATAAATGAGCTTTCCAGTCTTATTGATTAGAAGTGTATTTTGAAATCGCTGGAAACAATAGCATTTGCCAAGTTACCCATGCTATGTGTAAGATAAAATAAAAACTGCAATAGTAATCTCCACTTGGAGAACTTTGTGGGTACATACAAGCTGGAACAATTCACATCTTCCTACACACTATGCAATTTCTTCTGAACAAGGAGTAAATATATTCCTCTCACTAGAGTTCCCAGGAAATTACAAACGTGTAGAGAAAGCTGTAAAGTTTTTTTTTAAAGGAAACCATAAATATTAATCATTAATTATAGCTTTTCTTTGAATACTTATTTTCTGAATATCCTTCAATTTTATATTTTAGTAAGAAAGTCCTAAATCTCATAGAGATAATCTATGCTTGATGGTAGAAGCCATTTCTTGCTTCTTCACTTTTGTACATCTTATTTTAGTTCCTGTTGTGTTATTCAGTATAGGCAATTTTCTGAGTAAGTGAAGGGTGAATAAATAAATCAATAAATGCTAAAAAAATAGTTTCAATCAAAACACAAAATACGCTCATCAAAGCACAAATATGACAATATTGTTTATCATATATGGCTCTACTCTTAGTATACACAAATTGTGCCTTAATGTTCATTTCTAGTTTGATAATCCAAAGTATATGAAATTTATAGATATCCATGATTTTCAAATGCATTTTTGATGTTTGAAAGACTATAATCCAAATAAAGATTTTCCTTAAAATTATTTTAATTGTATATATTTTAGTCTCTTAAATATAAAATATTTGAGAAACAAATGTATTAAATTATTACAACTCAATATCTTTTCAAGTGAAGGGCAAGAAACTTGCAAAGGGAAAGCTGTCCATAAGGCCAATAGTTCTCAAACTGGAGGGATCACAGAAATCAAGCAGAGAGCAGGTTAAAAGTTCAGATTACCAACTCCTCAAGCAGAATTTTGTTTCAGTTGTTAGGATATTGTGCTTTTCCAAGGATATAGATTATTTCTTATGCAGGTGGCATCTGACCTTATTTCGAGTTACACTGAAGCAGAGCATAAATTACACGATAGAAAGGTACTGTGTCATAACTTGGTTTTCCTAAGAGCTGAGCTGAGATTAGGATTCAAACAAGAGCAGTTTATTTCAAAAATGTAGTTTACATCAGTAGAGGAGAGGAGAGGGCTTGCAATACAGGGAAGGAATAAGAGCTAGTAAAGAATGTACTATCAGGGGCTGGCCCAGTGGCCGAGTTCGCGCACTCTGCTGCAGGCGGCCCAGTGTTTCGTTGGTTCGAATCCTGGGTTCGGACATGGCACTCCTCATCAAACCACGCTGAGGCAGCGTCCCACATGCCACAACTAGAAGGACCCACAACCAAGAATATACAACTATGCCCCGGGGGGATTTGGGGAGAAAAAGAATGTACTATTAGACAGTTACTACAGGAGCCAGCTGAAGCCTAATCTCCTAGGGAAGCTCTGAGAAATTCTACAACATAAATTCCTCAATATTATCTCAGTAACAGGGAAACAGAATGGGGGTATTTCTATACTAATTCCAGAGAGTCTTGGTAAAGATTTCTCCCAAAGGCTTCTCCCGAGGGCTGTTGATTTCTCATCAATTCCAGCTTGCTTAGGGAGGGCAACTGAGCTGTCTGAGGTTCTGACACAAGTGATCTTCTACACATTGCAGACTGGCGGGTGGAAGTCATACAGAGCATCTAGTAATAATGTCTGAGCATCATGGACCAAGCACTGACGGTGTTGACCACAGATTGGGTCTGTAAATTTATACCTCTATCCTTAGTGCCTAGAATACAGTAGGCAATAAATAAGTAATTTTAAAAAATATATACAGTAAATGAATGCAAGATAAAAGACACAGCTAGTAAGTAAAAGATTTACATTATGTTCAAATAAAATGGGATGACTGATTAAGACAAAATGCTAAGCTCTGATAGCCATGGAACGCAGAGTAGTGAAATTTACAGTTAGGAATTTTTCCTCTTCTGTGACTTGTCATCCTCTTAGTGGGCACCGTAGAAATGTCTGTTCTGTATTGGTGCCTGGTCCTCTCACCCATCCCCTTTAGAAAACCCCTTAAGGAATATTTTCTCTAGAATTACTCTTGACAGGAAGATGCAAAAGCCTTTAATGGAAAGCTTCAAGTTACAACCCAAACATTGGCTCCTAAAAAATATCATTTTATCCTCCCAATTAAGTATTAATCCATTTTATCTGTTATTTCTAATCTTGATTTTTTTATATCAGCACAATTTTATGTCATCACAAAAGCTAATAGGGAAGTAGATATGAACATTTTAGTCTTAGAAGACAGCTTGAATAAATCTATATCTAACTGGCAGGTGTCTGTTCCAAAAAATTTGTCAACACTCATATGTGTACACTTCACTACACACACACACGTGCACACAAATATCTATATCCCCAAATAAGAGACATGCCATCAAATCCCTTAAAAGTGTTGATTCAGATAGAAATTGAGATGGCCTCTCAGATTCTCTGTCTTATTAACACATCTTAGATCTCCCATTCATATCTAAACAAATCAAGGTCACAAACCTTGGAAGCTGAAAACATTCAATATCCCAAATAGCTGCTTCACATCCTGCTTGGAACTGGGGAGGGGGGAGAATATATAAACAAGTGATCAAGTGGTCCTAAATTAGAAGTCTCCCACAACTATACAGGAAATATTCAGTTCCACACTCATACCGATTTTTTGATCAACTGCGGGAGTTACAATTCAAATGCTTAAAAATGCCAACAAAGAGATGTAATTAGTCTAGCTGGAAATTGGTTCATGGCAAATGGAGAAAGAAGAAGTTTAGTCTATGAACTGGACAGTTTATATCTTGCCCAAAGTCACTGAAATAAAATAAAATGCTCGTACACTCACAAGTTCACATACAGATGTACTCAAACACACACACATGCAAACACTCACATACACATCTTCTGTAGGCTAAATAAAACTTTGCTATAACCAAGTTGCAATCCTAACTTTGGGTAAAAAATGTTTTCTCCCTTAAATAAAGCATCTATGTAGTTTTAATTTAGTATTATGCCCTTAAATTGTAGTAAGTTATAATCATTTTGAATTTCCTGTTATTTTTCTATTCTATCGTATAGTTAAAACCTTCTCCTTACCACTTGTTGGAATGTTTTAAGGAATGTTTGTGCATTTGAACAAAACGTAGAGCTGTAAAACTGCCCACATGAATTACTTGTAGCCTAAATATCACACAGTGAAGCAAAAACTGCATCATAGGACCTTATGGTCCAGGAAGCAGAAAGAAGAAGGATCTGAATGGATTCTCCAGAGTGTGGGCAGCCTTATTTGGAATGTAGCATACATGAAAATGGGCACCCAGAGGGCATTACTTAGATGTGTTTTGGAATAAGTAATATGCATGGATGTAACCAAGTTTTAGCTCCTCTTTCTTAACAATGTGATCTTTCTAAGTTCCTTAGATGGCTTTGCATAGCTATTGTGAGGATTAGTGGACATCATCTATTTAAAGCACTTAGTACAATGCTTGACACGTAGGAAGTGCTCACCAAACATTGCTTACTGTCATTTCATTATTAGCATTATTATTATGCCTGCCCAAAGACCAGTGGGACCAAACATATGGGCAGCTTTCAAAGAACACTTAGGAAAAGATAAAAATAATAATAGCTGATATCTCTTCAAGGAACAAAATGTTCCAAGAACTGTACAAAGTGCATGAACTCATTTATTCCTCTCATCAATTGTATTTCACTTCCAATTCTACAGATGAAGAATTTGAGCCTCTGAGAGATGAAGCATCTTGCTCAAGGTCACACAGGTAGGAATGGCAGGGCTCGCCTTTAAACCCGGGGAGTCTAGGGTTAGAGTCAGGCTCTTAACTAATAGCCTATACTGCCTCTTGATAACAAAAAACCAACCATCCAGCTAGGAACGATGTGAATTAAAATGTCATGTAGGGCAGGTAGAAAAGAATGGCAAAATAAGAGTGAAAAAAGAAAAGAACAGATACGTTTCCCTTAGCCACATTTGGCTCATGGCTTTCAAACTATAAAAAGTAAAGAGGAACCAGACACCAAACACTAGAATTTTGCTATATCAGAGGTACAAGTGCTACGTCACTGAGGGTGTTACTTTTATGGCTAATTAACCCGTATACTTAGCTGCATAGAGTTTTCATGCTATCATGTGTGTTCTGTCGCTAATAATTTATCTTTCATTGTTTTGTTTTGCTTTATTATAAAAATAAATATATATTACATATAATGTGTATATAATATATAATAAATATAGAGTCCTAGGTTAAAAATATTCATTTTCCAATATTGATATAATAATCCATACACTGCACAGTACCTGACAATCACAATCATTATTCTGATGTCTCACTAGAGGAGTAGTGTCTCCATCCCTCATTTAAAAAATGTCATTATGTTACTTGGTGTGTGGTGTATTTATGTTTGTGTGTATATATTTACCCATGGTTATTCTGCTCTTCTTTTCCCTGGACACCCTCTTCTAAGTGCTCACACAAATAAACAAGCACACACAAAACCCAACAACAACAAAGAACACATTTAGGGAATATTTTCTTGTTTCTTTCATTCATAGTATTCAATTGCACATTGGATCCACAGAGTTAAATCAGTTGCCTAATGTTGTGAGTCTTTATTATAAAACCACAGAAAAACTTATATTGTGTAAATAATATTTAATCAATTTCATTATGTTTACGAAAAACTGCATTGAATAAATTGTTAGGATGTTTATTTTCCTCCAAGATGGAAATTTGGTCACAGAACATTTTAGTGACCTGACCAAAGGCACCTAACAAATCTGGGGCTGAAATAGGATGCAGTCCAAGTTGTCAGATTCCTGGCCTGCTTCTTGTCTTCTCAGGACAACAGGTTGAAGGCAGTAACGACATGAATTACCAGGCTTAATTCATGAATGCTTGAAGCAAAATATGCTCTTACGGGTTCACAAGCTTCTTAAAGCAGTTTTATCCATAAGAAAATGAACAACAAAGGACACATGGGTTCTAGTCCCACGGGAGCCATGTTTTCTAATGTTACTATTAGAAATAAACTCTGCATTCAACTCCCCATGGCAACATTGGTATGAACATGATTTTATGTGGATAAATTACTGCTATATTTCAACTACATTGTGGGTTAAATAGGCTTTTGTGAGCTGCACTGAAGATATCATCACCTCATATACTGTTGCTATTACAGAAAAATGAATTTCAGTACAAGCCAAGATTAAAAAAGGAAATTTTATCAACATGGAAAATATATCCTGGTGAAATCTTTTTAATTCCTCAAGTCTGAAAATTTAACCATGACCACTTTGGGGCAGAAATGGTATTTTCTTCCCATAAATGTCCCATATAGATATTTTTCCCCATAATTTATCTATTAAAATACCTCCCCAATATGTTAGGCTGAAACATAAAATTGATAATTTTTGACTACTGTGGACCTACAAAGTGACAATTTCACATGGTGCAATTTAATGCAGAAATATGAACAGCCCAACTCTCCATTCATTATTACATCCCTTGTCTCTATTTCTCATTACACAATAGAAACACCTCTTCATATCTAGTCGTATTATACTATTTTGAACATTTTGATTAATTTTATTTTCATTCTACCACTATTTCTTTAGTATCTCCTATGTGGCAGGCACATTATTTTTGTTTTGTTTCATAAAAGTAATACTTATAGTAGATGCGTAAACTACAAAATGATATAAAAAGTAAAGGTCATGAATAATTGCAGATATACTACTGACAACTTTGTAATTTCTTCTAGTTTTAGAACTGTGTTTACATATGTGTTTAAAAAATTTTTTAAAATGTGATCATGATAAATATGCAGTCATAATTTTCAGATATTCCCATTGTATCTTTCCTGTGTCATGAAGTACTCTTAGCATACAGGCATTTCAAGGACTGATGGCATCCCATGGTATGGTTACACCAGCACCATCTAATTCAACTCCTGCTTTTGGATATTGGCCGTTTCTAATTTCTCTATGCAACATAATGAAATGAGTATTCTTGTATATAAAACCTGCACGCGTCTCTGATTCTCATCATAAGAAAATATTTTCTTAGAAATAGACTTTCTAGGTTAAAGAGTAAATCCACTTAAAGTTTTTCAAATTAGAAATATCTTCTATATTGTTTTAAAAAGGATATATTCACTGTGAAACCCCAAACAATATAGAAACATGTGACTATGGAAAAACAGTCAGAGAAATGCAACATTGCAACATTGCTGGCTTTGAAGATGGAGGAAAAGGCAATGAGCTCTAGAAGCTGGAAAAGGCAAGGTAACAGATTCTCCCCAGAACCCTCTAGAAAGAACAAGGCCCTGCTGCTACCGTAATTTTTTAGCCCAGTGTGATTCATTTTGGACTAAGGACTTCAGAACTGTAAGATGATAAATTTATGTTAAGTTACTAAGTCTGTGGTATTTTATTGTCACATAATTTGTTGTGGTAATTTGTGAATAATACATTTGTTTATCCGTTTACTTTTTCAATAGACATTTGTGCTTTTTTAAATTCTGTGTATAATAAATAGAGTTGCTATAAACATTAGCGTACAACTCTTGTATGAATATATATTTTTATTTCTCTTGGTTGAATTCACGGGAACTCGAATCACCCATTTCTATGGTAATTGAGTGTATAACTTTATAAAAAACTGCTAAATAATGTGCAGAAGTTGTTGTATTTTACAACCCCAACAAAATATAGGAGAGCTCCAATTGCTTCACATATTCTTTAATACTTGGTTTTGTCAGGCTTTTAAAACTTTAGTCTAGAATTAAAATTTTAGGAATTTTAAAATTCCTTTTTATTGCTGAGAAACATTCCACTATATGGATGGACATTGTTTTATTTATCCATTCCTCCATTGATGGACTTTTGGGTTGTTTCCAATTTTTGACCACTTTGAATAATGCTGCTATGAATATTTGTGAACGAGCTTTTGCATGGGTGTATGTTTTCATAAATCTTGGATATATGCTAGGGGTGGAATTTCTGGGTCATATGGTAACTCCAGGTTTAATATTTTAAGGAACTGCCAAATTGTTTTGAAAAGTGGCTGTACCTTTTCACATTCTTATCAGCAATGAATGAAGTTTCCAATTTCTCCATATCTTTGTCAATACTTGCTATCATATGTATTTTTTGTGATAGCCATCCTAGGTGGGTGCAAAGTACTATCTCATTGTGGTGTTGGTTTATGTTACTCTATTCACTGATGATGTTGAGTTATAGTTATATGTGCTTATTTGCCATTTGCATATCTTCTGGGGGAAATGTTTGTTTAAATGGTTTGCCCATTTTTCACTTGGGTTATTTTATTGTTATTATTCAGATGTAAAGGCTATTTATTTTCTAGGTACAAGTTTCTTGCCATATATATTATTTGCAAATGTATTCTACCATTTCACTAGGCTGTGTTTTCACTTTCTTCATTGTGCCCTTTGAAGCACAAAATTTTCTCATTATGATGAAGTCAGATTTATCTTCTTTTTTGTCATTTGTGCTTTTATTACTGTAGTTTTGTAGTAAGTTTCAAAGTCAGAAACATGAGTCCTACAGATTTGTTGTTTTCAAGATTGTTTGGGCTATTCTTGGTCCCTTAAATTTCTATATAAATTTTACGATCATATTGTCAATTCCTGCAAAAAAAAAAAAAGCCACATAGAATTTGACAGGGATTGTCTTAATCTACAGACTATTTTGGGAAGTACTACCATCTTAATAACATTGTCTTCTGAAAAACGAACATGTAATATCTTTCCTTACATTTAGGTTTTCTTTGCTATCTTCAACAATGTTTTGTTGCCTGAAGTGTACAAATCTTGTACTCTCTTGCTTAATTTATTTCTAAATATTTTATTTTTTCATGCTATTATAAATGGAATTGAATTCTTAATTTCATTTTTGGATTATTTGTTGCTAGTGTAAAGAAATATGATTGATTTTTACATACTCAACTTGTACTCTGAAACCTTGCTGAACTTGTTTATTGGTTCTAATAGTTTTTATTGGATTCCTTAAGATGTCTGTATATAATATCACGTCTTCTTCAAATAGAGAGAGTTTTGCTCCTTCCTTCCCAATATTGATGAGTTTTATTCCTTTTTCTTGCCTACTGCCCTGCCTGGGACTTACAGTACAATGCTGAATAAACATAGTGAGAGTTGGTCTCATTGTCTTGTTCTTGAACTTAAGGGGAAATCATTCAGTCTTTCACCATTAAGTACGATAGTATGATGTTAGCTATGGAATTTTTGTAGATGCCCTTTATCATGTTGAAGAAATTTCCTCACATTCCTAGTTTTTCAGTGTTTTCATACTGAAAGGGTGTTGGACTATTTCAGATGTTTTTTCTGCATTTGCTTATATGATCATGTGGTTGTTGTCCTTTATTCTATCAATATAGCGTATTACATTGATTGATTTCCAGATGTTAAACCAACAATGCATCTGGGATAAAATCCACTTGGTCATAGTGTATAATCCTTTCTATATGATGCTGTATATATTTTGCTAGTATTTTGTTCAAGATATTTGCCTCTAGATTCACAAGGGATATTGGTGTGTGATTTTTATTTCTAGTGATTTTATTTTATTTTATTTTGGTGAGGAAGATTGGCCCTGAGCTAACATCTGTTGCCAATCTTCCTTTTTTTGCTTGGGGAAGATTGTCCTTGAGCTAACAGCAGTGCCAATCTTCCTCCATTTTGTATGTGGGATGCTGCCATAGTGTCGCTTGACAGCAGTGTGTGCAGGACCGCACCAGCAAACTCCAGGCTACCAAAGCAGAGCACTTGAATTTAACCACTATGCCATCAGGCCAGCCCCCTTTCCTGTGATGTTTTTGTCTGGTTTTGCTTTCAGAGTAACACTGGCCTCTCAGGATGAGTTGGTAAGCCTTCCCTCCTCTTCTATTTTTAAGGGAAGAGTTTGTGATGGATTGGTGCAAATTCTTCTTTAAATGAATCAGCGAGGGGGGCCATCTGGGCCTGGCTTCTTTTTGTGGAAAATTTCTTAATTACAATTCAATCTCTTTATTCGTTTTAAATCTATTCAGATTTTCTATTTTTTCTCAAGTTAGTTTCAGTATTCTGTGCCCTTCTAGGAATTTGTCCATTTCATCTAAGCCATTTAATTTGGTGGTGTACAATTGCTCCTCGTCTTCCCTTACGGTGCTTTTTATTTCTGTAACATTAGTAGCAATGTCCTCTCTTTCATGGTATCTTTCAGTAATTTGAGTCTATCCTTTTTTTGTCATTCTGGATGAAACCTTGTCAATTCTGATTGTCTTTTAAGGAACTACCTTTTGGTTTTGTTCATTTTGTTCTATTGTCTTTCTAATCTCTGTTTCATTTATTTCTGCCTTATTTTAAAATGGTTTCCTTTTTTCTCCATGCTTTGGTTTTAGTTTCGCTTTCCTTCTTTAGTTTCTTAAGATTAAAGGTAAGCTTATTGATTTGAAATCCTTCTTTTCAAACATAGATGTATAAATTTCCCTCTTAGCACTTCTCTATCTGTATCCCACAGTTTTGGTATGTTGCATGTTTTTTTCATCCATCTCAAAGTATCCTCTAAATTCTTTCCCTTTTTCTTTTTGATCCATTGGTTATTTAGAAATAACTAATTCATTTTCTGGAATATGGAAAATGAATGGAATAACCACTCCATTCATTTTCTGTGAATATCCCACTATTTCATCTGTTCTTGATTTCTAATTAATTCCATTGTGTTTGGAGAACAAACTTTGTCTGATTTCAATCATTTTAAATGTACTGAGCTTGAATTATAACCTAGAATATGGTCTTTCCTAGAAAATTTTCCAAATGTTCCTGCTCTTGAGAAAACTGTGTACTGTCTTATTTTGGGTAAAGTGTTCTACGTGTGTCTGTTAGTGTAGATAAGTCTTCTATAACTTGCTCAACCTCTGCCTAGTTGTTAATGAACCATTTAACGTGGGGTATTAAAGACTTCAACTGTTGTTGAATTGTGTATTTCTTCCTTCATTCTGTCAGCTTTCTTTCAGGTACTTTTGGCAGGCTCTGTTTTTAGGTGAATGTACGTTTATAACTATTATACATATCTATTGGAGCGACCCTTATACAATTTTAAAATGTCCCTCTTTATTTCTAGTAACACGTTTTTGTTTTAAGTCTATTTTGTGTGATATTAGTGTAGCCACTTCAACTTTGATATGGGTGCTGTTTGCATGACTATTTTTTTCCATCCTTTTGCTTTCAACCTACTTGTGCGTTTAAATCTAAAGTGTGTCTCTTGTTGACAAAATGTAGTCAGATCTTGCTTTTCTGTCCAGTCTGTGAATCTCTGCCCTCGATTACATTGTTTAATCCAGTCACATTTTATGCTATTATTGATATCACTGGATTTATCTCTGCTATTTGACTTTTTGTTTTCTTTATGTCTCACGTCTTTTTTGTTCCTTGGTTCCTCCTTTATCACTTTCTTTCGCATTGAGGAGATATTTCCTAGTATAACATTTTAATTCTTTTCATGATTTTTCCAAAGATTTTTGTGCTAATTTCTTAGTGATTGCTTTAGAGCATACAATATTTATTTTAAATTACCAGAATCCACTTCAAATTTATACTAAATTAATTCCAGTGAGCTATAAAAATGTTACTCCTTTATAGATCTATTCCCCCTTCTCCCTTTTTGTGCTATTTTTGTTACACATATTGTATCTATATATGTTACAAACCCAACAATATATTGCTATATTTATTACCTTATGTAATGTTATATCTTTTAAAGAAACTGAGAGAGAGAAATAGAAAGTACATATTTGCAGATTTGGTTATAGTAACCTTTTTATTTATCATTTCTGGTTCTCTTCATATGTTCCCGTGGATTCAAGTTAATTATCTGGTGTCATTTCCTTACTCTAATACAGCTTTGTTCCCACTCAACCCTTTGTGCTGTTTTATAATTATATACACATTGTAATATGCAATTGCTTTTTAATCAGCAGTGAGAAAAAAGGAGAAGAAATATGCAATTATAATGTCTTTTAAATCACCTACTAATTACCTTTAGCAGTGCTTTTACTTTTTCACGTGGATTTGAATTACTTTCTGGTATCACTAGTTTTCGGCCTAAAGAAGTTCCTTTAATATCTTTTATAAAGCAGTTTGCTAGAAACAAAGTCTCTTTCTCTCTCTAATAATCCAGGGATGTCTTTATTTTGCCTTCATTTTAAAAGATTTAACATTTTATTTTGAGAGAATTGCAGATTCTTATGGAGTTGTAAGAAATGACACAGGAAATTTTGTGTTCCCTTTACTCAGGTTCCCTCAATGCTTGAATCTTGCAAAACTACGGTACAACATCAAAACTAGATGTTGACGTTGACAGAGATAATCAAGATAGAGAACAATTCTTTCACCATAAAGTTCCTTCATGTTGTCCTTACATAGCCACTCACTTCTGCTTCCCCCTTAACTCCTTACAAATAGAAATCTGTTATCCGGTTCTGTAATTTTGTCATTTCAAGCATTTTATAAATGGAATTACACAGTGTGTAACTATTGAAAACTTCTTTGATATTGGTCTTTTTCCCTCGGGAAAACTTTCTAGAGGTTATTCCAGGTTGTTTTCTGTATTAATATTCATTCCTTTTTACTTTACGCAGTTGCCCCTCGGTACCTGAAGGAGATTGGTTCCAGAAACACCCACCGATACGAAAATCCATGGATGCTCAAGTCCCTTGTATACAATCGCTAGAGTACAACGAAATAACTCAGCCCTCTATATCCACAGATGCGAATACGTGGATATGGAGGGCAGACTGTGCTTTAAATAGTATTCCATAGTGTGGATGCACCACAGTTTGCTTAACTGTTTACGGTTGAAAGACATCTGAGCCATTTCTAGTTTTTGGCTATTACAAATAAAGCTGCTATAAACATTTGTGTACAGTTTTTTGCATGAAGATTTCAGCATTCTTTGGGATAAATGCTCCGGAGTCATATTGCTGGGTTGTATGATAGTTTTATATATAGTTTATTAAGACACTTCCAAAGTGGTGGTGCCATTTTATATTCCCATCAGAAAAGTATGTCATTTAATTTCTCCTCATTCTTATCAGCATTTGGTGTTGTCATCATATTTATTCAAAAATCATCTATTCAGTATTCTGAAATATACAAAAGGCTGTTTACCAACTGCATTGTAATTTTAAATTTGACATTTATGTTTTTGTCTTCACTATTGTATGCTCTGGTTTGATATAATCAATTTCCTCTTGAATCATGGGGGTGAATAAGAAGTTTCCTAAAATGTTGTCCTCTTACGTGTATGTTAGAAAGATATTTGAACTGATTCATTGAAAAGGGTCAGCAAACTATGGCCTATAGGGCAAATCTGGCCTACGACCTGTTTTTCTAAAAAAATTTTATTGGAACACAGTCATACCCTTTTGTTTACATGTTATTTATGGTTTTCTCTGTGCCACAAAGTCAGAGTTGAATAATAGCAAAAAAGACCTTCTGACTAACAGGGTAAAATGACTATCTGGCCCTTTACAGAAAAGGTTTGCCAACCCTTGCTTTAAAAGAGTTTTTTCTTTGAAATGCAGTGCCTTTTCCACGGCTGACAACATTCCTCTGTTAATTATCCATACAGAAGGACTGGTTCCAATACTGGAAATTAAGGTGGCTTCTTCTAGATATTATAGACTTCCTCTCAGAATCCATGAAGCTACGATACTGTTAAAAGAAATAATTTAGATTTGTTTTGTTTCTTAGCATATCAGATATCAAGCAATGGGTGAAGTATAGGAACAAGGACAGAATCAGAATTAGAGACAGTCATGGCAAGGATCTTTAGCTTTATACCAAGAGACTATTTTCCTCATTCCGTTTACCCCAGGGTTTATGTAGGGCAGTATCCAAATCTTTGCTAAGTTATGATTAGGAGCCAGCCATGCAATATCCCTTTTCTGTCCTAACATGACCAAATCCAAGCTGGGAATAAATTGAAGCTCTGATTCCTATTGTGAGCGTAGAAACTGATATATTTCCTGATTGCTAAAGGCATAAATTCTATCCTTCTCCTGACATATCTGAATTAAGATTCCTCTTCCACCTATTTTCCCAGGCACACTTTCCTTCATAGTCAGGTGTGAAGGGGATAAATTAGTAATGGCTGTTACCATTTTCATTTTCTAGTGCTGTCTTTACTTTTTTTTTCAATTCAAGTTAAAAAATATGTTGATACTTTCACTGGGAATATGGGAATGAGCATGAAGATCATTCAACCTTAGGTTATCTTGCCAGAAATCAACAGTATATTCTTGAAAGAAAACAAGAGAGGGAGAAAGAGAAAGAGTGGGAGAGAGAAAGAGAGAAAGGAAACTGCCACTTTTATAAAGGATAATTTAAGAAGAAAAAAGAGCAGTAATAAAAAATAAGCAACTCTAGAAGTAAAGATGATACCCAGGGCCTTCTGACAACATCAAAGCCATATGGCAGGCACAGCCAGGTAGGGGTTCAGTGTGGTCATGCAGGGTGAAAATAGAACACATGAGAAGTGGCATCCTCTCAGTATTCATTTTTGTATCTCTTGTGCTTCATGTCAAAGCTCATTTGACCTCAAAAGCAAAGGAAAAATCCAAAGAGAAACATTTATCCCACAAGGAACACCAAGTACAATACAGCTTAACAAGGCAAATCCCTTTTGTCCTCTAAAGAATGTCTTCAACAAGGAGTAAAGCAAATAATCAAAGCCGAGCTTGACCTGTTCTATACAGTCTGTCTGGGGAGCTGTTTTGTTTTGCATATCCCAATTCAATCTCACACTATCCCAAGGCATGTAACAGATTTCAATACAATCATAAAACATTCACACCTGAAAAGTAATCTTTATAGAACTTGTTTTCAATGATTTGGGGGTCACAGAGTCCCTTGAGAAGCTATGAAAGCTATGGAGCTTTATTCCTGAGGAAAAAAATTGCTTACAATTTCAGGGATTTTAAATATTTTGTAGTCCAATCCTTGTTCTAAAGAAATTTTGTAAAAGAGCAAAGAATAAGTGAATTTGGTGCTGTCCATATTCCCATTGTACTAATTTCCTTTCTTTTCTTTTAAATGGATGGCATTGTTCTACAACAAACCACAGAGGTGTTTTTCACTGATGTCAGAGATTAACAATGATGCCCTAAATTCTCTGTGTTGTCATTCTTATTTTTCGTCTTAAAGCTAGACCATCTTATATTTCCTCCCATAGATGTCTTATGGAACCATACTGCTCACTTGGTCCATGTTTAGTGTGCTAAATTCTGACCACAGAGCGAAAATAGAAGGGGAAATAGATGATTAAAAATGATATCTAAATTAACACCCACATTCTAGTTCAGCATTTTTCATCCTGGTAACTTAAGATGCTTTAAAGACTTCAAACAGCACAGTTTGTATCTTAGATATGATTCATGTAGAATTGAGCTTCTGTCATTAGTCTGAGTAAATCTGCCTTAGCCTTCTTTCTCTCAAAGACTGTGATACTGAATTGCAGGGCTTCAAATTATTGAGGAACTTTATATGGATCTCATTTAACTCACAGACCTAAATCAATTATACTGTTTCCTTTCATGTATTTTTCACTTCTACCAAACCCTTTGCTCACCTTCATTGGTATTACCATATCACAGTCTATGATTATCTCATCTCAAACCTGCTTTCAGAGCAAGTTCCAACATCTCAATATGCTTGTTAAAACCTTTCAATACTTTCTAACTTCTTAATTTTCAAGTTCCTACTGTTTACCTGCTAAAAGCACAATTAAGGGGACATAAGCCTGCCCACTGTCTTAATTTACTAGGACAGTGAAAACATCAATGATGTTAATTGTAACTATAGGGCTAGTCAACTCTTATTTCAATACAAGACTCTTTATATAAGTTATATAACATATATTATCTCTGCTCTCACAGATATAGCTATCACCTTCATAAAGAATATAAAAGGAAGGGGTGGGGGGAAATTGCCTCGCTCTGTAGCTATAGGTCTTTGTACCGATTATGATATCACCCCTCTGGGAGCAGCCTAAAACTGAAATCAGTCAAATGGAATTCTAGATCTGCACAACAGGTAGCAAATATTTAATAAATATTTATTTATAATACCAAATTAGCTGTTATTTCTTCTATTATCTAACTGGCCTGGCTCACAAAATTCCACCTGAAATTTTTTCTTACTTTGAACACAAAGAAAAGAGTATATGATATTTATTTGTAGAAATCCCACGTCTAAATTCTCATTAAATTGAAGGTGAAAATTTATATAAATAATACTGGTTTAGATGTTTATTAGTTAGGACTCTTTTAGATGAAAGTGATAAAATAAAAATGGCTCAATTCAAAAGTATAAGTAAATATACAGACAAAATGAACTATAGAAATTTTGGCTCATATAACTTAAAAGTTCAGTTAACGTACGATTTTAGACATAACCAGGTACAGGAGCTCAAACAGTGTCATCATGTTTTGATCTTTCTCCTTCCATCTACCAGCTATCTGAACCTGGGCGTGCTTTATAACTTGATAAGCTTCTCTTTTTTTGTTTTTTCATTTTCTTTCTATGTTTTTTTACCACTCATTAATTGTAGAAATACCCATATCATATGTTGATCTTCGATCCACACATATTAGCCTCCTTCCCCTAATTATAATGTGTTTTCCTCTCAGAAGAAAATCTTTATGAGGACAATATGAAGTCTGTATTGGCACATTCTGTTAAAACACAGCTGGTAACAATATATTTGCCATTTAAAAATCTTGGTAGGCTCTAAATACTTATTATGGAAGGCTTACATGGCATATTAAGATCAATTTCACTTGTAAGAATAATTTACTAATTTTATCCTTGTGATTTTAATTTTATTACATTTCCATAACTAAATATGATAAGTTGAACTGCTGTTGATTAGAGTTACTCTAATACCGTGTTTTGGTCATTAAGTCATTTTGGTCTATAAGTATTGATTAATTGATGTCTATTTTTTAATTTTTAATTTCATATTTTCTAACCATATATGTGTTTTCAGATGACAAATATCGTCTTAGGTGCTAAATCTCACAGGCCCTGATAAGTGACCTAGAATTCTCAAAGGATGCAACAGCCCTAATATTTAAGATGAATTTTGTCCACCCTCATTTCAGTAATGCAGGTTTCAATAAATAATATTGACTTAAAATTTTTGATGTTTTGATAAGTAATTAGAAGTCTTGGTTTTCTAAAGGCATGAAATAAAAGGGGACACAATGTCTACCACATTTTGGGTATTCAACACATATTTGGTAATAATGGCGTAAATTACCTTACTTGCAGAGAAAACTTGATTTCCACTAGCCCTAAATTTCCAAATCATTTCTCTGACTTATTTATTGCTGATATATGTTTAAAATTTTGTTGGCTTGTGATTATGTCAGTGTACTTCATGGCATTTTTAGCGTATATTTAATTTAATATTAAAGCAACGTAACAGGACAAGTGTTATTATAACTAATGATAAACCATCTCTTTAGTAAATGAGAAATTAGTAAATTTTTCCCTCTGAATGAAATATTTATCAAAGCTTGCCATATCAACAACTGATTTCTAACAACTTCAGAAGTTTTTGGCCTATTAAGAAATAAGTGAGATTCCTAGGGTAAAAGAGAGTCATTCATTTGTGCCATCTCTAAATATAATTTAAAAATTTGTAATAAGCTCTCTTCTGTGTTCTTTTAGTGTCACCTTCATCTGATTTGCTCAACAAATTTGATTGTTCAGTTGTTAAAATACCTGCAGTTCAGTTTTATAAAGATGCCCACATCGCACGGAAAAAGCAGAACCTTTGGATAAAAGGTCCAAGACATACATATTTTGGTACTAATTGATCTAAAAGAACTAGCTGCAATCTGCACCTTTTAGCTTTTAAGTAATTTGTTTTCAGAATCATTTTTAAAAAGCTTATACTCAAGGACTAAAATACCAACATCTAAATCTACTCAGTTTTTTCTTATTAAATTTTAAAGCACATATTTTAGAAGCACATTTTCGTGTTTTCAAAACCCTAAATATCAATAAAATAAAAATGAACAAGCCAGTCCAACTCCAATGGGAACTTGACTTATGAAGTAGATCAATGAAGATTCCAGCTAAGCTCCTAAGAAAAGAAAAATTGTCCACCTGCTAAGGGATTTGCGTTTCAACAGGATGTTTATGTATTTACTCATGTTGAAAAGGAGCCAAATGCTGTGGTTTTTAGCTTTTATCTTTTCCAAACAGGAATTTTTTTCCCTTAATAAAGATGTACTTTAAAAGCAAGTTATGTGCTGTGTTTTTATCTTTTTTTTTTTGGCTTTTTCATATTTAAGGAAAATGGTTGGTGTCTACAAAATGCGGAGCAAAACAAAATCTTAAAGAGTACTTTAAATTGGAGTAAATGCTGTATTCTATTTAACATTTTACTTTCAAGGTTGTGTAGAAATAGAATATGAGGTAAGAAAAGGGAAACTAGGTCAGCTGAGGTTTTGTGTCAGCACAGTCTCCCAAAGCACGTGTGATAACAGAAAGACATCAAAATACACTGACAGAAATTCTTCCTCAACTGCTATCTTCCAGCACATCAAAAAATCAGCGGTGGGCCAATAGTAAAGTGCTTTTCCAGGACATTCAATGATGCAGTGACTCGAAGACAATCAATAAGCCAGAAAGATGAGAGTCAAATACATTCTATGGAGTATGTTTGCAATGGAGTAAAACTTCTTAATTTTCCTTAAGTTTCTTGTGTTTACCTAGTAGAACTACAAAACCTAGAAACTTTCTCTATAATGTTACAAGAAAAAGATGCGGGGCCGGCCCCGTGGCCTAGTGGTTAAGTTCCCGTACTCTGCTTCAGCTGCCCAGGGTTTCGCTGGTTCGGATCCTGGGCGCGGACATGGCACCTCTCATCAGGCCATGTTGAGGCGGCATCCCACATGCCACAACTAGAAGGATCTGCAAATAAGATATACAACTATGTGCCGGGGGGATTTAGGGAGATAAAGCAAGAAAAAAAAAAAAAAAAAGAAAAAGATGCATGTTTAGACAAACAAAGTCTGGTACAAACCTCTTGACTGGGAGCACAGTACATTTTAAAGAGAGCATGGTGGAGTCGTAGAAATCTTAATTGGACTGCTACCTTGCTCAAATACTTATCTATGTGTTTTTCAGTAGATTATCTATTTTGAGACTCAGTTTTCTTACAATGAAATAGGGACGATAACGTGTACATCCTAAGACCGTGGTTTTTTTTTTTTTTTTTTTTTTTTTTGAGGAAGATTAGCCCTGAGCTAACATCTGCTGCCAATCCTCCTCTTTTGGCTGAGGAAGACCGGCCTTGAGCTAACATCCGGGTCCATCTTCCTCTACTATATATGTGAGATGCCTACCACAGCATGACTTGTCAAGGGTGCCATGTCGCACCTGGGATCTGAACCCGAGAACCCGGGCTGCCAAAGCGAGATGTGTGAACTTAACTGTTGTGCCACCAGTCTGGCCCCCTAAGACCGTTTTGAGAAATACATAAGAGAATATTTAAAATCTATCATAGAAGCCAGTCCCAGGGCCGAGTGATTAGGTTTGTGCGCTCTGCTTCAGCGGCCCAGGGTTTCACTGGTTCCGATCCTGGGCGCGGACTTGGCACTGTTCATCAGGCCATGCTGAGGCGGTGTCCCACACAGCACAACCAGAAGGACCTACAACTAGAATATACAACTGTGTACTGGGGGGCTTCGGAGAGAAGAAGAAAAAAGAAGATTGAGAAGTTTGGCAACAGATGTTAGTTCAGTTGCCAATCTCTAAAAAAATTTTAAATCTATCATATCATTGAATGAATGGTAGAGTCTTCTAACATTCTTAAAAATAATCTCTGAGGATTGTTAATTTGAATGGTCTTTGATTAATCATTTTATAAATAGAGTTTGCAACAAGTTTTTACACTGGCACTCTATACATATGAAATAAATTATCAAGACGAACTGTATAATTCATAACTTCAGAAAAAAAATCTCAATGATGTCAACTATCTTTTTTTTAGGAGATTGATGATACTCCTTGGGTTGAATTAACCAATTTCTTACAAATTATATAGCAAACAAACTAAGATGATAGAAGAAGAATTCCTATAAGTCTGGTTACATCACAAGTACTTGGCTGGTAGTGTGTGGGTTCATTATAACAATATTCTTACTTCTGAATTCTTACATGAGAGCGCTGACATTATCAGTATTTTTCACTATACTTTTTCATCTGCCCATAGATTTCTTTTCCTTTTCTATATATAGCAGCTCCCTTACTAATATATCTACATGATATAAAAGGAGAATGCCTTCTACTGGCAATTACAAAACACAGATGTGCTTCTAGTTAAAATGCTTTCCCTGTAAACACTCCAAAAATTACATGCATAGTGTAACAAAAATACATTAAAAATAACTTACTGGCCAGGGCCTTGGTATTTTAATTCTGTAATAGAAATCCAGAAGGCAAATGTCATGACAGTTATTAGTAATCTGTCCCAGATACCTATCTAACTTTTAACATCTAAGTTCATATACTCTGCCTTCACCTGTCTTATTATGATTAAACTATCCATGTTCTTAGTTAAAGATAAAACCTTCCACTTGTGCAATAAGTCTCACCTCCTCTCACCTAATTAGGGCTGTTGCTTCAGCAATTTCCCCTCTCACTCCCTTCTGAAACATCCTTTGCTTCCCTGTATCTCTACTGGATTATTCTTATCAGCATATGCATAGCCTCTTATTTCTCCCATGAAGGAAAATAAAATAAGTCTTCTGAAACCTCTGCTACTCTCGTAATTCTCTTCTTCCTTTTTGAAAACACATCTGAAAAAAATTATGAATTCAAAATATGCAGCTCTTTTCCACCTATTTTCTTAATCCCACTCCGATCAGGCTTTTGTTCCCAGTACAACACCACACCATTTCTCTTGTCAAGATCAACCATAATCAACACAATGGTAACTCCAATGTCATTTTTCAGCTGCTACCATGCTTCATCCATCACCAGTATTTTACACAGCCAATTATTTTCTCCTTCTGGAAGCATCTGCTAACTTGGAATTCAGGGCAGGTGTTTCTCTGATATCACCGGCCACACTCTGTTTTCAGTCTTCCTTAATGGCTCCCCCTCATCTTCACTCTCTTTACTCACTTTCCAGATAATTCATCAAGTCACATGGCTTTAAGGACTGTCTATGTGTTGATTCTCAACTTTATGTCTCTAGCCTGGAAATCCACTCTGAATTCCAGACACGTAAATAAAATTTTGTATACAAAATTTTCACTCAGAAGTTAAGTGGTATCTTCACATGTCCCAAATGTAGCTCCCAATCTAGTAAATGATAATTATATTATTCTCATTCCCTGGTTAAAAGAAAATCATTGAGGTATCAGCATTTCATGCTCTCATTCTCCACTTCCCATCTATCAGCAAATTCTGTGCCTCTATTTTCAAAATTTAACCAGGATATGACCAGTTTTCACCATCCTCACTTCTTGATCTAATCACCAAAATCTTTTAGCTGGTTACTCAGTGTCCTCCTAACTATTCTCCATTGTTCCATCGTATCCCACTACCATGTAATTTCAAAACAGCAGCGACAGTGAGAATATCTTCTTTAAAAATCCTATATCAGATTCTATCATCATTTCCTCAAATCCTACAGTATCTTCTTACTTCATGTATGACCATAGGAAAATACATTTTGCAAATAATTGTATGCTACATACATAATTATCTTGGGGGATGATTATGGTAAGTGATCAATAAAAACTTGTAAGCATAAAAATATTACATTAAAGTGAAATTCAGCAGTGAGAGTGTAACAAAACATATTTAAAGAAGAAAATACAATAAATAAAAACTTTTTTATGAAAGTATTTAAAGAGATTACATTGAGTGGCATATTACAAAAGTAGATCCCAATGGATAAAACTAAGTGAGGGATATGATTTTTTTATTTTAAAATGTCAATATTTACAACACACAAGAAATTGCATCCTTCCCATTATACTTAAATTTATAACAAAAAATGCTAAATTTCAACTTAAATATGCAAAAGAGAAACTTCTTGAAACTCATTTAGGGAATGTGCAAGCAAAAGTGCTTGAAGATTATTGCTACATAACACCCTTTAATTTTTAGAGTTGGAGGGAACACTTGGGGACAGCAAACTTGTTTTGGTAAGTACCCTCTCAGTTTATGTAATTTTCACAAATTGATCACATGTTTATTGTTTCCTTGAAAAAATGTTAAAATTTTCAATATTAAAAAATCAAAAGATAAGGGCCAGCCCAGTGACACAGCTGTTGAGTTTGCACACTCTGCTTAGGCAGCCCAGGGCTCACGGGTTCAGATCCTGGGCACGGACCTACACACCTCTCATCAAGCTATGCTGTGGTGGCATCCCACATAGGAAATAGAGGAAGATTGGCACAGATGTTAGTTCAGGGATAATATCCCTCAAGCAACAAGAAGAAGATTGGCAACAGATATTAGCTTAGGGCCAATTTCGTCACCCTCCAAAAAAAACCCAAATCAAAAGATAAGTATTGGTAAGGCTATGAAGAAAAGGGAACCCTTGTACACTATTGGTGGGAATATAAAAATCGGCACAGTCACTATGAAAAACAGTATGGAGTTTCCTAAAAAAATTAAAAAGTAGAACTGCCATGTGATCCAGCAATCTCACTTCTGAGTATATAGCCAAAGGAATTGAAATCAGTAGAGAGATATCTGCACTTCCATGTTCATCACAGCATTATTCACAATAGCCAAGATATGGAAGCAATCTAAACATCCATCAGCGAATGAATGGATAAAAAAATGTGGGACATACATACAATGGAATGTTATTCAATCTTAAAAAGGAAGGAAATTCTGCCATTTGAGACAACATGGATGAACTTGGAGGACATTATGCTAAGTGAAATAAGCCAGACACAGAAGGATAATGCTACAGGAAACCACTTATGTGAGGAATCTAAAATAGTCAAAGTCATAGAAGCAGAGAGTAGAATGGTGGTTGCCAGCAGGCGGAGGGGGGGAAAGTGGGGAGGTATTAGTCATAAGATACAAAGTTTCAGTTATACAAGATAAATCAGTCTTAGAGATTTGCTAGACAGCACAACAACTATAGGTAACAATACTGTATTATACATTTAAAAATTTGGTAAAACTGTGAGTCTTATGTTAAGTGTTTTCATCACAGAAAATAAATAAAAAGTGTAGGAAGAAACTTTTGAAGGTGACGCATATATCTGTGGTATAAATTGTGGTGATGGTTTCACAGGTGTATATTTATCTCCAAACTCATCAAGTTGTATACATTAAATATGCACAGCTTTTTGCACGTCCATCCTATCTCAATAATTTGGTTTTAAAAAAAATAAATGCAAATCACTTCTGTGGGATTCTTGCCCAAAGTGCATAAGCTCAATACAATCATTAGAAATATCAGACAAACTCAAAATGAGGACCACAATGGAAAGTTTACATAGATCTATAAAGTATAAAACACTGCTGTACTATTATTTATATATTGAAATGTATTAATTTTTTTAAAAAGTAGGAGAGGTTAGAGAGACATGAGGAAAAGAAGATAGAGAAGTAATCCTGAAAAATGAAGTTGAATTTACTAGATAAAGCAGATGGTTCTAGGGATGGGAAGCATCTTATGAAAGAGCACAGAGCATTCTATAAAATGATACTCTAAAGAAAAAAACCACATCTTATCCTTCTGCAGCAGATTCAGAGATCAAATTAATCTGTACTTTGTGACTTAAAAAAAAAGATAGCCGTCAAATGAATGATTGCCAAGTGATTTTTCCTAGGTCAGAATTTAAGAAGATGTCTCCAAGAGATATGAAAGTGAATAAAACAAGTAAGAACCAGGTGTAATTCATTTTATAAAATATACTTTTTTAGAGTGATATTAGATTTAAGAAAAGTTGAAAAGATAGAACACAGTTTCTTTACACCCTCCATCCATCTTTCTCAACAGCCTACAATAAATTTGTCAAGTTAGCATCCTCTAAAGTTAACATATTATATCCACGATACGTTTCTTTTCCACAACTATGGCCCACTTGTTAAAATTAAAAAGTAACATTAATACAATTAATTAAACTACAGATTTTATTCATATTTTCCTACACAGTTCTTTTTCTTTATTCATATTTCCCTAAACAGAACTTTTTCTGTTCAGATCAACTCCAGAATACCATATTGCATTTTGAGCAATTCTGTTTTAAAATGTCACATGTTTTATTGCTCCAATATGTTTAAAGTGAAAGATTGAGACTGAACAATTTTTTAATACATTAGTTAACTTGCTAACTTACAAAGTTGGTACAAATATAGTACCAGAAAATCATATTGAACACTGTGAAGACAGACCAGAACACCTGAAAAAACAGATGTATCACTGATGAGTAGTGAAATACAGTAAGTTAAAAAATCTATTTGTCATTTATCTGTCTATCTATCTATCTATCCATCCATCCATGCAAATGAAACAAATCAAGACCATATTACATTTCAATAATAGGTTTATAGTCTATTTTTTTCCATTCAGTTATACTCTGAAACGAGAGCAATGTTAAACCATGTTGATTTCAACATAGCAAATCTGAGCCATGACATTTAGTTGCAATTTCAGGATTTAAAATCAAACTCTAGAATTATAATGGTACATATATTTGGCTAACATCTGATTGACTTTGCTTGAAAAAAATAACTAGATTCAATCATTTTACAATGTGTGTGATAGAATACTCTGTGATTCAAGTTGTGAAATTTACTTAATGTTTATATGTGGGTTATTTTTCCAAAGCAATTGAGTGATGTCATCATTAACTAAGATGAGAAAGCTACAAGTAGTATAGAGGTTGACAGGAATATCATGTATTTAGTTTTAGACATAATTTTGAGACGTCTCTTAGACATTCAAGTAGAAATGCCGAGTAAGTAGCTGGATATATGAGTCTAAATCCAGGGCAGAGATTCAGGCTAGAGATAAAAATTGGGGAATCATCAGTTAACAGATGACAGTTAAAATCACTGAGCTTGAATAAGCTCATCAAAGGATGAACACAGTAAAGAGGAGGGGAGGGCCCAGGACTGAGCCATAAGGTATGCCAGTTTAGCGGCTGAGATGAAAAGGAGCAATAGAAAAGCATGAGGAGAAGTGTCAGACTAGGAAGGAGGAAAGCCAGGGAAGAATGGAATTATGAAAGTCAAAGAGAAGAAAGTGTTTCAAAGAAAAGGGAATGACCAATTTTGCCAACGCTGGGGAATATAATTAAAGACAAAATCTTCTCCCAGCTCAGAAATCCTCTGCGCAAGGTAGCAGAAAAAGAAAACACTTATTATTGAGTGAGTATTAAACCAGAACATGATGTGTATCACAGGCCAACCACTAAGTGTCTGCAAAGACAGGAAGAAATCTCACCCTTTTACGTAGCCAAGCAGGTACACCCCATTACATATATCTTCTGAAGATAAACTGTAACTCATCTCAAGTGAGAGGACTTGACAGCACCTTTTACGACACAGAGCTCATCCTAACTTTACCAACATTTGTCTTGGCTAATTGGCTTTACCCAGAAGAGGAACAAACTTCTATATCTTTACGAGAGGAGATAGTTTTGCAACTTGGAGCAGGGAGCCCAATAAAGTTAGACTCCCATCCTCCCACAGAACTGGAAGATAGGGGTGCTATCACCATCAACGTTCACATTTCAAAGGGATGGCTCTCAGAGATGGGAGAAATATATTCTGGGCCATAAAGCTGAGAAAAGGGCCATCTACTTTTCAAAAGGAATAGTGTACACTGCAAAGAGAGGAGAAAATACTTTACAAGTTTTCTAAGTTGCAAGTTTTCTGAAGTAAATGCTCTAAGAAAAAGGAGGTGAAGGGAGAAGTCTCTTCCTTATTTTCAACAGGACAAATTAAGCCTTCTAATTTTAATTTTTATTTATCCATACACAAAATAATGCTTACAAGATAAATAAAATAAGGACTGAGAATTGACCTTTGAATTAAGAAACATAGAGGCCACTGGTGACTGACAAGAGCAGCTTGAGGAGGGGCAAATTTTGATTGCAGAGGTTAAGAAGGAAAAAAGGAAGGAATGGATTTGGAGATAAGTGGAGAGAAAGGTGCTGTGGAGTTTTGCAGTAAGAGGCACAAAGAAATGGGGCAGCAGCTAAATGAGGAGGGAGTTAAGAGAGACACCCTGACGACTTGCCATATTTACTGCTGGCTTATGTAAAGGAAGACATTACAGATTCATTCCATTTTACATCAATTAAATCAACTACTTAAGTCACAGATGTGATAATAAAGAACGTTGCCTGGCTAGAGAACATTTGTGAAGGAGTTGTGGTGCCAAAGTTCTCTCTAACAGAATTGTATAATCTAGTGGTGAGTGACTATCAAAATAGACCCTCTCTATTGAGACACTGAAATACTAGATACAGAGTGGGACACAGTTAGTATAGGAGAGCATAAGATGAGTAACAAAGAAGAGAGAGAGCTGAAGCTATGAGGAAGAATCTATGTGCATACAGACACCATGAGATATAGACAAAATGTTAGGAGAATTACAACTAGAAACTGGTTTAGTATTTGCAATGTAATGACAAAGAGCTGGAGTTAAGTGAATGAATCATTTGAGAATAATTAATATCTTTATGTTAAACCTATTTTTGCTGCATCCCACTATATGATCTATGACTCTTAACCTAAAATTACAAAGAAAGAAAAAGGCCTGAATAATCATATGGGATTTTTATCGATCACATGGCATCCACTAAACAATATTTAGATATTTCCCCAGATAAAGCATGACTGAAACCTTTAATAAGAAGAATAACAACAATGACAACAATAGTAATAGCAAACTGTTAGTATCGCCAATATACCAGTGAGAAAGATGAAGCACAGAGAAGTTTAGTAACTTTCCCAGTGCCACATAGCAATCGTTATTACCCTGCCATAATTTATTCAATTTTCTTCTCCTTTTATCACTATGCCAATCCAAATCTAGGCAGATAAAAGCAGAAGGAGAAAGTCTTGATTATTTTCCCTAGCCAGGAATTTTAGTCTATTTTGATTTATTGTTCTATTTATTTATTCAATAAGTTCTCTGTTGAAAGCTAATACATGCCTGGCATTGTGTTAGGTGCTGAGGAATCAAGCACAAGCAAGACATGGCGTGCAATTTAAGAAGCTTATAGTCTTCTGAGGGAAGTAGAAAAATATGCACTAATTTTTCCATTAATTTTAAGTTGTTAAAAGTGCTTTAAAAGAAAAATCAATGTTTTGAGATAGAGAATAACAATGGACTCTTGAACACCATATATAACAAGCATCTGATACTGTTAAGGAAAAACATTCATGACATTTGTTAAAGGTGGTAAGGCTGACTTTACTCAGGACCATCATGATAGGTATAAGGACCACTGCACTTGGATTCTGCAGTGTGCGAGAGAGATGGGGTTCACCTCCAAATATGACAAGGAAAAGTGGGAATTGATAGCCAAGGAGCCAAGGTCGGGGTCGGTGGATGGAAAGTAACTAAGAGGAAACACCAGGGGGAAGGGGGATTCTTACTAAACCAAACCAACAGGATTCTTGCTGAAGACAGGCCAGGGTGGTCAGACATCACCTAGGGGATGGTGGAGGATGAGGAACCCCATCAGATATCAACATTGGGGGTTCCAGTTACACTGACTTAGCAGCGTTCTTGCTAAAACTAGATTTTACAAGGAAGTGCACAACTGGCCTAGGAGAAGGTTCAGGAGCCTGACTAACGCGTGGTCAAGTGAACTTTGTCAATACACGGATCTGTGTTCTTCACCTTTCCTAATCTACACATTTTCAATCAGGTACTGAGCTGGTCCAAGCAAAGATGCCTCCAGACCTAAATTTTGGTGTTCTAACACAGTTATTTGCTAAAGAAACAAAAGAAAATTATTTTCTAATAATTATATAATAAATTGTTTTCTTTTTTTCCTAGACATTGTAAGCAGTTTCGTTTTTTTTTTTTCTGCTTTTCCCCAAATCCCCCCAGTATGTGGTTGTATATTTCAGTTGCGGGTCCTTCTAGTTGTGGCATGTGGGATGCCACCTCAGTGTGGCCTGACAAGTGGTGCCATGTCTGCTCCCAGGATCCAAGCCAACGAAACCCTGGGTGACTGAAGTGGAGCGTGAGATCTCAACCACTCGGCCATGGGGCCAGCCCCATATAATAAATTATTTTCTAATACGGTAGTGAGGAGGTATCTCATTGTGGTTTTGATTTGCATTTCCCTAATGATTAGTGATGTTGAGCATCTTTTCATGAGCCTGTTGGCCAGCTGTATGTCTTCTTAGGAAAAATGTCTATTTAAGTCCTCTGATCATTTCTTAGCCAGGTTGTTTGTTTTTATATTAGCATGTGTAAGTTCTTTATATATTTTTTCAAAGAGATATATACACCCCTATATTCATTGTAGCATTATTTACAATAGCCAAGATATGGAAGCAACCTAAGTGTCCACTGATAGATGAGCAGATAAAGATGTGGAATATATATATATACAATGGAATATTACTCAGCCATAAAAAGAACAAAATCTTGCCATTTGTGACAGCATGGATGGACCTAGAGAGTGTTATGCTAAATGAAATAAGCCAGACAGAAAAAGACAAATACCATATGATTTCATTTATATGTGGAATCTGAAAAACAAAACAAACAAAACAAAACAGAATCACACTCATAGATACAGGAAACAAACTGGTGGTTACCGAAGTGGGGAGGAACTGGGGAGGTGGGTGAAATACGTGAAGGGAATTAAGAGATACAAACTTCCAGTTGTAAAATAAATGTCATGGGGATGTAACATACAGCATAGTGAATATAGTCAATAATATTGTAATAACTTTGTATAATGACAGATAGTAACTAGACTTATCTTGATGATCTTTTCATAATGTATGTAAATATCCAATCACTATGATAGACACCTGAAACTAATAGGATATTGTATGTCAATTATGCTTCAATTTAAAAAAAAGTTGTTTTCATTCAATTGTGTGTGTGAGTGGATGTATAATTATTCACAGCACTTTCATAACTTTTTGTGGGGATGTTGTTGGGTGAGATATTGTTTTTACATTGTAAAATAACAGGTAAGTGTACAATTTGATCAGTTTTGAAAATTTTGTACAGTCATATAACCCCCTTCTCAATTAAGACGTAAATTATGGGAGGCCGGCCCCATGGCCAAGTGGTTAATTTTGCGCGCTCTGCTTGGGCAACCACATGTTAGGCAGTTGGGATCCTAGGCATAGACCTACACGCTGCTCATCAAGCCATACACAGAAGAACTAGAAGGACACACAACTAGAATATACAACTATGTACTGGGGGGCTTTGGGGAGAATAAGAAAAAAGAAAATTATTGGCAACAGATGTTAGCTCAGGGCGAATCGTTAAAAGAAAATGTAAAATATATTCATCATCTTAGAACGTTTTCCAATGTCCTTCCCAGTCCATCTCCTACTACAGAAACCACTATCATAAATTTTATCACATACCTTGGTTTTCCTGTTCTGGAGCTTCATATAAATGGAATCATGCAATATTTTTGCGTGTGTATCTGGTCTCTTTCACGGAGCATAATGTTTTTGAGATTCACACACGTTGTTGCACGTACACAGTAGTTCATTCCTTTTTATTTCTGCGTCATATTCTATTATATCAGTATGCCACAGGATTTTTAATGCTTTCTTTTAAGGAATATCTGGCTGTTTTCAGTATTTGGCTATTATAAATAAAGTTTCTATTAACATTCTTGTCCAAGAATTTTGCATAAATATGTTTATGCTTCTTTTGGTAAATATGTAAAATTGGAATTACTGCATTCAAAAGAGTATATTTTACTTTTTAAGGAAATGACACAGTTTTCCAATGTATTGGTACAATTTTACACTCCCACTAGCAAAGTATTGAAGTTCTGGCTTCTGCACATCTTTGATATTATTTAGTGTTAAAGTTTTAGTGACGGAGTTTAATCATTCTAATGCCTATGTAGTTGTGTTTATTGCAATTTTAACATGCATTTCCTGGTAACAATTGATTGGCAACATTTTTCTTATGCCCTTATTGGCCATTTGCATATTTGGTGAATTATTAGTTCTTGTCTTTTGTACTTTCTTTTTTAGTACTGGTTGTCTTTTTTATTATAGAATTGTAGGAGTTCTTACATGTTTTGGATACAAATACTTTGTCAGATGTATGAGTTGCGAATATTGTCTCCTAGTTTGCAACATGCCTATTCATTTTCTTAACGGTATCATTTGATTAAAAATATTTTACAATTTTATGAAGTCTAATCTGTCAATGTATTTTACAGTTAGTCCTTCTGTGTTCTCTGTAAGACATCTTTACCTATCCCACAATGATGAAAATGTTCTATTTTTTTCCTTTGGTAAAACTGTCAATTAGGTCAAGTTGGTTGATAGTGTTGTTCAGGTCTTCTGTTTCCTTACTGATTTTCTGTCTGCTTGTTCTATTGATTACTGGTGAAGGAGTGTTGAAGAGTCCTGGAATTGTCTATTTCTCTTTTAAGTTCTATAAGCTGTTGCTTAATAATTTGAATAGCTGTAAGGGGATATAAACATTTAGGATTGTCATTTGTTTTGGACTTGTTAACCCTTTTATTGCTATTAAAAGTCTCTCTTAGTCCTGATAATATGTGTGTTCTGAAGTTTATTCTGTTTGATATAAATACTGCCACTCTAACTTTCTTATGATTAATGCATGATATATCTTATTTCTTTGTTTTACTTTAAACCACTTTATGCCTTTATAATTAGAGTCATTTTTCCACATGCAGCAAAAGTTGGATCTTGCTTTTTTTGTTTCATCTTACATTTTTTGTCTTCTATTTGAAATATTTAGAACATTTATATTCAAGTAATTACTTATATGTTTGAGTTTAAATCTAACATCTTGTTACTCGTTTGTTATGTGTAATCTCTATTCTTTGCTCTTTTATTCATCTTTTCTTGCAACTGTTTTATTGACGAATAATTGAGCTTACAATAAACTGTACATATTTAAAGTGTTCAATTTGATGTTTTTATGTATGTAGACACCTATTAAACCATCAACACAGTTGAAATAATGACAATGTCTGTCACCCACAGAAGTTACCTTATACCCTTTTATCTTTCCTCCCTTTGTCCTCTCTCATGTGATCTTTTGTCCAGGCAAACACTAATCTGCTTTCTGTCCCTAAAAGTTAGTTTCCATTTTCTACAATTTAATTATAAAGAGGATAACACAATATATACTTATTTTAGGGGAGGCTTCTTTTGCTCGGCATGATGATTTTGATTCATACATTTGGTTGCAAATATCAATAGTTTCATTCCTCTTTCTTGCTCAGTAGTATTCCACTACACGGTCACACTACAATGTGTTTTGATGGACATTAGACTTGCTTCAAGCTTTCTATTATTGGTGGACATCTGGGTTGCTAAGACTATTTGGCTATTGCAACTAAAACTGCTGCGAGCATTCATGTACAAGTCTATGCATGGGCATAAGCTTTGATTTCTCCTTGGTGTATATGCATTATGTATGATTTTGGATAGAATTCATATTAACTTATTAAATAATGTTTCTTCTTGGGTCATTGAAGGCATATGGGCCAGGAGTTTTCTTTGTGGGAAGGTTTTGAACTAAAATTCAACTTTTAAATAGATATTGGGCTATTGAGTTCATCGATTTCTTCTTTAGGAAGCTTTGTAGTTTGTATCTCTCAAGAAATTTGTCCTTTTCATCTGAATGGTTGCTATAAGTATTATATTATAATTATTATATTATCCCAGAGGTCACTGGTACACTTTTTTTTCTAGTATTTTTTGTCTCTCTTCTTCAATTTGTGGTTTTTTATTGCTATGTCTTCATATTCACAGATTTTTTTCTTACAATCTCTAAGTTGAATCCAATCCAATGCATTATTATTTATAATATTTATTATTCATATCTATAAGATTATTTTTTCTTTGTTACATTTTATTTCTATTCCCTATATTTGTAAGCTTTCCTTTAAATCCTTGAACATATTTT
Organism: Equus asinus; assembly: GCF_041296235.1. Classification (NCBI taxonomy): domain Eukaryota; kingdom Metazoa; phylum Chordata; class Mammalia; order Perissodactyla; family Equidae; genus Equus; species Equus asinus. The sequence continues at coordinate 44,165,819 of NC_091812.1, forward strand.
TAATATTTATAACAGCTTCTTTAAAACCTTTACTGCTAATTTGAATCATTTTCTCTTTTATTTCTTGATCTGTTTCTATTGACAGATTATTTAATGTTTATCGGAAATATTTGCTCATGTCTTTTCATGTGTAGTAATATTTTATTGACTCGTCAGCATAAGAGTCTGTTTCTCCTGTAAATTTTTAAGACTTCGTATTTTCCTGATGCCTCAATATTTCCACAAACAGGCTATGAGTACCGTGTCTAGGTGACCAGCTACACTGTTGTGATAAGGCTGCTCCACCCTGACCCCATAAAGACAGTTACCCTTGCGTCCTTGCTCTCTCTCACATCTCCACCTGCTTGTTTGAGCTGGCTCCCTGGCATGCCTCCCATATGGCACCCTCCTGGGCATGCTCTGCCTCCCTCTTCTAGGATCTGTGAATATAATAAGTCCTTTAATTTTATATGCCTCTCCAAGTGTAATTTCTGAGGCTATAATGAAATAATCCTTAAAATCCCCACAAGGGGGACTTACTCCTGCATTTACAACACATTGTTATGGTGTGATGGATATTTTATAATACCTTAAAGAAGCATTAATGTTACTTACAGATCAGCTTCATCTTTTTCAAGGTTTTTTTGTTTGTTTGTTTTGCATTTTAAAGGTGTGTCTAGAAGAATATTCTTTATTCTACGTTTATTTGAATCGTACAACTCTGACAATGTATGTTACTTTTTTGTGATCTCTCAAGAATGTCCCATATGTTTGATGAAGTCTCTAGAATCAAACTGATAGAAACTTGGGCAATTCTTTGTTCTTTGTGAACTCTAGGAATTGTTCACTTATAGCATCCCAGTAAATGTGCTTTTCCTGGCAATAGTTCTTTGCTAATCTCAAGAAATTTTTTCTATGCATGTAGAGATCAGTATTCAGTCAAAGACTTAAGGGGATCCTATTCAGTTTTCTGGAACATTATCGCTTCATAACTCCATCCACTGTGGCCCCCTGTCCTGAAATTCTTGCAACATTGGCCTTCCCATACTCTGATTTTTATCTCCTTTGATTCTGATCTTTTTTTCCCCTTAATTCGCCAAGACCACCAGATTCTTTGATTTTGGCGTTCTATTTACTTTGTCCTCAGTCAGGAAATCTCCTCTTGGCAGAAAGCTGGAACAGTTGTAGGGTTCACCTTGTTGATTTTTCTTCTTGCTGAAACCACAGTCTGTATTGACGATTGAGCAATGTCTTAAAACTGTTGTTTCACATATTACGCACAATTTTATAGTTGTTTATGACAGAGTACAAGTCCTGTAGTGCTTATGCTTCCAAATTTAGAAGCAAAAGTCTGTTCACCTGTTTTTAGTGTAATATACTGATGTAATAGTTAAAACTGATGAAAAGACATCAGAAGTATTGAGAAATGTGTAATTCAAATGTTTAGGCAATGATGTCCCCTTAATGAAAGAAGAAATTTGCCCTTAATGGCTTTTTCATTTTATCTTATTTGAAGCTATTAATACCTTTGAAAAGTCTCTGACCGGATATTGTATTTATTACCCTGATACAGCCTCTAATACCACTGCCTGACTCAGATGCAGCAGGCACCAGTTCTTTCTGGTATTTATTACTTGTTCTGGTACAAAATACAGTGTTGTATTCTGTCTTCCTTCAGGTGTTTTCTGTTTAGCTATTGAAATTATCTCCTTTTTGAATTAAATCCCCCCAAAATCCTTATAATTAATTCCCATTAACTGAGGTAAACTGAGAATCTCTCTCTCTCTTTCTTACTCAGCTAAAATAAGCTAAGTAACCTGGAATTTTTATTAAGATAGTGAATAGAATTTCAGGTTTTGAATATGTGTTTGGATGTGATACTGAGTATAAGGTCAAAATCCATGAGAATTCTGTCCTCATCTTTGGAAGCTGGAGCCAGCGATTTGTGGTGCATGTGGTGAGAGAAGAGGCTGCACTGAAGATGAAGCTTTGAGTATTTGTACACTACTTAATGTACAGCATTATGAGAAATTTTTAAAAAGTGTAAGAAGGTTGTTTCTTCTCCTCTTACAAACCTACAGCAGGAAAGGAACAAATTCCAGTCTATTGCTCTCCTATCCTGAGTAGTTAAGGAAGTCCGTTATGCTACCGTCCCTTAAGAAGCTAACTCTGCCTATTATTTTTGTACTTGGTGACTATAATGACATAGACTTGTAACTTACCTAGTACAACTTCAATAGAAGACAAATTTATTATATCCAAACCCAGAACAAATATAATTTGTCAAAATCAAAGTCCTGATTGGTGAAGATTTAAAAGCTGTTTATTAGGATGAGTTTCTCTGAAAGGATTTTGATTGTCCACGTGCATGGACAAATGCTACTCAACAATTCTTTACACTTAATCACTGCATGAAAATGACAATATTCCTTGTTATAGGGCACATCTTATGACAATATTCAAAGTAGTCTGGACTGTGGAGTGATTTGTAAAATTACATTAGGAAAGAAATAAATTGTATGAGGTTGAACTGTGGAAATCTTTTTTTTAAATACATCAAAGTCATGGGAGAATATATAATTGTTTAAAGTATTAGTAGATCACATATTAGAGCATTATGATCAAGGAACAGGTAGAATATGATTAAAATATAAATTGATTATTTTGATTGGAGAGGAGGCTATAGAGGGTATTAATTAAAAACAACTCAACTTGTGCTAACGTAGGATCTCTACTCAACAGCTGCCAGGGATTCTTGGTTGATAAATAATATTCAATAAAGCCTACTGTGTGCCAGAATAAATTTCATGTATTTTTCACTTATTTCTCTTGTTTCAACCTTCCACATGATACTATGAAATTTCTACTATTATTTCTAGTTTATCATACATGGAATTTAAAGCTAAGAAAAATTGCTAATGTCAACCACTCATTAAACATTTATTGAGCAACTCCAGGAAATGTGGCTTAGTAAACGAGGACCAGCTTTGGGTAGAGAGACATTCCCTACTGGCTATGTGTTCTTTATTAAGTTACTTAAATTCTCTGTGTTTCAGCTTACTCAACTTTAAAAAGATTATTATTAGTATACTTACCTTTTGGGTAAATATAAAAGTTAGCAATCATATATGTATCTAGTATATATCAACTAAAGTAGTTGACTCATACTAGGTATTCTAATTGTGGACATACCTGTTACTGTTATGATAAATTGGCAGGCTCTGTATAAGATAGCTTGCATTCATTATCTTATTTAAATGAACTCTTCTATTCCTGTTGAACTTCAATTATTACAAGGATGAGGAACACAAGGCTCAGATAGTTACAATAATTGTATTGGTTTATTTAGTCATATGCTACATTCATGGAGCACTTATCATATATTAAATACTAATCAAAGTCCTTGGGATTCAAAAATGAATGAAGCTCATGATGGAATAAAGGGCTGGTAATGTATCTATATGCATTAGATAGCAATCTATACCAAGAAGGCATTGCAAGTACACAGTGGTTTCACACCTATTATCTTATTTTATACTGTTAGCTGAGATAGACCTGATTATTATTTTAAAATCATACAGAAACTGATATTGCTAGTAGTGTGTGCCTCTAAGCTAGAAATCAAGGTTGTTGTACATGCTGAGAATAGAGAAGAAAATGTCACGAGAATGGGCAGAATGGGTGTTCGCCATAAAATATTATTAATTAGCTACTGTGGAATCTTTGGCTCCCTTATCACCAATTAGCCTCCATTCTACACCAAATGGATTCCCACCCAAATATTTTTTTGTTGCTTTTCCAGAAAAGACAACAAAAAAAGTGAGACATTTATAATATATTTTGATTCATGGAAACAAAAAAATTAATAAATATTTCTTGTCCAAGACTGAACGGTGTGTGATAACATTAATTTGTTGTCATTGCTTTAATATTTGATTATAAAAGCTATCTTTCAAAAGTACTTAAAAATATCAATTTAAAGCAATGATAAAATGTTGGTATAAATATGTCTTTAAATCAAAACAATTTATTTTAACACTCTCATAATTAAACACAGCATTTTATATATTTGCAATTTAGTTTGTATTCATTTTACAAAAGCATAAACAAAAGTATCTTACAATGTTTTGTGTTAGTCTGAGACAAAGTATAAACATCTATCTAGATATTTATACTTTTGCTGCAACTGCACTCTCTAATGGCTTTAAACCCTATTCTTTAAAAATTGAATAGTGTTTCAGATGTAACCACTTTTGTCCTGCTGTTCTGTAGAATAATACAGAAATATGCTTACACTTAAGCTAGATAGCACATTTTCTTGAGAGTGTGTTTTTTAAATTTTTATCTTCTGGGAGACAAAGGGGTTGAAATGCATCTTCTATATACTGTTTTGGTTTGATCTTTTAAAAGTTTTTAATCTAGAAGTCAAAGATTTTAAGTAAACACATTAACTGAAGTTATTATAAATTTCTTCAACGTTTCTGCTTCTGCCGTTTCATAATTTAAGATCTTGTTTGTGAGAAGTGTCCTCACTAAAATGTGGATGAAGAGTGGCACATTTTAGAGCTTAAAAAGGACTTGCAGGGGCTGGCCCCGTGGCCAAGTGGTTAAGTTCACATGCGCAGGCAGCCCAGTGTTTCGTCGGTTCGAATCCTGGGCACGGACATGGCACTGCTCACCAAACCACGCTGAGGCAGCGTCCCACATGCCACAACTAGAAGGACCCACAACGAAGAATATACAACTATGTACTGGGGGGCTTTGGGGAGAAAAAGGAAAAGAATAAAATCTTTAAAAAAAAAAAAAGGACTTGCAATTTCATCTGATCCTTTTCAAAGTAATTATATGAAAATTAGTAACATTTGGGAAAACCATGTGACCTCAGTTTCCAGAGCTCTCAGCATAGCAGGGTTTTAATTTAGACAAGGGGTTTGCAAGTTCAAATTCTTCAATGGCCAGGAAAAAAAACAAGGACCTCTGGGACAGCCAATAAAGGCAATAAGGCTTTGGCTTCCCTTTGGGGAATGGAGAGTGCATAGCAACCTAGATACAACCAAATCCACTAACGAACAAAAAACATGAACTAACCCAAGAAGCAAACAACAGAAACAGGGTCAGCCATTCCTACTAATGCTGCTGGCCCGATTTGACTATAAGTTTGAGAGCTGCGATTTAAGATTTTCCATTGATCTCTCCAAGTCTCTTTCCAATATAACCTAGTTTCTAATGTTAGAAAAGGAAAGGCATACCTTGTTTCACTTAAAAGATAAGACTAAGATATCTCGCCAAATAGGTTTTGCTGAAGACTTACACACAAATTACCATTTACTGACTTCCAGATATTGATAATTTTAAACTTTGACTGAGGCCTCTGATCCTGAAGAGTGATGATTAAAGCAATCCCCCAGCTGGTGTGATCCTGGAAACAGCTTACTGCAAAGAATCACTTTTCCCTACTTGATTTGCAGATGACCCATAGCTTGTGAATGGCAAGTCCAGCTACAGACCCTCCCAAATTCCCATTCTTTCCTCCTATTAGTAGCTGGACTGTTTGTACCCACTAACTAATCTGGACTAAACACCTGATCTGATCAACCTTTAGTTAAGTTTCTCTCCTTCTCTTAGGTCCTTGAACTTTGACCTCCTCTCAGCTTGACTCAGAATATATCCTTTCTACTGATCTCAGGGAAAGACATTCCCTCCTTCACACCATCCATCACACCACCTACCTCATCCAATTCTCCCCTCCCCCATTCTTCCTAGCCTTGTTGACTCCTCTCCATAAAAGAAAAGCCTTGTTTTTCTGCCCAATCTTTAAGATACTTGCAGATCTTATGGTGGAAGCTTTCTCCCTATTGCAATAGTCTCCCTTGTCATTATTTTAATAATTCTTTCAAATAAAGTTTCTCCTTACATAATTCTGGATTTGTTTTTATTTGACAGTATAAACAAAGCATTTTTCTTAAAAACTCAGATTTTTAAAATACGATTATCACAAAAAATATTGATGATGCGTTTTTAATTAAGTTTTTGTTATGCAATATTTTAAAATATACAAAGAATAATAACACATACACCTACCATTAGTTTTCTCAAATATGAACATTTTAGGATATTTATGTCTGAATATTTTTTTGAAATAAAGAGATAAGGAATAACAAATAATTTAAAGAATTCTACATATCCCTCTTATACTTCATTGCTCTGTTGCTATCCAGAGGTAAACACCATTCTGAATTTAAGATTATCATCACTATGCCTGCTTTTGCATTTTCACTGCGTATATCTAATCTATATACTCCTCTACAATGTGAGCTTTTAATGTAAATATATATATATTTTTATATTTGACTATGTTGATGTAGACGGCTTTAGCCAATCATATTTTCATTTTTTTTGCACCTTATGAATATGTTTATTTCTTTACTCTCCTCTTAAATAACATGTAGGTTTTCCCAATATATCCAATATCTCACAAAAAATCTTGCAATAAGCATTCTGACATATGTCTCATTATATATATTTATGTATAAATATATATACATTTTATGTATGTATTATGTATAATTATATATTATGTATAAATTTGCTTTTATTGGTATATACTTCAGGTGGAATAGAGGATAGTAAGGATTGTTTTTCCATATTCATGCCTTTGATTTCATTACATATTGACTAATGGCTCTCCAAATGACATTCATGAGATAAATTCTACTTGACTATAATGAACCTTTTGTGCTTGTGTGTGAGGAAGATTGTTGCTGAGCTAACATCTGTGCCAATCTTCCTCTATTTTATGTGGGATGCTGCCACAGCATGGCTTGATGAGAGGTTCTTGGTCTACACCTGAGATCTGAACCTGCAATCCCCGGACCACCGAAGTGGAGCATGTGAATCTAACCATTACACCACCAGGCAGTCCCCTATAATGTATTTTTAATATACTGTGTAATTTGACTTGCTATTATTTTGTTTAGTATTTTGTATCTATGTTCATAAATGAGCTTTAAATAATATTTTCTGCTCTGGTTCTGTTTTTGCTTGTTTTATTCTACCTTCATAAAATGAATTGGGTAACATTCACTATTTTATGTTCAATTTTAATTCTCTAAAATGTGTTGTAAAACACAGGGATTAACTGCACTTTGAAGATTTAGTTGAACATGATTATAAAATAATATATATTCAGTGACTTTTGCAGGGGCATAGGATTTTTTTAAAACTGTTGAATTTCCTTAAAGGTGGTTTTTAAAAAATATTCTATTTCTTCCTGAACAAATTTACTAATAAATATTTGTTCATAAAAATGTTCATTTTTTCTATGTTTCAAATTTACAGGTATATATTCGTTCATAGTAGTTCCTCATATTTAACTCTTGCACTTCAATCTTTTTTATAACTATTTCTTTTTTCCTCCTTTTTAATGTTGGCTGTTATAATTATGGTAAGCTAAAAAAAATTGCCTGTGAAATGGAAAGAAGTGGAATATTGATGAATCCATGAAATTCAAACTAATAGATGCTGTCCATTTTATTTTTAAAAAAGCAGCTTTTGTGTGTGTCTAGCCTCTTTAGTGTTTCTTAGTTTTCTATTTTGTCCATTAACACATTTAATCTTTTCTCCCATATATTTCTTTGTTTATCTTCCCGTCCTTTACTTACCTTATTGGCATAAATATGTTACTCACATATTCGAAGCTTCATTATTAAAATAAACTTTAAAAAGTCAAATTTATTTTTAATTATCATTTTAGCTACATCTTGAAATTTTTCACAAGTGGCACATTCATCATTGTTTAGTTTAGGAAGATCTTATCATTTCCATTGCAACTTCTCCTTTAATGCATCAGTTATTTAGGAGTATATTTTAAGTTTCCAAATATATGATTATGGTAATATATACAATTACATTTCCATTTATCATTGAGATAACACACAGGATTAGATTATCAAATCAGATGCACACAAATCAGATGTCTTACCTAGTATCAAGCTTTCCTAAACAATTTCAAAGATAGAGGTACTCAAAAGGCTCGAAGAAGAGAGAGGTCTGGGAAGAAAACAGCTGCTGCTTTGTATCTCGTGGCTTTGCTAAATTCATTTTTTTCTTTTAACTTTAGCAGCTTTTATATAGACATCTTAGGATTTTCAGCATAAGCTATCATGTCATGTGTGATAAAGCCAATTTTCCTGCTTGATTTCTATGGTTTGATTTTATTTACTTTTTTTTCCTTGCCTTATTTTATAGCCTAGGATATCCAGCACATTGTTGAATAGATCTAGTGAGAAGAGCAGACATTCTGGGATTATTCATAATCTTAGTGGGAAGCCATTCAGTTTTTCACCATTATGTATGCTACTAGGTTTTTAGTAGATTTTTGCATCAGGCTGAAGAAGTTGCCTTTTTTTTTTTTTTGCATCTGAAGAAGTTGCTTTTTATTACTAGTTTGCTAATAGATTCCTTCCTTCCTTCTTTCCTTCTACCCTTCCTTCCTTCCACCCTTCTACCACCCCTCTCTTCCTCCCTTTCTTTGTGTTTCACAAAGGAAAGACTAAAGCGAATTCCATATGCTATCAAATCAACCTATATCCAGTGACATTCAAGACAGAATTGAGCCTATAGCGGGACCAAAGAAAATAATATTTGTCAATTAATTCTTTATAATTCTTGAGTACAGGGTAAGAAGACCTATATTCTCCCAGGGAAACCTCTCTCTTAAGAAGGAAAGAGATGTAAGGTATTGAATATTACAAACCAATTTAAATACTAAAATTTTTATAGCCAGATAAGTATGAGAATTTGTGTTTTTGAGCTATGTGCAGAATCTGAAATGAAAAAAAAAATTCAAAAAAAGTTATTTGGTTTATAAAAGTTTCACAGAGCAAATGGGATGAATACTTTTCTCTGCATTGATTAAACTCACATATTTTTTGTCTTAGTAATGATGTAGTTGATCCATTTGAGTTTGCCTTCTTGTTCCATAGCTGAAAAACAGACTTCTTAGTATCTGCCTGCAAATATTTCTTACACTGTAATATTTTTTTGGAATTCTATAATTCCGCATGTAAAGAAATAAATGTATCTTGAATAGAATATAAACTTTTAGAAGTACGCTTAGAAAAGTAACATAATTTTGAAAGCTCAAATGTATTAAATGAAAATAATTGTCTTTAAAATTGGCTCCAGGATTCTCTACAGAGCACTTTAGTATAATTATTTGGGCACTCTTTCTCATATGAAAAAGATGGCTTATGTGTTGCAAATGAAATAAATAAGTTACCCAAAATAACCCAGTTACCATGTCTACACAGTGCATAGAGACTGGCAATTATTGGTGAAATGTGGGTGCTATGCACAGGCAATCCAGAATATTCTAGCCAAGACTTTATTTTTCTTAATATCTTCTCATTTATTTTGGTAAAAATAGAAGCAGGAGGGCAGAGCTTGGTTATGGTGATGATTAGAATTTAAGTATGTAATTGTTATTTACACATTTGCAGTACTGGTCAGTATATTCTTGGGAAAATAAAAGCACAGAAACTACCTCTTCTCTCCGAATTTACAACTGATGGTCATAATCATTGTAAGGAAATTTCAGTGGGGAAATAAAAACATTTATTTGTAAGGAGATTTGGGGAACACAAATACTTTGACAACGCTTTATATATGTTTCCTATTCTGCAAAGGGCAGAATACTGTCTTAAACACTTAGTGGGTGTTTATTAGACATGATCAATTGGATTATGAGTATTAATGCTGTCACTTTTGCTCTGTCTACTCAAAATTTCGTTTTCATTCTAGTAAGCTTAGAAAATATCTAATTAATCGTTTTTTTTTTAGGAAGATTAGCCCTGAGCTAACTGCTGCCAATCCTCCTCTTTTTGCTGAGGAAGATTGGCCCTGAGCTAACGTCTGTGCCCATCTTCCTCTAATTTATATGTGGGACACCTACCACAGCATGGCTTGCCAAGCAGAGCCATGTCCACACCCAGGATCCGAACCGGCGGACCTGTGGCTGCAGATGTGGAATGTGCGAACTTAATAGCTGCGCCACCGGGCTGGCCCCTCTAATTAACTTTTGACACTCAGATACTTTTGCTAATCTCTCCCTCAGACAAAATTGATCACTCCCTTTTTGTCCCAGGTCAGCATAAATGTCTCTACTGGAGAAAATTACCTTTGAAGACAAAGACCATTTCCTCCGAAGTTACATCCACAGCACAGTTATTGGCACATTAGACTGTTACTATAGAGAGAGAAGTCATAAAACATGTCCTTTCTTTTTCACTCTACCTTTATGACCAAAAGGCAGCGACATTTTGGTTGAGAAATAGCTATATATTCAGAGTTGATTAAATGCTAACTTAAAAAGGATCTGTTTGTTGAAATCAAACCAAACATTGATTTTGATTGGTTTGGCACTTAAACATTGGCATACGCATAATCATAACTTAGATAGTGATGGGATTAACTGTAAAATAAGTGAAAGTCTCCTATAGAAAAAATATCTTAAAAGTAATGAAGTAAATACTACACTCAAATAGAATTTTCAAGGTACATTTCAATATTTATAAAATAATTTTAAGCAAGTATAGCCTTGGGATGTTAGTTTAAAAAAAGACATATTTAATTCCTAATTAATTGTTGCTTTCTAAATATCTTGATTTGGCTAAAATTTATTTTAAGTTGAGCTAAAGAAATAATATGTATACATATATATGACATATACAAATGGGTAAGAAAGCCATTTTATATAGTTATGTAAATACAGAATACTTTCCTTTCTGAATATTAGAAGATCCATATTCTAAGAAAGTGTATCAGAAGCCTCAGCTGAGTCTTAACTATTTCATAATTATACATTATTGGAGAAGTCATACACTCTGAGTTCCCCTTACTTTTCCTATCAATTTCCAGGGCTACTTTTAGAATTGAATGCATATATGCACTACTTTTAAAATGTTATATTTTTATTATAAAAATTATGTTTTATTATTTTTATTATATCATTATTATTTTATGCTCATATCATCAATAATCATGATCAGCAATTTAGATAATTTAGTTTCAGCATATTTTTGTTGTTTTTTTTATAAAGATGACAGTGTTTTGGAAACGCCTCTAAATTCTGTTTCAGTTAAGTATATATTTCTAATAATTATAATAATTGCTCTCAATATTTTCCACAATTTCTTCCTTAGAAATGAAAATACCACCCATCATCTGTGTTGAACTTATAAATATGAATTTTAAAATAATTTTCCCTTGTCATTTTCTTTATTCTTCAAGATAGTTATCATGCTTATATGTTCATGCTCTCTGCTAGATAGCAATAGTCTAATTAGAAAACTTAAATATTTGAAAAGAGAGAAATTGATAAGTGAATTTATACTCTGTAATTTCAAGAGAAACTTGCAGACTGATCCTGCTAGAAGGTTCTATATTTGAGAATTTTATGTTACTGAAGTGTTCAAATCAGTTTGCCAGTAATTATTGCTTGCGCATACACGATTACAGTTTTATTACAATATTGATTAAAGGTAAAAGAGGGGGCTCTTAACACACTTCATTAGAAAGATAGGTTTAGAATCTACAGATGTAGTGTTAATGTGACATGAGTTACTTTTTCCATATCCTCCCTTTGTATAATATATAACAGAATTTTTTTCCCAAGAGAAGAGAATACCATTTGAGATAGAGCTTCTGTTAACATCTTTGAGTATTATTCCCATATGTCATCATACTTCTAGATAATTTAAAATGTTAGTTGGGCTAGTACTATTTTAACATCACAGTGGTACGTTATATTGCTCCTACATATTTATTCACTACCTTTTTTTTGTAGCATTGATTACTTAAACTGCTTTGTCAATAGTTACAGCAAACTCAAAATGAATTAAAAATAAGGAACTCGATTAGCTTATACAATTGGAATTCAGATGTAGGGCAGGCTTTCTTCGCACTTAATCTAGCCAGTGTGATCCCATTTCTTTGTAATTTTCTGGGCGTCTCCATTCTCTGAATCACCTCTTAATCATTCTGGTAGTAAAATGGTTCCAGCTTTTCTAAGGTTTTCATTTGCATAAGGCAAATCAAGACCAACTTCTTCCTCCTGACTTTGTTTTACCAATGAGAATTTTTATCCATAAATCAGTATGCTTCCCCTAGACTGTCATTGACCCCAATTGTGTCATTTACGAACTCATCCATTAGGCTTAAGTCTGGGTTTGGGGCAGATCGTCAGCAAAGGAGATGACTGACCATGATTGCCCAGGTCTAATCACAACCCACCTATTGGTCTTGAACCAAGTCCCAAAGCATAAGTCAGCTAAATAAAGGAGAGAGATGCAGAATATTATTGGGATAAAAAATAATAAACAGTTTACAAAATACTTTCACATACGTTATCTCATACTGGATGACTGCTCTGAGAGTTGACCTATTTGCAATCACCTTGTGCACAAGTGTCAACTCTTCCAACACTATAAACATTGTCAGAGTTATATTCTATATAACAGTCTCTTAAATATCTTTGGGGCCCCAAGAAGTAACAATACATATCAACTGGTGCCAGGCATCAAGAGAAAATTTATTTCTGTATTTACTAAAAAATAGCTAAAGGAGAAAAGTTAATCTCGCTAATGTTTTCAATCTTTTTAGTTCATGAAAAAATACAGTAATTCATTTAATAATCTCCTCTTTTTTAAAAAATCCACTGTTCCAATATCCAAAGGCTGGGACTTAATGTGCCAGATGACCAGACTGAAGTAATCTTATTTAATCACTGAAGCCATGTGAAAATTTGGGCAGATTTCTACACCACTCATCTGGTTTCTAGATATGTTTAAATTATCAAAATAGACAAAATGGCAAGATCACCTGTGTAGTTTTTCAGATTTATAGATGCAAATTGATATTCTTTCTCAGGAATCTCACTTATTTGTTATTTAGTCATTTGAATATGTGCCTTTTATTTTACTTATTTTCATAGTCAAAGTAAATATTTTTAATCCCTGCAGAAACAAATATTTTCATAATGTTATAGGTTTTGCTTAATTTTTTTTCTTAAAATAGTAAATTTTATTAAAGATTGCAAACTCCACTTTTGCAATCTGGCACAAAAATAGCCCACTTTTGGCTTTAGGGAAACCATATAATTCTATCACTAATGCCTCATGATTAACAACAAACATGAGAAATCAACAGCAAATAATTTAGCAACCATTAGACTCTTGCATTTAGAGTGATTTAACTACCTACAAGAACTTAAAATCATACCAAAATTCAAGCAGAAAATTCATATTATTTATATTTACAAGAGAAAAGCCGAGGGATTGGAAAAATGTCATAATAAATCAGTGAGGAATACTATTTTTAAAAGAATGGGTATAATAACCTTCTTTTGTTGCTCACACAATGAACAACACACAATTTTCTAATCAAAGCCTCATATATTGGAGATTAAAAGAGAGACACAAAATTTAAACATTTGGCAATTCAATGGGCTGAAGAATTCTTAATGTGCACCATTATCCTCACATGGCAAGTTTGTGGTGTGCTAGCAAACATCTAACAATATGCTCTTTGACAGGGAATGCTATGTTAAAGGACCAGGGTTAACATTCTGTCTCTGCTCTTAATTGTGTTGAGCCATATGTTGGATATGGAAATTCGTGGTACATAAGGGACAAGTACCTTCCTGTTCCCAGCTCTTGAAGTGAAGTACTGGAGCTTCAAGATAGACTAATCCCTTCTATTTCTCTCAGACTATACTTGGAAATGGCTGTAATTGTGATTAACTTGGAAAGGTAGCTATGACTCCAACTGTTCATTTTGGCATTTATAAAACATTTTACAGTAGTGGCTGCTTCTGTTAGCAGCCTGCCTTGTAGCCTCATCTGTCAGCCCCCATGGGAAATAAATGGCTTGTTTCCACACAATGTGTAACTGTCATCACCCTGCCCAAACGTTTTTGTTGTAAAGTATATGGTTTACAGCTGAGTGTTTTTTGTTCTTTAGACGATGTAGGGGTTTGCATGCCAGTGATTTCCAGATCCAGTATTTCTCATTTCATTAGAAAATGGTCATCTTTGGTTTTTTCAAATACTTTGTATAGAGACAGATCAACTAAGAATGAAATAATTTGAAGCTACATGTAGGCAACTATATGATTTCCAAGAAAAATACCAGCATTATTGTTTTATAGACACGATTAATGAAAATCTATACCATAACTTATGGTGGAAAAATCTACACACCTATATTCAAATTTAAATTTTTGAGGAGTATACAGACATAGTTGGCACTTTTCCCCTAATCTCTGGATTCATAAACATAAAGATGACTGTATCATCCCTAATAAAAATACCTTTGAATATTTCCTGTAAATAAGAGGTTTTGGTGTTTTTAAAATTTTGGTATTTATTACTTTTCCTCGTTCTTGGGAACCAATTTTCTTCCACTTCTCATATATTAACAAATTCATAGTTCTCTGTTACCAATATGTTAACAATCCAATCAGATTCATCCTTGATTAAACTTTCTCTGTGCTTCCTTTTAAAAGAATAACTGCAGTTTTTTTCCAATATGGTTTTTTGTTTTTATTCAGTGATTAGAGTTCTTTCTTATAGTTTCCTTAAAAATTCCAAGGTTTAAAAGTTGTGACACTGACAATCTGCAATCCCTGATAAATTCCTGAGCTCAGGCATGTTGCCTGCTAGACGTCTGTGCTCCTGACCTGCTTTGCCTCAGAGTCCTGTGGCCAACAGGTATCAGATATCTGTGTCTCAGCTACTCACAGGTGCTGCTTAATATGTCTTTGACATTCAAGATGTGAAATGATATTCAATTATGGAAAGATATGGAGATGGTGGGATATGTAAAATCTTATCATTAATTTATAGTCTGGCCAGAGAGAGCACCAAGAAACCTCATAAATAACAGCTCCCACTTAATGTAGATTAGTTACTGGGCATGATATGTCTTAAAGAAAGTATAAATACAACTATAAGGGGGAAAAAAACCTCTGAGTCTAGTTGAGCTAATATCTATTTAGGACATTATGGTATTTTGGAATAAGCAGTAGCCTTTATGATTTTACTAATGTCTACTTTAAGAAAAAAGTGAGATCCATTCAACAAAAAATTGAATGGATAAGATTATGAGATTTTTGAACCAATAAATAGACTAAATGTTTATAAAGTTATCTTTTAGATTCATTATCTAATTATTATCTAATGCATTTTGGAATACAGAAATAATTGCTAGAACCAATTACATTGATGGACCCAGGCAAGTGAAATGGATTGAAACCACAAGAAAGTGTGGTACTAACAGCCCTATCATGTAGTAAATATAAGTAAGTGGAAATCCTGGTTAGTAGGCAGAAACAACTTAAGTAAGGTTGCTGACAGTCTACTCCCCAAGAACTCATTTTTGATAGTATATTCAGATGATGGAATAATTAGGCTGATTTCATTTGACCCACCAGTATCTGATGAGTTTTGGTGCTTTTATTTTTAAATTAGAATGCAGTTAAAGAACTAAACGTGGTAAGGTGTGACAGTCATCTTTGCATATATTGCAAAGAAGGGTTTAACATGAAACAAAAAAAGAACCCATCAATGTGGTTATTAAACGATAATCATTATCCAGGTTACTTGGAAGGTTAAAGAAAAGGACGAACACAAAATACACACAATGACTACACTAACACCATCCCACCATACACACACACACACACACACACAGATACAAACATGTACGCAAATCCTAAATGTTTATTTTGACTAAATTATAACTTACGACCTGCCCTGGCAAGTCTTAGAAGGGTGATTCTTTTACTTGCCTTTCAAAGCCTTTGATAATCTTTGCATTTAGTTATTTAATTTTGTCCTTTGTTTGATTCAGTTTTCTTTGACCTAAACACTGTACGATAGTCAGGCCAATTTTCTAATACCTGTACATGCACAGTCTTCTCATTCTCACCTCTGTTTTTCTTTTGTTGTTTCAATTGCTGTGAAATCACAAAATTTCTTCCAAGATCCAAATGACCTATCCAAGCCCTACATATTGTTTCAAGACCTGGTTTCTATCCTGCATTTTGATGGATCCCCCTATACCCATGACAACTTTTCCAGCCATCATGTATTTCATATTGTTCTTTCAATTTCCCTACTAATTATAGTACATTGTCTTTGTTTACGTATAGCCTCATTATTTGCCATGTCATTGCCAAATAGATATTAAGTTTTTAGCGAAATAGGATATGTCACATATGTGTTTTGTGTCTTCCCATAGTGTCTCAAAGAGTGACGACCACATGGAAGATAGGAAGCAAGAAAATGCTTGAATGATTACTGATTGGCTGATAAATATCTATATACATCCATTTCATATGTCAACCAGTTGTGTTAGCAGTATGCTAATAACTCGCACTCAGCCATGAAATCTTTAGAAATTTCACAGTCAATCACAAAGTGCAGATGAGCAAATCCTCTTGCAAAATTGTAGACATCTGTGCTGTCATCACATAAGAAACTCTAACATACTGTGGCTAACTTCTGATTATTAAACTTAATGACAATAATCTTCCTTTCTTCCTACAAAAGGAGAAAGTGTAAAGAAAAAAGGGACTTCCTTCTTCTCTCTGCTTTTTATACTAACTGTTAGATATTTGCCCAGTAAATGGGGGGAAAAAGTGCATCTCATTTTGTGAGTATTGCTAGATTAAAATATCTGAATGATTGATGCCTTTGATAACATCAAAGTTTCAACTGAAAGCTTATGGCTGACTTTTTTCACACTCAACCCTCTTTATTCGTTACTGCTCATAATTTTTATCTCACATCTTAACATGCTGCCTCTCTCAAAATTGTTATACACAAGTGCTGCCACAAAATGCTAACCTTTTTATTCAGCTAGTCTCTTCCATATGCTTTCAAAATCTCACCCCTACTATTTTTTCCTCTCTTTTTATCTTTTGTTTTTCTTTCTTTCTCTTCTGTTTCCCTATTTTGGTCACTCACTTTCCTCTCATCCTCATTGTTTTCTTGCCTTTTACCACTGTATATTAGAAAACGATTTAGTGTAAATCCTGATGTTAGACTTTGAGATACTCCAATGTCAATTTATATGGATTTTGCCCTTGAGGTACTTACTGTCTGGTAAGACAGATGGCATACACATAAATTAGATATAATCCACATTATACGTGATAAATGCCATGAGAAAATTACTAATAAAGAATTTCCCACATACAAACCACCCTTTTTCAACCTTTAAAATTATAACTTCTGAATATCCTGTTTACTAAACTATTTGATTTATTAGTCTTTTATGTATTTTTACAAGGAATTCTGTCCATTAGTGTTAACTGAAAATTGTTCAACATTTACTATATGTTGTCATGGAGGGCTATAGAAAGCTTAAGACTAAGAACTTGAAATGCCTGCATTTGATCTATATGAGAAAATGTTGGCATCTATATTGAGGAAGATTTCTATCAGAAGAAGGCATCCCATTTGTAGGCTACTGCAATAGTGTAGCAGAGGAAAATAAGTGAATGAGTAAAAGCATATAGTAGGATGAGAGAAGAACGTATTGAGGTTTATTTGAATAATATATACGAAGTAGAGTTATTATGCTCCTTCTTCCTTATACAGTTCTTCTCGTCCAAAGGCAAAACTCCTTAGGAGGCATGAGAGTAGATGTGATTTGCCTAAGCAGTGAGCCAAAACTTTACGGACTGACAGAAGTAGTGCTAATGAGCAAAATGATGGAACCCTGGCAATGTCTGTCTAGCGACATTCTTTTCAAAATAACGCCTCTCTCACTTGACCCACATGACCACTGTGGAGCTACCATCTCTGAACAATGAGATCTTACCCATGTGACCACACTGGATATGTTCAATGATAGGAAGCTCAACCAAGTGGCAACAAGATCTCCCTGATGATTAGAATCTGGATATAGAGCTATTTTCCCTCCTTTGGGTTTATACTAAAAGATGAAACCTGTTGCTGGCCACATGCATATTTGAAATGAAGAAAGTGGGTTCACAAGAAAAACAGAGACATCGCTGCTGATGGTAGGAACCCATGCTATGCCGAACAGGCTGTGACAAAGGGAGGGAAAGCAGAGGAGGAAACAGCAGCATGTGTGGCTTGGGTGGCACGGACAGCCCAGCAGAGGGGGCATCAGAGGAATCCAGTTATAAGCAGGTTATCCTATAGGTTAAGATACATCTGTCTCCTCACTTTCTTAAGCAATATCAAGGTGATTTTCTACAACTTGCCAACTGTGAGAGTAGAAATTCCACAATTAGAAAGGAAACCTGAATATAAAAATTCTCAGACAGAGTAATGGGTTCCTTGGGTACTCCCAATCTCTCTCCTAATAAAGACATGGTTGTTTTCTCTGTTTATTTGTGTCTTAGTTATAGCTTCACTCTGTGCAGGCTGTAAAGTTACTTTGAATAGGCATAGTGCACATTGAGCACGCCTGTTTACATCAAAGAGATAGTACTGTTAATAAATTCATTTTAAATGAATAATATCTCTGTGGATAACATACAGAAAAAAATCACGACTGTCATGCTCAAAGACTGTAAAAAGAACCTATTTCCAATATAAACTGAAGGTTGCAGTGAAATTAGCCCATGATGAATCTAGAAAGTTATGCAAAGCGTGACATAATTTGTTCTTTTTTCCTGTACATATTATAATCACGCCTAACCATAATAAAGTTAACTGGAGCTGTCAACAAAGTTATTTATAGGAGAAGCTGAACTTAATTGATATGAAGGTTTTAGTCATAAAAGGAGTTTCACAGTTTTCCTGAGTCAATTCCATATTTTCAAATCTCCATTAATGCTTTAAATTCCAAAAAATAAGTCTGGAATATTGCGAAATCCTTAATGCTCACGGATAATTTCAACTGAGTTCACTAGAACATGTTTGTCAAGACTTTCAAAAGGTAATCTAAGAAATAGTATAATCTTCTTTGGAAAAGTTCTTATCATGAAGTAATCATGTTCACCAACACACAAAATATTTATATTTGTTCTTATTTGTTTAGGAATAATCAGTGTGTTATTAGCAACCTTCATTCAACCTGATAGCTATTTTGTAGGGTTTGTTTATATAGTAGTATTAACATATTTAATAATTTCTATAAAATATTACAATTAATCAGGGTTTTCTGGGATTTGCTTCTTACTCACAGGAGTCAGATGCATAAAAGTTTGAGGAATGTGATGAATAGGAGTAAATTTTACCTAACCCCTAACTCTCAAGGCAAGTTAGAGATTCTCAAACAAAAAGTTCAAAGATGAAAGTGGAGACCATCTGAGAAAAAGTTGGTGGGAGACATGAATTAGTTTTCTACGTGGACTGCTCTTAGTCAACATCCACAGATTCTCAAGCTCTACCATTGTGAGTAGTATCAACCACCAGCACCCAGCTCCTGCATAAGACCTCAGTTAAAATCCACAAACCGTTCAGCCCTCACTTGATTGGGCCATATAACTTGCGCACCAAAGAACACTGGTTTTCTTTCTAGGTGGCCTCATGAGAACCGCCTTCAATAAGATCCCAAAAGTCATACATTATTTATTGCTTTGTTAGAGTGATGCTTGTTTGTAGGCTTAGATTTAAGTAGGCCTCTGTGGTAGTCTGAACAATGCACCCAAACATATATCCACATCCTAATCCCTTAATCCCATGTGTTGCCTTATTTGGGAAAAGGATGTTTGCCAATGTGATTAAATTAAAGATCTTTAGATGAGGAGATCATTCTGGATTATCCTGGAGGACCCTAAATGATATCGCAAGTATCCTTATAAGAGAGAGGCAGAGGGAGATTAGACAGACAGGCAGAGAAGATGGCAATGTAAAGACAGAGGTGGAGATTGGATTGATGTGGCCACAAGCCCAGGAATGCTGCCCCCAGAAGATGGAAAAAGTAAAGAATAGATTCTCTTGTAGAGTCTTTAGTGGGAGTGTGGTCCTGTTGACATCTTGATTTTGAACTGCTGGCCTCCAGAACTGTGAGAATATATTTCTATTGTTTTAAGCCATAGAATTTGTAATAATTTATTACAGCATCTACAGGAAACTAATACAGCTCTTATCTTCCTTTTGCTATGTGAACATTCCTTTTGTTGGTTTCCTAAGATAAAAGGTGGAGTCCTGGAATCTAGAGGAGTGGTTGGATAAAACAGAAATTGCTGAATATTTGAATATGGCTGAGAATGAATGGAACCACTTCATGATTTTTTTTAAGAAGAGCAGTAATCAAATGCTTGGATAAATATGTAAATATACATACAGATATATATGTCTATGCCTATCTATGTAAGTGTTACACATTTGTTTACACATTTGTTTAGAGGGAGGAAAAGAGGATTTTTACTTTTGATCACCAAGGTAAATCAAATTAAGAAACACTGCCCTAATAAATTCTAATTTCTCCTTAACTACATCACTTTACAGCAAATGAAAGGGAAGTTAGGAAAGTGAGCTAATAAACTGAGAGAGATTTTTTTTTCTCTCCATTTCTTGCTGTATTTAGACTTCACAGACACTGCAGTTGACCAAGTAAAACGATCTCCTTTTGGCACCTAAGCACTCACAGCTTAAGAGGAATTATGTTCTCCAGGCTGCTTGAAAGAGAAATTCACCTGAGCTGGACATTCTCAAGAGAAGGATATTGACAGTATAGTTAGGCACTAGGCCAATGATAGTTCATATTTTCAGGTATATACTACATGTCTCTGATATGTTCCAAAACACTTAAGTGTTCACACTTTTCCATTTGTGCAAGTGCCACATGTACAATCTTTGTTGAGACCCCCTTGCTTTGATATACTTAAGAGAAACACAGAAAGTGCGGGTCCTTCATCATAAAGCAAGGTTGAAGGCTCAATTCCACTAGTCATCTACCAGTGCAATCCATTGGTGTCATGCTCTTCCCTCAATTTATACAGAATTCCAAGCACATAACTTAAAAAATTTAAAACCTCCATTGCATGGCTGTGAATAGTTAGAGAAAAGAGTCAGGGCATGTGAACACATGACAAGAAAAAAATATAAAGAAAAGTAGCAAAGTCTTTATTTTTCATTTCAACATTAAAGCAAATACCACCTGTGCCGTCAGAAATGCCCACATTCTTAACAGACTGGGAACTGTGAGAAGTCAGGCAGGTGCTGAGGAGAAAATAGTAAAGAAAAAAATTATAATGTCTAAAAGTAAACAAAACACTTATTTTCAAGTTTTGACATCCTGTTTATTTCTCTTCTTATAAAGTTCTAGCATTTATAACATATATTGTTGAGTTATATTTTTCAGAAGCCAGCCTAGGTGATCATACAATTGCAGTTTATAGAAATTGCCAAGAAGTAGATGGATCAAAGTTTTGTTTTGTTTCGTTTTTTTAAGACAGCTCCTAAAAGGAAAAGGAAATTTCTTGTCAGGTACTTATGTTCTTGGAAGCAGGAAGATCGCAGAAATTATCAACGGGAAATCCTAAATGTACAATGACTGTGAAGTGGTTAAAGAAACCCTGATGGAGACATACAGTGAAGTGGGTGCTGCTCTCATAGCCATGGTTGGTCTGCTTATATGTAATGAGAACCTCTCAAGCCACCTCGACCTAAAATGAGAATTGCCTTTTAAAAAGGACACTAGATAAAGGGTTATAAAAAAAAATGCAGGACATCTAGTAGTTTTAAATTTCAAATAATTTCCAGCATAACTATGTCCCAAATAGTGCACTACTCTGCTATGTTTATAATAAAATCTTGATTTGTGGTTTATCTGAATTTCAAAAGCAACTGGGTGTCCTGTATTTGCTAAATCTGTCAACCCTAACACGGTGTCTTAGATACTTCAAGGTGCCAGGAAAGGCTAGGAAAAGGATCTGGAAATTCCACAGGAAGCAATGCAGTTTCTCACTGTCTCTCTCAATGACTCTGGCTCTCTCTGTCTCACTCTCTGCCTCCTTTCCTCTCTCTTTTCTCCAGAACTGATTGATTTCCTATTTCATTTTTATTTTTCTCAAAATAGAATAATTTTATCCTTTTTTTTTTCTGCACTCAATATAGAAATAGATTGGCCTAGGTTTCATCATGATCCAACTTTGGTCAAATCAATACTCACCAGGGTGTCGAGATTACGCAGCCCAGTGTCCCCTCAATAGATGCTAAAGGAGCAGAGTCAGAGAAGAAATGTGAATCAAGCAGGGAAATAAATAATGGGCCTTTTTAAGGCACAGTGATAAGTCCTGTCTTATGCAAATCAATTTATAGGCAAACAGAACTACGAGCACACACATTTAAAAAAAGTAAAGAAAAATATACTGAAAAATATTCCCAAGGATGCTTGTTGCTATGATTAAAATTAATTTTAGCTTTTACATATATTTTCCTACTTGCCAAATTTTCTACAAAGAGCTCTAATTATTTACATAAAGAATCACAGTATTAAGAAATAGATAAGAGGAAGGAATACAAGTTTTCTAAGAATTATGAATGCTGAGAGGGTCATTTAGTAACCCAATGGATTAACAAATATTTTCCTAAATATGAATTGCCAGCTGCCCTGTCTGAAGACTGAAAAATTTCAGTCTGAAGACTGAAAAAATACTGTTAAGGGCAAGAAATTTAAAAAAGAGAATATCTAACATCGTAAGATAAAAATAACATATAAGGGAGAATTTAGATACGTAAGCAAAAGTACATTATTTTGAGTAGTCTTTTAATTTAATTTCCATAACCTGTACAAACATAAACAAGGCCTGAAATTGGTAAGCATGTACAGCACAAAATCAAAAAATTAAAGAGCTAAAAGATATTTAAGTTCGTCTAAGATAATGGGCCTTGCAAAGCTCTCATCATCTCTACAAGCTTACTGATCACATTCGTTATCATCTTCAGGAACATCTGTAGCTTCAATCTTCTGACAACTCATTTCATCATTAGAAATTTATTTTTATCCGGAGTTCATCTGTAACTTCTGATGATTGATTCTGGTTTTGTCTCTTCGTGTAGCTATGGGCCAGTATAATTGTTCTTTTATATAGAAGTCCCTCTTATATTTAAAGACATACTTTTCTTCTCATTTGTGTGATCCCCAGCTAAAATCTTGAATTTCTTCAGCTTAGCCATCTTGCCCATGCATTTTCACTTTGACCTCCCGACATCTATCAAAATAAAAATTTGTCTCAACACTTAGAGTAAAACTTGCAGCCCACAGTGAATGAATCACAAAGTTTTGTCGATCTTTCTTTTAAAGGCCCCCTGAATCTCTGTGTTGATCTCTACTTCTGCTGCCACCACTTAGGTCATTGTTTTATGCTTACAGTATTGAATTACTTAAAAAAGTATTCTCTCTGATCATTGGCTTACTCCTCATTTGTGAAATTATCTTAAAGGTTGTTACCTGATTAATCTTCTAAAAACATTGCTTCATGGATAAGCAGCTATGCTCCAAATCGTCCATGTCAAACACATAAAAAAGAAAAATCTGCTCTATAGTCAGTTTTTAGTACTTTATGACAAAAATAGTAATAACAATGTATGTTTTAAAATCCAAGACATTATTTGTTACCATTTAGCCTACTTGAAATATTTTTTATTTCATTGTTACTTCTTAGGATCCACCTTTTCTTCAAGGTCAGTTCAATTGTTGGGTCTTTCATATTGCCTTTCCTTAAGCCCTAACTCATAGTGGTCATGTCACTGTACACAAATTCTTCACAATGAGATTCTAAGCTCTTACTCAATATAAAGTACATTTTGATCAAAATTTCCAAGAAACCAATGTAAAGAAGAAAATATAGTTAAATTTTCCTTGTAGTTAATGAGCTAACAATTGTTCAGGAGTGGGCCTGCCACTTCATGGTCTAGGAACAGATGAAATCAATGTCTTAATGTAAATAGCGGTCTTTTATACAGGAAACTAAGAGTTTTCTCTCGTATGTTTTATTTCTAAAGCAATGTCAAAAAGTTTCTGAACTTTGTAAAATTTATCGTTGGAAAGCCTAGAAAATGTGTTCAGAAATAAAGCTTCTTTTAAAAATAGGAATTAATATTATCTCTTTTAAGAAAAAAAGCCAGGGATAATTCACAAATCTACATGAGTTGTGATTAACTACAACTATACTCAAGCACTGTAAATCTTATCCACACAAAAAACAAAAGAGTAGTTAATTCCTTGGAGTTACCTATGTATCATTAAATTGCACAAAGTACTTCTCTAATATGAGGCATTTTAAAAGTTCCTTTAGAGTACAAAATTAATTTTTCCTCCAAAAGTTTTTTTTTCTAGTTGGAAACAAACTTTGTTTCCCCAAATATTTTGTATCTAAATGGAAACAGAGTTTTTAATGACTGGAAAATAATGTCTTTTTTCTCTCAGCTAGTCGGGGCTGCTATTGTCACCTTGGGAGTAACTAGTAGCAAAACACTAGGTCTTATATAAGAGTTCCACATCAGATACCTGCGAACAATTCAGGTTTGGAAATAATAAAATTTTTGAAATTTTAATTCCAAAGAATAGGAATTTATGAAATTAAGAATATAATGAATTTTTATTTTCAAGAATGCATATTTAGAAATTATATTTAAAAAAATAACTACAATGTTATAAGAGGAATCTGTTGATTAATAGTCTTGAAATATGAGTTTTATATTTATATTATAGAAACTTGATTTTATAAAGGATTGAAATTCTTGTGCTATCAATTTTCAGATGGCTGTAGCTAAAATGAGGAAAGAAGAGCTCTCTTGTTAGCTAAGAAAATTATTCTTCCACACTGGCCTCACTTCGTCTAATCCAGATTTGAGTTAAGAGATGAGGCTAAGAGTGTGCACTTTAGATTAAGACTTGGCAATGTTATTCAACTGTGCTCTGGGTTTATGGACTGGCAGATATTTCCACCATGGCTACAGAAACATGTAATGGATGGAGAGAGTAAGGGTGAGTGTGAAGAAGTAGGAGACTATATCTTGTGGGAATATGAATGACATGCTATGAAGCTAGGACTTTGCTCTGGAAGTTATTCAAGCTTTTTGAGCAGAATGATGTGATCTAACATCGCTGTCTGCGACAGTGTCACTCTATGTCTACTCACAGAGACATTTTTAAGATAATTCTCTCACCAGAAGAGCTTTGTTTTCCTTTTTAATAAGCATCACTGGCGAGGTTTCATTCTTTGTCATTTTCATAAGAAATACTGTCAAATTTTCAAGAGTAAAGGAGCTGTCACATTCAACCATGTCATTCTATAAATATCTGCTTTTGACAAGGAGGTATATAGGTAAAGAAAAGCACAGCTCTTATATTAGGCTAGGCAAACACACTAAGATATTATAATATTTAAATTGACAGTATAAGATACATTTGAGGTTTTACATTTAACATCAGTAAGAAAAATATTGCGTACAGAAAAAAAGAGGATAGCTTGATTTGTGAAAATGTGTTTCATAGGGACCTCTTTTGTTCAAATGATACAAGGAAATGCATGATCAGCCAACTATTCTTCAGGGACTTATTCAGTTGAAGGATACTCTGGATGTGTTGTATCTACTTCTTCTTTCTGTTCATACACACATTTAGCTATTCACTCACTTTATTTATTTCTACATTTGCAGTGAAAAGAAACACCATTCACATAAGTCCACTCATTCTACTTGTTTCCTTCTATGACTAAAGAATCATGGGAGAGAAGTAAGAGTCCGTTAAAATGAAGATCTGGCGGTTTGTTTTTCCATGTTCTCATGACTTTCTGTTATCCTGGAGAAAATGAGCATTGGCTTCATATGTTCCTGGGAATCAAGTATTTTCAAATGAAAAAGAAATGGGTATGTATTTTAAGCACTAGAAGCTTATAAATATCAGGGAAATTTTGAGTAAAACAAAAGAAAAAAACAATGCAGGATATCTGTGGTACATCTGTAATTGGCAAATAAAATAATTCTCTTATTTCAAAATAATCTTGTAGGCAGTACATGACTAAAAAAGAAGTGTGTCAAACTTCAAATTTTTGCACCAATTCTCAGAATCCGATGTTAATTGTTCAATTGTATGTCAATGTTCTGACTAGTCCAATACAAAATTAAAGACAAAGGTCAGTATCTACTAATGTATTTCATAATTAGAAAACTATTTAAATGGTATTTATCTCTTGTACCTACAACCTTACAATCTAAAATGAAAAAAAATGTCAACGAACAAAATATAGCCACTACCATTACATCCAGATGTACAGTAAAATGTTCTAACTAGTTAGTGAGTTTCAAAAGTTGCTTGTCTAATTAGAAATTCATGAGATTAGAATTCAAACCAATTTGCTTTTAACTCTTGCTTACAAATTATGTAATCTCTTTCAGCATCACAGCAACATGCAACCGCCACAGTCTGACAACCAACAGACCGGTGGTGTGGTTCCCTGACTGGGAATAGAATCTGGGCCATGGTGGTTAGAGCACAGAATCTTAACCACTAGACCAGCAGGACTTTTCTCTGACACTCAAAATATTGTGCTTTCACAAATAAAGGGCCCACTGATGGCCATTCCCAGTCATTTTCTATTATACCTTTTTGTATTCTCAGAGTACACACCCATGGGGGAAGCATATTCCCAGGATACTATCCATTTTTGGTCAGACGTAGCATCTTATTTCTCACTGGAATAAAAACCAAGTAAACATAAAGATGAAATACATGTTGTTCAGGATGAGCTACCTAAAGAGGTCGTGGCCACTCATGGTCCTCATTTTTCCTTTATATATGTATTTCACCTGTGCTGGCAGCAGCCTCAGAACTTTGGACTTTACTACATTTTACAAGGAGACTTGGTGTCTTCCTCATATAACCATGCTATGTGCATTAGTCAGTATTTGCTAACTGCTGTAGCAAGCAACCCCCAATCTCAATGGCTTAACATAATTAATGTTTTGGGGTTTCTTTTTCCTGTTTGCATCAGTGTGTGTCTGGAAGCTTTCTTTGAATTGGAGCCTCAGGGACCCAGGATGCTTCCATTTTATAATGTTTCCATCTTCATCACATGGCTTTCAAGATCTGTGTGGATAGGTTGATAGAACGTCAGGTATCAAGCAGGGCTTTCATGGATGGGCTTGGATGTGATATACACTATTTTGACCAACATACGTTTGTCCACAAATCCATCACATGACCTCAACATAACTACAAGGGAGGCTGATAAATGTAGTCTTCTTGTGTGCCAGGAGGAAAATCATGGAATTGGTGAAAACACAGCATTGTCTCTCCTAACTTAAGTTAGTGTGTGTGCTTGATGAAGTTTGAGAGTATGCATTTTTGATAATCACTGCATCTCCAGTGTCTAGAACATGGTTATAATATGGAAGCAATATTTTAGAACGAATAAATACCAGCTACAAGTAAAATAAAATATAAAGATAATCATGGAGCAACCAAGAAGAGCACATATTTTTGTGCCCAATAATACAATTACATAAACACTGGACTTAAAGAATGCCATCTCAAAAGCAATATTCATATATTATTGTCTATATTAAATAGATGAATGATAATCGATATATTATGTTCAAAGGAAAATGTTTGAAGTCATAAACAGTATTTTCGAGATGTATTACCTTTTAATGTCTTAAGCCTAAAAATGGCTTTCTCTTGTCAAAAGCCACTGGAAATCTAACCCTTGACTATGGCTCTATGAGAGGTAATGGAGGATGACACAAAGAATGCCAGTAGGTACAAATGGGAAATACTATTGCCTGAGTGGCATGTGGCAGATACTTTGAAAATTTCTTAAATGCCTCCACTCCAAAGATCTGTGCAAATACACGTATCAGTAGATAGAGCTACAGTAAGAGAGCCAAGGAAGTGCCTGGAAAAAAAGAAAGAACTGTTGTGAAAAGCACAGCACAAGAGAAATCAGAGAACAAGGCAAGCATTTCTTAGAGTTGAGAAGAAAAAGATCTTGTTCGGACCAAGAAAATAAAAGGTCCTCCTTGGCCAAAATTTCAAAAGTTAACATCAGAACCACATTAGAAGTAACGCAAATTTGCTGGAACACTGAGTAACTCCCATGAACCTACTTGTTAATAATTTGTCAAAGATGAATTATGTGAGGATTCCCTATACAAGCGAGCATGCTCATGAGTTCACAGATACGTGTGACTTCACTGAGCCCATATGGGGTCATCCTAGTAAAGAGTGTTTAGCTTCCTCTGAAGAAAGCATCTAAGTATAAATGTTAAACAATTAATGCCATTGTCTAGCCATTCAAAATAAAACCCAGAGATGAGGCTCTTTGAAGAAAAAAATGGGTCTTCTTGATCAACAATTATATAGTATTTCTGGAAATTACTTGCTAAAACAGAATTTTTAAAAAATTATCTGAATATTTACTCCAAAATAAAGAGACTCAACTAGATAATAGAAAATTTAACCTCTTCATATGAGTTTCACTAGGGTAATTTTTATGCAGGTTACTATGGGTTTGTAGGATATATTCTATAGGATTTCTCAAACACTTTCAGGTATTTATAATTAGCTGGAATGTTTGATTACTGACTAATACTGTTGGTTTTCATTATAAAGTAAACCCTGAGTTCACTTTGGTTTTTTTTTTTTTTTTAGGAAAATTAGCCCTGAGGTAGCATCTGCTGCCAATCCTCCTTTTTGCTGAGGGAGACTGACCCTGAGCTAACATCTATGCCCACTCACCTCTACTTTATACGTGGGACACCTGCCACAGGAGAGCCTGACAATCAGTGCCTAGGTCCATACCTGGGATCTGAACCGGAGAAACCCCAGGACACCGAAGAGGACATGCAAACCTAACCACTGTGCCACTCTGCCAGCCCCTCACTTTAAGTTTTTTTATGCCTCTAAACAAAAAATTTTGGATACTTATAAAATCTAGAATTCTTTATTTTTCATTGGAGGAAAAAAAACAAAAGTGGACTGCTTCGATGCCAACGTTTGTGTGTGTATGTGTGTACATATAATCTATATGCTTATATATATTAATTTAGACAGAGGCTCAGTAACACACAGACATGCTCGATGCACAGACCAGATTCAAAAGTGCATTGAGTTAGAGTTGTTTTCTGTGGATTTTAGAGCAAATATTTTCAATCTGCAGAATCATTCACCAACAAAATATTTTTCCATGATTCCTAAAAAGGGTTTTTTGTTGTTGTTATAAATGTCTTAAAATTGTTCTAAACAAATTACCCAAGTGTCTTTCCTTATTTTAATGTCACTGATATTTGAGGACTGTCTTATCCCTCTTATTCTTATCATAACACTAATCACACTCGAATGGCTTACTTAAGTTAGGAACTGTGTTTTACTTTGCCTAACATCTTGCCTGGCACTAAACAAACATTTCCCAAATATTTATTGAATGAATGAACTTGTCATAATCACCTCAAACTAACTCCGAATTTTGTACATGCGATCTGTGTATGTCGACTTGATGTCACATACAGAGTATTACACGATATAATACCAAATCCAAAATGCTGCATATTTTTGTGTAAAAAAATAGCATGACTGAAGCTACAATGATTTTGAATTTTGCAGTAGATTTAGAGACATTTTGAAATAACTAAGATCAACCTCATAATTATTGTGAGTGTTATTTTAGGTTGCTACAATTTATCGGGTGCTTACCAAATGTCAGGCACCACTATGTTAAACATAAACATACGCAAACTCATTTCATGTTCACAGGAATTATAGAATATTAATAGACACAATGTGTTGTTCCCATTTAAGCATGAAATATCTAAAGTTACCCAATGAGTAAATGTCATAGTAGGGATTCAAACATTTCTATCTGTTTCAAAACCTCACACTCTTAACAGTGCCTGCTATCATCTTCCACTTTGAGTATTACACTCCAAATGTGTTTTTATTTTTCCTGACACAAAATAAATTGAAATGTTCTTAGTGAGTCATTCATTCAAGTACCATCAGTTGCCCTTTTCCTGATAATAGCATGATTCAGAACTTTTAATAATGATTATAATTAAGCAATGATATCATGCCCCTCTGTTTATGAGACAATAATCCAATTCCTAAATGGCTAAACTAAGAAGGCCAAAGGCAGAGCAGTTTATCACAGCTCAAGAATCAGATTACTGCTGAGCAAAACAGAGAGCCTTGATATTATTACTATATAATGCATGTTTGACGGTTAATAGCCCTCCATCCAACATTTTTTTTTTAATGTTATATTGGCAAGGTTAAAAGCAGAGAGGCAGGATGCTGGTTCTATTGGATATGTCTGCTAAAGGCTCTCTGAATGATGAAGAAAATTAATTTTCTCAAATAGAGCACTTGACTTGGAGTCAAGATAACTCAAACCTTTCTTATCTGATATGCGTCTTAAGTCATTTAACTTCACTGAAATTCAGTTTCCATGTTTTAAAGTAACAGACTCCTTGTTCTAATATCCAATGACTGAATATACCAGAAAAAATCTTTGAAATCATATGTAATGAGGGAAAGAAAATGTATATATTTACTGATCAGCTTCAGTTTTCCTTTATATATGAACACATAACATATCCTACTACATTGGTATATAGCACATGTTAGGAAAGACCAATTTCCATTTTCTACCCTAAAAAGGTACAACATAATGCCTCCCACTTCCTGCCTCCTACACAGTCAATTTAAAAAGGGCTTCTCTACATAGGTTTCTTTCGAAGCGCCTGTCACACAGAAGCTGATGGGTATGTCATAGCTTCAAAAAAGATTAGAGTAAAGGCAGTCTCCCATATTTTAATCACAGGTTTATGGATTTATATTAAAATCATCCCAACTTCCATAAACATCTAAAACCTTCAGGATTGACTATAGATGATTGAAATATGTCATTAGCAAGAATGTCTATACTTTAATTCCACATATCTGAAACCTGTCTTTAAAACTGGAGTTCAATTTCAGATACGTATACAGTGAATCAATAAGTAAAATATTCTGCTTAAAACATATTTTAAGGGATTATTTGCATAGCCATAACAACAAATATACTGCTTTGGAGGAAAGTACAATAATTTTGTATAATACGATGAGTATGGCTTTTAGAATAAATGGCATAAACCACAGAGAGCAAATATGGTCACTGCCGTAAAATGACAAGTTCTGCTTTTTTAGAAAGTACTACAAAATACTGAAGGGTTGTTTTGAGATTCCATTTCAGCCTGAAAGTCAATTAAATAATTTGATGTCTAAAAATAAAAATCACTTTCTTTCAGACTAATAGCTAGTATAATAAGTGAAACATGGTTTGGTTGATTTTATCAGTTAAGTGACTATTTTGCAACTGTATAGATGTAAAAGCTATAAATATAGATTAAAAATTTATAACTTTTATTGCTTACATATGTTAAAGAGAAAATGATCCATTGACTTGTTGAAGAACAGTAAGGCAGACTTTATTGAAGGCAGGAGAGGCAATGAAGTTTTGCCTTGGGGAAGAAAGATTGGCTCAACTCTGAATATAAGAAGGAAAGTGGGAATTTAAAGCCAACGAGCAGGATGGGGATCATTGATTGGAAAATTACTAACAGGAATCATCTGGGTAAAAAGGGGATTTTTGTCTAAACTGACCCAACTGGATTCTTGCCGAAGCAGGTCAAGGTGATTAGATATCACCTGGGGGTGCTGAACAATGAGGAACCTGATATTCTAGGGTGGTCAGATATTGAGAATGGGGAATTCTGGCTAAACTGACTTAGCAGATTCTTGTAAAATGGGACAATGTGGACATGAAGATAGAAGTCCAAAAATCAAGGTCTAGTTGAAAAAGAGCTCAGAAGAGCCTGATGAGAGTTTGGTCAAGGAGAGGATCTTTGTCACATGGTTTATGAAAAAAATGGCTTTTTAAATCTCTGATTCTCAGCCAAGTGTCACTATCAAAGTGCCATCTACTACCGCCACCCAGACTTTGTCCGCATCTTCTTGTATACACATCCACATTTTTATAATGACATGTATGTCCCTTTTAGGATCTAAGCTAAGAGTTGGGAAACTATGCCATGTGGACCAAATTCCACCAGTTTTTATAAATAAAGGTTTATTGGAATGCATCCATGCCCATTTGGTTGTGTTTTGCCGATGGCAGCTTTCTTGCTATAACGACAGTGTTAAATCATTGTGATAGAGACACTATGTCCCACAAAATCTAAAATACCTACTCTGGCTATTTACAAAAAAGTTAGCTAACCTCTGTTCTACGTCAAAACTTCCATTTCAATTTAATTTTTCTTTTGTCTCCTTCATATATTTTAAAATCCTATCAAAATGGACCACTTTTTGGAGTCTAAAATTATTCCATTTCCTTTTATTTCTGCATTTTTGCATACACAAATAGCCTTTATGTCAATGAACCTCTTCCCTTTGTCAAGATCAGAAACCATACTCATTATAAGGGCTAACTTGAATTCCACCCAAAGTCTTACATCCCTCCAGAGAAACTGAGCTCTCATTTTTCTGAACCCCTTTGGCATTTACTTTTGTAAATTATAACACTTGCTATGTGCTCCTAGGTGTTAGAATTATTTGTGCATATGCTTCATGTCCCTCATAAACCCATTAGATCTTTGAGAGTCATTGCTAGGAATTACTAATCTAGTTATCCTCATCAGACCCTAGCACATAGCACACAAAAACTTTTAGAGCTGATAGATACTTTAGAGTTCATAGTATTTCAGGATAGAAGGAGTTTAAGAAATGCAAGTAGATTGCATGATACATAAAACAATAGAAGGAAACAAAGAGGAAAGAGGAATGTAAGATAGGGAAAGCATCTGTCTATTTACCGTGTGATTTGAGTGGAATCAAAAGACACTGTCTGCCTCAATGTAACTAACACTTGCCAGTGCCTTTCATGGTGGTCAAAACATCTACCATGAGAAATATTTTTTTTAAATGTATCAGATTATTTTATTGATTATTTAGAGTGTTTTTATTGCAAAAAAGAAAGTGAAATGTTTACCCTAGGAAATATTGCTGTAAAAAAGTCACTTAAGAATTAAATTATAACAACCACCTAACAACAAAGATAGGGGTTAATTCTGTGAGAAAGCTTAGTCTGACAAAAAGTACAGTGGACATTAAAATGTATTTATCTCTTTGTCAAGCAAGAGAACACACACAATATTGCTTTTGGAAGATGTCAATAAAAAATGTACATTTCATTCCACAAGGCCGCACTTGAACAACAGGGCAGAACTTATATTATTTTCAATTAATTGGCTATTTCCACTCAGAGAGCCTAACTGTGAGAAAATGAATGACAGACTTTTTAATAGACTTTATTTTTTTAGAGAATTTTTAGGTTTACAGAAAAATCGAGCAGAAAGAACAGAGAGTTCCCACATACCACACTCTACTCCCTGCAACCCCACACAGTTTCACCAATTATTAATTTCTTGCATTAGTGTACTACATATGTTACAATTAATGAACCAATATTGATACATTATTAACTAATACCGTAGTTTACAGTATAATACACGTTTTGTGTTGTGTTGTACAGTTCCATGCATTTTAAAAAATATGTAATGTCACGTATCTATCGTTACAGTATAATAAAAAAGTTTCACAGTAGTAAAATCCCCTGTGCTCTGCCTATTCATCTTTCTTTCTCCCCAAATTCCAGGAGCCACAGCATTTTTTACTGTCTCTAAAGCTTTGCCTTTTCCAGAATATCATAGAGCTGGAATCATGCTTTTTCAGACTAATTTCTTTCATTTAGCAATATGCATTTAAGGTTCCTCCGTGTTTTTCATGCCTTGACAGTTCATTTTCTTCTTATTGGTGAATAAGC
This sequence comes from Equus asinus, assembly GCF_041296235.1. Lineage (NCBI taxonomy): Eukaryota > Metazoa > Chordata > Mammalia > Perissodactyla > Equidae > Equus > Equus asinus. Next base: position 44,199,651 of record NC_091812.1, read on the forward strand.
TTCCATTGTGTGGATGTACCACAGTTCGTTTATCCATAAATCTATCAATAAATTTTTGCAAAAGGTATAAGGCCTATGAGTAGATTCAATTTTCTTTTTGCATGTGGATGTTCAGTTGTTCAAGAACCATTTGTTGAAAGATTATCTTTCTCTGTTGAATTGTCTTTGCTCCTTTCTCAAAGATGAGTTGAGCATATTTGTGTGGCTCTATTAGTGGGCTCCACTGTGTTCCATTGATCCGGTGGTCTATTGTTTCACCAATATCACGCTGTTTTGATTCCTGTAGCTTTATAATAAGTCTTTAAGTCAGATGATGCCAATCTTCTAATTTTGTTCTTCAAAATTGTATTCGTTATTCTGGGTTTTTCCCCTTCCACATAAACATTAGAATTAATTTGTCAATATTCACAAAATAACTTGCTAAGAGTTTGATAATAATTTCATTGAATATATAGATCAAGTTGGGAAGATGACATATAAGAATATTGAGTCAATTCATAAGTATGGACTATCTCTGTATTTATTTAGTTCTTCTTTGATTTTGTTCATTAGAGTTGTTGTTTTCTTCATATAGATCTTTACATGTTTTGTTAGATTTATACCAAAGTTTTCAATTTCTTTTGGTGCTAGCTGTGTCGTATTTTTAATTACAAATTCCAATTGTTTATTGCTGATATATAGGAAAACAATTGACTTTTTAAAAAATATTTTTGTTTGTTTGTTTGTTTCAGTGAGGGAGAATCACCCTGAGCTAATCTATGCCAATCTTCCTCTATTTTGCACACGGAATTCCTCCACAGCATGGCTGATGAGTTGGGTAGGTAGGTCCACACCCAGGATCTGAACGGCGAACCCCAGGCCACCAAAGCAGAGCATGTGGAACTTTAAACACTTGACCACAGGGCCAGCCCCAAAAGCAATTGACTTTCATATATTAACTTTGTAACTTTACTACAACCACTTATTAGTTTCAGGAGTTTTTCTGGTTTTGATTCTTAGGCATTTTCTACATCGACAATCATGTAGTATGTGAACAAAGACAGTTTTGTTTCTCACTTCCCTATCTGTATATCTTTTCTTGTATTTTATTTTCTTGTTTTATTGCATTAGCTAACATCTTGCCTTGTTCCTGATTTTCAGGGAAAAAGTTGGGCGCTTTTGATAGTTAGAATAAAAACTGTAAAGATTTTGAACATGGTCCAGACAGGACAGTTCTGTATTTGGGGTTTAGTGGATGAAGAAATAGTGAAGTCAGGAGCTGAAATTCACATTATAAAAGCAATTGATGAATCTTGGTAAGCAGAAGAGAGTAGATATCAAAGGACTAAGTCAACTTCTCAGTTTTTTTTTTTCCTGTCTACAAAAGATGTTTTTTTTTTAATTTTTAATTTTTTAATTGCAGTAACATTGGATTATAACATTATATAGTTTTCAGATGTACATCATAATATATTTCAAATTCTGTGTAGATTACATCCTGTTCACCACCCAAAAAGTAATTATAGTCCATCCCCTCACATTGAGCCTAATCACCCCTTTTGCCCTCCCCCACCTTCCCCTATGGTAACCACCAATCCAATCTCCATTGCTATGTGTTTGTCGTTGTTTTTATCTTCTACTTATGAGTGAGATCATACAGTATTTGACTTTCTCCCTCTGACTTATTTCACTCAGCATAATACCCTCAAGGACCATCCATGTAGTCACAAATGGCCAGATTTCATTTCTTATGGCTGAGTAGTATTCTATGGTGTATAAATACCACATCTTCTTTATCCATTCATCCGTTGATGGGCACCTAGGTTGCTTCCATGTCTTGGCTATTATGTATAAGGCTGCAGTGAACATAGGGGTGCATGTATCTTTATGCCTTTGCATTTTCAAGTTCTTTGGATAAATACCCAGCAATGGGATAGCTGGATCATATGGCAGATCTATTCTTAATTTTCTGAGGATACTCCATACTGCTTTTCATAGTGGCTGCACCAGTTTGCACTGCCACCAGCAATGTACAAAGATTCCTTTCTCTCCACATCCTCGCCAACATTTGTTGTTTCCTGTCTTGTTAATTATAGCCATTCTGACCAGAGTGAGGTGATACCTCATTGCAGTTTTGATTTGCATTTCCCTGATAGCTAATGATGTTGAGCATCTTTTCATATGCCTGTTGGCCATCTGTATATCTTCTATATCTTCTTTGGAGAAATCTCTTTTCAGATCTTTTGCCCATATTTTAATTGGGTTGTTGGTTTTTTTGTTGTTGAGCTGTATGAGTTTTTTGTATATTTTGGATATTAACCCCTTATCTGATATACGGTTTGCAAATATCTTCTCCCAATTGTTAGGTTGTCTTTTTCTTTTGCTGATGGTTTCCTTTGCTGTGCAGAAGACTTTTAGTTTGATGTAGTCTCATTTGTTCATTTTTTCTTTTGTTTCCCTTGCCTGGTCAGACACGGTACTTGAAAATATGCTGCTAAGACTGATGTCAAAGAGTGTACTGCCTATGTTTTCTTCTAGAACTTTCATGGTTTTGGGTCTTACATTCAAGTCTTTAATCCATTTTGAGTTGATTTTTGTGCATGGTGTAAGGTAATGGTCTACTTTCATTCTTTTGCATGTGTCAGCCAGTTTCTTATTGAGGCCAGAATGCCCTCTCATCTCATTTTCACTATTGGTTTGAGATCGGTCAAAACTTCTCAAAACATAAAAAACAAATATCAGTCAGTCATGTTCTCTGAGCACCTTAGAATGAATCTCAAGAATTTATTTTAGCTCATCGATCAGTCATCGTGTAAGTAGTCAGGAATATTTATTTATCACCTAATATATTCCAGTCCCTGTAGCTAGGGCTAGAGATAAAGATAAATCCATTGTCAAAATAGCTTGATATGAGAAGGGGCCCTCACTCTACATTACTGTAATGTCAACAAAGCTATTTTAAAACATTTGACTTAGAATTTAGTTTGTTTGTCATGGTTTGATAGAGAACCTGATCAGGATGTATTTGACTTCAGAGGGAAAAAAAATCATGGATCAATGATTAGGTAGTTAGTCTCCTATCGCTGCTGTAAAAAATTTCCACTTCATTGGCTTAAAACAACGTTAATTTATTACCTTACAGTTCTCTAGGTCAGAAGCCTGACACAAGTTTCTCTAGGATAAAATTAGGGGGTAAGACTGTGGTCTTTATTAGAGGCTCTAGGGAAGAATTAATTTCCTTGTGGTTGTTGAACTGTGTTTTCTTCATGATTGTCAGCTGATGGCCATTCTCGGTTTCTAAAGGTCATCTGCATTTCTTGGCTCATGGTTTCTTCTCTCTGCCTTCAAAGCCAGTAATGGTGTGTTGAGTCCTTCTCATGGATCACGTCTCTGATCTACTCTTCCTCTTCCCTCTTCCGTTTGTACTATTCATTTGATTAAATTAGCCTTACCCAGATATTCTGGAATAATCTCCCCATTTCAAGATCCTTGATCTTAATCACTAAAGTCTCTTTTTTCGGGGCCGGCTCCGTGGCCGAGTGGTCAAGTTCCTGCACTCCGCTGTGGCGGCCCAGGGTTCGGATCCTGGGCGCGGACATGGCACTGCTCGTCAGGCCACGTTGAGGCGGCGTCCTACATCCCACAACTAGAAGGACCTGCAACTAAGATATACAACTGTGTACAGGGGGTTTTTGGGGAGATAAAGCAGAAAAAAAAAAAGATTGGCAACAGTTGTTAGCACAGGTGCCAATCTTAGAAAAAAAATAAATAAAGTCTCTTTTTTCATGTAAGGTGATATATTCATATATTCCAGGGATCAAGACACAGACATCTTTGGGGGAGGGGGGGCACATTACTTTGCCTGCCACACAAGGTATTGAGGAGGATAGAATTAAAGTCAAGCAGGAAAATATATAGGTGAAATTCAAGGAAAATCACCCACATTTTTGGATAACAAAGATTTTGTGGCCTAAAGAAAGTAAATAATTTAGCTTAATTGTCAGCCTTTAATCCATTTTTTTCCAAGTCCAAAGAACATGATTTCCTTAACATATCATTCTTTCCAGTTTCTTTTTCAAGTATTCATATATATGATACAATTATTCTCTTAAATTTTTTTGGAATATAAGATATTATGTAGATTTTTAGTGTTTAGAAATTTTTTTCCAAATCTTTGAAAGACAGTTGTTTCAATGAATTATCTGGAGTGCCTATAACATATGAATTTTTTTATATGAACACCTATCACTATGGTAAATATTATTAGAAAAGCAAAGACTGAAATGTAAATAGGCACAATTTCTAGGATATTCATGTTTCAGTTGAATTAAGGTATCATAATTTTTACTTTCGTTCCTATAATACTTTGTTATCATTGATTCACTTAAGATTATATGTAATATTTAGGTTATTATGGTCTGATTCTTCTCCAGAACTGTTACATGCTGCTGGAAGGCAAGTTTATATTTTCTTTCTTTATGCACTTGGCATATAGTAAGCACTCATTTTGCTTACTTGAGTTAAATTTACAGTCACTGCAAAGGCAATATTTTTCTTTGCTTAGGTTTTAATTAGTTTCCACTGAAACTATTATATTAGCCCAGCTAAACACCTATTAGTGTGTTTCATATAAAATAGAATAACCTCGAGGAGTCAGTTTCACTTTCATTTAACCAGCTTTATTACTTTCTAGTGTGGAGTGGAGCTGCTTTGGGATAAAAAGGAGCCCATTGGATTGCAGTCTTTTGATTGCCAAGTATTTTAACCAACTAAAAGAATGTCATAAATATGTGCAGAAGTATGTGTGATAAAATTGTCCCAAACATTTAAAAAACTTTTATTTTTAATCTACTAAATTCAGACATTGTTATTTCTAATAGAAATAGAAATTTGATAACAAACATAATCCAGTGCATACTGTTGGAGCTTCCACTGATAACTCCCTTCAATCAATTTCAACTAAAACTCCAAGCAGAAAAATAGCATACACTTGCTTAGTAAATCACGTGTCTACCAGTTTAATAAAAATATGTAAGATTTCTTACAATAAGAAAGTGGCAGTCCACTGCCTACTCCTACTCCGTTAAAATTCCGTTTTTTAAATGGGCCTCCTATCAACAGCACTAGTGAGTGTGCTTTTGGGCCTTCTTGGGAATTCTCTTGCTGTTATTTTTGGCAATGAGAATGTGGATTCTGCCTCCATACTGACTTAGAGGTCTTTTGCTAGGTGTGCTGCTTCCACTTTGAGTTATCAGATATGCTGTCTTGCCTGAACTAATTAGGAATTTTTCAGTTGCAAACAAGCAAAATTTGACTTCGACTAGTTCATGAAAAGAGGAATTTCCTATGAGAGAAATGGCTTGTCTTCTAGAAACAAACTGATGAAACCAAAGCTGGCATCAAGAGCAAATGCAACTAAGGACTAAGGATTCTAGATTCTAACGTCCTTGGCTCATCTCTGCTCCTAAGTATGCTCAGTCCTCCTCTTTCTTCCCCTCTCCTCCTTTTCCTTCCTGTTACCTTCCTTCCCTTCCTTTCCCTTTTTGTTCCCTCCCCTTCCTGCCTTCCTCTTTCTCTCCAGACATAAATTTTGCTCTTCTGTGGTAAACATAATACTCTACACTTAGGACTAGTTCCACCAAATACCATCACCAACTAGAACATTGATATCTATTTTTCCACGTACAGGAAATAAATTGGTATTTAAAAATATTTTTGCTCATGGATAGGTTAGGCCTGAGTCAGCAAACATGTTCTGTAAAAGGCCAGATAGTAAATGTTTTAGTCTTTTCAGGCTATGTTGTGACTATTCAACTCAGTGATTATAGTGAAAAAGCAGTCATAGATAATACATAAATCAATGAGTGTGGCTGTGTTCCAATACAATCTATTTACATAAACAGGGAAGGCCTGGGTTCAACCTACAGGCCATAGTTTGCCAGTTCCTGGGCTAGGCTAAACCATTTACATCGTCTTTCCTAGTGTTCTTCATTCACCACGGACTCAGGTATTTTATGTTGCTCATCAAGGTTACTTGAGGCCGATTATGGTTAGGAATTAGTCTGACTTGCTCAGATACCCCTAGCCCATCAAACTTACCTGGACTATATACCACTTTAGACGTCACTTTGGTTTTTATACCAAGTCTTCTCAATCAACAGAGAGACAATAAATAGAAGACATTTAAAGTGCTATGGATTCATTTCTCTACTTTGGTGTATGATGTCAAACCCTGTGATAGCTCAATTACTGTCTTAGCTGTTGTACAATTCTCATGTCTTCTCGACTTTCCTAGAAAGAAATAAAGCAGCATTTGATCTGAATTAAAAGCTTGATCTAGATTAAAACTCATTTCTCCTGCTCAGATATTTCTACCTGCTGGGTGATGCTTTTTGCAGACAAACCTTTCTCTTGACCTCAGAAATGCCTGACAGCCTGCCTTTCTCCAACATGGAAGACCTATCCAGTCCATAATTCCTTGATGCTTTCCAGACTGCCACCTAAATATGGTCTCCAACCTTCAGTTTAGGAGATTCACTAGTTTGCTGATTTGTTCACTGTTCTCATCTAATATCTTCTACTTCTAGGCCATCTGTGATAGCTAATTTTATGGGTCACCTTGACTGGATCATGAGATCCTGAGAAATCTGGTTAAACATTATTTCTGGGTGTGTCTGTGAGAGTATTTCTGGAAGACATAAACATTTGAATCAGTAGATAGAGTAAAGCGGATGGCCCTCCCTATGGTGAGTGAGCAAGATCTAGTCAGTTGTGCACTGAAGAGAACAAGAAGGTGGAGGAAGGGTGGGTTTGCTCACTCTCTTCCTGACCACTTGAACTGGGACATCAAACTCCTGTCCTCAGCTCTCCTGGTTCTCAGGCCTTTGGACTCAGACTGGAATCTTTAAACTACACCACTGACTTTCCTGTATCTCCAGCTTGCAGAAGGCACATTGTGAAATTTCTCAGCCTCCATAATTGTGTGAGCCAATATCATATATATATGTGTATATATATGCATGCATCTCCCCAGTTGGTTCTCTCTGGAGAATCCTGACTAATACATCATTCCTAGAAACTCAGACTACCTAGTAACCTTATATATTTGTCTGTTTTTGACTCTTCTTCCTGCTCTACTTTGTACCATTGACAGTTATTGATATATGGAATTTTATACTCTGAAAATAACCAGTGGTCAGGTGAACACTGAACAGACATTGAAATACATGGTAATTCCTAACCTTCTTCTCTGGCTCAAATTCTGCAAAGCAGATTTAAAGAGGCGATGTATGATGCCTACAACTCTTACTGCCCTTTTCTGAGGGAAATCAATACATTTCCAAACTGCTGCTGAGAAAGCAATCCTAGGCAGAAATTACCTCATCACTACCAAGTGAGATTGGCAACATCTTTAGGGCTGGGTTAGCGTCTGACCCAATGAAGCCAAAATATACGTTGAGTGACCATCAGCTTTAAATGAAAGCTCTGCCTCAATAAGAGAGAGAGTAGTTGGGATCAGTTGACGCTCCCTTGGAATTTAAATTAGAGATATGCCTAGAGGATCATTCAGTTATTAGTAGGGACAGAGTAGAAGATTCAAAGAAAAGCAGATAGAGAAATTTGTTACATCACATTAATGTAGTGCACTAAAGCAAAGACTCAAGAACTCCTGCTGTGATTAGCGGACCCTCAGAGTGCAGCCACCCAAACTGCCTTGGATCCTGAACTCTCTTCAACGCCATAGCTATGTTTCCATTTTGGTGAGGCCTGAGTCTCTGGCCATCTCTGGGTCTTGTGAATTTCTAGTTTCTTTTATTGTCAAATACTGCCTGATAGTAACCTCATTATTAGAGATAGTCTAAAATGAGTCTCTCATTCATGTATCCTAAAGAGAATAACTAACACATATCTACTAAACACAAATAAACAAACAAATTAAAAAAGTGGAGAAAAACATTTTAGTTCATGTGTAACCAAACAAAATGGGAAGAGAATATAACATTGTTAAAACAAAAGGCTTAGTAATTCTTACGCTATTTTCTTCCTATGTACTGATATTTGTACCATAAATAGAGAGATTTGAACAAAGTTAATAATGTTACATTAGAGTTACATAATGTTTGGAACATTCTGCCCTTATGAGACTAATCAAAAAGTGTTATTAGGAATGAACAGAACAGTGAGGGTAATTAGCTGAGAATTACCTTTAATAGATATTAATTTCATTTAGATCTGTTAAGTGTGGGTAATTGGGTGGGGGCTGTGGCTGATAAGAGAAAACATGAATAAGTTGGATTCAGCAAAAGATTTACTTTCAATGAACAAAAGAGATTGAATTTTAATGAAAAGTGAAAGAGTAGCTAATTCCATGGAAAGCTGACACAATCCTTTTAATACATCCTGTCATTCTATATGGAAAGTTCATAAAGACGTGTAGAAGCTTTAAATTAACTTGATTGAAGTATGAAAGCTCTATATCTTTAAAAATGACTATCTGTGTTGTGTTGACAGGAAAATAAAATTTATTCTTGGGGTACCAAAATAAAGCATTTGTTTTACAATTAGTTTGTTTCATTTCAAGCTATGATGCATAATGGATGTAATGAGCTTATCTAGAAATATTTGTTAACTTTCAAATAGTTATTCAACAGTAGTCTGGCTTTTATACTGATATGGAAGAGTATTTTCTCTAGTTACCTTATTTGAGATCACAGTGCTGAGCAAAACTTTCTAACAACTTCGTCAACGTTTTCCATGTGTCCGTTATTAACATTTTATTTGTTAAATTGATTTCAGCAATCAAATTATATTTATTAAATCACAATGATGTTCACTGTGTGTTCACAATTGATTTATTTATTCAGTGCTCACTTAGTACTAGGCACTTTTCCTATTTTGTCAATAAAAATGGTAGCTGTTTTTAATTAAATTATTCATATGTAGTGTTTTGAGCTACTCCATTTAGTACTCTCATTTAATCCTTATAACAATCATATACAAAGAAGTCATCAGTGTTTAGGAAAATGATTGAAGAAGAGAATTTAGGTGATACAAACAAACTTTATTTCATGAAGCAACAGTCTCGATTTTTGGAGAACTGCAAAATGGGATGGAAGGCAAGAAACTTTTATAAGATAAAGAATAAAAAACAAGGAAGAGACAAATAGAAAATATCTGGTTGATTGGGGCCACATAGTCAACCTTGGTTGGGTGAGAAGACCCAGAGCTGGCTTGGTGTTTTGGGATTAGATGATTGAATATGATGCATTTCTGGTCAAGCAGGGCATTTACAGGAACACACAAGCTATCTAAGTTTCAGTTTGCTCCTGTGACCCCTAGGCAGGAGTGGCTCCATCTTGGGCTTCAAAAGTTATTTGAACAGTTTCTCTCCTTTGATCATCCCCTTGACCACACAAGAAGTTTGATAAAAAGTATTGGTCTTAATGTGGCTCTCAGCTACCATTGCCTTTTCAAGTCTCAGCATTGTATTCACACAGATGATGTCAGGTTCCTGTTCTTGGAGCTGGTTTCATTCTTCTGTTCTCTTTTGCTGTTCTAGTCAGAGAGAGACCATCTGTTGGCTGGTCAACGATAGCCCACATACATTTCAAACTTTTGAGAGAATACAGTACTATTATGGAAACAATAATAATTATTAGCAACAAAACAATGCCCGTGGTTTGGATATCACTCCTGAACTAGGGTCCCCATGACCCAAACTGACTAGAATCAAATACATCAAGAAATGATCTCATTGAGAGGGCTACTTCTTTGAGCCACTCTGCCTGTTTATGTATTTCATGTAAGGTTGTCTCTAATTCCCCAGAAGCAAAGCAAGGAAAAAGGTGGACAAAAGAATCATAAACACCTTCATGGTGTAAGAATTTGGAAAATGATGGTCAGAAAGGAAAGAAGGAATGGAAAGAAACATTCTTGATTCTCTTGATCCTATGTCTTGAGAGGAAGCAGTCTACCTTGACGTTGGCTACTTCTCCTAGTCAAATTGATTTTGAAATCTCTAACATTCATACAGGACCAGATTTCAGCTGGAGTCTCCTTAAATTGTGACATATGTGCCTGTACTGTACTTTGTAATTTGGCAATGGTGTCAGTGGTCAAGAGTACTTGGTAGGGTCCTTTCCATAAATCTCACTTTTGCAAAAGCATCAGATTAAAACAATAACTGTCTGTAAATGACAAAACATTTAAAAATACCCATGGTTAAGGATCTCACGAGATTTCATTATCATGGAATTGAGAAGAAAATTTGGTCATTTCTGTGATACACAACATTTTAAGATAAGACTAGACCAGGATATATTGGGTTTCTAGGAATTTCATACAATTTCTAGAACACTTATATTAATATTTTTCATTCACAAAAACATGACTTAAGAAGGTTTAGCATCACTTCTTATTTGATATTGCTTCACATGTAATTTAACACATCAAATTGACACAAGCAGTTTAACATCTTACCAGGTAGGAAACAAATACTTTGAGATTTTCTAGGGGCCCTCTGAGAAGTTAATTTGAAGTCAAAAAGACTTCATTTACAATTTCATTTGGGGAAACTTGTCAAAAAATATCCATTTAACCAAAGTGACCGTTAAAGACCTCAAAGGCAAATACAGAAAATTACATATTTGTAAAAACCATTAGCTCTTTTAATATTGAGAAAACTGGTTTTTCTTAAGTAATCAAAGACCTGATAAAGACAATGGAAAGCACAGTAAATTATTTAGGTGAGACACAAAATCTTTGCTTTCTAAGCAGATTACTTAAAAGTTAAAGAGAAAACATTGTTTACAATTTCTTATTAGGAGCAGATCAATAATCTAGGAAACTTTGCCTTTTAAACAACGAGAAAACCAAATACTAATTTTTTACCAGTGTACTTTGGATATTAAAACTCATTTTTAAACTTAAATAATTCCATTCCAATCTTAACCAGCTTGATCACACATAAAATTCATTTTCCAAATTTTGTTTTCCACAAACCTACAACTTATTATATCTATTTAGATTTTCTCCTATTTTGTTTTCCTCTTTCTCATCCTGGATGAGTTGTTTTACTTTAGAGCAAAATTACTTTCTTTTCCCCCTTAATAAAAACATATCTCTCATATCTTTTTGTACCAAAAACACATCCTACTTTCCTTGCATAGGGATATCGCCTTACTATTTCTAATTATAAATGTTAATTAGGTTAATTATAAATATTAATATATAAATGTTATAAATATAATATATATAGTATGTATATATACATATATAATATATATGTAATATATAAATGTTAATTAGAAATCTCAATTTCTAATTAACCCTTAGAATCCTTAATTCCTACTGAAAACTAAGAAGTAAGCAATTTGTAGATTGTCTATTCCACCAGCATTCAGTGGATTGGAAAATTTATAAACACATTTCCTAATTTCTAGGAGTATATTTTTCCTCATAGTAAATGTTTCATTGTGGCACAAAACATGTTTATTAATAGACCCAAAAATCTTTAATTCTTCTGTAAAAGGAAATCAAAAGTGGATAGATCTATGTTCTGTAATCAGTGTTTCAGTATTTTACCTTATTTGTAAACAATCTAGATACTCAATGACTATCTATCATCTAACTTATCTCAGTATAACTTTAAGATTTCAAGTCACCAAAAAAGGATTTTGGAAACTACTTTTAAGTAAACATACCATAAAGCATAATTATTGTTGAAAAGTCAAACTATAAACTTTTATCTTACATCTATTTAACTTACTTGGTTTTAACAATTATGTTTAGATTAGTCATGAAAATTTCATGAGACCTTAAACAGCTAATCACCATCTTATGTTATTTTTCTTGTTGACAAATTCTGTAACAGAGAAAAATGTGTTTATTTGATTTTTAGTAAATCTAGGTAGAACAAAATTTGCATATCTGAATTATATTTAATATTGATAGGTCTAAAGACATGCTGGTATTAATTAAACCAAAAACTTAAATTAGTTTTTATTTACCAAAGATTATCCTAGATCATGTGACCTTGAAAAACTTCTGGGTTAATTTTTCTTCTTTATTTCTGAGAGTATACTGGATTTGTATAATTGCTTAATTTTCTTGAAGCCAATTAAATAAAGCTCTTTCAAGTTAATTTTGGCAATACCATCCTGGGTAGGAAAACATCACACAACTACAATACACATCCATAGACATACATAAACATACGGTCACAAACAGAGATCTCATAGCTTTCATTTTAAAATTTTAGCCATGAGACAGGAATAATAATGCAAAACTCACTAGTTTATAGAAGAATAGTTGGATCCAAATCGTGTTTCTGGCAGATTTAGTAAGTTAAGATTACCTGCTGTGATAGCTTAAACTTTTTACTAGTATTTGTGGAGAAGACTTTTAAAGATTTTCCATTCCTCATAGTTTCCAAATAGCCTCCCCCTCCTCTTTTTTCTTCCTTCTAAGAAGAACTTCCCTGAAGTTTACATTTCAAAGAAATGGCCCTCAGTTCCCAGAGCAGATGAGGTAGAACATTTATATCTCAAAGGGACAGACAAAGAATGCAAGTTCTTCCAAGAAGGACTTTTTCTCCTAAGGCCAGAATTTTTATACTACCTTCAAGACTTTTGAGATGAATAAGGGAAATTTTGGGATTGGCAAAAAGGATAGGTGGGATTTTCTGTTCTTGTAAAGACTTAATTTGTGAGAAAAGTTGTACAAATTGCCCTCAACTTGTAGGACAGTTGTTTTTAATTCCTCAGAGAATTGGGTTGTAACCTGAATGATATCAAGGCAACTGAGCCACCCATCCAACTGCTAGTATCTTCAGTTCGCTTCTTTACGTCAGGGAGAAGATCTTCAACAAAGAAATCAAAGATTCCTCTGTTCTAAATTTAGATCTGTTTGTCTTATTTTCCCTGAGTGCCCAGTGGTTTATGCTGTGGACTTACCTTGAGGATTTTTAAGTCCTATAATGGCTGCCACCCATTGCAGACTCCCAATATAGCCATCCTGGAGCCTTTCCAGGATCCCAGGACCTTTCTGGCAACTTCAAAAAACCCTTGAAACTTTCTGTCACCCAGAATCTATCTTGGAATTTTAATAAACCCTGGAACCTTTCCAAGGCCCCAGAACCTTTTCAGGAACAGAAGAAAAAAAAAATATATATATATATATATATACACACACACACACACTCATATATATTTACATATTTATATAAAAATGTATTTTTTAAAAATACAGTTTGTTTGAATCAGAGAGCTACATGCAAGAGAGCAAAGCTCAAATCTGAGAGTGACTTACCTACAGCCCTTGGTAACAAGAGGAACCATGAACTCAAAGGGTTCAGTAGGTGGTTAATTTGGGCATCTTGTCATACAGACCATTAGTAGTCAGCTCCAGATTTCATCCTTGTCACCAAAAACTTAAAAAATAGTTAAAGAAGACAATTTAAGTGATATAAACTTTATTTAACACTTCATAAAGTGAACAATCTCCTTTCAGATAACTGCAAAATGGGATGGACAGCAAGAAGCTTTTATAAGACAAAGAATAAAGAACGGGAAGAGACAAAGAGAAAATATCTGATTAATTGGGGCCTCATAGCCTACCTTGTCTGGTGTGACTTGGCATTTGGGGATTGGCTGATTGAATATACCATGTTTCTGGTCAAGCAGAGTATTTACAGGGACACGAAGTTATCTAAGTTTCAGTTTGCTGATGCGGCACCCTGGACAGGAGCAGCTCCATCTTGGGACTAGAACATTATTCCAACACCAGACATTCAGATGACAAAAGAAATTTGCCGGAAGTCTGTCAAATGGAAACTGTTAAAGTAGGAATTCAAACCCATGTCTACCATAATCACTGCAAACGTTGTGCAGTTTCATCAAGTCAACCTTCAGAGACGTGATGTTTTTAAGATGCTCTCAACTGTAAATAATTTTCATATGAACAAATGCACCGTTTTATAATTATGAGAGATTTGATTTGGGCAGTTTTATTTATAGAACTCATATGCAAATAAATTTGCAACAGCATCAATAACAAATTATCAATGCCATTGCTCTAGCCAGGTAGAGTGGAGATACGAAAACAGGACGCTATTATTTGTCTGAGAAATTCACACTTACTCAGAGAATCTACACTGCATTATTTGCTGTTAAAAAGGAAGAGGGCACACGCTACCACATTTAGATGTGCCACTTGCTGACATCATTTTACATAATTAATTGCCAGTACTCCTCTGTTCTAAGCCAGTCGAAAGCAAAAGCCATTTCTTTAATAGTGGCATACGAACTACCTGTTCAATTAACATTTTTTCTATGCACTCGTCCAAAATGAAAGATTTAATTATCTTTGCTCTTTTTCCTTCAGTTTATGAGTTCATCTTCTGCAGTAGGTGGGCTATTGGACTCAAGTTTGAGTTGGAGAACAAGAAGTTTCTATGAAAGGGCTTTCTAATTACAAATTATATTGCATAACTCAGGAAGACAGAAAAGAAAGCATTTTCAAAAGTATAAGCATATTATAGGATTCCTGTTTTAACATATAACATCTTAATTTGCTAACTAAATAATTAGTCATTCAGTAGCAGCTCTAACTAATGAATCATTATTTCAAAACTGCCCCTGGAGAAGAGATTCTTTGGGCCTAACTTTTAGTTTTGTTTTTCCTTTCTGAGGAAAATATCCAGCTGAAGAAAATATCTGGTGCGTATTTTGGAGGACAAATCAGGGGCCAAACAAAGAAATGACCAAAGGGTGATTTATTGTTCTTCAATATTCTGGGAAGAATAACAAAAATAAATGTGAAAAATCTCCATAAATTCTACAACCTATGAAATTCTTGTATTTTACTTTTTCCAACATTCTATCACCTATTTGCTTTTATAGAGTAAAATATTACTTATTCAACAATTCTTTACGATACTTTATGATAACAATGGACTGGAGGGATTGATTTCATGAATCATGTGCTGAATCATATGAAAGAGATTTGAATTAGTCCACTTAATATGTATTACACAAATTATAGTCTTTTAAGTCCTGAAAACTGGTAGTACAACTATATAGCATATGGTTTGTTTCTAGAGTTTGCTTTTAAGCATCTCCCCATTCTTCTAACAATGGCCAGTGTATGCCAGTTTCCTGAATTGCCACTTCTTTTTTGGTTGTTTCACCTGCCCAATCTAGTTTTCTGTATTTCTTGCTCTTGAATAGATTTAGTTTTAATCATAATGTGATAAAACTACGTCTCATAGTCTCTGTGTTGAAAATGTTATTATAGATTTGCCTAATATATTTGTTTATATAGTATCTTTGTGGGCTTATGTTGAAGCGAGAGTACTTCCAACAAAGGTAAAGCAAATAGGTCACATATAAAACAGTTACACTAAAATGGCAATATAAGGGAAATTAATATGTATTATTATTATTTTAGTTATTTCAAGGCATGATTTTCATTTTCATTATGTTGTCTTTAATACCTTGCTGACATTTAAATGTAGCTGTTTGTTTCCTACAGTTTATGTGATAACTGGATTGTTTGTATTTGTGAGATTGGAAAAGAACAATTGAAAGGTTCCTAGAAACAATTAGGGATGTCTTTACATGCAAACTCTTAAAGGTGAAATTTACTACAAAAAAAATGACATTTGCTCCAACTCTTTGTTCAGATTATAACTGGAGGCTGTGGTAACAGCATTTTGAAGGTAATGTATATACACAATTTAGTGATTTTGATACTCTAGTTTTTGAAAAGAAGATTTTGGGGGGGGGGTGGTGTGTTCTTTTGACAATTATAAAGTAGACTGACAAAGTGAGAGGCTGGAGAGTCCGAAGCTGCAGTCTTTGTACAGATGAAGTGTCGTACCTCTTGGCAGCCTCAAGTGCTGAAATCAGTTGCTCATGTCTCAGAGGGTATTAGCCATGTGGATCAGACAGCATCTGGGCTCTGACACTTGCTCAGGTTGAAATTTCTTCTAAGTATAAATTTAAGTGTTGACTTTGATCTTTGAATACCACTATTCTTTCAGTCTTGGCTATATCAAATCACTTTCTATGCGTCAACATTTTCTACATGCTAGTGGAAGCATTGCTAAGAAAAATGTAGTGAAAAGAATACAATGAATAATGGTCAAATGCTCATAAGCTAATCCTAGTAGAGGATTTATGATTTTAGTATTCTTCCTCAAAGTGTGGTTTTCAAGGTCTTTGATTGTATGATTCCTTGGAGAACATGAAAATTATAGAAGAGCATTGTACAATGGAAATACAATGTGAGTCACATATTAATATGAAATATTCTAGCATCCACATTAAAAATTTTTTTAAAAAACAGGAAAAATTAAATACTATAATGCATATAATGTTATATTTATATAGGTATAGATATATAAACCATATTATATAAAAAAGAATCTCAAAATGCAATCTATCTAAAAATAAATTATGATATATTATAATGTTTTTTTATGCAAATTCTTCAAAACCTGGTATGTATTTTACAATTATAGCACATCAATTCAGACACCAAATTTTCACTGGATATACTTAATCTCTATTCGGATTTCATAAAATTCACTGTTCAAAAATTACCCTCACATACACAAGTTGTTCCAAACATACTTAAGTATCTTCCAATAATTTGAGAATCAAAAAATAATTTTTCTTTAATATTTACATCCACATTAACAAAACAGCTTGACATTTTTTAGAAGAACTGATTCAACTTTGAGGTAAAAGCATATCACTTTTAAGGCTACATCTGTCCAAATTAAGTAAATTCGCTAACTCTTGTTTTAATTACCACAGAACTCTAAAGACCATTGTATACATTGAAAAGCCATTCTAAATTTATCAATAGCAACAAAGTTCAAGTGTTTCTTATAGATTTTGTAGCCAATTTGTATTATACTGTATATTGTGATTAATTTGCATGTTGTTTTAGGTAGGAAAATAGGTAAAATCAGTACTATGATTTGGATTATGGAAAGTTTCCATTGCAACTTTCCTTTTCTTAGAGATTCAAATTTATCTCATTCATATCCAGTGTGATGTTGGTGAGGCAATATAAATCACAAGGCCATTTCTTGTCTTTGATTATTGAATATTCTGGCAAGCACACCTTTTGTTTCAAGAAAATCTGGAGTTGGAGTTAACACTACAGTATATCTTTGAAAAGATTCCTTTTCCATGACTCAAACAGTGATTACAAACAAAGGATCATTAATGGTCATTAAATTAATTGTTTTCTATTTCTTTCAGTAGTTCCATAAACAGATAATGTTTCATAGCATCTGCATGCACATAATAAATGATTAACAACTATATCCATGACATTTTTCACAGTCTGCTTCAGAAAACTGTGCAAAATATTTTCAACATGTATCTTACAGAGGAAAAAAACAAAAAGGAAATTATAAGTCTCTGGTTTTAAAATTCCAATATGTATACCTCTTTCAGCTAACATAACTGGAAGCAGCATCCATAATGATACAAATTCATTTTTCATATCTAGCTGAATTCTCCATTGACTAATATAAAACACTGAAAAAATATCTACATCACAAATGTGACATGTTAGGCTAAAATTTGACAATATTTCTCTGTAAATTTGGAAGCTCTTTGACACAAAATGTATCCAAAGTATAATTGTTGGTGTCTTTTATATTGTGCCTTGCACCTAAAGTTAAAGAACATTGTTTTAAGTTTTCAAAATTGTGAATCAATTGATCATTGATATGGTTAGAAAAGTCTGAAATTCCATAGATATTTGCTTTACGATTAAATTGAAAATTTTTTGCTTTTTGAAAAATAACATTTTTAAAATGTTTTTCTCATAATTTTCTAACAAGATTTCCATGCCTGAAATCATAATTTAGTTTACCATCTCTCCATTTAATAATAATTTCAGGAAACAAATTTCATTGATTTTTCTTTTGACAAGGGACATATCTATTCATCTATTCATCATACTAGTTTCTGCAACTCCACCCAATTCTTCCTCAGTATCATGCCTTTATTTTAATTTTAAAAAATTTCCTTTCTTATTTTTTAAACTAGAAAAATCATTTTTCTCATATAGTTAAAATGATAATACATATTCAATTTAATTACCAATTATAATTTATATGTGTCACAGCAACTCATACTGACATTCTGGAATATTCAGATAAACACATTACAATATTACATCTGTTCTGGAAAAAAATCATTTGAATTGAATCAAATTGTTGACACTATATCAATAATGTATTTATTTGCAACTTTGAACAGGATGCACTCTTCCCAAATACACAACATTAAAATGTGATACAATGCATAAAGTGAAATGCAATCCTACTAAAGTTTTGTTTAATGAGAAAATACTTCACAGTGTCTCAATGTTTGAGTTAAAGCTAAGTCAATTAAAAATTTTGTTCCTCAGTCACACTATTCATATTTCAACTGCTCAACAGCCATATCTGCCCAGGGGGCTATAGTTATTATATGCAGATATAGAAATTTCCACAGAATTACGCAACACACACAGCATTTGATGAAAATTCACAGAATGTAGGGTTATTAAAAAAATACACATAGAGATTGCAAAGCAATCTCACTATTCAGGGTCATTTTTCTACAAGTTACTATTTATGCTTCTTTATTTCTTTCCCTCATTACTAGTTCTTTTATAATTCATCATTTTGGAGTAGAAAAGAACACAGAGTGAGAGAGCTGGGAAAGAGTGAGAAGTTAAGAATCCCTAAATTTGGCTTTATATTGAAAGTTACATTAAAAAACAATTTAAGAATAAATTTCAGTGTCTTTATTACGTTGCAGGACGTTCTTCCCATACTCGATTTGTTGAGAGTTTTTATCATGAAAAGGATGTTGAATTTTGTCAAATGCTTTTTCTGTACCTATTGAGATGATTATATAATTTTTATCCTTTGTTCTGTTTATGTGATGTGTCACATTTACTGATCTGCATATATTGAACCTTCCTTGCATCCCAGGGATAAATCTCACTTGATCATGGTGTATGATCCTTTTAATGTGCAGTCAAATTTGTTTTGCTAGTATTTTGTCAAAAAACTTTGCATCTATATTCATCAGGGATATTGGCCTGTAACACTCTTTTTCTGTAGTGCCCTTATCTGACTTTGGTATCAGGGTAATGATGGCCTTGTAAAATGAGTTTGGGAGTGTGGCCTCCTCTTCAGTTTTTGGAAGAATTTGAAAAATATGCCATTAATTCTTTAAATGTTTGGCAGACTTCACCAGTGAGGCCATACTGATCCTACGCTTTTCCTTGTTAGGAAATTTTTGATTACTGATTCAATCTCTTTACTCATTATTGGTCTATTAAGATTTTCTACTTATTCATGATTGAGTCTTGGTAGGTCATACGTTTGTAAGAATTAATCCATTTCTTCTAGGTTGCCCAATTTATTAGTATATAATTGTTCATAGTACTATGTTATGATCTTTGTTTTTCTGTGGTATGTTTTAATGTCTCCTCTTCCATATATCATTTTATTTATTTGAGTCTTCTCTCTTTTCCTATTCAACACAGTACTGAAAGTCTTAGCCAGAGCAATTAGGTAAGAAAAAAAAAAATAAAAGCCATCTAAATCAGAAAGGAACAAATAAACTTGTCTCTGTTTGCAGATGACGATACAATCTTATATATAGAAAACCCTAAGGTCTCCACCAAAAAATGTTAGAACTAATGAACGATTTCATTTAAGTTGTAGGATATAAAAGCAACATGCAAAACCAGTTATGTTTCTATACACTAACAACAACAAACTATCAGAAAAAGAAATTTAGAAAATATTGTTGAGTCAGCCCTGATGGCCTAGTGGTTAAAGTTCAGTGTTCACCACTTTGGCACTCACCACTCCAGCAGTCCAGGTTTTCTTCCTGGTTGTGGAACCACACCACTCATCTGCCAGTTGCCATGATGTGGCAGTGGCTCACATATAAGAACTAGAATGATTTACAACTAGGGTACACAACCCTGCAAAGGGGGGCGTTTGGGAGGAAAATAAATAGGAAGATTGGCAACAGATGTTAGCTCAGGGTGAACCTTTCCATGCAAAACAAAAAGGAAGGAAGTGAAGAGAAAAATCTAAGAGAGAAAAAATATATAATTTACAATAGCATCAAAGTCAATAAAATACTTAGGAATAAATTTAACCAAGCAGGAGAAAATTCTGTGCACTGAAAACTATAGGATTGAGGAAAGAAATTGAAGACACAAATAAATGGAAAGATATTCATGTTTATGGATCACAAAAATTAACATTGTTTAAATGTCCCTACTACCTAAGCCTTCTACAGATTCAACGCAATGCCTATCAAAACCCTAATGAAATTTTCCACAGATATAGAAAAAACATCTTAAAATTTGTATGGAACCATAAAAGACTCTGAATAACCAAAGCAAACTTGAGAAAGAACAAAGCTAGAGCCACGCTTCTTGATTTCAAGCTGTATTACAAAGCTATAGTAATCAAAACAGCATGCTACTGGCATAACAACATTTATATAGACCAGTGAAATAGAATCAAGAGCCCAGAAATAAATGCACAACTAGATGATCAACAAATATTTGACAAGGGATTTGCTATTATTAATATTGTACAATATTAATGTAATTAAATATTTCAATAGTATAAATATAATATAATTAACAATGAGATTATTAAGATTAATATACCTTACATATGTTAACATATATTTTCTTAAAATATATGGAATAACATTTTCCTTATGTAAATATATACAATTTTTATTATTTTTAAATATTTTTAATTTTATAATTTGTCCTTAAAATTTGAAACACTTTGTATTTCTCAGTAAAAGATTTAATATATGAAGATTTAGATGCCTAGTTTCTACATGTTATGTAGCCTGTACTATATCTTACATAGTCCTGGCTTCATAATAATGATGTATGTCTTGAGCCTTTATCTCTTTTTGACACCTGCCTTTCTGGGGTAATGTGGGGAAGAGAGATCAGTCTAACTTGTGGAGTTTGCTAATATCATCATAATATGAAAGCAAGGTTAAAAACAGTGTTCAGCTTTGATGAAAATTAGCCCTTGACCAAGGTTAAATATGAGCCTAAATCTCTTTTTTCCTAACCACGGTCCCATCCCTCAGAGAAGCAGGGGCAGGTGTCATATGCAAAGTGAAAAAAAAGATGATCTTGATTAAACTGTGAGTTTGCCAATGTAAACAAGAAGTTTCCTGTAAAACAATGTTGTATTTCCAAAAGTGTGCTTGCAAATTCAACCATTTAGAACTAAGTAGAAATTTTCCTTTATTTCTTTTCATTTTTTAAAATTGAGATATAATTGATATAAAAGCAACTGCACATATTCAAATATTTTTTGATGAGCTTTGACATATGTGTACACTCATGAAGCCATTACCAAAGTCAAGGAAATAAACATATCCATCACCTCCAAAAGCTTCCTCCTGCTCTCCCTTCTATTTTCTTCATACTGTGGTAAGAATATTTAACATGAGATCTACCCTCTTATATTTTTAAGTGCACAATACGGTATTGTCAACATATAGGCACAATGTTGTACAGCAGATCTCTGTAATTTATTCATCTTGCACAGTCGAAACTTTACGCTCATTGAAAAGCAACTCCCCATTTCCCTTTCCTCATTCCCTGGCAACCACTATGTTGCTCTCTGTTTCTACGAGCTTAACTATTTTAGATATTTCCTTTAAGTGGAATCAGGCAGTATTTGCTCTTCTGTGACTGGCTTATTTCAATTAGCTTGATGTCATCCAGGCTCATGCATGTTGTCACATACAGCAGTATTTCATTCTCTTTTAAGGCCAAATAATATTCTGTTGTAGGTATATACTACATTGTCTTAATCCATCCCTCTATTGATGGACATTTAAACTGATTCCATATATTGACTATTGTGAATAATGCTGTAATGAACATAAATGTGATAGATGTGCAGACATCTTTTCAAGTTCCTGATTACATCAGTTGCTTCTTTATACACTAATGATAACACTATCTGAAAAGGAAATTAAGAAAACAATCCCATTTAAAATAGCATCAAAAAGAATAAAATACCTAGGAATGAGCTTAACCAAGGAGGTGAAAGACTTGTACACTGAAAAGTACAAAACATTGATAGATAAAATTAAAGAAGACACAAATAGGTGGGAAAATGTTCCCTGTTCATTGATTGGAAGACAATATTATTAAGATGTCCATACCCAAATCAATCAACAGATTCAATGCAATCCCCATCAAAATCTCAATGGAATTTGCTACAGAATTAGGGAAAAAAATTCCAAAATTCACATGGAACCACAAAACACCCCAAATAACCAAAGAAGTCTTGAGAAAGAAAAACAAAGCTGAAGGCATTACACTTCCTGATTTCAAAATATATTACAAATCTCCAGAAAATAAAGCAGTATGACACTGACGTAAAGACAGACATGTAGACCAATAGAATACTTGGTGCAGAGTACTTCTGGTCCATTGCAGGAGAGCATACATCACTGGGTCTCAGCTCCCTCTAGTCCACTCTCCAGTTAGCCCCATAAGGCTGTAGGGCTGGTCTTCCAGTTTCTATTGCTGACAAAGAGACATTGCTTTCTGCTGCCACCTCATGAGAGTGAGGTAAAAATAAATATAGATAAACAGATGATTAGAATAGAATATGCCAGAAATAAACCCACACATGTAAGGTCAACTGATCATCAATAAAGATGCCAAGAATACACAATGGGAGAAGGACCATCTCTTCAACAAATGGTTCAGGGAAAACTGTGTCTCCACATGCAAGAGGATTAAATTCGCCCCTTATCTCACACCATTCATAAAATGCACTCAAAACGGATTAGAGACTTAAACCTAAGACCTGACATTGTAAAACTGCTAGAAGGAAACACAGGGAAAAACTTTCTTGTACATTGGTTTTGTTAAGAATTTCTTGAATATGACACCAAGAGCATAATCAATAAAAGCAAGAATAGACAAGTGGGACTAAATCAAACTAAAAAACTTCTGCACAGCCCAGGAAACAAATGACAGAATGAAAAGTCAACCTATAGAGTAGGAGAAAATATTTGTAAATATATATCTGATAAAGTTGTGGGGGAGGAAGACATTTCCTCTACCCTCTCTGGGTTCATCTGGACGGAGAACGAATTAAATTCACATGAGACAGAATAGCAGGAGAAAATTAAACAAAGCTTTATAACATGTATACATAGGAGAGGCTCAGGCAAGCTGAGCAACTCACCAAAATGGCTGAAGCCCCCACCTTAAATATCATATCCAGCTAAAGACAAAGGAGGATGTTGGGGGTGGAGGGAGTCAGTTGCAGGAGGTTACCAGAAACAGGAATAAGATTATTATGCAGATTTAAGTCCTTGCCTTTGGCATTGATTAAGAGTTTCTAGAGATAAGGTCATCCCCTTTCTTCTTCTTGGTACAGAGAGGGAGACAACCTTACAGATGGAGATTTCCCTTACAAATGTAAATGTTTCTTAACAAAGGGTAAGCAAGTTCCACTCCTCAGAGCCTCCTTCCCTGTCCCAGTTTATTAAAAGTAATCAGCCCTAAATAATCCTCATGCCAAAGAGACATATCTTGGGGTGGCCAATGCCAGTCCCCCACAAAGTGTTAATATCCAAAATATATAAGGATCTCCTACAACTCAATAGCAAAAAGAAAAACCCCAAACAATCCAATTAAAAAATGAGCAAGAGACTTGAACAGACATTTCTTCAAAGAACACATACAAATGGCCAACAAGTATATAAAAAGGTGCTCAACATCTCTAATCATCAGTGAAATACAAATCAAGACCACAATGAAATATCACCTCACCCCTGTTAGGATAGCTATTATCAAAGAAGCAACAAGTCTGGCAAGGATGTGGAGGAATGGGAATCCTTATATACTATTGGTGGGAATGTAAATTGGCACAGCCATAATGAAAAGGAGTATGGAAGTTTTTCAAAAAATTAAAATAGAACTACCATATAATTAAGCAATCCCACATCTGGGTATGTATCTGAAAGAACTGAAATCAAGATCTCAAAGACATTTTTTCCATTTTTCTTTAGAGTGGATGTTATCAATAAGAATCAGGTTGTGTTCTTGAAAGAAATATTGCCAAAATTCCAATTATGAATATTTATCCTTATTTTTGCTCAAAAAAATCATAAAATTGTTTAAACATAGAAAACAAAAGAAAATTCACTAGAAAGAATAAAATATCTCCTATGCTATTCTTTTTCAAATGGAATTACAATGTAATAATCACAAGTAAAAAATAAATGTTTTAGCCTTAAGAAGATAGAAAAAAATTATTTTGAGCATGTTTATTCTTTTCCTTCATCCAGTGTTCTATTCTTAAAAATACTAATGCTATCTCAACCCTATTTCAGTGTTCTTTGTAACATGAAATGAAGGCCATATAAATATATGTGCTGGATCATTGTTTTGAAGTTTAAGTCTAATACATATAACAACAATAAAACTGAAAAGTCAATTGTGTGCCTATATATGTTTGTGTGTCTATATGTGTTTTTAAGCTCCTAGAAGTATAAGTGACATTTGGAAAACCTATTCAAAAAATAAATTTTGTCATAAGCACTTTTAGCCAGTAATTGACCAGAGCTTGGCCTCATGACTCCAAAGCCAAGAGAATCTGGATAGCCTTTTTGACATGTTGCATTTTGTCAAGAGACTTGAGGAAGAGAAGTATTCACAGTGTCTACAAAGGTCCAAGTAAAATTTACCGATAGAAACAGAGTTAAAAAGCTGCTTTGTTAAGCAACGATACCAAAAAACTGAGTATTTGCTGCAATTAGTATACCAGCATAAATAAGGAAATATTTAGTCTGACACAGACCAGTGTGGATCAATATAGACCATAAAATTAGCTCACTAGAGTTATTCATTAAATAGACATCTTTAAAGTGCCACTGTCGGCTTAGTAGTTTATTTAGCACCAGGAAAACTGAGGCAAATAAAAGACATAATTCCTCTTCTCAAGGAGTTTTTAACAATGGGCAGTGGTTCCCATCTTTTCTTTTCTTCAAGAGAAGTAATGCTCACATGTGTTAGTGCATGACTGTGAGTATAACCAAATTGGCTATAGTCCAACATAATTGGGTAGGGATGTGCCATGGACTGAATTGTATCTCCTCAAAATGCATATGTTGAAGCCCTAATCCTCAATATCATTACAGCTAGAGATAAGGCCTTTAAGGAGGTAACCAAGATTAAGTGAGATCATAAGGGTGGGGCCCTATTCTAGTAAGTGTGGTATCCTTATAAGAAGGAGAGACACCAGAGCATGCTCTTTCTCTCTCTACTTGCAGAGAAAAGACCATGTGAGGACACAGTGAAGAGGTGGCCATATCTGCAAACCAAGGAGAGAAACCTCTCCTTGAAACCAACCTGAATGAACCAACCCTGATGGCACCTTGATCTTGGACTTCTGACCTCCAGAAATGAGAGAAAATAGATTACTGTTGTTTAAACTATCCATTCTGTGGTAACTTGCTATGGCAGCCCTAGCAGACTAATGCAGGATGTTTGTATCACAACATCTCAATAATTTATAAATTCTATGACTATGAGTGTTAAGTCATCAAAGGTTGCTCCTTACTGTATATGTGATCAGTTACATGTCATAAACTATTTCCTGTATACTAGCTATACCCTCACCTCTCTCTGTCACATGCAGAAACACATATCTGAAAGGTGAGGGCAATATCACTATTCAATCTATTTTTATTGTAAAAATTAATAATGAAATGTATTAGTTATTTGTAACAGAAAGGAAATTGCATGACACTTCAAATAGATCACATCAGTGATATGCATTAATGGTGGAGAATAAATAAGCTGGTAGATAGAGCACCAGACAACAAAAGATAGAATACAGAGAGAAATACGGCAACAGATATGCTAAGGCTGTCCAAACTTATACAATAAAAAAAATTGTTGCCAAGAAAAACCAATATTTTAATTATGCCTATATATTGTTTTTTTATGTATAATTTTAGGAAGAAGGTATCTCTTTAGTTAATGATTATAGATAATTATGTAATGTAAATTTAGTTGTTCTCAACAGATTTTTCATTTCTTTTTAAAATTTCTAGTTAAGATCTCTTTAAGCATAATTAAGGAGAGAATTTGAACTCCTTTGACTAGATACTCTGAGTCAAAAAAGGTAGTTGCTATTTTGGTGTCAAGAGGAATTGTGGTAGTATAATTTGAGTGGTAAACTCTGGTGAGCAGGTAAACAGTAATCAGTAAAAAGTGGTACTTACAGGGTTCAATTCTGTCTTAGCTGATATGTAACGTTTCAGTTGTGCTGCCAGGCTAGGTTGCAGAGCAATTTTATTATCTCTTCCCATATCTTGGCCCCTCCACAGGAAAGAAGGTTTAATGACACACTCTTCCTCAAAAAGTCCTACTACTCTCCACATAGGACAACTATGATTTGACTATTTATCTGTTTTACATTCACGTTTTCTTAGAGCTGCAAAAATAACTTATTGGATATTTATATGAGTCATTTCACAAAATTATTTGCCTGCAGAAGCTAATTATCAGTATCAGGAGAGCTCATTTTATGAGTAGGGTAAGAAATTGTAACATTGTACACAGTATTGCCAATGTATTAAAAACTAAATGGTAATCTTTTTAAATTGTATTAATAGAAGGCCTATTACATTGAATATTTCTGCATAAAGAATTAAAACACAAGCTCTGATATTCAATAATATGGGAGGACTTAACAGACAATCACTATAAAAACATTAAGATATGTTATCATGCTGACATCAGCAACATGGCGGAGTGAGCAGTTTTCTTTGTCTCTCCCCCTTCAAATCCACAACTAATTAGACATTCATCAGTCAACAAAAGATATCTGCACTGCATCTCAGGATGCCTGAGAGACTCGTGATGCGATACATCAGAAAGTGGACGGAATTCCCCCTGGGACAAGGTGGAGATAGGTGAAAACTCTCTGACCCCTGACCCCTGGACAGTCTAGTACCTGCAAGCAACTTTCTTCCAGCAGACATGCTCATAGCATTACCATGCACCAAGGGTGGGCGTGTGTGCGCACCGGTGGAGCGACGGTGGAAACAGGTGACTACAGCCCTACCGAAGCCCCCTGTGATTGCCCCTAAGCCCAGGTGGAAAATCCATGGTCCCACAGCAGCCATGGGGAAAGCCTCTACTTGGCATTAGCGGAGAGGCCCCACCCAGCATTCAGAATGCTGGGAGGCTCTGGGATAGGAGGATCCCAAGCAGGGCAGCAGCCCACCAGCTGCCTCTGACTCATGGACTCCAGCAGTGTCCCAGAGGGGCCAAGGGACACCCAGTGAGCTCGTGTGAGTGGGCAGTGGCAGGTTGAAGTCACAGCAAACCTGCTCCATGATCCAGGGGGCAAATCCACAGTCCCACAGCAGCCACAGCAAAAGCCTCTATGCAGCTTTAGTGGAGAGGCCCCACCCGGCAATCACAAGGCTGGAAGGTCATGAGGCAGAAGTAGCACAGCTGGGTGAGCTAACCACAGACTGCAGTAGATACTCATAGCTCTTCTGTGGCTCATAGTGGACAAGTGAGATCTTGCGGGCTCTGACAGTGACAGGGCTGCAAATCTAGGTGAACCTGCTCCCGGCCGCTGTGAAAGCCCATAACACCGCTGTAGACCCTAAGGAGGGAGTGCGTCTAGGTGGTCTGCAACAGTAGGCACCAGCAACCTGAGGCCCCCTTGCAATTGTCCCCACAGCTGAAGAGAGACCCCACAGGATCACTGTGACTATGAGGAGGGGCCCAGGTCTGGTCAGCAACAGCTGAACAGGGATCCTGGTCCATGCAGATGAAACAGCTGCTCCCCCCCCCCCCCCGCAACTCCAGTAGAAGCAAGTGGAAGTAGTAACTAAACTCTCTCTCTATATGGAGGCACAAATCCACGCCATCAAGCAGTATGAAAAAGTATATTAAATCTCCAGAACAGAAGGATAATGACAAGTACCCAGAAAACAAACCCAAAGACAATGACATTTATAACCTAAATGACAATGAATTCAAAAGAGCCATCATTAAAAAAAACTCAATGAGTTAAAAGAGAGTACAGATAGACAACTCAATGTCTTCAGGAGCTTTGTCACAAAAGAGCTTGATACTATAAAGAAGAACCAATCAGAAATATTGGAGACGAAGAACACAGTGGAGGACATTAAGAAAAATCTGGACTCTCTGAACAGTAAAGTCGATAATATGGAGGACAGAATTAGCAATTTGGAGAATAGGAATATAGAAATGCTGCTGATAGAGGAGGATAGAGAACTAAGACTAAAAAGAAATGAAGAAACTCTCCAAGAATTATCCGACTCAATTAAGAAATGCAACATGAGGATTATAGGTATCCCAGAAGGAGAAGAGAAGGAGAAGGGAGCAGAAAGCCTGTTCAAAGAAATAATGTCTGAGAACTTTCCAAACCTGGGGAGAGAGATGGAACTCCATGTGACAGAAGCCAATAGATCTCCAAACTTTATTGACGTAAAAAGACCAACCCCAAGACATATAGTAGTGAAGCTTGCAAAAGTCAATGACAAAGAGAAAATACTATGGGCAGCAAGGCAGAAGAAAACAACCTACAAAGGAACCCCCATAAGCCTGTCAACAGATTTCTCAGCAGATACCTTACAGGCTAGAAGAGAGTGGAATGATATACTCAAAACTCTGAAGGACAAAAACAGCAGGTTACACATTCTTCTCAAGCACGCATGGAACATTCTCAAGGATAGACCATATCTTGGAAAACAAAGCAAGCCTCAATAAATTCAAGAGGGTTGAAATAATATCAAGCATCTTTTCTGATCATAATGCTATGAAACTAGAAATCAACTACAAGAATAAAGCTGGGAAA
The DNA here is from genome assembly GCF_041296235.1 of Equus asinus. Taxonomy (NCBI): domain Eukaryota; kingdom Metazoa; phylum Chordata; class Mammalia; order Perissodactyla; family Equidae; genus Equus; species Equus asinus. The sequence continues at coordinate 44,228,587 of NC_091812.1, forward strand.
GGGGCAAAAATGTAGAGACTAAATAACATGCTACTGAACAAACAATGGATTGTTGAAGAAATTAAAGAAGAAATCAAATATTATCTGGAGACAAATGAAAATGGAAACACACCATACCAACTCATTTGGGACACAGCAAAAGCAGTCCTAAGAGGCAAATTCATTGCAATACAGGCTCACCTCAATAAACAAGAAAAATCTCAGATAAACAATCTCAAATGACACCTAACAGAATTAGAAAAAGAAGCACAAACAAAGCCCAAAGTCAGTAGGAGGGAAATAATAAAAATTTGAGCAGAAATAAATGATATTGAAACAAAAACGACAGTAGAAAGGATCAATGAAACAAAGAGTTGGTTCTTCAAAAAAATAAACAAAATTGACAAACCCTTAGCCAGACTCACTAAGAAAAAAACAGAGAAGGCTCAAATAAATAAAATTAGAAATGAGAGAGGAGAAATCACAACAGATACCACAGAAATACAAAGGATCATAAGAGAATACTATGAAAAGCTATATGCCAACAAATTGGACAACCTAGAAGAAATGGATAAATTCTTAGACTCTTACAACCTCCCAAAACTGAAGCAGGAAGAAATAGAGAATCTGAATAGACCAATCACAAGTAAAGAAATAGAAACAGTAATCAAAAACCTCCCCAGAAATAAAAGTCCAGGACCAGATGGCTTCTCTGGAGAATTCTACCAAACATTCAAAGAAGATTTAAGACCTATCCTTCTCAAACTATTACAGAAAGTTGAGGAAGATGGAGCACTCCCTAACACATTCTATGAAGCCAACATCACCCTCATCCCAAAACCTGACAATGACAACACAAAGAAGGAAAACTGCAGGCCAATATCACTGATGAACATAGATACAAAAATCCTCAACAAAATTTTGGCAAACCGAATACAGCAATACATTAAAAAGATTATACACCATGATCAAGTGGGATTTATACCAGGAACACAGGGATGGTTCAACATCTACAAGTCAATCAATGTGATACACTACATTAACAAAATGAGAAACAAAAACCACATGATCCTCTCAATAGATGCAGAGAAAGCATTTGACAAGACCGAACACCCATTTATGATAAAAACTCTCAATAAAATGGGTATAGAAGGAAGGTACCTCAACATAATAAAGGCCATATACGACAAATCCACAGCCAACATCATACTCAATGGGCAAAAATTGAAAGCACTTGGTGCCCACTCTGACCAGTCTTATTCAACATAGTACTGGAGGTGTTGGCCAGAGCAATTTGGCAGGAAATAGAAATAAAAGGAATCCAAATAGGCAATGAAGAAGTGAAACTCTTGCTGTTTGCAGATGACATGATCTTATATATAGAAAACCCCAAAGAATCCAAGGGAAAACTATTAGAAATAATCAATAACTACAGCAAAGTTGCAGGGTATAAAATCAACATACATAAATCAGTATCATTTCTATACTCTAACAATGAACTAACAGAAAAAGAATTCAAGAACTCAATCCCATTCACAATCACAACAAAAAGAATAAAATACCTTGGGGTAAATTTAACCAAGGAAGTGAAAGATCTATACAACGAAAACTACAAGACTTTCCTGAAAGAAATTGATGATGACATAAAGAGATGGAAAGACATTCCATGCACATGAATTAGAAGAATAAACAAAGTTAAAATGTCCATACTACCTAAAGCAATCTACAGATTCAATGCTATCCCAATCAGAATCACAATGACATTCTTTACAGAAATTGAACAAAGAATCCTAAAATTCATATGGGGCAACAAAAGACCCCAAATTGCTAAAACAATCCTGAGAAAAAGGAACAAAGCTGCAGGCATCACAATCCCTGACTTCAAAGCATACAACAAAGCTACAGTAATCAAAACAGCATGGTACTGGTACAAAAACAGGTCCACAGATCAATGGAACAGAATTGAAAGCCCAGAAATAAAACCACACCTCTATGGACAACTAATCTTTGACAAAGGTGCTGAGGTCCTACAATGGAGAAAAGAAAGTCTCTTCAACAAATGGTGCTGGGAAAACTGGAGAGCCACATGTAAAAAAATGAAAATTGACCATTTTTTTTCACCATTCACAAAAATAAACTCAAAATGGATCAAAGATCTAAAGATTAGACCTGAAACAATAAGTCTCCTAGAAGAGAGTATAGGCAGTACACTCTTTGACATCAGTGTCAAAAAACTCTTTTCAGACACCATAACTCCTCAAATGAGGGAAACAATAGAAAGAATAAACAAATGGGACTTCATCAGACTAAAGAGCTTCTTCAAGGCAAGGGAAAACAGGATCAAAGCACAAAAACAGCCCGTTAGTTGGGAAAAAATATTTACAAGTTATTTATCTGACAAAGGCTTAATCTCCATAATATATAAAGAACTCACACAGCTCAACAACAAAAGATCAAATAACCTGATCAAAAAATGGGCAGGGGACATGAACAGACATTTCTCCAAAGAAGATATACGGATGGCCAATAGACACGTGAAAAGATGCTCATCATCACTAATCATCAGGGAAATGCAAATCAAAACTACACTAAGATATCACCTTACACCTGTTAGAATGGCAAAAATATCCAAAACAAAAAGTGACAAATGTTGGAGAGGTTGTGGAGAAAAAGGAACCCTCATACACTGTTGGTGGGAATGCAAACTGGTGCAGCCACTATGGAAAACAGTATGGAGATTTCTCAAAAAATTAAAAGTTGAAATACCTTATGACCCATCCCACTACTGGGTATCTATCCAAAGAACTTGAAGTCAGCAATTCCAAAAGTCCAATAAACCCCTATGTTCATCGCAGCATTATTTACAATAGCCAATATGTGGAAGCAACCTAAGTGCCCATCAACTGATGATTGGATAAAGAAGATATGGTGTGTATATATATATATATATATATATATATATATACACAATGGAATACTACTCAGCCATAAAAAAGATAAAACCGTCCCATTCACAACAACATGGATGGACCTTGAGGGTACTATTTTAAGTGAAATAAGCCAGAGAGAGAAAGACGAACTCTGTATGACTCCACTCATAGGTGGAAGTTAAACATGTAGACAAAGAGAACTGATTGGTGGTTACCACGGGAAGGGGGGGGTGGGGGGAGGGCACAAAGGGTGAAGTGGTGCACCTACAACATGACTAACAATAATATACAACTGAAATTTCACAAGGTTGTAAACTATCATGATAAAAAGTTAAAAAAATTATTTTATCCTTCTTTTAATAATTGTCCTCTTTATAAGATTTCTCCTCATGATTCATGTACTTATTGTCATTTATCTCTAAAATCTTCTATATCTCTTTATAGAAAGCTTCAAAGAAAGCAATAAAGGTCAAATGAAAAAAGCATAAATTAATCATTGTGACCCATCATAAGCATTCCTTTCTCCAAAGTCGAGATTGTGTTACAATTACATCAGGCTGCCATATGCCCTCTAACCAATTTAGTATTTCATTTAAAGGAACATGTGTACTATGCATGTCAAGCACTGAAAATTGTGGGTACAAAGAAAAATAAGATGCAGATTCTGCCTTCAAAGGGCTTAGCATCTAAGAAAACAACCTTGTAAAAAAAAATTCCAATACCATATACAAAGTTGATGGACCAGACTCATAAATAAAACACGGGAAAAATGTTTCTCCTAGCTTAGGGTTCAAGTTTGCCTGGAGGGAACAATGTTTGAAATGGGCCAAGAAAGATGACTGAGTTAAATAAATAAAAGAAGGTGGAGCTATAGCCCCGAAGATAGACTTCCATTCTGATACAGTTTCAAGTTGCAGTGTCAGTTGCGCTTAGAAGTAAACTGAAAGTTCACATTTACGATCTGATTTGAGCTGGTATCATGTGGAGAGTGAAATAGCAGCGTCACTGGTTAAGATATGAACTTACTTTTAATAATGGAACATATTCATCAGGAAATAAATTATTATATGATTAGTACTATCAGTCATTCATATCTTAATATACTATGTGTTTTTATTTTAACTTATACCAAAAGCAAGCAAGATTGATGGTAAAAAAAAAGTAATATTAAAAAGAATAAACCTGCTGATAAGATTGCTTTGAACTTCCAAGTGGAAGAAAAGTTGAAAAGTGGAGCAAAAGTTCCTCACGTGTTAGGAAGTTGCCAAAAGAATACCTGGGGAAGGTTTAAAAAACAATTCAGGTAATTTGGGTCTGCATTCCAAACTTGCCTTGTTCAAATCTGCGTGATTTTGAAGCAGTAGAAGCCAAGGTCTGAAATGGAGGGAAGCTCCATGTCCCAACGACAACCAAGATGTGTTACTTGGGCAAACCCCTATTTTATTTCAAAACACTGGCAAAGAAGGCATGACTAGCAAGGTAAAAAGTAACTCATTGCCTCTTACTACAAATAACAAATGAGGACCTAGTTTACAATGTACAAATATAGGTTCTGGTAGATAGCGTCCCCTTTTCCATGGAAATTTTTAAAGTAAAATATATGTTTCGGTGTCCCAGGCTCTCTGTGCTGTACTTTTTTTGACTTTTACTGTACTCTTTCATGATATGTTAGTAAAACCATGAACTTCAGACTTAGAGAACCTAATTTTTCCGGATCTGCACACTTACCATAAGCATTTCACAAGATTGTTGGGAGAACTCAATACTTAAAACAGTTCTTAGCCTTGAGAATCCCTCAAAACGATCATTGCCCTTTTCACCCTGTGATGGATCTGCTACCATCTCAGAAGCCTAGAAGCCTAATGCTGCCATTTTCTCTCCACTTACATTCGTATAAAACTCATTCATACTACAGCGTAAGTGATCAAATTACACCTTCAAATATTACAAGCTAAGAGGAAGTTTTTTTTTAGCAAGACTCTTGTTTTGCCAAGGCAAATATGTAGCAGCTGAGTAGGAATTTCTAACATCAATATACTGACGGAGGAGAGTGAGGAGACAGGGAGCAGAACAGATCCCTTGTATCTTTTAAACACATTTTAATTGTGCTTCTCAAATGGAGGAATTGATTGCCCTAGTCCAAAAATGTGTCATATTCATATTGTATTAAGAATGCAGTACTTGAAGTCAGCTGTCTGGATTCTCAGAATATCAGCCACTAAAACTGATTAAATCAAAGCAAAACAAAACTAATCTACTACACGACTTTGTAAATATAAAATGAGAATATAATAGCAGGGGTCATATTAGCAATAATGTCTGATATTTGGTAAACATACAAAAGAAGTCACCTTCTTACCCTTGTTGTTATCATGCTTGGAGTTTTTATTAAAGGAAATTAGGACGCTATTCTTAACCATGCACAGCTGCCTGTATACGGAGATCTGGGCTCATTTTGGATTATGATCTCTGCTTCTCCTTATTTAGGATAGCCCAATGGCTCATCAGTGCCCTATTCTGCACCACATACCTGCCTGTCCACCGAGTTCATTTTCTCTTATACCTTTTTTTCTAGCCTCTCTGATGGCTGCTTATTTCTATGCACTGAATTTTCATGTAATCACTAGCAGACAATACAGAACATAATGACACATAGTTATTAGAGGAGAAGTACCAAATGCAACCTAACATATTCACAGCTTTCTTTTATTCCCATTCTCAAGCAATACACACAGGCGCATCCCATTGCACGTTCATGCACACACACACACCAGAATCTATTTTATCTTCAAAGCTTTGCCATCTGGCTCATATCAAATAAGGTAGATAAACCCATTATTTCTATCTTATTACATCTGGTAGCACTAGTTCCAGTTTAGCAGTTTTTGTTTTGAAGAGGTGTGGAACAAAGTAACAAAACAAGGACTTTCACTAGAGGTTAGATTTAATTGTTTTCTGGCCTTTTCTGTGAGAAATAAGGCTATTTAAGATTCTAACTCTGTATCAGAAATTCATAGAATTTCAAAATTGTATTAATTTTAATTATACAAATTATTCTACAATAGTAAGACAATAGGGTATAGGCACAAGCCAACACTATTTCATTAAATTATGGTGGTTAAGGACATGAAGCCATCAAAATAATTGCCATAGCTGTGCATTTCACTCTCAGACTGGAACTAACCTTAGGCAAAATGATGAAGCCTGTCTTCAGAGATGCCCTCCACACTCCAGGGATTCTCTTCTCCTGCTCTGTTATCTGATCCCCAAAAGCTATCCCCTGGCAAAGCCTCTCAGCTTGGATTGATGATCCTTAGTTTCCCATTTCTTGACATTTCCCCAGCTCTTCTGCAGAAGTTATCTGCCCGGTGTCCAGTCATCTGTCTGCTTTCCCAAGGTAAAAAAATATAAAAAAGAATCTATGTTAAAAAGTTAGTGTTGACCTCCCCTTCATAATATCATACATTCACTTTTAACATTGCATTTCTGAAAACAAATATGGCAATATTAGACATTTGCATAAACATATAAGGGGGTCATTTATTTATCCACTATCCATCAACCACATCACATAGGAGGTTTTCCATCCCCCTGTGGTATGGGTGGTTATATGATCTCATTAGTCAGTGTTATACATAGGGATCAAGCTTATCAACGTGAGTTGAAAAAGAAAAGGGCTCCAGAATTGGGCATCCTAGTGTAATGATGAAACATGTGGATCTTAAAATCAGTTGGCTTGGAAACTGCCAGTTGTGGAAAGTATATATAATGTCAGGGAATTTATGTAACCTTCTTAAGATTCAGAAAATGGGAAAAATTAAGTCACCCATGCACAGGGTGGTTCTAAGCAGTAAGTAAGACAATGCATTAGAAGTCCTTCAATACATATTAACTAATGATATAGTTATCATTATAACACTTTAAAATAAGAACATGGGGCAAAATTGGAAATTTCTAGAGTACATATTATTTGTCAGATGTTCTATCGGGCAATTTGTAAATGTAGCATTGTTATATCACAACTATTAGCTTTTTAATTTTTATACATATTCTTTTCTATCTGATCTATTATTGTTAATTTAAAGCACCTCTTAGTTAAACGAAACCATATAATAAGACTCAAAGACATAGCTAATTATTTTGCAGGAGAAATAATTCAATGCATTTATTCTTAGCAATATTTAAAAAAAAAATTCTTGAAACTATGTTAGATTAGGGCGGGGGGAAACAAGAAGAGTAAATGGACCTAGAGTACATGGTGTGGAGGGAGCCAAATTTCTGATATGGGAAGAGGAAGAAAGGCTACCTGAAGTGAGGTCCAGGTCCTATAGAGAGAATCAGCACCAAATTAATTTTGAGTGTGTACCTCCTGCCAGTGCACCATCTGTGAAGAACCCAGCATTTAACTGTCCTTTACCTTTGGAAGTCCAAAAACAGAGAGTCAGATTTTACACATTTTGTGTAGAGATCAAGGCTAAAGGATAAAATTCAATCTCTAATCAAGATAGAATTAAACACGTCAAGTGCAAATATTTCACTAGCTGGGGAACTGGGGTACATTCATCACTCATGGAGCTATTATGCAAGTTTATCTCAAAACAGTATTGAGTAATAGACATTATTAACCTAATTGCACAAGTGAATAACTGAGGCTTGGTGTCTCCATTTTAATTATCTTGCTCAATTTCACGTAAGTAGTATAGGTAGAATATAGATATGTGTCTAAATGATTAGTTGATGTACACAGGAATAATTCTGCTCTACTGTTATTGCTTTTCCCCATAGATGTAATAGTGATAGAGGCCTTGGACATAAGAGGAGGAACAAAAAGAAAGATTTTGAAATTCTGTAGGGTAATGTTATGAATTCATATTTTAAAACATAATCCCAGACACAGAAAGACAAATTATGCATGATCCTACTTATTTGTGGAATCTAAAATAGTCAAGCTCATAGAAGCAGAGAGTAGAATGATGGTTGCCAGGAGCCAGGGGGGTGGGCGAGGATGGGGAGATGTTGGTCAGAAGGAACAAAGTCTCACTTATACAAGTTGAATAAGTTTTAGAGATCTAATGTACAGCACGGTGACTATAGTTAACAATATTGAATAGTATACTTGAAATCTGCTAAGAGGGTAGATCTTAAGCATTCTCACCACAAAAAAAAATGATAAAGAAAATGTAAATGATTTGAGGTGATAGATGGGAGGGATTATTAGTTTGATTGTGGTGATCATTTCACAGTGTATACATATGTCAAAACATCAAGTTGTACACCTTAAATACATACAAGCTTTGTCAATTATAACTGAATAAATCTGAAAAAAAATCCCATACTCCAAATACATGGATAATTTATTACAATATTAGTATTTCTAAAGGTATAAAAAGACAAAGGCAAAAAGAGTGGGAGAGGAGACTACAGTAAAAGGAAAAAAATAAAAAGCAACAGCTAGAGAGCAGATCTGAAAAAACTGAATCCTGACACAATTATTTGATAGCAAGAAAGCATCCAATTTGCACTGCAGAATCCCCAAAGTAATCACTAATTGGTAACATCAGGTATGTTCTGAGTGACACAGGGGGAAAGATGGCAATGGAACCTGAAGGATTTTGGTACATCATTTTAAGAAGAGATGCACTCCCTAATGATCTCTTCTCTCACTTTGCACAGACATCTGCCTCTCTATCTTAGTCAGTTTGGGCTGCTATAAAAAAAAATACCATACTGAGTGGCTTATAGACAACAGAAATTTATTTCTCACAGTTCTGGAGGCTGGGAAGTCCAAGATCAAGGCACCAGCAGATTCAAGGTCTGGTGAAAGCTCATTGCCTGGTTCACAGATGACAATCTTTTCGCTGAGTCCTCACATGGTAAAGGGGCAGGGAAGGTCGCTGGGGTCTCTTTGATAAGGGCACGAATCCAATCATGAGGGCATATGACCTAATGACCTAATCACCTACCAAAGAAGCCACATTGTAATACCATCACATTGAAGATTAAGTATCAACATATGAATTTTGAAAGGACACAAACCTTCCATCTACAGCACTCTGCCCCTTTGTTACTAGTATAACACTATGGAAACTGTAAAATGGAGACTATTTTAATCAAGGAAATAAGGTCTAATTGAAAGTGGAGAATTATATAAAAGTTTACATATTAAACATTGTGATGTCCAGGCATATCTTCCCCCAAATCACAAATTGCTGGAAGCCAAGTGGGAGGTTGAAGGATTCTTCTCCGGAGAAACTGATTGGCTCAAGAGGAAAGAGATTATATAACAATATTGGGATTCCTCTAACAAAACCATCTACAGCTTATTAGCCTCACGTATGCACAAGGCTTCCAATTAGCTTTTCAGGTTCATTTATAAATATGAACAGTCAACAATCACTGAGGAAACCTCTAGTTGGAGAGATGGAGACAGTAGGGAAATGTAATGTGAAAGAAACAGAGACCTTGTCTGGAGAAAACAGAGAGAAAAAGAAGAGGAAATATGTGAAGATAGGTCAACAGTTTCATAAAGAACTAAATATGGCTCTGTTACATGACCCAGCCATTATACTCCTGGGTATATACATAAGAGAAAGGAAATCATATGGTCTTATGTAGATTACAACATGAACGTCAGAGCAACAAATTGTGATATATCCATACAATGGAATACGATGCAATAATAAAGAGGAAAGAGTTATTGGTGCATGCAATAACATGGATGAACCTCAAAATAATTATGCTTAGTGAAATAAGTCAGACAAAAAGAGTATATACTGCATAATACCATTTATATGACACTCTTGAAAAGGCAAATTAATATATAGTTACAGAAAGTAGATCAGTAGTAGAAAGCCTGGGGATCAGGAAGAGGACAGCAGAAAAAGACGTGAGGTAGAGATTTATAAAAACAAGCATAAGGACACTTTTGGGGGTGACGGATAATGTCTTTATCTTGATTATATGATGGTTTAAAAGCTGTGACAAAATTTGTCAAGTTGTGTACTTTACAAATATGTGCAGTATGATTTAGACTAATCATACTTCAATAAATTTTTTAACAAGAAAGTATATGAATTTTGATGTAACAATTTTCAAAACACATAGATTTTTAGAAAAAATCTGCCAAATAGAATGAAGAGGTACACTTTAGCAATAGTTTGGTGTTATGGACTGAACTGTGCTCTCTCAAAATTCATATGTTAAAACCTTTACACCCGATGTGACTGTATTTGCAGACAGAGCCTTTAAAGAAATAATTAGGTTAAATAAAGTCAGAAGGGTGGGAAGCTAAACCTAAAGGACTGGTAATCTTATAAGAAGAGGAAGAGACATCAGAGATGCGCACACAAAGAGAAAAGGCTACGTGAAGAAACAACGAGAAGAAGGCATCTGCAAGCCAAGAAGAGAGGCCTCAGGAAAAACCAAACCCACCGACACCATGGTCTTGGACTTCCATCCTCCGGACTGTGAGAAAATAAATTTCTGTTAAGTCACCATTCTGTGGCATTTTGCTATGGCAGCCCTAATACCTGGTGAAAGTGTGGGAGGGAGAAATGAAGGGAAACTTAGTATATTCCAAGACAAAACAGAACCAAAAATCCAAAGAAATACAAGCCATCCTAAGTGTGGATGGATGGATAGATAGATAGATAGACAGATAGATATTCAGTAAAGTATCTGAATTCTGTGATCCTGACAAAACAGGTCAGCACTGAGCTAGGAATATCGTGATCCATCCCAACATACAAATCATCTGTAAAAGGCAAAGCTATACTGATTCATGAACCAAAAAATCAGAAAAAAGAATACCCAGCACATATTAAATCAACCTCCCCTCCACAATATAATAATTAAACAAAAGAAAGTTGTAAGACAATACTTCAAACTGAATATATTCAAATAAGCATTCTGAAATATAAAAAAAATCCTGAATCAAACATTCAAAGCTTATGAAAATACATTTTAAAAATAATAAAATAGAAAAATATGAATATTGATTGAAATCAAAAAAGAAATAGAAGAAAAGGTAATAGAAATAAAGAACAAACTAAAAGTTCTGAAAAGGGTGTAGACCCAAATTAAAATTTAGTAAGAGGCACCAAAGTGAGGCATTAAAGGAATCAAGAGAATTAAAATTAGGTAAAGAAGTAAAAAGATTCAGAGAGAACATGGTGGAAACGGAAGGAAGGAAAACAGGAAAAATCTTTCATGTTATTTCATTCTCTGATGAAAAAAACTATATGATGCAAAGCAAAACAAAACTAAATTTAATGATAATCTGACAAAGCTTTCCTGAAAAAAATAAAGACCTGAATCTACATACTAAAAGGATCTACAGGGTGCCTGAAAAATTACATCAGAAAGAGCAACTCCAAGATATATACAAATAATCTATTTGATTTCAAACATAAAGGGAAAAAGTTCCTCAAGGCCTCCAGGAAAAATGATCAAATAACTTACCAAAATGTAAAGAAAAATTAGACTGATCCCAGACTTTCAAAACAACAAACAAAGTAAAGCTACAATGGAGTAAGATTTTAAAAAAGAATTCATGGAAGAAATTATGAAACAAGTGCTATTTATCCAGCCAAGCTGTCCTTTAAATATCAAGAGTATATAAAAAACGTTTCAAATGCAAGAAATTAGGCACTGCTTCACCCATAAGCCCTTCTTATGGAATCTACTAGAGAAGGAGATTCATCCAACCAATTAATGGCAGGGAAAACATCAGTAAAAGGACTAATGATGAGCATTTTAATTTATGTAAATATAGATTGAAGACTAAAACAAAGATAGCGACAAGTTGGTAGCCCAATGTCCAAATATTATATATTCTAAGAAAGTAAAAAACAAGGTAATAGAAAAATGGGAGGAGAAGAAGAAATAAATAGAAAAACAGAACAATCATTGATATTTGTAGAGACAATGGGTGGAATTTAAAAGATACCATCAAAATATGACAAACCTGAATGCAAAAAAATAAAACCAAAACAAAACATATAAATTATAAACATATAAATATAAACCTCAAGATGCCTATATTTATATTGAAACATAGGTAATTTATATTTTCGATAAATCTAAAAATAAATATTAAAAAAGAAAGAATACACAGCTTATAGGGAAAGAAATGTAGCAAATAAACATGTCACATAATTATAAAATATCATTGCAAAGCTGGCACCAAATTTTCAATCCTATCAATAAATGTGAATGGATTCAACTCACTTTTCTTTTTGTTGAAAGTAAAGAAATTCCAGTTTGGTATACAAAGCAAAATTCATGCTGTGTACAAACAGAATACATGAAACCAAGTCATTACAAAAGGCTAAAATAAAAGCACGGGAAACAGTCTGCCCAGCAAATAGAAAGAAAAAGTCCAAAGAGGGAGTGAACCTGGTAGCATACACAAAATTCAAACTGAAAAGGACAGTGAAGAAGAACACCCTTCAATGCTAAATGCCACGATCACAAGAAACATACAGCACTTATGAATATGGACCAATTCACAAAGTAACCACTTCTCTGGAGTAGGTATTTTATGACATGCAAAGAGACACAAATAGAAACATCCTAATAATCAGAGACCTTAATAAATCATTTCCAGAAGATGACAGACCGACTGGACAACAAATATTTAAGGAGATATAAGATCTAAAAAACATAGGTTGAGTTAATGGATTTTGTCAAACTGCATAAACTAAAACTAAAAGTAGAAAATAGCTTCTGGGTGTCCATGGACGAGTCACAAAATTGGGTCACATGTTAGGCTACAGAGAAAACATCAGATTCCATAAAGTAGAAATATTACACAGAACACTGTGTAGCCACAAAGCAACAAAACTTGAAAGTATTAACACCCCACTCCCACCCCCACAAAAAAGCTCGCCTGGAAATTAAGAAATGATTTGCTGTATTCCAGATTTGTCCGAAGTTCTTTTCATGGCTTCTAAGCCAATAAATAAGGTAGAGCCTCAACAAGGCTTACGTTACTTTGGCGGAAAAAGACTTGCAGATCATCACTAATATGTACCAATAGGAAATGGGAGAACATTCTAGTAATGGATCTTGAGGATGTTAAACCAGGGAGAATGTAGACTAGAAATCTGGATAAGGGAGAGTTGGTTGATTTGTGGGCACTTTCTCTTGACTCAGGAGTTAACATCCTGCAAGAACATCTGGAACTGTCCCAGTATACTGCTTGCCTAGCTCCTTGAAGCACAGGAAAAAGGGATGGCTTACCATAATTGTTCCAGGAGCCAAAATTGACAGGCTATCGAGGAAAAGATAAAAAAGCTAAAGCATTAGACATGCTAGAATAGATTTGTCACATAAGGACAGGTTATTAGAAAATATTTCATTTACAATTCAAAAAGCAGTTTTCTAGTCAGAGGACCACTGATGTCAGTGGTGTCTGTAGTCTTTTGTAGGAAATGGTTGACAGAAGGGGAGGATTCCATGGAAGTGGGCTTTCTGATATCAGTGGGAATGATAGGATTCTGGAAAAGCAGAGGCCAAAGGGCAGCACTTAAGTGTAGGAGGCGGAGTGGACATGATTTTGCAAATTCCTAATGGCAACAAAATGGCCCTAATCTACAGGCATCAAGAAAACAGTTAACAGGCCAGGGTACTCCTAAGGGAAAATACAGATGGGCATTCAACAAGAGTATTGCTTGAACTATACAACCAAAAATGATCAAGAGTGGTTGAAAGTATATGTCAGAGCAGATATCAATCAAATTTTTGGATAAATCATTCTGATACACACACGAAGTGGGAAATCACTCAGTATTGATAGTGAATGAATGAACACAGAAGGAAGAAACACAAAAATATTATGCTGACACATATCAGAGGAGTGTCCACTGTGTATTGTTCAAAGGGATCTGCAAGTGAATAATATATTGTTTAGGAATATGTATATAGGAATATAGGGTTTAAAAATATAAGAAAGCAAAGGTGTGATTATACCAAAATTCCTAAAAGGGGTTACGTTTGATGACTACAAAGAGGATATGTGCAGGGAAAGGCAAATAAAGAACTTCAAAGTTACCTGTAACGTTCTATCTATTCCTGTGGTTGTGGTTCAAATGGATCTTTAACTGACATAGTAATTAAAGAAATTGACTTAATATTATGTTTAATTACTATATAATTTATGTATGTTGTAAACATTATTTGGTATATATACAGTGCATATAAGCAATATAAAGGTGTATGAGAACAAGAAAATGGATAAATAAGTTGTGCTATATTCATACAAAAAAATTAGGCATGGTTTTAAATTAATGACTATACTACATGTTTCATCAAGAAGGATAAATCTCAAATACATAGTATTAAACAAATAAAGCAAGCTAAATAATTACTTTTAAAATTGCTATTTAAGAAATTCAGGAATTACAACTTGTAATAAGTATACAATTCAAAAGCCATCAGGACACAATATCTAGTTTGAATTGGATAAAATTTTCAGAAATTGACAGTAAAAAAATGCCAATGAACTAATTTAAAAGACAGCGTCAAAATATTTGCAACTAATATAACATCTAAAGTTTTGATATCTATATTTACCCAGCAGCTAGCAGAAAAGTTTTAAAAAGATTGTTAATATCAGACTTCGGTGAGAAAGTGCCAAACAGGTATTTACACCCACTGATGGCAGGAATACAAGTTATATTTTAGGAAGCTTATTTGATCGAGGACTTTAAAGTGAAAAGTTTCTATCCCTAGAGTGTATCTGCAAGGATAAACAGAAACTTTGACAGCGCTTGCCTTTGGGGAGAGAATACAGGTGGCTGGAGGAGAGTAAAGGGAGAGGAATTTGCTCTTATTATATACCCTTTGTACCTTTTTAAATGTGTGCTAATTATTTGAATAGTCTACTTTAAAAGAGGAAAATATTAAAATGAAACAAATAGATGTGTATATTCATCTATTTTTATGTTATTTGTTCTCAGTGCTGTTAAGTTGATTCCTACTCCTAGTGACCCTGTTCACAGCAGAGCCAGCCTTTTCCATCCTCTTTTTGCGCCATCCTTTCACCTTCTGGAGCTATATCCGAATAGCTCCACTGCTATTCATGGGGTTTTCATGGCCAATTTTTTCAGAAGTGGGTGGCTAGTCCTTCTTCCTAGTCTGTATTAGTTTGGAAGCTCCGCTGAAACCTGTCCACGATGGGTGACCGTGCTGGTATTTGAAATACTGGTGGTACAGTTTTCAGCATCACAGCGGCACACTTCCGCCACAGTATGACAACCAAGAGATGGGTTGTGTGGTTCCCTGACTAGGAAATGAACCCAGGCTACGGCAGGGAGAACACCAAATCTTAACCACTAGACCACCATTATTTTTTTTTATGTTATTATATAGTTGAAAGTATAACTAGCATATTAAATAAATAGTTTCACAATGTTACTTCTCAGGATACAGTTAAGTTAAAATGTTTGCTTAACGTTACTTTTAAACAATAAAAAGAAAATGAGAGCATAGGTGCTATGCAGACACAGCAAAAATTATAAAGTTGGTATGCAGATGACTGCAGATTTGAGTAATGTAAGAACGCTCTGTAGCAGCCTAACCTGCAATGCTTCCTTTCCTTCCAGTTGCAGTGATTGTATTTTAAACGGTAAAACATGGAGTCTTCTCCTTTGATGAGCTCTCAGAATCTAGCAGACTTTTGGAAAGGTTTGTTTCTATTTTCTTTTTCCCTTGAGGGGCCTTCCTCAATCAACTCCATAAATCAAGTACCTCATAGCATTTCTGTGTATTTGAAAAGCGCTTTAAGCAGTGACTTTTATATATGAAGAGTCTTATATATGATTTCATATATGCTTCTTAATAATCATGAGAGGCAAACAGGGGCTCATCTTACAGCTGGTGTTTGATTCTCAGAGAGGGCAAGTTACTTGTTCAGGCCACAATTAAGCAGCAGACTGAAATTTAAACCCAGGCCTTCTAATTTGGCCATCTTTCCACCTCATGGCCTCACCTTATATCTTACATTGAGGACTCAACCTATTAAGTTTGTTCTGCTACACCAGCTGAGGGGTCTTAGCCAGACTGTTTAATGTCTTTACTTCAGTTACATTGTCTGTGGATAACTAGTTATGTGTATATTATTCATGTGGATAATAGTATAACTCCAAAGTCCTGCTTTGAAGATTACCTGAGAAAATAATTTTGGATTTTGTATTGGACATAATAAGCACAAATGTTAATTCTTAGTAATATAATTATTTTGCTATTTTTCAATGTTGTTCATATTTTGCTTCTATTACTATTTTATTTTGGATAGTAATATTTCAAAAATAAAGAATCTGACCTCTATAACACATATAATGTTTAATATTTGTATTTAATATTAATATTATTAATCTCACAATTTTCTCTTTGAGATTAACAAGAACTCGATGGAAATCAATGAGTGAGCATCATACTTCCCCTCTTTGCAGCTAAGCTAGATGGGCCTAAATGAAATGTACACTTTCCCTAAATCTTAGCGCGTGAATTTGTAACAATTGTAAGAGTAAAACTCAGTATCCTTTTTAATTCAGTTATGAAATCAGGAAACTGAGATCTTACTAAAGTCATCCCACATTTTATAGTAGGCAGAGTTAAGTGAAAGTTATCTAACAAGAAATATAATATAATAGATATTTACTGAAGTCAAGATATCTAGACGATTTTCTTGACTGAATTTGTCCTTGCATAAGTCATTTTAAATCTCTAGACTAATTTCCTCATGTACAAAACAGAAGGAGTTGGCTATATGCTACCTTATATCATTCTCAGATTTAAAATTTTGAAGTTCTTTGTGCAGTAATAAATTAAGTATAGTTGAAAGCACACACACACACACACAGTTTATATACAGTTTGAACATACATATATAAAGAAGTGATTTCTTGGGTGTCAACATTCTTTGTCTCAAACGTATATATTGGTATAAACTTAAAACATAAAAACACAGCCACTACAGTTTCCTAAGTGTAATCTTAGATCATTAATTTTAGAGGTCTTCATATTTTTAATATACACTCATTGTTGTAAATTCCCCTCTAAGCACTGCTTTTGCTGCATCCACAAATTTTGATAGGTTGTATTTTCATTTTCATTTAGTTCTAAATATTTTTTAATTTCTCTTGAGAATTCTTTATTTACCCATATGGGATTTAGAAATGTGTTGTTTAGTCTCCAAATATTTTTGGACATTCAAAAATTACTGTTATTGATTTCTAGTTTAATTTCATTGTGGTTAAAGAGTAAACTTTGTATGATATCTGTTCTTTTAAATATGTTAAAGTGTGTTTTATGGCTCAGAATGTGGTCTATCTTGATGAATGTTCCACATGAGCTTGAGAAGAATGTGTATTCTGCTGTTGTTGGATGAAGTATTTTATAAATAATAAGTGGATCCAATTGCTGAGTTTCACTATATTATTACTGATTTCCTGCCTGCAGGATCTGTCAATTACTGATAGAAGGGTATTAAAATCTCTGACTCTAATGGTGGACCTGACTCTTTCTCCTTATAGTTTATCACTTTTTGTCTCACATATTTAGATGCTCTGTTGTTTAGTGCATACATATGATTGTATGTTGTTTTCTTGGAGAATTGATCACTCTATCATTATGTAATTTTCCCTCTTTATCCCTGACCAAATGAGGAACTGGTTTTTAGTTTCCCCAACATGTTGGATATCCCAGAATAAAAGTGCTTTCAAGATTTTCTCAAATATTTTAGCTAGTGTTGATAGCTCAGAGATCCACTCTCTCACAAAGGAATTACATCACTCTCTCAGATCAAAACTGATGTTCTCTGCCACATAATCATGTTATATAAGAGAAAGGAGAACCCCCGGGCACAGAACAATTTCTAATGAATAAATGAATTCCTCAGCCAATACAATTGTGATATAGATTAAAATTATAGTTACAACTATTGATAATGCAACTAAAGCAACAGCTCTCAGAGGAGATAAAAACCATGCCAAAGAACTCTCCTCATCTGTTCTGTATTCACATAGTTATTGAGTAAATATTTAGTGGAAAGCATTCTGGCACATGCCAGTGACATAAAATAAAATAAGTCATGGTTCACAATCTTAAGCATATCACACATTATTAAAAGAGTCAAATATGCAACAAGTAATATCAACACAGTATGATAAATGCAATAACGGAATTATAAGCTTCTGATTGCACCCAAAAGAGAGTGACTAGGGACCTCTTCCTGTGGATGTTTGGCCAGAATTCACAATAGTGGTAATAAATGAGCTGTATCTTAAATGTCAAGATGAGGAAGAATATTCCAAGCAGAGAGAAAATAGCAAATAGAAGTTCTTTTAAATATTACTCATTAGTACAAACTCTTTCATCCATTCATTGGCTGTGAGAACTTGTAAGTTCTCTAAAATCAATCTTATCGTTGGTTATTTTGTTAGCAAAATTGGGGATAGGAATACTATCTACTTCTTAAGTTTATATAAATGTGATAGTGATGCACAATATTATCTAATTTTAAAGCATTTATATGCCGGAGGTGCTGTACATGACATGGATTGGTTACTTACCAATACTTTAAAATTCACTCATGGTGACCGACAACATACTTATTACTATAGCTCAGATCTAAGTTATGCTTAAAAATACATATACAATGATGTTGACTGGATATTTCATGTTTGTTTTGCCAGGTTCCAGTAAGATCAGTGATTTTGATTTATTTTTGGGTAGAAAAATTTCTCTCTCTTTGATATTATTTATAAACAATTTTCACTTTAAAAGAATGCAAAGTATTTTTAACACCATTAAAGAGGCCTCATTTTTTATCTCTTAAAGAATACAGTGTTTCTATCTTAGTACAGGTTTATTGGCAAAATTCTTTGATTTGGCATAGCTTATTATAGGGGTCAGCAAACTTTTCTTTAAATATTTGAGGCCTTGAGGATGTACAGATGCTGTATAACTCAGTTAATTCTACTCTTGTAGCCCAAAAAAGCCACAGACAATCCACAAATGAATGGGCTGGGTGTGTCCCAAAAGAACACTATTCACTAAAGTTGGTGGCTGCCAAAGAAGAGTGACATCATCATCATAGAGGAATAAGAGTTTTCTACCATCTTCCCTCCAAAGAACACCAATTTAGACAATCACTCACAGATGAGAGACCCTTTGTGGAAGCCCAGGAGTCAAGAGGAGAAGTTCCAGCACACCACTGGAGCAAAACCATTTGACATTGGATGCATTGAGGAAGGAAAGGGGAACAGTTTCACTTTACCTATGTAACCCCTCCCGCAATGTGGCACAGCTCAGTGCCAGGAGAGCTTCTTGGCCCATGATATTTACTGTGGGAGAAAGTGAGAGCATGTGAATGTGTGTCCAGCTTCCCTAGCAATGTAGGGTGATGCCAAAGAGACTTACTTCTTTCTCTCTCCATCCATCTCTCTCCATCCAGAACATGGAAGTGTGCTGTGTGACTTGAGGGCAGGGAGCAACTGGGAGAACAGCAGATAGGGCTCTCACAGGGCATGAAAAGGATGCAGATCCTTCTAACCATGTCATAGAATCCATCAGGAAGCTCACCCATGAGTCACTGGGGATGCCTCACCTGTGGATCACCCCAACCTCACTTGTGGCACCCCCAAAGCACCACACACACACATTCATTCCATGGCTGACTCCCTTTGCAGAATCCTGAATGCAGTGAGAGTGAGCTTTTGCAGATGGCTAGTGAGCATACACAGAAAGCCAGTGTAACTCAGTGGGATTGGGAGAAACCACTCAAACTTAAGCATTCAGCACCACCCTAGGAAAAGCAAAAGAGAGGCTATCAGCATTTGATCTCATTTTGTCGGATTGAAAGAAGGCATATAATCTTAAAAATTCCAACGTAAGAAGGAAGAAGAGTGTGCAGCAGGTGTACCCCTAAAAAAGTTCTGAGAAAGCCTCAGAATCTCCAAAAGGGCTGAAGGAAGATATTTCTCTCCCAAAGCCACTCAGTAAAGACTGGAAGAGGTGACTGCTTCTCAAGATGCAAAGACAGCAACACAAGATTTCAAGGGAAATAAAAAATCAAGAAAACATGACATCACCAAAGGAACAAAATAATTTTCCAGTAACCGACCCCAAGGAAATGGAGATCTACAATTTGACCAATAAAGAATTTAAAATGGCAGTTTTAAGGAAGCTCACTGAACTATAAGAAAACAAGAAAAGACAATCCAATGAAATTACAAAAACAATACACAAAAAAATGAGAAGTTTAACAGCAATGGAAATCATGGGAAAGAACCAACAGAAATAATGGAGCTGAAGAGTATAATGAATGAAATGAAAAATGCATTAAAGAGCATCAACATCAGACTGCATCAAGCAGAAGAATGAATCTATAAAGTAGAAGATCAAAGACAGACACTTTGAAATCTAGTCAGAGTCAAAGTGAAAAGGAGTAAATAAAGCCTCCGTGATTATGAGATATCATTAAGAAAAACAAGATATGCATTATTGGAGTCCCAGAAGGAGAAGAGAGGGAAACAGAGGTAGAAAGTTTATTTAAAGAAATAATGGCTGAGAACTTCTCAAATTTGGGAGGAGATTTGAATATCCGAGTCTATGAAGCTCATAAGTCCTCCAATTAAAAAATCCAACCCAAAAAAATCTTCTCCAAGATATGTAAAACTGTTATAAAGCCACAAAAATTTTAAAGGCAGCAAGAGAAAAAAAATCCCCCCCCCGTACAAGGAAATTTCCATAAAGCTATCAGTGGGGTTAAAGTTAAATTATCAGCTTAAAATAGACTAATATGTTTTATATAAGTTTTATGGTAATCACAAAGCAAAACCTACAGTGGATATACAAAAGATAAAAAGAAGAAAATCAACGCACACCACTACAGAAAATCAATTTGCAAAGGAAGACAGCAAGAGAGGAACAAAGGGACAGGGAACTATAAAGCAGCCAGAAAACGATTAATAAGATGGCATTAGTAAGTCTTTAGCAAGAAATAATTACTCTAACTAGAAATAGATCAAATTCTGTAATCAAAAAGCATAGAACAATTGACTCAAAAGCAGTCACAACTATACGCTGCCTGCAAGGCTCATTTCAGCTTTAAGGACACACATAGGACAAAGTGAAGGTACAGAAAAAGATATTGCATGCAAATGGAAACCAAAAGAGAGCAGGAGTAGGTTTACTTATATCAGCCAAATAGACTTTAAGTCAAACACTGTAAAAAAGAGACAAGGTCCTTATATAATGATAAAGCGGTCAATTCATCAAGAGGATATAAAAATTGTAAATATATTTGCAACCAAAATTGGAGTACTGATGTCTACTAAGCAAATATTAACAGATCTGAAGAGAGTGATAGACAACACCACAATAATAGTAAGGGACTTCAATACCCCACTTTCAGCAATGAGTAGATCACTCAAAGAGAAAATCAACAAGGAAATATTGGACTTGAACTACACTTTACACCAAATGGACCTAACAGACATATACCAAACAGTCCATCCAACAGCAGCAAAATATACATTCTCTCAAGCATACATGGAACATTCTCCAGGATAATGTCACAAAACAAGTCTTAGCATATGTAAGAAGATGGAAATCATACCAAGTATCTTTTCCACTACAAAGGTATGAAATTAGAGACCAATAAAAGGAGGAAAACTAGAAAATTCACAAATATGTGGAAATTAATATACTCTTGAATAACCAATGAGTCAAAGAAGAAAACAAAAGGATACAGGCTCTAAACGCCTGTATAAGAAAAAGGAAAGAACTCAAATAGACAACCTAAATTTACAACTAACAAAAGAAATCAAACTAAGCCAGGAGTTAGCAGGAAGTAGCAAAGGAAGGAAAGAAGGAAGTAAGAAAGATCAGAGCAGAAATAAATAAAATAAAGACCAGAAAAACAATAGAAAAGATCAATGAAACTAAGAGCTGGCTTTTTTTTGGAAAGATAAAAAAGATTGACAAGCCTTTAGCTAGACTAAGAAAAAAGAGAAAAGACTCAAATAAGTAAAATCAGAAATGGAAGAGGGGACTTTACATCTGATACAATAAAAATATAAAGGATCAGGAGCCGGCCGCATGGCTGAGTGGTTGAGTTCACGAGCTCCTCTTCTCCTCTTCGGCAGCCCAGGGTTTCGCCAGTTCAAATCCTGGGTGCGGGTATGGCACCGCTCATCAGGCCATGCTGAGGCGGCATCCCACATGCCACAACGAGAAGGACCCACAACTAAAGATACACAGCTATGTACCAGGGAGCTTTGGGGAGAAAAAGGAAAAATAAAAATCTTTGAAAAAATATAAAGGATCATAAGAGGCTGTTATGAGTAATTACATGCCAATAAATTGGATAACCTTGAAGAAATAAATAATTTCCTGGAAACATAAAACCTACCAAGACTGAATCATGAAGAAATAGAAAATCTGAACAAAGCAATAGTAAGTAAGGACATTGAATCATTAATCAAAAATTCCCAACAAAGAAAACCCAGGACCAGATGGTTTCACTGGTGAATTATACAAGCATTTAAAGAGTAACACTAGTCCTTCTCAAACTCTTCCAAAAATTGGAGGAGGCAACACTCCCAAACTCCTTTTACAAGGCCATCATACACTGATACCAAAGCCACATAAGAACACTAAAAGAAAAGAAAATTACAGGTCAATATCCCGAATAAATATAGATACAAATATCCTTAACAAAATACTGGCAAACCAAATTCAACCACACATTAAAAGGATCATACACCACGATCAAGTAGGATTTAGCCCTGGGATGCAAGGATGTCTCAAAATATGTATATTGATAACTATGGTACACTGCATTAATAGAATGAAAAGATAAAAATCATACAATCATCTCAATAGAAGTAGAAAAAACATTTGACAATATTCAACATTCTTTTATGATAAAAAACTCTGAACAGGGCCAGCCCTGATGGCCCAGTGATTAAAGTTTGTTGCACTCTGCTTTGGCAGCCTGGGTTCAGTTCCCAGCCATAGAACCACACCACTCATCTGTCAGTAGCCATGCTGTGGTGGTGGCTCACATAGAAGACCTAGAAGGACTTACAACTAGAATAGACAACATGTACTGGGGATTTGGGGAGGAAGAAAAAAGAGAGGAAGATTGGCAACAGATGTTAGCTCAGAGCAAATCTTTCCCAGCAAAAAAACCCAAAAAACATACCTCTCAACAAATTGCTTTTAGAAGGAGCGTAGCTCACTAGAATAAAGCCCATATATGTCAATTCACATATGCAATGGTGTAAGCCTCAAATGTTTCCTCTAAGATCAGGAGCAAGATCCCTATCTCCATGAGATGTCTGCACTCTCATATTCATTGCAGTTTTAGCACAATAGCCAAGCCATGTAAAAAACCTAAGCGTCCGTTGGTGGATGAATGGATAAAGAAAATGTGGTATATACACGCACACACACACACACACACACATATAAATACAATGGAATATTATTCAGCTGTAAAAAAAAAAAGGCAATGGCAATCCTGCAATATGTGACAACATGGATAGACCATAATGGCAATATGCTAAGTAAAATAAATCAGACAGAGAAAGACAAATACTGTATGATCTTAATTATATGTGGAATCTAAAAAAGTCAAACTCATAGAAACAGGGAGTAGAATGGTGGTTTCCAGGGGCTAGGGGTGGGGGAAATGGGGAGATGTTGGTCAAAGGTAACAAACTTCCAGTTATGAAATGAATAAGTTCTGGGGACCTAATATACAGCGTGGTGACTATAGTTAACAATCCTCTATTACATACTTGAAAGTTGCTAAGAGTATGGATGTCAAATGTTCTCAGCACAAATTAAAGAAAAAAAATTAGATGAGGTGATGGAGGTGTTAACTAACCTAACTGTGGTAATCATTTTGCCCTAAATAAATATATCAAATCATCACATTGTACAGCTTGAACTTACACAATGTTACAGATCAATTATATTTCAATAAAACTGGAAAAATAAAATAGGTGGTCACCTATTGGCTGCTGGGCTGCACTTTACAAACTCCTGCTTTAGTCTATTTAATCTTTTCTCTCTAATGTGACACGTAGTAATGGCCAATGTAGAAAAAATATCAGGCCCAGCCAGTCCTTCAGGCAAGGGAAATTATTACAAAAATGGTTGCAATTATTGAGAAAGATCATGATATGCTTGAAATCTGCGCTCAGTATGAAGTATTTTAGACTCTAAGTACTACAAAGGCTGGAATTGTATCTTTTGTAATTCTAAGTGCCTGAAGTTATTACATATAAATACAGTAAGTTCTCAGTAAAGGTTTTACATGATGTCATTGAGAGAACACAAAATTTGGAAGCAAAATTAATCAAAATGAGTGTTGTTTATTAGAGTTAAATCCACCCAAAATTCAAATCTTTCCCTTTTAACTTATTTATCTGAACCTGAAATTTCTAGTTGGACTATGTACTGTTGGAAAGGAAAAATGATAAAAAGAAAAAGAAATCACCTTGGCTTGAAGAACAGTAGCTCACAGCCATTTTAAGAAATTAACATCAATTTTTCTGGCAAGACTCCATTGATGGTTTATTTTTCATTAAACTCTGATTCTTGACAGAATAGCGTACCAGCAGTAAAAATAAAAAAATAAATAAATAAAATGAAATACAGGAAAAATAACCTTGAGCTATCCTAGGTAGAATCATTCCTGCCAGAAAGATTAAAAACATACTTTCAAATCTGTTTTTTCTATTACTGAAAAGTTGCCATCTAAAAATAATTTTGAATACTATACAGAATGCATGAATTTTGTATTTGGAGCGAATCTTTTTAATACTGAGATCACTGTCAGAATAATTTGACTCTAATAAAATTTAAACCAAGATGATAGCAATAACAATAAAATATTTAAAGATTAAAACCCAAGGAAAAGGAAACATTAATATAATATTCATTGCTATTAATAAGTGAATATGATACACATTAAGTTGATTTTGAGCATTTTCGCATCAACTGTACATCTGTGTAGTTAGATGTTGATAAAAACAGATGGTGTGGTGAATTAAAATTGCTAATGTAAAATATGTGATATGGAGTGTAGGAGTTGAAAGAATTCATCTGGGCCAGACCAAGATGCCAAGGTAATAATGCATGGATCACACTATGTCAGGAATAAGTGCCATTATTTTTCTTTTCCAAAAGAAAGCATAATTACACACCCCCTTTTTGTGGCAAGCAGTTTTCCCCAATAAAGACCTGCTATGTCAGTTTCTGTTCAGGCCATTCACATTGTGCTCAAAGGCTATAATTTCTGGGTGGTTTTCTTATGGAATGTGAAGGAGATGAAAACAAGTCAAAGAGGGACAGGAGGAATGCCTATGTAAAAGAAAGAACGAAAAAATAGAGTAAGAAATACAGATGGAAAGGAAACTCCAGCCCATCCCTTTTTTTTTTTTAGAAGTGTAAAACTAGATACAAAAGTTTGTGAAAATAGTAGGAAACACCTTGCTGATTTTGGTTAGTAATTATATTTTTAAGATTTTACTGGCTACATTCAGATACTATTCTAAGAGGCATAGCGATGACACCAATTAAGAATTTATGTAGTTTTTTAAATCTCACTATCAGGAGAGTGTTCATCTATTCCAAGAGCAAGACATGAAACAGTCTCATGTTTGCCTAAGGTATGATTGCATCCATGTAGATAATCTTCTAGATATAATAAAAGTAATGAGCTGCTATGGACCAGGCAATTATTTTCCATGGGATGAGAATGTCTGTACTTTCTCAGTTTAGACTCCGAAATCTTTTTGTTCTCACACAGACGAAGAAGAAAAACATGACATCGTATTGGCACTGGGGAATCTTTTGTTCCATGATGGATGCGTTCCTTCTAGGAAGAGGAGGACGCTACGGGCCTCATTCATTAAGTTGATGTAATGGTGGCATGAACTACCATCCATAGAGATTTTCAATTGAATGTTATCCCACCAATCACTCTCTCACAGCCTAATGGAGTATCCCTGACATCAGAGTCTGATAAATTGCCCAGTGCCAATTAAAAAAGACACTTTCCCTGTCAGTCATTTAGCTGCAATATCCTCCTTTACCAGATTAGGTCCCATAAAAATGACAGGAATGATGAAAGTTTATTTGTAAAATTCTTCACTTTAATTTTTGAAGCTACGCGAGCTTCTGGATTTCCACACTGGGTCCAAAGTCAGGAAGAACACTTATTGATGTCATTAGAAAACCATTTTAAGTAGATATTATTGTAACAGAAACACTGAAGGACTCAAACTTTTCGAGTAAAAATAAAATAACTGTGAAAAAAAAAAACACCCACTCATTTTTCAAATAGGTACCGATAACTTCCAAACACCAAAGAGGCCTGGCTTTAACAGATGAGAAGGAGGCATAAACTCTGAAGTTGCCCTCTGTCTCTTACTGCCCACCTCTCCCAACTCATGGCAAATTGTTGGGTTTTACAAAACGACTCTCTTGCCTACTGAAACATTCCACTTTAGTAAGCAGGTTTCACTCATGAGGCAAAGGTCTCTGAACATACATCAGGCTCTGCTTTTTGATAGGTTTGTTGCCAAGTTACTGAAAAACAGATTTTAATCTTCCATATGTCCCCCCATTAAAATCTCCTTTAGGATCTTTTAGCATTCAACACAGAGGAAGCAGTATTTTAGCGAACTTTTATCATGGGAAGTCTTTAATGAATATATCCTCTTCCCTTGCTTGAGAGTTAGCATATCACACTGGTAAAGAGCTTTGTGTCAGACTATTAGAGTCTGTATCTCATCTTCATTGTTCACTAGCTGCATGACATTGGGCAAGTCACTTAACTGCTCTATGCTTACGTGCCCTTCTAATGAGATTATTATAAGGTTTAAATATAAATTAAATATAAATATTTAGAAAAGTGACAAGCCCATTATTAGCATTCACTGTATGCTAGCCATTATTATTCATTCGCATCAAATACAAAATTAACATCTCTCTTGAAACAAAGTAAATCCAAATGTAGTCATTCTTTCATTTAAAAGGCATTTGGCATACCAGGCCACGGACTAGGTATTAGGAACACTTAGATGAAGAAAAAAATGCAAATGCTCCCCCAAAATTTATGGACAGCTAGGGAGATAGATGCATACATGCAATGAAGTAGGTCAATCATAAAGATATTAATAGGTGCTAATGTTGCAGAGTGACAATATCATAATTATATTGTTTACTCCTTTAAGGCTCAGTCATTCTCTTTCTTCAAAAATTTTAGATAAAAATAGAGGTTTCCATAATTTATCTCTCTTTGTCGATTCTATTGCCTAGGTCAGTGGTACATTTGCACAAGTTAATCTAATTAAAGGAAACACTTGGAGGAACTATTCTTAAACTTTGCTGAAAGGGCAAGTTTCAGTCTAGGGCACCGTGCTTTCTTCTTCAGCTATTTAAAGACAGAATCTCTTTTTAAACCCTGTTTAGGACACCTGGTTTCACTTTGGCATTGGAAACTTCATATCTTTTTTCATTTTTCCCATTTTCTCTCTTCTAAAAAAATATCAAGTCAGGTGCCAGCCTGGTGGCATAGTGGTCGGGTTCATGCACTCTGCTTCAGCAGCCTGGGATTTGTGGGTTAGGATCCTGGGTATGCACCTACACACTGCTCATCAAGCCATGTTGTGGCAGCATCCTACATACAAAATAGAGGAATATTGGCACAGATGATAGCTCAGGGACAGTCTTCCACAAGCAAAAAGAGGACTGGCAATGGATGTTAGCTCAGGGCCAATCTTCCTCACCAAAAAAAAAAAAAAATCAAATGAGCAATATTTCAAGAATTTTGAGGGACTTGTGATACCTACCCATCATAAACAATTATTACAAAATTGCACAAAATAGATGAAACATCTATGTTCAGGCATTTGACAATAGCTAGCCCAAGGCTGTGATCCTGGAGAGATGGGAAACACAGGAGAAGAGGTCCATATTCACCTGGGCTTTTTTCGTTTTTCCTTTGTGGCACTTTGTAGACAGCTGTGCTCCCAATATGCAGAGTATATGAAAATGACAGTTTGGGGTTGCTGAGGTGGCAGTAACTTGAGGTGTATGGTAACAAAAAGAAGAGAAGTGAATAAAGATGCACTCTAGAAATGGGCCTAAGGATCCTCTTGAGTCTTTTACCATATAGGTATGTATGCTTAAAACCAGATGTCATGAAACCTGGAAGAAATCAGCTCCTGGAAGGAAATAGGAATGGGAGCTGACAAGAGTTCCAAGGTGATATAGTATTGGGAGAAATGGAATTTCTGAACCGTCAAGTAGCCAAGACCAACAGACCCTGGTGAATCTACCAAGCACATATCCAAGACCTCTCTGCCCCTCAAAAAAAGCTGTGCTTTCAGAATGGGACTACTCTAGATCTACCATGACCAAACCCAAAAACAAGCCTTGACAGAATGAAGCCGATCCTTCAGAAAATTAAATGCCAGCAAGAAAAGATAAATTAACGCTCTTAAATGGAAGAAAACAAAATCCAGACACTCAAAAAAATAGCAGGCACAGGATCCAGTATACAATAAAAAGTTGCTAAACATCAAGATAAGCAGGAAAAGGTAATGATAACCAAGGTAATAGGCAATTAACAGAAACAGAGGCAGTGATGACAGAGACATTAGAATTGGTGGATATGCAATTCAAAGTAGTACTAAAAACATTAAAAAATACATTCAAACTTGTAAAAGAAAACTTTAGAAAACCATAATGGGTGGACAGTCAGGAAATGCAAATAGAAATCAAATACAAATCGGGTATACAAATGAAAAGTATGAGAACAAACCAAATAGAAATTCAAGATCCAGAAAGCACAAAATCTGAAATCATAAGTGTAGAGATGGGATTAATAGTAACTGAACAATAGTAATTTAAACACTACAGAAGAAGGTATATAGGAATTTGAAAAAGGCAATAAAAATACTCCAAACTGAAGGAGAAAAAGTATATGAAAAATTGAAAATAACGAAGAGTTTTTTAGTGACCTGTGGGATGATATTTGGAGGTCTTACTTAAGAGCTCATCTCTGAACTACTATGCCTATGTTAGCTTAATGGTAATAATATGCTTAAATAACCTACCATCTGTAGGTTGCTACAGGATGTCCTGTTCTAAATATGAAAATCTAACACAAAATTTTCCTGTGTTTCAAGTAATTTAAAAAGTGGTTTAAAGAGTTTTGTCTGGCTTGGAGACAATGAGAAGCAGAATTCACTGCAACCATTAGTTATTTAGCCAATAGTTATTTAGGAAGTTGAACTGCACAATGCTAGGGTTTTCAAACTTGGAATATGTCATTTCATAAGTTTTTATCTTTTGTGTATCTCAATATATAAAATCTTAATTTTTTACAATAGGAGATGATTCTGCCTTTACATATTAGTCTACTATATATGTGCTTGTTATTTTTAAAAAAATCAAAAGTAACCAGATTTAAATATTTACCATTGCCTTTTTAAACTTCGTCCAATACATGGATAATTCTCGTGATCCTATTGCATCTTAGAGTCATCTCTATTTTCTTACATTTTTAAACAAAATTTGTTTTGAAATATCTATAATTTTTGTCAACTTTCTAAATGCTACTGTTTTAAATTCCATGAACTTTAAAAGCATTTTTTCCTTTTGCATTTGTTTTGCTTAGCTAAAGTCCAGCAGAGAAATGTTTTCTGTATAGTCTTTCAAAATATATTGCCATTGTTTGATATTTTATGACCAGATTGAAAATTTGCCATTGATATAGTACTGCAATTCTGAACATGGTTAGGAAAAGAAGCCAACTGGCATTTATCAAGGCCTCCCCTGTGTCAGACACTGTCCTCGAGTCTTGACCTGACCCCAGTGTGTGATGTTATTATTACCATCTTGCACAAGAGACTTTTCAGGCTGGAATGGTTGAACAGAGTCAAGAAGCCGGTAAGTGACAAGATCAGAATATAAACTCCTACGATCATTCTCTTACCTCTGGAATATTTTTTCAGTAGGGAAGGGGAAAGC
This sequence comes from Equus asinus, assembly GCF_041296235.1. Lineage (NCBI taxonomy): Eukaryota > Metazoa > Chordata > Mammalia > Perissodactyla > Equidae > Equus > Equus asinus. The sequence continues at coordinate 44,258,559 of NC_091812.1, forward strand.
CATAGGTCACTTTGCCTGAAGGTTTTACAATTCAGTTACTAAATCATGCTATTTTTGTTACGTGCAATAAAACCCTTTTATTGGGTTCTTCTTGCCTATACCATTACCTGGGGGATTAAATAGTGCGACTTTATCTTTTTTTCCTCAAACTAAGTTTTGGATAAATATAAACATTTTATAGTATGCATTTTTTGGTATTCATCTTCTCCATGATGGCTTTTAAAATCTCTAAGCTCAAAGTCATATAGGGCACAGGACCATATAACACTAGATTGTTGAAAACTTAGATTTAGCTCAAGGTGATCAAGTCAGTGTTACTTTAGAATCGACACCTAAGTCCAGAAATGTAAAGTGGTTTTTCCAAAGGCACAAAGAATATTTTAGGTTAGAGCTGTGAAAAACTATTCAGAAAACTTTCTTACATATTTCTGTCTCTTTTCCTTCTTTTTTCTTATAATGTCTCATGAATCAAAAGAAATTTCCAATGGTGCATTTCTTAATAAATATTCCCTATTTGTGGTGATATTAAAAGGTGTTATGTGAAAAATACATTCAAAGGTCATATAAATTTGGTAAATGCTGGCTCTAACAAAATCAAATGGATTTATTTATGAAAGAGCAAAGGTCCTTTAAAATGCCCATGCATACTGTGATTCTCTGAACTGTGTACAAAAAGCAGGTCTTCCAGGTTTATTTGATAAATCAATCCTCTTGCAGTGGTTGGTCTTTTAAACTATTGTTTCAGGCAGCAAACTTCGTAAAGTATGTTCAGAATGGATCTATTGATTCTAACCTAGAGGTCAAAAGCCAGCTTTCCTTTTAGAAAAGTATTTGAAACAAGCACAATTCTTCTATATATCATCTATAGTAAGAATTATTTTATATACATTATTTTCATTTAATCTGCACAACACTTGATTATATATTATGCTTCCATTTTACAGCCATGACATTTGAGTAACAAAGACTTGTTTACTGACTGCTGGCTTATGATGTGGCAAAATGTACTACTGCCTCACCATCCCCCAGAAGAAAACATGGACAAGGTCTAAAGCAAAACTTAATGAAAAGGTAATCAATCAAGCACAACATCCACTGGGTACGAAACACTGGCAGCTACAATGCCTGCATGATACCAGCTTATGGTTGAGAAAAAGTAAAGAGAAACAACAAGGTATTTACTGCCACTAAGAAAGGAAGATGCCCCACCAGCAGTGTTAGAGAGGCCATGGCAGGACCCAGTTGGTCCTGACCACTGGCCCATTCCTATCTTCAGTCACTTCAGAGAAAAACTAATGACAGCCTTGGAATTGTGGATGTTGTCTTCATCCTCAACTGTATCATCTCGTGTTGCCTCTCCAGAGAGGTCACCGCAAACGGAAGTGGTACCGGGGACCCGGCCGACTTTGCTTCAGTGTATACGTGTGTTTCTCTCTCCTTCAGCTATCTTGGTTGTAACCTCCCATTTCCTCAAAAGAATAGGAAATAAATATCCAAATTCATCTTTCATCAAAACTTTTTTATTCACTGCAGAATAAAGTTACTCTAACTCGACGGGATCTGGAGGTAAAGCGGCCTTGAGATACTTTGAGATGTAAAGCATCTGGTTGTTTCCGCGTTGTAGGGCTGAAGCTGGGTTTCAGATAACGCTGTAACTCATCTTCCCTGTGGCCATGTTCTGGATTGCTAACCAGGCTGAGTGGTTTGAGGACTAGTTACACCGCACAAGAGGGAGCTGTGGCCACCTGAGAAGGCAGCCTAGTCTCAGGAGCTAGAAGACTTCAAAGAGAGGAGACAGAGGCAGCAGGAGCAGAAGCTCCTTCAAGCTGCCCGGTAGAACTCCTGAGGACTCCAAACGATTGAATCCTGGTCCATCCACCCACAAAACAACACATACTCAGTCCCTTGTTAAAAGAAGAAAAATTTGATTCTTCATTTTCTTACTATTGAGTTTCAAGAGTTGTTAGTATATCCTGGATACAAATTTACTGTGGGATATATGGCTTGTAAATATTTTCTTCCAGTCTGTGGCTTGTATTTTCATTGTTTTACAGTGACTTTCAAGGAGCAAAAGTTTTTAATTTAGATGAAACACAGATTATATATTTTCTTCTCTTATGAGCTGTGCTTTTTCTGTGTTTAAAAATTGTTTTGTGGGGCTGGCACGGTGGTGTAGTGGTTAAGTCCATGGGCTCTGCTTTAGTGGCTGGGGTTCGCAGGTTCAGATCCCGGAGGCAGACCTACACACTGCTCATCAAGCTGTGGTGGCATCCCACACATAAAATAGAGGAAGACTGGCAGAGATGTTAGCTCAGGGACAATGTTCCTCACCAGAAAAAAAAAAAATTGTATATAAAAATACAAGTGATTTTTATATTGATTCAAACTTGCTTATTGCCTTTAGTAGCATTTCTCTAGATTCTATAGAATTTTCCATATAGACTGGTCTGTGAATATGGGCTGTTTCACTTCTTCCTTTCTTATGTGAATAATATTTATTTATTTTTCTTGCCTTGTAGCACTCACTATAACCTTCAAAGAAATGTGGAATAGAAGTGATGAGAGCAGACATCCTTACCTTATACATGAGATTATAAAAATTGCATTCAGTCTTTCACCATTAAGTATGTTCAAGCAGATTTTGCTTCATGTATATAATAAATTTATTTAATAAGTGCATAAAGGTTTATGACTTTTATGTTCACTTTATGATTATTAAATGACCCTCTTATCCCTGATAATGTACTTTGCTCTGAAATCTGCTTCATCTGATATTAATATAGCCACTCCATCTTTATTTTAATCAGTGTTAACATGGTATATCTTTGTACATTCATTATTTTTTACAACCTCACAATTTCTGCCATTTATATGGAATATTTTGACCTTTTACATTTAACATAATTATTGATATTGCTGGGTTTAAACCTAACAAACGCTTGGTTCTTTTTTTTTTTGAATGTTTGATGCTTTCTTCATTTCTCATTCTTTTGACTATTTAGGATTCAAATCTTATCTTCTATATTAGTTTTTACCTATAATACTTTTTTATCATTGCTTTATAGTTTACAGTATAATTATGTAACTTACCATAGTCTTTTTTCGTGGGAGAATATACCACATCATATATTATACACGAACCATGGAGTATACTTCCATTCTTCCCTTCTTACGTTTGTCCCATTCTTATCCTATATTTTACTTCTGGATATGTTATAAAAATCAGAGCACATTGTCATTTTCTTCTTTAATACGTCAATTATCTCATAAAGACATTTAAAGAAAAAAAGTCTTTTATGCTTAGCCACATTGTTACTATTTCCTCTGCTTTTCATCTCTTTGTGCAGATCCAGATTTTCATCAAGTACTATTTTCCCTCTACCTGAAGGACTTCTTTTAAAATTTCTTCTGGTGTAGTTTTCGCTGATGATTTTTTGTTGTTGTTTTTGTATGTGTGAAAAAGTCTTTCGAGTTTGAAAGATATTTTAAATGGTTATAATATTCTAGTTTGAAAGATTTCTCTTGTCAGTCCTTGTACTGTCTTTGAACAGAAGTCTACTGTCACCATTAATTTTTTCATAGTATGTAATTTGTCTTTTTTTTTCCTGGCTGTTTTTAAGATTTTTCTCTTTAATCATTCATTATAGAAATTTGGTGATGAAATAACTGGGTTTACTTTAGTTTATGTTTATTGTCTTAGGGTTTATTGAGTTGCTAGGGTTTGTCAGTTAGTAATTATTGGCAAATCTAGAAAAATTTCAACTACTATTTCTTTGTATTCTTTGCCTTTCACCCTCTCCTCACTTCTCCTTTAGAGACTCCAATTATACATACATTAATCTTTTTGAAGTTTTCCCACAGCTCACTAATGCTTCTTTCATTTACTTCAGATTTTTTTTCTGTGTTTCATTGTGGATAATTTCTTTTCTTTTCTTTTCCTTTTTTTTGGTGAGGAAGATTGGCCCTGAGCTAAAATCTGTTGTCCATCTTCCTCTTTTCACTTGAGGAAGATGGTTGCTGAGCTAACATTTGTGCCGACCTTCCTCTCTTTTGTATGTGGGATGCTGCCTCAGCATGGCTTGATAAGCAGTTCCATGTCCATGCTTGGGATCCAAACCTGTGAACCCTGGGCTGCCAAAGTGGAGCATGCAAACTTAACCAGTATGCCACTAGGCTGGCCTCTCATTGTGGATAGTTTTGTTGCTGTCTCTATGTTCACTAATCTTTTATTCTATGGTATCTAATATTCTATTAATTTTTCAACGCAAATTTGTTTTTCATCTCTAAAGGTTTGATTTGAGTCTTTCTAAAACCGTCCATGTCTCTATTTAGCATACCTAATCTTCCTTATACTTTTTGAATATATAGAGAAGTAATAGAGTTATAACTACTATTTGATGTCCTTGTCTACTAATTCTATCAGGTGTGTCATTTTGCAGTTTCTTTCCACAGATTAAATCTTATCCACATTATAAGTCAAATTTTCCTGCTTCTTTGCATGACTGGTAATTTTTCTGTTGGATGCCAGATATTGTACATTTTACCTTGTTTGTTTGAATGTTTAAAAATTCATTATTCATTATTATTCCTATTCATATTCTTGAGTCTTGTTCTGGGACATAGTTAAAGTACTTGGAAACAGTTTCTTTCTCTTGTGTCTTTCTTTTAAGTTTTGTTAGAAGGGATCAGAGCAATCTGTGGTCTAGGGCAAACTTGGTCCCACTAAATGAAGTCTACCCCTCTGTGACTCTACCCAAACGTTCACTGTATTATGAGATTTTGCAGTTTGACTGGTGGCAACATAAATCTTCACCTGTGTAAGCTCCTGGAGTTATTACCTATGCCCATTTTAATAGATTCATTTACTGTCTCAGGTAGTTTCTTCACTGACATGCTAATCAATACTCATTCAAATATCAAGGGCACCCTCCTCCCAGACTCTGGAGCTCTCTTTTTCTGTAATTTTTTTCTACAATATTCTGCCTTGTAAACACTAGCCACGTTGGTCTCCCTGGGCTCCAAGTTGGCTCTCTGCAGCTTAGAGAAACTTCAGTATTTTGCCTCATTTCTTCTCCCTATGATGCAACCTGGAAACTCTCTTTGGGAAGCAAGTTGAGGCAATTGTTGAGTTCACTTTATTTTCCCTTTTCTTAGGGATCACTGTCCTCTATTGTCTATTGTTCAAATTCTGGAAACATTGTTTTATTATATTTAAACCTGGTTTCATTATATTTAGTCCAGTTTTCACTTTTTTGGGGGGGTGGGCAAATTTCTACTACTTTGTCTTGGCTGGAAGTAGAAGTTCTATCAATAGATATCTGATAATTGTTCTCTAGAACTACGCTGTATTTTGATGGGAGAAAACAGAGAAATGAAGAAACTGTTTTTAACATGCTTCGTCTCGGGATTTACTTTTACATCCTCCTTCAAGACCACTAGCTTTTGTGTACCTGAATAATCTATGTACTAGTTTTTCATACTTTGCACACTGTAAATCATTGTAAAGTTCAAAGTTTGACTTACTTTTCTCTTTTCTAGAGTCACTTATAGCATGAAGATATTTACATGTCCTCACATGAATTCTTCCCAGGTTTTATCATTACTTTCACCTTATGTCCAGTTTGTGAGGAATCTGGCCAGTAGAGAATTTGTGATCTCAAAATGTGTGCTTTAGCAAAATGCTGTTAGTTTAAGAATTACCAAAAGTTTGATATTGTTTTCCAAACTGAAACACACGCTTTGGGTAAATTTTCTTTATTCATGTTTTATTCCAGTTTTTGGTATTATTATTGGCTTGATAAACCTTAAACACATTGATGCATGTAATAGCAAACAACAGTTTATGATCTTTCTCTTTTATCTTTGCTTTTAATTAAGAATGCTACATAAAGTTGTTTTTGTAATTTCAAAAAGTAGACAGTTTTTTTCTACTCAGAGAAATATCTCTGGAAAGCAGCATAAGTTTTGAATATATAAAGTAAAAATGACTATGATCAGTGTAAATTTCCAAAATAGTTCACCTTTTCCAGTGCACAGTTAATTTCACAGTCATTTCAATTTAGAAATTTACAAGCAGAGCGTCTAGATTAGCAAAGTCTTGTCACAACTCAGATTGCTAAATGAGGAAAATATTTTCAGTAGTGTCTTTGCTTTTCTGCTCTGGTGACTAAGATCAGCATCACTTCATAAAATAACATCCTAGAGATTGTTAAATCCGTAATGTGTCTAAAAGCATTTAGATAGCTAAACTAAATGTGGAAATGATTTCATATTCTTTCCATTATATGAGATCATTTTCTTCTTCAAACAAACCAGCAACACAGTAATTTTTACATGTGGGGAATGCACATTGAAACAATTTCAATTATGTGTTCAATAAGATTTAACAATAGCTGTTTATACTTTGTATAAATGCCTAATTTCCCATATTTTTTCAAGGAACACAGTTCAATCCTCTTATTTAGTAAATCACTTTAAGTTGTTTAAACAAATCAATCTACAACATAAATATCATAACAAAAGAATCAATCTACAACATAACTATCATAACAAAAGAACTAATCAAGAACAAGGACTCTTAGCTTAAATTAATTCAATATATATCAAAAATTTTCCTGTTAAATCTGAAAATGTTTTCTAAATTGGGTCTGTACTCCATATACACATATGCCTTGAATATGAAGCAGAAACTAAGTTTAAGTGGTTAGAAAGGAGTGTGTAAACAGCAGAGTAATGATCTTTAATAGTTACAGAGAATAGAAACCATTAAAAGCTGCCTGCAGGGCAGTCACTGCATTAAATCACAGTCTTGGGGCACATTTACCAATTTAGAACTTAATCACTTCTAAGGTGAACAGTAATTTCATTCCTCTTGATCTATACAATCCTGCAAAATAGAGAGGAAAAACACAGAAGAAAACAACTAAAACTTACATAATATATTCACATCAAAGGGCCAAAGGATCTAAATCCATTCTTCATGTTGTATTTAGGCAAATATATGTAATACTTGTTTTCTCAGTCATTCAATATGTGCTAGACTTGGAATACTCCCATTGACTTGGAATGCTCCCATTGTTAAAGAAATCATTTTTGCTTTCTTGGAATATGCAGTCCAGCAAAGGAAGGAAGACAGTGAATAAATAAACAAGTAAATTAAAATATTTTCAGAGACAATATATGCTAAAACTGGATATGAGCAATTAATAAAAATCCTAAAGTAGAATTATTTACTGCATATGTAAATTAGTAAATATTGATATACTGGTTATGGTTCTCTGGTTGTACCCTGACTGATTCACCACTTCTTAACAAATTCTTGTTAGTTCAATAAATTTCAGTATAAGCTATTACTATGCTACTTCTTCAATTAAACTAAACTTAACATAAATGTATACATCCCTTTTCCTCACAATGTAGTTGACTACAAAAGGAAAACAAATTAAGTCAGAATAATTCAATATTTTTCATCCAATTTTTTTTCTAAAGTTTCAGAAAGGACAGTTGGCTAACATGTATCATTTTTCAGATGGAGAGGGGTCTCCTTTGTGTACAGACTTGCAATTCTTGCACAGTATTAACATTGCTATGAGTAAGTGTATGTGGAAGTCACAGAATCAATCCTTTCGTTTTCAATATGGACGTGAACCTTAAGCTCTCCATTTTCTAAAATAATTCACATATTTGCTTATAGAGCTCAGAATAGAGACTGGGTTTACTAACCATTAGTGCGAAGGCCCCTTTTTCCACTCCAGTCTATGTTCTGAATTACTTTATTGGAATCACTTAATTTACTTGTTTAGAATGTTGTATTAATGAGGTGAAGTCACGGGATCAATACTCTTTTCTTCAGTTAGGTTTGCTTAGAGCAAAAAAGCAAAACAAAAAAATGGCCATAGAGTATATCCTTATCCAGAGAATATGATAAGCATGCTGGTATTGATTAACATGAAGGGAGGAATGCATAAGGCCACGTCATTGGAACACTGGACAGACTGCTATAAGAGCACATCCTTCTGCTGTGGGTACAGTATCTATTTCCTACAAAGGGGATAATATATTTCCCAGAGTTGCTGAAAAGAACACCTTTGATTTTGCAGTATAAGGAGAACGAGTTTCCTCTGCAGCATCAGTTAGAAGCTAATGTTGTACTAGGTATTCTCCGTTCCCTTTCGGTAGGCAAATTTCTGCTAACCACCTAGCAAAATGTAAGAGGTCATTCTCTCATTAGATCAGTAGCAAACCACTGATATTTAGTTTCTCAGGCTCAGAAAGAGTCAATATTCCTACTGGCTACTGAAATATGCTTGCATATAATCAGCTTTTAGTCCTTATTCCTTTACATTTTTAACAATTTTTCTCCTCACCCACCAAACCCATACTTAACACATAAATATGCTTATAAGTACACATAAATCTATAGATTTTATCTTTATATATGTATCTGTCCCGTGATCGGTATTATACAGTATCTGCTTATATTTTCTTACACAATACTATCATTTGAATTTTTCTTATTCCTCTAGAGGTTTTATTCCTAGACAAATTAATTTACAGAGATCTGTTTACATTACTGTCTCAGAAGTCTACATTTTGCCTTTCAAAAATTTTTAATAGCCTTTATTTTTCAGAGCAGTTTTAGGTTCACAGCAAAATTGAGTGGAAGGTACAGAAATTTCCCATATGCTCTCTGCTCCTGCACTTGCAGGGCCTCCTCCATTCTCTGCATCCCTCTACCAGTCGGTACATTTGTTACAATTGATGAACCTATGCTGACACATCATTAGCATCCAGAGTCCATAGTTTACATTAGGGTTTATTCTTGGTGTTGCATTCTGTGGGATTGGACAAATGTATAATTACAAGTACCCACCATTATACTATCGTACAGAATAGTTTCACTGCCCTTAAAAGCCCCTCTGCTCCACATATTTATCCCTCCCTTCTCAGTAACCCTGGGCAATCACTAATCTTTTTACTGTCTCCATAGTTTTGCCTCTTCCAGAATGTCATATAGTTGGAATTATACAGAATGTAGCCTTTTCAGGTTAGCTTCTTCCCCTTAATAGTATACATTTAATTTTCCTCTATGTCTTTTCATTGCTTAACAGCTCATTTCTTTCTAGTACTGAATACTATTCCATCATTAGACGTACTACAGTTTATTTATCCATTCACCTACTAAAGGACACCTCGATTGCTTCCAAGCTTTGGCAGTTATAAATAAAGCTGCTATAAGCATTTGTGTGCAGGGTTTTTTGTGAACATAAGTCTTCAATTCATTTTAGTAAATATCAAGGAGTGCAACTGCTGGATCATTTGTAAGAATACATTTAGCTTTGTAAGAAACTGTTAAACTGTCCTCTGAAGTGGCAGAACAACTTTGCATTCCCACGAGCAATGAATGAGAGCTCCTGTTACTCCACAGCTCTGACAGCATTCAGTGTTGTCCTTGTTCTGGATTTTAGCCATTGTGATAGGTGCAGAGTGGTATCTCATTGTTGCTTTAATTTTCTTTTCCATGATGACATATGATATTGGGCATCTTTTCGTCTGCTTATTGTCCACATCTGTGTATCTTCTTCAGTGATGTGTCTGTTAAGGTCTTTGGTCCATTTTTTAATCGAGTTATTTGTTTTCTTATTGTTGAGTTTTAAAAGTTCTTTACTTTGTACATTTTACCTTTTCCAAAGCAAAATCAATTGAATGAGACAATGTAAGTGAAAGGAGACTATAATTTGCAAAATGTTGCATGAATATTAGAAATTGTATAGAAAGCTGGATTAACACAAAAGATAATTTAGAGATGATTATGTTCACAAAAAATTTCTTAGTTTTGTAAAGCATGATCTATTATAAGATCCCAGTAAATGGCAATCACCTAGATTGTTTTGGGAGAATGATTTTACTTACAAATCTAATTTGCTTTCTTCTGAAGAGAAACTTCCATTACATCAACTGATGCAGAAACTTATCTTTTACGTGAAGTAATGCAGGCACTTATCTTCAACTATTGTCACATGATTATTTTTCCTCATAACATCTGAATAGTTACCCAGAGTTTTTGCTGCCTATTTTAAAGCTTTGTGTAATGAAAACACTTTTATGATCTATTAATTTCAATTTTCTGAACAACTAAAGCAATTGATGAGTTCTAATAATGCTAGTGCATATGTTACAAATGGTGGCTTTGTCTTTGCATGATCTATTTAATCAAGTCACAGTTTTAGGGTCAAGAAGTTTGGTCCATTTTCTCCCTGATGTTTTAATGGTCCACCTTTACATAACGGGCCAGAGTGAATTTTCAGTTGATCTAGCTCTGTCATTAACCCTGTCAAAATCACTGACTCAGCCATTTTTCGTTCAGGTACTTTTGGTCACATATTCAGTTTTAGAGTGCTTAAAGTTTTCCAACTCTTAGGTTGTAGCAAAGGACTATTACTGTCTCTAGTCATAACCTAATTCCTCCTGTTCGTGACAGGGTCTGTTACCTGTTTTAGACCTTGCTTTTTCATCTGGGCATGTAAGTGTTTCTTATTTGGGTGCTGTTCCTGACACTTCTTTTTCCTTCAGGGTATGATTTTAAATGAAAGTGATGATTTTTCAAACTTGCCTGCTAAGTGGTGCCTGTCATGTACATGCCTAGTGCCATTCACTTGGTGGTTTATGACATTTCTGGGGAAAATTATAATTTGTACAATTCTTAACTTAGCATTTTTCCCAGAGTGTTTTACTTGTGGCACAATATGACCATTAGAGATGGCAAATGCTACGGGGAAGGAAATTCATATTTATTGAGACTCTAATGTGCACAAGGTGTTATGTAAAGCATTTATGTACAATATTACATTTAAATCCTAAGCTAGCCCTCTTAAGCAAGTATTATTTTCCCATTTTATTTTTTTTATTTTTTTATTTTTTTTATTAATGTTATGATGGATTACAAGCTTGTGAAATTTCAGTTGTACATTTTTGTTAGTCATGTTGTGGGTACACCACTTCCTCCTCCGTACCCTCCCCCCACCCCCCCTTTTCCCTGGTAACCACCGATCAGATCTCCTTCTCAATATACTAATTTCCACCTATGAGTGGAGTCATATAGAGTTCGTCTTTCTCTGACTGACTTATTTTGCTTAACATAATGCCCTCGAGGTCCATCCACATTGGTGTGAATGGGCCAATTTCGTCTTTTTTTATGGCTGAGTAGTATTCCATTGTGTATATATACCACATCTTCTTTATCCAATCATCAGTTTCTGGGCATGTAGGCTGGTTCCACGTCTTGGCTATTGTAAATAATGCTGCGATGAACATAGGGGTGCAACGGACTCTTGAGATATCTGATATCAGGTTCTTAGGATAGATACCCAGTAATGGGATGGCTGGGTCATAGGGTATTTCTATTTTTAACTTTTTGAGAAATCTCCATACTGTTTTCCATAGTGGCTGTACCAGTTTGCATTCCCACCAACAGTGTATGAGGGTTCCTCTTTCTCCACAACCTCTCCAACATTTGTCGTTCTTGGTTTTGGATGTTTTTGCCAATCTAACGGGGGTAAGGTGATATCTTAGTGTAGTTTTGATTTGCATTTCCCTGATGATTAGCGATGATGAACATCTTTTCATGTGTCTATTGGCCATATTCATCTCTTCTTTTGAGAAATGTCTGTTCATGTCCTCTGCCCATTTTTTGATCGGGTTGTTTGTTTTTTTGTTGTTAAGCAGTGTGAGTTCTTTGTATATTATAGAGATTAACCCTTTGTCGGATAAGTGGCTTGTAAATATTTTTTCCCAATTAGTGAGCTGTTTTTTTGTTTCAATTCTGTTTTCCCTTGCCTTGAAGAAGCTCTTTAGTCTGATGAAGTCCCATTTGTTTATTCTTTCTATTGTTTCCCTCAACTGAGGAGTTACAGTGTCCGAAAAGATTCTTTTGAAACTGATGTCAAAGAGTGTACTGCCTATATTCTCTTCCAAAAGACCTATTGTCTCAGGCCTAATCTTTAGGTCTTTGATCCATTTTGAGTTTATTTTGGTGTGTGGTGAGAAAGAATGGTCGATTTTCAATCTTTTGCATGTGGCTGTCCAGTTTTCCCAGCACCATTTGTTGAAGAGACTTTCTTTTCTCCATTGTAGGCCCTCTGCTCCTTTGTCGAAGATTAGCTGTCCATAGATGTGTGGTTTTATCTCTGGGCTTTCAATTCTGTTCCATTGATCTGTGGACCTGTTTTTGTACCAGTACCATGCTGTTTTGATCACTGTAGCTTTGTAGTATGTTTTGAAATCGGGGATTGTGATTCCGCCGGCTTTGTTTTTCTTGCTCAGGATTGCTTTAGCAATTCGTGGTCTTTTGTTCCCCCATATGAATTTTAGGATTGTTTGTTCAATTTCTGTGAAGAATGTTCTTGGGATTCTGATTGGGATAGCATTGAATCTGTATATTGCTTTAGGTAGTATGGACATTTTAACTATGTTTATTCTTCCAATCCATGTGCAAGGAATGTTTTTCCATCTCTTTATGTCATCGCCTATTTCTTTCAAGAAAGTCTTGTAGTTTTCATTGTATAGATCCTTCACTTCCTTGGTTAAGTTTATCCCAAGGTATTTTATTCTTTTCGTTGCGATTGTGAATGGGATAGAGTTCTTGAGTTCTTTTTCTGTTAGTTTATTGTTAGTGTATAGAAATGCTACTGATTTATGCACGTTAATTTTATACCCTGCTACTTTGCTGTAGTTGTTGATTATTTCTAATAGTTTTTCTGTGGATTCTTTGGGGTTTTCTATGTATAAGATCATGTCGTCTGCAAACAACGCGAGTTTTACTTCTTCGTTACCTATTTGGATTCCTTTTATTTTTTTTTCCTGCCGAATTGCTCTGGCCAGCACCTCCAGTACTATGTTGAATAGGAGTGGTGAAAGTGGGCACCCTTGTCTTGTTCCTGTCCTCAGAGGGATGGCTTTCAGCTTTTGTCCATTGAGTATGATGTTGGCTGTGGGTCTATCATATATGGCCTTTATTATGTTGAGGTACTTTCCTTCTATACCCATTTTACTGAGGGTTTTTATCATAAATGGGTGTTGGATCTTGTCGAATGCTTTCTCTGCGTCTATTGAGATGATCATGTGGTTTTTGTTTTTCATTTTGTTGATGTAGTGTATCACGTTGATTGACTTGCGGATGTTGAACCATCCCTGTGTTCCTGGTATAAATCCCACTTGATCCTGGTGTATAATCTTTTTGATGTATTGCTGTAATCGGTTTGCCAAAATTTTGTTGAGGATTTTTGCATCTATGTTCATCAGTGATATCGGCCTGTAGTTCTCCTTCTTTGTGTTGTCCTTGTCAGGTTTGGGGATCAGAGTGATGTTGGCTTCATAGAATGTGTTAGGGAGTTCTCCATCTTTCTCAATTTTCTGGAACAGTTTGAGGAGAATAGGTATTAAGTCTTCTTTGAATGTTTGGTAGAATTCTCCAGAGAAGCCGTCTGGTCCTGGACTCTTGTTTTTGGGGAGGTTTTTGATTACCGTTTCTATTTCCTTACTTGTGATTGGTCTATTCAGATTCTCCATTTCTTCCTGATTCAGTTTGGGGAGATTGTAGGAGTCTAGGAATTTGTCCATTTCTTCCAAGTTGTTCGATTTGTTGGCATATAGTTTTTCATAGTATTCTCTTATGATCTCTTGTATTTCATTGGTATCTGTTGTGATTTCTCCTCTGTCATTCCTGATTTTATTAATTTGCGCTTTCTCTCTTCTTTTCTTGGTGAGTCTGGCTAGGGGTTTGTCAATTTTGTTAATTCTTTCGAAGAACCAACTCTTTGTTTCATTGATCCTTTCTATTGTCTTTTTTGTTTCAATATCGTTTATTTCTGCTCTTATTTTTATTATTTCCCTCCTTCTACTGACTCTGGGCTTTGTTTGTTCTTCTTTTTCTAGTTCCGTTAGGTGTCGTTTGAGGTTGCTTACGTGAGCTTTTTCTTGTTTAGTGAGGTGAGCCTGTATTGCGATGAATTTCCCTCTTAGGACTGCTTTTGCTGCATCCCAAATGATTTGGTATGTCGTGTTCTCATTTTCATTTGTCTCCAGATAATATTTGATTTCTTCTTTAATTTCTTCAATGATCCATTGTTTGTTGAGAAGCGTGTTGTTTAGTCTCCACATTTTTGCACCTTTCTCTGCTTTTTTCTGGTAGTTGATTTCTAGTTTAATAGCGTTATGATCAGAAAAGATGCTTGATATTATTTCAACTCTCTTGTATTTATTGATGTTTGCTTTGGTTCCCAAAATATGGTCAATCCTTGAGAATGTTCCATGTGCACTTGAGAAGAATGTGTAACCTGCTGTTTTTGGATAAAGTGTTCTATATATATCTATTAAGTCCATCTGGTCTAATTTTTCATTTAATTCTATTATTTCCTTGTTGATTTTCTGTCTGGATGTTCTGTCCATTGGTGTTAATGGTGTGTTGAGGTCCCCTACTATTATTGTATTGTTGTTGATGCCTTCTTTTAGTTCTATTAAGAGTTGCTTTACAAATTTTGGTGCTCCTGTGTTGGGTGCGTATATATTTATAAGTGTTATGTCTTCTTGGTGGAGAGTCCCTTTTATCATTATATACTGTCCCTCTTTATCTTTCTTTATCTGTTTTGCTTTGAAATCTACCTTGTCTGATATTAGTATAGCAACACCTGCTTTCTTTTGTTCATTATTAGCTTGGAGTATTGTTCTCCATCCCTTCACTCTGAGTCTGTGTTTGTCTTTGGGGCTGAGGTGTGTTTCCTGGAGGCAGCATATTGTTGGATCTTGTTCTTTGATCCATCCTGCCACTCTGTGTCTTTTGATTGGGGAGTTCAATCCATTTACATTCAGAGTGATTATTGAGACGTGGGGGCCTACCACTCCCATTTTGTGTCTTGTTTTCCAGTTTTCTTCAGTTTCCTTTGTTTCTCGTCCCATGGTTTAATCTGTTCTGATGTAGAGCTGCTACTCTCTGTTGTTGTCCTTCTACTTATCTCCTCTGCTCTTGGTTTTGTAGCCCCTTTCCTTTTTTGGATTTTTCAGGAATGAGGGTTTTCCTGAGGATTTCCTGAAGAGGAGGTTTTGTGGCAATGAACTCCCTTAATTTTTGTTTATCTGGGAAAGTTTTTATTTCTCCATCGTATTTGAAGGATATTTTCGCTGGGTAGAGAATTCTCGGCTGTAGATTTTTGTCCTTCAGATTTTTGAATATATCATTCCACTCTCTTCTAGCCTGTAAAGTTTCTGCTGAGAAATCTGCTGATAGCCTGATGGGGGTTCCTTTGTAGGTTAGTTTCTTTTGCCTGGCTGTCCTTAATATTTTCTCCTTGTCGTTGACTTTTGCTAGCTTCACTACTATATGCCGTGGAGTTGGTCTTCTTGCATTGATAAAGTTTGGAGATCTATTGGCTTCTGTCACCTGAAGATCCATCTCCCTCACCAGATTTGGGAAGTTCTCAGCCATTATTTCTTTGAATAGGTTTTCTGCCCCTTTCTCCTCCTCTTCTCCCTCTGGTATACCTATAATCCTTACGTTGCATCTCCTAATTGTGTCTGATAATTCTCGGAGAGTTTCTTCATATCTTTTAAGTCTTGCTTCTCTCTCCTCCTCTGCCTGCAACAATTCTATATTGCCATCTTCCAAATTGCTAATTCTTTCCTCCATATTATCGGCCCTACTGTTCAGAGCATCTAGATTTTTCTTAATCTCCTCTATTGTGTTCTTCATTTCCAATATTTCTGTTTGGTTCTTCTTTATCGTATCAAACTCTTTTGTGACATAGCTCCTGAACTCGTTGAGTTGTCGGTCAGAATTCTCTCTTAACTCATTGAGAACCTTAATGATGGCTGTTTTGAAGTCATCGTCATTTAGGTTATATATCTCATTTTCTTTGGGATTGTTTTCTGTGTATTTGTTGCTTTCTTTCTGTTCTGGAGATTTAATGTATTTTTTCATATTGCTTAATGTTGTTGATTTGTGCCTCCGCATGGAGATAGAGTTTAGTTGCTCCTTTCACTTGTTTCAGCTGCTGCGGTGGGGGGAGCAGCTGTTTATACTTCACCAACCAGGAACCCTGTCCGTAGTTGCTAACTGGGCCTGGGCCCCTCTTCTTAGCCACAGTGGCCCTTTGGATTCCCTCCTCTGCCATGGGGGCCGTCACAGGGGGGCTTCAGGCTGCAGGTGCCTACTGTTGCAGCCCACCTAGATGTGCTCTCTCCTTGGGGTCTGCAACGGTGTTATGGGCTTTTCCAGCGGCCAGGGGTGGGATCACTTATATTTGTCGCTCCGTTGCTGTCGGCACCCACCAATCTCACTTGTCCTCTATGAGTCGCAGGAGAGCTATTGGCATCTTCTACAGTCTGTGGTTAGTACACCTAGCTATGCTGCTTTTGCCCTGGGGTCTTCCAGCCTTGTGGCTGGCGGCTGGGTGCCTTCTACTGGTGCTGTGCAGAGCCTTTCCCTAAGGCTGCTGTGAGCCTGTAGGGTTTCCCCCTAGGCTACTAAGCTGGGTCTCTGGAACTCTCTCCAGTCCCAGTCCTCTCTGAGATCTCCGGCAATCCCTAGCCTCACGGGGTGGGCAACAGCAGCTGGGGGTTGCCCTGCCCTCTGGGATTCTCTCCGGGCCTCTCCCGGAGCCGTGAATGCTCAGCGTGGCCCCTCTGCTAAAAGCAGACAGAGAGTTTTGTCTGCTGCCCGGGCGGAGCTCCGGCGCTTCCCCTCCGGGTCGCAGAACCGGCCTTTGAAAGTTCCCCCCGCCCCGGTCCTCTCCGAGATCTCTGGCAATCCCTAGCCCCACGGGGCGGGCAATGGCAGCTGGGGGTCGCCCCGCCCTCAGGGCTTCTCTCCGGGCCTCTGCTGGGAGCCCTGAATGCTGGGAATGGCCCCTCTGCTAATGGCAGACAGAGAGTTTTGTCTCCTGCCTGGCGGAGCTCCGGCGCTTCCCCTCCGGGTCGCAGAACCGGCCTTTGATAGTTCCCCCCGCCCCGGTCCTCTCCGAGATCTCTGGCAATCCCTAGCCCCACGGGGCGGGCAACGGCAGCTGGGGGTTGCCCTGCCCTCTGGGATTCTCTCCGGGCCTCTCCCGGAGCCGTGAATGCTCAGCGTGGCCCCTCTGCTAACGGCAGACAGAGAGCCTTGTCTGCTGCCCGGGCGGAGCTCCGGCGCTTCCCCTCCGGGTCACAGAACCGGCCTTTGAAAGTTCCCCCGGCCCTGGTCCTCTCCGAGATCTCCGGCAATCCCTAGACCCACGGGGCGGGCAACGGCAGCTGGGAGATCTCCGTGCCCTCCGTGTCTCTCTCTGGGACCCTCCGGGCGCCCCGAGCACCAGGCTGGGTCTCCCCGCCAATGGCGGGGAGAGACTCTCCCCGCGGGCTCAGGTGTGCACCTCCAAAGTTTCCCTCTGCGTTTAGGAGTAATTGCAGGGGGTTTAGGTAGGGTTCTGGTCACCTGTTTCCACCGTCGCTCCTCTGTTGTGTTCTCGCTCCTGCCCTAGATGTGTGTGGATCCTCTGGGGGCGTCCGTTGGAAGAAAGCCGCTTGCGGGTACTAGGCTGCCCGTCGGGGTCGGAGAGTTTTCACCTATTTCCACATCCTCCCGGAGGAAAGTCCATCCGCCTTCCGATGTATAGTCGCGTGGGTGTCTCAGACGTCCTGAGATGCTGTCTGGATATCCTTTGTCAAGCGATAAGTGTCCAAATAATTGTAGACTCGAAGAGCGAGAGACAAAGAGAACTACTCACGGCGCCATCTTGGCTCTTCTCCCTATTTTCCCATTTTATAGGTGAGGAAACAAATGCTATTAACTTTGTCATGGCTATATGGCTAATAAATGCCAGAGCCTGTATTAATCCCAGGTTTATTTGACTCCCTTATAACGAGCTCTGTTGCTTATCTTCATCCATAGAAAAATCATATGATTTTCTACTGGCTTTAATTTTAACTGACATACAATAAATTGGATATATTTAAAGTATACAACTTGATACTTGAATAGATCTGTGAAACCAGCAATATGTCAAGAAAATTAACATTTCCATCCCCTTCCCAAAGTTTTCTTATACTCTTTTGTAGTCATTCCTCTGATTTCTATCCCCCAATCTTCCAATAACCTGTTTTCTATCACTATACATTGTTTTGCAGCATTTCTAACAATTTTATGGAAATAAAATCAGACAATATGTACTCTCTTTTATCTGACTTCTTTCACATAGTATAGTTCTTTTGAGATTCATCCATATTGATGTAGGTTCCAACAGTTCATTCCTTTTTATTGCAGAGTAGTATTCTAAGGACATATCACAGATGTTTACTGATTCACCTGTTTATTGGATATGTGGGCTGTTTTCAGTTTTTGGCTGTTACTAATAGAACTGCTATGAACATTCATGCAACAAGTCTGTGTAAATATTTATGTTTTTATTGGTGGGCAGTAACTATCTAGAAATAAAATTGCTAAATCATATGACTAATATATGTTCATCATTTTGAGTAACTGCAAAACTTTTTTGCAAAACGGTTATGTATCTGACATTTCCACAAGAACTATATGCGAGTTCCGGTCATTCCACGTCTCTGCCAACACCTGGTATGATTTGTCTTTTTAATTTTAGCCAGTCCAAGAGGTGTGTAGTAATAACTTACTGTGTTATTGATTTTCATTTTCCTAATGATTAATGATGTTGAAAATCTTCATATACTTATTTCCATTCCTGTGTCTTCTTTGGTAAACTGCCTGTTCAAATCTTGCTCATTTATCTATTACATTGTTTGTTTTCTTATTATTGAGTTACAAGATTGTCTACAAGTATTGGATATAATCCTTTATAAGATATATGATTTGCGAATATTTTCTCTTAAACTGTAAGTTGATGCTTCATTTGCTTACCAATGTCATTTGAAGAGCAGAAGTTCTTAATTTGGATAGGGTCCCGTTGATTGTTTGATCTATGAGTCTATCTGTACACCAATATCAAATTGTCTTGATTACTAGAGCTTTATGATAAGTCTTGGAACTAGGTAATGATAGTCTTTCAACTTTGTTCTTCTTTTTCAAATTTGTTTGAAATGTGAAGTGATGATCAGGGTGAGCCTGAAGAGCTTGCACAGGTAGAGTCACATTGAGGAACACTGTGGATATTAGAGTTTTTGTTCCATTTGTGGAAATGGTTTAAAAGTTCAAATAACTGAATTATCCTGTAATTTCAAATTTTGAACAAGTGAAATTCCATAAAATTCATTCATTCAGAAGAAAGCATCCAAATCGAAAATTTCCCGTCTTCTCCAACAGTGGCAAGATCTCATCTAAATTCTCAGTCAACTCTAGGAAATCAAATGACTCAGGGTTTATACTCAGGTTAGTGATCTCACAGCCATATCAGGCCAGCCGCCCATGCTAGGTTGGCATTTTAAACAAATAAAGTGTCAGAAGCTGAAACATACCATGGCAGACAGGTTACCTATGAGCCAAGAAATATTTCCTGAGTTTACATGGACTTTCTGGTTTCCAGTCTCCTGAAACAGATTGTTCAACAGTCTGTCACATAAAATTAAGTCCTTCTTCGTGAAGTATCTTTAAAGAATAAATAACGTAAATTTCAAATAAATGTGCCCAAATAAAGCACAGGAGAATTTAATTCTTAGGTATTGTGGAACATTATCAAATGCATAATTATTAAATTGTCAAAATGTCTACTCCAAATGAGAAAAAGCAATAGAGTAACGACATAGCTCATAATACTTTGGTTTTAAGAATATAGTCAAACCCTTGGGTGTACACTTTCTTTATGTTGCCTATGACTAGAGGCATTGATTACAATTAAGAATAAAATGAGTCATATGGTGAAATCCCTTCATTCCACATTGGAAATAGTCCCCTTAAGATTACTTTAATGAAGATTATATTTTGAGAAGTTATTCCAGTGTATCTGGGTAGCTATTATCATTCCCTGCTTTTAGTAATTAGCCATAGAGTAAATGTTCTCTAATAGAATATTCCAGATACGAATGTCTTTGCCACATTATTTTGGGGCCATAGTAATTTAAAGTAATTTTTGAGGAGAAGCCGAATTCCAGAGGAGACAATTGGACTGTAATTTTATTAGATTTTCCACTGTCCTCATTGTTCATTAATTTAGATTTATTTTTTCCTCCAACAATTTATGCAGACTATGAACTACATTTTTCTTTTTAAAAATATCTGCTCAACATTTCCTTTAGAAAATGTAGATTTATGGAGCCTCTATGTTTACTTTCCATTTATTGAATATAATTCACATATCAATTACACTGTTATCCTTTTAACACTGAACAGAAACCATAAAAAATCATAAGGTCTCAATTCATCCTCAAATGTACAAATTAACTACACTGAATATACTTCAAACATTGCTAAGAAGCTTGGGAACATGGAGGCCAAGTCATGGGCATTACTTCTGACCTCTTTCTCCTCTTCCCATTGAAAAAGAATTTCTCTGTTAGGAAAATGGACTTTATAATATGACACTGTTGCTTACCTTAACATTTCTCTCTGAAATTATAGGAACTTGTGAGCTTTACATGAAGACTCCTATAACTGTGAAATAAAGCTTGCTAATACAGAAAAGAAAGCTACAGAAAGAAGCTGTGGTTGCCAGCCTTTGATATTGTTTACAATTTTGTACAAATCTATTGACTATAGTAATATCTTGGCAAGGCCGTGGATATGGCAGAGTGCCTGTAACTACCGAATATAATTATCTGTCCATTGACTTCCAATTGGGAAGGCCAGTGACTCTAGGTCAGGTTTAAGAGAAAAAGACCCTAGGAGGAAATTTATACCCTTTATACTCGTTTGAGTTGAACAATAGGACAATCACAACCATAAGCATTTCTGTTATCACCAACTTGATTATTTACACCCATAAAGGCATAATAGCTATGCTCAGATATTGCGTTACACACTATACATATTTAGATATATGTGTTTTTAAAAATGTATTGCCAAGAAAGTAAATGGGTAAGTATATTCCCACACATATGTCACACAATATATTTGTATCAATCCAAGCAGTGAAATCTAAGATCATTTAGATTTTGCAATTTGGTGAAAAAAAATATCTAGAGCAAATTATATTCCTTTCTTATTATTTCCTGATCTGACCATGGATGCTATGTCTTCTTGTATGTTTGGGAGGATATCAATAATAATTATTTTCCTTTTGTGTTCTTCTCCCGTGCAGTCATTGTCCTCCAAATGGCTTTTTTTTCCTAATTATGATTATTTGTTTCTATTGCTATCTTAGACTTCTCAGTTTGCTACAATACAAAGCAGTTTTTCAGAGAACGTGCCCTAAAGGCATCAAGGATTTGTGATGTAAATTTGAGAGAACTGATGTGTTCTTATCAACTCTGAACAGTATGACAAACACAAGTCTCAACTTTCTCTACTAAAACATTTTGTTGATTTGTCATAGTTGGCGGGCGACACTAGTCATGAACCAATTACAGTAGTAAGGAAGGAGAATTTAGTTGACTTCTCACTGAAGATAAAGCAATATTTTAAAAGATAATTACTTAGATTAAATGCGTGTGTAATTGAAAAAGATGCTGTTATATTTTGGAAGAAAATGATCATTTGGAATAATCTGTTTTACTTATTTCACCTTGAATTACCAAACCAAGAATATAGAACGATTCAACACTGTAACTAATAAAGCCCACGTTACTTCTTTGTGTCCCTCTTATAAATTAAGTTGCTTTTTTCCAACACATTCTAATCTTAAAATTCATGTTTCAGTTATTCAAGTCAACTGTGAATAAATGGACCCGTTTTAAGTCTGATTTCACCCGCTGTATTAATTTTAGACTGTGTGTCTCCTTTCTTTGGTTTCCTCTATTGATTCTGGAAAAAGAGAATGGCGTTTGATTAGAATGAAAGTGTATACTCCAGCCAATTTTGATATTTCATTTGCAAGTGACTTCATGTAATGCCCTTCTCCTTTGATCTAATAATGAAAATGTGTCAGTATATTCTCATTACAGCAGCAAGGTAAAGCGGCTCAAGCCTCCTGGGGCCAGAAGGACTACACTTCGTGAATTTAAAAGGGGAAAACTACACTCCCAGTGCTTGGCAAGGAGTGTGCTACAGATCTGATTCTCCCTTCAGCAATTGAACCCTCTGAGAATTTAAAGACAGACGACACACAAAGGTTCTAATACTGCGGGGGAGGAGGCAGGGAGTGGGGGACAAGAATGTTATAAGTACATATTAAGATAAGTAATAAGCACATATTAAGATAAGATAAGTACATATTAATGGTTGCCTTCACATTTTCTGCTCACTGTAGAATTATGTTAACTAAAAAAATTTAAAAACAAAAACCAAAATCCTTGGCTGTATACTTAACTTACACAGTCATTGTCATTCTTGAAATAAGAACCAGGCTTGTTTCTTGGTGTTACAAGTATTTTGAATAGCAAAGGCTGACACGAATTTGTACAAACATTGGATATATTGCTCAAAACATTTCCCTCTAAGCTCACGTAAAAATAAATTTGAATCATATTCACTTCTAAAAAGCTGACAAGACATGAACATGTCTGTACAGCACCAAAATTCAGTACAGTGGGTGATGGAATTGATAATTAGATGCATCTAACAGGAAATTCACACGCTAAATTTATTTCAGTTCTAAAATTCTAGCTTAAATTGTAAGTCATGCATATATCATATATAGGTGTGAAGGTAGTTAATGTCTTTAAAGTTACAGGAGCATTTAAATTCTTTCAAAAGAAAGCATAGACATACTATTTTGTTTTAGCTTTGCCTTGAAAGATAGGAAAAATATGCGTTGACATATAATTAACAAAGTACATGTCTATGTTAAATAACATGTATGTGTCATTCCTTAGACACATATCTGTAGATTTCAGTGATTTTAGTGGATTGAATAATGGCCCTCCAAAAGCTATGTCTGAGTCCTAATCTCAGATACATGTGAAGGTGAATTTATTTGGATCTTGGGATGAGGTCATCCTGGATTTAGGGTGGGCCCTAAATCCAATGACTAATGTCCTTATAAGAAAAAAAAGAGAGAGAGATTGGAGACACAGAGACAGCAGGAAAGCCAAGGGAAGACAGAGGTAGAAATTGGAGTGATACATCTGCAAGCCAAGGAACGTCAAAGACTGCCAGCACCCCCGAAGCTAGAAGTGAGGCATTGAACAGATTCTCCCTCAAATCTTCCAGAAGGAAGCAACCCTGCTGACAACTAGATTTCAGATTTCTGGCCTCCAGACTGTGAAAGAATAAATTTCTGTTGTGTAAGTCACCAAGATTGTGGTAACTTACTACTACAGCCCTAGGAAACTACTACAGTGATCCAGCGCTTAACGAAAGACTTCTGATCACAATTTTAATCAGTTACCTGAAATCTCAAACCTCAAGGATAATTGTATATAACAAGCCAAATAATCCAACAAGAACTGTCTTCTAACGTATGCATCCTTGGACTGCAGAAGTGAAGACAGAGAATGTTTCCTGAAAAAATTCAAAGACTGCATTATAAGTATTTCAGAATAAAGCAGACATCGGGTAAGCAGGGAAGGGTAAACACAATTCTATAGGCAGTTCGTGTTCAGAGGCAAGTGGGTATTTTAACAGGTAGTGTTGTAAATCGGCCTTTGATCTTTTAGGAAGAAAGAACTTATCTCAAAGAAAGAAATTCTTGGTGCTTTCAAATAATTTGGAATCTGCCTTTTTGATCAGGTTTTCACTTTTTATTCACCCACATTTTTCAAACTTGAGCTCCAAAATCCTGTCTTAAAACATAGATTCCTGGTTTCTTCCCCAGAGATTCTCATTCAGTAGGGTTGGAAAGACGTCAGTTTGTTGCATTTTTAGCAACCATTTGGGTAATGGTAACAAAAGAGGTACCTGGACGACAGATTAAAGTCTACCGCTTGGAAAAATGTCTTCCACTCTTACTCCATCATAAAATATCCCGTACTTATGGGACACTTGTTAAAAATACAGATTCTCCAATTCTTACTCCTGACCAGCTAAATTAGAATCTGAGATTTGTAAGATCTGATGTGATTATTATGATTAGGCAGTTTCACAAGATGCTGGCTCAGAACCAAAAATCTGACCTTATTGTCTTTGATACATGCATTGACAACAATATAAGAAAGCAGGGACTTAAAAAAGAATGCAAACCCATTAAGTACCACGTATCACAGGATAAGAGTTTTGGTAAACATGGCAACCTGACCTTCTGGTAGAAAATTCAAGTTTTGTTCACAAGTACCTTTGAGGTCAATGTTCATCCTAGTGTCTTTCTCAGCATCTGCAGATTCCCTCAGCCTGCTGCTTGAACAGTTGCTAATGAATGAAGCTCACCCCAGCCTGCCCCCCTGCTGTTGCTCATTTGCCCATTAGCATCTGCTTAAGCAGCAGGCTGGGGGAAGCTCTGGTGCCCAAACAATGTAGCTGATGAGGGCTCGGGTAGGGAGGCCTCTGTTGCCAACAGAGCCAGAGCATAAATCAACTCCAATCTTGGCAAAGGTTATTAATCTTAGAAAGGGTGACTTATATATCACAGTGTAGGGATGGAGAAAAGCTATTCCTGACATTTATGGGAACTAGGATAAAGTTAGAACATTGTATGCTAACTTTAGCAAATCTGATGAACATCAGTAACTCTCAGGTTCCTTAGCTGAAAAGGGATTTACAATGAGGTGCTTTCCTGTTCAAACATTATCTGACACTAGGGATATGTCTGGAGATACACAAACATACCCAGAAAGAAAAGCACCCTTAAGACTTTTCTGGAGTGAGTTACCTTATTGTTTTTACCTAAAGCACAAAATCACCTCTTTATCACACTTACCAGGGAAAGATTTATTCCACTGTCTCAGTCCAAATGGACATTTGTTAGTACCATAATTTACAACTTGGAAATTGGATGACTTAAATTAAACACAGATAATAAGAGAAGTTGGCTAGAAACAGAAAAGTAAAAATACACTCTATTCTGAGGATGGTCACTAGCTTTATCTTCACATAGGATGATCTACCGTAAACATTTTGTCTCTGTTCAAAATCCAAGAGAGGATTATATGGGGCAGTGTAGTGGGAAAAGGAGGGCTGGCTCCGACTAGGGTGAGGTAAGGTAAACCATTGCCATAAAAATAAACAGGAGATACACAGAAAATAGGGTCTATTAAACAATGACACAGTGTCTGAAAGTCTTTTGCACATTGGAAAGTGCTAAGTATACAAGGTTAGTCTGTGAATGAGACGTTAATATTATCTAGTGTGAAAGATTTCTAATGGCACAACAAGTAGCATTCAAACAGACCCACTGAGGATTGAGTGATAAGAACCTTACAAATAAAAGGCACTTCATAGAAAAATCACTACATTTTCTACAGCCATTGTAGACTAAATGTGGTGCTTGGAATTCACTCTTGGGTATATTAGAGGAATAATAAACAAGACTCCTCTCTCAAGAAGTTTCCAAGCTGTTGGTAAGATGTCATCTACACAGGAAAAATAAAATAACGCCACAGTAATGTAGAAAAATGTACCAAAATTAGAGAAACAGAAAGAACAGTGTTATTTACAGCAGTATGGTAAATAAAATCACCTTTCAACACCTCAGTCTTCTCTTTCTAAGATGGTGTATGATGATTTACATAATTTCTCCCTATATCATAATTTACTTCAAAAGCCTTGCTTCCAGAAGAAAATTCTTATAATTGAACATCAATCTCTATCATATTTAATGGAAAATGCCAATTATACTATTAGTAGCAGAGTTAATGAAATCAATAATATGCCTGTGTAATAATATAGAGTAGATAACAGTTTATCTTGTCACCAGCCTAATAAAGTATAAACATTCCCAAAGCAACCAGGATTTTGCGAATTATAGCATCTGTACATCAATGCTTGCATTTCTCCAGTTGTCCACCAGAAAATTAGCACGAAGCGGCACTAGCATTTTTAAGTGACTTTGGGAATCACTTTCACATATAAAAATTCAATTAAAAACCCAAACAAAATTACGCGAGTACACATATTGTCCTTTATTGTTGTTCATAACTGCTCTTCAGAATCTTGCAATGTTCCTTTTCTACACTGATTAAAATCCAATCAATCTGAGGCTAAGTGTAAAAGTCTGTCCAACAATTTCCAGAAATACATATAGTATCCATACATAAGAAAAGACCCACCTTAAGAAAACAAAATAATGTTTCAAACATTCATAAGTATATGAAAGCATTCAAAAGGGTCTTAGAAAGCTACATAACAAACCATATTAACTCAGGGAGGAGTCTAGGTTTGAGCAAGGTCAGAGGAGAAATTTTTATTTCTATTGGTTTAAAAAAAAACTAACCACAGTATTTTCTCCACGTATTCATTGTGCAGTGATAAACATAACTAAAGTGTGGAGCAATGAAAGATATGTCTATTAATCTAATCAAACTGTTCAATAACTAAATTAGAAACTGAATCTATCACATGTAGCAATAGCAAATTAAATTTCCCACATCTGGCCTACATCCGGATGTTCTAACCCAAAATCTCTGAAGCTGGTATTTTAACAGACTCACGTGTGATTCTGAGGCATGCCATCATTGAGAACCTAACATGTACCCAAGCCAGGATGAGGGCAGCTGGGCCCGAGCTGCTGAAGACCGTTGCTGAATTCAGGCACATATGAACCACTATCTGTCCCATGGATTCCTTTATGGACCCAAGTGCCTCCTTTTTTGGGGAACACCCCTTCTCAGAATCAGCTCTTTCTGTCTTAAGTGCCTCCACAAGAAAATTCGTACCTGGTCCTTTCATTGGTACTTGGCCAGGGTGGAAGATTATTGTCTACTACCTAAAAGAGGCCAAATTTGAAAAAGAAGTGAGGTTCTTGCTGGCTACGCTTGAGAGCTAAATATAGGGGCCTCGGTCTTGGGCATACTTGCCTGGAACTGAGAGGTCTAGAGGAGTAGTCTACGTGAGGATCAGCCAGCAAAATTTTTCCCCTCAGGCCAGCCCTTTTCCTGTAATCCATGAGTTAAAAACCTCTGGAATGCTCCTGGCCTCACCAATTCACTTGATGCACTCTGGGGTCAGTCAACCCCTTTCTTGGCCAGTTCTAGCATCAATTCTCTCAGAAATTCTGGTAGATCTGCTTTAAAACCCTGCAAGTCCCTGAGGTCCAGAAATCCATGCTCCTATGCCCTACATCCCTATAGGTGCAGAGTTTCTGTTTACAGCTCACCCCCAATTCTCTCTGGAGTGAAAAACCTTTTTGACTTGACTTCCATTTCAGGGATCATGTCACAGTACCCAGCAGGAATATCCACCCTCACCCCTGACATACCCTCTTCCAATATAAGCATCTGTTCCTTGATGCCCATCCACAACTGCAATGGGTATGGAGGGATTTTCACAGCATTTTAATGTGTCTCAGTATGCTCTGTGTTGTAGAAAATCAGGAACTCTCTTAATTACACGAGGAAGGGAACTTAGACTCGCCTGAAGGGCAGAGTTCACTGTGGCCCTTGGAGTATCATTCTTTCAGTCAAGAATCTTGGTGGATATGATCCTTGTGTTATGGGTTGTACTGTGTTTCATCAAAGTGCATATGTTGAAGTTCTAACCCCTTGCACCTGAGAAATGTGACCTTATTCGGAAATAGGGTCACTGAATTTGTAATCAGTTAAGATGAGGTCAAACTGAAGTAGGGTGAGCCCCTAATCCCGTATGACTGGTCTCCTTATACAAATGAGAATCTTGGATGCAGACACACACACAGAAAGATCACCAGAAAGATGAAGGCAGAGATCAGGGTGATGAGGCAGAAGCCAAAGACCAGGGACCACCAGAGCCAGGAGGAAGGTTCGGAACAGATTCTGCCTCACAACCCTTAGAAGGAATCAATCCTGTCAACACCCTGATCTTGGATTTCTAAACTCCAGAATTGCAAGACAATAAATTTCTAATGTTTGATACTCCCAGTTTGTGGTACTTTATGATGGCAGCATAGGAAACTCATATGCCTTGATTTTTGTGTCTCAGGATCCATCTTGAAATAACAACAAAGCAACCCTTTATTTCACATACTAGATAGGAAATCTAGCCCACAGTACAGACTGCAAACTGTTTGCATTGTATCCTAAGCCCAAAACCATAGAAGATTTTAAAAAGATGTCTGAAGAGAAAAACACTTCCCCATTCTTTAGAGACTGTAGGGAGAATGGAAATTAGTGATCTGAAGCCTAAGTTTTATCACCAGAATAGTTTAGCTTCTCTGGCACAGTGCTTTCAACACTTATACCAGAATCTCTTTAGATGGGAAGTGTATATTTCAGTTGTGTACAGACGCCATCCCATTCTATGGCCTTACCCTCTGCAATTATATACATTTCTATCATCTTCTTGGTGCTTGAATTTATTGTCTTGATCTGAACAGCTTAATCCAAGGATATTTCATATGAAATATCAATTAATAGCTTTCATTGAGTTGTGCATTCATCTGTGTCCTAGGATTACATTGAGGGACATTACTTAATCATCAGCTATCACTGAGAACTTTGCCCACTCTATCATTCAGTGACAATGGTTAAAAAAGTATTATTTCTTTATAAATGCTAGTGAAAAATGACAATCATATAAATGATCACGGGTTCCCTTTTAAAAGCTCATTTAGATATTTTAAAGAAAAACTTCATGTGTCATTTTATGCATCTTAAAATCCCTTTCATATTAATGTTTACTATAAGAACATATGAAACAGGTGGATGAAAGAAAAATGTGACAATAATTGTGTAACATAATGGGGACATATTTGAATGGCAACATTTTAGGAATATTTCGCTCTTTTGGACTCAATTGTGTTTCCTCCATATCTACAGGTTAAAGCTTGACCCTCAATGTGACTGTATTTGGAGACAAGGCCTTTAAGGAGGTAATTAAGGTTAAATGAGGTCATAAATGTGGAGCACTGTCTTAGTCCATTTGGGCTGCTCTAACAAAAATACCATTGACTGGGTGGATTATAAAGAACAAAAATTCATTTCTCAAAGTTCTGGAGGCAGGAAGTCCAAGATCAAGGCGCTGGCAGATTCAGTGTCTGATGAAGACTCGCTTCCTGGTTCGTTGATAGCTGTTTCTCGTTGTGTCCTCGGATGGCCAAAGGGGCGAAGTCCTCTGCATCTCTTTTATAAGGAAGCTAATCTCATGCATGTGGAACACTCATGACCTAATCACCACCTCCAAATACCCTCATATTGGGGATTAGGTTTCAATATACAAATTTGGGGGAGATACAAACATTCAGCCTATAGCAGACCCTAATCCAATAGGACTTGTGCCCTTAAAGAAGAAGAGACACCAGGAATGCACCTGTACAGAAGGAAGGCCATGTGAGGACACAGGGAGTAGGTGGCTGTCTGGAAGTCAGGAAGAGAGGTCTCACCAGAAACCAACCCTACCAGAACCTTGATCCTGGACTTCCAACCTCTAGAACTGTGAGAAAATAAATTCCTATTGTTTAAGCCACCCAGTCTGTGGTGTTTTGTTATAGCAGCCTTTGCTGACTATAAAATTACTTGTCCACATAACTTGACCTTCAGTAATGATGTGTAAGGTAAATAAAATATAATCAAATAAAAACAATGTTATTATATGTAAAAATTAACCACGCATTGATTAGACATGTAGCTCTGACATCATACAAATAAAATTCAAACTTAAATGGTATCTGAATTTTAAATTGGGAAGACATTTTAATGATGATGAAAGGACAAAAGATACAGAGAAAAGGTGAGAGAATGTAACTTGAATATATGACTAGGAAATTTTTTCATTTTCTTACTGTCCTCTCCTACACTATACTCTCCTGCTGTTATTTCCTGGTTCCTGGAACAGAAAGTATTTTTCTTCATGAACACATTCTCTATTATGAATAAATTTTATTTTCACGTAAAACAAAATGCCACCAAAAAAACAAAGAGCTCAATGAAAAGAACTTGAAATAGGTATTTTTTTAAGTGGCAGAATAGCACACAGAAAAGCAAAAGGAAATAATTTACAGTAAGAATTTAGTTGATAATTTTACAGAATGCACAGAAATGTACCTAACATAATAGTAAAAGTGCTATAGTTAGTATTTTGGGAAAGCAGCCAAAGCTAAGTTCAGACATAGAAACAGACACACACACAAACCAAAGATCACAATAGGCAGTAGAACATTTTCTAGCAGAAGTCTGCTGACAGGTGGTTCCTTCATAAACAATAGTTAGATGTCTATTGCCGCCTAAAACACACTGCCAAAAACATATTAGAATAACTTTAGAAATAATTTAAATAATATTCTGAAAATAATATCTAGAAGACCTGGAATGCATATGCTTTTGAAAACTTCATTTAACCATTAACTGGGAACAAAATTGTTTTTGTAATATGCACTTTAATAGAAAGAAGTAATACACTGATATATTGATATACCTATCTCTTGCACAATATACAATGTCTAGGAGTCGCTATCTAATGAAGAGCAATAATTTCTGAAGAAGACATTCCCAGTTAACTGGAACACCTTTTCTGTTTAGAAGTAGGTCAAGAATTACTCTCAAAATCTCCTGTGGGAAAGGGTTTCCTTGGAAATGATCCAGTTGATTGGTGGTACGGAATTGTCTTCATTACTCTGCTTAAATTCCTAGTGCCCATTATTTTTAGAATTAAGATCAGAGAGGGCATGGACATGTGGACCAGAGAGGGACTAGGGACTAGTGATTGAGAGACAGGTGGTGGTGTTATAAGGCTAAAGGCGGGGAAGAGGGTTCTTTCGAGGAACAAAAGTCAAAAGCCGTATAAGTTTTGAGGTAGCACAGAATTAGAAAATATGGACCATCTTAAAAGAGTGGTTATAGTTTCCCACTTTGATTATTTTAAAATTTTTTGAGAGATAATTGTAAAGATAGGGGTTCCTGTTTGGACTGTCCTTCTTTGAATAGGACAGTACTCCATGACTAAAGTACATATGCCATTCTTTATCAAGATTTTTTCCTGGATTTAAAACAATGATTATTTGTACTGTAAACCTTATTTCAAAGGATCTGACTTTTTACTAAAGGAATTGAAGGTTACTGAAAATGATGCTAGATTTGTAGAACTATGGTTGGAATTAAGATACATATACTATACTTTTTTTTTAATATATACTACTACATATACATAAGCTAATTTTTGGCACGTGGCAAGTGCTCAACATATTTTAGCTCCTTGTATCCTGCTGAATCATAGAAAATATAGTAATGAGAGTCCTTCTAAGAGTCAGTATACCAGAAAGATAAAATTAGATGGATGAGTGTAACAACTAATGACCAAATAAGAGGTTCAAATAAATAGTGAATAATAATAAATAATAAAAAACACCAGAATATGGTAAGTGATCAAGAGAAATGTGTTAAACAGAACAAAACCTCACTGAAGGAAAAGTGAGGTAGACATATCAGATCACTAAACATAAAATGTCCGATAAAATATAATGAAATGATTATTCTTCCTTAGTGGCTCAAGCTGTTCAATAGACTCCATATATGTGAAACTAAAATCCTTAACAGTGTACCTTTAGGTACTTTAGATGGCTTAAAATTAAACGTTGTACATAACCATCCCTGTTCTTGTAGTCATTCACTCCAACAAGTACTAAACATAGAGCAATGTAGAAGAAGAGAGATTTAACACACATATTCTTTTCACAACCGTAGTCCTGAATTGCTTCCTTAACAGATTCTCACACTTGATTTTGGGCCAATTCTATCACTCCATCTATTTATAACTGGATATGTTTTCAGTTCTTCTTTACAACAATTCTGATTATATATTCCAGTATTTTTACCTTGGTTACATCCAGTAAATATTCTTCCTATGGTACCATAGTGAGCAATACTTTTCTAGTCCAGTCTTCCACTCACCCTCTATTCCTTAAGCAGTGTTTCCATTGCCTCTATGCCAATCCTGCAAAGAAGAGTAGCAAAGTACATTCTTATGTTTTATCTCCCACATGGTTCTCAGTCAAATTACTAATTTCTGTTAAAAATGGTATTTATAGAGGGGAGAGATTTTTGACCACTGAAAAAAGGATACTTTCCAGGAGTTGAAGGAATTCTTCAAAAAATGTGTTTGTTTGCTTTGGGGGCAAGAAAACATGTGAAATTAAGAGACAGACAGAGACAGAGAGAAAGAGAGGAGAACACTGTCTTTGCTTCCAGCCTTAGCATGACAGGTAGTAGATATGGGAGCAATCTATTAAATCATCAATCTTACCATCTGACCAGCAAGGAAAAAGTAACAGAAGTCATTAATTTTTACTACTTTCACCCTACTGAGCTTGTGAATATTAGTATTAATATATAATATACCTAACAGATTTTTATTATTTCATGTAGGAAAAAACGTTAAAAATTCTTCAGATTATAAAATTGTTTCAAAATTCTCTAAAACCAATGATTGTATTTCCTCAATTAGAGTGTGCATCACATGAAAGTTAAACAAAGTGGCCTATGTGCCTATTGGAAATCAAGTTAGATCTGTCAAGCATTGAGAGGTCTACTGTGAACTCCAACTCAGCTAGTGATAGATAAGGAAGACGGGTGTATTTGCTCTGTCTGCTACTGTCATAGCAGGATTCTTTGATAAGTTACTTCGAGTTATTATCTGTCTTTTTGAGAAAAGACAAACGGATTATGCACCATGTCAAGGTCTTGTCATTTGCATAGGTGTAAAGTATGACAATTACTAATTTAAAATGTCAAAGAGCTTGAGACAGATAGAATTTTTCTTTCTATAAACTTTCCACATGTAATTTTGAAGGGAGACGTGAGTCACATCCTTCATGTGTCTGATATTTTCTAAGTGGGATAAACTCCAAAGTTTACTTGATGTAGAGAGACATATCTTAAATGTGGTATTTTGAGGTTTAAGCAGAGTAGTGATACATTTCTTGAATTTTCAGTCTGCCATGTGGAAGTCCCCAGAATAGAATTTAGCAGCGTTTACCTAAGAGCATCTTGTCACCGAGAGCCGGCATGTATTTCGGCTTTATTTTATTTCATTCTTGATGTTACTGTAGTCTAGTCCTGAGTGTAAACCAATTTTATCTAAAATTATTGGATTGATGTTCAAATTTTAACAGGCTCTTCTTTCCACACTTGGGCTTGTCTCAAAAATAATTTTATAATCATAGAATCAGAAAGTTTTAGGGGACTTCAGAATTTAAGCTAGCTCATCTAATTTAGCCACCCACATGGAATCTTTTTTGCAACATCCCTGATAGACGGTCACTCATTTTCTGCCGAAATGCTGCTTATTGTGGCAATCTATTTCTCTTTTGGACAGCGCTGATACTTGGAAAATTCCAGTTCAGATACTCATCCTTTAATTGCCAAGTTCTCTTTCTAGTACCATACAACGGAGCAAAGCAAACAATTTTATTCCTTTTTCTGCATGACAGCTCTTCAAACATATGCATTCATTCATTAATAAACATCCAATGAGTACATACTATGTCCCATGGGCACAATTAGTTGAATAATACATGGTCTCTACATGCAGAAACACATTGTACAGGAAGTAAATATGTATGATAATGTTTCAAGTGTTCAATTTATGTAAATTACCCTATGAGAACACAGTGATCTCTCATTATTTTGCTATTTTTCTCTCTTCTCTAGGCAGGTAGTATACAAAATCTTGATCTTGCATGTCTACTGATGACATTTTTTTTAGAATGCACCTCCAATAATGTTATTTGTTTATGTCTATATTATGTAAGGACATTAAATTGCTACTATAACATGAAATTTATCAATTATGCAAAAATTGATATTACAAAAATAATAAAAAATACACAGATATGGAGATTATGATATTATCTTCCCAAATCCAAAATGATCACCTCCAGAAGTAGAGAATGACGTCTCCTAAACTCTCATGCAAGATATGGTGATTTCAATTTAGTTATTTTTGCCATCCTTTTAATAGATTTGCATGGCAGAAGTGAGGTGGAGGGGATGCTTCTGCCATTTTCTACTAGCAAATGTCACTGTGGATGTGCCTGGGTTCCTGTGGTGGCATTCTGATCATGACCATTAACTGATCATGGTGATTCTATGAACATGCTGGGTTTTATAGAAGAAGTAGATTTCTTGGTGGCTTCATCCTGCAGCAAAGCTTTTGGAGTCGTTCCTGAAAGATTAACCTAGGGTCAGTTTCTACAGTCTTCCCAATGATTTCCTAAGTCATTGAGTACATCTAATAGGATATGCTTTTATGCTAAAATAGATTTTATTTCTTATGACTTAACCCTAAACAATACATTGATATATTGATATTATTCTTCCCAAAGGTGATGTATCTTAAATTCATCAAGTCATTCAACTGGAAAACTTTTTGTAAAAATATCAGTTATTTCAGGGGCTGGCCTGGTGGCACAGTGGTTTAGTTCCCACATTCCACTTCAGCGGCCTGGGGTTCGCCAGTTCAGATCCCAGGTTCAGACACATACACTGCTTGTCAAGCCATGCTGTGGCAGGTGTCCCACATATAAAGTAGAGGAAAATGGGCACAGATGTTAGGTCAGGGCCAGTCTTACTCAACAAAAAAAGAGGAAGATTGGCAGCAGAGGTTAGGTCAGGGCCAGTCTTCCTCAACAAAAAAATTAATTATTTCATTTAGCCGTCATTTATACAGCACTTGCCAGGCACCTGGCATTATTGTTGGCAATGGTAACGTATCTATAGACAAAATTAATAAAAATTCTTGGATTTTAAATTCTCATAAGTGTTTTCTTTTATATGATTTCACATATTTACAACCAAGATTACTTACCTACATAATTATGAAATTTTAAAGACTTTTAAACTTCCCAACAAATAAATAGTTCTTCCAAACATCTCACTTAGCTTCTATTATACTGAGATTTATCCTTACCTGTTAGTCTTATTTTAAAACTCTAATTTTTGAAAATTATTAATTTTAAGAGACAAAATATACCTTCCATGATAAATAATGAAAAATATGTTAATAATCTAAAAGTTGTTAATGGACTCACTAATGAAATTTTAGTTTAGTAAAATGACTTTCTGGGTTAAGATAATGTATAATACACTATAAAACACCCCAAATACAACATTCTGACTAAAAAGCGCTGAAATCCCTAAAAAAATGTAATGGACAAAGACATATAAAATGACCAGCTAATTCTGATGCTTATTTACCTTGGTTTCAGACCTCTATCTATTTGCAAAATGCTTCCTTATAACTGCATGCCCACTCTATAATGAAGAGTAAGATAAAAATTAAATAGTAAATGATGCATAAAAATGTATTACAGAAATGTAAAAATACTGCGTTAAAAAATATTTTCCTCCTGGAAAATGGTATAGCAAAACATGAATCAGTTCCCAGACTCTGGGATTTAGAAAACTCAATTTTAAAATATATGAACTATGTGGCAAATATAATGATATAATCTGAACATTTAAGGAACTCCAAGAACACAAACCTTTTATATATATGGGTCACAGATTTGACGTAAAGCCATATTCATCAGACTCAAAGATTAAATTTTTACTTGATTTTGAATCAAGTTATTATGTGAGTTAGTTCCAAGAAGCTCCTTTTTGTTCCCAAGTCTATTTTCCTGTTTAATCTTCTGTAGATTTTCTGCTGGCCAATAGATAATTGAAATCACTGTCATTCTTATCCAAAGTATATGGATTAGAAGTGTGTTTCTGGAGAATAATGGCCTTGATCATACAATCCAAAAACATTTAAATTTCCAGTTTTAATCAGGCCCCGCATCAGCTGGAGTTTGTGTGTGATACATAAATTGCCTTTTCACAAATATCCTTATGATACATGAGATAACAGCATATATAAATCTCCTTAATTGTTCTGTCTGTTAGACATATTATTATTTTCTCCATATGAGCTTAATGTTTTCATAAGATATTTTATTAACTGCCATGTGAACAATAACTTCAATTCTAGAAAGCCTTGGAATATATCGGTGGCTTGAATTAGGAACTTCAGTATTTTGATTCTTACTTAAAAATAATTCTATCCACTATTTAAACTGTTTTTCCCCAGTCGTATTGATTACTTTTTGATATCCATTTAGAGAACATAAGTCCTATTTCTGGTATTTGTCAGAAATGCACAAAAGTATGCTTTTAAATTTATATTTCAAAATTTCATGTTTTCTTCTTAAAATAGCAGATATAACTATCATTAATGTTATTATTTAACTGAAAATCAACTGTTACCTAAATGCTAAGAAATTTTCAGAAAATATTAAACAACCTCATATTCATATCAACAAAAGAATTATAATTTAGCATGTACAGTAACTTATGGCAATTTTCATGAGTAATATAGTTGCAGGTCAGTATTATAAATTGGTCTGAAAACTTCTGCCAATGTTGATCATAATGGAAATCAAAACATCATAGCTAGGTTGAATCCTAACCTAGAATTTCACTAATAGATTTCAAGGCTGGGCAGCTAAATATGCTGGAAATATAACTACACCCGGACTCTAAAGGTCACAGATTTAAAATAATAAAGTTTGAATGAGAAATATTACACAGGTTTTAATATTCAAATTTCAAAAGTAAATCATAAGAACTGAAACCTCAAAAATGTCATTACCATTTTTCATAAATGTCTACAAATATTAGACCTCACTACACATATGTCTCAGTTTGTTTCTTTTTATTTCTTGTATAGAAGTTGTTCCTATAAGAGATCCAAACAATGTTCAACTCTGATATTCTCCTCTTCTGTCTAGTAAATTCTTTTCATTTTAAAAACCTTAATTTATCTCCGTCTATACCACCAACAATAAGAGTTAAATATCTAATTGAGATTCTTTTTCATAAAGAGTTAGTTTCATTTTCTTCTTTCATTTATTTTGTTTTGTTCTCATCACATCTCCAAAATTACTATTGTATATCTATAGGAAAGTGATAAAATAATGCCAATATGTAAATGATGTGTCAATGGTTAATAACAAACTTGGCAGTGAATACACATTAACCACATGTTTTAGTAAAGTGGAAAGCGGTATCATTGACCTTTTATGATAGTAGAAACCACTGTGCATATTGAGTGTTCACTATGCAGTTTTTGTTTGAATGGCTTATCTTTCTCATGAGGCACTAAGTGTCCTGAGAACTCTCCTTGTGATGCACCTTATAGTCTCTTTAAACCTCACATTTTTTCCCTTTGTATGAGGAAATGATAGGATTACTTGTCTCTTAAAGAATTACATCAGATAATAAAATTTGTTTGGTGATACCTAATGCCCAATCTGATGGTTGGTATTAGGAGGTGGGACCTTTGGGAAGTAATTAGGTTATGAGGGCAGAGCTCTCATGAATGGGATTAGTGTGTTTTAACTAAGACCCCAGAGAGCTCCATCAACCCTTCTGCCATGTGAGGACACAGTGAAAAGACAGCTGTCTATGAACTAGGAAGTGGGCCATCACGACCTACGGAATCTGCCTATGCCTTGATCTTGGACTTCCCAGCTTCTAGAACTGTGAGAAATAAATGTCTATTGCTTATAAGTCACCCAGTCTATGGTATTTTGTTATAACAGTCCTAATAGACTAAGGCCTCTGGCTATTAGCAATCACTTAGTGAATACTGTCTATTATGTTATTGTTTTTATTGTTTTTGTTATTATTGGTCTTACTCTTTATTACTATTTTGCCTTTGGTCGTCTTCCCAAGAGTTTCTTGGAAAACATTATTCAGAAAATCATTAATGATCATTAAATAAATACATCTTGCTTCCTTCTCATCCTGAAGCACACTATATAGAGTTGCCCAGATTTAGGTGGGCTGAAAAATCAACATGTGCAATGAAAAACATCTTTACTTTTGACATCTGATACATGCTTTATGTTTGCAAGCACTATTCTTTCATTCTAGTCATAGCATCTTAATATCTCTTGCCTGTCTCTCCTGATGTGTGGTCAAAGGGGCTCCTTAGAGCACATCAGTTTCAGCTCTCTGGAAACAGACTGCTTATGACTCTAACATGAATGCCAGGATTTCCCCATGAGAACTGTGCGCACACTCAACTGCCTATTCCCTTTCACAATACTCTCTAGTTAAAAATGAATCAACCAATCTTAACAAAATATAATTATATCTATATCTAATTGCTCTTTGTATCTGTCTCTCTCTTGGAAACTTTATTTTGGGAATTGTGTAGAGATAGTAGGTGGTGTACAATCTCTATCTCTAGCTCCAAATCTCTTAAAGTCATAGAAAATATAAGTGAGATTACCAGTATGGAAAACAAGAAGAAGTACTGTAAGCAAGCTACAAGTTGTGAGAAATCTCTGGAAAGTATAATTTGATGGGATCACACTGACAAGATCAAAGTAAATCACAACCAAGAACACATATACAAGAAAAAAATCTCTAAGTGGTGGAGAAACTGAGTTCAGAGTATGCGAACGACAAAGGAAGGTGTTAGACAGATTATCAGGGTAATTTATTAAGAGTCTACATTTTTAAGAACTTAGCCAATTTGTTCTTCATTGAATTCTTTTGATGGATCCAAGAACGTCAATAATCAAAATCATGAACTGTGCTCTAAGAGGAAGTGAACTACCAGACTGGGGGAAAGCTCCTAGAGAGGGTAGGTATAAGGTCTTGGAGCAAAGTGAAGCTTGAGATTGAACTCGCCACCTCACTGAGGACCCAGAGGGGATGACTAGGGGAGAGGAGAAGGCTGACAGGAACGTTATTAGTATGAGGGAAACACAATGAAGAAACCTCCCCTGGAGCATAGCCCAGATTGTTTCGTTAATTTATAGACTAAGAGCTACAAATTGCCAATAAATACTTCTACACATGATAAAAATTCCCTGATAATAGGGAATATGTCAAATAAATATCAATAAGATATTTTTCACCCATTACATTGGCCAAAGTAGTGAACATCTACAGCAAAATCACAGGTTAACTTCATACTATTTTGAGGGAAAATTCCCAAAACTTACACAGCAGTTCAGCCCCTGGATTTCTATTCTAGAGAAATTATTTTCATATGTTCCTAAAATGACATTCACAAGACTGTCAACTGCATTATTGCAGAATAATTAGGAAATGCATTTAGATTGGATCAACAAAAGAATGGTTAAATAATGTGTTACATTTCCACGAACCTATTAAAAATACCAAAGCAGAGGTACATGTACAAACCTAGACAATATTCCAAATATTCTTAAGTAAAATAAAGTGGTGTCATAACAATATGTATGGTAGGGTAGGATGCCCTTTATTAAGGGGTTTTACTTTTTATTAATATATGTCACTGTATCTTGCATAGTTTATAATATAAAGTAAAAGAAGTTGCATTCTTCCAGGATTTTTGAAAAGGCGGCATTACTTAATTATCTATAAAATCAGATTTTGATTTGTAATGAAGATTCTTATATACATCATAATTTCTATTTAATATGCTATGATTTCATAAGACAGAAGTGGTTGTTCCCAAACCTCTTATGAATACTTTCATTCTTTCACTGTATTAACATTCAATAAATATATTATACATGTTTTGTATCAGACACTGTCATAGGTCCTCAGAAGCAGCAATGAACAAACCAACCTCATGTATCTCATGTATTCTTGGGGGAGAAGCCTCTACCTGAGTTATACTCTGCTCAACATTACTCCTGGCCTTATTCTATTGGTGAATTTGGTAGAGGGATTGGGGTTGCCTGGCTCAGCTCTCCCAATCCTCATCCCTCATACCCTACTCCACATTTGGGATAACACTTCCTGAACAGTGAGTAGTAAGCCTAGCTTGGCTGGCCACTTTCCTGTAGGATAACTTCCTGTTTAGGGGAATAATTCTAATTCAAGACATGGGGGACACGTAAGTAAATCCCTTTTGGTGCATTTACCCACATAGTTATAAAAGTAACGTTTTGGCATTCGTCTATCTTATTACTCTTTATAGTCTTTACTTGGTTCTAAATGTAGGTGGGGAAAAGCAAGGTGCATTTATTAATTCTGTTGAGAAAAGTGATTAGATATTGCTTTATTAAGTAGATAATGACACAAAAGTAGTATTTTGCTTCAACTTTCATGGAAACTCTTTTATTTTCAACTTACCATTTCACAGATTTCTAAAATAGAGTTTAATTAATATGACAGGTCAATAAACACTCAGAGCATTTATTACTCCTTTATTCATTCATTCATTCCACAAATGTATTGATCCTGGATTTTTCTCCATGAATGTCTGCAAAGTATCACCTAACACTAAATATTTGTCAGCAAAAGCTTCACTTTTCACATTCTAAACCATAAACTGCTTCATAAGCCTCTGGGCCTGACTGCCCTCTGGATTGTCTAAGCAGTTCCCCAGAACCTCAAAGAAAACTAATGAAGTGACTGAGAAGAGAATAAGGGAAAGGATATCCTGCCCATTTTCTCTTAATTTTCATGAATGGGGAGTATAAGAAAATAAACATTGTCAGCCAGATAGCTTAGTTTATTTACCAAGATAATACATTGATTTTAAAAATAGAATCCAGTTGTGAATAAGGATAGTTGTCAGCAGAGTATAATTGTCACTACTGATTTGTAGAAAATGAATTATGATTGACTAATTTAATTTCTGTAACAAATTAAAACATGGAAGAAAGACAAAAGTAGAATTCTTATTAGGGCATAACTAAGAAGTTACAAATTAAATCTTTGTAGGAAGAAGAAATTAATTTGAACTATTTATATTATAAATAAGAAACCTGGGAAATAAATTTAAATAAAAGGTCATATTATATACTGTATACAATGGCATAATAACCTATAATTACATGTGTACAACACAAACATATATTCTATTTGAGATTAAGAAACACATACAAACATACTTTGTGTGTGTGTGTGGGTGTGTTTGCATACACATAATACTATGGATTTAGCTTAAGTTGCGAAGGATTTGCCTCACAGTAAAGACAAAAATAAAAATATTCCTGAAAATTTTCACTAGTTAGATTTTTTTTGCCTCATGTGCATAAGACTGGTGATATTATAAATTCTAGATATACACTTTGCAAACTGAATTTTCTCCCCAGAGATTTAAAAGTGGAATAAACACTTAGGTGTTCAACAGCGATATGATAAAAGCTGACTCAATAACTTTTGTTTCCATGAGGCTTTGGAGTCCGGAAGACATGGAAATGAATCTCAGTTCTGCTCTTTATATCACATGTGGTCTTGTGTTTCAACTTCCTTATCTAAACGAGGATGGTAAGGATGGTACCAATTTACACATTTTATTCCTCACAATTTTGTGAGAATTAGAGATAAGCATATACAATAAATAATTATATACTATGTTATATGGAGGTTTAAAAAATCCAATAGATCATTTTTGTGGTTATTATTATTTTCTTGCCCTGAGCAAGCTTGGGAAACAATCTTAAAGCAGCATCAAATGTCAACTGTATAAATCCAGCCAGTATGACCCCGCAGTGATTTTCTTGACATTATTCCCAAATGAAGGGTTAATCACTAGTAGTAAATTGGATATGTAAATTACTGTCTGCTAACAGCCTAAGAATTTCCTACACTTTACCTTCTGGAGCATAGGAATGAGATTAAATGAGAAGTGGAGAATATAAGAAATATAAGACTAATTTCTTTTCACTCTCCTGTATCGCCAAGTGTTACATAAAGAATAGTGATATCGCAAAGGATGTAAGGCCATGTAAAATTGGACGATCCTCTGCGAAGTCCCTTTGCTCCTCCACACCTTCCTCAGTGTGACAAACGCTTGGCTATCTGAAAGCCGGGGTAAATGGAAAGGCATTTAATAGAAGAACATAAACTAATGGATGTAACTTTGATTTGTAAGAGAGATGCTACATATTTAGCCACCGACCCCTGGGTGGGTGTGCCTTAAGAGAATGGCTAACTCGCCCTGCCTCCCGGGAGTTGTGTTTTCTTATGCATAATATAAACTGGTATTAAAAAGACTATTATTTTATGCCAGAACAGCACATTTTGTGAATATTTATTGATAATGTCTGAAAGATTTAAAAGGAAGTCTTAAATATGAGATAAGGGTTTTGCAAATTTTATTTAGAATGGTTAGCTAATTTTCTGCCTTCACATGGGAGGCTAAAATTTTAAAATATATATTCAGATACCCTTTAATCATTTTGAGCCCAAAGCCCACTCCTAAATGTCCCCAAGCACAGCTTTTATGTTGTACCCATAGGAGAAGACAGCAATTTGGGTGCAGAGGAGGGGCTCGTCTGTTAGCCCCTCGGCTCTCATCCAAATTACTCCAGAAACTCCTGGGGTGATGATGGAAACATCCGTCATTGCCTTCACTCCCTTAGCTTCCTCATTTGTAACACGAAAGAAAGGGATTACATGATCTTTAAGGCCCCTTTAAACTTGTCTCCTGTGGATGAACACGGATGGCTGAGATATGCTTTTGTTCTCGAGGGAAAGTAAAAAGGCCCCTGGTTTAAAAAATGCAGCTGCTACGCACAAGGCCTGTGCCCATTATGTCTTCTGGATTAAAATATTTCTAGATTAAAATATTTCGATTACAATATTTCTTCAGGATTTCTGAGGTACTACACAGCTAGATATCATTACAATGTTTTCAGTAAAATGAAAGTCTAATAATTGTGTGAAGGCTTGTTTCTTTTCCCTTTTATATACAAACTATCACAAGAAATCAA
Organism: Equus asinus; assembly: GCF_041296235.1. Lineage (NCBI taxonomy): Eukaryota > Metazoa > Chordata > Mammalia > Perissodactyla > Equidae > Equus > Equus asinus. Next base: position 44,301,353 of record NC_091812.1, read on the forward strand.
GCTAAACCCCCTAAAGCTTTGAGGAATTCTTCACGAAAAGTATGGAATTATGTCACAAAAGAGATGACATTGTCAAAGAGGATATATTATTCAGAGTTAAAGTTTCAGTTCTTAGCCAGTATGTGTTTTTGGATTTATTTGTTGATAATTTTAAAAAGCTTTAGAGGTTTTTATTCTTGGATGAAATCCAAAAGGGAAGAATATCATTCATCTTGATATCTTCGATTTATACAATTTCTTGCCTTTTCCAGCTCATTTATTTTAAAAATCACAACATTTTGTAAGATAGGCAGGAATAAGTATCAATATTTTTGTTTTAAAAATGAAGAAATTGTGATTCAGAGTCACAGAGCTGGAAAGTGACAAGGATGAGACTTACTCCAAAGTTCTCTCAGGCTAGCAATGCCTATAAGTTAAATAAAGACTGGAAATTGGTTTCAAGAATAAGAATGAAATTGATTCTCAAAAACTCAATTTTTGCGCCTGTGTAACCACATTTTCTTCTCTTATGCGTTTATTGCTCTTCTGCTCTTTTTTCTTCTGTAAACAGATATTTAGGATCAACAATGTGATTAACTTTTAATCAAGGGAAATAAAAGAGGATGGAAACTTGCATAAAGAGATAAACCATTTAAATGTCTCAGAAACAACATATATTAGCACTCTTTCCTTCTTTTCTTTTTGGGCTTTCCTGTCAGTGCCACCAGTAGTCTGGCCTTAGAAGGACTTTTTAGATTATGATTAATATTTTTTACCCAAATAGATTAGAAAGTTTAAAGGGCTTTTATAGGACAATAAAAGAAATTACTTGTCATAATTTGTTAAATAGTTATTTTGAAATAGTCAAAGATATACTGCCCACACAGATACTTTTAAATCAGTTATTTCCTAGTTATAAAACTAACACTCAGGTACTTTAGAAAAAAAGAAAAAAAAAGTTAGAAATAACGTCATCCATAATCCAAAGATAATTAAAGTGATCAGGCACATTTTTTTTCTACTTTTGTTCTATATATCGTTACATAATCATCCAATACCCACCCAAACAAAGAAGAATAGAAAGAAAGGTTATGATTTCCTTGCTAACTCAAGAACATTTATTTTGATCTGGTGGAGATGCCAAATTGTAATTAACCATTTCCATATTTTGGGATATTCCGATTTCTTCCACTAAAAAAAAAATGTATCCCTTGTGTTTAAATTTATTTCTATATAGGTTGAGATGGAATTTCTCAAAAGCCAGAATAACAGGAAATTGTAATATTAACCTATAAATTAATTTTTATAAAGTACTGTACTAAATTTCAATGTCATTAGACTAAATTCCATTTTTTAGACAAAACTATGCAACAAAATCTTGCAATTGGGAAATTGTTATGCACTAACTGAAATTCATTGGCTAATTGATAAGAGACAGAAGCCCCATTTTCCCATCTTGTATAGACCTGCAACTTTCGTTCACCTACCTCTGGAAGGAACCGAAGAATAATGTCTGTACTCACTGAAGGTGAAAGGCAGAAATCTGGGGTTATTAGGCAGAGTAAAGCAGAAATGAAGTAAAAAGAAAGATAAACTCAAAGTCTCCTACTGAATGGTGAGACGCTTTCACTATCTGCTCCAAAATCCCATGAGTCACAATTATATAACACAGAAGTAGCAGATTTGAGCATGATTCTTTGGGGAAACTGAGTAACTCCAGAGCAGTGACCTAGGGATAGTGATGTTTGGGGATCACTTGCAAATAAATTGGAATTTGAACGTCATCAGACATCACAACAACACTGGAGAGAAATAAAACATTAGAGCAAAGGACTCAAAATACAGAGGCAAATTATTTTTCCTAGGATTATACTTTCCTTGCATTATATACAATGTTAATGTACACATCAAGTGTGGAGAAGGAGTAAAGACATTATCAGACCTTTAACAACTTGACCAGTTTACCTTCCATTTAATTTAGGAAAGCAAAGGTAACTTTAAATTTATCTCCTAATCTACTTTAGGAGTTCCTGTAATATACACTTCAGCATGCAAGAAAAAGGACAACATGGAATCTAAGAACAAGGGGATTCAATCTAGGAGAATAATGACAGGAAGGTCCAGGTACAACTGTGCACTTTGCCTAAAGGGCAATACATCTAGATTGGAGCCATGTGACAAACGTAAAAGCGAAATTTTTCCGAGAAATAATACAAATATAACAAAGCAAATGTAAAACAATTTCCATTTTGAGGTATTATTTATAAGTATGCAGCAATTCTGTTTGCACTTTTGAACAATACAGAAACAAATGCATAAAAAACTAAACAAATAAAAAATATTTTTAACTGTAGGAAATTAAAATTTTGTAGAATAAAGGAAATACAATCGTACTATACTGCCAATCTCAGCAGTGAAATTACTTTACATAATCACAATATGAATACTGACCAGCAAGTTAAGTAAAATTGTAATCTAAATAACATTTAAAATGTTAAGGATGGTAGGAGTTGAGGTAGGGAATGAGAAAGAATTACATCCTCAACTATGATAAGAGAATCAAAAGATATAGCATCTGGATTGAGCTACTAAGATTTTTCTTTCAAGCGTTAATAGCCCTAGGTTTAAATAGAAATCTGTGAAATATCTAAAACAATTTAAAGAGAGATTTTCAGTGTCATGTATCACTTTAAGATTACAGAATCCTTGCCAGCACCATCCTGTATGCTTCTGGGATTCTATTGGGAGGCAAGTCAATGAACATCAGGGTGATACACAGAGTTCACGACTGGAGTGAACACTCCTTCCGTCTTCCAATGAGGGTGGGGAGTATTTTCTAACCCTTGACCCAACCAGTCATTGCATCTGAATTTTCCCCTGCAATGGAGCAGCATTAATATAATGCCAAAATAGACTAACATTGCATGTTACTCTTTTTTAAATGAACTAACATATATTTTATATGTATTTATATAAATGTAGTACATAAATGGATTTTTTTAGAACAAGGAACTACTTTAGAGTTTGTAACTACAAGAAAAATGTTAATAAAATACAGAGAAAACTGTAATTACAAACAGAGAAATAATAGACTATAAAAGAAACAGTTTTTGTTTATCACGCAAAACACAGTGGGAAAGTCTTCTTTTAAAAAATTACCTTCTAAAGCAAGTTAACCTTATTACAATTAATAAGATATAATTAATAAAATATATGTTGTGGATATCCATACTTAAATATCATAAACTGGTTCCTCATAATGATAGCTCTATATTTGGTAAAATCTCATTAGTCTGTATATGTGTCAGCTAAATAATTTGCATACTTAAAAGTCCCTGAGTACTCATAAACATGATCAATTCTAAGGCCTGAGATGATTCTAAAAGCAAAACCACATTAAGAGAACATTATAAACCTGGCCCAAACCCACGAGAGGAGCTCTATCCCATATTATTGCAGAGCCTCATCCTTCAAGGAGTTTGCGATCTCAAGTTCCAATGAAAACTATTGTTTATCTGAAACTAGGCTAATTAAATACAGATTTCAGTTTGCAGAGATGGTGGATTTCCCACATTTGGCACAATTCCGCGAGTTACAGAGAATGAGGGAGAGAAAGAGGGGAGGAAGCAGAGAGAAGATGTGTTAAAAATTTCTCACAAATTTTTAAAATAAAGATTCCTTTAGCCTCCTGTAGGTACAGCTTAATATGCCATTTTACATTTGGATGAATTCCCAGGACTTGAGAATAATATAATGAAGTTTAAGCAAACGTGCTTCTTTAGAACAGAAAACTAAAGGAAATCACCTAATCAGGGCTGTTTTCAATGATTCGACGCTTAACATTTCTCAAAATTGTTAGAAAGTCACTGGCAATGCATTGCTGTAGAATAGAGAACTTGGAATTGAATGGATTATTTAGAATTAAAAATAACACATTGCAGCTTGCCTGCATCCAGGCAGGACTGCTTCCACATTTACAACATTTATTAAACATTTACTACGTACCTGGAGTGGTTATAAATTGGCACTTCGGTTAGAGCAGTGAGCAAAATCAGAACAATCCCGAACCTAATAGAACTGGGAGTCTATCAGGAAGCTATTCCAGGGTATCTAAACAGCAGTTGGTGGTACACATAAGAACAGTAATCAGTGGCAAATATTTTGAGGCTAAATCAATCAAACTCAGGGCCAACACAGGTTGCCAATTCCAGGGTCAAATTTCTAAACGTGTTTGTCCGAGTTACATATACTGACTGGTAGGTTGATATGAAATATTAATGTCTTATTTTACATGAATTTTAATCTCAACTATCTGATGCTTAATCACCTTACTTAAAGACTCTTGGGAAAATTGTAAATACCCTTTGCTCCCTTAGCAAGACAATGAGATTTATGTAACTAAGCATAGTCATACTTTCTGCTTTCATTATCGTCCTAGATGCTCAGAAATAAATATATTTAGTTTCAGAAAATATAATAGTCAAGATTCTGAGTACAGTTCTCCTCCCACTGTCAATTTTGGTAATTACTGATACCAAATTAGACAAGGGGAATAAAAGAACATACAAATATAGGTCAATACAAAATTATTGACTCATTACACTTAAATGTAGCAGATAAAGAAAAAAATGAATTTAAGAGAATTACTTTATTTTAGCTAATTCATTTTTCCAATCACAAGATAAGGTCCCTAAATGATACCTCTAAGGCAGTGGTTCTGAAGGGTAATTGCTTCTCTGGAGACATTTGGCGTGATCTGAAGACGTTTTGCTTGTCCCAAAAGGGGTAGAAGGGAAATACTAATGGTTTCCAGTGGGCAGAGGACAAGGGTGCTGCCACATCTTACAATACACAGACAGTCCCCTGAATAAAGAATAATCTGGCTCGAAATGTCAATAGTGTTGAGACTGAGAAAATCCGCACTAAGCTTATGAAAATTTTTAAATTGGACAAAAAATTATAACTGCATATTTAAATTTTAAATAGTGTCCTAACTCACTGATATAAAAGATGAAGACATTAGCACTCTCTCAGTTTCTTACACTCTTCAACTTAAATTGGTTTTGTGTCTTGTAATTAATTATAACATATAACCTTTTACATATAAAACCTATAATGGTCCCCAAATTGTTTAATCTTAGCTCTAAATTTTTTTCCCTTTTTGAGGAAGATTAGCCCTGAGCTAATATCTGTGCCCATCTTCCTCTACTTTATATGTGGGACGTCTGCCACTGCATGGCTTGATAAGCTGTGTGTAGGTCCATGCCCAGGAGCTGAACCGATGAACCTCAAGCCACCAAAGCAGAGTGCATGAACTTAACCGCTATGCCACCAGGCCAGCCCTTTGGCTCTAAATTTAAATAAATTGAGTGTTCTCCCTCTAACTTTGTAACACGTTGTAGCTATTACTGAGTTATTCTATTTGAATCCCTTGAATTAGCTGGATTTTTGAAAAAGAGTTTATCTTTTAGAGCAGTTGTATGTTCACTGGAAAATTGAGCAGAATGAACAGAGATTTTCCATATACTCCCTTCCTCCCACATGCAGAGCCTCCCCCAATATCAACATCCCACCAGGGTGGTACGTTTTTTACAACTGATGAACCTATACTGACACATCATTATCACTTAAAGTACACCGTTTACATTATGGTTCACTCGGTATTTTACATTCTACGGGTTTGGCCAAATGTATAATGATATATATTCATTATTATGGTGTCATACAGAACAGCTTCACTGTCCTCAAATTCCTCAGTTTTCCACCAATACATCCCTACCTCCTCCCAACCCCTGGCAACTACTTATCTTTTACTGTCTCTAGTTTTGCCTTTTCCAGAATGTCATATAATGGAAATCGTATCCTATTTAGCCTTTCACATTGGCTTCTTTCACTTAGTAATATGCATTAAAGTTCCTCCATATCTACTCATGGCTTGATAGCTCATTTAAATTTAGCACTTAATAACGTTCCATTGTCTGGAGTGTGCAAGAGTTTATTTATCCATTCACCTAGAAGGACATCTTGGTTGCTTCCAAGTTTGGCAGTTATAAATAAAGCTGCTATAAACACCTGTGTGTAGGTTTTCGTGTGGACATACATTTTGAATTCCTTTGCTAAATACCAAGGAGTATGATTGCTGTATCGTATGGTAAGAGAATATTTAGTTTTCAAATGTCAATTTTGACTGGATTTCATAATGAAGTTTTTTTCCAATCCGCTTGAGGACCTCAAATATATTTTATTGGAGGATATTGATCAATCACTTTTGTTCTAAAATAATATTTTATCTCTGTCTTCCACAACTTTACCTGCTCTTTAATTTCTTTGCAGGCTGTGATTTTCTTCGGTATTCATTACCATTGTATTTAGTATTTCCTCTTTATTAGCAATTTAATTTTCCATCTTGTCAACTTTTTCATTTTGATTTACAAATTATTTTGTAACAATGCTGTCTTGAGTTTCAATTTATTTCCTTAGCTCTGTATATTTTCTTGTAATTTCATCTTTCCATTACCTGCTTTTTAATTTATTTTTTATTAAATCAATGTATGTATTTTTAATATAAACATTCTTTCTGCTAGTTATTTCCTCACACTCCAAATCTTGCCTCATGCTTAGTGCTTTATATCTTCTTTGAAGGTGATATAACTCTTTCTAGAGTAGAGTTGCATACTTGCAAACCCATTTTAAAATATCTTTCCTTATAAATGTGCAGCTTGGCCCTGATCTGATCCAGGAGGTCAATGCTTCTCAAACCAGCAATATTTAAGACCAGTTTTCTTTTTCCCTTACTTTATTTCTAATACATTCTGGGCAATATCTGGTACGTCTGTGCACGATTTGTATGCAGACCATACTGCATGACAACCCATCCAAGTTTGACATCATTTAAATTGAAATGTGCTTTGTTAAATGAGATGAGTCCATTGATAGTTATTTTTTTTAATCTCAATGATGCCAAATTTCTATCAAAGTTCCTAAATGCTTCCTCTCAACTTCTGTACCTTTCCCAGTGTGAGCCAATGGCAGGCATGCCATCAGCCCACAGACCACACTTGAAGTAACAGAGTATAATTTCTTGACTTCTTTCCAACTCTATGCCACATTGGTTTATTTTCACCTGTGGGCTACATAAAGTTTGATGTCTACAAATATCCTTTTTTATTAACTTTTTATATATGTTTCAGGTGTACATTACAATTTGACATTCATATACACTACAATGTGATCACCTTCAAAAGTAGAGTTACCATCCATCACCCTACAAATGACCTCCTTCATCCCTTTTGCCCACCTCGCAACCTCTTACCCCTCTGGTAACCACCAAACTGTTCTCTGTATCTATGGTTGTTTTGTTTAGTTTTCTTTGTTCATTTGCTTCATTCTTGTTTTTTTGTCTTTTGTTTAGATTCTACATGTGAGTGAAATCTTATGGTATTTGTCTGTCTCGTTGTGGCATATTTCACTTAGTGTAATACCTTCAAGGTCCATCCATGTTATCACAAATGGTAAGATTTCATTCCTTTTCATTGCTGAGTAGTATTCCATTGTATGTATATAGCACATCTTCTTTATCCATTCATCCACTGATGGACACTTAGGTTGTTTCTATATCTTGGCTATTGTAAATAATGCTACAGAAAGCATAAAGGTGCATATATCTTTCTGAATTAGTGTTTTTTAAATCTTTGGATAGATACCTAGTAGAGGAATAGCTAGATCATAGGGTAGTTCTATTTTTAATTTTTTATTAATCCCCATACTGTTTTCCATAGTGGCTGTACCAATTTACATTCCAACCAACAGTGTACGAGGGTTTCCCTTTCTCCACATCCTCTCCAACACTTATTATTTCTTGTCTTTTTGATAATAGCCATTTCAACAGGTGCGAAGTGATGTTTCATTGTGCCTTTGATTTGCATTTCCCTAATAATTAGTGATGTTGAACATATTTTCACGTGCCTTTTGGCCAGCTGTATGTCTTCTTTGGAAAAATGTCTATTCAAATCCTTTGCTCATTTTTAATCAGGTTGTTTTGTTGTTGTTGCTGAGTTGTACGACTTCTGTATATATTTTGGATGTTAACCCTTTATCACATGTATGATTTGCAAATATCTTCTCCCATTCAGTAAGTTGCCTTTTCATTTTGATGGTGACCTCCTTTGTTGTGCAGAATCTTTTTAGTTTGATGTAGTCCTATTTGTTTATTTTTGTTTTGTTTTCCTTGCCTTTGGGGTAAGATTCACAGAAACATTGCTAAGACCAATGTCAAGGATCTTATCGCCTAGGTTTTCTTCTAAGAATTTTATGATTTCAGGTCTTACATTTATATCTTTAATCCATTTTGAGTTAATTTTTGTGTATGGTGTAAGGAGTGGTCTAGTTTCACTCTTTTGCATGTGACTGTCCAGTTTTCCCAGCCTCATTTATTGAAGACACTGTCTTTTCTCCATTGTATGTTCTTGGCTCCTTTGTCATAAACTAATTGTTCATACGTGTGTGGGTTTATTTCTGGACTCTTAAGTTTGTTCCATTGAACAGTGTGTCTGTTTTTGTACTGCTAGCATACTGTTTTGATTACTATAGCTTTGTAGTATAGTTTGAAATTGGGGAGCATGCTACTTCTGGCTTTATTCTTCTTTCTTAAGATTGCTTTGGCTATTTGGGATCACTTTTGGTTCCACACAAATTTAGAATGATTTATTCTAGTTCTGTGAAATATGCCATTTGAATTTTGATAGGGATTGCATTAAGTCTGTAAATTATTTTGGGTAGTATAGACATTTTAACAATATTAATTCTTCCAATCCATGAGCACAAAATATCTTTCTGTTTACTTGTGTCATCTTCATTTTCTTTCATCAGTGTCTTATAGTTTTCAGTGTACAGGTCTTTCACCTCGTTGGTTAAATTTATTCCAAAGTATTTTATTTTTTTTGATGCAATTATAAATTAGAACATTTTCTTAGTTTGTCTTTCTGATAGTTCATTATTAGTGTATAGAAATGCCACTGCTTTCTGTATATTGATTTTGTATCCTGCGACTTTACTCAATTAATTTATTCATTTTTCTCCCCAAAGCCCCCTGGTACATAGTTGTGTATTTTTCGTTGTGGGTCCTTTCAGTTGTGGCATGTGGGACGCTGCCTCAATGTGGCTTGATGAGTGGTGCCATGTCCACGCCCAGGGTCCAAACCTGCCAAACCCTGGGCTGCCAAAGTGGAGCAAGCGAAATTAACCACTCAGCCATGGTGCCAGCCCCCTGACTTCATTTATTAATTGTAATAGTTTTTTGGTGGCGTGTTTAGGGTTTTCTATATGTACTATCATGCCATCTGTAAATAGTGACTGTTTTACTCCTTCCTTTCTGATTTGTATGCCTTTTATTTCTTTTCCTTGCCTAACTGTTGTGGCTAGGAATTCCAACACTATATTGAATAAAAGTGGTGAGAGTGAACATCCTTGTCGTGGTCCTGATGTTAGAAGGAAAAAGCTAAAAGCTTTTCCCTATTGGGTATGATGTTACCTGTGGATCTGTCAGATGTTGCCTTTATTGTGTTGAGGTATGTTCCCTCCATATCCATTTTGTTGAGAGTTTTTATCGTATATGGATATTGAATTTTATCTAATGCTTTTTCTGCATCTATTGAGATGACCATATGATTTTTATCCTTCATTTTGTTAATGTGGTGTATCACACTGATTGATGAGCAGATGTTGAATTCTATCTACCTTTATGTAGCCTGAGGGAAAATTGGGATGAGGTTTCTGGATAAATCATTTGACAGTAAGAGTAGCCCTGGTTAGTTCTATTGTTTGTAGTTGGGTTATATAATTTATATGAGAGTTTGTTCAATTTCGTTACTGGAGCTGCTGTATTATGTGGCTACTATGAAAGGAGTGTATCTATTGGATTATTTGTATTCTCTCCAATTTAATACAAAGGCTTACAATCTTTGTTTCTATCTAAGAGTAATGTTTCCAGTTTGAAATACCTCTCTGAGTTAGCCATTCTATTACTGCCCAGAAGTTGAGAGAAAACATAAGGATTCCCATTGTATTGACTTTTCTGTAGGTTTAAATGTATGATGACAATTATCAGGAATTTTGTCACATCACAACATGGCTTCTGAGAGATACAGTTGAGATCAGGAGCTGCCTAAAAACCTGCCTTGATCTACTATTTTAGTCTTTAGCCACCATTTTTTGAAGTATATGCCATTTGATTGGATTCTTTACTTTCCTTTGTTCTACTGTTATTGTTTAAATTATATTACATTTATTATGTGAGTTTTGAGGAAGAAGATTCCCATACATCTACAAGCTCTATTTGACTTTGAGTTTTCATTTGTGTTTTATCTAAGTAATATTTTGTTTATGCAGATTTTATTATATGTTTTCTAAAATTACATGTATAAATAGGCATGGGACAAATAATAAATAGATTCTAGATCTTATAAAAATTCTATTCTTAATAAAAGATGGCTGTTGCAGAATAGATAAAAAATAATTCTTGTGAAAATAGTGACTATCTTTGTTGAGCATGTAGAAATAGCCCTTTAAGGTAAAAAAGTAATTCTGATTGGGCCATAAACCTTAACAGACACCTTCCCAAAGAAGATATATGAATAGCAAATAAGAATAGTAAAAGATGCTCCACATCATTTGTCATCAGGGAAATGCGAATTAAAACAACGAGATACCACTGCATACATATGACAATGGCCTAGACCTGAAACACTAACAATACCAAATGTTAGGGAAGATGTGGAGTGACAGGAACTCTCATTTATTACTGGGAGGAATACAAAATCGTACAACCACGTTGGAAGACAGTTTAGTTTGTTTCTTACAAAACTAAACATACTCTTAGCATACAATACAGCAATTGTGCCCCTTGGTTTTAGCCCAAGGAGTTGAAAACTTATGCTCACACAAAAACCCACACATGGGTGTTTATAGCAGCTGTATTCATAATAGCCAAAACTTGGAAGTAACCAAGATGTCCTCTGGTAGGTGAATGGCTAAATAAACTGTAACACATCCAGACAAAGGGATATTATTCAGTGCTCAAAAGAAACAAAGTATTGAGCCATGCACGGACATGGAAGAGCCTTAATGCATATTACTAAGTGAAAGAAACAAATCTGAAAAAGCTATATAGGTAATGATTTCAACTATATGACAGTCTGGAAAAGGCAAAACTCTGGAGACAGCAAAAAAGATAAGTGGCAGAGGTAGGTTAAGGATGGATGAACAGGTGGAACACAGACGATTTTTAGGGCAGTGAATCTATTCTTTATTATATGATAATGTTGCATACATACCATTATGCATTTATCCAAACTCATAGAATGTACAACACTAAAAGAACCCTAAGGTAAATGATGGACTTTGGGTAATTATGACGTGTCAACACAGGTTCATCAATTGTAACAAACGTACCACTGTGGTAGGGATGTTGATCATTGGGGAGGCTATGGATGTGTAGGGATAAGAGATGTATAGGAGATCTCCTTCTCAATTTTGCTGTGAATGTAAAACTGTTCTTAAAAAAGGAGGAATAAAAAAGAATTCTGGCAATATCCTGAACACAGAATAAACTAATTTAATCTGAAGGTTTATGTAGGATGCTTCAAGGCTGCTATAATTATCCTTTAATAATATACAGTCATGTGCTTGAGGATGTTTTGGTCAACATTGGACCTCATATAAGATGGCAGTACTATAAGATTAGTGCCATATAGCCCAGGTGTGTACTAGGCTGTACCATCTAGGTTTGTCTAAGTATACTCCATGATGTTCGCACAGCGATGAAATTGCCTAACACCACATTTCTCAGAGGGTATCCCTGTCATTAAGTGACATGTGAATATAAAATACTTATTGACGATGTAACAGATTTCACTAAACCTATTTTGAGTCCTAGTACGTGTGTATAGGTATGTGTCTCTGTATGTGCTCATGTTTGTGTGTTAAAGCCAAAGGTGAAAATACTTGTGGCAAGAACTTTTACTTTGCTCTAGGAATATCCAAGACAGACACTTAAATACTAGTGGGAATTGGAAGCACTGATTCTTCAACCAAGCTGACAAAATATCTTTAATCGTTTGGGAGTGAAGATGCTGATTTTTTTCCTCTCCTCCCTCCCTTCCTCCTTTCTTTTCTTTTCTTTCTCTTTCTTTCTCTCTCTCCCTCTCTCTGTTTCTCTCTCTCTCTTTCTAATATAATGTCTTGAATTGCTTAGGTTTTGACACAACAGTTGCTTATATTATACCTATTTTGGCAGCATATCATCTGATATTTCGTCATGTTAGATGTCATAATAATCATATTATTTGCAATACTTCTTTAATGCGTCAAATTTAAGGAAATCAAACATTTAAATTACTATTAAACAAAAAGTTCTGTTATTTGCAGTCAGAGGAGTTTCTGAGGCCAATGTGACTGCAGGTAATGTGCGATTTCTATTGTAATATGCTATACATGTATACAAATAAGAAAAAAATTAGATTCCACTTGTTTCTCAAATTAAGAAATACCAATGCAATCCTGCTGTTTAACAAGGCAATAATCTAATTCTAAGCAAGATAAACTATAAGACAAAATGCAAATAAACCTGTGGTCCAAATAAAGCACTGCAAAAATACCATTTTCCCTATTATATTATAAGTAATTTATATAAAGTAACTTCATACAAAGTTGAAAAAGACTGGATTTACTACAAACAAAAAGATGTCAGCTAATATTCTTAGCCATATATTCTCCACAAGAGAACAAGAAGAAGGGAAAATAAATAGAAAAAATAGTTACGTGTCATCATTATCACTAGCTTAATTTTCTAAGAATTAGAACATTTTCCAGTCTTGTCTACATGACAAGTGATTTAAGACAAGGTAAATATTAGGATTTTAGGTCTTGGATGTTACTAGACCCCGAAATACTCTACAAAGTCATATGGACTAGCACAGACTGAGAATCTCAGTCTTCAAAATAAACAAAAAGGAAAATGAAACAAAAGCTAAAATAATATCATGGGAAAATGTGGTATTTATAAAACTGGATAGAGAATTTAATGTTATTTCCAAAAAAAAATAATATTCATAAGAGGGACACTGTAAATTGAGACATGAATAGGGACTTTATATTTTCTCCAAAAAATCAAATTTATTTTGTTTTATAAAGGAAAAGAGTGAGTGCAAAGGATATGATAAAAAGAATGTATTAACTTCTCAGTAGACAAGAATCTATTGAGTGCCTTCTCTATAAAGAGGAATGTACTAGGCATATGGCAGAATATTCACTGGGACAAAGCAGTTATCATTTATCATTGAAACTCTAAGGTATCAAAACTTAATAAGCAATAAGTAATCAAACCTCTTTGTTGAATGACTGAATGGATTAGTGGTTGAGAAGATTAATTTTTAAAAGGGCTGAATTAGTGGTGAATAGATTAAGATTGAATTTGAGTTCTACTAATTTGTTTCACAGTCTTTCTTCTACAGGTCACTATACTTCCTTTGCCTCAATTTCCATTTCAAATGTATTGATTGCACAAGATATATCTCAGGGTTTAGGAAATTTTAGATTCCATTAGGCTGAACCATATGACATTACTGTTTTTGTCAGTTAGGTATCAGTAATTTTAAAGGTTTCACATAACAGTTAGGAAGTAATCTATTTTTCCCAATGAAAATCCCAGCAAGCTATTTTGTAGATATTGACAAATTGATTCTAAAGCTTATATGGAAAAGAAAAGGCCTAAATCAGCCAATACAATACTGAAGAATAACAACAAAGATGGGATGTATACACACTATGTTTATTATGTATATATGTATACATGCATGTTCATGTTGTGTATATGTATGTGTATATGCCCAAACACATTTATATTTACAGTTTATATTCCAAGGCAGCACTCTGCTAGGTGCTAGAGACAAAACAATGAATAAGGCATGGCTCTAAGTTTGAAGAATTCATGTTGTCTCCATTGAATGCTATAATTGTGTGGAATATTGGGTGATAGATAAATAGCATGATGGATTTGGTGAGAGTGCTAAGTAATCTCCTGGAACTGCTTAGAGTTATCTACACATCTGGCCCCTCCCCACCGCACACAAGCTTTGCCAATGATGGGATTAAGTCTGGCATTGAATCAAAAGGAAAAGAAGTCTATCATTTTTTTTCAGATAACATTCCCTTCAGTAAAAAAGACTGACAACATAAGGCAGGGGAAAAAAAAACAAACAAAACTGTTCGTTCTAACCTCTTCCTTCCAATTCAGAATATCAGTATGTGAAGACATGACACTTGAAGCTATGCAGCAATGAGCCTAAAACAGTATTAATCAGCATATGAAAAGCCTTGAACTTCCAAAGTCTTACTATGAAAATGAGGCCCCAAGAATAATAGGGTGGGAGGAGCCACTCCTAGAATTACGTATCTATTTTTATGTAACATAATTAAACATTTTTTTCAAAGCAGTGGTTAGTTGGTCAATCTCTTATTTACAATCAGTTACCTTACTTGATTCAAAAAGAAAGGATTTAAGTACCTGAAGGCCTCATGCCTGTGTATTTGGTATTCGATCTCACATCTGAATAAGCATAGTTAAAGTAGGGCCATTCATGCATATTGTTTTACATAACAGTATAATGTAAAATAAAAACAGCTAATATTGATGAACTAATGAATAAAATGAACTAAAACAAGCTATTTGTGAACTACTGGGACTAAATGGCCAGAAGTTACAGAATTTATTTCCTAAAATGATGAGTGGGATGGTTGTATTGGGTTTATTCCTTTGAATGCCTTACTTTTTCATTCACTCTGTTGTCCTGACTGGCCATCCATCACGTTATCAGTACAGCAGGGAGCCTGAGTGTCACCTCACTATGCAATTTTAATGTAACCCAGTAATTTGCAAATTAACATCCTATGGAAATTTGAACAGCTCTCAGAACAGGTTAAGTACGATTGAAGTCTCCTTTACTCAAAAGTGTCAGTAATCAGGATTCATTTATACCATAATCTATTATATATTGCCTACATGTCTGCATTAAGCACATTTTGTTTTAAAACCAAAACAATTAGACAGAAAATACTAATTTGGCTATGTCTATGATTTTAATGCCTCTGCCATGTAGGCCCCAAATGGTGATTTGCAAGTCATTTTCATATTTTAACCTCTTTGAATAGCCCTACTCACAAATGGGGATTTACAATATCAGGCATGCTTGACGACGGAAGGCCTGGATGCCAAGTAAGGAATCTGTTTTCCAAACAGATGCCAAAGCATTGTGTGTTCCACATATATTTATAATTGCCAAGCGGCCTTTCTAAATGACTTGTTCTAATTCCTCTACAGATTACATTTCTAATTTTTTTTTTTTTTTTTTAGGATTTTATTTTTTTCCTTTTCCCCCCAAAGCTCCCCAGTACATAGTTGTATATTTTTCGTTGTGGGTCCCTCTAGCTGTGGCATGTGGGACGCCACCTCAGCGTGGCTTGGTGAGCAGTGCCATGTCCGCGCCCAGGATTCAAACCAACGAAACACCGGGCCACCTGCAGTGGAGCGCGTGAACTTAACCACTTGGCCACGGGGCCAGCCCCTACGTTTCTAATTTTTAAGAAATTTATTTAATAGCTATGGATCTCCCTCAAACTTTCTATTTTTCAAGCATGAAATTCGTATAGAGATTATTTTGCGTAGTTCTGAGAGCATCCCCTTGTCATTCAGCAAATCCTGAGAAGCACTGTGTCCATTTTCTAAACCTTGTTTATCTGCCTCCGGGTAACGTTGAAGTCAAGGAGCAGTCCATACTGGCAGAAAAGTATTACAACGATCATCTTTGAATATCCTATGACTCTTCTCAGCTTGTTAATCATGGAATAAACACCATTATTTTCAAGTATTACATACAAAAGAGGGTTGATGTCTTTTGTTGCTATATCCAGGCACCAAGGAAGCACATGAACACGAAACAACAGAAAGACGCCGACGGCAACAGAGATCAGCAAGTCTACTTTGTTCTCTGGAACCCAGATCTACATTAAAGGGAACAGAGTTTTGGTTACATCTGGGTGTGTGATCTGGGGACAAGTATCATTGAACTGACGGTCTAAATCTAGAGTGTTCTTAAAGAAATGTACATATTTTTCAAATAAAAAACCTGAACATGAAAAACAGAGTTTGGTATTTTGCACAAGGTTAAGAGATAGCAAAGGCTTCTGTGCTAACCATTGGTATGTAAGGATTCTGTATACGTGAAATTTATATCAATTTACATTGTGTAATTTAGGAACATCATTATCCACTATTTAATTTTGATGGAGTCCAATTTACCTATTGTTTTTTCTTCTGTGCTGTTGGGGTCATTTTAAGAAACCACTGCCAAGTCCACGGTTGTGAATATTTGCCCTTATATCTTCTTCTAAGAGTTTTATAGCTTTAGCTCTTAAATTTAGTTATTTGATCCATTTTGAATTTTGTTTTTGTCTATAGTAGAAGGTAAGGGTCTAATCTTAATTCTTTTGCATGTTTATATCCAGTTTTCCCAGCACCAATTTGAACAGACTGTTCTTTTCCCATTAAATGACTTGGCACCATTGTGGAAATTCAATTTAGCATAGATTTGAGAGTTTATTTCTGGGCATTCAATTATATTTCATTGGTCAATATGTCTATCCAATCTTCACCAAAGGCACATTATAATGACACCGTCAGAATCAAAGACAAAGAGAGAATCCTAAAAGCAACAAGAGAAAAAAGATTGTAACACACAAAGAAATCCCCATTAGGCTATGAGCAGATTCCTCAGCAGAAATCTTACAGGCCCGGAGAGAGTGGAACGATGTATTCAACGTGAAAGAAAACAGTTGCTTGCCAAGAACCTTCTATCTGGCAAAGTTATCCTTCACAAATAAATGAAAATAAATACTTTCCCAGAAAAACAAAACTTGAGAGAATTCATCACCACTAAACCTGCCTTATAAAAGATGCTGAAAGGAGTTTTTCAAGCTGAAATGAGAAGACACTAATTAGTAACATGAAAACATATGAAAATATATAACACCGGTAAAAGTAAATATAGAGTCACATTTATAAAACCCTCATTCTGTAATATGATGGTGTGTCTACCACGTAACTATAGTATAAGGGTTAAAGGAAAAGAGTACTAAAAATAACTATAGCTACTATAATTCATTAATGAATACAGAATATAAAAATAGGTAAATTATGACATCAAAAACATAAAAGGGAGGAATAAAAGAGTAGAGTTGGTGTGTTCTTAATTAGAGAGGAACTGTAGTTATTGGCACACACTCTATGAAATAAAACATTCCATGTTATCGTTCATCAGTAATATAATAACTTCTGAATTATTTATATATGGTTGACCTATATTATGAGTTAACCTTGAATAATTTTGCACACCACACCAAGGTGTAGAGTTGACTAGTTTTGTCCATTGAATGAATTGCTTAAGACAGTGGGCCAATGGGGACCATATCAGAGAAGACAACTGCTAACAGCCTAAGAATACTGAATCAACTAGTAAGCTTTATCTTTTGGTTTCTCCAGTTGCATCTGATTCACTTTTATTTATTTTTTCTTGTCTCTCTACGTCACATAGCTCCTCTCAAGGAATAAGTACAAAATAAATATTTATTAATTATAAATTATTTAATTAAATATTCAGATATGTAACATACTCCTCCCCCAGCATAGCAATGTAGTAACTACAGCAGATGAATAATAAAAAATTGAATGTATTTAGAGTTGTATCAAGTAAAGAACCCTACATTTTCTTCTCTTTAGCTTTTTTTCTCATCGTTTATACCCCAGCTAAGTCTCCTGCATCAAGAAAGAACATTATTTCCTAAAGTGTTTGGCTTCCCTCTCTCTCTTTATTCTCAAAAGTTTTATTGACTCAAGAAAAAGTCATCATTGTTGGCAAAAAGGTTTTTCCAGATTTATTGGGATATATTTGACATATAAGCCAAAGTTTAAATTTAAATTATATACCTTGTTGATTTTGATATACTTATATACTGCCAACACCTCCATCACGTCACATAATTTCTATTTCTTTTTTAAGAAACATTTAAGATTTACTCTCTTAGCAACTTTCAAATAGTATATAATACAGTATTGTTAACTATCATCACAATGCTGTGCAGTAAATGCCTGAAACTTATTTGTTTTCTAACTGGAAGTTTGTACCATTTGACCAACATTTCCCCATTTCCCCCCACTTCTCATCCACTGGTTACCACCATTCTACTCTCTGGCTGTACGAGTTCAGCTTTTTTAGATTCCACGTGTAAGTGACATACAGTATTTGTCCTTCTCTGCTTGACTTCACTTAGCATGCTGTCATGATCCATCCATGTTGTTGCACGTGGCAGGATTTTCTTCTTTCCCATGGCTAAATAATATTCCATCTTCTTTATCCATTCATCCATTCACAGACACTTAAGTTGACTCCACATCTTGGCTATTGTGAATAATGCTGCAATAAACATGGGGTGCAGATATCTGTCTTGAGATCGAGTTTTCATTTTCTTTGGATATATACGCAGAGTGGAAGTGCTGGATCATATGCTAGGTCTGTTTTGAGTTTTTTGAGGAACCTCCACGTTGTTTTCCATAGTGACTGTACCAATTTACAATCCACCAACAGTGCACAAGGGTTCCCTTTTTCTCCTCATCCTCACCGACACTTGTTATCTCTTGTCTTATTGATGATAGCCATTCTAACAGGTATGCGGTGATATCCCATTGTGGTTTTAATTTGTATTTCATTGATGATTTGTGATGTTGAACATCTTTTCATGTACCTGTTGGCCATTTGTATCTCTTCTTTGGAAAAATATTTATTGAGTTCCTCTGCCCACTTTTAATCAGGCTGTTTGATTTTTGTTATTGAGCTGTTTGAGTTCTTTATAAATTTTGAATATTAACATCTTATCAAACATACGGTTTGCAAATAATGTCTTCCATTCTGCAGGTTGCCTTTTCATTTTTTGGACTGTTTATTTTGCTGTGCAGAAGCTTTTTAGTTTGATGCACTTCCACTTATTGATTTTTGCTTTTGGTGTCATATCCAAAAAATCATCAAGACCAATGTCAAGGAGTTTTTTCCTCTATGTTTTCTTCTAGAAATGTTATAGTTTCAGGTATTATGTTTAAACTTTTTAACCCATTTTGTTAATATTTCTCTTTACTTGCAGATAGTCATCAGAGGAAAAGGAACAATCTAATACATCTTTAATTATTTAGGAGAATATTGCCTCTGAATGTACATCAAAAGTTCTACCATTATTTTGCACTCAGATACTGTAAGTAGGGGGTTCTGAGAAGAAAAACATCAAGTTGAATCCTAGGTGTCTTGAGCAGAAGTACTTGAGTGTTTTTATTTCTTAAACACAAAACCTTTTAACTCTCTTGGGTAGATTTGGTGCCATATTATTCAGGGCTGCAGAACCAGGATTTCAAACAAGTACCTTATACCTATGCATAGGTATATATTTATAGGTATATGTATATATATATATATATATATAGACATAATTCACAAATGATTTATCCTTTTACTTCATGAATGATTTACTCCTATGTACATTTCATCATGCATAGGCCTTTTGATCAAAAAGTGTTGTAGCTCTAAAAGATCAGGATTTTGATTACTATAATATTTCATGCTTATATCCCACCTCCCTTTTTCTATCTCTCTTTCTTCTCTTTTGTAGGAGTTTTTCTGGGTTGATGTTGAGTACCATACACCATATACCATACCATATACCATATGGCATATGTCATCATATGCCATAGAGCACAACGATGAGAAAAACGAACTTTTTGATCTTATACATAGAAATTGAAGTCCTGACTCCACCTGACATTTCTGAGGTTTCTGTATTGAGAAAATAGGTGTAGAGAGATAGTTTTGAGGGTTTTTTTAATATTAGAGTAAGGAATGAGATGCAGGTTTTGGAAAGATAAGGATGAGTTTGACTTTCTATATCCTAGATATACTGTGACACTTGTGAAAAATAAAAGTGGAAATGTTGAATAGGCAGTTGGGTATATAGGTCTTTGAGAAGTGAAGTCTGAGATGGAAGTATAAATTATGAAGTTGCTAAGTGGTTGAAATCGCATAAGGAAAGAATGTTGATCAAGAAACTACGGTCCAGGCAGAGCACAGATTGAATTACTCAAAGAAGTATCTATGTGAAGAAAGTGTTTCCAGATAGAAGCCTGGCATATTGGGTAGCATGCTGTTGAGTACTAACATTAGAGTAGGACTCAATGTTTCTTTTACGTTTAGTGACACAACAGTGTATGTCGGAGATTGATATTTGTCTACCTAAAATTACTTTTCCATTCTCCATTATGAATATGTTGGAGATGAAAATACGCAATTTATTTTTTCAGCTTTATTGAGATATAATTGACATAACACAGTATTAGTTTAAGGTATACAACATAATGATTTGATTTATGCAAATATTGCAAAATGAATATCACAATACACTTAGTTAAAACATCATCACCTTACATAGATATATTTTTTTCCCTGTACTGAGACCTTTTAAGATCTACTCTCTTAGTAACATGCAAATATACAATACAGTATTGTCAACTATAGTCCCCATGCTGCCCATCACATCTCTGAATATTATTTATCTTTTAACTGGATTTTTGTACCCTTTGACCACCTTCATTCATGTCCACCCCCCCACCCCTTCTCCTCACCTCTGACAACCACCTCTGTTCTCTGTTTCTATGAGTTTGGTTTTCTTTAGATTCCACCTAAAAGTGAGATCATACAGTATTTGTCTCTCTCTGTCTGACATTTCATTTAGCATAATTTCTTCAAGGTTCATCCAGGTTGTCACAAATGGCAGGATTTCCTTCTTTTTTATGGCTAAATAATATTCCATTGTTTATATACAGCACATTTTCTTTATCCATTCATCCATTTATCAACACTTAGGTTGTTTCCATGTCTTGGCTATTGTAAATGATGTTGCAATGAACATGGGGTGCAGATGTCTCTTCAAGATAGTGATTTCATTTCATTTGGATATATACACAGAAGTGGAATTGCTGGCTTGCTCATCGTGGTTTTGATTAGTATTTCCCTGAAGATTGGTTATGTTGAGAACTCTTTCATGTTCACCCTTTCACGGCCGTTTGAATATCTTCTTTGGAAAAATGTCGATTCAGGTACTTCATCCACTTTTAAATTGGATTATTTGGGGGATTTTTTGCTATTTAATTGTAACAGTTCCTTATATATACTGAATATTAGCACCTTGTCAGATATACGATTTGCAAATATTTTTTCCCATTGTGTAAGTTGCATTTTCATTTTATTGATCATTTCTTTTCCTGTGTAGAAGCTTTCTAGTTTGGTGTCGTCCCACTTATTTACTTTTGCTTTTGTTTCTTGTGCTTTGGGTGTTATATTCAAAAAGTCTTTGCCAACACTACTATGTCAAGGAGATTTTCCCTTATGTTTTCTACTAGGATATTTATGGTTTCAGCTCTTACATTTATGTATTTAATCCATTCCAAGTTAATTTTTGTGACTGGTGTAGGATAGGGCTTTAACTTCATTCTTTTACATGTGAATATCCAATTTTCTCAGCACTATTTACTGAAGAAAGTGTCTTTTCCCCATTGAGTAATTTTGGCTCCCTTGTCAAATATTAGTTGACCATACACGCATGGGTTATTTTCGGGCTCTAGATTCTGTTCCATTTGTCTATGTATCTTTTTTTTAATGCCAGTACCATATTGTTTTGATTATTATAGCTTTATAATATAGTTTGAAATCAGGAGGTCAATGTCTCAGTTTTGCTCTTCCTTCTCAGGATTACATTGGCTATTCAGTCTCTTTTGTTCCATACAAATATTAGAATTATTTTTTCTGTTTCTGTAAAAAATGCCATTGGACTCTGGATGGGGATTGCCCTGAATTTATAGGTGGCTTGGCTAGTATGACCATTTTAACAATATTAATTCTTACAATCCAGGAACATGGGATATTTTTGCATTTATTTGGATCTTCTTCAATTCTTCACCAATGTTTTATAGTTTCAGTGTATAGTTCTTTCACCTCACTGGTTAAATTTATTCCTGACTATTGATCATTTTTGATGCTACATTATATATATTATAAATGGGATTTTTTTTTCTTTCCCAGGTAATTCGTTGTTAGTGTTTAGATTTCCTACTGATTTTTGCATGTTGATTTTATATCCTGCAGTTTTACTGAATTTGTTCATTAGATCTAACAGTCTTTTGGTGGAGTCTTTAGGATTTCCTATATATAAAGTCATGTCATCTGCAATCAGAGACAACTGTACTTCTTTCTTTCTGATTCAAATGCCTTTATGTCTTTTTCTTGCCTGATTGCTCTTGCTAGGACTTCCTTCAATATGCTGAGTAAGAAAGATGAGAGTGAGCACCCATACCTTGTTCCCAATCTTAGGGCAAATGTTTCAAACTTTCACCGTTAAGTATGATGTTAGCTGTGGGCTTGTATAAATATGCAATTAAAAAAAACTGTATTCTTCGTCCTGTCTTGCACATAGCACTCATTAATTACATATAAGCCAAAGTCCTTCGCTGGGGCTGACTCAGGAGGCAATTGCCTGTGTGCCCATCTTCTTTCTGCCTTCCTGCCTGGAATATGAATATAATAGCTGCAGCAGGCCATCTTGTAGTGAGGAGATGACCTTGAGCATGGAAGCCACCCAATAAGTAATGTAGACCAGAAAATAGGCATCTAGAATTTTAATAATATCTCCAAGCTGCAAACCTGGTCTGCCTTTCTTGTGCTTTTTTCTTATGAGAGACACATAAACCCCTAGCATGGTAACACTACTGTTATTTTGGGTCTGTTACCAGAAGTTGAACACAGGTCATATTTGATACAAAGTAATTAGTACAATTAGTAAGGGCTGTTTCTATTAAGCTGGAATCAGACTGAAGAGACGTCACTGGGTAGGTTAAGGAAATTAATTTATTCAACCATTACTAAAAATATAATAAAGCCCTGGAATTAGGTTAGTCATTTTCAATAAAGTGATGAAAAGATAGATATGGTATTTGTCACTGTAGAGCTTATTGCCTAGCCACTGGCCATATTTCAATACCCTTTCACCTAAAAAGGTAGTGCTGAGAGTTATACACCAGCATCACCTGTAAATGAAGAGCTTAGGCGTCTGACCATGTATTTTGAGTTTGCTTTTTCTTTTTCCTCAAGGTTTCCATTTTTGTTTACATTTATTTGTTTTAATTCCAATGGCCTCCCTTCTCTCTGTATCCCCTCACTGACGAATATATTGCAGAAAAAGATTAAACTCGATCTCCATTTATCTGTCAACCTAGAATAATTTGTCTATAGCTGAGGTCACAATTGACTTACAAATGTGATTTTTAAGTATTTTTATAGTCATGTTATCTAATCTTTCTCCAGTATGTGACACTGTTGACTATTCCCTCCTGGAAGGGCTGTCCTTTTTTGACATTTGTAACGGTACTCTATCTTGTGATTCTTCCACCCACTTGAAGTGCTCAATATTATAGATTCATCTTCCTTAATGTCAGAGTCCCTCAGTCTCCAACCCAGGATCTTTGCTCTCTTCAATGCATTTATTCTTCCTGAGAAATGATAACCACGTGTACAGCTTCAACTACCACATTTGTCTTAATGATTTTCAAAATTAGTACCCTCTAGCCCAGACCTTGATTTTTAGATTCCTTTATTTAATAGAGCTTGCTGTTATTGTAATTTCAAGCTAGCTGGCCCACAAATACCTCAAATGCAATCCAATATATCTATCTACATTTTAATCTATCTCCTATTTTTCTATAGGTTTTCCCTATTTCTCCATTCTTCTAAGAAGTATGTACATCTTTCCATTTTTCGTGTTCAGTTTCCTATAGAAGTGAATGACGCCACCACCTGCAACGTCTTCAAGATGAACATAACATAATTATCTATAATTCAGACCTTTCCTTTCATAAATCCTCAGCAGCGAATCGGTTACCAATATTCTACAATCTGCTTCCAAGTATATTTGGAATCTGTTCTCTCTCAAAATCATTTCCACTATCCTAGCCCATGTACTTTCAAATATGTAAAACAGATTTTAATGGGTGCCTCTGCTCATAAATATACATTTATATTTATTTACACATGTACACACATATTTCTATTTCTCCTAACTTTAGCTGCACATAACCACTTGTGGGTTTTTTCTTCTTCTTCTCCCCAAATCCCCCGAGTACACAGTTATATGTTCTGGTTGTAGCTCCTTCCAGCTCTGCTAGTGGGATGCTGCCTTAGCATGGCTAGATGAGTGGTACTAGGTCTATGCCCAGCATCTGAACCAGGGAAACCCCAAGCTGCCCAAGCAGAGTGTATGAACTTAAACCACTTGACCACAGGGCCAGCCCCCAACTTCTTGTTTTAAAAATTCGTGTTTTTCTGTAACTCCAAGTCTTTATATATTCTTCACTTTCTTGCTTAACCTATTTTGAAGGTATTTTCTGCATGAAGCTAATTTTTTTAAACGTATTTCTCTCTCTTACAGGATACTTCTTGACTCTTTATTCTCTGAACCTGAGGTTCTATACTCACCCAGGAACCCTGAGTTGTAAGAGAAATGCCTTCTAATTTGGAAAACAGTTAAATTAGGAAGTTTTCTATAAGAGCAGACATTCTGCTCTTCATGTCCATGGCTTAAGGCAAAGAAAGTGGGCTAAGGAAGGTGAGCATTTTCACCATAAACTCTGTTTTTTATGAAGTCATAGACAATGTCAAACTTCTTAAATTCCAGATTCTTGGTATTTAGCAACAGAATTGACAAATAATGCTCACTAATTACATGTTAAATGAATATGACTGTAATGACGCCCTGCATTATTATCCCATTCCCAGGTGAAGATGTGTGAGGAGAAATCATAAGCCCAGATGTGTTACATTGTCATGCATTCAACTGACTGTTAATAAAGATTCATTAATATTAATTAGAAAGTTGTTAGAATAGGATTAAACATACTATTTCTCCTTAAGGGGAATTATTATTTTCTGTCATTTTATTCAGAATAAAGCACATTGCTAAACTAAAGAGTTAAAATTTAACCTTTGCTCCTACCTAAATACATTAAATAACCCATGTTTTCGTTTTCCCTGATGCCTACCATGGTAAATCTACTAGACTGTTGCACTCTCAAATAAGAATACATTGCGTAAATTCAAATTATTCTAGAAACAGGTTTTATTTCAAAGAATAGAAGACAATGTCATTTGAAGAAACAGTCTTGCTCTGCTGGTATGATAAGGATCACACCATTCATTCCATGAGGTCAAAAAATACTTCTAATAGATTTATTACGGTATTTTCAAAATCTAAAACAGTAAGCACTTAATACTAAGGTATATATTTATTGTCCGTTGGACTAACATTAAATGAAGATATTTCTGAAATATCTTAGGGCGTCAGTTTAGTCTTTGATATACTTTTACCAATTGGGTTTCCAGAAAAAAGTTAGATTTCATTTGTCCTGTTATCCTTATTCTATTGAACATTGATTTAATGTGTGTATTTGTTCGATCACCCATACAAAAACACTTTTTTGAATCATTAGTGAAAACATGGAATTATGAGTACAGACAAATCACAGAGAAGGGACAGAAGGAATATCTAGTATTTGCATATTTCTATACTGCATTGAAAATTAGCTTCTCTGATAAACCTATAAAGCAACGAGAATCAAGAGAAAGAAGATGATTTATGCTGCTGTTAGAGCAGTGCTTCGATCAAATTTATTCTCTAGTTTACACAAATTCATATGTGGATAATGTTGAAATTTACATGCTGGACTATCAGTTTTTCCATAGTATTCTACGTTATAAATATATAATATGAAGACCTTTCCAAAAATGTAATTACTTTTTCTGGCAAATGATAAATGAAGTACACAATATTATTACACAAACTTCATATGACAATTCAAATAGTAATTTAATACCACCTTAACTCATTTGTTTTGCTTCTTCATTTAGCAAGTTTTTACATATTATGGTCTTAAAAATTAAATACAATTAAGATCTCTAATTATTAAAGACAGCATTACCTGATACATATCAAGTTTATTTCTGAATTTAAATACATTATTTTGAATACAAATATGCACAAACATGAGATAGATTAAAATAATTATTTTTGGAAAATCATGTTTCCCATTGCTAAAATGAATATTGGTTAAATCAAACATTTATTAGAATTATATTTGATAAGACAGTTTAAAGCATAGTTTAAGCATCACTGATCAATGTTCAAACTAGTAATTGTCCAGACTTTTGAAACGCTTTTTAAAAACAATCCCCTACTCCCTTGAGAGGCTACTGTAGGCTCAGCATCAAACTAATGTTGTGCATGTGGTGCTGTTGGATTGATCATTTGTATACTTGTTTTGAAATTGTGCTTAAACGCCCTTTCTCAAACTCCGTTTAACCACAGACCTTGTAGTGTTAATATTCACTCCTGTCCCTTGATACCTAATCTAGTCTGCACGGGCTCTGATGCTAGGCTAGCATTTTTAATTTGCACAGACGGTAATTACCTGGATTTATGGCAGGGGTTTGTGAATTGAAAAGTCTAAAAAGTAAAGAAAACAGTCGCAATTACCTGAGGGTCAGACTTGTGGGAAAGGAGGAATACAAAATCCAAACAGCTTTAGCGACACACCTTATCCATTTGCTGGTCCAGTCCCGCAGTAGATACGTGTTGCTCCCTATTCTAGTGTGAAATTTGGTATTCAGCTACCCTGAGATTTTCTATGTTGCCTGCCACAGACTCCAGATTTCTGCTTATACGGGAGTTCTGGGTACTGTCCTCTTTATGGATGACATTTATCTACTGCTCCCTCTACCAATTACTGACTCGTTCTCATTTCCCAAACTACTCCTAAAGAGTATTTCATTCATTTAGTTTTTCATTATCCAGTTTCAAGAGACTCATATAGATAGAGCTCTCATTCCAGGTTCCTTCATAGTCCCCTGGGCATCCTATAGAGAGTTTCCTACGGCTAAGGAACCCAAGCCCATTCCAGTCATCCATGATGAAATGAGATCAAGTTCTCCACTTGCTCAGAAGTGGTTGGGGGGTAGCAGCTTCCTACACAGGTGTATGTTCATCTACCCTCCGTGGTGGTACACACTTTTTGGAGATCCCTTTCAGTAACACGACTTTAAAAATGCTCCAAACCCAAAGACAACCATTACAGTGTCCTGCTCCTGCAGGCAGTCCCCACCCTGCCTGACCTGGCCTTTGAAGTGAGATACAGCTATTTCTCACCATCCCACACAGTTTACAGCACTTGCATCACAAATAAGAAAGCATATTTAACTGGTAATGGGACGGCATTTAAAAACAGTTAAAGACTTACATGATTCATGTTTAAAATTTAGATCATGTTATATAAAAGCTGGATCATTCTGCAAAGCAACTAGGGAAATAAGATTTTTATTCTTTGAAATGAAGAAGAATTTCAAGGCAAAATTTCCTTTAAAAGAAACCTAAATGCTAGAGCAAAGGAAAGATACTAAGCTTATGAAAAGGAAATTTGATATTTTCAAAGAAATGTGGGGTTTACATTGCCAAAGGAAAAGTGGGAAGTGAATTCTAGGGCTAATCTAAATCAGCACTATAGACTTACATTGATTTTTATTTAGGGCAGAATACTGACCAGCATTATTAGAGCAAAGATATATACTGGGGATTGCTCAAAACAAAACTGAGCAGGTGAAAATCTGATAGTCAGGTCTTAAATGCTACAACAGATATTTTTAAGTTAGTCCTACCCGGAGCAGGGTAGCTGTTGATGCAAGGAGGAGAAAATAGCAGTTTCATGATGACTGAAACTTAAACTACGTTTTTCTTCCTCTTTTTCTCTTTTTGAGAAAATGAGGCACTGTGGCCTATCAGGCAGTGTCATCAAGGGGATAAAGCCTTGAACTTTGGCATCAGAAAGACTTGGATTTTTCATTCCAAAGATTCCTTATATTAGCTTTGTTAAATAACTTCACTGAATCTAATTTTTCTTATCTGTAAATTCAAGATAATGCTACTTGCTGTGATAAATAAAATGATAAAGATAAGAAACCAAGCAGAGAGTGTGGTGCGTAATATATGACCACAAGCTTGTAGCACCGTGAAAATAATACTAAATTGGAAATTAGAATTTAGGGTTCTAGAATCTACTTTGTAAAAATGGTCACTCTGTAATAACCCCTTTGGGCTTCACCCTCCTACTCTAAATAATGAGAGCTAGATGAAATGATCTCTGAATATCTTCTTTTTTTTTAAAGATTGGCACCTGAGCTAACAACCGTTACCAATCTTTTTTTTTCTTCTTTCTGCTTTTTCTCCCCAAATTCCCCCAGTACATAGTTGTATATTTTAGCTGTGGGTCCTTCTAGTTGTGGAACGTGGGATCCCCCCTCAAAGTGGCCTGATGAGAGGTGCCATGTCGGTACCCAGGATCAGAACCAGCAAAACTCTGGGCTGCCGCAGCGGAGCACACGAACTTAACCACTCGGCCACGGGGCTGGCCCTCTGAATATCTTCTTGAATGTAATGTTTTGTATGTCTTTAGGAAAAATTACAAGAGTATATGATGCCTCTAAATTATATCAATATTTAAATTTACATAAATAGAATACAAAATTGATATTTCTTTATCACCACCAAGCCTCAAAAACAACCCCATCATTTGACTTTGGCTTCTGTATCACTATCCACAAGTATGCTGGCAAAATGTACAGAGCCACCATCCCAGAATTTGAACCTGCTACTCCCATCCACTACTGAAGACCTTGCGACCATCTGTCTATCTCTTTCATAGTTTTAGGTCAAAAGCAAGAATAGTTCTCGGCACACTGTAGTTGTTTAGTATCTAATGAATAAGAGAATGAATCAATTCATTAATTCTTCGACTAGATTTAAGCCACACTGTGGATAACAAGGCCTTTTGCAGACTGGTCAGGAATCCAAACCACATTTTACACAATGGTTTCTTTGTTGAAATGTGTTTCCATTTTCAAACAACTGATATGTTAGAAACATGACTTATTTCTAAAGGTAGTGTAGAGAAAACTCACTGTTTTGGTAAGTGGTGATATTTTAACATCCAACAATAAGGTTTATTATTAATTTAGCACTCAAACCAAAGTAATAAAAATAAGACTATGCCATTTTCATTTTGAATGTTATTTAATTACATAGTCTTGTGATTTCCTCAGTATGGACAATTTTAATAAAAAACGAAAATTCATGTTTTAAAATTATTTGGTGAAGAAATAGTTCGTTAAAAATGTGTTAAATTCCAGTCGCAGTCTGAGGTACAAATCTTAAAATTGACATTGAAAGAAGACAATATTTCTGAAATGTTATGTCATAACTATGTAAAACTTAATCGAGTCTAGTAAAAATTAAGTCCAGTAAAACATTTATAATAGAATCATCTACATATTTTACATAGTTGCAATACTAAAAACAAATAATTCATACTTGATTGGGATCTATCTAGAAGGCTTTACGAAAATCAGGAAAGCGCAAGAAGTAATGCTTCTCTTATTTCAAGTTAAAAGTCTCAGACTACAAGAATATGGAATTTCTGGGGACTGGAAAGTTGGTGTCACACACGTCATTTAGATATATCTAGGCACTGATCATTCTTTCTCCTTTTGGTTTCTGAGTTTGGGAAACTCAAACCAAACAACAAGTAAATTACAAAAATAAAACAAAACAGAGGTATCTGGAAATATTTCCTCAAAAGGTAAATGAGTCCTTTATATATTTTGGAAATTAACCCCTTGTCAAATATATGATTTGCAAATATTTTCTCCCAGCTGGTGGGTTGTCTTTCTATTTTGTTCATGGTTTCCTTTGCCTTGCAGAAGCTTTTTAGTCGGATGTAGTCCCATGCAGTTTCTCAATGTAGGTTCTAACAGAATGTTGATCTAGGCTGAAAATGAAAGGTGGAGGCACAGCATCAATGCATGATCTTACCTATTTTGAAAGTGACAACAGAATCATAGCCCTTAAGCAGTCATCTAGAGAGAAAAGCTGTGCTTGGTTTTGACCTGCTCTGTGTAGCCACCTTGGTTCCATAACCGTCCACCTCATTGCCTGAACAAATAGACTTACAGCAAATATGGTGGATTGTTTGCAAATTTAGCTGCTATAATAGTTCCCATCCTTGTACAGATGCATCTTTGCAATGGAACTAAACTGCTCCTCAAGTTAAGAGGTGGAGTCTAAGGCCAGCCTTGGTGGCCTAGTGGTTAAGTTCAGTGTGCTCCACTTTGGTGGCCTGGGTTCAGTTCCCAGGAGTGGATGTACACAGCTTGGTTAGTGGCCATGCTGTGCTGGAGGCCTACAAACTTAAAAATAGAGGAAGATTGGCATGGATGTTAGCTCAGGGCAAAACTTCCTCAGCAAAAAAAAAGGGGGGGGGTGGGTCTATTTCTCTACCCCCTTAAATCTAGACTGGCCATGTGCTTACGTTGCTTTGACCAATAGGATATGGCAGATGTGACATTGTCAAATGTCCAAGAGGTACTGTAGCTTCTGCTTTATTCATCTTGATGTTCTGAAATTGAAATATAAAGATACTCATACTAACTTCTAAGATGAGCGATCTTATGGAGAGACAGTTTCAGTTTATAGCAAGCACAATCAATACGCATGTAAGTGAGGTCATCTTGGATCACCCAGTCAGATGACTAGAGACTTGTGAATGACCACAGTTGAGATCAGCAGAATGGTTCCACTGATCTCAGTCCAAATGATCAACCAATGGAATCATGAGGAAATAAATGGTCAATGTTCTAAGTCCCTGTGTTTTGAGGTGGGTTGTTATGTAGCAAGAAATGACTGAGTCGGGGGGCAGGGGTGCCCACATGTATATAAGTGGTTTCTTCCTACAGATCTGCACATCAATTGCATGAATTGGGAAAACCAAGCAAAAGATTACAAATTTACCAAATTCAAATAAAACATGTGTCATAATGATTTAGATTTCAACATATGTTTTTCTAATAGTGGAAGTCTTAACAATAGCATTTATTTTCACAGTTGCATACATTTATAGCATAATTGAAGGTGGTAGGTCTTAGCATTACACTATGCTATTAAGATATATTTAACATAAATTCTTTCAAACTTCATATATAAAGAACATATTGGATGTCCCCACAATACAATGGCAAATGCCTCTTTTTCTGTTTCAATATATGAAAGTCAAAACTGTTCAGCAAAGTGATGTATTATTTCTGAAGACACTTGTCAATTGAATGAATAAATAAATTATTCAAAAGATAAGCATGAGAAGTATATTTAATACGGTCATATGTGAATAAATATTTTCATTTTTTTCCAAAGATAATTTTCAGACACTCTATATAGGCAAACAGATGGTTAAAAAAGCCTTTACCAAACTTGGAGTCACCACTGTAACAAAACTCAGTATGCAAGTCAATGCCAGTGGCAGAATGAGGTTGAATGCATGAAAACAAAAAAACATGAGATTAGTAAGACAGATATATATATTTTTTTGTTCTAGAGCTTGATTATTTTTTCTCTGTTTGTGGTCCCGATCTTAATAAGATCTGTGTTGCCTTCAGCTCAGGGTAAAACCAGAGACATTGTAGAGTAAGTTATCACCATTCACCTTGGAAAAGTCAGAAACTCTATTAGGGTGCTGTTAATTTAGCAGATATATGTTGAGCTCAGTCACTAGTGGGAAATGAGGAATACACCTGGGATGTATTAAAAAGTGTTTTGTGAGAAAACTCACTATCCGGCAGTTAATGACATATATTATGCAATATAACCTGTTACTCTTGTCATCATAAATTAGTCTTTTGAGTCAACCAAGTATGAAATAGAGCCTGGTATCAAGAACAAAGTACTTAAAGGAATGAATCAGTCGCTAGTTACCATTAGATCTAATTATAAATACCCTTGTTAGACGATAAACACCTACATACAGTTTTCTACAATGACTAGGCGATAGAATTGTTTTATGGAATTTTATTATATTAAATACCAAATTATATTAATTTAATGAAATAGCTTGATGATGATGACAACTATATTAATACAACTGTTGTCATTATTCCTACCACTATTCCTAGCAAGGGTTTGCCTTATTGCTTATAATCCTGAAAGTAAACCTAAGAAGTAATTATTGTTCTTATTATATAGAAGAAGAAATTGAGTCTTAGTAAGGTCAATAGCTTCCAACTTCACCTACCTTGGTGACAGATCTGAATTTGAAAACAGACATATTGATTTCAAATCACTTATGTTTAATTGTTTCATTAAACTAAATGCTCAGTCCTCTCTGAATTCAGTGGTTCTTGCAGACCATTACTGAAATATGTCTAGAAAAAAATATAAATCTATTATACTAATTCAGTTATTGGAAGACAGCACTCGCACCACACAAATGGGATGTGAGATTTGACAGAAGACAAAATTTCAAAATATTTAAATTAAACTGAAATAGCAAAACTTTCCCAAAGTAAAAAGTCAAAGGTAATCACTTTAAAAAGATCAAAAGAGGCATTGTGAAATTGTTCCCCATATCAGACAACCAAAAGCAAACATGCTGTGACAACATCATGGGCCCTTGTGATGTGGAATTTCTGATCACCACAGGGAAATCAATATGCCAAGTCCAAAGGAATAACTGAGTAAAGAGGTCGCTCTCGCTGTTTCCATAGCAATCCATTATGACTGTGCTCTCGACGTAAGCGCTATCCCTAAGATGGAAAGGTGAGAGAAGATGATGAGGGGTTAACAGATTTTCTACTTGGATCATTGCATCTCTCATTTAAAACCAGATACTAGGAATGCTTACTTTAATTTTCTCATGTTTAGTAATTAAAACAAATGTCATTCATTAATGTTTATTCACTTACTCAACATACTTATTGAGTATCTGCTCTATTCCAGGCACTATTCTAATTCCAGAGACCCAGCAATGGCCCGAATGAAGAGAAGGTAGAGAGCTGAAAAATATCTTCAAATTGGAATTAACGTGGGTTCATTCCAAAAGCACTGCTACACAGGATAACAGAGGTAGTTCATTAAAGACAGAACTCCGTGCGCTTTGGAGAAACTTAAGAAGTTGAGCCTTAAACTTGGCCTTATAGAACAACTAAAGTTAGGGCAAGTGGAAAGGGAAAACTAAGATACTCCATACAAGAGAATTCATGCTCAAGGGTAGCATGAATTTAGTGTGAAGATTTTTGTTTTTGTTTTTGTTTTTGTTTCCAACATACAACATAATTTATATCATCTTGTATATTTTATATATTTTTCTTTATAAAGTAAAGTCAATAATAAGGCTACATGCATGAGGAACTGCAAATCACACTGTAAACTGTTGAACTTCAAAATGTAAATCTGAAATATATTGTCTTAAGGTGGAAAATTAGATTCTTGATTTGAGACCTTTCTTCTGTTCTGATATAATCATCTAATGCCATACATTTCCTTATTCGCATTGCTTTGGTTGCATACCACAAATTTTGATATGATGTACTTTTATTTTGTCAATTCAAAATATTTTCTAACCTCATTTTTGTCTTCCTATTTGACCAATGCATTATTTAGAAGTCAGTTGTGTATTTTCCAAATATTTTTTTATTTTCTAGATCTTACCGATTTCTAGTTTCATTCAATTATACTCAAAAAAGGTACATTGTATGATTTCAGTATTTTTAAGCTTGTTTTGTAGGGATTTTTTCATAGATAGATGGTAGATAGACAGACTAAATTTTGAATATCTACAGGGCAGCAGAGATTACAGCTGGTAAAGTGAGCTTGGAACTCAGAAGGGAGGTCATAGAGATATGTTAAACTTTTGGAGAAGAAGAGAGAGTTAAAACAACTGCTGAAGTGAATCCAGTATGGAATCAAGAAGAGCTGAAGGAATCCTACCTACGACTACACTGGAATAATAGGGAAAGAATTTATTCAACTACTTAAAACCATAAAAACAACTGAAAAAAAAAGAAACAGTTGTTTTAAGACCCTGAGCATACTGAAACAAGATACAGTGATTCTGAGAGATGGGACGCAAATGAGAAGAATCCTATAATTGCCACAGTTTACCGCCTTGAAAGTGTTTTCAAGCCACAATGCAATGAGAGGGAACTTGGACAGATCAAGCAGACACCTTGAATTAGGCCGAGACATCTGAGATCCTATGAAAGAGAAAGCAGTTAGAGTTCATAGGACAGAGTGCTGGAAAGGAGAGCTGCATACAGAAGGAGAACTCTAGAGCTCTCCAGAAGGTTCTCCTAGAATATTGATAAGAATACTGATCAGCACATGCTCATGAGGAAACTACCTGAGGCCAGGAAAAATGATACAAAAGGATAAGAGGGAACAGTACCTGATATTCACACAGAACTTAAAAAAAAAAATCTTCATTTTACATTTGTTTTATTTCTATTTCTATTTTCAACTGTACTGAAAAACCTCATAATTCACAAGATACTGAGAAGAACACTCAGAAGGGAATAATAAGCTCTGGAGTAAATGTGGCTCTTGTCTCGCCTGAAGAATCTTTAAAGCAGATCCCCACAGGGTCAAAGTGATTCCTAGTGACAGAACTGTGTCCTAGGACAAAGTTCAAGGATAAATATAGGAATACAAACTTATCGTAGATTCAACGAGGTGAAATGTACCTTTGGCATCCAATCAAAAAGTGCCAGGTATGCAAAGCAGCAAGACTATATGATCCATTATTGCAATAAAATCAATTAGTAGACACCCCCTCATCAGTGACACAGATGTTAGAATTAGCCAATGAGGATTTTAAAAGAGTTATTACAACTTGTAAATATGTATATTCAAACATCTAGGAATAAAAAGTACCATATTTGAGAAGAAAAATACACTACATGAGCTTAATAGCAGTTTAAATATTACAAAGTAAAAGGTTAGTAAACTTTAATTAATAAAAATATAAGCTACCCAAAACAAAGAGAAAATAAAGAATATATTTTATTTATTATAATATAGATATATAACATATTATATATAATAAGACATACATATGATAAAGCATACACACACACATACAAAGCCTCAGTGAACCATGAGACAACTTCAAGAAGCCTAATGTAGCTGTATGTGGAGTCTTCAAATTGGGAAGGAGGGAAATAAAATAAAAATTCTTGAAGAAATAATGACTAAAACTGTTCCAGATCCAAGAAACTCAAAGAACCCAAAGGATAAGAATAATAAAGAAATTACACTAAGGTGTACTATAACGAATTGCTTATAACTAGAAATAAAGGGAAAATCTTAAAAGCAGCCGAAGAAGAAAGACTCGTTATGATGAGAGAAACAAAGATAAAGATGACAGCATGTTTCTTTTCTGAAACAGTGCAAGTGAGAACACAGCAGAGCAAAATCTTTAATGAATGAAATACGATGTCAACCTAGAATTTGATGCTTAGGAAAAATATCTATCAAAAACAAAGGTAAGGTAAAGTCTACTGTAGACACACTAGCTGAAAGAGTTCATTAGGGAATGAGTCACTCTAGAAGAAATGTCCAAGAAAGTCCTTCAGACACAAGGTAAGTGATGCCAGATGGATATAAGGAATTACACAAGGAATGAAGAGCATCAGAAATGACAACTACATGGATAAATAATAAACATATTTTCCTTTTATATAAATCACTGCTAAAATATATTCTGTTGAAGACAATTATTTTTTACATCAGTTTTAGATTTACAAGAATATTGAGCAGAAGGTACAGAGATTTTCTCTATATCCTTTGTCTACATATACCCATAGGATCCCCCATTATCAACATCACTCATCAGAACGACACATTGTTACCAAAGATGAAGCTACATTGAAATGTCATAATCACCCAAAGTCCGTAGTTTACCTTAGGGTTCACGCTTGGTATTGTACTTTCTATGGGTTTGGACAATTGTATACTGACATGTATCCATCATCATAACATACAGAGTATTTTAGCTGCCCTAAAATTCCTCCGTGCTCTGCCTATTCATCTCTCCTCTCCCACCTCTGGCAACCACTGATCTTTCGTTTTCCAAATTTTTTGAGATATAATTGACATGTAATATTGTGTAAGTTTAAGGTGTACAATGTATGTAAACCACTTTTAAAAGATAGTTGACTATTTAAACAAAATTAATAATAATATAGAGTGGGGCTTAAAACATATGTAAAAGTAAAATGTATGACCCCGATAGCACAAAGAATAGGAAGGGAGAAATGAAAGCATATTTTTTTAAGGCTTTTATAATACCACCTATTTAGACTGCAATATTTTAAAGATATCTATGATGAACCATGAAGCAGCCACTAAAATAACTAAACCAAGTGATATAGTCAACAATTCAACAGAGAAGAAAAAAAATGGAATGAAAAAATAATCCAAAAGAAGTCAGAAAAAAGAAAATGCTTAAAAAATATATAGGACAAATAGAAAGCAAATAGAAAAATGTTGAATTTAAACATAACCATATCATCTTAAATGAAAAAGAGTAATACATATTCAAATGAAAAGACAGAGACTGTCAGATTGCATTACAAAAGAAAGACCCACCCGTAAGAAATGAATTTAAGAAATACATGACACACATACACTAAAGGAACAGAATATTTGCACAGCCTTAAATTATTTCATTATTAATTACTGAGGTGATTTTAACATATGTCCTCAAGCTCTTTGACAATTCTCTCTCCAGCAGGTGGAAATTCATTCTCCACTCCTTGAATGTAGCTGGATTTAGAGACTCATTTCTAACTAACAGAATTTGAAAATGGAAGAATATTAAGTTTACAGTGGAGAAACCTGCAGACACTACCTCACCCAAATGATCAAGGTTAACATCGCCACTGAGTCATTTGGGTACGCATTTCCTGATATGAGAAAGAATACCACATAATCGCTGTAGTATTCTTCCATAAAACTCATAACCTCATTGTAATCACGAGAAAACATACCTATATTCAACAAAAGAACTTAGCCATACTCTTCCAAAATATCAAAGACATAAAAGAAAAAGAAAGATCAAGAAGCTGTCACCTCAGGGGAGACTAAGGTGACATGATAACTAAAGGCAACACGAGCTCCTAAATTGTATCCTGGAAGCAAAAGAGGAAAAACTAGGGAAACAAATGCATATATTTCAAAATTCTTATACTCAAAGTCTGTAGATATCAATCAATAGCATTGCACCAATGTTAACGTCTTGGGTTTGATAAATGCACCATCGCTTTGTAAATGTTAACATCAGGAGAAGCTGGGTGAAGGGGATATGGATAGCCTTTGTACTATTTTTGCAACTTTAACTCAAAATTCATTTCAAAGTATAAAGTTAAAAAGATACACTTTGCAACAGAGTCATTCAAGAATATTTAAAGCCAGATTAACTGTAATTTTAGAATGTTCTGTGACTCAAAAGACATCGCAGATAAGCTTTGTTTGAAAAAAACAATCTTAAATTATGATTTGAAAATATTTCAGTTTAAAGTTGCTTTACTAGAAATAGTACAGCAGTTAAAAAATAGGTTACCTTGAAATCTTTGAATAAGGAATATATCTTCAAACAATATGTTACCATTATCCGAAGCATTGTACAAGTGCCCACCTCATGGCTGGCAGGCAAATTTGTTATTTAAATGACTCCAAAGAAGGCTTTTAGATTCTGACATTTTAAAAGGGATCATTCAATATTTTCACTTATACAAATGTGAATGTAAATGTGAACAATCCCACATCTTTACCTTTCCTGTCCTCCTTCAATGCAGCAGAGAAGAGAAATAGATCATATATTTTAAGAAAAACCAAGATGCTGGTAGAGGGAAGTAGGAATGACCACTTTTCCAAATCTTTCTCTCAACTACGTCTGTTAAGTTTGAAACTGTGTATAGCACAGAAGTCAAAGCAATGAGGCCACTGTCTACCAGGATAGCGTCTCACTCAGTAAATGCAATGAGACACTCCTTAACGTCAAGGCACCATGTTTAATAGCCTCTGTAGCAGACAGAACGATTTTTCTAATAACCAATTTCAAATTCTTATGAGGCTCTCTCACCATTTAGCATTGCCAGGTTTTCGGCTGTTCTGTAGTTTACTACTCTGCTGTATTTTCAGAAGGATTGCCAGAGGCAACGAGCAGTCAAGTGAAGAGACAAGAGACGATGCACACCTCATCTCAAGTCATGGTTGACAGTGAATAAATATTTCTGGTTCTATATAATCATTTTGCCATGTTTTAAAAAAACGTCTGTAAGAAAATTTTCCCAATGGCTCAGTGGGACCACTTTCAAGGTTTACTGCACTCCTGAGGCACATTCTCAGAAAGGGGCAAGGAGAAATTTAACTATATTTACACAAAAATAATCCTACAGATGAGGAGGGATTTGAATAGCTCCACAATATCTGTGGTTAGAATGAGCTTAACTCTGTCTCTTGCCCGTATCAGATAACCACAGTGTGATATTATTTTGGCTACCACATGAATCTTAGCAATTAGGAACCATCAGCAAGTTGCGATTTTTTTCTGTTTTTAATTTTTTTCCAAAATAATCCAAATTAGTGCTTTGGGAAAATTACATAAATCAACTGCCATAAGGTAATTAAAGACATTACAGTGATTTCTGCCCAGTGAAATTCTTATTTAGAGGGCCATCATTGAAACTGCATACTGCATAGGCTTCAGTCTTGAAAAGATTGGCAGCTCCCTCTGCTGTTATTCTGGGTGAGGTGCGAGGAATCAAGGCTCACCTCTTTGTGTAATTTTCTTCCCTGTGATGCTGGACTTTCACAGCTTGTCAATTAATGGCCTTCAAGCTGGCAAGCTTTCAAACACTGGCTTACTTTCAGCAGTATGATGGCACCTTTAGGACACCTGCTTCGAAGACCGATCTACCTCAAAAGAAAGCTTGATACTGCTATTAAAGCAAGGCATGTGAATCACACCCCTTCTCTGAAGCTTTCTATTTCTGTGTATATCCATCCGGTCTGTTTATAACAGATGCAGAGATCTGAAAAGCAGTCCTGCTTGGCAATAAAAATTTGTGGCTTTGGACTATGATTTCTTTTACATTTTTTGCAGAAACATTTATTTCTTTTTTAAATGAAGCACAGATTGGTTGGTATCTATCCTCCTAGACCTCATCCACATGTGCACAAACCAACTTTTTTCATTTTTTCATCCTACTAAATACACTTCTCATAATAAAGTCTATGTCTCTTTTAAATATGCTTTTGTTATTGTGACTACAGAGAAAAGGGGAAGAAACAGGTGCTATCATCTCTCTAACTAGAATTTTCCAGAAACTGGTCTGCATGAATAATTCCCTTTTTGTATACTGAGAGGATCTTTTAAATAGCCTGGAATAAAAGTACTCATTATATTATAGTGCTTCAACTATTTTAGCTTAAGAGACAAGGATAAAATAACCTGCTTCATCTGCTAAAACATGGAGAAACATAATTACTTTCTTTTCTCCCTAAAATGAAATTCAGCACAAGAGTACAGAGTTCTCCATTATAAATCAATCCAAATATATAAGAAAATGAAAAAAGAACCAAGCGATCTCATCCCAGTATCTGTTCTTAGAAATATTACTATTTATGAAAAAGAAGATACACACTTATTCTTTTTTTTTTTTAAGATTTTATTTTTTCCTTTTTCTCCCCAAAGCCCCCGGTACATAGTTGTATATTCTTCGTTGTGGGTCCTTCTAGTTGTGGCATGTGGGACGCTGCCTCAGCGTGGTTTGATGAGCAGTGCCATGTCCGCGCCGAGGACCCGAACCAACGAAACACTGGGCCGCCTACAGTGGAGCGTGCGAACTCAACCACTCAGCCACGGGGCCAGCCCCCAGATACACACTTATTTTGACACAGTTTTTCTATACTCAGATAACCATAGTACCTTTACTTTTCGAATGGGTTATACTGATATTTTTTTCTGATAAAGATCTCTAAAACATGGTAAGTGTAGACCAAATATAAAGGGCAAAGTAAAATCTACTTTTACTGGAAATAATGACTGTTCTTTGTATATATAAAGAATTAGTCTGTGTGTAATGGGGATAATACTGTGCTTCTCCTCTGAGGTCATATACTTGTTTTCCCTACAGTGAGATTAAATGTGGAGAGATTTCCATATATTGTCAACTGTGTAAGAAAATGTCCCTCCTTCTTCCCTCTACCTTTTCCAAGCTGCCATAAGGCAGTGATGAGGATAAAAGAACAGACCATGGATGCTATATTTGAAATGCTTACATTTTTGAAAAGAAGATATGTATATAAATAAATACAAGTTTGAATGGTAAGAGCCATACACAAGTAGAGATGTAGTGCTTAAAGAATTTGAAGCAAATAGCGCTTAAGTAAATAGAAACAATTCAAAATCTGAAACAGTATATCATGAGAAAATAAGTTGTTTCTACAAAGCAATGAAGCAATCACACCAATTAAGGAAAAAATAGTCAATTTTACCACATAAGCAGATTGCAGAATCTCTCACACTGCTGTTCCTTAAAAGCTAGGCAGATCACTATCTATTAAGAATACTTCATAGATTTTAGAGCCTAGAACAATGAAGATGGAATGAATAACACAAGGATACTTACACTTCTATTATTTGATCATTCAACTGTTCTTTATTCATTCAATGAAATTACGAATAGAAAACCTTTATTGGCATATTATGACAAGAAATTGTTGAAATGCATAAAACTTCACTGAATGAAATGGACATAGAGGATCATAATTTGAATTTGAAGAGAAATCTAACTTAGTCCTTAGTCAAGGAGCATGAAAAAGATCAAATTGGTGTGGGCAGATTTTGTGATGTGCTTATCAAGACAATTGATAAAAATCAGTTAGGGGGGTCTATGTGAAAATGATCTCCAGTGCCTATAATGTACTCTTTGTCATTCTCTGAAAGTTTGTTGTACTAACTCGGGCCCACTCTAATATGCTGTAGCGTTACATCTGTCACCTCATGCTATTATAGCACTCACTGGAGCATTGTCCAAAGCCACTTCGTACAGCAGCTTAACTGCGATGGAACATTGAAATATTTTCTTGTCAGATATCTAGCTCCTAGCTTGCTATGTTGAGATCCAATAACTCTATATTTCCATTTCAACCATGGACTCACACAACTGAAAAACAAAGCATGATAGATGTATATTTGTAGCTCCCAAGACTGTGGACAGAAAACCAACGGACTCAACTGATGATCAGATACCTAATTACGATCTACTGAAATAGTTTTGTCGAACAAGCAAAGTATCCTGCAAATATGACTCTTGATCCTAGAAATCACTGATTTAGGTAATAAGAAATATCTCACATCTCACATTTTTAGACAAACAGTGTTATTGTATAATTTTCTCCCCTACTTCTCTGCAAAGTATCTTCACAACAGGAAAAAAAGTCTCTTATTTGAAATATAATACTTACTAAACAACTGAAAAATTGTTAAATATGAAAAATAAGTCACATTTCTTACTAAACATTGTAAAGGATCTTTGGTAGAAATAGGTTATTTTTAGAACTTCAGGTGTATCTTGTTACTAAGGGACAATAGATGCATTCTTATTAATTATTCTTAGTTTAAATCAACTTTTTTACTTTTGCAGATATTAAAATAATTGTCTTTTTAGCCTTATTCTCCAATGAACAATGAATAGTATGCTGTTATGAGACAGTTGATGGTTTCATAAAACATCCTCTTTGGTGGAAGGCTTTGTAACCAAATGTCAATATACCCACTTGCTTGGACAGAGTTGACCTTAAACAAATAGACAGCCAGTTATTTCTCCAGCAAAAATGAGTTTATTTGGGTCAGTGAAGAATTGCAATTCAAGGTCTGCAACCATGGTGAGCCACGCACAATTCCTCCAGCAGCGAAGGAGAAACTCTTTAACAGAGGGGAAAAGGAAGTTGGGAGGGCTGTGGTAAACAAAGAGTTCCAGGTGAGGCAGCTTTTCAGTTGCTAAGTTGTGACAGTCTCTCATTGGCTGAGCTTCTTGCCACTGAAGAAGAGGAAGTTTTTCGCCTTCCTGTTGGGCTCTGCTATCAACTAGGGTGTAAGAGCTCCCCCTTTTGGCCTCCTGACTCCAATTTAATGATGTTACTGTTTTTACATTGTCATTGCTATATGTCCTTTCCTACTGATGATGTGGTATAAATTGTCTTTTACAGCTCCATGTTTTGCAGATGTTACAATGTAGAGAACGTTAGATAGTAATATGTATCTGTGTGAGTGGCCTCATTGGAGAATCATATCCCGATCCAATGAAAATGACGTTACATTTCTAAGGAAACTGGTCAGAAATAATGCTGGAACTGTCTAGTGCATCAAGTGCTCTCTGGATTGGTGTCTTCCAATTGTAAATGATAATGCAATGAATGTTCACTATACATTTCAGGATGCCCTGCCTTGATTTTTCATCTTTGAGTCTTGGCATCAAGATTTTGAACTTCCTGTCTTTTCTGTGTGAAAGTGTGATCACACGAATTACAAATTTCATACTACGTGATACAAATGTCTTCTAAGGTTTTATGTCACATTTCCCAAGATCAAAATGACATATTTATATTATACTGAAAAGAGAAACATATTGCCAGCTACTCATAGATACACTTAGTAAGAATACAATGATAACACTGATCATAGAATAACATGAATCAAATATGCTTGCCATTGTATTTGTATTTATAAGTAAAAAAAATTTTATAGAGCTGTTAGGGTAACTTCTAAGACTCTTCCTTCACTACAGTTCGGCTGCATTTAAATGGCTTTCTTAAGGTGTATGTTTATACTTAATGTGTTTTATCCGTCACATGCTTTATAGCTTAGCTCCGCTCAAACAGCAAAGAACATTTTAGATGCCTTCACCAAACTTTACTGTTTAGGGCTTCAAACCAAAGTGTGGAGTGGATAGAATCAAATGATTAACTTCATTAATACGGTGACATGTAATGTGATTTTTAAAACTAAAGGATGGCTCTTATCTCTAGATAAGGGCAAAACAGATTAATAACTGGTTTGGCTCCCTGACATTTGCCATATTGGACTGAGTGCAGTTCTGGGTAACTGCTGTGGCAATGGGGCATGCTAAAATAAAGTATAACGTGACTGCCGTACTCTAGGGACTTTAAAACATGACCAAATTAAGGTTTTTCTTTCTGAAATGATTGCACCAATATGTACAATTACTAATAAATCAATAAATTCAGATATAACCACAGATGTTAGAACTGTAAGCTAATAGTTAATTAGCCAATGAAGGGTGATT
This sequence comes from Equus asinus, assembly GCF_041296235.1. Taxonomy (NCBI): domain Eukaryota; kingdom Metazoa; phylum Chordata; class Mammalia; order Perissodactyla; family Equidae; genus Equus; species Equus asinus. Next base: position 44,344,762 of record NC_091812.1, read on the forward strand.
TTTCAAGAAGATAGTGTTTGATTCGTTCTATGACGCCTATTTGTGAAGGAGCAAAACCACACTTGTGTGATTCATCAGCTCCTAGCATATCATCATGTTTATATCCCTTTTGGAATAGAGTCCTTATTTCTATTCTATATTGAATTACTGTTGAGGCTTTGGGTCAGGAGAGCAAACGTGTATTAGCAATACACTTAAGAGAATCAAATAGATTATCTTAAATATAATTATATTCCACAAATATTAAGTGAGTATACTCTACATATGACTATTATTGTTTCACATTTTCTGGCTGTCTCTTAAAAAGCATCATACTTTTAACTTTCTCCAGACAGTGTCATGTGCTGGTATCTCTGTTTGCCAAACCAATATATAATGTTTTGGTTTTTTTCAGATCAAATGTATTGAAGGAAGCCTTCAGAGACAAACACCAGCTCTACTCCTAACTCCCTGACAACCTCTTTGTCTTACTCTAGCCTAAATGCTTGGGCCATTTATGTGCTCATAACAATGTACTTCTGCCATGAGAAATCAGTGTGCAATTTTGATGATATTACCATGTTACAGCCAGGGAAATGATGAATCCCTGAATTGTACACCAGAGTCACACTTGCCACTCATTTCTTGAGGGACATTAACTATGTGTAGGAACAAATGCAAAAGAGAGAAAGAGATATCACTTTGACCTAGCTCCAAAATAATAACATGGTAAACTCTATAGACATTGGTAGACTGGGTTGGAATATAAGACCTAGAGGTCTGAGACTTAAAGACCTCTTTCGACTGCCTTTGGCCTGGGAAGGAGAAACTAAGAAAAAAAAAAGATGAGAATTTTTAAGTGCAAAAGGTCCAGGGCCTACTCCAATGTGTCAATAAACAGTAATGATAATATTAAAAAACAAAAAACAAAATGAACAAGCGCCTACTCTGTTCCAATACTGTATTAAGAGTTAATATGAATCATCTTCTTTCATCTGCAATATTCCCATATGAAATAAGGTGATACTTGTATTGTCTCCAATTAAATGATGAAGATACAGATTTGATTTTACTAGCATTTTTTATTTATTATTATTTTCTATCTTTTCAAATCTATTAATTTAATCAATTAAATTATAGAACAATAAACAGAAATTTTAAAAACCCCATGAAAAATCTTCAAGAAACAAAAGCTATTTTCCTAAAATCCAATAAAAGAGTTAAACTGCTAGCAGAATTTATGAGTTAAAAAAAGTACAAAATATTAAGAAGTAAGAGAAGCAATAACTATAGTGAAAATAGATGCTTTATGTGTGAGATTAAAATGAATTACTTACAAATGTAGCTTGTGAATGTAGCCTGTAAGCTTTTGATTATTTAACATGTTGAGAAGTTCTACATGTCTTAATTAATGGTCCACTTATTAAAATATCTCTTCAAAATTCAAAAACAATGCACTATTTCTATTTATTTGTTGGAGAGTTTTACAGATTCCATTAGGTCTTGTTTGATAACTGTGGTTTTCAAAACTCCTTTGCCTTTGGTATGTTTTCATCAGTCTAAACTATGCATTTCAGACGAAGATCAATTAAAAACCTATTGCTATCTATGATGGAGGACGTGGCAAATTGAATAACTGCTTCCCATTTATCTACCCTTCCCTATTTCCATGGCTTTGTAAATTTACAGGTCCTCCCATAAGGGCAGAGGGAACTATCTTGACTCTTTACCTGCTTGACTGGTTTTATATATTTATTGTCAAACTAATATTTGACAAGGGAGCCAAGAATACTCAATGGGGAAAGAATGGCCTCTTCAATAAATCGTGTTGGGTAAATTGGATATCCACATGCAAAAGGGTGAAACTGGACCCCTATCTTACACAGTACACAAAAATCAACTCACAATGAATTAAATGCTTGAAGGTAAGAGCTTCAGGTTTCAACAGTAAAACTTCTAGAAGAAAACTGCAGTGTAAGTGCCTGACATCAAGTGTTTGATTGCTGAGGCATTCATTTCAAAGGCATCCATCCTGAATAAACATATTGCCACCTGTATGACACAGCTACTAACAAAATAACTAGATAGGGAATTAGGCCACCCCCACGCACAAAGTTCCTTCTGTCAGAAAGCCGAGGGTAACCTAGATAGCTGACCATGTAAGTGACTTTGCTTCTCCTTCATGCCCCTAATTCCTGCTCTTATGCTTTAAATTAGCCAATAAACAGTGAATCCATGACACCCTAGATGCCCCACCGTAGAACGCTAATAAAGGCAGAGCTCCAGGTCCACTTTCGCTTTCTACCTGTGACCTTGCTTTGTGGCTCTTAGGCATGTCATGTAACCTCTAGGACCTCTGAGTAATAAATCTTGCTCCTCAAAGTTCCCTGAGGGTTTTTACTGAAATGTATCCTGCAATCATAGTAAGAACCACAAGAGAGGTCCTGCCAAAACACTGGCTCCTGTCAGGGAAATCTCTGTGGGAGCTTGCTACAGGTAATAGGGGCCTGGGCAAGGGGCTCAGGTGTTCCTAGCTGATAGCAGAACTACTAGGAGGCTGGGGCCAAACAACAAAATACAGGTGATAAGCTCCTTGACATTGGTATTGGCAATAAACTTTTGGATTTGATACCGAAAGCAAACATACACAAGTGGGACGACATCAAACTAAAAAGCTTCTGCACAGCAAAGGAAATGATCAACAAAATGAAAAGACAACCTACAAAATGAGAAAAAATATTTGCAAGCCACGTATGTGATGAGGTCAATATCCAAAATATATAAGAAACTCATACAACTCAACAGCAAAGAAACAAGTAACCCAATTAAAAAATGGGCAAATTACCTGAACAATGTTTACAAAAAATACGTATGAATGGTCAACAGTTACATGTAAAGGGCCTCAACATCACTAATCATCAGGGAAATGCAAATGAATATCACAGGGAGATATCACTTCACACTTGTTAGGATTCTATTATCCAAAAGACAAGAGACAACAAATGTTTGCAAGGATGTGGAGAAAAGAGAACACTTGCACACTGTTGGTAGGAATGTAAGCTGGTACAGCTACTATGGAAAACAACATGGAGATTCCTCAAAAAATGGAAAATAAAACTACCATATGATCTAGGAATCTCACTTCTGGGTATTTGTCCAAAGGAAACAAAATTAGTTTCTCAGAAAGATATCTGTACTCCCATGTTCGATGCAGCATTTTTCGCAAGAGCCAAGGTAAGGAAACTACCTTAAATGCTCATCATCAAATGAATGGATAAAGAAAATATGGTATAGATAAATAAATACACACACCACACACACACAGGAATATTATTCAGCCTTGAAAAGAAAAACAGAAATTGCTCCATGTGCAACAACATGGATGAACCTGGAGGGCATTATGCTAAGTGAAATATGCCAGACAGAGAAAGACAAATACTGCATGGTATCACTTGTATGTGGAATCGTTTGTTAAATTTTTTCCAACTTTATGGAGACAGAACTGACATATAATATTGTGTAAGTATAAGGTGTACAATATGATGATTTGCTGCACATGTATATTGCAAAATGATCCCCACAATAAGATTAGTTAACAAATCTATCTCCTCACATGATTACAATACAATGTGTGTGTGTGTGTGTGTGTGTGTGTGTGTGTGGAGGGTGCGTGTGGGGGGAGAATATTTAAGGTTTACACTCTTGGTAACTTTATATAATACAGTATTGTTAATTATAGTCACCATGCTGAATATTAGATATCTAGCACTTATAACTGGAAGTTTGCACCCTTTTATAAACATCTCCCCATTTCCCTCACCTCTCAGTCTCTAGCAACCTATATGTGAATCTTAAAAAAAAAAATAATTCAAACACAGAAACAGAGAGTAGAGTGGTGGCTGACAGACACTGGGGGTTTGGGGAAATAGGGAGAAGCTGGTAAAAGGTTACAAACTTTTAGTTATAAAATGAATAATGTCTAAGCATAACATGGAGTGACTTAGTAGTTAATACTGTATTGTATAATTGAAATCTGCTAAAAGAGTAGAACTTAAGTGTTCTCACCAAAAGAAAAAAGGTAGCTATGTGAGATAATGGATGTGTTAATTAACTCGATGATGGGATTGTTTCCACAATGTATACGTATATCAAATCATCATGTGGTACACTTTAAATATATCACAGTTTAACATCTCAACTGTACCTTAATAAATTTGAAAAAATTTTTGACATTACATTTTACATTAAATTCTCAGAACTGTCTTCTAAGTCTTCAGTTCTCTTTTTTACTGTGCATAGAGTTTATCCCCTCTATTAAATTTTCATTACTAACACTGTATTATATCTAAGATTTTAGACAGATATGTTATTTAATTTTGCCTATTTATTTTCACAACTCATTTATTTTTTAAGAAAGTATCATCATTATTCATTTAAAAGTTTTTTATTTTATTTATTTTACTGTGTTTGACATACTTTTTCCATGTCATAACTATTGGCTAGATTATTTTGGCTGCCCAGTGTTTTGTCAGTTCGAATCCTGGGTGCGGACATGGCACTGCTCATCAGACCACGCTGAGGCAGCATCCCACATGCCACAACTAGAAGAACCCACAATGAAGAATACACAACTATGCACCGGGGGGCTTTGGGGAGAAAAAGGAAAAAAAATAAAATCTTTAAAAAAAAAATAGACACATTAAGTATTTTCAAAATGAGACATATATCAATCGCATTAACTTTGGAAATTAAGTCCTTCATATGTTTATTCTTTCCCATGTGATATTTCAGATTCTAAGAGGTGATTTTAAGACCCATATTACAATCATGTTCACACTGTTTTTCCTTAGACTTCTTAGGTTATGTTTAATGGTTTTGAGGCTATCTAAATGACTCATGATATTTCTTTTTCTTTCTTTTCTTTTTTTTTTTTTGAGGAAGATTAGCCCTGAGCTAACTGCTGTCAATCCTCCTCTTTTTGCCAAGGAAGACTGGCCCTGAGCTAACATCATGCCCATCTTCCTCTACTTTTACATGTGGGAGGCCTACCACAGCATGGCTTGCCAAGCAGTGCCGTATCTGCACCCAGGATCCAAACCGGTGAACCCTGGGCCGCCGAAGAGGAATGTGCGCACTTAACCGCTGCACCACCAGGCCAGCCCAACTCATGATATTTAGATCTTTGTTATGGATTATATTTATATCACTACAAAATGTCTTTTTATTTTAATTAATACATTTTACCTTGAATTCAATTTTGTCTAATAATAATTTCTCAATCCCTGTCTTTTCATTTTGTATTTGTCTTCCTATTATCTCCATTCTCTTGTTAGAGTAAATTCCTCATAAAGCCATAATGTGGGTTGAGAGAGAGGTAGTGAAATAGTAGGAAAAGAGAGTTAGGGAGCTTGTCAATGCTTTGTGTGTTTTGGCTTCTGGATCTGACTGGGCCTGGTCTTACTTACACCACTTCAATTTCATAAAAAAATTCTGCCATGGATGTCTAATTTCACGATTTATTTGATTAGATAACATATAGTTCATCATGGGCAGCTTGGTGTCCTATAATTATGTGTATAGTGTCTATTAGGGCCCCGTGGTGGTCAGGAACTGCTGTTTGAATTGAGAGTGGTTTTTGCTAGAAATCAGCATGGTCTGTCTCCAAAAATACTAATCGTCAATTCTGTGATTTCTCTATTGGGGCTGAGTAAAGGCTGTATCTAGCACCTATGTTTGACAAAATAACTTCTGATGGCATTGGGTCTGCTGTGTCACGTGGCCCAGGTGGGAGAAGAGCTTGTGTGGTGGCCTAGAGCTACTGTAAAATCTTTTGTTTATATTTTTGCCTCTAATATCACTGAAAATCAGAAGCCTTCTAGGATATATGGTAAACATATCTAAAAAACATGCCTGATATGGTATACAATGCCTCCAAAATTCAAAATGCACCCCCTCAAAGATCTTGCTTTTTTGTGGTGTGTAGTATAAAGTTCAGCAAATTTTACCTCACTTTAGAAAAATACATCAATAGTCCCAAGCCCATTGGATTCCTAGAACTTTCATCAATATGGCAAGCCAGAAATTTTGCAGGATTTATATTCCTCTGTCCAGTATGCAAGTGTTTTACCAAGGCATCTAGATTGCTTGCTTCTTGTGGCTCATCAAGAATAATTAACAAAATACAATTACTCTAATGCATAGCTTTCTATCTTGTGGGACATTAAGATGATCAAGGACTCTCCAGACAATATGTGACAAAGAGAAGGAGAGTTATCTTAACCCCTAGTTAACACAATGAAAGTATTAAGCTGCTTTTGCCATGCAAAGACAAACGCTTCTGATTATCTTTCTGATATGAATGGAAATGAAAGGATTATTTAAGTTAATACCTGCAGATAGCTGTATACTAAGTACCAGAGGTTGCATTAATTTGTTAGAGTAGAGATGCTTCATCTGGAGCCACAGCTGAGGTTGGCATAAGAATGAGACTGCACTTCCAATAATTTACCATTATTACCCATCTGGTTTCTGCACTGGCCAAAACGTGATTCTAGTGGCGATATGGTAGGAATCATCACCCCTGTGCCTCTCTAATATCTATAATTCTATCAGAGATGTGATACTGCTACTGTCTTAACTTTCTTGGCAAAAAGTAGTAATTAAAGGACCTATATACTACAGTGGCCCCCATTCCAGAAACTGGGAAACTCAACAGGGATTCTTTCAGTTTTCAAGTATAATATTTCCCCCGCACTTTGGGAGACTGGGGAAAAACTAAAGGATGAGATGGATCTCTGGTACAGATGAATTCACTGTGCGGTGGACTGGCACCAAGACCTACATAACCTGAGCTGCATAGTCCCTATTACGACTGACTGAGCAAAGTGCTACTTCGGTCTCCAAGTACTAGTGTCAGACATGAGCCAACTTTGACTCTCACAAAAAATGCTTCTAAGACTATAGGTGTGCAAGTCTTTGTGTAAATATATGTTTTCATTTCTTTTGCATAAACACCTAAATGTGGAATGATTGGGTAATATGGTCAAATTAGATTGAACTTTTTAAGAAAGTGCCAAATTATTTTCCAAACTGGCTATCCTATTTTACATTCGTAAGCAATGCACAAGTGTTCCAACTTCTCCACATTCTGGCCAACATTTGTTCTTTTGTTTTGGTTTTTTTTTCCTTAACTAGAGCTATACCAGTGGGAGTGAAGAGGTAGCTCATTGTGGATTTTTTTTTTCCTTTTTTCAAATTGATGTCATAATGGTTTATAACATATATAAATTTCAGGTGTACATCATTATATTTTGACTTCTGTATAGACTACATTGTGTTTACCACCAAAAGTCGAGTTGCCATCCATCACCATACAAGTGTACCCCTTTACCCCTTTCATCCTCCTTCCACTCCCATTCCCCTGTGGTTATCACCAATATTCTCTGTATCTACGTGTTTGTTGTTGTGTTGTTTTATCTTCCACATATGAGTGAAATCATCCAGTATTTGGTTTTCTCCTTCTGACTTGTTTCCCTTAGCATAATGGAACTTCAAGGTCCACCGTATTATCACAAATTGCAAGGTTTCATTTTTTCTTATGGCTGAGTAGTATTCCATTGTGTCTGTATATATATATATACACTACGTCCTCTTTATCCATTCATCTGTTGATTAGCACTTAGGTTGTTTCCAAGACTTGGCTATTGTGAATAATGCTATAGTATGGTTTTTATTTACATTTCCTTAATAACTAATGATGCCAAGCACCATATCATATGCTTTGGCCGTTTATATATCTTCTTTGGAGAAATATATATCCAGCTCCTTTGCCCATTTTTTTTTAACTGAACTGTTTGTGTTTTTGATTTTGAATTGTAAACACTCATCACAATATTCTCAACTCACAGGAAAGCAATGGCTAGAAAAAGTAGAATATCTATAATAGAATTGCTTATCACAGTAGAATTTCTTCATAAAATAAAAATTGAAAGTGAAGCTGTGATGAAAGTAAGGTTTCAAGTGGTTCATTTGCTAGCCACACAACAAAAGACATTCACTGATGGGTAGTCAATTAAACACTATTTGATTGAAGCAGCCAAAGAAATATATCCAGAGAAAATAAGGTTGTTTACGAATATGAGACTTTTAGAGAGAACAGTTTCTTGAAGAGTTGAGAACATTGGGAGAAACATCAATAGTTAATTAGGAGCAAACCACCAAATATAATATTTTTCATATTTCTAAAAAAATCTGAATTAATATAAAATAAAATAGTTCCCATATAAAAAATAAACTATGTTATGTGCTATAATACCTTGTATTTAGTAGTCACTAAATAAATATTTGTGAGATAAAAATAAAAGGGCAATTGATTTTGCAGTGTTTGCATTGTATTTTGAAGAACAGAAAGATGCAATTGATTCTGTTTAGTTATTATTCAAGGAGAAAAATGCCAAGTATGAAGTGATTGAAAAATTAGAGAACTACCTTCTATGAATAGTCTGTGTGAACAATTATAGGCAAAAACATTTTAGAAGGAGTTGAGAAAACTTAATTTAGTACAACCTGAAGTGGAATCTGCTAAGAAGTCTTAAAATTCATGATGGTAAAATGTGTGGAACAGAAAAAAAAGGCTTCCTTGGACAAATTTATATAGAATGTGAAAAATTAAGGTATTTAAAAGCCGATAGTATTCACTGTATTATTTGTCAGCAAGTACTTTAAGGAGGAAAATATGTGAGTCTAGCATGTGTTATTAAGCTAGCAGTGGCATGGTGAATGTCATTCACACTTGAAAACTTAATCACTGTTAATTGTGTGAGTTTTTATAGTAATTGAAACTTAATATCCCGATTTGTCCTACAAGACAGCAGTTTTACGATTTAGCAATGAAGTTTTGTTTCAACTTATTGAGCTCAAGGCCAAGATTAAAGTTATTCTGAATCGTAAGAAGCACTCTAACCACTACTATTGAGCACTGAATGGTTTTGGAAATTAACTTTTGCCATACCCCGGAAAATATTTCTTAGTGAATTCAATCTGAAATTACAAGGTAAAACAGTGTTTATATGTGGAACTTACATTGCAGCAAAGTCATTTTGAGAGTGAGTAATGTTTGAATCACAAGTAATGTCAAGCTACTTAATACATTTTTCATGCTGTCAAAAGTTAAAACAAAGAGCAAGATCTCCATTCTCACAAAAATTTGCAGTAAATATATTTTCTAAGTTCAAATTACATGTCAACAGCCTTTTTCAGACCTTGATGTAAGCACAAAGGAAATTTGTATATTTCACAATCCATTTAACTGTGTAATTGAGGAGCTTCCACCTAACTTTCATTTGGAAGTGATTGATCTGCAATGTGATGGCATGCTAAAAGGTACATATCCAGGGAAGAATTTAATATAATTCTATAAATGCCTTCCAAGTGATAAATATGCTCAATTAAAACCGTATGCTCATAGCTTGATAACAGAATTTAGGGGCGTTTATCTATGAGAAAAGACATGTTCAAAGATGACTTACGTAAAATCTGATTACTATATATCAGCATTAACAGATAAAGTTTTGCAATCAGTTTTGTTAATGGAGAACACTAACTCTGAGCCCTAATTAAAAAAAAGAAATCTCCCCCAAACAATTCCATTCTTCTAATTAGCAAATATCTTTTGCAAAATATTGTACGTAATTTTAATTTTTATATTTTAAAATTATCAATTAAAATTTGTGGATTTTTTTCTCTCTTGTTATAGAAGCAGCTACAGAATAGTCTTGATTTGTCTCTCAGGCTAACAAACCTAAACTGTTTGTTATCTGGCCCTTTTCAGAAAATTTTGTTGACCCTACATCTATAGGATGCTATTTTCTGTGCACGAAAAAGGAGATATAAGAAAATTCACATGTATCTGCAGTTTTGGACAAAAAGAAATAGGAATGGTAATCGAGAGATGAACAAAACCAGTTACCCATAGGGGCATGGGGAGAAATGGGGTGGAACGTACGTAGGGAATTAGGGAAGATAACACTTCTCTGAATATATCGCACAGTCCTGCCATTTCAAATCATTTTAATGTTTCACATGCTCATAAATAAACAAGTGAATAAATGAAGAGATAAATAAATACAACCCATAAGGAAGGGATGAAAATCTCTAAAATTTAACCTAGACTCAAATGAACCAAACCATATTTCAAATGAACAACATAATCTGATCGTTTTGTCTACCAATTTTTAGATAGCATGATATACAAATAAATATGTATATATATGAGTGGTTGAATATATGTTGCAGAAATTACAAAGGTTGGATAACTGAAAAGAATCATAAGATTCCACAGAGCATAAAGACACAGGGCTTTAATGCAGGTAAAGGGTATGGTAAAGCAGGAGAAATAATCACAGGTAAGCTTTGGGTGCTCAGAGACTTCCAGGCACATTTACCTTGGATCCTTTATTAATTGTACAAGAGTCAGTTTTATTTACAGATTATGAACCACCAAGTTGTGCATGCAGAATATTTATTTCAGTAAACCTCAAGAAAATAGTTTCATTGGGTTCTTTTATGCTCCCTTTGTTACTTAGCCAAGTCAGGTTGCCTAACAGGTTTGATTAGATTTATACATCCTTAAACTGTAAACTAGCTGGTCCTGGGTGCCCTTACACATCTGTGCATGTATGGATATGTGTAGGTGAGTGTACGTTTATATTTCATATTCTAACTCTGTCGGGTGAGAGGGTCTGGATGCAATGACACCTCAGTAGAAATGAAAACAACTAGCACCCACATTCCGGTTAGTGAATATTTTTGTCCACTAATAGGAAGTAGGGATCCTTGGAGAAATGGCCCATTACTGACCTTAGGGCATAAGAAGCTGAAGGTTAGCTGGGACATTTTCTTGTTCTAAAAAGAGAAACTGCTTAAAGAATGGTAGGGGCATGTTAAAATGAAAAAATCTGGCTTGAAAGGGTTAAATCTGAAAAAATTTCATCTATTGGACAGACTAGGGAAATCTAAGCATCAAAATCAATATAAAGGTAGAGGATTGTACCCAATTGACTAAAGTAACAATCAATAAATCCACACTAATGCAAATAAGAAAAATAAATAAGTAAAAAAAAACCGGAAGAGAAAATTACTCCTTATAGTACAATGCCAACTAATCAGTGAGAAGGAATGATGGAATTAGAAAACCATTGTTTGGTAACAGCAATAAAAATTGATTCAGTCAGGTATTATTATGGATACTAAAACCAGTGGGTGGATGTTTAAAGGGTACAAAATACTTACTGAAGTCTTAAAATGATCTGCCCTCAGTATACTTACTACTTACAAAGGGTAAACTGATGCTGTCACCACCGTGGAGAAACCTGGCGCTCACTACTTAAACCAAATGATCACAGTCAAACATTGGTAATAATGGGATAAATGCACAGTGTGTGTCTCTTAATACGATGCACTGAGACAAACTCAGTATCACTTCCTTTGTGTTCCCGCCGAAAATGTACAACTGGTATTTAAACATGAGAAAACCTCAGACAAACCCAATAGAAGGATATTTTACGGAATGTGTAGCTTGTGCTTCTCAAAAATGGCAATTTTATTAAATAAAATGAAACATTCAGGAAGTCTTCTAAACTAAGGGAGTCCAAAGAGACATGCAGAAAACTAAATGCAATTCATAATTATGAATTTTCTTTTGCTATAAAAGATGTTATTAGACCTATTGCCAAAATCTGAGTAAGGTTTACAAATTAGAAAACAGTATAGTACCAATGCTTATTTTCTAGTTTTGATAGTTATAAGGGAATCTCTTAACTGAAACATACACTGGAGTACTTAAGAGTAAAATATGAATATTATATGCATCATTGCAGTAAAATCATTTAATAAGAAGTATTAAATTTGAAAACAAAACAAAATACTTTACATTATATAATTCTCTAAGTAAAACTCCAAAAAAGCTATAGAATATTATAAATAAGAAGAAAAAATTAAGAATTTTGATGACTATAAGATCAAAATACAAAAGGTAACAATGGATATTTGCTAGCAAAAGCAAAGTAAAATTCAAAAAGAAAAATTTATTTATAAATTATATTTTTAATTTATCAAATGAAATACAATATATAATTCTGGGAAACGACTACTATAACAATAAGTGAAATAATAAGTACAAATTTATTTCACATGTATGGATGTTAAAACTTTATTGTAGCTGGGTATTTTGCCCAAATTATATAAAAACCATGCAATTGAACTCAAAATACCAGCAGAATTTTTCATAGACAGAGAGAAGCCACACCACAGGAACAGCCTTTCCCTGGACACTCGGGTTAGTACGAAGGTCAAACTCACAATTTTGTGGGTCTACCTAGTCAGAACCAAGTCATGAGATCACACCCTATCTACTGCACTCTAACTGTGGTACTAAATGCCTATATCTTCCCGTCACAAAGATCCACACATACAGTTGAGGATTCCTCAGAGTACAAACAGTGTGTAAAGAACAACTGTGTTTTAAACTACACCCATCATTTTATTCTCTAATCAAAAAATATTTGGGTTTTAGAGCATTTATTCACAAAATACGAATCGCACATCTACTGTTTAATTTTGAGCACTTATGGATACAAATGAAAATGCACATTCCTGGCCTTGAGAAGACTGCATAAAAAGTGAGGCAATCAAAACACACAAGCAAGAAGTTGTGATTCAAGACGATAATTGACTTAATGTAGACATGTATGCGGCGCAGTAGTACCAAGGATGAGAAGCATGGGATACAGATCCATTGGTACCAGTGGAGTAGGTGTTTCCTATAAGGTAGCACCTAAGCTAATATTTGATGGATAAATCAGAATTTTCCAGGCGGAAAAGGAGTAGGGGAATTCAGAGCTGTTTGTAGGTCCAGGTTGATATTATATGTCCCCCTACAGCAAACCACAAACTTATCTTTTCTCCGAGACTTTCCCCTATTGGCCTCTCAACTAGAAATATTGCTGATGAAGATGTGCAGCCCCCAAACACTCTGAGACCAGCATTACAATTCATGATGTGAGTGTTATAGCAATGTAGGTCATCTTACAGCTTTCAGTTTTAACTAATTGAGCTTGCTACCTAGGTTCTAAATTCATTTGCTTCTCTATAGCTACAAGAGGGCATGTGCTGTCAATGTGTGAATATAACAATTATTAAAATTACATGATCTTTAAAAACCACCTTATTAAAATGGAGTCTCCACATTTTCCTGTTCTCAGGCAAAGCCTTGCCTTCTGGATCTAATTTATTCTCATATTCAGATTTTCTCTCATTTTTATTGGCGTTAAATTTAAATCCTTAAGTAGATTTGTAAATATAATTAAGGGAAAGCTTATATATTGAGTGTCCTTTATAGGCCTTAAAAAAACTAGTTTAAAATAGACTATTACTTATAGATTTAGGTAAGCTTGTAAGGTAAATATCTTCCTGAAGTAAACCCTGATTATAATACTTAATCCAATAGGTTTATGATTATGGTATGCAGAATTCTGAAATGTGTTCTCCCCTCCCCCAATATTTCCCACCCTAATCCAGGGGACTGGTGATATGATGACAGATCACTCCCTTTGTAACATGCCTTTGACATGGCAGAAAATGATCTTGTCGATGTTTTTAAAGTGACTAATCAGTTGACTGTGAGTTGATCAAAAGGAAGACTATTTGGGTGGACATAATCTATTCACATAAAACCCTGTAATAGAAGAAGAGCTCAGAGAGATTAGAAGCACAAGACTCAACCTGTCCTTGCTGGTTTAAATATGGAAAGTCCACTTGAGAAGGAAAGTGGGTGGCTTCTATGAGCAGAGAGCAGCCACTGGCTGACTTCCAGCAAGGAAATGGGAATTTCCGTCCTCCAAATGCAAAGAACTGAATTCTGCAAAAATCTGAAAGAACTTGGAGCAGATTCATCTTTTGAGCCTCCATACAAGAGCCCAGCCCAGATGACACCTTGCTTTAGCCCTCGTGAGACCCTAAGCAGAGAACTCAGGACAACCCTCCTGGGCTTCTGACCTAGACAACCTGTAGATAATAAGTGGGTGTTATTTTATGCCACTACGTTTTTTGTAATTTGTTACTCAGAAATAGAAAACTAATACGATAAACCACTCATAGATAGGTGTTCATCGAAAATAAACTTACAATGTAATATCTGATTACCACCTCTTGTCCTAATTAATCTCTTGGAGGATGGATGCTAAAGTGCTAATGACTTGAAGAATTACTATGTAAATTAACCTTACAAGCTCTTGAACTTGCTTTATAAGGTCAGTAAGGTTAAACGTTACATCTAATTTTATTATTTACTTCTCATATACCTAGCAATGTTTTATATCTCATAAATGCTTCACAATTTATTTGATTAAATTTACACAAGTGTTTTAAATCTATTTTTATGATCCAATTTTTCAGTAATCCAAGAAATAGTTATCAAAGCGTCCATATCTACTCCCTGCTAGGAATTCAATAATGTAAAAGAACGTGATCTTATTCTCAAGAAGCCTACTGCCCAAAAATAGGATTATTATTCTGTTTGCTATATAAACATTCTCTAATTGTGTGTAAATACATTTGCACTTCTATTTCTTTAAGGGCTCTAGCTTTGTATTTTATACACTCTCAATGTCTCTCTTTTTAATTAGAGGACTCAAGTTGAATCTGAAAAATGCTGAGAGTGGAGACATCTTGGAAGAACACGACCTAGAGCGGTATTAACCTTGACTGTATACAAAATCGGGAGAGACCGAGGGCATTTATATAATGAGAACTACATCTTCCAATTTTTCTGACCTCTTTCCTTACATCTTGGTTTTAAAATTAGAAATCTCCACAATCAAATTTCAGTCTAAATGACCAGTAGTAGTGATTCTATGAAGGATTATTTCTTGCACAGAAAAAAATAGAATTGTTAGTAATCAATAATCAGCAATTTGTACCGTTTTAATGTAAGCAAGGAAAAACTGAGTCACCTGTTTACATATTAGATGATGAGGTGAGGAAAATGCCACTAAAATAGTCTTGTGATATGTATGGTATTAGAGGATTGTCACAATAAAACCACGTTTTAGCTGAAGTACTAGAGTGAACACACAAGAGAGGAGGGACCCAGGAGTTAGGAGAGTTTTCCTCTCCCCGTATTATCATGGCAGTTAGGCCGGAGAAATATAAGCCTTCAAAGTATTTTTAAGGTATTTTTTTTCTAATGGTAGGTAGTCATTGATATGTTTAAGATGGAAATTTAATACCAATGGACTCTGATAAATGACAAGTTTAAAAGAGGAAACACTAAAATCCATAGAGTAAAGGATCTATTGTTTTCACTGAGAATATGATTTTCCTAGAAGCAATCTTCTCCTAAGATTTTCTTTCTTTACCAAATCTAGGAACAGCCCAAATAGGTCCTTCTATCTTGCTGGACATTCAGTTGAAAGCTCTCAATGTCACCAATGTATCAGAAGTCAAGGGTGCTATTGAAACCAGAGATCTTGAAGAGTGTGAGGTCACTACTTGTCATGAGCTACCCTGGCCAGTGTAAAAGGGATGCAATAATAGAACAAGTAATTCTGTTTTTTTTTTCTTTTTAAGTTTTTATTTTTTTCGGATGTACGTCATATTTCGAATTCTGTATACATTACATCATGTTCACCACCCGGACACTAATTATAGTGCATCCCCTCACATGTGAACCTAATCACCCCTTTTGCCCTCCCCCCTCCCCCCTTCCCCAATGGTAACCACCAGTCCAATCTCCAATGCTACATGTGTGTTTTTTTTTTTGTCGTTTTTATCTTCTACTTACGAGTGAGATCATATGGTATTTGACTTTCTCCCTCTGACTTATTTCACTCAGCAGAATACCCTCAAGGTCCATCCATGTTGTCACAAATGGCCAGATTTCATCATTTCTTATGGCTGAGTAGTAGTCCATCGTGTATAAATACCACATCTTCTTTATTCATTCGTCCCTTCATGGGCACCTAGGTTGCTTCCATGTCTTGGCTATTGTGTATAATGCCACAATGAGCATAGGGGTGCAAGTATCTTTATGCCTTTGTGTTTTCAAGTTCTTTGGATAAATACCCAGCAGTGGGATAGCTGGATCATATGGTAGATCTATCCTTAATTTTCTGAGGATACTCCATACTGCTTTCCATAGTGGCTGTCCCAGTTTGCACTGCCACCATCAGTGAACAAGCATAAAATCAACTCAAAATGGATTAAAGACTTGAATGTAAGACCCGAAACTATGAGACTTCTAGAAGAAAACATAGGCAGTACGCTCTATGACATTGGTCTGAGCAGCATATTTTCAAGTCCCATGTCTGACTGGGCAAGGGAAACAAAAGAAAAAGTGAACAAATGGGACTGCAACAAACTAAAAAGCTTCTGCACAGCAAAGGAAACCATCAACAAAACAAAAAGACAACCTAACAATTGGGAGAAGATATTTGCAAACCACATATCAGATAAGAGGTTAATATCCAAAATATACAAAGAACTCATACAGCTCAACAACAAAAAAACCAACAATCCAATTGGAAAATCGGCAAAAGATCTAAACAGAGATTTCTCCAAAGAAGATATACAGATGGCCAACAGGCATGTGAAAAGATGCTCAACATCATTAGCTATCAGGGAAATGCAAATCAAAACTACAATGAGGTATCACCTCACTCCGGTCAGAATGGCTATAATTAACAAGACAGGAAACGACAAAGGTTGGAGAGGGTGTGGAGAGAAGGGAACCCTTGTTCACAAGTAATTCTAGTGGTATTTGTGAGGACAGACAAACAATAGCTGCCTGTCTAGATGCAACCACAATGGAAGCCTAAGCCAAGCCTTAGGAGAAGAGTTGGCCAAAGTAAATCAATTTCATATTGAAGCCGAGCAGAGTAAGTGACCCTAAAATACACCACTCCTGCATGTGGATTATTGAAAACAATCGAGGCTTAACAAACTCAGAAAGAGCTGTTTACCTTCCGTTTAAATGCCTAAAAGAATTTAGGTAGAGGATCTGTACCAGGAGAGAGCTAATATCAAAGATAAACTTGTTATCGGAAAGACTTATCAGAATGGCATGGCAAACATCTGTTTACCAAACACTTCCTCTTCTCATATCCCTGTGAACTGTCTCCCTCCCCTTTGAAGCCCCAGACCCCTACCCTTCTTCTCCTTAGCTCAGGATGGCATATAAGCCTCAATTGTCTTACTGTCTTTGGGTCTCATGTCTTTGGGGCTCCTGTATGTATAAAATCTATTTTTCTCTTGTTTATCTGTCTCATGTCAATTTTATTATTAGACCAGCCAAAGAACTGCGAAGGGAAGAAGGGAAAAGTTTTCCTCTCCTATAGTACGTATAAAACAGATACAGAGTCAATTACCAAGAATGAGGAATGTAGGAAAGTGAACCCAGCATAAGATAATATGCTATACTCATCAAGATAAAACAAAGGTAGTGAAGCAGCAGTCCTAGCCCTGTGCTAAGCACACATATATTGTGTTAAAGTTTTATAGACATTTACAATGCAATTATATATGATGGAGTGATATTTGGAAATATTAAGCAATTATTCCCTGATATTTTCTCTTCCTCTTGTCAGTTATTCTCCAAGATATTCATTGCCTCTAGAAATTGGTAGGATGATGGTGGAGAAGAAAAAACAAACAAACAAAAAAACCCAACTTGGGTTTCAAAGGTTTAATCAAGTATTTCTCAGTATTAAAGATTACTCAGCATTAAAAACTAATTATAGAAAAATAATAAAAATTAAATAAAACCTCTCATATAGACCAACCGCACTTGCAAAAAGAGAACTACAGTGGGGATGCTGAGTCAGGAAGGAAGCAAGGAATTATTAGGTAGTAGCATCTCAGGGAAAGCAAAGACCTATATCCTGCTTCATGGAGCTCTTCAAAGGCCGTCATGGAAAAGAAGCTGTAGAATATTACCTGTGCCGTGTAGAAATAGTCCCATCTTCCCTGAAGATGTAGTGTGAAGGTGAGACACGAAGAGGCCTTTGCCCAAGGAAAAAGATGCCAGAATAATACTCACGTGACCCCAAACCGGAATGTCAGAGATATGAGTAGAAACCAGGATGGACAAATGATGATCAAAATATAGATGTATCTACACACACATTTGTAAGCACCCCACCCCACAACCTGTATCCAGTTAGAGCAAAAGAGATTTGCTGAATTGCTATGTTGGATAAGATAATTCTTCTGCCACCTAAAATAATAGGATTCAAAACAGAAATTTTGATAAATTACAGGAAAAAAGCAAAAATTTTAAAATGTTACATTATCTGCATCCCCAAGTTTGCAGTTTTATAAGAAAGTCAAAACTGTGTAAATGCAAAGTGAGTCAGAGAATCCCTTTAGTCAACCGGAAAAAATCCTTGTGAGACAAAGAAATAGATAATGCAGGTTAGGGAACAGGAAGAAAAACAGAAACAGGACTGAGCCTGGCATTAACGTGTTAGTGGAGAGAAGATTGTGCTGGCCACATTGTGAGGATGGATTAATGAGCAAATAAAGATGTACATTATTATCTTCACAGTAGTTAGCTATACATAAAACTAATTAGTTATGTCTGCACCTGTTATTTGCCTGGCAATCCCTCCAAGAGTTCACAAATGGTCTTGTTTAGGTATTCTCAAATGATTTTTTTTCAGCTTATCTAATATTTATTCAAAAACAATTTACTGAGAATCAAATACTGTGTAAAGTTCTGAATAAGATGAAAAAGAGAATTGGCTCCTCCTCTCAGGGGACTAACAGCCCACACTGGGGACGCATAGTAAACAAATACTTAACACGAGTAAGTTTTAAATTTCAGCCATGCTTAAGTGCTAATAAAGAATTTGAAGTAAGCAATCAGACAAATAAGATGACAGTCTACCACGCGTGAAGATGGGAGGGAATTGGTTGTGATGTGAGTGAAGTGTCCCTCATCACAGTGACATTTATACTGAGACCTTGAAGGTCAGACTTCTAGCCAGATGGGTAAGATAGAAAGGAGAAAAAATATTCTAAGCAGAGAGATCTGCATATATTTTATGTTTGGATATAAATATCCATCATTAATAATAAATCCCACCATATTTGAATTAGGTGATCACGAATGACTGCCCAGCCAGGGCCTTGGTGTTGATGTAGGCAACTGAGTGTACCAGGCTTCTGTTTGCACAGATACCCTTCTGCATCTCTTAATACCATGAGCTAATTACATTTCTTTTTATCTCAAGAAAATGAATTTTAAAGATAATACTAAGTATTTTACCCCCAGAGGCCTACGCTAATGCTGGTTTACCTTGGAACCTCATATTGGTGATTGAGAGTTTTAGATTATAAACAAAGTTTGTATAAAAAACAAAATGCGGTTTCAAAGTAAGAGAGATTATGGCAAACAATCAAATAATTTACCTTGGACATCCCATATTCATTTAAAAGAAAAATGAGAAAAGAGAAAAATAAATTATTTAACTTTTAATTAATAATCATGCTACTAAACTGTCCAAATGGTAATAAAAGCACATTGGTTGTAATATCGTATATAGTTTCATCTTTTATGTTTTTAGTTAATAATGTGTATCTTTTAAAGGATGAAATAAAGAGAATAAAATTGAGTATGCTGAGAAGTTCCACTCTTCTCTTAGTTAACATTAATTTCGAAGTGTCCTGAAAAATTTACACATTTCTCAATAATGACAATTTTCACATGAGAAATCTATTCTCATTTTTCCTGCAACCAAAATCTAGCTAATACCAACCATCTTCCAAGTGTTTGGATAATACTTTCAACATTCTTTTCCTTTCAGAGGGTGAGGGAGAGCAACAAATACTAATAATCTCACTTTTCAAGAAGTAAAACAGAAACACTAAAATGTAAACTTTCTCATATAAGTCGCTGAGACGGTTACTGGACAGGTTGAAAATAGACCCAGACTGAATAAGTGGTTTTCTAATGAACTTGATTTTATATTTTGTTTTTGAAATCTGCAGACATTGGTAAACATTTTATGAATAAAAAGCGTTTGTTATATATGTATACTATACCTTAATTGAGACCAGGGTACTTTAAACATACGGAAATAAGTTTCATGGGGTGTTGCAATTATCAGTTGCTCGCACATTTCATAATATATATTGAATACCTGCTACCAGGGTTTGTGTTAATAAGAGACAGAGAATCAGATAATACTTTCCAGCGTCTCCTGTCTTTTATTTGGTTGTGGATTTTTGTTTGTTTCTAAAGAACTGGTTCTTTGAATTTAGAGGTACATGAGGATTTGAGTAAAACAAAACTTCTAAGTTTAGTTTTTTTCCTTTCACTAACATTATTTACAAGCTACTGTTAGGGTTTGAATATTAGTTGCTTGAATATGGCCCTTGGGAAGTCAGTGTACATGGCTTAAGATTTGAGTCATTCGGTCTGAATTCACTTTTGACATTATTGCTTGTGACCTTGGTAAGGTAACTTGTCTTCCCAAGCCTGTTTCTTCACATGTGAAATGGGACAAATGGAACTGAGTTCATAAAATTGTTCAGAGACTTAAAATGTGCTTAGCACATAGAAAATGTTTATCAAATGACTGCTTTATTGTTATTTTTATTTATTTTTCAGCCTACTAAGTGGTGAGAGTCAATAAAAAAATACTGTAAGTTGCAGCAGTTTCTAACATGATATTAATATTTTATGAAATAATAAAAAAGACGGCCATTTCTTAGAAGTAACAACTATTGCTATTTTCTAACAATACTGTGAATGGTGGAATTCAAACATATTATTAATTTGTTTAATTTATTAAACACGTATGTTGCTTTCTCTGTGCCAGAAACTGTTTTGAGTACTTTTAAATACTTAAAAAATATCAACTCATTTAATCTTCATAGCAACCCTTTAAAGTAGATAAGGAAAGTGAGGAACAAAAATATTAAGAAATTCCTAAGTGGAAAAGCCAATGTTCCATTTCAGGCTTTCTTTCTCTTCAGGAGTCCAAGATCTTGACCAAAAGCCATTTACTTCTTAATTTTGAGTAGTATAATATGATAAAAATGATAAAGTCATCAGGGAATCCTAGATGAATAGGAATCATGGATCGACTGCAGATATATTTCATTATCAGTAAGTTGCTATTTCACGGTAATGTGGTATTTCCAAATAATGACAAGTACTAAGTAGAAAGTCTTGAATCTAATGAAAAACTTCCCTGATTTCAATGTCAATAATACTCTTTTCCTATAAAAAGTACAAAATTATAAAGTTATGGATAACTATACTATGGATAAGCATAATTCTGCAGACTATAATATTAAATATCATTTTATAATGATTGATGCCAATTATTTACTTGAAAACAACTTAAACAAGAGGCATTATGAAACTGTTTTGATAACCTCCAGATTTATAGAGCCAATTTTCAACTTTATCTGTTCTTGGGTTGTCCCAAATGTTCTTAAAATAATCATGTCACTAACTGGATTCCTGACCTTTAGCTCCTCAAATCTGATTCTCTCTGACAGAATTCTTTGTCTATCACTCTCCATCCTCATGGTCCTTTTTAAAGCTACTATACAATAAAAACAAGAATAGACCTAATAAAGTTGTTATAACTTGTACAGTTTTTAATAATTCAGAACCAAATCACTTATAACAATGCAGAAAAACTAGATATTCATAACAATAGAAACCAAAATTTCCATCAGACATTAAAAACAAATAAACTCTTCCAAGAAACTGTGGCTCCAATGAGCAGATCAAAAGTCAACTACAAAACATTTGGAAAACAGTAATACATTAAATATATATATATATATATATATATAATTGCATATCTGGATAGATAAGCATTCAATCCAAGAATCTGGTTTAAAGTAAGATTTAGGGCAATAAGAAAAGATATTAGAAGCCATAAAAATTACAAAGAAAAAAGTAAGTCTGTATTATCAGGTAGCCTAAGTATTCACATAGATTATTTTAAGAAATCTACAAAAATGTTTACGCTAATATCTGCATTTGGCAAATTTGAAGAATATAAAGGCGACATTAAAAAATCAAAGAAGACATAAAATTAAATTTAAAAGTACTGGTAAGTAAAACAACAATCTTCAAGGATAAGTTCAACAAAAAATATAAAGTAACTCTCCACTAAAACTTACAGAACATTGCTAAGATAAATGAAGTAGACATAAACAAATAAATGAAGACATACACTATGCTCATCAATTTAAAAATCTATTATTTAGATGTCCATTCTTCCCAAATTTATCTTTCTATTCAATGAAATTTGAGAAAAAAATTTTGTATTTTTGACAAAATTTACAAGCTATTTCTAAAATTTACATGAAAATGCAAACAAAGCATTTAAAATACAAGCATGGCTTAACAACAGGGATATGTTCTAAGAAATGCGTCAAGTGATTCTGTAGCTGTGTGAACATCACAGAGTGTGCTTACACAAACCTAGATGGGATAGCCTACTACACATCTAGGCTATATGATACTAACCTTATGGAACTACCCATGGTACAGGCAGTCCATTGTTGACCAAAATGTGGTTATGTGGTGTACGACTGTAGACAAAACAATGTTTATAAAGAACAATGTTGGAGAACCTACACTACTTTATTTCAAGTCTTACTATAATGTTATAGTACACAAGACACTGTAGTCTTGGAATAAAAATTAAAAAATTATTCCATGAGGTATAATAGACTACTCAGAAATAGTTCCGCTTGTATACAATTGATTTATCACCAAAGGCACCAAAGCATTTAATTTGGAGAGGAGAGATTTTTCAACAAATGATGCTGTGACAGCTGGCTATCCACAGACAAAAAAACGAAACTTTATCCACCCTTCACATCAAATATAAAAACTAATTTAAGATGGATCAAATATAAATATAAATGCTAAAATTATAGTTTATAGAGGAAAAGTATAACGGCAACTTCCCTCTCCTTGTAGGCCAGATTTCTTTGCCTATGCAAAAGCAGGCATCACCTAGAAAGCACTGCCCATAAAATAAAATTGAAAAATTAACTTCAACAAAACAAAATCTTCTGCTCATCAAAAGATATCTTTAATAAAACTAATAGGTATGCCACTGACTGAGAGAAAATGTTTAAATAAATATATCAGATGAAGGACTTGTATCCAGGATACATAAATCATTTCTACAACTCACTAATAAAAAGAAGACAATTAAAAATTGGCAAATGACTTGAAAATTCTCTTTGCAAAAGAAAATATACTTATGGACAATAAATCAATGAAAAAGTGTTCAATATTATTAGTCATAAGAAAAATATAAAGTAAAACAGAAATGAGAGGCCACTTCATACTCAGTGGAACACTACACTTAAAAAGACTGATCTGGAGCAACTGATACTCTCATTCAGTGTTCGTGAATGTGTAAAATGATACAAATATTTTGGAAATCAGTATAAAATTTTTTCCTATAATTAAACAAACTCCTACCTTGTGACTCAGTAATTCTCTCTCTGTATATATATTTTGTATTTATAGCCAAGAGAAGTGAATATACATGTGCAAGAAAAAATGTGTATGTGAATGTCCTTAGGAGCTTAATTGTTTAATAGTCAAAAACTGAAAATAATCCAAATGCTCATGCGCAGGAGAATGAATAAACAAATTGCGGTTTATCCATGGAATAGGATACTACTCCGAAACAACAATAAAAACTAACAAATAAAAAACTCACTACTGATGTAACACAATTGATGGATCTCAAACTTTTTTTTAATGCCCTAAAGGAAAGAAGCCAGACACAAAACTGTACATATAGTATGAATCCATTTACATGAAGTTCTAAAACCAGCAAAACTAATACGTGTTGAAAGAAATCAGAACACTGATGGCCTCTTGGGGATTAAACAGGAAGCGGGGATAGGGTACTTTCTGTGAGTGCATTTCATGAGTGCATGTATTTGCAAAATCCAGCTCAGTATCTTTAACTTCGACTAAGTTATACCTCAATATATAAACATTAGATGGCAGAAAATAAATGAGAAGTTATAATGAGTCAAAAAAAGCTTACACATATGATGCTGAAGTTATAATCTACAACATTTAAATAATAGGTTGCATTTATTTACCAAAAATAAAATTATGTAAAATTTAGGTAAACTTTAGACCTATAAAAAAGTAGATTTCAGAGGATAAAACCAAATATTTTTAAACGGAGTTTTCCCCACACTTGAATCCATACAGAGCTCCATTTGGATGGATACCAAGGAGTCTTTTCTTTTGAGTCTTCTTGTTCCTTTTGCTCTATTGTCATTTTAATCAGTCTCTTTTGCTCTGTTTTCTGATTCCCCTTTCTTTCCCAGTTCTTGCTCTGTCTGTGGTGATTGGCTATGATATCTTCAAATTCACGGTGATATTTTTTTCCTGACCTCAACCTGAAGAATATTCTCAGATTTTTTATGATAATATAAATAGCATTCATAAGTATTTAAAATTCTTTACCATGGAGCATCAACAAGGTTTTTCTCTTGTTAATAGGGCCTTTCTCTGAGCAAACGTGTATGAATAATTATGTATTGCTGTCTTACCAAAAACAACCTCCCCGAGGGGTGAGAAAAAGTAAGGATGGTGATGAAAGTGGGTTGGGGTGAGAACACAAACTCTTTCCTGCTGTACTTAACTTCAGGTATCTCAGGAAAAGTTTTATTCTTAAAGAGAGCAAGGTATTTTAAGTGGCAAGCTGGCCGTCAGCAAACAATGCAGTAGGTTTCGTAATCTTTGGCACCTCTTCTCTCCACACTCAGCTTCATTTGTCTCTACTGACACCTCACCTTTCCCTTTCTGGGCTCCCAAGGGCAGGCTGCACATGGCTGCTAGTCTCTGCTAAAGTGTAAGCTGGTAATTAAGAGGATAGCTGAAACCCAAGGTGTTAGCTGACAAAGTTTAAGGTATCAGCCCTCCTGGTGAATTTATACTTTAATAAGGGACTTTGGAAAAGCAAAATTCTCATTTTGTCTTTTTCATTTTCAAAGCTCAGTCTTTAGTATATTTTCCTTCATTCCTAACATTCACGAAGAATATTTCAGCTCATGAAATTAGGGTGAAACAATAATATTTGTATCTAGATCTATCAGGTCCCATCATTTGCCCCTTCCTGCACCTGTACTATTTATCAGCAACATTCAAAATAAGACAATGCACGGCAAATAGATATATGGACCACTTCACACAGAGCTACCTGCAATTGCCTTTATTTCCTTCAGCCAATACTTTCAACTTTCAAAATGACTATTAGTAACATTAATTGACATTTTAAATCAAGCGTGACTGATATATAGGATTCTTGGCCTCTACTCGTGTGAATAAAATTTTGGTGATTCCTTAAACAAATAAAAATTTCACAAATTGACAAGTATTTTATTGATCCTCTTAACGGTGCTTGTGTGTGTTCTAATTAACTACTTCCAGGGAAGGGAATATCATAACTTTGGAGGTTGACAATACTTTTGATTGTTCAAAAAGTCTGTTTGTCTCAAGAACCATCCTCTTATGATTTCTGCAGATTTTTTTAAATAGTATTATCTCTGGATAGTACCACTTTACTAGATGTATACTTTTTCAAGTACTGTATTTTGTTGTTATATCATTTATGATTTTCCTATCCAGGCAAAGCATTTCCAAGATCTTATAAAAAGATTTTTAGACAATTCATCATTCTGCTCCCTTTCATCTGAAATAATTTAATTTTTTCTATTTTTAACTTACTTCCAGTTATCAGTATTGAGTGTCAGTTACTGATCATAAGATAAGTAGGACTGAATCATCGCTATCTTTGTATGTTAGTTAATGATTGGGAAACCACTGAATCTTTGGATTGTGAATAGAGAAGTTTAATACGGCCTTAATGCAAAAGGATGTAGGAGATGCTAAAAGTCAGAACAAAATACATGGCAGAGTGGAAATATATGAGTGAATGGAGTTATACTGAAGGGAGAACTCATGTTATTAGGCAAATGATTAACTGGGAGAAAATTACAACAGATTCAAAAGTTAGAGTGATTGTGAGTACAGAAGGAGCACTAACTGAAATTTGAGAATAATTAGAACAGGTTTAGGAACCAGATGACTTCAGACATGTGGAGCATGTGGAGATTGAGCTATCAGAATGATATTTCGAAATATTCTGAAGGAAATATGAAATTTAAGAGGTGATCTTGAGAGTAGGTATGCTTAGAGATTTATATTCCAGAATTCAAATGATTAGAATTGAGAAGAGATTTTTGATTCCAAGAGTATCTTAGCCAGTTCAGGTTGCTATAAGAGAATACCATAGACAGAGTGGCTTAAACAACAATTTATTTCTCACAGTTCTGGACACTGGGAAGTCCAAGATCAAGGTGTGGCAGATCTGGTGTCTGGTGAGAGGTTAGCTTCTGGTTTGCAGATGGCCGTCTTCCCATTGTATCCTCACATAGCAGAGAGCAGAGAGGAAACAAATTCTCTCAAGTCTCTTTATTATAAGGGCACTAATCCCATCATGAGGGGTACAACCTCAAGACCTGATTACCTCCCAAATGCCCCATCTCCAAATACCATCACTTGGGGATTAGGGTTTCAACGTATGAATTTTGAGAGGAAACAAACATACAGTCCACAGCAAAGAGAGAGGATAAGATCACCAAGGGGAGCCTGTAGACAGGTAAAAACTTTGAGGAATATGTAAATATAAGAAATGGGAGGAAGGAATAATGATTTAAAAGATTAAGAAGAAGTAATCTGAGAAGTAGGGTGAGAACTGATTTCATATATTTCACAGAAAATGACAGTTGAGAGTATTGAGAAGGGAAATCATGTCTTGCATGAATAGTTATCATTAATATGTACCAGATCCTGTGCTAAGAGCTTTATGTACCTTATCTTACTTAAAGTCATAGAGTCTCTTTAAAAAAGTAGTATTAGCCACATGAAGTAATGAGGCTCAGACAGTTTAAGTAACACATCGGAAGGCACTGGAAAAATACCTTTAGAAATTGGCAAAGCTGGAATTTTAATTTCAAGCTTATGTGAATATGGTATAGTCACTAAGCTACATTGTCTTCAATAATGACCGTAAGCTAAGATTGAGAATGAAAAAGGGCCAAAAGTATTTGTTAAGTAAATAGTGATCTTTGAAAGAGCAGTTTGAGAATATTTATCAGGACAGAAGCTTAATGACAAAGAATTGAGATGTGACTGGACAGTAGACAGTGTAAAGATCGAGAAGAAATTTAGCAATGAAATAAAGAGAGAGTTTAGTTTGATAGCTTACTGGAGTAGAATGGAGAACACCTTATACTAAATGCTCTTTTTTTTAATGATTAGGGGAACTAGAAAACTGCTATGTGTTAACAGAATCATTTTACATTTGTGATATAAGTGGTTCCATGGATCATTGACTCAGGGATGAAAGCTGACGCAATTGAATAGCAATTTATGCTCACCGATGCATCACTAGGAAATGACCTAAATTAGATAGCCCTTGTTAAAAGTAATTACATACACGAGATTAAAGAAAGTGAAATGTTAAAATACTAGATAGAAATCAAAAAGAACTACAGTAATCTTGTAGAAAATAATACTTGTTTTCTTTAAGAAATAGTACTATCCGTAAAACTCAGACTGTACTACTTCCTGGTATAGATACATAATTTACAAAAATCTGAAAATATACATATATTCTTATAAAGAGGCCCAGGATGATGCCTTTTAAAATTTAGAAGAAAATGGCTAGAGCCTTGATTTTATTTTTCTTCTTCTAGGACATTAGTAATTTTATAACGAACTGTGGCATATTACAGTAACATCATTCACAGTATGTCTGGCTAAGAGCCACCGTTGGAGCACTTGTGAATAGATTTGTATAATTGATATTTTCAATGAAGTTTCTAATTAATTTGATAACATTGTTTGAACTTTGAAATAACTAAACCTATTAGAATATGAGATAAAACATTGGTGTGTTTTGCAACCTTTCCATTGATATGGCCCATAAAAGTGGAAACACAATTTATTATTTATTAATATTTGTAACATCATTTTTCTAGTGGACAGAAGACAAGTACTTTTTCATGCTGTGGTAGCTAGCATCTAATTAAAGCACACAGTCATCCACTTTAATATGCTGAAAGAAAATTTGACACAAATAATATATTTTTCAAGATTATATTCAAATATAAACTTATACATGAGACATTAACTGGTGGTCTAGGGGCAGGATCAGGAAAAGGATATCACACACACATACACACATACACACACACACACTACACACATTCCCTTTGTCTAGGTGTGTTCATGTTACCAAGTTACTATCAATGGAATGAGAGCAGAAATAAAACATGTACTCACTCAAGGGCCTCCCTGCCTACAGGATTGTTCCTTTGAGCTCCTTCTCACTCCCCTTCCCCTTCTCCTCTTCAATATGCAGTCACCCAATTCTGACCATACGGAAGGACACAACCATCTTGGGGAGAACAGAACAACAATGCGGAAGAAGAAACATGGGTCCCTACATGATCTCATTAAACAGCATTGTCTTTGTAGCCTAGATTTGTCAGATTGTGACAAAACGGGAATATAATGATCTAACTTATTTAAGTCACTGCATTCATCTGAATTGGATCAGAATTCCAAGGGAAGAGGGGTGACATGTATTTGCCTGTCAATCACCAACACTAATAGATGACATTCATATGAAAGATTAAAACTTTTGCACCACTGCCTAACACCAAGAAAGCATAACTGGAAAGTATTATTGATTGTGAGAATTGCATAATCTTTTCGGAAAGAACTAAAAATTATTAAATAGTAAAAATTATCTAAACCCCTCCATTTTCCTTTTTAATTACACAAGTTAGGAAGAGAAAATTTCTCTGCCTGTTCTTTCAAGTATTTACCCCATAGGAACCCATTGTCAGGAGTTTGGTGTCTTCCCTCACCCAGGTCATAGAAATAGATCTCTATGCATAAACATATACATGTGAACATAATACATTTACATAATGGAATAATATAACACATAACATTCAACAGCTTAATTTTCCATTTACAAAAATACCATGAACAGATTCCTAGTTCAGTAGATATAGCCATACCTTAACTTTTTTTGGAAATGCTGCTTAGTATTTGATTCTATCCCTCTACTATATTCAGAGTCATTTACCACGGTCATTTAAATTGTTACTAATATTTTGCAATTACAGCATAAGTTTCAATAAATGATAAAGAAGTATGTATATAGACAGATATGTCTTTTCATACTAATGCTGCTATTTCTGTAGCTGGAATCCTAGAAGTATTATTATTCTGCCATGAAACAAGCATAATTCATCCTAAAATCTTGCCACCAAAATGTTGGCACTAAGTTATTGCCACATAAATAATATATTTGTATGTCTATTCTCCACACTCTTACTGCCAAATGTCAGGTCTTCGACTTCAGACTGGAATTAACCAATCAAAAAGTTCTTGCAATTGGGCAATAACAGGTATATACACATGGAATCCATAAGTTAAAAAGTACGAGGAGAATAATTTCAATACACCAGTTCACTGAGATAACAAAATAGGGTAACCGTTGTCAACAATTGGTGTATGTTGTTAAATATATGTGTTTGATATATACTTAACTTCCCACCGAAAAGCCAACAATAATTACTTTTCCCTTTTTAACCTTTCAAAAGATATTTGATGTAAATTTTCTCCTTTTGTTCATACTGCTCCCTCTAGAAGCATCAGATGGTGTAATTTGGAGTTACACCATCACAGTAATTGAAATATGATTATATCCAAATTGCTTTCACAATTACTAAGGCTTGAATTCAATTATTTTGGTTAACATGAGTAGGGGGCCACAATCACAAAAATAAATAATGTATTCCCTGCTGTTCCTGGCACTGAACCAAACACTACATAGACATGAAGCTAACACAAAGGGCATTAGCTCTCAAAGATTCTCATTTGGAATTCTGTAGCATAAAAATTAACATAAAATGAGGAAGTTGATCTTGACTTAAAATACCTTCATATTTCTCTGCTGTATTTCTAGATTCATTTTCTACTTTCTGTCTCTTTATATGTGGAGATGGGAGGGCTAACTGGATCTTTTCAGAAAGAGGAAAAGAGAAATAGCTAGAAAATGTGATTTAATACAGTAATTGAGAAACCTGAAGTGGTGTCAAGCGAACACAGCTTTAAAAGAGGACACTTAGCAAACCTGATTTTCCCAGGAGCTGAATTACTAAAATGGGAAAACCTATATGGAAAACAGACTAGTGAAAATGTGTGCAATAAAAATGAAATACACAATGAGTATCATCACAGAAATCAGAACAATAACAAATATTCCGTGAAATGCAGTCTTTGTCCTTCAGACATCAAAAGCCTGAATCCTGAGTGGCAAATTCTTTAAAAGAAATGGGAGAAATCACAAATAGAGGGTACCGTTCAATTTAAAAATGTGTAAAATCCGTGATTCCTCACACATAAGTAATACAATGCAGAACAACACCAAATTACCATCCAGCCCTCGTGCTATGCCCAAGGAGTATATTACTGGTAGGAAGACAGGTTTCAAATGATATCAGAGAAACGTATAGAACAAATGTGCATACAAAATTTCCAGTTGTGCTTGTTTAATTAGATGCCAGTAACAGCAGCAACAATAGTAAAGAAGGCATGGAAACAGAGTGTTAATGAGATTCAAATAAATCAGACATCACTGTTGGACTGCAGATAAAAGAAAAGCCCCAGTATATCTGCATTTTAATCCGCCTGATCACAGTTTTGATGAATGTGCCAAAGGGACTGTTCCTTGCTCTGTTTTCGCAGTGAGTGAAAGGCAACAAAAGGAGCAGTTTTGATTCTCACACTTCCTGACAGATGAGTCATATGGGATTAATGTTGGAATTCATTAAAGCTAGAATTCTAGCTAAGGATCATATTTCACTTGATATATGCATTACCATTTTATAAATGTGATACTTAGGAGCCTGGTTAGCTAATTAACTGATTTTGGCCATTGGCTAGAACTTGAGAGTGTGTGTATGATATGCATAAATATATATGCATACATAAACACACAATACAACGCATGCCACTTTTCCAAGGAAAACATTCTGAACCGTATACACAAAAGACATCCATTTTGTTGCCATTAAATAAAAGCTAGAGCTCCTAAAAACACAGTCGTTCTCATTATCTAACCATGCATTTTCCAAGTCTCTAGAATTCCCGGTTCATTAAGAAGAAAAATGGTTTTATTAGGCAAATATTTACTAATGAACTAACTACTTAAAATGAGTCTCCAAATAAATGCTCAGCAATTAACATTAGAATTTATTCTAGTTGGATATTGTTTGTCAAAATTTTATTGAATCCCAGACGTACAGAACATCTCACATTATAGTGCAAATATAATAGAAAATGCGAGCAACTTTAAACTACAGGTCTTGAGAAAGAAGCAAGATTTCCTGAGGTTGATGCAATTGTTGTTGGAGAATTGCCCAAATCATCTACAAGGCATTGACAAAGGAGTCTTTTTGAGAATTAAAATGGGTAATAGTTGAAGAAGTAAATTTGACAACATGTTTGACACTTCAAAAGAGAATGGTTTGAGGATCAAAAGATCGAGGACCTTTGAAAAATTGCTAAGATCCTGAACAGTTTTCTCAATAACAATTTTCTGAACATGCTATGAAAGAGAAGATAAAGCAAGAAATACTTTATCACACTGCCACACAATACCTTTGGAAACAAAATTTAATCAATAACTCAATCCTTGATTCATAATTTATTTGTTGTAAGTATTAGATCACACATGCAATTATAAGTCAAATTTTTGCTCAACAAATGAAAAATAAATATTATAAATTAAGTTACATTTTCAAGATAAAATTTCAAGCAATTTTTTCATAATTTACTATGAATTTACTCTTTACCTGGATTCTTGTCATTTTTTTAGAATACTATTTGTCGTTAGATAATAAATCCCATCTATGCATGCAATATAAATTTAGATCATTGCCTGCACTAATCTGATTGACTTCTTTAGGTTAAAATGTCAACCATTTTGTTAGGCTAGGCATGAATAAGACATAGCTGCCCTGCAGAAGCTCGCGGGTCACTGGAAAAGACATTCACGACAACAATAACAGTATTACATTGTGATAAGCAGATTAAAAGTTGTAAATTCAAATGCAACATGTAAGTAGTTAATATGATGTCTTGATGCCTAGAAGACCACATAGATACTATTTGGTAGAGAAACATATTAAGTTGTGTTCTTTAATCTGTATCTGCATTTCTTCATTGTGAAGATTCATTTCATATGGTTATGGGTATATGTGTTCTATATTTATACATTCTTTCATATTATCTATGCTCTGTCATATTTTATGTCTGCCTTTTCTCTCTTCGCATGTATATTGTTACCTCTAACAATATTCCACAACATAAAATCAGCTTGGAGAATTTAAAAGGATGTCATAACTGCAGTTTTGAAAGAGTCCAGGATCAGAAAGAGAGCTGTGTAAAAACGTGCACTTGGTTTGAGAAGGATAAAAGGGAAAAAATATAAAACTATTAAAACTTTTGGGTATAGACAGCTACTTTGAAAATCTAATGTGAAGCTTTGGAAAATCTTGGTTTCCAAGACAGAAATTTAGCTGCTCCTTTTAGGAGTGAACACAACCTGAAGTAAAACAAGCCAAAACAATAAAAAAATGAGAAAAGGGATGTCCAGCAGCACGAGTAAACATGTGGTTAAGAGTTCCATGGAATGGTGGGCCTAGGCCAGCGCTGGCTTCACGCTGTTCCATCTGCTCCATCAAACAGGGTCCCGTGCTTAGGAGGGCCCTATCCTTGGTTTAGTACTCTGTTGCCTCTTAAAATACTTTATTATTTTAACCAAGAGTGCCAGCATCTTCATTTTGCATTGCACCTTGACATTATGTACCTGGTCCCGCCTAAGGAAAAGCTGTTATAATATTTTCAGAGAAATCAGTGAGCAAAGGAAAACAGAGGTAATTCTTAAGGATTGAGTTAACAACTTTAAAGTTTATCCTTAAAAATACTGCCATCTCCATTCCTCTACACTCTTCAAATGTAACCTCTTCACATAAGTTATTCTCCCTGAAAATGGGGATATTTTCAAGCAAAGGTAAAGTAGGTCATATATGACTCAAAAACACACAGGCAGATCTCCTCATTTTCCTGAGGTATTCCTCGTCCCCACATAAGCCTAGAGCAGAGATTCTAAAACATTTTGGTTCCAGGGTTCTTTTATACTCTTAAGAAGTATATTCTTAATCTCTTAAAAGAGCTTTTGTTTTGGGGAACTATATCTTTACATATTACTCTCTAATAGTTTAAACTGAGAAAATTTTCAATACAATTTGGTTTGTGTAAAATAACAAAAATACACTGTTACCAAAAATAACATTTTATGAAAAACATATTTTTAAAAACAAAAATGGAAATTCTGGTTCCTGGCATAGGATGTAGAAAGTTGGAAAGAGAGTCACTTACATCATTACAATGACAACAGCAACAATAAAGGCCAGACTAAATCAAAATTAATGATATTTTTTATCAACCAATTATAGAGTGGAGCAACCCACTGGCCTCAAACCTAAGAGGAGACAAATGCATTCAGGGAGAAAGGTGACATGAGTATTCACTGGGGTAAACACAACCAGGCACCAGTGAGAAGCACACAAATGCAAGTTCCGGAAAATAGTGGGAAGTTCTTTGGGGCTGCAGAAATTGGACATATAGCCACCCACTTGTAGCTTCTCTTTCTTTCTCTGAACGCCACTAGGCACACCTAAAAAGCTGGGGGACAGCCACAAAAAGTTTTGTTTTGGTGACCGGGGGAAGGGGAAGAGAATCTGTGGCAGATGGGCACAAATCTCTGCCTGAACCCTTTCAGCATCTCCATGACAGCACAGAAGAATTAGTAAACTGGGAGAAGTGTACAAACATCATTGCCCTAAGGGCACTGGTGAAAATTCCGGGCAGGTGGGAGAAGGAAACATCATAAAACAATACACCTGGGGAAGGGACAAGAGAATGAACCACGCACAAAACTAGAGCGAGGGGAGCAGAACTATAAAAGTCACACTCACAAGACTCAGAGACACTATGACTGCTCAAGACTGAAGCTTGTTCAGAAAAAACAGAGAACATTCCCTCTGTCTCTTCATCCCCCACGATGCTGTATAACCAAGCTAACAAGTTTCCAGCCCCGGTGATCTAGTGATTAAGATTTGGTTCTCTCACCACTGTGGCCTGGGTTTGTTTCCCAGTTAGAGAACTATACTACCTGTTTGTTGGTTTCATACTGTGGCAGCTGCATGTTGCTGTGATGCTGAAAGCTATGCCACTGGTATTTTACATACCAGCAGGGTCACCCATGGTAGGCAGGTTTTAGCAGAGCTTCCAGATTAAGACAGACTAGGAAACACGACCTGCCACCCACTTCTAAAAAAATTTGCCTTGAAAATCCTATGACTAGCAGTGGAGTGTTGTCTGATATAGCACTGAAAGATAAGAGGATGGTTCCAAAAAACCAGGCAGGGTTCTACTCTGCTGTACACAGCGTCCCTAGGAGTAACAACAACAACAAGCTTCCAGTAATAAGTAGCTGCTAGGAGAGGGATTAGAAATAAACGAGCATGAAAGATTCAATGCAAGTGTCAAACCTCAAGTTGAGAGTCCAACAAAACATTATTCTGGCAAACCAAACACTACTATAAACAACAGGAATGGCGATAAGAATTTAAAGTGTATGGTACATAGAGGGTAAACACAACAATAACAAATCTCAAACTCAGCCCAACTCCTAGGTAGATTAACTCAAATTCCAGCATTAAGACCTAGCAGGAATTCATGTCTATTCCAGGTAGAAAATCTATTTACCTCGGGTACTACTGTCCTACTAAAGTTTCAATACCAAATTGTGAAACATACTGAAAAGCAAGAAAAAAAAACCACCCCATACTACTAAAGATACAAAGTAAACATCAGTATCATATTCAGATATGGAAGATGTTGGAACTATCTGAAAAGGAAATTAAAATAATTGTAAT
Source organism: Equus asinus (assembly GCF_041296235.1). Lineage (NCBI taxonomy): Eukaryota > Metazoa > Chordata > Mammalia > Perissodactyla > Equidae > Equus > Equus asinus. Next base: position 44,379,898 of record NC_091812.1, read on the forward strand.
TAACTTGTTAAAAAATCTAATGGAAAAGCTAGACAACATGAAAAATCAGACGAGAGATAGAAGCTATAAGAAACTTCAAACATAAATGCTAGAAATACAAGATATAGTAACAAATAATGCCTTTGGCAGACTCTTAAGAAGTCTCAAAACAGTTGAAGAATTAGTAAACTTAGAAATTTTTTAGTTATCTGAAATAAAAACTAACTAAAACACAAAGAGAATAAAAGAGTGGAAAAACAAAGTTCAGAGTATCCAAGAGCTGAGGCACAATATCAAACAGTCTAATGTAGACAAAATCAGAATTTTAGAAGGAAAAGTGGGAGAGACTATGGCAGAAAAAAATATTTGAAGAAATAACGGTCACACATTTTCCAAAATTTATGACATACACCAAACTAAGAACCCCAAAAGCTCAGAGAATTCCAAAAAGTATAAATATCAAGCCCAATGCCCCCCACACAAACATATGAACCTAGGTATATCATATCCAAATATGGAACAGAAAATCTTGAAAAATATTTTAAAAGGGACATATGACAGATGCAGGAACAGAGATAAGAATTATAGCAAACTTCTCATAAAAAAACATGGAAGGCAGAAAACAATGGAGTAACATCTTTAAAAAATGCCGAGAGAACAACAAACAAGAAAAAATTAAAATGGTAACTAATAACCTAGAATTTTATATACAGAGAAAATTGTGGAAAATGGAGGGAAAACGTTTTCAGATCAAAATCAAAAACCCATAAAAGCAACTGAAGGAAGTCAGTACTGGCTATATTAGTTTTCTACTACTGTGTAACAAATTATCACAAGTTTAGTGACTTAACACAACTTGTTATCTTACAGTTTCCATGGCTCTGTAGTCTCGTGCCGCACGACTGAGTTCGCTGCTCAGCGTCTCACACAGCTGAAATCAATATCTTGACCAGATCTGAATCTCATGGAGGATTCTTGTCTCGCTCTAAGCTCATTCATTATAGAAGAATTCACTTTCTTGATGTTGCAAGACTGAGGTCCTCATTTTCTTGATGTCTGTTAATCAGGGGCTATTCTCAGCCACTAGAAAATGCCCCCCATTCTCTGCTAAATAGCTCTCTCCGTAACAATATAGCTGGTTCATTCAAGGCCATAGAAGAAAATCTCTCTGCCACTTTGAATCTCTAACTACTGCTGTTTCTGACTTCTGGACACAGATTTAAAGGGCTCATGAGACTAGGTCAGGCCCACTCAGATAATCTCCTTGTTAGTAAATCAAGGAGATGATTAGTAACCTGAATTACATCTTTAAAATTCCTTTTTCCATGTCATGGAAAATAATCCCTGGGATGATATCCCATCATAGTCACAGTTTCCACCCACACTCAAGGAGAGAGAATTATACACTGTGTGTACTCCAGGTGGTGGGAATCAAAAAGTCACATTTGTTAGCATCTCCACTGACCCCATCATAGTCTTTCACTATTGGGAAGCTATCAAGCTAAGATGATGGATAAAAGCTTTCCAAAATTATAATTTTACCTTGAAAACTCTAATTTTATCTCAAGAAATAAATATTACTAGTTGATTTACTTGAAGTGGCAGAAACATTTTATTCTTTTGCAAAAAAATATCTGCCAAATACCAAGTCTGCATAGTTTGTCAGTTGCTCTTTCAAGTAAAATGGTGTTCCAAAAAATAGAGGCTATTTTGGCGCAACTCAATCACACTGATACTTTTTCTTCTAACAACCACCATACTCCAGTATGCAGCACAAGTGCTAAAAGTATACATCTTATTTTGTCACACACATACACATATACACATTTAAATATTCAGGTAGCAAGATTTAATAATGCATTTTACTCTTCATCAGGTTCATTTTTAGCTGAAACCTACTTTTCTTTATTGTGGGTTCATGAGAGTGCAGAGTACAGTGACTACTAGTACAGTTTAGTGCATTATTTAATGCATGCTAAGTGACAACAATTTTTTCTTCCATTGGTTTTGCATGAACACTGCAAATTTCAACATTTAAAATGCAAATAATGCCTTAATATTCCTATGAGAATAATTTTGAACTTGCAGAGCCCCTGAAAAGATTTCAAAGACCCCGTAAGTCTGCAGATCATACTTAAAGAACCACTGTTTGATTTTATGAACAAACTACATATGAGCTGGCTATGTCCTCTGAGAAATGATTTCCTGTTTCTAAATTAACCTCCTATCGATAGAGTGACTACACATCTTAGTTTGCCTGGAATATCACTTGTTCATCTCTATTCACTCACCATAATGTTTATAAGGAATCTTATACTCTTAAAAGTGCCCTGGTATAGACAATAAATTATATGTTCACCTCACCATTTATAAGCAGACCTTATTTATGGGGATATAAACATGGTATAAAATACATATTCTGCAACAGAGATACGAAAGAGTGTCCTCCACAAGTCACTCCCCTTTACTGAGAAAAATGCATGTGTTTGTTTCCAAGTAAAAATTCATTTTGCATTACACCAGACTATGAGCATGTATTCCAAATGTGGAGACCAAGCATGTAGACCTCAGACATCTGGATGGCTGTTGCATCATTTTCAGTTTCTGAAATGTATGTGTGCATCATATAGTCTTTGGAAATTGAATAAATTCTGCAAATAAATACCATTATTTTAAAGTACCATAATTTATCCTTTTTAATGTATATTTTATTTCCTGTATTAAGAAAAATCACTGCCAATTAAGTCATGAGCTGCTATTGATTGTAAGACATAGCTCATTTTCATTCAGAGATGTTAAAAAGTAGAAAAATATTTGCCTTAAAATTGATGAAATGTAGCATAACATTGCTGCTCTGCATACAGCAACAAATAAAATTATATTACTGAATCTCAAATTATAAATATCCTTTTATTCTAAATGTGTATATCCTTGTCCTGTGGAGGTCATCATAATCTTTTCTGAGGAGATCATAATTTAAAGAGTTGGGAAGTTGTTCAATATTTTTCAAATATTTACGATTTTTGGATCATATATGTTTGCAATTTTTACATCCTTTTGTGTGTACGGTAATTTCTGAATTTGAATTTTTGTAAAAGTGATTTAATCATAGCTGTTTCATTTGTTTACCCTCCTCTCACTGATTTATAGTGAAAGTGTTCTGGTTCTAGAATGCTTCCCAGAGATAATATTCACTTACTTTGATATATGAATATTTGTTTAACAATCCATTTAGGATGTATAGTTAGGCACAAAAATTGAAATAATTCTACAATTAATGCTTATGGGGAAAGTTCTTTTAACAACAGAGTATCTTTTCTTAATGGAAATTACAAGGCATACAGTTGGCTCCCAAGCCCAATGTTAAGTTTGAGTTTAAAACTTATATGAATAAAAAGACATTATGAAGTCTTTAATAAGTCTGTAGCGAAATTTGACTGGAGAGTTTAAAGAGAAGCCTTATCTTTTCTCGGGCTATGGTCTCAACTCCATCATTCCAAACTAAACTATTCTCATTCTGAAATATAAAAGTTGACACATTTGTCTGTTTTTGCTTTTGTTGGGCTGAAAGCATCACAGCACTTTCTGCAGGCTGCCCATAGGGGTCCTCTTGGCTACGCAGATCCAGGAACCAAGCACATTCCAGCACAAAGGTTGCCATCCTTTGGAGGTCTCCCGTCCACAATGAACTAGGGCAGTGAACCTTTGGGAAAGGAGATTTACTTCCTCATTCCCAGAAGGGATCCCATATTTTTATTTTGCACTGGGCCCTGCAAATTATGTAGGCTGCTTTGAGAACATACGTTAACTTTTTTTTATTTGATTGTGGCAATGTTTTCCCAGGTGTATTCCTATGTCAAATTACAAACTCTTTAAATATGTGCAGTTTATTGTATGGCAAGTATGCTTCAATAAAGCTGTTAAATAAAATCCAAAAGCAGTGGAAAAACAGCTTTAATACGAACTGATATACCTATATGTAAACACTGGTTCTACACGTAATTAGGAGAAAAGAAAAATAACATTGTCTTTACACTCTTGGAAGGAAAACAACTAGCAGTACTTTTATCAACAAGGGCAGGCTTTGCAGGTATCAAATACATAAACTAGAAAAAAATTACTTTCCATATTATATTCACACATTAATACAAAATGGTGAATTTATAAGACCCAGTCTGTGCTTGGATCAGGCAACACTATGAAACCACACTTGGGGTTTTTCAAATCACTGCAAGGGATTTTTTTGGCTGGATTCTTGGTTAGATTAAAAGGAGGGAACTAAATATGAGAGTTTTTGGAGTTTCTTTTAAATAAATAATTCCAAGTGTACGTGTTTCAGAAAATCTAAGACACTGAAGTCCTCTTGTGTCTCCCGCTGACCTATTTGCCATCAGAAGAAGTCAATTAGCATCAGAATTGCATTTTGTTACCTCTTCCATCTCCTGCTTTGAGGACTTCTTGTCTCTAGGCTGGGAGGCCGGGGAGTTCAATCCCTGGCATCCTGTTGGAATTAACCTGGCATTGCTGTGGTTAACCATGGAAGCATCCTGCTGTCTTCAAAACACTCTGTCTCTTACTATGGCCACCAAAAAAGAATGAGATTATCCAATTTGAAGAACGAAGAGGGGAGCTGCCCATATGTACTACAGAATACTGTACATCAGCTTAAAAGTATAAGATGGCTGTGCTTGCCATAGCAGTACTACCAAGACAAAATAATTGTTTATATATATATATAAATTTAATATGCATTTAATTATTATATATATAATTAAAGAACCAGGCAACCAAAAAGTAGCCCCCGGATGACACCATTTAGATAATCACTAATAAGACATATTAAAAATAAATAATACATAATAAAAATTATGTACACAAATGCATAAAAATATTCGTAGAAAATTGATAAAAGCATTATCCTTTAAGAGGTGTCTTGGATTGGGGAAGTGGCCAAGGGGAATTGTTACATTGTTTGTTTGGATTATAATACAATGAGAATGTTAACATTTATTATGTGTATTTAAAAATGATTTTCAAAATTGTACATGAATGTGCTTTATAAAAAGTGAAGCAGTATACAAAAACAAACGACAAACATCAGAATCTTCCACAATTTAGAGTTCTCATTGTTAGTACAGGGATGAGCAGGAGAGAACATACCAAGACTAGAACCTGAGAAAACTAATGGAAGATTTATCAGGGATGCTGGCTAAGTATCCTAACAAAAAGGGGAAAAAAATGTGCCACGAATTCAGAGCCACTTATCATGGAGAAGGGTGTGTTGTAAAGAAGACATTTATGCCTACAGACCCCCTCTCTGTACACAGTGAGAGCACATCTAAAAGAAATTTCCTTTTAATATCTTCTTCCATGACAGAGAAGAATTTATTGACTCAATAGAAATAACATTTGGTGAATACACACCATATTCCAGGTATTGTGCTAGGCAAAGGAATTCAAAACACATGATGTGATGTCTAATAGCTATGATAAAATAATGGGATGCTTTGATTGAATTATGCCAATTTTCCCATTATTATAAAACCCACACTGATGTGATTGCCTAAAAATTATTGCCCTATACATTTTTCAAGACTGCTTTGTTGATATTTGGAGGCAAAGTACGTGCAAGAAAAAAATAGACTTGTTATTAGTTATAATGCTTTCCTAGATTTTTGTGTGTTTAGCATCCATTTAACACAATATTTTCCAACGAAATCACAACATATAGATACACTATTTCTTTCTTTCCTCACGCAGACAGGAGGTGGTATAGAGCTATTCTAGATCTGGAACTGGGCTGAGGCCATCTCCAAGCAAAATTATTTCAGCCTCGGTGCTTAGGGTTCATGTCTTTAATATTCTACTAGGTCTGCAATAGAAGATCAAAGTGAAAATCAGTGAAGCTTACCCAAATGTCAGAATTGGTTGTACTTAGAGTTAACATGCAAAAATGACCAGACTTATATGGTATTACGTCCAGGATCGTAATTTAAATGCTGCTTATGACTGCATATATAGTCAAATGAAAAGGAATGATTTTAACAATCATATTTAATCCGAATAACTTTAATATTTGTAGTTACACACATAAAGAGATTACATCTCTATAATGTTTCAGGAATGCCAATATTTTTTGTTTACATTTATGGTAACTGGGTGTTTTACAGCAGATAAACTAGCAGTTCACTGATAGTCTACTCAAATCTAGCACGTTATATTCATATTGAATGGAGGCTCCTACAGGGACAAGAGAGCAGCAAGACTGATTTTCACTGTACTTTAAGTTGCCTAAGATTAACTTTTTGTACATCAAGTAAACCACACAGTCCATTATTAGGGGAATAAAATGCATAAAGTTAGTCATGGAAGTGCTATTTTGACTGTTTAATTAACAAAACTAAAAAAGAACAAAAATAAATTTTTCCCAAAACAATGTGATTGAAGTCCTGTTTACTTTGGTTAGCAAAAGCTCTCTAAGTTTTAGGTTTTTATAATTTGTCATAATCCAAAATTAGATTGGGATTTGAAGAACATTACAATTAAGATGACAATGAAAGTAAGGCATCCAAATTGGAAGAGGCGAAGTAAAAATGTCTCTATTTGCAGGTGACATGACGGTAGATATAGAAAATCCTAAAGATTCCACCATAAAATTGACAAAACTAATAAGTGAATTCAGTAGAGGTGTAAGATATAAACTCAACATATAAAAATCAGTTGTGCTTCTATACACTAAAGGTGAACTATCAGAAAAAGAAATTAAGAAAACAATCCCGTTTACAATTGCATCCTAAAGAATAACATACCTAAAAATAAATTTAAACAAGGAGTTTAAAGAGCTGTACACTAAAAACTATAAGACATTGATGAATAAAATTAAAGACACGGGGCCGGCCCCATGGCCAAGTGGTTGGGTTTGCGTGCTCTGCTTCGGTGACCCAGGGTTTCGCCTGTTCAAATCTGAGCGTGGACATGGCGCCACTCATCAAGCCATGCTGAGGTGGCATCCCACATGCCACAACTGGAAAGACCCACAACTAAAAATACGCATCTATGTACCTGGGGGCTTTGGGGAGAAAAAGGAAAAATAAAATCTTTAAAAAAAAATTAAAGACACAAATAAATGGAAATATATTCTGGGTTTATGAATGGAAAGAATTCATATTGCTGAAATGTCCATACTACTCAAAGTGATCTATAGAGTCAGTGCAATCCTTATCAAATTTCAACAGCATTTTTCACAGAAATAAAAAAAAAATCTTAAAATTTATATCAAACCACAAAGAGCCCAGAAAACCAAAGCAAACTTGAGAAAGAACAAAGCTGGAGGCATCACATCTGCTGATTTTTATTACAAAGTTATAGTAATCAAAACAGTATGCTAATTGTCATGTAAAAAGACACATAGATCAACGGAACAGAATAGAGAGCCCAGAAATAAACCCACACGTGTACGGTCAATTAATTTACAAAAGAGGAGCCAATAATATATAATGGGAAAAGGACCATCTCTTCAATAAATGGTGTTGGGAAAACTGTACACACACATGCAAAAGAATGAAATTGGATGAGTAACTTACACTATACACAAAAATCAATTCAAAATGGATCAGACTTGAATGTAAGATTTGAAACCACAAAACTCCTAGAAGAAAACATAGAGGGTAACCTGCTTGACATCAGCTTTGACAATGATTTTTAGGTTTTGACACCAAACGAAAAGGCAACAAAAGCAAAAACAAACAAGTGGGCAGCATCAAATTGAAATGCTTCTGCACAGCAAAGGAAACCATCAACAAAGTGAAAAGGTGACCTACAGAATGGGAGAAACCATGGATCTGATAAGGGGTTGATATCTAAAAGATATAAAGAACTCATACAACTCATTTGCAAAAAAAAGCCCAATCCTATTAAAAAATGGGCAGAGGACGTGAATAGACATTTTTCCAAAGATGACATACAAATGGCCAACGGATACATGTAACCCTAATATCAGGGAAATGCAAATCAAAACCACAAAGAGATATAATCTCACACCTATTAGAATGTCTGTAATAAAACAATAGATAATAAATGTTGGCAAGGATGTGGATAAAGGGGAACCCTTGTGCACTGTTGGTAAGAATGTAAATTGGTACAACCACTATGGAACACAGTATGGAGGTCCTTCAAAAAATTAAAATAAAACCGCCATATGATTCACCAATCCCACTTCTTGGTATATATCTAAAGGAAATGAAATTATTCTCTTGAAGAGATACCTGCACTCCTAGTTCACTGCAGTATAATTCCTAATAGTCAAGACACGGAATCAACCTAAGTTCCACTAAGGAATGAACAAAGAAAAGTGGTGTACAATGGAATATTATTCAGACGTAAAAAGGAAGGAAATCCTGCTATTTGTGACAACATGGATAGACTTTGAAGACATTATATCAAGTGAAATAAGTCAGAAGGAAAAAGACAAATACCGTATCATCTCACTTATGTGTAGAATCTAAAAAAACAATAACAGAAAACAGATTGTTGGATACCAGAGGCAGCGGGTAGGGAAAATGGGGCAAACTGATTAAAAGGTACAAACTTCCAGTTACAAGATAAATAAGTTCTGGGGACATAACGCACAGCATGGTGATTATAGTCAACAGTACTGTATTTTATATTTGAAAGTTGCTAAGAGATGAGATCTTAAAAGTTCTCATCACAGGGAAAAAAATGTGTAACTATGTGAAGTGATGAATGTTAAGTAAACTTATTGTGGTAATCATTTCACAAAAATACATGTACTGAATAATTATGTTGAACACCTTAAATTAATGTACTATTATATGTCAATTATGTCTCAATAAAACTAGAAAAAAAGATGACAATGAAAGTTTTCTTGGGGTGATTTCCACACAAATAACTTTCACTAAAAGCAAATTAACACATAATACTTAAGCTATGTGTTCCAAGCAAGATGATAGAATTTTATTTAAGACAAATTAACAAGAAAGTATGTTTCTTTTTGAGTCTTACTTATCCTTAAAGAGGAGTAATTATATAATGCTATTCTATATCTATACAAATTTCCACCTTTAGCACTTTTAATATATAAAAAATAATATATGATATATTATAATATATAATAATATATTAATTAAATAAGAACATGGAAGTCAGAGATGAAAAATAATGCGACTAAATTTTTTAAAAAGCATTGAATGAGTAAGAATAGGGACTTTAAAAATGGAAAGATGTATATTAAAATGACACAATAATACCAACAGTTCATTGCTGTGCAAAAGAAATAAAAATACCACCAGATGAATAGAATTCTTAAATCCATGAACAAAAATGACAGCTGAGATAAATTCCTAAAAGGAAAATAAAGAAACATGCCATTAAAATAGGAAGTCTCTTCAAAACACATTACACTGAGAACAGCAAAACAGAGCATGAGATCCAAAATCTGATTTAAAAAAGGAAGCTGAAAATAAAAGTTCACGATGCACAAGCTGTGACCTATTCTTTACTGGAACAAAAGAAAAGAAGATGGCAATAGTAATTATTAACCCTATTTTTAAAGAGGGCAATAGAAGTTCAGTAAAAATTTGAGTTCCACAGAATGCAGCGCTGGAAATACAGGCATGTAAAGTAACTGGGCATCCCTTTGGATTTCCAACAGCGGAGAAGGAAATCAGTGCACATATTTTTAAGTGCATTATTGTTTTTGCTCATTAGAGCATCTTTCAACAATTAACTTTTTCCTAGCAAAGAAAATGATATCCCAAGGGTTTGTCATGGCTAATATAGCTTTAGAAACTTAGCAATTCTCTTTTTTCTCAGAATAACACTTTGAAAATCACTGTTTTTTGTGTGGAAAGCACTTTCCATGTATTAGATCATTAACACTATCCTTATGGGAAAATTAAGTGGAATTTTTTTTAAAAGTTGGATTTGATCATTTCTTGTAAACACGCATCTACAACTTAGCAAAATGGACACAGATTACAGTTTTTAATTATCATTGCTAATTCATTTCTTAGGTGATTTGGAGTAGCATTTGTGTCTATAGAGATTACTCTAATGAAAGCAAATAAAGGTTTTCATTCAAAGCTCAACTTGGAAACATGAAAAGCTCAGCTGGGATTTATGTAGCTAGAGCTCTAATTACGAGCATGCCCTAAACATGCTGCTCTTATATTTTAATTGAAAGAGTTCAGTTGCATAGATTGTCTTAATGTTTACAGTGGGTTTACTGAAAATTTTGTCTTCATATTTTCTATAGGTTCTTTAATATATGTATTGAGGTTTGATAATAACACAGTAAGAAATTACTTATTCTTTATAGTGGGCATTCTTTGACCCTGTTACAGGCAATAAAGGCAGTGAGATCCGACGATTTCACTGAACAGTTTTATAGCAATAGACAAAGTAGTTTCATTACTAGAGGCTCAGTTTCCTCTTGTGAGTCTTAGATAATTCTTTTACTGTCCTTATTGCAGCCAATTCGTTATTTTAACTGTTTTCCTCTGAAGTCACGTTGTTTCGTTGAGATTCTTGGTCTTTCTTGACTCTCAAGGCTCCCTTTAACCTAAAAGTCATTCTGATAGGTCTATAAGACAGGAATTACTCACAAGATCAATTTGAAGACTACAAAAATATTTAGTGTGGTATTTGGAATAAATATTACTTTGAGTTGAAACACCCATCCCTGAAGGGCAAGAAGTAATATAGTCCAAGTAATATGCCGTTGGCAGATTTTAAATAAGTTCTATCCTCTTATGAGTTGAGAGGCAGATTGCTTATGCTTCATGAGAGCCAAGCTTCCTGTCCCAGGAACATAAAGAACGAGCTTCTGTCCAAAAGGACCTTTACACAAATACTGGTATTTTTACAGTGTATCTTGTTCACTTGTTTTAATAAAACATATCTATTTTTCCAATGTTTCACAAGTTTGACATTGTGGTCAGATTTTCTCTTGCTCAAGCATATTGCCCAAGGCAAATAGCATCATTTCTGGTGACGAACCTTGTTTTAGATTATGAATTGTATCCAAACCCTGAGAAGGCTCCATGGCGAGCAGTCAGACCACAGTGTGACCAAATCCAAACCCAAATCCACTTCTTTTTAGGTAGAAATGTTTAACAAATATGAGTTATGAGCAACTGTGCACATTTTAAACTCTATGGGTCTTGATCTTCTTATTTAAAACATTAATCAAGTTGACTTACATTATCAGCAATGGGTCTGATGTTTCTGATGATCCGTTACTCTCTGATTCCATTATCAAACAAATTTATCTGTTTCCTCTATGATAACTTTCATGACAGTTTCTTAAAACATGCTAGAAAGCAGAAACTTTTTTTCCTACAAAGAACAAATAGTTCTCCTTGTTTGTCTGAGAAATTTTCAAAATGAAGATGACTATAAAGAACAATATAGCAAACAGTCATGTTCCCACCACAGCATGCTTTACCTTAAACATTTTGTTAAATTGCTTCCCGATGTTTTGAAAACAGAAAACAAAAACATAAATTATAACAGAATTAGTTGAAGGTCTCTTCACTCACTCTTCTTAGTTCTCCTTCCCTGCAAAAGAAAAGTACTATGAAAAATTTCATGCAAATCTCTCCAGCCCACAATTTCTGTATTTAGAAATAGATATGATTTTCATTAGCAATGTCTAAAATTGCTTTTTCTTTTTATAAACTGCATTATTCTTTTTGAATCAATCTTCATATTCTCTTGAGTGACTTTCTGTTTTGGAGATCTATCCACATTGATATATAAAAACGTACTTCATTCTTTTAAATCCTTGCACCATGTTATTCTGTTTGAAAATTATTACTAATAAATATTTAGACTGTTTCCTGGCTTTTAGCGTTAAAAAATGCTGCAAGAAACACTCTTGTGATTGTTCTTTAACAACGCTCTCAAGAGGTTTTGAGATTTAGATTGGGTAAATTTTCAATTTTACCACCATAAATTTTAGTTTATTTGCAATTTTCTATTCTAAAAAACGGTGCCAAATTAAGAATTGCTTTTATCTAATTAAGCGTATTGTAGGTAATCGCCTCTTCAACTTGTTGAGGATTTTAAGTCTATTTAATGTATTATTTTTTTTTGCTAAAATGGTAGTGTATTTTTTTCCATATAAAAAAATGTAGTGGAATCTCTTGATGTTTGCTGGCAAGTCTTTATTTACTTTTAAAGACTGATTAAGTAATATATTCTCTGCGTGATTCAATTATTGATTTACAACTGGATACAAAACAAAATCTAACAATAGCAGATTCCCCATTAAATTTCTTCTACTGAAGGTTTTCAAAAAAAAATAAGTTAACATTATTCTAAGCAAAAACAATGACATAAAGTCATATTTCTTAATGTTAAACTTCATTAATAAATTCAGGTGTCATTTTCAAAAAATGAACTGTTTTCTCAGTAACAATTTATAGAATCTTTGCCTCAGAAGGTGATTTTTATAACTTTTATGGAAGTTACAATATTTTTTCTGTACTTGAAGCACTGATATATTAACTTTTTGCAACTCAAAACATTTTTCCACAATACCAAATACGTTATTATCAGCAGTATTATTTTCTCTCAGGAGCAACAAATGTTTACATAGTCTAAATCATCTTTAAACTTTCTCTGATACATACATACAAAGAAGTATCTGCTGTACTATCCTATATTTTCTTGGCTGCAAATCACAACATCCACTGCCCTACGGTGGGCATTTCTTGTTTGTACCACTAATACATTAATAAATTCAGGTACCTGAATGATTTTCAAATTTGAAAAAAATTCTAGATAGGTATACAACGGATTAGAACTTAAAAAAAAAGGGAGATCCCTTTTTAAGGAGTTTGAACACAGTAAACTGAAAGGGATTATGTGTGTACACACACACACACACACACACACACACTTATACACACACACAAAATCTGCCCCAGGCACTGTCTCTGGGAAGAAATCCCATCTCCACTCCTAGTCAAAAGTATTTCTCTGGAATCATCCAGGGAAAAGCCTTGAATTTCCTAGAATCTGAAGTTCTTATATGTGGCATCTGACAGATTTTGATTATTTATTAATTGCAGATGAAAAAGAGAGAGAAAGACAAAACCTTTTGGGAGAGAGTTGGCTGTACATTGTCACTTTGAAGCTGAAGATTCTACTAAATTTAGGTTGTAATTCTTAGAACTTTAAATCAAAAGCAATTTCTTTTCAACAAAATTGCTCTCCTCTCTAAACTGTGCATGGTTTAGGCACATGGTGAATGATAGTTTTTGAATTACTATTGGTGAAATATGAAATCAGTACAAGATCTTATCAATATGCTATGAAAACTCTTTATAAATTAAGCAAAATAAAAAATCAAGAGTAAAAGAATTGTCCCTCTACAAAAAAGGGAAAAGGAAACAAACAATGTCAAAGGCCATCTTATTTAAGAAAGTTTTATATCTGTGTTGTATAAAAATTCACAAAACTTTTTTTTGGTAAGAAAGATTGGCCCTGAGCTAACACCTGTGGCCAATCTTCCTCTTTTTGCTTGAGGAAGATAGTCACTGAGCTGACATCTGTGCCAATCTTCCCCTATTTTTCACGTGTGAAGCTGCCACAGGATGGCTTGATGAGTGGTGCTGGGTCTGTGCCAAGGACCTGCAAACCCTGGGCTTGGGCTGCGGAAGCAGAGCTCACGAATTTAACCACTGTGCCATCGGGCCAAACCCCATAAAACTATTTTTAAAATAAATTTATTTAAAAAAAAAAGAAATTTTTTTATTGTTATAGAATCAAAAAAAGTTTAAAGATTTTGTTATTCCACCTACTTTTAACCCACATACAATTTTTTTGTATTTTTCAGTCTTTTTAAAGACATTCAACACACTTTAAATTTTCTCTTTCTTCTTCTTTGCTGGTCTACAGAAATTCTAACATAGAGAACAGTTCAAGGAATCTTCCATGTATAACCCCAGGCTAATCAAATTCTATATTCATTCTTTGTCGCTGACTCTCATTCATTTACTATACCTAATTGTAATGATTATTTTCACTTGTTTTGTACTTCTTGGTTCTCTCCACTGTACGTATACTTACCAGAGTCTCCAATAACATAGAGATGGGACAAGCAGACGGAACATTGAGCAATGTGGTAGTGTTAGCATAAGTACATTGTATACTGCGTAGACTCATCCAACTCCTTTCCACAAATTTCGGTATTAGCCCTAACTTAAACATGCATATACTCACGCCTGGGCACATGCACACTCACACACACACATAAACACATATGCAGCAAGGGAAGGTAGGAAATCATTGGAAAACACATTACAATTCTTTTGTTTTTGAAAGTATGGTGGTACAAAATATGTATAAGAATTATATTGGAATGCAAACCTGAAAACCATGTAAAAATGGGAGACCCTTTCCATTCAGAATTAGATAGTCAGAAAGAAACAAATTACCTGTTTCAGCTGTCGTCTTGCCCTCCACAAAGGCTATTTAATAGAGTTTTTTTTCTCTATAGAATATGTATCTATAGATCTTGGGGAAAGTTTTGCATGACAATTCCTCCTGTACTATTAACCAATACAGAGTAATCAGAATCAGTTATTTTTAAGAATGAGTAAACTGATTAAAGTAAGGAAATCTATGAACATATTTTGAAATCAAGAAAAAGGACCCAATTTTCAGAGAATATGCAAAATTTCCAAAATAAATTTAAATCAAGAAGAAATACAAATTTTATAAAATGAGTGTTCTCTGCTTTCAGCAAGAAAATATTTCCTCAGTGGTGTCAACCAAATGAGTGTAAAAAAATAGACAACCCACACATTAGATCTTCTGGAATGATACAGATGACACAGAATCAATTGAATTGTGTAAGACTACAAAAGAAAATAGGGGATTGTTGCATATAAATATTTTTATATGGAATATGTTTTGACTCTGAAACATAATATTCACCTGAGGTTAAGGTGTCAAATTAGACTAGTAAAAAATTCTCAGATACTCAATTAGAAAATAATATGTATATATATTATTCTTAAATAATAAAAGTATTTAAAGATTTGTTTTATAGTGTAGGGGTCTCAAAAATTGAAGTTGTTGCTCTGAAGGAAAACTGGTCTAAAAAGAGGTGAGACAAATCTTAAACATACGCTTTTTAAAAAAATAATATTTTATAATGATTTCAAAACAAAATTTTATATTTGTATCAGTCTGCTAAAGCTGCCATAACAAAATAACATAGAGGAAGTGATTTAAACTACTGAAATTTATTTTCACATAGTTCTGGAGCTAGAAGTCTGAGATCAAGGTGTCTGCAGGTTTGGTTTCTCCTGAGGTCTCTCTCCTTGGCTTACAGTGGGCTGTCTTCTTGCTGTGTCCTCATATGGCCTTTTCTCTGTAGGTTTTGGTCTCTGGTGTCTTTCTTTGTATGTCCTAATCTCTTCTCATAAGGACACTATTTGAATAAAGCCCAAGCATTTTTTTCTGAATACAAAGGTATGAAACTAGAAAGCAATAACAGTAGAAAAACTGGAAAATGCACAAATACGTGCAAATTAAACAACACACTCCTGAACAACTAATGAATCAAAGAAGAAACCAAAAGGGAAATGAAAAAATATCTTGAGACAGCCGCTCAGCTGTGTAGCAGTTAAATTCATATACTTGCTTTGGCAGTCAGGGGTTCACCGGTTCGGATCCCAGGCTAGACCTACACACTGCTTATCAAGCCATGCTGTGGCAGGCATCCTATGTATCAAATAGAGGAAGACGGGCACAGACATGTGCTCAAGGCCAATCTTCCTCAGCAAAAAGAGGAGAATTGGTGGCAGATGTTAGCTCAGGGCTAATCTTCCTCTAAAAAAGTCTTGAGACAAACAAAAATGGAAACATAAACTAAAACTTACAGCATACAGCAAACAAATTAAAACTTACAGCATACAGCAAAAGCATTTAAAAGAGGAAAGTTTATCGTGATAAACAGGTACATTAAGAAAAAAGAAAGATCTCAAAGAAACTAACTTTACATCTCAAGGAACCAGATAAAGAAAAACAAACAAACCAAAGTTAGCAGAAGGAAGAAAATACAAAGATCACAGCAGAAATAAATGAAATAGAGAACAGAAAAACAATAGAAAAGATCAACGAAACTAAGAGCTAGTTTTTTGAAAAGATAAAAAAAATGAACAAACCTTTAGCTAGACTAAGAAAAGAGAGAAGACACAAATAAATAAAAGAAGAAATGAAAGAGGAGATATTACAACTGATACCACAGAAATACAACAGATCTGCTATAACAATTTTATGCCAACAAATTGGATAACCTAAAAGAAATAGACAAATTCTAGAAACAAGCAACCTACCAAGACTGAATCATAAAGAAATAGAAAATATGAATAGATGAATAATGAGTAAAGAGAATGAATCAATAATGAAAAACCTCCCCAGGGGCCGGCCTGGTGGTGCAGCAGTTAAGTTCTCACATTCTGCTTCGGTGGCCTGGGGTTCGCTGGTTCCGATCCTGGGTGTGGACATGGCACCGCATGTCATGCCATGCTGTGGTAGGCATCCCACACATAAAATCGAGGAAGATGGGCATGGATGTTAGCTCAGGGCCAGTCTTCCTCAGCAAAAAAGAGGAGGATTGGCAGCAGTTAGCTCAGGGCTAATCTTCCTCAAAGTAAAAAAAAAAGAAAGAAAAAAGAAAAATGTCTCCAAATAGAAAAGTCCAGGACTAGATGGTTTCACTGGTGAAGTCTACCATTTACAGAAAATAACACCAATTCTTTTCAAACTCTTCTAAAAAGCTGAAGAGGAAGAAGCACTCTCCAACTAATTTTGTAGTCTATGCTTATGTATTGGAAGCATTAATATTGTTAAAATGTCCATACTACCCAAAGCGACCTACAGATTCAATGTAATCCGTATCAAAATACATGCAACTCAATAAAAAACCCAAATAATCCAATTAAAAAAGGGCAAATGACCTTAACAGACATTGAAGACACACAAATAGCCTACAAGTACAAGAAAAGGTGCTCAATATCACTAATTACCAGGGAAATGCAAATCAAAACCACAAAGGGATATAGTTATCCAATATCCCCTGTTAGAATGGCTGTTATTTAAAAGAAAATAGATAAGTATTGGCAAGAATGTGGAGAAAAGTGAACCCTTGCACACTGTTTCATAGCATGTAAATAGGTACAGCCACTATGGAAAAAATTTGGAAGTTCCTCAAAAAATTAAAAATAGAACTACCATATGATCCAGCAATCCCACTT
The DNA here is from genome assembly GCF_041296235.1 of Equus asinus. Lineage (NCBI taxonomy): Eukaryota > Metazoa > Chordata > Mammalia > Perissodactyla > Equidae > Equus > Equus asinus. The sequence continues at coordinate 44,397,168 of NC_091812.1, forward strand.
CTGGGTATACATCCAAGGGAAATGGAATCACTCTCTTGAAGAGATACGGGCACTCCTATGTTCACTGCAGCATCATTCACTGCAGACGTGAAGCATGAGTGAAAGTTAAGCAGAGAAGGGTTGGAGAGAGAACCAAATAAGTGATAAAATAATTTGTCAGAAACTCATTCTTAGTGAAGAACCAAAACCCAGTAAAACACAGAGGCTCAGACTAAGATTGTTACATTATAAGTAAACTACAGATTGGATGGCCTGCCTTCCTAACTCATGTAACTAATAGATCCCATAACATAGGAGTCCTAAATTTACAGATTAGAGGGAGATCAAAAAAATTAAAAGTGATAAATTTGAAAGCATCATCAGAGTGGGTGCATAGGTCTGTAAAAATCAAATTTTTATTTGCTTCTCTCTCTCTCTCATCATGAGGGCACACTTTGGGGTAATACTCTCTTATTTCTGTACTATCACCATGGGCTTGAACATCGCTTATAAGGAGGCAGACTTAGTTTTTACAGATAGTTGCTATTATTTATTCTGAATTGTCCTGATAATCCGTATATAAATTACTACACAGGTAGAGCCTATGGCTACTAAGTGATTTGTCCTTAGTAACCTCTCTGCTGTGACAGTTCTGGGAAAGTCGAAATCCCTATAGTGAGTGACAATACCTGCTCCACTCAGCATGAAGTGCACAAATGTAAAGTTCTGTCAAGTCAGAGAGGCTCCCTAAAGAGGTTCAGGACTATAATTAATCCAATATATTTTTCTCTATGCATTAAGGAAAACATTATTTATTCCTGAGCTTTAGCATTGAGAGTGTGCTGATGCATGATGAAAACTTTAGTAAAACTCACACATTTCAGCTACTCATCCTGATACTCATAAGAAAGTAAGAAAACTTGGATTATTTGTTTATATACTCAAGAAAAGAGTCCAAAGTATATTGATGGATGAAGTAGAAAATAGTCTGGAAAATTACACTTGGTATTTAATTAATACTTTGTACCAGTTAAATTAGTATTAAATTAATACTTTTTATTAATTAAATGAATAAACAAATATTCTATAATTGGTTCTGGTATGTTGGTGTCAGCATTTTGAGAGACATGTTTAAAACTGATGGTTATGAAAATACTCCCTGTTCTAAACAGAGAATATGGATTAATTAGGATTATCACCAGTGAAATATACAGAGGGAAGCTGAGTGATAAAGTTATTTTGAAAATATATTTATTAATTCATCAATGCATTCAATAACCAACCCCTTATTGAACAGCCTCTAGAGGTTCATACTAGGCTAACATCTGCAAGGATGAAAATGCATGTTTCTGCACTGGGCATGCATCTAATCTCTTAGTATAGACAAAATATAGCAGAAAAGCAATTCCTTAAACAGGTGGAAGGCACTTTGTAGGTATACAAGGTCATAAACAATAAAGGATCAATACTGTTACTAGTTTGAGAGTCCACAAATTTTGTACTGAAGTTATGTTTGTAGGAAAAAAGCAAAACAAACCTTTATATGCAAGCACAACAGATAAAATAAAAGTAGAATATTCCAGTTGGAGAGGTGTTTGGTGAGCTCTCAGAGGGGGAAGAAAAGGAGACTGAAGGCCTCCAAAGTCCCACCTGAATTTCTGCCCTTAATTCTTCCCACACCTCAACAAGACAGTTCCTGAAGACAGCATTGAACTCCAACAAGAACTCCTAGGAGCACAATTTGAAAACCACTTGTTGAGATCAACATTCTTACTTTACAGAGGAAGAAAATAAACAGCAGAGAGGTTAGATGGCTTGCCATTAACGAACACTTGTTAAGTAATAAGAGAAGTAGGGAAAGACCTGTATCAAGAGTTTTTTTCAAGGTGTAAAGAAAAAATATTATAATGCCACACATGAAAGAGGAGCACCAATTAATCAATAGAAAATGCTGTGGCAATCTGTGATTCCTAGAAAAATAGTTCAATTTCTTGATGTAATCATACAATCCTAATTATTTAGGAATGGTAAAACAGATACAATCACAAATGGCCTTTATAAAAATTGGTGAGCACATGACATGAAAGTGTCATACAACTCTTGTCACAAGCTCTTGGGAAACACTGAAGAAAGAAATTTTTTTTTCATCTATTTAAAGTAAATAACATTACAACATGGAGATGGAAGCTGACTTTACACTCCAGTGGAATAAACTGAAGTACATACAATTTCATCCAGTTTAAATTAAATCAATATTCTCAGTTGAGTAAAATAGAAATGTGAATAAATGACCATCATGCTTGAACACACCAAAATTGTTTGGACGTCCTCCCAGTAGTCTAGCTAGCTTCATTTCTCTGATCAGATTTAATACACTGGCCTATAGCACTCTGAAAAATAATAATCTCACCATCATATCCTAGCAGCAGGCCAAAGTTTTATTATTCACATTTCACCATTCCTTTTTCTACCAAGTTGATGTCTATGTGTCAGTCATGCCATAGTTTTGAGAGAACTTCCTTTAGGAAATTTTGTCTGACCATATAAGACTGTTTTAAAGTGATTCATGAAACAGTTTGAAGATTGGACATGTCTCTCTTTTCTCTTCCTCTCAAGATTCTTTTAAAATAATAGTAAAATTAATAAGAAGGGATATTCACACAAGTACAAAGAGAAGTAGAGTGGACTAGCATGATTTTTTTTAAATGATTGAAATAAAAGATAATTATTCATTCAACAAATAATTATTATATATCAAAAGTTTTCTAATTACTGGGGATATTGTGAAAAAACTGACAAAATCTCTGTCAACATAGAGCTAACAGTCTTGTGAATAGACAATAAATAAGCAAACACTTTAAATATTTAATGAATTATGTAATATTTATATAGCATACTATATATATAATGCAATTAAAACACACATTTATGTATTACATTTAACATCAGATGGAGATGAAGCCTATGAAGAACGATTAAACAGGTAGGGAGTGAGCACGTAAGGGAGGATGACTGGTTAGGAAAAACCTCTAAGAATGGATAATAATTAAATATAACTGGGATGAGTTGATGAACCAATCCATGCAGATATATAAGAAAGAATAATTTCCTGAAGAGTGATAAGAAAGTACAAGTGTCCTGAGGCAGAGAATGCCTGATGAATTTATCATAAGAATGCAAGAAGGCCAGTGTGTCTGAATTTCAGTGAGGAAAGAAGGTTTAATCTAGTTTCTTGGAACCAATATTTCTTTCTAGGATGTTTCTTCTGCAAGGAAGGCCAACTTCCACTCCTTTCTGGAGAAGGGGTACAAAGGAAATGACGTTTTGAGTCCTTTAATGTTTGAATGTCTTCATTCTACTCTCATGTTGCTTAAAAATTTAACTGGATATAGAATTCTAGTTTAAAGGTAACTTCCCTCAGAATTACTTAAAAAAATCATGTTGTTGCTTTCTAACAGCCAGGAAAACGTGAAAACATGATATCAGTCTGATTCTTTTTTCATTTGTGTCCCCTGTTTCCAGGAAAAAAATGTATTTTTTATAATTTAAAAAATGTATAATTTAAGAATCTTCTTGCTTCTTTCCTTTCTACATTTTAATTTATGTACAATAAACATAAATTATATGTATACATAAAATAAACATATTATACATATATAAAATTGATGTATAAAAAACAATAAACAGAAAATGAAATGAATAAATCTTTCACATTTACTCAATGAGCATTGGAAACTGCATACAACTGTGCCACTGCTCAAAATAAGATGTAAATTATTTCAACCAACCCAAAATGCTCTCTTTTTCCCCTTTGGTCAATTCTACCATGGCAATACACTGCCCTTGCCCAGGAGCAATGACCGATCTGATTTCCGTGATTATAGATTCACTCTACCTGTTCTTGAACTTCATACAATGAAAACATACAACATGTAATCTTTGTTTTCGTGGGTTTTTTTTTTAACACAACATAGCGTTTTGAGATTCATTTATGTTGCTGCATGTATCAGTACTTCATTCCTTTGCATTGTTGTATATTATTTTAGTAGAAATATGTCACAGTTTTTTAATTCATTCTGTTGCATGTTATAGTTTTCAGTGTTTGGGTATTATGAATAAAGCTGGTATGAACACCCTTGTACAGTGTTCTTTGAATATATATGTTCATTTATCATTCTTTCAAATTTATTTAAATTTCTAAGAGTTCAAATGAGTCATAATAGGATAGATACATAATTGACTTTTTAAGTAATTATCAAATGGTTTTCCAAAAATATTATACCATTTTACACTCCCACCAGAAATGTATGAGAGTTTCAGCTGCTCCAAATCCTTAAAAATACATATCGTGATCAGTCTTTTTAATTCTACCCATTCCACTGATTTGGAGATAGAAGGAAGGATTTTAAAAATCTGTCCTGGAGAGTGACATCAGCATCATGGCAGAGCGAGATCTTCCCTTAGACTCTCCCTCTTAAAATACAATGAAAAGGACAGTCTTAAGCCAACAAAGGACTTCACACAACACAACAGACATCTGAGATATCCATGCACCCATACTTCTGAAGGCGAAGATGAAGGATCCACTGGGAGGCAGTGGAAGGAGGTAAGGGGATCACCCCTCCCTTGCCAAATGGCAGCAACCTAGGGTGGGGGACCATGCACAGCTCTGAGAGAAGAGGAGGGAGGGAGCAGCCCTCTGTGGGAATGCCTGCCTTTGCTATCTGAGTTGCCTCCAATCCTGTAGGAAAGCTCCACACCAAAGAAGCTAAACAATTGCAGGGGCATCCTCACAAAGCTGAGCAACCTAGGAGGGCAGACAGTGAGGGCAGAGTGGGAGAAACCTGAGGATTGTACACAAAAGAAAGTGCCCCTATCCCCTGCACGAGCTTGGTTGGTTGGACAGAGCAAGGGACAACTTTCAGGGCATCTGCACATATGTGTGTAAAGCAGCAGCCACCAGAGGGCAAATTCAGATAGGCTCTGGCAACATAGCTTCCAAAGTATAGGCACAGCTGCCAGGGATCATGGCAGACTCAGAATACACAGCTCCTGCCCCTACTCCAGTGGCGGCAGGTAGAATCTGTGACCAGATAATACCACTATGTGAAAGTACAAGCCCACACCATCAAATAGTATGAGGAGGTATACTAATACTTCAGACCAGAAGGAGAACGACAAGCACCAAGAAATCAATCCCGAAGGCACAGAAATTTACAATGTAAATGACAGAAGATTCAAAGTAGTGGTCATAAAAAAACTGAACAGGTTACAAGAAAACTCAGAAAGATAGTTCAATGAAATCGTGAATAAAATTAATGAACAGATGGAATTCTTCACAAAAGAGATTGCAACTATAAAAAAACCAGCAATGTTAAAGAGATGGAAAACACAACTGAGATAAAGAAAATCTGCAGTCCTTAAATATCAAAGCTGATATTATGGAGAATAGAATTAGCAATTTAGAGGACAGAAATATAGCAAAGCTTCAGATGGAGGAAGAGAGAGAACTAAGACTAAAAAGAAATGAAGAAATTCTCTGAGAAATGTCTGACTCAATTACGAAAAGCAACATATGGATTAAAAAGGTAGTCCAGAGGGAGAAGAGAGGCAGAAAGCTTGTTCAAAGAAATAATAATTGAAAACTTCCCAAACCTGGGGAACGAGCTGGAATTACATGTAAATGAAGATAATAGAACTCCTAATTACATCAGTGTAAAAAGATATTCTCCAAAGCATATATTAGTAAAACTGGCAAAAGTCAATGACAAAGAAAAAAGATTAAGGGCAGCAAGGCAGAAGAAAATAACCTACAAAGGAATTCCTATCAGGCTTTCACAGATTTCTCAGCAGAAACCTTACAGGCTAGGAGAGAGTGGACTGACATATTCGAAATTCTGAAAGACAAAAATGTTCAGCCAAGAACATTCTATCCATTGAAAATATCCTTCAGATATGATGGAGAAGTAAAAAATTCCAGATAAACAAAAGCTCAGGGAGTATATCACCACAAGACACCCCCCCCCAAAAAAGAAATGATCAAGAAGGACCTCATATGTGAAAACAAAAAAGAAAGGGTTACAAAGCCTTGATCAATGAGATAAATAGGCAGACAAAATCAGAAAATTGCAGCTCTCTATCAGAACAGGTTAGCAAACACTTAATTATAACATTAAAGATAAAGGGAAGGAAACATCAAAAATAACTATAATCACTTTATTTTAACCACAAACTCAGAACATGAAATGGAGTAAGTTGTAGCAATAACTTAGATGGGAAAGAGGAAAGGGATAGAACATGTTTAGACTAAGGAAATAAGGGGCTATCAGAAAACGGACTATCTCATCTATGAGATTTTTTTTTATACAAACATCACAGAACCATTAAACAAAAAATGAGAACAGAGACAGATGAAAAAAAAAAGAAAACTGAGAAAATCATAATAGAGAACCACCAAATGAAGTGGCAGTCCAAAATATGCAGGATGAGAATCAAGCGAAATACAGACCAACCGGAAAATAAGAGATCAAGCGGCTGCATTAAGCTCTCATATATCAATAATCACTCTAAATATAAATGAGTTGAATTCTCCAATAAAAAGATATAGAGTGGCTGAATGGATTAAAAAACAAGACGCAACAATATGCTGCTTCCAGGAAACACCTCTCAGCTCTAAAGATAAACACAGGCTCAGAGTATAGGGATGGAAGGCAATAGTTCTAGCTAATGGCGAACAAAAGAAAACAAGTGTTGCTATACTTACATAAGACAAAGTAGACTTCAAGATACAAATGCAATGAGAGATAAAGTAGGGCAGTATATAATGATCAAAGGGACACTCCACCAAGAGGACATAACACTTATAAATAAATATGCACTTAACACAGGAGCACCAAAGTACATAAAGCAAGTATTAACAGAGCTAACAGGAGAAATGAACAGCAACACAATAACAGTAGGGGACCTTAACACCCCACTAACATCAATGGATAGATCATCCAGACAGAAAGGCAACAAGGAAATAGTGGAATTAAATGAAAAACTAGACTAGATGGACTTAATAGATATATGTAGCACACTCTATCTAAAACCAGAAGAATACACATTCTTCTCAAGTGCACATGGAACATTCTCAAAGATAGATCATATGTTGGGAAACAAGCCAAATCTCAATAAATTGAAGAAGACTGAAATCATATCAAGAATCTTTTCCAACTCTACTGCTATGAAACTAGAAATCAACTACAAGAAAAAAGCTGTAAAAGTGAAAAATATGTAGAGACTAAACAACTTGTTACTGAACATCCAATGGATCACTGAAGAAATTAAAGGAGAAGTCAAAAAATATCTAGAGACAAATAAAAATGAAAATACATCATACCAACACATATAGGATGCAGCAAAAGTGGTCCTAAGGGGATAATTCATAGCAATGCAGGCCCACCTTAACAAACAAGAAAAATCTCAGATAAGTAATCTTAAACTACACCTAACAGATAAACAAAGCCCAAAGTCAGCAGAAGGACAGAAATAATAAAATTAAACAAGAATAAATGAAATAAAAACCCAAAATACAGTAGAACGGATCAATGCAACTAAGAGCTAGATCTTTGAGAAGATAAACAAAATTGACAAACTCTCAGTCAGACTCACTAAGCAAAAAAGAGAGATGGCTCAAATGAATAAAATTAGAAATGAAAGAGAAATTACAACAGATACCACAGAAATACAAAGAATTATAAGAGAATACTATGAAAAACTGTATGCCCATAAATTGAAGAATCTAGAAGAAATGGATAAATTCTTAGCTCATACAACCTCCCAAAACTGAATCGAGAAGAAATAAAGAATCTGAATAGACCAATCACAAGAGATCAAACCAGTAATCAAACATCTTCCAAAAATAAAAATCCAGGACCAGATGGCTTCTCTGAGAATTCCAGCTAACATTCAAAGATTTAATGTCTATCCTTCTCAAACTACTCCCCAAAATTGATGAAGATGAAAATACTCCTAACACATTCTATGAGGCCCACATCACCCTGATCCCAAAACCAGACAAGGACAACACAAAGAAGGAAAATTACAGGCCAATATTGCTAATGAACATAGATGCAAAATCCTCAACAAAATACTGGCAAACTGAACACAGCAATACAACAAAAGGATCATACACCATGATCAAGTGGGATTTATACGAGGGATGCAGGGATGGTTCAACACCCACAAATCAATCAATCTGATATACCACATTAACAAAGTGAGGAATAAAAAAATCATGATCATATCAATAGACACAGAAAAAGCATTTGACAAGATCCAACAACCATTTATGATATAAACTCTCAATAAAATGTGCATAGAAGGAAAGTACCTCAACATAACAAAGGGCATATACGACAAACCCACAGCCAACATCATACTTAATGGGGAAAAACTGAAAGCCATCCCTCTGAGAACAAGAGCAAGAAAACTCTCGCCAATCTTATTCAATATAGTACTGGAGGTTTTAGCCAGAGCAATTCAGCAAGAAAAAGAAATAAATGTATCCAAATTAGCAATGAAGAAGTGAAACTTCTGCTGTTTGTAGATGACATGATTTTATATACATAAAACCATAAAGAATCCATCAGAAAACTGCTAGAAATAATCAACAATTACAGCAAGTTGCAGGGAACAAAATCAACTTACAAAACTCAGTTGCATTTCTATACTCTATTAAACTAACAGAAAGAGAACTCAAGTATACAATCCAATTGGGCCTGGCCTGGTGGTATAGTGGTTAAGTTCGTAAACTCTGCTTCAGCCGCCTGGGGTTCATAGGTTCAGATCCCAGGCACAGATTCTAACACCACTCATCAAGCCATGCTGTGGTGGCATCCCACATAAAGTAGAGAAAGATTGCCATAGATATTAGCTCAGTGACAATCTTCCTCAACAAAAAAGAGGAAGATTGGCAACAGATGTTAACTCAGGGCCAATCATCCTCACACACACACAAAAAGAAGAAAATCCCATTTAAAATCATAACAAAAAGAATAAAATATCTAGGAATAAATTTAACCAAGGAGATGAAAGCCCTATGCAATGAAAACTTTAAGACATTTTTGAAAGAAATTGATGATGACATAAAGAAATGGAAAGATAGTCCATGTACATGGATTGGAAGAATAAACATAGTTAAAATGTCCATATTACCTAAAGCAATCTACAGATTCAATGCAATCACAAGCAGAATCTCAATGACATTCTTCACAGAAACTGAACAAAGAATGCTAAATTTCCTGCAGGGCAACAAGAGACCCCAAATATTTAAGGCAATCCTGAGAAAAAAGAACAAAGCTGGAGGTGTCACAAGCCCTGACTTCAAACTATACTACAAAGCTATAGTAATCAAAACAGCATGGTACTGGTACAAAAACAGACACACAGATCAATAGAACAGAAATTGAAAGCCCGCAAACAAAACCACACTCCTACAGATAGTTAATCTTTGACAAACAAGCCAAGAACACACAATGGAGAAAGGAAAGCCTCTTTCATAAAAGGTGTTGGGAAAACTGGACAGCCACATGCAAAAGAATGAAAGTAGACCATTATCCTATGCCATACACAAATTTAACTCAAAGTGAATTAAAGACTTGAAGGTAAGACATGAAACCATAAAACTCCTAGAAGAAATATAGGCAGTAGACTCTTTGTCATCAGTCTTAGAAGGATCTTTTCAAATACCATGACTACTCAGGCGAGGGAAACAACAACAAAAATAAACAAATGGGACTACATCAGACTAAAGAGCTACTGCAAGGCAAAGGAAACCTGGAACAAAATGAAAGGACAACCCACCAACTGGGAGAAAATATTTGCACATCATATAATCAACAAGAGGTCAATCTCCAAAATATATAAAGAATGCATACAAATCAACAACAAAAAGACAACCCAGTCAAAAAATGGGCAGAGGATCTCAACAGACATTTTTCCAAAGAAGATATACAGAAGGCCAACGAGCACATGAAAAGATGTTCAACATCACTAATAATTAGGGAAATGCTAATCAAAACTACAATGAGATATCACCTTAAATGTGTTAAAATGGCTATAATCACCAAGACAAAAAATAACCAATGTTGGAGAGGATGTGGAGAAAAGGAACCCCTCATAAACTGCTGGTGGGAATACAAGCTATTGTAGCCACTATGGAAAACAGTATGGACATTTCTCAAAAAACTAAAAATAGAACTACCATATGACCAAGCTATCCCACTACTGGGTATTTATCCAAAGAATTTGAAATCAACAATTCAAAGAGACTTATTCACCCCTATTTTCATTGCAGCATTATTCATAATAGCTAAGATGTGGAAGCAACCCAAGTGCCCATCAACTGAAGAACAGATAAGGAAGATGTGGTACATGTATACAATGAAATACTACTCAGCCATAAAAAAGACAAAATTGTCCCATTTGCAACAACATGGATGGACATTGAGGGTATTTTGTTAAGTGAAACAAGCCAGAGAGAGAAAGACAAACACCACATGATTTCAGTCATATGTGGAAGATAAATTAACACATGGACAAAGAGAAGAGATTAGCGGTTATCAGAGGGGAAAGGGGTTGAGGGGTGCACATAAGCGGTAAAGGGGCACATATATATGGTGACTGACAAATAAATAATGTACACCTTTGGGGCTGGCCCTGTGGCCGAGTGGTTAAAGTTCTGCACTCTCTGCTTCAGCAGCCAAGGGTTCGCAGGTTCGGATCCCAGGTGTGGACCCACTCCATTCGTCAGCCATGCTGTGGAGGCATCCTAATACAAAGTAGAGGAAGATTGGTGCAGATGTTAGCTCAGGGAGAATCTTCCTCACAAATAAAATAACATTAATAATAATGATGTACACCTGAAATTTTACAATGTTATAAACTATTATGAACTCAATAAAAAAAAAAACCCTGACATTCTTTCAAACAAACAAACAAAAATAATGCTGTCCTGTAACCCATGTGTTCACTTTACCAAATGGATGCCCTCACGGGAAAGAAAAAAATAGATGACTTGGTTTAATATCCTTGTTTAACTGGGTCTCTGGGTAAAAAGACTCATAGTATTTGCTAGAAGGAAGAGATCTTGTCTGTTGAGTGTTCTTAGGAGGATGTTCATGGAAAGAGATTTTACTTCTAGTGAACACACACAAGCACACACACACAATTTGAATCATGGCTTCTTAGAGAACACGTGAGTTACACAATCCTCTGGAATATAACAGGGAAATCTTTCACAACTTAGAGAATCTCTGCTGTGTGCGATGTACCACAAAAGCTCACTTGGAGAGAGAATCTATCATTCCCGGCCCAACGGGGTGTGTTCCTTCCTTGTATGTTTTCATTTACTTTTGTTTTTGTTTTATTTTGTCGGTTTATTTTGGCATCTCATCCACGCTGCAGATTTTCTTCAACTGCCTGCTAGTCTCTGGCTTTCTTTTTACGTTCAAGAGAAAGGGACTGCCTGTGTTGCTGCTGATTAGAATGTCTACGCTGTGGTTGGACGTTTGAGCTTTGCTGCCTTCACTTTTAGTTGATTAAAAAGGCAGACATACATTTTATTTGTGGGCATTACTTATTACCAAAATGTAGATCTCTCCCTTGGGGAATCTTCATTTTTCTCCAGTAAAACGTTGGAATTTCTCTCTGGAAGGTTGGAATGGGTTGTTGGAATGTTTGAAGGAGCGGGAAGACTGGGACCGTGCATTTGACTTTCTGATATTCAGACTTTGAAATAATTCCGGAGGTTTGAGACCCTTACAGAAACCCTGCATTTTCACATGCCTCATGTGCATAAGGTCCTTGTCATTTAGATTACTCATAGGAAAATTTCATATTTTGTACCTGAGAGAAAAACGTTAGTAGAAGGTCCAAATAAGTAAAAATAGTGGGTGAAATTGGCTTGAAGATGCATTCAAACCTGGAGCGGTTTAAGTAGGAGGAATGGAGAATGGTCTAGAAGTATCAGCAAAGAGAAAAAAGGACCTAATGCAATGTAGAGGATGTAGTGCCTTCACCAGAGAGCCGTTTTTTTAATGAGAAGGGGAAATAATTTTTTAAGTTTCACGCATATGTTATATAGTAAGTGTTTGTTTCAGCAAGGAATGTGTAGTAGCTGCAAGTACCAGAAAAAGGACTTATAGAGGCTGAAATGTCTAAGGGTTTCTTTTTCTCACTTAGTGATCTTGAAGCAGACATTTTCTGATTTCAGTTACCTTATTCAGTGGTGTCACAAGAAACTGAAACTCATTCTGTTTCTGTTTCTCTACACTCGCTGCTACCTTTTTATGCTTACACTTTGTCATCTTGGATGCGAGATTGCTGCTATCGTCCCATATATCTCATTTTCATTTGAGGAAGGAAAAAGAATGAAAGTGTGCCATCAACATATTTTCTTCTGGCATTTGTCCCTTTTTTAAGCAAAGCTTTCTTAAGAAACCTCCATAATCATTCTGTTAATCTCATAGTGGACACTCATAGTTTCAAGGTAGTCTAAAAAGTGAGTATTTTGCTTTTCCAACCTCTATCTTGAAAACAGGCAAGGATTAATCATGATTTTTGGACTTATCAACCGAAAGTATGAGCCAAATTACTAAAAAGTTATTAAATGAATCAATACTTTGAGACTTACATATTGAGGAAAAAAGATAGTGTTTCCTTAAATAAGGTAACATTGGTAAACTCATGAAATGTAAAAGTGAGCTGGGACTGAAGAAGAAAGAAAGCTTACAGTCTGTGGGAAATTTTCTATTTTTAAATGTAGTGTGTTGTAAATAAGACCCAAATGAGATGTCAAAATATTTTCACTGAAGTTTAGAAAATAAATTGCCTACGTTGTAATCATAAAATTATTGTATTATAAAATAAAGTAGAAAGTTATTTAAATTGCAGACCCTGTATTGTTTTGATTTTGGATATAAACTTCCTTTTGGAAAATAAATATTTATATATTTAGGGACCATATCTCTGGCTTATGTATCAGCTCCTCACTCAACCAAATAATTCATTTATTTAACAAAGCTGTTAGTTTCCACAGTAGTCTGAGTCAGAATCTGAATTATTAATTCCTTTTTAATATACCAAACGGTCAGGCAGTTAAGAAACTAGGTCTTGGGTGGAAAATCAATGAAATATGGTAAGTCAGATAAATGATTATTTTTAGTATAATCAGACAGAAATCAGAGTTACTTTTCTAATCTGATATTTTGTATTGTAACCAACAATTTCCTTTAAATACAATTGTACATATTTCTTTAATTCTTAAGTGCTGTATTATCCTGTCTTGTAGGTACGTGATTCTTCCTTAGTAAAGAAATAAATATATACAGAAAAAAATAATGAAGATGAAAAGAAAAATGTCATTTAATATAAACTAATTGAATTTTCCTGTCTAAATTAAGATTTATCTATTCCACAAAGTAATAATTTGCTTATCACAATTGAGTTAAAGCTATTGCTTTATAATTCAAAGGTATATGACCACTTTATTTCAAGTCAAAAAACACCTGACAGCATATTTACAAATTACCTTATTGACAGTTATACTTTGTCAATGAGAGAAATTAGGTACAGAATTACTACAAAGATTAAGACCTCTTTTTTGTAGAAGAGGCAGGAAAAAATAAAGCTGGATTCTAAGAGCAGACCTTTCAACCCTGTGTTCTGTCTTAGTCATTTTGGGAAACTACCAGGCAATTTAAAATAAAATAAAATGTTAAGTTAAATTTATTAATTACTAAGAAACAGATAAAACTAAAGGTATTATATTAAACTTCAAATGCTAATTTTCAATCTTTTAAAATGTTTTATTATTTGGAAGATTCATTTCTACTTGTGTGTAAGTAGTTATATGTAAGTAAGATGATACTGTGATATTTTAGTGAAAGATTTCCTGAAAGTATTTAGTTCATATTTGTTCTCACAAATTTCATACTATATGTGATAAAATCTGACAGCACCAGAGGTTATTTTCATGTTTTTGAAAAATTCTCAAAGTCAAATTTTCCTGATTCTTCTTTCAATTTCACAAATCAGTAACACCAACTAAGGTGAAGGAATATGGTTTTAGAGACATAACCATTAGGAATGTAAAATTAAAATATTTTCCTAAACTCTCAGTTAATTATAAAAATTAAGAAAAGTAAATGAGTTTCAATCAAAATAAGCAAAATAAATATTTGTCATTTGTTTGTCTTTCTGAGTGAAATGAGTGATACAGTTAAAAAATGTCTACCTTACCAATTGCATCTTCTCAATTTACTCATTGTTTTTCTTCTTTCTTTTATTATCTTGTTATTCTATGTCCAATAAAAATAATACAATAATTTTTACAATATTATTAAATACTGAGTAAAATTACCAGTACTAAATACTATGATTAAATGTGTTGTTTACCTAGGTAGTAAAATAAGTGGATAACATTATGATTTGCTTTACTTCAACTGAAAAATTAGTAATCTGCCAAATCATTGAATTTTTCACTTCCACCCAAGTTTTTGACTCTTAGTTCCATTTTATTTCTGCTTTGTTCCCACAAACATAGAACCATGGGAAAACTAATGAATTTCCTTGGGAAATTATAATCAGCAAGATTGCCCTGGAGTAGACATCTAATCTTCCTTTCTGATGAGTTGTTTCTAATATAGAATAAAGAACATTACAAATACACCAGCTTCCAATTGTTTACTAGTACGCTTCCCTAAAAAGATACCTACCTTTGTTTAAATAATTTTCCTCCTGAAGAATGAGGAAAGAAAATGAATTCTTGTTTAATTTCAAAACTCTTATTAGTTTCAGATGAGATTACAAAAGATGATAATGACCAACAAGTACTGGGAAACTTGCCACATGTTGAGTTTTTATTCTTAATTCTTTGTAGGTGTTATCGATTTTAATCCTTGCAAAACTATATGGCATCAGAAATATTATTGTCACTTGAAGAAGCATAACTATGCAGACAGGTAAAGTAACTCTCTTTAGGTCATAACACTAATAAACGATATGGTCATACTGCGCAAGTTGTAATTTTAATCATTATACTAAGATTTTTTCTATAGAAGCTTGGAAAGGGTTTACACAAATGACAGTGTTCTTACAACGGAGCGGAGAAAATACAAGAAGATAAGCTGAATAAGCAGGAAGATTGAGTTGTTACATATTTAAGGAAAGTCCTCCATCCTAACATTTGCAAGTGGTAAAACTGATGATTTCCTCTCCAGCTCTACATCTTAATTGGTCCCAAACTCAAATGAGGAAAAGAGGTATTTTTTATTGGACCCTTTTAAACCTATCAAAATATAAATTTTAACCGTGATTTTAACATAAACTCACTTTTCAATATTATGAGTGACTATTACATGAACTAATGCTTGCTAGCATGCATACCCTTTTGTTAACACGTAAACTTTATGTGAGAGAAGAGCAATTCTGTCTTGCTTATGATTGTACTTCTAGAATAGGGTCTTAACCCTGATACTCTTGACACTCTGAGTAGGATAATTCTTTGTTATGGGGGCACTGTCCTGTGCATTGTAGGATGCTTATAAACATCCCTGTTCTCAATCCACTAGATGCCAGCAGCAACTCCCAATTTTGACAACCAAAAATTTCTCCAGACATTGCCAAATGTCCCCTGAGGGACAAAATTATCTCAACTGAGAACTGCTGTATAGCACAGTAATTGGCACATATTAAATACTTATACCATTTTATTAATTTTTAACTTTCAATGTTTGTGCACATATAATTTATTTATGTGACTTAGAAAAGACATAAACAGCATTCATTGACCTAGTGATAAAAGATATATGAGGCCATCATTCAGGATTTTTGTCTATTGTACAAACACTGAATAAGGCTTTAGAGTCACAATCGGAAAACTTCAGCTGAGATTTCTGATAACACTAAGTAGTAAATCAGCAGGTGATTCTGCCATTATTTGCTAGATGATAGCATTTAGAACAAACGCAGTATAATTTTTATAGATGTTTCTAAAGTTTTAGGCAAGACAAAGTGTAAAGAAAATCTACCTATAAATGATTGCAGACAAATCAAGGTGATTAAAGCACTGGGTTGATTACATGCATTAATATCCACTATTTTCCTAAATTCTAACTTAATGACACACAGGTTGCATTTCTTTTTAATTTTTTAGCTTTGTCGGCAATCAGATGTACCATTTGATGCTGCAGCTAAGAAATTTTACGGAAAGGAATATGAGGGAGGGGCACATTTCTCCTCAAATTGCAGTAAAAACACAAGACCAAAAGTAACCAGTTCATTTGGGTTATGGCAATTTTCATACTTTCTCTAATGGACTGTTGAATACAAAGATTGTTATGTTACTTAAATTATTTTGAAATACAAAAAATACAAATTACTGAATTCTGACAGCCTACGGTAGTGAAAAAAACTTATTAGGTAACGGAACATACTACCTGGAGAAATAAGTAACATGCTAAATTGAAAAGTACTTGAGTTTATAATAAAAAATCACTCTGTAGAGAAAAAAAGTATTTCCTTTTGAGAGTACTGGAGCTACAACACAGCTTTCAGAGAAGAGAAACAAAATATAAAATATGCTCAATCATTTCAATTGGTTGGCAAGTTTGTACTTCAGATGTCACTGGGTATGTTTCACCCAAAGTCAGTTACTCAAATGAGAAGACATTTCTCCAACTTTGACTCACAGCTCTCAGAATATTGATGTTATAGGAAGAATGTCAGCAAACCTGAGAATTACTGATGTGTGCATGTGCATACTGACATATATGTATTTTACAATGAATATTTAAATTTACTTCATACAAAATATAATTTTTATGGACTTTAAGCATTTGTAAAAATACATCTCTTAAAGTCTTTATTCTACTTTTGTAAACCCTGAAAAGTATCTTAAATTCAATACAGGTGTAAAATATTTACTTAGTCTCATCTCCAGGGTCTTTCCTAGGTTCCAAAGATACAAAGATAAAGTAACATTTTCGCCTCTAGCAAATGAAAATTTAAAGAAATTCAGCATCTACTGTTTATAAAAATCCTAGTTTGAAAACTTTGATTTTAAATGGAAAAACCATCTACATTGCATATATGCATGTTCTGGAGACTAATAATTTTTTTAAAAAGACAGCACATCTGGTATCAGTGAGAGTACCTAGCAAAACTACTTCAGATGGGATAAAAATTAGGGAGTTCTAAAGTGTAAAGAAGAACAATGCATTAAAGAAGAAAGGTAATAAATTCATCCGAAATGTCAGAATTACCACTTTCCTACAGACTAATTTGTGCTAGTATTTTAAATTGTTTATAGATCACTCCCTTACTTCTCTCTCATCATACAAACCATCCTTCATCAAATATTGTTTGCTCTATCTTCCAAACATATTTAGATTCCTTCCTTATGACCTCTACTTGTAGTACCCTGCTCCAAGCCACCATGCTAACCTGATGTGGCACCCAGGAAAATATGCCACTCCAAACTCCCACTGCAGGAAGCTGACTGAAATGGCTCCATCTGCTGCACTCTGAAACCCAAAATCTACATTCCTGAAGACATGCTTTCCAAGGGCTGCTCCCAGCCAATGACTGAACACAGCAGGGATCTAAGGCAGACACATTCCTGAGAGATGTGAGGTTCACGCGACAGGTGACATGGATTCTAGAGTTCCCTGTTGGTCTTGCCAAAACTTTAAGAGCACAGTGCAATCCAAGAAGAACCTTTCTTTCAGCAGTGTTTCCCCTCCTCCCTGTCTCTCTTCCTCTCTTCTTTCCTTCCTTCCTTTCTCCCCCTATCTTTCACAGGGGTCAGATCCTCACTTCATTCTTTCTGCTCTCCCAGCCTCCTCTAGCCTCCACCCATTTTCCCTCACGGGTGTTTCCTTTCATAAATCTGTTGTACATGGAATCCTGTCTTGGCAACTACTTCTCAGGAGACCTGGAATAACACACCAGGATTATTTAAATAATATCCTAAGTGATCTCGCTCTTTATATTCTTATTCCCCAACAGAGTATTTTCAACAGCCAGAATGATCTTTAAAAATGTATTCAGAATATTACTTTTATATTGCATCCCCCCATAGCTCTTCTACTTATTCTGAGTAAATGCCAAAGTCCTTAGAACTACTGACAAGGTCAGGGCCCTTGCCCCTGCTGTTCCATCACCTGGAATGCTTTTTAACCAAATATCCATGTGACTCACTCCTTCACCTACTTCAAGCTTTTACTTAAATTTTGGCATCTAAATGAAGCTTTCCTGGGCACTCTTTTCAAAATAGCAAACTTCCCCAGTCTTCAGATACTTTTTATCTCCCCTTCCTGCTGCCCGCTGAATGATTCAGCAGCTTCCTCTGGTTGCCTGGCAACATATAGCTGAGACTAAGGAGACTAGCCCCCAACCCCGGACACGCACACCTGCCTTACTCCTAGCCTTAACCTCCATGAAAGCCTCCAGTTTATCCGCACAGGGAGTAACTCTTTTGGGCATCTGATTTCAGCGGAAGATTGTTTGATCTTCCCTGGCAGAGCCAGGGATGATTATAAAATCCCTAAACTACGTGTTTGGAATCCACCTGTCCCCTAGAGTCCTTATTAAATGTGGAACAGCAGAGGAGGGAAGTCGCTCTGCTGGAACACAACTCAATCTGCATAATGCCAAGTCTGACTGATGTACGCTTTTCCGTAACACAACAAAAGTCTTCAGGAATCTATTTGTCATTTCACTGGCAACAGTGTGGCTGTAAGTCCTACTCCATAACAAGCGAAATGTGTGGTGATTACCCAAGCCTTTTGTTAGACACCTTTCAATATACTGCATATTTTATTTATATTGCATAATATTTGTCTCCTTAATTTAGAATGTAAGCTCCATGAGGGCAGAGATTATTTTGTCTCTTTTTTATTTTATATTCACAGTTGCTATCATACAATAGTTATCCAAAAAATATATTTTGAATGAACAAATGCAAACATGGATCAATTGCATAAGTTGTGGGCAAAATCATTGACCAAAATATTTATGAATTTTAATAAGTAAGACTATATACATACACACACATATATATAGCTTATTTATAACACATATACTTATTTATATATATATGAGTGTGTATGTATATATATATATAACCATTGTAAATCAATAAAAGGAAAAGTTACAAAAAACACCCCAAGAACACAAAAAGCTAATATCCTACATGCATGGAGTTCAAATAATTGGATAAAAACATATTAATATTCCAATATTAATATCCAATGGGGCAGAAAATAAATGTGCCATATTTTTTTTTTTAAAAAAGCCAAGATACAAGGAAAGGGAAGTGAATCTATCTTTTCAAGTTAGTGTTTTCATTTTCTTCAGATAAATACCCAGAAGTGGAATAACTGGATCATAAGACAGTTCTATTTTTAATTTTTGGGGAGCCTCTGTACTGTTTTCCATAGTGGCTGCACCAATTTACATTCCCATCAACAGTGCACAAGGGTTTCCTTTTCTCCACATTCTTGCCAACACTCGTGATTTCTTGCCTTTTTGATAATAACATTCTAACAGATGTGAGGTGATATCTCATTGTGGTTTTGATTTGCATTTCCCTCTTGATTAGTGATATTGAGCATCTTCTCATGTACCTGTTGGCCATCTGAATATCTTCTTTGGAAAAACATCTGCTCAGATCCTCTGCCCATTTTTTAACGAGGTTTTTTGGTTTTTATGCTATTGAGTTGTATAAGTCCTTTATATGTTTTGAATATTAACCCCTTATCAGATATATGATTTCCAAATATTTTCTCCCATTCGGTAGGTTGCCTTTTCATTTTGTTGATGGTTTTCCTTTGCTGTGCAGAAGCTTTTTAGTTTGATGTAGTCCCATTAGTTTATTTTTGCTTTTGCTGTCTTTGCTTTTGATGTCAGATCCAAAAAGTCATTGCTCAGACTGACATCAAGTAGATTACCACCTACATTTTCTTCTAGGAGTTTTATGGTTTCAGATCTTACCTTCATATCTTTAATCCACTTTGAGTTAATATTTGTGTATGGTGTAAGACAGTGGTACAGTTTCATTCTTTTGCATATGGATATCCAGTTTTCCTAACACCATTTATTGAAGAGACTATAATTTGTCAATTACACCTCAATACAGCTGGAAAAAATATATGATCTACCTACTCTGCTTCTGAGTATTTATCAAAAGAACGTGAAAACATTAATTACAAAAGATACACACATCCCTATGTGCATTGCAGGGTTATTCACAATAGTCAAGACTTGGAAGCAACCCAAGTGCCCATGAACAGATGAATGGATAAAGAAGATGTGGTAAATATGTATACAATGGAATACTAGTCAGCCACAAAAAAGACAAAATCATGCCATTTGTGACAACATGGATGAACCTTGAGGGTATTATGCTAACTGAAATAAGTCAGACAGAGAAAGACAAATATAGTATGATTTCACTCATATGTGGAAGATAAACAAAAAAACAAACACATAGAGAAGGAGAATAGATTATTGTTTACCAGGAAGCAAGGGGATTGGGGGATGGCAAAGGGGCTAAAGGGGCAGATATGTGTAGTGATGGATGGAAACTAGGTTTTTGTCGTTGGTGAACACAATGCAGTCTATACAGAAGCCAAAATATAATGATGTACACCTGAAATTTACACAGTGTCATAAACCAATGTGACCTCAATAAAATAATTTAAAAAATGGATATTTTAGAATAGAAAAAAAAGTGAGAACTCAAGAATTGCAAAATAAAATAATGGTATGAAAGTCATGGCTTTCAACAACATAGCTGGGTAAAACAATACAATTATTGTTGTACATGTTATAATATTAAACAAAATAATACTATCTTTTCTTTTACATTTTTTACAACAGGTACACCTAGGGACACAAAGTAATTCTTTTTTTTTATTGTAGACTCCAATAAGTAAGAAAGTGGTGATGCTCACACACATATATACGTAAATAGGTAGCTAGACACAGAAATGCAGGAAAGCAATGCAATTAACAGAAAAAAAATTAATATTGATAAAGCAAACTATTAGCAAGCTCTATATGTTAAGAATATTTATACACTACAACTTTATGCAAAAATTTGTAAAATATAATCTATTCCAGTAAATTGAAATCCAGACAATAACAACAGGTTGCCTACACAATGTTTTCAGTCATTAAGCAAGGAAAGAGAAAATTAACATATATATATATATATATATATATATATATATAGACACACATACAAATAATACATCTAAATTTATTTCAAAAAACTCATAAAAAGTCATAAATTAATCATTCATATAATGAGTCTGATAAAAAAATCATGATCAAAGCAAAAGTATTTAAGAAAGTTAAAGCAGAAATAAGTAAATTTGAAGACAAAAAAAAAAATCTGAATTGACTAATAGTCCCAAGAGATAATTTCTTGAGCTGACCAAGAATAGAAAACTTTCAAAGTGTATCTCAAAAACAAATAAAAAGAGAGTAAAATAAAGGATAACACTATCCATGTAGGATTCAATCACAGATACTCAGAATTAGCACCACTCTATAATAATTGGATTTCAAAATTTCCTAATATTGGGTAATTTTCTAGAAATATACATATCATTAAAATCTATCAAGAAGAGTTACAAAATATAAAGATAGCTATAAATCCATGAAGACATTGGCTAAATTTATTCCTCAAAATATGCTGTGGGCTTGACAGATTTAAGAGCAAGACTTAGCATATTTCAAGGCGTAGTAATAGTATCTGATGGATTCAGTTGCAGAGAACAGAATCTATGCCAGCTATTCACATGGGAGTAATAAATCATACTGTATCATAGAATTGTTGAGTTGATTTATGGAATTATAGAATTGTTGCAAAAACTAAAGAATTAGAAGCTTGCTTAGCTTTAGGAACAACTCCCAGAGCATGATCGCACAGCCTAGGATTTGCTGCTCCGAGATAATCAGGAGAGTGCTCAGTCAAGAATCTTCCTCTGCAGTATTGGTTCTAGGATTATGCCTCTTCCTCCATGCTCTGCACCATGAAATGGGTGCTCTGCATTTTTCTCTCAGCCATGGTGAGGCTGGAGGTTTGACAAAAGCAACTCTGATACAGCTCAACAGTGAAATCTAAAGGCTCTCTGACCACACTTGTTAGCAGAAAGGCCAGAGTCAGCAAAGGAATGGTCTCCTTCTCATAACACTTTATTTCTACCTTCCAAATCACCTGTATATTCATCTTATTGATGTGACATACATCAAATCTAAAAATCTAAATCCATGACAATCCGTGATATGTATTCTTCCATACAAGAAAAAGCTTCTACAGCAAAGAAAAAGAGAAAGCTGATGTGGTTAATGAGCTAGTGGAATGATTCTCAATATTTTGGTCCAAGGAATCCCTCATGAGTTAAAACATTTTTTGAGGATTCCCAAAGACTCTCGTTTAGGTGGGTTATATCTATAGATAGCTATGATATGAGAAATTAAAACTGAACTGTGAATATATTTATTTTAAAATATAATAAATAATTCATTAAATGTTAACTTGATCTACTTTTTTATGATAAATGGTGATACATTCCAAAAGCAAATAATGTAGTGAGAATCGTGATGTGATTTTACATTTTTCTAAATTAATATCTGGCTGAAGAGAAGAAGCTGGATTTTCATATTTGCTTCGGCATTCAACCTACTATATTATGTTGATTTGATTTAATATACAAAGAAAATTTGGACTCACTCAGATATGTCACTGGGAAGGAAGGACTCTGTGTACCCCCGAAAGTTTCTCAGAGACGGTAGGAATCCTCAGGCCATAATTTGAAAATTCTCAAGGGAGCCTATTCTCAGAATATCCAAAAACACCTAAGCTATTTAAATTTTATCACATTCATATTAAAGACAGAAATCATCTCAACTCTTTTTAATAGAGGAAAAAACAAAACCTCAACAACAAAACCCCTCTGACATAAAAACCTAGGGAAAAAATACCACGCTAATTAAAGACCAATCTTAGCAATGAACTTAGATCCAAAAGTACCAAATAGATTTTAACAAGTCGATAGGGCAGATATTCAAATAATTATGTAAAATTAAACAAGTAGGTTTTAATCCAAAATCATAAAATAAATTCAGCAGTAGGTAATCAATTAATAAAATCCATTGCAGTTACAGTTCAAAAGTACAAAATATAAACAAAAAGAAATCACTAAAATTGATATTAAAATTCATTTGATAAAATTAAAAGTATAATAAGCACCAACTCTGATAAATGACCACCAAAGATTTTTTTATTTACTAGTGAAATATTATAGTCATTTTTGTTAAAGTCAGGGCAGTACCAAAATTATTTCAGATTTGCTATAATAAGCAATAAGTAGACATACATAAAAGGTATGAAAGAATACGCCGATATGTAAAGAGTGTTACCCTTCGGTGTGAGGTAATTATGCAACATCCTTTGTTGCGCATCCATTTATCTGAAATTAATGTGTCTTATTTGCATAGTAAAACATTTTTAAAGAAATCTAAGTAAAGGTTGCTTACATAAGAGACTTGGCAAAACCAAGACAACACAGAAAGCTTAGAAATAACTGGTGGACATTAATACAACAGGGGGATGCAGATAAAGAGAAAGAAAATGGCAAATTATT
Source organism: Equus asinus (assembly GCF_041296235.1). NCBI lineage: Eukaryota > Metazoa > Chordata > Mammalia > Perissodactyla > Equidae > Equus > Equus asinus. Next base: position 44,420,846 of record NC_091812.1, read on the forward strand.
TCCACAGTATATTTAAGAAAAATAATTACATAGATCAGAGAGATCCATTTCATATTATTAAATCTCATGAACAACCACATTAGAGGTATATCAGGCATAAACTTTTACGTGACAACAGCACAGAGTCAAAATATACATAAAACAAAATCCTTTTAAAATATTGACAAGAAAACGAAGATAAGGCTGAGGAATTATAAGATCTGACAAGAAGAAACGCTGAGGCTAACGGTCATCGCAACTCTTGTACCTCCTCTACAAGGCCTCTTTGATCATTCTAGAGTTGTCTTCACACAATGGACAAAAAACACAGCAATAAGCAACTTTACCACACGGCTATCAATCTATAAAAAAAATGCAATTGATGTAAAACAAACGGAAATCTTGAATTGTATGCAAAATATTGACATGTATGCACATATGTTTATATATATGCTACTGTATATCACATAGGTATATTATATATAAAAACACTGAAGCAGGGGCTGGCCTGGTGGTGCAGTGATTAAATTCACACGTTCTGCTTCGGTGGCCCAGGGTTCACCGGTTTGGATCCCCGGTGCAGACACAGCACCGCTTGGCAAGCCATGCTGTGGTAGGCGTCCCACATATAAAGTAGAGGAAGATGGGCCCGGATGTTAGCTCAGCGCCAGTCTTCCTCAGCAAAAAGAGGAGGATTGGCAGCTAGCTCAGGGCTAATCTTCCTCAAAAAAAAAAAAAAAAACCCCACTGAACCATATCTAATAATTTCTAAAATAATGAAAATAAAACACCACATTCTAAATCCTCAAGATGAAGCCAAGTATTGGCATCTTCTTAGAAATTTGCATGATTTAAGAAGAAAAATGTATACAGGATACAAATCTTACTTTATAACTCAACTTTTACTTTGAACCTCTGCTCTAACAATATAGTCAAAACTTTCTCTCCTCGATACTTAACAACCACCTAGCATGTACATCACACTATGGGTTGTTTCTCAATTAAGATATAAATACATTTAATCTTCAAAGCCGCAAAAATAAAAATAAAAATCATATGATGTAGTTTTACACAATTACGTATTTCAGATACCCTGGAATATATCTCTGGTGAATGACAAAGTTCCACTATGCACCCAAACCTTAATAGCGATATCCTTGGCGGTCATATTTCAGATTATACTATATCTTCCTTATATTCCTATAGGATTTATTTTTGCTGCAATATATGTATCTGTTTTATGTTTTTTAAAACTTAGATGAATGAATACATTATTATGTTAATTCTCCATGATTAAGTAAGTCAGATCATTAGTAGCAGATCGTTTACAGATCATGCTCTTTTCATTTCATGTTTAGGATTTACAAGTAGATGAAAAATTGAGATTTTTAAAGCGATGGCAATTTTCACACAACGTTCATTAGGAATCAGATACTTAAGTGTTTATTTAAGATAGAATGTTATTTTTTTTTTTGAAGTATAGTTGACATACAATATTGTTAGTTTCAGGTGTACAACATAGTGATTTGACATTTATATACATGATATACATTATAAATGATCACAATCATAAGTCACCATACAAAGTTATTACAATCTTATTGACTATATTTCCTATGCTGTACATTACATCTCTGTGACTTACTTATTTTATAACTGGAAGTTTGTACGTCTTAATCCCCTTCACCTATTTCACTAAGCCCTCACCACCTCCCTTCTGGCAACCCTGAGTTTGTTCTCTGTATCTATGAGTCTATTTCTGTTTTGTTTGTTAATTTGTTTTGTTCTTTAGATTCCACATATAAGTGAAATCATACAGTATTTGTCTTTCTCTGTCTGACATTTCACTTGGTATAATATACTCTAGGTCCCTCCATGTTGCTGCAAATGGGAAGATTTCATTTTTTATGGCAAGTGATATTCCATTATAGATATCTATATCTATATCTATCTATCTGTCTATATATATACATACACCACATCTTCTTTATCCATTCATCTATTGATGGACACATAGGTTGTTTCTATATCTTGGTTATTGTAAATAATACTGCAGTGAACATGGAGTGCATGTATCTTTTCAAATTAGTGTTTTTGTTTTCTTCAGATAAACGTACAGAAGTGGAATTGCTAGATTGTATGGAGGTTCTATTTTTAACTTTTTGAGGCACCTCCATGCTCTTTTCCAAAGTGGCTGCACCAATTGATGTTCTCACCAACAGTACACAAGGATTCCCTTTTCTCCACATCCTTGCCAGCACTTGTTATTTGTGGCATTTTTTGATGATAACCATTCTGACAGGTGTGAGGTGATATCTTGTGGTTTTGAGTTGCATTTCTCTGATGATTAGTGATGTTGAGCATCTTTTTATGTAGAATGTTATTTATTGGAAAGAATGAGATATTTCTGTATGTATGGAAATGGGAGAAAAGCAATGATAGAGTTTAACAGAAAACTCAAATTTCAAAGTAATGTATATAAGATGAAGTTACATTTATATATTATATAAAGGGAAAACTTATGTGCATATGTTTATATTAAAGGAAGTGATGTAAGGATACATACCCCATTATTAATATAGTGTGTTATTTGCACATCAATTACCTTAAATATCTATTGCTAAAAGAACAAATAAGACTCAAGGGGTCTATCCTCACAGGATAGCTTTATTAAGCACAGGATGCATACGGCAATAGCAGAAGAGGGATTTTTATCAAAAGGGGTTTGGGGATTTCAAGGGGTTATCTATCTTTGTCCTTCCTCTTGTGGATCATATGGGATGCAACTTGCTTCCAGGTCTTAAACTACCATTGATGCGTGTGTGAAGCATCTAAGTTCCAGGAGACCAAAAGTCTACTCGAGGTAGAGATTTCTCACAGTAAGCTTGTCAATTAAGCACTTTCCACTTACCTGACCTACCTTAAACATCAAACTCCACTAGGATTCTCCAAAATAAAAAATCTAGAATGGTACACCTCTCCGAAATAACTTACTGACCAAGATTATAGAAAATAATTTCTCTTTGATTAATTATATTCTATGGAATTAGACAAGGATCAACATAATACTCCAAGAAGGCCCGGAGCTAAACATGTGGTCAGTCTGTACCAGCAAAGATTAATCCATGCTATACAGCCTATACTCATAATCCTTGGTCAAGGCCTTCATGAAATAGAGTTTTTCATCTGGATTAGTACAGTTTCACATCCTTTGCAACAGCAATATAGGATAGAAATCAATAATACACAAATGATCAAACTGAATATTTGTAATAACCAGTGAGTTGTGTGCATTGATCTAAAAAGACAACGAAGCACGCTCTAGTTCCTGCATAAGTTTTCTCCTGTTCTTGTAGCATATTAACAATTCACTTACACTCTTTGTTGACTATAATTTGGACTTTATAAGAAGCTTGAGTTGACAGATTTAAAACCATTTTAAATTTTTATTTCTTTTCAAAAAGAATAACTAGGAAAATTAACTGAGTGATAGGAGCAGAACATATGCTTTTACATACATCATGAATATACTTTTAATCAGCGACTGTATGTATAGACTTCTGCTTCCACTTATGATGTAGAAAGGTGCAAAGAAGGTCAGGGTAATCCTAAAAATGACAAAACGCTACATAAACTACAAAATCATAAGTTTTCTCTAGCCATTACTAAGCAGTGGTCAGAAAACAACCATGTAATATGGTTTCCAAAGAGACAGAAGCTCCTCTAAGGAGAAAAGGGACATACTGACATCTTACCTGTGACAGATTATAGGAGGAAGAGACACCAGCATCCATAGAAGCAGATAAAGAAAACAGCTAAAATGGTAATGAACAGCTAAGGGTTAAGGATGGCCTAGCATGTCAATCTGGACTATTTGTGGGCTCCAGACACAAGGAGAGTCTGTATCCTCTCATAAGAGTCTTTTCTATTGGACTCTAACAGGTATTCTTGAGAAATATGGAATGTAGAGTAAGAGCCAAGAAAGAGCATACTTACTGGTTCAGGTAGGCAGCAGATGGTCAACTAAATGTGGGGAGTAGACACAAAAAGTGCACACTTCCTAAAGCCCTTTGTTCACAAGAAAAGAATTAAAATGGCTGGGGGAGTGAAAACAAATTCTCTCAAAGGAGTCGATCAGCTATGTGAAGGATGATGCCTATTACTTGCCACTTTCTCTGGATCCTTATCTCCCAGACAGCAAAAGCCTTTAACAGCTGGAAAAGGGGAAGCAAAAACTGCAACCCCCCCTTCTCTGTCAGGGCAGAAACAAAGTATGTTGTAGAGGAGAGAAGGTCAAAAGCAACTCTCTATTCCTTGGTGAGAACAAGGAAACTATCTTAGTCGCAGGATACAGTGATAGTTAGTTTATGTGGCAACTTGGCTAAAACACATCCACAGTTATTCAAACAAACACTAATCTAGTTGTCTAGTTGTTGCTGTGAAGGTATTTTGTGGATTTGATAGACATCTACAATCAGTTGACTTTAAATACAGGAGATTATGTTCAATAATCTGAGTTTACTGAAGGCATTCATCCAATTAGGTGAAAAGCCTCAAGGGCATAAGTGAGGTTTCCTGAGAAAGAAAAAATTCTGCCTGTGTACTGTAGAGTCAGCTTCCGCCCAAGAGTTTCCAACCTGCAGGCCTGCCTTACAGATTTTGGACTTCCTATCAGTCCACACGATCACATGACTCAATAGCTTTCAATAAATCTCTTTACATACACATACATTTTCTACTGATTCTGTTTTTTCTGGTAGAATCCTAATACAGATTTTCGTACCGAGCGAAAGATTTTAGAGGAACAGAATCTTAAGGATGAATTTTCTGCATTGGTTCTGTTTTTCTTTTTTTTGGAAGTGATTCTGTAATCTGATTTGACTTAAAGTTATTAAAGACTCTTATTTCCAGTGGTAAAGAGAATACTGGTAGTTCACGGCACGATGTGACAATAGAGATATGCACAATGTCACCACTGGATACTTCTAATCAAATACTTATAAAAGGTAAGATTCTGTATGACCTATGTTTTTGATGTCTTAGAACATTTTAGTCAAACTAAGAAGCAAAATGAGATTGGCTGGCTGATCTTGACTGTACTGGAGAATGTGGGGAAAGAAAAGGATGAGTTCAGGGTTTAAATCCATATCTCAAGTTCTACATAAATAACCTGAAAATGTCTACACACACCCTGAAAGACAACTTTACCTCCTGTAGCCACATGGCTCAGATTTCTGAAAACCAAATCACCCTGAAGATGGCCAAATACAATGCAAATTGAATTCCCACCTTCCCAAAGAATCTTTCATTAAAGGAAGGCATTCGTTGGGAAGGAAGGGAATCCCCAAAAATTGGAATGGGGATATATGGAAAAATACCATGAAGCTGAGGACACCGAACCTCTAATTCTGCTGATATTTCTTCGCCAGTAGAAGCAGATCTTCCACCCATCTGAAGAGGTTGACCCTACCTTGCCTGTGATGGCCTCCCCTGAGGTAGCTGCCTTGCAAGACACCGCATATTCTGCTTAATGTGAAGTGTGACAATAGGCTCAGACCCATGGGATTCACTGGTATTACCATGTTTTCCATCATCCTGAAACAGTTGGCTTGATAGAATTGTGGTAAGATCTTTTGAAAACTCAAATACAGTCGTTTCTATGTGGAATATCTTGCAGGGATGGGACAATGTCCTCCAGGAGGCTGTACATGCACTACATCTGTGTCCAATATCATTATGAGGATTCTCAGGTCCAGGAATGAAGGTCCAATCACGAGGGGTAATAGCGATTACTCCTAAAGAGTAGAAAAATTTATACTTCCTGTCTCTGTGACCACAGACTCTTCTGGTCTAGATGTCTTAGATCAAAAGGGAAGAACGCTTCCACTAGGAGACACAGCAATGATTCCATTAAACTAGAATTTAAGACTGCCACCTATACACGTGAAGCCTCTCTTGTCCCTGAATTAACTGGAAATGAAAGGAGTTATTGTACTGATTGGTGTGATTGATTCTGATTACCTGGGGGGAAACGGAATGTTACTATACAATGGATGTAAGGAAAAATTTGTTGGGAACACAGGAGATCCCTTAAGGCTTCTCTTAGCACTACCACGTCCTGTGATTGAAGTCAATGGAAAACTATAATAACTCAATTCAGTCAGTACTGCTAATGGTCCAGACCCTTTAGAAATGAAGGCTTGGGTAATCCCAACAAACAAAGTACCATGACCAAAATTTGTTGAATGCAAATAAAGCAGGGCCTAGAGAGCTCTATAAGTTTAGAGAGCTTACATATTTTCCATTAAGTAATAATTGCCTACATTAGAAAATAAGAAAGTTGTCATATCAATGACCTAAATTTCCACCTCAAATCTCATTAGATTAGCTAAAACAGTAATATTTTACTTTTCCCTCGTATAAGGTACAATGAAGATCTTTCTGGTTGAGTGACTCTCCTGGGCTTCTCTCTTTCAAGGAATGATCCATGGATCCATTTTGTGTCTACCTTGAGATTCCATCGTCTTCAGCACATGACTTTCAAGATGTCAATGCTTGAAAAAATAATGAATGTAGAAAGCATATTGCATATCCAACCATCTCAGTCCAGGAAGTGACACTTCCACTCATATTCTAGTCACTAAAACCAATCGAGTTAGCCCCACTAAGAGGCAGAGTGGTGGAAGATGCAAAGTCAGCATGGGCATCTAGCTTCAGCAATAATTCTACATTATAGAAATGGAACCTGTATCTTTGTCAGCTAACCTCCAAAGTTAAGCAAGCTGTTGTCTGAAATTTTTACTCACACTTAACCTGTGTTAAAATACCCTTCAGAGGTCAGGAAACCTGGCATTAACATTAGCCAATAGTAAACAGAAGATAACCCCAGTTTTGGATACATGAACTCATGAATCATGAGTCATGTTATCAGATTAATAGGTGCTTCATCAATGACAAAGTGCATTCCATAAAAACCCAAAGAAAATGTTTAGTAAAAAACATTTAATCCTAATCCAAAGATTTTAAACTAGGATTAACAGTAAAGCAGTAAACATCCCAGGTATAACTAAACTTGAGCAATCTAGATGTCATAAATCCCCTGAAAAGAAGACCAAAAGTGACATCATATAGGGGCCTGGTCTCATGGTCGTGTGGTTCAAGTTCCGTGTGCCCTCCACTACGGCAGCAAGGGTTCGTGGGTTCAGATCCTGGATGCAGACCTATTCCACTCACCAGCCATGCTGTGTCAGTGTCCTGCAAAAAAAAAAAAAGTAAAAAATAAAGGAAGACCAGCACAGATATTAGCTCAGGGCTAATCTTCCTCAAGCAAAAAAAAAGAGGAAGACTGGCAATGGATGTTAGTTCAGGGTGAATCTTCCTCAGCAACAAAAAAAAATAAAAGAAAAGAGAAAGGACATCACATAGACAACAGTAATTCTCAGAAGAACACAAGAAAAGAATCCTGGCACTACGCATAGCTTTAGATGTCTATGTACTATATTACACATTATGATCAAGAAATAGGGTGAACTAAACATTTAGTATTAACAAATCTATGTGGTCTTATGGATTTATAGGCATTAGAATTATGATCAGAATATAGGACTAGATGGACATATCCTGGTTTAAAAAAATATTGGAATTATAATAAGGATAGCTTGGAACATCATGTGATCAGTTACATTTATCTATAAAAATACAGTGAAGAGCATGTGGAATAAGATAAAAAGAGATAAATTATATATTCATGTAAATATTTTTCAAAATACATAATTAAAAAGAGAATATGGAAAATGTTTTGTCAATGTAGACTGTAAAAGTGGCTAAGGACCAAGTTTTAGAAACGGAGAACTACAATTAACTCAGCATCTTTTTGAAAGCTCATTCTGCTAAATGCATTTATTAAATAATATTTCATGTGAAGTTTCATGGGTGGAAAAGTAAAGAATTCTATGAGTAAAGAATGCAATTGTTACCTCTGACTTAATTTTAGGAAAAAAAGTGATCAGAATTTGGTGATAAAGCAACCACATTATCTGAGATTTAGCAATAATGAAGGAAGAAAATATTGAGAAAAATTCAAATACATCTAGACTTTGTAAAAGCAGTTACTTTTGATGAAAATTCAAACAGTTCATCAAAATCCAGATTTAATTTAATTTAATTTAATTGTGGTTGTATGTCATTTTACGTTTGTTCAAACCCATAGAACGTACACCACCAAGAATGAACCATAATGTAAACTATGGACCTTAGGTGATTATGGTGTGTCAGTGTAGGTTCATCAATTGTAACCAAAGTACCATTCTGGTGCAGGGTGTTGATAAGTATGTTCATCAAAATCCAGATAATAGCTACTCATGGGGATATTATATGAAACTTGGGGTATTGCCACAAAGCTGTTCTGAAAAATATATTTGTACAATTGTTTTTTAGTTAAAAAAATACTTGTCTGTATTTAGGATTTTAAAATTCTTTTTATTAAGACTTTAGTTGTTTAGACCAGTTTTAGGTGTACAGCAAAACTGAAGGGAAGGTATTTCCCACATACTCCCTGCCCCTATACATGTATAATCCTGATTATCAACACCCTGCACCAGAATGGTACTTTGGTTACAATTGATGAACCTACACTGACACACCATAATCACCTAAGGTCCATAGTTTACATTATGGTTCATTCTTGGTGGTGTACATTCTATGGGTTTGAACAAATGTAAAATGACATACAACCACAATTAAAATATCATACAGAGTATTTTCACTGGCCCCAAAATCCTATGTGTTCTACCTATTCACCCCTGCCCACCCCTAACGCCTGGAAACCACTAGTCCTTTTTACTCTCTCCATAGTTTTGCTTTTTCCAGAGTGTCATAGGCTTGGAATCACACAGTAATAGCGTTTTCAAATTGTCTTCCTTCACTAGTAATTTGCATTTAAGGTTCCTCCACGTCTTTTTATGTCTTAATAGCTCATTTCTTTTTAGCACTGAATAATATCACCTTGTCTGGATGTACCACGGTATATTTATTTGTACCATTTTTAAAGAAAATATGCCAAAGCATCTCTTTATCCTGGAAAGAATAAACGTAACTCTGGCTTTACTGAGGTTAAAAAATAAATTATCCAATATTCTCCCAGTAGCGTTCTTTCCTCAACTACAGTTTCATGAAAATCTGGTTCAGAATATGCCCACAATGAATGGAAAATTCTTATACCTGGCAACAATCTTTTTCAACAGTTGTTTAGTAAGACAATTTCACACACTTCCCTTGTGGAAAACATGGTAGAAGAAGGAATTTAAGCCCTTGCAGTAAATGGACTGTATTTGCAATTATAGTTCAGTTGGTTAAATGATTGCGGGGAAATCCGTTTACTCCACATCACCAGTGAATGTCACCGTTATACACAGTGAAGTCTCCATTTAAAATGCGTGTTCAAGAAATAAACACACTCAAAAAACAAATGCTGTGTTTCCAGTGATTTTCTTATGATTCCTACTACCAAGCAGTAAAGACAATGGTTTCTCTAAGTTCTATGAGAAGCAATGATAGGAGGATTAATTATGGTTTTAAATGTACGTATAATTGCCTGTCCAGAATCATGCCAATTTTACAGGAGAAGTAATTTAAGAAACTAATAAATTGAAACCACTAAGGTTTATATTTTAAGTTTTTATGGAAATACTTAAAATGGAAAATTCTCTAATTTAAAAAAAAGACGACATTTTCATACATGCTGTGAGAATTATTTTGGCATCCTAGCCAGCTTTTTTTTTCCCAGGAGAAGGGAGGAGGGCTGATTAGACCATATTAGTATTAATTTTTGTCGGAAATGGTAAGGCAGAACAGCCTCTTTCGCCTTGAGCCATCTAATTTTATTCCGTTTGTTTACCAGTTTCATCACTTGACATTCCTGTTGGCTCTTACGGTAATTGTAGGAAGATTTGCAACACTCTTTTCTGAGGAACTGAAATGCTGTCAAAAGCCTTGCTTAAGAGACAAGTACTTAATGTGAGAAGAGTTTTGTTCTGTGCCACTTGAACCCCGGCCTTTTCACTAGAGCATTTGACAAGAGTGCTAAATCTGGTAGTAGCCTCTGGTTTATCCTATTATGGCTATTTGTGTCCCTTAAGCATTGGCCTGAAACCTCCAATTCATTTTCAAGGGACCTTGGACACCGACCAGATGGTAGTTCTTTTAGTTGAAATAAAATTGAGTTTAAACTTATACATGGAAGCGAACTATTCCATAGCACATTTCCTTATTACATATGGTTCTCCTTTACAAATTCTCTTAATATTTGCCCAAAGAAAACCTATGGGTATGAAAGTTCTAATTTAGAGATAATTATAATATATTACTAATGACACGATATTCTCAATTTCTTTAGATGTTACTTTGACACTCTCTATAAATTATTTATTGAGACCCGGTCATACTTTGTCTACTACGTACCAACCACTTTATATTCATCATCTCATTTCATACTCAGAGTAACCTGCTGAAGTAATTATTATCACCATTTTATAGGTGAAGAAACTAAAGTTCAAAGAGGTAAATTAATTTTTTGAGGACTCATAGCTAGTAAGAAATAGACCCTTGATTTGTATAAAGACCTGGATACCTTCAAAGTCCATGCTCATTCCACTAAATTTCAGAGCTCTTTGCAATCTTTCACCAAAGTACCTTAATCATGCAAAGATGTCAAAGTTTAGCTCAAATAGCTCCCTGTAACTTTAAAATTTTATGGAAGTCTCATGTTTCACCTTGGAAATGATTTAAATTTTGTACTATACTCTATGATAACATCTGCAGTTGTTTTAAAAAATATTCAAAATTACTTACATGTTAAATTACTTATTTCTCTTCAAATATTAAAGATAAATTAATACTCTCAAAAGTTACACTATGTTTATTCTGTCACTTTATCCACTAATTACACAGAGCTTTGTACTTCCAAAATTACAGGCATATGCACACCAGTTTAAGGGGCACAAAACAACACAATACAGGAAGTAAATGGTATGAACAAGGTCATGGGGGCAAAACTGGGCTTGGCAGGGTAAAGGGATTTTAGTGTAGGTCAGAAATATGGTAGCCATGGACATGGGCCAGGTTCACTGGAGTGGAACCACAGAAAGCATGAGTTATAGCAATTCTTTTTGCTGAATTACCTGCTAATCTGCTTGAAAGAGAATAGAAAACAACTAAATTGAAAAATAATGCGATGCAATCCAGCACACACTTTATTAAGTGATTAACAAAATGACGAGCATCATTCTAGATGCTGGAATGGTATAAAATTGTGTAAAACATAGTTCTTGCCCTCAAGATACTAACAACATAGGAGAGAAGTCAGAAACATAAAACTATAATATCTAAAAATATAATGCGATAAGCATCATCATAGAAGTATGCAAAGGATACACAGGAACCGTAGAAAGAAGTGTTGTATCTGGGGTGCTGTCTTCCCCGGCTTTTTAAGGATTTGGTATAGCACAAGGATTTGGTATAGCAGACAGGTGTCGAATAACACAGTTACAAAATAGTGTGATGTGTTTAGTGAATGTTAAGTAGTTGAGCAGGCCTGACTGCAAGGAAACGCCCATGCTAGGGAAAAGTGTAGTGGGAGGAAGAGTACATAAAGTGGAATAAAAATAATAAGGCCCCTTTTAAATGTTCACATGGCTTGCTGCGCTCTTCCTTGATAAAACTCAAGGTCTACTAATTACTTGCTCAGTGGCTGTCTTCTCTACCAGACTGTAAAATCAAATATTGCAAGGGTTGTGTCTTGTCCTCCCCTGCTTAGCACAGTTCCTGACACGTAGCGTGCATGAGGCTTTGGGACATCTCCAAGAAAAGAAAGAAAATATGTACTTGATAAGACACATGAGTCAGCCAGGGATTAAAGAGTCCTAGTCAGGAGAGTAGCATGTGGTAACAGCATCTTTAGAAGGCTTAGCTGGGAGTAAGCTGAGGGCTGTCTTCAGTGCACGGTACATGAGTATTAGTTCACCTTTGGGATGGTGAGAGGCCTAGAGAGAGAAAATGGCAGACCATGTAGGGAATAAAAAGATGAATGAAAGACACATGTTCAAGATAAAATTGTCCAGAATTTTGCTAGTATAAAAAGGCTGAAGGAAAAAGACAAGATAGAAAGAAGACTACTAATTTCCAATCTGAAGGACAGAGGAAAAAAGGTGACTTTGAAGGAGAAGGAGCTAGTTTAGGGGCATAAATTAACAAGACTTGTTAAGAAATGTAATTTGAAACTACTAAGGTTTGTTATTGAAGTAATTTATCTGTCTAACGTCTTTGGTCCATTAGTTTTATTGCTGATGTGTTAAAATCTCCTAGTTTTAAAAGTAAGGATGACGCTAAAATTGTGTAAGCTTTCGTTACTGATTTAAACATTTGTTTTTTTTCTTTAAGCCACGCTTTGAAGGTCCATTTACAAATGTGGTTACTTTTAAAAAATGCATCATCATTTTGCTTAGAAAAATGAATTCAGAGATTCAGACCTCCAATGTTCTCAATAACTCCAAGAAGCAGAGATTTACATCCTCTGGAAATAGCTTATGTCTTAATTGGAGCCCTACGGCGTATGCCCTTGAAAATCTCCTTTTTCTAAACTTACCAATGAAAAGTACTAAAAGAACTTTGGACTCCTAACAATATCTAGTTGTTGGGTTTTTTTTTCTTTCTTCAAGGAATATTTCAAACCCTGTCTTCAGTTTTGTGTGTGTGTTTTAAGAGGGAAAAAGCTGTCTGGTATATTATATTTGAAGAACTTTTTTTCAGATAATGAGGTCATGGGGACTACAGGTTTGAATCAATAGCACAAGCGCGTCAAGTCTTCTTAAGCCCTGGATGAAATGCAGAGGGAGACCAAATCAAGGAGTCAATCTTCCTCCAAATGTTTTGCTTTGCAATGACCAAATGAGGATTGCAGTAGTGTTTACTTTGCTCTCTCCTATGATCAAAATTTTTCAGGTTGATTTTTAGAGTGTAGTGGAATAGGATTCATCTTCACTTACAAACTTAATCCCTGACAAGAGAAGATGATGGATATTTTTAAAGGTGCTAGAAGAATCCTAAGTGAAGTCAGGTAAAATAAGGAAAAATATTGTAAACTTTTGGCAATAAGGTAAAACTGACAAGTAAACCTAGAAGATATCTTTTAAAAGAATCTTTTGTTTAAGGAAAGAAGGTAAAATATTAAGAGTGAATGAGTAAGGTCTGAAACAGTGATGGGACTATGACAGGAAAAAAAAAAAGAAAGCAATAACAAAGATATTTGATTCCGAAAGCTCAAGCAGGCTACTTCACTTGAAATGAATTTAGGAAACGTTATAGATGGCCAGAAAAGTGGCACCAGGAAAACACTGATATTTTTCTCACATTACACAAAAATAGTAAAAAGTGACTATTGGGATGGCAAAGGAGAGACATCTGATTACACTGAAATCATATTTTTCTGGACTGTAGTCTATGGTATGGGACATAAGTCTCTGTATTATGAATTTTAAGAAATCCAAATTCTAGTATGCCCAAATTTAGACAAGCTAATATTTTACTACAGGTTATAGTTCTCATTTATAATATGGAAGAAATTCTTGTTTCTAATTCTAAATTTAGCTGGATAAACAGTCCAACCCAGTGCTTTCATAATCAAAAAATATATATTTTATAAACATCTTTAGACATTACAAGATTTTCAAATTACACTACAGCACATTAATAAATGATGCTAAGTAATACTTCTAAGACTTTATACACCTGTTTTAATCAAACTCTTCTTTGCCCTAATTTAAATTAAATCAGCCAAGATGAATTGAATATATACAAAAAATAAGCTTTGTAATATTCAGACACGATGAATAAGAAAGCAAGATGTAGCACTCAGTACACTTTACAATTGAAGCAAATGTTCCACAGAAGAAAGAACAGAGGTTCTGGAGCCAGAATATCTGAGTTCAAGATCCAAAGATGACGTCTAGAGTTTAAAATTGTGAAAGGAGTTTATTACTTGTGCCTGAGAATTTCATTTTCATTTTTAACGTGAGGGCATTAACCATAAAATATATTATGAGAGGATTAAAGAAAGAGAAAATGAAAGTAAAATACACCACTATGATATCGTTATACGTAATAACACGCATCCTTTGCCTCTGTACTGATCACATAGCCTTCTAAAAGGGAGAAAAAGAATGATAGAAAAATTTCATTTTATTTTATGTATGCACACTTAGTCTTCCCCCTAAAATGACAATGGAAGTTGATTCTCGTAGTTTTCAAAAATTACAGTGACCTGCTATTTTTTATTTCCGTTTTAGCGCCTGGCTATCTGACTCGTGACCTGGTAATCCCAGCCCTGCTAGGATCCAGCCAGGCCCCCTGATAACGCCTCTCCATCTAAGCCCGCCCTGCAGGGTCAGTTAAACCTGTTCAATCTGCTTTTTCGGCAGAGTCTCTTTTTCATGCCTTCAGTTCATGGAATCGGAGAGGAAGTATAGTTTTTTGTTTGTTAATTTCTTATTTAAAAGGTTTTAAGTACATATGTAAGATGTGTCCTCAAAATTAAGAAGAGGGAAAATAATGAGCCAGATAAAAGGAGAAAAACGGAGAATGGTTCGGAATAGGTGGTGCCCTACCTGATCTCCAATGACAAAGGTATCACCTTGAGGGTATTATGCTGAGTGAAATAAGTCAGAGAGAGAAAGTCAAATACTGTATGATCTCACTCATAAGTAGAAGATAAAAACAACGACAATGAAACACATAGCAACAGAGAATGGGTTGGTGGTTACCATGGTTGGGGGGGAGGGCAAAAGGGGTGATCAGGCTCGCATGTGAGGGGATGGACTATAATTAGTGTTCGGGTGGTGAACATGATGTAATCTACACAGAATTCAGAATATATTATGATGTACATCCGAAAGCTATATAATGATATAATCCAATGTTACTGCAATTTAAAAGAAAATAAATACCATTTTTTGCAAATTAAAAAAAGAATCTAGTTTTTTTAAATAGATTCTACCCCAAACCAGCACTACTATGGTGAGATTTGGGTTTATATATTCTTTTCATAGGCCTTGGTGTACTCCATTACTTTCCTGACCTGATATGTATAAACAAATGCTTGCTCTCCTGGTTGATATCCCGCTCAGGTGTTACAGAATGATATGAGGGATATGAATTTCTTCTACACCACACTTAACATACTTGTTCTTAGTCATTGTGGGGGGGGGTGGGTCATGGGCAGCAGGAAGCATCTACACAGACTGGATGTGACAATGTGGAAATAGGAAAAATACACATGGAGAGGGGCAGGCTTGGAGTTATTGGAAGTGACGACAAGGGGTGACTCTCTAGAAAGCAGGGAAAAGAACCATCAGGTTGACTATGCCATTGCTTTGAAGGAGCCCGGGCACTAATTCTTTAATTAGCCCATCTGTGGGAATGATACATTGAAACTTGAGCAAAACTACATTTCCCAATGAATATATCTTCCTGTGGTTCTTCCCATTGGCTATCATTTTTCACACACTGCTGCTTTATATAGTATGAAAGAGTATCCTGGATATTCTCTCAAGGGTTCTACAATTCCTTAGATTACTGGCTGGCTGCCAGAATATTGGCAGGAGCAAGAAGGATATGAAACTTTGCTTTATAAGCCATCGCTGTTCTGAAAGAGAGAGGGGTGTTCCAAGTGGCTAAGGATATAAGATTCTTAAAAAGGATTTATCACAGGAGGTTTTGCAGCAAATGTGTTTCCCTACTGCAAGATTCATATATTTTTTTGGTACTTAGGTGGTAGAGAGTAAATGGGGACATTTCAAGGTCTTTTACACACTAATTGAAGGAGTAGTTGGTAGGCTCAGAAAGTAAAAAAGCTGTTTAATGTATCACAGAGCTATAGCTGGTGTTAGTTGGAGGTTGATTCTGTGAAAGAACAGTACCATGTTCATAACTGCATCCTCCAACTTTACTTTCAGTTATTGGCCCTGGAAAAAATTATTGATTATTGCAATGATGTTTAAGAGATATTCTAGGAGTGAAGTTTAAGCACATAAAGGTCTGTCCAAACTTTCAAACTTATATGTAATGTTAGCAGGTGTTCAAATATCAGAAAACTTATGTGTTTGAGGAAGGACCACTACCCATCCTTCTGGACTACATTTGCAGTTGTAAACAGACTTCACTGCCTGTCACGTAGAGTTATGGTGCAGTTATAGCACCTGGGGCAAGTGTTCTGGCAAGAATACATAGCTTCCATTCTTGTAGAAAAAATAACAATCTTACTACTCTAAGACAACCTCCACATCAATTTATATCTCAGTGTGGATTTTTTTATGCCCTGGTTTACGTGTTTTTTCATACCAAACCACTCCTTTGGCTGGAGGATCAGACATGTAGTTGTGAAGAATTTCCTGAAGTGAAATTATCTTTTACTTTAGGCAAATAGATACAACGTCATGCATGTTCAAAGTGGAATGTTAAAAGAAGAAATATACGAATTTAGCAATGAGTACTGTATGAGAAGCTAAATGGAGACGACATTAATGAGGAGAAAAGTAAATAAACAGTTGATGTGAAGACAGTGACTGAAAGCAGATTCTGGAAGCAAATGTCCTGGGTTTAAAGCTGGACTAACTACTCACTAGTGGAAAACCTTAGGCACAGTCTTTAACTTCTTTGTGTTTGGTAAAAATAATACAACACGGGGCCGGCGCCATGGTCAAGTGGTTAAGTTTGCATGCTCCACTTTGGCGGCCCAGGGTTTAACCCCAGTTCGGATCATGGGTACAGACATGGCACCACTCATCAGGCCATGCTGAGGCGGCATCTCACATGCCACAACCAGAGGGACCCACAACTGAAATATACAACTATGCACTGGGGGGATTTGAGGAGAAAAGGCAAAAAAATAAAAAAGGAAAAGAAGATTGGCAACAGTTGTTAGCTCAGTTAACTCAGCTGCCAATCTTTAAAAAAAAAAAATAGAACAGGCCCAAAATGGAGTCACTTACGCTAAGACTCATGTTCACAAATTCAGACTTAATTACCTCTCCCAGAAATTCAATCTTAAACCAGTCAGTTAGGAACCGCCTAACAGCACTAGCTGGGTCATCTGCCTGAGAGGTCCCTGTTATCCCCTAAAAGAAAGTGACCTTGCAATAACCAACCAGCTTTTTCATTTAGTATAACTTTCTTTTGCCTACTCCCTTCTGCCTATAAAAGTCTTCTGTTTTGTAGAGCTCCTTGGAGCTCCTTTCCATCCGCTGGATCGGATGCTGTCCCGTTCATGACTTGTTGAATAAAGGCAGTAAGATCTTTAAAGTTTACTCAGTTGAATTTTGTTTTATAACATGACTTAGTTTCATCAAGTGTAAAATGGGGATGATAAAAGAGTCTATTTCTTAGGGTTTCCATGAGGATTAAATACATGTTAATATTTGTAAAGTAATTAAAGAAGTTTCTTGCATATCAAAAAAATCACATATGTGTGTTTAATGAAAACATATTTACAAAAGTTGGAGAAGAGATGCTCTGGCTAAAATATGAAGATGGAGAAAATAATCTTTGCCTAGATGGTAAAGGTAAAGTTTTACAAAATGCTTTATCTCTGTACTCAGGACACGTTTGGCCACAGGTATGATGCTGAGTAGGTATGGATCACTTCAGCTCACGCATCCCCTTGGAATCCTTCAGCTTTTGTACCTGCTAGTTACATTGCCCCCAATCAGGGGTCAGTGTAAGTTAAGTCATCACAAGCACGACTGCCATTGATCACATGTGACATGGATGCAATTTGAGTACATTGTATCCACCTGGAAATCAAAGCACCCCCCCAGGACAAGTCTCGGGTGAGCATATTCAACTCCTGGTTGCAGTTCAGTCTAAGCAAGAACGAAGCTTATCCAAAATGGCCTTTCTCAAGTTCTAGTAGAAAATCATCAGTGATGCGATGTGGCAATATTGTATGATGCTAATATTCATACTGGCATTATTCTGATTCTATGAATGCCTCTTTATAGAATATTCGATTCACATTCATATCTGCTGTAGTCAAAACAGCAAAGTAGGCTTCTGCAGATAGGGGCAATGTATTGCCCTTCATATCCAAGAAGTTGTGTTAAAAGAATTTCCTCCTGGTTGAAAGTACTCAGTCTATCAGTTGCTGGCTGCCTCTCAACAGTATATTCTGTACAGTTAAAAATGAGATTTTTCTCAAGCATATAAAAGAATCAAAATGATACACGTAAGCAGTATAATGTGACATAAATGAGAGTTCCAAGGAACTGTTATGCAGTCAGCTCATCAAGTGATGCTATTTATTGTTCTTTGTTCTCCAAAACACACCGGTAAAATACCCTGGTAAAACTTGTACTTTAACTGTAATCCAATTTACTTTCTTGAGGGACAAGGTATCTGCATGCTTTCCTAGTATTTCCTAGTATTTCCTGAGAGAAATAGCTAAAAGTATTATTCTTTTGAATTGAAACGCTCTTTGGAAAAAGAGTGATGATATATTTCCCATTGTCATTATTATCTATTCATGTGTCTTCCCTTATTTTCTACAATTCCCCCCTTGCCCATATATTACTGGTCTTAACTCAGACTTTGCCTCCATGGATAGGAGTCTCGGGTTAACCATACTGTCCATGCACAGAGTTGGCAGGAGGAATAGATTTGTTGGAGTTTCCCTTATTTGCATTCTCAGGGAGAAAGGCTAGCACTGCAAAGGTAAAGGAAAATGGAGAAATTAATGACGAGGCAGTGCAGTAATACTTAGATTCAGTTTATCCACAAGATAGGACATCCCTTTCCAGTTCAGTGTTCCTCTAAGAACATGTCTAATCAGTGGCCGGCCTGGTGGTGTAGTGGTTAAGTTTGTGTGCTTTGTTTCAGTGTCCCGGGGATCCCTGGTTCAGATCCCGGCGGGGTCCTACACACTGCTCATCAAACCATGCTGTAGCAGTGTTCCACATACAAAATAGAGAAAGACTGCCACAGACGTGGCAAGCTCAAGGACAATCTTCCTGACCAAAAAAAAAAAAAAAAAGAATATTTCTAATCAAATTCAGAGTAACTGAAATAAGGTACTGAGTAGTAATGTCATTCTCAATGAACACACAAGTATTAGACACAGTTGAAAATTTCACAGCAGAGACAATAAGCACATACATTTATGCTCCTTAGTAGGGAAACAGATATGTAAATTTATGGATCATTTCTTTTTTAGCCTATCAAATTGATAACTATTTTAACAGTAACATTTTATAACTAATCAACTATATACTACTTGTAGAAACATAAATATTACAATTTCTGACAAAATTGTTTGAGGTACAGAATCTCTTTTTTATTTTGATGCAATAATTTCACTTATTCTAATCTCTCCTAGGGAAGTAACTGGAGATTCTGTCATTTCTTTCTGTGTTGATAAAGCCATTTTGCCTTACCTATACTGTGAAAATAAATGTTATTAAATAAATAGCTGACTCTGGCTATTTCTACCTTCTGGATAGTAATACAATTAATCTCTCTGGTAGAATAAATGGTTCTTTCAAATAAAACAAAACAAAACACAATACTTTAATGGACTTTGATGAGCCTTTTGGTTATGAGGAGTCCTGTGCATAAATGGCATATAGGTATGGCTCAACTGCCCTGTGTAATAAAATGTGAGGTGTTCAAAGTGTTAGGCATAGTGAGAGAAAGATAACATAGCTGGTGATAAAAAAGTGGAAGAGAAGAGTGAAGGAGTAAAGGGCTGGAAAGCGGGGGTTGAGGGGAATAGGGAGAAAGAAAGAATATTCAGTCCTCTGGTGCCATGCCAGGGAGCCCGAGAAAAACTGTTGACAGGTGGGTAAGTCCTTGCTATGAGAGTTCCTCAGAAATTTTATGTGAAAATTTTAAATAATTTGCTCCCTGATCATGTAATCCTCATCCTCCCCATTTCCCTACCCCTTTAACAAAAAATCAAAACAAAAAAATTTAACAAAAAAAATTAACAAAATAGAACAATCTTGTGCTAGAACAATGATGCTATGAAGAATGAGACTACTTTCTCCAGATTTGGGCATACATGTGGAGGGGAAAATCTCAGTCACTGAAGATAAGATGTCAGTAACAGTGAGAGACTAGAGGGGAAAAGAAACTAGAGTGTGAGAAAATGTCAGTGTAAGTCCCCAAAGATAAACAAAAATCTTGAGAAGGGCATTGTACTTCTCACAGTATTTGAGATAGAGACTTAGGATATCTTTATTTTTTGTTGTTTGTTAATTTTTTTCTAACATATATGTGGAATCCAGAGTCATCTGTATTTCCCTTATGCTAATAAAAATTTGAAAAACAATCTAAACATGGAAATATCTGAAAATTGTAAAATTGATTACGTCTTTATGTTGCAGTAATAAGCATTCATGCATTTGTATCTAGTTAATAACATAAGAAAAGCTTAAAAAAATCACCAGGGGGAAAAAAGTTGCACATGAAATCTTATCCAATAAGTTGAACAAACAGCACCTTATTTTTTCCAAAAGACTCTTAGAAATGTATAAAAACGTTAATAAGAGGCATTATTAGAAGAATCTTTAATGCCTTCCTGTATTTTCCTAATTTTTTTCTATAGAATAGGTATATTTCTGTTATAATGAGAAAATGTTATTAAAAAATCACATCCATCAATATATATTTTTTTAATATTATAACCACCTTTTTTCTTCTTTATTGTGGTCATAATAGCTTATAACATAGTGAGATTTCAGTTGTACATTATTATTTGTCATTCACCATATAAGTATGCCCCTTCATCCCTTGTGCCTACCCTCCACCCCTGCTTCCCCCGGTAAGCACTGATTTGTTCTCTTTGTCCGTAAGTTTGTTTGTATTCCACATACGAGTGAAATCATATGGTGTTTGTCTTTCTCTGTCTGGCTTATTTCACTTAATATGATGCCCTCAAGGTCCATCCATGTGGTTGCAAATGGAATGGTTTTGTCTTTTTTACAGTTAAGTAGTATTCCATTGTGTATATATATACCACATCTTCTTTATCCAATCGTCAGTTGAGGGGCACTTGGGTTGCTTCCACATCTTGGCTGTTGTGAATAATGCTGCAATGACCATAAGGGTGCATAAGTCTCTTTGAATTGTTCATTTCAAGTTCTTTGGGTAAATACCCAGCAGTGAGATAGGAGGGTCAGATAGTATTTCTAATTTTAACTTTTTGAGAAATGTCCATACTGTTTTCCACAGTGGCTGCACGAGTTTACATTCCCACCAGCAATGGATGAGGGTGCCCTTTTCTCCACAACCTCTCCAACATTTGTTGTTTTTTGTCTTGGTGATTATAACCATTCTAAAGGGTATAATATGATATCTAAGTATAGTTTTGACTTGCATTTCCCTGATGATTAGTGATGTTGAGCATCTTTTCATGTGCCTATTGGCCATCTGTATATCTTCTTTGGAAAAATGTCTGTTCATATCTTCTGTCCACTTTTTGATTGGGCTGTTTATTTTTTTTGTAGTTCACTTGTGAGTTCTTTATATATTATGGAGATTAGCCCTTTATCTGATATATGATTTGTAAATATTTTCTTCCAAGTGGTGGGTTGTTTTATCATTTTGAACCTGGTTTCTCTTGCCTTCCAGAAGCTCTTTAGTCTGATGAAGTCCCACTTGTTTATTTTTTCTTTTGTTTCCCTTGTCTGAGTAGACATGGTATTCGAAAACATACTTTTAAGTCTGATGCCAAAGAGTGTACTGCCTATATTCTCTTCCAGAAGTTTTATGGTTTCAGGTCTTACCTTGAAGTCTTTGATCCATTTCGAGTCTATTTTTGTGCATGGGAAAGATAATAGTCTACTTTCATTCTTTTGCATGTGGCCATCCAGTTTTCCCAGAACCATTTATTGAAGAGGCTTTCCTTTCTCCATTGTATGTTCTAGGCTCCTTTGTGGAAGATTAGCTGTTCAGAGATGTGTGGTTTTATTTCTGGGCTTTCAATTCTCTTCCATTGATCTGTTTGTCTGTTCTTGTACTAGTACCATGCTGCTACCAGTACCATGCTGTTTTGATTACTGTAGCTTTCTAATATATTTTTTAGTCAGGGATTGTGATGCCACCAGTTTTGTTCTTATTTCTCAGGATTGCTTTGGCTATTCGGGGTCTTTTGTTGCCCCATATAAATTTTAAGATTCTTTGTTGTATTACTGTGAAGAACGTCATTGGGGTTCTGATTGGGATTGTGTTGAATCTGTAGATTTCTTTATGCAGTATGGACATTTTAACTATGTTTATTCTTCCAGTCCATGTGCATGGAATATCTTTCCATTTCTTTATGTCCTTATAGATTTATTTCAAAAAAGTCTTACTCCTAGATATTTTCTTTTTTTTGCGATTGTAAATGGGATTGTATTCTTGAATTCTTGTTCTGTTAGTTCATTATTAGAGTATAGAAATGCTACTGATTTTTTACGTTGGCTTCGTACCCTGCAACTTTGCTGTAGTTGATTAATTCTAACAATTTTCTGAAGGATTCTTTAGGATTTTCTATACATAAAACCATGTCATCTGCAAACACTGAGAATTTAACTTTTTCAGTGCCTATTTGGATTCCTTTTATTTATTTTTCTTGCCTAATTGCTCTGGCCAAAACCTCTAGTACTTATGTTGAGTAAAAGTGGTGAGAGTGGGCACTCTTGTCTTGTTCCTATTCTCAGAGGGATGGCTTTCAGTTTTTCCCCATTGAGTGTGGTGTTGGCTGTGGGTTTGTCATATATGGCCTTTATCATGTTGAGGTACTTTCCTTGTATACCCATTTTATTGAGAGTTTTTATCATGAATGGATGTTGGATCTTGTCAAATGCTTTCTCTGCATCTACGGAGATTATCGTGTAGTTCTTGTTCCTCATTTTGTGTTAATGTGGTGCATGACATTCCTTGATTTGTGGATACTGAACCATCTCTGTGTCCGTAGTGTGAATCCCATTTGATCATGGTGTATGATCTTTTTAATGTACTGCTGTATTTGGTTTGCCAATATTTTGTTCAGATCTTTGCATCTATGTTCATCAGTGATATTGGCCTGTAATTTTCCTTCTTTGTGTTGTCCTTATCTGGCTTTGGTATCAGGGTAATGCTGGCCTTGTAGAATGTATTAGGAATATTTCCATCTTCCTCAATTTTTTGGAGTAGTTTGAGAAGAATAGGTAATAAATATTTGAATGTTCGGTAGAATTTTCCTGAGATGCCCTCTGGTCCTGGGCTTTTATTTTTGGGGAGTTTTTGATAACTGTTTCTAACTCTTTACTTCTGATTGGTCTATTCAGCTTTTCTATTTCTTCTTGATTCAGTTTTGGGAGGTTGTAAGAGTCTAAGAATTTATCCGTTTCTTCTAGATTTTCCAGTTTGTTGGCATACAGTTTTTCATAATATTATAATCTTTTGTATTTCTGTGGTATTTGTAGTAATTTATCTTTCATTTCTAATTTTATTTATCTGAGCGTTCTCTCTTTTTTTCTTACTGAGTCTAGCTAAGGGGTTGTCAATTATGTTTATCATCTCAAAGAACCAGTTCCTTGTTTTATTGATCCTTTCTACAGTCATTTTTGTTTCCATTTCATTTATTTTTGCTCTAATTTTTATTAGCTCCCTCATTCTGCTGAGTGGGGGCTTTGTTTGTTCTTCTTTTTCTAATTCTGTTAGGGGCCATTTAAGATTGTTTATTTTAGCTTTTTCTTGTTTGTTAACCTGGGCCTGTATCACTATAAATTGCCCTCTTAGGACCACTTTTGCTGCATCTCATATGAGTTGGTATGGTGTGTTTTCACTCTCATTTGTCTCCAAATACTTTCTGATTTCTCCTTTTATTTCTTTGATGACCCACTGGATGTCCAGTAGCATGTTGTTTAGTCTCCACATTTTTGTTCCTTTCCCTGCTTTTTTCTTGTAGTGGATTTCTACTTTCATAGCATTATGGTTGGAGAAGATAGTAGATGTGCTTTCAATCTTCTTAAATTTATTGAGGTTTGTCTTGTTTCCCAATATATGGTCTATCTTAGAGAATGTTCCATGTGCACTTGAGAAGAATGTGTACTCTGCTGTTTTTGAATGGAGTACTCTCTATATATCTATTAAGTTCATCTGGTCTAGTTTTTCAGTTAATTCTGCTGTCTCCTTATTGACTTATGTTTGTATGATCTATCCATTGAAGTAAGTGGGGTGTTGAGGTCCCCTACCATTATTGTGTTGTTGGTAATATCTCCTTTTAGGTTTGTTAATAGTTGTTTTATGTACTTTGGTGCTCCTGTGTTGGGGCATATATGAGTGCTATGTCTTCTTGGTGGAGAATCCTTTTTATCATTATATACTGCACCTCTACTCTGTCTGATATAAGTATGGAAACATCCACTTTCTTTTGCTTGCCATTAGCTTGGAGTATCGTCTTCCATCCCTTCACTCTAAGACTATGTTTGCCTTTAGAGCTGAGATGTGTTTCCTGCAGGCAGCATATTGTTTGGTCTTGTTCTTTAATCCATCCTGCCACTCTGTGTCTTTTGATTGGAAAATTCAGTCCATTTACATTTAGAGTGATGATTGATACATGAGGACTTAACACTGTCATCTTATCACACATTTTCCAGTTCTTCTGCATATCCTTTGTTTCTTGTCCAGTGTATATCGGGCTACCAGTTTGATTAGGTAGTTTTCTGTGTTGGTTTTCTTCACTTTCTCGTTGTTTGCCATATATATATCTCTGTTCTAATTATTTGTTTAGTGGTTACTATTAGGTTCATATAAAAAGTCTTGTAGATGAGATAGTCCATTTTCTGATTGCCTCTTGTTTCCACTATACAGATTCCATCCCTTTCCTCTCCCCCTTCTGCATTATTTTTGTCATATCTTATTCCATCTTTTGTTGTGAGTTTGTGGTTAAGGTGATGAAATAATTTTTATTTTGGTGTTTTCATCTTCTTTATCCTTGATGTAAGAGTTAGGTGTTTACCAACCTGATCTAATAGAGAGCTGCCCTTTGCTGATTATTGCCTCCCTATTCATCTCCTTGCTCAGGGCTTTGTAGCCCCTTTCTTTTTTTTCCCCCCTTTCAAGTATGAGGGCCTTCTTGGGGGTTTCTTATAGGGGGGCTTTTGTGGTGATGAGCTCCCTTAGCTTTTGTTTATCTGGGAAAGTTTTTATTTCTCCATCATATCTGAAGGAGATTTTTACTGGATAGAGTATTCTCAGCTGGAAGTTTTTGTCATTCAGGATTTTGACTATATCATTCCACTCTCTCTGAGACTGTAAGGTTTATTCTGAGAAATCTGCTAAAAGCCTAATAGGGGTTCCTTTGTAACTTATTTTCTTCCACCTTGCTGCCCTTAATATTTTTTCTTTGTTGTTGATTTTTGCCAGCTTTACTTCTATATGCCTTGCAGTAGGCCTTTTTACATTCACATAGTTGGGAGTCCTGGCAGTCTCCTTCACATGGATTTCCACCTCTTTCTCCAGGTTTGGGAAATTCTCTGATATTATTTCTTTGAGCAAGGTTTTTTGCTTCATTCTCCTTCTCTACTCCCTCTAGAATATCTATAATCCTTATGTTGCATTTTCTAATTGAGTCAGATATTTCTCTGAGAGCCTCTTCATTTCTTTTTAGTCTTAGCTCTCTCTTCTCCTCCCTCTGAAGCATTCCTATAGCATTGTCTTCTAAGTTGCTATTTCGGTCTTCCACATTGTCAGTTTTGTTGTTTAGGGAGTCCAGATTTTTTAAAATCTCATGTATTATGTGTTCCATCTCCAACAATTCTGATTGGTTCTTCTTTAAAGTTTCAATCTCTTTTGTGAAGAAGCTCCTGAATTTGTTAATTTGTCTTTCTATTTTCTTGTAACTCATTGAGTTTTTCCTGATAGCTATTTTGAATTCTACGTCATTTAGGTTATGGATTTCTGTGTCTTCAGGGTTGGTTTCTGGGTACTTGTCATTTTCCTTCTGGTCAGGTGATTTAATATACTTTCTCATCCTCTTGATGGTGTGGGTTTTTGCCTTCGCATGGTATTATTATCTGGTTGTTGCTGCTATGTGCCTCCACTGGGTGAGGATCAGGTGCTGTGTATTCTGGGCCCAGCAAGATCCAGGGCTCCCTACCTCCGGCCACTGACTGCTTTTCTCACTGTGTGAAGCTCTGGCCAATGGCAGATCTGGAGCAGGAAAAGGGTGCTCTCCTTCCCCCATGCCTCCCCCAGCCTCTGCTTCTCACTCTGTGTGGAGCTCTGGGAGGTTGCAGGACTGGATTGCCAGGCAGGGGAAGGAGTACTTTCTAATACCTGCCTTCCCTCCGCAACCACTGTCTCTCTCTCTGTGTGGTGCTCTGAGCACTCATGGGGCTCCACCAGCTGCCACTTCTCTCTCTGTGCTCTGCTCCCAGCAATTGTGGGTCTGGAGCATGGGGTTGGAGCACCAGGTGAGAATGGGGCTCCCCTCCCCAGCTGTGTACCTCCCCCAGTCAGCCCCTCTCTCACTGTGCCACTTTCCCAGTGATTGTGGGGCTGGAGCACCAAGCAGGAACAGGGAGCCTCTCCCCAGCTGTGCACCCCACCCAGCCGGGCCCCCACCTCACTGTGTGACACTCCAGGCAATCATGGGGGCTGGAGTGCTGGGTGGAGACTGGGTGACTCTCCCCAGCCTGTGTACCTCCCCCAGACAGCCCCCTCTCTCACCTTACCACTCTCCCACTGAGCATGGGGCTGAAATGTGGGTCTGGAGCGCCAGGCAGGAAGGGGGTGCCTCTCCCTAGCTGTGCACCTCCCCTAGCCCACCCCCTCTTTCACTGTGCCATTCTCCTGGCAAACATGGGGCTGGAATGTGGGGTTGGAGTGCAAGGCTGGAGCACTGGGTGAGAAGAGGGTGCCTCTCCCCAGCTATGCACCTACCCCAGCCAGCCCCCTCTTTCAGTGTGCCACTCTTCTGGCAAATGTGGGGGTGCAGTGCAGGGCTGGAGCACGGGGCAGGAAGGGAGCACCTCCCCAAACTGGTCCCCTCTCTCACTGTGCCACTGTTCTGGCAAACGTGGGGTTAGAGTGCAGGGCTGGAGTGCCAGGCAGGAACGGGGCACCTCTCCCCAGTTGTGCACCTCCCCCTGCTGGCCCTCTTCACTGTGCCACCACTCTCCTGGCAAGTGTGGGGCTGGAGCACTGGATAGGAGCAAGGCACCTCTCCCCAGCTGTGCACCTCCCCCAGCTAGCCCCCTCTCTCACTGTGCCGCTTTCCTGGCGAACATGGGGCCGGAGCACCAGACCAGGACAAGGCGCCTCTCCTCAGCCATTCACCTACCCCAGCCATAGCCCCTCTCTCTCCATGGAGCTCCTGCTGATCAGCTTCACCTTCCTCTGGAGGATCCAGATCCACCATCACCTTCAGACACATGGCTGTTTGGGTCTCCCAGGTGTCTCCTGTGTTGTGTGTATGTCTCTTTTGGTGTTTTAATGTCCTTTTGGTTGTATTTTAGAAGGGAGAGTCTGGGGGAAGAGTTCACTCTAACATGATGTTGATGTCACCAAGGATCAATACATTCTCATACCACACCAAGGGACAAACTTGTTTTGCTAACACTTGTTTTATTTATTTTTTTACTTTCAGTGTTACTGAAGCTGTACAAGACCTAAAAAGAAGAGAAGAAAAGAACGTAGGAGAAGAGGAGTTGATTTCAGGTCGGCAAAAGAAGTCTTTGGTCTACCAGATATGATAAAAACCAGAGTGGGGCCTGGGAACTGGAAATGCCAGAGAATGAGATGTTGGAATGTTGCAAAATAATGGACATTTTACAAAATCACTACTAGTATTAGAGCACCCAACAATTTTTAAAAGTTCATTCATTTTCAAATGTTTCTAATTTATTCTATTGGGTGTTTCTTTCAAATAGGAAATAAACTTGGATTTTAAAATTGAAGTTGATGAAAAACTAGATCATTTCATGCAATTCCACTCTAGAGACAATTTTTCTAAATCACATTGACTTCATAAATATGTATTCTTAATACTCTATTCTTAATGCAACAGAGCTCGTTATAGTAAAATTATTGAGGCTCAGATTTGCAAAACAGTTTCTATTATCTACCCAAAAACCTACAGCGTGAAAAAAACATCACTTTTCACTTATTTTACACTAAAATTGGAAAAGTATGTCATCTATCCAATTTTCAAGGGTCCCTGCTATAGGGATAATGCTTTTGTTTTCCAATCACTGCTTCTGCAACTGGTGGTAGTAGAAACAGAAGACATGCAAACTTGAAATTGACATGCTTTACAGAATCTGAGACAGAATGTTTCTCTGCCTATCAGTTCAGGCAGAACATATAATTATTTTCACATCTCACAGGAGTAGTCCTTTCAGTGTTAGATTTTCTTAATGCTCTGAGTTGGCAATGACAGGGAGAAAAAGAAGAAGGAGAAAACACATTTGGGGACTGTCATTTGCAGTCAGTTCTTTCAAAGTAATTTTGGAATGACTTCTAAGTTCTACAAAACATTTATCAGGCAATTCTCTTGATGGAGAAAACAGTTATTTCTCAGTTAAATTTGCCATAAAGTTTCCTCAACTCTTTGTCTTATTTTTGACAGGCTATTTTCAGGAACGTCATCAGGTAGAGATGGTAGTAGAAGTGTGTCTGCTGCCCAGGAAGACTCTCATTAATGCATTCTGCTTGTCCAACTCTACGACGGCATTAGGTATTTAGGTATTTACTATGGCATAGTTACTTGTATGGGTAAACTTCACAATAACATCATTATTGCAATCTTTGGGACTTAATTTGCAAAGTGGAAAACGACTGACATTTGGATCCCAAGAAAACTCTTTTCACATAGTTCATGGCTACATCTGTAGGTAATTCAATATGAAATGTCTTATTAGAAGAGTGAAAACAGTTAATACCATGGTACGAAACTCTGCTAACGTGTCAGGATGTGCAGTGAAACACAGGTAAGTTAAATGGAGCTGCAGTAAAAGTATAGCCTGATCACACATTTGTCTCTAATCCATTCATCTAACACTTGCTGCAAATTAAAAACTTACAAAAACTTTTACTGTAGGTCACACAGCAGGGAAATAGCAAGGTTATTTCTTTTATGTCCTGAAAGGATGTACATACTGAATGAGGACTTGAAATGTAAAAGAGAATCTTAATGATAATGATGTAAGCTCTTAATATTCTATATCCTTAGGACTTTCCATAGATTTACATAGATGTTAAACAAAGAATGAAGCCAACTGATACAACTCTTGGCATAACTCTCTGAAGATGAACCCCGAAAGCTTATTTCGAAACAAATTCTGTCAGTTGTGAGAACTGCTCAACAGTGATCTAAATAGTAATTATTGTTGAAACATTGCCAGGGGTTAAATTAGAAGCAATCACAGAGGATCTCCAATTTATCATTTGAAAAACTCTTTCTATGCTTGTTTTCACTGAAATTAGAAAGAACAAGCTTAACAATTCTTGAGTTCTTAACACTGCGGCTAGAATCAAGTCCTAAAACTTTAGCATCCTTCACAATCTGCAGCCAATCTACTATTTGCCTTGATCTCTTACCCCCATTTTCTCTTCTCACACAGTCTTTCACAAAGTCATGTTCAGAACCAACCAACACTTTATCCACTTTCATAATTCCATGTATTTGTGCATATGTTGCTTCCACATTCATAAGTCTTTCCAGGCTTAAAAATGGTGAATTGCTATTTACTCTTTAAAACCCAGTTCTGAGAAATCTTCCCTGACAGCATAAGATAGCCATCCCTTCCTTGTTTGCACTATAGCATTTTGCAGTTTTCTATTAGGATGGGAGCCATTCTAAATGTCTTGTATATGAGAGCTGACATTTTCCTATCAGAGATACATCTAAGATGATGAATTCCTCTATTAAGGTAGTCATCCACTTCACCTGCACTTCTAAGTCACTGTCATGTCTCTGTCCCATTATCTTCTATATCCCCTTGATGACACAATACAGGAAAAGAGAAGTTAAGATAAATTCTATTATATATTTTTTGCCAATTTTTGTATAGACCTTCCTTCCCCATGCTACCACCAACCACCACTCTCAACCACTAGCAAGAAAGAAGTTCATGGGCAACGTACATCAAGTGATACAGTTGGAGACGAACTTGCCACATGTAGGCTACATTATAAAGCTTAAGTATTGGGAATGAGGCACCTAATTTGGCAGCTTTGGTACAGCTGCCAGACTTCTGGCAGGAAAAGGAAATATAATCGGATTGTCTTTAAGAAGCCATGCATAAAATTAAAACCCAGACTAAAAGATTACATGACCTATATCTATCATAGCTATTCAGAATTCAGTGACAGGAGTAAGCACCAAACAGCAGACCACTGAAAATAGTTGCAGCTCAGCAGCAGCATTTTGGAGAGAGAAAGCAAGCCTGAGATTCTGGACTTTCTCATAATCTCTGTTGTCACATATTGTGCTACAATGTAATTATTTCTCAACTAACCTTCCATAAACAATTCTGAATTTTGGAGATTATAAATATAATCTAATTACTTTTAATTTTGAATCACCAACACATTAAACAATAAATGATAAAAAGATTTTAACAAAACCTTAGAATAATTAAAACAGGAATACAGCTGGTTTTTAAAAATAGATATCCAGCAATTATTTAATGAGGAATCCACTATGATTCAGATTGCTCTTCATCATAAGATGAAGAGAAAAGTGAAATAAAAGTGAAAGTTCCTCACCTCCATTTTAGGTTAATTATTTTGGAGTGGTGTGAAAGAGGAAATGTTAAAGCATAATTTTTGCAGTAGCAGAGTTTACGAAATTGCTAGAGAAACCTAACCAAAGGCCCATCATGCAGGCATTTATTGATTTAACAAATATTTATTGAAAATCTACTTTTTCTTTAGAAATATTAGGCATATATAAAATAAAGTATTTCATACTCTTCAATTGAGTACCACAGGTTAGTAATTTCTATATTTCTTATAGAAAATGATAAAATATTGTTAAATTAAAAAGTTGAAATGCAAGTTATATATTATAGTCTTATTGTACAAATATATATCTTTATAAATATATAACATAATATATTCTCATTTTATAAATCTGCTTTTAAAATATATAGCACATGATATATAATCTTATTTTACAAAAATATATATTCTAAATATGTATATAAAATTTCTGAAATATAAATTAGTATGTCCTACTTTAGCCATTTTCTCCTTTTTTTAATCTCCCTTCTTTTCATCACCTCAAAGGAGTGATATGACAGTGTGCAAAGAAACAAAGCAATTTTCCTGATTTCAGAGTCCAAAGTAAAACATCATAGGGCTCTGTTATTGAGCCAAAAAATCTCAGGTTTCAGGAGGCAAAGATTCAGTTTCCATTCTCATCTCTCAAAGCTAGTAAGTTTTCCTAGGTTTGGAGAAGAGAGGAGAACTAGCAGGGAATTGCTGAGAATGTAGATGTCAGGGAATGTATCCTAGAGTTCCCGTGCTTTGCATTCTTTGTTCTTTTCCTAGCTTCATGGAGAGTGTCCAGGCAGAGAGATTTCAATGACTCAGAGCAGTAGAGAAAGAAGCTGAATTACTTCATTTCCCTCAAACATCACACAGAAGTGTCTAGTGGAGACAGCAAACCCAGAGTGGTCTTTTTTTTTTTTTTTTTTAAAGATTTTATTTTTTCCTTTTTCTCCCCAAAGCCCCCCGGTACATAGTTGTGTATTCTTCGTTGTGGGTTCTTCTAGTTGTGGCATGTGGGACGCTGCCTCAGCGTGGTCTGATGAGCAGTGCCATGTCCGCGCCCAGGATTCGAACCAACGAAACACTGGGCCGCCTGCGGCGGAGCGCGCGAACTTAACCACTCGACCACGGGGCCAGCCCCAAACCCAGAGTGGTCTTGGTTGATCAATGCTTAAGGCCAGGACAGGTAATGGATGGCTCAACACATGCAGACATGGACATGAGACAATCAGAGACCGGTGCACCCTACACCCATGCCTTGGATCTAAAGTCCTCCAACACTTAGATTTGACTCCAAGGGAAAGGCGGTTGGACTAAATTAAGTCTCAGCTACTCTGGTAGAAAAGGATTTTAGGTTTCTAAGTCCTCTTCTACCTTCTCCAGCAGGTTCTAAGACAGTGCAAGATTGTCTCTTCTCTGTCTGAATTCTCTTCCTCATGGCGGGTGAGCAATCACTTTTCTTCCACTCCTTTTCTTCAC
This sequence comes from Equus asinus, assembly GCF_041296235.1. Lineage (NCBI taxonomy): Eukaryota > Metazoa > Chordata > Mammalia > Perissodactyla > Equidae > Equus > Equus asinus. The sequence goes on from NC_091812.1 coordinate 44,453,090, forward strand.
TATTTTTGGTAGCTGGAAAAAGGTAAGTTACTTTTGGTGGTTCGATGAATAACAATGAAATCTGTCCTGCCTACACAGAATCTAAATGGGCCTGACGTCTGCTCCTCAAGATTGTGCAGTCTTGTCTGAGGATCCATAATGATGTTGTTTAGATTCATCACTTTTGCCATCACCTTTTCTCCAACCTTCTGGAAGATGTTCAAAAACCTGACTTCTCTTTTGATTTCTTCTTTGACCCATGAGTTGTCTTTGCTAAGAGAGTAGAACTTACATGTCCTCACCAAAAAAGAAAAACAAGATAAATACGTGAGGTGATGAATTCGTTAACTAACAAGAACCGAAAAAAACAAAAAAACCTGGCTGATGAGCTCCCCCAATTTTTAACATTCTCAATAGTCTCTTCAAAACTACTTAATGGGGCCGGCTCCATGGCCAAGTGGTTAAGTTCGCGCGCTCCGCTGTGCTGGCCCAGGGTTCGGATCCTGGGCATGGACATGGCACCGCTCATCAGGCCACGTTGAGGCGGCGTCCCAAAACCCAGAACTACAAGGACTTGCAACTAAGATATACAACTATGTACAGGAGGGGGGTGGTTTGGGAAATAAAGCAGAAAAAAAAAAAAAAACATTGGCAACAGTTGTTAGCCCAGGTGCCAATCCTTAAAAAAAAAAAAAAACTACTTAAGAGTCAATCATGGCCAATAGTTTGTTTTTATTTGAGAAAAATAAGAGCCCCAGTGACTGGGTGTCTAAGAAGTTTTCATCACTTTTCTTTCTCTGAAATTTCTTTCAAAAATTTTGTCTGTGACTTCCTCAATATAGTCAGTAGATACAAAAATAATAGTAAAAATAATAATAATGAAACAATGTCCATACTATGTGTAAAAATTTTAATAATGCATATTCTATTCTATTCTTTTTTCTATCTCATTTGAAAATATTGGTCATGCCTACAGTGACCATAAATACCAGTTTTCCCAGGAAAATTCTGGTTTACATCTGTTGACAAAGTGTAATTATTAGTAGCATATCATTTTTCTCTCAAAATTATCTCATGTTGTGTAATAAATTTGGTTATTCTAGTTAAGAGCCACTAAATTGGTTTCATAACCCTCTAATAGTTGTAATCCAAATATGCGAGTGTCTATCTCCTGGATCTGAGCTCTGCTTCTCACAAAATAACTCCAACTTCTCATAATTTATCATCCTCCACCACAGGCTGAACAGTGCTTCATTATTTTCTGAAAAATTTAACCCATTTATTAGTGATGTGCACAGGACTGGGCTATAAGTATGTTCTTGATATCATACGATTCTTACAAACAGATAAAAGTGTCATTAAATTATCAGGATGTACAAAAATTCTGCTTCTTAATTTTTAAAGAAATTCAGTGCTTAAGGGACAGGGTATTAAAAATCACCCTGCATATCCTATAACTTATTTAAATTATCATTGGAATTGCTTTGAAATTAATTTCTTTAATAAAATTTGCAATTTCATTCCTGAGAGAAACACTCTAGGTTGGCTAAAAAAAACTTGTTCATAATACGCACAACTCCTTCTCCTCATTGTCTCTCACTATTGGGCCAGCCTTGGGTGACAGTTTTGGTCTATAATATATAATCAGAAGTCCTTACAAGGAAAAGGTATCCTTTTTTTTGACCATTCACTTTTTACCAATTTGCCCTCTGTATTTTACTCAATGTTCTTCTTTCTCTCAGGAATAAGAAAAAAGTGTCAAAGGCATGGTTTCTCCTATGTGATCATAATATGGCAAACATGAGAGGAAGGTCTCCATATGAAGAATCAGAGACAAGAAGATGGAAGGACCTTTGTTCCCTGGTAATACTGGATTGCTTACCCCTCTATAACTTACTGTAGAAACAAATAGACTTCTATCTCTTTAAGCCACTACAGTAAGATTTTATGTTACCTGCAGAACATAAAATGCTAATAGATATTTTTATAGCAGAAGTGGATGTCACAAGTGACAGAAGCTAAAATGTGAATTATCTGACTGGGGAGGTAAGGAATTAGATAGTGTGTACCCCACAACCCCAGGCTGAGAAATAAGTAAACCTTGCTTAGAAGTGACAAAGTATTTGACAAAATGTTTGCTTGCTGTACCTTGTGAAACAGAACACTCGTCTTCTGTGATGTCAGGGGAATTTGTGCTGTGACTTAAGAAAATACTTACAAGAGAACAATGTATTCAAACTAGAGCTAGTCATATACTTTATATATACACATGTACCTTCCCTCATTAAAAAATAAAGTTTGTAAATATTTTAAGACAAGAATAATTGCAGTCCACTGATATTCTTCAAAGCAACAGATTCTGACAGCAGAATCAACTGATGGCAATTATTGTGGTTCTTAATGAGGATATACAATGCTAATGATGAAAATCTTGAAGAATCATCCAAATGTGATTGCCAAATGTACATTTCTTTTTAGTCATATTCTCTGTGAGAAAATGGAGATTTCGCTCCAGAAAGTCACAGAACAAAAGTTTCCAAAGTGGTGGGGCGATGCTAATCAGGCTGTTTCACGACATATTTCATAGAGACACTCCTAATAAAGAATTTTGGTGAAGCATTCAACTTTAGGAAATAGCATAAATTTTCCCTGTATCTGTAAAGAAATTTTGGGAAAAGGAAACCCAGTTCCTAAAAGAAGGAAGAGTCTGATTTCAAAAAGACCACTGAGACTCAAGCTCTGACCTTAGGACATAGCTTTGTCAGTTACCTTACCTCTTAACACAGAACACTGTGCTGAAAGGAGTGTCCACAGTTTCTAATATTAGATTGAGTAATTTCCATCCCAGAGGTAAAGTGATCTATACGTGTTTTTCATATACACCTATATATATTTTGTTGTTGTTTGTTTTTATAAAGAGTACTCTGGCAATGAGAGAAGGACTTGAGAAAGGAGCTGCCCTGGCCACAGAGATAGAGAGGTTCAGTTAACAGAGCAGATTCTTCCAATCCCCTGTAGCAAAAACCTAGAAAAACAGGGACAAAGAAGCAGAAGCAGGAGATGCAGAATACATAGATTATAGAAGATGGCAAGAGGAACAAAGTAATTTTTGCTTTCACTTTTGGTCTTCTAAAAAGAGGCAATATACGGTCTTTTTTCACTTTTGATCTTCTAAAAATAAGCAACGTATGCCATTGCTTGTGCTTGGTATCCCAAAATAAAACATCAGAGGAGTTTAAACTGAAAAGCAACTCTTCCCGAGAGTTGGGAACCAGAGTTATGGGGGAAGGCATTCGAAGGATGCAGAAGGCATGACTGGAGACTGAGATGGGACAGGAAACTCTTGTTACTGCTGGAAAAAGATGATGACCTCATGAATAGGCGGAAAATACACTTGGAAATTTTCAATGATACAAAATTTAGTAACAATCCTCACTGGTGCTTTTGAGCCCATGAGGCTGACCCACGTGGACAACTATAATGGCTTCCATAGATTTCCCACTTTAAGTTGGTTTAGCCAATGAAGTCATTGTCAGGAGAATGGAGAGCTGGAGGAGATAGTGGTTGGGGTGTTACTCTCTCTTGCTTCCTCCCTGTAAGGCTACTGTAGGTCTGCGATTTCCACTAGCAAAGGCAACAGTTATTATTAGGCAGCCCTCTCCAACAGCCTTTCGCTCTAATAATCAATCAAACCCTCTCTGCTCTTGTCCTTTCAGGCCTAGAGGTGGTACGAGCTTCCTACCACCTTGACTATTAGAGATGGTATCCACACAGAGTGATTTGTTAATTGTACATGAATAAATATGGTGGAGAGTCCAGGCCCTGGCAGATTTTGGTACCAGCAAAAAAAGATCACCATTGTCTAACTCTGAATTTTTCTTTTCTTTTCTCTCTCTTTTGGGTAGGAAGGGGAGTGCTACCTGTAATAAAAGATGACTGTTGTCCAACTCTAGGAATTGTTTTTTCTTTTCTCTCTCTTTTGGGGAGGGAGGGAGTTTCTGTTTAGGGGTGGAAACCACAGGTCAAGTGTAATCAACATCTTATTAAGAATCAGTCCAGGGCCTCACTTGGTTATTCAAAGTTAGGGTCAATAGGTAGCCTGATCTTCAGAACTGAGCATGTGATCAGGTTTGCTATTTAATAAGCTAACTAAAGTAGTGATTAGGAGGAAATTGATTAAATCAAAAATAAACTATTGATCAATGCATTTGGGTGTGTGTATGTGTAAATCATCCTTAGAGGAAGTGTAATATGTAAAAATCTGGGACATATTTAGAATTTAATTCAATGATTAAACTTAGATTAACATGATTTAGTCCAAGAACACGACTGCATCAGCTGGTTCTTTTAATACACTGGAATGATAACAAGGGGGAAAGTGTCCAGTTTTGACAATCTGGCTGCATAAGAATGAAGGAAGCAGAGAGATGGCATTTAAGAGGTGCTTGTACAGAGCACAGTGAAAACGTGTTTGATTTGAGGATAAAATAAAATTCACTGTGTGTGAAATTTGCGATCAGAGGAAATAAACTTCTCACTCATTGCATTGTATATTCTGGCAGCATCAAATGAAGCAAACTTTGGAATTAAGGGGCCATTCTACTGAAGTTTGTGATTTGACTTGGGTTACTAGTGATTTTTGAAGCAACTAATTTCTCTCTAAGTTCCTTGGCCTCATTAGACAGGTTAGAGCTTCCTCAAGGTGTAGGACTGCGAGATAATATCCAATCCTGTCACTGGGTAGGAAATATGGGCAATTGTGTAACAAGGCCAGAAAAGTTTTGGAAAAGAAAACCCAAACAAACAAATTAACTCTTGAAAGATTCCAACATACTGGAGATGGCAAAAGTCAAACGGTAACGAAAGGTAATTAGGTCCCTAAATGATATTAACTCAGGAAAGAGGGAGTTTAATTACTGAACAATGGATCTATGACTAATAAATGTGGAGTACAGCTGGTTCCGGCTTGGTTTGTCCTATGTCGATCTCAAAATCTATAGATACCTAGACACTCTGGCACAGTAAACTGCTTTGAGGAACAACAGTGAATCTGAGTGAGCATAAAAGTGATATATTCTTAGAACCTAAGCATGAGCTTCCTTTGAGCTTTGACATGGATTTGAGCCTGACATTATTCAGAGTGAAGAAGTGTCCACTGACTGCCTAGGGCTAAGCTTAAGTAATAAATCCATGTGGCTTCAAGAAACAGCCTTCCATGACTATCTTCAGAAGTGAACTGAACTGGCAGTCCTTTGATTTAAGAGAGCTATGATTTCTTAGCCATTTTGTAGGGAGTTAACCATCTTAAGTAAGAGATATCAGACTTCATGCTAATATGGCAGATGAGAGATACAATGCATCACCAAACTTTTAATCTTATTTTATGGAATAGTGGATCTCAATTTTCTGGAAAAAAAATCAAAAGCTGGAATTTGGGGGTTTGAATTAGGGGCAAGTATCTAGATAGCAAAAGAAAGAAAGTCAAAAAGGAAGGGCATGGCCCAAAAGTATATTAGGGGGTTGAAACTTGTATAGAAGAAGTGACCAATTTTAACTCCAGAGGCAGAAATGATTAAGAAACTTTCAAAACAGTATGTCTAATTTTCAGATTAAAGTTTTATGCAGCAACATCATATCCTTCCATTTTGAAATCTTCAAAGCTAGCCTCGATTTGAGTCATATTTTGAGGAGAGAAGGGATCAGAGTGATGTCCAACAGGCTGTCATAATACAGAAAAGAGACAGAATATATCTGAGGTAAAAAGGAAAGTAGACATTTAGAATCTTATCATAGACTTTGAGATAAAAATTCTTAAGAGAAATGCTGTTTTGTGTCCACTGTCCACAGTATCCCCTAGAGATATTGAAAGGACTGCTGTGTTTTCCACCATATGAAAAGTACAAGCCAAGTCAATTTTAACTAAATCTTAAATTACTGGATAGCCTTAAGTAGCTGAAGGGTTTGTGGTTATTGAGTTGAAAGATGTATCAGTTACATTTGCATTACCCAGCTTAGAAGTATTTCTGCTAAGAATTTTTTAAACGGTGAGAGGAAAATCATATTTCACAAGTTGAGTAGGTGAAACTTGCAGAATATAAGTTTATTTGTTACTCTCTATGGACTCTCTGAGTAGACAGCCTATAAAGGGCTTACAGAGGTAAAGTTTAAAAGTAAGCAGTTTCAGGTCAATTAAATTAAACATTCCCATTAAAGAGAATTTAAATGATTAATTTGTAGGTCATCCATTCTTTTAAATACACACTGCTAATTTATCTTTTTAATATACATTGGATACAGAAATGAATATGGAATGGTTCCTATTCTTGAGCAATTCATTGTACAGAATAAAAAACAGATACATAAGCAAATGATTACAATAAAGAGTTCTAAGTGTCGCAGTAATGATGCACATGTAGGACTCGGAAGCACCTAGTAAAGAGCAACTAAAGCAGTACTGAAATATCAATGGACCACTCACATCAGAGGAGGGTCTTGAAGGAGAAGTGGGAATTTCCTAAGCAAGTAGAGAGGAAGATCTTTAATTCAGAGGGAACAATGTGTGCCAAGAACAAAGAAACTTGTAAGGCCTATGATACTTCCAGGGAGGAGAAAAGAATTTACTATCGGGAGGAAACAGTAGAGAAAGATGATGTTGCAAAGACAGGCTGAAACCAGTTTCTGCAGGCCTTTGGGGATCAGGCTAGTAAATTTGGGCTTTATTCTTGGACCACTGAAGTTTTAAGTGGCGAGATGGGAGTGAAGTGTTACAGAAGTATGCTACAGCCAAAAATGTGCTTAAATACTATATTGATCAGCTAAGCCAAAAGAGGCCTCAAAAATTCAGTGGATTAAAGCTCCCAGAATTTTATTTTTTGCTCACACAACATGCCCAGGTGGGAGTTTAGGTCAGCAGGGCAGTTCTCCTCCAAACCATCATGTAGAGTCTTAGGCTCTTTCTATCTTGGGGTTCTGCCGTCTTCTGAGGCCCTGTTTTCTTCTGCATCCAGCTGGTATAAGCAGAAAGAGAAGATGAAAGAGACACACTTACTCTCCTAAAATGTCCAACCAGGAATTGGTACAGATGACTTCCATTGATTTGAATACAGTCATGACGTCACACCAACTACAAAGTAGACTAGAGAATGAATTCTTTATGCATGCTTAGAGTAAAAAGTTATGAGGTGCAGCTCAAATCTAAATGTCTCACAGACACTTACATAAAGATCTATAGCTACCTTCTAAAGATACTGCATGATTCATGTGCTAACCATTGAGAAAACTAAAACATGGAATATCAGAGATCAATATGTGAATTCGGTGGCAATACACTAGAAAAAGCTTGACATCTCTAACCTTGCTGTACTTAGAAAAAGGAGCATTTTCAATCAAGTATTTGCTTAAAATGCAGTATATAGATCCTTTAAAACATTTCTCCAAAGGTCCCTTTCATCTAGTGACCTCTGAAGAGGCTCTTGGGGCCCAGCACCAACTTAAAACAAGCAGGGCACACTTACAGACTTGGGATAACTCAAGACAGACACAGATAAGGCAGCAAATGATTTCACAAGCAGGGAACAGAATGGGTATATCTTATTTGTGAAAAGCAGTGTTTTATAGTTGAACTTGATCATTTTGGCTAAAAAAGGAACCATGTGACAGTCCAGAGAGAGTACATCAGATGATGAGAAGAGTTAAAAAAGAGTAAGGAAGAGCAATCTTTTGAAAGAATTTCAAAATAATGTAGATGGCAGGGGATACAAAATTTGCCTGACCTGAATAGACACAGAGAAGAAAGGAGTTTCCCTATGGAGTCTTCTAGCCATGGGAAATATTTATGAAACAACTCAGAGACATTCGATAAGGGTGACAGTTTGACACTGGTGACCTAAATAAACCAGCTCCCTTCCCCTTCTCACCTTCATTCACCAGTCAGGACGTTACCAGCTTCTTGTAGCAATCTTCCCTGAGGCATTAGTAGTTTTGGGAATATGCATACATCCCACATTATATGCTATTTAATCTTAACATAACAGTTTTTAAAACACAATTCTACTGGGTAGTAAAAGATGCCATCATTTTAAGTCTCCATTTTCTGTCACTAGCCTTACTAGAGTAACTTTTACTACAACTCATTCCAGGTATTGTTGCTAGAGCAAATATTCTAAAGTATATTTCTGATCATTTCATTCCCTAGAACAAAACTTTCCAGTGGCTCTCTATTGCCTACAGACTATATTACCTTGCACGTCAGGCATGTTCCCTTATTATCCAAACCTCCCTACCTCTTCAGTTTTACCTCCGACCATTTTCCCATTGTCATATTATGCACCAACTACGCTGAAATATTTCCTCAAATAGATCAGATTCTTTTCCATAAGATTATGCATTCTGTTGAATGCTCTATCAAATTCTTAACTACTTTAATACCTACCTCAATGTTTATTTCAAATACTCTATTTTCAGGAAACTTTCACTGTTCTTCACAGTCTAAGTGAGATGCCCATTCTTGATACTCCCAGAATACCCAAGCATATCTCTTTCACTGCTCTCTTTAGAAGCTGTTACAATGTTATAAGCACTGGTTTACTTATCAATCTCCCACATTAGATTTTAAGACCTTTATAACTGGGGCCTACATCTGTTTTCTTCATTTTTTGTTAACCCCTGTGTCTGGTACAGTTAATGATCCCCAGTACATAATTGATAACTATTTGCTGAATGATTTATGTGCAGTGTAGTAGACACAGATCTGTCTTCATGAAAGTAATTGCTGCCCAGCTATAAGCAGAAAGCCTCCAGCTAACACCTCCTTGAGAGTTCGTGTCACCACAGTGAGCTGCCCCACCCAAGGGCTTACTCTTCAGAGCGTGGCCTTTACCAATGACTCAGGAAGCTGTTGGTATAAAGGCCTGGCCATCTGGCCTAATACAGGATACCTGACGGATCATGTGTGTTCCTCCATGGTGATGGCTGAAGCTTGTGGAACCTACAGTGCTGTAAGAATTTTGAATATACTCAATACTTCTTCCCTCCCTCCTGTACACAGATGCTGATCCCTAATTAATAGCCTGCATACCAAATTCCATCTTATCTTTTCCTTATGGAAAACACAACTGCAATAGTTGTTACCAGGAGTGGTCTGAGAAAGCAAGCCATAAGATGGGGTTTTGGAACAGGTAGCACTTTTTACCTGGCAGGAAGTGAAGATCCTATCACTAGTAATCAGTGAACTTCTGAAAGCTCCTTGCATGAGTTCCAATTCTTAAAATCCTCACCAGTGGTAAATTGTGATAGCAGATCGGAGGGCCTGTACTAGTTGGTGCTTTATATCAGATGTTTGAGAATTACAGGGAAATAATAACTATAAGGCCATGGAATTGGATGGCTAAATGCCACTGATATCCAAGAAAAAGGTAACATAAAGCTGCTAGCCATTAACAGACAACTGAAAGTCAATTTTGAAAGCCAAAAGACCTCCCTGGCAGACTACAAAGAGGCTTTTATCTTCTGTAGCTGAAAGGCAAAGGAAGCTGAAACCTAGGACAAGAACTTAATAGTCAGAAAGGGTGAACTCCCAAGAAGAGTGGACACAACCAAGGCATTGTCTATTAAGTCCCAGTTAGGACAAACAGGGACCCTGGGACTTATTACGAAGACAACTGGGAGGATTCCTCACATTTCGAAATACTTTACTTCTCTGTTCACTTTGAGCCTCTTTATTAAGGGCTAGCACTCCAAAACGACTGAATACAATAGACAACACTCTCTCCTACTAGACACGTGCCCCCTTAAGATCTTCCATCACCTCTCCTTCTGGCTATTGGACCTATAACTAAGGTTAAGTTGCATCATAACCCATTTGGGACATGCTGGGCCTGATAAGGGAGGAACAGCACTACACTCCAACGGAGCTGCAAGTCCTAACTCACATGCACCAACAGGAAGTGAAGGGGCATGATGTACAGACTGGATTCTGAGAATGCCTGATCAAGGCAGCTGGAACATAAAATTGGGATAAGGGAGAGATTATTGATTTGGGAGCACTATTCCAAATTACAGGATTTAATAGCCTGGCAAGGACCCCAAGAAAGCTCTGAGAAGCATGGAAAAAAAGGTGGCTCATTCTATGGGAGTTAAAATGCCAGAATTTCCATGGCTGATGGTTTAGGAAAGGATTAAAAGGCTCAATGGAAGACACACCACAGAACTGTGTCCATGAGATGGCCTATGATGCACTATTTACTGAAACCTTAAGAATGTGCTGGTGAGCGGCGCACTGGCATAAGGCAAAAGTCAATGGTGGCGCTCCTCCCTCAGAGGGAAAGAAAGGTTATTACAGAATTAGACTAGCTGATAAGAATGGGCACAACAGGATCCCAAAAGAATAAAGGCAAAGTACAATGTTTAAGTGCCAGAAGACAAGTAGACTAAGATTTCATAAGGAGAAACAGGTTTAAATTGCAGACAAGGAGGGCTGACTTACAGAGAATTACAGAGGTGGTTAATAGAACTTAGCGTCCCCAGGGAAAAACAGAAACCATTAGCCAACAAGGACTCTACTCAGCTTGTGCTGACAGAAAATAATCAAGGTTTGATGACAAGATAACTTCCTCTCAGAAAAAAAAAAAGGTCACAAACTCTTGCCAGTTTTCAGACACAGAACTCACTGCCTGAAGATTCAGCTGGGACCCGTGGAGGAAGGACCCTACAACACCACAGAAAGTACTTTGATAATAATTCTATAAGTGCTTCCCCAAAGGTTCCTACAGTCACCTACTTAGATAAATGTAAACTGGTGAATGGAGAATATCCAAACATATTAAGGAATATTAGATAAAAGGTTGACATTGAGAGGCCAGCTCCATGGCCTAGTGGTTAGGTTTGGTGCGCTCTGCTTCAGTAGCCCAGGTTCACGGATTCGGATCCCAGGCGTGAACCTACACCACAGCCATGTTGTGGCGGCGACCACATATAAAAGATAGAAGATTGGCACAGATGTTAGTTCCAGGCTAATCTTCCTCAAGCAAAATAAAGAGGAAGATTGGCAATAGTTGTTAGCTCAGGGGTAATGTTCCTCAACAACAACAACAAAAGGTTGACATTGATACCCATTCATTTAATACATCATCATGCCTCTCTCCTTACCCCTCCCTGCCCTGCCATGAAAGTGGGAGCATATGATGGGCCAGTAAAAAATGGAGTTCTGGATTAGATCCAGATTATTTTGGTTCCAATGAGTCCACAGACCTATCTAATTTTAATTTTCCTGTTCCTCAAATGTATAATTGGATTTGGCATGCATGATAGTTTGTGCAAGCCACACACTGGGTCCTAGACCTGCAGGGTAACAGCTATTATGCAGAAGGCCAGATGGCAACCATTAAAACCACCCCTATCCCAGCCAAGATAATAATTCAAAAATTATATAACATCCCAAAGGGACGGGAAAAATTGACTCCATTCTTAAGGATCTAAAATATACAAGAGTAGCGATTTCTATTTAATTCAATAGCCAAATTGGGCCATCTGAGCCAAAAATGGCTGGTTCATTGGAAGTCTTGTTAAGACATGCACTTCAACAGACGGGGATAGATCCTGCAAAGATTCAAGGGTCTTGCATGTCAGTAAAATGTTTAGGGATTTAGTGATCACTGGCATACCAGAACATACGTTCCAAAGTAAAAGACAAATAATTGAGGCTTGTACCTCCCAGCATGATGAAGGAACTACATCACCTAGTCAGCCTCTACAGGTTCTAGAGGAGGACACTCCACATCTGGGAATACTGAGCAGGCCCATATACTGCGTGATACAACATTCTACTAGCTTTGAGTGGGGCCCAGACTAGGAAAGGGCTTTGCAGATCCAGGCTGGGATGTAAGGAGCTCTGTCATACACTGGAGACTTTATAGTATTGCAGGTGGTAGCGGGGATGGGACTTATGGAAAGTGCTAGTGGGAGAATCACAACAATGGCCTCTGGGGTTCTTAGGCAAGGCCATGCTATCTGCAACATGAATTATAGGCTTTTTGACAAAAAATTTCTGGCATGCTTCCAGTGGAGGAGGAATGCCTGATGATGGGATAGCAAGGGACCGTAAGACTGAATGATCTCCATGAGCTGAGTCCTGTTCTATGGGCCAAGTCTTAAGATTTTAGGGTCCATCCATCAGCAATCCATCATATTAAACGTGCAAGGAAGTTGCATGAGCAGATAGCCCAGATCCACAAATCACCCACGGCTGTTTCATGAGTACTCCTCTCTCAGGTCATACCTCTGGTATATAAAGGATTCTGCTTGAAGAGTGATTGAGGAAGTAAAAACTGAAGCTTTCTTGATAGATGTGCCAAAGATGGGCAGCATCTTCACTACAGCCATCCTCAGAAATGAACTTGAAAATTAATGATGAAGGAAAATTCTCCCAGTGGACAGCTTCATGCTGTCCATCTGGCCATCTATTTTGTTGTAAATAAAGAAAAGTGGCCTGAGGCTAGAATATATATGGTCTAATGGGCAGTCACAAAAGGCCTGGCTGGCTGGTCAGGACCCTGGGAAAAGAAAGTTTGGAATGAGTCCACAGTCTGTACATATGGCAGACATAAGGAATGGGCACAAAGTGTGAAGATCTTTGTATCAATGCACACCATAAAGTATGCACCACAGAAGAGATACTAAGTAACAAGTAGTCAGAAAGACTCAGCTAGTTAATGTCAGGCAGCCTTAGTCATCAGCCACACTAGTGTTGGCATATTGGATACATAAACAGAGTGGTCACACTGGGAGAGATGCAGACTACTCAAGGGACCAACAACATGGGCTCCCATGTACTGAGGATCATTTTATATACTTCTGATACTAAATGTTAAATCTACCAGCAAAAAAGACTAAAGCTTAGTCCCCGATATGACACTATACCTCAAGGAGATCAACTGGCCACTTGGTGGAATATAATACATTGTAGTCCTTTGATCTTGGAAAGGCCAAACATTTGTTCTAACAGGAAGAGACAAATACTAAAGGTATGGGTTTTCCCAACTGCCTGGCCTTAGCCAGCATCATGGTCTGAGGGTTTATGGGTTGATTTATTTATTGGCATAAAACCCCATGCAATATTGTATCAGACCAGGGGAACCTATTTATAGCAAAGGAGGTATGACAGTGAGCCAAGTTACATAGGATGTACTAGTTATACCAAATATCATACCACACATTTTTTGCCAGATTGATAGAGCATTGGTGTGGTCTCCTGAATGTGCATTTGAAGCATCAGGTTGACAATGGCATTATACAAGGATTAGTCACCATGCGCAACATATACACTGCATCAAAATCTTTATATGCTGCTGTATGCCCAACAGGAAGAATACCTGGGTTCTTACAATTCTGTCTCCATAGTGCTAGGGGCCCAGGTTTATACATGTGGCATACTTTCATCAGACAATTCAGCAAAAGTCATGTTGAATACTCTGATGAGCCATTATATACCAGAGCTCCCTGCAGGGTTATCCCACAACATAGTTGCAAGCTAGAGATGTTGATCTGTAATAAATATTTTTCATGCCAAACTCCATCTCAATCTCTGCTGTTGGAAAACTCAAATGGCAACAGGCACTTGCTATATCATGTATGAGAAGTATATCAATGCTTTCTTTAGAGACATTTTATGGACATATCATAATTGGTATCTCCATTAACTTTTACAATAACCCCCTATTTGGAGCTTTCCTGGCCTGATAAGCAGCAGGGCAAGTGGCAGTTTAGTGCATTTAAAAAGAACAGTGACACAAATAAGTCACATTTCTGAAGATGATACATAATTAGCTACTACTCAGTTGTCATTTGACTATCCCTGAAAAGTCGGAATCTTATTTATGCTATTCATGTATTATTTACTACTTAATACATTAACAGCATATGAAGACGGAAAATGGTGGGACATAATTTCACCAAAATTGTTCTATGAGAGGATGAGGAAGCGGAGGAGGAAACCTAACATGGAAATCCAAATATACTTGGATGAAAAATCGAACGTCCATACTCTATGTGCATCATCTATTACTGATGTTTACTACCTTGGGCACTTCTATGGATGAAGACTCAGGCAGAACCTTTAAGTTTCTGGAGAAAAGTGACATTTCCTACATCCAAATTTAGCCTAACATTAATCATTCACTAACCTTAGCATTTGTCATCTGTTTATCAAAAATTCAAACAACGCAAACCTAGTACCTAAACATAAGGATGTTTCTTTTTTAAAACTAGTATTTCAACAACAAACTCTATAATATACATGATAAAATCTAGTTTAGAAGTAGGGGGTTATGACCACTAAATGTGGACTGAAGTTTAGCATTAGATTTTCACAAGGTGTCTTTCTGTGAAGATATAGACTCATCTGTAAAACGTGCACTAAGCAGTAAACAGCAAAATACCAATGAGGCAGCAGTCTCTTTAACCCCAGCTGTTGCATCGGAGGCATTACCTTAACAGCAGGAATGTAACAAAAACAACAACTGCTAAAATTACCATGTGAAGGTGGTCCCTTGCGCCGTTTGAATATAATCTATTTTCAATTAATTATTTATAATTATGTTCTTGAAAGGTTGGAGAAATGAGGCTTAGGGAATTTAAGTAATTTACCCAGTTTCACAAAGCTACACAGAAGAAGAGCTGGAAGAAACTCCTGTGCCTGTGCCCTTGCTCGACCGGGTTAATATACAACACATCTACGCACGGATGAGCTCTCCCAAAGTGGCGGAGAACAAAGGAGAAGACAAAACTCATTGGAGGAACAATAACTGCGGAATACCTAGATTTACGTCTACGTCACGTCACATCGCGTCTACGTCTACCTCATGTATACGTCACGTCACGTCTAAGTCTACGTCTTGGTCTGCGTCGCGTCCTCCGCTCCCTCTACGTCTGTATCTACACCTAGGTAGGTTCACAGACGTGCGCGTCATTTTATTGATTCTCAGGGAGTCGTTTTATTTTATTCGAGGCAATCTGTAGAAAGTATTTTCAGAGAAAAGTTATTGTTAAAGAGAATAGTGCCTTCTGACTATATAGCATATACTTGGATTTCCTAATGTAACTAGAAAGAGAAGGAGCTAGGAAATATCATACCAAGTTTGAAATTCAGAATGCTGAAGGAGACTGAAGTTGGATCGACTGGCAAGTCAGAGAGTTGTCGGTAAGTGTAAGAGAATAACTGGCGCTGTGAGCAACAGAAACGCAGACGGCACCGCAGAGGTCAAACAGACCGGTTAACGAGAGGAATGAATCTGGATGTCTGCTCTCTGGCCCCTTACCAATGTACTCGTGTAGGAACGCTGCTTGTAAGCACCACAGCCACACATACCCTTGTCCTGAAAACTTTCATAATCTGCTCTGTGTGTGAATTACCCTAGTAATCTGAGATTTATAAAGGATGATGTGGATTTCCCTTTTTCCTTTCTAGTCCTTGTGTTTATTTATGAAATCTTGGATTGTAAGAATCCGTTTTGTATTGTGTTAAGTAACTGAAAAACCTAGAAGAAACCAAAATTTACGATGGCCAGCTCCTTAGGACTTATATTGAACATACAAGATAAACATAAATTAATCTTCCAACAAAATAGTGTCTAACTATGCTTTTGTTGTGGTTGGTTTGAAAGTGACTAAGCTAATGATAATAGATAATATTTCATTAGTTACAAAATACTTTTTATTTTTAAGATCTTAAAAATAATTTTATAGAGTTATTTGGTATTACCTTATATTTAAAGAGGAAGAAATATATTCAGAAGGGTTAAATGATTTTCTCAGAAGACACATAATTAATGGCAGGCTCTATGGCTCCAGTTCTCATGTAGTCTGTTGCAGCATACTGCGTTTGTCTCTTGAAGAAAAAATAATTAGCAGAAAGTATACTCTTTTCATCGTGGCACAATAATCCAGAAAGAACAAATGCTTATCATAGTATAAGACTCCTTTTGGAGTGAAGGGGAGCTATTTTAAAGAACAAAAAATATCTTCACTTCAGAGTAGTGGAACTATGGAGACAGCTGGTGTAAGTGAGGAGCCGCATGGTAAATGTATTCGGCCCTGAAATAGCCTCTGATACCGCTCAACCTACTTGTAATGTGTCTTGCGGCGCAGGCTGCTCTTCGGAAACCACTGAGGGTGCAGTCCTGCTGCCCTTGCATTTCTTTTATGCTCACATAACTCCCATTAACATTGCTCAAAGTTCAGGGTACCAGGAAGTAAGGGCAATTTTTCTCTGCTTCCTCAATTCTCAATAGCTTTGCAGTCATAGACATTTAGCGGCACTTTCTCCATAAGAAAGGGGTATTTTGCACAGAAATAAGAAAGCTGCAGGAAAGCCCTGCTTACTGCAGGGAATCGCTGTGTGCCGAGCCACGTGACACATGGATCTGGTAGGGCACCAGCTGCTTGGAACCACCTCAGGGCTGGGGGCTGTGTGAGGAGAACTCCCATTGGCTGCGTGTGCACCTGATTGGCTGTATGACAGCAATGCCTTCCAGCCCAGCAGTTTCTGTTCCAGTATTCACCAGATGCAATTAGCAGAGTCAGAAGGAAGCAACTTAAAATCTGCCAAAATAGGTCAGCAACCTCATTGTTTGCCCATTAGTAATCACAGGATATATCTTCAGAGCAACAAAAGTCCTATGAAAATTATACAAAAGCATCCCTTCTCTCCCCAGTTTTGCCATAGTTCCTTGCTTTGTACATGTTATTATATAAAATGGGTCTCATAAAAAAGAGGAGTCGTTTCCAACTGAGGTCTGTTTCTACAGGCAACTCACAAAAGTCACAAGTTGCCTTGGCGAACTAGTAATTGGAGAAGCCCAGGATATTAGTAGAAACTACAGCGTGTAGGTTAAGATATGTGCGTGCTTTTCCTATTTCCTCAACTTGCACTTTACCCTAATATTTTTCCTGTGAATAATGATCCATAGGTTGATTTTATTAGATAAACTAAATCATATATTAAGTACACTGCGTCGATATTTAAAAGGATGCAAACAAAGCATCACCCCTTGAAGAATGTAAACAAAACTTCCCTAAAGCAAAATGTTGCCCCTTTATTTTTCTGATGAATGTGCTGCCTCTCAGATTTAAACCGATACCTGAATTCAACGTATTTCTTTTGTTCCTCAGTTGTCAAATGTCAAAGCTTACTGGCTAAAATGTAAGTTGTATTTTGAAGCAGAAGCAGCTGTGGCTCTTTTCAAACCTTTTTGACACACAAATTAAGAGATGAGCAAGAGGCTAGAGGAAAGGAGACAAATGGAGAGAGTACAGGTGTGCTTTTTATCATGTCTCCAGAAAAATTGCAATTTTTCTTCACTGATCCTTTTTTTTTTTTTTAAGCAGTGCAACATATGTTATGGCTAATCATATGTAAGCCACTGGGAGAATGAATGTTGTCACAATAATTAATGGTTTAACTCACTCTGAGTATTTTCAGTATTAATAACAAAAATGGGACTTTTGTGTTAGTGTGAACAGGAACATATGTTTATTGCATTTTGTTTCTCAGAAGTGAAAACACCATGAGCCTGCTCATTCCTCCTAGGTTTCGGTCAGTGTCTTGATTAGGAGCAGGCCAGATGAATACAGTCAACACCCTGTGTTCCGGTATGGATTGGTGCAACGTGCTGCTGTTCCATTAGCCTTCAAACCTTACCATTTTTGCCTCTGTTCTCAAGATGGTTCATGGTAGTCTGAGGGACTTCAGATATAATGAGTAGTGCTCTTGATCAAGCAGGCAAGCAAGCAGCCAAGCATACAAGCAAACAAAACTTGAATAACCTTCAAAGCAATCTTTGCCTATACTTCTAGGTTTGTATCAAGAGCCCTCTTCAAAAGAATTCAACCTCAAATCATAATATTCTTTCCTGCTAGTGAAGGGATTTCTTATTATTCAAATCTGCTCTCTGTTCACAAGCTTTATAAAATGGTCATCTAACAGTATAATAAATGTTTTTCCTCTCCACATATATGTAGGCTATGGTTTACCCATTGTGGTCTTTTTCTGTCCATATTGATTATTTAGGATTTTTTTGGTTGCTATTCTTTGTTAAAATAAGGCACTTAGGTTTTAGGTTAGCCTCATGGATATATGTATATTTTTGTGACCACATTAATTGTCAGGATTGGAAAAAGCACAAGCGAAAACTACAGTCATGCGTTGCTTGATGACGGGGATACATTCTGAGAAGTGCTTTGTCAAGTGGTTTCATCGTATGAACATCACAGAGTGTACTTACACAAACCTAGATGGTATAGCCTACTACACACCTAAGCTGTATGGTGTTAATCTTATGGGAATACTGTCGTATATGCGGTTCATAATTGACTAAAGCGTCATTATGTGGCGCTTGGCTGTACTCAATTCTAGCAGTCATTTTTAGTCCTTTATAAAATACAAATAAGTTTACGAAAATAATAAGTGTTTTCAGTCAAGGATATCTGCCTATTTATTCTGGTTTCAAGGCAGACCATTATGGAGTTTTAATTGATAATATGATACTTTGAAATGTATACCAGCATCAAATTTTGACCTAAACACTTTGAATTAAAAGGATATATATTTTCATCATCTTTACCACAACACTGGCATCATATTGACTCTAAGGCCACTTAGCCTATGAATAATATTGAAGAATTTGTTTCTCAAACTGAAATCTGCTTTAGATAGTTCTATATTTGTAAACAAAGCCAACTTTATTTTTTCCAACCCCTTTTAGCAGACACTAAGACATTCTAAAGTCATATATGAGAAAAGTAATTTCCTATCTATTAAGCTTTTACCTAAACACATAGTTAAAATATTTCTTCAAGTAAAATTACCATGTGGAAATTGATTTAGTTATAATACTATTATTATTAATCATTATTGTATCTATCACTAATCATCATCAACATCATCAGGAAACAAAAGGAACAGAGAGAACATGATGATAGGTAAATAGCCTTTTGCATGTGTCTGGACATCAATATTGATTTATGACAATATGTAGTTTAAGTACATAAACACTGTATGGCTCCTGTGCCCCAGGCTTTTGTTTTGTGTACATTTGTTACCTTACTCAAACCATCCCTTAGTTATGTATTATTATCCCTATTTAGAGATTGGGTAATAAGGACTCGCATGCAAAATGACTTGCTCAAGGCCACACATCTACCTGTATTGGCTGGAATTGTTATCCTTATCTGAGACCTTACTAACTTTGCAATCTTTTATACTCTTGTCATCGTACTGTTTTTTTTTAATTTTTTTCTTTTCTGCTTTTTCTCCCCAAGTCCCCCCAGTGCATAGGTGTATATTTTAGTTGTGCGTCCTTCTAGTTGTGGCATGTGGGATGCTGCCTCAGTGTGGCCTCACGAGAGGTGCCGTGTCTGCACCCAGGATCCCAACTGGCAAAACCCCAGGCTGCCATAGCAGAGCGCGAACTTAACCACTCAACCACGGGGCCAGCCCCCAGCCTACTGTTTTTAAACTGCTTTTAAATTATATTTTAAAGAAAGAAGCAACATTTTAAAACACTCAGAACATTTCAACTGTAACTCACGGTATAAGTCTGTCAGTTCTGTACATATGTATGATCAGCCGTAACACATGCTGCAGTGCATAAGCATTATATCACCATTTTTATATCATTTTGGCAGCAGTACGTGCACATTATCTACAGTCAATGAAATGGCAGAGGGTAAGAGAAAGATTTTGAGTGAGAGAAAACAACAGACAAAAGAGAGTTTGAGGGCAGGCCCGGTGTCGTGGTTAAGTTAGCACGTTCCGCTTTGGTGGCCCAGGATTTGCCAGTTTGGATCCCGGGTGTGGAACTACGTACCGTTTATCAAGCCATGTTGTGGCAGGCATCCCATATATAAAGTAGAGGAAAGATGGGCATGTTAGCTCAGGGCCAGTCTTCCTCAGCAAAAAGAGGAGGATTGGTAGCAGATGTGAGCTCAGGGCTAATCTTCCTCAAAAGAAAAAAAAAAAAAACAGAGTGAGCTACCAGACATCATTCAACTAACAAGATAAAGTCATTCTCACCTAAAAAGAAAAAGATACTTTCTAAAAAGGCCTCCAAATGTAGGAGTAGGCCCAGAACAAAGCAATGTGCAATAAATTTTACTGTTATTAATTAGGAAGGGAATATCAAAAGAAAAATGATGAAAGCAGCAAAAAAAATAAAACCCAATACCCCAAGAAGAAAATATTGGTAAATTGAAGAGTGAGTGATCGGGCTATCACTGCAATTAGTTTAAAATCCTTAAAGAGTGAACTGATCTGTTTAGAATAATCACACATGAACTAGGACCTATGTTCGCTGCTGTTATACATTGAATGGATGGAATCTAATTGAATCCCAGGAAAAGAGCATTAAAACCAAAAATATCCACTTTACAGCAATATGAGTCAGTAGCATCCTACATGGGTGGATAGATTGTATTAAACACAGGCATAAGAATATAATTATGCTTATGTTAAATGTTACATGCAAGCTGTGTTCTCTTCAGTGAGTCTAGTTATTCCAAATTAGTACTTTATTATCTTTATAGGTTTGATTTGAAAGTTCTCTTTCAATCATTGTTGCCAGGCATGGGTACTAAAGCTATCACAAGTGTCTTAAGAGGGACAATATTACTTGATGTCAGTCAATTAAGAATCTCTTACAAAATGGCACCCAAAGTTGAAATATTCCTACTTATTTAAAAGAAACCTTTAAACTCTTTTATGCTTGTATTTTAGGGAAAAAAACTAGATTATTAACCTCTGCATACTTTTTTACACTTATAAAGACATATTCACTTGCATGTTTGAATTATTGCTTATCCAGCAACATGATGCCTAAGAATTTTTGCTTATTTATATACCGTGTGCTACTGGATGAATACTTAAATTTTCTTGAGATTGACACTAAGAATTGAATGTATGCTCTAGAGCAATCTTCAGTTCTTTAAAGTTATGGAAGCCAGTGATACTTTTCCCATATACTATTCTGATATTCTTTATGCTCAACATGATTAATTTCTCAAATTCTAATTTAACTCTGAGGTCAGAAGCCTTCCTTCAATGTTTATTTGTAAGTCTAGAAGCACAGAAAGAAAGAAATGCTATCCCTGGCCCCGAAGTTATATACACCCATAATAAACTCAATTCTTTTCTTTTTTTCTTTTTTTTTGGTGAGGAAGATTGGCCCTGAGCTAACATCTGTTGGCAATCTTCTTCTTTTTGCTTGAGGAAGATTGTCCCTGAGTTAACAAACATCTGCCAGTCTTCCTCTATTTTGTATGTGAGATGCCACTAGAGCGTGGCTTGATGAGCGGTGTGTATGTCTGTGCCCAGGACCCAGACCAGCAAACCCTCGGCCACCAAAGCAGAATGAGTGAACTTAACGACTATAGCACTGGGCTGGCCCCCATAATGAACTCAATTCTTACTTGAAAAATTGAGTCTGTAGGTTGCATTTGTTTAAGCATGGTATTCTCTATATATGATTTCACTTCTGTTTAAATGTAATCCATGCGTTTGAAAATACATCTCAATTTTATGTATGATTGCTGGAATCTTAGAGAAGGCATTAGCTCAAGAAAATAGTAAGTGATATATTTACCCACAAATAACAGAACACTTGCTAATCAGTGTCTTACACCACAAGTAAAATGACCCTTTAGTTAGTGACAAATCTGGAGATAGGAGGTTCTAAGATTTCTTTAGCAGTTCATTGATATTATGAAGTTCATGTTCTCCTTCCTTTTGCTCAGCCATTATTGTATGTGGTGGCGTTGGTTCTTTGGGCTTATTGCCTATGGATACGATGTGACTTCAAAAGCTCTAAACATTATATCACCATTCAATGAAGAAAGAATAGTGAAAAAGAACTGCTAGTGAGATATTCCGTTACATATTTTTAAATCAGAAATAAATTTCACATTAGTTCCCTGATAAATTTGCTGGTTTATCCTTATACTTCGTTGATGAAACCTGAGTCACACGGTCATCTCAATCTCAAAGGAGGTTGAAAAATTATTTATTTGTCTTTTCTCACCTCTAAAGTGTAGTGGGAAGGGAGAAAAGGGTTGGAGTATTCTTTGAGTACTTCAGTTTTGAGTACTTCAGCTTTTGTAACCTCAGACATGACTCAAACATTATAAAATGCAAAATCTACAACATATGAAATTCTTTAACATGGGTTATAATTACTAATTATAATTTGAGGATCACACAGTAGTTGCTTCATTTTGCTCTAATGATTCAACGAGAGTTTCAATGGTGTGCTTGTTTTTGCCCTACCAAAAATAACGGAGTGGACTTACTTTAGACTTAGTCATGTAATGACGTATTTATCCTTTGAGGTTTATTGATATAATTTTTCAGGGTTTAGCACAGATATTTTAACTCAAAAATAGACTAGTCAATGGAATCATGTGCTTCAAACCTTTTTGGAAAGGTTGGGGGATTGGAAGTAAGTGGAGGTAAAACTGGACAATAGATTTCAAGAACTAACACTGTAACCACCAATGAGAAATAAGAAAGTTACTATTGTTTCTCTCATAGCTAGTGTCCTCACTGTTACCATTCACACCAACAGAACTGGTGACTACTAGAAATAAGGACAGCAAACACTATTTTTAACCACTGCTGCTCTGTCTCTTGAACTCTAGACTGCAGAATCCAGCAACATGCCTACTTCTGTAAACTAGCTCCTCACCAACAGCAGCTAGAGGATGTCCTATGCTTCAGTATCTCAAGCCTGTGTATCTTGTTGTTGACTCGCTATGCTAGCTGTAAGGAAGTCTGGGAAATTCTTTTTTTTCCCCCATCCTTACTCCTGAAAGGTACTTAGAAGTGGTTAGGGTGAGGATGATATCTCAGAATAAGTAGTCAGTTTCAGGATCAAGAAAAGCACAATTTATTAAGGAAAATCAATGAAGAAATAAAACTGGGTTTTCACTCAATACATACAGGCATACTTCAGAGATATTGGAGGTTTGGTTCTGACTACCACAATAGAGTGAATATGGCGGCAATAATGCAAGTCACACAAATTATTTAGTTTCACGGTGCATATAAAAGTTATGTTTACACTATACTGTAGTCTGGTAAGTGTGCACCAGCATTATGTCTAAAAAAATGTGCATAATTAAAAAATACTTTACTGCTAAAAAATGCTAATCATCATCTGAGCCTTCAGTGAGTCCTAACGGTTGTACTGGTGGAGGGTCTTGTACAGAAATGCAGTATCTGTGCAGCATAGTAAAATGAAGCACAATAAAATGAGGTTTGCCTGATATCTCCCAAAGAACCTTATAATATATGACCTGGCCAAATCAAATTGGTAGTAAATATTATTTCTTGGTCTTCTCTGGTTTCACTGTAAGGATATTAAAAAAAAAAAATCAGTTTGCATGTTGACCATAATTTAAATGATTTAACAAATAGTGGTTAGGTATATTTTCTGTGGGACATGAAAGTATTATAAAGTTTTATTAAAATAACCAGAGTCATTTATCAAACTTACATTTTACATATAACAAAAAGTGTTTCTATTTCTAGAAAATAAATTCCATGTATTTTCAACTCAATTGTTACCTTGTACCTCTAGTGGGTCCTATGAATGATGTTGAAAGATGCTTCTGTTCATCTTTATGTAATTAGATGACAAATGTTTGTTGTTCTGCCTTGATGTTTCAGCATTGCTTTTGCATTATTAGAGAGACATTCAGAACTCCCTCGACAACTAATGCACAGCACCTCTTTAAAATCAGACAGCCATATAAAACTAAATATTCCCCAAGCTTTTATAAAATTTGATTAAAGGATTAGATCTGTCAGTGTGCATTGTTGTACATTTTTCCTTTGAATAAGTGAGCGTAGAGATATACAAAAGAAAACATAATTAAAATAGAAAGACAGAAATGCAGTGATAGAAACGACTAATATCATTTCCCCTGAACTTAATGGTATATAATTATGGAGAATCCAGTTTTATTAGTTATGACTTTTTTCCCCATTTCTTAAGGATTTGTATGTCTTTTAAGTTCAAGAAAGTTTCTATTTATAGGAATAATAAGCATCTACCTATAATTTAAAACAGTATTTGTTCAGATTCATCTAAAATCAAGTTATATTAGTGCATTGTTAAATAATGTTTTAAAGCATTTCACACTAGGGACAGCATGCCATTAAGAGAGAATTATTGAATGCCCTTACAAAAAACAAAATATATGGAATCTAAATTTCAGGTATTTTTATAATTTTCTTTTATATACTAAAGCTGCTTAAGTCCAGAATGCATAACCTGTATTACACAAGTCTTAGTGATTCTACTTAATTTTCTTAATATACATTTGAGAAATTTCACTCCAACTTATACAAGCAGGTTAACTGAATTTTGTAAATATCATTGAAAATCATAGTTCTGATGTAGCTTTTAAGAAAGTAACATTTTTACTTAAAAGTCAGAATGTGTAAGAAAGAAATACCAGGCAAAATTGCATGGAACAGTGTTTTTCTCTTAATATGAATATATCAACAAATTATCAATGTATTTGTTTACTTTGTTTATACATACACACAGGGATGAAAATTCTAATTTTTTCTGTAATAACTGGAGGAAAATTTGGACAACTCCCAGACACAATGATTTTGAATATTTGTGATGACTTTAGAATATTATTAAATTCACATTTTAAAAATATATAAATACTCTAGTTCTTTAAAATGTGTACTTTACTTCTGAATAGAAAAATAAAAGTGTGAGTAAGGGAAGGGTCTTGAGTTTTCATTTTGATTCTGCTGCTATGAAAAGCTGGAGAGATCATTAATACTTTTTGAGCACTAATGTTCTAACCTATAAAATGAACTAATTTGTGGGGCTAATTGTGACAGCTTTTTCCCTGCAGATATGGGAAAAAGATTTTGATTTGGAAAATCTAAGTCAAAAATTACTCTAATTATGCTGTTTCTGTGTGTCACCTCGGAAATATCTTTGTGTAGTTAAAGAACTTATTTAAAGTCTGTGGCGGTAGTGCAGGTGATTCTTCAAATTCACAGTTGCATTTAGAATTTGTATTATGATATAATAGAAAACGCAAATAAAACACAAAACGTCGACACTACCCCCTTAGTTCCTAAATATAATGATGTTATTTGGAAAGTCTCCTAAATGTTCTTGTTTCCTGTATTAGTTTCTCACTGTACATAAGGGTTATTTAACATCACTCCTTGGAGAAAATTTAGAACATTTTTAAACAAATAATTGTTTTATTTTTGTTTTTTTTTTAAGATTTTATTTTTTCCTTTTTCTCCCCAAAGCCCCCCCGGTACATAGTTGTATATTCTTCGTTGTGGGTCCTTCTAGTTGTGGTATGTGGGACGCTGCCTCAGCGTGGTTTGATGAGCAGTGTCATGTCCGCGCCCAGGATTCGAACCAACGAAACACTGGGCCGCCTGCAGCGGAGCACGTGAACTTAACCACTCAGCCACGGGGCCAGCCAATAATTGTTTTATTTTGAGTGTACATCAAACATCTATTCGTGTCACATAGAATTTGTAAGAACATTTTAACAATAAGCCCTCTTTTACTGACTTATGGACCCTTTAAACATTGCAGACTTTCGTAAACAACTTCATGAAGTTTGTATTATGTCCATAATCCAATGTAGACAATAGTGTTTTTAAGATAAGAGCCAAACATGCTTCTGTTATGTCTAATGTTTTATTATAGTCTCACAGAATGAAACATTTTTTATTTTATAAAAGTATGATACATATCATATGAAGTGCATGCTTCTTTTTCGTTTTTGGTATTTCCTTCAACCATCCATAAAAAGCCAACATTTATTTAATTCTCAGTTCAGAGAATTACCTTTTTTTAAAAAACTTTTAATTATTTTATTTTGTGTATTTTTCCTTCTTTTCTCCAAAGCCCCCCAGTTCATAGCTGTATATTTTTACTTGTGGGTCCTTCTAGTTGTGGCATGTGAGATGCCTCCTCAATTTGGCCTGACGAACAGTGCCATGTCGGCGCCCAGGATCCGAACCAGTGAAACCCTGGGCCGCAGAAGCTGAGTGCACAAACTTAGCCACTCAGCCACAGAGCTGGCCCGGAGTTAGTCATTATCTTAAATCTGTTTTTTAATGTGATTTTGAATGTTAGAATATAGTTTCCACAAAGCACAGGCAGGTATTTTTACTCCTCTTTTCAAGTGTGTTATTTTCACCTGTAATATTTATTTGAAGAATTTATGCTTGGACAAATTCTGATTATTATATGAGAAGGCATTAATGATTGAACTTAGCTCCTTAATGCCAAGTGCTATATTCATGAATTAATTTTTAGACTACCTCATTTGCACAAAGGGTTCTCTGTCTCATTTAAAGCCACTTTACTACTTTTTTTTCTGATCTAGCAAATTGTTTAAAAGTTAGCCTTTAATAACTTTGCAATACAAAGCCACCAAATATTTTGTCTTCTCTCAAAACTCAAAACAATGTGAGAAACAAAATAAATCAAGTAGTACTGGATTATAACCCAGTGTATAAAATAAATAAAGTCCATATCAGGATGGACTCATATAAATAAACTAGTGAATGAATTAAAAAACGGAGGAGGATAAACAAATCTCCCATGGAGAATTTTAAATAATTCATGTAGATGCTCTGTCCTCAAGGAAAGGGATCGTAACTCACTATTTCTTAAGTGTTGGCTGTGAATAGTGAAGGAAGAGGAGAAAGACGTGCAGATGGGAGGAGGGGAAGGAGGAGGAAGAGAAGGGAGAAGAAGGAGGAGAAGAAAAAGGGGGAGAGAGAGAGGGAGAAAGAGAGAAGCGTTAGCTGCTGCC
This sequence comes from Equus asinus, assembly GCF_041296235.1. NCBI lineage: Eukaryota > Metazoa > Chordata > Mammalia > Perissodactyla > Equidae > Equus > Equus asinus. Next base: position 44,479,931 of record NC_091812.1, read on the forward strand.
CTTGGCTCGTATCTCGTGGCTTACACAAAAATCATTTTGAAATAGACCATAGGCCTAAACTTAAAATAAAAAATCAGAATAGACAATAGAAGAAAACAGGAGTATATGTTCAAAATTTTGAGTTAGGTTAAATTTCTTAGAGAGGACACAGAATGCATGAACCATAAGATAAAACATTGATAAGTTGAAATTTATAAAAATCAAAAACCCGTGGTCCTCAAAAAACATAATCAATAAGGTATCTAGTAGAAAATATTTGTAAGTCATATATATGACTGAGAAAGAATTATATCCACAATATATTTTTAAAAATAAAAATCTAGACCTTAGTAACAAACAGGTGAATACACCAATAAAAATTGGCAAAATACTTGAACAGACACTTCCTAAAAGAAGATACAGAAAAATCCAATAAATATATTAAAAATTCTCAGCATCATTAGTCAGCAAGTAAATAAAAATAAATATAAAAAAAGATACAATTATGTAACCACTAAAATAGCTAAAATGAAAACAATTTAAACGCCAAATATTCTACATCACGTGGAGCAAATAGAACTTAAAACTTTGTTTCAGTGTAAAATCATACACTCATTTTGAAATCTTTTTGCTCTCCATCTCAGTTTTCCATTTATGATCATTTTTCTTCTGGCTGGAAAATAGCTTATACTATCCTATAGTATTTATAATAGATACAATTATTTTTTTATTTGTTTGAGAATGTCAGTATTTCATCGTCTTTTTTTAAGAGTATTTTTTTGTCTTAAATTAGGATAAATTATCCAATCGAATTCTGGTTTGGATGTCATTTTGTATGAATACTTTGGAGATATAATTAGCTTCCATTACTGTTATTTATAAGTTAGCTGTCAGTTTAATTTTTGATCCTTTGAAGGTAATCTGCCTTATTTTTCTGGCTCCTTTTAAGATTCTTCTCTTTAACTTTGCTTTTCTGTAAAAATTATTACGCGTGTCCAATTGTGAGTTTCTTTTTATTTATACTGTTTGTGGCTTTGACAGTGTATTTAATCTATATTTTGATATCTTTTATCAGTTCAGAAAGTTCTCAGTTCATTCTTTTCAAGAAGTAACTTCTGTCTCTCTCTTTTTCTTTTGGGACTGCAATTAAAATATGTTAACTAATCTCTTTATTTACTTTATGCCTCTTCCCTCTCTTTGATATTGTTTTATATTCTCTCCCTCCATGTTTCATTCTAGATACTTATTGCAGTTTGTCTTCAAGTACACTAATTCTCTCTTCAGTTCTTTCTAATCTCCTGTTCAACTCACCTATTGATTTTTTAATTTCTACATTGTGTATTTTAGTTATATAATTCCTAGTTTTCTATTAAAGTTTTCAGTTTTGTTTATATCATTCAACATACATATTTTAAAGTCTGTGTCTTTTAGCAAGAATAATTTTAACCTTTGTGGGTGTTTCTCTTGTCTGTCATCTGTGTTAATTTTTCTTTATTTTATCATATCTCCTCACATTTATAATTATTTTATTTTGTCTAAGACTATGTTTATAATATTAATTGTGGAAATATTTTGAGCCTAGGGGTAATGTTATTTTCTTCCAAAGAAGATTTACATATTTTTCTGCCTGGTAACTGCGATTGCTAGTAATTTGGGACCACCTTGTTCAAATTTCAACAAATGAGATGATTTGTGGCTAATCTATAATCCTTTAAAGGTGGTTTTCTCTGTAGTACCTCTTTATACTTATATATGTCTTGGAATAATAATATAATAATAAAAGGCTTTTGTGTAGTTCTTATATCTTATATCCTCGGCAGTATTCTCAGTGCTTTAGAAATATTAACTTTTTAAATCCTAACTGCAATCCTATGAGGTAGGTAATGTTTTTTTTTCCTTGAGGAAAATTAGCCCTAAGCTAACATCTGTGCCACTCTTCCTCCACTTTATATGTGGTTCATCACCACAGTGTGGCTGATGAGTGGTATAGGTCTGTGCCCAGGATCCACACCTGAGAACCCAGGCTGCTGAATTGGAGAGTGCCAAACTTAACCATTATGCCATCAGGCAGCCCCAAGGTAGGTAAAATTTTTGTCCACATTTTACAAAGAGGAAACTGAGACAAAGGAAAATCAAATAATTTTCCCAAGTTAGTCGTAATTATTAGAACCACTATTCAACTTCACGTCCTGTGTTCTTAAAACTGCTATGCAAATGTGCCTTCCCATGAAAGATAGTTTCTGTCCTCAGCAACTAATCACTTTGTGAGAATCAATTCAAGAAATTACTCTTCCCTGGAGTATTTACATTTTAAGATAAACTCCCCATGGGAAGAATACAAAAGCATTTATTTCTAACCACGAGCTGTCTTGTGAGAACTTTACAACATAAGTCAAACAGTGTCCTTCTGACCTCTCACGCCCCCTCCAACTCATAAACTTCTCTTATGATAATTGTGAACTTTAAGACACTGACAGAGAAATAATTATTTGGCAACAATTTTCCAGGTACATAGCAATCATACATTAAATATAGCTAATACTTATTAGGGAATTTACTATGTGACAGCAAATCTGACAAGTCATTTACACAGATTCTTGCATTTAACCATTAAAGCAACTCAATAGTAAATATTATTCCAATTTAAGCAGACGAGAAACCTAAGCATTAAACGTGTGATGTATCCAAGTCCCATAGTAAAGATATGCACCATTAAAATTCAGTCTTCAGGGGCCGGTGGTGCAGTGGTTAAGTGCATGCTTTCTGCTTCTCAGTGGCCCGGGGTTTACTGGTTCGGATCCCGGATGCAGACATGGCACTGCTTGGCATGCCATGGTGTAGTAGGCGTCCCACATATAAAGTGGAAGAAGATGGGCACGGATGTTTGCTCAGGGGCAGCCTTCCTCAGCAAAAAGTAGAGGATTGACAGCAGTTAGCTCAGGCTAATCTTCCTGAAAAAAAAAAAAATTCAGTCTTCACTATTTTGATTCTAAAACTGCATTTTAACCATGAGACTGTACTGCCTACATGATATAGACACAGAAATCTCTACATATTCTAACTGCATGGCTGACAGTTGCTGGAAATAGCATTTTGCTGAGTAATTGATCTTAAATAATACAATCTTTTTATTTTGACAAGTTTTTTTTGCTTATAGTACTACTGACACAGAATAGAATAAATTAGGACTCTGTGTTGGCAATTAGGTATTATGATTAGAATATAGGTTATAGTTGAGATATTTCACTCTAGCCTTGAAAGCAAGCAACTCAGCATCAAAATTCGATAAACAGCCATGTTTGTTTGAAATGAAGAACCAATTAAATTTCTTTTATAATCTGATACTATCTTGATTCCTGTGGACATCAGAAATTTTTTAAAAACAAATAGAGCTGTTTCCAATCAAGTCAGAAATGTACACATGTGTAAACTTAATATTTCAAATTTATGATGCAATAATTGAGAAAGAATGCCTATTAGCACATATACTCTTTTATTTTTCATGTACAGTTATTTGTCAATATGAATTCCTGATACAGACTTAAATATTCATAAACAAAATTAGTAATAGCCCCAAATTAGAATTTTCTATCTATTTTAATGGCTATGCAAAGTAATTGTTTTCCATTGAGTAGGTCCTATAAACCAAATTTTAATATTCCTATTCATGGTCTAATAAAGGTAGATTTATTTGGGTCTTTTCACTAAACCCTTTCCACTAAACCCTTAATTATAATGCATTGCATTATATTATATATGTGATATATATAATTATATAATGAATAGTCATTACATGAACAGTTACAAATGTGATAAATATTAATCCAACTATCTCAATAATCACTCTAACTGTATGGATTATTTAAAGACACCAGCGACTGTTGGAATGGATACAAAGGCAACTGTATGTTGTCTGTAAGAAACTGACTTTATAATGACACAGGTTAAAAGTGAAGGTACAGGGATAGATACACCATAATAAGATTAATCAAAAGAAAGCTGAAAGAGCTATATTAATTTCCGACAAAAGAGTCTAAACAAAGATTGTCAGGATTAAAGAGGGCCATTACATAATGATAAACGAGTTAAGTCTCCAAGAAGTATAATGATTCCAAATATGTGTGTAATTAAAACCACACAGAAATTCAGAATGCATGAGGAAAACACTGATAGAACTGAAAATAGAGATAGATATGTACTCTTAAATCTACTCGTTTCATATATTTTATTTTTGCTAACAAAACAAAAATAACGTTTCCAAATATATATAAAATGAGACTGTATCTTTAAAAGCAACCAATAACTTCTGCTTATATATTACTTATATATTTTAATCATGGAACAACAAAGATTTACTTTTTTATCCTTAATATCTAACAATGGCATTAATAATAAACATGTTACTAAAATGAAATATTATCGATCAATTCTGTAGTTCTTAAAACATTTGATATCAAGATTATATTACCTTCACACATTTACATTAGTAAAATGTTTATAAAAAATAACTGTATTCCCCCCAAAAAATAATTAGTGACTACAGTGGCATTATTTTATGATTTTGTAAATCTTTTTAAACTATGGATTAATGAAATATGCTTTACATATTTACAATATGGATTTACAATATGCTTCTACATTTATTTTGTTGCTATATTGATTTAGTTGAAGTATATGAAGAAAATACAGCTTCACAAGGGTATATATTTAAAGGGAAAGTAATTTGATATTCTTTTCAGATAAGTGGTAGTTTCTAAAAGGTTAGTTGCAGTGTGGAATCTGAAATCGTCTCAATGAACATTAAAATCTGAAACTATATTAGTGAATACTAAAATCCATTGGTTTATCCTGCTCCTTGAGTGGATTTTTTTTTTTACCTATTCAAGATTTTGTTACATCAAGCTTTGTAATTTGAAAAATACTGGTTCATTGAGTTATGCAGATATCCCAAGTGGTGCCACATTTTATTGTAAAATGTGTTTAAAAGATAACATTCGTTATTATTACCACCAAAGTTAGTTACGTTGTCAACTTCAGTTTTCAAACCTATATCAGCCAAATACACAAGTCTAAACAAACGTAATTTGTCTTTTATTCATTCAAGCAAAAATGCAGTTTCATGACAAAAGTCTAAGTAGGTATATAATTCAAACAGTTGCACAGGTGTTTTTTCCTCAAGTTAACTATCATACGTCAGAATACAACAGAAATATTTACGAATAGTTCTCTTTTATGACATAGAATATTACCAAGAGGTGTAGTTAAGAATTATAATTATTAAAATTAATAATTTTAATGTTTCATCAAGGACATTCTGGATTTTCTTTATTTCTTATCTTATTGCAATTACATGGAGGTGAAAAATACAGTAACTTTGGTGGCAGTGAATGGTTGTGCTAAACTACTAACAGTTTATACACTATTGCTTTTGCACCCTCAGTGCGAATGTCAACATAGTTATAAGGATAAAGTCTTAGAATTAGTGTAGGAGGCAAAATAATGCCACCCAAAGACATCTATGTCCTAATCGCTAGAACCTGTGCATATGTGACCTTACATGACAACAGGGACTTTGTAAATGTGAATCAGTTTATGGACGTTGAGCTGGGAGATTATCCGAGGTTATTGGGTTGACCCAGTACGATCACTGGAACTCTTAAAAGCAGAGAACCTTACCTAGCTGCAGTGAGAGAAAGAGAGAGAGCTCAATGACAGAAAAAGTCAGGAGCGATTTGCATTGTGAGAGAAACACTCGCCTCAGTATTACTGACTTTCGGCACTGAGTGAGAAGGCCATGAGCCAAGGAATGTGCATAGTCTCTGGAAACTGAAAATGGCCCTTGGCTGACAGCCAGTAAGAAAATGGAACTTCAGTCCTACAACTGCCAGGAATTAAATTCTACCAATAACCTCAATTAGTAAGGAAACAGTTTTCCCACAGAGCTCCAGAAATGATCATAGACACGCCAACCATTTTGTTTTCTGTTTGGTGAGACCCGTGTCAGACTTCTGATCTACAAAACCGTTAGTTAATTTATATTGTTTTAGGCTGCAAAGTTGATGGTAATTTGTTATGGCAGCAATACAAAAACTGATAAAATTATTATGAAAATTCTTTGGCCCTCACAGTCCCCCAGAAAGTGTCTTAAGAACCTTCAAGGATCCAGTAGTTGATACACTGGGGATTGCTGTTATAGACCTATGAATTTCACTCCATAGTAGAGTTAGTTGATGTATCTGAATTGTTTCTTTTGCCCCTGCTAAGTTTTCTAATTTTTATCTTTTTGACAGTGACATCTTTCTGTGTAACAAGAGAGCTTTGTATTATTAAAACCAGATAATTTCTTTTCCATCTTTGTCACTTCAGACTAAAATAAATCAAAATAAAAAACAACAAAAGTGGTTTAAACTGAAAAATTTGCTCCCCATTAGACCCTGTACAAATTCAAGGAAACTTAAAGTAAACTCTCCTGCATTGTGTACCAAACATGCCGGCCTTTATTAATGAAGAGAAGCATAGGTCAAGAACATCCTTTCCAGTTCCAGGAAAGCATACTAGTTTTTAGATACCTAAGACTGGAGAGGAAAATCAATTCTACCAACAAATTTTAAACCACTTGACTTTAATTATACTTAATTTTTTTCCAGCACCATATTGCTGGATATACTGTGGCTTAAAAGATGAAATAATAATTTTGAGAAGAGCTTCGATATATGACAATACAGAGTAAATGAACATGGAATGTATTTTTTTCTTGGGAAAATAATTTACTCCAACTGACATAGATTTTATATTTGAATATATGGGGATATTAGAAAAGTGCAACAGAACCATAACAAATAAGTTATGATTCTACTAATTTTCTTAAAAATTATAATATTGAGAATATATAAAAATAAACATAAATGTAGATAAAATATTGAGTATTAAACCACACAACAAAATATATTCCTCCAAATTAAAACTAACAAAAATTAAAACCTTGCTCAAACGTTCTTTTATAAGGAAAGCATAAATAGCATAGAAAAAGCAAAATAGTAATTAACATTTTGATATAAAAATTCCTAAATTTTTAAAGGGTAGTAGGCCTGCCTATCAAGTTAACGATATAGCTACAAAGTGTTTTAGAATTTCCTACTGGTTCTATGCAATAGTCTTCTTCTAGGTCTTTGCTGAGTCAGCTCTTTTTCAGTATCCAGCTTTCAGTTGAAGAATCAGATTCTCAGGAAGCCCTTTATCACCTCTGACACCTAAGCAGTGTTCATCCAAGAGCCCTAATTTACGTTATTTAATGGTTTGTTTATCCTCAGTACCCCCTCTTTGATAAGAGACCCCTAGCCTACCATTTTCAGCAGTGTATCCCAGGTGCTTAGAATTGTCCCTGGCACGTAGGAAATACTCCACACATACGTACTGGAAGAATGAATAAGTAGACAATGCTCAGCTCCCTTCAAAAACCCGAGGCCAACTTTCCTGTATGCCTGGTCTAGTAAAGAGATTGACAGTAGTGTTAGGGAATCTTGGAATAGCAGGCTGAGAAGAAGTGTGCTACAGACAATTGGAAATAGTATTTATACCAGTAGGAGCAAGATGACTTTAGAAACTCCAAAATGTTTTCTGGGAATAGAATTAAATCTGTATATGAAAAGGTCATATGTTTACTTGAGAGATATTACAAGTCAGGCCTTAAGGAAAGTGTATCCAGGGTGCCACAGGGGGCTTTTTCTATGCCTACCACAGAAATTTGCATAAGGTCCCCTAGGGCCTGCAGGGCTCCACAATGACCAGAATGCACCTTGGCTAGACACACTGAAGGAAATTGGAAGCACGTACATGGCCTCTAAAACTGAAAATTAATGTGTTGCCAGGGGAAGACATGGGGGGAATTTCAACTTGTTGATTCCTACCATGTTCCCAGCATCTCACTAATGAAGTAGTTCTCACATCATCTTGTGAAACAAAATTAAATCACCATTTCACAGATGAGGACACTGTAAGTCATTCAGTAATTTCCCTAGGTTATAGTGAGAAAATTAAAAATTACCCTATGAACCCAGGACTTTTTAGCTACACAGCCCATTCTGTATCTACCACAGTGTGTTAATGAGAAATTTTCTTGAAATTTGAGAAATTTAAAGTTGCGCTCATTGACTCAGTACTGAAGAAAGAAAATTTCAGATGTTAGCCCATGTATGGGTGTTTGTGTTATCATCTTATCTAGCATCAAAGAATCTTGTGCCAAATTTAAAAAAATTAAAAAAAAAGAATAACTAGAAAAATAGAGGCTTTAACAGAGCAAGTCTGCCTTAATTTAGGGCTTAAAACGTGTTTAACTTGGTGAGAAAATGTTTTTGAGCATCAAGACAAACTTTGGCTGACTTTTGACCATTGGCAACAGTGACATAAGGAGAGCCAACAGGTGTCAGAATCACACCCCAGAGTTAGCATCATAAGCCACAGTATAGGAGAAGAATTTAAAGACCATTTGAGGATGCATGTGTTGCCAACAGGTAGAGGCTTAAAACCAGGAGCTAAGAGTGAGGAAAAGAGGGCACAAGAGAGAGAGACGTGCTTTTCTTTCTTTCAAAGGTTTCAGCTAAATTATATACCTTTGTCTGGCACAGCTTCCTTATGGTCATGAAGGCTATTTGCTGACATGGGTGAGAATATGACTTGGGCTTTATTATTGGGAGTACAAACTATTAATGTGGATCTACAGTTAATTTCTCTCCAGAATTTTCTAGTGCTGTGAAGAATACACCCTTGCCATAATCAGTGAGTTTTTTAAATAACATTTCATAAAACATCATAGCTGGAAGGGATAAATGAAGCAAGTTGTTCTCAATCTTTTTTTTAAAATAACATTTTCAAACATAATTATATTTTGATCCTCAAACAGATGTCTATTTTGTTACAAATGACAGACGACAATAGGGCTTGTTTACAGGTGTTAGCGCGTCGCAGGTCTTGAACTACACTTGTGTCCTCTACCTGACACTCGGTCTGGATCCAAAGCCCTATAAATATAATGTGAACATGGCTGGTGTGAGTGAATCTTCCATTTTACACACGGGAAAACTGAGACCTAGAGAGATGAAATTCCTTGTCCAGGGTCACCCAGATGGTTAGAATAGAGCCGGGGTCCTGGTCTTGTGCTGTCACTAGCAACAGTCTTCCTGTGCTCAACTCCAGATTTCCCCGTTGCACCTTTCTCTTGTAGCTCTGGTTTCCATTCCCATTCCCATCAGTTATAACTGTAACTCTGAAGTCCTCAGTAAGCTCTGTGCTTTGAAGAGATGCAGAGGCCTGTGTGTTAGTCCATAAATTTGCCATTCTTATCACCAACATACTAAATGCAACGGTGATTTTGTTCAAACCTTTCATGTAGGCTCATCCATAAACTGCTTTCTGTTGTTATTTACATGTTTCAAGTGTGTATGTGTGGTGTTTCCACATCTAGTGAGAATGTTCCTGGAGAGCAGGGCCACATATTAAAATCATATAAAGAAACACAAGGGAAACAATTATATATGGGTCATTGTTCACCTAATGGCTTTTGAGGGCAAGAGAAATTACAGAGTAAGGGGCTTTTAGTGGCTGTCAGTTAACCTGCAGTACTATGCCATAGAAAATATGGCTCTTTGTTATTTTGTTCCTTTGTTTTTATTCCAAAGGTGTTTCTTGGAGTATAGCTGCTTTCCATTATTTTTGTATGTTATCAGCATCTCTGTGATCTTTACCACTCATCCATTGTTTGTTAGTGAAAGCTAGGATTTAGGTAAGTGTAATGTCTTGAATATATATTAAAATATATATTCTAACATTAATCTGGCTTACTCTTTTAAATATATCTTGCTGACTTCTCTGTGAATACAGGAATATATATCTGACTGACCTAGAAGGTCACTCCATACCAGAATCAACAAGCTTAAATCTTTTTGTTTTGAGGGAAAACATAAGACTTCTGATGTTCACTTTTAAAGCAGTTTTGAGAATTTCTCATGTTTTTCATTCCTTAATATATGGCTTTAATATTATTTATAGGACTGCATATAGATATATTTGCTATCAGTTCTTTGTAAATACATGCAAGTTTCAGCTATTACTAGTTAATATAAATGGTTTCTACTTTGTTCACCTGTGTACATGATCTTGATCGAATATTACCAAAGAAATGAAAAATGGCTATTACCTGCTGGAAAAAGGGGCAGAGGTGTGACTTCTTTAACTTCAATGGCTATTGGGACAGAGTCAAAATCAGATGTGCAGCAGACGCAAAGCTATTGTTTATTTTCGTGCTTTCAAAGAGTGCAAGAGATCTTCTCGTTGGATTAACTTAACCCAGTATTTTTGACTACAGTTTTCCTTCTTCTTCGCTAACCTGCTTATTAAGAGAGGTGCTACAAATCACACAGAAATAGAGTCTAAGAAATTAAAGGGTTGGGGAAATTTCCTGAAACTTTTGCTTTGAGTATAAAATTTAAGTAGCTGTCATGGGTTGAGCCTTAAAGAAATATTGAAAAATCTCTGAGGAGAAAGCATACAGGAAAGAGAGAAATGTGGAGTGTAATATTAGAAGACTGATTTAAAATAAGCCTGAAGAAGCTCTAAACTGTAGTGAATTTCATTATGGCATTAAGGACTGGAATTGGATATGTCAGTGTTTCCCAACCCGCATACCTCTGATGAGGGAGGGACAAAAATTCAGAGAATACATTCATGCGCCACAATTGAGATAGCTAAGGGAGACTATATGGGGGAGGGGTGTGTGTGTGTACACGATGTATATGTGTTTGTATGTGTGTGCATGTAAAATATGTAAACAGCTGATACAGGTAAAAGTCAAATAAAAAAGACAAAATAATTTAAGTATAATAACTAGAATAATAATGTGAAACAAAAAACATTTTAAGCTACTTTGCAGGGAACAGCTATATTCCGTTTTAAATTGAATCAAATGTCATTGACGGTAATGTAAGAAAGAAACCATCACTGGCAGATCTAAGTTATCTCTGAGGCCTTGGGTTTTTATGGTTCTAATTTATATGATTCTGCTGATCTACAGAAATTCTTTTTGTAACATATACATTCTCCATAGTTACAAATACTGAATTGGCAAATTTTATCATCTTTAAAATTTATTTAAAAACATTCTAATCTAAAGGGATGTCATTTTCCAATATAAAGGTAACAGTTGGAATTATGGAGTTGAAATATCGTTTAATTTATCTCAGAACTGACTGCATATGTACATGCTGAATTAGGAGCTAAGTGGATAATGTACTTAAAAAGCTAATATTTATTTCACAATTATAGTTTATTTCCTTTGTATTTTTCTGGTTTTGCACTTGTATATGAGAATTGACTCAAACATCCAAAAGTAGCTTGCTGTCTTTTAAATTCAAATGTTTTAAAAAGTGGTTTATAAATTACTATAAATATACAACATTAAAAATTAAGTCTAAGTTGCAAAATTGATGCTTTAAATATTGTTGTGGGCTGAATTGTATCTTCTCCCAGATTCATGTTGAAATCTTAACCTCCAGTACCTCAAAATATGACTGTATTTGGAGATAGGGCCTTTGAAGAGGTGATTAAGATAAAATGAGGTCATATCAGTACGAGATAGGGCCTTTGAAGAAATAAGATAAAATGAGGTCATATCGGTAGGCCCTAATCCAGTACAACTCGTGTTTTTATAAGAGGAGATTAGGACAAAGACAGACCAATGGAAGGAAGACCTTATAAGAACACAGTGAGAAGGTGGCCATCTACAAGCAAGGAGAGAGGCCTCAGAATAAACCACACCTGTTGTACCTTGATTTCAGACTTCTAACCTCCAGAACTGTGACAAAAAAAAACCTCTAGTGTTTATGCCCCCAGGTCTACAGTATTTTGTTATGGCAACCCTAGCAAAGCAATACAAATACTAAAGACAAAGTGGAGGCTTGTTAGGAAGTTTTATAATTGCTTTTCCTTTTTTTAAACTGCCATTTCTAACCTCCATCCCTAAAAGAGAAATGCTCAAAAGTTTAAGTATAAGCTTTCACATAAGATGGAGAGAACTGGAAGATAGCTACCTCGTTTACTACAGAAAAGAAAAATTGCAACTTTTCTTGAACCATCAGAGTTGAAGTTGCACAGCAGTCAACTAAGTTGAAATATAAGGGGAAAGAGGCACCTGCAAGAAGAAATATAATGCAAGTATAGCACAGGGAGAGAGAACTCAGGCAGAGCCCAGCCTACTATTTGATTTAAGAAGAGGGAGCTAAGAATCTTGGGAAGATAAAAGTGGCTAGAATTTGCAGGACAGAGTATATATAACAGAACTGCATACAGAAAGAACTACGGTGATCTGCAGAGACTCCGACTGGAGTAGTCAGCAGGATACACCTGAGTGCAGGCAAGAAGGAAATTACTTGAGAATGAAAAAGGAACCACTGAAGTGATAAAAGAGAATAATATCTTACACTTAGAGCCAGGAATAGAGCCTGTTCCCACCAGACAGATTGGAAAACTCACAATTTATGGACCATTGGATAGAGTAACCAGAAGGGTTTTGCCTCAGAAGTGGGGAATTTTTAGCCCTAGATGAAACAGTACTCTGCTACTGCCCAACAAATTTTAAAAATAAGACCTGAAAGATCAAACTGTTCCCATGTAACTTCACTCTGTCTCAGAACTAATCTCAAAAACGATCATAAGAATACAAAAATATCCATCACTCACCAAGGTAAAATTCACAATGTGTGGATCCGGTAAAAAATCAGATGTGCAGGGAAGCAGGGAAATAATACCTATAATGAGATGACAAGTCAATCCATTAACATCAACCCAGACTGAAGCAGATGTTTGAATTACCCACAAAGAGGTTAAAACAGTTACAATAATTGTATTCAATATGTTAAAATTTTAAGTAGATAATATTACACAAAAATATTATCAATTCCAAAAATATTCAGGCTTTGTTTCTTCAAAGATTTATTCTCTAATTCCATCTCTCTCCTCATTTTTCAGGACTCCAATTATACTTATATTAGGCCTCCTGATGTTGTCATGCATCTTGCTGTTGCTCTATGCATTCTCTGATATTTTTTTCTTTTGTGTTTTGTTTTGGATATTTTCTATTACTATCTTCTCAAGTTTACTGACTTTTTTCCTGCAATATCTAGTGTGCCCTTAATCTCATTCAGTGTATATTTTTTAGTTTTTATTTTTAGAAATTAGATTTCATTCTTTTTTATACATTTTATTCATATGCGCATATTTTTTTCACTTATTGAGTACATTTATTTTTTAACATATTTTTGAACATATTGAGTACAGTTATTAGAACTGTTTTAACGTTTTTGTTAAGTAAAAGACTTCAGAATATTCCCACATATTTGTAAATTAAACATTTTTCTAAATAACCCATGAGGTCAAAGAGGAAATGACAAAGGAAACTGGGAAATACTGTGAATTGAATGAAAATGAATACTACACATACCAAAATTAGAGGAATGCTGTTAAAACATTGCTTTATGGAAATTTAAAGCATAAGTGATTTAAGCTTCCTTATAAAAAACTAGAAAATATGACTAATTACTCTTCAAAAACACAGCAAGAAGGTAATAATAAACATAAGAGCAAAATCAATGAAATTGAGACCAGGAAAACAATGGAGAAAATGGTGAAAATGAATGAATATCTCCTTATTTGTAAACATCAATAAAATGGAAATCCTATAGTTAAACTGACCAGGGAGGAAAAAGATAGTGATAATGAATACGCAAATCACAGATGTCAGAAATGAAAGAGGAAACATTACTGCAGACTATAAAGATGGTTTAAAAATAATGAAAGATTACTGCAAAGAATTAAAAAATAACCTGTGAATGTGTACTCAAGAGGAAACAGAGAATATGAGTAGTTCTGTATGGATTAAAGAAATTGAATTTGGGGCTGGCCCTGTGGCTGAGTGGTTAAGTTCGCACGCTCCGCTTCGGTGGCCCAGGGTTTTGCCAGTTTGGATCCTGGGCGCGGACATGGCACTACTCATCAGGCCATGTTGAGGCACTGTCCCACATGCCACAACTAGAAGGAGTCACAACGAAAAATATACAACTATGTGCTGGGGGGATTTGTGGAGAGAAAGCACTTAAAAAAAAGAAATTGAATTTATAATAAAAATATACAGGAAAAAAATATTCCTAGCCCAGAAAATTTCTCTAGCAAACTCTACCAAACTTTTAGGAAATAATGTAGAGGAAGATTTCTGCAGTAATGGAGTCAAAAACCTCAGAAAGCCTGCTGCTCTGTAAGAGCACAAGAATATTGGCAAAATTTGTCAGAATCAACTTTTTAGAATTCAGGAAATTAACCAAAGACTTGCAACAATGTGAGGAATATTTATTTAAGAAAAGTAGCCGAATCTTGTTAAGGATGATGAGATTTGTGGCATTTTAGTTTTCCCTATTCCATCCCTGTACCCCCACTCCAACCTTGAAAGCCAAGAGTCGTGTAATTATGGTAGTCATGAAACCTGCGAGACTAGCAGTCACTAGAGGAGAAGAATGTGTTTCAAGCTCCCCCAAAGTCCCAACACCAGATAATTTTTATTATTTGACCTGCCTGACAGTTCCTTGTCTTGCCACTGGCATTGCTTGTCTTTATTTGACTTGACTCAGAGCTCACTCAGTGCAAACAACCTTTTCCCTGGAACCCTTATCAAAACAATCAGTGGCAATTATCATTGCAGCTGTTTGAGAAAGCAGTAATCATTGGGGCAAACTAGAAACTGACCAAAAAGCAAAATGAAAAGCTGAGAATGAGATGTCAATAGGGGTATTTGAAAAGCTTCAGTGTATTCCTGGGAATCTGAAAAGCCAGATTCACATGGAGGTCTATACACAAGCCCAGAAGAGACCTGATTAGGCCCCAACCAGTATATAATCTAAGACTAATCTTTTGTGTATATGTAAGCAGAAAGTAAAGTGAAGGTAGAATATTAAATTGCAAGAGCATTGAACGTGTTCTCCAAAGTACACACAAAATTTATTGGCAAATGGTCAGAGACTTATTAGTTCAAAGCATTTAAGAAAAACCTATGTTCAATCATTATCTCACTACTAATATAATCAAGCAGATACCTCACTGGTCATACACAACAAATAATACACATTACAGTATTAATTAAAGAAATTCGTAAACAAGCAGTAGACGCAAAAGCAACCGCAGTAATCCTGGGGAATGTAAGAGTTCTGATTTCCTGAGTTGCTGCATTACATTATTTAAAATTTTCAGTTTTCAACAAAAAATTATAAGACATGTAAAGAAATCAGAAAGGGGGAAGAAAGATTTCTTCCTGAAAATGCCCAGACATTGACTTACTAGACAGAGACTTTAAATCAGCTATTAAAAATATATTCAAAGAACTAAAGGAAATCATGTCTAGAGAATTAAAGTATGAGAAGACTGTCTCAACAAATAGAAAATATCAGCAAAGAAAGGGGCAGAAAAATATTTGAAGAAATAATTGCCAAATTTCTCAATTTTTATGAAAAACATTAATCTATGCATGCAGTAAGCTCAGCAAACTCTAGACAGCATAAACTTGAAGATATCCACTCCTAGCCACATCATAATCAAATTATCTAAAGCCAAAGAAAACAGAGAATTTTGAAAAGGATGACATTCAAAGCGCTGAAAGGAAAAGAAAGAATGTTAACTTAGACTTTTTTATCCAGGAAAACTGTCTTTCGACAATGAAGAGCTTCTTCCACTTCTGGAAAGATGAACAGCTGTACTTTCCCTTGTCCTCCCACTAAGTGTAACTAAAAACCAAAAGTGTTATATATAAAAAACAAATACAAGAAGACTCTGAGAGGTAGAAAGAAGAAGGTAGACAAGATAGGAACGTAGGAGCAAGGAATAAAGTGAATTCCTGGGTTTTATTTTTGCCCCATGTGTGTCACATTTGGATCTGAGAAAGCTGGCAAAATGGAAGTGCCTATGGCTGCAGACAAAAATAAATCTCCAGGGGCTGGCCCCGTGGCCGAGTGGTTAAGTTCACGCGCTCCGCTGCAGGAGGCCCAGTGTTTCGTTGGTTTGAATCCTGGGCACAGACATGGCACTGCTCATCAAACCACGCTGAGGCAGCGTCCCACATGCCACACCTATGAAGGACCCACAATGAAGAATATACAACTATGTACCAGGGGGCTTTAGGGAGAAAAAGGAAAAAAGTGAAATCTTTAAAAAAAAATAAATCTCCAACCAGAGCCTTCTCTTTCTAGCCAGATGACCAAGAAAAGTGGGAATCTAGCAAGACAGAAATATTTTAGACAATTACCATTCTTCTCTAACCAAACACCACAGGAAATATTGTAGCCACACCTTCATCGACATGAGAAAAACCTTATTGGGGAGGATGGACTTACACACTCATGAGGCTATAGTGAGTCTCTCCACAACCCTCCAGGATGCTGTCAGAGAAGGCCAAGTGAGGAGGCTAAATGTTCAACCTTGCCAGTGGTAACAAAGACTCCACCCAGCATAGTTTCACTGGAGACTACAAGGGAAGCCTGAAATTCCACTGGCACCGAGCAGTAAGGAGCACTCCTAGCCCTCTCCACTGTGGTGCTCTCAGAGGAGACCTAATGAAGTCAGCCCTTTCATCATTGCCCAGAAGTCACCACCCACACCACTGTGTCAAGGGACACCATGTGTTGGTCTGGAACTTCCACCTCTACCCAGATGCCCCACTCACTCAGCTGTTACTGGAGGCTGAATCAGGAACCTGTACCTCTGTCTTTAATTAGAAGTTATAAGACAGAGTCCTCCCTTTCCCTTCTGGGGCAATGTAAAAGACAGCAGCTGAAACATCACCCTGATACAAAAGCCAGACATGGACAAAACAAGGAAAATTACAGGCCAATATCACTGATGTACATAGAGGCAAAAATCCCGAACAAAATATTGGCAGACAATACAGAAATACATTAAAAAGATCATACACCATGATCCAGTGGGATTTATACCTGGGACACAGGGATGGTTTAATATCCGCAAATCAATCAATGTGATACACCACGTTAACAAAATGAGGAAGAAAAACCATGTAATCATCTCAATAGATGCAGAGAAAGCATTTGACAAGATCCAACATCCATTTATGATAAAAACTGTCAATAAAGTAGGCATAGAAGGAAAGTACCTCGACATAACAAAGGCCGTATATGACAAACCCACAGCCAACATCATACTCAATGGGGAAAGACTGAAAGCCATCCCTCTGAGAACTGGAACAAGACAAGGGCACCAACTCTGACCACTCTTATTCAACATAGTACTGAATGTTTTGGCCAGACCAATTAGGTAAGAAAAGGAAATAAAAGGAATCCAAATAGGCAATGAAGAAGTGAAACTCTCACTGTTTACAGATGACATGATTTTATATATAGAAACCATAAAAAATCCATCAGAAAGCGACTAGAAATAATCAACAGTTACAGCAAAGTCTCAGGGTACAAAATCTACTTACAAAAGTCAGTTGCATTTTTATACTTGAATAATGAACTAGCTAAAGAGAACTCAAGAACAAAATCCCATTCACAATTGAAACAAAAAGAATAAAATATCTTGGAATAAATTTAACCAAGGAAGTGAAAGATCTATACAATGAAAACTATAAGAATTTACTGAAAGAAATTGATGACAACACAAAGAAATAGAAGGACATTCCATGCACATGGATTTAAGGAATAAACATAGTTAAAATGTCCGTACTACCTAAAGCAATCTACAGATTCAATGCAATCCTGATCAGAATCCCAAAGACACTTTCCACAGAAATAGAACAAGGAATCTTAAAATTCATGTGGGGCAAAAAAGACCCTGAATTGCTAAAGCAATCCTGAGAAAAAAGAACAAAGCTGGAAGCATCACAATCCCTGACTTCAAAATATACTACAAAGCTATATTAATAAAAACAGCATAGAACTGGTACAAAAATAGGCGTACAGATCAATGGAACAGAATTGAAAGCCCAGAAATAAAACTGCACATCTACGGACAGCAAGTCTTGGACAAAAGAGGTAAGAACATACAATGGAGAAAAGAAAGCCTCTTCAGTAAATGGCGTTGGGAAAACTGGACAGCCACATGCAAAAGAATGAAAGAAGACCATTCTCTTACACCATACACAAAAATAAACTCAAAATGGATCAAAGACTTGAAGCTAAGACCTGAAGCCATAAAACTTCTAGAGGAAAATATAGGCAGTACTCTCTTTGACATCAGTCTTATAAGGATCTTTTCAAACACCATGTCTTCTTTGACAACGGAAACAAAAGAAAAAATAAACATGTGGGACTTCATCAGACTAAAGAGCTTCTGGAAGGCAAAGGAACCTGGATAGAAATGAAAAGTCAACCCACCAACTGGGAAAAAGTATTTGCCAATCATATATCTGAGAAGAGGTTAATTTTCATAATATATAAAGAACTCACACAACTCAACAACAAAAAATCAAACAATCCAATCAAAAAATGGGTGGAGGATATGAACAGACATTTCTCCAAAGAAGATATACAGATGACCAATAGGCACATGAAAAGATGCTCAACATCACTGATCATCAGGGAAATGCAAATCAAAACTATACTAAGATGTCATCTTACCCATTAGAATGGCTATAATAACCAAGACAAAAAATAACAAGTCTTGGAGAGGTTGAGGAGAAAAGGGAGCTCTCATACACTGCTGGTGAGAATGCAAACTGTTGCAGCCACTATGGAAAACAGTACACAGATTTTTCAAAAAACTAAAAATAAAAATAACCGTATCACCGAGCTATCCCACTACTGGGTGTCTATCTAAAGTTCTTGAAATCAACAATTCAAGGAGACTTATGCACCCCTATGCTCATTGCAGCATTATTCACAATAGCCAATACATGGAAGCAACCCAAGTGCCCATCAACGGATGATTAGATAAAGCAGATATGGTATATATATATATATATATATATATATATATATATATATACATACAATGGAATACTACTCAACAATTAAAAAAGACAAAATTGTTCCATTTGCAGCAACGTGGATGGACCTTGAGAGTATTGTGTTAAGTGAAATAAGCCAGAGAAAGAAAGACAAACACTGTATGATTTCACTCATATGTGGAAGATAAACACATGGACAAAGAGAACTATTTAGCAGTTACCGGGGGAAAGGAGGTGGAGGATGGGCACAAATGGTGAATGGGCGAACCTTTATGGTGACTGACAAATAATAATGTACAACTGAATTTGCACAATGTTGTAAACTATCATAACCTCAATAAAAAAAGACACTGGCTCAAATTTAAAAAGTTCAAACACTGTCTACAGTATCACAACATAATAGGAAAGTGTTCTGGTTTCAATTCAAAGCCAATAGAAATTCTAAGCAAAGAAATGGAGAATGTAAAAGAGAAGCAAGTGAAATTTTATAACTGAAAATGTAAATAACTGAAATTTTTAAAAAGGTGAGTCTTTGGGTTCAGGAGTAGATTGGAAGGGATAGAGGAAATCAGTGAACTTGAAAGATAAAGCAACAGAAGTGAACAACTCTGAACAATAGAAAGAAAAATACACTGAAAGAAAACCCTCTGAGAAAACTGGGAATAGAGAATTCTTGTATTTGATAAGCAGAATCCACAAAAAAATCAACAATTAACATTATGCTTAATAGCGAAAGACTGCTTTCCCCAGGAGACCAGACAAAAAAAGCGTGTCCATTTTCAACATTCTTATTTAATACTGTGCTGGAGGTGCAACCCCTTGCAATAAGGAAAAAAAAGATAAAAAGTCATCCACATTTGAAAGGAATAGGTAAACATATCCCTATTTGAAGATAGCATGATTTTGTACATAGTGATCTCAAGATCTCAAGGAATCTGCCCTCCAAAATTTCTTAGAACTAACAAGAGAGACAAGCACATATGTAATGGTTATAAAACTGTTTTGATGAGTTTATAATATATAAAGATGTAATTTATAATACATAAAGATGTAATTTGACAATAGTGACATAAAAGAGAGAGTGAAAATAGAACTACTTTCGAGCAAAGTTGTTGTGTACTATTGAGATTAAGTTGGTAATAATCTGAATTAGACTGTTGATAATTTTAACTCCTTGGGAAAACACTGGGAACATAACCGAAAAATATGTTGCAAAAGAAAAAACTAAAATGATACACTTGAAAATATCTTTTTAATATGAAAGAAGGCGATAATGGAGGAATAGAGAAAGACGTAAGATATATAGAAAACAAATAGCAAAATGCAGACATAAATCCTACCTTAGTAATCATATTAAATGATTACTAATCATTACTAATTACCAATCATATTAAATGTAAATTGAATAACACTCCAATAAAATAGCAGAGATTGGCAGAAGGGGTAAAAACAGAAACATGATCCAACTCTGTACTATCTTTAAGAGTCATAACTTAGATTCAAAGGCACAAGTAGTTGAAAGTAAAAGGATAAAAATGGATATACTTTCAGAGAGTAACCATGAGAGCAGCAGTGGCTGTATTAATATCAGAAAAATAGACTCCACGATATCAATTATTAGAGACAGAAGGAGATACTTTTGGTTAAAACGTCAATCCATCAGGAAGACTAAACAGTTATAAATAATATATACCTAACGAGAGCCACAAAATTTATGAAACAGTAATGGACAGAATTGAAGGGAGAGAGAGAGACAATTCCATAACAATTGGAGGCTTCATTATTCCACTTTCATTAATGGGTATAAGAACTAGGCATAAAATCAACAAGGAAACAGAAGGCTTGAGTAACACTCTAAACCAACAAGACTTAACAGACACCTATACAGCACTCCATAGAACAACAAAAGAATATGCATTCATTTAAAGTGCACGTTGAAAATTCTCTAGGATAAACCACGTTAGGCCATAAAACAAGTCTGAATAAATATCAAATAATTGAAATAATACAAAATATATTCATCAGTATTGGAATGAAATTAGAAAACAATAACAGAAGGCAATTTGAGAAATTCAAAAATTTGTAGGAATTAAATCACATTTTCCTAAATAACCAATAGACCATCAGATAAAGTAGAAGGGGAATTTGGAAAACTTTCTCAGATGATTGAAACACACACCATGCCAAAAATTATAAGATACAATTAAAGCAGTATATAGAGGGAAATTTAGAGCTGTAAATATCAGTACTAAAGAGGAAGAAAGATTTCAAATCAATAGCCTAAACTTTACCCTTAAGAAAGTAGATAAAGAAGAGCAAACTAAACCCTAAACAAGTAGAAATAAGGAAATATTAAAGAGTTGAGCAAAAATAAATGGAATAGAAACAATAAAGAAAGCTAATACAATCAAAATTTAGTTCTATGAAAAGATAAACAGACCTCAAAAAGCAAAAAGAGAACACTCAAATTTATAGTATCATGCATAGAGAAAACATTGCTAATGACTAAAAGGTAGTAAAGGATTAAAAGGTTTATAAGGAAATACTGATAAAATAGACAAAATACTGTAGGTATATAATGAGTAAAGAGATTGAATTAGTAAAGAAACTTCCCACAGCAAAAGCCCTGGCCCAGATGGCTTCCCTGTTGAATTCTGCCAAATAGTTAAATAAAATATTAACACAAAATTTTTTCAAACTCTTCCTAAAAAGGAAAAATGGAGGCAACATTTACCAACTCATTCTCTGAGGCCATATTACCCTAAATTCAAAACTAAACATCACAAGAAAAGTAAACTACAGCCAAATATCTCTTATAGGTAAGTGCAAAAGTCATAAGAAAACCAAACTAGCAAATAGAAACCCACAATATATGAAGCTCCTTGTATCCATGAGCAAGTTAGATTTATCTTATGTATGCAGGGTTAGTACGGATTTGCTGGTAGTGGTGATGAAAATGTTCTGTAAATAGATAAAGAAGATGACTGCACACCTCTGTAAATATACTGAAAAACTCCCAATTTGTATACTTTAAAAGAGTGAGTTTTATGGTATGTGAATTACATCTCAGTAAACTATTTAAAAAACTAATACTAATTCTACACAATTTTCTTCAAAAAATTGGAGAGGCAGTAACACATCCCAACTCATAAGGCATGGATTACCTAGACCCCAAGTCAGAAAAGTCAGTATAAGAAAAACAAATTTACAACACAATATTCCTCCTGAATATAGATGCAAAAATTCTCACACAATAATCATTTGAATTATGCAATACATATAAAAGATAGTACAGAATGACAAAGTGAAATTTTTCCTCTGAATGCAGGACTGGATCATTGTTTGACAAGTGATCTATTTAATTCAACATTTCATTAAAGAAAAAACAAAATGATAAGCTTAATAGATGCAGAAAAACATTTGACAAAATTCAGTATCCATTCAACATCCATGGTTAACACACACACTCTCACACATACAAACTCATGATTTAAGGAAATCTCTGCAAACAGCTATTGAAGTTGAACTTCCTCAACCAGATAAAGAGCTTTTACAAAATAAAACAAAAAAGGTACTTGTAACATTATCCTTAATGATAAATGACGGAATATTTCATTCTTATTTCGGGAGGCAAGTATTTCTTCTCTTAACATTCCTCTTCACCATTGTACTAGAGGTACTAAGCAGTACAATAAGGTATAAAAAATAAGAATAAAGGACTCTATGTGCAGATGACATTATTTTCTCTTTAGAAATCAAAATAGTCTACCAAGAAGCTGCCAGACATAATTAGTGACTTTAGTAGTATTGTAGGATACATATTAAATATACAAAAATTCATCAAATTTCTAAAGAATTGCAATGGACAGTTAGAAATTCAAATAAAAATCATTTTACAGTAGTTCTCAATCAATGAGCTACTTGGTCATAGGTTTAGCAAAACATTTGGAATGTCTGGTTGCTGAAAACTGCAAAACATCTTAATGAAAGATATCAAAAAGTAGCTAAATAAATGGAGAAATATATCATAGAATAATGAATATTGTTAAGATGTCAGTTCTTCTCTAAAAACTCCCAAATTTCAGTCAGCATAGCAGTAGGATGTCTGTAGAAAGTGACAAGCTAATTCTAAATTTTTTATGGGAAAGCAAAAAAAAAAAAAAAAACAAAAGAAAGCCAAAATGATTATGAGAAAGAACAAAGTTGGAGGACTCACACTATTTGATTTCAATACTTAAAACAGAACTTCACACTCTGCTTTGGAATAAAAGCCTTATGCTATTGACTAAAAGCTAGATACATATATCAATGCAACAGAATAAAGAGTCCAAAAACTACAGGTCCACAAAAATAGCTAAGCAATTTTCAGAAGTAATGCCGAGACATTTCAGTCAAAGAAAGATAGATAGACTTTTCAACAAACGCTGGAATAATTGGACATAGATACTTTTAAAAAGTAACCTTGATCCATACATTGCAACATATACAAAAAGTTTCTCGAAATGGATCATGATGCGGGGTCGGTGAGCCGAGGAGTTGAAAGAAAGATTTCTTAGACTCTTAAGATCTGGCAGTAGTGCTCTTTTATTTAGAGAATAGTGTAGCATGGGGCCAGGACCCATGGGCAGTCAGAGCTTCTGCTGCTGCCTCTTCTGCTGCCCCCGCTGGCATGGGGACAGGGCCCATGGGCAGGCAGAGCTGGTGTGTGGGAACAGGACCCACGGGCAGTCAGAGCTCCTGCTGCTGCCCCGAGTTGAGGGTTAGGACTAAATTTAAGGCATAGGTATATGATTCATCTCTTTACAAGACAAAGGAAAGAACATGAAAAAAAGTTAAAATGGTATCAGTGCAGGTGGGGTCTGGTCGTTGGGTGATCCCATGACTTTTAGACAAGAATCAAATCGGATTAAGTAAAGGTTAGAAAGGTTAGACGCTACCACCCTAAACCAGTTACATGAGATTGCCAGACAGCAACCAACTTAAGTTCTTGCCTTCCCCATTAAGAGCTTCTAGGGACAAGGTCATCTCTCCTCTTCTTCCTGGTACAGAGAGGGAGGCACCCTCTACAGATAGAGATTTACCTTACAAATGTAAATGTGTCCCAACAAGGGCAAGTTCCATTCCCCAGAGCCTCCTTCCCTGTCCCAGTTTATCGAAAGCAATCAGCCCAAAACAATCCTGATGCCAAAGAGACATATCCTGGGGTGGCCAATTTCGGGTCCCTACAAGGTCAGCCCCCCCTTCCTTCACAAACGCAAATGTCTCTCAGAAGGGCAAGCAAAATTCCAGTCCTCGGAGCCTGCCTCTCATCCTCAGTTTTAAAAGTAACCAGCCTAAAATCCTCATCAGATCACACTCAAATATAAAACAAGAAAACTATAAAATAGCTAAAAGGAAACACAGGAGAAAATCTTTGAGAACTTAGGTTAGGTAAAATTTCTGTGGATATGATGCCAAAAGCACAATGAATAAAATAAAAATTTGGTAAATTGGATTTAACGAAAATTAAGAATTTCTGCTTTTCGAAAGTTGTTAAGGGAATAAAAAGTCACAGCTTGGGAGAAAATATCACATCTGATAAAATATTTGTAACTAGAATATGTAACTTACTCTGGAAACTGTTATTGGAAAGCAGACATCCAGATTTTAAAAATGAGTAAATAATTCACATAGACACTACAGAGAGATGCAAATTAAAAGTACGTTGAAGTACCACTACACAACTACCAGAATGAATAGATCTTTCTGAAAAAAACTAACAATTACTGGTGAGGATGCTGAGCAACTGGAACGCTCACATTTTCTGGTAGGAATACAAACTGGTAAAGCAACTTTGAAAAACAGTTGCCAGTTTCTTAGCAAGTTAAACTTATCAGATCACTCTGCAATCTCTCACCTAGGTATTTGCCATGTAAAATAAAAACTTCTGCTTATTCTTGTATGCAAATGCGATTACAGCTTTGCTTGTAAAAGCTAGAAGCAACTCAAACAGCCCTCAAATGGAAAAAGGAAAACAAACTATTGAGCATATAAATAAAGAAATGCTACTTAATAATACAAAGGAACAAACTAGTGATTCACATAACCTCGATGAAATACAAATGCATTATTCTAAGTGAAAGAAATCAGGCTCAAAATGATTTCAAGTGCGTGAAACGTTTATATGGCCTTCTGGAAAGGGTAAAACTAGAGGGACAGAACACAGATCAGTGGTTGGCATGGGCTGGGGTGGGAAAAGGGTTTGTCTACAAAAGGGAAATCTGCTTTTATTACTGTTATGATATTTTATATTATACATGTTAGAATTTAACACATATGGCCCTATGTATATTACAGGAGAATAAAATTACTATTTATAACATACACAAGTTATATTTAATAAATATGTAATTTAGATGAATGTAATACGACACCTATGCATATATATGTCTCTCAGAAATTTATAAAAATTAGACAATCACCTAAAATCAGAGCACCTAGAATTATTCTAATTTTGATGAATTTTCTTCCATTTTAAATATGCATACATATGTATTTGTGTATATGTACTTACATATATATGATTTTAATAGTCTTGTATAATTTATTATTGGTTAAAATGTAATCAAATGCCTGTCTAGTGTTTGCCTATTATTCATCAAATATTAATGCTACTAATTAGTAACAACACTGACATCAAAAATAACCGATAACTATATTTAGTTTTCACAATGACTCCAGAAGCGTAATGTTACTGTTTTAAGTTTTATTATTGTGAGGTTCAAAGTGATTAAGTATTGTCTCAGAAATTAGGGAGGGGAAAGAGTTAGACATGGAATAAAAGCTATTTATTTGAAAAAAATATTGGACCATTATATAGTTAACTATCCTGCCAAATTTATTTTATAATAATGCTTTAATTTTCTCAGATTCTAAAAATTACATTTGAAGCCTATGACTTTCCTTTTTATGTAACAGAATTTCATTTATTTTACATTTCATGTATTGGTTGGTATCTCTTTATAGTTAAATTTCATATATTTAACCTAAAAACAGATGAAACGTACTATCATAGAAACCAAGCTTTTACTCTTAATGTTTCTCAAATATTCAGTTATACTATTTCAATTCTAAGAACCAATTTTCCTATTCATGTTTTATTATATTTGGAATTATTTTATACACACTAAATCTCTCGTTTTAGTTATTTTGTGTTACATGTGTGTTTCAATTATTACAACTTAAAAACATATAGTTTTTGTGCACTTAAACATTTATTGAGGGTAGATCTCATGTTGTGTTTTTAATACAACACAACGACAAAACAAAACAAAAACCTGTTTTCTTATATTCATAGCATTAGACTTCATTTGTTCTCCTTTTTTGAAACCTATTTTCATCTATTTCACCTAAATTTTAAAATTGTTTTCTAAAATTATTTTGAATAAAGGAAGGTATGTTAAAAAATCAGGCTTTTCAACAAATATGCTTTAGGCCAGTAAACAATAATTAACATATATGATACTTACTTAAAGAAAAAAATGTCAATCTAGAATTTCATATAAAACCAAACTGACATTCAAAGAAAGAGCACAAACTATAATGAACATAAAATAACGTAGGTAATATTTTTCCTTTGAACATTTTCTGATTAAACTATTAGACAAACTATTCTCTATTAATGACCGCAGAAACATTTACTTAAGTACAGAGTGTCAGCGTTAAGCATATACACGTGTTCGTACAGATGTACACCTGCAACCACGGGAGTGAGCTTTGAAACACATCCTCCCCCAGCTGATCCTCCCCCTGAGAGAACTACAGTGTCAGCTGACACCTTGATCTCAGCATATGAGAAACCCTGGGCTAGAAGACCCAGCTAAATCATGCCGGGATTCTTGACCCAAAGAAACTGAGCTAATAATTGTTGTTGCCATAGCCACTAAATTTTGAGTAATTTTTTGTTTATGCAGCAATAGATAATGAGTTCTAGGAAATATCGTTTTATAATAATCCAGTCCAGCTTCATTTTTTCCAATTGTATGGAGGTATAACTGGCAAATAAATTGTAAGATATTGAGAGTGTACAATGTGATGATTTGATGTACATAGACATTATGAAAGGATTCCCCCATGTTGAGTTAATTAACACATCCATCACCTTACATATTTCCTTTTGGTTTTAGTTTTGTTTTCAGGTATTTTTTTTCTTCTTTTTGGTAAGAACATTTATGTTCTACACTCTTAGCAATCTCACTTATGCAATACAATGTTATCAACTGTAGTACCCTTCTTATACATTAACTCCTCAGACCTTCTTCATCTTGTAACTGAAAGTTTATACCCTTTTACAAACCTCTCCCTGTTTCCCCCACCCGCAACCCCAGGCAACCACTTTTATACTCTCTGTATCTGTGAGTTTGACTTTTTTTTTAGATTCCATGTATAACTGATACCCTGTGGTATTTGTGTTTCTCTGTCTGGCTTATTTCACTTAGTATAGCTTCATTTTTGATGAACAGTCTTTTGCCACTAGGTTCAAAGTCTTAGTTTATTGCATGACTTAGTATGTTCTTCCTTGGATAGAACTTAAGATTTCTAGGAGTCTCCTCTGGAACTAGAAAGCTTTTGGATGGTGCTTTGCTACCTACTGCAAGACTTCCCGAATATTTACAGTTTGAGTATTCCCTGAATTCCTTCTTGCCCTTCCTTGATAGAGATTCCTCACTACCTTGTACTGCATTTATTTAACGTCAACTTTTTGCTTAATTGCCATACTCTAGATCAAACTAGAGTTCTTAGCACATGCACTATCAAGATCATATGCATATATATATGTGTAAATACATACACACAATTACACTTTAACTACTAGACAAAATAGAGTTCTGAGCATATGCTCTCAGGAATATTCTGCACCACCTTTCATCCCCTAAGAGCAGAATTTTCCCACCCTGCCAGGAAAGTCTTGCTATGGGTCCCTGCCTCTCCCCACACTGACCTTTCCAAGGATACAATTAGAATATGGTTTTGAAGAGCTTTAGTTTTGTAGCTAAACTTACAAACCATGGCAGGAATTCCTATCTCCTTTCTTAAAAAATGTGAATTTGATAACATTTAGTCTTCCTTTTAGAATATATGGAAAGCACTTAGCACAATTTTTGCTTTAGTTTAAATGGTAACTATTCTTATTATCACTAATTTTTTAATACTACATTTACCAATTTAAAAACCTCCTTGTATAAAGTGTTCTCCAAAAGAAGCCCTAAATAAGCATTGCAGGTTAATTTAATATAGCTATCCATGAAATCTATCCTGCCATATGTATGTATTGTGTGAATAAATATAAACATATGTATTAATAATATCATCCAATAAATTACAAATCACACCAAGCGTATGTGCATTGCACATGAAGTTTCTCAAAAGGGCTCCATTATAAAGTGCATCAATTTTCATAATATAACAGTAATACGGGTAATTCATAAAGATTATAATTGAAACCTTGGGAGTATCACCTTAGGAGAGTAAGAGAAAAAGAAAACTGATGCTATGGCCTTGAGGAACATCGGCCATTAAAGGAATTTGTTTTTTAAATAAACGTTTCTCAACCTTTTAATAAAAAGCTATTCTTGTATATATTCCTTATGTAATTAATTTTCTTATAGTATAACAAATATGCACAAACGTAGAGTTACATATGCTTTATTTGAGCTTATAGTTCACGTTGCAGCTTATAGTTCATTAGTTTTAATTTTTTGAATAACAAAAAAATTTACAAAGAAAACACAAATCAAAAACCATGATTTTCTAATAACATCCTCAGCTGAACATAAAGGATAATATTGTGCTAAAACCAAATTATAAACTTTTATTTAACTGTATAAATGTGTCTTGTACTTATTGTCTTTCACTTAGCTGATTTTTCTTATTTTGAGCATGTCAAGGCATTATTGATGTTGTTGCCTTTGTGATTGTTTTGTTTGGTTATCCTGATAACAATGATATTAAGAGGCAATTTTCCATTATTTTTAGCAGGACAATAAAACATGTACCTAAGACACAACAGCGGGAAGAATCAAAGCCCCTGCCAACTGGCTGTCAGCAGTGTGGGTTTCCTGTGTGGTCAGCTGTGAGATGAAAACAGAGGTAAAGTCATTCAGTTCACACAGTGCTTACAGAAGACGAGGAAATAGTGATCCTAGCTGTATGTTTGGGAATGACTTTTTCAAAAATTATTTTATTGAGGTCATGTTGGTTTACAGCATCGTGTAAACTTCAGGTGTACATTGTTGTATTTCAGCTTCTGTATAGACTGCATCATGTTCACCGCCAATAGTCTAGTTTTTATCCATCACCATACATACCCATACATGCCCCTTCACCCTTTTGCCCTCCTCCCACTTCCTTCCCTTCTCGCAACTACCAGTCTGTTCTCCTTATCCACGTTTGTTTGTTTATCTCCCACATGTGATTGAAATCATATGGTATTTGTCTTTTTCTGTCTCGTATATTTCGCTTAACATACTACCCTCAAGCTCCATTCATGTTGTCACAAATGGCACAATTTTGTCTTTTTATGGCTGAGTAGTATCCCATTGTATATATATATGTGTGTGTGTGCTATATTTGTATAGCACACCTTCTTTATCTCTTCATCTGTTTATGGGCACTTGGGTTGCTTACAAGTCTTGACTGTTGTGAATAATGCTGCAATGAGCATAGGGGTGCATATATCTTTTTGAATTAGTGTTTTCATGTTCTTTGGATAGATATCCAGAAGTGGAATAGCTCGATCATATAGTAGTATTATTTTTAATTTTTTGAGAAATCTCCATACTGTTTTCCACAATGTCTGCACCAATTTACATTCTCACCAAGAGTGCACAAGTGTTCCCTTTCTCCACATCCTTGACAACTCTTGTTATTTCTTGTCTTTTTAATAATAGCCATTCTGATGGGTGTGAGATGATATCTCATTATAGTTTTTATGTGCTTTTACTTAATATAATTTGCAAATATTTTCTCCCACTTGGTGGGTTGTCTTTTCATTTTGTTGATGGTTTCTTTGCTGTGCTGTGAAAAAAATTTCCAAATTTTTTTAGTTTAATGTAGTCCCATTTGTTTATTTTTGCTTTTGTTTCCCTGCCTGAGAAGATATAGTTAAAAAAGTACTGCTAAGACCGATGTCAAAGAGCATACTGCGTACATTTTATTCTAGAATTTTTATGGTTTCAGGTCTTACATTCAAGTCTTTAAACCACTTTGAGTTAATTTTTGTGTATTGTGTAAGAGAATGGTCTACTTTCATTCTTTTGCAGATGGGTGTCCAGTTTTCCCAACACCAGTTGTTGAAAAGACTTTCCTTTCTCCATTGTGTGTTCTTCACTTTGTTGAAGATTAGCTGTCCATAGATATGTGGCTTTAATTCCGGGCTCTCTATTCTCTTTTATTGATCTGTGTGTCTGTTTTTGTACAGGTACCATGATGTTTTGATTACTATAGCTTTGTACTATATTTTTAATTCAGGGATTGTGATACCTCCAGCTTTGTTCTTTTTTCCTCAGGATTGCTTTGGCTATTTGGGGTCCTCTGTGTTCCATATAAATTTTAGGATTCTTTGTTCTCTTTCTGTCACTAGGATTCTGATTGGGATTGCATTGAATCTGTAGATTGCTTTAGGTAGTATGGACATTTTAACTACGTTAATTCTTCCAATCCATGAACACAGAATATCTTTCCATTTCTTTATGTCTTTCAATTTCTTCCAATAATGTCTTATGGTTTTCAGTGTTTAAGTGTTTCACCTCCTTGGTGTAATTTATTTTTAGGGATTTTATTCTTTTTGTTGCAGTTGTATATGGGACTGTGTTCTTGACTTCTCTTTCTGCTAGTTTGTTATTAGTATATAGAAATGCTGATGCTGATGCAACAGCACTGCTGCTATGGCACTAATTAGTTTTGATTTTAAAATCTATTTGGGTAGAAGGCCAGCCCTGGTGGCCTAATTGTTAAGTGTGGTGGACTTTGAGTGCTCCGCTTCAGCAGCCTGGGTTCAGTTCCTGGGCGTGGATCCACACCACTCGTCTGTCAGTGACCATGCTGTAGTGGCAGCTCATGTACAAAAAAAAGAGGGGAAGGTTTGGCAGTGGATGTTAGCTCAGGGTGAATCTTCCTTGGCAAAAAAAAAGAAAAAAGAAAAAAATCTTTTTGGGTAGGAATTGTGCCTAAGGGATGTGAATATGATAAAAAAGAATTTTTTTAATTAAAATATACTGTAAACAAAGCTCAAGCATTGATGTCTGTTGTAAACTTCTGCAACCATATGAAATCAATATTATTCACAACACTTCATATTTCTACATTTAAATTTTACAGAAGGTCTATATGAGCCAAAATTAAGTTTTTACACTGGCTTTAAAAATTATTTTCTTTTGTAATAAGCTTTCTGCCTCTTAGGAATGAAAAACACAAGAAACAATAGATATTTCTTTATTAATAATCAATGTGGAGTTTATAAAAGTCATAATATTTTTTCAAATATTACATTTAGAATGGGAAAATGTAGCATTTTCTCTCCCCTCCACCATTCTTTCTCTCTTTCAAACAAAAGTTCAACTGAACGTAGAAGAGAAGTTAGTTTAGTCAAAATTCAGTGAATTTATTTCCTTCCTTTTGGATCTCTTTTTTATAATGATAGATGCCAGATTTACCTTCATATGTAATGATAGTTTAGGTGATGGCCAATAATTACAATGAATAAGACCAAATTAATATCATTGCACAATTAGCATTAGGCTAGCAGGGTTATCTTTGGATATTAGGGATGATATAAGCAGATAAAGAGAGAGAGATGCCATATTCGTACATTATAACTGAAATATTGAAAAAATCCAACCCAGAACAAAGGCAATGCAAGTTCTTAACACTTAGGGTCTAAGTTTCAATATAAAGAAATTGTGAAGACTGTAATTACTAACTTTGGCACAGCTAGGTAGAGGTGTTATTCTTTCAGATGTTCCAGAAAAATTTTAATTGATTCTGTCAAGACTGAAAGATTCACCTTTAAATCATTGCTTCAAATCAGAGGTGCCATTCCCTACTAAGTAGTGTGTTGATTGAGGGTTGTAGGGGAAAGCCACTTAAGATGATAAAAAATTTTAAGTGTTTTCTCTCTGACAAACAGAAAATATATATTGAAGGAAGGAAATTTAAAATACCTACTATCTTAAAGTTCACATATTTCAAGATGTGGTATGTTTAAGAATGCATACCTTTCTAATAGTTTTACATGCTGAATTATGTGCATCATATTTTTTATGAAATTTAGTTTACTCATACTAAAGAACAAAGTCCTAACTCTGTATCATTATAAGACAAATGTTATAAGCAAAAATAGAAAATGCCATTTTTGTTGTAGTAAGAACATTTAACATGAGATTAACCCTTTTAATACATTTTTAAGTGTATAGGACAATATTGTTAACTGTTGTACTATAGTACAATAATGTTGTACAGCAGGTCTCTAGAACTTAATCATCTTGCATAACTGAAATTTTATACCCATTAATTAGCAACAACCCCTGCCCTCAGCCCCTGGCACTGCCATTCTACTCTATGCTTCTACGAATTTGGCTATTTTTGATATCTTATATGAGTAGAATCGAAGAGTATTTGTACTCCTCTGATTGTCTTATTCCACTTAATATAATGTCCTACCAGTTCATTCACATTGTTGCATATTGTAGGATTTCCTTCTTTTTTAAGGCTCAATAGTATGCCATTGTATGTATATGCCACATTTTCTTTATCCATTCATCCATCGATGAACATGTAGGTTGTTTCTACATCTTGGCTATCATAAGCAATGCTGCAGTGAACATGGGAATGCTGATATCTCTTTGAGATCCTAATTTCTGTTGTTTTAGGTGAATATCCAGAAGTGGGATTGCTGAATAATATGGTAGTTCTACTTTTAATTTTTTAAGGAACCTCTATACTGTTTTCCATAATGGCTATACCAATTTACATTTCCATCAGTGGTATGCAAGGGTTCCACTTTCTCCATATTCTTATCAACACTTTTTTTTTATCATTTTGTTTTTTTTTTGTTTATTTATTTTGTTTTTGATAATTGCCATCCTAACAGGAGTGAGGTGATATCTCATTGTGGTTTTGATTTGCACTTCCCCATGATTAGTGATGTTAATCTTTTCATATACCTATTGGCCATTTGTATGTCTTCTTTGGAGAAGTGTTCATTGAAGTCCTTTGTCTATGTTTTAACCCATTTTTTCTTACTATTTGTTATTGAGCTGTAGAAGTTCCTTATATATTTTGCAAATTAACTTCTGATCAGATATATGATAGAACCTAAGGTACTAAAAGGCTAGTTATCTGACAGTGACAACAAAATAAGTTTTATGGAAAATAAGAGTTTAATTTACCATTATTTTAAACAGAATAATGTAAGAGAAAAATATTTTATGTTATCTAGTTCAGTAAAAAGAAAAGTCAAGGAGGTCCCCAGTGTAAATTCCATCACTAATCACTCCCAACCTGGATGACGTAGATGCTTGCTTTTTCTCTTTCCACATGCAACAAGCACCAAGTAGTCTGTCTTTTACCAAAGGTGAGGAGGGGAGCTCTTAAATATTTCTCTTCATCTTTATTTTTAATTTTGCAACATTTCTCTACTTCACTAACATTTTCTGTTATACCAGTATCTTACTTTGTCCTGCTAAGTGTCCCTTCTGTCTTCTTTTCCTCTTCCACAGAACTACCAAAGTTTTCTTGTTAAAAATGGAGTTCATCATGCTATGTTCCTGTTTCATAACCTCACTCATTTACTGTTTTTAAAGATAAAACATAAACCCTCCACTATAAGATAAAAGATCTTTCACAAATGTCCCAATCTTCCCCTTTTTTGTGTTGTTAAATTAACACGTGTGAGGTAGAGCTGGACTGTGGGATGGTGAGACAAGGTTCAACAAAAGACCACAAGGGAATTGAAATAGAGAGGTTGATTATTCTCAGGCCCTGGAGGAAATACAAGACATGCTTCAAGAGGCCACAAGGGGAGGTCCAGGCAGGCTGCAGGCAGAGAGAGAACCGCAGGAGCTGGGGCACATGCCTTTATTAGGGTCTGTAGGTGAAGTTCTTCGGGATTCCCAGGCTAAGGCCAGATGGGTCAATTCAAACAAGGAAAAGTCAGGTTTTGGTGAGCTCTACAGGGGTCTTATCTAAGAGGTGCACGAGGAGAATGCCCTGGCATGTGAGGGAGACTGTTGATAACAAGAGCCATTGGTGAGGTCACGTCAGGAACTTATATTTACATGTGACTCTGAGGGCTGTTATCTAGGACATGCACTTTGATGAGGGGCTAATGTCAGTTTAAGGCCCCCAGCAGGCCACTTGGCCAAACCAAATGGATGCCAAGGTAGCAATACCATGGAGTTCCTTGGCTAAACTCTTGGCACTATGATACTTACCAACATTAGATTTCTACTACACTTTAGCTAACCTATGAGCCAGATGTTATCATTTGTTCATATTTCTTTGTACCTTTTCTTCCCCATTTAATGTTCTTGGCAGTTAGGATATTTGGATTCAATGAAAACTAACTCTTATCTTCCCTCTTGTCAAGCCTTTCCTCACTCTCTTAAACAGAAATAAAAGCTATTTATTATAGCACCCAGTATATTGGATTGTATTGCCATTACTCATTTATCCATCTATGTTCTCCATTAGACTGTGAAGTTCTTAAAGATGAAATTTTTTTTGTCATTATGGTATTTCCAGATCTAGCACAATTCTTTGAACATATTAGGTGTTTAATCAATATCTATTAAATTTTCAAAGTTTGTTAACAGTTTAGGAATTTAACCTCAGATAAATATTTACTTTTTTATTAGTAATTTATTAAAGATAGTGATCGTAAGTTCATCAAAATATGAATGAAAATAGAACATGCTTCATTTTATCTGAGAATTTCATCCTGCAATTACTTTTCCAATATTATAATGTTTCACAAACAAGTCAGTGTTTACCATGGGCTTTATCAAGTATTACTTTGTATATTTTTATTAAAGATTTTAGATACTTAACTTTAATGTGCAGCCCTATAGTTTTACTTTGTGATTATGAACATTCCTTCCTAAAAAGGAAAAAACAACTCCTTGATATTATAACTTCTAATATGATAATTTCAAAAATATTAATATATTACTTCAGATAGAACAAAAAATGTATGCATCTTTCAGTTCACTTAATAATCACATTTCTCAATTTATCTATAGCCGCATACCAGTTGTTGCTAAAAAGAAGGCAGATCAACTATTTTCAGTTAGTTGACTTTGAATAATTTGGTGTTAAATCTGAAGTGAATTTGGGAAGGTGCCAGATGAAATGGGATGGCCATCTGCACCATATGGTCTTGGAAGGGTTGCTAATACTCAAGTACTAAGGAAGAAGTCCAGAAAGTTTTGTCTCTTACTCGAAGAATTCTATCAGCCACTACTGCAAAAGATTCAACTGTGAAAAGTGTGAGTATGTTAAGTAATAGGACAAACCAGTCCCAAGACATCTTAGAAAAACTTAACACCTAAGGCTAGAGGAATGATTATCTGTTTATGGCAAGTAAGAGAAAAGAAAAGGACAAGATGCCATAATAATAATAAGGTGTCAAGCTAAGATAAGCAAAGTAAACCACACGTATCATATCGTAGACAGGGACCATAGAAATGAATTAATATCAAAATCGCTGGGACAGTTGCTATTTAAACAAAGGAAGAAAAAAAGTAAAAACATTTGATTCAAAGCTTGTCCCAAGTGTAATTTTGTGAAGACTAGCAATCCGTTTTAGTCAAAGGTAGCATAAATAGCAAAATTTCACATTCTGCTGAGAACAAAGAGCATTGTTGCTTCCGTCCAAGAGAATCTTTCTTTATCCAGCTATTGTGTTGGCAATTAGGATGTAAAAATTCTAATAGTTTATTGTTTTGGGTTTTTTTTTTTTGCCTTTCTTGATTTTAGATTTGTTTCTTTGTTCCTTTTATGGAGTTTGGGTCACTGCATAAAGAGATATCATACTTAATGATTCCTTAATTCTTTTGGCAGGGATTTATTTACAGAATAGAGCTTATTGCTGTTAACTTCCTCTCTTCTGGAGAGCGAAATGTATAAATGGCTTAGATATAATACAGAGAAAAGAAAATACACATTTGTTGACTGTAGCCCAATAATTTAAGAGGCACTGTGTCAGAAACTACTCTAGCACAAGCAAATCCCACCAGTGTATGGCCTAAAAATCAAATATCATTATATAATGAACAATGTGAACTGATTCACACAGGTTTCTCTTACTCATATCTGCCCCCCCCACACACACATCTACCTAAATATCTATGGCTTTTTATTGATGAGGGTCATTTTCCATCATCAGAATTAAAAGACATATCAGACCTAAAAACAAAATAAATAATCTGAAATTGGTGTAATTGACAGTTGAACCTTAAGCCCAGTCTTCAAAATTTGACTTTCTCTGTGGGGAAGTAAGATGTAGCTAGGTGTTCCAATGAGGGGAAATTTAAAATTTTATTTCATTTATTAATTTTAAAATGCTCTGCTTCTGGATTGTCACCAGCTTTTAACTACAACTTGCGTGTAGAGTTCTACACATTCAGTTAGCTTTTTTGGAGTAGAACCCATTACGGGCCCCTGTAAGTCATGTAAATGTAAGACAAGTAATGCTCATTGTTTTATAAGAGGAGAAAGGTGTCGCAGATTGTTTTATACACCCTTTCAAAAACAATCTCTCCCAAAACTCTTTTCCATGCAAAGTTACTTGTGGGTTCATCAGTAGAGGAGTAAAGAGCTTCCTAGAAGAAAAAGAGATTGACCAGTTCTCTTTTGGGATTCAGTATTATTAGAACATTTCAAATGGATGGAAGTCATGCTGACTGAGGAATTTAGGCAATAAGAGACAAGTTGTAAAATTTACAGAACAATTATTTAAGTACCCAAACATATTTGAACCTTATATGGGTGGGTTAGTTTACATGAGGAAATGAATTTAAGTGAATTACTGGAGCTGTGCTCTTTTACTTTGTTTTTACTTTTTGGGGTCAAAACTATAGGAACTGACTTTTATTACAATAAACATTAAAGGCATATGTCATTCAAACTAGGCTTATGGTATTAATGAAATTAGCTGACATTACTATGCATAAAAAATGGTGTTAAACACACCCACACACACACACTCACTCACACAGTAATACGATCTCCACTTTGCTAAACTTGGTATAAGTCCATATAATCTACCTTAATATGTAAGATTATATGAAAGTCAGAAATAAAACACTCTATATAAACAATGAACCCAAATAGTTGTATGATAATTCAAACTATGATTCTGTTGCTACCATTTTCATCATATCTACTTTTTTTCATGAAGATCCTCTTTATATCTCAAAGTATCTGTGTCTTCCAGCAATGAAATCATCTGTAATAGTCTTCTCTGAAAATACCTGAAATCACTACAACATATTTCTATTTATCCTAATCAAGTTCCACTAATTTATGAAGACTAGCAATCTGTTTTATTCAAATGTAGCATCTATAAAAGGATGTAGAAAGAAACAATGCAGTTGATTCTGACTTTCAATGTATCCATTGAAGAATTTTACTTACGTGACCTTTAGCTCATAAACTTGTAGATAATTTCAAATAAATAGATTCACAAATACTATTTATGAGAATTATCATCTCATATCCTCTTACTGTATTGGAATAATTGCATTAATTTAGATTTTGAGATATTTGTTCTGAACTTAATTATCTTTGGAATTTATCTGTGCTAAACACGTGCTAACAGATTGTGGAAAAGACAATCATTATTGGTAAATGATTTCATTGGGTTTATTTAAAAAATCAGCTAGGTTAGATATATAAAAATATGATCCTAAAATATTTCATAGCTTTTGTAATTACTGGTAGATTGTTATTAACAGAAGAAAATAAAGACTAAAATTGACATTTCTGTACAACTACCCTTCATCAATTTTTTTCCCTCAGACATAAAACAAAATTTTTTTTCCTCTGTTACTATTCCTTCTCTAAAAATGATGTGCAAAGTAGAAATGTCTTGTAAAATATGTACTCAAATTTTTTTCCTGAGAAAACTTATAAGAAGAGCGAAGTTATACATTTTGGGATTTTAAATTATTATACTATTGAGATTATGGGTCTTTAAACATACACACGTAGAGTTTATTCATTTTATTTCACTGAAGACTTGACTACAAAACAGTTATAAAGTTTGTTTTATTCTACAGGAAACTGATTTGTATTGTTTGATTTATTTAATAGTATGACGATACACCTTAAGAAAAATGGGTCCAGGCCTATGTGTTTTTTTTTTTGAGGAAGATTAGCCCTGAACTAACATCTACCACCAATCCTCTTTTTGCTGAGGAAGATTGGCCCTGAGCTAACATCCGTGCCCATCTTCCACTGCTTTATATGAGGGATGCCTGTCACAGCATGACTTGATATGCAATGCGTAGGTCCACACTCCGGATCTGAACTGGCGAGCCCTGGGCTGCTGAAGCAGAATGTGCGAACTTAACTGCTGCACCACCAGGCCGGCCCTGACATTTTTTTATTAATAAGATCTCTCAAGTCTTATTTCCACTTTTTCTACTGCACTATCATTTTGTACCAGGCTCTCATCTCCCACCTCACACACTAGTCTTTGCAGTGGGTTTTCTTGTCTTCAGGCAGCCTTCACTTTGACATTACAATGATCCTCTTAAATTCTGCTGTCTCAAATCCTTCCTATACTGAAGTTCTTTGGTTATTCTCCAGCAGGTGCAGGCACGCTTCTCTCGATATGCTTCTACTTCAGCCATGTCCTCAATTGCTAAGGCAGTGCTAAAGACATTTGTCTTTGGTTAAAGACAATGCTAATTTTTTAAAAATTTCCAATCTATGGCAGACAAATAACTTCATAAAACATAATAAAAAGGAATTACTAGAAAATAAATGAGAGAAACAAAGACATGAAAATATACTGTCACTTATTATTATCTTCACATTCTACAGATAAGAATGGCTCCAACAAATTTCTATAAAAATGTGTTGAAAAGCTCTCAATGTCTGTACTTACTTTGTGACAGAGCAGCAGCTAACAGTTCTCAGACTGGCTCTGACCACTGGACAGCATTTCGAGTAGCAATGCACTGGAAGACGTGCAAGCCCTAGGCACATCTCCTTGAATAATGAATGTTAACGAAAAATTTTTTGGAAAACTTTTACTAATTTTTGTACTTGAAAAGAACAATATGTTTATAGTTTTAGAAGAATTTGGAAGTTTTTAAGAAAATGTTTATCATTTTTCTCTGTATGTGTATAATAGACCAGAAAGGTAGATCCTTTTGTATTTAGTGAGCAGATAGAAATGTTTTACTCTTATTTATCAAGGAACTTAATGTCAGATACAGTGGAGTGAGTTATAGTGTGCTAGGACCAAGGTCAGGGTACAGCTTGATAGATGTAAGTAAAAACTGGTCAACTACAGAAGCAGAACAGTTAGCCATGGTGTGCCAGAAAAATGCAAACAATTAGAATCATGCAACCATGGAAACCTACTGATCAAATTTTGTATGTAGTCTCAGCATAGGGAATATAGGCAAAATCTGTGGGTTCTAAAATTATGCTGATCTGAATACGGTTGAATTTTCACCATGCTCATCTTCAAGTTATTTGCCTATCCAAAGTCAAAAGATTTCTAGGATCTGCACAGCAGCGTTTTATAATGAAGTGAAGCACTCTTATGATCCTGGCAGATAAAACTGGCAGAGAAGACAGAGCTTTCTCCCTCATTACCTGTTAAAATATCAGGAGAAGTGCATTAGAGTTTAGGTGTAAGGAAATTAGCAGAGTTCCGCTTTCAGAGATCTCTGACTACTGGGATCGTTGTGGGAATCAGTCCCTTTTTGTTCATTCACGGTGAATTGAGGTATACTCTGATTTCCAAAAACAAAAGAAATTTTTTATGCAGGCTGATTCTTACCTACATCTGAAAGTGTAAGGAGTGCAGAAAGGAGCCCTTCTCTATGTGTGCTAACAGAAAAACCATCAGCAGAGGTTCCATAGTAAGCTTGCCTCTGCATGCCAGGTCCACAGAAGTAGAGACTTTCTAGCTTCTTCCCACTTGTGGGTTCCTAACTTTGAACATAATTCCAACAACCAGATCTGAATCCAAGTTAGCTAACTGCAGTTTGAATGCGACAAAATTAATTTTTTATTATAACAACAACATCAATGACAACAACTCCACACTCTTCTGAGGCATATAACAGAGTACAGAGTCTCTATGATATAACACTCGCAATGGCCAGGATTCAATCCAAAATAAGTCTCCATATGGAAAATGTGTTTAATTCTCCAAAGCAAAGATGACACAAATGTTGGAGTTATCAGACAATAATTTAAAGCAACAATTATAAACACTGTAAAAGATGTATAATAAAACATGAGCACAGTGGAAAAAAGCTAGAACATTTTTGTAGGATATTTAAAATATGAACAAGAAAACTAAGTGGAAAACTCTTAAATTGAATGATATAATATCTGAAATTAAAAACTGGTTAGATGTGCTAAAGAGTAGAATGGAGAAGACAGAAGAAAGTGTAAATTAACGTGGAGATAGATCAACTGAAATTGTCCTTATTTGAAAAACAGAGGGAAAAAAATTGTGAAAACACATGAACAACTTCAGGGGACTGTGGAACAATATAAAAAATCCTAACATGCTTGTAATAAGAGTCTCAGGAGAGGAGTGAGAGAATGGAGCAGGAAAGAAATTTTAAGAAATAATGACAGAATTTTCTTGAGTTTGTTGAAAGAAATAAACTTAGATTTTCAATAAGCTCAGTGAGGTCAAAGCAGGATATACATGAAACCACACCTAGGCTTATCATAGTACAATTAATGAAATCCAAAGATAAAGAGAAAATCCTGAAAGCAGTGAAAGAATGAAGACACATTAGATAGAGGGGACAGCGACTTGGTTGACCACTGGCTCCTCATCAGAGACTATGGAGGCTATAAAATTGTGCAGCAGCTCTAGCATGCTGAAAGGAAACAAAACAAACAAAAACTGTCCACCAAGAATTCTGCATCCAACTGAAATATGCTTGAAGAATGAAAAAGAAAAAAATCACTTCTCGTGGAAGGAATACAAGAAATGTTTCACCAGCAAACTGGCACTAGAAGAAATATTAAGGGATGTTCTTGAGGCTACACAGCAATGACAGCATATGGAAATGTGGTTCTTCAACAAGAGATGAAAAACAAAGAAAATGGTAGTGGTATTACTTTACAGAAATAATCTTTGTGGTTGACATGGTGACATGCCACCCTGCAGAAGCACTGTAGCCTTCAGCTTTCAGTTGACAGCATCTTCTGGGGCACCTCAGACACATTATTTACACGTAATGATTGCTCGAGGTGGAGGTATAAAGGCCTAGCCATTTGTTAATGTGAAAGAAAGCTGATGGGTCATTTCAGCTTCAGAGCTCCTGATAGGGAGAGCTGGTGCTGTGGGGCCTGTCCTGTGGGTAGATGTCTCTTTCTATACTATACTGTCTTCTCACATTTCTACAGGTGTTGTCCAAAGAACAGTACCTAACAAATGTCAAGCCTACTAAAATAATAGCAAAAATAACAGAAAAGATGACCTTTAAAGTACAAATCACTGAGAAGCATCAAAGGACACTGGGTCTCAATAAAGTACATAATTTATGAAGAAAACACAATAATTATAAAATTGTAGATATCAAATAACAAAGCAATTAAAGACTAAAGTAAAGGTTTAGA
Source organism: Equus asinus (assembly GCF_041296235.1). Taxonomy (NCBI): domain Eukaryota; kingdom Metazoa; phylum Chordata; class Mammalia; order Perissodactyla; family Equidae; genus Equus; species Equus asinus. Next base: position 44,521,764 of record NC_091812.1, read on the forward strand.
ATTAAAGTAAAGGTTAGAATTGCAAGGAAATCTTGATAAAAATTTCAATTTTATTAGTAGATTTCTGCAAGCCTCATTTATAGTTAGGCAGATATATCAGAAAAGATATGTCTAGAGAAATTAAAAATTTAGCTATATATATGAGAATTATACACACATATACAAATATATATGCACTCTGTTTATTATACATGCTTATGTATGCTCAACTGGGAACATGAATTAATGAAAAAATAGAAGGTTTCATACTTAAGCTTACAATCAAGGAAGATTCAAAATAATCTAAACTAATGGTGAGCTGTTACTGAATGACATTTCCCCTGAAGCTCTTCACATTGAATTTGACTTTCAAAAAATGCTAGAAACTAAAATTAAGAGCAATCGATCCAACACAAAATGAAGCTTGTATTTAATTTATTTAAATATGTCTTTGTTATCAATTGAATGCAAATGAGCCTAAACTGACAGTCTGCCAGAGCTAGGCCCTTGTGCTTTCAACATCATCCAGTCCTGGTATCACATTTCCTTTAGTAATAACAGATTAAATGTGTTGCTTCCTCCCACACTGCAAGAAGTCTCTTGCCTGGTGTGAGCATCATTTGGCATTAATTAAGCCTACCCACCTCACCAAAGATCTAGTGGTTCTGAAAAACCTTAGTTCACAGCTGTCGTGTGGAATAAGCTACAAGTCAAAACTGCTGCCTCCATTTAAAAATATCGCTCACTTTAAACTTGTTCAGTTATAATCAGCGAATAATTGTCTGATTTTTATATAATGAAGATAAACTGGTGCATTGTAAAAAACTAACAATGGCTAACAGTTTCAAATGATTGATAAAATAAGGCGATCGAAAACTATGATGGACATGAGTCTCTTCTGAAAAAGTATATAAAACCATTGAAATAACCTAAAAATAAAACTATTTCAAGAAGTGAACAGATGTTGTTGTTTACTTCTGTTTTTAGTTTTTAACTTCACTGAAGTTGAAGGACTGTGTCAACATGCTGGATTTTGGTACTCTGTAAGCTCTGAATATCATTATGATATGTGGCTATTCACTTATTTATCCAACCTGTAGCCACTGTATTTGATGTACTGTGTAAAGTACTAGGAATACAAAGAATAGCAAGCTATTGTTCAGATTTAAAAGAGCCCACAATTCAGCTTGACCTGTTATTTTAAACCTGGCTGCTTTGTAATCACCTGAGGGGGAGATTATCTTTAAAATACGGATGCTCAGGTTTCAATTAGACCAATTAAATAACATTATCTGAAGACGGAGACTGAGAATGTTATGATCTAAAATACTCCTAGATGATTCTACTGGGAAACAAGATATGAGAAACATATGCATGGCAGCTCATAAAAAGGTACATAATTCAGAATAAAATTATGTTTCTCAAATATAAAATAAATTTTAACTTAGGCTATTTTCTAATAAAATCTTAGCCTAAATATTCATAAATTTCTAAAAATATCTAACTTTTGTCTAAAAATATTGATGCAAAACAATCAATAAACTCTAAGGCTACAGAACACATCACTTACGCATTTGACAGTAAAAAGACAAAACAGAACTAAAATTATGTAACTTTGGAGACAAGAGGTGTTAAATCTTTTAAGACCTGGTATTATTTGAGAAGATTAAAATATTGATGTATTCTAGAATTGTTAAAAATAAATATGCAAGGTAAAAATATTAAGGTAAACACTAAAAGAGGTTTTTAAAAATTCAAAGCATCCTAATTGATATCAAGAAATAAAATTGTATGGGTGAGGCAACCTTAATCAGTTTGTAATATGGTAATTGAAGGGAAGATAAGAAGGATAAAAAAGAGGTAATTTAGATGGACGCAATATATGGCAATAAGTGCAAAATGTCAGTAACAATGCCATATGCAAACAAATTAGACTAGACTAAAGCAACAACAATAATGGTCAGTCTGGATGAAAATCCAAAAATAGACTACAGGCTTTGTGCAAGATAGGAGCCAAAAAGCTTAAATGCTAAATGCTTGAAAGTCAATTAGTGGGGGAAAAAACCCATAAAGTGTTAAGCAAAATAAAACTATGTTAATTTGATACAAAATAGATTTTAATACAAAAGCATCATGTGCAAATCACTATACAATGATGAAGAGTTCAAGTGCTCAGAAAGCAATAACAATTTTATACTCATCTGCATGTAATAAGAGAGTCTCAATATATATAAAATGAAAATTGATGGAAGTTCAAAGGGAAACTGACAAATTTTTATCTTATGAGAGCTGTCAAGACAAATATCCCAATTTTGGATAATTAAGCTATAATATATTCAAATGCACAATTAACAACCACACATATAGGATACTGCACCAAACAATTACAGAATACACATTCTTCTCAAGAACACTGAAACATTTGCAAAACATCACAATAAATAAAATCCTGAAACAAGTACTAACAAATTTCAAATAATTGCAACACAGAGGCAGCCTCCACTACACGCAATGTAATTATGCTAAAAAGTAAGCAAAAGCCAACTTAAAAAACTATACATTTATAAATATAAATATCCAAAAATGAAATTTTAAAACCGATTGAGAAGGCAATGAAATTAAAAATGCTACATACAGAAACGAGTAATACTCCTAATGTGGTATTTTAAAGAATGGTTCTTTGAAGACAAGAAAAGCTGAAAATTAATGCTTTACACACACAGGTAAGAAGTTAGAAAAGGAATCACAGAATAAAAGCTAGAATGGGAAAATAATATTACAAGATATAAAGGATTAGCAAAGTTTCATTTTAAAAGAATAATATTAATAAACAACTTTGATAGTGATAAAGAGAAAAAGGTAGAATGCACATATAATATATTTACAATGTAATATGAGATTAAATATTAAAAAACTAAAATACAGTACTTTATATGAATAAATCAAAACAAGAATTTAAAAATTTCAATAAATTAATTATCAACTGAATTATGAAAAAGTGATGTGTGAGTAATCTTATTAACATTCAATTGATATTTTGTATTTGATAGTCTTCCTTCAACTTAAATCTCAAACCCTGATGAACAAATTGTGTTTAATCCGAGAAGGGAAGATTTATGTAACATTACAAGTTCTATAGATGTAATTCATTGAAATGACAAATTAAAGGAGAAAAACATCATACACATACCTTAATAGCACCAGAAAAAGACTGGAAAAAATTCACAACAAGTATATGAAACCATCACATACAAATTTGAATGAAGAGAGAACTTGGTTAACCCAAAGATTCACCAGGTTTTCCCAGATTTGCTTTTGTTTTGACAATTTTTAGATCTGTTAAGCAATTAATTGATATTGTTTACATCTTGACAGAATAATTCTAAAATTCACATTGATATTTTTCAATGGTTTTTATTGTGAAATATAACATATACACAGGATAGTGTATAAAACAGAAATATACAGCATAGTGAGTAATCACAAATAAGCGTGAAACCATCACCCATATCAATAAAGTTTAAATCACAACAGAAGCTCCCTCCCCGCAACATTCCCCTTCTGGATCCTCCTGTCCTTTGTGGAGTACAAAAATTGTTCTCACATTTATAGTAACCACTCTCTTACTTTTCTTTTCAGTTTTAGGGCTTGTGTATGCGTTTCATGAGCTCTCACTGGTGCTTTAGACAAAATCCAGATAGCCCAAGAACTCAAAGGAAGGTACTAATAGGTCTGGGACTCAGACCACCAAGGTGTCAATACTGGAGCCCTGAGAAGGCACAAGAAGGCAGGTTCTTGGAGCTTTGAAGAAACTACAAACTGGAATCAATTACCACTACTAAACTAACTGTTACTGAACTGCTGGGGTCTGGTTGAGGGGGCTAGAAGCAAAGGGGAAGAAAAGTGTCATTCCTTTCTTCCTTGGCTTCCAGAGGACCTGTAACACCACTATTGGCACAACTAATTGGAAGCCAGCAAGTTTAGAGAGCCCTAGGCCCAAATCATGCTGCATAAAGGGAAGAATGGATTTAAGCTGGGAATAGCCTAATAACCATCATTGCTCTATAGTCTCCCTGCTTTCACTTGTGCGCCTACAAACAATTCTGAACACAGTTGCCAGAAAGAGATTATCAAAATGGAAGTCAGGTTGTGTCACTATCCTTTGATGTCTCCCAAGGCCTTTCAGAATAAAAGACAATGTCTCTAAAATAAGAACAAAACTGCTTCCACAGACCTTATGATCTGACCTCCCATTAACTCTTCCTTGATTTCTCTCTCCAACAGCCACATTGGTCTCAGCACTATTTCTGGAATGAGTCAGGAATGCCCTCTCTTGGGACCTTTCTATTTGCTGTCCAACTGTGCTGTAATTCCCTTCACTCAGATATCCCCATGGCTTACCCCTTCCACTCATCCCTCTCTTTGCTCAAAGGTCTCCTGTCAATAGGCCTTCTCTGACCATCTTATTGAACTTGCCTACTCTCCCCTTCCTACTCTGTCCACTTTGCTTCTTTATTTTTCACCATTGTGACTATCACCTTCTCTTTCCGTTCTTATTTTTAAGTTTTCTTTCTCTATTCAGTAGAATATAAGCTCTACAGAGAAAGTATTTTCGTCTTTCTGTTAGCTGATGAATCCCTGGTGCTTGGAGCAGTGCTCGGTACCTAACAGGTATTTGATCTGACTCCGACCTTCTTTCTAACATTTATAGCAATTTGATCTCTGTATCTGAATTTTTTCTCTGTACTATATCTTACATCATGGGGTTTTATGAGAAAGAAAAACAAATATGCAAAACATTTTACATATCGCCCAGCACATATTAGGTGCTCAGTTAATATCAGCTCTAATGCTATTATGTTATTTATTTTACATGATTTATTATTTTTATATATTGTGTTAGAAATAATTAATAAAAGTAACGGTGAAGGGGCAATGAAAAAACACATTTTTAAAGGAGTATCAATTTTCAGATATTAGGGAAAATAATCTTGACACACTACAAGACTCTTTCATGGTGGTGTTTTCGCTTGTTGAGGTAAACTTAATAGCCTTAATTTTACTGCCATTTTTCTGGTTGTGTTTGTGGGAGTTTTGACAATCCTTGAGTCTCATGAAGTGCCAGTCAAGACTACCTCATTTCCATATGTCATGACCCTCGATGCCAGAAGGGCATACTCCCTTGAGGTCCCAGGAGCCTCCTTCTCAGGACTCTGTGTTCATGACAGTGAGGTAGGTCCTAGGCTGCATCCAAGTTGTGTTTCATTTCCATTGGCTTCCCAAATGCTGAGTTTGTTCTGCCTCCTATAAATGAAGACCACTCTATAAGGGATTCTTTCAAATGACTGTGCATATGTAAAAATCTCTTTTTCTTGGTAAAAATCTTCCTGGTTGTTAACTATTTGCCTCTCTGTCTGTTCTTGTCTTGAGATGATAAATCCCTCATTTCTGGAATACTACAAGCCATTCAAATACTTTCCAGGCAGGCTGCTGTCAACTAAGATTCCTGTGACTTTCTTAGTATTGCAGATTGTGAATTTCCAACTTCCCTGAAATTGCCATGCCATATGATGTGACCAACTCTTCAGTATCCAGAACTCTTCCTTTGCAACCTAAAGACGAACAGGCAATTTTTAAAAAAATGAACTCTTTGACCACTTGCTATCCTAGGCCTTAACTATCATAAACCTTTCTTCCTATTTTACATGAATGATGTGGACAGTCTTTGGCGTTCTGATTCAACTTCATGGAAATGATTAGAAATAGGTAGACTGTCATGACATTTCTCTTAATTAGGAGCAAGAGCCTGTACATCTTGCCTCAGGGAAATAGAAGCTGTAGTTAAATTAACGAATGTCTCTACTGACATGATTTTAGGGTCTCCCTCAAATTTGATGCTCCTTCAAGTTGTATACTAATTATTGCTCAACAAAAAATACAATTTCTCAGCAATTAGGATGACCGTTTGTTAAATTATATTGCTTCCTGTTTCACATTTCCATCCATCTTTGTAAAAATCTAAACCATGCTCCATTCCCTCCACTGTTGGAGGAACAACAGCCTTACTCTTGACTAGATTCTGTCTGGGAATTACCCAAATTCCTGAGATCATTACACAACCTCTACAAAATCCAAATATATTCTTGTTTATTTATGACTGAAATAGTAAACTCTCAGGCTATATACATTACAAAAGGCCTCAACTTACCCATCAAAAATATTGCCTTTCCAGAGGCAATTGCCTTACCCATCAAAAAAATTGCCTTTCCAGAGGCAATACCAGGTAAGAAACACTTACTAGAGATTTTCAACTCCAAATAAGCAGGTTCAGTGAGAACAAGTGCGCCTTTAATAATACATAATTTTGAAAAGAGTGTGTGTTCTTGACCTCAGTAGATACCCCAATTTGGAAACATCATCAGATTAAAGAATTTCTAAGTGCTCTATTTCTCTGTAAGAAAGTACCATCATAAAGTAGTAACATGGAAGCTAAAGCACATACTGTAGTTTATCAACTAGGTTTATAACTAAGACTCAGTCCTACCCCCACGTTACCCCAAGAACAAAATCTGTGAAGAAGTTCACAGAGGCTGTGATGGAATGCCAATCATTCTGACTCCATAATTAGAAACGATTACTTTTGTATATTACTTGATAATCATCTCTGGTGCTTTCAGGATGGCACCTTATATGGTGCCAATGGTCTCACAAGAAACCTTGCAAAAATTGTGCATAAAATCACTCACCACAGAAAAGGCAACCAATGCACCTCACCAACATTATTGGTTTAACTTTACTCAAAGAGCTGATACTCTCTTTAATTCACATCCTGTGCGTTACCCATATAATCATTGTAAAACTGTGAAGGCTGGACTTAGAAAACCCACCACAGCTCAGGGTTCGTTTGAATATTTCCAAGCAGATTTTATAGAACTATGCCCATGCATTGGATTTTAATATATTTTGTTCATTACATCCTTGTTCCCAAAATGGATTGGAGCTCTTCCTTTCTGGAAACTCGTGACTCTGATAGTAACAACCAAAACAAAATTGCTTGATTTGTGTTCTTGTCCTGCAGAATTCCAACCTTTTTCTCCAGGAACTGTGGTCCCATTTTACTGGGAGTTTCACTTAAAATCTTTAAAAAGCCTTGACATTTACTAAGAAACGTTGCTGTTCATATTATAGCAACCTTCTGAAAAAAATAGAACAAATGGAATTCTGAATTATAAATAGAAAACATTCAAAAACTCTCAAACTTCCATGTGCAAAAAGCAGTGCCAAAGGCTTTCTGTAAAATGAGATCGACTACCACTGTCTGATTTTTTTCCTGTCTTTATGAATTTGTAACAAGTTGCTCATGCATCTAGTAATACCAGCTTTGACACTAGACTCTGCTCTGCTGCAAGCGGACTTGGCAAAATACTGCAAGTGGCTTATGAAATTCACACTCTGTTATCATCAATTGATAAAGGTAGATTTTCCTCAAAATCCTCCTAAAGAACCTCTGTGTTACCTAAAATCCAGATACTGTTTTCTGGAAGAGACATCAAAGAAAGATAGCCCTTGAACCCCAATACAGGATATTATCGGGTACTATCAAAGCAAACACAGCTATAAAATTACAAGGCCATGAATCTCAGATGCGTATTTTTCAAGAATTCGTGGAATACTGGAAAACTATTCTAGCCAGAGACTTCAAGCTTAAAGTATCAGATGATTTTCAGGAAGAGAAATTTTCTACCAATGATGTTTCAGATCCAGTCATTCCAGATCTAATAGATTCCGGAGTGAAGTTAGCTTCTTCCTAAATCCAATGGAACAAAATCTACAAACACAAATCATCAGTTTTAATCTTCATTCTCTTATTCTTTATTTTCTTGGCCATCTAATACCCATATCTAGTTCTGAGGGTTTTAGTTTGGAAATAAGATCTAGACTCTAGCTTTTATTTGGGTGCACTGTGATCTGGCTTAAAGGTGAGCTACCAACTATACTCAGAATCCTTCTCTTAATATTTGTCTCTATTGCAGTGCTTATATATGTGATTTGCAGAGTATCAAATGTTGCTGCACGGTTGCAGTCACATCACATCATTTGATGAGTGACCACCAAATCATAAGTTCAAGAAAATCTGACACGTATAGAAATTAAACCTCATCAGAAACTCAATACCCTACCACATGTCAGAGGTACATATCTGGATTGAGCATGTTCCCAGATTATGTTTTTAGATTAGGCTGAGAAATGACTTAAAGAGAAGACTTGAGAACAGAAACAAAGATTTTACATATTACTGATGGATGTGTAAATTGTTACAAACATTTAGTTAAACAATTTAGCATCATTTAAAGGCAGAACTTCCCCCTACCATATGACTCAACAATTCTGCTCCTAGAATCAGAAAAGTTTACTCTGACCCATGTGGATCTGAAGATATAAAAAGGATTATATGTAGCATCTCTCTTCATAATAGCACAAATCTGGAAACGGTGCAAAGGCCCATTGAAAGGAAAACAAAAAAATTAATTGTGTATATTTATCAAATGGAAAATCATATTTAGCAGTGAAAATGAATGAACAATAGCGTCATGTAATAGACTGTATGAAAATTAGTGACATTGGGGCTGGCTCCGTGGCCGAGTGGTTAAGTTCGCGGCGGCCCAGGGTTCGGATCCTGGGCGCGGACATGGCACCACTTGTCAGGCCACGTTGAGGCGGCGTCCCACATCCCACAACTAGAAGGACCTGCAACTAAGATATACAGCTGTGTACGGGGCGTTTGGGGAGGTAAAGCAGAAAAAAAAAAAAAAGAAAATTAGTGACATAATGACAAATGAATAAAAGCAAGTCATAGATATGTAACTTCCTCAAAAAATTTATAAATGAATAGAATTTTTAAAATATGTTAATACCAGAGCAGGGCAAGGGACATTGAGACATCTGCAAAACTGCAATTTTAAATAGATTGGCCAAAGAAGACTTATTGAAGTAAAATTTGCATTAAAAAACTTCAAGAAGTTAACCATTTGTCCATCTACTAGAATAGTGTTTCTGATAGAGAAAACAACGAAGGTTAAAGGCCCAAGGGCATGCTCAGCTACTGCCTAATTCAAATCCTCTGTCTGAAATATTTTAACCATCCCATCACTTTCTGTGTCCCCTGGAATCTTTCTCAAATTGGCTAATTTCTATTTAAAATTTAATATATGACCTCCTGTGAAAAGTACTAACTTGAATTATATTACCTGATGTAAGTTCTCCTTCTTTTTGCTTACCTCTAACATAACAATTAGTGTACTATCGATATGTTGTGTTTTCTATTTTATCTCCTCACACCTGAGTCTGGTAGCTTTCAAGTGCTGAGTTAATCTCACACACTAAGTTTCTATTACTCAGCACCATATCTAGCACATAGTAGGCACTCAATACAAGTTACCAAGAGAGTGAATAAAAGACTAAGTGAATGATGAAAGATAAATTAAACATATTCAGGAGATAAATACTTGATTAGGCTAGGACATACTAAATTACAAAGTATTCAAATTTAATATCAGAAACAAGATAACACAGAGACATGCACACACACTCACAGGTATCACTGTGTAGTCCGCCTTTATGCGGTCTACGTAAGAGTACTAGAGGCAAATGTTAAGAAGTAATCACACGAGGAGAGTGAATGTGTGAGCTATGTATGAAAGCATAACAGGGGCCCTAATGTAGATTAGGTTCAAGGAGAGGCTTTTAGTTAAAAAAGAAAAAATGAGAATTGAGGCGTGAATAGGACTTAAGTGATGAATAGGAGAAAATGTGTTCCAAGGAATGGAAATAGCTTGTACAAAAGCCCTAAGATCAACTTTTACAAACATAATCGGTGGAAAAAATTTTTTAAAGTTCAAACCTGCTAAATAATTTAAGAGGTAAATATTCATTTTTACATAAGAAATATAAAGTTTTGCTTAAAGTTGCATTTTGATTCTTCATATATTTTTAATATTTTGTATTTTATGGTTAAATGAATGTCGTCTGTAAGGTTAACTGGAGCAAATGAAACATCTCAGCTCTGGCTCTATATTTTTAATTTTTGTGTTAAAAAACATTAAAATTGTAATTGGGACAAATAAACTGTATTTCAATAAGAACATGTGCTAAAATGGAAAATTATTATTCAGAATAGAAATCCTTTGAGGATGGCAACTATTAAGAATTTATTAATAAAACAAGCTGTTTCTGCTTGTTCGTTTTAGAAATGTGTAAATTTTCCAAATAAAAATGGTCTCAAGCCATTGACAAAAAGTGATAAGATGAAACAGGAGCTCCACAGCACTAACGCTTCTCAGCTGAGAAGCATAAATAGCTCCTATTCAACATTCCGAATGGAAATTGTCAGTGATGCCCATTACCTTTGTGGAAATGAAATGAAAGAAAAAAGCTGACAGCTGGGTTGAAGGAAAAGAAGGCGTTGTATCTTCAAATGATAACTGGCATAATAGAAATTCACCATAATGTTTTGGAGAAGTACCTTCTCACTGATGTAATGTCTGTCAGATATGTCAGTCATGCGAAATGTTTAACTTGCCCAGGCAAGTAAAGATGCGAAAAAAGAAAACAATCTACCTTGAATCCCCTCACAGAGAGGATTAAAGATTACCTAGAAAAGCTATAAAAGTTTCCGCCTTCTCATGCAATTTGGTAAAATATTCTGAAGGAAAGGAGCAAATCATTATACATTCTCAGCCACAGTTTCTTTGCTGGGTCTATGTCAAATTAGATGATGTTAATGAAGAGGACTCATTTGTTCTAATATTTAGCTGGATGTCGTTAGGACATTTGTCAGAACCCCCTTAGCTTTCTGCTTCTGAACTCCTCTTGAGAATATAAGTAGTTTTCTACAGCAAGTTTATTATCACAAGTTCTGTCTCTGCATGGAAAGCTACAAAAGTCCTCTTCTGAGAAGAGGTTGGCTCACTTTCAAGGTGATTGTTGCCACCACTCCTACTTGTAGCTGTTACTTTTCTTCTGGGTGGTGGGTTTTGATGTTTACTATCAATTTGGCTAAATTCTGTGTTCTACTTTATCCCCTAGACACTGGCTTTTGCTGCCTGTTAGACTTAGCATTCTCTTAGGTACCTATTCCTTGTTTCATTCTCCTAATTGGAACCTGTTTTTATATTTAAGTCAAACTTCTGGATTTACATGCCAGCAGTATACAGTGATAATATACACTGTATACATCATGCATATGATATAATAGATACTTAGTGGACAATATAGACTTCAAACCAAGCCTGTTGTATGCCGAAGTCCATGAACTTCTAGCTATCCTTCCTCTTGTGTTAGTCATAAAATTACAGGCATTGCTTTCTGGTATTTATGCAAGGATACAATGCTTTTTGGCATTACATAGTCAGCTGTCAGCCTTTCACCACAGGCCACTAAGAAGAATACTAGTCAAGGATATCTAAGTTCATTACAACAGCTGAAGTGAACATAATCTTGAAAAAATTTTAGTAGTGTCTGTAAAGGCAGGGTCAAGGAAGTGTATTTATACATAGGCTTTGGGGTCCGGATTCAAGCAGCTTAAGTTGCATCTTTTATGAAGGGGGCCAATTTAGCGTGTTATTGGGTATTAACTGGGAAAATTTAATAATGTAATTGTTTAGAGTTCATGGACCCAGTAAGGAGAGATTGTTCAAGTTAACCTTGATAAGTAAAGTGTTATTTGGTCAGCAAGCTATTTGCTCATGTGAGCAAATTATGTCTGGGTAAATTGATTTGCAAGATTTTCCAAAACCAAGAAATGAAATTATTTGCTCATTTATAGCTTCATCTTCCTGAGAAATACTTCTGGAGTAAATCAGCAACTTGTGTTGAAAGAGGTAGTTTTAATTCTTAGTCCCAATAATTAAGCTACGTAGATATAAATTGTCTCAATCTTCAACATACATCATAGCAAATGCCCTATGCTTGCTGAACATAGCTAAATTGTGCATTTTGAATGTATGTTTGAATAAATGAGTGCACATATGAAGTGTGCATTGAGTTTCCTTATTTGTGAAAGTGCATTAATCAGAGAGTAAAATCTACTTAAATTCTGGAATTATCTCTTCATGAAATTACAGTTAATTATATAACCTTGGGACTATGGTTAAGGGAAACAAACACAGAAAGAACTGTTATCAGTTTCAGGGTGGTTTACTTTAGGCTTAGGTTCAGGAAGAGGGTTTTAACTTATAATATGTCCTTCAAAAACTCACCTAGGAAAGAAACTTCAACTTAAGAAAGGTTTTTCCTTCCTCTTGCCTTGAGTTCCATCAACAGTCCTCTCAGCACTATCTGCCCCATCTAAATGTCTCAAACTGTCCCTTCTCGAGGACCCTCACCTTAGATAGCATTGATTTAAATAGCTGCATTCCAGGGCCTGGCCTGGTGGCGCCGCGGTTAAGTTCACACACTCTGCTTTGGCGGCCTGGGGTTCACCAGTTTGGATCCTGGGTGCAGACATGGCACAGCTTGGCAAGCCGTGCTGTGGTAGGCATCCCACATATAAAGTAGAGGAAGATGGGCATGGATGTCAGCTCAGGGCCAGTCTTCCTCAGCAAAAAGAGGAGGATTGGCGGCAGATGTTAGCTCAGGGTTAGTCTTCCTCAAATAAATAAATAAATAAAAATAAATAAATAGCTGCATTCCATTTTCCTGAAAAATAGAATGTTCCCTAAATCCTGATGAGTCCCTATGTCATGAACCTGATTTCTGAAGATTCAATCACTTTTCCTTAGTGCTTGGGTCTGTTTTGATAATCTTTCTGTTATGTCTGATGCCATATAAAGTTTCCTTTGAGACCTATAATCAATGTGCCAGACATTGTTGCTGTTGTTTTTAAATTGATTAACTGATTGCTATTCTGCCTCAGTTCAAGGAAGACATAAGTCAAGTTACAGAAAAAAAAAGCCATGCTACTGTAAAATAAAGCAAACAGATGAACTGACTAGAGCATAAGAAAAATAATGCTGTAAAGTAAGAAGAAACTGGAACAAAGGCTCCATGTAATAAAATATAATAGTAGAGGTACATTCCAAATGGGCTTTGAACTTGTTAGCAAAACAAAGAGAGAATTATAAACATTAATAAAGTTATTCTGTTCATAATGAAAAGCAGAGCAGTTGTTTTGGAAAGTATGGCCTTAAAGGAGGTCTATATGATATTGTAAATATTGTAGTCTGTATCTTATCAATTAAAATGATATTTAGTGACCTATTACTTTTTCTAATGATGCCCTTGAATGCTAGCTGATAATACAGTATCTAAGAGAAATCATTTAAATCATTTAGACCATTTTTAAAAAGGTATCAGAAAACAAGAAACCTAGTTCAAATCTACAACTTTTGTGTAGTCATTTTACCAGAACATTTATTTTGAATTTACTAGAATGAAGACAAAGAATTTTAGAAGACTGACTGTGCTGCAGAAGCCACATTTTCCAAAAAATAGTGATGAGTTACCTGAGGAGAGAGAAAGAATTGTCTGTCTAGAAACCATAGTGAGGACAATGATACTTAGTTTACCTCTGAAACCTTGGTATAAGGACCGTTGGAGAGAAAAATCATCACCAGTGAAGTATGCCAGGGAAGCTGTGTCCTTGAGCAGATCCAGATTAATATTTAGATAAGGACATTTAGAGAATGCAGAATAAGGAGTATAATGGTTAATTTTTTATGTCAATTTGACTAGGCTAAGGGCTACCTGGATAGCTTGTAGAACATTATTTCTGGGTGTGTCTGTGAGGGTGTCTCCAGAAGAGATTAGCATTTGAATCAGTAGATTGAGTAAAGGTCACCCTCACCAGTGTGGCTGGGCATCATCTAATCCACTGAGGGCCTGAATAGAACAAAAAGGCTGAGAAAGGGCAAATTCACTCTGTGCTTAAGCTGAGACATCCAGCTTTTCCTGCCTTTGAACACCAGTGCTCCTGGCTCTCAAGCCTCTGATTCGGATCAAGACTTTCACTATTGCCACCCACTCTACCCCCCCATTCTCAGGCCTCTGGACTCTGCCTCAGTTACACCACGGGTTTTCCTGGGTCTCCAGCTTGCAGATAGCAGATCATGGGACTTCTAGGCCTCGATAATAGAGTGAGACAATTCCTATAATAAATCTGCTCTCCTGTTGGTTTTGTTTCTCTGGAGAACTCTGACTAATACAAGAAGTTCAAGATATAAAAGACTTTGTTGATGGTGAGCCATGATGTTGAAAGTGATAGGCTGAGGAGTTTCAGGATTTGGGGAGAGAGAGTAATACTGGAATAAAGTAAGACCATCTAGAGCTGTATGGGAAATTTAATGTAGAAGATGAGAGGTGACCTGGGAGTCTGGGGTTTATTTTGCTGACTGGCATAAAGATCTTGGTGATCTCAAGACAGATGATATTGGTGAGCCTCTGAGTTTTGGAAAGTGAAAATGGGTATCAAACAAAATGTTAAAATTCATTAAAGTTTTTCTACTTCATTTTACATTTAAGATTCATGGCATCTTGGAATTACACTTAGTAAACACCCCTTATTTTCTAACAAAGGGATAGAGTTAAATAATTTGTTCAATTTATCTATAATTATGGACTAGAAGACTCAGGATTAAAGCAAACATATATTCAAACCTAGCCCAATTTCTCTTCTGACTTCCAAGATTTTCATATAGTGAATACAGGGCTGTATCTAGCTTTTTAGCACATCATACATACAGTGCAGTGATTTAAATTTGAAGTGATTTAAAGGAAATAGACTTTTTTTTTAAACTTTCAAACTTTAAGTTAGAATAGGTTAGGATATATTGCAGTAATAAATAACTCCAGGTTCACTTAATGTTCGTGTGACATGTGGATATTACCATTTAGTTGCAGCTCTGCTCCATATTTTCCTCTTTCAGATACACAGCCTAACGTAGCCTTCACCATCTGGAACATGACTAGTTGCTGTATCATAGAAAAGCAAGCATGGTAAATTATACACCTGCTCTTAAAGTCTTCAGTCTGAAAGTGACACATATAGTTTCTATCCACTTTTTTTTTTTTTGAGACAGGTGTCATGGCCTCACCTGATTATAACTGTGTGCAAACCAACTATATTCTCAGAGAACTGGATGTAATGGTAAACACGTGAGTGACTACCATAATCTCCTTCTAGTCACCAAGTATTCAGTTCTTTCTTACCAGAACAAAACATTCCCCCTTCTCAAGAGGGAAATCAAAAGTCCTATGTGGGTCACTTTATTCATACCCAAGAACAGAATCTCTGAGAGCTCGTGGCACTCTCTGAATTGGCATGCTGTAAAGTAGTCCTAAACTGGTTCTAGAGTTCTGGATGTGATTTTACATGGTCTGGAGACATATACATCTATTTTTTTTTTAAAAAGAGGAGATATATACTCCCACCCTTCAATATTCAATGGCAGAGGAGAAGGAATAACTGCAATAAATACCCCCTCTTGGAAAGGAAAAAAAAGGGAGAGACAAATATTTGTCCTTGGTTCTTGGTCTGTAGGAATTCTGCTATCTCTGTGAACAGATATTCTGAGAAATTCCCTTCCTATCCTGGGAGAGGTGATGTTTAATTATGCTGCTTCTCTCATTAATTGCATCCCTGTCCATTACTTCTCATAACTCTGGCACTGACTCTTGAGAGACTTTTCCTTTTATGTTATCCTCAAGTAGGTGGTGATAAATTTGTCCTTACTAAAAGCTCAGCTGATTTCTCAGCCAAACTACTATCCAAATAGTTGGGGACTGAATGGTCATTTTTAGCCTTAAAATAATTTTAGGTTCAGACTGATGCTTCTATTAGACTTATATCTCTTTCAAAAATTGAGTGAACTTCTTATCTGATTCCAAACAACTCCACGTGCCAATATCCACAATTGAAGTATCCTTTGAGTTATAATTCTCGTATTTACTGTATTTGTTTTTTCTTTCTTATCCCCATGTCTGTTTCTCTTTTAAGGTAACTATGTCTTGAGCCCAATATGTGATGGTAGAAAACACAGCTCCTTAGTTAATTTTCTGCACCATATTTACCATTTGCAATGGTAATGTTCCACTTGCAAGACACTCTTGGTTTGATGTTTACTCTCATATACTTTAGTTTATTCAGAGGTTTTCACAATGGACTAGTGGCTTTTGCTGACAGCCTTAATAAGTCTTTATTGTTTTAAGCCATTTTTGTTTATAATTTCATTATGCCAAATTGAGAATAAGTTGTCTCTTACAAGCCAAAAAGATTCCAATGTTAGATATTCTCTAATCCTTTTCATTCCTGCTTTCAAATTGCCCACTTATTCCTGAGGTCATCTCTTTCCTGAGATACCTTACCAGTGACAGTCTTCAACAAACAATATACACAGCTAATATTCTGTTTTCTGGCTTCTTCCCCCAGACTGCATGTTTAATAAACAAAGGCAACAGTATTACCAAAAAATTTGCTGCTGTCTGACATGGATGGTTATCTCTCAGACTCTGGATCACAGGTCCCTTGCTGTCAGCCACCTAACCATTAAGCCCATGCAACATATCTTATTTTTGTTATGAAGACACTCAACTTCTGGTTTCAGTTTCTTGATCACTGAGGATGGTCTAATGCTGCAATTGAAAATAAACTTACTGTTTGAGTGGCTTAAAAAGAAGCTTTATTTTTTACTCATAGAGCAAGTCCATCCTGTGTAAACTGAACGCTATATTTTGTATTCTCCTCACTCATACATGCTTACTGCTTATAGTAGCAGGAAGAGGGAATCCCAACAGTTACTTACCTACTTTAAAGGACTTCTGCCTAGAAGCAATGTATGTCATTTCCACTCATTTAATTATCCAAATAAGTTACATGATTACACTTAACTTCAAGGTTCCAGGCAGTGCAATCCTATCTTGTGTCAAGATAGCGGAGAATTGTAACTATCAGTAGAAAGCATTATGACTACCACATAGGTCAAGGTGAGCTGTTGTTAGAATTCTGCATATTCAGATTAGAGAGAATGATGATGCCATATTTTGTTTATCCATCAAAATTAAACATGAAGATTGTTTGATGAACTTTGATTCACCTCAGATAAAATAATTTAATTAGTGTTTCAAATAATCAGGCAAAATTAATCTCTGTTAAAATCAATGAGGACCTAAGTAGCAAAATGCAGTGCTGCTCCCTTTCCTACTTTGTATCTGCTTCTGAGCTCTAAACTGGTTCATTCTCAGTTATAATCATATGAAATACCCTTAAAGATATACCTGCGTTAAAAGTAGCCGTCCTTTAAGTAATAACATTTAAAGATACTAAGAAATGTCATCACTACATCTGCTTCTACAACTCCATAACTGATTCTATAAGCTGCCTCAATAGTCTTTGCTCACTGACCCTGACTCACAGTCATGAGACAGGTTGTGGTTGTAAAGAAAAGTATTCTTCGTCCTTTAAGGGACTATAGGACATATCATTACATTCCTCATTCAAAGTTAAAAAAAACTGAGGCCTAGGTGGTGGCATGCCAAGTCTTTGTCCCAAGTTGAATGCATAATGTAGGCCTTGGGCACAACATACAAAATATTAATGGGAAATACTCTATTCAGCTTTTCTTTTTCCTATTGCAATGCTAGGGAAAAAAAGTTGTGGAAGAATAAAAAATTCCCTTCTTCTCAGAGGTCTGCTATCTCTACAACTTTGTCTCAAAGCTTAGCTGAATTTGGTGTCTATTTTCAAAGACCTGAATTCCTCTCTTTTACTTTATTTGAGGTATGATTTTAGCCTGAAAAATAAAAGGGTTAACATTAGTTGATCATTTAGTGTTAGATTGTCGTACAACCTTATATATGTTATATTTCATTTGACCTGCTATCGTTGTCAACACAGAGAATCTAACTTTTCTAAGGTGTCAGAGTTTGTTTATAGTTGAGGCAGAATTAAATATCAAATCTGTGTCCCCAAGTGCACAATTTAAGATTTTTTTTCACCATGTTACATGTCATCTCAGAGTACACAGAAGGTGCTCAATATATGTTAATTCCAAACACCGTGCTAGACCCAATGTGGAGGCAAACAAATAAAAGAGAAAGGTTCAGCTTTTTCCCCCAAATGATTTACGATCTTTGAAG
This sequence comes from Equus asinus, assembly GCF_041296235.1. Taxonomy (NCBI): domain Eukaryota; kingdom Metazoa; phylum Chordata; class Mammalia; order Perissodactyla; family Equidae; genus Equus; species Equus asinus. Next base: position 44,539,872 of record NC_091812.1, read on the forward strand.
GACCGAAGAACAGAGAGGTAATATTTGAGGCGAGCTTTGGAGACTAAGGTTTTCATATCCTGAGCATTGAAATTTTGCATTCCATTGCTGAGAACAGCATGAGAAAAGTTGCAAAAGGGAGTGTACTCTATCTCTATATGGCTTGTCCTGTCATGTGAAATATGTGGTGAGGAAGCAGGCAGTGGATCATAGAAAGCCTCAAAAACCAGGATAGAGAATTTGAACTTTTGCCCTGAACCTTAGGAGGAATTTTCTTGCCTCCTTCCAAATTTCATACTTTGTTTTTAAAGATACTAACTCCTCCACACCTCCTTGCTTGAATATTTGCTACAAAACAGTGAATTCATCCTGGGTTTTTCAAACATTTTTGGGGATAGCTCCTTAACACTGAACCAAACTACAAATATCGTTCTCAGCAGCCTTATGAAATTGCAAAAGTGTTCCTAGGAACACAACATCACTTTTGGTCTGAAGATTTCCTTTGGATTCTGATATTTTTGCGTGAATTCTACTGCTATCCATTAGCACAATGTCCTCTCTAATGTCCTTGTTTACGCCAAACCCAATATTCTGAAAAGAGAAATGGGGTGATGTATTTGGTTTAAGCTGGACACTGACTGAGTGATGACATTTAAGCACAATGTGAGTTAGAACCAGTGCAGCATCCACAGCAGTTTTGGCGAGGAGTAAGGAGGATGGGCAATTATGCTTCTAGTGGGCTATTTTTCATGTCTATAACTGGACATAAATATAGGCAATTCAGAGCAGGAAGAAATATGACTAGAACTCAGCTTGGCTGACTTAGTTGCAAACAAAAAAAAGGATCCTGGAAAGGGCTGGGAGTTGGTCCATCTTTGCCTCATTTGTTTTCAAGAGGAGCCTGTTTCTGCCTCATTGATTTCTACTCCTCATTGAGTCATGCTCCCATGCTTGTTAAATATCACTTCATTGCTTTCAACTTCATCCTTCTTAGTCAGCATCTCTCAAGTAAGCTACCACAGAGTAACACCAAGTTTCAGGCCCCAATCAAGCACATCTTGGCCCTATTTTTCCAACTGTGTTCATTTACCACATTAATCTGAGCCATAAAGACTTCTCTCCTTGTCAACCACTCTTATAACACATCAAGGGCCTTGTCACCACCAGGAGCAGCAAAATATTTGAAACCAAGAGAACACTTGTCACGTTGTGGTATTTCACTAGTACATGATGGTGAGACACAAGATACAGGAAAGAAAATTGTCATCCCTGGGGCCTCAACAAAAGAGCTATTTCACTGTTGCACCCTCACAGACATATCTTCAGTAGCTTCAAGAGGGAGAAATTACAATGAGCTCCCATGCTAAGTGTTCAGGACCACGTTTCGAATTGACTGAGCTGCTTACTTTAAAGCAAGAAATTGATCAGGACATACGTCATCACTCCTTTTATCCCTGTTCATCTCAGTCCATCAGTTATCCAGGGGGCACTCATCACCGTACTGCTCCACTCATCTTCCCGTAAACCTAATGTGCTACTCCTCTCATCCTCCCAAACTCTTTAGACATGTGATTTTAGAAAGTTCTTTCTAGGGGCCAGAACCATGGTGTGGTGTTTAAGTTTGCACACTCTACTTCAGTAGCCAGGGGTTCACGGGTTGGGATCCTGGGTGCAAACCTACACGCCACTCATCAAGCCATGCTGTAGTGACATCCCACATACAAAATGGAAGAAGACTGGCACAAATGTTAGCTTAGCAACAATCTTCTTCAGGCAAAAAGAGGAAAATTGGCAGCAGGTATTAGCTCAGGGGCCAATCTTCCTCATCAAAAAAAAAAAAAGTCCTCACTAACCTCAAGAATTTTTCTTGATGTTTCCTCAATCTTCTCACTCTTAGTGAGAAGTGGAATTCTCTTGTTTCCTGATGAAGCAATTTCCTTTGTGGGCTTCTCTGGTGGAAGACATTTCATCCCTTCTATTCCTTCTAACTAGCCTCTAGTTATAAGTAGTGTAGGTGTTTTCCTGCATTTCACTCTAAAATACAAACCATTTATCTTAGGTATGCCTTCAAAATGTCAACTTCTTTGAACCTCATGCCACCCAGATACTAAAACAAAAGCATTAGCCCTCCTTCTAATTTGTCATTTACCAACCCCATAGGTATCTATATAACCCTTCTCAATCGCTGAAGGATATTTTGTATTCTACCTCATTTTTTTCTTCTCTATCTCTACTTCCGTCATCACCTCAATGACTTCAGCATCCATATCGGAATCCACAAACATTTCGCATCCTCAGCTTCTTGAGCTACTGACTTTCAGTTATATTTTTCTCCACCTCATCTCTCTTATGGTCACATCTTGGAATTGATTATGTCTATTATGGTTTTATCATTTCATGGTTATATATAATTTCCTTTTATCACATACAACAATAAAGATTGAGATTTAATAAAATAATTTTTACTGCTTCATAAGGATACTCTTTAAGCATCCCTTGTTTAATTTTGGGAATATGGTGGTGAAAAATAAAATGACTATATAGTTTGATGCCACTACTATGATTCATGGAAAGGTGCCAGCATATTTATATACCCATATTGTTTTTTTTTTTTACTAGAAATGCAAATGCCAATACAGTGAAAGGCAAATAAGATCTTAGTATTATTTTCAAAATAATTTTGACATTGCAAATCCCCTGAAAGTGTCTCAGGGATACTCATAGATCTGTGAACTAAACTGAGAACAACTGTTGTTGAATATTTGTGCAACAGTGAGGAAAACTTCATGTGAAGCATGAATTTTAAATTGGATACAGAATTCTTGATGTTCTGAAATTTGTATGGTGCTAGAGTGGACAAAAAGTGGTATTTTAAAGTGATTATTATAACAGAGCAAGTGACATATGTTATCTCTTGATTCTTAAGAATGGCCAGGAGTTTGAAAAACAAAAGAAAGGAGGTTTAAAAGAAAGTTCTACACAAGCATTGAAGTGTTTGTATATCATGTTTAAGGGAGAGTTATTTAAGAGACAGAGGACGATTTACTTGTAGCAGAGAAGTGGAGATAGGGTAGAAATATTCAGCTATTTAATGAGTTGTATTATGAAATTGAGAGACTTGGTTCTGTGTCCTTTAGAGGGCAAACCAAAGACTATTGGGTAAAGATAAATGAAGATGTAATTTAGCTTAAAGAAGATGTTTCTGTTCATAAAGCCAATCTTGTAAATGGTAAAGTTCTCACTGAAAATATTCATGTCCAAAATAAATTCTCGTTTTTTCCAGCATACTCCAGGAATAAGTGGTACTTAGAAGGAAAGTTGGACTAGTACTCTGTGACCTCTAAAGCCCGTTTCCAAACGAAGAGTACATTTTTAAGATGCCGGAATATACCATCTAAGGCCAAAAATACATTACAGCCTAGATATTCAGCCAAATTAGTGTTCCTCTAATACTGCCCATCTAAGCAAACTTGCCTTTCTTTAGATTTAGGGTATTCTTACATCACACAAAAACTATCTGTTTCCACAAGGTCTCATCTCAGTCTAAACTTGATAACATGCTCTTGTTTCACCTACCTTGGACCTGCAAATATAAAAGTTATTTAAAAGCGATTCCGACTGTGCGTGTCCAATAATTAGATACTAAAGGGCGTTTAGGAGATCAACTTACTTTTTCAGGTAAAAAAAGATACTACTTGGTTAGAGACTTCTGTACTGGGAGGAAAGGAAAGAACAAGAGACTGGCATTTTTCAAAAGTCTGAGAGCCAGAGTAGCTAATGAAAGTTTACTGCCAGAGGACATTTTTTATTAACTTCATTTTACTTTTGGGATCTGTAATGCAGTTATTTTGGGATTCAGCGTTTTCTAGATGTGTATATGCTGCCTCTGAATTTTGAATTGGCTTCTCATGGCCTAATTTGGCTCTTTGGTAAGTCATCATTCTGAAATGTGCTGGAAAAGTCTGGATGTTCAGATATAGAATCTAACATTTTTTGACCAATAGGATTTCAGTGACACCTCTGATTACTATGTACCCATAATGTACAGAGGAAACATAACTAGGGCCTCTTAGTTCCTCTGCTTGGCTGCCTGGAACAATAAATTTCATACGGAAACAAGAATGATGGAGAGACAAATGAAGTTCCCCTCTGTGTGGTGCATTCCAAAACTGCCCAATATATTTAACTTTGAATTGTCTGATTCTGAGAAATAACATGCAAAAGACAAAAAAAAATGAAGTGGCTGTTTGATATCAAAATTTCTAAAGCTTATCTAAGTTGGAAATTTGTGCTTGAATCTATTTGTTAGGACAAAAATCAATAAAACTTTGAGTATAAAAACTGAATCATGGATTTTCTTTACATGATTTGTTTCTTTTTTTGTTTAGATACATTTAACAATGTACTTTTGCACATTTTTTTTTACTTAAACTGCTTATTATGAAAGCTATGTGGATATGCTGAAAATATTCCAAAAATTTAAAAAACACCTCCTTCTCGTTGACTTAAGTTCTTCCTGAGGTAAAATGTTTTGCATGTTTTCTCAGAAATTCCCTGGACACATGTGAATTTTCATAAGGGATCATATATACATATTTTTAAATTCCTTCCATTTTTACCATATTTTTAAAATCCTTCCACGTCAACACATACTAATTTTCCCTCTCTTTTTTAACAATTTAATGGTATTTCATTGTATAGATACTATAAATTACATAAGCAGTCCTGGATGAATGTATTGATTCTCATCATATTTCCATGGTCATATTCATTTTTTTTACTTGAAAACAAGTTATGATATAACGGCCCATATATTTTTGGGCACTTGTAAGATTATATTTAATAACTTTTTTAAGTGGACTTGCTGAGTTAAGAGATATATACATGTAACATTTTTGTAGATATAGTCAGATTCTTATATTTAGTCTCAGTTTGTTTTTCTATAACTTTAGACAGTCTTAAATTTTTAAGAGTCTAGTAAATATAAATTTGTGAACTGAGAATCAGAAGCCCAAAGTACAGAACAATAGTCAAATGAAAGGGAATGGCTTCTTAGTAATATAAAATGATGCTTTCGCATCCATGTCTGCTAAATACAAATGAAACTAGATCTATTTTATTCAGAAAATTGGTTCAATATGACTTATAAATGAGGTCCAACTTGATAGATTTGATTTGTTAAACACAAAATGTCATAATATATTTATTCTCTCAGATTCATTTTTTATATTTATAAGAGTGATACAGGTATTTACTTGTCTTTTGTCCCAAAAGCTATTGCTTAAAAATAACCTAATTACACAATAATGGTGTTTTACAACTGAGGAAATAGAGGAATAAACTATTAATGTTTTCATGTTAGTGGCCCAAGGAAAGTATTATGATTATCTTCATAGATGCTGCAAAGACTTTCATCAAATTTCAGTATCCATTTCTAGTTAAAACACACTCACACACACACAGAGGGTAATATAGTAAATGATGACATCTTTCTCACCATGACAAAGCGTATGTGCTTTATTCTGGACTAACGTTTTTCTTACTGGGGAAAACTGAAGTATTTCCACCATGAAAAAGAAAAGGGCAGAGTTGACCACTGCCTTCTGTGCTATTTAACATTTTATTGAAAATATCACACAATATAATTAGACAGGAAAGAAAAAACTGAAATAATGCAAATTGAAAAAGAAGTAATAAAACTTTTTCTCTTTGTGAATCATATGATTGGATAACTGGAAAATCCAAGAATGATTGATAAAATCAATAAAAAATTAATTTAAAAAGATGGGATATAAATTTAATATACAATAAATAGTTCATTTCTCCAAAAAAACAATTAGAAAATATAATGAAACAAAATATATTTATAATAGCAAGAAAAATGATAAAATAGTGATAAATTTTAAAAGTTATACAAATAAATTGAAGAAAAGTTTAAAACACAGATGAAAGACACAAAAGTAGACAAATGAAGGGGAAACTTTCATTTGTTTTTGGATAAGAGGACTCGACATTTTACAGATGACAATTTTATCTAAATTAGCTGATATATTTAATGAAATCCTAGTAAAAATACTAAGGCCTGTCCCTCACTGAGCTAGTATTATTTATCATGCATATGAGAAATGAATATGAAGGATTTCCATTATTATCTATGAAAAATGTCTCATATTGGACTCACATTCCAAAGTAAATAATCAAAAAGCTGGATTAAAGATGAAAATAACAGTTATAGATACGGGACAACAGGCAAAATGGGACTTTTTTCCCTTAGAGAAAACAAATGAATGAGACGGAGCCTATGATTGGCCTGACTTTATGCCCACATGCACTATCTGTATCATGGCATGGGAAGGGCGTCCAAAACTACAAGTTGTTCTTTTGTCTCCCTGAGTTGATGAGAGAGAGATTGAAATTTGAAAGGACCAGGACAGTGAAAACTTACAGCTGAGTACCAGAGAGAAGGAAGATACCCAGAGAAGGCGCTCCAGGTGTATGCATTAGAGGCTTCTTGGAATTTCAGGCTCAATGTTAGGCTGTGTATGTGGGTGAAGATTTATGAGTCTAGGCACTAAAAAATCTGTAACAAACAATGTCAAGAGCATGAACATACACATATGCACACACAACAAGAGCAACAAAAAACAAAGATGTAAGCTAAACAATTCCAAGAGCTGCAATCATGCTGAGTGACATTTGAGTTTATTCAGCCCCAGTAGGGAAAACATGGGAAAGTTAGTCATGCTTTATCAGTAGGGCTCAATTAGCTATAGTAAAGACAACTTTAGATCCGCCCTTACAAAACTTTCAAACAAACCTTCAAAGCACCAAGATGAAATGTAAGGAGTTTAATCATTTGCCAAAACAAATGCAAACACTTATAAAGGAAGACAAAAAAATCCTGACACCCTGTACATGGTTTTTTAACACAGAATTCTGTAAATTATTACTGGTATATAACCCAGGGGAAAAAAAAGGAACCACAAAGAAATCATAATCTTCCCTCACAAATATAACACAAGTATAATATTATATTAATATATTATAGTAATATTACTAATAATATTGAAAGTATTTAATTTTTATTACAGTATAAACAAAGACATAAAAGTGAAAAATTTTAGAACCAAGGTTTTAAATTGATAAACAGATAAATAGAAATATAGTATCAAACAAATTAAGAAAAAATCTAACATTAAATTTAAATTGGGTATGTCTATGCAAACTAATTTTGAAAATTCATTTCTGAGCTCTATATACTGAAAGACCATTAGCAATGAGTACTCCTAAACAGCAAATCTTAGATTCTAAGCGTCATTCCTCACTAATAAGGTATAGGGTCCTTTGGAGAAATGGATATTTCTACATGTAAGGCAGGGAAACTACCAGAAAAATATGGTGTATCTTCTCTCATCAAAAAGCAAAGAAGCTTTTAAAGACTAATTTGGGGCATGTCAAAAGACACAGATGCCAAATCAAAGGAGCTCCCTGGCCAAATTTGGAGCAATTTAAGCACTAAAGAGAATATTACTGTGATTGATTATAATACACTAAATATATAAATACATGTAAGTACATATTGGTGCTCATAAAGAAATAAAATGAAAATAAATAACTCATACAAATCCTTACCAAAGAAAAGGTAAAGAAAAAGAATCAAGCTTTTATCTTACTTTAAAAGGAAACATTGTAGTTTATCATAATTGATGAGATAGGCTCTACTCCTTTGTAAAGATCACCCATTAATAGAGAGGAAAAACAAGATAAAATAAGAAAATTTGTATGATTTAATCCTCAAGGCAATAATTATTCAGGCACCTATCATTAATAGGTTAGGCATCATCCTAAATATTACTTATTAATATCGGAGGGGACAATAAACTGTAGGGGAGAAAGACATTTCCTCTTCCCAAATGTGGGGTCGTCTGGCCCGAGAACAAATTAAATTCATATGAGACAGAATAGCAGGAGAAAATTAAACAAAGCTTTATGAGGAACCATGGCCTGGGGCCTTTCTTCCTGAAGGAAGAAAGGGCACCGAAGAAGTGGGGTGCACATAGTGGTTATATACCCCCAAACAGGGTGTTTCACATGTGATTGAAATGTCCCTCCCACAATAGTCACAAGATTGCGCTGTCGGGCACAGTGCTTGATGGACACAGCAGGTAGTGGTCTGCTATCTCGGTGGGGCGTAGCAGGAGGCAAGTCGATTGTCTGGAGCTGGGCGGTCACAGGTGAGCGCAGCAATCAGTTCCTAGCCTAAGGAAAGATCCTTAATCCTTAAAGAAATGCCAAAGTTGGGAGGGGGAGGGAAGTCAGCTACAGGTTACCAGAAACAGGCACAATAAAATGCAGACTTAAGTCCTTGCCCTTGGTATTGATTAAGAGTTTCTAGAGAGAAGGTCATTGCCTTTCTTCTTCCTAGTACAAAGAGAGGGGCACCTTTTACAGATAGAGATTTACCTTACAAATGTAAGTGTCCTAACAAAGGGCAAGTTCCATTCCTCGGAGCCTCCTTCCCTGTCCCAGTTTATCAAAAGCAATCAGCCTCAAATAATCCTGATGCCAGAGACATATCTTGGGGTGGCCAATTTCAGGTCCCTACCGTACCTTCACAATGAAAAGGTTTCACAGTCTCCAACAAAATCAAGTGATCCAACTGAGCGTGATTAGCAGTAGGACAACTTGACAGTAAATGGTTCCTCATGAGGTTCAATGAACTAGCCAATCAACTAGGATGTATTTTTTGCCCAAAGATGTGTAACCTGAATGTGATTCTGTCTTTAGACCAACATTCCAGTTCATAAAGAATACAGTGTATGAAGGAAGAAATTGAACAACATTACAAAGATAAAAAGAGACAAATCCAGACTTCAGAATAGTCTATAAAACAACTATCTTGATATTTTCAAAAAATCAATAGTGTGGAACTGTTTATATTACATTTAAAGAATCTAAATACATTTAACAGCCAAACATAATATGTGATGTTTGAGTGAAGAATGGTTCAAAAATTTGAATATGGACTACTTACTTGCAAATGATTCAATAAAACAAAAACGATGAAGACGGAAGGAGGAAAAAGAAGATATAGAGAAATTAGATAGATGGTGATGGATGTTAAAATGAATGTGAAAAATATTAATTACTGAATCTGCATGATAATTTTGTAATTTTAACCTGTTATGTATTTTTGGAAACTTTCATAACAAAAAGATGCAAAATTTCAAAAAGGAGTTAATTCCTCAGATTTAATAGAATAAGAGAAAAAGGTGGAAGCTATGTAAACTTTGCTTCCAGTTACCAAAAAATTACTAATCCAAAAACAGATGTTTGGAACAAAAATGCAATTAGAAACAATAAATATGGTCTTATTCCTCATTGTAATTCTGTTTGTTCCTAACACATAGAAGGTCCTCAATAACTGAATTGAATGGGAATAACAAACACTTTCCTGACTGGCCTTTGGCTTCAATTTGGTCATATTTAATGTTTGTGGGGTTTTTTTAGCATGTTATATTTTTCTCAAAGCTATTAATTAGAGATTTTAGGTCAAATTTTAATATTTAAGAAAAAGTTACTTTCCAAATCATTGATGTGAAAACGTATTGAATAAGAGTTAATTTTGTTAAATGCATTGATATTTGTAGAATAGGGGACGGGAAATGACCCAATGTAATTCCTATAACTCCCAGTATCTTATAGGTTAGAAAACTTCAAAATGTTCTTTTAGTAGCTGTTAATCAGATTTTCAAGAAAAATTTCTCAACTAGCTTGATAAAATAAATGCTTCACATTTTAACTTTACATCTGTAATGTATATTCAAGAAAATGTTAGGTCTAATTGGCTGGCGTTCTAGCAGAGTAGATGCAGTTTATAAATTGATCTGCTTTGTCCTGCCAAGGTTTATTGGAGAAGATCCAGCTTTTGTGCTGATGTTTGTGGGTTTTAGTAATTTTATTTTATTCTACCAAGAGTCCTTGGCCTCTCTTAAAACACATTTTAATACTCCTTAATAGAGACTTTGACCCATAATTCAAAAAGGGCTTTTATGATTTTTTTAAATTAAACACATTTATAAGTTTCTGAAGTCTTATGGACTACATTCAGAATTTCATTTATTCTTAAACGTTTTTATGACCTCAGTTTCTAATTACATATAAAAATTAAAGAGCTTGTTTTTTTCCTTAATTCTTAGGAACTTTTAAGTTTTTGATTTCAAAATCTGCTGGTTTTCTTGTTCCTGTTGTTTTCTTTGCTGTATTGTTTTTATTAGACTGTGACTGTACAATAAAAATATCTGCTTTGTATTGGCTAAACTTACACTAAGTATGTATCCTAATGATGAAATTCATCGCCTGCCTTCATTACTCCTTCAAAGCAACTGCTCTCCCTCTCACTCTTCCGCAAACACGTACAATATATTTAAGTATGTGGAGCTTATTTTCCTTTTTCTAATTTAGCTCTAGTTACTGTACTTCTGTTGTCTAATAACACATTGCCATCAGGTTTTTATTACCCATTGTCAGGCTAGTGAATCATGTAGGAAGAACATTTCCGTGCGTCCAAATGCAGGTCTAGATTTCCAAAGCCGGGGAGAGAGGGCGTAGAGGAGGGGGCTGAACCGCTTCAGATGCAGCACGCATCAAAGCAAATACGTTTTCCACACTCTGCAGACAAGCAGACCAGTTGTCAACGTCAAACTGTGATCTTACATACAGTTCCTGACATCACCAGCTCACTATGAAATAATAACATCCTGTTAAAAGGCTGGTAACTAAAAGCAAAAAAGTATCCTTTCTTGTTATAAATTCATCTTTCTAAGGGCATAAGCAAATTAAACTCCTTTGCGCCAGGACCCTCCCACATAACTGAGGTATGGACAAGCCTTGACTCTTGTCAAGAGGGTTTTACGTGCAAACTTGGAGACAGGCTTCTTGTCTGCTCACGGCAGTTTGGTGACCTTATATTCAATAACAACCTTCTTGGAAATTTCCATCAAGATCCAACTGTACAAATAAGCCATCATCTGTAGCTGTGTTAAATGGCCATATATCAACTTTTAATTCACTCTTTCCAAAATATAAATCAGATTTTCATTAATTTTTGAATCTCTATATGTTTTCGTTTCTAAACACTTGTGTAGATATATATTGATGACCTTCTTGTCTCCCTGCAAATCATATTATTTATAAGATATGGATATTTTTGTCTAGTCTTTAAGGTAGTAACTCATTAAACTATATCACTTCTTTGCTCTTTCAAATTATTTGAGTAACATTTATTGAACCTTTTGTTTTTTTGTTGTTGAGGTAACACTGGTTTATAACAGTATATAAACTTCAGGTTCACCTCATTGTATTTCGATTTCTCTGTTGACTACATCTTGTTCACCTCCCAAAGACAATTACCATCCCTTTCAATAACAATATTTTACCTCGTTCCTTTCCTCCCTTTTAAACAAGTCATAGGGTAACAATGTGTTTAAACGACTGAAGCCTTACAGTCTTAAATGTTGATTTGTTCTTCTATCTGCATGAACTTGAGACATTGAATTCACTGTTCTGATCCTTAGTTTTCTATAAAATGTGGCAGAAGGGTTGCTGCCACTTCATAAGGCAAATTTGGAAGAAATAAATATAAGAAAAGGCAATAACTAAAAACTCATCCTTTTGAAACTTTTTCTTTAATTCTTTCCACATCACTACATTGCCTTCAGACACTCTGATTTCTCTTAAATCTGTATCTCTTATCCAAATGCCACTTCCACATTTTGCATCTAAATTTTCATTTCCTCGTATTAATCATACTAATGTTCTTTCAGGAAAAACTGCTTTTATCCAGTTTTACCTAACTCAGGTAATGTTCACATTTTCCTTCTAACTATGCTGAAGAGAGACCTGTGAGTCACATTTTATTCTTCATCTTTCTTTCCAATACTCCACTTGGTACAATATAAGTTTACTTTATGCATCCTAAAATATTCTTCCTCTCTTTTTATTAGGTGTTCATTTACCTTATTTGCAAGGACATATTATGCGTCTTTAGAAAAATTTAAAAAGCATTTTAGAGGACGGCCTGGTGGCATGGTGTTTAAGTTGGTGAGCTCTGCTTTGGTGGCCCAGGGTTTGCCAGTTCAGATCCTGGGCATGGACCTCCACACCACTCATCAGGGCGTGTTGTGGTGACATCCCACAAAGAAGAACTAGAAGGACTTACAACCAGGATGAATAACTGTGTACTGGGGCATTTGGGAGGAAAAAAAAAAAGAAAGAGGAAGATTGGCAACAAATGTTAGCTCAGGGCCAATCTTGCTTACCAAAAAGCATACCTTAAAAAAAAAGCATTTTCAAGGCTCATGTGGGTTTATATTTAGGAAAAGTGTACTTTGTTTGCTTGTTTGTTTGAGTAACACTCTTTAGATGTCTGAACTTCTTCAGTAGTTGAGTCATGAAACTTTCATTTTAATTTTAATCTTGGTGATGTTTAGAAGTATGAATGTGATTGGAAATATTTTATGTGTTGGTTTTGCTAAATGCAAAACATGACAGTATTTTTGAATACCCTGGAAATAATGAACTTGCCTTTATTTATTCAAAATACTTGTTTGCTCTGAAATTGTTTTAACAAAACAGAAAGTTTTATTATTAAAAAATGGTAAGCTTGCTCTGATTTAAATTGCATAGAAGTTAATTTACTTAAAATTTGCACCATGTTTTAGCAGAAAGGCTAGCCATTACTTCAGACCAAGAGATCTTTAATAATTTATCTTTTGAAACAAACTCTTATCATTATCAGCTTTGCTGTGTTTCAGATATTAGTGAGAATATTAACCACTATGGAAAAGTAAACATCAATCTATATTCCTAAACACTTATGTTCATTTATTTAAATCAAGGTGAAGATTACTTACTTCAAAGTAATGTAGAATGGAGAACATCAATTTATTGTTCTTCTCTAAGTTGGTTATTTTAGGAAAGGCATTGGTTTTGAAGTGGCCTAAAGTTTTATTTTGAGCTATTAGCTTCTTTTTCTTGTGAATCTAAAAAGTCAATATTAAACAAATCTATTATACCTTACCACCTTCGTCAGTATCTATAACCGATGTGGAAATTACTATGTAGATGTGCCAATTTTCTCCTACTGTTAGATCTTGTGATTCCAAAGAATTATTTTTATCTCTTTAAGAAATGATGATTCATAATACCCAGATATTAGTATTAAATTATGGCACTGATCAATTCACTTCTCTGTATCACAATGTCCTTTTGGGACAATGTGACCATTATTTTTGGGAATTTTACATCCACAATAGTTGTGACATGTTTTCCTTTTTCTAAAAGTTAATTCTACACAAAAACAGCAAAGAAAGCAATGCCTTAAATATTGTAATATTGATCAAAATTATTTTCCTTGATAAATACTCCAAATTTCATGTAATACAGAAAAAATCATAATCCTAGACTTAGTCAAATTTTCTCAAATTCTACATTTTTAAGTTATGCAAAAGATTATCAACCATTCTGTCAATGTTTCATTTTACTTAAATCTCAATATTTATTCCTATTTTTAGAGAACATTTTAAATATTACCAATCATTTTTTTTTCAAAATCGTTGAAGACTTATTCTGTAATTTTAAGACAACAATGAGAGTCTTAAAACATCAAAATGATATTCTAAAGTTATGTTCAAAATGACATGAGATAGATAAATCCAAAAAGATTGTGATGAATATTGGTATACTGACATATAAATAAAAAGCTCTATGGAAATCTCATTAAATTTGTTATCTTAATGATCAGAATATAGGCCATTTTGAGCCCTTTTTTAGATATAGACTATTTGGAGGGTTATTCCATGTTTTATATTTTAAGTAATGTAACTTAGCCTTTGGAGATAGAATATAGGAAGTGAGAGGGAAGAAATAAGCAGAGAGAATTTTTTTTTAAAAAAAAAGCCAGCTAGGAGAATAGAGAAAAAGAAAGGAATAGTTAGAAGATGAAGAGGGAAAAGGAAGTTTGACTTTTTATACGTAACCTTTTTTTTCAGTTCAAATATTCAAACGTGTTTTAATTTTGGATCAGTTATATAATATATATGTGTACGTGAACAAAGCTTACCTAACACGTTTCCGTTATTGGCCTGGATTTCAATGTCTAGATTTTGAAAACCATAGCTGGATAAAATGGAATAAATTTTGTGTTACTTATCTAAATTTTTATAACTAATATATATAAACATAGGTTCATAAACATAGGTTGTAAAGTATTAATGGCATTGATTATCTTTTCATATTGTCTAGTGGCTGCCTATATAGTGACATAGAGCCAAACTGAAAGTCCCTTTGTATTCATCTAACATCAGTGAATATTATAGACATTGTCCATTAATTATCCTTCAATAGTATAATATCAAACTGTAAATTTCTAGTGTTTGAAATTTTGATATGATTTTCATAGAGAGTACTTCATGAATCCTTATTAAAGTGTGAAATGATACTAGGATATATTATGGAAAATAATCATCACACCATACTATAAGCTTTGATACACCCACCTTGGTTCAGAGGGGTGACTTTTACTGATGAATTATTGTCATCCATTTAGATCTTGCTTTCCTGCTTGAAGGGCATACTGACTACTGACTGTGATTGCCTTATAGAAGACTATTTGGGTAATTCTATACTTGAGGTTTTAGTGAAAAATATTCATTACTCTCCACCTTCGCTATCCTTCTTATCAGTCAAAGAAATTGGGAAAATTCTGCTTTTAAATAAAAATCACATGTGGAATACTTCATGTTTTTTAAAATTTTACATTATAGTTTAGTATTCTAGCCTGGAGGAATTATAAAAACTTGGTAAAATTTACAAATTTTAACATTATTTACAGTGTTCCTAGGAACTTTTAGACCATATTGATTTTTTGAAGTTACAATAACTTCCTGTAATAAATATGTATGTTTCTCTTTCTGGAATTAAAAAAAAATGTAAAAACCCAATCTTTTTGGCTTATTTGGGTTTGGCTTAACACAATCTCCCTGTTTCCCAGAATTCCTAGTACTTGGTAGTACTATGTGAATCTTGGCAATCATGACACTTATGCCTGAACATCCCAATAGAACTAAGTGATTCCTAGCTTTACTTGTGGCAAACAAAAGTAAACGTTTAATCTTGGAGAATATTGTTGTTTTAGCTGTAAGCAGTGAAAACTTGGCAGATCTTCAAATAATTCTAAAGATATGCTTTGCCAATTTGCTTTGATATTTTGGCAGTAGGCCATCGTTTTTATCTTTGTTTTCATGTGGGCAATGTACTGGATACTATCTCTTCGCAGAATATGTTATTATTCATTTCAAGGCAACACAAAGAAAAAATAAGACGTAGTCTTGGTCCTTTATAATATGGGGTGTCAGAGGTTGTAGTCTTAATTAGAAAATGTGAGGCAATTGTTGAACCCATGATTAAGACATTTGTATATGATTTAACAGACATTTTTGGCATTCAGTGAACTGAAAGTGGCTTTGATGTCAATAAATATTTCTGGGACTGGCCCAGTGGTGTACTGGTAAAGTTTGCATGCTCTGCTTTGGTGGCCCAAGGTTTGCAGGTTCAGATCCTGGGCATGGACCTACACACCGCTCATCAAGCCATGCTGTGGCAGCATCCCACATACAAAATAGAGGAAGGCTGGCACAGATGTCAGCTCAGCAGCAATCTTCCTCAAGCAAAAAGAGGGAGATTGACGACAGATGTTAGCTCAGGGCCAATCTTCCTCACCAAAAAATAAATAAATAATATAAATATTTCCTTGCTACCTCCTGTGTATAAGACATTGGAATGACTTATATGGTTTTAAATGTATACTTACAATATATATACTTGTATGATTTTCATGGACTGGATAAGATAATGAATCAATATGTTTGGCAGAGCATGGACACCTAGAAGATAATTGGCAAGTATTAGTTGTTATCAGTCTTGTTAGTCATATTAGAATATGTTGATCTTCCATTAAACAAATTTCATTTAGCAAATTAGATTAAGTATTATTTCAATGTTATATAGATTTGCTAAATATTTGGGAGAAATGTGTTTACATGCTTTTTTTCTCCTGTTATTTCTTAACCATCCATTGGTCTTTCTTCTTTCTTTTATTAACTCTCTAAAATTTCCAGACTCAAATCTTCATGTTTTCCATTCTTAGCTATTGGTCTCAGTGAAACTTTAGATATAGTTTAATCAAAGGCATCTAAAAATGTAATGTAATTTGACTTTTATATCCTAAGACTTCCTTTTAATTTTGAAATAACAAGGCAGTCTTGTTCACTGTTGAAAATCAATATCTCAAAGGCAGGCCAGTAACCTTCCTAATTTGAGCTCTTGATCCATGTGACAATTTAGAATGTTATACTTCTTAAAGTGAGAAGTTACATACTGGCTAATCTATGTCACTCGAAGCTGTTGTCAGGTACAAGACAGTAAAATTGTTAGGCTACCAAAGTAATTAGCCACTGTGTTAAGTCGTACTAGGCTATGGTGCCTAGAAGATTAAAAAGCATTTGTGAACAGAATTGAGTCTGCAGCTGCTCTGTAGCATCCCATGCAAAATTCAGTCACTATCTTAAAAGATTAGGATGGGGTACCTACCTCTGGGGTGAATGCTTCTGAAAAAACGTTCACATTCTCAATCCTCCGAAATTCAGGGAGCCTGATTTATCACGAGCTCTTTTGAGTGGCAGTACTTGAACTTTCCATTCCAATACTAATGATTAATGTATAAGAGTTGTGCAGTTTAATATCATTTTTTTCTCCCTGAAGCTTCTTGGATCCTGATTTCAGTAACTGATTTAACATATAAATTGGCCCAAACTTGGCAAAAATCAGGAATATTTAACGGGGCACAGATGGTGCAGCAGAAAGCAATATCCAGAGATTTGGTGACTCGAGTGCTCTCTAACCCTCCACCAGCTGCTTTAGCTCAAGTGTGAATAAAGACCTTTTAAGAATCAATGAAAATGTCTTATGTTGTGCCTAAGTATTGGCCACCCAACCGAAATGACACCGAAAACAGAAACAACCATATGGTTTTAAGGGTATTAGAGAAAAAAGTAGGCTGCAGCTTGATACTTAAGATTAAGTAAAGTGTTACAGATGATTCCTTGCACATTGCATACTTCTAAGAAACATCTGATATGAAAAAATATACTCTGCCTCACTTGGCTGTCTCTTAGTTTTCTGTTTTAAATATATAAGAAAGTAAAACAGACAACAGTTGCCTAAGGCCAGAGGATAATGCAGAAGACATCCCACAGGTTCTTTTAAGAACTGAAATAAAATCACAATCAGTATATTTTTGATATACTGATACAGTGTGAACAATGAATTTTTTTCAATGGCTGGAGGGGCTCTGTATGGCTTCCTCAGCTTGCAGGAAGTGATGACTGATTACACTAAACGTGGGAACTTTGATACCTTTCATGTAGCTGAAGACCTCCAGCAGAAGTTTTCATTCTCAGTAGATAATATTAAATAAGTGGACCATATTTCTCTAAGTATACATTAAAACTCAAGCAGTTGTGCTTAATCTAGAATGTGTTTCTAGCCTAGAATGTAAAAGATATTCAACTTAAACCAGAGTTTTATATTTTTCTATGACTTTTTATTAATCATAGGGAGTGAACATATGGAAGGAACTTGCTAAAGAAGTGGGAAATAAAAGAAGCATTATTAAAATAAGGCAAAAAAAAAGAATGGATATGAACCTAATATGTAAAGAGAATTACTTAAATATCTATGCCACACACTAATATATTCTACTAAAGGGATAATTTACTTTAAAAACTAAGTGTTTTAAATTGACTACTTGCCATCATTATTGTATATATAATGATTTATCATAATTGTGTATTTTAAATGATTTGTCACTTGGATATTTAAGAAACAAACAATTTCATCTAAATTCTCCCAGTTCTGAATTGGATTACTCTACATATTATCTACAAGAGTAAAATATGAATATACTTTAAATGACTATTTGCTGTTCCAAATGAAATTTTATACTTTTTTAGTCGAATGCTTTATCTGAATATCATTGTGAAGCAGTAGTATGAGCCTTATCTTCAAGCACAATAGTGTAAACTTTAGGTTAGAATAAAACTGCAGAAAATTGGAAGCAGGTAAGATGTGCTGACAAATTTGTTGTGTGTTTATTTTGGGCCTTCAAGTGAATCCTTTCCTAAGTACCTAAAAGGGTTACATGATGAAATATTTTGTGCTAGAGTGGGTGAGAAAATAGAAGAGGCAAAATTGGAGAGTTCAATTTTAAATTTTTATTGGAAATTAGCCAAGTAAATCAAGGGTTATTTAGGAGCACAAAGAGCAGGGTTAATAGACTCAAGAGCCACAGGCAAGATAGGCTGTCATCTAGGATGTTGCTTCATTTGTTTGATTAAAAAATTAAAAGAATAGAGATGGTGAAAAGAAGGCTGAGCCAGCTGCAACAGGGGAACAATTGCAATCTTTCATTCACTTTTTAAATCCAACTCTGTTATCAGATCCAAAGCACACTGGTTCAGTGGGGGCTGAGTTCCGTGAGGAAGAACATTGCAATGCCCTTGGGTCCTTTCTCAAAGGAGACCCTTGGGAAAAGAGGAATACCAGATATTTTAAGTCTGTTATATGCAGTCTCACTAGCGCTGATACGGGATGTCCTGAATTGCTATCATGGCCTCCTTGTTAGAGGGAGTCTGTGGGATGAGATAATACAGGGAGTTCCGGCACAAACATCTCACATTGGATACAATAGGTACACAGGCCCAGTTTTTGCTTATTTACTTTGTCTTTAGTGCATAATTAGAAGGACATATTGAGCTGGTGGAAGAGTCCTCACAGTGGTTTCCTGACCTGAGATGTAGAAAGATGATGTCAGAAAAGGCCAACTTCAAGCTCCCAGAACTGTTCCCCATCTCTCCCTGCCAAGTTAGTAAATCATAAATAATGTTTCATCGTGAGGGAAACTGTTGAAATTTTAAATGCAATCCATGACTTTAAAGGATGCAGAGGCTTGTGGTCTCCATTATAATCCTTTTATTTCACCTGTTTGTCATCCCTCCCTGAAAAAAATAAAAAAGATCAAAGATGGAGCATGGCTAACTTAGTCAAGTGGTATTTCCAGCTGCTTTGCCATATATGGTATCTGCACTGGAAGAGATTTATACAAATTCTCCATTTGTACCCTCCTTCCAGATGATCAGAGTTACTTGGTTTCAATTTAATTCAATTATATCCCTTCCACCTTGGCAAAGGCAGTGATTTGTACTCACCAGCGCTGACAACTAATCCAAGTCTGGGTTTGCCTTTCCTGTCTGCAGTGTCCTTGCCAACAACCATGTCTAAAGAGCTGATAGAAAATTACATTTATTGACATAGAAGGTCACATAATATTGTCTCAGATCAAGGCGCTTATTTAATGGCAAAGGTAGTGCCATAATTGGCACATGGCTATGGATGACTATTCCTACCATATAACATCACTAGAAGCAACCAGACTAAGAGAGTGATGGAGTGGCCAATTGAAGGCTCAGCTAAATTGTCACCTCAGGGAAAAAACCTTGAGAGATTGGGACTGTGTCTCAGAATTGTAGTAAATATACTTAGTCAAGTGTAGATGTATAATGTTTTAACTTCAATAGGTATGTTTGTCTGGGGGAGGGTGGAATGAAAGTAGAATTGGCCTCCCTGTCACTCACACTGACTGTCCTCTTAAATATGTGCTTTCCATCCTTGGTACTCTAAGTTCTGATGGATTAAATGTCCTGCTTTCTAGGCAGAACCCTTCCTCCAAGGAATATGATAACGATTACACTAAACTTAAAGTAATGACTTTTTGCTGGTCACTTTGAGTATTGTAAGCTGGTATGTTAGAAAGTGGAGAAATGAGTTATAATACTGGCATGGGTAATAAATTCATATTGTTATGAGGAGCTTGGTATGGTGTTGCATAAAAGGACCTATAAGTATGTCTAGAACTCAGGTTTCACTAGGAAATCTTTTGGTGTTTTCATGCTCTGTGACACTCTTGAATGTACTTGATGGAACCACTACCTGTCAAAGATCAAGAAAAACAAAGTCTCAGACCCTTTTGGGATGAAAGTCTGGATCACTGTATCAGGTCAGCACCCTAGACTAGCTGAAGAATTGACTAGAAATGAGGGGGAACCTAGAAAGGGTTGTGGGGTAGGGAGATAACGAAGATCAGTCAACCAATGAAATCAGTTACAGACACAGGACCAGTTGTAGTAGCACACTGAAAATTCAGTCACAGAGTAGACATAATGGGGCACAAATGATCTCAACGGTAAGGGTTTTGCTGTTTCAGATGTTTATTGTGTTCTGAATCACATCTTCTCTGCTTTAGCTTTGATTTTTACTGCATCCGTGTGGAGAGTTCCATCTAGCACAACAAAAAAATAAAAATAAACAAGATAAAAGTCAATTTTACTATGAATTGTGATGCAGATATCATAAAGTATTTGAAAACTATTATAAAAATCATTCTACATTACAGATGGAATTAATTCAAGAAATATAAGGTTAGATTAATAATAGATAATACCAAGTAAAAATATTGAGTTGTAAAATTCATAGAAAACAAATAAATACCTTCTTTAATATCTCTAAAATAATTAAGGGAAAAGATAAGAAAAAGAGGGTAAAGAGAAATGAACTGAGAATTCACAGAGAAAGAAATAAAAATAGATGTTATACATATGAAAATATTTTGGGCTTCACATATATTTATATATATATAATATATATATTATTTATTACTATATTAATTACCAATTAAATTGTCAAATATTAAAATGATTAATAATAAGCTTGTCAAGATTCTGGGAAAACAGTTGTCACATACTATTGATATTTTTGTAAATTGTTGCCTCTTTTTTTTTTTGGTGAGGAAGATTGTCCCTGAGCTACCATCTGTTGTCAGTCCTCTTTTTGCTTGAGGAAGATTGTCCCTGAGCTAACATCTGTGCCAATATTCCCCCATTCTGTATGTGGGATACCACCCAGGTACACAATCAGCATGGCTTGATGGGCAGTGTGTAGGTCCATGCCTGGGATTCAAACCTATGAACTTCAGGCCACCAAAGCAGAGCATGCAAACTTAACCACTACACCACCATGCTGGCCCCAAATTGTTGCAGTTTTTGAAGGCTATTTGCAAATATGTTATAAAACAAATTCACATTACTTCTGATTAAACAGTTCCATTTGTAGGAAGATATCTTGTATAATCACAAGGTTGTAGAAGGCAGAATCAGTATGAAGGAGTGCTATGCCGAATTGCTTGCCATTGTATACAAACTAAAACATCAATGTCTACCAGTAGGATACAGCTTCAAATGAAATCTCACATCTATATGATAGAATTATTTTTAACTATTCAAATATGAGATCAAGTAATATGTCCTAACAGAGGAAAAGCTTTCCAATATATATTGTTAAGTGAAAAAGAAAGTTTCATGATGGTTGTACACCTATGTATATGTAGACCATTTTTAGTAAAACATATTAGATACAGTTAATAGTGATTATTTCTGGAGACTGAGGAAGAAGCTTGGATGCTGGGAGGGGTCTATTTTCACTCTATAGCCTTCTGATCCATTTGAATGTTATAATTTAACCCATATTACTTTTATTATAAAATTTATTTTAATATGTATACATGTCCCAAAAAATCATACAAAAATATCATTAGAAAGGATCTCAAATAATAATTAGACCCTATTATGCCCAGGGCAACATACGACTATATAGAAACAAACACCTAGAGTTCTCAGAGTGCAATTAATAGATGTGTAATAATCTGATATGAGATACAGGTTGGTGGGCCTACAAATAGGATAAAGTAATGAGGAAATGCTGACCTTGAGCAAGTCTAGCACAGAAATCACATGTCAGGGAAGGAGATTTTTATATAATCCTGGAAGTTGAGTTGGAGTTAATAGGAAACAGAAAGAGTTGTGAGAATGATTTGGCTAATACTGCTGAGTCACAGCTTTCTCATTTGGGAAGATGATTGGGTGCAATTACCTATTTATAATTTAGTTGCTAACGTTGACCGAGATGTTAAGTTCAAATATTAACCCTGTAGATTACAAATTTTGGCTTTACCTTAAAAGACAAGTTAAGCCCTTTACAATATATGTTTACAGGCTAAAATGACCCATAAAATTAAGAAATGTATTTAAAAGTAATTAAACTATTAGGTGTGGAAGAGCATACGTTCCAGATAAATGGTTGCACGTTTGTCATTGACTTTTGCGCAGACATTCGTCCACGTGAGCAGTAACAGTTTAATAAGGCAAAGCCAGGTTTCTTCACTCGGAATACTTCCTTGCTGCTTGACATAAGGCTCGGCTTCTAGGGAGTTCAGGTAGACAAGACAACCTCCAGGTTTCCTTTCTGCCCTCTGTTTCTAAAATTGTCTTGTTTCCAAGAAATATTTCATTTATCAGTAAGTCACATATAAAATAGCCTCAGGAACAGTCAAATATATTTCTGTTAAGAGAGGCTAATTTTGTTAGTACATTTTCCAATTACATTTCCATTTTTTAATTGGATTAGAAAATCACCCCACAGGCTGTTCTAAAGGGGATACTTTCAAAATCAGTAATCATGTATATTGTATATGTTCCATTCTATTATTACGATTTCCTCACAATAAAGTTGAGGCACCCGTAGCTAGGGTTTTTTTTTTTTTTTCCATTTTACTATCTGAAGAATCTTTTCTGTTCACACCTTGAAGGTCAACAGTGCCAATTTATTCACCCTGACATCAGAAATGTGAATGTAATGATTATTCACTTTTCAATTGAAAATGCATAACCGTCTACTCAAATCTACATTATTGGGTAAATCTTTTCCCCAAGATGGAAACTTCAAAGTTACATTCTACTTAGATTAATGGACAGCAGCTCACTTATTATTTAACCAGGGAGAGAGATCTCAAAGATAACAGTGCTATTTGGGATTAACAGCAAATTCAGCACAAATCTGAACACAGTCTGAAAAATATCTTTGTAAGCATTTTCTGGAAAAAAATGAAATAGAACCAATCAACTCTAATTAAAGGATATTAAATTAAACATTAGTTAAATTATTCTTTACTCAGAAATTTCTGATTTAGCTTGCTTTCATTCTTTTTTGGTTTTCTGAATATTGGGCCAGAACAAACTTTGGGTCAATTTATAGAGCTCTATAGTGCCTATATTTATGGATATCAAACATGAATTATCAGAAGAATTGTGTTTAATAAACAAGTAGCTATTTTGTAATTCATATATACAGATAATCTCTGATGATTCTTCCATGATAGTTATTACATATAATCACAACATGTTCTTAAAACGTTACAGTGAGGTAGCTTTGGGTAAGACACACATTTTGATTACAAATTATATATAATTTAATTTACAGAAAATTGTAATATTATCTTCTGAGTTTTAGAAATAGGCTCCCATTCCCAATTATTTGAAAACTAACTCTAGAGTAATATTTTGATATTTTTTGGTATTTTGATTCACTTTAGAACATGTAAAATATCCTCTATTAGGAGAGAACAATAAATTTCCGTGGTCCATCTAACATACTCTTCAACAATATTTTATGGGTCACTTGTTTCTGCTGTCATTTTGTGTGTGGCATGCTTACGAATAACTTTGGGTTTAAATTAACATATGGAACCTGATAACACTGTAATGAAGTATAACTGAGGTGCTGTGATGTGTGGATAGATTTCCACATGATTATTCTTAGCTCCAAGGCTGGTATTTTCACTCTAAGGCACTTTGTCAATCCTAAGAGTATTTTTTGTAGTGTCTTTAGGGTTTTCTATACCATGTCATTGGCAAAGAGAGGTAACTTTACTTTTTCCTTTCGAAGTTGGACGCTTTTTATTGCCAAATCTCTTTGACTAAGAATTCTAGTACTATGTCAAATGAAATTGCTGAGAGTGGGCATTCTTGCCTTGTTCCTGATTTTGGAGGAAAAACTTTCAGTTTTTCACCATTGAGTATGATGTTAGCTCTGGGCTTTTATCATGTTGAAGTAAACTCCTTCTATAACAAGTTTCTTGAGAGTATTTATTATGAAAAGATGTTGAATTTTGTAAAATACTTTTTATGCATCTATTGAGATGATCTTATGCTATTTATCCTTCTTCCTGTTAATGTGGTGTACCACTTTAATTGATTTCTGAACCATCTTTACCTCTCAGGTATAAATCCCATTAGATCATGCTATATGATCTTCTTAAAATTCTGCTGAATTCAGTTTGCTAGTTATTTTCTTGCGTATTTTTGCATCTTTATCTGTCAGGGACTTACATTGATCTGTCAGGTTCATTACATTGAACCATCTTTACCTCTCAGGAATAAATCCCATTAGATCATGCTATATGATCTTTTTAAAATTCTGCTGAATTCAGTTTGCTAGTTATTTTCTTGTGTATTTTTGCATCTTTATCTGTCAGGGACTTGGCATCTAGTTCTCTTTTCTAGTAGTCTCTTTTGTGGCTTTGGTAGTGGGTAATGCTGGCCTCATAGAATGAGTTTGAAAGTGTTCCTTCTTCTTCAATTTGTTTGGAAGAGTTTAATAAGGATTGGTGTTAATTCTTTTTAAAATAATTACTGGAAGTCACAAATGAAACCTTCCAGTCCTGAGCTTTTCATTGTTGGGAGGTCATGATTACTGATTCAGTCTCCTTATTTCTTATTGATCTGTTAAGATTTTCTATATTTTCATGATTCAGACTATCCATTTCTTCTAACTTATATAGTTTGTTGGTGTAAATTTTCATAGTTGCCTCATGATTTTTTAATGTCTGTGGCGGCAATTGTAAAATCTTTCATTCCTGATTTTGTTTATTGGCGTCTTCTTTCTTTTTTCTTCTTCTCTTTAATATGTAATACTTCATGAATTTGTGTGTCATCCTTGTGCAGCGGCTATACTAAACTTTTCTTTATCATTCCAGTTTTAGTCTATGTGCTGATCAAGTGAGGACTCTGATGTTTTTTCTTGGTTGATCTAGCTAAAGTTTTGTCAATTTTATCTTCTCAAAAAACTCTTACTTTCATTGATCTTTTCTATTGTCATTCTAGTTATATTTGATTTATTTCAGTTCTAATCTTTATTATTTCCTTCATTTTTGTAACTTTGGACTTAATTTGTTCTTTTTGTTCTAGTTTGTTGTTTTTCCTGGAGGTGTAAAATTAGGTTATTTATGTGAGATCTTTTTTTTTAATGTAGGCATTTGTCACTATGCAATTCCTCCTTAGAATTACATATGTTACATATTCTAAGTTTTAGTATGTTGTGTTTTCTTTTTAGTTTGTCTCAAGATATTTTCTAATTTCTGTTTTGATTTTTTTCTTCCACCCATTGGTTGCTCAAGAGTGAGTTATTTAATATCCATATATTTGTGAGTTTACCAGTTTTCCTCTTGCAGTTTACTTCTAGTTTCATACCCTTGTGGTCAGAAAAGATACTTGTGATGATTTCAATCTTCTTAAATTTTTAAAGGTTTATTTTGTGAACTAGCATGTGATCTACCCTGGAGAAAGTTTGATGTGTGCATGTGAAGAATGCATATTCTACTGCTGTTGGGCAGATGTTCTGTATATGCTGGTTAGGTCCATTTGTCTATTGTGCTGTTGAGGCCTGCTATTGCCTTAATGACCTTTTTGTCTAGATGTTATATCCATTACTGAAAGATATTGAAGTCTCTTATTATTATTGTATTGTCTCTTTCTCCCTTCAGTTCTGTCAAAATGTTTTGAATATTTAGATGTTCTGATGTTGGGTGCAAATATATTTTTAATTGTTATATCTTCATGGTGAATTGACCCTTTATCATTATATAATGTCCTTCTTTGTCTCTTGTGACAGTGTTGGACTCAAAGTCTATTTTGTCTGATATAAGTAATACCAGCCCTGTTTTCTTTCGATTCCCATTTGCATGGATATCTTTTTCCATCCCTTCAATTTCAGTCCATATGTATTTTCATATCTAAAGTGAGTCTCCTTAAACTGCATATAGTTGGATCTTGGGTTTTTTTTGTTCTTTTTTTAAGCCTTTCAGGTATTCTATGTCTTTGGTTTGGGGTGTTTAATCCATTTACATTTAAAGTAATTACTGACAGGGAATTCCTTGTTATTGCCGTTTTGTTAATCATTTTCTCTTTGCCTTATCATTTTTGTTTTGTTTTGTTTTTGGTGAGGAAGATTGGCCCGAGCTAACATCTGTTGCCAATCTTCTTTTTGCTTGAAGAAAATTGTTGCTGAGCTAACATCTGTAACAATCTTCATCTATTTTGTATGTGGGACACTGCCACAGTATGGCTTGATGAGTAGTGTGTAGCTGTGCGCTGGGCATCCATACCCAGGAACACTGGCTCGCCAAAGCGGAGTGCACAAACTTAACCACTACACCACTGGACTGGCCCACCTTATGGTTTTTTGTCCCTCTTTTTCTCTCCTGCTATTTTCCTTGTGTTCACTGATTTTTTTCTTTGTATTGATATGCTTTGATTTCTTTCTCTTTTTCTTTTGTGTAACTTCTATAGGTATTCTCTTTGTGGTTATAATGGGGTTTACATAAATCAGCTTATAGTTATAACAGTGTTTTAAGCTGATAACTACTTAACTTCAATAACATAGAAAAACTCCATACTTTTCCTTCTTTCTTCCAATTTATGTTGTTGATGACACAATTCACATTGATTTATATCATATATCCATTAACATATTTTTATAGTTATAGTTATTTTTTATAATATAGTATAGTACTTATAGTATTTTAATTTTTATACTAAAATTAAAAGTGATTTATCTACCACCAATAAAGTATTACAGTATTCTGTATTTGATATATATTTACTTTTACTAGACAATTTTATACTTTTATATGCTTTTGTATGCTGTTTTTCAGGGTTTTTTTTTTCAATTTAGAATTCCCTTTAGCATTTCTTATAAGTCAAGTGTAATAGTGATGAACTCTCTCAGCTTTTGCTTGTCTGGGAAAGTCTTTGTATCTTCATTTTAGAAGTCCAGTTTTCCTGGGTATCGTGTTCTTCACTGGCAGTATTTTTCTTTCAGCCCTTTGAATACATTAGCCTTTCCATCCCTCCCCAGACTACAGTGTTTCTGGTGAGAATCCCTCCGATAGTCTTGAGGAAGTTCCCTGGTATGTGACATTTCACTTTTCTTGTTGCTTTCATAATTCTTCTTTGTCTTTGATGGTCATTTTATTATAATGTGTCTTGGTGTGGCCCTCTTTGAGTTCCACTTATTGGTAGCCATTGGTCTTCC
Organism: Equus asinus; assembly: GCF_041296235.1. NCBI lineage: Eukaryota > Metazoa > Chordata > Mammalia > Perissodactyla > Equidae > Equus > Equus asinus. The sequence continues at coordinate 44,567,229 of NC_091812.1, forward strand.
CAAACCTAGATGTCTATTTCCTTACCCAGATTTGGGAAATTTGGGGCCATTATCTCTTTGAATAGCCTACTACATCTTTCTCTATTGGTCCTTTTATGGTGTCCCATAAGTTGCTTTAGCTTTCTTCATTCTTTTTTATTCTTTTTCATTTTGCTCCTCTTACTAATTTCTAATAATTTGTCTTTGAGTTCACCGATCCTTTTTTGTACTTGATCTAGTCTTCTGTTCAACTCCTTTAGTGATTTTTCATTTCACTTATTATATTCTTCAACTTTATGATATCTGTTTGATACTATTTATTATTTTCTATCTCTGTTAAAATTCTCAGTTTGTTCATACATTGTTCTCTTGACCTTTTTGGGTACCATTATGATGGCTATTTTGAATTTTCTTTCAGGTAAATCTTATATCTCCATTTCATTACAGTCAATTTCTAGAGATTTATTGTGTTTTTTCGTTTAGAACATACTTCCTTTTTAAAAAAATTTCCTTGATTTTTTGTGTTTGTGTCTGCGCATTAGACAATACAGCCCCCTTTCTCAGTCTTCATGCACTAGTCTTGTGTAAGTTAATACCCACACACATCAGCCCAGTCAGAGATTCTAGGCAGCCTTTCAAACGTTCAAGTGAGTGCAAACTGCCATCATGTTCAGAGTGGCCCCTAAGCATCTAGAGTATGCTGGATTCCCATCAGTGCTGAGACTGTTGAAACAAAATCCAGTGCTTTATAAAATTGCCAGAAAAATAAGAGCATTGCATGTGTTGGTCCAATTTTTTTCCCTCCCTGGGAGAAGCTGGGACCTGTGGGGTTTTTTGCCTGCTTGCTTTGTGCTGAGCTGGGTGATGGGGTTGTGTCTTGTATTAGTTTGCTAGTTCAAACAGTAGTCTTTGTTCTCAATGGCCCCCAAGGAATCAGAATACTCTTGTCTCAGATTTCTGAGACAAGTGAGACTAAAGTCAGTGCTTCAGGAAGCCCCCAACAAAATCAAAACTTTGGACCTATGGTTTTTGTCTTTTCCTTTGTTCCCCAGGAAGAATCTGGGAGCTAAGAATTTCCTTCCAATAGTATGGTGCTACGCCAGGGGTAGGGCTTATGGAGAAAGATTGTCTCAAATATTCCTACCAGCTTTGATGTGTCTGGTTATGTGCTCACTCAGCATGCAGGAGCCTCCCAATTAGTTTCTAGATGTCTCACAAAGGAAACTATTTTATGTATTATCACTAAATCAGCGTGTCCATCGGGGGAAGGAGATTTCAGGACTTCCTACTCCCTATCTTGCTGATGTCCCAAATTATATTTTATGCCTTAGATATTTTAAAGATCCATACAGGACATAGATGACACACACAAATTAGGATAATTCAAGAATTCAATAAAGGGGCTATTTACAAAGCTATAGGTGAGTGAAAGTGCCAGGAATAGTGCTAAACCACAAGCTTAATAAGAAGGAGCTGTAGTTCCCTGCAGAGCAGAAGGAATGAGGAGAAGGCACGGTCACCAGAACCTGGGAAATGAGCAGAGTGGAGAAGGATAGAGAGTGTGGTAGGCTAAATAATGCTTTCCCCCCAAAAGATACCCATGACCTAAGTCCTGGAATCTGCAGATGTTACCGTATCGGACAAAGGACTTTACAGATGAGATTAAGTTAAAAATCTTGAAATGGAGAAATTATCCTGCATGACAAGGTGAGAACTAAATGTTTTTAGATGCATTATTATAAAAGGCAGGCAAAGGGAGATTTGACACAAGCAGAAGAGAATACAGCCACGTGATCACAGAAGCAGAGATTGGAGTTGCGTAATGACAAACCAAAGAATGTTGGCAGCCACCAACATCTGAAAGAGGCAAAGAATGGATTCTCCTGTAGGGCTTCTGGAGGGCGTGTGGCCCTGTCAACCCTTTGTTTTGGCCCAGTGATACTGATTTCAGACTTCTGGCTTCCCAAATTGTGAGAGAATAAATTTCTGTTATTTTAAGTTCCCAAGTTTATGATAAATTTGTTATGTCAGCTTCAGGAAACTAGTTGAGTAAAGGGAAGTGAAAATAGAGGATAAAAAGCACAAGGTCAGAGATATTGTGGAAACATAATTGACTTTGGAACGAGAAAGATCTAATTTGAATTTCAGATTCCAAACCCATTATTTTTGTAACTTAGTTGTTAGCCAAATAGTGGTAATTTTCAAAAAACCAGTATTTCTTACAGTCTACAATGTGTCATGTTTCTTGTTTCAAGATGTTTCTAGCATTTTGGTAGTTACTAAATAGTAGCATCTATCATGCAGGATAATTAATAGAAGAAGGCAAAGTAGAAGAGATTAGCATGAGAATTATGGAAAGGGGAATTAAAACTATGTCATATGGAGAAGAATTGAAAGAACTGGGACCATGTGTTACTAGGATCAGTGAGTACAAGCAACAAAACCCTTGTAAAAAACAATATATCCAAGTCTCTTATGGCACATAAGAGGGAATATTCTAGGAAAATGAGCATGGCATTCAGGAAGATGTACCAGAAGGTCAGAACTAACAGAAATAGAAATAACTTCACCTGAATGTTGAAACATAAGGGTTTAAAAGCATTTTAAAATCCTTTAATGGGGGCAAGAATTATTTCCTGATCCCAATGTAAGGCTGTGGTTAAAAAAAACGTGAATGCGCAGGGCAGGAGACGAGATGAACTGCGGTACAGATCTGGTGGCCTTCTCAGCCTGGAAAGTAACTGTGAGGGGGCAGCATTCCTACATACCTTTCTCAGTATTCTTCTTGACACCTGTAAGTGGTCTTTATTTAGTGTATAAATAAATACATTTATAACTCCCCTAAGTCCTATCAAGCTTCTATGGTTTTATATATTTAATCCATTACCACCATCTCTTCTGTTTTTCCTGAAAACTATAGGCAAAATCACCAAAACCTTGCATTTAAAAAAGTGGATATATTTTACTTTAAGCTGAAAAAACAAAATTACATGTCAGATGAGGATCTCAGCCTTGGTCTCAGTGGATCTTCAGTCTCTGGTAAATCTGTTCTCTTACCACTATCCTGTCATTTGGAGCAATGATCAGACGTGGAGGATGTGCCAATAGAAGGGCAAGGCCAGACTGATTTCCAGCTGGTGGGTCTCATTGCTTTGTTCAGTTTTACAGCCTTTATAGAAGCAGACACTTCCCACAAAAATAACCCAGGCCATTGACTGACTAACCAGGTCACAACTGATCCTCTGGAATTTAGCAAGTTGGGAGGAGTGAGAAACTAAGCTATTGCTTGAACTTCAGGGAGCAAGATATGTCTGGTTCATCATGCTGCAGCCTCAGCATTGGCTGAAATCATCAACAGCATAGAAAGTTGAGATTAAAATTACTTAAGAGCAGAGCATCTGAGAAACCAACAACCTCATTCTTACAGAAATATCTTCTGAAGTGTTTTGGTTTAAAAGCTAGGGTTATTTTCATGGTCACCAAAACATACTTACAAGAGACTAAAGAGAGAGAGCAGAGAGAACAGAGTGGGTAGACCACAATAAGAATTCAAAGTGACATTTCTAATTTTTTAGAGCATATTTGCATGACTTGATGTATTATGTAAAACCCACCCTAGGGGCCAGCCTGGTGGCACAGTGGTTGAATGTGCATGTTCCACATTGGGTGCCTGGGGTTTGCCGGTTCGGATCCTGGGTGCGGACACATGCACCACTTGTCAAGCCATGCTGTGGCAGGTGTCCCACATAAAATAGAGGAAGATGGGCACAGATGTTAGCTCAGGGCCAGTCTTCCTCAGCAAAAGGAGGAGGATTGGTGGCAGATGTTAGCTCAGAGCTAATCTTCCTAAAAAAAAAACCGCCTTATAAGCAACTATGATCTTCCTAGATAGTTTTGTCCTTTTAATCTCAGGATCTAGAAGAGTGCTAATAAACTGAACCATTAATTATGTGTTAATATATTTTATATTTATTCCATATTTATATTTATACTTTAATATATATTTATATTTTATATTAATACATTTATTCATTATATCTTAGATTTAACTTATAGTATGAAAGGAGAAAAATTGTTAGAAATGAAGGAATGTAAATAATCTAAATAAAATATATTTCACCAATTATGTAATATTTGATATATGTCTCTTCTAATGAAGAATAGTAATCATGGAGATTTATTCATTCAAGAAATTAATACCTCTCTGTGGAACATAATTGAAGCTCTATATATTGTTCCTTTAATATGTCCTCGTGGTTTCTCTCTTCAGAATGATCTCCTCCTAGATATTCACATAACTTAATTCTTTTATCTCCTTCAAATTTCTCAAATATCACCTTTTCTGTGAGGCGTTTTCTTTACTCTATCTAAAAATTTTGTCCTTCCGTTCTGACAGTGAGCCTATTCCACATCCCTGCTTTCTATGTGTTCCTTGGTCCTTGTTACTTTGTAATATAATATATATTTCATTTAATTTTTGTGTGTATTAGCCTTTTCTCGCACTACAATGTAACTTCATGAGGTCATAGAATTTGCAGGCTTTGTTTAATCTCTGGCACCTGAAAGAGCGTTTGGCATAGAATAGGTAGTAAAGTACATATTTGTGGAATGAAATGTGAATGTACTAATTGGCCGAGGAAGATAATATAACTGGAAATATAATAAAGTGTGATCTTGAAGAAAAACAAAATGTAAGGGTTGTGTAGAAGAGTAACAGCTTCTAAAAAAGAGAAACAGAAGCCAGAGAGGTGGGTTGAAAACTCGGAGAATTGTTTTGTTAAGGAAGCTGAGGGAAGAGGTTATTTCAAGCACATAGTGGTCACTTGTGTCAAGAGGTAAAAGTGGTTCAAGAAAGAGGATTAATGAAATGTCATGTGTAACTTTGTGACATAGATATCACTAATAAATTCAGTGAGAGCTGCTGCATTACTGTGGGTGTAAAACCTAATTGAATTAGGCTTGTGAATAAATGAGAGCCAAAGAAACAGAGACACAGAGTCAGGAATGTTTGAAAGCAAATGGAGGCAAGAAATGTAGCTTCAGAAGCATAAGTGCTTGAGTGTGGGATTTATCTTATACAAATGGGACAAATGTGAGAATATTTAAAAGACAAAGAGAAGACTCAGTTGGATAGCTGAGGTATATCTAAGAGAGAAAGAATATCAGTAACCTACACTCTGAGATGTGAAAGTAGATGATGGTGCAAACTCTGCTGGTTACTTACTTATTCAGTATCTGTTCTCTTCTTCTATACAAGAAGATTCTCAGTTTTTTCAGCATGATGATGTTCCCAATTAAAATTACTCTTTTCTTATGGTTTCATTGCTGTTAGGTATGATCTTGTGATCCATTTAACTGAAGGCATCAAAGGGAAGTCATTGTTTAGGATTCCAGCAATGTCTATTAAAAGATCAAGGCATATCTTCTACCTGGAAAAGATCCTTCAGACTAAGGAGATAAATAATCCAATAAGCAGAATATTGGATAGTCATCCACAAGGCCATTGAATGCATCCAGGATAAAAACATAGCTTGAATTGAGAAGTGAAAAGTTGAATTGAAAAGTAAAAGTCAGATGTGAAGGTTTTGATAAATGAGAGTAATGAAGATATTGACAAATAATTGTTAGGAGAGGGAAGTTTGGTATAGCCAAATGAGCATCAAAGGGATGGGCATGGACATCAAAGAAACCAAAATTATTTTCAACAAAAGGGTGGAAAATAAATTATAAAAGCAATGGGGTGCAAGGGCACCTCTGTTTAACTCTGAAATATATAAAGTATTGGATAATAAATGCTGCCATTTAACAGGAAAACATGGAGATGGTGGGTTCAGAGAACACCTTGTTTCCTCTGTCGACGAAAATAATCCATAACCAATCTATAAATGAAAATTTGGGAGAGTTTATTCTGAGCTAAAATCTGAGGATGATGGCCCAGGGCCTTTCTTCCCAAAGGAAGAAAGGGCACCGGAGAAGTGAGGTATACAGAGTGGTTATATACCTGCAAAGAGGATGCTTTACTATGATTGAAATGTCCCTCTTTCAGTAGTCACAAGATCGCCCTGTCGGCACAGCGTTTGATGGACACAGCAGGTAGTGGGTTGGCTATGTTGGAGCATGCAGCAGGAAGCAAGTCTGTTGTCTCGAGCTGGGTGGTCACAGGTGAGCGCAGCAATAAATTCCTAGCCTAAGGAAAGATGCTTAATTCTTAAGGAAATGCCAACGTTGGGAGCGGGAGGGAAGTTGCACCTTTATCTCCAGGACCTTTGTTCTTGCCATAGGGAATGTCTAAAGCAGATATACAATGCATGCTCAATGGCCTCAGTCAGGCACTTTTGGATAAACAAGGTCAGGCCGAATTAGGTTTACACCAAATGGCTTCCTCATATGCTCCAATATATCCTATTGCTTGCCATTTCTATTTGTCACCTCTTATGACATTGAAGTGGTCATATTGTTTCAAAAAAGTTTTAGGATAAAATAGAGTTTGCTGCTTATGGGGTAACACTTCCAAGATGTACAGCAGAAGAGTATTTTGGGTGGAGTGAGTTGGAAATCAGAGTCAGGGCAAGGAAATACAATGCATTAAGTGAATGGTGATGTGTCAAATGATAATAGGAGGCTGGTAGTCTTCTATTCACACAATTTCTAATGTTTCAACCAAGATTAAAAATTTAAAACGTCGTATAATTGTGAATGTTATTTCTTCCCATTTATGCTCTTATTGCTCTTATATTAGGCAGTCTTTATTATAGAATAAAAGAACAAAAATAAATTATTGGACATTTGTAATTTTGCCTCATTTCAGTTTCTATTAATTTATATTGCACTAAAAACAATGTATCATTCGTTTTGTGCTTTTTAATTTGCTTTCTGTTGCTTGTGCTGTCATTTCATGTTACCCTTTTACCTGTAGCCATTATGATTTCCTTTATCAACACAATCATTCTGCCTCTCACTTGTAATCTTCTACTGTGATCTTCCCCTCCACTGTTCTTTTTTTTGGTCCTCCCATCTCCACCAATAATTGCACTGTTTCTTTTTGATCCAAATAGTAACATTTTTTTTTCTCCCCTTGGGGTTCTTCTGAACTCACTTTGTCAGAGCAAAGAATTTGATTCACCTCAATCCCCCTAGCTATTAGTGTTAACTAGAATCCATTGCAGAAACGTAAGTTTAGCTAGATTTCCATTTTCCTGTTTAGTCCCTTTTCTTTATAAATTGAAAGGTTCAACTTTATTTATTTTATTAAAAGAGTACTAATTTTTAATTCACCCTACCAGTAACTACCATGCATATTCAATGTATTTGAGCAGGTATTTATTAAAGACTAAATGTGGGAAAGTTTCAGAGGTATTTACTAAGGAAGAAAAATGTGAAAGAAACACATCCAATCTCTTTCAAATCTTCATTTCTTGGGCAAGAAGCACACGTCTATACAAGAAATCATGGCCCAAGGGAGACAGTGATTGATAGCTTAAGAAAAATAAAAATATCAGATTTGCACAGAGAGGTGTAGAATTATTTATAATGAGGTGGTCTGTTAGGAAATGAATTGGGTATCCAAAGAGATAATAACTCTGGTAAGATAAGGAGGAGGAGAAGGATGAAAGGGAAAAGAAAAAAAATGAAGAAGAGTCAGTAGAAAGATGGCATGGAAAAGGAAGAGGAGATAAGAACTCAAAATAGAGAAAGGAGAGATATGGCAATGCAGGATAGGGTGAGAAAATCAGCAAATTCATAGTCATGAGAGAATGTGGCATTTTCAAGCAATGAGAAGTAGCTGTGGCTGGACCACAAAGGGTATAGAATAGAGACGATTTTGGAGACCAACTGGGAAATATCTTGAATGTCCTCTTACAGTGTTTGACAGATTATAATATGGTTGTTTTGGGTTTGCAAAACTCGAGCAAGCCTTTGTTAAGAACAGAATATATAAACAGAATTCTAAATATTGTTTGCTATCCTTTAGACCTGCATTCTGCATCTCTGTTTAATCACTGGATAGTGATTTTATTTTTGAGATATATTCAAGTATTGTGATCTATGAGAACATCATTAAAGCAGGCAAAATTGGAAACAAAAAGCAAATAGTATGATTCATCTATATTTCTCTCATTCTCTAAAAAACTAAATACTTGTAAATAATGGTTATTTCATTTAATGTTTAAAAGGTTATTGCTTTTATTAGTAGATGAACAGAGACGAATTAAATGCATTCAGTTAGATAATATTCATTATTCACCTGCTTAGTGCTGTTGCTATCGTATTAGTATGCTAATTTATACAATTAACCTTATATAATTGGTTTAAAGACCTTGTCTAACAGGGCAGTATATTAGTTCATTGATAGAATAAATGAAGAAGTCTTGAATTTGAAGTAATTTCTTAGAAAACTCATTATTGCAATATACTCTTTTCTTTTGGTTTTCTTTTTTCTCTTTACCAGCATTTAAAGTTATTATTTAAAAGAAATAAATCCTAACAGTATTGTTCAGAATCTCCCAAAGAAATTTGATTTCTGTCTGGTTAGGTATATAGTTCATATTCTTTAAGAAGAGCAAGTAATGGAAAATCATTATTCGTGGTGAAAACTGTTTTACTTCAGTCTTCTCAATTAGAGCCAAAAAATTCAATCAAATAAGCTTTCAGGAAAAGAAAGACAATGAATCCAACAGTAAAGCAGTATATATTTGTGTATTAAAATTAAGGCACCATATGCAATTTTTGTGCTTCATTGCCCAACACATGCTGATGGAGAGAAAAAGAGCGAGTAAAAGGCATTAACTGGGTAATAGGTTCTGGAAATACTGGCCTGGTGACAGACTACCAGATCAATCAACTCAGTACAATACAGGCATTGTGTTCTAAAATAAAGCCAAGGGAATAAACATGGGCAAACTAAAATAGAATTTATGATTTTAGTCTCAAATTTCTATCAGATCGACCCATAGGTACTTGAGACTCTACATATGCAGGGCAAAACTCATTATCTCTTTTAAAAAAGAAAACCCAATCTTTTCTATTGTACTACTTCTTCCCAGAAGAGCTGCTGTGCAGAGAGAATTTTAACCTGGGAACTTTGGAATCATAGTCAAATTTTCCCTCTGGTTCATTCCCTACATTCAACTTGTAATCAATTTGTACGTGAATTGATGTGACGTAATATGATGCGATGTGTTGTGTGTGTTCTAGTCTACTCTGTTTTGTTCTATTGTTCTTTTCTACCCTATCTTAGTCTATTCTATTTCAAGTGTATGCTTTAAAATCTCATCTCTTCTTTCTCACTTCCATGCCTCTATTTCTAACGTGCCTTAAAATTGAACTACAAATCATTACATGGCTTAAAACTACCTTCACGTCCAGCCTACCCTAATCTCTGCTTCCTGAGATACTTCTTAACTTCATTCCTTTACTCTCTTGCTCAAAATGAGTAAATGTTTCCACTCTGTTTTGGAAAAAAAAAATTCCTTTGTAGGGCTTTCAAACCCTCTGCCAAGGCGCCAGGCCATCTTTCTGGATTCATATTTTTCGATCAGCTCATTCAGATCCCTCCAGAACCCTGCATAGAAGCCACAATGTATCATTGTCTAACTTTTGAAAATGCCAACTTCTATCATACCTTGTTTTTTGCCTGTATTTTTCATTTGCCTAATTTGCTATGTTATTATTTCTTTAAGAATATCCATTTTTAAAATGCCAAGTTGATTTCTATAGCAGATATTGCTCATGCCCTCTAAAATCCATGTTTGTTGGGGCTGGCCCCGTGGCTGAGCGATTAAGTTCGGATGCTCCGCTGCTGGCGGCCCAGTGTTTCATTGGTTCGAATCCTGGGAGTGGACATGGCACTGCTTGTCAAACCACGCTGAGGCAGCGTCCCACATGCCACAACTAGAAGGACCCACAAGGAAGAATATACAACTATGTACTGGGGGGCTTTGGGGAGAAAAAGGAAAAAAATAAAATCTTTTAAAAAATAAAAATAAAATAAAATAAAATCCATGTTTGCTTTCAGAGTTTTATTGGACAGATGGCTTTCCTGCTAAAAACTAGTTTTCCCAGCTTCCTTTGAAGTATAGTGTGCTACGTAACTTAGTTCTTGCTAGGAGGATGTGAACAGAAAAAATGTATACAATTTCAGTGCTGTGACTTTAAAAAAAAAAAAACACTCCTTACTTTCTATATCCTCTCCCCGCTTCCAACAGTGAAAACTGTGGATGTAATGGTGGTAATCCAGTTTTAACCATGTGGATTAAGTCAGCACCCCAGGTGATAGCAGAAGAACAAGATAGGTGTAGCTGGGGCCTGTTGTTACCACTTATACTGACCTGAGTTTCAGCTCTGGATAATTTGGTTATTTTAAGAAGTTATGTTAAAGTAAAAAAAATCTGTCTTATTTAGGATATTATATTTTGAAATCTCTTTGTTGTATCATGTAAGTGATTCCCAGAGTATGTTTCTCCTGAATATTTTTTGGTGTATATATAATATTTGAACATTCAAGACGTAAGAGTTAATTTTAAGGGCTTCAAGCAGAAAATCTTTGCCTTCTTTCTCATTGATTTTATCACATTTTTTTTTCTAATGATGGTTCTAGGTCTTAGTGTGCAGTATTATCCTAGCAGTTATCTATTGCTGCAAAATGTCCAAAAATTAGAATTTTATAACAGCACATATTTATTATTTTATAATATTTGTGGGGCAGAAATCTACATGTGGCTTAGCTGCGTTGGCAGACTCAGGTTCTCTCACAAGCCTGCAAGCAAAAAGTGTTATCCAGGATGCAGTCATATCAATATTTGGTATTGATGTGATCCAGGATTCTCTCAATATTTGATATCAGTGGGATCCAGGATCCACTCAAGCTCAATTGGTGGTTGTTGGCAGCATTCAGTTCCTTCTAGGCTGTTGGGCTGGGGGCTTCAGTTCCTTGCTGGTTATTTGCCAGAGGCTGTCCTCAATTCCCTGTAATTTGGGGCTCTCCATAAGACAGCTTACAACATGGCAACTGGCTTCATCAATTTGAGCAAGTGGGAGTGAACAATTGAGAGAAAGTGAATGTGGACAAGAAAGAAGTCACGGTGATTTATAACCTAATCTCGAAGGATATTCCATTGCATGGGAATATTCTGTTTATTAGAAGGAAATCGTTAGATCTAGTCTACATTCAAAGGAAAATGATTGGACAAAGGTTGAACTACAAGGAGGTGGGGATCATTTGAGAAGCTGCCTAAAACAGTGATTTTCTGAAGTGCTTGTTAAATATGAGGATTCCTTTGCCTCATTCCCATGGATTTTGTTTTGTTATATCATGGGGTAGGGATAACAGCCACTCCAAGTAATTTTGATGGAAAAAAACTGATTATACAGGGGCTGGCCCCGTGGCCCAGTGGTTAAGTTCACACGCTCCGCTTTGGCAGCCCAGGGTTTGGATTCTGAGCACGGACATGGCACCACTCATCAGGCCATGCTGAGGTGGTGTCCCACATGCCACAACTAGAAGGACCCACAACTAAAATATACAACTATGTACTGGGGGAATTTAGGGAGAAAAAAAAAGAAGGGCAAAAAAAAAAAAAAAAGAAGATTGGCAACAGCTGTTAGCTCAGGTGCCAATCTTAAAAAAAAAAAAAAAACCTGATTATCCAAAGCTCTAATTTTAAAATGCTCAAAATTATTAATAAAATTAGTAAAAAATACAACTAACATACATAAATTTATTTTGATTCTCATAATGTATCACAAGCAACAATTTTATACCTAACAAAAATCAAGAGCTATATTTCTCTAGCCTACTTTGGCAGAATAAATATCTCAATATCATATTATTATTGGCTAAATTTAGTTTTCTGCTCCCCATAAAAGTTAAAGGCATAGGGGCTGGCCCAGTGGCGCAGCGGTTAAGTTCGAATGTTCTGTTTCTTGGCGGCCCAGGGTTTGCCAGTTTGGATCCCGGGTGTGGACGTGGCACTGCTTGGCAAAAGCCATGCTGTGATAGGTGTCCCACGTATAAAGCAGAGAAGATGGGCGTGGATGTTAGCTCAGGGACAGTCTTCCTCAGCAAAAAGAGGAGGATTGGCAATAGTTAGCTCAGGGCTAATCTTCCTCAAAAAAAAAACAGTTAAAGATATAATTTTCAAATATTGTTCTGTTTATTAATCTTAGTGAACATACATTTTGAATACTGAAAAGTCTATATTTAAGAAAAGTACTGAAATAAATTTGAAAAATAGCACAAAATGAGAAATATATTTCCAAAATTGTATAAATGTATTTTACATCTTATTTGTCAAAAAGTGGGTGTGTAAAGAGAAAGAAGCTTTCCTATTTTCCTATATTTATAGGTTCCAGAGTATAGATATTTAGATACATAAAAAGACATATATTGATATAGATATAGGTATAGGTAAAGATATATAGACTGTCGATAATGACAACTGAAAAGTTACATGAAAAATATGTCCATTCACAAACAAAAGCATTCTGTTCCTTAACCATCTCTAGGGTATTTCTGAAGGCTCCCTGATTTCTCCTTCTCTTTCTTTCTCTTCCTTTCCCTTCCCTTCTCTTGTTACTCTGTACACTAATTTGGGAGTATTATCTGCCTCCATTATTGCTACTACTATCTACATATTCATGACCTAAAACTCTATAGCTTCAGCCCAAAATTTACTCATACAACAAAACCATTTATTCAGCTCCCTGCATCTGTATCTGGGTTTGACTTCCATTTTCCCTACCAATTTTACCAGTTGTTTGTATGAATGTCTGATGTATGATGTTCTGAAAAACTTTGCAAATATGAAAATTATCACCTACATACTGTTGTCCCATCAACATTTATACAGAAGTCATTTTATTTTGAATACAAAAAATAAAAAATCTAAATCCCCTATTGATTTTGCTAGTCCTTCCAATTATCACCTTTTTTATTAATTTTTCTTTATGGACAAACTTCTGGAAGAAGCAGCCCCATCGTCTATGGCTGTGTTCGCAACTTCTATTCACTCTTTAATCCACTCCAATCTAGTTCTCATTCACATCACACCACTGAAAATTCTCTTCCATAGATTACCAACGGTCTCTTTTCTATTAATTTTCTAAGAGTGTAGCTTTTGGTTCTGATCTTTCCTTGCTCCTTCGTCAGGACTTAATTCTGTTAACTACTGCTTTCTTCTGAATTACTCTTCCTTAAACCTTCATGTTTTTACTCCTAATTTCTCTTCATGTGCCGGGCACATCCTTATCCTCTTCTGTTCTGACCTAAGTTATCGAACTTATCGTTTCTGCTTATATTTCATGGGTGAAAAGCAAGATGGAGAGCCACACTTAACTTCAAAGGGAGTGAGAAGAGCAAACCACTAATGTATTCAGAAGATGAGTGTCGGCGACACCACTCTTAATAATGCACCCTGTCTTAATGAACTATGAAGTCTAAGTCTGAATTGTAATCTTAAAGTATTTTTAAGAATCTTCAACTTTCTCTCATCTTATCAACCTCATTTCACTTGCAGATTGAGAGTCAAAAAGAGAGCTTATTAGATTATTGAAAGCCAATATGACTGGTCCCTTTCTTTCCCACTTAACAAATACCCAAAAAACCCAGTGCAAGCAAATAAGCTTTCCATGAAAAATATAGTCCCCAATTTCTTAGTACCAATTTTGATTCAGTATCTTTTGGCTACATTGGAAAAGACTGCTGTGATTTCCTCTGTCGTGGATGAGCCTGGAGATGAACCATCAGGGTAGCAGTTTCTGTCTTGCTTTATAACAGACACATGATTTCATTATCTCAGAATTAGTGTTTCCAAAAATAGATATTTTTACTAGGGACATATTCCAAAGGAAAAATAGTTATAAATATGTATGCAAGCATATTCATTGTGGCATGGTGTGGTGTTGGCAAAAATCTGAAACCAAACTAACTGTCCAGAAGCTGAAGTATGGCTTCATAAATATTTACATGCCAAATTAGTGGAATATATTTTAGCCATATAAATGGTCATTGTGAAGAGTCATATGAACATGGATAGTTCTTTTTGATAAGTAAAAGAGCTGAATGAAATAATGCACTACACCAATTAAAATAAGAAGGTCTCTTGGAATTAACCATAAGATGAGTGCACTTGATACCTTACAGTTCTGTATATTTTTTATATTAAATTACCATTGCAATTGTTATATTGTGCATGATGAGCAAAAATAGAAAGAAAATAAATATTGAATATTAGGAAGATGGATATTGAAGATAAAGCTAAGCTTCTGCCAATGGGAGCTCCTTTTCTGGGATTATGTGTTTGTTTATGATTAAGACTTCAAAGAGGGTATAAATGATCAGGGAGTGGTTTGTAAAGAGGCTACCAAAACAACGAAGGTGAAAAAAACGAGATTTTGCAGTCAGGAAAAATGAGAAGTGATGATATTAATATTTTCCGTTGAAGTTTTCAGATATGGAGCTACAAGAAGGCACAATGTGGTCATAAGCAATGCCAATATCACATTTTCCACTTAAGCCTGATTATTGATTTTATGCTTTTGGTGGCTGGTAGCTAATTAGTAATGTATGGTGCAAGAACATGAACCCATAGGGAGAAAAATTCATATTCTGTGGAGTACGTAGCCATATTATTCCTGTAGAAAGTGCTTGCACAGTTCAGTTTCTTAACAAGATAACCTAATGCAAATAATTCTTAATTAGGCTCGACAGTGTCAAATACATAATTGGAAAGGCACAGAGAGAATACTAAAGTATCGTGGAGGTAACAATCTCATGAAATACCTGCCACCCTTAGGGTTGATGGGAGAAAGGAAGTGGTTTGGATCATTAAAATTTTGGAGAAAGGGTCCAGCACAACTAAACCTCTGACCTCCGAGGACGTAGGTTCAGTCCAGCAGCTACGTGATCTCTGAACTCAAAGAGAACCAGACTTCTAAAGATGAGGTGCCAGATCAAGGTGTTGGTATTTCTGAAGAGGAACATTGATGCTGTTTTTGTAACTTTTGTATAAAGCTGCAAATTAGAATCAACTGCTGCTATTGGAAGCAACTGCTGCTGCTAGGGTGAAGAAGCAAGGTTGCTAAAGGGACAGGAGGCAGAAAGGAAACAAGGCCTGCCTTCCACCTCCAGCCTCTCAGTCTCTCTCAAGTCCATCATCGGCAGAGCCTGAAAGGGAGCAAGTTTTGCAGAACAAAAATGTGGTGTGTAGAGTCCCCATTCCCAGCGTCATAAAACAGATTATTGAGAGATATAACTGGTACCAAAGGAGTCAGCAGAGATCATTGGCCAGAGTACATATGCACAGAGTCATTTATGGATTCATTTGTGTATTCAGGTGCCATGAATATTAATATACATTGATTACATGAAAAGGAAATTGCTAATCTCCTCATATATAAGTAAGTATAATATATGGTCCTCAGGCTCCACAGGATTATTATTTAGTAGTGAGTTTCATCCTAGGTCCTAAGTTATTGTCTGGATTTATATTAGTTAGCTTGGCATTATTACTAATAGCATCACATTTTACTTTGAAAAGTGTTCCAATTTGGGTGATAAATTATATAGTTACTGAACGCATAACTTACACATAAATAGACATGTTCAATCGACGTTAATTTGCATTTTACTAGCAACATATTTAAGAAGTATTAGTGATAAAATGAAGGGAACACATAACTATATTGGTATAGATAGCATAAATGATGTGAAAGAAAACATTCTTGAAGGAGGAAATGTTTGAGTTGGGTGTTAGAAGGTGAGTGAAAGTTTACCGTTGTCTTGAGGCAAATAAGGACACTTCAGATGGCAGAGACAACATGGAAAATGCATGAAGTTCTAATCAAGATGTAGAATGAATTTTCAAGTTCATATGTAGACATAAGCAACTAATCAAAAGGATCCACTGCTGACTCTGAATCTACCCAAATACTTCAATTAAGACTACGGTGTGGATGCTGCTAGGGGCATTGCAGATATCTCATTTACAATTGAGAGAAATAAAATCAGGGATGTTTCCAGTTTTTTCCTGTTGTGAATAAAGCTTTTGTAAACATTTGTGTATAGGTTTTGCTTGAACATAGATCTTCATTTCTCTGGGAAAAATGCTCACGAGTGTAATTAATTGTTGAGTTAAAGATATATCATTTTCAGTGGAGTATTTTAGCTGTTCTGCTTGTATATCTTTATCTCACTTCTCTTTTCAACACTTGAATAACTGCCATAAGCTGGTATTTGCACTTGGCAGGGTTTGTAATTGACGAGTGAGCATGTATGCATGCATGAGTGCTTGTGTGTGTGCATGTATGGTGTGCTTGTGTCTGTGTAGGACTGTCCCTCATGGAGGAAGCACTGGGCCAAAAAGATTACAGTTACAAAAGGAAAGAAAGAGATAAAACTTCCAAAATATTCTTTGGCAATCTTTCCAGGTCTAAATATTTGGTGAATAGATAATAATAAGAAACTTGTTATTGAATAAAACATGTGCAGGAAAAGCACTAGACTTTTCTTCCATGGATTTGAGATACCATCTATCCTCCCTTGTTTTGGGATGTGTTTACTTCTTTTACACCAAGATAAATAAGTACAATGATTTTTAGATACATTGGAGATACCCATCTGGTATGTTTTCAGGGAGAAACACACCTGGGAACTGAACAATGCTGCACAGCCCTGAACTGTAACATCTAATTATTACTGGCTGGGAAAGCCATACTGAATGGGTCAGCTTTTAGATAATGCTGCTTTATGTGTTTCTCTTGTCAAGCTATCTACTTGTCATTTATGTAGCTACCGATGGATGCCTCCATTCATCAGGTGTTTGAAAGCAGTATTCCTTTGGAGGACAGGGATTAGTATAGAGGTTTGAAAATATAATACCTGAAGAAATGGCCTAGACTATCTCATGAACCAATAAAAGAAGACACACATAATTACTGATGTTGCCTTCAATCTCCTCAATGATACTCAAAAAAAATTAAAACCTCCCATCTGATGTCTGAGCACTTCTGTCTGTCTGATATTTTCTTCCAGTTTTACTCCTTTTAAAGTTTTCTTTCATATAATCTTTCATTTGAAAGTTGTATTTTGAGCTTCCTAGATAAAAGATGGGCATGATATTATTAATTAAATATCTGTCAGTCACTCAGGGTAGCAAAAATAACCATTTTTCAGAAGGATGAAGCAGTCATTTTCTAAAATTTCTGCTAAAGTTTAATGCAAGCAAATATAATCCCTTGCTGGATAAATTAAACAAATACAATGATGAAACATTATTGTGGGGGAATTTATCAGATTATTCAGTTAATAGAAATAATTTTTCTTTACCCTACAAACTCTTGGTATAAGCAAAACTCATATATTCATATACTCTTAAGTATATTCTTAAGTATAAGAATACTGTTTGAGAGCTATACCTTGGACATGGTATCATTGGCATATTTAGATATTTTAAAAACTATTTTAGGGGCCAGCCCAGAAGCCCAGTGGTTAAATGTGCACAGTCTGATTTGGTGGCCTGAGGTTCGCCAGTTCGGATCCTGGGTGCAGACATGGCACTGCTTGACGCGCCATGCTGTGGTAGGCATCTCAAGTATAAAGTAGAGGAAGATGGGCATGGGTGTTAGCTTAGGGCCAGTCTTCCTCAGCAAAAAGAGGAGGATTGGCAGCAGTTAGCTCTGGGCTAATCTTCCTCAAAAAGAAAAAACTATTTTACATAAGCAATTGACGCTTCAACATAAAATTTTTCTAAAAAATTGATATTTTAAAAATCTACATTTTCAAGAAATGGTTCAATACAACAATTTTAAAACACATTTTAGAAAGATTATACTGAAGCTCCACATTTATTTTTCCTTCCGTGTTAAATTTAGTCTTAACAGTTTTTGTTCACCTCTCCTTTGCTAACAATTCTTTAAAGGAGTCAGTTATGTATATTTCCCAACATAATGTGTATTACTGATAGCAGTCTCATGACCACATACTCACAATACATACTCACACCACCTCTCATGATAGACTCTAATGACCACATGCTGTGTTGTGCATGATTCTCTCCATGACAGTTATGGTTTTATTCTATTATTTTCCATTCAAGAGACTATGTAGTGATTCAAACTAGGGATAATGAGGCAATTATTAGCAAAGCACAATACTGGATTTTAGTGATCAATTATTACTAATAAATAATTTGTAACACATCTCAAAGCTGATTATGACATGCCTGCATCATAATACAGCAGCTGAAAAAAACAGTATTGACACATATACAAATTGATAATTGTGGTGAATATGAAAGAGCTTGCTTTAGATATAAACATGCGTTGGGCAACGTTTGTTAAAAGCTCCTTGTCAACTCCTAAGTTGGGAATTCCTGTTCCCTCACTTGCAGTGTTTAATTATCACTTACTAGGGAATTCACATAAAAAGGGTGAAATTTTCCACTGTCAACGTTATGATTAGAGAGACAAGTGAGGAAGAAAAGATTAATTGGATTGAGAAGTTCACTATAAAGTGAAATC
Source organism: Equus asinus (assembly GCF_041296235.1). Lineage (NCBI taxonomy): Eukaryota > Metazoa > Chordata > Mammalia > Perissodactyla > Equidae > Equus > Equus asinus. The sequence continues at coordinate 44,585,724 of NC_091812.1, forward strand.
AGATACAGAATACAAAAATAAAAAAGAACATGCATTTATAGACAGAAATATTGAAAACTGGTTACAAGGTCCATAACTGTACTTTACAGTAGATGCCCTGATATTCAACCTAATAAAAATTCTCCCTCCTCTGTGAAGCTTTTCTCTTCCTATTTTCTATCATCATTTCCTCCCCTGAGTGCCTAAAAATCCTAATATTTGTGTCATCTATTAGGTAATTAATCTCGTGCTGCTTTACAACATCTCTTATCTTGTTAACATCAACTATTATATATTCGTTTTTTTGTTTGTTTGTTTACTAAAGCTCATTTCCCTTAGGTAGTCCATAAATTGCTTTAAATCAGAGGCCATTTTCTATACTTCTTTGCCCATGAGTATATAGTGGGCTGAGTTAAACAATTCTAATGCTAATGGTGTTAAGTTAGAGACAGGTGTGGCCTCATGACCATGCCAGCATGTTGTTTTTGTTTTTGTTTTTAGGATTTCAGTCTGTTGATAGCTGGACATGAGGTATCAGTAAAAGGAATTGCTGGAAATGGGTCTTCAGTAATGTGGTGGTGAGGTGTTGGGGAAGGAGAAGTCTCTAGTTCTATGATTGGATCTCAGTCTTTTTGTGAGCCTATGCCTCTGTCTTTGAATTTTGAAAGTGTTTCTCAGGTTTTTTCTCTTGCATTATGTGAGACAGGATGGTTACACTGGGCTGTATTTGGGTATTTCCCTTCTACATGGAAGACTGGAGCCAGCTGGATTGGGTATTTCCTTTCCCCAGTTCAGATAGGCTCTGATAATACCCCAGGTGATTAGGCTTTAGTTAACGACTTTCTCCTGTGGGCAGGCTTGTTAAGAAGAATAGATAGCTTTGGGATATTTCAAAATGGTTCCCATTCTCTTCCTTCTGCCGGAAGCAGGAGGGGATTTTTCTGAGATATTTACTGTGGGAACCTGGTGGAGCTCTTGGGGGTAAATCTCATAATATTGTGAGGTCCTCCCTATGACTGGGTCCCCTGGAGTTTTTAACTCTCAGAGTTGTCCACACTGAGCCTTCAGCAATTTGAAAAACCCTGAAACAGTTCAGGTTTTCCTTCCCCAGCACTGGTTTCAGGGTTAGTTTCTACTCATAAATCCGTGCCCAGACAAGTCCTGGTTCTTTGTTATTAGCGTGCCTGTCTCTCCAATCTTGGGATTAGTAGTTTGCCCTGTGTCCTCCTCTCTCCAATGGATCCAAGAGGAGTTGTTGTTTTTTCAATCTGCTTAGCTTTTTACTTCTTGTTAGAATGGAATGGTGACTTCCAAACTCCTTACAAGCAGAAATGGAAACTAGAAGTCTATGGTTTCTTTTTGAGGTGATGAAAATGTTACTGGACACAAACACAGGTTCTTTTACCACACAAGAGGGGCCAAAATGAAAACTAGACTTTCAGGCTTATGGCAAAGAAAGGGGTTTATTTTGGGTGACGTCAGCTGGGAGACAAGAGTAAGCCCTCAAATTCATCTTCTCTAAAGATGGGAGGCAAGGGTTTTTAAAGATCGGGGGGAATGTGGCTGCTTGTAGGGAAGAGGAGCATGTGGCCTTGATGGTTGGCACCTTCCCGTCAGTTTCCATTTGGCCTTGTGAGGCTGCTTTCAGAGAGGGGGATGGCAAGATAAGGCAATCTGCAGGTAGATGTTCTTGGTTGTCTTCCTCTGTGATGGATGGTGTAGTCTGGTGCCAGGACACAGAGGAGTTGGGGTCTGGGAAACTTCAGCTTCTTGATATTTTCTAGATATCAGTTTCCCTATAATAAACTTCAAAGATCTATAATTAGCCAAAACTTTAGTGTGAGCCCAGCATCAGGCCACCTGTGCTTTTAACAATTTGTAATTTCTATTTGACTTGTGAAGCTCAGGAAAAGGAAGCTTAAAGAAACTGATATTTACATATGAATGTAACTAAAGAAGCAAGGAAAGGGGATGGGTGCTTTTGCTTTTAATCCCATATATGCTGGGTTAAATGTTAGTGAACTGATATCAGGGTTGGCATCAAAAATGGTCTAACCAGATGGCTTCCCTTGTGAATTCTACCAAACATTCAAAGAATTAATACTTGTCCGTCTCAAACTCTTCCAAAAAACTGAAGAGGAAGGGAAGCTTCCTAACTCATTCTACAAAGTCAACAATACCCTGATAACAAAACCAGATGGGGACAGCACAAAAAAAGGAAATTACAGGCCAATATCCCTAATGAACATCAATGCAAAAATCCTCAACAAAAAACTAGCAAATTGAATAAAATAATACATGAAAAAGATTATACAGCATGATCAAGTGGGATTTATCCCAGGGATGCAGGGATGGTTCAACATCTGCAAATCAATCAACATCATATACTGCATTAACAAAATCAAGAATAAAAATCACATGATCATCTCAATAGATGCAGAGAAAACATTTGACAAGATACAGCATCTGTTTATGATAAAAACTCTAAATAAAATGGGTATAGAAGGAAAGTACCTCAACATAATAAAGGCCATATATGACCATTCCACAGCTAACATCATTGTCAATGGACGAAAACTGAAATCTATCCCTCTAAGAACAGGAACCAGACAAGGATGCCCACTTTCACCACTCTTATTTAACATAGAATTGGAAGTCCTAGCTGGAGCAATCAGGCAAGAAAAATAAATAAAAGGGATCTAAATTGGAAAGGAAGAAGTGAAACTGTCACTACTTGCAGATGACATGATTTTATATATAGAAAACCCTAAAGAATCCACTAAAAACTTTTAGAAATAATAAATGAATACAGTTAAGTTGCAGGATACAAAATCAACATACAAAAATCAGTTGCATTTCTATACACCAACAACGAAGTAGCAGAAAGAGAAATTAAGAATACAATCCCACTTACAACTGTGACCAAAAGAATAAAATACCTAGGAATAAACTTAACCAAAGAGGTAAAAGACCTGTACACTGAAATCTATAAAACATTGTTGAAAGAAATTGAAGAAGACACAAAGAAATGGAGAGATATTCCATGCTACTGGATTGGAAGAATTAGCATAGTTAAAATGTCCATACTTCCTAAAGCAATCTATAGATTCAACACAATCCCAATCAAAGTTCCAGCAACGTTTTTCACAGAAATAGAACAAAGAATTCTAAAATTTATATGGAAGAACAAAAGACCCCAAATAACCAAAGGAATCCTGAGAAAAAAGAACAAAGCTGGAGGTATCACACTCTTTTGTTTCAAAATATACAACAAAGCCATAGTAACCAAAACAGCATGGTACTGGCACAAAAACAGACACATAGATCAATGGAACAGAATCGAGAGCCCAGAAATAAGTCCACACATATATGGACAAGTAAGTTTTGATGAGGGAGCCAAGAACACGCAATGGAGAAAAGAATGAAAGTAGACCATATGTTCCACAATGCCCCAAAATCAACTCAAAATGGATTAAAGACTTGAATGTAAGATCTGAAACCCTTAAGCTCCCAGAAGAAAACTAGGCAGTACGCTCTTTGACATTTCTCTTAGCAGCATTATTTCCAATACCATGTCTGACTGTGCAAGGAAAACAATAGAAAAAATAAACAAATGGGACAAAATCAAACAAAAAAATTCTGCACAGCAAAGGAAACCATCAACAAAACAAAAAGACCATCTAAAAATTGGGAGAAATATTTGCAAACCACGTATCAGATGAGGGGTTAATATCCAAAATATACAAAGAACTCACACATCTCAACAACAAAAAAACTAACAACCCAATTAAAAAATGGGCAAAAGATCTGAACAGAGATTTCTCCAAAGAAGATATACGGAATGCCAAAGGCAGATGAAACAGTGTTCAACATCATTATCAGGGAAATGCAAATCAAAACTACAATGAGATATCACTTCACTCACATCAGAATGGCAATAATTAACAAGACGGGAAACAATAAGTGTTGGAGAGGATGTGGAGAGAAGGGAACCCTCATACACTGCTGGTGGGAGGGCAAACTGGTGCAGCCTCTATAGAAAATAGTATGCAGTTTCCACAGAAAGTTAAGTGTAGATTTACCATAAGATCCAGCTATTCCACTGCTGGGTATTTAGCCAAAGAACTTGAAAATACAAATGCATAAAGATATATGCACCCCTATGTTCATCACAAGCATTATTCACAACAGCCAAGACTTGGAAGCAGCCTGAGTCAAGGGACGAATGGATAAACAAGATGTGGTATATATACACAATGGAATACTACTCAGCCATAAGAAATTATGAAATCCAGCCATTTGTGACAGCATGGATGGAACTTGAGGGTATTTTGCTAAGTGAAATAAGCCAGAGGAAGAAAGTCAAATACTATATTATCTCACTCCTAAGTAGAATATAAAAACAATGACAAACACATACATAGCAATAGAGGTTGGATTAGTGGTTACCAGAAGGGAAGAAGAGACAGAGGAGGACAAAAGGTGTGATTAGGCACATATGTGTGGTGATGAATTTCAATTAGTCTCTGAATGGTGAACATGGTGTAATCTACACAGAATTTGAAATATATTACGATGTACACCTGAAATTTGTATAATGCTATAAACAAATGTTACTGCAATAAAAAAATAATAAATTAACAAAAAAGGTCTCAAATTGACTAATAATGGTGCACATATCTGTGACTATAGTAAAAACTTTTGAATTAATCACTTTCTATGGGTGAATTGAACAGTATATTAACTATATATTGATAATAGTATCTTAAAAAGGACAGTATAAATGTATTTTTCTTTGAACTCCCTTTTTTATCCTATGAGACTCAAAAGGCAACCACAAAAGGTAGTAAGAATAAGTCTTTCTGATGGAAATACAATGTATAAAGATATAATTTGTGACATAAAGAAGGGTGAAACAGAGTATGTAAAATGAAAGTTTTTATATACTATGGAAATTAAATTATTATTAATGAACTAGAATCTTGTAAATTAAGATATTAATGGTAACTTTCAGTGCAGCCATTTAGGAAATAACTCTAAATATATAGCAAAACAAATAAAAAATTTAAGTGGCACGTTATAAGATACCTATTTAACACAAAAGAAGCCGATAATGGAGGAACTGTGGAACAAAAAAGACATAAGCTATATGGAAAAGATGAAATAAAGTAATGAGGAAAACAATTTATTGTTGCATTTGTAGCATATATAAATATGTTATATATAACAATAGCACAGAAAAGGGAGGCAAGAGGGAATAAAGTTAAAAAAGTGACAATTACACATTTTACTGTAATTAAATTAGCATAAATCAGAAGTAGATTTTGGTAAAATGAGTTGTATATTGTGAGCACTACAGCAAACACTAAGATATTAAGTAAAAAATATATAGTGAAAAAATCCTTAAAGGAATGACATCGTTACTTTAGATATACTCAAAGGCAAAATAATATATTGCAAGAGGAAAAGAAGAAAAAATGAGATATGTAACAAAACAAAATGTAACATGGAAGATGTGTATAGCTGTGTCGTAATTGTTAGCGGTGTTGGAAAACAACTTTATCAACTAGTGCATAGTGTTTATGCACAGGTTCTTTTGCCTGCATCTTATACACTTCACACATTACCAAAGGTACTTATGTCTGCATTTTCCCCCAATTCTCTATAAAGAGATTGATTTATACATCTCAAAAGCAGATAGTTTTTTCCTGCATTCCTTCTTTGGATCCTCCGCTCTCCTAAATAATTATTGTTTTTTAATTTGCACCCATTAAGGTCCATTCTTTGTATTTTCATTTTCCATAAATTTTGATAAATTCAAAATGTCATGTATCCACCAGTACAACGTTATACAAAATAACTTCATAGCCCTAAAAATCCCATCCTTTATCTATTCAGTCCTCTCCCTGGCACCCTCTGCTACTTCTGGCAACCACTATCCTTTTACAGTCTATAATCTTGCCTTTTCTAGAATTCATAAATTAGAATAATACAATATGCAGGATTTTCTGACTGCCTTATTTCACTTAGCAATATGCATTTAAGCTTCCTTTATATAATTTTTGTAAATTTATAGCTCATATTTTTCTTTTTATCACAGAATAATTTTCAGTTGTATAGATTAATGCAACTTGTTTCTCCATTCACCTATTGAAGATCACTTTGATTGCCTCCAGTTCTTGGTGATTATGAAAAAAGTTACTATAAGCTTTTGCAAGCAGGTCTTTCTTTGAACATAGGTTTCAAATCAGTTGGATAAGTACCTAGGAATATAATTAGTAGATTCTGTGCCAAGAATCTGCTTCATTTTGTAAGAAACTGCCATTCTTCCAAAATCACTGTCCCATTTTTGATTCCCGCCAGAAACTGCATGAGAGTTCTTTCTGCTTTGCATCTTTCCCAGCAGTTATTGTCAGTATTGGGAGTTTAGCAATTCTAATAGACGTGCAGTGGTATCATATTTAATATTGCATTTTCCTAATGAAAAATACTGGTGAGCATATCTTCATATACTCCCTTTTCATCTATGTATCTTTGATGGTGTGACTTTTCAGATCTTTTTCTCATTCTTAAGTTGGATTTTTTGTTTTTCTATTGTTTAATTTTAAGGGTTCTTTGCATATTTTGGCTGTAAGTCCTTCATCAAGTATGTTTCTTTTTTTTGCAAAATTTTCCCTTCAGTCTGTTGCTTGTCTTTTTATTATCTTAACATTGTATTTTGTGGGGGAGACGTGTTTCATTTCATAAAGTATAACTTTTTTTTTCATGGATCGTGATTTTGGTTTTGTATCTAAAAAGTCACTGCCAAAACCACGGTCATGAAGATATCCTCCTGTGTTTTCTTCTGGAAGGTTCTGTGTTGTTTTGCATTTAGGTCAATGGTCAATAATTTTGAGTTAATATTATGAAAGGTGTAGACCTATATCTACATTCTTTTTTTGCATATAACAGTTCAATATTTCCAGCATCATTTGTCGAAAAGAGTATCCTGTCTCTATTAAATTGCCTTTGCTTCTTTGTAAAACGTTGGTTGCCTATATTTGCCTTGGTGTGTCTCCAGGATGTTTTTCTGTTCCATTTAACTATGTGTCCATTCTCTTACCAATACTATTCTGTCTTGATTATTGTAGCTTTATAGTAAACCTTGAAGTTGAGTTGTGTGAGTCCTTTGACTTTCCTTGTCTACTTTGGTTTTGTATTGGCTAATCTGGTCTTTTGCTTTTCCGTATAAACTTGAGAATCAGTTTATAGAAATCTACAAAGTACCATGCTGGGATTTTGACTGAGATAGCATTGAATCTATACATCAAAATTGGAAGATTTGACTTCTTACAGATACTGTTTTCCAATACATGAGTACAGAATATCCATCCATTTATTTAGATCTTATTTTGTTTCTTTCATCAGAATTTTGTATTTTTCTAAAAATAGATCTAAAGAGAGATGCATGTAGTTTTTTGTATTCATACTTATTTCATTTTATGTGTAACCTTAAATGATATTGTCTCTTATTTTCAAATTCCAATTGTTAATTACCGATACATAGGAAAGCAATTGAATTTTGTCCAATAATTTTGTAGATTGCAAATTTGCTATAATCACTTGTTAGCTTTAGGAGATTTTTTGTTGATACTTTAGGATTTCTTTATGGACATTCATGTCATCTGTGAACAAAGAAAGTTTTATTTTTACTTTTCAGTCTGTGTATTTTCTATTTGCTTTTCTTGTCTAACTGCTTTAGCTAACAATTACAGTATGACATTAAAAAAAAAGGGGTTGTGAGAGGGGAACTCCTTGCCTGCTCCCAGTCTTAATGAAAAAGCATCTAGTTTCTCACCATTAAGTAAAATGTTAGCTATGGGTTTTTTGTAGGTGTTCCCTATCAATTTGAGGAAGTCCCCCTCTCTTTCTTGTTTGTTGAATGTTCTTATCATGAATAGGTATTGGAATTTGTTAAAAACTTTTTTAAAAAGAAAATCTGTTGATATGATCTGTGATTTTTCTTCAACCTAATGATGTGAGAGATTATATTAGTTGATTTTTTTTTTTTTGAGGAAGAATTAGCCATGAGCTGACATCTGCTGCCAATCCTCTTCTTTTTGCTGAGGAAGACTGGCCCTGAGCTAACATCCATGCCCATCCTCCTCCACTTTATAGGTAGGATGCCTACCACAGCATGGCGTGCCAAGCAGTGCCATGTCCACACCTGGGATCCAAAGCAGCGAACACCGGGCTGCCGAATTGGAAGTGCCAACCCAGCCACTGAGCCACAAAGCCGTCCCCTATATTAATTGATTTTTGAATGTTGAACGAGCCTTATATATATGAAATAAATCCCACTTGATCATGGCGTATGATTCTTTTGATATGTTTTTGGATTTGATTTGCTAAGATTTTCTTGAGGATTTTTGCATCTATTCATAAGAGATATAGGTAAGTAGTTTTCCATTCTTGTAATATTTTTATTTGGTATTGGTATTAGGATAATGCTAACATCATAGAATGAGTTAGGAAGTATTTCCTCTGCTTCTACTTTTTTGAAAGAGATTTTAAACAATTGGTTACCTATCCTTAACATTTGTAAGAATACACCAGTGAAACCATCTGGGCCTGATGGTTTCTTTTTGGCAGGTCATTCATTATTTTTGTTTGTTTTTTTATTGTGGTAAGAAAACTTGACATGAGATCTACCCTCTTAACAAATTTATATTTCTACAACATAATATCATTAACTACAGGCATGAGGATGTACAGCAAATCTCTAGAACTTAATCATCTTTCCAACAGAAACTTTTACCCATTTAATAACAACTCCTATTTCTTCCTGCTCCTGAAATCTGGTAACCACCATTCTACTCTCTGCTCCAATGTGTTTGACTATTTTATATACTTCATAAAAGTGAAATCATGGAGCATTTGTCCTTTTTGACTGACATTTCACTTACTCTAAGGTCCTCAGTGTTCATCTTTGTTGTCACACATGGTAGGATTTCCTTCTTTTTTAGAGCTGAATAACATTCCATTGTATGTATATAGCACATATTCTCTATCTATTCATCTGTTGATGGACATTTAGATCATTTCCACATTTTGGCTATTATGAGCAATGATACAATGAACATGGTAAGGAAGTTATCTCTTTAAGATTCTGATTTCAATTCTTTTGGCTAATTACCTAGAAGTGGGATTGCTGAATCATATGCTAGTTCTACTTTTAATTTTTGAGGGGTATCTTTATAGTGTTTTCCATAATGGCTGCATAATTTTATATTTCTACCAGTAGTGTACTGCCACCAGTTGGTCGCCGAGGCTGTGTTCATTTTATTTTTCAGTTCATTTTCTCCCTAATCATATTGGATAATTTCCTTTGTTCTATTTTCAAGTTCAATGATTCTTTCCTCTATCTCCTCCGTTCTGCTGTGAGGTCATTCCTTGTTTTTTTAATTGAACTATTCTTTGTTTTTCTGTGGGGAAAGCATATTTTACTTTTTCAGTTTTAACATTTACATTTGATTCTGCTGTATATCTTCTATTTCTTTGCTGAGACTTTTTCTGTCTTTTTTGAGATTATTTTTTTTTTGAAGTCTGTTCACAATTTTTTGTTGCAGCAATTTAATGATGACTGCTTTAAAATATTTGTCAGATAATTCTAACATCCCTGACATCTCCCTGTTGGCATCTATTCATTATCTTTTCCCTTCAATTTGAGATTATTTTAGTTCTTGATACTTTAAGTGATTTTTAATTAAATTCTCGACATTTTGGACCTTATATTATGAGACTCTCAATCTTATTTAAACCTTCTGTTTTGACTGGCTTCTTCTGACATTGATTTGGTGTGGAGGTGGTTATTGCCTCATGACTGCTGGGTTGAAGTAGAAGTCCAAGTTCCCCCTTGGCTTAAGCTGACACCCTAGAGTGTCTCTTATTACTGGTGTGTGAAGATTGCAGTTCCAGCTTCCCACTAGACCTGCACTGCTAACTCTCTGACTTGGAAAAGTAGCAGAGGCTCATTACCTCTCTCCACATGTTCTCCACTCACTCACTCCTCATGGAGGGGGAGAGGAAGTTTGGCCTCATTACTTCTGTGCAAAAGTGAAAGTTCTGACTCTTCACTAGGCCTTCTCTGATACTACCCCAATGGAGAGAAGTAAAATACACTCATTACTGCCTGGCAAAGGTGGAAGCCTCAGATCTCCAAGCAAACTTGGTAATTTGGAGTTGGGGTTAAGTCCCCAGATTGGGTGTGTGTGGGTGTGGGTGTGTGTGTGGTTGGAGTAGACCAGTTATTCTTTAAAGCTTTTACTTCTAGTCTCCTGCTTTCCTGGTTCTTTTGCTAGAGAGGGGAGGCTTTGTGGGGCTTTTTTTCTCCTGTGCTTGTTGGCATACCCAGTTTTCAGCTTCTTTAGATCCAAGTCTAGGCTATAAGAGGCAGAAAGAAAATCCGGGGAATCCACAAACGTCTTTCTCTGGATCCTCAGGTTCCTAACTAGTCTTTCTTCTTTGTCTTTTCACAAGTTTCTGCCCTTCTTTGCCTTTCAGAAGTTTTCTTATGTGTGTTTCATAAATAATGCCTACAGTTTATAAAGTCATTTAATGGGACGAATACAGGAAAATACAGCTACTCCATCTTCCCTGAAGTGGAGGACTGAAAATTTATTTTTTAAAGTAGAGTTTCATATTAGTAACAAATGCTTGAGGCACTATGGAATTAGACTTATTATAGACAATGAAAAGTGTAATAAAAGCAGAAAATTATCATTTAATAACTGGAAGAGACCACAGGACAAAATACTAGACTAAATTCACCATAAAGTGGTTTTGAACTCTTAAACTTCTGCAAGGACCATACAGTGGGCACCATTATATTTGTATGTGTGTGTTTGTATATAGACTGGAATTATTAAAATTGAACCATGGGTGCTTATATGCTTGACAAAAGAAAAATTATAAAGAAAGAAGAAATTTTAATAAACTATATTTAAAATTATTCTAGTGGTTGTATCCAAATTGCTTTTTTCTGCTTTTTAATATTGTAAGAAGTTTTTCACAGAATACTAGTCTACCACAAAGGTTGCCATTTTTTTATTGCCCCAAGTTGCATACAAATCACTTTATTTTGTCCTTAACTAAATAAACAACAACAATTAATTGTAGCACTCACAGAAGAAATGGTTTTAGTTAAACTTGTTAAGAGCAAGAATGCCGGTCTCCATTGTGATGCATTAAGCAAATGTCAGGGTTAATTTTGATTATAAATTATTTTTATTTGGTTTTCTGATTTCGAAGCCTAACCAGTGCTTCTCTGACTCATGATTTTAATAGTGCTGTAATGGTTTCATTGCTTGTCTTACATTAATATACTCCATATTCATGAAGAATGAATTATCTGCTATACATTCATCTAAGAACTAGAAAGTACTAGGTTTATTTTAAGAGTCCCCAAGCTGTAATAATTTTCCAAAGGCATTTTCATGTTTGTAAACAAACTTCTTCCTTAGAGGGCCACTCGGTAATTGTATTATACATACATAGATGTATATGGATATTTGTACATACGTACATACACACACACACACACACACACACACACAAGCACAAACTCACACACCAAGAAATAGCATAGCTGATAACGAAGGAAAAAACAGAATAGCAGGAATTAGATTGGTATAATATCTTTTATCCTAGAGTCAAATAATTTTAAAGCTCTCAGAGCTCCTTGAGGGTGTCACTACACAGAAGCATAATAATATTATTAATGGTAATGTTATAACGCTCAGTCACACAGAAATATTTAGACAAGTTCAGCATATTTTTTAAGAAATAAAAGTAATGTTTTTCTATGTCACATAATTGTTTTGTGTGTTTATTCTATGTCAAACAATTGTTTTGTGTGTGTGTGTTTTAGACAGTCTTATTCAAAGAAAAGATTCTAAGTAACTAATAATAGCACATAAAAATTCAAGACACTAACTTAAAGTAAGGAAAAATTACTTCTGAAAAACATAGCTGGCAATAAACAGAATATAGGAATTAACTTTAAGTGCCAGGTATAATGATCTCTACTATATATACATATATTTTTTTTCACTTTTATTTATTTTCATTTACTTATATTCTTATTTTTTATTATTTTTGTTTTGCATATTTGTTTTTAAGTTCTGTACTTTAACAGGGTAAATTTTAAGGTAAGTTGAAGTTATTTGGTAAATTCTTTAAACAGGAAATTATTACTTCCTTGGTTATACTAAATGAAATATTTATTACTACACTTAGATAGGAAGCTTTGGTAGAGCATGGAAAATGATTAAACATATATTACCGTATTGCTCAAAAATGTGTGTATATGTGTATACTATTGCTGGAATTTCATTTATATTTACTAAAGCAGACATATTATTTTCAAAGAAAAAGTCATTTTAATATATTTTAATTATGAAATAAAGTAGAATTTTCTCTCTGTCCTACAAATATACCCCAATTACTGTTATGCAAGAAAGCTTATAAGTGATCATGTATTACAACTTAAAACTGAATCTAAATTTTCCCCATTATACAATGATACTTAATTTCTCTTAACTACTTTCAAAGGATTTTATTTCTTTTTAAATTATAAGTGAATCTTTATTCTTCCAAATTCCTTGTTAAATTACAGCATATTTATATGTAAAATAAAGACACTACCCACTCTTCTTAGTCTGTAATATATGCTGACCTTTGAAAAATGGATTTAGTACTTTAAGCTTGACTGAATCGAGAGGAGTAGTTGTTGAGGAGAAGGCTAGTCAATGGCATTTCTTATTTGTTTCTAAAAGGTGAGCTAAGTAACTAGAAAATATAGAATGCTCCCAAGAGTTTAGAGAACCCTTAGTTCATCTCTCTAGTGTACAATAAATCTCTTCTTTGAGCAGGTTTATTTCTTTGATCAAACATATGGATAGCACTGGTGTGAAACAGTGACCATGTTGTGACAGATGTTGCTGAGTGCAGAAGTCATCTCAGTGATGAAGAGCGGAGAGACCCAGGGTAACGCAAATGCAGAGGCAGCAGGCTTTAAAGAGATGATTTCCATTCAGCTGTGAGAATGATTTGGGTCTTTATAAAAGCACAATATCCCCCAGTGATGTAAGCTTGAGGAAGGGTGAATAGGTGTTAAGAAATCTTTCTTAAGCACATCAGTATGAGCCCTGCATCAAGACCTACAATCTTTCTTTTCCAGGTCTCTGTAAAAGGCTGCTTTTCTTAGCATGTGGGTGCTATGATATGAAGAAGAAAAAAATAAAAACATGGATAAGGACAAATTTAGCCTAATTTAGTGACATGATGTCACTTTGTCTTTGATTTCTGTCCTGCTTTGGCCTTAAGATTCATTTACAGTAGCTATAGTTAAGCCTGTAAACTTTTAAAAGTTCAATTCTTAAAAAAAGAAAGTGACCTTCAGTGATTTGGGTAATGAATTCTCAGGCTTAAAATCTTATACGTTCTCTCACAGTTCCTGGTGCTTTGGTCAGGTCAGTATGACCAGAAAAAAATGATCTTTCTCATGATAACTTTAATTCAGGATATTTGTTCCCGCTGCAAGCTCAAATGTGAGAAAAAGGGGCACTGTGCCTCTTCCTGTTGACTCATTCGCTTCTCCGGATTCATGCGCTTTCTAAAGCAGGAGAAACTTGTCAAGATAATCCATAGTCCATATTTGGCTTACGTCCAAGTTACTATTAGAAGCAAGAAAATTACTCTCAATGCAGAGACACACAAGAACCAACTCACAAGAATGTGAATCGAGCCCACAAAGTATTGAAAGACAACTAAGGTTTTGGGTCAGTGGTTTTAGAGAATAACGGTCATTTCTGTGCCTGCCAACTTGGACAAATTATGGCCATTTTTAGCAGGCATGCAAAATAATATGTGGAATATATATACCATAGATCAGTCTTTACATCAAAACAAAAGAAAAGAAAAAAGAAAAACTGAGACCCATGTCTACAAACATTTTCCTGTTAGAGATGCTGTTCAGCTATATTGACTGGGTAGAACAGGAAAATCCCCTTCAAATAATGTTTGCTCCAGGGATGAAAAGGGAGAAAATATTTTCACAGTTGCTTGATTTCTGATTATTTCAATTGACCAGACTTTAGTAAATAATTTTGAAGACATCATTTAAGTTACACGTGGACACAAGTTATATATTTGAGTGAAATGCTTTTTAATATGATGCAATCATTGCAGGTGTATAATTTGTTGCTTAAAGCATTTTCCTGAAAGATTTAAAACCTATAATAATTGAATGGTGTGGATGTACTTAAAATATGAAAAAAGAATTTACTCTCAGTAAATCAAGGTGAAGAAATGGTCTTTAAATAATACAACATCTGAGAATGCCCCAAAGTCCCCAGAAAAGGAGCTCCCTGCTTCAGGATTAGAGAGGTGAGTCAAATCTGCAGAAACTTGCCTTCTGAACGCAAGATCTGTTTTGATCAATACCATCAGTGAGTCCCAAACTCCCAGATGAGAATCCCCCAAAATCAGAACCAAATTGCTACCTGTACTTGCAAAGGGTAAAATTGTGATTTATCATGTATTGTGCTAAAACCTTTTATATCTGCCGGAGAGTCTGGGAGTCAGGGGTGGAGGGAGCCCTTGAGTGTATATACTTTAGAATGTAATTTTTGCTTCCATGATGCTTTACTTTTCTGGATTTTGGCAAGAGAAGTATGACCTTCGAGGTTAAGGTAGAGAAGAGCAGGATATCAACCATTCTCTTTGGAATAAACCATAACAATCGGTGTTTACATAGCACTGAAATGTCATTCAGGAATAGTGGTTCTCTTTGCTTTCTCTCAATACTGTTATCAAATCCCTATACTCTAAAAGGATGAGAAAGAGGGAATAGCATATGTAAGCCATCAAAATTTTCTTGAGATGCCCGAAAAATAAATTTACTTGCAAATGCTGGTTTGTAAGTGAAATGCAATAAAATATATTAAATCAAAAAGTTTTTTAAATAGAATGAATTAAAAATATTTCTCATGTCGATGCAATGGAAAAAAAAGGATGAAATACGTGCATATATTATCCTTTTTATAGGAATAGGCCCATCCAGTTTGAGTGTATTTATCAAAGAGAAAGTAAGAAGAGTGCTGTTGGCATCATGGCAGCAAAAGACCTCTCTCGTTTTTGTCCCCTTCCCGACAACAATAATTCAGCATCATCCACAGGCTGAAGTGCCTCTGAGGAATCTGTGGGATCCAGCATCATATACCAAGGGACTGAGGGGAAGTCTCACCCACCCATCCATCAGATAATAGGTAGAGACACACCTCAGTCTGGGCTGTGGTCCCTTCAGTGGCCCATGAACCAGCTCCAATCTCTCTGCCACAGTATGAGAGACCCTGGAGAACACTGGCTTACACAATCACTCAGAGACAAGAGAGGTTTTGTGGAAGGCTAGGTTTCTAAAGAAGTTTCAACATTCTGTTAAACAAAATATATATATATGAATTTGGATGCACTGAAGTGGGTAAATGTAACAATTTCACTTCATGCACGTCAACTATCCTCCAAGGAAACACAGCTTAGAGTGAAGAAAAGATTTCCCTGGCCTGTGATTTGTCCCACAAGGGGAAAGAGAGAGCGTGTAAGTGAGTATCTGCTTTCCCCAGCTGTATGGGACACTGCCAAAGGGGCTCATTTTGCTCTCACCACATCCAGAATACAAAATTGGAACCTCCATTACTGGGGGTCAGAAAGAGTCCGGGAGAGTAGCAGCTAGGAATCTCAGAGGACATTAAAGAGACGTGGATTCTAACTGTATTGCAGATTTCATCAAGAAGCCCACCCATGAGCTGCTGAAAATGTCTCAGTGGTGGATCCCTCAACTGGTCCCAGGAACTCTCAGTGCTCCGTGTCCCTCACCCACACACCCCATCCCCCACTACCCTGTGGTCAGCTCCCTGTGCATGTCCTTGATGATGGTACAAGTGAGCTTTGGCAGACAGCTAGTGAGCCTGGACAGGAAGTTGGAAGAATCTGGTGTGTTGCAGGATCCAGAGAAGGCTCACAAGCTTAAAAATTCTGCCATGAGAGGAAGCAAGAAGTGTGGAGCAGTTGCTTGTGTAAAAGGTCTGAGAAAGCCTCAGAATCTCTAGCAATGCTGACAGAAAGTATTTCTCCCCCAGAGGCAGTTAGTAAAGATTGGAGGAGGTGACTGCTACTTCAAATGTGAAGACAGCAAGACAAAACTACAAGCAATGGGAAAAAAGAAAATATGATGCCACCAAAGTATCACAATAATCACCTGGTAACTGAACCCAAAGGTATAGAGATCTCTAAGAAATCAAAATAGCTGTTTTGAGGAAACTCGATGAGCTACAAAAAACAAACAAAAAACCCACAAAAAAGACAATTCAATGAAATCAGGAAAAAAATAAAATAACAAGTTTAACAAAGAGATAGAAATCATAAAAAAGAACCAAACAGAAATTTTCGAGCAGAATCATATAATGAATGAAATAATAAATGCAATAGAGGTATTAACAGCAGACTTGATCCAGCAGAAAAAGAATCAGAGAGAATGAAGAACTTTGAAATTACCCAGTCAGAGGAGAAAAAAGAAAAAGGATGAAAAAGAATGAAGAAAGCCTACATGAGCTATGGTATATCATCAAAAGGACCAATTTATGCATCACTGGTGATACACAAGAAGAAGAGAATGAGAAAGGGGGCAGAAAGCTTATTTAAAGAAATAATGACCAAGAACTTCCCAAATCTGGGAAGACATTTGGGGAGTTCATGAAGCTCATAGGTCACCAAACAAAATCAAATTAAGGAGATCTTATTGAAAGGCACATTATAAAAAAAAACTGTCAAAAAACAAAGAGAAAGTCAGAATCTTAAATATAGGAAGAGTATAAAAGCTTATAACTTACAAGAGAATCCATATAAGGCTATCAGAAGATTTTTCAGCAGAAACCCTACAAGTCAGGAGAAAGTTGATGATATATTCAAAGTGCTGATAGAGAAAAACTGCCAACAAATAATGCTATATCCAGAAAAGTTATCCTTTAGAAATTAAGGGGAGATAAGGACTTTCCCAGACAAACAAAAGCTTGAGGGAATTCATCACCACTAGATCTACCTTACAAGAAATCCTAAAAGGAGTTCTTCAAGCTGAAATAAAAGAATATTAATTAGTAACATGAATATATACTACCCACTGGTAACAATAAGTATATACTCAGATTCAGAATACTCTAATATTGTAATAGAGTGGAGTGCCATCCACTTAACCCTAGTATAAAGGTTAAAGGACAAGAGTATTAAAAATAGGGCAACAATAATTTGTTAATGAATATCCAATAAAAAAGAGGTAAATTGTGATGCTAAAAACATAAAAGGAGAATAAAAGTGTAAAGTTTTTGTATGTGATTGAAGTTAAGTTGTTATCAGCCAGAAATAAACTTGTATATCTGTAAGATATAATTATGTAATCTTCTTGGTAACCACAAAGCAAAAACCTACAGTAGATTCACAAACAATAAAGAAAAGGGAACCAAAGTATGTCTCTAGGGAAAATCATCAATTCACAAAAGAAGGCAGTAAGATAGGACAAAAAATGAAAAAGGGAAGTACAAAACAGCCAGAAAACAGATAATAAGTTGGCATTAGTAAGCCCCTACCTATCAATAATTACTCTAATTGTAAATGGCTTAAATTCTCCAAACAGAAGACATCCCGTCACTGGACGAATAATGAGACCCAACTATATGCTGCCTACAAGACACTCACTCCAGCTTTGAGGGCACACTTAGGCTCAAAGCAAAGGGATAGAAAAAGATAACCCTTGCAGATAGAAAACAAAAGGGACTGGAAGTAGCTATACTTACATCAGACACAAAAAACTTTCAGCAAAACACAATAACAAGAGACAAAGAAAGGTTGTCATATAATGATAAATGGATCAATCCATCAAGAAGGTATGTGTAAAAAGCATAAATATATGTGCACACAACATCAGAGCACATAAATATATTAAACAAATTCTAACAGATATGAAGGGAGAAATAGACAACAATACAAAATTGTAGGAGACTTCAATACCCCATTTTCAACAATGGCTATATCAGCTAGACAGAAAATCAAAAAGGAAACATTGGACTTGAACCAAACTTTTAGACCAAATGAGTCTAAAAGACATACACAGAGCATTCCACCCAACAACAACAGAGTACAAATTCCTCTCAAGAGCACATGGGACATTCTCTAGCATAGATCATATGTTGGATCATAAAATAAGTCTTAGCTGATATAAGAAGATTGAAATCATAGCAAGTATCTTTTCCAATCAAAGTGGTATGAAAATAGGAATCAATAAAAGGAGGAAAGCTTGAAAATTCACAAATATGCGGAAATTAAACAATACACTCCTGACCATCCAATGAGTCAAAGAAGAAATCTGAAAAGAAATAAAAAGAGAGTCTTGAAACAAATGAAAATGAAAACAACATAACAAAACCTATAGGATGCTGCAAAGACAGTCTAAGCAGGAAGTTTTTAGGAATAAATGCATACATTAAAAAAAAAGAGTGATCTCAAATAAAGTAACTTTACACTATAAGGAACTCAGAAAAAAAGAGCAAAATAAGCCCAAAGTCAACAGAAGAAAGGAAATAACAAAGATCAGAGAAGAAATAAATGAAATAGAGACTCAAAAAACAATAAAAAGATCAGTGAAACTAAGAGCTGGTTTTTAAAAAGGTAAACGAAATTGATAGGCCTTTAAATAGACTACCCCCAAAAAAGAGAGAGAGGATTCAAATAAATAAAATCAGAAATGAAAGAGGAGACATTAGAACAGATATGACTGAAATACAAAAATTCCTCAAAAAATTAAAAATAGAACTACTATATGATCTAGTAATCCCACTTCTGCGTATGTATCCAAAGAAAATGAAAACAGGATCTTGATGTGATATCTTCCCTCCCATGTTCATTACAGCATTATTCACAATAGCCAAGATATGGAAACTACCTAAATATCTGTCAACAGATGAATATATCTTTGATCCACATCTTCCAAGAGAAAATATGGGATGCCTGTCTGTCTGTGTGTGTATAATGGAATATTATTCATCTCTAAGAAAAAAGGAATTCCTGCCATTTGCAATAACAATATGAGTGGACCTTGAGAGCGTTATGCTAGGCAAAATAAATCAGACAGAGAAAGACACTATGATCTCATTTATACGTGAATCTAAAAAAGCCAAACTTGTAGAGACGGAGAATAGAATGGTGGTTGCCAGGGGGTGGGGGAAATCAGGAGATGTTGGTCAAAGCAAAAAAAACATCCAGTTATAAGACAAATAAGATCTGGGGATGTGATGTACAACATGGTGATTATAGTTAATAATACTGTCTTATATACTTGAACTTACTAAGAGAATAGATTTTGAATGTTCTCACCACAAAAAGGAAGTGGTAGATATGTGATGTGATGAAGGTGTTAGCTGACGCTCTGGTGGTAATCATTTTGCAATATATAAGTGTGCCAAATCAACATATTGTACACTTTAAAGTTACACAATGTTATATGTCAATTATATCTCAATAAAGGTGGAAAAAAGTTTTAAAAATAGAAAGAAAAATGAATAAATTTCAAAAGTAAAACGTAGCAGATCTCCCTTTCTTTTCTGTTGATCTGTTACATCTGTGCCAGTAGCACAGATAAGTACATATATACATACATGTACTTGGGTATGTATATGTGTACACACATGTCTGCATGTGTGTATATATAATTTCTACATTTAAATAAAGGCATAAAATATCTTTTATGTAGCCCCTAAATAATCAAATGCACAATCTACTTCCCATTCTCCCCTTGCATACACACTGATCTGCAAGGGATCATTTTATAAGCAACCCTGAGAAAGGGTTAACATTTTTAAACTCCAAGTCAAAATTTAAAGTTAATGGGAAAAGTACATCTTCAAAGTCAATGAAAAATAACATATTGATACCTATTTTAGATATTGAGGTTAATATAAATTTATAATTTCTCTTTTTCACTTGATGTTTAAAAAAGATTGTAGAATTTCTGGCTGAAAATTTGTCAAGTAAACTGGTCTTTTGTTTCTCATCATGCCAGGTTCATGAGAAAGTGAAAAGGAATACTTTCATACATTGTCCTTGGGCATTTAGGACTACATATTCAGGATAAACAATGCAAATAGACTTCAATCAATGATTAATAATATTTCTTATTATTTTTCTCAGCTATACCTGGTTCATATGTTATGCTTGGTTGCTTTGAAAGCAATAAAAATAGTTTCTAAGATTTCTTCAGAAGTACCCAGAAATTAAGAAATTCATCACATGTACTTTTGAACCTATCATGGACTTTTTTAAAGTATGCTGAAAATTCTACTTAACTTTTTTGTATGTTAATTTATAGTGACTGGAATAAATATAATTGTGAAAAGAAGTTAAAGAATGTTTTGCTATCATATCAACACAAACCTGAAATGTAATCTTATTCAATTGGATGAAATATGGTTAGCTAATAGTAAATAACAAAAACCAAATTAAATTGCATTTAATTGGATAAATATAAAATGCTCTTTTATTTATGAGAATAAATATGTTATCTACCATGTTCTTGGGACTATGCTAACCATTCAGCATATAGTCAGGGGAAAAAAATTACTGTCTCTGGCCTCACAGAATATACATTTCAATAGAGAATATGGATATTACACAAATAAATATATAGCACAAAATGTGTCCATTTGGCAAAGGAACAGAGCAGGGTGCTTTGAGAATGTATAATGAATTGTTGAATAGGCAAGTCAGGAGAGGTTCTCAGAGGAGTGGCCCTGAAATAAGATTTGAAAGATGAAAAGGAGGAAACCAAGCTATCAGTGAGTACAGAGGCAGAGAGGATAGCATGAGAGAAGCTCAGATCATTAGAATATTTTCTTGAGTTCCTATAGTGTTGAAAGACAGAAATGGGAAAGAAGAATGAAAAGAAATAAGATTGTAGATTTAAGAAAGAGATATTTATAAAGACTTTATTCCACAGGAAGGAGTTTAGACTAGAAATTCAGAGGAATACATGATAAAATATAACATATTTTTCAAAATGCATAACTGTTTAGAAAAGCAAATGAAGAATAGAAAGAAAGAAGAAGATAAAAAGGGAATAAATGAAGGAAAGAAGGAAGGAAGGAAGGAAACAAAGTGAGGAAGAAAGAAAAAAAGGATATAGTTTACATTTTGAAGTTTACACACACGTTTCCACTCTTATTTGCTGAAATGCCATCATGTGACCCTATCTAAACTGCAAGGAAGGCCAAGAAGAACTGGAAGAGGAGGAAATGAGCTTGTTTATCAGCTGGTAGAGTTTGACACAATTACCTGTTGCATTCAAGTTTGAAGCATTCGTATATTATCAGAGAACGGCTTCTCTACAGCCCTTTCTCTCTAAGTTTTCTCCATCAATCCAATCCTATTTCTCCATATTTGGTCGACTAAGGCCTTTTTGTCTGTGTTTCATATATACAGACATACAGACATATGCATATTAATATAGTGCCTATTATTTCTGTTATATATCTTATATATAATATATATATGTAAATATAAACACATCATTTCTATTTATGTATTTTTTACATAACAAACCATCCCAAAACTTAGTGATTGAAAATAAATATTATTATGGTTCATGGCTCTGTATGTTAACAGGGCTCAGACCCATGATCTTCATTGGTGTTCCCCATGCCTACTACAGTCAATAGTTGCTGGACTTGGAACCATCTGAAGGTTCAGTTGTGCTGGGGGTCTTCACTCACATATCAAGTTCTTCAGCTGAGATGACTGGAAAGCTGTGGGCTGGCTGGTTAGCATTGTCTCTTTTCATAAGACCTCTCCACAGGGCTATTTTGGACTTAGGCAAAACGTTGCCGTCAAAAGTTGGCTTCTTACCTAGTAGCTGCCTTCTCTCAGATACCCAGGTAGAAGGTGGAATGTATCTTATACTTCGACTCAGAAGTCTCAGAATGTGAACTCTCCCATGTTCTTTTGGTCTAGAAAGTCACCAAATCCAGACTAGATTCAAACTGTGAGGAAACACAGTTCACCTCTGTTTGTAGGAAGCAGCATTTAGATACAAGAAAGGAAGAACTTGACAGTGGTCCTCTTTAAAGACAGTTTTTGCAGCATCTGTAACTATAAATATGCATGTATATTATGTTTATTCATAGCCTTCCACCAAATTCCAAGCTTTTGAGAGAAGGGGCATGTTTTATTCATTATTCTTTTCCTTGTTCAGTGCTTTGTGTTGAATGATTTCTTAAAAATACCTATTTAATGAGTGCACATTAATACACCAGTGAAACATTAGTGAATATCAATGAACAGTTTTCACAAAAATATCAAGAGAATGACAAAGAAATAGTGGTGAAAGAGATAAGAGATGAGGAGAAAATTGTTTCCAAGGTGTTAAATGTCCTTCTCCACTAAGTGAACAATTCAGAGAAATTTTTGGACTTATTTTTGCAGTATGAATGCTTATTTCAAAATCTTTGTATTAAGTATCAACAATAATCCATTCAACTACACACAATAACCTGACTACCACCTGATATCTTTTCTCAAGGTCACGAAAGAGAAAATTGAAGTCATCACAACAAACCAAAACAATCATAGTAACCAATTAGAAAGGTGAAAATTCTGAACACTAACTACACCAAATGCTGTCGAGGATGTGGAATGACAGGAACTCTCATTCATTGCTAGTGGGAATGCAAAAAGCTACAGCCACTTTAGAGGACAATTTGGCATTTTCTTGTAAAACTAAATATACTTTTATCATACAATCTAGAAATTGCACTCCTTGATATTTACCCATATGAACTGAAAACCCATGTCCATGCAAAAGTCTCACATGGATGTTTATAGCTACTTTCTTCAAGATTACCAAGACTTAGAAGTAACCAAGATGTCCTTCAGTAGGTGAATAGATAAATAAACTGGTACATCCAGACGATGGAATATTATTCAGTGCTAAAAAGAAATGAGCTATCAAGCCATGAAAAGACATAGAGAAAATTTAAATGCATATTACAAAGTGATATAAGCCAATCTAAAAGGCTATTTACTGTATGATTCCTACTATGTTACATTTTTGAAAAGGCATAACTATGATTTAGTAAACAGATTAGTGGTTGTTAGGGGATGGAGGGAGGGAAAGATGAATAGGCAGACCCTGGAGGATTTTTAGGGCAATGAAACCATACTATAATGGTGGATACGTGTCTTTATACATTTGTCAAATCCATAGAATATAACATAAATAACCCAAGACAGAACTCTAATGTGAACTATGGACTTTGGGTAATGATGTGTCAATGTAGGTTCATCAGCTGTAACAAATGTACCTCTGCGGTATGAAAAAAAACAACAGCAGCAACAACAGGCTAAGAAAATACTGTGAGAGAAGAGAGAAAAGAGGAATAACACAACAATACCAACCAAATAAGTTGCAAAGGCAAAAGCACCAGACTTTTTTCAAAACAACACACAATGGAAGGCAACAATGAAGAAGTATTTTTGAAAAAACTTAAGCATCTAGCTAAGTTCTCCTTCAAATGTCAAGGCCATCTGAAATAATTTCCAATATATGAGAACTTAGGAAATTCAGCATCTCTGAGCTCTTTTGAAGAATTTTGTAGAGGATAGGAAAAACACACGCAAAAAGTGATGGTGAACATTTTAGTATATAAAAAATGGAGTTCTAGGACATTAACAAGAGATAGGAGTAAAGGCAAAAGACTAATACGTAACATATATTTTGTCAAGGTAGAGCTAATGCAACCAAAAGAGGAGAGGATAATACAATATTTTCGTTGATGGTTGACAAGGAAATAGCTAGGAGTTAAAGGAAATCATTGAAAACTGACAATGCAGATAGCGAAAGGATAAATACAGAAATGGGGTACTACAGGAATTAAGAAAGGTGTATGTAGAATAGTATACAAACATTCTTGAATATCATTTTTAAAAAACCCCATTGGGGCCAGCCCCGTGACTGAGTAGTTGAGTTTGCATGCTCTGCTGCAGGCGGCCCAGTGTCTCAACAGTTCAAAACCTGGGCACGGACATGGTACCGCTCATCAAGCCACGCTGAGATGGTGTCCCACATGCCACAACTAGAAGGACCCACAACGAAGAATATACAACTATGTACCGGGAGGATTTGGGGAGAATAAGGAAAAAAAAATCTTTAAAATAATAATAATAATAAAAACCCCATTAAATAACAAGTACTCGCCTCTCACAGAGAAGTAATGAATGGACGAATAAGAATGGGATGCAATGGTTAAGGAGAGGAAGGATATTTCTCTGATCATACTTTTTTGTATAGTTTGACTTTCATAATTGTGGCATTGTTTTACATCCCTCAATAATAAAATGTTAAAATAATCCTAGCTATGTGGGGAACCCACAGTCCAAATAGTAATAAATGTACATACGTGCACCACGAATAAATAACATAACCACATTGACGGGTGGGAAGAAGAAAAAAACTAATATTAGTAACTTAAGCGAGCATTATATTTTGATATCCTATAAGGCTATAGAAAAAACATTGTGTGTGGATACCGTAGTTAGCAAATTTGTTTTTCACAAGGGTGTGGATTAATAATTCTGAAACTAGTTTATGTGTGGTCTTGGATTGAGTAGATAGGTAAATTTATTGTGGATAATAGGAACCAGGTTAATCACTATCTGAGAAAGGAGTTGCAAATAGACTAGCGGAAGGATAGAATGAACCCTTCAGTGTTGGGTTCGAATCTGAGATATCTGCATGAACTAATAGTTTTTAAAATTCACACCAATGGAGACATACAGAAATAGACATAGATGTGTCATATGTATATACACATACACACATATGTATATCCACACGTTTATACATACATAACTTTGTTTACTGAGACATCCTAGAACAGTGGCAACCTAGTAAGCAACAAACGTGCCTAGAACCTACATGGTGCTCTAAATACCATTCTTCCAATGAAATAAACTGGAGCTCTTTGAAAAAATGTTGATGCCAGAGCAAGATGTACCTGGAATGTTTAGTAGTGCCAAAAGTAAGGCCCTTCATCTTCAAAATATGATCCTGAAATGTCTAAAGACAGAGGCTAACTTGAAAAATCTGCCACTGGCCAAATATAGGACAATTTTAGCAATTAAAAAAAATATTGACCACAGAATAAAATAAATACAAAGTTTCATAACAATTAAACAATTGAATGAATGAATATATTGGGTAGAAGAGATTGCTTTTTCTTACAGTAGAATTCCAATAAAAAATGTAGCAATTAGAGAAAATAGAAAATCATTTTTGGCAATCACTAGTAATAACTTCCATGGGCAAGAATCATGGTGCATGCTAATATTAATGGGGCAAAGTAAAATAAGATACAAGATAATTGCAGAATCTTTAAATATCTTCCCCCAAAATATTTACCAAATATTTAGTAATTTTTATTACTAAATAAAAGATTACTACAGATTACTAAATCTTTAGTAATATTTAATGATAATCTTATCAAAAGTGTTAAATTGAATCTAATTACACCAGAACACCAGATAAATCTAAACTAGAATAAATTCTAAAAAATAATTGGCCAGTATTCTTAAAATATGTCAAAGTCGTAAAAAACTGAGCAATTTTCCCACATAGGAGAACATTGAAGAAACCTAACAATTAAAATGTGATGAGGGATCCTGGAATAGATCTTAGACCAGAGAAATGATCTTAGCGGGACAACTGGTGAATTTAGATAAGGTCTATAAGTTAGTTAATAGCATTGTAGCAAAATTAATTTCATGTTTTCTCTAATTGTAGTATGATTATGTAAGATGTTAATGTTTGAAGAATTTGCTTGAAGGCATACAGGAAGTCTTCATACTATTTTTGTAAATTTTTTTCATTTTTTTTATTCAACTACATTCAAATTTTTGAAATTGTGAAATTCTTTCAATTTATAACGTTAAGAAAAAAATATTTAAAAAATTATTGTATAAACCATAAGTGGTAAGAATTCAGAATAACAAATAAAATTGGCAAGGAAAGAAATAGGGTAAAGGAGTCAAATATGGGGCAAGAGATATATTATAAATCCTTACTTTTGCTAAGCATTTTATTCCTTTATCTCATTTATCATATTCCCACAAAATCCTTTGAGAAAGCTAATATTATTCTTATCTTGCAGATGAGAATACATTAGTTTAGGGATCTTGTCAAGATGGCAGGGGAGGTGGACTCTGAATTCACCTCCTCCCGTGAATGCGACTAGATTACAACCATTCTTGGAAAAATTACCCTGGAGAGAGAACTGAAAACTGTATAAAAAGAACCCCCACAAGGGACAATCCTGACTGAGGCGGAAGAAGCAGAAATTCCTTCTGGAGAGAAGAAAGCCACCTTCACAAATGGTGGAACTTCACAACCTGCTGAGCAGGAGCCACCCTAAGGTAGTCGTAAAAAGGTAGCCCTCCCTGGAGAAGTGGGGACCTAGGTGCAGGCACGTTACCACTATAAGCATCCTTCAGACTCAGCACAACTGAGACAAGTGTCCTACTGATGCAGGGTCAGTGAGCCGAGGAGTCGAAAGAAAGATTTCTTGGACTCTCAAGGTCTGGCAGTGGTGCTCTTTTATTTAGAGAATAGTACAGAATAGCATGGGGACAGGACCCATGGGCAGTCAGAGCTCCTGCTGCTGCTCCGAGTTGAGGGTAGGGCTAAATTTATAAGGCACAGGTACGTGACTTATTTTTACTGGAAAAAGAAAAGATGATGTAAAAAGTCATTAAATGATTTCAGTGCAGATGGGGTCTGGTTATTTGTGTGGTCATATAACTTTAGACACGAATCTGGTCATATAGATCAGCATGTAGGTGAGGATGCCCTGGGCTTCTCTCCCTGGGGCAGCCCTAATTCATACCATAAAAATCCACCGGGTCATATAGTTTGGCATGTAGGCCAGGTCACTTTGGGCTTCTACCTGGGCAGCCTTAATCCACATCACTACTATCTGAGTTTTCTGGTTAACTGCAATGGGGAATACCCCTAGAAAAGCTATTGACATAAGAAGAATAAAGCCAGCTGTTAAAGGGCCCACACACAAATTCACCTGTCTTAGAGAGCAACCTAAAATCACCAGAAAGAAAGACACACAGTCCTTTGGTGAAAAGAGACTCCCTTGTTATGCTCTGGGTGCATCTTGGTGAGAGGTGAGACATCTCTTGAGACTGAGACATTGCTAGTAGCCATTGTTGTGACTTAGTACAGCCATGCTGACACAGACACTAGCAGATTCCATTGGAGTTCTTCCCTTGGCCTTTTAGCCCAGGGTTCTGCCACACCCACTAGAGGACAGATTTAAGCCAGTTCAGCCAGGGCAGGCAGCCTGCATTAGGGACCAACCCCACCCAACAGCAAGCCCTTGGTTAACTTTTCAGCCTTCATAGACTGGGTGCCTGGATCTTGTACAGGCAGGCAACTGTGTCTGCCTCTGTGGGGCAGGGCCTGTGTGAGCGCCAGGTGAACTGTGGGGAGCATTGTTGGAGAGTTGGGGTCCTCTGCTGTGGGGTGACTGGGTACACTCCAGGGGGTTAGGAAGTGTGCAGGCCCTGGACTGTGTTGATGGTATCTGTGGATCTGTGGGGGATGGAGCTTATCAGTGGCAGAAGATCTGTGCTTCACAAAAGCCACAAAGGGGATTGGCCTCACCTATCAAAGCCTGAAACAATTGGGTACTTTCTTGCCTGGGGCCAGCCCCACTCTGCTGCAATACTAAAAGAGGTGACAACAGCCTTGCAACTGTAAGCCCTGAGCCTAGCAACCAGGTACACTGGATGTCTACTCTTTAACAGGAAAACTGCAACAGGATTGTGCTATTAAACCTTGTAGCCAATGGTGCTGGGGCTCCCCAAACCTAATTTACAAACAGCCAGCCACAGCAGGGCGCAAGTAGCCCACACAGGAGTCACCCCTGGAACATTTGGACTCATGATGAGAGGGAAGCACACTGCTGAGCCTCAAAAGGCATCTCTTACATAAGGCCACTTCCCCAAGAACAGGAGATATAGCTGACTCACCTAATACATAGATATAAGCACAGAGAAAGACGCATAATGAGGAGGCAAAGGAATATATTCCAAGCAAAGGAACAGGACAAAACCCCAGAAAAAGAACTAAATAAAACAGAAATAAGCAATCTACCTGACAAAGAGTTCAAAGAAAATCTCATAAGGATGTTCACTTATATTGGGAGAGGACTGGATGAACACAGTGAGAATGTCAACAAATAATTGGAAAATATAAAAAAGAACCAATCATAAATGAGGAATACAACACTGCAAATGAAAAATTCACTAGAGGAACTCAATAACAGAGTAGGTGATACAGAAGAACAGATCAGCGAGCTGGACAAAAGACTAGAGGAAATCACCCAAGCTGAACAGACAAAAGAAAAAAGAATGTGAACAGTCTAAGGCAACTCTGGGATAATATCAAGCAGACTAACATTCGTATTATAGATGTCCCAGGAAGAGAAGAGAGAGATAAAGGGGCAGAGAATCTATTTGAAGAAATTATAGCTGAAAACTTTCCTAACCTAACAAAGGAAACAGACATCCAAATACAGGAAACACAAAGAACACCAAACAAGATAAACCCAAAGAGGCCCACGTCAAGACACATTATAATTGAAATGTCCAAAATTAAAGATAAGGAATCCTAAAAGCTGCAAGAAGAAGGCAACGAGTGACATACAAAGGAAAGCCCATAAGGCCATCACTGGACTTCTCAGCTGAAACCCTACAGGCTAGTAGAGAGTGGCATGATTTATTTAATATGCTGAATGGAAAAAATCTACAGCCAAGGATGCTCTATCCGGCAAGGTTATCATTCAGAATGGAAGGAGAGATAAAGAGTTTCCCAGACAAGCATAAATTAAAGGAGTTTGTCACCAAGAAACCATTTCTACAAGAAATGCTGAAGGACTTATTTAAGTGGGAAAGAGAAGTCCACAAATAGGGATAAGAAAATTACCCAAAGAAAAAAAAAAGCGATAAAACCACTGGTAAAGGCAAAAATACAGGAAAGGTAGCAGAACAAACATTTATGAAGATGATATGAAGGTTAAAAGACAAAAGTACTAAAATTACCTATTTCAGTGACAAGAGGGTAATGGATAGACACACACAAAATATGAGATTCTATATGGTTTCAAAAACATAAAATGTAGGAGGAAGGGATTAAAAGAGTAGAGCTTTTAGAAAGAAGTCTAACTAAAGAGACTGTCAACTCTATAAATTGCTATATACGTAGAACATTATATATGAACCTCAATGTAATCGCAAACCAGACACCTATAATAAATAAACAAATAAGAGGAAAGAAATCAAACATATTACTAAAGAGAATATATTAGTTTATATGTTTCTTGGATATAATCAGATTAATCTATATTAAGCAAAACAAATAAGGATTATCAAAATTTTCATACTATTATTTGTCAACAGAACCCAAATGTAGTAAAGTAGTTGTGACCCATGAAGAAGCTTAAGACGAAAACATGAAGGAAGATGAAAAAAGAATTGAAGAGCCATCAGTGTTCTCTAGATCTCATCTGCTTGATCCTATTTGCGTGCTTTTTAATCTTTGTTTCTCCATCTTTTTAAACTTACTTTCTCTACTTAGTCCATATCATAGAGTACTGAAGTCCCAACCCCTACGATTATGTTTTATAGACATTTATAGAATATAAATAACTGGGCAAGCCCAAATTGCAGTCTGAAGCTTCACAATAGTACAAATACACTTGCTTCAGGATAAATTGTGTGTGTGTGTGTGTGTGTGTGTTTGTGTGTGAAGAGAGAGGGAGGGAGGGAGGGAGACAAGTCTGTTGCAGGTAGGGGAGGTTAGAAGGGGACAGTGATGTTTCTAGAACTGACAAAACATGGGTAATATAGCTGGCTTTTCTTACCTTCTTATCTCTAGTTCTGTTTGTGTATCAGTTTTACTGTCTCCGTTTAGATTTACTCTCTGCAATTTTGCACGTACATTGTGAATGTCTTTCTCCACCTCACACACATCACCCAACCCACACGCATATATGCACCCTTGTACATGCACATACACACAAGCCTCCTTTACACAATAGAGAAAATCAGCTTGTGGCAGACATCCACACAGGTTTAATCAAGTGTGACTTGGGAGACTGAGCTTATCATGTTCTATCATAGCTACTGGAGGCCACATAGATGGTTAAGACTGAACCATTATGGACAAAAAGGGGGAGGAGGGAACTTATAACGAGGGCAGACACGCAAGACCAGCCAGACGGGATAGTTTTAATTCCACCGCTGTTAATTACAAGCAAATGACCTTGAGAGGGTTGTTGAACCCCTCAGTAACTGTTTTCTCATTTGTAAATATATATATGTTTATTCATATTATAAATCACATATTTATGTATATTTTCCTAGATTTATCTTTGGGACCAATGAGTGATACATCTAAAATCACTCAGAAAAGTTTTTGGCTTCTATAAAGCACTGGGTAGATATTAGTTATCTATTTTTATCAGGCGAAAGTAGGCATGCTGGGTAAAAGTACAAGAGATGATAAGGAAAGTAATGGAAGTAACACCAGTGAGAATATGGTCTGAAAACAAAGAAAATAAAATTCTATTTGATTAAGAGAGCAAAGGAAAATAGAGTGTGGCCAAAAATACGGGAATGGAAGATTATAAAGATTCTGGAAAATGTCACAGATAAAGAAGCCCTCTTATCCCACCTTTAGCCTCAAATATCACTTTGGATATAAAATTCATGAACAAGCCTCAGTAAAAATGCTGTTCCAATGTAATCTATATAAAGAGTCTATATATTTGCAGAGAATTATTGGTTGCAAGAGGAAAGTGAGTGTCTGCTTCAGCCTTTTGGAGGAAGAGACCTATTTGTTTATTTTTTATTGGTATTGTAGCTACTAGATCATCATGTTGTTTGTCTTATCTGCAATGTCCTTTCTGGCCTTGCATTTCAGGCAAATGTAAATCAAAAGCCTTTAGAGTTATGGATCCTGATGATTCACAAGGTAATCTTGGCAAACACAGCAGGGAAATATACGATTTGCAAATTGCTTAACTGACATCTCTGCTATTATCCTAAAATATTGTTGCAGTAGAACTCATTTTATAATATTTCAGCTTGATTATATTTTAAAACTTTACCTTTCTCAAGATAAATATATTGCCTCCGATTTGCATACTTTTATTTTGTTAAATTGTGTGTGTATTGAAGGGCAGGATGCTTTATTTCAGGATAAGCAAAAGTTCTCCTGTTCATGTGAGTTATTGTTAAGTTTGTTAAACTTCTCCTATTGAATTCTTTTTTAATTTCTTTGCAGTAGACTTTCTCAGAATTACAAATTATGATTGAATTTCCCTATAAATTAACATTACATAATTGCTAAAGATTTTCAATTTTCTGTTATGCTTATTTCATGAAAAAATGCCTATTGAATGTAGAATTCATCTTTGGCACTTTCAAATGATGATAATATCTTTAACTAGTGCATTTTTCATCAATCTAATATACTTTTCCTACAATAGGCATTAAAATGTACTTACTGATATTACACAAGTCTCTTTCACTTAGTCACTTCATGCTGCAAAAATGTAAGTATATGGCTATATTCTCACAGACTTTTATTAATTAAATCTAGAATTCATAGCGACTTTGTCATTGTGGTTTCAATGCAGACATATACCTGCTTTAATACACATTTAAAGAGTAAAATTGAAATTATCTTCATATATTATAAAATATTCCGGCTATCCATATCTTGTCAAGTAGATATTAAAAGGTGTAATTGGATAAATGCTGTTCAGAGCAAAGTACTAGACTAGGAGATGGTTCAATGGCAAATCATGTAATCTCTTTTGGATAAGAAAAAGGGGGATTGATGCAAATCGTGTCTAAGAGCCCTGCTAGGTTTAACCATTAATGACGATATTTTAAACTTCAATGAAGTTGATAAGCACATTATATATGTATTTAAATTTAAGTAATTTGAACCTTTAGTTAGGCATATATTTTAAGTTCTATAGAATCAAAATTAAATCAGAGAAAATAAAAATGTAAATGGTAAGAAGAGAAATCTTCCCTGATGTAGAAAAATATTTTTCATTTAGGAAAAAGATTGATTTAAAATACTAAATTCTCCTTCTCTGCAGACATTCTACCCAATTTAATTCAGATTATGTCAGTGTAACTTAAGAAACCCACCTTGATCCACTCATCATTTAGGATTGACATCAATATGAAAAAGTATTGGAAACAGAGAGGGACACAGCACTCAAAGCACCTCTTCAGAATAAACCCGGGTTCTATGTCATAGGTCTTAGCATCAATCTAGGACTTTTACAGGGAAACACATAGGAAGGAAATCCTGTCAGAAAACATCTAGCAGTGGTGGCAGAGGGTTTTCATGATTATCTGTCCTATGGAAAGTCATTTATCAACATGAAGCACACCAGAGATATTTTCCTGAAAGAGAGAAACAGAGAGAGAGAGAGAAATTGAGAATGCTGTATGTGGGATGGGTGTTCAGTCTCTGCTAGTCTTTTAGCAATAACATGTCATATTGATCACATATTGGAAGATAAATACTAGCATACTTTTACCAGTCCTTTGAAAGGATATCCTCAGGAAAGGATTCAATCAAAGCTTTATATGTTTGACAATATTTCATATATTTATTGTTTTAAATTCTAAGATGCATCCCCCTCTCCACTTGGGTTTATGTTATTCATTAATACTTAACTTTTATCTAATACAAAAACAAATTTCTCTGTTCTTTCTTTCAAATTTTCTAATACTTGTCAATACAGCACGTGAAAATGGAAATTGTTTCTGAAGAAGCTGAAACAAACGTAATTTATATTTTTACCTCAGGGGAGAGTTTCTGCACATAGAAAATATGAAGACATTCCTTTTATTTTTCAAATATTATATATTTTGTGTAATGTTTATATATCTGCTCTCCTGTATGCATAAATTACTAGTGTAGTTTGCACAAATGACGTATTTGAACATATTCCTTCCTCTATGTAAAAACAAGGAAATAAATGGCCATTTATGGTGCTAAATAAATGTAAGACTTTTAGCTACAAAGGTATATATAATGAAGTTGATGTCAATATGCAAAATTTAGATGGATATTGACAATATCCAATTAAGGTCTGAGATCAGGGAACCTAAGTGCTTTCGCTAAAGTGTGGAGTCATAACCGCGATGTGGCTTAAAGTTCTTCAAAATATATAACATAGTCAGAATTAAGTGGACTCTATGTTGGTCATAAAGTACATACAAGTATGAGAAGTGGGCTGTAAGAGATGGGCTTTTGGTAGTGTCATAATTCTTTCTGAAGCTTACCGAAGACAATGAATTAAAAATGGGTAGAAATCAAGCTTTATTTCTACATGGAAGAAGTCCAAAAAGAGGGCACATTGTTAAAATGCTATTTCATAACAGAAAAATTATATGTTGTGCACTCTTTTAATCCAGAAGTAGAGTAAAAAGGACTTTGAAGGAAGGAGAAGAGGGGAGAGGAGAGAAGATGAGGGAGAGCATGGAAGTTCTCTCCGGAAAAGAAAATTCTTTGCAGTTTTTAGGTGATTCTTGCTCTCTAAATGTTGTCTTTTGCTACTTGTATGTAGCAATTGCAAAACTTGCTTAGTGAAATATCTTGAAGTATTAATATCCCAATGGCACCATTTATCAATGCCCTTAGTTGGGGCCTTATGGAAGGCCTAAATAGGAATATATTGAGGAAGCCAAATATGAAAACTATGGAAGAGAAAAACTGAAAAAGGAAAACATCATGTTTATGAAGATAGGCAGCACATAGTGAATAGAAGCTTAAACAATGAGATATGTGGACAAGAATTCAAATTTATGTCCACATAGAATATTGGATTGCAGCATTGTATATTAGTAACTGTGAGCCCAATTGCAGACAGCAGTTGATTTCTCTATGCATGCTCAATGGGAAAAACAAAGTCTCAGTAGACAGGAGAGAATAGATATTTTAAATATATTTGTGGGTTATTGAAATGCCTGCCTGGTGTTTTTGTTAATAATTTTCTTAATTAGGACTAATTCATCTCTGAAGTAATTGAATTTTATCCAAATAATAGTTGATTAAAGTAATTTATAAAGACATTTTTTGAATGAATTTTCTATTTATGAGACTACTGTGAGTGACGTTTCTTGTTCTCAGCTCCACTAGCCAATTATGGAAGAGATAACAGCCAAAATTATACCATGATTATAAAAGCATCATTTATACCTACTTTGTTTTTTCTGAGTGAAGGCTGATAAACCAGATTTAGTGATGGTATAAATATTGATAAAGATATATACATATATTAAACAGGGGGGATAGATAGACACACACACACACACACACTCATGCAGGCAGGCAGGGAGTCAGACAGATTAACAGACAGACAGCTAGCTAGCTAGATGATAAATAGGTATATTCCCAAATAATGTGAGTAGTCCTTTTGATAAGTTTTGGATGCATATCTGCATGGTCTGGAAATGAAGTATGAGCTAAACAAAGAAAATTCCCTCTCCCCTCTCTCTCCATGTTGGATGTTAGAGTAGAGCTTTGGCAGATACTCTGCTCCCTGAGAAGTTCTACTTGACTGCTATCCTCCCTCCTCGTCTTTGATAGGGTGTTCAGGTCTGCTCTCCTTAGAGGATGCATAGTTTTCAAAGCCTTCTCTTTGCCTGAAGGGTGTTTTAAGTCTTGCCAAATAACCACACGTTGTTTAATCTGGGCTTGTGCTTTCTCAGCAATCAAGTTTTTCAAAATGTTCTATTTTCATCTATTTGTTTCACTTCCCTCTGACATCAACTCCAGCTAAAGTTCTTTACTAGATGTTTTTCAAAATTACACTATTCTTTTGGCTTCTGCCTCCCTTGCCTCTCTCTCCATTTAATGGCTATATGAAAGAATATTTAATGGCTGAGGCCAGATGGAACAATAGGTGAGAAGGCCATGTCTTTGATCTGTTCTTTGCCAGAAAGCTGAATCACTTTAATCAGCTGAAAAATTTCACCAGGCTTATAACGCAGAAAGCGTTTTTCTGTCTTATCTCTCCCAGGGATCTAGAAACATTTGGTTCATCCAACATTTGGATCTTGCAAAATTCTAGACCTTCTTTTTTCGTAATTTCTTCTTGCAGAACTGGCTAATACATTCTGGAGCTTGTATCTTTCTGGTTTTACCTTGTCAAATGAAATCAATAAAAGCCAGCACACATTACTAAAATTCTGTTTTCCAAATTATTCCCTTAGAAATACGAGCTCAGTAGTCTTGTAGTCTAACATCCAAGTTACCACAGGTGATTTTCTCCAAATTCTTTGGCAATGTCTGGGTGGGCTTCTTGTATTGTTTCCTGTTTTATCTTTTTTATGCACTGCCTTCTGCAAGAACCTATACCAATATTATATATTTTGAACTTAAGCTTTGTCACTGTAAGCTAACTGCTCTAATGAACAATTTCAAAATCTCACTGGATTTCTTGCTCATGTCATAGGCCAAAGCAGTTCAGTTTCTCCTTTCTAAGGGAGTGACGAAAGGACCAAGGCTCCTTCCATGGCATGGCTCCATTGTATCAAACATTTGGAGCAAAGCAAGCACAAATCTTTTTCAGTCAACTGAAAGGGAAAATGAGACAGAAAGAGAGAGAGAGTGAGACCTGGAGGGGAGACGTCACTGTATCACTTCAGCTCATGTTTAAGATTAAAAATTAATTTTATGACCCCATCAAGAACCAAGAAGGAAAGAGAACTTAAAAATATAGTTTATTTGCCTAGGAATAGAAAAATGGTTTGATGGGCACATACCATGTCTGCATATTTCTGTTCTAGTCACCAA
Organism: Equus asinus; assembly: GCF_041296235.1. Lineage (NCBI taxonomy): Eukaryota > Metazoa > Chordata > Mammalia > Perissodactyla > Equidae > Equus > Equus asinus. Next base: position 44,621,734 of record NC_091812.1, read on the forward strand.
ATATCTATTTCTTACATCATCCCGCATATAGAATACACTTACTTTCCCAAGCCAGACTAAAATAAAATCTTATTGAGTCACTCTGTCCAACCTAAATATGGAATCTCCAAGTGTTCTGGAATCCTTGCCATGTGGTATCTGGTTCAGATGAGATTCTTCTGGGTCTTATAACCTGTAAATGAAAAAGTTATCTCTCCATCCATCCTTACACACACATTATATATAATTTAATTTTTGAAAAACTCATTCATAAAAGAATGTCAGTCACAGAACAAAATGGTTCATGGCAATGTAAAATTCTCTGTATCAGGCAATGTGAAGTTTCCCTATACTTGTATAGGAAAAAAAAGTGCAGTAATTCATATTTATAGAAGTCTGAGACCTCCAACTCTTTAGGCTGGGTTTATAGTTTTCTTTGGCAACATAAATTCTCTCAAAAACAACTTACTAGGCTTCTGAACTATTAGCTACCAGTTAGTCCCACATGGTAGTTACCAGCATGGTAGTTCAATCTATCAATCATAGTCCTCAAATTTCTTTTATTCTTTTTTATTTTCCCCACGGGAAGATTTACCCTAAGTTAACATTTCTTGCCAATCTTCCTACTTTTTTCCCCTCCAAAGCCCCAGTACATAGTGGTGTACATTTGTAAATTGTTCTGGTTCTATGTGGGCCACTGCCACAGCATGGTTACTGACAGACGAGTGGTGTGGTTCCATGTCCAGGAACTGAACCTGGGCGCTGAAGTACAATGCACCAAACTTTCACTGCTAGGCCATCAGGGCTGGCTTTTTATTCTTTTGATTTCTCCTCCCTCTTTCTCTCACTCTCTGTCTCCTCACATTCTTCAAGTTAACGGTGGCTATTTTGAAGATATAAGGTTTAAAAATGAAGGTTTATTATTACCTTTCCCTCAAAGTTGGTTCTTAATGCACTCTTTTGACCTAAAGTATTTCTCAATCCCCTACCTTCCACCTGCTAATTGAGATCTAAAAGAGGTTGATTTCTCTATCCTTTCAAGGTTGAAATTTCTGGACGTTATCTGTTCCCTTGCATCTGGCTACTTCTTCTCTGACCACATCTTTTTCTTAATTACTTTGCAAAATCCAGTTGATAGTAACTAGTAGCTAACATCGTGGTTCTTTCCTACCACTTCCTCTAGCTAGAGTTGCTAATTGTTTAGTAGGTTTATGGTTTCCCTTCAATATTTCACAAGAGGCAGTATTAACAAATGTGTTTCCACAGCATGACGTTCCTGCCTGCAGTGCAAATTGCCTTGCCATCCAACTGCTAGGTAAATGATATTTGTAGTCTTTCCTTATTTTTGGTACTACTGCTTACATTGATCAGGGTAATAAATTCTACCTGTTGTATCAGATAGGACAAAAATTTCACTAGTTTAACAGAATAAATACTGCTCTCCTACACATCAGGTAATTGCAGGTAATTAGCGTTGTGATAGCAGGTGTTCTCTGTTCCATGCAGTCATTGAAAGACCTAGAATCATTAAAAGTGACTCTGCTATCTCTTAAAATTATCTAATGGATCTTCTCCATCTATCCAGCTAACAAGGGCAAAGACAGATTGTGAAAATCATGGGAGGGATTTTGGGGACCAGGCCTTGAAACAGAAAACATTGCTTTCAGCCCCATTTCATTGGGCAGCCTTGGTCATGTGACTCTTCCTTGGCTAAAAAATGAAAGCTTTCTGTATGCTGGGGAGGAAATTGAAATATTTAGATGAACTCATGGTATTGGTTCTATACTGTGATGGGATCTGGAATAAGATATTTAGAGTGTCTTTAAAATGTAAGACAATATAACTTAGGATATGAGATTAATCTAAACTTTAAGTCAGTCACTGACAGTCAGTGAACTATAGGATGCCAGATATTTTTTCTTAATTGTCTCTGTATTTTCAGCAACTAGAAAAATGCCTGATGAATATATAATTCCACACCAAATACAAGTACACATGCTAGTAATAAAAAGCTACAATAGATAATCAAATATTTCAATTAAAATACATAAAATACAAATAAATTCACGAATAAGATCCACAATTGTCAGAAGAAAACACAAACCAGAAATAATATACTTGGAAGATACTAACTATATGAATAATGATGGAAATAACTAAAGGTTTCCTTTAATTTTCATAATACTATAAATGAATAAAAATAGTAAATTAAAAATCAATGGATTTATTAATAAACTGTTAATGACATAAATTACTAGACATTTTTAATTTGATGGCAAAATTTGCCACAAAAAATTTAGAATCTTTCTCTTCCCTTATTTTTTTCAAATCTTCCTGTCAACTTCTACCATTGTTTCTGTTAACAGGATAAAGAAGGCAATATTGATGAGTAGACGAGGGAAAGAAGTGTCACAACCAAACTATAAAGTATGTATACCTGAGTGGGTTCTCAGTAAATGTTGAATATATAAATTTGGAGATTCAAATTCCTTGAAATGCTTCATTTTTAAATTAATCTAGGACCAGTCTATACATCAACCCCCTGAAGATGATTATTGTGAGGGACAGAAAAATAGTAAGAATGTTAAATGAATGACAGCAAGAGGGTTCAAATTTAGAAGAATACTATAAAACATGGAAAGAATATATATACATGTATACATATATATAAAGTAGGAAAAACTTTAGGAAAGAAGGAATGGCAAAGAACGCTAAAATGAAAGAGGCAAAAGAAAAAAAAGAAAAGTGAGAGGACAAGGAAATTAGCAAAAGTAAGTCTCAAAAAAATCTGAAGTTGCACAAATGTAGGAAAACTATTTATTGATAAAAAGTCTTAAGGCTTTTTTTAAAATAAAATGTTTAAGAAAAGGAAGAAAACATGAAATTTGATGAAAGAAATAAGGAATGATTGGATCAAGAAGATAGGATGAACATACTAATTTACTTTCCCCCTACTCTAAATCATGATATTAAAAATAATTAAAAATAATTAAATATAATTATTATAATATTAAATATAATAATTAAATATAATAATTAAAAATAATTAAAAATAAATAATGAAATGTTTTTAAAAAGAAAGGAAAAGAGAAAGAGAATCAGGCATGTAGGAGGAAAGTGAATAAGGAGACGATTTGTAGTCATATTAGACAAAAGGATATGAGCTCTCCCTAACAAAGAAATTTTGAAGAGTTCTTATTAGATAGTATAGTCAGTCACAGTTCTCCAAAGAAACAGAACCAATAGGAAAAATTATGTATATGTACATGTTTGTATATATGAATGAATTGAAATTGGCTTATAAGACTATGGAGGCTGACAAGTCCCATGATATGCAGTTGGCAAGTTGGAGGCCCAGGAGAGCCAATGGCGTGGTTCCAGTCTGAAAGCTAGAGGGTTTGAGACCCAAGGAGAGTCGATGCTTCAGTTCAATCCAAAGGCTGGAAAAAAGGAATGTCCCAACTGGAAGGCAGCCAGACAGGAAAAGTTCCCTTTTATTTGGGGAAATGTCAGCCTTTTGTTCTATTCTGGTCTTCAACTGATGGGATGGGGCTGATCCACATTCGGGAAGGAAATCTACTTTACTCAGTCAATCAGTTTCAGTATTATACTTGTCCAAAAGCACCCTCAGAGAAACACCCAGAGTAATGTTTCACCAAATGCCTGGGAACTTCATAGTCTATTCAAGTTAACACATAAAATTAACCACCACAGATAGAAAGTAGGCAAACTCAGGTGCCTGATGAAACACAACTGGAGGAAATCACAACCCAAAACACATTCAAGAGAAGACCACTAAGAAGGTGGAAGCAGTCAGGACCCAGGGTCACGTCCAGAGGAATAATAGAGAAGCTGCAGGTAGTGGTTTTCTGTAGGCAGTAGAAAGTTTTTCTGTGGTTTTCTGTCGCTTTTGCTGGAGGCTACAGCAGGAAATGTTAATGCCTGAACAAGACATCAGAGTAGTACCAGACCTGCTGTTACTGATTCTCAGGAGCCATGCTGGATGGCATATCTTTACCTCCTTGAGGACCATGGGAGTCAGACAACTCAGCTAAAAACTCACAAAATTTGTGAGGGAGAAACTCACAGTGAGAAATATGCTCTAAATTTAAAAGAAAAAATACATGTAAAATTAATCATGAAATAAATAATACAATATTTAGAATAATATAATTAATACATTTATAAGGTATGAGAAAAAACCTAAGAGACATGGAAAATATATCAGAAAGATGCAGCATATATCTAAAATGAATTCTAGAGTGAGCGGCAGACATAACAGAGAAGGTGAAAACATTAAATGTAGGAGAAAATTTTATAGAGCTGGAAAATAACGTTCATCTTGAAAAGAATTTCAGAGCCAGAAGCAAGATGAATAATGAGAAATTCAACCGTAGAAATTTTATAGTAACATTTCTGGACATCAACAATGAAGAATTCATTTCCTCATGTTTCCAGAGCATTCTCTCTCTGTCTGTCTTTCTTTGACTTTGTCTGTCTGTGGCAAGCAAGGAGAGTCCAAAGGTTTCTCCAAATGTACCAGTAACTTGGTAGCTGAGGATGTTTATTTCAAGAGTGAGGTCTTAGAGGTTTCACTCGAAACCTAAAACACATGCTCTAAATAGCTTTATCAGTAAGATATGGGCTATTTTTATCTCTTTGCCTGATTACTTTGTCTAACAAATTGTCAAAAGGTTGAGAAGAGAGGATATTAATTAGATGATATTCAAAAACTCCAATATGGTGCATTGTTGAGGAATCTTGAAAGATATATAAGAAATCGAAAGTGAAAAATGAGACTTTTGGTGTACACTTGATCTGAAGTTCCTTTGAGTTTTGATCTTGGTCGTTACACGTTATGGTGTCTTCATCTGCATGCAGGTACCACTATTTATAGCTCACTTTAGCAAATGAGCTATTTGAACCTTAAATGCTGTAGCTTGGCCAAGTACTGCAGGGGAGGCTGAAGCAGGCATTCTATTGTTTTAGATATTAGGGGAAAGATTGTTTATTTTTTTCTGTTTTGTTGTGTTCTTCAGCCAGACTTGCAGTCGAGAACATTGAATGTGTGTTCCATCTGTTCTGTAAACACTAGTGAAGCTGTAGCTTTAAATTATGTTCAGACCTACAGAGACCATACTAAATTAGCTGCGAATGTTTTATTCTGCTTTATGATGTTTTGAACCATATTCAGGGCAAAACGAGGGAACTACAGAGTAGCTAACCTCCTGAACTTATGAGATTTATTAAATACGTTACAAAACAAAATGCATACAAGCTGACTAATTACAGAAACTCTGAAAATAACTTTATATTTCAGAGGTTCCATCACTCAGAGCATTAGCAATTGATTGTATAAATAAACAAATCAAAATCAAAGTCAGTATAATCCATATATTTAGATAAATATAGTGAATTGTCTAAGTAGACAATTTCAAAACTCTCTGCTTGGAACACCCTATCTCTAGTAATGGTGTCTTCAGAATATCAAGTATACACTGGAATGGTTGGAATATGTGCTTCAAAAATTATCATCAAAGAGAGAGTATTGGGAGAACAAAGACAAAAATCATAAAATTTGATTGCTTAAACTGAAGAAAGAGAAGGATTATTTTAAGCAAATTGTGGCCATCACCACAACATACTGGAAAGATATGAAAGGATCACTTTATATTTTAAACCCCAGGAAAAATATAAGGGTTCCCTCACAGACCTGACTGCTCTTAAAAAGGTAATAGAAAGGGAAGCAATATTTCTATTGTTAGCATATGAGCAAGAGTGTGAGACCCATAAAATGCAACAGAAAAATAAAGGTAAAAAGTAAGAATGCACACTGGAATTACTTCTGCATAAGGAACTAGACCCAAGGAAAATATTAAAAGTCTCTCTTGTAGAGCTTCAAATAGAGTTAATTATAAGAGCAATTAGAAAAATAGCCCTTGAAGGTTTGGAAGTGCTACCAATCTGTTAATGAAAGTCTGTACAGCCTTGAAAAATGAAAACAAGATGATAAATCTAAATATATATATATACACATTAAATTATTAAATACATAAAATATATTTAAATATTAAAATTAAATCTATCTATACATATCCATAGATTGATGGGTGGGTGGGTGGGTGGATGGATGGACAGATAGATAGATGGATAGATTGATCAAGATAAAAGAAGAATTTCTGTGGACTAAGGATTATGTTTGAAAAATTTATGGAATGTGGACTCCATAGGAAGGCACAGAAATGATGAGCCTTTTAATGAGAAGCCAGGTAGGGCAATGACAGAGTTCAGACCAAAAGAATTTGTAGGTCTTATTGGAGAATGCTTACTGGTCAGGATCATCATACTCAGGAAAAAGAAGATAAAAAAAGATTTGTGTGAACATTGAATGCTTTTAACACACCTGTAACTGCATTACAATTATAGAGACCCAAACTGAACCCAGCAACATATAAAATATAATGTACACTATGATTTAGTGCTATTTATCCCAGGAATGCAAGAGTGCTTTAATTTGTGAAAATAAGGCTCTGAAATGCATTATATTAATAGAATAAAGATAAAAAATATGACAATCTTAATATATAAATAAAGGGTGTTTGATCTAACATTCTTCATGATAAAAATACATCAACAATTAAGATTAGCACAGAATTTCCTCAAGTTAATGAGGAAAGTCTGTGTAAATCCCATAGCTAACAACCTACATTATGGTGGAAAACTGCAAGCTTTCTTCCTGATATCAGGAACAAGACAAGCAAGCCAGGCTCACAACTTCCATTCAACATTGTACAACATACACTAGCTAGTACAATGTCAAGAAAAAAAATGGCCGAGATTGGAAATGAAGAAGTAAAATTACCTATATTCACAGATGACTTGATCCTGTAAGAAAAAAAAATCCTCAAGGATCCACAAAACCACTTAATTACTGTGCTATTATAGTAACTTTTGAAACAGAATCTCAATAATAAATGATTTCAGCAAGATTGTAGAATGCAAGACAAATGTACAAAAATCAGTTGCATTTCTGTACATTAACAATGAACAATCCAAAATGAAATCAAGAAAACAAACCCATTTACAATAACATTGAAATGAATAAAATACTTATGAATAAATTTAACAAAAGAAGTGCAGGGCCTGTGCAGTGAAAATTGCACATTTGCTGGTAGAGAGAGCGTGCATCCTCTGCACCACCCCATGGCAAGGACTCAATAGAGTTCACCTAAACGCTGTGAACTTTGCTCAGTGCGTGTATTTTTTCTTTTGCTTTTGCTCGGCAACCTTTGCTATAATGAAACTTAGCCATGAGCTTTTCCTGCCGCTGTGTCCTGTGGGCCGTTCTTGTGAGTCACTGAAGCTGAGGGTGGTCAGGGAATCCCAAATCACTGGTAATTGCAGACAAATTGATTCCTAACAAATAAAGTTTTCTCTTTAGAAAATTCCAACCAATAAACTGAAAATTCAACACTTAATTATACAATTCAGTAAGAGGGATAAATACAGGATAAATCGAAATATCATAGTATTATTCTTAAAACAACACGATTTGCCTGGAAATAAACACATTTTCATAGAGTTCACCTGGAAAACAAAAGACTCTGTAATAGTTAACAAATACCAGAAATAAACACTTGTGGTTTGCTTATTTTTCATTTTAATTGATTACATACTAGTTGTTAAAATATTTATTATTTGATGACTGCAACTAATATCGCTATTTCTTGAGAACATTCATTCTTAAAGTTTTTATAACATTATTTTAAGAATCAGAATGTTGTACAGAGAATACGTACAATATGATCTAATGCTGTGACATCAAAAGATGAAGAAATGAGTGATTTAACATTAGACATTGACCATCAAAGACAAAGCTGCACGATCAAGCCGTGAAAGGTGGGTCAGAGGGATGATCCTAAGTCCGACAGAGGACAAACGCTGAGCTTTTCAAAAGAATTTACAACTGTCTGAACAAATTTGTAGTCATATTTTGTATAAAAGAAAAATGAAATTACCAACTTATAAGACAGAACAAAGATACTTTTAAAGAACAGAGAAGAAATATTAGAGATCAAAAAATTTACCTTTATTAAATGCATATTAAAGGATTAATAGAATAATTCCTCCCACAAACTGAAACAATAGCAAAGGACATGATGCAGCACTTTAAAACAAATAGGAACATCTCTAAGGCAAGTATTAATAAAAAAAGAACACATCATATAGCACTTCCCTTGTTATTTACAATGGCACATAGTTTACTGCTTAGCTTGCATGGCACATTAGTGCTTCAGCATTGTTTGGACTTGGATAGGTTAATTCAACCTGCTTGTATTGCACAATTCAAAAGATCATGGTTCACATCGTTAATGTAAAAGTTTGCAAATGGAGATATATGTTCACATTGGTTTTATGTTATTCTAGGATATCTACAGAAAACCCAAAGGGATGCAAATTACGTATTAGTAGTGTACATGGTGAACTAGCATTTGCAATGGCAGAAATTAGTGTTATCAAGCTCTGAATGCCTAGTGCTTCTATTTTGACAACTGGCATATGTTTATCACCTGAGAGTCTCCTCTTTGGATTAAAGCATCCTCTGCCTTGATAGAGTTTGTATGGACAATATCATGGTTTGTGCCACTAATTCTCTTTATTTTCCTTCTCCAAACAGCATCTCTTGCAAAAAAATTCCTTTTTCACACATGCTAACAATTTCAATCTAGACTTGTGCTGTCCAATCTTGTACCCACTAGACACATGTGTAAAGTGAACACTTGTGATGCAGCTAATGCATCTTAGAAACTGAGTTTTTAATGTTAATTTTAATCAATTTATACTTTAAAAAGAAACATAAAATATTTATTATTGACATAAACTTAATTGTTTTGTGAGATTACCCTTCACTTTGTTGTGTCATGTAAGACACTGTTTTATTGTAGTTTGCTATTGGGTGAATATATCATTTCAAGGACTCCATACAAACACACCTTTCATCTAGTCTATGTCATTGGATTCATTTGGTTTGAATGATTTTTCTAGACATGTATGTAACATTATAATGTATTATTTGAATATGCTATCAGATAAAACATGATACAGCGATACCTATTTAAATGTTAATTGGTAATTAACTTGAAATACAATTTTAACATAAATTATTTTACATTAAAATTCAGTATGGGCAATTTTTAAAATTTAAAATTAAGGCACATTTCTGATGCAGTGTCTAGTGTAGATGCAGAAAACAGTTATGATTGGAACAGTAAAGATAAAAGTTTATTGAAACAAGTTATGTGCCAAATGATAGAAGGAACGGCAATCGCATACTCTGCAACGGAGCAAAACAGAAGCTGTTTGTTACTTGTGTGAATAAAAAGCTTTAAAGATGGTAAAATGGACAATATAAAGAGGCCTTTTCCACAAATACATAGTAAATTTGATAAGACATTTCCTCTAAACAGTCAAAAGATGATATTTGAAATTAATCACTTAATCTCAGAATTAAAAATCCACCAAATGTTTCAAACAATTTTTGATAGAATTTGAGCTTGTAAGTTTAGCAAGCTATAAAACAACATGAATTCTTGAAGAAACAATGGACAGAGAAAGTACAACTAATGATTATTTCTGTTTCAGAAATTTTCTTAAAAACTCATGAAATGAAAAACTAAAAGAGATATTTTATAATAAATTAAAGTTCTTCACTTAAGCCACCAAACAATTAGTTATAAAATATAAGACATTTAAAAAAAATCCAAATTCATAGAAGAACTTTCTAACCACATAAAAGATCAATTTATTTATTTCTTTTTCCTTTTTTCTCTTGTATTGCAGTAACAGTGATTTATAACATTATGTAAATTTCAGGTGTACATTGCTATATATTTTTATTTCTATGTAGATTACAGTATGTCTACCACCCAAAGACTAAATATAATCCATCACCACACACATATGCCTAGCCACGCCTTCCACCATCCTCCCTCCCCTCTTCCCTTCTGGTAGCCACCAATCCAATCTCTGTTTCTATATGTTTGTTTGTCATTGTTTTTATCTTCTACCTATGAGTGACATCATACAGTATTTGACTTTCTCCCTCTGACTTATTTCACTTAGCATAATGCCCTCAAGGTCCATCAATGTTGTCACAAATGGCTGAATTTCATCATTTCTTATGACTGAGCAGTAGTAGTTAAATTTTGAAAACGTTAAGTACTTTTCTTTAGCTTTACCACGACATTCTGCATGTTTTATCTCAAAGGACTTTCAAATTTACTAGTAAACATTTTATTGAATTCATTACCAACAGTATTGAACTCTCGTGCATTTTTTGTTTATTTACATTTATCATAGACAAATATGAGCTAGATGTGAAAAGATTTAATTACTATCTTAATAGACTGTACTCTGGCTTTGTTAGTTAATAATCTGCATTGACTGGAATTTTAAAACAAAAGACTGATTTTTCCCTTATTGATTTGTTCCACTCTGCTAAATCTTGAAAATATTTGTGCTCAGTTTTCTGAAGCAGACTCTGTGGAAAATGTCATGGATGCAGTTGTTAAAATCGTGTGGTACTGAAGAATTCATGTAATTGATGAAAGAATTAGAAGACGGTGAATCTAATGACAGTTTTTGCCACTGCTTATTTGTTGTTTAGTGGAAGTTTTACACAGATTTACTCTGTTATTAACTGAAATTCAAGATTATCTTGAAAGGAATGCTTGATAAAAAAACTATTTAATTAAAGACAAAAAACTGCCCGTGGTTTATATTCTCTTACAGATACTGCACTGCAAATGAAGGAGTTCGATTTAGAGTTACAGGAATAGAAAAACTTATTTGTGACCTAGTTAGACAGGTACAAGGATTTGTGTTGAAAATGCATTTTAACACAATACAAACCAACAATGATGATTTTAGACATTTCTTACATTAATCAATATAGAGATTTTTATTCTTATTGACAGCATTGTCTGCAAAAACTAAAAGAATTAAGAAAACATTTTTGATATTGATAAATTTAAAGTTGCATTTTCATTTACCCATCACACTTTTGAATTTGGCACTAACAGTACTGAATTTATCCCAGAGTTAGGTAATTTACTTAACATGGACAGATATAATTTTGAAATTGATATGTTTTTGTTTGAAGATGAAATAAGTTATTCTCAAGTAGATGAACTATTTGTGTCCATGTTGAATCAAATATTAAGTGAAAATGATCTTTTGGTCCTCAGTGTATTTATTGGGAATTTTAGTTTTGTTTGGAAAAACTCTGATTGTGTCTCTTTTTTTCTACTGTAACTTTTATTAAAGTTCAAGATAGATAATTTATTTTAGAATAAAATGTAGCATCTGAATGAGATGAACTGTAAGTGTAAAATCTCCACTTATTTAGAAGATTTAGTATGAAAAAAAGCACGTGAAATATCTCATTAATCCTTTCTATTGGTTACATATTAAAATATCTTGATATATTGTGTTAAATATATTATTAAAATTAATTCTACTTATTTTTAAATTTTTAATGTGACTACTATAAATTTTAAATTGCATATTGTCTCACATTACATTTCTATTAGAAAACACAGATCTAGAGAATCTAATGCTCCTTGTATCAAATGTACTGTCTCAAAAGATAACTTACATCTTTTAAATTTTTTCACTTGTGCCTTGTATAGTCTAAAATGTCTAAAGATGTACTGTCCAAATATTCTCAATTCACACAGGAACTCAGTAAGTATATTTACCCAATATTTTATCTAAACGTTTGCATAAAAATGTACTGATTTTGATTACAGCTTTGTGTGCAGTTTCTCTCCGTATACTCCCTATCCACTCCGTAAAACATTTCATACATATAAATATATCACTTTCAAACTTTGAAAAAAATCTTTAAAAAGAGAAAAGTGTTGTTCTAATTAAATATGCCATTTATGATTTTATAGGCCTTGTTCATAGCCCTTATTCTTCATATTTGGACTAATAGTCAGCAAATAATCCAAGTATTTAATGTATTGAAAATGCTGTGTTATCCTTTTGCTGAATCTCAAAATACCTCCAAGTAAACACCCAATTCCTAAGCTGAAAATAGAAGTAAGTTATAAAACAGAAAGTAGCGACAATTAAAATGCCCTACATAAGGTTCCAGGGCATCAGTGTCTAATACTGTGTGCATCCTGCTATTGGCCTTAGTTTTCCTAGGAAAGCAGATCTCAAAAAAGAAGGCATGGTCAGTTCCATAATTGCTACTCCCCTGAGGAGGAGACACCTGCAGTGGGAAGGAGCATTCAGGTAAACAAAGTGTGGACTGCACAAATGACTTAATGTGTCTTCCTTTTGTTGTCTTGAGTTCAGCCACATTGGACTCAATTTTGCGTTTCACTAAAACTGCTGTCAAGGACTTAAGGATCGATTGCGATAAGTGGTTCCAATGGCATAAGGAGAAAGGAAATACATATCCCAAGTGCAAAATTAATACTTTAAGTTATTATGGCTAACATCTAAAAGTCACACGCCAAGCAGATAATTATAGCACGATCATTGTGTGTGACAGGAACCTCGGTCATCAGCTACAGTTTGAGAGTCAGAATGATGATAGAATACCGCAGGCTCTTCATCAAGGCATTTGAAGGCTAAAAGTTTATGAGACGCAGATGATTGGTTTCAGTTTCCGACAGGGACATCTTTATCTCCTAACTGAATTCAAATTCATTTTTTAGCAAATGATATTTCTGAGTTGATGATTAAGATTCTGGAAGGCTCCCCCAAAGTAAAAAGCAAACATAATAAACAACTTATTATTGTTGTATTTTAGTACAATAGTTTTCTCCTGATTGCCTTCTCACTGAGAATTGCCTGATCATTTGGATCAATTTAATAGCTAGTGGTTATTACTAGCCTATCTGTATCCTACAAGGTAAAAGTTATTTTCCCTTGTCACTTCTGTACTCCAACTGTTTTACCCCAAGACTCACTTTCAAACAAGCACTGTACACATAACTGACAGAGCACAAAGAGAATTTATTTTGTAGCTTTCTTAGAGCTTAGGAATTTTCTAAAGAGCTGGGTTAAGATTCACAAGGGCGGGTTATAGTTTCATCTGTAAGTTACAAAATGAAGGTTTAGGATATCCATCAATTAATCATTCAATACTCTAGGCACTGTCAAATTTTACTAACAGACATTTTGGTATATCAATAACGCAAAACCAAATAAAATCAAATTGGATCTACTTAAGATAGCTACAATAAAATGACGAAGCCCCTGGTTTTGTTTAAATCAAGCCTCCTGAGTATAGGGAACAGAATTTAATCTCTATGGTAAGAACGAATAAAGCTAAATCCAAAATAGGTATGGTGAGTTTAGAATTTTAATGGGAATCTGGAGGCAGACTTGGTGGGGTGGAGGAAACCAGCTTCTAGTGCTGTTAGGGTTGGGGGTTTTGTGAGATTTTCCTGACCAATTTAAACTTGGCCTAAGAAATACCAGTAATATGCAAAGCGTGAGGGATGCAAGATACTAAAAATAAAATGACATTAAAATATCAGCTGATCTTTTAGATAAAAATAAATGTATCCATATGTTGCTTCTGTGGATTCTGTTAGCATAGTAATGTCTTGATCAATGATGCAAATATAGTGAACACATGGAGTTCCCAATTCATATAAGGAATGAGAGACTCAATTTTTTTGCCATGGGCTTGCTGTACAAATTTGGACTTAGGCGTTTTCCTCCTTAGTTTCTTCTATCAAAATCTTGAAGTAGTGTTGCATAAAATAGCAAGTTCCTGATGTAAACACATTTCAAGGCAGTGTTTACTATGATAATCGATAGAAAAGATAAAGAGAAGGGGGCTTTGTAAGACTAACAATAAGTCACCAGGACATCTATACATAAGGGACAGCGAGCTGTCTTATTGTAATTGGTTGTAATTTCCGATACATTCCGGAAAGCAACTGTTCTCTTCTCACACCTGCTTACATCAAAAAATAACTGCCGGGCTGGCCCAGTGGTGCAACGGTTAAGTTCGCACGTTCTGCTTCGGTGGCAGGACTCGCCAGTTCGAATCCTGGATGCAGACCTACGCACCACTTGCCAAGCCATACTGTGGCAGGTGTCCCATATCTAAAGTGGAGGAAGATGAGTACAAATGTTAGCTCAGGGCCAGTCTTCCTCAGCAAAAAGAGGAGGATTGGCAGCAGATGTTAGCTCAGGGTTAATCTTCCTCAAAAAATAAACAAATAAATAAAAATTAAAAAAAATGACTGTCAAACACCTTACCCTAACTAACAACTCTTGGAAAAAGCAAGGACAGAGGAGGACAGGGGCAAACATACCTAGAATCTCATCTCTTCTCTGTCAGATCTTCTATTCTTTTCCTATTATAATGCAGTACAAAGAGGGGAAACAATGTCCCACTTCACTTTATTGTAAAGTTCCAATCAGGATACATTCAAAACCAGTATGTTTGTCTACAGATGTGAAAAAGAGACAAGCTAATTTAACAGACTGCTTTGCAATATATTTTTGGGAAAATCCTTTCATTCAATAATATTTAATTGAGCATGTACTGTCTGTTGGGCACTCTTTTAGCTGTTTGTGATATATCAATGAATAAAATAAAGACTGTTGTCCTTGTAAAGCCTACATATTAGTAGAGGTGGGACGACTATAAAATATAATTAATAAATTAATTAACAATATAGATTATTTGGAGGTGAAACTGATGAGGAATAAAAGAAAATGTACAGCAGGATAAGAAAGCTGAGGAATGTCAGTACAGGCAGGCATTCATGGAGCTGCATTAGACATTGTAGAGAAGTGAGACTCATTTAAACAGCAAAGTTTGGGTAAACTTTTCAAGAAGGCAAGAGTCTTAGGAAAGTGAGTTTGGAGAGAAGGAAATTCAAGACAAAGGAAACCGATGGAGTTGTGCTCACCAATATGGCAGCCTTTAACCACATGTGGCAATTGATCATATGAAATGTGGCTAGTGGAGCTGAAGATCTAAATTTTTAATTTAATTTATTTATAATTAATTATAAAAACATTTGCTTCAGTTATTCAAGAAGCTTTCATTATATTTGGAACAATTTAGTTATGTAAAGCTACTTTTTCAACTATAAATTTTATGAAATACATATAGATCAAAAGTTACCAATGAAAATTTAGCATGTAAGTTGAGATGTACTATAAGAGAAAAGTACATACTAGATTTAAAGATTTAGTATAAAAATAATGTAAAATATCTAATAATTTTTATGTTGAGTATAGGTTGAAATGATAATATTCTGGATATATGTGATTTGCTAAATATATTATTAAAATTAATTTCACATATTTGTATAGGGATCTTGTGGAGAGAGTTGGATGCAAGGAAGACTTGATAAAATTATACTCTAGAATAAAGTGAGATGTTCATATGTGAGCAGAGAGCATTGGCACCTTTTGTCTATAGAGATGGGCTTACAGTATAGGTATGGATAGATGGAGAAATTAGCAGAAATAAGAAGAAAACAGCCAGCCTTGGACAACACTAAAGATCAGTGGAATTAATCAGAATCTACAAGAGCATCAATGCAAACACAGATGGCTCACTCAAGCAATTTCTCACCCTAATCTTCTCCCCTCCGAGTTTTGCAAGAATGCAACAGGGAATTAGTGGTTGGTAACATATAAATCATATATTTCTGTACATTCTCATGGTAGTTGGATTCTGGAACTCTACTGGAGTAGGATCCAAAAGTGAACCAAAACTACCTGAGATAGCTGCCAATTTTTTACCACTCTGAATAATGAGGAAAAAGGTGTGGTTTGGGATGCCAGGTATTGGAATAATCAAAGATAAATTCAATATGTTTAAAATGATGACCTCTCTCTAGCTCAGCTTGGCTCTAATTTGAAACTCCAATAACCTCCTCACCCTAACCAACCACAATGAAAAAGCTTTGGCATTTCTAGAAATAATTATTTACAGTGAAACAAAATATTATGCTTTAGGCTTCACAGTTCATTTTTATTTAATGTCTGGAATGCATTTTAAAAATAAAAAACACATGAAGAATCAGGAGAATGTGGCCAAAAATCAAGGGAAAACACATTCAGTAGAAGCAAATGACTCAGGTATTTTAATTAGCAGACAAGTTTTACAGAGTTTAAATAATTTTTAGAATATTTTCCTCCCGTCTCATACTGACATGATGACGAAAACTACTTCTGAGTTGATGTGCATATTAACCATTTGGATTCATACCTGATTGGCTAGCTCAGTCTCACAATTGCACATGTCCTCTTCATAACTCACAGCTCTTAGGTATCCCAACTCTGCAACTGCCAGGTCTGCATTCTTGCTCTGGAGGCAATTGTCCCAGTGTCTACACTTCCTTATTATCCTAGTATCAGTGAGGCCTTTTGTTAACCACTCATGTTGGACATCAAATATCTGTCCTCACAATGCCCATCCCATGAATTCACGCACTTGTCATATTTGACTATTGAAATCTCACCCAATTAATATTGAACAACCTCGTATACAGTATGTCACATGGTACATTGTTATATATAAAGAGGTTGGTTGAACAACAGAATATAGTATTTATCAAGACTTTTATGTGTGCCATGCACTGTTCTAAGATTTTTATATGTATAAACTCATTTAATCTTTACAATAATCCTATGAAATGCAATTTATTGTCGTCATTTTACATTCAAGGAAACTGAGACATAGAGAGACCAAAGTTCATATAATACTTATGAGGCAGAGCCAGGAAAGAAATGGGGAAGTCTATTGCCTGCTTTGTCTAGTCTGTAAGACACTCAGTTCTAGGTATGAGTCTTGGATTTCAATTTTTTTCATGTATGATAATGTTTACTTTAATATGAGAAACAAATATTAGTGAGTGCTTCATATAAGGAATGAGAAGCTAAGATGCCATAGAAAAGATTAATTGAGAATGATAAAAATAAGTTAAGGTAAGGGGTGTAGATAGTATTTTTTAAAAAGAAATGCAAAATAAATTGGTAGGGAGAAATAATAATTTACCTTAACCATTTTAATCTAAATTAGAATATTTTTTATTTGTATCCCTCATGTTCAGTTATTTTCTGTCTTTGCTCGTAAAAAAATTTGCTTGCAGTATTCAGGTATTAAATTGAAGCATTAACGTTTACATTCTCCAAATAAATTTCAGGGAAATTTCGCGTAACCTTCTTGGCCTTCCCCTCTCTCACTGTAATCACTTCGTAGTTCTCCCACCTACTTCCCTTAGGCAGAATTGCAAATGTGTAAATTGCCTTCCTAACTAATGAAAATTAGGCTGGAGCTCTCTTTCTAGGGAGGACTTCAACAAACAGTGACTCCCTTTCCTTTATCATGCACAGTTGCTCTGAAATGACAGTAGTTCTGAGATTACTTTTCAAGGCTATATATCATGGTGATTTAAAACATGCACTTTGGGATTAGAGAAATCCGTTGTAAAACACATCTTGGCCACTTTCTAGCCAAGTAAGAACCTCATTTCCACTTTTAACCTTTAAAAAAATTTGAAATACATGAAACGCTAACTATATATATATTAAAAGTAAATCAACATACATCAATATTGTATACATATGAAGTATGCATTCAGTGTAAATGAAGAGGATAAAAGTGAATACCCAGACATCTGTGTTTCTTAAGAAATAGAAGTCTACCAAATATTTGAAGAACACTGTGTGCCTCTTTTCTATAGCTTCCCCCTCCCTTTCTTTCTTTCTCCTACAGGATAAATACGGAATTTTATATCGACTATTTTATTGCTTTATTTAAAAAAATAAAATTTACCAGTTAGTCTTATGAATCCTTAAGATATTGGGTTTTTTTTTTGTCATTCTTTTATGTAACATTACTTGTTATAATATTCAACATGCCTCACAAAATATTCAACATGCCTAATTTTAAAATTCTTTAAGTTTTTTTCTCTTGTACAAAATGTGTTCAGGTCATGGCTGGTATTGTTTACTAAGTAGCGTTTTCTTGGACACAGTTTTATACACTGCTTTCTCATATATTTCCCTGCGTATCATCTGAAATGATTTTAACACAAATAAATGGCTTTATTGTTTTGCTAAGTTACATCTATAGGAAATATAACTTAGTTGGGTTCGTGCTATAATTTTATTAGATGTGTACAGCTAGAGCTACCAGTTGAACGGTAACCAAGAGATTGTTTTTAAATCTTGGGTATTCTATTTTATTATTTATATTAATATATTCCTTTTTAAAGTAGATACTTCTATTAAACACTCTACATTGATTGAAGATTGTCCTTTTCAATCAACTACACTGAAACAAAGCCTCTAGGTATATTTACACAATTGAGAACAAAACCATGAATTCCCTATTTGAAAAATCATCAGAGAAAACATACAAGTCATTAAAAAGCTCAGATTCAAAGTCGAGTATACTTATGTTTAATAACCATTGAACGTTGTTTTTCATTTTAAATACATTTTATCTGTCTTTGAAGGAAGAAAGGGAGAGAAATATTAATCCTGTAAATTAAATAAATAGGAATTGAGGTATTTTTATTGAGAGAGAAAACAGAGACTTTAAGTTTTTATGCAGACACAGGGTCAATTAGTAGAGGAAGATAAGTTAGATAATTAAAAAATATTACTATAGGAAAATATCAGAGCTTAGTGCTTTCATTAATATGAAACCATATATTAAATCTTTTGATTTGTATTTAATCAGCTTAACAAATATATTCAAGTTTAGTTATGAAATCTTAATGTACGATTTCTAATTTCACCCCACCTATCTTGTCCCAATTTATCCAGTGTTCAGTAGTATCTGCATGTTGAATTTTCCACATCTAATTTCATATCCTAAGAAAAATATTTGCCCATTTTACAGCGGTAAAGAACATTATAAAGAACACTGCCAGAAAGCAGACAGCTACTATTTACTGGGTTATTTTCACATTCAGAATTATCTAAGATCAAGATGCATTATTTTATAGTGTGTTTGATGAGATAAGAATTTAGTGGGCAGCCCATATGAGACATAGAGGACAGAAAAAAGACATAAGACTCTTTTACTCAGTAAATCCTGTAGCAAAATAACATGGAGTGAAAACTCAGGTATGATATGAAGGTTAAAACAGGCAGACATTATCACTAATGTGGGTAGACAGCTTTCTCTCTCTTATCTTGAGTTTCCTCATCTTTAAAATGGAGGGGGTAGAGATAGTAACTAAGTTTTATCAACAAAAGATAAATGCTAAAAGAATTGGTGAGATAAACAGATACAATATAACCAAAGAATGTCAGCTAGGGAACAGCAATTTAGTGAGAAGTAATCAGCAATGACTGAAAGAGGCATTGGATCAAAATAAAGCTCATGCGATTGTACATAATTGTACAATCAGAAGAGTTCTTGAAGGTTTATTGGTTAAGCAGCCTTCTGACACTTGGTTCTCTTTAGAAATTCTAATATGCTGTGATAGAACAAACAAGAAAACAAGGCACAAAGAACCAGACAACAAAAATTGACTGGTTAATAACAGATCCTAAGATTGGTCAGGATTTACTAGCACAACTAAAGGTTTCTAGTTAAAAATGTTGCCATAGAGTAGGGGCCCTAGAATGAGACTTAAAATTAAGAGACTTAGAATGAGTCTCTGAGATGGAGTTTGGTTGCAGTCAGTTGATTAAGAAGTGCTGTTGGGACCAATACCTGTATAAGGAAGGGGAAGGCAGCAGGATTGAGCAGGAAGAAGTCAAGCCATTTGTGTTGCAGACCTACAACAGCCTCGGCTAACTCCATGGGAAGTTCTGGAGGTTAAACAGCTCTTCAAAATTGTCCCAAAATTGGGCTCAATGGCCCAAATTTTATATCACTACATCAATCGATATTAAATATGGGCTGCAGAAAGGGGCACAACCGTGGCTAGGCAGCTCTGTCATGCTGAGCCAACCCCTGAAGAGGATACAGTTGAAGTTTGTCTTCTGATAGCGCTCCCAGCAGTGGGGCAGGAAGCTTTTTCATTGAAGGGAGATCCGGGAAGCCCATTACAGTGTCCACCGTGGCTCATCGTCTGCAGCACTGTCATTCACTTCTTCCCATACACTTTGGGAGCAGCTTCTCCAGGCTCGCCCCAATCACATAGGTGAGACTTAACAGGTACTGTCTTCCTACTGTAAGTTTGAATATTAGTAGATTAATGAGATAATTAACTAGTTAGTTAATACAGCTAATAGATTTTGATTGCCTATACTATGAGTCAAACACTATCTTAGACAAAATCCGTGAATGAAAAAGTAGTATCTGTCTTCATGGGCCTTGCTTAGGGAGGAGGCAGTTTTAAATGGTCAAGTAAATGCATGGGATGTGATTGTAAGTTTTACAGAGAAAAGGAAAAAGGAGAATACGAAAGAAGAATAGAAGGAATGCATATTTGATGAACATCTAATACATATGTTTTAAGTTTATATAAAAGTGCAGCAGTTATACTAATTTTCATTTTATTGGTGAGAAAAATGAAACAAAAGAGTGAATGAAATAAATTGCTTCAGTTCACACAGAAAAGTGGTGAAGCCAGCATTCAAATACACATGTTTATGTGTAGCATGTATGTGTGTGTATGTGTTGTCTGCTTCTGTATGGTTTGTACATATGTAACAGAGATGGGGGGAGAGAGAAATGTGAAATTCTGGAATGTATAGTATAAGAAAATGTCACCATCGTTATATTGGCACAAAAGAGATCATATTGTTACATATTAAAAAAATAAAGTAGGAGCTGGCCCAGTGGCACAGTGGTTAAGGTCACGTGCTCCACTTTGGCAGCCCGGGGGTTGCTGCTTGGGATCCCAGGCACGGACCTAGCACCACTCGTCAAGCCATGCTGTGGCAGTATCCCAAATAAAATAGAGGAAGATTGGCACAGATGTTAGCTCACGGCCAATCTTCCTCACAAAAGAATAGATAAATAATGTATTAGAGATAAAGAGAAGAACTATTTATAACTACTGATAAATCTTCGTATTGTAGTAAGTATTTCAATTAATCTAATGAAACTAGTTTCTTAACTGTTAGTTCTATTTGTAAGAAATCACAGTTTGTCCCTGTGTTAGGTTGTTCTTTTGTGTGGGAGAAAAAACAAAAGTCAAATTATTCACAAAAGAAAGTATCAGAAGGATTTTAAAAAAATGATAAATGTTACAAAATTTTTTCTTATAACCATAAAGTATCAATGAAGGAGAAAACTTGTTACTAAGCAACACCTCCGCCCTCGCCACACACACACACACACCTTATAGGGTTTCATGTACAAGTTCGCTGAATAAGTGAATTGCCAAATGTGTTTAACCAAAATGTGCCCAAATATCAATGAAGACTATCATTTAGCCAAACAGGTACCTCAGGAAAAGATATTACTATTTTCTACCTTATTACATAAAAGTCAATTTGCATATGTGCTGTTCTGAACATATACTAGTCGGCTAATTTTCTCTTTCTGGCAGTTTTCCAGTTAATGGATTTCAATCAGTACATTAAGCTTTTACAGTTCTATCATTCTACTCTTTTGTTACTGCACAATATATGAGAAAAACATTTTTTTCAATGCTCTTTCTTTAAATGAAGCATTGTTTTGATTTGAAATAAAATGAGTATAACCTTATAGCCTGTGCCAAATGCTTAATTGCATACTATACAATTGGTCAACACATTTGATATAATACATCTAGTGTTTTTCCTCCAGCTTTGTTGACATATAATTCACATATAACATTGTGTAAGTTTAAGGTGTTTAATGTTGATTTGTTACACATATATTGCAAAATGATTGCCAATTACATTAGCTAACACCTCCATCATGTCACATACTAATCACTTCTTTTTTGTGATGAGAACATTTGAAATCTACTCTCTTAGCAACTTTCAAGAATATAATACAGTATCGTTATCTATAATCACAATGCTATGCAATAGATCCCCAGAACTTGTTCATCTTCTAACTGGAAGTTTGTACCCTTTGCCCAACATTACCGCATTTCTCCCAATCCCTAGCCCACAGTTTCTACTATTATATTCTCTGTTTCTCTGAGTTCAGCTTTTTTAGATCCCACATATAAGTATTCACATGCAGTATTTGTTTTTCTCTATCTTACTTATTTCACTCAGCATTATGCCCTCCGTGGTGTCCATTCATGTTGTCACAAATGGCAGGATTTCCTTCTGTCTTATGGCTGATATATAATATATACATCACATCTTTACCCATTTATTCATAGACGGACACTGAGGTTGTTTGCATATCTTGGCTATTTTGACTAATGCTGCAATAAACATGAGAGTGCAGGTATCTCTTTGACGTCCTGTTTTCATTTCTTTTGGATAAATACCCAGAAGTGGGATTGCTGGATCACACAGTAGTTCTAGCTTCAATTTTTTTGAGGAACCTCCATATTATTTTCTACAGTGGCTGTAACAATTTACATTCCTATCAACAGTGCACAGGGTTCTCTTTTCTGCACATTCTCACCAACATTTATCTCTTGGTTTTTTGGTGATAGCCATCCTAACAGGTGTGTGGTGATATCTCATTGTGGTTTTGATTTGCATTTCCTGATGATTAGTGATGTTTAGCATCTTCTCATGTACCTGTTGCCCATTTATATGTCTTCTTTGGAAAATGTCTATTTAGTCCCTCCTCCCATTTTTTATTGTATTTTTTTCTTTTTGGTGTTGAGTTATATAGGTTCTTTAAATATTTTGAATATTAACTTTGTATCAGATAAGTTGCCTTTTCATTTTGTTGATATTTTTTCATTTTTTCATATTTTTATTTTCTGCCGTGCCATGTTTCTTTTATACCATGCTTTCTAGTTTAATCTAGTCCCATCTATTGACTTTTGCTTTTGTTGCTGTGGTTTTGGTGTTATATCTAAAAAATTGATGCCCAGAAAAATGTGAAGTAGCTCTTTCCCTATGTTTTCTTCTAGAAGTTTTATGGTTTAAGGTCTTATGTTTAAGTCTTTATTCTATTTCGAGTTACTTTTTGTTAATTTTCTCAACACCACTTATGGAAGAGACTATACTTTCCCCATTGAGAATTCTGGGCTCCCTTTTCAAATATTAGTTGACAGTATAGGTCAGGACCTATTTCTTGCTTGTCTGTTCTCTTCCATTGGTCTATGTGTCTATTTTCACACGAGTACCATACTGTTTTGATTACTATAGCTTTGTAATTAGTTTATAGGAAGTGTGATGCCTCCGGCTTTAAACTTCTTTCTCAGGATTTCTATGTCTATTTGGAATCTTTTGTGGATCCATACAAATTTTAGGATTGATTTTTCTATTCTATTTCTATTGCATTGACTCTAATGGTTTTGGGTATTATGAGCATTTTAACAATATTAATTCTTCCAATCCACGAACACATCTTTCTATTTGTTTGTGTCACCTTCAATTTCTTTCACCAAAATCTTCTAGTTTTCATTGTACAGATCTTTAACTTCCTTGGTTAAATTTATTCCTAAATATCTTATTGTTTTTAATGCTATTGTGACTGGAATTGTTGCTTTATTTCTTTTTCTGATATTTCGTTGTTAGAGTATAATAACACAACCAATTTCTGTATGTTGATTTTATATCCTGCAACCTTACTGAATTCATTGATTAGTTCCAACAGTTTTTTGGTTGAATCTTTAGGATTTTCTATATATAAGATCATATAATCTGAAAACAAAGACAATTTTACTTCTTTCTTTTTTATTTGGATGCCTTTTATTTCTTTATCTTGCCTTATTGCTCTAACTCAGACTTCCAGTATCATGTTGAATAAGAGTGGTGATAGTAGGCACACTTATCTTGTTCCTGATCTTAGAGGAAAGGCTTTTAATCTTTTATTGTTGAGTAGTATGTTAGCTGTGTGTTTTTTATAAATGACGCTTATTATGTTGAGGTATGTTCCTGATATTCATAAGTTGTTGAGGATTTTTATCATGAAAGGATGTTGTATTTTGTCAAATGCTTTCTCTGCATGTATTGAGATGAGCATATGATTTTTATCTTTCATTCTGCTAATGAGCTATATGACATTTATGGGTTTGCATATGTTTAACCATCCTTGAACTCTAGGGATAAATCTCAGTTGATAGTGGTATGTGTTCCTTTTAATGTGTTGTTGATTCTGGTTAGCTTCTTTTAAGATTTTCCCACTGGCTTGTAATCTAATCAGTTTTACTGTTACTCTGCAGCTTGATTTTATTTTGTAAAGTTTAAAAGTTTAGCCACTCTGTCTTTGAACATTGCTTTTTCCCTCACTTCCTCTTCCTTTCTCTTTCTAGAGACATTAGGCATATTAGAATTTGTTCCATGTTCTATGTGGCTTTCATGGCTTTACTGTATTTACCATTTTAAAGCTATCTGTCGCTACATCTAATATATTATGCAGCCAGAAAAAATTGGACATTTAAAAAATTGTACAGTCATGCCTCCCAAAATGATACTAAATGTTTTCTACTTTATCTGCTTGCTTAGTGATGGGTGACTTTATTTCTGAAATTAAAACCCACAGGAAATTATGAAAATTTGTCACCTTTTCGGGAAATGTCACATTATCAATGAAAAGATTTGAAGATTTTATTGTAGAAATGAAATCTAACTCAGACTTCAAATGATGGATATATTTTTGCAAAAAGGATTAATAGTGAGTAAACAATATATATAGACAATCTCTGAGATATGAGGCTACATTAATATTTTTAAAGTAGCAACTAGTGAGAGAATGGGGAATGTTACTGAAAATTTCATATATGGATGAAATGCTAGTGGCTTTACGTAATATATGAAGAAATTTGTAATTGTCTGTGTATTTACTAGAGAATCATCAAAGAATTTTGAAAGGAAAAATGGCACATTCCTTTATTTTTCTTCACACAATTGTTTAGAAATTTATTATTGTAGTTTGTAAGTTAAGTAGTGAAGAATTCAGCTAGAGAAATAAAATGAAAAGCAAGGCCTTGTAGCCTAAGAGGCTGATGACTAGTTAGTTATTGGCAGAAGAAGAGGCAGCCCAATGGAGTAGTCTATTGTGATTCCGAGTGTTTTTGTCCAAGTTATTGGTAAGATAGTGATGCCATTATTTAAATAAGAAGTAAAGAAGGAAAAGTTAACTTGAGAGGAGAATAAATTAAATTTTAATTTGGACATAGAGAATTTTGTGTCAATCATTTGTATAAGTGGTGCTTTTGAGAAAGTAGACGGAAAAGCAGGTATGAAGAGGTTAGAAAAGGAAGCATGGAAACATGGATGGTGATCCACTCACCGCTGAAGCCGTCAATGGCTGTGTGCAGGTCCTATGGATAGAAAAACCAGGCTGACATCATGTAGAACATTGGAAGAAGCTCTGGAAAAGGTGAATTAAAATTCTCAGAGAAAAAAGGCTGCAAAGAGGATAGCTTCAAGAATGTCTTCTTGTTAACTTCATTAACACTGTAAACCCTTATGATGGATGATGTCTTATCAATTGTTTTGGTACATGTAGTTAGTAATAATTTGAAAAAATTTGTGAAGCTACTGATCATAAAAACAGTTAATAAATACATCATTCTAACAAAAAAGTTTTAAAAACCCATTTTAAAAAATAAAACCAGTAATTTGATAAAATGAAAATAAGTTTCACAGCATAATAATTTCATTCTTCTGATCATAACATTATTGAGTATTAAGAGAAACCATTATAAAAAACCATACCAAGGGATGACTTTGCTGCTGCAAAAATAAAAATAATTTTATTTTTACTTGTCTATTTTATCCTTTCCATATGAAGATAAATCTGCTTTATGAAGGGCAATTCTGATGTCATATGATATATAATTTTTCTAACAAATCATCATAATTTAATGTTGTCTTCCTTATATTGTCAAATTTCCAGTTAGTTTTATATCACAAAACATTTTCTTCATAGTTTTCTTTTAGTGCAGGAATTTTGGGTGGTGGTGTCAAAAATTCAAGCCATTATTTCTTCAAGATTTAGTGATTACTGAACTTGGAATTCTGTTATTTGTGAATCCTATTTTGTAAACTGTATGTTTGATATTGCTAATTTTTAACAATTCCATAAGACATATATTATTGTCTGCCATTTTTTCCAAAATGGAATTCAAAGAATTTTGCACTTATCATGCAAATCCACTTGTTTCATAGACTCGATTAAAGTTGACATTTCACTGGCCAAAACATCACATTCTTTAATTTCCAGTAATTTGTATTTGAAAATATGATTCTATTTCCTTCAAATATATAGAAAGGAGAAATTCCTCTTTAAAAAATATCTCTGGAATATTTATTTCAAAGTCTGTCCATGCTGATTTTTATGTCATGTTAAGCATGTAGAAAATTATTTGTAATTTTTACAGTTTTAAAATATCCAATTTTCCTGTAACAAAAACCTAGAAATGAAAATTCCACTAGTCTTGTTGCAAGCCGTTACTATTACTCCTCCTTTGGCTTTTTTATATATTTTGTAACGCACGTAATGCTTTCTGAGTTATTTTTTGGTAGATAACATGGAAGCTAACTCTGTACTGTACCATTATTTCTCAAGCTAATTTTGTCAATAAACGACTTTAGCTCTTTTTAAAAAAACACTGGGCAATATTGCTGAAGAAAAATTTATTTTCACATGTGTTCATTAAGTTGGTGGTTTTCTTTGCAATATCTAAGCCATTCAATAATTGCTCTAAAATAGTCACCTTTTAATATGTGTATTTTACTGGTATACATAATGTTTAAGTAAATTATGTAATTAAGTAAAATATTACATCTAAATTAAACTAGTTTGAGTGCGAATCTAATAAACCCTTGGTGAGTCAACAATCAGTGCAGATGTAATAAAGACTAGCCTACTGGTATATGCCTTAGTCGATATGTTTTACAAATTGAATTGAGGCCATTAATTAATCTGTAAAATCAGTTTGGTGGAAGTCACTGAAGAGAGCTTGTACCTCATTTCTGCTTTTATCAATGATTCATTTAAATTGGTAGCTTCAAGCTCCTTCAGAGAAACAATAAGAGAAAACCGTGCAGGTAACATATGATGTAGGAATAGAATGGAGTGAAGAAATGAATTAGTGGTAACATAGGTATCCCTACTGGAAACACCCAAATTAATGGCCCTTAGCATCCCAAGGTTGAGGATAACAGTTTCCTGTGGAGTAATAAGTATGGGCTCCTGTGAACAGAGAAAAGGAAAAGGAAAAGGAGATGGTAATGATGGCGTATCTGCTTCCTTAACAGTTTGGCTCAGATAGCACTTAGTATATCCTCACTAGGGAGATAAACCACCGCTTGAATGATAAACATCTGCATGTTGATTTGGAGGTGGCAGGTGTGTCATTGTTCAGTATTTCTATTTGCTACACTGATGAATATGGGAGGAGTGTATTAGTAAAAGCATTTAATTTTTGCATTGTTAAGGATACCCTACCAATCATCTTCTGGGCACAATAGAGAACCAAGCTCATATTTCTTGCATGCCAAATGTAAAAAAAAAGAGAATTTTCCTGAATCTTTCTAATCCTTTTTGTTTGTTTGTTTGTTTGGATATGCCAATGACATTGGATAATATGCACTCTTACAACAGAACCATATATTGCACCTTGAGATAAATGCTCTCTATAAATTTTCTGGATTTAAATGAATGCAGCTGCCTTCCTGTCGCTCTCATTCTCAGCGAATTGACTGTTTGTTTATTTCACTCTCTCAGCAGAGGTATAATGTAACCTTTGGAATAATGGAACCTCCCGTACTGTCAGAGAATAGAAATAGTCACCCAATCTTTCTAGGAAAACAACTACCTTTCTTTTAAAAATGTATTTTAACCTCTTTTCAATGCAATTTTATTAATATAACTGTGTGATATGCTTGAATAAAAATACTTTATTCTTTGTTTCAGAAGAGAAGTTAGTTTTGTAGCACTGAAGATGTTGAAATCGAAATTGTCTCCCTTCTTTGCACTTTACCATCTTTTAAAATACGCATAGGTACAAACTATGATATAAAGAGGAAGATTCAAATTCTAAAGCATATTTGTCCATGTGTACCTAATGAGTAAATCATCGCTGTAATTCATGGCATGAATATATATTTGAAAACAAATATGAATAAATCTTTAAAATTCATATTTCATGCAGATTATTATTTATCAGAAAAAGATCTTAAGTAGATATTTAATTATGAACAATGATATTCTTAGATAAGAGGCAGACAAATGCAAGAAAGCAGTTGACTTTATCTGAACTATGTCTCAACTGCAGTCAATTGGATAGTAAACAGCATTAATTTAGCTACTTATACTAAGCTTATATTTGCACATTGACCATAGGTAAGGCCTCCTTTGAGTGAAACAAAACCAAGACATTGTTGAGGATTCTAGAGTTTACAGAGATTAATACACTACAGTTAAGGTCCTTCCAAAACTTTTAAGAATCCTCATTTGGTACTTATCGGTATGGGAAACTGATTACAAATCCTAAACTGGGATCCTAGATATTTTGTTGTAATGGCTATGACCTGATAGTAGGGGTCAGCATACTTTTTCTCTAAAGTGCTTAATTGTTAACAGCAATGTGTAAAATAACTATATTGGGTTTTGCAAGCCCTACACAGTCTCTATTGCATTGTCTTCTTTTTTATACAACCCATGAAAATATAAAATCCATAACTGTTACCTTTGCATGTAAAAACAGGCCAATGGGCCAGATCAGATCCACTGCACAGTAGTTTGCCCATCCCTGCCCTGTAGGAACACTGATGAGAAAACTACAGGTGGAATCTAAGACAGCAAAGATGATTTCAGCAATATCATGATGCTAGGTTCAAAAAGAATATTGTAAAATAATTCAAATCCTAAGGCTGATAATTACCAGAAGGAAGAGAGAAGAATGAATGCATCTTTGTTGGAGAATGTTGACAAGATTAAGAGTTCCAGAAGAACACCTAGAAAACTGTGTGATGGGAAATGGGAAGGAGCTGAAAGAAAATTTTAAGGCCTTTATCTTTCACTTGGTGTTATAAAGACAATTGAATCTCTTCTTCGAAAAGAAATTATATTGGAACCATCAGTTCAGGTACTAGCAGCTGGGCCAGATGGAGGTTTACCATGTCCAAAATTTCTGACTTATACTTTGCAGGATTATTATAAACAAGAGGTGGGGTGCAATTTTAATGGAAGAAATAATTAGATATGGTGGGCTTTATTAAGGAATTCTTCACCAAAAAGAAATCGAAATGGACATTGAAAGATAATAGTGCTTCAAACTGCAACTTCTAGAATGAAGCCTGTTAACAATTAGGTTTTCAAATGTCCTGTATCTGAATTCCATCTTTGCTGATGAATAGGATATGGTGGCAAGAAAGAGGTCCAGGGATAATAATTCAAGCAAAGAAGTAGTATGAGTAGAAGTAGAAGATGGAATTCACAAAAAGTGGTGGCCAGAGGTGGCTTTCACTTCTCGGAGGGGACTTGAGAGGTGCTGGGGTGACTATGAGTCCAACCTATCCAGGTTCACAAGCAGATGGGAGATTAAAGGAAAGGAGTGGGAACAGCTCCCCTTTCCTTTCATGTTTACCCCTCCTGCATTCAAGGTCTTCAAGACCTCACCGTGTTGTTTAAAGGGAGATGTCCAGACAAGTTAGGTCACATAAGACAAATTTCTTTGTTGTGCTTCGTGGGTTATTGATCAACAACATTTGGGCTACGGCAGCAGAGAGATCATCACTACTTGACCATAATAAGCACAGATAACATTGCAGTCAACACAGGCAAGATGCCTCCCTGTTTCTAATAACAAATAGTGTGAACTTGGCTCCCACCTCAGCTGCTTGGAGCCAAGAAAAGACAGTGCTCATTCTTCTTGGAACCATATTGTCGACTCTGTTCTTGCTCATTAGTCCCTCTAGACCAATTCTCTTATCTTAGTTAACCTCTCCCTTTATACCCTGGGTCCCTCCCCACAACAGCCCCAGGATTTCTTGTATTTCCTTCTAAGGGGACAGCAATCTGTATCTTCCTCTATTCTACTGGAAGCGTATTGTTCCTAGTATAAATCTTGGAGTTCTCATGCCTTTCTGACCCCAAAACCCTTTTCTTTCAAACGTATGGTCTTTACCCTAGGTCCTCAAAACTGAGAATTCAACCAAAATTCAAAACAGAGCTATCCATTTTTCCTCTCCCCTATCTTTCTGTAATAACAAACTTACACTGAAGGCAATGCATATAGAAAGCCCTCATGGCTCCTTAAATCAAAGTAGTGGGGCAGAAGAAAAGAAGAACAAAGAATAAAGACAGGAAGAATTGTGTTGTAAAACAACACAGATGATTTAATGTGAAAATATTTTCCTGACACATGCATTAAGTCATAATGAGTCACATAGCTTGACTCTTGTTAAGTAGACACAGAGAGCTAGTAACAACTGAACCTGGAATGGTTAATTGAGGCTATGAAGGAAAAATCCTCAGTAAAAGCTCATCTCCCCTTGTGGAACAGATACTGGAGAATTGTTAAAAGTTTCCCAAAGTGATAAAGATCCAATTAGTTTCTACTAAACGCTGGTCAGTTTAGAAGAGAAAGTAAGCAGGATTGACAGACGAAGGAGGGTAGAAGTGGTCTTGCTACCTACACTCACTGACCTGTGACAGTCTCATTTGGTGCCAGTTGTCCCAATATGACTATTTACTTTCACTTAAAAAAGTGAAGCACTGTGAATGATATTTTTTTGGCCATCCTAATTAAGGCACTATTAAAATGGTTGCCATCATATTATAGAGAGCTAGAAGTGGAAATTCAATGTTAAGAACAGATTCAAAGAAAGCTCTGGAGCCATTAAATTATCACAGCAGAACTGTGAGACCGTTCTTAGGGACACGGATGCTGCTCTTCCAGTTTATATGATACACAGCATCTAGATGCAGTCCAGGTGTGTGTGTGTATGTGTGTGTGTGTGTCTGTGTGTGTGTTTTCAAATAACTCACACTACACTTACTGATATCGCCCTCACTGTTGTTCCTTTTAGTTGTAATAACTATTCCTTCCATGTCCACAAAGTGAAGCAATTATTTTTCAAAAACAAATTAGAAAGAATTTCTCCTGGGAAGACATCCCTGACCTCTCTCCAAATAGAATTGATAGCTCCTTCATCTTGTGATCTCTGTACCTAATACATTCTTTGATCATTAAGCTTCTGACATTGTTCTGTAATTTACTTCTTTCTATATCTCTGCACTCTAATACATATTAGGTTTCTTGACAGAATGGATTACTTTTCTATTCATCCCAGTATTCCAAGTATCCAGTGATGTGTCTGACTCACACATTTATTGAAATGAATTCAATCTAATTGAAATGAATTCAATTTATTGAAATGAACAGATTTGTGAATTTTCATAATGAGTAGTCAACTGATTGGAAATAAAATAAAACCTAATTTGAAGTGCAAGAAGTTAGAATTCTCTATTGTTTCCAATAGGGAGCTCTTCTAAAGTTATACATTAAATTATCCATCGGAATATGTAGACTATTATAGTATTAGCCCCAGATAGTTTTAACTAATAAGAAAAGCATTCTTTTATGATTGATTTTAAGCATTCTTAAATAATTCAGTTATTTTATAATCAATTTACTTGCAAATATTGCCACATCTAGGTCATTTTGTTTGTTCAACCCAACAAGAAACCAAGGCATTTATTTTCATTGCAGTTTGCCTAATTCTAGTACCCCATGTACTTGCGAGGATTGAAACTAAGCAAGTTTTAAAACACAGATCTTTAAAAGGCAATTTCTAAAAAGAAAATTCTTTTCTCAATCTGATTTTTAGGAGGCTGTGTCATGCTTGAATCTGGTCAAAGCTAAAATTAAAAGGAAAGACTTTCTTTAGATTTGTTAAATCCATAACCTATTGCATAGCACTGTTACAGAAATATACAAATTATGAAAATGGATCTCTTCATTTTCAGTTATCTCAGTACACTTTGTTTCAAAAATTTCCCAAAGTTATCCTCATATTTCCTTGACTCTTGTAATCCTGCTTTCCCCCCAAAATTAATTTTCTACTTTACCTTTACAATTTCCTATAATTTTAGAGACATATAATTTGACCAATCTATTTCATAAGATTTTTAGTGAAATTCCTAGGAAAAAAATGTATGTAAGAACCATATACATCATCCTTATCTTGAAAATATCAATTAATATCTCCTTCTCTCTACATTTGTAATATTTTATTTATTGTCTTATTTGCTAATTGTGACCTTTAATTTACTTTTTAATTTTCTTTTTCCATCCATACATCTCTTAATATGCCTTACACAGAATAGATGCTCAATATATCTTATTTTCGTAAAAAAAATGTTAAATTAATGTGCAGTCTGGTTGATTTATTTCTTCAACTACAAATAACCTCAGGAAACAGAAAATGCCTCAATTATAAACTATATCTTTAGAAATTAACACTCAGAAATATTGATTCATTATTTTGGAGAAACGTTTATAATAGTTTTCCAAAGAGAAAAAAATTAATAAAATTTATAATTTTTTCTTAAGTTAAACCAAAGAAATAAAAATTTTCAATTAATTTTTGCTAAGCTTACTAAGATGCTACTTAGTTTCTATTATGTACCCTAGATGCATAATTCATCAATGTACAGAAATGGTTACTGTTATTTTGCAGGCCGCCTCTCTCAATTAGCATAGTAGGAAGCCTTTCTTTGTGTTCAGTTTATATACTGTTGCTCTTATTCTTCTTGCTTATTTCCACCATTGTGTTCCATGGCCAAATAGGTTCCATTTTCATTCGTATAGCACAGGATTATATAATACCTTGTGCTGATGGCTCAGAACCAGAGTCTACAGATTTGGATTGGATTTTTCATCACTTATTGTAGCAGATTTCCATTAGTGGAGTGGATCAAACTGCAGTTAAACTAATATAGTGACATAAAGCATATGTATAACAACATTAAATGGCAGGCACAGAAATGATTGTGGGGAGGCAGTCTCTTTTATACACATTTTACTGCTACAAATAGATCTAGGTGACAGATTCAATTTAAAACCAATGTTCTTTCTGAACATTTATTACCAGTTCATGGGCCAGCCATTCAATAAGTTTTCAAAATGGTTAGTGCCCCAGTTTTAGTGAAAACGGTGATGTAATGAGATGGTGAGGATGGCTCAAGTTTCAGTCTTTCTTTAGACACTTTCTGCATTTCCCAAGACATATAGGGTATACAATGTCACAATGAGAAAGCCAAGGGTCTAGAGATGTGTTTTGATTTATGTCCTTGAACCATGATACCATCTCCAAAAGAAAGGGACATTAGAGAGAGAGAAAGAAAATATATGTCACCAGCGAATTTCTAAGAAACAGCGGTCTCAAATCTCCTTGGAAGGTTGATATGATAATTTTCAGACTCCACTTGCCAGGACCTCACTGAGCAGCATGTGTGTAGTAGAGAGGGCTTGGGATTAAGGCAGATCCTTTAGTCCTATTGATCTAAAACAAAAAAACCCAACTTAGTGGCATAAAACAACAATCAGTTTATTATGCTTACAGATTCTGAGGCTCAGGAATTCAGGCATGGCCAAACGGGATGCCCTGTCTCTGCTGCACATATTTGGGGCCTCAGCTGAGAGGATTCAATTAACTGGGGATGATGTGAACTTTTGGGAGTGAAAGTATCTGAATAATATTTCACTCATATGTCTGGTAAATGGGTTGTGATGACATTAAGTCTGGTTTCAACTGGATCTGTCAACTGGCATGCCTACACATGGCCTCTCCTTGTGACTTGAGTGACTCACATTGTGGCAGCTGGGTTCTGAAAGGGAGCATCCTAAAAGCAAATGTTCCAAGAGAACCAGGGAGTCACATAGCATTTTGTGGCCTGTTCTTGGAAGTCACATAGTGTCAGGTATGCTATACTAAACTGGCCAAAGTAGGCACCAGACTTCCCAGATTCAAGGGAGAAGATATATATTACACCTCTCATTAGGAGGAGTATCAGAGGTAAGACTTTTTTTTAGGAAGATTAGCCCTGAGCTAACATCTGCTGCCAATCCTCCTGTTTTTGCTGAGGAAGACTGGTCCTGAGGTAACATCCGTGCCCAACTTCCTCTACTTTATATGTGGGACGCCTACTATAGCCATGACTTGCCAAGCCATGCCATGTCCGCACCTGGGATCCGAACCGGCGGACCCCGGGCCGCCAAAGTGGAACATGCAGGCTTAACTGCTGCGCCACCAGGCTGGCCACAGAGGTATGACTTTTTCCCCTTAACTGACACAGAGGAATAAGAGTCAATTGAGAAAGAAAAGATTAGGTAGTGTTTACACCAGAAACCTGAATAAACCTAGTGTCCAAGTTAGGAATCTCATGGAAAATCACAATGCTAAACACATAAAAGGTTATTATCAGTGTATAGGAAGAACCTTGGCATGGTTGAATAGATTCATTAAAAAATTGTTATTATAGAGCAACATAAAAATCAGAAAGTAGTTTGGGTTAAAAGCAAGATGCATAAATTCAAACTTACAGCTAAAACATGAATGAGGAATGAATAAACAAAACAGGGAGAGAGATATATACAGATGGTCAGTACAAGAGTACATAGGAACCAAGATCCAGATTAATTTTTCCAAAAATGACTATGTGCCTCTCATATATATGAACTTTGTATTCTCATCCTTATACTGAAAGACAATTGTGCGGGCTGGCCCAGTGGTGCAGCGGTTAAGTGCGCATGTTCTGCTTCAGCGGCCCAGGGTTAACCAGTTCAAATCCTGGGTGTGGACATGGTACCGCTTGACAAGCCATCCTGTGCTAGATGTCCCACATATAAAATTGAGGAGGAGGGCATGGATGTTAGCTCAGGTCCAGTCTTCCTCAGCAAAAAAGAGGAGGATTGGCAGCAGATGTTGGCTCAGGGCTAATCTTCCTCAAAAAAAAAAAAAAAAGACAATTGTGCAAATGATGACATTCATAACACATCTACTGAGGCATATATGGCATATATATTCATAAAACTTTTGGTGCAGAATCAGAGATACAATTGCTATATTCCTAGAAGGGGGTGTGTTGAACATGTGGGTGTATACTACTCTAATATTAAATAGTAAAGGTAAACACGTAGGTGAACATTAATGATTTATTCACTTGTGAGAAATTATTATTTATGTAGCAGATCCCTTAGATATTGGATAATGGCTAGCAATTCTATTTTATTCATAAATAATATTGAGCACCTGCTAATTATGAGGTACTATGGAAAAACCTGGCAAGGATACCAAGAGAGTTAAATATGGCCACATCCAATCATGCACATTCAGCGTATAAGCGGGCAGCTTCCAATTTGGTAGACTTAACAAAAAGAACAAAGCATAGACACACATTTAAAATCTTTGATAGATACCTAAGACATCGTTATTATTAGGCTGTATGCTATTTTTAAACATACATATATAGATAAATAGGTAAATTTAATTAGCATATAGCTTAATCATGATGGAGCATTAGATATTGATAGATATATCACAAGATATAGAGATAGAAATGAGACCAAACCATTAAGTCTCTTTAAAAAATGAAGTTTTTAGGGCCAGCCCCTAGTGGTTAAGTTCAGTATTATTTGGGATTCAGCAGGTCTACTTTTGAGTGGCAACTTGTCATTCGGAAATAGCAATATAGTTTCACACAAAAATATGATAACAATTAAATGCCTTTCTTTGCTTTACACATTCATTTGGCTAACAAAGAACTGGGGAGCTATAAAAATATTTAAGGTTTTCATTTATTCTGTTTATAAAAACCATAGTGAAGGAGGAAAGTACTTCCAAAATGGTGGAGAGGAGAAAACCTTTAAAAGTCTCTTCCTCAATAAAAGCAAGAAGAACACTGAAAAGATTGTCAAAAACAACCTTTTCAAACTCTGAAAATTAACCAATGATCACAGCAATCAAGGAGTATTTTTTCAATGTAACTGCTGAATTTCAGTAAGAATAGTAAGCTTTGTGACATTTTATCTTCTCTTGTCCCCATAACTCTCTTTCTTGTCCTGCAGTAGATTTAAAAATCGGCAACCTCATGGCCCTAGTAGCTATGAAAATCAGAAGTCTAGCAGACACTAGGGGAGGACAGAATTAATTCATAGCTCTCCAAAAAGTCCCATTCTCAAAACGTGTCACTATTTCACATCAGCTGATTCTGTGGATGAGCCTGATTCACAGGGCTTTGTCTATATTTTACCTGAATTCCTTCAGTAGGGGAAGGCTTATTTTCAGAGTGTTTGTCAAAAGCTCAGTGGCAACAATTTAACATCACAGCTGCCTGAAGTAGTGATAGCAGGCGGGAGCAAACAAGAAGCTGGCTGAAAAGCATGAAAGGAAAATATGAAGAAAAAGTTGTCAGTAAGAGTCTTTGAGGATCCCTGATATTCGAAGGAGTATTTCTGGGAATCTAAAAGCACATGTGCATATGTAGAGCTTTGTGAATGCCCAGGAAAAATGTGAAAAACTTTAATCTCTCAACTCTGACCTTGAGACTGTGTAACCAGGAAGTGAAGGCTAAGGCAGAGTTGTAAATTGGAGGAACATTAAAGGTGTTCCCCAACACACATACACAGTCCTTCAGCAAAGTGTGGAAGGTTTGCTGGTTCAAGGAATTTAAGAAAATCCCTGTCCAAACATTAGCTGACCACTCAGTTAACCAATCAGAGGCTTTATACTAGCTGTTCACAGCAAAGAAAACATATTTTAGGAAATTAATTCAGGAAAGTCACTAAACAAACGGAGAAAAAAGAACCACAACAAACTGCAACAACAAAAGCAACAAGAGACCCTAGAGAGAAGGGGAGCTGATTTCTAGATTTGCCACATTTTAATATTTAAAATGTCCCATATAAATAAAAAATATGAGACATGCAAAGAAAAAAGAAATTAATGCCCTGTATGTATGGAGGAAACAAACAAATAATAGAAATTGTCTCTTAGGGAGCCTAGATATTAGAAGACAAAGGTTTGAAATCAGTTGTTATAAATGAGTTCAACAACTAAAGGAAAACATTTCTAAATCTAAAGGAAAGTCTCACAAAATAAAGAGTATCAATAAAGATAAAGAAATTATTTTAAAAAAGAACCAAATGAAAGTTCTAGTATTGAAAACTACAATAACTGAAATGAAAAACTCACTGGAGGCATTCAAAAGCACATTTGAACCGGTAAAAGAAAAAATCAGCTAACTTGAAGATAGATCAGTTGAGATAATCCTGTCTGAAGAAGAGAAAGGAGAATTAAGAAAAACGAACAGAACCTCAGAGACATGTGAGGTGCTATCAAATATATGTATCAGAAATCAGAGTGAAAAAACACACAAAGGAATACTTGAAGAAATAATGGCCAAATCAAATTTGAAGAAAAACATTAATTTACACATATAAAAACCTTAATGAACTCCAGTACAATAAACTCAGAGATCCAATCATAACTATATCATCATAGACCAACTGTCAAAAATCAAAGAGAAAGAAAGAATCTTGAAAGCAGCAAGAACATCATAAACGAGCAAATCCCAACACAATTGACAGCTGTCTCCTCATCAGAGACCACGGAGGCCAAAAGGCAGTAGCATAACATATTAAAAGTGCTGAAAATAAGACAATCAACCAAGAATTCTCTGCCCAGCAGACTTCTCTTAAATATAAAAGAGATTTGCAGGATACAGATCAATATACAAAATAACAGTTGTATTTCTGTACAATCTGAAAACAACTCCATTTACAATATAATTTTAAAAACTACTTAGAAATACATTTACCAAAAGAAGTATAAGACTTGTACACTGAAAATTACTGGATGTGATTAAGGAATTGAAGATCTAAATAAATAGAATGATATCCCAGGTTCATGAACTGGAAGACTCAATCTTGTTAAGATGAGAACATTTCCCGAGTTGATATACAGATCTGATGCAATCCCTTTCAAAATACTGGCTAACATTTGCAGAAATTGATAAGTTGATTACAAAA
The DNA here is from genome assembly GCF_041296235.1 of Equus asinus. Taxonomy (NCBI): domain Eukaryota; kingdom Metazoa; phylum Chordata; class Mammalia; order Perissodactyla; family Equidae; genus Equus; species Equus asinus. The sequence continues at coordinate 44,659,794 of NC_091812.1, forward strand.
GAGATGCTGGAAAGGGGAACAAAAAACAAACTAATAGTAAATGAAAAACATAGGATACTCTGTCTAAATATGATATCTAAGTTAAGCTTCACGTCTTAGTCAAAAATTCTACAGACTTTCACTCTAAGACTGATAATAATGTAAATTTAAGCAAAGAGCATATAATACATCTAGGATGAGAATAAACAAACGTTTACATAGGGTTTTCCATTATATGTAATTTTAAGGATAGTATGTCTTCTAAAAAAGTATCTCTATGCAAGTATATCATGCCTATATTACTGTGGATTTCGACAATTTGAAATATTGACATTTTTATACAGAAATCTTCATGTCATGAAAATTTTACTGTTCTCACCTTAGTCTTTTAGTGCAGGAACACATATACAGAGAAAAGAGAAAATACAGTGCAGGAGGTGTCCTAGAGTAAAAGGCATTTGAGAAAGAGCAATACCAATGATAATTACTATATTTTTCAAATAACTTCATGCTATTTAAAATGCTATAATATAATATTAAGTAGGTTTATTCTAATGCATAGGTAATTGATGAATTATTCACATATTTTAAATATTATATTTACATTACTAGTAGTTACTATACCTATTTTTTTAATCATAACCCTGTATCAGCCCCCCAAAACAACCCAACATTGAAAAAAATTCATGGAGCCCATTTAGAACTGAGTCATTCCACATCTTTACTAAAAGTACTATCTGAAAAAAAAAACTTCAATATAATTTGAAAAGAAAATATTCCTCAAAATATTTTTCTCTCAAATATATTTTACACCTTTAGAAGTTATCAAATTACTAACGGGAAATCTGTGATCTAGACTTTTGAAGCATGTCCTCATGACCTACTTTAAAGGGATTGAATTTCCCGATTCATTATGAAACAATTCCACATCAGGAGCTGCAGATGCGCTGTACTCTCCCTTTCTAGATTGAAGATTTCTTTTATGGTTAATGTTTTCAGGCTATGCCTGCTCACTTAAAGGTCCTAAAGGAGTGCAATTTTTCAATAATAGGGATCTGACTCTAGTATTGAATAAAAGAAAGCTGTGACTCAAGTGAGGAAAAGAAATTTGCACACAAAACCAACTTGGCTTGGAAAGAAACTTTGAAAGTTTGTGAAAGTTGTTTTACTGATGAAAAATAAATTTGCATGACTAACTAAATCTGTGCCCTAACTGTTAATATGATATCAAGATTTCAAATTTTCCAAGTATAATTGACCTTAACTTTGCAATTATCGTTGACCCAAAAGTAATAGTTAGAGAAGTATTGCAATAAAATTATGGCAATAAGAATACAGAATTTCTGTCTCTCTCTTTCTTTTTCCTATATAGACTGGAGCTAGAATGTTCTCTCTATAGTTACCAGATGGACAGAATATAGAAGCAAAGATTAAGTACTGTTCTGTTCCCTGCAGGCATCAGCATCAATTTAGATGGTTTTGCCAAGGGATACTCTGATAATATTGCACTGTAACAAAAGAGTAGTTCACTTTGTGAATATTTTTTCTTTACATGTAGACCAATGAGAAAAACTACATTTTCTTAGAATTACTTTTATTCGTAGATTTCAAATCCCTTAGGTAAAACATTTAACTGAACATGGGCATATCTTTGTTCTTTTCAAGGAATAATTTTCAGCAATAGTTGGAATGAAGGAAAAGCATACTATAAAAACCAAATTAGTTGCAGAATGCTGACATGCAGGACAAGTGAGAGACTAAACGGGTTTTAATATTTTTGTCTTACTGAATTACATATCTGAAATCACTTCCTACATATTCCAAAATGGTGCTAAGAAATCAATTTTGCTCTGGGAAACAATTGGGAAATAAGAATGAGGGATGAAGTTTTAAATAAACAAAGAGGCATCCACAAGTCTCCTTAATAGTTTGATATTAACAGTCTTTTCCCCGTCATAAAAGCACACTGGTGCTCTCGTAATCTGACCTCTTCCAACCAGTCCAGCTTCATCTCTTGTCATGCTGTCTCCCAGCTATGTCAATGTAGCTCCAATCACAAGGAGTCTTCTGGCAGTCTTACAGTATTCCATGAATTTATTGATGCTATTATTCGCTCTGCCTCAGAAGATGTTTCTTGACCCCATCTCACTGGAGATGGTCTATTCTTCAAGATTCTGCAATTTCACCATTTTATGGAGTATTTCCACTCCTAAAGGCAGAGCAAAGCACTCCCTTGGATCATTCCAGGGCACCTGGTGCAGACCTCTAATAAAGCAATTTGCACAGTGCATTAGACTTTCTTTAATGCTTTCGCTTCCATTCAGAGTCCTTGGAAAGCAGCAAACATAATGTATTTATTTTTGAATCCTCTGAACAGTTTTTAGCACATAAGTTCACAATAAAGTGTGTAAAATTAAAATATTACATAAGCATGCAATTTTTTTTTTGATAGCACCTGTAACTCCAGAATCAAATGTGGGTATCCAGGAGTTACGGGGCAACAATGGTGAAACTTCAGTTTTCCAGTGTGCAGGTGTAGGGAAGAGAGGAGAAATGATGCGAAACAAGAAAGAGCTGCTTCATCTCTTGAAGAAATTAAATCTTCTCCGTTTCTTGTGAGTTCTTATGCTCTTGTTTTTCTTTCTTATTCTTTTCTACTTTTTTCCGCTCTTCTTCCATAGCACACTCTGACACCACCCCCGCCCACATACACACACACATTGCTCCATGGGAAATGTTGCCTGTGAGAAAGAAAAGTGTAATCAATTCAGGTTTTCCTCTGTCATTTAACTCAAACTCCTTTAGATATTTCCTTTCCTTCTTGCTCAGAAGTCCCTTTCATGTGATCTCCATACCTTTAAAGTAATCTAGACAGAATAAGGTTAAGTTCTGAATTTTTTAACTCTCTATTTTACATAAAAAAATACAGTCAGAATTATTGAAATATGCTACTAAAGAAGGTGTTAGGGAAAATCTGTATAGAAATAAAGTACAATGTGCTGATTATTTTGCTACAAAGTCAAATAAAATAAGTCTATTTTTAGATTTTATTTAGAAGCATATAAAAATTTTGTATAGTAGAAAAAACTCCTGTCTATTCAGTTCATACAGTGTCTGTAGAATTTTTTCTTTCGTGAGGTGTCTATTCCTATAATGTTATTAAATACGTTTTATAAAATGCTTACTGTGTGCCATGTACTATGTTTTATGATTTGTTGGTTTGGATTTTCAGAAAAGCAGATGCCAAGACATGATTAAGGGGAACAGATTTATTGTGGGGAATATATAAGAAGGGTAAGGGGTTAGAGTGAGGAGCAGATGATAAAGGTTTTTGTTTGTTTTCTCAGATTAGACACTATGAAGGAGAGAGGAAAGGAGGAAGCCTGGGTATGAAGGATCTTCCACTGCAGCACAGTGCTAAGAAGATTTGGTCATGCCCATGAGAGTCTCCTGGTCAGTGTCTCCACTGAAGGAGTCTTGTTTTTCTTGGGACTGAGGTCACCTTGGTGTGAACACACACTGTTCTTAGAATTGTCTGGGGCAGCTCTCAGGAATCATGACCTCGCACAAACACCATGTGCATTCAGAGGGGCAGCCACTGGGGGCATTGGTCAGTTACTCTCCTTGGACAGCAGAGCTCAACGGTGCATCTTGTCTTTTATTTCCTCTAAGAACAACTTTCTGAGGTAGAAGGCATTATAATCCTCATTTTACAGAAAAAGAAAGGGAGGCTCAGAAAGGCTAATAATTTTCCTCCAGTCTCACAGATAAGTAGGTGGTGTTGAGAGAAGTCAAACACAGATTTCTCTGACCTTTGTGTTGGAACTCTTTATAATTCTTTTCAAACTGTTAGGAGAGCAGTCGCAGAAATGACATCAGTGTCATCATACTTAACCCTAGATTGTGGTACTAAATTATACTAATAAAATTATATTTAGTTAAATAGTTTGCATAGTTTTAGCTGCATTTTTTGCAATGTATCTCAGGATATCAAAATAATGGAAATCTCAAAAGGAAGTTGTGATGGTTACTGGTCAAGAATAGAGTTTTATTATTTTACAGACAAACATATTCAAGTATAGAGTTTTATATATAAGTTTTATAATTGAGTAATTTTAAAAATTAGACTTCTTGCTGTATTCTCTATCTGCCACCCTCGCTTCTAACATTTACAAGGATGTGGTGCAGCCCATGAGCAGGAAGTCTTCAGTTGCATGAGGTGACTAAGAAGATAGTAGGAAAAAAACATTGTTCCTACAGTTATTGAAAAAGAAAGATCGTAGCAGCATTAAGAGTTCCTGTTGACCTGGTATGTTGTCCGAGTTTCCTTGACTTGCTTCCTTCTCTCTCTTTAGTCCAGCCAATTACCAATTAAATTGAAAAAACTGAGACAGCTGACCAAAATATTTAGAAGAATATTAATGATTATTTGTGTGTGATTTTGGTTGTATATGTGTATATAGAGGGTATTATTTATATTTAATATTTAATTTAATTTAAGGTATTTAATATTATATATTAAAACAGAGTATGGTTAGTGGATATGAAGGAGTTAAGTAGTAAGTATACCCCCTAAAGAATGGTATAATTCCTTTTAAGTGGCATGATATGTTGTAGAAGCTAGAGTAACAATAATAATGGCTATTGTGTAATAGTTTTACCATGTTGAACACTGTTCTGAAGCATTGCAACCATAACTCATTTAATCCTAACTAATATCTTATGATACATATGATATTTGTATTCCCATTTTACAGAAGGAAAAACTGAGAGGCTCAAAATTCATGTAATATGCCCAAGATCATAATTTGTGTTAGCTTCAGGATTTAAACCCAGGCAGACAACCATAGAAGAAAGGACTTTTTGAATAAGGGGAAAACACTCTCAGATATTCATCTCAACATATTAATTCCCACTCTTTTAAATAATTCCTTAAATCTATCTCACACAGGTAATACAGAACAAAGGAAATTCAATTTTTCTGGAAAGACTATAGGAAGCCTTTTTAGTGAAGTAGCACCTTCTGCAGTTTCTACTGCCTAGATGTTTTTTTTTTCCCCCTATCAGCAATTAGGAGCAGAAATAACAAGGGCAGTAGAAACATATTTGCTGAACTCAGGGAAGTTGAGCCAGGAAGCATTTGCTTAAATCTCTAAAGTTTAACAAGTGTAGACAAAGAAAATGACAGCTCCCTCAGTTAGAACACGGTGCTGATCCAGGAAGAGGCCTGTCCAGCATGTTTTATTGTGGAAGGCAGCAATGAGAGATGAAAGACTGACAGGAGAAATGCAAGGGCAAAAGAAGAAAACGGGGTCCAGGAAATTGCCGCAGAGGATACTTCCATGTTCTTTCTTGGGATGGGCCATTAAAACAATGTGAAACACAGTCATCATAAAAGCACAGTAACTGTGAAAAATTAAATAGAAGAAAATCTCACCTATAAAAATAATACATTGCAATTTTTAGAATTCCTGTTTAATGAACATTGTTTAGTCTTGAGTAGCTTCTGACTATTTGGGATATACGGCTTCATGTGATTATCTTAACAAAGCCATTTGATAAATAATACTTTTCCCTTTATCTGTTTTCTTATTCATAGATAAGGAAAATAAAGCTTAGAGAATTTGTTTTATTTGCTCCAGATTAAATATCTACTTACTAATGGAACTGGAATTAGAATATTTATCCTCCAACTCGAGTCTAATGGAAACTCAAGTTTCCACTGGGCTAAATTTTCTCAGAAACCTAAATCCCGTGAAGTTTCCAAAAGATAAGCACGAGTTCACTATTCTCTATATTATTAGATAGATGCTGATTCCGTGGAAACTTATCTAATTTACACCTTGAGTTTGTGTGACCAGCTGCAGTTCTCAGATGAAGAATTTTCATGACCTAAGCCCACTTAAATGAGTAACATTCCCTGGAAACTTCAGCTCTGAGTTTGGAGAGTGATGCCTTCCTGAAATATTCCTGTACAAATTGTGTGCTGCTTGTTGCCTTGGGCTGTCAGAAAAACTTACAACCATGTGACACCGGTACTTTTTATTGGTAATTTTTTATAATTTATCTTAGTGTCATTCCTGGAACTTGTCTAGCTTCTATTGTAAAAGCATAAAAGGAACAAACCTATGTTACTTCTACTTGGGGCTTAGACACTCAGCTTGGTCTAGAACAAAAGGGATTGAATAAATGTACTTTAAGCCATAGAGAATACAAGCTTGATGATAAAATCAAAATTAATTTTGAGATGACATCGTGTATAAACTCTTATATCATGATGATGGGAGTCTTATGTATTAACAATTGTCTCTTCGGCACTGCAATACTTTTTTAGGGTCCTGCAGGCTGACAATTAATACAATCATGTTGTTGCCTCTGGCTCTGCTATTTTCAGTGTCACTTCATCATGCATTTTTCCAGCACTCTTGGTCAGAGTCTCACATCTGACAGATTTTCAGTTGGTGCAGGACAATGAGCTCTCAACTAGTGTGGGAGAAATGAAGTGATCTTTTTTAACTTGCTTAAAGCCACCAAACCCAGAATTTTTCTAGGTCAAATTAGTCATGTAGTAGGCTATTCCTAAAACTAATTTATACCTTATATTTATAGAGAGTGACTTTATTTTAAAGACACATTGATATTTTTCGTCCTCACAGCAACTTTATAAGATTAGGAAATGCAGGCATTTTTCTCAATATTTTTGCCGAGAAAGAAATGGAAGTGCCACAAAGTAAATTTGCAGAAAACCATACAGTTTTTAAGTGGCAGTGTTAGAACTTGAGCCAGATGTTTTTCTTGCCTCTATCCCATAATTTTTCATAACAATTTTTGTGTGATTCATATATTTTCTACCTACTTCAAGCGGGCTTCGATGAATTAGTAAATACTTTGTGTGTTGATTCATTGTCTTTTTCTCTGGTAATAACTCCTAACACATTTGCTACATCAGTGGTCTTCCAGACATAGTTTCAATCCCACGATTTTACTTGTACTACTATTCGCTCATTTTTCCTTAGATTATTTTAAATGCTTAACCAAACATCCTGGCTTGGTTGCTACTTTATATATTCTTTGACTCACTCTCAAGTTTTAAAATAAAAATTTTATTTTTTATTAAATTCCTATATACTTCTGGAAATGCAAATATATATTCATTGGATAATTAAAGTTATAACCAACACAAAAATTTTTAATTAAAAAAGCAATTAATCCGGAGAATAGAAACTATAACCCAGATCCTGGTTTCTCCTTTGTATAATATATCAGAGAGAATAAAGTTTTTAGTCATAAATAAAGAAAACTCGTTAATCTGGTTTCCCATCTGGATTAGTTTCCCTTAGTAAAAGGTCTAAATTGTAGGGGGTTTTTTAAATGCATTTTCTTTTTTTCCAAAATGCATTTTCAATATTCTGTTATGTACTATAATTGGCATTAGACTAACAAAGCACTAGAGTTCTGAAGCTGACTAGCTTCAATACATAGATAAGAATGAGTTGAAATTGGCTCATCAATTGCCTGTATGTAAATGATTTCTAGAGTGCTTGGACACCTGAAAATGGTCCTTACATTCTTTTCAGTCATTTCAATATTCTTTGGGCAAGTATTAATTTTCCTATCAAGCCTTTCATTATAGATAAGTCAAAGCTCAGGCCATTTTATTACAGTTTAGTAACTGCTCTAAATGAATTATTGTGAAGTGTAAATTAGTGAAATTCAAATTAACAAAAGTGCACTATTATAACTAAAGATAAACATCAGCCTAACTTTACCTCCCCCATCCAAATTTATAGCATTAGTTTTCAGGACTTTACGCTTAGTTACAATACATGTGCATCCACTGTGCAAACTTGTTAAAAAATCATACTGCTTCTACAATTGATACTCTTGTAACTATGCAAGCATAATAATGTGATTTTCAGAGGTGCATACAAAATTCAGAAAGATATTTCTAACAACATGATTGGATAGGGATAATGTGATATAGTGGGCTGAGCACAGGCTTAGAATTCAAGTGATGTCAATTTAAGCCCCAAGTTATCCTTTGGACAATTCACTGAATCTTTTTGAACCTCAGTGCTTTCATCTGGAAAACGTTAGTATTAATATATGTAAAAGTAAGGCAATGTTAATACCAATATTTAGACTTTGAAGCCTGGCTAAAAATACAAATGTAAAACACTTTGGAAGTGTAAATGGCCATACAAGCATGCTTCTAATGGGGGATTTTCACTTGCTTATGCACCTTAGGAGTCATGAAAGTCGTTTAAGTAGGCTCCCTCCATTTGAAGCCTACACCACTGACATAGTGCAATCAGCTGGATCTGAAAGACCAAAGCCTAGGATTCCTAGTCTGTCTCTCTCATGTTGGTAGCTGAGTGACATGGAAACATCAAATACACTCTATGAATTTCAGTTTCCTCAACTATAAAATGAGGACAATCATACTGAGCTCTTATGGTTCATTTTGGATTTTAAATGAAATGAGTTTGTTAAACTGTTGATAACCTCTAAATTTCTATATAGCTCAAAGCTATTTTAATGATTGGTTTCCATTTTGTTTTGGTTAAATCATATTCTTCAGTTTGGCTGACTGACTTGAAGAGCTCTGTCTGTGGAAACCATGGGACCACTCACTGTTTTAACCTGGTCTGTGCTCCTAGGGAAAAGGAAGTGAAAGAAAATACCTCAGGTTCAAGGAAACATAAACTCAGTCCAGGTCAAGGCTTGGGAGGTAAGGGTATAGAGTAAAAGCTGCAGTGAGAAACATGATTAGAAAGTCTTTACGTTTACTGATGAAGAGAAGAGGAGTTCAGTGTACTAGGACTTGTGTATTTTACTGCATTACTGCCATTTCTCCTCACAAGCCTCTTATGCTGTTTAAAGTCTGAATGTGGGCAAACGATGAAGTCTAGTATATAAATTGGCAATTCTCTCATAGAAGATCAAATCTAACTCTCTCTAGGGAGGGTTCCCTCACCCTTTTGTTCCTTCTTATTTTTGCTTCATTTTCTATTGTGAAATATAAAAACATATGGAAAAGGGCATAAACATAAATGTAACACTTGATGAATTATTAAAAAATAAATACCCATGTAACCATCACACAGGTGACAAAGTAAACTGTAGCCTGTAACCCAGAAGACCTCTATTAGTCAGCATTCTCCAGAGAAACCGAACCAATAGGATACATACATTGAGATAGGATATACCATATAAATATGTGTGTGTGTATACACACACACACACACGCACACAGAAAAGTTGAAATTGAGATTTATTTGAAGAAATTGGCTCACACAATTGTGGGAGCTGTCAAGTTTGAATATGGTAGGGCCAACCAATAGGTTGAAAATTCTGGTAAGAGTTGATAGTGCTGTCTTCAGTCCAGAATCTACAGGGCAGGCCGGAAGTCTGGAAACTCAGTCAAGATTTCCATATTACAATCTTCAGGCAGAAATCTTTCTTCTCCAAGAAATCTATTTTTGTTCTTAAGGCCTTCAGCTAATTGAATAAGATCCACCAGCGTTATGGGAGATAATCTGCTTTACTTAAGTTGACTAATTGTAAATGTTAATTACATCTACAAAATACCATCACAGCAACATTTAGAGTAGTGTGACCAAACAACTGGGCACCATAGCCTAGCCAAGTTGACACATAAAATTAACCATCACACACCATGCTCCTTAAGAATCACAAGTTCTCCCCTCCACACTCAAGGCAATCACTGTGCTGACATTTCTTCCTCGTTTCTCCAGGAAGTGATTGCTTGCTTTCCTTTGCTATAATTTTACTACCTAAGTATAAATCCCTAAACACTATGATTGAGGTGTGACTGTTTCTGAGTTGAATATTAATGGAATAGTGCAGCATGTGTCTTGTTCCTCTTGTTAAACACTATGTTTGAGGGATTAATAATGTAAACAGTGTTGTATTTTATTTTAAATTTGCCATCTTACAATAAGCTTTTCATTTGTCCTGCCTGTTTTATGATTCTTTTCTCCTCCTCTCTTGCTTTTTTTTATTTGATTATTTTTATTATTCATTTTTTTCCCATTAGTTTAGAAGTTATACACTTTTTTGTATTATTTGGTCCTCAGGCTAAGGACTATGCCATGCAAGCTTGACTTATCAGAGTCAGTGTCATTTGGCTCTTTTACCTCCTCCCATGCATTTTTAAACACTACAGAAGAGTTCAACTGTTTACCTAAACTGGAAACTGGAAACTACCTTAGGCAGGTTTCTACAGAAGCAGATTCTAAGATTAGGTATCATCTGTTGGTGATGTATTAAAGCGCTACCAGGAGAAGCAGCAAAGAAGAGTAGGAAACAGAAAGGAAGAGGAAGGGAAAAGTCTCTCCTGGTAACTCTGGAGTTTAAGCAATGTCTCAATGTCACCCTGACCTATGGAAAGGAAACAGGATTTTATGCTCCAGTGACCAAGGGATTTGGCTAAGGCTTTCAGGGAGCTGAGAAGGGCGGCTACAAGAAATGGGGGAAAAAGGATCCAGGGAGATTGAATGGAAGACAGGCATTGCTGGCTTTGCGCCTCCCCTCAATTTAAATGCTGTTGTCCTATTTTTTATTCTAATCCTTTTTAAATCCTATAATGCACTGCTGTTATAGTTGTGTAGCTAATGTTCATTTAGATTTTCCCATATGCCTTTTTTTTCTAATTGAGACTCTTTTTTTTAGAGTAGTTTAAGGTTCACAGCAAAATTCAGGGGACGGTATAGAGATTTCCCATATACCCCCCCGCCCTGATGCATGCATAGCTTTCCCCATTATCAACATCCTCCACCAGAATGGTACATTATCTAAGACTGAAGAACCTACGTTGACACAACATAATCATTCAAAGTTTGGACAGATGCATAATGACATGTGTCCTCCATTGTGGTATCATACAGACTGTTTTCACTGACCTAAAAAACCTCTATGCTACATATGTTGATCTCTTATGCAAGTCTATTTTTGGGCTCTCTAATCTCTTCCATTGATCACTTTGTGTATTCTTTTGCCAATACCACACTGTCTTGATTACTGTAGCTTTAGGGGCAAGTCTTAAAGTCAGGCAGTGTCTATCCTCCAACTTTATTCTTCTCCTTCAATATTGTGCTGTATGTTTTGGGTCTTTTGCCTGTCCATGTAAACTTTAGAATGAGTTGGTCAATATCCACAAGATAACTTGCTGGCTTTTTGACTGGGACTGCTTTGAATCTATAGATCAAGTTGGATAAAATCGATTTCGTGGCAATATTGAGTCTTCATATCCATTAACCTGGAATCTCTCGCTGTTTATTTAGTTCTTCTTTGATTGCATTCATCAGAGTTTTGTAGTTTTCCTCATATACATCTGGTATGTATTTTGTTAGATTTGTACCTAAGTATTTAATTTGGGGGAGGTGCTAATGTAAACAATATTTCATTTTTAATCCAAATTCCACTTGTTCATTACTGATACAGAGGAAGTGACAGACCTTTGTATATTAAATCTGTATCCTGCAACCTTGCTACAATCACTTTTTAGTACCAGGAGTCTTTCTGTGGATTCTTTTGGATTTGCTATAGATAATTGTGTCATCTGTGAACAGAGACAGTGTTGGGTCTTCTTTCCTAATCTGTATACTTTTTATTTCATGTTTTTGCCTTACTTCATTAGCAAGGACATCTAGTATGATGTTGAAAAACAGTGGTTATCGGAGACATCTTTGCTTTGCTCCTGATCTTAGTGGGAACGCTTTAAGTTTCACCATTAAGTATGAAGTTTGCTGTACACTTTTTAGATATTCTTTATCAATTTGAGGGAGTTCCCCTCTATTCCTAGTTTACTGAGAGTTTTTATAAAGAACGGATGTTGGATTTTGTCAAATGTCTTTTCTATATCTATTGATAAGATCACATGAGCTTTCTTTTTTAGCCTTTTGATGTGATGGGTTACGTTAATTGATTTTCAAATATGGAACAAGACTTGCGTGCCTGGGATGAATCCTACTTGGTCCTGGTTTATAATTCTTTATATACATTGATAGATTCAACTTAATAATATTTTCTTGAGAATTTTTGCATCTATATTCATGAAAAATATTGGTCTGTAGTTTTCTTTTCTTGTAATACTTTTGTCTGGTTTCTATTAGAGTAATGCTGGCCTCATGGGATGAGTTAGGAAGAATGCCCTCCACTTCTATCCTCTGAAAGTAATTGTAGAAAATTAGCATATTTTTTCCTTAAATCATTGATAAAATTCAGCAATGAACCTATCTGGGCCTGGTGCTTTCAGCTTGGGAAGGTTATTAATTAGTAGTTTGACATTTTTAAGATATAGGCCTATTCTAATTGTCTATTTCTTTTTGGATGAATTTTAGCAGATTGTATCTTTCAAGGAATTGGTCCATTTCCTCTAGGTTAAAAATTTCTGGGTGTGCAGTTGTTCATAGTATTCCTTTATTATTCTTTTAATATCCATAGAATCTGTAGTAATGTTCCCTCTTTCATTGCCGATCTTAGTAATTTGTGTTGTCTCTCTTTTTTTCTTAGTTAGAGCATATCAATTTCATTGATCTTTTCAAAGGACCATGTTTTAGTTTTGTTGATCTTCTCTATTGATTTCCTGTTTAGAATTTCATTGATTTCTGCTCTCCTTATGTATTTTCTTCTGCTTATCTTGAAGTTACTTTGCTTTTCTTTTTCTAGTTTCCTAAAGTGGGAACTTAGATTTTTGATTTCAGGTCTTTCTTTTTTTCTAATATATGCTTTCATTGCTATAAATTTCCTTCTAGCACTGCTTTCACTGCATCTCACAAATATTGATAAGTTGTGTTTTCATTTTTATTTCGTTCAAAATATTTCAAAATTTCTTTCATGATTGCTTCTTTGACTCATGTTTTATTTAGTAGCATGTTGTTTAATCTCCATGTATTTTGGGAATTTCCAGTTTTTTTCCTGTGATTGATTTTTAGTTAAAATTTCATTGTAGTCCGAGAGCAGACATTGTATGATTTCATTATTTTAAATTTGTTGAGATGTGTTTTATGCCCCAGAATTTGGTCTGCTTGGTGAATGTACATTTTCATTCGTATTGCTCTCCCTTCCTTTCTGCACCTCCAAACTGACAATTGAGATAGTTTTTCTTCTTCCTGAAGAAAGCTCTAAGTATTCACTTTATGCCCTGTTTGCTGATGATGGATCTTATCAGGAATTGTCTAGAAAGGCCTTTTCTTCCATATTCATTCTTGAATAATATTTTTTGCAGTATTTAGGATTTATGGTTGGAAATTACTTTGAATCTACATATTAAGATATCATTCTCCTGCTATCTTGCTTCCATTTTGCTGTTAAAAGTCATCTATAAGCCTAATAGTTGCTAGCTATTGCTAACTTAAATGTAATGTTTTAAGATGTCTTTTTATGTTTCATTTTCTTTAGGTTCAAATGATGTGGATATGGATTTTTTTATTTACCTCTTTGGGATTTATTTGGCTTCTTGAGTCTACAGATGGTCTCTTTTATTAATTAGAGGAAATTCTCATGATTAAAAAAATATATTGTTTCTACCATATTTTTTCTCATCTCCACTGACTCCAATTAAATATATTTTTTTCACTACATTTCCCATGATTCGTCCCTCTTCCCTCACAAAAAAAGCTTTTTTTAAATTCTATTACTGCTGTTAATCCTACCTATTAAATTCTTAATCTTTGTTATTGTGTATTCCAATTCTAGAATATCTAGTTGGTCCTTTTGTAAATCCACAATGTCCTGTTTATACTTTTCAGTTCCTTTGTGACATTTTTAAGATTAGCTTTCCTCCCTAAAGAAAGAATGTCCTTCTAATCATGGAATTTCAGTGGCTTGTATCTGTTGTCAGTAATTTCTGTGGGTTCTCGGTCACACTGATTTGCCTTATTCTATGCCTAGAATAGCTTAGATGTGTACTAGGCAATTTATTTTAGAAATTTTTGTGACGTAACATGAGAACTAAAGAATATTACATTCTCTCAGAGAGAATCTTCTTTTGCTACTACAGCCATGTGAGGGAACCAGCAATCTAAAATCACTCTAAACTAATTTCACAAGCTGAAATTTTCTGGACCATCAAAATGACATGAAGCCAGAATTTTCTGTCTGCAAGACCTAGCTTAATTTTGATTCAAGTTTACTCCTAAGGAGCAGCTGTGCCATGTAGGGAACACATATAATTAAGTCTAAGCAGAGGACTGTTTACCAGATTCTCAACCTTTCAATGATCCCAGATTTCAACTTTTGCTTTTCATCTCAAGGCTCTCAAAATTGCTTCTCAGTCTCTTAGCCCAGAGCAAAAGCAACTTTAAACACTAGCCTCACCTCTTGATTTTTGTCTTCTCTTGGATTTTGATACATGCATGTAAAATTTATGTATGTATATGTTTAAATTTTCATATGCATATAATATGTGTGCATAATTTTATATATTTAAATATGTATCTAAATGTATATATTTAAATATATTTATATTCACACACATTTTAATAACATTTCTCATTTTTCCAGGAAGAAGATTGATCTGAATTACTTTAACACCTATTACTGACTGGCTTAAATTTTATTCTTAAGGACACTTTATAATAAACTCAGAAGGTTTGGCAAATACTTTTGAAAGTGGCACCATAGATAGTGTTTTAGAACATTTTTTTCCCACTAAAACAACTCAATAATTTTATTGTAACTAATTTGCCTATGCTTTATGGTTATAATCACTGTCATCATTAAATGGAACTTACATTTTTTGTAGTAACTGCTACATAGACCTAAGAGTGCCACCTTAACAGTTTTTAGGGCGTTGAAATAGTGCATAAATTATTCAATGCATAAGTGAGTAACAACGTTACCTCTGGCATGAGGATATGACTTCATTTACTGAAGGGACCTGGAGCCTTTGACTCTGACTTTTGACAATGGAAAAAAATTAAAAGATGGAAATAAAATATTTTGAAAATAGAACAAAGTTTTAAACAAACAGAATGTAAATTGAAGAGTTGCTGAAAGCTCTTCTTTATACTTTGCGCTTCTGGCAGGCATCTGGTATATGAAGAAAGTTTGGGATAAACAAATTGCAAGTTTAAAGAATATAAGATTTTAAAATGTTCTTAAAATTATGAGGTCAAGTCTGAACTGATGATCAGAGAAATGAAAGAGAAAAATAGGACATGTCTATAAAATTAAAATGCTTGTTGCTAATTTACCAAGAAATTTGAATTATATGCCTTTTAATATGTAATAAATTTATTATTCCTTGTGATAAGCAAAGAAAAATAAACAGTATTAGGATCCATAACACTAAGCATGCACTGAAGTCACCTTGTCCAAAACTTATTTTAAGGTAGTCCATGATCTGTTAATGCAAAGTGATACATTTTAGTTTATCAGTTAATACTTCTATAATTATGTAATTCAATGCTCTGGTCCTGTTTTTCACCATACTGTGGACACTATATAAATCTACTTTCTATTTTCCCTTGAGGCTTGAGGTATTTTTGTGAGGAAATGATGATATAAAAAGTGCAAGTCATTTTATAATCAACAATCTAAAATAACTCTTTATGTTTTAAAATCGATGAATATATACGTTCATTTTCCCCACCAGTGCCCTATCTCATTTCCAAACATTTCCTCTGAAGCAGCTTGAGCTTCCTGTGTACTGCATCATTTCACCAATTGTGATTTTTAATTACATTTTCGTATATATACATGTTTCTACAAACAATATATATTATGGGTTTCTATATTTTTGGCTTTTGGTTTTGGTTTTTTGGTGAGGAAGTTTGGCCCTGAGCTAATATCTGTTGCCAATCTTCCTCTTTTAGCTTGAGGAAGATTGTTGTTGAGTTAACATCTGTGCCAATCTTCCTCTATTTTGTATTTGGGATACCACCACAGCACGGCTTCATAAGCAGTGTGTAGGTCCACACCTGTGATCTGAACCCATGAACCCTGGGCTGCTGAAATGGAGTGTGTGAACTTAATCAATATGCCACTGGCCCACCCCTGCGTTCTATGTTTTTAAAATTATATAAATGGTAAAGTTAGCACAAGTTATTTTCCAACTTAATTTCTTCACCTGTATCAGTTGCTTTTAAGATCTAATTATGTTAAGGTATATTCCTATTTTTTATTTTTTCCAGAATGAATACTTATTTAGGTTTTCTAGTGATTAATAGTTCAGATAACCTGGCAATAAATAATTTCAACTAAATCTTCTTATGTACATTTTTAAAAGAGTATATAGTTAGAAGTAGACTTGCTGATGTATGATATGCAACTTTCAATTTTACTAGAAACTGCCAAATGGTACTTCAAATTGTTATACAAATTTATTTGATGGCTCTTTAAGTGAGCATACACAAGGGATTGACTTTCCTGAAGTTTCTAGTTTCCTCATAGGAGGACATGTTATGCCTTTGAATAGTCTGTTTCCAGTGACTAGATAGCCTTACCAACACTGTCATTGAAAATAACTAAGAATGATGGATAAAACAAACAAAACACAACAGTGACATTTTAAATGTGTATATTCTGGCAAGGTAGTCAGAAATCTTGACTCCAAAAAATAAAATAAAGCAGGAATCCAGACATTTAATCAGAGCACTGAAACCATTTTTCCCCTTTAACATATTTACCTGACCCTAGTGAACATGACTAAATTTTCACACACTAAGGACCAAAGAAGATAGGAGGATTAAGCTGTGATCCCACTTAAGGTCCAGTCAGGGAAACGTCTGTATAAAATGGAGTCCCCAAAGGACTATGCATTCAGTTGAGACTAATTTTAAAGTAAGTTAAATTACCACTCACTCTTCACCATGAAGAAAGAACGATGATAGTTTCACATCTATCTAGTGCCATATTTAAGAGGGCATATATATATATATATACATATATACATATATTTTTTTTTCCTTCTAAAAATGTATTGTGGGGGAGTGGAATTGGCCACCCCAAGATATGTCTCTTTGGCATGAGAATTATTTTTGGCTGGTTACTTTTAAAAAACTACAGACAGGAAAGAAACTCTGAAAAGTAGAATTTACTTATCTTTTGTTAAGAGACATTTACATTGTAAAGGAAATCTCCATGTGCAAAGGTGTGTCCCTCTCTGTACAGGAAGAAGGGGGATGACCTTATCTCTAGAAACTCTTATCAATGCAGAAGGCAAGGACTTAAATCTGCATATAACCTGCCCTTGTTTACTGCACTTGTCTGGTAATCTCCTAGAACTGACTCCCCCCACCCCCAACATCCTCCTTTTTCTTTAGCTGAAGATGATATTTAAGATGGTGGCTTTGGCCATTTTGGCGAGTTGCTCAGGTTGTCTGAGCCTCTCCCATGTATACATGTTATAAAGCTTTGTTTAATTTTCTCCTGTTATTCTGTCTCATGTGAATTGAATTTGTTCTCCAGCCAGAAAAACCCAGAGCGGGTAGAGGAAATGTCTTCCTCCCCTACAGTTTACTCATCATTTGAACACACAAATTAGTAATGTTAATTCATAGTACCTTGGTATTACAAGCACCTCAAAAATATTTGAAGCCAAAAGCCTATTTTAAATTAGAATCAAGATTAGTAATGCTTGCAAATAGCAAGCACAAGCTAATTTTAACATCTTCAGGAAATATCATCTTTGCCAACGATTAATAAATCTCACCAACCCACCCCTCAATGAATATGAAATCACATTCAAAAACATCACAACACAAAAAATAAAAAATACTCTAAATTAAAATACGAAAACTAACAGAAAGCAGTATCAGATCAACAAGATCTCAGATATTTTAATTATAAGACATAGAATGTAAAGTGTGAGTCAAATATTTAAAGAAATAAAAATCAGGATTAAAATGTAAGTGAGGAGAAAGGAATTACAGCCATTAATAAAGAAGTTTAGAAAATAATAAAATAGAACCAGAAATCTCTTAATTAAAAGTTAACAGACCAAATGAGAGTTTTACACAGCTGAATGAACTGCAAGACAAAAAGAAGGAAAAAGAAAACAAAGACTTAAAATTTCTAAAATACATGTAATCAGAGTTATGGAGTGAGAGAAGAGTGACAATGAGAGAGGAGAAATAGTTACCAAGATAACGACCGAGAAGCTTCCAAACCTAGGGAAAGCCAAAAGTTCTCAAATAGCAGAAGCCCGATGAATTAATTTAAGTAGAAGACATTAGCAAACTACAGTCATGCAGCCCCTAATGATGTTTCAGTCAAGGACAGACGGCATCTATAATGGTGGTCCAATAAGATAAGTACCATATAGCCTAGGTGTGTGGCAGGCTCTTCCATCTAGGTTTGTGTAAGTACCTTCTATGATGTTTGGACAGCGATGAAATCACCTCATGATGCATTTCTCAGAACATATCCCTATCATGTTAAGCAAGGCATGATAGTGATTCTACTTCACTCATAACAGTGAAACTCAAAACAGCAAAGAATACGCAAGATAAGATGTTCAAAACAGCTTAAAAGAAAAAAGATTAATTTTAAAAAATTACTTTTAGCCTGATAGCTAATGTCAAAACAAAAATTGCTCAGGACAAAATGGAACAGGTAAGGAAGACTTTGTTCAAGGCTATTTCAATAGGAGAGAGAGATCAGAATACAGTCTGAACTTGACTCCAATGAAACAAAAGGCACTATACATTTTTAAGATCTGGGGTGAGGGGTCCCCTCTGGACTGTCTGTGTTTGATAGGAGGTAGTATTATAATGGAACAATGTCCCAGCTGAAGTTAGGTTGCTCCCCTCTCACAGAAACCTGGAGGTTATCCTTGACGATTATATTTCAAAGAGATAGTTCCCAGGTCCTTGAAAAAAGACAGTCCTGGGTGGTAAAACTGGCAGATAGCCTTTAATCAGTTTTCCATCTCAAAGGGGACAGAGGACGAATTTACAATGACAAGTTTTCTAAAGTAAAAACTCTAAGAAAAGGCAGTCAGGGACCTAGAGTCAGGAAGAAGTTCATCTAAAGTTCGGTTTTGTTCAGATGAGAGGAATGTTAAAGCAATCTTTATTTCACTAATTTTTATTCTGGATTAACGTGAAAACAAAGTCATAAATTTTTAAAAAGTTAAAAAAAAGAATCTTTATGAACTTGCACCATGGATGGGATTTTTAAGAAGATACAAGGACACTATCCATTGTTATAACCAAAATTATAAAGAAATTGATAAACCAAAATACATTAAGAAATTCTGTCCATCAGCAGTCACCTTGAAGAAAGTCGAAATACAAGTTAAGAAAAGAATTCCACCATATATAAAAGACAAAGGATTTCCATCTGGCAATAAAGGATTTCAAAATATCTATGGAATGAACTCAAATAGATCAAAGTAAAATGGCCAAAAAACACAGACCAACTTTCCTAGAAGAAATAGGAATGACCAATAACAAAAAGAAAAGATGCTCAATCTTAATAGATATCTTAGAAATGTAATTAAAACTAAAATGAGATACTGTGAACCTAAGGAGAGAATAGAAAAAAGTAAAAACTTTGACAATATTACATGTTAGCATGAATGTATACTCCACTGCTGATGGGTGCAATCCCTTTAGGAAACAGTTTAGCGTTAGCTTCTAAAGGCAAAGTCGCATATGCTCTAAGACCCAGAAGTTCTACTCTGCATATGTACCTTGGGGCACCTTTGTATACATGCACCAGCATATTTTTACATGAATGTACTGGTAGAGCCATTTATGGACACACTATTTTTTTCTGATACAGCCGTGGAGACTAGGGGGGAAATTCCCTAGAGAAAATAGGTGTGTTGGATTAAAAAAAAATATGTCTATTGGTAACCTCTACAATGTTTCAGAAATTTAAAATTTTTTTTATCAAAGATCATGAGTCAAATGTGTCAACTCATAGTTCATATTGACAATAGAAAGTCATATGTGTTCGAAAAAAGGTGTCACGTTGACTCATATCTTTAGATCTGCAACATATCTTTTCTATTTTAAAGTGATATTGAGAGAAGACTTGAATGAGGAATAAAAAACAAAATACCATTAATTGTTCACAGAAGAATTTTTTACATATATTTCCTTAACCATAATCCTTTGAAATTCAGTGAAAGAATAAAGATAACTGATTTTTGAAGAGAGTAAAGTAATAGTTAAATTATCATTGAAGTCTAAATTGGACAAGAAAGTGGTTGTCAATATAAGAGACATTGGTTGTCGAAAATAAGAGAAAATATATAGGTAGTAGTTCTAAAACTTATCAGGATGACTGCTAAAATAAATCTAAGCTCAAGGTTTTAAATGGTGTTATGTATTATTTATATGGGTATTGGAAATAGGGAGAATTGCAGATAGTACATGTAAATCCACTTCAGGAAATGTATCTGAATCTGAATTACAAGCAGCCTGTGGAGTAGGAGGGGCTCCAGGTTGGAAGAGCTAGTGGCAGAGTGGAAACCAGGTCATTTCTTTCCCTAGGGGAAGAGGAAGTGCTTTCCATTTCCTGGGGTAAGATAGAGGGAATATAACAGGACCTCAGAACAAGACTGAACGTGGATGACCCCACTACTTTAGAATGAGACATCCACACATTGGAGCAGCCACGGTAGCACTGAAACTGCTAAGAAATAACTCTGTTCTCTAAGTCTTTCAGTGACCACAGCCTTCCAAAATAAAACAAAACAGAAAATCCCAAACCAACCAACAAATCAAAAGAAAAAAATAGCAGTGATAATTAGGAAAGAAGGGACTTGTACCGTTGGCTTGCAGGTCATTTCCTGAGGTAGCAAAAGAAAGAAAAGAAAAACATTCACAATATCAGAAATCTCCATAGCGGCAGTTTAAGGGCTGGGGGAGGCATCACGTGATTTGACTAATACATTGCCAGATCAGAGGAAGTTGATGCTAATGACAATAACATTTAATGAGTGATTCTGATGTGCCAGTTGATAACGCTTTACATGATTTTTCTCACTTAATCCTTGAAACTACTCTAAGATAGATATAAATATTATTCCCATTTTAAAGATAAGAAAATTGAGGTAAAAGTTAAATTGTTTATCCAAGATCACACAGTCATACCAGCTGGAGATGGAATTTGAAACTACATTGCATGACTATAGAGGTTGAACTTTTAAACATAACACAATAAAAGCTATTATTAAACAATTATCTGTTCTCACTTTTTTTTAAGAAGTTGGGGCCAGGGAAAAGGGATATAATGTATCCAATGGGTATGGACTGTAGGACAACTAAAACATTATTTATTTTATTAGTTTAACAAGAATCTATTTCTAAATACATGCTCCTAGTTTCTTCAGTACATGTTGAACAAATTTTATCAAAGTATAGGGTTGCCCTCCTAATTATTAAACAGAGATTTTTGACATTTTAATTAAATTTTCCATTTGATAAATGCGTAAAACCCTGTGTCCTTTCTGGATGTTGCACTCTGAATCCCAACAATTTCCTTATGTCCATAGGACAGTTCTCTGGCCTGCTAATGTAAGGAAGTTTGTGTGTTGGAAGGGAGGCAGGCGTTTTTCTGACTCTTAAATTTCTCTGACCTTTTGAATGAATCTCTATTGTTTTTAGAAGAACCAGTGAAATCTGATCAGAAGGATTCACAAAGGCTGTTAGGTGAAGCAATTAATTTTGCATCATCGCACTCCACAATATATTATTAGCAGTCATTTCCCACAAACACCCTGTCAGGGTGAATGAAAGAGTTTTGCTATAAACCTCCATTCTCTCTATCCAATCGCATTTCTGCCTCACTCAGCAGAATAGAGATGAATTTAATCGTAAATGTTCTTGAATGGGGAGTAGTCTCTCCATAAAAATGTCAAGGTATTGAGTTTCTGTGACATGGCTGATCATTATTTTTCAACAGTAGAATGTTCATTTCAATCTTGTTTATCTTTAAGAAAAACCGATGATGTAGACAATAATCATACAGTTTATTTCACTAGAGAAACCTTTAAAAGGTAATCTCTCTGTAGAAGATCAATTATAAGTTGTTACATAAGCTTTAAAAGTTCTAACATGGAAACATAAAGAAAACATTTAACTTTATTTTTACTTCCTTACCTCCAAGGGACTCTTGATTTATCTTTGCCAGAAGACTGACGTCTTGTTCAAAACACTTTAAGTCTGAGAAGTGATACTAATCAATTTTCAATACTTTCCTGAGAAGAGAAGGGTCAAAAAAATCCATAAACAAATGATTCTCACTTTAACAGCAGTTCTTCCTATTGCTAGCCTGTCCCACAGTAGTTGATACTACTTAGGCAAAATAAAGTGACCTTAGAAAGTTTTAAAAGAATGTACAAAATGTCAGATGTTTCCCCAAAGGACCTGAGATTTCTAGTATGAGATTCTTCCAGTTCTCCATGTGAGAACAAGTAGAGAAGGGAGGGGTGGGAGAAGAACGATTAGAGAGAGAAGAAACTCAGACAGGAGATAACAATACAGCTTGACATTCCCTAGAAGGTCTAGGGGGTAAAAAAAATCTTGATAAATACATTGTGTCCTTAGGGATTTTTTCATTCTCCCTTTTTAGATGTGAATCTAGTGAAGACATTTTGAAAACTTCAATTACAATTTTGTATGATCTTTTCTTTTGAGGGGAGGATTAGATCAATTATTTATTCATGATGATCTGCTTTCACCTTCTATAATCTGAAGGGCATGCTCATCAGTGGTGGAGAAAAGAAATTTCTAGAATCTTGGGAGAAGAGCTTATTCTTACATGTAGTATACACTTGAGCATCTATCTGTAATCTTGAAACAAAATGGAAATTTCTTGCAAGAGGCAAATCTTACATCTAACAGAAAGATGTGAGCAGGTAAAGAGCTTCAATTATTGGAGTTTTGAGATGAATGAGAGCTGTGACTGCTCTGGAGTGGCCTGGAGGTGGATGATAATATTTCAATCACAAGGATATCAATGAAAAAGAGAAGGAAAGATGGAAGCCATTAAAAGACTGCTCTAGGTAGCATATATTGCTTACCATGGAAATGAAAGATGAAAAAATATAACAGAGAACTCTAGGCTAGTGAACTTGTCACAAAAAAACAAGTAGAGAAGACGTACTTTCTAACAGTTATAGTAGAAAAAAGGAGTGGGGAGAACAGACATTTTGCAAAAGGGAATAAGAGTGGTTATATATTTGCTAGATCTTACAGGAAAAAGAGATCAGGGAAATAGTGTTAAAACTTTGAGGCTGGATTAATAATATTCATGAATCAAACATTTCCTGTAACTGGAAGCCATCGAGTTTTACAACTTTCAAATAAATTTAAAAATACAGCTTTTATAACAAAAAAAAGTTCTCAGGCATCAAATTTATGGCTTAAAATGTGGACTGTATGCATTTGCATTTCCTCTCTTCCAAAATATCTCACTGAAATAATGTTAATTATCTACAAAGGGGAATAAATATATAACAGAACTGATAACTGAAGGGAAGTTGGGTTATTAGGGAGCAGCAGAAGATATATTTCTTAAGAAGAGAGTAGGAGAGAGAGAAAAGGAAAGAGGATAAGCCAAAATAGAGGAACGTTGCAGCTAAAATTTACACTGAATAAGGGAAACTCAAAAGTAGGCCTTTTCTTATTGGCAGGTCCCTGAGAATGATTAGGGCCTAAATCAGACAATGTAAACAGCAGGAGTTGACTGTGGTTTAATAACGAGGTTAAATAATTTGTGAATTATATATGGAAGGGAGGTTCAGATTACTTAGTCTTCCATTCCGGTGCACATAGAGAAATTGTTAGTAGTATTACCTGGGAAATCAAGCTCAAAAATGAAATCTGCTCTTTAAGAAATTGAATCATCTTTCAAGGGAATGCAGAAGATATCTTAGAATTTATTAAAAATACATATTTTTCAGGAATAGAATCAAAGTAATGCCTGTTTTATAAATTTAAAATGTATTTCAAGAGTGTAGAGAAAAGAAAGAAACTGAAGAGATCAGAATAACCAGAAAAGTTAGCAGACATAGGGAATCAGTCCAGGATACCCTATATCCAAACAACAGACCTTCTAGAAGAGAAGAATAGAGAAAATGGTGGTGAGACAGAGGCAGGGGGAGCTAAACACAAAAATAATAGTAAAAACTTTTGAAAATTGAATAGATTATAGAGGTGTGTGCCTACTGAATGTGAAGCAGAATGGAAGAATTGCACACCTGGAAATATTCTTGTGGAATTTCCTTACATCAAAAGCATAGATATAATTCTTAAAATTTTCAGGAAGAAAGATTCATTTATCTTAAAAGAAATATAAATTCTACTGACATCAGATATCATCAGTAGCACTGGATGCTAGAGAATATGTGGAACAGCCAGACTCTGGCACCAACCTGTTGGATTGTGTGTCCTTCAACAAGTTCTTGAACCCCTCTGTGCCATAAGAGAGTAGAATCCATTTGGCTGACTTGGGAATGATAAAGCTTGCCCTTTGAACGGCAAAGTTTTAGTGACAATGATTATATTTACCTCCCTCAATCCAATTATACTATTTTATACTGAAATTGATAACTGATGAGGATTATTTTAAAATTAGATCTCACAGGGTTTTAAAAACATTTGAACAAAAATTAAATGTAATTTAAGAGAAAAGGACTTCTAAAAAGAAGAAAAACCAATCGTATGGGAATAATTAAAAAAATTTAAAATAATTATGCTATCTACCAGCAAAATATAATGGAAAAGAAGCAGAATGTGCCCCTTATTAAAATGAGATAATTTTTAAAAAGCAGAAGTAAATGCCAATTATGGTTCTGTACTGTATTGCAGGTATAGTAAGAACTCCTTGGAAAGTTGTGAACAGGAGACAATATAGGTAAGAGAGGGAACAGAGAAGAAATTTGGGTTTTATGTAAATCTATAGACTTAAGCCAGTATATTTGAAAATTTCCTGGATGCCCCAAATCCACTTCGCAACTGTGAACAGGCCCATAGAATGAATAAATTACCTATGTGCCTAATTTGCTTTATTTTGTTTCAATTCCTTCCTTGAAGAAATCACTGTCTGATAAAAAGTGAAATGAAAAACCACTCTCCTGGTACCCTGGGTAAGTTGGTCACCACTGGAAGTAATCTAGGCTGTTAAAATGATTTTCCTCCTTCCATAACATCCCAGGGAGATTACGCATCACCCAAAGTAGGAATTGAACAAGGAGTCACAATTACATTAACGTAACAACCATCTTACAAGCAAATTTTTTTATTTTATATTTGCAGTCATTTTAAGTACCAATAACAGATGGCTCAACTGCATTTATAAAACCTAATGTATATATTCCACACATTGACATTATGATTGTGACAATATAACAAGTATAGGTTAAACAGTGGGAGAAGTAAGGTAGGGTCTGGTAAAGGACATAAATTTCCTAGTCTTACATAAAGAAAAAGGTATGCCCTAGACCTTATACCTAAAGAAATAGAAATTTAAGTAATTCATAGAAATGAAAATAGCAAATAGAATAACTAAAAATAAACTTCTAATTAAGAAAACTTGGAAGAGTAATAAATACAGGAGGAAAATTTTGGATGCCATATGAAAGTTAAGTATCATATCTTTAAATGTGGTGCTAGAATACATTCTGCCTAAAACTGATAAATTAAGAAACAGAAAATAACTTTTTTTTTTTTTTTTTTTTTTTACTGATACAAAGTTGCCTTCCAGATGATGCAGAACTAGAAAGCTTTATAAGTGGTATTTTTGGGTAGGCCCAGAACTAAACTTTGAGAAGCCCAGGGCAAGAGGACCTATAACATGTATTTAAATATTTTAAATTTATTAAATTAAGATAAACTGTTAAATAAAATATGATCTGTAGCCACCCCTGATGCAGGAAGGGTTAATAATCACTGGAAAAGGCTTGCCAACAAACTGTGACCCAGAGGTGAGAAGGCCGATCAGCCAATGACGGGTAAGACCTCCAGGGCGGGGCAACCTAAGACAGGTGAGGTCACCTGGGGGGCACAGATGGAGACACCATATCGATATCGGGAGCAGGAGGGGCGGTTGCCTAGGAGAACTTGCCTGCTCCGAGATAAAAATATACCAGCACAGCAATAACGTTATAATATCAAAACTGAGGCCAAGGGAGGGATCCTTGAGAAATCACTAAGAATTCTTGGCATTCGCTAATTACTTCACCCAGAACACCTGTGTATGTTTAACAGATGTAAGCTATGTATGTATTGAAACGCTGGTTATAATAAACTCAGAGTGGCCATCAGCCCTCTCTGCCTCTATCCTGATGTGTACATTGGATTGCGACACCGACATGATCTTTTCTTCAACACTAACTAATACACCTTCATAAGAAAAAAAAAGAAAAAGCATGTGTAAAAGTCTTATTTTTATATGGCTGAAATTCAGCAATTAACCAAGCAATAAACTTACCTGTTATTGTCTGTGTCTCGTTGTTCTGTAGATGGGTCAGCGATATTGGATGAGCAATACAATAGAGACAAACATAACTCACAAATTGTTATATGTTTACTTCCTAAAATTTCATCCAATTATTTGAGCAAAATCCCTAATGATGTAACTTTAATTGAGGTTTTAATATAACTAATGTTCTGCTGTGAGTAATGCTGAATTAAACCACATGTTTTTGATTCTTTCTAGTTTTCACATAGTACTTTTTAAATAATTATTTCAATTTGGAGAAATTTCATTCTACTTAGGTGGGAACAACTGATATTAATTACATTTTAAAGCAATACCGAGAAGCCGAAATGAAATTTACAATCATGTTAGCACATTGTAGCAGAATCTGTCTGAGATGCTGTTGACGCCAGCTAGATCCCCTTTTCTGCTCTTTGTACCTATCTGGTAACAACTCACGCGCTCCCTTCTCTGGTGAATTCCCCTTGACAGAATGATAGCTACCTTGCCTGGGTGGACACACTCACTCCCCGACCATCACCCCACCAGCCAACGGACTAGGGGTTGTACAAACGACCAGTGCCTTGTCACAAGGTGGGGCTAAATCTGTGGTGCTGTCTGAGCTATGAGACCATGTTCTTACTAACTTTTTACCTCCTGCCTCATCATGTTTCCCTCCTCTGGAAAATAACCCTCAATGTATCACTTGAACAAGAATCGCCATCTGAGGTACAACTTAATACGGGGTCCAATGCAATAAATTATTATCACAAATTTAAATATTTTAATTTTATGTTTAACTCACCATTTTCATATCATATACCACAATTTTCACTTTCTTAAAGCAATATCTAGATCCACGAAGGAAAGTAAAAATAACCGTTATTACACATCACACTGGTCATATCTGGACCTAAGGAATGCAAGAGCCCTATGAATTGTTTAAGATTGCATTTGCTTGTTATCAGCAATAATTGATAATTGTGTCCTTAATGGTGAGTATCTCTGAAAAACCTAAGTGAGATATGAAAAACATAAGAAAAAGATGCCCAGTGTAAGCCATGAAATGATGCTTAACAGTTGTGGTTGTTAAACACAGTGCCACTTGAAAAGATATTTTTTTCAATGAATATGTGATAATTTTAGAATTCTGAGATGATAACTGAGATTATGAGGGATATGTGAAAAAGAGAAATTTGCCATGGAATCTCAGAATGCACATAGAACACTGTGATGCTTTACTACAATAATTTTGGATAAAAAATGACTAGATTCAATGGATATCCTGAATTTAGGAAAATAAATTAGGCTGCTTTCCACAAGCTTTTGAGTTAGACTGTATTTTCAGAAGACCACCGTCAAAGGAAAGAGTAGTAGGTTGGGACTTTGGCGACCTAGTGTCCTGTCCTAATTTTCTATCTATTTCTATGATCTTAGGCAAATCAATTCAATGTGTCAAAGACTACCAGGAAGCCCTCTGTCACCTCCAGCCCCAACCTGCTGCTTCCTTGTGTGTAAATGAGTGTGATTGCATTCATCGAAAATGTATCAGAGTTGGCAAAAGTGCTAAAAATCAAATCAGATAATAATTTTCACTACAAAAAGTCATGAATTGTGAATCTATTTGTTCTGCATCAGGAAGAATAGCGTATTCGTCGTTAAGAAAAATAAACAAAAATGCCAGCAATCTTTTAAAATTAGTGATCTACCTCACTGGTCCACACAGTTTTCCTTGCCGTTATGACCTCAACCACGTGAAGGTCTTAGACCTTAAGGCTATTGTCGACTTAGTACTTCCGCAGAACTAGAGCACAGTCATGCACAGCTTACTGATGAGGCTGTGGTACCAATCGTATGGGACCACTGTTGTACGTGTCGTCTGTCATTGACCGAAACATACTTACGTGGCATAAGACTGTATACTCAAAGACTTGCCAGCTGTCAAGAGATATGCCATCGTAAATTATCCTACCAAATCAAACTACTTTTTAGTTATTTTCAGTTCTTTCTAAAATAGGTTAGAAGTATCTTGTTCTTCCATGTAGTTTCTTGAATCTATTTCTGCTATACTGTCATTGGTTATGGATTTCTTCAAAATCCTTAAGAAAAGCATGGAAAATGTCTTTAACAAAGAAGTTTGAGTATGACTATCGTTAACGAAATATTGAAATATTTCAACCCTTAGAGGATATTTAAAATAATCAGGTATGCTCCACAGGTGAGAATTGAATGAACGAAACTTAGAATAGGTTTGATTCAATAAAGAGCAGTCATAGAAGTTTGCAGGTCTTTCATTAAGCCTAGAATTCAGAACATTTCCCACAAGAGATTCTCTGCCGTAAGTGTGTTTCAATGAGATTAGTTCATGAGTGGAAAAAAATTGGCATGAATCACAAATCTTCCCAAAAAAGAGAGAATTTTGCCCACTGAAACCATTCAAATTGATAGGGAGTTAGTCACATTTTTGTTGGTTTGACAATAGAACAGTGATATTTATTACTGTTTAAGCCCAATATGCCCATTGTTATTTTCAATTGTTCTCTTAACACTAAGATTATTGCCTTAAGAGGTGAGTTATTTCCAGCAAGCTACTTTCACATAAATCAGTACCATATGCGATTGTCTGCAAAAAGAAGAAAGCTTTCTATGGCCCTTAACTTCTATGAAATAGTAGCATAAATACTAAGAGAATACTTTCATTATTGCATCTAAAAGAATATTGCTTAACATAAATTTAAATATCCTGGGATATATGAGGAGTAAGTCATTCTTGACTATATTTTTAAAGTCTAGAATTTAGTGCATGTGCCCTTGTGACTTTTGTATTGGTGATTTTGAAACAACTGTTGATTAGTGGGTCCACATTGTTTTAGGATTTATTTTGTGTTTTTCCAGTTGATAGTCATGCCAACTGTATAGACCATCTTGATTTCAGCCATTCAGGTAGAAAAGTGCCTTTTGAGATGTACTCCTCACTCCAAAGGCCACCACAATTAATATTGATCATGTGTTATAAAATATACTTTAAATCAGATTATCCTCAAGCATATACTATACCATGATGGAAATCTATCCAGTTGCTTTTGCATGACCCAGTAAACATCGGATTTTGTGAGGAAACTACTCTGGCACTTTCTATTGATTAAGTACCTCACATTTATTATCCGTTTAAACCTTAACCACAAACCCTAAGATATTCCTCTCCATATCTTGTATGGGAGGAAAGAGTGTCTTAGAAAAGTTAAACATTAATTATCTCACCTCAGTTTATGCATCTAAAAATTTGTACAAAAAATGCATATAAATTAAAATTTTGTGCGTCTCCCATTGTACAGCACTGCATTACGTTCCTTGTCTTAATGAAAGGGTGTATTCAGAAACACTTCACCTAAGATACCATGAATTCTTTAGTGGAGCAAGGACACGGTATATTTTATTCGTCCACCAAAAATTACCAGTTGCTATCTTCCTTAGTGTATACAAGCAGAGAAAACTTCTGGAATGTTTACTGGCAATGATTATTGCTTGAGGGTATTTTGTAACTTAGAGTTCAAATTGTCCCTTTCTATCACTGAATGGAATTTTCCCACATACGATCTAAATGAAATATATCATAGTAGAGTACTATCCTCCATTTGTGTGTGACTTCAGGACATCTCCAAATAGATACCCTATGAGCAACTCAAGCCTAGATAGTCTTGAACACTTAGCACATTTTCTTCCTTTTCAATCATTCTCCTCTCTGTGTTAAATTCAGAGCTGGCACTCAACGGTATAACCCACAAACCAGTGACCATTCCACATGATCAGTATTCATGTCACAGCAGTTATCGTGTATTTTGAATATCACTTTAAGAATTTGTTCTATTGGGGCAGGCCCTGTGCCTGAGTGGTTAAGTTCCTGTGCTCCACTTCTGCGACCTAGAGTTCTGCAATTTGGATCCTGGGCGCAGACCTACACACTACTCATCAAGCCATGCTGTGGCGGCATCTCAGAAGAGATAGAATGATCTACAACTAGAAGATACAACTATGTACTTGGGCTATGGGGAGAAAAAATAAAAAGAATTTGTTGTATTAATCAAAGCACTACAAAATTCAAGGCACATGTTTCAAAATGTTTGTTTTCTTTTATTTATCCACTTCAGTTGAGTTTCCAATTCTTCTAATACTCTATGTAAGTAAACCAGGATTCTGACCTTGTCTCTTCACTTTCATTGTTTTTTCCAAGATTCACTATTTAATAGTGGGATGACAATAGACTCCTAATTAGTGTTCTCATCTTTCTTTTTTTCTTCCTTGGTCTGTCTTAAAAACTTCTTAAAAGTTAATTTTGTGAATCATAGTCCTTTCCTGAGAAATCTTTCATGATCGTTCATGATTATTCAAAACATATCACCTAATATTTTTATCTTAGCCTTCCTTGTTTTCTGTAACCTAGCCCCTAAAAGTATTTTTCCATTCTTCTTCATTATCACCCTTCCATCTCCCTACACTGATAAAGTTAACCATCCTCTTTGCTGTCAGCATCTCTTACTGTGTCTTTGTTCATGATGTTTCTCCCACATGTTATGTTTTTATCCCAAATATCCATGTATTCAAATTCTATCTAACCTTTAACAAACAGCTCAGTACATTAGTGACATCCTTATTTTTTCCCTCTGCTCTTAGTAGTCTCATTCTCATCTGAATTTCTATAGTCCCTGTCTGTATAGACATCCTTTGTGGCACATATCATGTTTGCAATTATAGTGCTATCTTGGTTATCCACATTATGGCATAGATCTTTCATTTAATGAAGGAGATCCTCCATTAGACTTTTTAAGCACAAGGGTCCTAATCCAGGTCATTTGTATCATTCCCAATGCCTAACACAGTGCTTGTCAAAGAGTAAGCAATCAAATAATATTTGCTAAATTAATAAATATCAACCCTGTATATGTATCATTAATCAGTAGTTTTAAAATAAATGATGTGAATAGTGTAGTTTTATTAATTTCTTTCAACTAAAAATACCTATTCATATTAAAACTCTATTATAAAGAAATAACACAAAAAGTAACATGATATCCTATAGGTTCTCTTCATATCTTCTCTCTCTTTTAGATGTTTTTATGTTTTCAACTTGCTTTCCTTATGTCATATATCAACTCTAACCATGGCATATATGGCAATAATTTCTTTTTTTTTTTTTTTTTTTTTAAGATTTTATTTTTTCCTTTTTCTCCCCAAAGCCCCCCGTACATAGTTGTATATTCTTCGTTGTGGGTCCTTCTAGTTGTGGCATGTGGGACGCCGCCTCAGCGTGGTCTGATGAGCAGTGCCATGTCCGCGCCCAGGATTCGAACCAACGAAACACTGGGCCGCCTGCAGCGGAGCGCGCGAACTTAACCACTCGGCCACGGGGCCAGCCCTGGCAATAATTTCTTTTTAAAAGACAACTTTATTAAAATATAATTGATATACAAAAACTGCACGTTTAATGTATACAATTTGAGGAGTTTGGACATACACATACACCCATGAAACCATCACCATAGTCAAGATAATAGACGTGCTGATCACCTCCAAAAGTTTCCTTCTGCCCCTTTTTTTTCTTTTTTTTTGGTGGTGAGAACACAACATGAGATTTACTGTCTTAAATTTTTAAGTGCACATTACGGTGTTGTTGACTACAGGAGCTATGCTGTACCGAAGATATCTAGATCTAATTCTTCTTGCATAACTGAAACTTTATACCAACTGAATAACAACTCCCATTTCCCTCTCCCCTCTGGCACTGGCAACCACCATTCTACCCTCTGTTTCTATGAGACTGACTCTTAGATTCCTCACATAAGTGGAATCATGCAGTGTTTGTGTTTCTGTGACTGGCTTATTTCACTTAGCATAATGTCCTCCAAGTTCAACCATGTTGTCACAAAGGGCTGAATTTTTTTCTTTTTATAGGTTGACTAATATTCCATAGTATATATATATATACACCACATTTTCTTTATCCATTCATCCATCAATGGACATTTGTTTTCATAACTTGGCTGTTGTGACTAGTGTTGCAATTAATACAAGAGTGCAGATATCTCTTTGAGCTCCTGATTTCAATTCTTTTTTTTTTTTTTTTTTAAAGATTTGCACCCGGGCTAACAACTCTTGCCAATCTTTTTCCTTTTCTTTTTTTTTTTTTTTCTGCTTTATCTCCCCAAACCCTCCCTGTACACAGTTGTATATCTTAGTTGCAGGTCCCTCTAGTTGTGGGATGTGGGACGCCGCCTCAATGTGGCCTGACGAGGGGTGCCATGTCTGCGCCCAGGATCCGAACCCTGGGCCACCGCAGCAGAGTGCGCGAACTTAACCACTCGGCCACGGAGCCAGGCCCCTGATTTCAATTCTTTTGGATAAATATCCAGAGGTGGGATTGCTGGATCATATCATAGTCCTATGTTTACTTTTTTGAGAAACATCCATATTGTTTTCCATAGAAGCCATGCCACTTTACATTCCCACCAATATTAAAAAGGGTTACAATTTTTCTACATCCTCACCAATACTTATTTTTTCTTTTTCTCAACAATCATCCTAACAGGTGTGAGGTGATATCTCATTGTGGTTTTGATTTGCATTTCCCTAATGATTAGTGATGTTAAGTATTTTTTCATGTACCTGTTAGCCATTTGTATGTCTTTGGAGAAATGTCTATTCAAGTCCTTTGCCCACTTTTTAATTGGGTTATTTGTTTTGTTTTGTTTGCTTTTGGAAGTGCCTTTTATGAGTTCCTTACCTTATATATTTTGGAAATTAATACCTTATCAGATATATGACTTCCAAATATTTTCTCCAATTCCATAAGTTGTCTTTCTCTTTTGTTGATTGTCTCCTTTGTTGTGCAGAAGCTTTTTAGTTTGATGTAGTCCCACTTGTCTATTTTTCTTTTGTTCCTAGTGCTTTTGGTGTCATATCCAATAAATTATTGCTAAGGTCAATGTCAACAAGCTTTTCTCCTATGTTTTAGTCTATGAGTTTTATGGTTTCAGGTCTTACGTTCAAGTCCAGATGTTAACCCATTTTGAGTTTATTTTTGTATATGGGTTAAGATAAGATACATGTTCATTCTTTCCCATATGGATATCCAGTTTTTCCCCCAACACCATTCATTGAAGAGACTATCTTTTCTCCATTGTGTGTCCTTTGTTCCGTTGCAGAAGATTAGCTGACCATTTATGTGTGGGTTTAATTCTGGGTTAAAAATACATGATTTTAAACTATTCAGCAGATGAGTGCTGCTCTTAAACTTACGTATATAAATGCATTTTTATGCAGCAAAATTTCACAACTCATGGGTCTGGCCCCGTGGCCGAGTGGTTAAGTTCGCGCACTCTGCTGCAGGCGGCCCAGTGTTTCATTGGTTCGAATTCTGGGTGCAGATATGGCACTGCTTGTCAAACCACGTTGAGGCAGCGTCCCACATGCCACAACTAGAAGGACCCACAATGAAGAATATACAACTATGTACCAGGGGGCTTTGGGGAGAAAAAGGAAAAAATAAAATCTTTAAAAAAATTATAATTTCACAACTCAGTTATTGAGGAAGTCAACAAGTGGCTATGAGTACAATATTTAATGTGAGGAATTTTAAAATAAAATGTAGGTTTTCACATTCGACTATATGCAGTAAGTTGGACTAAGACAGGCAAAGTATTGCCTAGTAATGATCTGGCCTAATGCATAGAAAATTATGATTTATTATGGATAAATTAAAATACCAGCCTCTTTCTCTAGAGCCTTGTAATTCTGCAATAAGTATGAACCCTTTATTTGTGAATTGTTATTCTGAGGTGTCTGAAAAGAGTTCAATGTCTTACAATTTCCTCATTACCTCATTCTAGTGGACATTACCAAATTCTTTCAGCAGATAGTAGCCCTGACCGATAACTAGAATTTCTAAATTAAAGACATTTTGTCTGTTTTTAAAAACCATTTGATATTTTCAGCTATATTAGTAAGAAGTTTTACTTATCCTCATTACTATGAATAATAAAAAAGAACAGCTGTTTAATTTTTTTGGAAATACATAATCACTGTGAGCCCTTTCCAGAGAAATAGATTTTAAATGTTTTAACCTCATAACCTACATTAGCCCAATATTTAATAAGACCTACATTGTGAAGCATCTTATAGATCTGACCACTAGGCCGTCAACTTGTTTTTCTTGAAAAGTAGCCAAATCTAGTTATTGGTGTTGTCTTTTTTTTTCCTTTTTTTGACAGGAGGTGTGTGTGCCTATGTGTATGTATGTGTGTAGAGGTATTTCCCCCATAATCCATAGTTTTGTCTTCATTTCTCTATTGAGGAAATTTGACATCCATTACCTCAGTTCTTTTGTTTCTTTTTCCATTACCACACATAGAAAACAAACAAGCAAACAAAAACATGTCTTTCTTTTGTCATTATCATTCTCTTAATATTTGGTGGAGGTGGGGAATGAGGTCAGAAAGGAAACATTTTAAGTTTGACTTAAACAAAATTGAGTTACCTTTATAAAGGGATAAGTATATAGACACATTTAGAATTTTCAGTGAAATGTACATTTCAGAGCCAACCAGTCAAAAATTTTATAATAAGATTTATTTTTTTCCAGACTATATCTGCCCATTGCTCTTCTATGCACCTCCCCCATACTGGCCCCAGTGGGGCTCCCAAAATACAGAATTAATGAACAAACAAAAATGGATTATGAAAGAAATAATGATGTTTGTAATGTTCATTGCAATTCTTTTTTTGTTTATTGCAATTTAGGAACACTAAAAAATGTTACTACACCCCTGTGCCCATCTTAGGCACTCACATATGCAGATTGCACACATATCTGCAATATGAACCCAAAATAATGCTGAGGAATTTATCACATGAAATTTACTAAAAAGCCGATATTCAGATAGTTCTCCATTGCATAGTCATGCTTTTTATTAATAAAGAAGAATGTGCAACTCTCATCATTGCTCGATATGACCAAAGTTAGAGTTGTAACCCTATAATGAAAAGGCCTAACTCTGTCATGCTATACATGTATACTAAAATGTAAAATTACACTTCAAAGGGTGTAACTTATTCCAACTCTATGAGGATAGACATAAAATCAACTT
Organism: Equus asinus; assembly: GCF_041296235.1. Lineage (NCBI taxonomy): Eukaryota > Metazoa > Chordata > Mammalia > Perissodactyla > Equidae > Equus > Equus asinus. The sequence continues at coordinate 44,695,316 of NC_091812.1, forward strand.
GGCCACAATCATTTTTATGAAGTCTACTCTTTTTACAGTCTGCTATGAAAGCAAACAAAAAAGTCATATTTTGGGGTATTGCAATAGTCCTGACATAATATGATAAGAGCATGAGAAGTGATGCCTTTTAGAAAGGAGAAAATAGAAAATATATGGAAGAAATAAATTAAATGATCAAGAAATCCATGATTTTTAAAATCCAAAACCAAGTATTACCAAAGGTAGAATTCAAAAGAAAATAATCACACCACATACAAGGAAGGGCTTGACATGTTACTCATAAACACAGGTATTCTGAACATGCATTCAGTTAGATTTTTTGCAACTGTCTTTATTCAAACAATAACTTAGTCCTGATTTTTTTTAATAGAGCCTAGTCTTTTTACGCATATTACTTTGACTCCTCAAATAAACTATACATGACACGTTCAGTTATTAATGTATCGGCTGAACAATGATGACATTAATGTAGCCATGCTGCTAAGGGAAAGCGTCAACTCTCTCCTAAGTTGCTTCCAGCTCTTGAGGAAGGCTCTTGCCTGGCCTGTGACTCATAAGAGTTTTTGGAAAGGTCTCAATCTGAAGTCATTTCAATCACATAGACTTCCTCTTATTTAGACAGTCTTTTCCTCACTGGAAGTTGAGAGTGATTGTATGATTGTGAAATGTTCTAATACATTGCTTGTAACAGAGACTCTATAATCCTTCTGATTTTCCTACAAATGCACTCTATTTAAAAAGAAAAGGCAGTATGGTGGCCCTTTGTTATCTGTCTAGATTCCTACAGAAGGTAAGGAAGAGATGCCAGTCACCAGGGTGACAGGAGTGACTGGCAGACCTTGTCTTGGAAGGAAAGTGGTTGGCTAGGAGACCTATGAATGCTCTCACACTCATACCAGGTTGTCTTGGACGTAGCCCTCGGAACGAAGCACACCTACAGGAAGGATAATTAAATATTTTATAATTCATTTTTTGGCTTAGTAGGAAGAGAAGCATCCTTATAAATAAAAATCGGTTATTAAATTTCAGACAAAATTTTTCAAGATATTCTCAGGAATGTACGTTTAATTTTGATCAATCTAAGTGTATGACAAAATCTATTTTTCTTTCTACCTATTTTTATGCGTTAAGAAATTAAACAACTCTTGGATTCTTAAGTATAACCTTGCCATTGATAAATTCTTTTTGGTTGCCTCACGCAGCTCCAGCAGCAAAGACCAATTCAACTTATTCCTTATTATACTCCCTTGATATTGATCAGAGACAATCATACGATAATTCAGGAAAATCATTACACGCTAGCATCTGCTGTTTTAACGTCAGGAAATTTATAAGTTTCCTTTCATTTTACATTCTCATTAGTTTATTGATTTTACTTACAAATTCTGACAATTATCAAGTATTCTTAATGCTTAATGTATTTTATAATTGCTTCTTAGAATCACTCCAATTATGTCTCTCTTCCTTCGTTTGGATTATTCTGTCTAAATTTGGAGCAAACCGCTCTACCTTTTACTCTGCCAAGGAACCTAAAAATCTCAGACTCACATGAAATTGTAGGGCTGAACCATCTGCTGGAATTTCAGTCCTGCTAGTTCTCTGAATTGATAATTTAAGAACTGTAAGTAGAATAAAAGTGGTTGATTAGAGACGCCAAAATAATACTACATAGAGGAAACATCTTTTAGGTATGAAAAATTAAATCACAGCTTTGTGTAGTAGATTTTAAAAAGTCGTGTGGCATTTTTATGGAGTAAGTTGTTACAATTTGGGGGATGCTTAAAGGCAATGAATACCTATGATAGCATTCAATAGCGAGGCACAGGCTTTTCCATAGTAAACAACTCAACACGCATTTACTGAGAACTCACATAGCCTATTATGCTCAGTTCTCCATGAAATGATGAATTATTATCTTATAGATGAAGGAACTGTAGCTCCAAGAGAGAAAAGGATGTGCTCATGGTCTCACAAGCAGTATTTCCAAGAAGGGGAAATAAAATCTTGATTTTTAAAAAACAAAATCCATAACCTTTGTGTTTTTTCAAAATCTTGAAAAAGATTTCCCTTTTACGTGGGCAAAAGTGAGAAGACCAGATATCATGAGAGCTTTGAAATTTTCATATAAATGAGTTGGTTGATTATAACACGTCCTCAGCTAGCATTTGAATTGTGCTGCAAAATTATATCTACAGTGAAATGTCATTAATGTGAAAATATCAGCAATTAAGTTATACAGAGAGAACATAAACCAAAAATGGGATCCCTATTAATGCTGTAATATGTGTGTAATTGTCCCCACATATTATAGTCTACTTTTTAAATGACTGTATCTATATACATCATAATGTTAGAATGCATGTATTCTCTTATTTCACGCATTAGTGAACTACCTAGAAATCCTGCCTGTGTATGTGCAGATGTGTGTGTATGTATCTATTTCATTTGGAAGTGTTTTTCCTTTTCTCTACTTGATTCTTCTCTTTTGCCTCAAGCTATATGTATCTGAATGGCAGATCAAAAGCTTGGAAGTTATTGTTTTCCCTTGATACTATTCAGATTTCACTTTAAATGTTTTCATGTTGATAACGCTGCCAAAGGTAGGTAACTCACAGAATCAGACAACAAAGAGCTAATTTAAACTTGACATTTCATTAGCTGTTTGGATATAGACACACATATTTGTTCACAAGTACCCAAAAATAAATTGAAAAATGAGACAGTATTTCAAAAGTAAGATAGAGAATTCACCCTTCATAATTATACACAAACATAGGCCCATGTAAGCAAAACAGAAGCAATATAGTCAAATTATAATTTATAAGGATGTGACACAGTAGAAGGGGTAAATTTCAACAATGTGTACTTTCATGCAATTTCCCCCAGACACTTGGTTAATTACAAAGTAACTGACATGTAGTAAAGAATTGGAACTTCCTACAGTCAGCTCTCAGAGGTCACGTGTTATTCATACACGTTACAAAGTAATATTAGAAAAAATATTTCTAATATCTGGGATTTTATCCTGTTTTATTTGTACATAAGCATTACAATAGAAACTATAAAAATTTGGTTTCCAGATAAGAGATTTATCCCTTGAAATGCTGTCTATCTGTAGACTCTCTGCTCTTGGGACACTCCTTTGTCCTCAACTTCGTGAACGAGTACAGCAACTGCGAAATGAATGATTGGCCAGCACCAATTTGCAAAACACATCCTTCACAAATTACTGTATTTTGTTTGGAAAGCTGAGACCACCGAAATATCACATTTTGATCTTTGAAAAACAGTAAAGATAAATGGGAAATGGAGAAGTAAAATCAGGCAAGAATATAGAAGATTTTCACTAAAAAGAAAAAAAAAGGAAGGAAAGAAAATCCGGTGCATTGAAATAGTAGTTTTCTTCATTATTTCACGCTACTGGAGTGCCCTCTGTCTTTTAATGTTATTATGTGCATCTAATTGGACCCCAGGGATTTATCACTTTTGTTCTTCAATAAAGGGCATAACCTTATTTTTATCTTGAAGCCGAGTTTTTAAATTTAGTTTTGCCTTCTGCATTATTTCAAATAATAAATTGTTCTAAAACTAATTGAAAAGAACAGTAAACATTAGTGCAGTGCTATATGTTCTCCTCAGTAAGGATAAGATGGCTGATACCTTCACGTGTCCCAAGAATGTAAATCACGGCTTAGTAACGTATTCAACAATCAATCTGAAGATAATACACTACAGTATTCAATGTGTGATGCTACTAATTAGCACTTAATAATTAATACCAGGGGATCAAAATGTCCAGAGGGCTCTCCATTGTTTCATACACCCCAAGAAAATGCCTGTCATATAGGCTTACTTTTATGTTTCCATTCGAAAATGATGCTGTTATGATTTCTTTTACATTGCAGAGACAGTATTGTATAATGGGACACACACTGGTTTGGGTATCAAAGCATCATAGTCCAAGCCTGGCTTACCAATTAGCTGCATGTTCTTTGGTTAAGTCACGTAATCTCCATTTTTTTCATTTGCAAAAGGAAGGCATTTGAGAATCAGTGTCTCCCAATCTGTGCTCAATGAACAACGGATCTGAAACTTTGGTATTATCTAACATATGTACTAGTTCTGTTGCATCAGGATCTGGAATCTGATCCTAACATGCCCTTAAATGATTCTTATGCATATTAAAATATGAAAAACCTAGACTACAGTGGCTCTGAGGCTTCTTCATGCTCTGACCTTCTACGATTCTAAATTTCAATGAAATAATTACATATGTGAAGTGTCAAATGATAACAAATCTGGTCTTAGGTAAGGAGAGACTTCATTGGAAAGAATTACTGCAATAAGGAGCTGGGGACAATGGTAATGTGGGGAGGGAGACTATTATAACAGAGAGATTTGCAAACATCCCAGAGGTTAAGTAGACAGGCACTTTTCTTTTATGAAGAGGAATAAACTGGGACAGACAGTGGGGTGTGAGGGGGCGGGATGAGATGGCAGTGTGATCCAACAGTTGATCAGCAAATGTCTTTCTTTGAGGTCAACTGATTCTCAGGAGGGACGCTTAAGGAAGGATTGTATGCTGGTTTAGGCTGAGATGAGGTCAAAGTTCCAGAGTCCAGGGAGGAGAGAAGCCTGACTTGGTCAATCACTTAACAAGCGTTTGTTCAGCTTGATCAGCTGTGACAAAGAGTTTAGCTGATTTTTACGAAGCAGAGAATGGGAATTTGAATGGTTTATGTCTGGCCTTGTCACAGTTAAACAAGAGGGACATCATGAATCTTATCTTAGTCATCTAGCGAAGGGGGTTCCTTGCATTAAGTCATTTCCTGAACACAAAATTTTTGAGGGGGGATTTCTTAATATTGCTGCTTTCCAGGGCTCAGGTACAATTCAACCTTGTCAAAAGCAACTTCTGAATTAGCTAGAAAAATAAACCCTCTGAGACTATTGTAGAAAAGAAACGCTCACTTTCAAAACTCCACAGGAGAAGGCATTGTTCTATTGAGGTTGCAGTTCTCCAGCAAAAACATTAATAATTTGAGTTCTCACAAAAGCAGAATACAAGCCTCAGTTTAGCCGGCACTTCATGCTCTCACAGTGCTATTTCGTGAAAGCATCCTGCTGCACCTTTATTTCACAAAGGTGAACCACTCCCTCATGACCACGGATAATACACTTGGCCTTTTGGCATAAGAATTATATATATATATATATATATATATATATATAAAGCTTCTTGTCAGCTTAGTGTCTCCAGCACGGGAAGGCTCAGCGAGCTGCAGATTGAGAACAAAGGCAGTGAATCTGGGCCATCCTGCTCCCAGACTGCTCCAAGCAGTCTGAACTACCTTGCTTAGCGATGAAAAGCATTAAACATTTACACAGCTGCTTGTTATCAAAATTGCTTATCTTGTAGTTTTTAATAATAACTCCTTTTATTTCCTGGAGTGCATCATCACTACTTATAGAAGAGAAAAAATATTTTCCTTAGCTTTTCTTTCCCTTCATTCCAGCCTGCCTTCCCTGTCCCTCAATACACGCGCTCTCACACACACACACACACATATACACCACACACACACGCTTTGATGAAATTCAAAGACAAAGGTGTGGAGCAGTTTGAAGGGAGAGTCTGTGTGCCACTCTCTCATAGAACTGAGTGATTTTTATGCACATGGCTTGACAATTCATCTAGTACGTGTTTTGTTTCTGGGAAGGGTTTGATTGCTGTAGTGGTAAATGATGTCTTCACAGATGCATCTGTGTTGTTGCTTGCAGAGTGTGTCTATATTTAGACTCTCTAAAAGAATTTTCTTTTTCAAGGAGCTCATGAGACAATAGAAAATCATTCTCAGCCTTGAAGCTCATTAACTGCTTATATAATGCTCATTTTTATAAAAAGGGTGGAGTGGAGGTGTAGAATCTGCCCATGCTGAGGATCAAGCTCCATTCTTTACATATATATATATATATATATATATATATATATATATATATATATATAAAATATATATGTTTTATTTTTGGTGAGGAAGATTGGCCCTGAGCTAACATCTGTTGCTAATCTTCCTCGTTTTGCTTGAGGAAGATTGTTACTGAGCTCACATCTGTGCCAGTCTTCCTCTATTTTGTGCAGGATGCTGCCACAGCATGGCTCAATGAGTGGTGCTATGTCCACACCTGGGATCTGAACCTGCAAACCCCGGGATGCAGAAGTAGAGCACGTGAACCTAACCACTATGCCACCAGGCGGCCCCTATAATTTTTTTTTAATACTGTTTAAAATATGCTGACATATCAAATCACCTAACTCCTGGCCATGACTCAGTTCAGGAATGATTATCTTAGAGTAATTCCTTGGCATTTCTAGGAAAGGCAGATCTTGGAAACATTGTGTATAAACAAGTTGCAATCTACAATTATTAAATGGTATTAATGATATTAATTAATATAACTAAAATGTATTAATAACAATGACACCTACAGAGTTCCATATTCTTGATCAGCACTTTACAGTGTTTAATTCTTAAAAAACATGGTCAAGTACATTATACCCATACTTCAGATGAAGAAATGAAGGCAGAAAGACAGTATAATGAATTGTTAAAGAGTTATACTTCTTGGATTAGTATCTGAGATCCTCTAATAAATTTTACATGATAACTTTTTAACTAAGAAAAATATTAACCATGATAATTATACGTAACATCTATATGATTGGATTATTGTGAGCATTAAATGATATTTTATACCTATTTTAAAACATTTTCAAAGCAAAAATCACACCTGACAAAGTTAAACAGGCAGGGAAGACTTTATTCGAGGTGACTGAAGTAGGGGAGAGACACTAGAATGCAGTCTGAACTCATTCTTTGCTGAAACAATGGGTGGGAGGGTTTTTAAGTACTGAGGTAAGAGGAAATCTTAGGCCACCTGTGTTTTCTAATTGGCTTACTCAAAAGTAAACTTTCTTGTATTTGCATGACAGGAAGTAGCTTTACAATTTGGAGCACTGCACCTACCTAAGTTAGGTCCTATCCTCCCACAGAACCTAGGAGATGGGTGTGTTATCTTCCTTGATGATTACATTTCAAAGAAATGGCTCCTAATTCCTTGGGAAAGACAGTCTCAGTCTCGGGTTGTAAAACTGACAAGAGGCTTTTACCAAGCAAAAACTATTGGAACTGATCAACAAATTTAGTAAAGTTGCAAGATATAAAATCAACAGTCAGAAATAAGTTGCATTCCTACACACTAACCATGAAATATCTGTTAAAAGAAATCAAAGAAGACACAAACAAATGGAAAGATAGCCCATGTTCATGGATCATAAGAGTGAATGCTATTAAAATGTTCATACTACCCCAAGCCATCTATAGATTCAACATAATCCTTATCAAAATTCCAATGTCATTTTTCATAGAAGTAAAAGTTTTTTAAAAATCTTAAAATTTTTGCGGAACCATAAAAGACCCCAAATAGTGAAAGCCATTCTGAGAAAGAAGAACAAAGCTGGAGGCACCAGAGTGGAGTTTTGAGTTTGATCAAAAATCAACAAGGGAGACTACATCAAACCCCAATGAAATATCACCTCCCACCTGTTAGGGATGGCTATCATCAAGAAGACAAGAGATAACAAATATTGGTAAGAATGTGGAGAAAAGGAAACCCATAGTGTAAACTGGTACAACTACTATGGAAAATGGTGAAGGTTCTTCAAAAAATTAAAAATAGAACTACCATATGATCCAGCAATCTCACTTTTGGGTATAGATCCAAAGAAAATGAAAACAGAATCTTGAAGAGATTTCTGCACTCCCACATTTATTGCAGCATTATTCACAATAGCCAGGGTAGGGAAACAAACTAAATGCCTGCTAACAGATGAATGGATAAAGAAAAGATTTACATCTCAAAGGGGCAGAGAAAAAATTTGTTATAAGTTTTCTGAAGTAAATACTCTAAGAAAAGGAAGGTCAGGGGCCTAGAATTAGGAAAAAAGTCTAAGTTTAGTCAAGCTAAGGGGAACATTAAGATCCTCTTGATTAGCACTCAGAAGATGATTGGTCATTATTATTAGGATCCTATTAGGGAAGGCAAATAATTTGACTATGGTCACAAAAATTTAATTCTCAAGTCAGGGTTGTTAACCAATTGATGCTTGTTTTAACATCCAAGATCTTAACTCTTGTGCTAACCTGAATTGCTAACTTAAAGGACCCTCTTCATGTGTCTCCTGTAGGGCAGCTGGCCTGGTGACTTACCCTGGTAGATTTTTTTTTTTAATGACTTTTTATGCTATAAGATGAGCTGCCTTTGGAAAACAGATGTCGGTTGATATTTGTTGAGACATTTCCAGAAAAGAATTCTATAATCAGAATCTGTTTTGAGCAGGGCATCCCAAAAAGCTTTTCTCAGTACTCCCTAGCTCTCCAATGAAATAATCTCAAGGCATTAAATATATTCCACACTTCGTCCCACCTCTAAAAACCAAGGAAATCCTAGTCAGTAATACTCAGGCCCTCAAGAGGATGTTAAAATGGGTTGTACATGGAAGGCACTCCATTGATATTCCCCTCATTTATTTTCTACTTCTTTTGCACAGGTAAACAAAACCAGTAAAGAAATGAAATTATTCAATGTCTTAGGTTTCGAGATTCTGGAGTTAGGTAAGAAGCAGAAAAACTTGAAGGAAGTTTTATTGCTGGATCGGCATTAGAGGGAAAGCTAGAAATAAATGTATTAAAAATTGTGAATTATAGCATATGTACAAAAAAGCACACACTTCATACGTGTACAGCCTAATGAATAGTTACAAAGTTGAGCACTCCCGTACCACATCTGAAGGAGGCTATGCTGACAGTCTCAAGGAGCTCCAACTTGTTTTTCACCTCTCAGGAGATTGCGAGGTTCATAAGAGAATTCAAACTCTCTGGTCTTAATCTGAAAGAACATTTCTGCCTGCATTTTTCTGAAGCTTTCCTCTTCATTACTTCACCTATTCTGTTTATGAAAACTGAAGTCTAAAATTCTCCTCCACTGGTTATTTCTGTATTTATAAAGCCTCAGGACTATCCTTGACGGTCCTGTTACAATCAATGTTCTTTTCCCTCTATCAGCAGAATCAAGTTGTTATTTTGAAATTAATTTACATCATCTTTCTTTGCATTCTTCACTGAGATCCATCTTGTCACTCACATTTCACAGTGTGACATCTTGTCAAAGCGATTTTGCTGCAAGCCTTTTGAAACCAATTTCGCAAGTCAAATGACTGGCCTCCATACTAAGAATAAAAATCTCTCCAGTCAGCTAAAATGCTGCTGTTGTCATTTTTAATGAAGTTGTCCTATAAGAGCAAAACACCCAGCACTGACAGACACATATACAGGGAGAGGTATAAGACAGGTTTAAATGAATGCAGCTTTAAATAAAAATTGGAACTGATTGCACATTTAGACGAAGCTAATGTAAGAAACTAATAAGAATAAGTCCATATGAAGGAATTATTTCCCTGTAATTGTTTGCTATTGTCATGTCTGCCACTTCAGAGAATTAGGAGGAAGACCGTCAGGGGAATGATGTTGAAGCTCAGCGAGTTGTCATCCTAGACAAGAATGCAGAGGCAGCATTCTCTCCGTTCCCATCAATCAGAGGGAGATTCAATTCCTTTGCATCAGAGTCTTTCTTCTAATAGATTATATGGGTATTACTTTTTTAATTGTCAAATTTCTCATATTAAAGGACAGATGTTTACTCTCTAAAGAGACTTTAAATAAATATTCTGATATTCTAATCTGTTCTTGAAGATGTAAACCACAGACACACAAATGAAAAAATCACTGGGTGGTTAGCCTGAGTGGAGTAAACATGTAAATGAAATGTCTGGAGGACTCTTTCAGCAAATGGGCTCAACTTAGGCTATCTGCTTCGCTCAGTGCAAAGGAAAAGGACGCACTTTATTTTAAGAGGTTCATTTGAGGCTTTATTCTTGGACAGAAACACAAATGTATTACATATTTGTACAGAGATTTAAAAATTTTCTATATATTAGATAGTGCTTTACTATTTCCAAAGCCCCCTAAGATTATAATCACTGCATAAAAAAATGAGAAGCACTAAATATTATGTGTGACAAAATCAGAAGATTCTCTTTCTGGAATTGTGGCAGGTAAAAATCAGCATAATATGCTGAAGTTGGCCTTCTACAGAACTAATTCTCAATTACAGATGGCTTATTATGGACTTGTCTGGGAATATATTATATTTTTCTAATCTTATTTAATGAGGTAAGGTAGTCTAAAATACTCATTAAGGAATTAGAATGAAACATCATTGTTACCAGTTAAGCTATGATATAATTATTTAAAACAAGTACTGTCAAATCAACAAGTCTGTAAGGGATCAAGAAAAAAAAGGAGGGGCTGGCCTGGTGGCACAGCAGTTAAGTGCACATGTTCCGCTTCCACGGCCTGGGGTTCTCTGGTTTGGATCCCGGGTGCAGACACGGCACCGCTTGGCAAGCCATGCTGTGGTAGGCGTCCCACATATAATGTAGAGGAAGATGGGCATGGATGTTAGCTCAGGGCCAGTCTTCCTCAGCAAAAGGAGGAGGATTGGCGGCAGTTAGTTCAGGGCTAATCTTACTCAAAAAAAAAAAAAGAAAAGAAAAAGAGGAAAGATGGAAAATAAGGTTTTATGTATAATATCTATCAGAGTAGCAAATTATTGAGTCATATGCCACTTGTTTCCATGGCACGTACATGGACAGTTGCTTTTATTTACTTTTTTTCTTCCAGTCCCTGAAGCTAAGATAGTTTTTGCATTTTTAATAGTCACATATGAAATGGTTACATACATTCTTGTACAATATTCTCAGTTTTGTCTCTTGACCTGCAAAGAGTAAAATATCTACTACCCGGTTCTTTAAGAAAATTTCTTTCCCTTTATTTTAGAGCACTGCCAGCACCTCCAGTATGTGATCTTCTTGATAAGCATCCTTCTTGTTGTGCTGATCGTAGGAAAATTACATCTAAGCTTTCTTATATAAATGCTTTTTCAACAACTTAAGTTCCCTCTACCTTTTCTTTCCTAAGAGATTTTTAAGTGATTAATAGCAATTGAAAGGTATGAAATAATCTCTGCATTCATTGAGATGTTCATAGGATGTTGCTCCTTTAATCTGCAAATGTGGTGAATTACATTGACTTATTACTGTTGAACCCCTTGTAAATTTGTGTGGTAAATACTACCCTACAATGATAGATTGTTATTTTAAAATATTCTTAAATTAGGTAGCTAATATTTTATTCAGAAGTTTTTGTAACAAAGTTGATAATCAAAGTGGATCTTTAATTTTCTCTCTTAATTTTGCTCTCCCTCGTTCTGTATTGTACTAATCTATTATTTTCAATAGTCACATGAACATCATAAGACAAGTTGGAGTTTTTAACATTTTTCTTCCATTTTTTACATTAAACTTGCGTGTCATATGAATTAATCATTCCTTGAATATTTGTAAGAAGTCAACTATAAACCGTCTGGGCCTGGGTCTTTGGGGGAAAGCACATTTGTTATCTATTGCTATGAAACAATGTGGACTGTAGAAAAAAGATTTGTACATTTCTGCATAGTTAGAGTTTCTAAAGAAATTCTACTGACACTTGGAACCTGTGTTAAAAGAGCAAGCCATAGTAGTTAAGTTACAACTGTATAGATATTGAAAACTCCACAGAGGTTTACCCAACTACAGAGGGATGTTTTACACTTGAAGGGAAAACATGTCATCTTTGGATTATATTTCTCCCTGGAGAGGATTCCAGTAGTCTCCCTTTATCTGTAGTTTCACTTTGTTCAACTGTGATCAACCACAGTCTGAAAATAGTAAATGCAAAATTCCAGAAATAAATAATTTGTAAATTTTAAACTATGTGCCTCTTCTGAGTAGCATGATGGAATCTTTCACTGTCCCATCCAGGATGTGAATCTTTCCTTTGCCCAGCGTATACATGCTGAATACGTTACCTGCTTGTTAGTCACTTCGTAGCTGTCCTGGTTATCAGATCAAGTGTTGCAGTGTTTGTTTTCAAGTAACTCTTATTTTACTGGCCCCAAAGTCAACTTTGTTATTAGTTATTGTTATTAATCTGTTACTGTGCCTAATTTATAAATTAATATCATTGATGTGTATGTATAGGAAAAAAACATAGTCTATATAGGCTTTGGCGCTAACCATGGTTTTTGGCATCCCCTGGGGGTTTGGGAACATATTCCCCCATGGATAAGGGGGAGCTACTGTAATTATATTCCAAAGTATCAGAGTAGAAATTTCCAGGAAGACTCTCTACAATGGGTAGACGGAGTCACCTGCCTACTTTTTCTGTACGTAAGTACAGAAAATTCATCTTCTCTATTCTTTGTCTACAAGAAAGACTTTGTATATGTGGGATATTTCACCTGGCACTCACCAAGTGTAAGAACTGAGACATAAAGGCACAGCATTCTTATTTGCTATTAGGTAAATAATAAGAAATCTGCTCTGATTCAGAAATCTCATGTGTTTATTGAGGATGAAATAATAAAGATGAATATTAAAAATGACATTCTGTAAAAAAATTGTGAGGATTTCCATTAAAATTTTGTTAAACCTATAAATAATAAGGGGAGTATTGATAATTTGCTATGTTGAGTCTTCCAATCAACAAACATGATATGTCTCTCCATTTATTTAGGTTTGCTTAGATTTCTCTTAATTTTTGTTGAAGTGATTGTAAATAGTATTGTGTCTTAATTTTGATTTCTACATGTTCTGCATGTTCATTGTTCATATATAGAAATGCAACTGATCTACGTGTGTTAATTATGTATCCTGCAAAATTCAGAACTTTTTATTTCTAAAGACTTATCTTGCAGATTTCTTGTATTTTCTACATAGCCAATCATGTCAGCTGCAGATAAAGACAGTTATATTTCACTGCCAATTTATATACTTTTCAGCATATTTATGTCATTGCATTTGAAGTGTTTCTTCTAGACAACAAATATTTGAGTGGTTTTTTCCCACTGTAAATCTCTTTTTTAGATCATTTATATTTAAGGTGTTTTTTTTTTAATGTTAAGGCATAAGTTTGCCATCGTGTTATTTATTTTGTTTTTCTGATTCTCATTCTTCTATTTCCTCTTTCTCAACTTTCGCTAGAATAATATTTGAAGATTTATTTTGGAACCTATCTTGATTTATTTACATTGTTTATGAGTGTATCATTTTGTTTCGATTTCACGATGGTTGCTATAGGTATTACAACACATTTATGTCACATGTTATGACAGTTTGTTAGTTTTCTCCCTACTTTACTGCTTCAGGTGAAGTGTAGAAATCTTACTTCCATTTAGGTCCCTTTTACCCTCTCCACATTTTAAGTGCAATTGAGTACCACATCAGATAGTGTTATAATTTTTGTTCCAAACATCAAATATGATTTTAAAATCTCATGGCTGGAGATAGTCTATTTTCCTTAATTTTTATCTATTCATTGTTCTTCCTTTCTTTTGTAGTCTCAAGCCTCCTCTGCTACTTTCTCTCTTCTTCCTTTAGCCCTTCTTTAAGGAATGCTCTCCTCCTGACACATTTTCTTCTTTTCTATTTGCATGAGAAAGTCTCTGTTTCTCCTTTATTCTCACAGGATATTTTCACAGGATAGAAAATGCAGGATTGACATTTATTATCTTTTAAAACTTTTAAACAGTATGCCACTTATTTCTGGAATCCATGGTTTTAGATGAAAAATCTGCTAACATTCAATTGGTTTTCCCCTGCAAATAACCAGCAATCTCTTTGATATGTTATCAATTTCATTGGGTCTCAGAAAGCTTTAGCTCAGGTTAACATCTTTCACTAAATCCATGACGCAATTAAAAAAAAAGTAGTTTGTACTGTTCTTCCAAATAGTTCTATTTGAAGGGGGATAAAGAGTTAGAATTTTAACCAGTGTACTTTAGCACTTTTCTTTAACATGGCTCTCAGGGACACTGGCAACCACTTGCTAAGAGTGCTGATCTGTATTTATGATGCCTAACCACCATCAGCAACATACATTAGACTTGAAACGCTCTGTGTTTCTTGTCCTCCTCTGTAAAGAGCTGATCTATTATCCTTACTTGCTTCATCCATGCACTGGTTCAATTAGGTTAGTTAAACCATTTCTCCTAGTGGGTTTTTTTCAGTTTTGAGAAAGTCCCTTTCTAGTACAAAGAAGACGGATGATTGTTTTAAAACAAAGTATCAGTTTATGGGTTAAAATTTATTCATGGGATAGTCCGGTCCTTGTCCTCTAAAGCCTAAAACATCTTCTTTGTCCTCTGATCCACAATGAACGTCTGGTGCCCTAGATTAGATTTTTAATCTTTGAAAAAAAAAACAACGTAATTGCTACCTTTTGCATTTCAACTTTGCTTATGTGTCAGTTAGTTTTGTGGTAAAACAAACTATCCCCAAATTAGTGGCTTAAAATAATAACTATGTATGTATCTTACAATTGTGTGAGCTGGAAATTCAGGCTGAGCTCAGATAGGTATTTTTTATGCTCTCTGCTGGGCACATAAAATCAGATGATGGTTTAGCTATTTGACGAGTCCAGGGGGCCTCAGCTTGAATGGTTTATCTCTACTGCACATGGTTTCTCCTTATCCACCAAGCTAGTCTAGGCCTTTTCATGTGTCAGCGTTAGTCTCAAGATGGAGAGGAGAAACATGCAAAACCTCTCGAGGTCCTGGCTCAGAATTGGCATGTCAGTTCTGCCACATTCCATAGGTCAAATCAAGCCAGTAGTCTAATACAAACCAAAGAAGTAGGAAGATAGGCTACAACTCCTTTTTTTTTTTTTGAGGAAGATTAGGCCTGAGCTAACTACTGCCAGTCCTCCTCTTTTTGCTGAGGAAGTCTGGCCCTGAGCTAACATCGTGCCCATCTTCCTCTGCTTTATCTGTGGGACACCTACCACAGCATGGCGTGCCAAGCAGTGCCATGTCCACACCTGGGATCTGAATCGGTGAACCCCTGGCTGCCGAGAAGCGGAACGTGTGACCTTAACCACTGGGCCGGCCCCCTACAACTCTTGATGAGTGGAGATTCTCAGTTATATTATAAAGGCACTGATACTGGGAGGGAATAAATTATGGCCAATTTTGCAATCCAGTCCATTATTTAGTCTGCATATTTCTGTTCATTTTTATTTCTGTTTCTTTTATTTAATTATTTTAAACTTTATTTTATAATCTTTTTTTTCAAATTGTTCTGTTAAGTCAACATTTTGGAGTGCTAATCTTCCTGTTTATTGCATTTTATGGTTACTTCTTCATGTAGTTGGGAATTTTTACTGTGAGACCAGTAGGGATAGTGTGTATGGGTGTATGCACGTGTTTGTGTGTGTGTGGGGGGGGGGGGTGTAGTGGTGGTGAAAGCAGAGGCTGTGTCCCTTTTCTCCTGGGATATGGAAGTTCTGCTAAAGATTGTTTGTTCTTTTTTTTTTTTGCTTTGTTTTTGTATTTTTTTCTATGTGTTCCTGAAGTTCTATGTGTCCGAGAAGGTTGTTGGAAGATTCCCACATAATACAAGTCAGATGAACTTTAACTCTAATCTATACCCACAAAATAAGACTTTTTTTTTTCTTTCTCAAAGGATCAGGCAGAGATAACCACACATGTGTCTTCTCAGTGCAAATAGCAGACGTTTCTAGTCTGCATTTGCTAGTGTGGAAACTCTTTTAGGGCCTCAGCTGGTCAGGTCTTTGGGTTTCAGCTCCTCTGTTCGGGTGAATGATGGTGGAGTACTGGCCTCAAACTGCTTCCCAGGGCTCAGATTCTCAGTGTTTCCCAGACTTTCATGGTATCAGCTTGTGGATTTCTGTTTCTTGCCTGAAACTCACACTTTTGTTTTCTGGCACAAAGGGATTTTTCTTTCTTTTATATTTGGTTTAACTTTTTCATTGTTGCTCTTGGATTTTACTTTAAAATTTCTATATGTTTGAAGGAGGATAGATATTCTGGAGTAGTTCTCTTTAAAACTATCCCCAAAATAGTTATGAAAGCTACTTTTCATTTGTTTGTTTTTAATTGTAACTCATCAGGACATATTTCCATCAGTAATGGTGGCTAGTTACGAAAGTTCACCTCAGTGTTATAATAAACCAGCCATGCCTGTCTCAAACATGAGATAGTACATCCATTTTAATTGAATCCTGACGTTTTTATCAATAAATGTGTCTCATTAGGAAAAATATTTTCTCCTATTATCTACTGTGGGGTTTGAAGTCACCGCAACACTAAAACTGAGGGGTGCTATACCTGGTTAAACTTACTTCCAAAATCCTGACTTTCTATCAACATGCTCTTTATAGATGGTTGTCTCAATATCAAAAGTGGTTTTACTACCACTGGAGCTGTCTCTGGATGTGCGGAGATTCCATAGGCTGGTAGTTTTGAGCGATAGTCTTTGAGCCTGTACCCAGCACACTGTAATGGTAGGGCAGGAATGTCTCTTCCAGATTATATCTTATAAATACTTTTTAGGGTGGAGTAGTACTCAAACTGAGATTCCACAAACACTAGTCCCAGGAGTAATAGTAAAAAAATGAGGTAGGTGGTCAGATAGTTTTGAAAAATACTACATAGTATCCCATTTTGGAGTATTTATAATGCATAGTCATATTATAAAAGCTTCTGAAAATCCTGTCATAAAGAATTAGTTTTTATTTTTTAACTCTATGTATTTTTTCAGACTTTATTTTTTTTAGAGCTATTTAGGTTTACAGCAAAACTGAGAGGGAGGTACATAAATTTCCCATATGTTCTCTGCCCCTTTGAAAGCATAGCCTGTTCTTAACACCACTCACCAGAATGGTTCATTTTTTACAAAGGACGAACCTTCATTGATGTATCAAAATCATCTGAAGTCTATAGTTTACATTAGGGTTCACTTTTGGTGTTTTATATTCTATGAGTTTGAACAGATGTATAGTGGCATATATCCATCCTTATAAGATCATACAGAGTATTTTCACTGTCTTAACAAGCCTTGTGCTCTGCCTGTTCATCTCTTCCCCTCATCCCACAGAAACTGCTGATCTTAATCATTTTATTGTCTTAATAGTTTTGCCTTTTTCAGAATGTATTATACTTAAAATCATACAGTATGTAGCCTTTTCCAATTAGCTTCGTTCACTTAGCAATATGCATTTAAGATTCCTCCATATCTTTTCATTACTTGATAGCTCATCTCTTTTTAGCACTGAATAACATTCTATTTTCTGGATGTACCACAGTTTATTCATCCTTATACCTACTAACAATGTCTTAGTTGCTTCCAAGTCTTGGTAATTATGAATAAAGTTGCCATAAACATCTGTGTGCAGGTTTCTGTGTGAACGTAAGTTTTCAACTCTGTTGGGTAAATAACAAGGGGAATGATTGCTGGATCTTATGGTAAGTGTATATGAAGTTTTCTAAGAAACTGCCAAAATGTCTTCCAAATGGACAGTACCATTTTGCATTCCCCCCAGCAATGAATGAGAATTCCTGTTGCTCCATGTAATCACCAGTGTTGAGTGTTGTCAGTGTTCTGGATTTTGGCCATCCTAACAGGTGTGTAGTAGTGTTTCATTGTTGTTTTTATTTGCATTTCCCTGATGACATATGTGAAGCATCTTTTCATATGCTCATTTATCATCTATATATCTTCGTTGGTGAGGTGTCTATTCAAGTCTTTGGCCCATTTTTTAGTTGAATTGTTTGTTTTCCTATTGTTGAATTTTAAGTGTTCTCTGCACATTTTGGATAACAATCTTTTATCAGATGTGTCTTTTGCAAATATTTTCTCCAAGTCCGAGGTTTGTCTTCTCATTCTCTTGATGATGTCTTTCACAGAGCAGAAGTTTTGTGGGGGTTTTTTTTGTCATTTTAATGAAGTCCAACTTACAAACTTATTTTTTCCATGTATTGTGGCTTTGGTGTTGTATCTAAAAAGGCAACACTATACCCAAGGTCATCCAGGTTTTCTCCCAGGAGGTATCTTCTATTTTATCACCTAGGAGTTTTATAGTTTTGTATTTGACATTTAGGTTTGTGATCCATTTAGAGTTAACTTTTTCGAAGTCTAAGGTCTGTATCTAAATTCATATTTTTGCATGAAGATATTCACTTGTTCCACCACTATTTGTTCAAGAGACTATTTTTGTTCCTTATTGCCTTGCCCCTTTTCAAAATCAATTGACTAGATTTATGCAGGTCTGTTTCTGGGCTCTATATTCTGTTCCATTGATCTATTCATCTATTCCTTTGCAAATGCCACCCTGTCTTGATTACCTTCACTTTATAGTAAATCTTGAATTCAAGTAGTGTCAGTTGTCCAAATTTCTTATTCTTCTCCAAAACTGTTTTGGCTAATCTGTGTCTTTTGCCTCTCTCTATAAACTTTAGAATCAATTTATCATATCCATAAAATAATTTGATTTTAGATTTCTCTTCTTATCTAATGTGTGCAATCTGTGCTATAAATTTCCCTTTAAGCACTGTTTTCACTGCATCCCACAAATTTTGGTTTCCTGTTTTCAATTTCATTGATTTCCACTCTAATTTTTGTTATTTCTTTTTTCTGCTTCCTTTGCATTTAATTTGATTTTCCTTTTGTAGTTTCCTAAAGTGGAAACCTAGATTATTGGTTTTAGATTTCTCTTCTTATCTAATATGTGCAATCAGTGTTATAAATTTCCCTTTAAGCACTATTTTCACTGCATCCCACAAATTTTGATAAGCTATATTTTCATTCCCATTTAGTAAGTAAATTTTAAACTTTCTCTTCAGATTACATTTTTGGTTCATGTTATTTAGAAGTGCGTTGCTTAATCTCCATGTATTTTGGGGATATTCCAGTTATCTTTCTGTTATTGATTTCTACTTTAATTCCATTGTGTTCTAAGAGGAGGCATTGTATGCTTTCTATTTTTTTAACTTTGCAAAATGTATTTTATGGCCAAGATGTGGTCTATCTTGGTGACTGCTTCATGTGAGCTTGAGAAGAGTGTGTGTTCTGCTGTTATTGGATGAAGTAGTCTATAGAAGTCAATTGCATCCAGTTAATTGACAGTGTTGTTGAGTTCAGCTATGTCCTTACTGATTTTCTGCCTGCTAGATCTGTCCTTTCTTAGGAGAGTGGTGTTGAAGTCTCTAACTATGATAGTTGGGTTAACCTATTTCTACTTGCATTTCTGTCAGTTTTTGCCTCACATAGTTATGACACTTGTTAGGTGCATAAACGTTAAGACTTGTTATGTTTTCTTGGACATTTGACCCCTTTATCATTATATAATGCCCTTCTTTATCCCTGATAACCTTCCTTACTTTGAAATCTACTCTGTCTGAAATTATATAGCAAATTCTTCTTTCTTTTGATTAGTTCTAGCATGATACATTTTGCCCCATCCATTTACTTTTAATCTATATGCATCTTTGTATTTAAAGGATTTCCTGTACATAATATGTAGTTTGGTTGTTTGTTAATCCACTCTGACAATTTGTGTCTTTTAATTGTGGTATTGAGACTATTAAAATTCAAGGTAATTATTGATATAATTGGATTATATCTACCATATTTGTTACTGTTTTCTATTTGTTGCGTTTGTTCTTTGTTCTTTTTTTTTTTTTTAAGATTTTCTGTTTTTTCCTTTTTCTCCCCAAAGCCCTCTGGTACATAGTTGTATATTCTTCATTGTGGGTCCTTCTAGTTGTGGCATGTGGGACGCTGCCTCAGTGTGGTTTGATGAGCAGTGCCATGTCTGCACCCAGGATTCGAAGCAACGAACCACTGGGCCGCCTGCAGCGGAGTGCGCGAACTTAACCACTCGGCCATGGGGCCAGCCCCCTTTGTTCTTATTTTTGTCTTTGACAATTTTTCTTCTTTTTGTGGTTTTAATGTGTGTTTTACAATTCCATTTTCTCTCCTTCCTTAGCTATCCTTTCTACATCTTTTTTTTTACGTTTTTTAGTGGTCACCCTGGAGTTTGCAATAGACATTTACAGGTAATCCAAGTTCACTTTTAAATAACAGTATACCACTTCAAGGGTAGTGTGAGTACCTTATAAAAACAAGATAATTCCAATTTCTCCCTCCCATCACTTGTATGTAATTGTTCATTGTTGATGCAATTATATATTACTGTTTATGTATAGACAAATGTAATCGAATACATATTGCCAATATTATTTTGAACAAACTCTCATCTGTTAGATCAATTAAGAATAAGAGAAATAAAGGTTTAGTTTTACTTTCACTTGTTTCTTTTTTGATGCTTTTCTTTTTTTATGTAGATCTGATTCTCTGACGTATATTATTTACCTTCTCTCTAAAGAACTTCTTTTAACAGTTCTTGCAAGGCAGGTCTACTGGAAACAGATTCCCTCAATTTTTGTCTGAGAAAGTATTTTTTCCTTCACTTTTGAAGAATAATTTTACAGGGCACAGAATTCTAGGTTGGTGGGGTTTTTTCTATCACCTTTTCAAATACCTCTCTCCACTCTCTTCTTGCTTGCATGGTTTCTGAGGATAAGTCAGATGTGATTTTTATCTTTGCTTCTCTATAGATAAGATCTTTCTTTTCCTCTGGCTTTTTTCATGGTTGTGTACCTTTGATTTCCTGTAGTTTGAAGATGATATGCCTAGGTATAGTTTTTGAGTCTTTTCCTACTTCGTGTGCTCTGAACTTCCTGGATCTGTGGCTTGGTTTGTGACATTAATCTGGGGGAAGTTCTCAGTCATTATTGCTCAAATATTAATTTTGTTCCTTTCTATCTTTCTTCTCCCTCTGACATTCCCATTACACATATGGTGCACATTTTGTAGTTGTCCCATGATCTTTGGATAGTCTGATCATTTTTTTTCAATTTCTGTTCTTTTCACTCTTTGGTTTATGAGATTCTATTGACGTTCTCTAGCACAGAGATTTTTATCTCAGCTGTTTTCAGTCTACTGATAAAATCATCAAAGGCATTCTTTATTTCTGTTAGAGTGTTTTTTATATCTAGCATTTCCTTTTTTTCTTTCTAAGGATTTCCATCTCTCTGCCTACATTGTCCATCTGTTCTTACATGTGGTCTACTTTATCCGTTAGAGCCCTTAGCATATTAATCATAGTTGTTTTAAATTCTTGGTTTAATAATTCCAACATTACTGATATGTCTGGTTCTCATGCATTCTCTATCTCTTCAAATTGTGTTTTTTACCTTTTGGTTTGCCTTGTAATTTTTTCTTGGTAGCTGGAAAAAATGTACCAGGTAAAAGAAATTGCTGTAAATTGGCCCTTAGTAATGTGGTGGTGAGGTGTGGGGGGAGGGGAAGCTTTCTATAGTTAGTCCCATGCTTAAATCTCAGTCTTTTAGTGAGCCTATGCCTCTGGAGTGTGAACTTTACAAGTGTTTCTCATTTTTCTTTACTCCCTTAGGTTGAACAGGATGGCTAGTGTGGGCTGGGGATGAGTATTTCCTTTCTGCACAGGGAAGGCTAGAGCCAGCTGGAGGAATTTCCCTTCCCCAAGTCACTTAGGCTCTGGCAGTTCAGGCTCTCCTTAATTAGTCTGCCCTGAAGGCAAGTCTTGTTAAGAGGAGAAAGCTATGGCTTATTTCAAAATGATTTTATCCTCTGCTTCTGCTGGAAGCCTAAGGGGATTTTTCCTGAGATTTACTGTGGAACCCTGGTCCAGCTCCTGGAGGTCCCTCTATGACTGGATCCCCCTAGAGTTTTTATTTTCAGGCTTATCTGCGCTGAGCTTCCAGCAATTCATCAATTACAGTTTAGGTTTTCCTACCAGGCTCTGGTTCCTGTGGGGAGGTGGGGACAGCGGGGGAGGGGTCTGTTTGTGAGTCTCTACTTTGGTAAGACTTGATCCCCTGTATTCGCTTTTCTCTCCATGCTTAGGGGCAAGGCTTTGCCCTGTGTTTATGCCTCTCTTATGGGTCCAAAAAGACTGATTTTTCAGTCTGTTCAGCTTTTATTTGTTACAATGGGGCAGTAAACAAAAACCCCACAATATAATACAGTTGGATACAAAGATGAAAGTATTGATCAAAAATACCTATAGGGGCTGTCCTGGTGGTGCAGCAGTTAAGTGCACACATTCCACTTGGGCAGCCCGCAGTTCGCCGGTTTGGATCCCAGGTGCGGACATGGCACTGCTTGTCAAGCCATGCTGTGGTAGGCGTCCCACATATAAAGTACAAGATGATGGGCATGGATGTTAGCTCAGGGCCAGTCTTCCTCGGCAAAGTGAGGAGGATTGGCGGCAGATGTTAGCTCAGGGCTAATCTTCCTCAAAAAAAAACAAAAAAAACCTGTATCCCTTTGCCAAGAACAACTATCTTCTAAACTTTACTAGAATGCTAGATATTTTGTTTTATAAAATGCCTAAGTAAATTACCAGTTTTTAAGTTCTTTCCACTATAATTTGGAACCTGACACAACATAATGATTATAGAAAAGGCAAAAGAGGAGCACATCATAAGACTGGATTAAGTTAGGTTGGGCCTGTCCTCATTCACGACTTTGAAAAAGAGAAAGCCACTTATCAATGATTATGTCGTCAGATGTTTTACATTACTATCTCATTCATTTTTCAAAATTAAAAAAAAGATTCTATATTCCCAAACAATGTGCTCAATCTGTGCCAAGGAATTGACTACTCATTTAAAACTAAACAGAAAAATGATTTAAGGAGAAAACGTAAGATAATAGAAAAGGTTAATCCGTGACATATTCCTGAACTTTGACTAACTCCACCCAGGTTTTAATCTCGAAGCTAGATATTACAGATAAAAATGAAAGAATTGTACTTTGTGATTCTCTCTTGTCTTCTAGATATTATCTGAAACTATACTCCCATGCTGAATTATTTTCTATTTGTCCAACTAACACGGTGTATGATACATCTCTCCTGCATTCCAAAGCTCTTCGGCATTCTAAGATTAACTCCTTACACCATCCTGGAAGTAAATGTTTTATCATTTTTATACATTAGCCCTGGCAGAGTCTCTTTATCTGTTTCAGAAGAGCCCCATTATGCCGCCAGCTGGAAATCTTCATGTTTGCCTATTTTTCAACCACTCGTGCAGAATTCTAATCTCCCAGTGTCTACCCCATAACCTTGAAGCTGAATTGGCAATATTTCTTAAGGTACCATGTAGAGAGATTTAATCCTAAAGCGACCATGAAAAATGATGCATGTACTACCAATTTAAATGCTGAACTTCATGAGTGCCGTTGAAGGGAAGAATTATACATGGTTACAGTGAACTCTGAAACTTCTTGGAAGAAGCAATGATATCGTAAGAAAACCAGTAAGTTATTTAAAAGATCATAAAAGGCAGTACATCTATCTGCATTCATGATTGACTAAATGCTATGTAAAAATTGACTATGTTATAGAATTGCATTCTAATGTTATTCCATGTGAATTTGGGTACTGCATTTTACGATACTCACTTTCACATAACTCATAATAAAGACACAAGTATTTGGTTTTTTTATATAAGATTCTCAATGAAGAAGTGCAACTGCATACACTGATCCAAAAAAAGCGATATACTCATTTATTCACTTATGAATTTCTCTACTACTTGTTAAACAAACACCTCTTTCTAAGGAGCTTGCAAATTTATGTGATTCAAAGATGGTTAAGACAGGCTTAGTTGCTTAATAGCAGCTTTCAAAGGGGCTTTCATAGAATTGTTGTTTGAAAATAAACAATAATTCCCATTTTTATTAGAGTTAAGAAAGAGCTAAAGGAAGCTATGGTGACTTTATATTAGTACTAGTTACACCATTTTCTATTCTGATGATTGAGCAAATCAGGTAACATATCTGAGACCAGGTCTCCTCATTTGTTCATTCTTTATTAGTCTATGTAGACATCTAAAATATGTCAGGCACTGTGTTCAGTACAAATTTATGTGAAGTATCTCACATAATATTCTCATCAACAAAGAGAATAAATATTTCTTTCTTGTTTACAAGTAAGGAAATTATGAAACAGAAGTTAAATTCATTGTAAGAAATTATTCAGGCCAATAAGCATTAGACCTAAGATTTAGGCCAGGCTCCGATAAGTCTCAAATTCTTACTATTAGACCATCCTGCTGCTTCTGGTGACATTGGGACTTCTACTTCGGAGTGTTGTGAGGATTCTTCAGTGACTGAGAAAATGTCTGTAAATTCTAGTGAATATTACAAGTGTAAGGCATATATTTATAATTTACTTAAGTTTATTGTTTCTCCCCAAACCACTGTAAACTTGAATGTAAGTATATATTTATTATAAGAAAATTTGTCTTTGATTTGCTTTGAGATAATTTCATGTACGTGTCTCTCTGTATTTAACAGTTGCAGAAAATATTGAAAAGTATAAAGATACACAAAGGCAAATTGGGCAAGTGAAATCACATGATGATCAAAGAAAAATGTTTTAACTTCCCCCTCTTATTTAAGATGATAAAGAAAGAGAGAGAGGAAGTTACACACATTTTAAAACATTAAGAGCTACAGTATTTATTTTATTTCAGTTCCAAATAATTGATTACAAACAGTGTCAAAATAAACGTGACAGGAATCCGTATTAATTTTCCTTTTTCTGAGACTGTGCTTATTTCCCCTTCAGTTTTGAAGGGCAGTTTTGCAAACCATAGAAGTCACTATTGATTGTCCTTTTCTTTCAGCACATCTTCTGGCCTCCACAGTTTTCAGATGGGAAATCTATGGTTATTTAAATTGGTATTCCTTTTAAAGGTAATGTGTAACTTCTCTCTGGCTGCTTTGAAGTTTATTTGTTTTTTTATCTTTAGTTTCACAAGTTTACTTTTGATTTGTCCCGAAGTGGATTTCTTTGGGATTATCCTATTTGGATTCACTCAGCTTCTTGGATCTGTAGATTTATGTCTTTTGCCAAATTTGGGAAGTTTCAGCTATTATTCCTTCAAATATTCTTTCAGTTCCACTCTCTTTTTCCTCTCCTTCTGGGACTCCAATAATACAAATATTGGCAATTCTGTATCATCCCATGTTATCTGAGGCTTTTGTCATTTTATCTTTTAGTCTATTTTCCCTCTGTTGTTCAGATTGGTTGAACTTTGTTGTTCTTTCCTCAGTTCCCTGATTCTATCTTCTGTTATCTGCACTCTAGCCCAACCAATGAGTATTGTTTATTTTGTCACTCTATTTTGCAGTTCTGTAATTACCATTTGTTTCTTTTGTGTACTACTTTGCTAACATTTTCTATTTTTTTCAAGAAAATGGGTATTTTATTATTGAAGTATTTTTACAATAGGTGCTTTAAATTCCTTGTCAGATAATTCTACCACCAGATTCATCTCAATATTGGCATCAATTGAATGTCTTTTTCCATTTAAGTTCTGATTTTCTTGGTTCTTGATATGATAGGTGACTGTACGCTGGGCGTTTTGTCTGTTGTATTAGGAGATTTGGGATTCTGTTTAAATATTTTATTGTAGGAGCCAGTCACCCTGATTAGGTTTAGCACCTGGGCCTTACCTTACTTTTGCAGGCTGTGGTTCCAATGGCAGTTTAATTTTTGGAGACTTTTTGGCATTATTTTGGTCTGATTGGTTTGTCTTGTACCTCTGGGGCTCCCTCTGTTCCCTGATGGTGCTGCCTGAGGGGACAGAAAAGGTTTCTCCAGGCCGGGGGCTGTCTGATGTTCCTCAGTGTGTACAACGTGGTAAGACTCTTACTAGCACTGACCGCCCCCCCATCCCAATCCTTCCAGGCATCTCTGAGAAAGCAGGAGAGTCTTGTCCTGCAGGAATAAAAAGACTTCCCACACAAGGACACTAACTGTGACTGGATTCTGCCTGCCTGCTCCCTGTGGGAGGAATGACATTGTGGTGATATCAAACAAGCTTCCTGGACCAGTTTGCTTGGTGTAGTTTGGTCTCTTCTGCCAACTCTACCTGCTAGCTTCCATATCTTGCAGTGTCATTGTCTCTTGCATTATTGCCTGGTTTATAGTATTGCTTAGTGAGGAGGAGCAAGGAAATACAAGTCTATGCTATCTTGTTTGGAGAGGAAGTCCAGTATTAATTTTCTTAATTGTCAGAGATAAAAATCCAGGAAGACATACAGTATAACAATTACTGATCATCTTTCCATGTATTTTCAGGGTGCTTGTTGTAATTATTGTCATTTTACTGAGAGTAAATATTCATGTAAAATAAATACAACGTCTACAGACTTCTTTTTTTGTTTTTCATTTTTTTGATGAAGATTGGCCCTGCTGCCAATCCTCCCCTTTTAGCTTCAGGAAGATTGTTCCTGAGCTAACATCTGTGCCAATCATCCTCTATTTTGTATGTGGGAAGCCTCCACAGGATGGTTTGATGAGTGGTGTGTCAGTCTGTGCTCTAGATCTTAACTGACGAACCCCAGGCTGCTGAAGCAGAGCATGTGAACTTAACCACTACACCACTGGGCTGGTCCCTCTACAAATTTCTTGATGTATTGTGTTAGCCTGGCCCTATCAGGAAACTCTAGTCCCAATTTTGAATAAATTACATACTACAACAGGATTCTTGTGAGGATTAAATGAGATAATTTACATAGAAACCTGGAACCTTACCTAATAGAGATCCTATCTGTCTATCTATCTATTTATTAAAAAGCATTTTATTGAGAAATGATTGACAACAAAATGTTGTATATATTGAATATATACAATTTGATGAGTTTGAAGAGATATATATATCCATAAAACCACTACCGCAATCAATGCCATAATCATATGGTATCATTTCCAAGGTTTTCTGCTATTTGTTTGATAAGATGTACATTCTTAGCAAATTTTTAAGTATTCAATACAATATTATTAACTATAGATACTATGCTGTACAATGTATCTCTAGGACATTTTCATCTTGCGTAAAAGATATTTTATGCCCTTTGACCAACACTTCCCCATTTTCCCTTCTTCCTAGCCTCTAGTAAACTCCATTATACTCTGCTTCTGTGAGTTTGACTATCTTATTTTATTTTATTCTATTTATTTTTTTTGAGGAAGATTAACCCTGAGCTAAATGCTGCCAATCCTCCTCTTTTTGAGGAGGACTGGCCCTGAGCTAACATCTGTGCCCAGCTTCCTCTATTTTGTATGTGGGATGTCTACCACAGCATGGCTTGCCAAGTGGTGCCATGACTGCACCCAGGATCTGAACTGGCCAATACCGGGCCGCCAAAGCAGAGCATGTGCACTTAACTGCTGAGCCACCTGGCCGGCCCTGGACTATTTTAGATTCTTCATATAAATGGGGTCCTGTAGTATTTGTCCTCCTGTGTCTGGCTCATTTTAGTTAGCATAATGCCCTCCAAATTCATCTATGTTGTTGTAAATGATTGGATTTACTTCATTTTTAAGGCTGAATTACATTCACTGCACATAAGTACAATATTTTCTTTATCCACTTATCTGTTGTTGGTCATTTAGGTTGCTTGCATGTCTTGGCTATTGTGAATAATGCTAAAATGAACATGGGAATGCACATATCTCTTCAAGATGCTGACTTTGTTTCCTTTGGATAGATACCCAGAAGGGAGATTACTAGATCATAGTTCTGTGTTTAATTTTATATTCCTCAAAATAAAAAGGGCTTAGAATGGACAGTGGGCAAATATCTATTGCCTGTGAGAAAATTCACCTGGAAAAAAAGAAGACCTCAGTCCTGATCTTTCTTGATCTATCAGCAACATTTGGCAGTTCTGAGCATTCTTTCTTCCTTGAACTGCTTTCTGTACTTGGCTTCCAGGATACCACACTTCCCTTCTTCTAGTTTCCTCTATCATTGGCCACTCTTCAGGCTCCTTTGCTGGTTCCTTCTAATTTTCCTCATTTGGAAATTCCTATGACTTCTTCTTGCCCTCCTTTTAAAATTTATTTCACTTTACTGGTACTTTCCTTCAAAACCCAGGCTTTAAGTAGTATGCATGTCTATGTGTCTCAAAATTCTACCTTTATTCCAGAGCTGTTCTTTGTACTCCTGACTCATATTTCTTATTGAATAATGAATATCTCCTTTGAGTGTCATATGTCATATGTGTAACACACAAAAGATTGTTTATGAGGGACTGGCCCCGCAGCCAAGTGGTTAAGTTCGCACACCCTGCTTTGGTGGCCCAGAGTTTCTCTGGTTTGGATCCTGGACATGGACACAGCACCACTTATGGGATCATGCTTAGGTGGCATTCCACATAGCACAACTAGAAGGACCTACAACTAGAGTGTACAACTATGTACTGGGGGGCTTTGAAGAGAAGAAGGGGGAACAAAAAAGATTGGCAACAGATGTTAGCTCAAGTGCCAATCTTAAAAAAAAAATTGTCTGAATTTTTCCCCAAATTTGTTCTTTCCAAAACCATTTCCATCTAATTTAATGGGAATTCAAATATTCTTATTACTCAAGAGAGCAAACAAACAAAAGGAGGCTTAAATCAGCTTCAGCTATTTTCTCTCACTCTCCTCACTTACCAGTCAGCAACTTCTATGAGATTTAAAATATACCTAGAACTCTTTTCACTTCCCCTACAGCTGTCATGATTCAAGCCAATGGTATCTTTCTGGTGGAGTATTACAATAGACTCACCTCCAGATGTTTCTATAACACAACAATTTTCAGCATAAGTTAGAACAAGTCACTCCTCTGCTCAAAACTATCACCTTTCATCACACTGAGTGTAAGCCCAAGTCATTACAATGTCCACAAGCCTTGTTATGGTCTTTATGACCCTTCCACTTCACCCCTTCCCACTCTCCCTGTCAGTGGCTCTGATCCTTCCAAATCTATCTCTCTGTTCTCCTTCAAACCCAGCAGGCAGACTCCATCCTGATGGAACTGGCACATGCTATTCCCTTCACTGGATGCTTCCTGTTCTGACATTTCACAGCTCCCTCCTTCACCTCCTCTTTGCTCTGTTGTCTTGTGAGACCTTTGCTAAGTGTCTTCATTAATTTTTTAATCTCCTGGTTGCTCTATATGCATGTTCTCTACTTTATGATTCTCTGCACCACTTTTTACCAAGAGCATATATTTAATTTGTTTATGGGTTTATTAACTATCTCCTGACATGAAAATCCAAATTCCATAAAGGCAATAATTTTTCTTTTTTCTTTTTCTTTATTCCCTAGTACTTTGAACTATGTGTAGCAAATTCTCAATGAATACCTATTGAATGTATGAAATATTTAGTGCATTCCCAGATATAGACAATATTATATGTTGTCATACACTGATAAAATGTCTGGTGGCCATGTTACTAATTTTTTTCCTTAAAATTTTTTCATGGATACCTATAGTTTTGGGGGTCAAATGCAAATTCTTGAACTCTCAATAACATTCACTTTCTTATTCTTACCTGGTCACTTGGCTCCTCTTACTATTTCCTCCAAACATACAGAGAATTACTTGCAATTTTCCCCAGCTTGATCCTGTTATTTCACGCTTTCTTGTCATACACACACACACACACACACACACACATATATATGTATTCCTTTGGGGAAGGCTACCTAATCTCTTATGTTTTTAATAATAATTATTATAAAATAATATATAAAAATAATAATTAGGTTATATGCAAAATTTAAAGGAGATTAATAAAATGAATTTCCTAGTATACAGCACTTAGGTTAAGAAATAGAATATTTCCATTAATTGAAAACCCCTCTCTGTCCTTCTCAGATCATATTCCTTCTACTCCCTGCCCCACACCTCCTCAGTGGTAAAACAATCCTTAATTCTTTGTTAAGCATTTTCTTGCTTTATTTTTAGATAGGTGTTTCAGCTCAAATAATGTATTGTTTAGATTTTCCTGTTTTAAAATTTTAAAATATGGAAGTGCATGATCCACCAGAGAGCTCTTTGAATGTGAAGGAGAAATGGAGATAGATCAAGAGAAAAAAAACAGGGAGGGTGCTGAAGGTGGCATAACCAGATAAGTTGAGCCTAAGGGAACGTGGGCATTTACAAAGGAAAGGAAACAAAGTAATTTGAAAATGTTAATGGAGAGTGGGTGTGGTGACTCAGAGCCCTTAACCATCACCTTCATACAACAGGTTTTGCAGCGGCCTCCCATTTTCCTCCTAGTGTATATGCTTGGTGGAGAGAAGCTTTCTGAGCTTGGCCTTAGCCTTGTTCTGTCTTCCCTGTTTCCTGTTTCTGGCCATGGAGTGTGAATTCCATTCTCACTCTCTGCATCTTTCTCACAATGATTTGGATGTTATTTTGCTCCTCATGCTTACCCTGGAGTACGGACAGCAGTCACAGTCTCTCCATGGCTGCCCAAATGATGTGTGTTAACCTTACCCACTTCCAACCAAACTATCCTAAACCTTCAGCCTGTACCAGAATCACAAACATTTCCATTACCCTGTAAAAGAAGGTTACCTACACTATGCAAACATGCATCCTCAACCTTCTCAAACTGAACTCCAATTAGAAATGGATTGCAATTTTTGACTAACATATGTATCTCCCTTACAAGATTGCAAACTACGCCCCCACCAAACCCAGTTCATTCCTTGGAACATAGTTCTTGCTCAATAAATGCTTACTACATGAATAAAGGAATGAATGAATAAATGCCACTGGCAAAGTGTCATATCCCAAACAGATTTTCCCCAATGACTGGCGATATACGACAACTGTTCAAAAATTTAAAGTTGTGTCCCTGAATTCACATCACACATCCTCTGCTTTCTGGCTCTGTGACCTTGGACAAGTTGCTTATTGTCCCTGACTTTCAACCTACTCATCTGTAAAATGAGAGATAATAACAGGACCTACCTCATTGAATTGCTATGAAAATTAAATGAGTCCAGTGCTTGGTGCAAAGTTAGTAAAAAAAAAATATCAGAAGCTATTACATGGAATGGTATACAAGTAAATTTGCTGGGTGCTTCTATTTTTAAATGTCACCTTTTTAAAACTAATTTGCTTGTACTCATTTGTTTTCCCTGAGTGCAAAGAAATGTTTCATCTATCTGGATTCCTAACACATCTCTGCCAAATTAATTAGACGAGATGTACCCTTCACTACATTAATAAAAGCAAGTCACACTATCGAAATTTGAACAACCTTATTATTGCCTTACCCATTTTTCTTGAAATAGGCAGCAGAGTGTCTGTGATACATAGGGAGAGTTTCCTTTGAAACATAACTGTGGAAGCAGTTTTCCTACTTTGTATTGCAAAAGATGTTTATTCCTTCTTGAACACCACTTTTCATTTGGCAGCCAGAAAAAAGCTTACTGCAGTAATATATTTAAGCTTTTGGTCTGGTTCTGCATAATCTAATTTTTATATACTCTGTGCAAATTGTACCCACTTCATCAATGTCTTATTATTTTTTCTCTTAACAATACAATGGCAGTGATTAATTTCTAAAGACTGGTAAACAAAAACCTTACCTTGGAAGTCATTAACATTGAGCCGCATACTGTGTAAGGGCTGACAAATTTATACACACGCTAATGCACCACACATACTCTATGAATGGAGTGATCTGTATTCCTAAATATTCTTATAGAAAGAATAGAAAACAAGATAATATGATCCACTACATTTTGATAAATATATTCCCTATACCTGGTTACATTTTAATTAGACAGTAGACGTTAGTGGCCACATATGAGAAACTTAATAAATTTTAACGTAAGGATTTCAATATAAAATGAAGAACAAATAATTTAATCTTTAAAGAATTTTCTTATAAAATGCTATTTTTCATTTGATGATTGCGTTAAATCTATCTCTATAATAAAATCAGGGTTGGACTATTTTATCACAGGCAAATCAAGTCATGAACAAGATTGGCAATTTATTTACCTTGCCTGAGGATATTTTTCATGGTTATTTTTAGTGTGATGAAATTATCATGTTTTGTAAAAAGCTCTTGATTAGACTTTTGAAATAAGCAATGAAAACCAAACAGCAATTTTTTTCCCCTATCTGATGTGTTTTTTGGAGATAGAGTTAATTCATCATATATTAAATAGCCAAACAAGAGCATTCTGAGATGCCTTTGTTGCTAGGGGAAGTGTACTGGTATAACAAAGAGAACAGTGGTACTGCACAAAGGGGATTTATTTTTATTTTAAACTCTATACAATAAAAAATAAAGAGAGGAGGGAAAGAGAGAGAGATCAAAGCTATCACTAAAAGACCATGAACTCTATAAAAGACAGGTTATAGCCAAAATGAATTTTATTTACAGAGACTGAACAATGATCACTAAACTTCTCCAGGATGTCAAACTAAAACTAGGTATGAAATCTAAATTTTGAAGAAAATATTGCAGAACACTTAAGCAAGAAGCTGAAAGATGGAATTTTAGGTCCAACCAAATCATGTGTCAGAAACACCACCTGAAATATGCAGAAGAGGTTTCAGGAAACTCAGCCAAGAGCGTCATATTCCTAAGACATTGACTGAGGGTTGTTCTTGCTTCTTCACCGAGGAAGACCTATACATAGTTTGTAAAAGAAGAATAAACGTGAAAAACTGAAATGCTTAAGTCCAGCCTTGATGGCTTAGTCATTAAAGTTCAGCATGCTCTGCTTTAGCAGCTCAGGTTCAGTTCCTGGGCTCAGAACCACTCCACTCATCTGTCAGTAGCCATGCTGTTGCTGTGGCTCACATAGAAAAACTAGAAGAACTTGCAACTATACACAGCTATGTACTTGGGCTTTGAGCCAAGGGAAGGAAGAAAAAAGGAGGAAGATTGGCAACGTATGTTAGCTTAGGGCAAATCTTCCCCTGAAAAAAAAAAAAAACAAGGGCCAGCCTGGTGGCATAGTGGCTAAGTTTGTGTGCTCTTCTTCCATGGCCCAAGGTTCACAGCTTCGGATCCCAGGTGCAGATCTACACACTGTTCATCAAGCCATGCTGTGGCAGTGTCCCACATACAAAATAGAGGAAGATTGGCACAGATGTTAGCTCAGGGTTAATCTTCCTCACACACACAGAAAAACAAACAAAAACAAAAATAAAACTGAAATTCTTAATATCCAAAGATTAACTTTTATTGTTTGGAAGTTAATGAGCAAATTGTCAAAATAACCTGTATGCTACCACAGTTAAGCTTACTTTACTAAAGGCTTTGATACGTGGCGACTCATTGTCTGAATGTGTAAGTGAATAGAACACAAGTTATAGACTCATAGATATTTTGAAGAAGCAGATATTTGGATCATAATGCTCTTGCATGTTTTATATTGCCAATTCAACAATTTTGAAACCTGAGTTGAAGAATAGAGAATGCAGTGAGCTGTGATTCATTTTTTTTTTCTTCTATACTCAGTTGTATGACATTCCTGTGTACACCCTGATTCAAATGGCTGATGAACCTTATAGATCTGCTTTATGTAATATAGGAGCCATTATCCACACGTGGCAGTTGAGCACTTGAGGAACTGATTTTTAATTTTATTTAACTTTAATTTGTTTACAAATTAGTATAAAATATATTTTCCTTTACACACAACGTTATTGTTATGGTAAAAATATATTCATCTTTAGCCATTGCAATAGTTAAGATGCTATTTTTGTATTTGTTGCATCTTTGGTCCCAGCCTATTGATTGTGATGCTATTGGCTAAGAATGCCTGAGGCACCTGCCTGGGCCCATCTTACACAGAGCAAGCCCCCAAAGACATTTCTCCCACCTAGGCCGATGTTGTGGCTGAACTGACCCTTGTGGTTCCTGTTACGATTGTGGGATGCACTTCTGCAAAAACCGTCAGGGAAATTTGAGGAAGATTTGTTACTCACAGGTCCTGGAGGGTACACAGCATGCCCAAGGGCTACACAGTGAGGTTGTGGGAGAGAGAGAAAGAGAGAAAGGACCTGGAGCTCTGCCATTATTAGGGTCCAATGGTGGGGCATCTAGGATTTCATGGGTTCACTCTTTAATGACTAATTTAAAGCATAAGAGTGGAAATCAGGGCATGGCAAGGGAGAAGCAAGGTCACTGAAGCAGTCACTTATCCAGGTTGCCCAGGGCTTGCTGAAAGAAGGAACTTCATGGGACGAGACAGCCCAATTCTTTATCCAGTTGTTTCACCAGTACCTGTGTCATACAGTTGACAATACATTTATTCAAGATGGATGCCTTCAAAATGGATGCTTGCATGATCAAAAGCTTAATGTCAAGTACTTACAGTATAATCAAAAAGTTTAATGTCAATCACTTACACCACAGTATTGTAATGTACTTCTTGGCCACATGTATCATTTCTTGTATAACCAATCTAATTTGTGTTATTGGGTTGATTCAGTTCAATTGATTTTTTCCTATGCATTTATGTTAACTTCCAATGTGTTTATTCAATTATTTTATGTGGGCAGCCTAAATTACAGTGATACTAGTATAAATTACACTTGGAATTGGAATTAATACAATTATTTTCCCAGTTTAAAACGTTTCCTTATTGATTTTTGATCTGGGTGATCTCCTATTATTCAAAGTGGTTGTTTGATATTTCCTATTATTACTGTATTATTGTCTATTTTTCCCTTCATATCTGTTAGTATTGCTTAATATATTTAGATGCTCCAATATTGGTGCATATATATTTAAAATTGATATATCTTCTTGATGAATTGCCCCATCATTATACAATGACCTTCATTGTCTCTTGCTAGGGTTTTTGACTTAAAGTCTATTTTGTCTGATATAAGTATAGCTACTTCTGGGTTCTTTTGGTGTCTATGTTCATGGCATATGTTTCCATCCCTTCATTTTGAATCTATGTGTTTGCTAAAGCTGAAATGAGGTTCTTGCAGGCAGCATATAGTTGGATCCTGTTTTTTAATCCCTTCAGTCACTTTAAGCTTTGGTCGGATAATTTAATCCATTTACATTTAAAGTAATTATTTATGGGTAAGGACTTACTAACGCCATCTTATTGTTTTCTGGCTGTTTTATCCCTTTCTTTTTCTTTTGCTGTCTCTCTTTGTGAATTGATGATTTTCCAGAGTGGCATGCTTTGATTTCCTTCTCTTTATCTTTTGTGTATCTACTGTAGGTTTTTGCTTTGTGGGAACCATGAAGCTTACATGAAATATGTTATAGATATAAAAGTCTATTTTAAGCTGGTAACAACTTAACTTCAATCACATACAAAAACCCTTCCTTTTTATCTCCCCTGATAATTTTATCTTTTGCTGTTACAATTTACCTTTTTTTTATATTGTGTATCCATTAACAAATTATTGTAGCTATAATTAATTTCAATTATTTTGTCTGTTAAATTGTATATTAAAACTTGTGAGATGTAGCCAAAGAAGTGCTTAGAGGGAAATTTATAGCTGTAAATGACAATATTTAAAAAGGATCTACAATAAATTAGTAACCTAAGATTTCACCTTAAGAAACTGAAAGAAAAATTAATAAAGTAAGCCGTATTGAAACATTTCTAGAAAATTCATAATGAATTTGAAAAGAAATTCCTTTACAACAATAAAGAAAAAACCCAATAAATTTAGTCACATGAAATCAGAATTTCATATCTAGCTACAATTAAAATTTTTTTGACAGGATCTAGCTTATAAACTTGGATAGGTATAAAATGATTCAGATTCTTACACAAAAAGGCAATTAGTTTAGATACAGAAATGATAAAATAAATTATTGTTTCAATTATGGAAATTTGTTAGAAATTAGGAGGAAAAAACTAAAAAAGAAATTTTGCACAAAGTTAATGATCTTCAGCTAAGCCCTCAAACAACTGATGATAAAATATTTTATAACAATATTAAAGATTAAATATGTGAGGGGAGACGTTGCTCAATGAATACTTCTCATAAATTTTGTCTCGAAAGATTTCCAAATTTGCAAAATGTTGTCACTCTATAGTCTAAAAAGGTCAGACTTGTAGGGTTTTAAAGATTTGTCAAAGAATCTTATTAAAATATATAAATTTTGTTTCTATCACAATGCACATTTCTCCAAAGATTTCAGGTCAAAAGTCTGAATTTAGGAGTAATTTAAGAGAAGAAATTAATGTTTCCTTTAATGAACCACATAACTTTAAACATATTGAAAATACTTTTGTTCTGTGTTCTGTAGCCAATGCTACAGAAAATATAATGGATATTGTCATTGCTATCATTCAATATATATGTACAAATACTATAGATCATTGCACACTTATGGAACTGTTTAAAGAAATAGAAGAAAATGAATTTAACAATTTAGTGTTCTTTGCCATACTCATTGGTTATGTTCTGGAAAAGTATTACAAAGATTTACTATACTGTTAACACCTATTCAAGTTTATCCCGAAAGTAAAGGAATGCATGCAGGGAAATATTTAATAACCAAAGGGTTATTAAAGGGGAAAAAAAGGTGATGTGATTCACTTTTGCTCCAAGATTTCATCCTGCTTATGAATAAGCTAAATATAAACTGAAGAAAAAGAAAATCTTGTGTGACTTAACTAGACATGTAGGAAAATTTAAGCTGAAATTAAAAGATTATATAATATAAAAATATAAAAACTATAGATTCTTCTAATAATGAATATTGAGAAGATTTTAATTGTAATCAACAGTGTTATGTCAATCAACTGCAAAAACTAAAAGAAAATTTTGGACAACGTGTTGATATTCAAAATTTAAAGTTGCTTTTCAATTTGTTGAACCCTCCTTTGAATTTGATGTTAATAATAATGAGTTGACTAGGGGATAGTACATTTTATTATCTTGGACAAAGACAACACAGAAATTTTGAAATTTAAAAGTAGACGTAATGAGTAAAGGAAATTCATCTTTCGTATTCAATTCTGTTATTGAATAGCCAATGAAAATTTAGTGTAGAAATTTAGATGTGCTGTAAGTGTAAAATGCATGCCAGATTTCAAAAATTTAGTACTATAAAAATGTAAAATATCTCATTATTAATTTTATATTGACTAATGTAGAAATGATATTATTTTGGATGTATTCTATTAAATAAAAGATATTGTTCATTTTAATTTCACCTGTTTCTCTATTTTTTTTTTATTATGGCAACTAGAGAGTTTAACATTATAAATGTCCCTGCAGTATATTCCTATTGGACAGCACTCGTATATAAAATGCATTTTCTTT